>NC_136069.1:754633241-757393241 GCF_964261635.1 Lissotriton helveticus
CTTCAAAGCTTGACTTAGAGCAGTGGCTAGTATGCAACTACAATGAGCAGTGGTTCTAAACCTTTAGCTTCTGTGGACCCCCCCTGAATCACCACTGGAAGCTAGGGATCCCCGCCCGAACAATTTGTGGGATTTGAACTTAAAGCAGTACACACAATTACAGAAACAAGAATACAACTACGAACTAGCACACAAATTATGAAATATTTTATTTAGTTCATAAGCAAAAAAATGTATGTAAGTCAAAATCATTATTTTTACGGTTGGAGCCTTTTCAAAATTTTGTGAGGGATGAAGTGTTATTCTTGATAGCATATTTTTGCTCCTAATTTATGTTCTCTTTTTGTGGGTGCATACCAGTGCTTCCTTTGTGGCGGCCCCCAGTCACCCTTCAAAATTCCGTTTGCTAATCACGAATCAAGATAAGGATACCAAACTATTTATTTATATTTAGTCTCCAATTTCAATGCCTTCACATCTACACAGTGAATCAACATTTTGAGTTTTGCTTTTGTTTGTCTGTATACTTTATGAATCTGCTACTATCATTTATTTAGTAAGCAGTGGCTACCCACGGATTTTGCTGTATTCTGCTTTCTCCTGGGCCATTACTCTGAGGCCCCTGGAGTTAAGGCGCTCAGAAGAGGTGTGGCGCAGGAGCCTATCTTATATTGTGTGTAATATAAGTTAAAAATAAAGACTTAAATATGCACACTGCTTTCTGTTACTTGCCGAGATCTCATTGCATTATAAACACAAAACTCACTATTCTGTACTGCGTCAAGGCGGTATCAGTTCCGTGACACTCTGGTGTCACTAGCAGACACCTGCAGTCATCACATTAACCAATTAATGTTTCATAATGTAAATGAGTAAATTTGCCACCCAATAGTTTAATTTGCATTTATTTTTCAATTAAGGTGTGTGCATTATTTAATTTGCTGTTGCCCTGAAGGTGAAAAAAAACAACCAAGTACTTATATAATATTTTGGTTGCAAGCATTTGTTCCTGTTTTCTGTACATACATTAAACAGAACATGTAAGCTAAAAACACTGCAAAACGCTTCCACAGCTGTCCTAATGCCCCATGACTGATAATTAAAGTAAACAAAGACCAAAAAAACATGTTAAGAATGAATACAGGCAAGTACATATAAAGTTCTACTTAACCATTTCTGGGCCTTTGCAGAATCATGAAATGTGAACAGATGGCCGACCTTTTTCACTGTGAAATATTTCATCTCTAACTTCAATGCTCCATGTAAAGGAAGGGGGTCCAAAAACGTGAATAATAAAGAAAGTTGCGCTTCCAGGCAATCTTTATTTACAAGTGCTTACTGAGGCATTTGCACCTCCATGGAAATGCCACCAGGGACTCCCAAGGGGGTGCGCCTCACAGTTTGAAGACCTCTGGTCTAAGGGTTATCACAGAAATAAGGTACAATTTCTGAGAACCAATTTGACTTAAATGTAAGGACTCGCTGTACTGTGTGCCCCCACAAAAGCTTTCACTACTGCCAGCAGCTCTTACGCGTTGTTTACTAACACAAATGAGGACATTGGGTAGTTTCCACTGAAGTCTTTTTTCCTTCCCAATGCCCTGACAGTATCTAGAACATAAATATTGATGAGTCTTGGTGCCGTTGCTTATTCCTGATGGAGTGCATTTCCAATTATGAATGTGTCTGCTAGTAAAAATCTGCCGCTGACCACACATCCTCATTAAAATAATTCATTAGACAAAGAAACAGAGGGCATTGCCCTCATATCTGTAAGCCAATCAGAGATTTGGTCCAAGCTACCAAGCTTAATGCAGAATTTAAACCCATTACACAATCCAAAAGGTGTTTATTAACAGGATATGTTCTCAATTCAGAATTTCATCGGTTGTTGAATGGCCTGCATTTCTGCTGCCTTGTTATTTCAGATTTTTTTTTATTTCACCCAATCTTTCAGCCCCTCAAGTAAATGATTGATTCAAAATTATTGAGCTGTAATTTGCTATCTTAGTTGCAGTGCCTATCTTGGAATTAATGAGGCTTGCGTTATGCCGATTAGAAAGTTCAACCTCCCTGTAGAAATTAAAAAAGAATGGGCCTAATTCACAGCGTTTTTTTGTGGGTAACTGTGACATACCCTTGGAATAGTTATGACTTATTCCTGAATTTTTCGGAGTATTCCACGCCTATTCATTTATGTAGTTCGTGCATTAGACCCAAAACAGCTGCCACTACCAATTTGACTGACTGGATAGACTCCGCAGTCACTCAATAGCCCCAGAAAAAAATATGTATAGTTACAGGAAAAGTCCATTTGCTTCATGGTACTCCCCTAAGCTAACAAAACTTAAACAAAAATGCAGGGCCCAAGAACAGAGATGGAGGAGAGTTTACAATCTTGAAGAAAAAAATAAATATAAAGTAGTAATTGCTGAATATAAAGTGGCAATTAGTTGGGAAAAAACAAATACTATATAGAAGAAATAAATACTGATAAATATTGTACAAGATACATTTTTTAAACTCTTACCACTCTCTCAAACTGTGACAATAGTCAAATCTTTACTCCTAATCAAGCCTTCTGAAATAAGTTGGCAAAGTTTTTTTAAGCAAAGTTAAACCATGTTTACAAGGAATTCTCCTCTTATCTTCTTGTTCTTCTACATTTTGCTGTTGCACTATAATGCAGATTGCGCCCTAAACATACTTGATAGTTTTACTCCTCTTACTGAAGACAGAGTAATAAGATGCTTGAGGTATGTGTGCTATAGATACACATGCTTTGCAAATTCCTGTCCTCTAGTGTTGGGTCCGGATGTTTGCAAGTTGTTTTTCTTCGAAGCAGTCTTTCCTAGTCACAAGGTAAAGTGACTCCTCCTTTCTGTGATAGTGTGCATGGTCATTGACTCCATTGTTAGATTGTTATTTCCACCATCGGGTTCGGACGTGGATTGCTACGCTCCGGTTCGAAACCGTTCTTCGGGTTCCCCTCGACGTGCAATCCTCTACCCTGCACGGCATTGTTTCGTAAGTGTTTCCCACTTCTACGCATATTGTTTCAACAACGGAACAGACATTTCGATCGGAAAGCTTCGTGGTCGGCCTTTGGGCCTAACCGCGCCGAATCAGCTCTCTGTTGATAGATCAGACTCAGTTTAAATTCTGCTCCGGGTGCCACTTTAAGTACCATTGCACCAGCTCAAATTAAGTGTGCAACTGTGCTTGTCTCCAGAGCACAAAGAAGAAGACTGAGACGCTTGCAGATCGTTCCGATAAAAAAAAGCTCTTCGCGACCGTCTGGCTTGACGTCGAGAGATGAAGTGTCAAAGCATGGAAGACACACCGGACATCTTCGGTGAATATTCCAGTCAGAAAGACATTGGGGCATCAGCGGAGGAGGAGGAGGGAGTCTTCTCCAATCAGGACTCAGACTCGTAGCTCGGGATAGACCTTGAAGCCGAAGAACTGCTGCAGGGACAAGGTGAGGTGAGCACCGAAGACCCCTTGCCCCCACAAACTATTTCGAATAAACACAAGGCTTTGGGACCACCTCTGCCTTCTGGCCAAGGTCGGCACTGAGAAGACGTTTCCGATTCCCCGCCTCCAGGCTCGGCTCTGAAAGACCAAATCAAGCCTTCTGGCACAATACTGAGTCATCAAAAGTCCTCCTTGGAACCAAAGCCATCCGATTCCAAACACGAGTCTGGCTCAGAGCCGAAATCCTCCGTGCCGAAAGACAAACAACCTTTGGAGCCGAAACCTTGCACGCAGAAAGGCCATCCTACGCCGGCACCGAAAATGCCAGCACTGAAAACTTTGGCACCGAAACAGAAAGACACCTCTTGGGATCCAAATATAGACATTGTTTCATAAACACCAGATTCAAAGCAACAGAAGCTATATATTAACCCTGAGACCGGCCGCATTCACACCAAGCCACCTCTCAAATGCAAGCTTCCTGATGAGGACCCTTCTTACAAGATTTGTATCTACCATCACCACCACCTCCACAGCCTCCTTCTCCGCCTGAGAATCCCTTGTAAATTACACCTCAGGATTCTCCACAATCTCACCATGATGATGACAATGCTGATGATGGGGGGGATACATCTCCCAATTGATCCATGGACAGATTATACAATTGATCCCCCAGCAGATAATGATCAAGACCTTAACCCCGCTAAGCCATCTCCTCTAGACGACAATGCACCCCATCAAGAACTCATTGCCAGGGCTGCAAAATATCGTGTGGTGGCATTACACAAAGAATCACTAGAGGACAATTTTTTGTTAGAAATTTTAGGATCCACACTCAGGTCATCACAAACACTTCTCATTTTTAAAGCATGATGAGACATGCTGATGACATTTTTAAGGACCCAGTAAATGCACGCGGATTGACTCCTAGGGTTGACAAAAAATATAAAGCTTCCCCTACAGACCCCATATTTATCAAGGGCAACTTACCATTAGATTCTCTGGTATTGTCTAAGACTCGTAAGTGGGCGAATTCCCAGACATCAGGAAATGCTCCTCTGCCAGATAAGGAATCCAAGTTAGTTGACGCTTCTGGCAAGTGCATAGCTGCTGAAGCTGCGAATCAATGGTGCATTGCAAATATGCAGGGCCTTTTAGCCAGGTACAACAGGGCACACTGGGATGCGGTGGAGCAATAGCTTCAATATCTCCCAGATGAGCATTAAGCTAAGGCTCAGGACTTACTAAATGAAGGTAAACTCATTTCTAATTCCTCTATACTTTGTGCTCTACATGCTGCAGACACCGCGGCTAGAGAGGTTAATACTAGAATCTTGCTGAGGAGACACGCTTGGTAAGAATTTCTGGGTTCAAGCCAGAAGTTCAACAATCCATCCTTAATACACCTTTTGATAAAGAACATCTCTTTGATCCAAGCATAGATCAAGCGTTAGAGAAGATGAAAAAGGACACTGAATTGGCCAAGTCCATGGGAGTGCTCCAGTCTCCGTCCAACAGAGGCTCCTTTCGTCACTCCTTTTACAGAGGAGGGTCTGAAACCCTATCCCCAGACAAGAATACCTCAACATATAAAGGTAACAGCAAGTCCTCTTCCTCAAGAGCTGTAGCTGCATACTTTCAGAATAGACAACATATGTCACTATTCAGGGTCCCTATAATCAAAGCTTTCATGGAAGGAATACAAAGAGTAATAACACCAAGGATTCCTCCTGCCCCAGTATGGAATCTCAACATTGTTCCCACAAGGCTCATGGAGCCACCTTTTGAACCACTGCACAAGTGCCCTTTGCAATTCCTCTCATGAAAGGTTGCTTTCCTCACTGCCATCACATCACTGAGGAGAGTTGATGAGCTACAGGTGTTAACCTTAGAAGAACCCTTCTTTAAGATACACAATGACAGGATAGTTCTCTGCACCATCCTTAAATTCCTTCCCAAAGTAGTTTCTACTTTTCATATAAACCAATCGTTTGAGTCACCAGTTTTCTTTACTCAACCTGATTCTGTGGCAGAACGTTCTCTTTACACGCTTGACGTTAAAAGAGCTTTACCGTACTACATAGATAGGACAAAAGACTTTCGCAAAACAAAACAACTGTTTGTTGCATTTGCTCCACCTCACAAAGGCAATCCTATCTCAAAATTTGGTATTGCCTGGTGGATTGTTAAATGCATTTAAACATGCTATGCTACAGCTAAAATAACTTTCACCATACCGCCTAGAGCGCATTCCACTCGCAAAATATGGGCTTCAGTGGCCGTTTTTTGTGTCATTCCTCTAGCTGACATATGTAAGGCAGCGACATGGTCTACACCGCACTCATTTACCAAACACTATTGTATAGATGTGTTAGAACGTCAACAGACTAATGTAGGCCATGCAGTACTTAAAACACTGTTCCAAACAACTGCAACAGCTACAGGTTAGCCACCGCTTTGGGCGTATATTGCTTTGTAGTCTATGCAAAGCATATGTATCTACAGCACACATGCCTCGAATGGATAATGTTACTTACCCAGTAAGCATCTGTTCTTGAGATGTAGAGCTGTTGATTCACATGCGCCCACCCACCTCCCCCGGTACCTGTAGTTGTTGCAGTTATTCATTATACATTTATACGCGTTGACATCTCTATACTACACTTACTCACTCCATTCTCACCCTTTTGCGGGAAAACAATTTAACAAGGGAGTCAATGACCATGCACACTATCACCGAAAGGAGGAGTCACCTTACCGTGTGACAAGGAAAGACTTCTTCAAAGAAAAACAACTTGCAAACATCCGGACCCAACATTAGATGGCAGAAGTATGCAGAGCATGTGAATCTACAGCTCTACATGCCAAGAACAGATGCTTACTGGGTAAGTAACATTATCCTTCTGAAGACTACTAAATCAGGTTCTCCTTTGGACCCTTGTCAGCCTTATATGTTGCAAATTGTTTCCAGCACGATTTCTGTGCATCTTATTAAACTCCTGAACAGTGTTCCTACTTCAGGCTAATTTCCAGTAGCCTAGAAAAAGACGTCAGTGAGTCCTATTCTAGAAAAATCTTCAATTGATCCAGGTGACACAAAATACTTTTGGCTTATCTCCCACTTACCTTTGCCTATGGAAATACTGGGAAAACCTATAAATGAAGGCCTGATGACTTTTCCTGTTGCCAACAATCTCTGGGATCCATCGCAATATGGCTTCAGACACCAGCATTGTACACAATCAGCCTTAGTGGCTGCTACAGAAGAGATTTGAATGTTGGTGGACAAGGAAGGGTGGGCTGTGCCGATTCTTCTCAATCTGTCTGCTGTGTATGATACGGTTAATCATTCTTTGCTTATCAATTGCTAGAGAGAGACCCTCCTTAGCTCTTTTTTATCCAATAGAGAAGAGCTTGTTCCTTTTGAGGATTTCACTTTGAATCCGTTTTTTCTTCTCTTTTGGGTACCTCAGGGATCAGAGTTATCCCCTGCACTTTTCAACAGCTTTGTCAACCCCCCCAAGCTAAACGTATTTGGTCCTGTGGTTTCCCTGCGGTCTCTTACACCGACGAGACACAAATAGTTGTGTCAATTTCATCTGATGTCGATGAGGTTACCAATACATTTAAAAACTGTATGGTACATATTGTAATCTGGATGCAGATAAATGTCTGAAATTGAACTCCAAGAAAACAGAGGTGATCCTCTTTGGCAACAACATCTCATTCTGGAATACTTCATGATGGCCCCTAATCTTGGCCCTCTTCCATCTCTAGCTCGAAAAGTGAAGAATTTGGGGGCTATATTTGATGGGCAGCTGTTTGTCTGAGCAAATTAATCATATTATCTCCTCTTGTTTTCAGCTACTCTGGATATTTAAAAAAAAAAGGTTTTCCGTATATTGTTCTAGATATGGAAAATGGTAATCGTGGCCCTTGCTCTTTTTAGGATTGATTATTACAATGCATTATATCAGGAATTCAGAAACCCCTGCAATTGAAGCTTTAATTATTGTAAAATGCGGCAGTTCGTCTGATTTAAAAAATTCCCAAATTCAGCCCCATCTCAAAGAGCATTTTTGGCCTTCATTGGTTACCTGCTTGTGAGAGGGTCACATTTGAGGCTCTGTGTATGGTCGACAAGGTGCTGCACAAAACTGGCCTTCTGTATTTTTAGATCTTCTCTTGGCGTGTCTCCAATCATAATCTTAGATCAGGTGTGGCGAAATTAGTGGCCATTCCAAAAAAAAGAAAGCCAGATGGGGAGGCAGAAGCTTTTCTTTCTCAAGCTCTGGAACACCATGCTTTTTCTATGAGATCTCAAAAGAACCAGGTATATTTTAGGAAATTGTTAAAAATATGACTATATTCACCTCCGTACTAAGTTGGTCGTTTTATGTTCTCTCATAGGACGCAAGCGCAAAGACGCTGCGCCATTCACATGCTTTATGAAATCTTTACTTACTAATAGGTTGAAAGACCAGAAAGCAACCTATTCGGCTGATTATATGTTCCATTCCAATAGTTCTTTCTAATGAGAGCCGCCATTAGTAGAATAATATGGGATCTTTCTATATGTGCTGATTAGGTTAATAGCAAATTAAACACTATCTGCTGTGCAGTCATATGTGAGAGATTAGAAGAAACATATATCCAAATGTGTCATCATAAAATACACATTAGGAATTTGCTATAACTGTGGGGCATATTAGCAAGAACCTCGTTAAAATTATCGCTGTTTTAGCTGCAGGAAACACCCGCTAAAACAGTGATAAGGGGCATGCTAATATGCGTAATAGAATTCCAATAGAAGCTCAGGTTAGATGTGCAGGACATCTAACCTGGGCTTCTTTTGGAATTCTATAACTCATATTAGCAAGCCCATTATTGCCGTTTTAGTGGCCGTTTCTGGCCGCTAAAACGGCGATAATTTTAACGAGATTCTGGCTAATATGCCCCTGTGTTTCTTATATTGTCAAATATCAGCATCATCAGTTTTTGATACTGCATTCAGAATATATTATTTTATCGTTTGCTATACTCTCACCATGGTTGCCAAGGTTCCTCAATTTATTTATCTTTTTGCTTAATCCTTTCCTTTTGAATGCTCTTTAATAGGACCTATGGCCTGCTATTAAATTGATGCATCCTCATGGAGTTCTTTAAAAATGGTACTCTTGACTTAGTGGGCCTTATCTTTCAAAAATAGATAGCAAAAGTAGCCCAAGTGATGAGACCCAACTGAAACTTGCATGCTGGATTCTAGTACCTCTTACCACAGCTCTAGATGTCCATCTTAGTTGCCATCATGTGTTACAGTATGTCCTGATGCTGACCTAATTGTCATAGGTTTACAATAAATTCATTGTCAAGGCTAATTGAGGGTTTAAGCCTGCCACTGATGAGCTGAGAGGTGATAAGGGCCTCATTACGATGCCGGTCAGACCGGCTTCCGTGGTCCTGTAAGAGGCAGCCAGACCACTGTGGTCTCTTCGGAAGTGGTTGGTCCGCCTGCCCGATTACAATGTTGGTATCTTGTTGTCCTATCGACTGTTGAAAGAGGGCCAACTCGGACAGCCGTTCCCCAACCGCTAAGATGGCGGTCGGAGAAATACAGCACACATGGGGTAGTCATGGGATCTTCGACCACCGTCCAGATAACTATGATGCTTTCAGACGACTCGATCGTGGCAGTCTGACTGGCTGCCTCTAGTCATTTGAAACGAAGGAATTTGAGTGCATATTCACTCCAGACTACTTCACTCCATTTGCCTCTGCCAAGGACCGTTTCCTCCAGGTCCCCCATTCACCTGGGCAGGTGAACCCCGATGACTATGATCCTGTGTGCCCTGAAATCCAGGTAAGTCCTCCTGCAGTGTGTATCCCCATTGACTGTACTGTGCATATTCCAACACACTCCAGCAATGGGGTACATGGATTTTGAGGCATATCCCCACATATGTCATGCATGTGGGTACAACTCACATGTTTTCAGTGACTTTTGTATGGATTTGTAGCAGCATATTTGGGGATATGTGCTCCACCGTAGGTGCGACTGCTGTGGTAGCTGCGGTCGCATCATCATACGGCGTGGGGAAGCTTCCCGGCCTCAGCGGCCAGAAAGGGCCTATGATGATGGAGGTCAGACGGTCGGTCCAACTGGCATCGTAATGAGGCCCTTTGTGCCTTTGTCTGAGATCGTCATCATAGGTGGAGGGCAAAAAACAGGAGCGTGGGATAGGTGAGAAAGAAAGAAGTGGCATGTGGGAGGCAGCAGAAACAAAGATAACATAAAAGGCGGGTTAAGACAGATAGGTATTGGGCAAGAGATAGAGACAGGTAATGGGAAGAATCCTGGAGAAGGAGTTTTTTGGATTGGTTTAGAATCAAATACATCAAATTGCTTTTATGCATCACTTAAGGACGGTCAAAAGCACAGGAAGATTTTGTTTATGAAATGGAGCTGAAGGACAGTGATTTATGATCAGGGATATCATTTAAAAGGTTATCTGTCTGCAATAAGTGCCGAGAGGAAACAGTGCACGTGAAACATATTATTTTAATGATTAGTGTCTGATCTATCATTTAGTGATGGTCAGTGTTTAAAATGTTATTAAAGGTTGACAAAATTGCCACAGGCTTCACCAATCCAATTGAATATAATTCTTTACCCAGAAATGCAAAATCCCAAAACCTATAGTCTCGGAAGTCCCTAAAGATTATTTGCTTTCACTTTCATTTGTTTTACTGGATTTATCTGATTAAAATCTGCTGAAAATCCATGTGCTCCCTCATATTATAAGGATATACATTGTCACACACACATATGTTTTCAGAAGTCAGAATCAGAGCTGTAACTATTTCCTAGGACAAGGATTAAAGTAAATTCTTGCATTTCTTTTATCCTTCCCAAAGCTGGTCATCAAACATCATCAATGAGTGCCTTCTGTTCTACCTTGAAATGCAACCAGATATCTTCGCAAACAGCCTGAAAAATGTGAGAAATGCAGCACTCATCACGTGGTTTATTATGGTAAGATAACTGTAATTTATTCAAGGGTTTTATGGTAGTATTCCTTACCATGTGGCATAATACTGCGTCCTACAAACTTTCCCAAAACTTACAATTTTTTTAAAAAAAGGAATAGGGGGAAGGAATACCTGAAAGTTTCCCTACAAGTGAAGCAGGTCTAACTTAACAGGAATTGAAATTTAACCCACTAAAACCAGATAGGGCTATTCGTAAAAGTAGCTTACACCTGTGAGCAATACTATTTTTAATGTGCTCTTACATGTTTGAGTAACTTTACTTCTTTTGGCTGTTCAC
The DNA here is from genome assembly GCF_964261635.1 of Lissotriton helveticus. Classification (NCBI taxonomy): domain Eukaryota; kingdom Metazoa; phylum Chordata; class Amphibia; order Caudata; family Salamandridae; genus Lissotriton; species Lissotriton helveticus. Next base: position 754,644,046 of record NC_136069.1, read on the forward strand.
AAAATCCAAGGGTAAAATTACTCAAAAATGTCGACTAACATGTCTCCGCCCACTGAAAAAGGAGGTGAGTCCAAATTTACAATTGTTAAATTACCAAAACTAAACAATAGTAACTCCATCACCACGCATGGCCAACAACTGATACTGCAACACCTGCACATAGGGAATAATAGAGACAGGAACTGAAAATACAACCCCATAGGATATAATTTCAAATCAAATCAAGTTCTTTAAAATTGATTAAATATAATTTCATGTTAATACAAAAAGTGCAGTGACCTCCTACCTGACTGCGTAGATCTCCCTCTAGTAAAATATAAAGAAAAATAAAAACTTTTATTAAAGTTGAAAAGGTTGGCAAAAATATTTTAATGTTAAATATTAATGTAAATTTGTTTTTTAAAATAATGTCACTTAGTTTATCTGTTTATTCTACATTTAGAACTAATGAACAAGTCCTAAAGCACTAATAACTGAATTCTGAAATAAATCTTTCATTAATATGAACATATTAAATTACTTTTCTCAGGTTTAAATTGAATATAAAAATCCCAAGGTAAAATACATATTTTTTCTATCTTGCAGTAATAATTATTAAAAGTGGGCTAGACAATTAATTGAAAGTATTTAACTGTATTTACTAACATTTATTGTTACATTCAATTTAAATTTGAAAAAGGCCATCAAGTCAAGTCAAGTCAAGTCATAGAATTTATATAGCGCACTACATACCCAGAGGGTCTCAAGGCGCTTAGGGAGGGGAAGAGGATTATTTGTCAAATATCCACGTTTTAAGTTGCTTTCTGAATGCTAGGTGGTTCTGGGTAAGGCGAAGGTAAGTGGGGAGTGAGTTCCATGTTTTAGCAGCCAGGTATGAGAAGGATCTGCCTCCCATGGTTGTCTTGTTGATGCGAGGTACAGTGGCGAGGGCTTGGTTGGAAGAGCGCAGTTGGCGGGAGGGGGTGTAGAAGGACAGTCGTGAGTTGAGGCATTCTGGTCCGATGTCGTAGAGTGATTTGTGAGCGTGGGTTAGCAGTCGGAAAGTGATCCTCTTGTTGACGGGTAGCCAGTGGAGGTCTCTCAGGTGACCAGAGATGTGTTCGTTACGCGGGACGCCTAATATGATCCTGGCTGAGGCGTTTTGGATTCGTTGGAGTTTCTTCTGGAGTTTAGCGGTAGTTCCTGCGTAGAGGGTGTTTCCGTAGTCCAGTCGGCTCGTGATCAGAGCATGGGTGACTGTTTTTCTGGTCTCGGTGGGGATCCAACTAAATGTTTTTTTGAGCATGCGAAGAATGTTGAAGCAGGATGAGGATACGGCGCTGACTTGTCTGTTCATTGAAAGTGAAGAATCTAGGATAACGCCTAGGTTCCGTGCGTGGTCTGTCGGGATGGGTGCTTTTCCAAGGGCTTCCGGCCACCAAGAGTCGTCCCATGCAGAGGGGGATGTACCTAAGATGAGGACTTCAGTTTTATCTGAATTCAGTTTCAGACGGCTGTGTTTCATCCATTCGGCAACTTCTTTCATTCCTTCGTGTAGGTTAGTTTTGGCGGTGTTGGGGTCATTGGTGACAGAAAGGATCAGTTGAGTGTCATCCGCGTAAGAGATGATGTTGAGGTTGTGTTGGCGTGCGATGGCCGCGAGGGGGCTCATGTATACGTTGAAGAGGGTGGGACTGAGTGAGGATCCTTGTGGTACTCCACAGATGACTTCAGAGGCCTCGGACTTGAATGGTGGAAGGCGGACTTTCTGGGTTCTTCCGGTGAGGAACGAGGTGATCCAATCAAGTGCTTTTCCTTGTATTCCGATGTTTCTGAGGCGTTGTAGAAGGGTGCTATGGCAGACTGTGTCGAAGGCAGCGGAGAGGTCCAGGAGGATGAGGGCGACTGTGTCTCCATTGTCCAGTAGAGTTCGAATGTCGTCAGTTGCTGCGAGGAGGGCGGTCTCAGTGCTGTGTTTTGCTCGGAAGCCAGATTGTGAGGAGTCGAGGGATTTGTTGGCTTCGAGGAAAGCGGCGAGCTGGTTGTTGACGGCTTTCTCGATGACTTTGGCCGGGAAAGGGAGGAGTGATATGGGGCGGTAATTTTTGAGTTCGGTGGGGTCCGCTGTGGGTTTTTTCAGGAGGGCGTTGAGTTCGGCGTGTTTCCAGCTTTCCGGGAAGGTTGCGGAGTTGAAGGAGCAGTTGATGACGTCTCGGAGGTGTGGTGCTATGATGGAGTCTGCTTTGTTGAAGATGTGGTGAGGACATGGGTCTGTGGGGGATCCTGAGTGGATGGAGTTCATCAGGCGGATGGTGTCCTCCGTGGAGATTGGGTTCCAGTCGTTAAGGGTGTTCAGGGGGGGAGAATGTTCATCGTATGGTTGGGTGGGTTGGTCTCCGGGTTGGTTGTCGAAGCTGTTGTGGATGTCTGCAATTTTGTTGTGGAAGAATGATGCTAGGGAGTCGCAGAGGGCTTGAGAGGGGGTGATGTCGTTGGAGTTGGCTGAGGGATTGGTAAATTCCTTGACGATGTTGAAAAGTTCCTTGCTGTTGTGGGCGTGGTTGTCTAGTCGATCCTTGAATGCTGTTTTCTTGGCCTTTCGGATTAGTTGGTGGTGTATGCGGGTGGCGTTTTTGAAGGCGTCCTTGGTGCTGGTGGTTGGGTCCTTTTTCCAGGCCTTTTCAAGGGAGCGGCAGAGTTTCTTGGACTTCTTAAGATCATCGTTGAACCATGAGGCCTTCTTGCTGCCAGGTTTGCTTTGACGTTTTTTCAGTGGTGCTAAGGTGTCGGCGGTGTTGGATAGCCATAGGGTGAGGTTGGCGGCGGCTTGGTCTGGGTTAGATACTTTAGAATTAAATACAAATATATGCTATTTTATATATGTTTATAAACATGATATTATAATTGTTTCAATTTTTAATTATTTTAAATGATGTAATATAATGTAATATAATGTCCTATGGGGTTTTATTCTAGTTTCCTAACTCCATTGATGTCTGTGGGAAGGTATTGAAGTACCAGTGGTTGGCTACGTGTGATTCTGGAATTAGGCCATCTATGAACTGGAGTAATTTTCTACTGTTTTTGTCCTTTTTTGGCTGCAGTAACTTTAGAAGTGCAGTGCAGTTTTTTAATAGCAATGGGCTTCATCTTTGAAGGGTGGGTAAAAGTCCCTTCCTCACCTCCCCGCTAACCTGCACTTAACCCTGCATTCCTCCCTGTTCCTCTCCACATTAGTAGTAAGTATTGCCCATTTTCCATCCTTTCCCTAGCCTCTCCCACATTTACTACTAAAATATAGACTTAAGTGTGTGGAGACTCCACAATCAGGACAGAGATCGCAAAATAGAAAAAAGGTAGGAGAGGCGGATGTGTAAACTCTGCAAATTGGTCTGTGAATAGCTTTTTGTAGTATGTTTTGTAGGACTGCAAAATGTACTACAAAATGCAGTTTGTTAATAGGCCCCTATATGCTTTTCCTCCCTGGTTTGGAGTACGGCTGTGTATTATAACTACAAGAGGGAGTGGCCCAATAGTGGTGTCTTTGGTGAAAATGACAGGGTTTAATTTTGAAATCCCAATGTTATCCGAAAGCTCATATTTCAAAACAAGGCCATGTGTCCACTTTTTAATACCAGTTGTTGATGATATGAAAGCATCGATTCCTTTCAAACCACTTGTTAACACTGCACACAGACTAGCTTAGTTTCTTAATTATGGAGGTAAAGCTGTCCATGTAGGGTTGGAGAAACTCTTCCTCCTACAGTTATAGGTTTGTTTGCTTGCTTTCTGCATCTAGATTTTGAAAGTAAGATGTTTTACCAATTATCACGTCCCATATATTAGTGGTGGGGGACTTGTGCTGTGCATGTGATGTTCATTGTACATAAGAAAAAGCACAATATAAATATCCCCTTTGAGACGATAAAAATTACAATTGCTATATACAAATGAAATGTTTAGTACAGCAATTATGCATCCAAGTAGATGGGGCTGATTTATGATTTAAATTTGTTTTTGATTTATTACACAGCCTATGGTTTGAGAAAGCCTGAGCAATATATGCAAATGGGTGAAGCAAACGTTGGATTATTGTTCTAAATGTATAACAACTTTAATATTTAATAAACTATTTTTTTGAAGGACAGATATTTTATCATAGTGTTGCAAGACAGATAAAACCAAATAAAAATGTGTGTTTGCAATGTTATATTCACTAAGCTGTGTCTATGCCTGTGATAATGTTAAGAATCTTGATAAATGTTGAAGTATGTACCTATCACATTTTAAACAGGATAAGATTAGTGAACCTCGTGAGAGAAGAAAACCAGATTGTATTGCGGTAAATCAAGTGTCTGAATATTCACATTTAAGATTTATTTAAGACTTACTGAAGAGGCATACTTCTTTTGTTTCCCAGTTTATTGTTACAGTTTGCTGATAACTTGACAAATAGATATCAAATTACTTGAGTGTACCAGCAGCAATGGGCTGATATGTTCACTTCCTTTGGGGCTGGATCTCTGTACTTGAAAGGGGGCCTTCTGGCACAATTGCTTTGGAGCTCAAAGATACAAGGGCAAACATTAGGCCCAAACTGTTTGAAATTTCTGGATCCTGCAAGCAGAGCCAGGAAGGTTCTGGTTGTCTGCAAAACAAGGCAACATCAATGGACATATGTGGTGCTTAGGACAATGTTTCACAACACCTAGACACTGGGACTGGTGATGGACCCATGCTTGCACTTCTCCAAACAAACACTAGTAGGCATTGAGAAAAATCTAGAGTTGGGTTATGAGTCATACAGAAGTAAAATAGGCCACAAGCAAATATTGGCATAGGGAGGAAGTGTGCCTTCCAGGGATTGTCCACAGTCATCACATCTGACTTGAAGAGTGGTGCTTTTTGGGCAGCCATCCTCCATTCTTTAGTTATAGGTAGAAATAATTTCTTATTCCTCTTGTGTTCATGTATGTGGACTTCTTGGGCTGACTTAGGTAAATCAGAGAACTATGAAGAGAAACAATCATAGCAGGTCAGCTGTTTCGGAAAGACCTTGTGATTAGCCCTAGCCATGAGGACCTTGGATGCAAGCAATTCTGTAATTAGGAAGCACTGTCATGTTGTCCACGAAGGTCTGTGTAAATGCAAGTTTTTCAGGTGCTTGAAACTCGGTCTGTTTCATATGCCTTATGAATACAGAGGACACATATACAGAATAGCCTTGATGAATTCATAGGGATACTTCCAAAGACGACGAAACATGTGTTGGCTAAAGAAGATCTAACGAAAGAAGAAAAAAATCTGAAAATAAAACTACAATACAAATCAAGACAAGAAGCTCTCTGTGCCCATAATATATATTTCATGTTTTGAATGAACTTGTTGGTAGTAATTGTGTGTGCTTCATGATGTAAACCATTGGTGATCAATCTCAGGATTGTAATTAGGGGAGTTGGGTGTATCTTCCCATCATTTGAAAGCAACACGGTTACAACCCTGTTCATTTACAACTGTATGAGATGGTTTTATAAGCGCCCGAGACCTCACAAACACCCGATTGTTCGAATGAATGCACGTAAATACATTTGTGATCATCTAAAGGCAACCCTTTGGACAGATGTATTTTATTGTTTTGTAATTGCATATATATGGGGGCGTGGCCAGCATCCAGACATGGCAGATGGCGTCTGCGCCCCGTAATCCAGCCAAAATTGCACTTTTTCTGGTGCCATCGACTGCCGGAGGAGGGGTGGGGAAATCCAGGGAAAAACAGAGAGGCGGCGACGCCTGGCATCGAGACTGTGAGGCACCTCTGAGATAAGCAAAACAACTCTGTCAGCTGACTTCGGGAGTCAGTACTTGCCTGTGCCACTGAGAGAGAGCCGGAAACTCTGGACTTCCACTGCAGGCCATATCTGGCTGCGGGGCGGACAACAGGTAGCCTGGAGGCTGGTGAGTCTGTCCTCGGCAGCCCCGAGATAAGGAGGGACAGAATCGAGGACATGGTTCCCTACTTATGGACCGGCCCCGGGGAAAGCAGTTGTGCTGCGGGCTCCTGACCCCCAGAGGAGCAGAACATGACTGGTGGCACACGATAAGAGAAAGCACCTGGCAGAGCAACCGGATGTAGTGGGGGACCAGGATATCGCTGCAGGCGCCCTCTGCACAGCATGGCCCAGTCAGCAGGAGAACACAAGGCCAGGTCTTGGTAAAGGTGTAAGAGTTGAGGTGGAGCCCTCCATGACCCGCCTGCGGGTGGAAGAGGAGGCTTGGGGTCCTCCTTTGCATTGCATCTCCCCAGCCCTTTTCCCTTGACCTGCCCCTGGTTCTCCCACCCAGTCTAAGTGTAATAGAGGGCTGTGCAGAGAGAGAGCAGAATGGTTGGCAGAGCACATTAAAGGCTGCCTGGCCGTAGGGAGGACCACACACAATGAGCTCCTTGTCCCACTGGGGGGCTATGGTAGACCGGTGGTATTGTGTTAGACCCCTGGTGCTGACGCTGACACAGTGTCCTACCTGAGACTGGAGGCCGGTGGCGCCAAACAGACAGCGCTGCGTGGGCGCGTAGGCCCAGCACCCACGGTGGTCTGGGAGTGGAGAAGACTCCTGGAAGTGGATACCAAGTGGTGGGGACAGCCCCAAGAAATAGTGTGCTGGTGCTACCTCAGAGCTTGTCTCCTCCGTAGCCACCCTCCCCAGGCTTAGCATTGAGATCTCTCCCTGATAGCGGTACAACAGGTCCGGCAGTGCCGGGAACACATTGGAGGGCCCAAGGGAGGAGCACAGGTGGAAAAGACCCAGGGCCTAGGTGGGGTGTCCGACAGGCCTGGTAACTTTACCTGAGGGTGCTGGTCTACTACTGACACCCTAGCACCTCTATGGTGGCACCCTGAACAAGCTAGACCGACAGCCCTCAGATTGTGGCCTTAGGGGGTGCAGGACAAGCGAAGACTGGGGGAAATCCCCCTAGGGGCCCTCTAATTATGACACTGCTCCGGTGAATGGCGGTTCATTGGGTGGGCCCGCAGTACTGCAGTACTGCAGCACAATCACAGATCTTGGAGAGCGTAACCACTTACTTGTGATTGTACAGACAATCATGGGGTGCCCCAGGACCAAAACAGACAGGTAAGTCTTGCTAGCTCAATCACAGTCACCCCCATTGGACCAGTTAAGACCATGGATACTGATGTGGTCTTCCCCTGAGTGATCCCCCCACTGGATAAACTGGACATAATCCTACAGGAAATAAAAGAATCGTGTCAGGTGAAGGAGCAGCGACTAGGGACCATCACCACAAATGTGAGCCTGTTAAGGATGACCATTGCAAATAATCCAACAGGGTCAAAGCAGATGAACTGACGCTCTCAACAATGGCCCTAGACAATGAACAACTCAATACACAAGTGACCCAGCTGTGACATCGAGTGGATCTATTGCAGGTTTGGGTGAAGAATGTGAGGGGAAGAGCTTGTCACAATAACGTCTGCATCATTGGATTTCCAGAGGACAAAGAAGGAACAAGAGCCATCCAGTTCATAGAGGAATGGCTCAGGACGACAATGGCTCCCACAGGCTCTCGGACATGTTTGTAGTTGAGAGGGCCTATAGGGTCCCTCCCAAGAAACCAAACCCTGACACACCTAGCTGGACTGGCTAGTCGCACACCGATAGCAGATGCACCTGGTTATATAAGTTTGAAATGTTAAGCGTTTTGTTACAGGTTTAGTCGAACGACTCATAATTGCTGGAATGAGTATTTGGGGAAAGCTTTTATAAACACTATTTAAGTGGGTCACCACAATCATGGGTGGGGGGGAGTGCTGTCTACAGGCGCTTTGCGCTCAGATGTGTATCCAGTTTTACAGGCAGCTGGTAGGGCTCTGTGACAAAGATATGTAAATTAGTAACTCGGAATGTACGGGGTATGGGAACCATACAAAAAAGGCATAGGATCTTAGCCCAGCTGGACCGGCTCCAGGTCCATATTGCCTTTCTCCATCTGGTTGCTGCTGAGACCTCCAAATTACATAAGCGTTGGCAAGGCCAACCATTTCATACCTCCTACTCGGCCTTTGCACATGGAGAAGTGGTGTGGCTAAATGCGATGTGCCGTCTGGACTACAGGACTCAAGGGTTGTTACACAAGGCTGATATGTGCTATTGAGAGGTACCCTGGATAGGGATATGATAGTTCTCATGTGTATCTACGCACTTAATACTGAACAAGAAGCTTTTTACACACATTTGTCAACTGTGGTAGGTTATTTGGTTCTTGGGGACGACCTTAATGCAGTACTAGACGTGACGCTTGATATATCGCCCCCCACCCGCTGCCTGGGACTGCGCCTGTCCCAGGTAGTGGGACCGGCTTGATGGTTGTCGCATCCTGGGCTTTGCTTCAAAGAGTCCTTGTTCAAATATGATAGAGCTTTTCTAGCTGTATAAATGGTGGCCTGCACTCCAGTTTAATAAAAATCTTTCACTTTTCGAATTATAACACATGCTCAATAGCAAGATTTTGATGTGCTGTCTTGGAAAATGCCCCGCCCCATGGACCATTGCTAATGATTCATTCTAAAGCTGGTGCATAAACTTGCACCAGGGCCAGGATGTGACAACCATCAATCAAGATGCAAACGTGAACCAATGTATCTACACTTCATCCATTTAAACCCATTTTTAATCATCTATTTGCCTTCTTTCTTCTTCAAGGTTTTTGTCCAAAAGTCATGAATCCGATATTGAAATGCATATAAAGGGCCCATCCAGGCATTTCTGTACAGCATGTCGAAATTCACAATTCGTACGTTAACGTGAAGTTTTAAACCCAATGCATTTCGGGCGTTTAGCCCTTCAACTGTGATATAAAAAAGGGACATCAATACTGCAGAAACCAAAAACCTTCCATTAATAAGCAATTGAGCCTTTTCATTATACTCCGAAAAATATTACCATGTGAGTTCCATTAAACAACTGACGGATAATGTGTGAGAACCGCACACACCCCATTAAAAGTAACTGAACTTCAAAACTGATGGAGTGCCACAACCATCATAAACAATATATTCATTGAGCTTTAATAAGCATGACTCATGTAAAACTCGTGACAATCCACCCTTAATGTGATCCTGCTGCAATAAGTATCTATCGTGCCATTGAAATCGAAGTATGAACACCAACCTTAGAAATAACGAAGGCTCCCACAGTTGATCTGACCGAAACAAATCGCCTCTTAATAAACTCAGGGGCATATTTACAAGGGCTTTATCTCTGCTTTTTTGGCTTAAAAAGCCAAAAAAGTGGAGATAAAACCAGCGCCCTATTTACAAGAGGGTGCTAACATTAACATGCATAATCGCATGTTAGCACCCTTTTTCCCAACGCCTCCCTTTGCATCTCCATGCAAAGTGGGCATTACTGGGCGTACCCCGGATGGACTACCTTGCAAATATTGCTGATGTTTACATTGCGATATTAGTGTAAAAGAAATTATTCCCTTGAGAATGATTGCAACACAAGCTAGAACTTAGCCTCAAAAGAACATTCTGTCTGTAAGAACTCATATAAACACAGAAGTGAAATAGATAACAAATTTATTATACTCAAAGTATGATTAAAAACATTTCATAAACATGTTCTATAGTAATTATGATATAAAAGAAAAAAGAAAAAAAATTTGGAGCAACAATGACACTTGTATTGTGACCTGCACAAAACAAAAGACAGACAAAGGTTTGTAAAACACACAAATGGTAAAATACAAATTGTACATTAAAAGAAATCCTAATTATATACACCACTGTTTTATCACTATCAGTTTGTTGGATATAAACGTTAATGGTGCAGGTTTTAATTGTACTTATACAGAAGCGTCGACGCGTTTCGGTGGTTTTGGGTAAATGTAGTCCACCTTTGTCAAGACATTCTTTGGTTGTCGTCGTAGTTTTGGATAATGTTAAAATTCAGGCGGTTCTATTTAGAGCGATTATTGGTACGCAATACGGAATCCCTACTGGCAGCGGGAGCACTCGGCTTTCGGAGGCAGCGCTGTCCCGATAGCAGCGGCGTCCATAACAATTTATCTGCTTTTAAACGTAATAGCTCCACTAAGCTGAAACCGAGAGCCTTTGCAATTCAGGCATACGATAACCCATCTAAAGTTCCTATTCCACGTGCACTGCATAATCTATATAACTGCAGAGAACCATGATGAGCAACCCATAATAGCGGATCGTCATTACAAATTTTATTCTTGGTCTTCCAATATATCTCCAAAGAGAAGTTTGAAAAAAACGACCCCTACAGGAGGATTGTCATCATAATCGTTCTCAATAGAACCGCCTGAATTTTAACATTATCCAAAACTACGACGTGAGTCTGGGAACAATAAGACTCCCAAGGATCTTATCAATAGGGAAATTGTACAGACCCTTCAATTTGACAGACAACCAAAGAATGTCTTGACAAAGGTGGACTACATTTACCCAAAACCACCGAAACACGTCGACGCTTCTGTATAAGTACAATTAAAACCTGCACCATTAACGTTTATATCCAACAAACTGATAGTGATAAAACAGTGGTGTATATAATTAGGATTTCTTTTAATGTACAATTTGTATTTTACCATTTGTGTGTTTTACAAACCTTTGTCTGTCTTTTGTTTTGTGCAGGTCACAATACAAGTGTCATTGTTGCTCAAATTTTTTTTCTTTTTTCTTTTATATCATAATTACTATAGAACATGTTTATGAAATGTTTTTAATCATACTTTGAGTATAATAAATTTGTTATCTATTTCACTTCTGTGTTTATATGAGTTCTTACAGACAGAATGTTCTTTTGAGGCTAAGTTCTAGCTTGTGTTGCAATCATTCTCAAGGGAATAATTTCTTTTACACTGGTTACTCAACCTCACTTCCCTTGAAAGTTCCAAGGGGTTCCTCTCTCTCTTCAAATACATTGCGATATTTACAAGGCAGCCCACCTGATTTTAGCAGACTGCAGTTTTCGCCAAAATCTAACGTCTGCTAAAATCCTGACTTATCCAGCCCAAAAATAGGGGGTGGATTATGCTGATACAACGCTGTGGGTCGTATCAGCAAGGTTATCGCCGTTTTGCAGGGAACATCACTGGAAAACCAGCGATGTTCCCTGCAAAAGGGCGATAACCTCGCTATCTCTGGAACTTTTATCGCCCTGGAGAAACGCGTTGTTAATAACGCGCTACCAGGGCGATAAATGCCAGAGATAGCCTGCGATAATATTATTAGCGCTAAGCACAACCAGCTATAATTACCGCTGGCTATTGATAATATTCCTCTCAGCATCCTCCAAAACAAGTGCAACAACTACGGGGCTTATTTACAAGCCCCTTGAACCACTTTTGCGTCATTTTTAACATGGGAAAAGTGACGTACGGGTGGCGTAAGGAGCTTGTAAATAAGCCCCTACTTTTTTTATGGTAACGCAAAGTAAGTGCAAATCACGTGACCCATACCACGTGCACCATGGAAAAATGTTTGTGTATCAGTGTGGAGCTTGTTTTGGGTTTATTTTCTATTTCAAAAAAATGTTTTGCAGATCATTCTTTTTTGAAGCGGATTGCACGTATTTTGTTTGTTTTTATTGTCACGAGTTTTACATGAGGCATGCTTATTAAAGCACAATGAATATGTTGTTTATTAAGGTTGTGGCACTCCATCAGTTTTTACATTCAATTGCTTTTAATGGGGAATGTTCGGTAAATGATTACATATATATGGGTAAATGATTTTCCTTAGGGATAACATTATGGTGGGCTAAGCTCTACTCTTTCCCTTTCCCCCACAGGGAATATTAAACCCAATGCAGGGTTTTCTCTTCACACTAGCTTTCTACGGCTGGACTGGACTTGATGTGGATCTAAACTTTCGAAAGAAAGAAATCCAGTGGGAATCAATGTCCACCTCTACAGCTCAAGAAAATGGCTTCATTTCTCCTGCTGGTTCATCTCTCAACTACCCGGGCTACATCCAGAACCCGAGAAAGACGGCAGAGCTGGGGAACGGCCAGCAGAATGACGAGGCCGTGAGCATGTTGTCTGAAGGTAACAGAACCAGTGCTGCTGTCATACTAAACAGAAACTCCCCTGTCTACCAGGGCTTATAGAATTGAAAGTGACACTACCCTGTGCAAGGACCTTATTCATTTTACAGCTGTGCTGTGTGTTTGTAGCTTGGATCACTTGTGATAAGTTATTTATTGCGATGTGAGCTGATACCAGTTTCCCGGTGGATCACATTTTCTATGAGAAATAAATGATTTGTTAAGACATCAACATGGTGCCCCATCTGAAGTTGTTTTTTTTATTGCTATGAGGTCCAATTATTTAATGCTGCTTGATACTGCTGAAACTTGGCAGCCACCGGATCCTTCTCTTCTGTTGCCTTGGATTTATGTCAGGCCCTGGTTACATTTGGATTGGTAGAGATTGTGAGAATTTTGCCACCTAACTTTGAAATGGAAGGATTATTTTCATTGTGATGCTCAGTGTCCGGTTTTGTAGCAATGGTTGTGTTTTCTAACTAATAAAAATGAAACTAATTCTCTCTTATCTGCTGAAATTCAACTTGCACTCTTCACACTTGCCGGATATTGGCTCCATGACTGACTTTCAAAGAAGTAATCGATTAAACATCTTGAGCTCCTCACAAAATCTAAAAATGATCAAAAATTGAAACACTAAGACTAGTGGCCTGTTGTCATGGTATGTTCAGGCTGCAGTAACTGCAAACATCTTACTTTGTAAATCATTTTCAGGGTTAGAAACATTTCAAGGTCGAGACATTGAAGGGTGCCACCCAGGGGAAAAATACTTTCCAAGAATCTCCCTTTCTATGTCTTTGGATATTGAAAAACATTGGCCTCTGTAGAGTTCTTAAAATGTGGCTCAGCACACTCTGCTGTAGCCACTTGACTAATATTTGTGATGTAAATTTGTTGAGATCTAAAACACACTGAACAGGAACTCTCTTCATCTGACTCTTGTTGCAGTGCAAAATTCTCCTCTCTGAACCAATGTCAAGAATTGTGTAGCAGCAGGGTGTGGGCTACTGGAAGTTGTGCAGGGGGCCTTTCATGTGAGTTTTGAAGGAAAGTTCCTCCTGTCCGAGCCCCAAAATATGCCACTGGGGAATGTAGCAGTGAGGTATCCCAGATAGGTGTAGCTAAGAACCCAGGGAGCTAGCCGAGCGCATGTAAGGGAGTAGAGGACTCAAAGCGTTGAAGTGCAAGCCGCTGATCTCCAAGGTGGTCTTTGAAAATTAGGCTGATGTAAAGTTTGGCAGTAGCAAGATCGGGTAATCCCAACGCTAGAGTAGTTCTGTCTAAAGACAGCTGCACAGGTGCTAGTTTCACAAGGTAATAGTGGTTTGCACTCACCCCTCTAATGGTCAAACTACTCCAAAACCAGTGAGAGGAGTTGGCCTAAAAGCTAGGACGTTCGACACCTCGAATCTGGGGAACTGGGCTCGAGTCTCAGCAATGACGCTGAACATCCTGTGATTCTGGGAAAATCACTTAATCTCCCCGTGCCTAACAAAAATGAATGTGTCCTCATGTAATGCAACTGGTGCTATGTAAAGCGCTCTGATACCTGATACAGGTCAAGTTCGTGCTATATAAAACTCTGTAAAAAAATACATTAAAACAGAAAAAACACACAAAAGGGAGTGCCTTAATAGTCCAACAATTGTATTGTAGAGTTTCGTCCCTTTGTTTTTTTTCTCCTCCTTTCATGAAGTACACTTAGGTCAAAGGTGTCATTATCAATGTACTCTTCTCCAATATCAAATTAACATGGGAGCCAGGGTATGAAGTCTGAAAACAATTATTTTTATTATTCAATACATCAAAGAAACAGCCCCACCAACGCGTTTCATCCTCCGAGAGGACTTTAGCAGGGTTTATGTATTTCTTAAAAGCAATATCACATCAAAGTCTATGTGTAAAATGGATCAGTTCTCCCTGTAATTCTTGGGACACTCGCACTTCTCATTTATTGTTGTAGGGAAATACCAGGTGACCATATATAAATATCCCAATATAATAATGAAATGAATGAATGAAATGAAAAAGTATTTATAAAGCGCATGGCTGCCCGGGAGCGTCCCATCGTTGGGGTGCAGAGGAGATCTGAGGGGGACTAGGGGGGGTGAAAGGTGATATTATGGATCTTGTGGGAACAGGTGTGTCTTCAGGAGTTTACGAAACTTCAAGTAGGTCGGTTCAGATCGAAGACTAATCGGCAGGGAGTTCCACAGGGTTGCAGCGGTGACCGAAAAGCGCCGCCCTCCAGTTCGGGCCTTCCTAACTCTTTGAACCGTGGCCAGGTTACCCTGGGAGGAGCGCAGGGTCCTGGTGGTTTTGTAGGGATAGAGAATTTTTCCAAGGATAGGGGGCCCTTTGCCCTGAAGGGATCTATGGGTGATACACAGAGCCTTAAATTTGATCCTTTCCCGGACAGGCAACCAATGAAGAGCTTTGAGTGCTGGTTTGGCCGATGTTCTCCGGGAGGTGCCTGTCAGCAGCCTAGCCGCTGAGTTTTGGATTCGCTGAAGGATATTGATGGTAGATTCAGGAGCGGCCATAAAGAGGGCATTACAGTAGTCCAATCTGGATAAGATAAGACCCTGAATGAGCAACTTTCTGGATTGTGTCGGAAGTAGGGGGAGAATCTTAGGGGCTGAGCGGAGTAGGCCCACACAGGTACCAGCAGTCTTTTTGGCCTGAGTCTTAAGGGAGAGGTCTTGCTCCAGCCATACCCCTAGGCTTTTGAGTTCTTTCTTTGGTGGGGGGAAATCCCCTAGGCACATGGGCCAGATGGAGGTGGGAAGGGATGTCATTTGCTGGCCCAAAAGCATGAGTTCTGTTTTTGTGCCATTTAATTTAAATAACCCAATTAGGTTCTGTAAGCTCAGACCATACGTCATACCATGGCTCCCATGGTGTTTTGATATTGGAGAAGAGTCAGTTGATAGCCAGATTGGGGCCTTCACCCAATGAAGCTGTGAAGGCACCTGTGAGTCCCTGAGAGTGGGACCCTGGAGAGAATGAGTTTTTGATTCTGCGTAATGGAGGCACCTGGCTGGAGCATCTGCAACTTGATTGATAGAACTTAATGATGCATGTGTGAAGGGTCTTAGTGCTCCATGGAGTTCCATCTCTGCACAACTGGTGTTCCTTACCAAGTCTTCCTGAGCAGAGTACATTGTGTGGTGAGGAGCAGCAGCCACAAGAAAGAGCTGCTGCACTGCGGCATGTAAGGAGAGATACGTTTTCCAGTTTCACTAAAAGCCAATAGCAAAAACAACGGTGCACAAAAAGTTTGCTGCGGGACTTTAAGAGGGCCCACTGCTCTACCGCCAACTTATGAGCACACTACAGCAGCAATCACAGTTCTTCACTGTAACCCTGATTAGCACTGTCCCTCAAAGCCTATGATACAGGGGAGTGACATTTCCTCAAGCCACATGCGACGAGAATTTGAAGTGCCCTGCTGTCATGCCACGGAAGACAAATGCACAGAGACCTCTATCCGCGTACTGGCGGCATATGTAGCCAAAATGAAGCAATATATCCGATAAAGCAAAATTAGAAAGCTTGACTGTGAACTTGGCCTCTCTATTAGACAAGGAAGGTACCTTGGTGACCTACAATACAAAATCTCCAATAATGGCCATCACACAAATTCAGGCCTTGAAATCGTACCCTGTCAGATATGATTAAGACCTGCAAACGATGGGCAAATGAGAATGCACTGATGAGGATAACTTAGTGGCCATGAGCTAAGAGGTAGAAAAGACGCAAGACCAGCAGACCAATGTGAGAGAGTATTAAAGAACTGTGGGACAAATGTACAGACCTAGTAGATCTCTGCCTGTGTGATAATATCCGGAATCAACTTGTGTGGGAGTATGTAAGTCGGATGTAGTTCAAAACTGTCAACAACTATTTAATTTTATTCTAAAGGAGGACCTTGAAATGCTATCAACACTTTTAGAGCTCATAAGGTGTGAGGACTCATCGAAGCATGGGACGGCCGTCCCACAGACATTATCGCTAAATAGACATCCTCATATATCAAAGACAGAATAATGAGAGGACACAATTACCTTCCAGGATCAGACCATTGAACTCAGGGTATCGCCCAAAACACTCTCAATTAACAGAGGATGCTTGCTCTTGTAACAGAGGGACTCTGGGGAAGATGTATAGAGAGACCTTCCCTTTCACACTGGACTCGAGAATCCATGTGATATGGGCAGAGGAGGAAGGACAATAGACTTTGGGTCCAGTTACTGAGGCATCGCAGACACAAACTTTGGAGGAGGAACAAAACAATGAAGGAACCAAAGACAGATGGAAGTAACCCAAATCCTCAAGAAAAACTAGACAGAAATGAGAAAGAAGTCGTATCTTGAAGGAGCACATACGACGACCTATGTCTAAGAGTGTGATACACTCGTGAGCTTGGGGCAAGTGAACAGAGGCTTAGTACTAGATACATACAGCTGCAGCTGAAACTCCCACACAGATGTTAAAGTATGACATTACATGCGACACTTGAGGTTTGCTGGGGTGGGACGGAGTGGGGAATGAGGAGAAGCAGGCTGCAACACGTATCACCCTTGTTGGAAGACTTTTGATGACTCCTACTTTCTTTGAGGGCCAGAGAAGGGAAATAAGATGGGAGAAGGGAAGTTTGGGAGAGTTGAGGAGAGTTAATGAGTTTGAAGTTTGTATGGCTGCAGAGGCAGTTGACCCAGATGCTTTTAGATGTCAGAAATTCACTTATGACCTTTGAAATTACAACCTCATATAGAAAGAATATATCTCCACAGACTATATTGTGAGATAGTGTTGTGGAATGTGCAGAGATCGAACTCCACAGTTAAGTGGCATAAATTCTGGATGGTTGTGTGCAGGGTCCTCCTGTATATAGTATGCAGTCAAGAGACACACTTTAAATCTTCAGACGTCAATCTCATTTAAAAAAATATATATATCTTTATTACATTTTTTGTTATATTCCTGATACAAACAAACTAAGCATTGGTACATGGTGCACTTTTTACAAGATCATTATTGCTAGGTCACTGTATCCACAGTTCTAGGTATTATCATCCTATATCCATAACATAAGCAGCATTTGTATTGCAGGAGTTGCATTTACATATTAGCATGAGTATCTGCAACCTACGCATACTGTTACCTCTAATCGAGGAGCAGGGCTTGTTTATCACATGTGACTCTTTTCATCAGTAATTAACCATATGCAGACATGTCAAGCATCACAGAGGTGCAAGGTCCATACGTAGTTAAACTTTAGGATCACATTAGACAATAGTGCATGAGCGATAGGAAGTGAATATCACAACTGATTACAAGACATCTTCATTTTTGACATTATACCCACAACAAATAAAAAAAGAAAGTAAAAGCAAAAGAAAAGAAGATATCTAATACTGAAAGGAACGTGTACCTAGTGTAGTATTCACCTTTCAAGGTAAGTTATGCCGAGGGTCATGTGTACATGTCAGGTGCAAGTTACTTTTCCTGTACTGTGCTTAGTTGCACGGGCACTAAGGTATCATGTGTCTGAAGTTATGTCTATAAAATGTCATGATGGAATGTGGGCTCATTGCCCAACCCATCAGCTTTGGCCTAGGCGTACTGTGAGTACAACCGGTCAGTGTCCCCAAGCCAATACATTAGGCACGATCTCCCGCCTGCTGCATGGGAGGTGTATGTGACACAGCGTTAGTCCGTGTAAGAGCTTTCAGAACGTAACCCCAGGCCTGTGCAATGGGAAACTTACGCGACCCTGCCATTTCTGCCCTATGAAGAATAGTGCTCTCCGCCTGTGCCCAGTTCTGTAGGGATTTTACCCAGTGGCGTATCTCCGGAGGGTCTTTGTGTTTCCATCTCTTGGTTATCAATCGTTTTGCAGTTAAGAAGCCCAAATCGCGAAATCTAGAGCTTACTTTGTTAAATCCCAGAATACAAACCTCCCATGTGTTTGGTACCTCGGTGTTAGTGCTGCTTGTGAGTGTTTTCGTTATCGTGTGCCAGTAGGACAAAAGAAGGGGGCAGGACCACAGCATTTGCAGTAGGTCAGCATCTAGAAGATGGCATCTCGGACAATCAGAGGAGGTGATGTTAAAGTATTTATTGATCTTGTGTGGCGAAAGATAAGCTCTATGTAATATAAATGTTTGTATAAGTTTTAATCGTGAATTACGTGGTATGTGTGTGGCCCCGGCTAAGACGCGTTCTCTTTCTTTATCGGTCGAGGGTCGACCTCTGTCCTCAGTCCACCGTGCACGGAGTCTCTGTGGTGATTTTAACACGTGCGTAAGCAAGGCCTGCACCAGCCAGTGGATCACACGTGACTCCTCCCCCATCACATGCAGATACTGCAACAACTGATGTGTCGGCGGCTCACTTCCCAAGTCTCCCCATGTTAGTGTCAGCGTCCGCATGATGGCTGCATGCAGGAGGAACTGACCCACCGGCTAACAGGTATCCGCCGTTAGGGTCGCAAAAGGCAACAGGGCACTGTCCACATATAGGGCTCCTAGTGTTCCCACTCCTGCTTCAGTCCAGGGCGTCAGCACTACATCTGTTGCAAAAGCTCTACCTCTGGGTGTCCCGATAAGTGGCAGTATCGGGGCATAAGGAATTGTGTCTTTTGTGAGTTGAAGGCTTCTCCGGTAACATCTATGGGCCAATTCAACATGTATCTGTGTCGGGCAGTGGGTGAAATAAACTGTAGATTTGAGTCTGTGTCCAGGATGGTGACTCAGTCGCAGTATCCATCAGATTCCTGCCACTCAGCCATTTTGCAACCCATTGTAGCTGCGCAGCTAAGTAATATAATTCTAAATGTGGAACTGCTAAGCCCCCACTTTCCTGTGTCGCATATCATTTCTGCAGTGCTATCCTGGGCCGCCCCGCATTCCAGATTAGACCTCTGACTAATCCCTCCAGCTCCCGAAATAGCCGCACCGGAACATATACTGGGAGGTTTGCAGAATAATACAACAGTCTTGGTAATACTATCATCTTGGTTAAAGTAATACCGCTCATCACATTGAGCGGTAGGGTCTTCCAGAATTGTACCTGCGCCCTTACAGAGGAGATGGCTCGCACCAAGTTACTTTCCAGTATGTCTGTTTGGAATCTGTAAATATATATGCCCAGGTATTTGAACGTGGTCGGGTACCAAGCAAGCACAGTCCCATTAATTACTACGTCCGTCGCAACCACATCCTCGTGGAAAGAATAGGCGCCGGATTTAGCCCAATTTACCTTAAGGCCTGACACTTCTTTGAAGCTACGGAATATCAGGGATATAGCTGGCGGCATAGCATGTAAGCATGTATATATAGCAACAGGTCTTCAGCATATAGGGACACTGAATGGAGACCATCATCCAAGAGGATACCCCAGTCTGCGCCGCTGTCCCGGAGCAGAGGCGCCAGGAGTTCCATGGCAAGGGTAAAAAGTAATGGGGACAAAGGGCATCCTTAGCTGGTTCAGATGTCAATCTCATGCGGCACAAGCTATACCCCAGGCTTAGTTTGCAGCTGCTGCCAAGAAAAACAACTTGGCATTATGATAGGGATACACAGGAATTTCTCACTAAAAATGATTACGATTGTCAAGGTGGGAGCCATTTATTATAAGGCACTAAGACCAGAGGGACAATTGAACATAATAAAATCTACGCCTAAATCTTAGCTCAGGACACTTCCCTCATAGACATGCTGGGCAAAATACAGGAGTGGCACCCATGTGAGCTGCTCTGAAAATGCAGAATATGACCTCTTAGGTGCTGGGTCACTCCTGTGGGACTCACTACAAGCTGATCTGAGAGTAAACCTACATTTGATGCCTGGGGACTGTTCTCTTCTCCATAGAATAACTACCTGTTGACTGTTACTACCAGCTTCAGACGTTGTCCTATAGATTGCTTTCAATGATATGTACCGTTTACGATTATTTTAATCTACCTTCAGATTGTATTATTGTTAAATGTATAGCTGTTTGCTCTGTGTAAAGCACTCTAATATAGCTTGGTGTTTTGTTATATTTCTTCACAGTTTGTATTCACTGAAAAAAGCAAAGGGACATTATATTTGGGCTCAGACTTCCATCGTACAAAGCCAGTGAAATTCTGCAGGTATAGTTACCTGAGCTAACTATAACTTACACCCTGCAATGCACTGCTTATGACCTCACATATTAAATCAGTCATGACATATCATTGATTATATCATCCAGTGAGTGTGAGTGTTTTCTAAAAGATTGAGTGTTAAACATATATACCAATGTACTGCAAAAGTTAAAATAGTATACTTTCTATACTACTAATGAGTGATGCTATTTCTAACATATATTAGGTAAGTGGTTGTGTGACTGTGTATATCTGTGTGTGAGTGGGTGTCTGTATGGATGTGTGAGTGGCTGTATTAGTGAATAAATAGGTGTGTGAGTAGCTGTTTGGCTGAGTGAGTGGCTGTGTGAGTATTGATGAGTGACTGGGTGTGTCAGTGGATGTATGGGTGGGTGGTTGGCTGTGTGAGTTGCTGTATGGGTGGGTACGTGGGTGTGTAAGTGACTATATCGGTGAGTGATTTGGTATTTGAACGGTTGTTTGAGTGACTGGTTGACAAAGTGACTGTTGTATGGGTAAGTGAGTTGTTTAAGTGAGCTGTGTGTGGGTGGGTGTGTTGTAGAGTGTCTGTTTGAATGGATGTATGGGTGAGTGAGAGGATGTGTGAGCGCTTGTATCAATGTGTGAATGGGTATGTAAGTGGTTGTGTGGGTATGGGAGTGTGTGAGAGCTTGTATAGGTGAGTGAGTGGGTGTGTGAGTGACTAGGTGAATAAGTGGGTGTGTGAGTAGCTGTATGACTGATTGTGAGTGGCTGCACGTGTGAGTGACTGGCTGTATCAGTAGCTGTATGGGTGAGGGTGAATAGTTGCATCACTGGGTGTATGCGTGATTGGGTGTGTGAGTGCTTTATGGAGGAGCAAGAGGGTGTGTGAGTGATGGTCTTGGTCTGTGACGGAGTATGTCAGTGGTTGTGTGTGTGTGTCTGAGTGGGTATGCAAGAGGTTGTATGGGGGTGTGAGTGAGTGTGTGAGTGGTTCTGTGGATGATGTCATTAGTAATGTCATTAGAGAGGACATTTTTGAGATGTCATCAGTGATGTCACTGACCATGTCATGAGTGATGTAATATGTGGGATCATAAGCAGTGCAAAGTGGGGTCGTAGGTTATAGTTAGCTCAGGTAACTATAAGTGTCGAATTCCACTTGTCATGTACAAGTGGAATCTGAGACCAACTATAATTTCCCTGCAACCTGTTTTCTTCAGTGAATTTCTAAGGGTTTTTAGGTTGAGCCTGAGTAGTGCATGCGCTGCTCTGCGAGGCATGCGGTATTGGAGTATGGACTTGAAGCCCCGCCCACTCTTTGCCCATATTTGTTATAGGCTTGTGTCATTCTCCTTTGTAAATGCTGGCTTCTGATTACTTAATAGGCTTGTTAGTACCTCCTTAGTACCGCCTTGTCTTTATTTGTAACCTCCCATGAGGACTGGCCCTTTCACATGTTGTTACATGGTTCGTTTAATTTAGTCTGTAAGCACTATTTTGTTTAATGAGTTTCTCCTACTGCAGGCACTGCATGCTTTCCTGCAACATTCAGGCAATTCAGCACACAATGCACACTTTCACAGGGTGCTTTTCTAAAAAAAGCATTCGTTTGTCAACTTGACAAACAAATTTATTTCGGGTAAAAGCCCCCATACCACGCTTTCACTTTAATAGCAACTGCGGACCTTTTTTCAGACATGGCTGAGGAAAGGGGCATGGTCTCTATTAACGTGAAAGCATATCATTGGGCGTTTGTAAACAACAAGCATTTGCAATGCAATGTGTCTAGTATTTTAGAAACTTTGACCTATTGGTGTTGTGAATGACAATACCTTTTATTATTGCAGGGTTTTTAAACACATAAACAAAAGGCAGTGTCATTTACAATGCCAGTAGCTCAAAATCTCGCAATTGTGAAACCTATTGCATTGCAACTGCTTGTTTAATTCTATTTCCTAACTATAACGTTCCTGTAACCTTTGTTTTTTTAATAAATTTCTATGTTTTTTTAACTTTTAGTCACGGTTGTAGTCTGGTGGACAAACGGGGTGGTAATTCTGACCAGCTCCCAGGAATCCCACTATAAGGGAATTTCTGGAGGTAACAGGAGGGCTTCTTAGCACTCAAGGTCCCTCAGCAGCCAAGGGGACTTCAGCACCCCACGAGTAGTGATCCAGGAGGCTCGTTTGAAGAGTGGTGGAGAAAGGGGTGTGGCCTCCACAGTCCTTACTGAAATTGTGCTCTGTGCGAAACTTACTGAAGGTAACAGTTGGGCTTTTTGGCCCGCACGGACCCTTTGTAGCCAAGGGGACTTTATTTCCCAATCAGCCGTGCACCAGGAGGCATGTTTGCAGAGTTGAGGAGAAAGGGGACATGGCTCCGAGGTCCTCTCAGCAATTAGGCTGTGTGGGACGTACTGGAGGGAACAGGAGGGCTTCTTGGCCCCCAAAAGAACCCTCTAGAGCCAAGGGTACTTCATCCCCCAACCAGCAGTGCACCAGGAGGTGCGTTTGCAGAGTGGTGGAGAAAGGGGATGTGGCCTCCAAAGTCCTTTCAGCAATCAGGCTGTGTGGGACTTACTGGAGATAATAGGAGGGCTTGTTGGCCCCCAAAGAACCTCTCGACCCAAGGCGACTTCATCCACCAACCAGCAGTGCGCCAGGAGGCGCGTTCGCAGTGTGATGAAGAAAGAGGGTGTGGTCTCTAGCGACTTGCCAGTCTTTAAAAAAATATATATATTTATTCGTGGAGGGGGGCCATGTCGTCCTCTTCCCAGGGCCGTTTTTGGTTAAAGGGACCCCGTCCCCCGAAACCAGGCCAATTCTGAATAGGAGAGGTGGCTGCGTGGCTGGGCTGAATTCGGCCCCTAGGACCATTTCCCCCAGGGCCCGCCCTTTAAAAAAATATTTATTTATAAACAAAAAGGAAGAGGGCCGTGCAGCACCCCTCCTGGGCCGATGGCCCGGGTACCAAATCCCCTGAGCCCGGCATCACTTGTGGTCCATGCCAACTCACCGTCTCCTGCAGGAGCCGGCATTGCTTTGACAGAGAGGGAGCTGCTAACATGCAGCTCCCACTGTGTCAAAGCAATTGTGCTCTGCTTTCAGGAAGCAAGAGCACAGTTTGGTATGACTTGATGGTACTGGTTAAGCTTCCACCAAGCCATGGCAAACAGCTGTGACCCAGGGGCAGGCACCCCGGGATATAGCAGGAGCCGGCCGTGTGGGGTGGCGGTCCCCAGGGCCATCCATGGCTTTTTTTTCCCCTGGGGAGGTGGCGGTCCCTGGGGCTGCGGTGGGGGGGCTGTGTGGGTCTCCCGACATTAACCCTACATTTTGCCTTGTGGAGGTGGCTATCTCCAAGGCACAGGGTTGCCGAACAGTCAACCCGCCCATTTTTATTAATATTGAGGACCAGGAAGGTTGTGGTCCATAGGGCATAATAAACCCCGGGAGGGGGACTCATGCACCCCCCCTCCTTTATTTCCATAATGCCCCTGGGAACTGGCCCACCCGGGTACTGATTAATAGCTAGTGCGGGACCCTGCTCTGTGTTTTTTTTGGACTTTCGACAGGACTTGATCCAGCGCTACTCCCACCAAAATTGTTTAAAAAATACTTTTTAGGCCCTGCGCGGTCCCTGTGGGTCCCCTCCTCAAGAGGCCTAGGTGGTAAGGGTGTTTTCTTTTTTTATAACATTTTTTCTGTCAGTTGGTTAAAACTAATCACAGATGACCACCAACACTTCCTGGTTTGAAGTGTTGGCAGCCAATCAGTTCTCAGCATGAGATACGGTAGGGGTTGTGAACCCTTTACATCCCCAATTGTATATCTGAAAAACCTTTAAATACCTCCAAAACTACTAAATAGATCTACACCAATTCACAAAAAGTCGCTTTCTGGACCAATAGCTACTTTCTTGCCAAATTTGGTGTAATTTCGTTGAGCAGTTCCTGCTGTAGACTTGTCTCAAATTTCCTATGGAAAATAAAGTGAGGAAAACATGCAATAGGACCTCCCCTTTTTCTCTGCCCCAATTGACGGATCACCCTGCAACTTTCAAGACAGCAGCTGGATTGAGCATGGAACTAGTTTTGAGAATTATGCGTGGAGTCATCAAAAAACACTAAAGTTATTGGCAAATGACAATCTTTCTTTGGAAACTAGGTCCGAAATATAACTACCTAGTGGCAACTGTCAGTTGGTAATACATATATATATTTATATATGTCATCATCATCATCATTTAATTAGGATAACAGGTCCATAAAACAATAATAAAACATATAAACAGTTTAACTAATTGACAGCTGGAATACTGTATACGATAAATAAATGCTAAAAACAAATGCACTTCCAACATTAAAACATCTAAAAGTGCATTAGTGCAATTCAACACGCATAAAACATAAACATGAGATTAGAAACAATATCAGATGTATATCTAAAGTTGATGTAATAGAAAGTACCTACTTAAAAACTTGGGAGCACATAATCCAATACCTAAGCCCCTCCTATCAAACTAAAAGTGACCTTTGCAGTTGCCACTGGGTAGGTATAGTTAGGCTCATGTTCGGTTTGCTTATAACTTTGGTGCCTTTTGACAAATCTTCACAAAACGTTCTAAAAAAAGTCTTAGCCACCTGAGCTTCTTCCTGGAAAGCTTAGGGCTGATCGGTCAAGTGGAGGTTGAGAAAAAGTTTGGAGTCTCAAAACGTGTTCTCCTCTTTCATTGTTCCATAGGAAAATTAGACACAGCTATAGTCAAAATGGCTGACCCGAATTACCCCAAATTTGGAAGACAGACAGATTTTGGTCTAGAAAGTGTGATTTTTGTGTTTTGGTGTTAAGCCGTTCAGTAGTTTTTGAGAAATAAAAACGAAAACATTGTGATATTTCATGCCGTAAACGATCCTCAGAGCCAACAGATTTTGAGGTAAGATCTGATTGGCTGCTACCACATTAACAAAGATGTGGTGGCAGTCATTTTAGGACACTGAGACTGAGTCCTCTGTCCTAGAAATAAGTGTAAAAAAGAGATAAGGATTCATGGTAGGGATATCCTGCTCCTCAGGCCTGGTGGGGGAGGTGTACCTAAGGGACCCAGCCCAAGGCGAAAAATAAAATAAAAAAAGCACAGGCTTGGTGGGGATGGTACAATATACTTTATAGTGGAGGGGGACATGTTACCCCAACCCTGAACCTCCTTGAGGCCCTCGGGACCCCATCCCCAGGGGATGATATGTAATTAAAGGGGAGAATGACACAATGCTAGATTCCCTGGGACTCCTTGCGGCCCCAGGACCCCATCCTCTGAGGCGAATGTGCAATTAAAGGGGAGAGGGGCATGCTCCCCGAGCCGTTGTATGGACCTGGACCTCATCCCCAGGCCAAACTCTTGGATGGTATCCTGGGAGCCCCAACCACTTAGACACTTTGGGCACGGAACTCTAATGTGCTCCCACCTATCAGTTGCAGAAAGCTGCCACCGCTGGGTGGGAGCACAAAAATTTCTTCCTACCCGCACTCTCGTGTGCAAAGAAAAACAATTGCTCTCGCCCAGCGAGAGCAAAAGAAAAGCAGCTCCCACTGGGTATTAGCAGTGCTGGGTACCGCAGCACCAGCAGTGTGTGCTTGCAGGGAAGTCAAACGGGGTGAGGGGGCTCCCCCTGCAGCTCACAACCTTAAAAATGATGTGGAGTGCCCCGGGTGGGCACCGTGGCACCTGAGTTTTAAAAAAAGGGTTGCTGGCTCCTGCATGGCCTAAGGGGCAGGAGTCGCTCATTTATTATTCACTGCGCTAAGCAAGGAGCATAACATAATGCCATGCAAAGGCTTCTTATTTACATTTTTTAGATCGTAGCGGTACCCCTTGCATAAATCCAAAACTTAGTTTGAAGTCGGTAATTGTGACAATCAAATATCTAAGTGCCTAACATAGTGCATTCGTTTTGGATTTATGCCAACTTGGACTTAATGTTGAGATCTGTATTTCATGGTAATTTACATACTTTCGCCATCATTAATGAATTATGCCAAGCAGAGTTTACAATGTATTATAAATATGTACCCAAGTGAGTTTCCTTGTTCAGTACTATCTTTATCTTTATCAATAGGGAGGTGATAAGGAAAATGGGTCCAACCAAAGAAAATTAAACAGTGGAAAAGATACCTCAGGAATATTAACACAGACTGTCTAGCTATAGAATGCAAAAAGGCTTTGTCTTCTCAAACTGACATGACTGATGTACATGATCTCACTGACTTCTATAACTCCACTATCTCTGGTATCATGGACTCAATAGCTCCGCTACAGCAAAAAAATACCTCCTCCAAAATCTCCAAACCCTGGTTCAACGACAACCTAAACTCTGAACACCGCAACCTAAGGGCTGCCGAACGTCTATGGAGATCCAAACCTTACGTTTATCATCTAAAATTCCTGAGATCGGTTAGGCGTTCTTACAATACAAAAATCAAGATGACTAAGGCCGATTACTTCAGAGCCCAACTTACTCAAGCCTCAAATCGCCCCAAAAAACGATTTGAAATTGTCAAACAACAATCAGCAAGAGCACTCGATCACTTTGGTTCAGTAGACAATTCACGTTCATGCAACGATCTGGCTTTCTTCTTTATGGGAAAAACTAAACTCATCAGTCTTGCTCTTGAATCTAAGAGGGCCCTACTTACTTCACCTGAGAGTGTGGCCTCTCTGACAGTCTAAAGACACCTAGTATTAGCACCAAGAACCTAGCCACCTGGAGCTCCTTTTCTTCCCTCAGTGAAAATGACATCTACAAAACTCTTCTGGACATTAACCCCTCTAATCACTTCAGCGACCCATTGCCTCCGCCAGTCTTCAAAGAAATCAAGGTTGTCTTTATCCCCATCTGGTCAAAGATTGTCAACACCTCCTTATCTCAAGGCACGATCCACAATGTCTAAAAGCAGCTCAGGTTTCACCCATTCTCAAAAAACCTGATGCGGACAGATCTGACCTCAACAACTTTCGTCCCATCTCCAACATCCCCACTCTGGCTAAGCTCCTTGAAAAATGCGCCCAATCGCAACTCTGCTCGCACATTGAGACTTTCAATCTCTTGGATCAACATCAATCTGGGTTTAGGAGCGGTCTTAGTACCGAATCCGTGCTCCTTCTCATCATGAATGTCATCTTAAAAATGTTAGACCATAACAAATCCTGCCTACTAATCCTCCTTGATCTTTCCGCTGCATTCAACACGGTTAATCATGATATCCTCTTAGCCATTTTTGAACACAGGATGGGCCTCTCCGGTCGGGTACTGCAATGGTTCGTGTCCTTCCTTCACAATATATCCCAAAGAGCTAAGGTGAACCATACACTATCCCAACCATCTATAGTCTCCATGGGGGTTTCGCAAGGATCTGCACTCACTCCCATACTCCTTATTATTTTCCTGGAACCGCTAGCAAACGCTCTTAAATCTATGAATATTCTTTTTCACATGTATGCGGGTGACACGCAACTTTACTACCTGAAAATCAATTCTCCTGAAGACTTCATCTCACTCAATTCCTCCCTGATGATTACCCAAAACTGGCTAACTGAGAACCATCTCCTGCTCAACATAGGCAAAACAGAATTCCTTCTCATATCCCCTCCTAAGCACACCCCCAAGATTGACCTCTGGTGGATGAAGCACCTCACTACCTTCAACTGCCCCATCTTATTATCGACTCAGCGAAATCTCTTGGAATCACCCTAAACTCGCACTTGAACATGAAGAAAAACATTAGTAAGAGGTGTAAGGGCGCAAACTACCAAATGAGGCTTCTTAAAAACCTAAAACCATTCCTCCCTCAAGAGGACTTCAAGCAGGTGGTTCAAGCGCTTGTCCTGCCGAGACTAGACGATGATAGCTTGACGCTCTGTAGCCTCCCCAAACATACCTTGGCCCTGCTCAGGGCTTCGTTGAATGCAGCTGCCAGACTGATCACTGATACAAAAAGAACTGACCACATCTCCCAGCCCTAAGATCCCTAAAGTGGTTACCCTACGAAGCAAGAATATAACTAAAGATTGCCTGTCTGATGCACAAAGCCCTCCACTTCAAAACCCCTGGTTACCTGGCTCAAACACTAGAACTATCAGGTGGGGGCAGACCACCAAGAAGTGCAAATTCTCTACTACTTAAACCTCAAACTTTTCGCAAAAATAGAACAAGGCTCTGGGCCTTCTCTTGCGCGGCACCGAAGATCTGGAACTCGCACCCTCCGGAAATCCGCAGAATTCCCTAAACGGCTGCTTTCAAACATGAAGTAAAAACAATCCTAATGCACTGGTTCCTGCTTTAAATGACCATTGGTCGTCTGCTTTCGACATGTTTTTTTTCTTTCTGGCCTAACAACTGTAACTCCCAGTATTGTTTACCTTACTGTACCAAGCAATGTTTGTGCGCATCCTTGTACATTTGTTTAGCTCATTATGTTATCCTCTCTTATTTACTCTACAGTAGTCCCCTCTTACCTTGTTCTCTCCTTCCATTATTGTGAAGTCCTCTGATACCCCTCGGGGTCTTGTTTGCACCATACAAAACTTTTAGAATAAATAAATAAATAAAATATCTAAGGGGAGACTTTGAGATGTACCTCTGTTCCTCAAAATTACATTGTAATTTTATCACATTTTACATGTTTTTATTTGGGGCTTATTTGACGTTGCCAAAATCATTTTTTCAAGTATTTCAATCCGACTAAATGGAATTGGGTGTTGTAAGAATATTGATTTATGTACTTATTGTGGCAGTCCACGATAGTGCCCATGATTTGTAAGAGAAACCACAATTTGCCAATCCTTTCTTTATGCTCATAGTACTTTGCACATTGGGTTTAAGCAGACACGTTGTTGAACATGCAGTCGTTATCAAGGCCATGTGGCGGAAATGCATAGGGTGTTTTCTCTTTTCTTGCCATAATAAAGGATCATTTTTTGCAAACCATCCTGGAGTGCACGTCATCCTGCTTGAATTGGATTGGATTGATTTCATATATTGAGCAGGAGCACCTCACGCCCTTCACTGTGCACCTGCCTCGTTTGAGTTCATCCTTATAACATGATTTTATTTAAGAAATGAATATATTTATATATATTCCACCAAGTTGCTGCCAAAACGATCCTCGGCCTCACAACGCTGGTGCCGTTGGTGGCAGCAGCCGCCACACTCTATTCGAACCTGCTTCTCATCCACCTCCAATAGCTGGACACAGAAAACGGCACACCAAGAAAATCCAGCACAAATCCTTTATTGTGCACTTATGGAACAAGGACGACGCGTTTCGGCGTTTGCCTTTATCAAGTTACCACCATTTTGTTTTCAAACATATTTAAGTCCGTTTTCGATGACAAAATCATAAACATAGAAAACATACTTTCAATTTCAATTCAGACACAAAATGTAATTACAATGCTACATCGCTGTATAAAAACTGTAACAGTAAGATCTCATATTTACAATTACTGCCATTGCGATTTCATTTGCAGCGAGAGACTGATGTTAGGTACACTAGCATAGTGTTGTGAGACTCGTAAAGGTCGCAAAGCCAGGTGGGTAATGTAGTTCACCCGTTGGATGCAGGCGAAGTTCTGGACTGCTATTGGGCAAGATTCCACTAATATAGCGTGTCTGGGCCTGCATTATGACTCGCAACCGGTCGCAATTCGGCTGGGTAATGTAGTTCATCCGCCGAATGCGAGCGGGGTTCGAGACTGCTATATGCCATATAGTGGAATTCCACTGACATAACGTATCTGTACCTGTGACAACTGCAGATTATATCTTTCGGTCCCGGGGAGCTTCCTGTGTTCAATAATTGTGTCTTGTGAAATGAAACTCCCCTCTCTCATAGAATTCTAATGAGGGCAGTACAATGTTCTAGTGCAAGCATGGTGGTTAGCCTTATGTTCAAGTGCTCACGATCAAGGATGAGGGAATGGTGACATTTTTAGTGTGAGTGTGTAATCGTGTAAAATATAAATAACGAGTGAAAATAAGAATATTTCCATTCTTTCGTGACTCTTGTGAGGCTTTCCATTTCTTATATTCTAGCCCTGGAACGACTGACGTTCCTGTGGCAACACCACAATTGTGGGTTATCCTTCTCCTCCTCTGTGTAAATTTGCGATTATAATATATGTATAAGCCAACATCTTAAAAAAGTGAAAGTGATAGTGATATAAAATCTTCCTTACATACTCATCATTCTACGAGGTAGCTTTCGTATGTCCCTGACAGCTTCATATGCCTATATGTGAGGATATCTCCTCCCCACAATTGAGCCCCTTCGGGTTTTTCCTGTCCAGATCTATAATGTATCTGGACTCTTTGACCCTTAACTGTGTTTCGTGGTCTCCACCACGTATGTGTTTGGGAATCTTATCAATCAATGCCCAAAAATCTTAAACTGCCATTATTGCTGTTGTGACTCTCTTCATAATGGCGGGCCATCGGGTAATTGTGGTCCCTGTTCGTAATGGCACGTAAGTGCTGTAGGATCCTCACCTTCAGTGGGTGTTTGGTGCTGCCTACGTATCGGAGGCCACAAGGGCACTCCAACACGTAGACAGCAAATTCGGTGTTGCAGATAATCTGTTGCCTAATCTGCCTCTTTTGGCCTGTGCCGTTTATAAAGTCCTTGCAGGATTTTCCGTTGCGGTCGGCTTTACAGCTGCCACAAGTCGTAAATCCATTGGGTCTCGGAGGCCACTTTGCTCGGGATGTTTCCCAGGATAGCTGTGTACCAGTTGATCCCTAAGGGATCTTGCTCTGCGATAGGTGATCTGCGGTCCCTGTCCTACACATGCTCCTATAATTGGGTCTGCGGTGAGCAGATTCCAATGCGCTCTCATGATTTTCCCTAATGCCCATGCTCCCCTACTGAAAGTAGTAATCAGACGGGGTGGGCTGGGTTAGTTCATTGTCCTGGGCTCATCGTTTCTCATCGCAGAACCTGTAATCTTAAAAAGGAGTTCCTCGTGTTGCAGATCCTTCACTCTATTCTGTGCTGTTCTTAGGGTTTTACGACTTGTATAAGTGCACAATAAAGGATTTGTGCTGGATTTTCCTGGTGTGCCGTTTTCTGTGTCCAGCTATTGGAGGTGGATGAGAAGCAGGTTCGAATATTTATTCCAGTAGGTATATATAGTTAGGATTTTTTCTCTATGGGTTTTTTGAAAATTCTATGTCTAATAACTTTGGCGTTTGTGGACGGAATTGGCTGAAATTTTCAGGAAAATGGCACATTTTGTTTCTGAGCAGCCCCTGAAAATTGGGGGGGGGTTCGTCCAGGGGGGGTCGAGAAAAAAGGGGGGTCCCAAAACGTGTTTTTAACATTGAGTTTTCCATAGGGCGGTTGGCCTCACTTTTAGCCCGAACGGCTGAATGGATTTGCACGAAACTTGACAAAATTGTAGGGACTGGTAGCCCGATGTGCCTTTTGTAGGTCTCAATATATGTGCTACAGTGGATTTTGAGAAATTAACGTTTAAAAAAAGATATATATCTGTAACAGCGGACCGGGCAGCGCTCCAGGACGCGTACTTTTCGCGCAACGGAGCTTTGTGAAGCGAAGCTGATTGGTTCTCCGGCGTCTGTCAACATTCCAAACAGTCCGTAGCGGCCGCCATCTTGTCTCTCGGTAGGATCGAGAGACAAGAGGAGGCCAAAGCGAAGGGGCAAATGACCATAAGGGGGAATAGTAGATCCTCGCTGACCCCCTAGGTTTGATGTGGAGGTTTTAAAAGGGCCCCGCGGGGCAAAAAAAAAAAATAATAATAATAATCGAACGGCTGAATGGATTTGCACGAAACTTGGCAAAATTGTAGGGACTGGTAGCCCGATGTGCCTTTGCTAGGTCTCAATATATGTGCTTCAGTGGATTTTGAGAAATTAACGTTCAAAAAAAGATATATATCTGTAACAGCGCACCGCTTCGCGTACTTTTCGCGTTACGGAGCTTTGCGAAGCGAAGCTGATTGGCTCTCCGGTGTCTGTAAACATTCCAAACAGTACGTAG
The DNA here is from genome assembly GCF_964261635.1 of Lissotriton helveticus. Taxonomy (NCBI): domain Eukaryota; kingdom Metazoa; phylum Chordata; class Amphibia; order Caudata; family Salamandridae; genus Lissotriton; species Lissotriton helveticus. The sequence continues at coordinate 754,676,293 of NC_136069.1, forward strand.
CGGCCGCCATCTTGTCTCTCGGTAGGATCGAGAGACAAGAGGAGGCCAAAGCGAAGGGGCAAATGACCATAAGGGGGCATAGTAGATCCTCGCTGACCCCCTAGGTTTGATGTGGAGGTTTTAAAAGGGCCCCGCGGGGCAAAAAAAAAAAATAATAATAATAATCGAACGGCTGAATGGATTTGCACGAAACTTGGTAAAATATTAGGGACTGGTAGCCCGATGTGCCTTTGCTAGGTCTCAATATATGTGCTTCAGTGCATTTTGAGAAATTAACGTTCAAAAACAAGATATATATCTGTAACAGCGCTCCGCTTCGCGGAGATAAAATTATATCTGTATTACCTAGCTGTTGCTAACACCAGTTAGCGACGGCTAGTAGGAGATAGCGACCATCTTGGGCCCCACTTTGCATGTGAGTGATATTTATCACTAATGACATGCAAAGTGGGCATGCCAAGATGTTAGCGACTGGAAACAGTCGCTAACATCGCTATCTCCTATTATCAACTTTTGGAAATATTCGAGATAAGCGCGAATATCTCCAAAAAGTAACAGCTGCCCTGAGCAGTTCTTAGCCATGTTATCCAATGGGAGGTGGATAACATGGCTAAGAGCATTAGCTCGGTAATGCATGAATATCGCTGAGTTTTCAGCGATATTCATGCATTGCGGTCGTTTTTTATCGTATTTGCGATAAACCTTGATAATAGCAAGGTTTATCTGCGATAATTTCTGACGGTAAAAAAATCTTTGCAATGCATCGTTAGGGATAAATATCGCTTAACTTTGGTAATATGCCCCAACGTCTGTTAACGTTCGATTCGAAGGAAATCAGGAAGTGTTGAAAAACATTGTCTGCGCCATCTTGTCTTTTTTCAAATGCCACACTTTTGTCGTGCACGGCAGCCATTTTAGATGCCTTGACCAGACCCACTCTGTGCACGCTGTCGATCCTTAGCATGGCTCCCCACCCTCGCAAGCATCTCACCCAGGCAGTGGTCACCCCCGCTCTCTGTCTTATGCATGGGTAATAAACCTCCCCCCATCTGCGCTGCTCTTCCCTGAGAATCACACCCTGTGCCCGCCCGACACCTCCCTTTCGCCCTATTCACTACCGCACCCTCTGACACTCCTTTTCCTCTGTGTCCGATTGTCCAGGCCGGTCCTAGGCTATCAGCTAGCCCTGCAGATGTAGTTTATGGCCACAGCTGTAAAGAATCACCCCTCTTCAAAGGAGTTATAGTAGATCAAGGCCCACACTCGATGAGATCCGTCACAGCAGAAGCGTTGCTATTATCTGAAAACCATCCTGTATTGTGATTGGGGAGGGGACCGAGCGTGAAGCGGAAGATTCCAGGGATGACTCTTTGTACATCAAAGTTTTTACAATTATGTGTCACATTAAAAATATATAGCACTCCGACAAAGTAGTAAGATTATAAAACTTTAATAATTTATAAATATATACAAGAAAACAAAAATAGTAATAACATATAAACATTTTTAGGGAAAAACAATGAAGTAGCGGTCGGCTGTGCGAATAGTCCCAACGCAGCACAACGTCCAGATTTCCGGCGTGGGGCGTCGCGGGGGGTGGGTCATCAGTAGAAACTGTTGTGCGAATAGTTCCAAGGCAGCAGAACGCGCCGAAATCTAGATGACACGAAAGTGATGTCTAGTAAGTTGCCACCCAGCAAATAACGGCGTGGGGCGTCGCGGGGGTGGGTCATCAGTAGCAAACTGTTGTGCGAATAGTTCCAAGGCAGCAGAACGATGGCACCAAGGTGATGTCCAGTAAGTTGCCGCACTGGTTTTGGTATCCTACAATGCTGCTCCGAATAACGGCGTGGGGCGCCCCGGGGGAGGCGGCGTGAACGGGCCTCTCCAGGTGGAGTGTCATCTGTTGTAGTGGGGCGCCCCTTTACCGTTTCAGTTGCCATTCCGTCCGTTTTTGGTCCACTGTGTCAAAAGCCGCAATTCAGCTGAGTTGCGCCCACTCTTGCGGTGCAGCGATAGGCAGCTGTCACAGGACTCTCAAAATGGCGGCAGGCTCTTTCCTTTTTGGGCCTGGTCCACTGAAATGGCCCTGGGACACCTTGGAAATCGGACGCTTGTCTGCTAGGTCTTGGACCCCATTCTCGAAAGCGTCCCCTCCGCCTTGAGAATTCATCAAAAGTTTTGGGGGCCCCGACTCCTGCAGGCTTCTGGTGGGGAGCGGCTGCCATGATTGCTCGCGGAATGACCACGACGGAGCTACGAGATGGTGGTGCTCTCATGCTGACGCCAGTTTAGTCTGAAACATCCAGAAACAAGGTGGGGCTTTCATCGTTTGGGAAAAAAAAAAAAGTTTTCATCCAATGAAAAGTGTTGTTTTTAGGTCATATGATCAAGCCTTCCATCATTAGGAAACCAAAAGTAAAATGAACCAATGAAAAGTTTTATAAACAAGTCACATGACCTGTTATGCGGCATAGGGTATAAAATGCGGAGAAAATACGTTGGCACGTGAGGCGGCGTCAGTAGCGGACCGATGTGCGAATAGGCCGAAGGCAATACAACGCGCCAAGATCCGGATGGCACCGAGGTGGTGTCCAGCAAGTTGCAGCAATGGTGTGGCCATCCTACAATGCTGAAAGTCGGCGTGGGGCGCCCCGTTGGCCTGTGAGTTTGCGTCAGTAGCGGACCGATGTGCGAATAGGCCGAAGGCAGCACAACGCGCCAAGATCCGGATGGCACCGAGGTGGTGTCTAGTAAGTTGCCGCACTGGTGTGGCCATCCAACAATGCTGAAAGTCGGCGTGGGGCGCCCCGTTGGCCTGTGAGATGGCGTCAGTAGCGGACCGATGTGCGAATAGGCCGAAGGCAGCACAACGCGCCAAGATCCGGATGGCACCGAGGTGGTGTCTAGTAAGTTGTCGCACTTCTGTGGCCATCCTACAATGTTGAAAGTCGGCGTGGGGCGCCCCGTTGGCCTGTGAGATGGCGTCAGTAGCGGACCGATGTGCGAATGGGGCCAAAGGCAGCGCAACAATATTTTCTGACTGACACCACAAGGCGCTGAGATGCCAAGATCCGGATGGCACCGAGGTGATGTCTAAGTTGCGGACTGATGTGCGAATGGGGCCAAAGGCAGCGTAACAATATTTTTTGTATGGAAGATACCACTAGGCGTTGAGATGCCAAGATCCGGATGGCATCGAGGTGATGTCTAGCAAGTTGCTGTACTGGTGTGGTCATCCTACAATGCTGAAACTCGGCGTGGGTCGCCCCATTAGCCTGTGAGATGGCGTCAGTAGCGGACCGATGTGCGAATAGGCCGAAGGCAGCACAACGCGCCAAGATCCGGATGTCACCGTGGTGGTTTCATAGTTGAGAGGCACTTCATCTGCAGTGGGACGCCGAGATCCGGATGGCACCGAGGTGATGTCTAGCAAGTTGCTGTACTGGTGTGGTCATTCTACAATGCTGAAAGTCGGCGTGGGGCGCCCCATTAGCCTGTGAGATGGCGTCAGTAGCGGACTGATGTGCGAATGGGGCCAAAGGCAGCGCAACAATATTTTCTGAAGAGAAGACACCAAAAGGTGCTGACATTCCAAGATCCGGATGGCACCGAGGTGGTGTCTAGCAAGCTATGCAGTTGAGTTGTGTGCGCACTTGCTGCGAATAGGTCGAAGGCAGCATAACAATGTTTTTTGAATAGAAGACACCACAAGGCGTTGAGATTCGGTTACCACCGAGGTGATGTCTAGCAAGTTGCCGCACTGGTGTGGCCATCCTACAATACTGCTCCGAATAACGGCGTGGGGTGCCCGAAGGGGGGGGGGGCCGGCGTGAATGGGCCTTCCTAGGTGGAGGCTCGTCTGCTGTAGTGGGGCGCCCCTTTACCGTTTCAGTTGCCATTCAGCTGAGTTTCGGCTGCTCTTGATGCTACAGCGACAGGCGGCTGCAAGAGGACTCTCAAAATGGCGGCCTGTTCTTTGGATTTGGGCCTGGTCCACTAAAATGGCCCTGGGACACCTTAGAACTCGGACGCTCGATTTTTTTTTCCTTTCCTGTACATGCAAAAAAAGGTAAATGCCCGGTACGTTACACGCTTCATCTGCCACGATGAACTCTCCAGAGGAACCGAAAAAAAATATAGTTGTGGTAACTATACCATGCATCGTCATATGGAGAGGTGGCACCAATTAATTATAGTGCTGCATAAAAGAGAGATTTGGAGGAGAACCCCTGACCTGCTAGTACATTCATCAAAGAAGTGGCACTGAGAGCTTCAGAGGCAAGGGAAACGGTCCCAAATATTTAGAAGAACTTTGGAAAGATTAAAATGACATGTTTAGATTGTGGCAAATTAATTTCATGTGGACAGATGAGTGTTACTCTAATAAATACAGCATATGAACATCATCATAGTCGATGGTTGGTAGAGACATTTTGACTATATCCTGGACCTGCCCGTCCTCGCCCAAAATGGCGCCGGAATAAATGGGACTCGTAACTCCTTGTTGTGTACTGGTTGCAGAACCTTGAAATCACGAGATACGTATGCAGTTTTGAAGCACATGGCGGGCGGGGACGAGAATTGATTGACTATTTCGACATCCCTATTGATATTAAGTTCTGATGTGTTATTGATTACTGTACTGTTGAAAGTTCGAATTAACGTCACCCATGGTACTTGCCCGCAAATGTATATCTAGATAATTTTATTGTAACTGGCCCTGTCGTATTTTAATTATAAAATGTACGTCCACCGATTCCGTAACTGTTAGACACCTTAGTTCTTGCAACCTAATGGCCCGCCCGTTACGTTCCTCTACAGTGTAAATGTCTATTCATCATATACGATTACAGTTTGCTCTGTGGCAGGCCCACGTGGTTATAGGCTCGTATTTGTATAATGAAATTTTCACAATAAAGGTTTTTAAAAGAAAACATGGTAGTAGTATATACATTGGTAAAGTTTTTAATAATAGTGACTGTTTTAGAATCATTAAAAGGCAAGTGAAATAAAGCAGACCAATTACATGAAGGGTAAAAGGTATAATACGAAGGAACGCAGTAAAGATAAATGGTCAAGGGCTGTTGTGTTTTCTATTCCTGCAACATAAAGTGATCGATAAGAATCTCATATTCAGGCGTATCGGCGACTAAGACAGCAGGTCGACCCTCTTTTGCTCAACGGCTCCGTCATGGGACGAAGAAACGCTCTTTTTCTCGAAAAAAGAATATATTTTACTTGCAGGACAGTTGTAAAATTTCCGGGAAAGTACATTAGCCTGGAACATTATAACATATATTTAAGAAAAAATAATGTTCGGAAGTAATGAAAAGCGTAATTTTTAGGTCATATGACCAAGCCTTTCATCATTACAATAAGAAAAGTAAAATGAACCAATGAAAAGTTTTATTAACAAGTCACATGACTTGTTATGCTTACGTTACGCGCTGCGCGCCCCGGATGACTTCCGGATGCGCTAACGCGGCGCGTCATATGACGCATTACGCGACAACGCAGGTACAGAATATAGTCAAAATGTCTCCACCAACCAGCGGTCGGAACACAACCCCTTTCAGCAGGCTAAATAGTTCTGTTAAATGACAACAGAAGGGACAGGCAACAAGAACCATCAGTCAAAGAGGGGAGGGCTAGTTCTTCTCTACCGGGTTACATTGGGGCGCTACCGGAACTGATCGAATTGGTAGTCTACAGTGTTTCTGGATGTTTCAGACTGAAGCTGGGGTTAGCATGAGAGCAGCACCATTTCGTAGCTCCGTCGTGGTCATTCCGCAACCAATCATGGCAGCCGTTCTTTATCGTTATTTTGGGCGGGGTGGGTGGCGGAGCCGAGCTGTTTTGCAGCCATCATTGTGTGGAGTTCAGTTCATCTCACTAGTTTTGTATTTGTCATGAGGGGTTGTTCCTAATGTTTCTATTTTAGCGAGGTCAAAAAGAGATCCCATTAGTGGCCTACTGATTTTGCTCGATTCCTTTTCTTTTTTTTTACACGATTTTTCGTTATCTGCAAAGACTAAACAGAGTATTGCGACTCTGTGTTTGTTTGTAAATAGAGAATGAACCAAAGAGAACTAATTCTAAAACAGTAAATACTTGGATAACAATCAATCAAATGGAGAGAGAAGCAGGCACGACGGATTACAACGGGGGCAAAGGCCTGCGTTAACTACCTTTCACTATCTGCAAAGAGAGAGTACTCCTAATAGAAATGAGGGGGGGGGCACCATTCAAAGCAGATCAGTGTGCATAAACACGAAAATGTTTTCACTTACCACGTACTTGACATTCGACAGCTTATGATATTTGCTATTAAAAAACCATTGAAATTCACTGAAAAAACCATAGGTTATAGACCATATATAGTTAGGAATTAGCATTTACAAAACCTTGAAAATTCACTGAAAAAACCATAGGTTATAGACCATATATAGTTAGGAATTAGCATTTAAAAACCTTATTTTACTCACACAAAACCATTGAAATTCCATATATAGTTAGTTGCACTAACTATATATCGCGCACCCGCAATCCACTGCTGATCATGTCACATATTACATCATTCATGACATGGTCAGTGACATCACTGATGACATCACTGATGACATCTCAAATGACATCACTGATGACATCACTGATGACATCTCATTTGACTTCATTCTTGTGCTAATACGATAAACCTCTTCAGACTCTAATATAACCTTAGATACACTCAGTGTATACAGACACTCACACACTGCCACTCATCCATGGAGTTACTCACACACCCAGTCAGTCATGCAAAGAAACAATCTCACCTCCATTTCTTCAACTATACAGTTAAACACACCTTACTTATTGAAACATATACTAACACATATTTACTCTCTTATACAATCCCTGATACAAGTTCACAATGATCGATAGAACCACTCACTCATTCAGTGGCTCTCATGCACAGTTATTTATATATGCCAACTCTCACATGTACTGTGTTTTACATATGTACTTACTATGACATGTAGCATTGAGATATCCATTCACTCATCAATACACTCATGCACACAGTCAACTGCCCATGTAGCTGTTTCCACATGCACTCTTGAACTCATACACCTAGTGAATAAACTGCTCACACATCTATGCATAGAGTCACACACCTTCCAGCCACCCCCACACAAACTCAATCTCCCATAGAAATACTTGGGCAACCAATTAATAACACATATAGCCTCTCGTATAGCTAATGATCAACACATGCAGCAGTTTACAGAACAACAGACATAATGATGCACAAATTAAGACAGTTTAGTCACTAACCCATGCATTCAGTGAGACACATTTAATCACTCACTCATACAGTCAGTCACGCACCTACTAAATCCTTCATCCAGACACTTATACATCCACTCATTCTTCAATATGTAAGACATATTTTAACTTTACAGAAACATACAGTCACTGGATGTTGTCATCAGTGATGTCATCAGTGATGTCATCAGTGATGTCACTGACCATGTCATGAATGATGTAATATGTGACATGATCAGCAGTGGATTGCGGGTGCGCGATATATAGTTAGTGCAACTAACTATATATGGAATTTCAATGGTTTTGTGTGAGTAAAATAAGGTTTTTTAAATGCTAATTCCTAACTATATATGGTCTATAACCTATGGTTTTTTCAGTGAATTTTCAAGGTTTTGTAAATGCTAATTCCTAACTATATATGGTCTATAACCTATAGTTTTTTCAGTGAATATATATATATATATTCAAGCTCCCAGTTTGTCCCAAGGTGCTGTTTGGGTGCTTCTATGTTTGTTGGACAAACTGGGAGCTTGAATATTACGCGGCCGTCCTGCCGCGATAGACGCACCACTCCGATAAAGTGGGGGCTACGAGACTTTGTATATATGGGGTCTCTCTGTGGAACAGCACCTTGGGATAAGAGTGAACACGGATGTCGGGGCTCATCCAGAGCTTTGAACGTACCAGCAGTACAAATCGTGCATCCATCTGAGGACTTTATTTTCCTGACACTACAAATCCCAGCATGCCATGCTTCCTATCCAAGGGCGTGGCATTGACTATTTAAAGAGAGGGTGTGTCAGGCTATGCACATCCTGACCTGTCGGTGCCTCTAAGGAAGGAGTTTTCACTCTGAAACGCGTCAGGCGAGAACGACGGGAAAGCTGCCAAAAGGGACGACATACTGGTCTTCGCTCATACTCAATAAATACAGCTCTGTCTGCAGGTGCTGTTTGTGTGCCTCTATGTTTGTTGGACAAACTGGGAGCTTGAATATTATGCGGCCGTCCTGCCGCGATAGACCCACCACCCCGATAAAGTGGGGGCTACGAGACTTTGTATATATGGGGTCTCTCTGTGGAACAGCACCTTGGGATAAGAGTGAACACGGATGTCGCGGCTCATCCAGAGCTTTGAACGTACCAGCAGTACAAATCGTGCATCCATCTGAGGACTTTATTTTCCTGACACTACAAATCCCAGCATGCCATGCTTCCTATCTAAGGGCGTGGCATTGACTATTTAAAGAGAGGGTGTGTCAGGCTATGCACATCCTGACCTGTCGGTGCCTCTGAGGAAGGAGTTTTCACTCTGAAACGCGTCAGGCGAGAACGACGGGAAAGCTGCCAAAAGGGACGACATACTGGTATTCGCTCATACTCAATAAATACAGCTTTGTCTGCAGGTGCTGTTTGGGTGCATCTATGTTTGTTGGACAAACTGGGAGCTTGAATATATATATATATATCAGCAATCGCAATGGAGCGCACACCGCTAGCCCCTCCTCCGGGTCGCCCCCAGGGACTCTGGTACATGGAGTTCTCGAGTGGTTCACCCCAGTGTGTGCAAGTAAGTACTTGTAGAACGGATGATCTCTAGACCCAAATAATGTCCCGGGTTTTTGGATATCGCCCGAGACATGGCTCGGGTTTCGGGATAACTTCCCTCATCGGTAGAGAAAATAGTTAGGAGTGGAAGAGAAGGCCGCCAAACAACCGTCAATGGCTTCGATGCCCAAACCGGCACGCAGGTGCGTCGTCCAGGAGCCCGTCGGCTCAAGGCTCAAGGGAGCCAATTTGTAGAAGCAATCGCAATGGAGCGCACACCGCTAGCCCCTCCTCCGGGTCGCCCCCAGGGACTCTGGTACATGGAGTTCTCGAGTGGTTCACCCCAGTGTGTGCAAGTAAGTACTTGTAGAACTGATGATCTCTAGACCCGAATAATGTCCCGGGTTTTTGGATATCACCCGAGACAAGGCTTGGGTTTCGGGATAACTTCCCTCATCAGTAGAGAAAATAGTTAGGGGTGGAAGAGAAGGCCGCCAAACAACCGCCAATGGCTTCGATGCCCGAACCGGCACGCAGGTGCGTCGTCCAGGAGCCCGTCGGCTCAAGTCTCAAGGGAGCCAATTTGTAGAAGCAATCGCAATGGAGCGCACACCACTAGCCCCTCCTCCGGGTCGCCCCCAGGGACTCCGGTACATGGAGTTTTCGAGTGGTTCACCCCAGTGGGTGCAAGTAAGTACTTGTAGAGCTGATGATCTCTAGACCTGAATAATGTCCCGGGTTTTTGGATACCGCCCGAGACATGGCTCGGGTTTCGGGATAACTTCCCTCATCAGTAAAGAAAATAGTTAGGGGTGGAAGAGAAGGCCGCCAAACAACCGTCAATGGTTTCGATGCCCGAACCGGCACGCAGGTGCGTCGTCCAGGAGCCCGTCGGCTCAAGGGAGCCAATTTGTAGAAGCAATCGCAATGGAGCGCACACCGCTAGCCCCTCCTCCGGGTCGCCCCCAGGGACTCTGGTACATGGAGTTCTCGAGTGGTTCACCCCAGTGGGTGCAAGTAAGTACTTGTAAAACTGATGATCTCTAGACCCGAATAATGTCCCGGGTTTTTGGATATCGCCCAAGTCATGGCTCGGGTTTCGGGATACCTTCCCTCATCAGTAGAGAAAATAGTTAGGGGTGGAAGAGAAGGCCGCCAAACAACCGTCAATGGCTTCGATGCCCGAACCGGCACGCAGGTGCGTCGTCCAGGAGCCCGTCGGCTCAAGGCTCAAGGGAACCAATTTGTAGAAGCAATCGCAATGGAGCGCACACCGCTAGCCCCTCCTCCGGGTCGCCCCCAGGGACTCTGGTACATGGAGTTCTTGAGTGGTTCACCCCAGTGGGTGCAAGTAAGTACTTGTAGAACTGATGATCTCTAGACCCGAATAATGTGCCGGGTTTTTGGATATCGCCCGAGACATGGCTCGGGTTTTGGGATAACTCCCTCATCAGTAGAGAAAATAGTTAGGGGTGGAAGAGAAGGCCGCCAAACAACCGTCAATGGCTTCGATGCCCAAACGGGCATGCAGGTTCGTCGTCCAGGAGCCCGTCGGCTCAAGGCTCAAGGGAGCCAATTTTTAGAAGCAATCGCAATGGAGCGCACACCACTAGCCCCTCCTGCGGGTCGCCCCCAGGGACTCTGGTACATGGAGTTCTCGAGTGGTTCACCCCAGTGGGTGCAAGTAAGTACTTGTAGAACTGATGATCTCTAGACCCGAATAATGTCCCGGGTTTTTGGATATCGCCCGAGACATGGATCGGGTTTCGGGATAACTTCCCTCATCAGTAGAGAAAATAGTTAGGGGTGGAAGAGAAGGCCGCCAAACAACCGTCAATGGCTTCGATGCCCGAACCGGCACGCAGGTGTGTCGTCTAGGAGCCCGTCGGCTCAAGGCTCAAGGGAGCCAATTTGTAGAAGCAATCGCAATGGAGCGCACACCGCTAGCCCCTCCTCCGGGTCGCCCCCAGGGACTCTGGTGCATGGAGTTCTCGAGTGGTTCACCCCAGTGGGTGCAAGTAAGTACTTGTAGAACTGACGATCTCTAGACCCGAATAATGTCCCGGGTTTTTGGATATCGCCCGAGACATGGCTCGGGTTTTGGGATAACTTCCCTCATCAGTAGAGAAAATAGTTAGGGGTGGAAGAGAAGGCCGCCAAACAACCGTCAATGCCTTCGATGCCCGAACAGGCACGCAGGTGCGTCGTCCAGGAGCCCTTCGGCTCAAGGCTCATGGGAGCCAATTCGTTGAAGCATTTGCAATGGAGCGTACACCGCTAGCCCCTCCTCCGGGTCGCCCTCAGGGACTCTGGTACATGGAGTTCTCGAGTGCTTCACCCCAGTGGGTGCAAGTAAGTACTTGTAGAACTGATGATCTCTAGATCCGAATAATGTCCCGGGTTTTTGGATATCGCCCGAGACATGGCTCGGGTTTTGGGATAACTTCCCTCATCAGTAGAGAAAATAGGGGTGGAAGAGAAGGCCGCCAAACAAACGTCAATGGCTTCGATGCCCGAACCGGCACGCAGGTGTGTCGTCCAGGAGCCCGTCGGCTCAAGGCTCAAGGGAGCCAATTTGTAGAAGCAATCGCAATGGAGCGCACACCGCTAGCCCCTCCTCCGGGTCGCCCCCAGGGACTCTGGTACATGGAGTTCTCGAGTGGTTCACCCCAGTGGGTGCAAGTAAGTACTTGTAGAACTGATGATCTCTAGACCCGAATAATGTCCCGGGTTTTTGGATATCGCCCGATACATGGCTCGGGTTTTGCGATAACTACCCTCGTCAGTAGAGAAACCCCAGAACACGGCCTAATCCCTGCTGATGAGGGGTAAATACCCCGAAACACGTGTCCAGGGATGGCGAAGATAGCGAAGATAGCAGAGAATCGAAAGACGATGTATCGCGGAACACGAACTACACTTACCACAGTCCTTAGGGGCGATCCCGCTGGTGTGTGAGTAGTGTGCGACCCCACCCCCAATTGTAATATATATATATATATATATATATACATTGTGACCAAGGCCTCCTGGTGGCTTTGAAGGCGCAAAATGTAGATCAAAACGCACGGAAGGCTGCAGTAAACCACATGGCCCAGCATGCAGCATTGAAAAGAACAGCGGAATTGCGGGACCCAACAAGGGGTTAACAAACGGAAGCACCGACACACTCCTGGCCGTGTGTGTGAGCTGTAATCACCTTCTCCTGCGGCGCCTTCTCCCTGATGAAGCTCACGGACGTGAGCGAAATGCATTGGAGCCCAGAATCATGCCGCCTTTAAAAAGAAAAATAAATGCATTTTTAAAACTGGACTAAGGTCGCGACTCATCTTTCCTCTCATGTGGAGGGACTGTTGGAATACATATGGGCCGTGGTCCGGCCCAAGAGAAACGCACCGCCCTCAAAGAGCGCCATTCACTCCCGAACTTGGACCGCCTTGCAGAACGTGTGATGCACGAAGGGCGTGAGGTGCTCCCATAGACTGGACTATGGTAGGGTCCCAGACGATGTGAAAAGGACATTGTCAGGGTTGTTCCTGGTGGCTTTGAAGGCGCAAAATGTAGATCAAAACGCACGGAAGGCTGCAGTAAACCACATGGCCCAGCATGCAGCATTGAAAAGAACAGCGGAATTGCGGGACCCAACAAGGGGTTAACAAACGGAAGCACCGACACACTCCTGGCCGTGTGTGTGAGCTGTAATCACCTTCTCCTGCGGCGCCTTCTCCCTGATGAAGCTCACGGACGTGAGCGAAATGCATTGGAGCCCAGAATCATGCCGCCTTTAAAAAGAAAAATAAATGCATTTTTAAAACTGGACTAAGGTCGCGACTCATCTTTCCTCTCATGTGGAGGGACTGTTGGAATACATATGGGCCGTGGTCCGGCCCAAGAGAAACGCACCGCCCTCAAAGAGCGCCATTCACTCCCGAACTTGGACCGCCTTGCAGAACGTGTGATGCACGAAGGGCGTGAGGTGCTCCCATAGACTGGACTATGGTAGGGTCCCAGACGATGTGAAAAGGACATTGTCAGGGTTGTTCCTGGTGGCTTTGAAGGCGCAAAATGTAGATCAAAACGCACGGAAGGCTGCAGTAAACCACATGGCCCAGCATGCAGCATTGAAAAGAACAGCGGAATTGCGGGACCCAACAAGGGGTTAACAAACGGAAGCACCGACACACTCCTGGCCGTGTGTGTGAGCTGTAATCACCTTCTCCTGCGGCGCCTTCTCCCTGATGAAGCTCACGGACGTGAGCGAAATGCATTGGAGCCCAGAATCATGCCGCCTTTAAAAAGAAAAATAAATGCATTTTTAAAACTGGACTAAGGTCGCGACTCATCTTTCCTCTCATGTGGAGGGACTGTTGGAATACATATGGGCCGTGGTCCGGCCCAAGAGAAACGCACCGCCCTCAAAGAGCGCCATTCACTCCCGAACTTGGACCGCCTTGCAGAACGTGTGTTGCACGAAGGGCGTGAGGTGCTCCCATAGACTGGACTATGGTAGGGTCCCAGACGATGTGAAAAGGACATTGTCAGGGTTGTTCCTGGTGGCTTTGAAGGCGCAAAATGTAGATCAAAACGCACGGAAGGCTGCAGTAAACCACATGGCCCAGCATGCAGCATTGAAAAGAACAGCGGAATTGCGGGACCCAACAAGGGGTTAACAAACGGAAGCACCGACACACTCCTGGCCGTGTGTGTGAGCTGTAATCACCTTCTCCTGCGGCGCCTTCTCCCTGATGAAGCTCACGGACGTGAGCGAAATGCATTGGAGCCCAGAATCATGCCGCCTTTAAAAAGAAAAATAAATGCATTTTTAAAACTGGACTAAGGTCGCGACTCATCTTTCCTCTCATGTGGAGGGACTGTTGGAATACATATGGGCCGTGGTCCGGCCCAAGAGAAACGCACCGCCCTCAAAGAGCGCCATTCACTCCCGAACTTGGACCGCCTTGCAGAACGTGTGATGCACGAAGGGCGTGAGGTGCTCCCATAGACTGGACTATGGTAGGGTCCCAGACGATGTGAAAAGGACATTGTCAGGGTTGTTCCTGGTGGCTTTGAAGGCGCAAAATGTAGATCAAAACGCACGGAAGGCTGCAGTAAACCACATGGCCCAGCATGCAGCATTGAAAAGAACAGCGGAATTGCGGGACCCAACAAGGGGTTAACAAACGGAAGCACCGACACACTCCTGGCCGTGTGTGTGAGCTGTAATCACCTTCTCCTGCGGCGCCTTCTCCCTGATGAAGCTCACGGACGTGAGCGAAATGCATTGGAGCCCAGAATCATGCCGCCTTTAAAAAGAAAAATAAATGCATTTTTAAAACTGGACTAAGGTCGCGACTCATCTTTCCTCTCATGTGGAGGGACTGTTGGAATACATATGGGCCGTGGTCCGGCCCAAGAGAAACGCACCGCCCTCAAAGAGCGCCATTCACTCCCGAACTTGGACCGCCTTGCAGAACGTGTGATGCACGAAGGGCGTGAGGTGCTCCCATAGACTGGACTATGGTAGGGTCCCAGACGATGTGAAAAGGACATTGTCAGGGTTGTTCCTGGTGGCTTTGAAGGCGCAAAATGTAGATCAAAACGCACGGAAGGCTGCAGTAAACCACATGGCCCAGCATGCAGCATTGAAAAGAACAGCGGAATTGCGGGACCCAACAAGGGGTTAACAAACGGAAGCACCGACACACTCCTGGCCGTGTGTGTGAGCTGTAATCACCTTCTCCTGCGGCGCCTTCTCCCTGATGAAGCTCACGGACGTGAGCGAAATGCATTGGAGCCCAGAATCATGCCGCCTTTAAAAAGAAAAATAAATGCATTTTTAAAACTGGACTAAGGTCGCGACTCATCTTTCCTCTCATGTGGAGGGACTGTTGGAATACATATGGGCCGTGGTCCGGCCCAAGAGAAACGCACCGCCCTCAAAGAGCGCCATTCACTCCCGAACTTGGACCGCCTTGCAGAACGTGTGATGCACGAAGGGCGTGAGGTGCTCCCATAGACTGGACTATGGTAGGGTCCCAGACGATGTGAAAAGGACATTGTCAGGGTTGTTCCTGGTGGCTTTGAAGGCGCAAAATGTAGATCAAAACGCACGGAAGGCTGCAGTAAACCACATGGCCCAGCATGCAGCATTGAAAAGAACAGCGGAATTGCGGGACCCAACAAGGGGTTAACAAACGGAAGCACCGACACACTCCTGGCCGTGTGTGTGAGCTGTAATCACCTTCTCCTGCGGCGCCTTCTCCCTGATGAAGCTCACGGACGTGAGCGAAATGCATTGGAGCCCAGAATCATGCCGCCTTTAAAAAGAAAAATAAATGCATTTTTAAAACTGGACTAAGGTCGCGACTCATCTTTCCTCTCATGTGGAGGGACTGTTGGAATATATATATATATATATACATTGTGACCAAGGCCTCTGTGTAGGCCGAAACGTTATGCCGAGGTGGGTCTTCCACGCCATTAAATAAAACCACTGCTCACCTGCACTTTGGGTCTTCCTCTCTTCTTCTGCGCCGCAGGTATCCAGATATTGGGCTCCTGGTGAGAGAATGCTGAGAATGTGCTTATATATACATACACATATATATATATTCACTGAAAAAAACATAGGTTTCAGGGGCGTTATAGTTAGCTGGACATTTCACTCGAACAAAACCATAGAAATTCCCCCGTTATAGTTAGTTCAGCTAACTATAACTTGGGCGCCCGCAATGCACTGCTGATGACGTCACATATTACATCACTCATGACATGGTCAGTGACATCACTCATGACATCACTGATGACATCTCAAATGACATCACTGATGACATCATCCAGTAAATGTGTGTTTTTTCTGAAAATTAAATATGTTTTATATTTGTATAGCTGAAGGTTGATGGAAAAATAAATGGGTATGCATGTGTCCAAATGGATGATTTTCTTTTGTAAAATTGATTGTATAACTGACTGATTAAGTGTATGTTAGTGAATAAGTGGGTTTGCAAGTACTGTTTAAATATGTACATATCTGTATCAGTCTCTCACTTTGTGTATAAGTGGCTGCATATACCAGCTTTATATGGGCCTCGAAGGGAAGGAGGATATCTTGGAAAAAACTCAGGAGAGGAAAACTAGGTGGAGGGCTATCAAGCCCAGACCTGGTGGAGTATCACAACGCGTTTCAGTTTAAAAACATGCGGTCACTGCTAAAAAGCCATCAATACTATCCAAAATATTTACAAGCAACGACAGAATCTGTGGATCAGTTTTTACTTAAATTTGGTCATCCAAAATACTTAAAAAAATTAAAATTGAAGATCCTAAGGGATGCAGCCATGCTGTGTGCGCGAATTAGAGCAGTTTTGAACATTCAATACTACAGCGCAAGAGCCCCAATATGGGAGTCACCAGGAACACCAGAATGCCTAAAAGACTCAATGGCAAACCCCTTGAAACTAGCAAATATCAACTATTGGGGACAACTATGTAGTGTTCTGTGCTGTGCCTCACTGGCACCTGTAGATAGAATTCTCCACTATGAGGATTCTAGGGCTATTGGGTAGAATGTTAGGATTTGTCAGTTGAAGCCTGGTGTTCTCTTGTGTCGCTGTGTTCACTGAAAGCTGTATTAAACCACAACTTCAACAATAACGTTTCCTGTGTTCCTTACTAAAATACTACAAATTTGATGGCGACGATCTGCGGACGGGAAACCACGTCATTCACCTCGTACCTGTCAGGCAAGGCGCTGATCAGCTGATCCTTTCATCGAAGGTGCGGATACTGCGGAAACTAAGGTCGCGACTCATCTTTCCTCTCATGTGGAGGGACTGTTGGAATACATATGGGCCGTGGTCCGGCCCAAGAGAAACGCACCGCCCTCAAAGAGCGCCATTCACTCCCGAACTTGGACCGCCTTGCAGAACGTGTGATGCACGAAGGGCGTGAGGTGCTCCCATAGACTGGACTATGGTAGGGTCCCAGACGATGTGAAAAGGACATTGTCAGGGTTGTTCCTGGTGGCTTTGAAGGCGCAAAATGTAGATCAAAACGCACGGAAGGCTGCAGTAAACCACATGGCCCAGCATGCAGCATTGAAAAGAACAGCGGAATTGCGGGACCCAACAAGGGGTTAACAAACGGAAGCACCGACACACTCCTGGCCGTGTGTGTGAGCTGTAATCACCTTCTCCTGCGGCGCCTTCTCCCTGATGAAGCTCACGGACGTGAGCGAAATGCATTGGAGCCCAGAATCATGCCGCCTTTAAAAAGAAAAATAAATGCATTTTTAAAACTGGACTAAGGTCGCGACTCATCTTTCCTCTCATGTGGAGGGACTGTTGGAATACATATGGGCCGTGGTCCGGCCCAAGAGAAACGCACCGCCCTCAAAGAGCGCCATTCACTCCCGAACTTGGACCGCCTTGCAGAACGTGTGATGCACGAAGGGCGTGAGGTGCTCCCATAGACTGGACTATGGTAGGGTCCCAGACGATGTGAAAAGGACATTGTCAGGGTTGTTCCTGGTGGCTTTGAAGGCGCAAAATGTAGATCAAAACGCACGGAAGGCTGCAGTAAACCACATGGCCCAGCATGCAGCATTGAAAAGAACAGCGGAATTGCGGGACCCAACAAGGGGTTAACAAACGGAAGCACCGACACACTCCTGGCCGTGTGTGTGAGCTGTAATCACCTTCTCCTGCGGCGCCTTCTCCCTGATGAAGCTCACGGACGTGAGCGAAATGCATTGGAGCCCAGAATCATGCCACCTTTAAAAAGAAAAATAAATGCATTTTTAAAACTGGACTAAGGTCGCGACTCATCTTTCCTCTCATGTGGAGGGACTGTTGGAATACATATGGGCCGTGGTCCGGCCCAAGAGAAACGCACCGCCCTCAAAGAGCGCCATTCACTCCCGAACTTGGACCGCCTTGCAGAACGTGTGATGCACGAAGGGCGTGAGGTGCTCCCATAGACTGGACTATGGTAGGGTCCCAGACGATGTGAAAAGGACATTGTCAGGGTTGTTCCTGGTGGCTTTGAAGGCGCAAAATGTAGATCAAAACACACGGAAGGCTGCAGTAAACCACATGGCCCAGCATGCAGCATTGAAAAGAACAGCGGAATTGCGGGACCCAACAAGGGGTTAACAAACGGAAGCACCGACACACTCCTGGCCGTGTGTGTGAGCTGTAATCACCTTCTCCTGCGGCGCCTTCTCCCTGATGAAGCTCACGGACGTGAGCGAAATGCATTGGAGCCCAGAATCATGCCGCCTTTAAAAAGAAAAATAAATGCATTTTTAAAACTGGACTAAGGTCGCGACTCATCTTTCCTCTCATGTGGAGGGACTGTTGGAATACATATGGGCCGTGGTCCGGCCCAAGAGAAACGCACCGCCCTCAAAGAGCGCCATTCACTCCCGAACTTGGACCGCCTTGCAGAACGTGTGATGCACGAAGGGCGTGAGGTGCTCCCATAGACTGGACTATGGTAGGGTCCCAGACGATGTGAAAAGGACATTGTCAGGGTTGTTCCTGGTGGCTTTGAAGGCGCAAAATGTAGATCAAAACGCACGGAAGGCTGCAGTAAACCACATGGCCCAGCATGCAGCATTGAAAAGAACAGCGGAATTGCGGGACCCAACAAGGGGTTAACAAACGGAAGCACCGACACACTCCTGGCCGTGTGTGTGAGCTGTAATCACCTTCTCCTGCGGCGCCTTCTCCCTGATGAAGCTCACGGACGTGAGCGAAATGCATTGGAGCCCAGAATCATGCCGCCTTTAAAAAGAAAAATAAATGCATTTTTAAAACTGGACTAAGGTCGCGACTCATCTTTCCTCTCATGTGGAGGGACTGTTGGAATATATATATATATATATACATTGTGACCAAGGCCTCTGTGTAGGCCGAAACGTTATGCCGAGGTGGGTCTTCCACGCCATTAAATAAAACCACTGCTCACCTGCACTTTGGGTCTTCCTCTCTTCTTCTGCGCCGCAGGTATCCAGATATTGGGCTCCTGGTGAGAGAATGCTGAGAATGTGCTTATATATACATACACATATATATATATTCACTGAAAAAAACATAGGTTTCAGGGGCGTTATAGTTAGCTGGACATTTCACTCGAACAAAACCATAGAAATTCCCCCGTTATAGTTAGTTCAGCTAACTATAACTTGGGCGCCCGCAATGCACTGCTGATGACGTCACATATTACATCACTCATGACATGGTCAGTGACATCACTCATGACATCACTGATGACATCTCAAATGACATCACTGATGACATCATCCAGTAAATGTGTGTTTTTTCTGAAAATTAAATATGTTTTATATTTGTATAGCTGAAGGTTGATGGAAAAATAAATGGGTATGCATGTGTCCAAATGGATGATTTTCTTTTGTAAAATTGATTGTATAACTGACTGATTAAGTGTATGTTAGTGAATAAGTGGGTTTGCAAGTACTGTTTAAATATGTACATATCTGTATCAGTCTCTCACTTTGTGTATAAGTGGCTGCATATACCAGCTTTATATGGGCCTCGAAGGGAAGGAGGATATCTTGGAAAAAACTCAGGAGAGGAAAACTAGGTGGAGGGCTATCAAGCCCAGACCTGGTGGAGTATCACAACGCGTTTCAGTTTAAAAACATGCGGTCACTGCTAAAAAGCCATCAATACTATCCAAAATATTTACAAGCAACGACAGAATCTGTGGATCAGTTTTTACTTAAATTTGGTCATCCAAAATACTTAAAAAAATTAAAATTGAAGATCCTAAGGGATGCAGCCATGCTGTGTGCGCGAATTAGAGCAGTTTTGAACATTCAATACTACAGCGCAAGAGCCCCAATATGGGAGTCACCAGGAACACCAGAATGCCTAAAAGACTCAATGGCAAACCCCTTGAAACTAGCAAATATCAACTATTGGGGACAACTATGTAGTGTTCTGTGCTGTGCCTCACTGGCACCTGTAGATAGAATTCTCCACTATGAGGATTCTAGGGCTATTGGGTAGAATGTTAGGATTTGTCAGTTGAAGCCTGGTGTTCTCTTGTGTCGCTGTGTTCACTGAAAGCTGTATTAAACCACAACTTCAACAATAACGTTTCCTGTGTTCCTTACTAAAATACTACAAATTTGATGGCGACGATCTGCGGACGGGAAACCACGTCATTCACCTCGTACCTGTCAGGCAAGGCGCTGATCAGCTGATCCTTTCATCGAAGGTGCGGATACTGCGGAAACCTGCTTTTCTTCGAAGAGACACGAGCGCATTTACGAGATAAGTCTGCAGCGCGTAAAACGCCGTTTTAATTCCTTGAGCGACTCGTTGTCTGTTCCTGTGTTGCGAATAAAAGAGGAACTGTCTGCGTGATTGGCATCCCGAGGTCGCGCATGGTTGGCAACGTGGTCACGCGTCAGTTACGTGAAGGGCGGCCATTTTGTGTGTTCCTCGCGTTTTCATCGCTTCCAGTGCACGCATTTGGTTGGCAACGTGTGACAGCCTCACGTCAAGTCTTCATTCTCATTGTGCGCAAGCATTGGTTGGCAGCGTCTGTTGCAGTCTTCTTTCAAAACGCAAGGACTGATGTCATTGACAACGTTGCTATAGTAACATTACACATTCACTGGGAAATCCGTTTTTAGACAGTGTTGTCTATCATCAAAAGGAACAAATAATTAAATCATAAACTTTAAAAAAAATAAAACGCATCTTTGGAAAGAGGGTGAATTTCTCTCAAACCAGCGTTCTGTTCTCTGTGCAGGCAACTATAGGGTTTGTGTTCATCCCAAATATCACTTCAACACAGCGACACAACACGGATAAATTGTTGATTTGGGATAGATATATATGTAAATAAACCCTTTAGTGTACCATGCAGTCAGTCTCTCCTCCTCCACCTTTTCTTGAGACACCGGGTAATCCACCAATTGTTTGGAGGAAGTGGTTCGACGCATTCGAGACCTATTTAGGAGCAATTGGCGCATCAAGATATCGCGCAGAAAGGAAGAAATTTTTATTACTACATTCGTTAGGTTTCGAAGGTAGAGAGATTTATAAACATTTGCCCCCTCTAGTAAGGAATAACGCAGAAGAAGATGTGGATGAATATGTCGAAGCAAGGATGAGACTAGAATTAAGATTTGACATCAAACCCAGTCTTGTAGTAATTAGACATAAATTCTTTAAGAGAGAACAATTGCCTGGAGAAGACGTTGAGACCTATGTATCTAGCCTGAGACTGTTGAGTGCAGAATGCGAATTTGAGGGTTTCAGAGAGCAGCTAATCAGAGATCAATATATATGTAAATGCACTGACAAGTCGATACAACAAAAACTGCTTACCTTAGGAAATCCTACACTTGAAGAGACTATCCGAACTGCCAAAAGTATTGAGTTATCTAAGAAAGAAGTTAAGGAACTCGAAAAGAAGAGTGATGAAGCAGTTTCTGTAGTTAGAACCAAGGAGAACAGGGACAACAGATCAGTCCCTGGTCAACAACGCTTCGAGAAGAACAATGTTCCCAATTCTCAACGTTTTGAAAGAAATCCGTTTTCTAGGAGTGACATTTGTTATAGATGTGGAAATCTTTCACACAACAAGAATAACAAATTTTGTCCTGCCAGGAGTTCTGTTTGTCGTAATTGTGGAAAATTTGGTCATTTTGCCAAAATTTGTCAGAATCCTAGGCAGGGAAGTTCTACATTTGTCAGTAAGTCTCAGGGTCTAGGCAATGTCAATGGAGTAGGAAATGTTTCGGATATGCAAGATAATACAGGTATGGGTACTAGTCCAGTTAACAGTATCCAAGACGATCTCAGAGATATGGTAGTGGTGGTACATGAAAATTCACATTTGATTGATAATGTCAAAGGTGTTGCAAAAGTGAGGGTCGTAGCTGTGCGTGAGGATGGAGTCATCGTTGGTGACCCCTCTGATTGTGTTGATCCCTACGAAAATGTTGGTGTGGGTGATAAAGTAGTGTCCCTGCTAGTAGATTCAGGAGCTAGAGTAACCATGATCACCCAAGAATTATTTGGGGAAACATGGCCAGAGAGAAAACTTGAACCCCCTGATAGAGCTCCTGTTTCTTTTGAAGGACGAAGAATAGCTCTGCTTGGTTATTTTGAGGATGTTCTACAATTCAGGGGCAGGAAAAGTTTTGGGAAAATATATGTTGCAATTAAAGGGTTGAACATTTTGGGGTGGTTTCATGGAGGTTTGTTCGGATTGATCCTGAGACCAGGGGCAAAAGAGCAAGTTGGTTTAGCTGAACCTGATAACTGTATTGCTAGTCTTGCCGTTGTTGATTCTGATGACTACGTTGAGAGTCTGTCTTCCAAATTTTCAACTGTCTTTGGAAAGGGACTTGGGAGGATCAAGGACTTTAGTCATGAGATCAGAGTTAAAGATGGTGCCATCCCCATCAAACACAAAGTCAGAAGCGTTCCATTTAGTGTAAGGGATAGTCTAGAGGCCGAACTTATCGAGCTATGCAAGAAGGGGATCATTGAACCGATTGAGTCATCCTTGTGGTTGTCTCCTCTTGTTGTCGCCAGAAAAAGGAATGGTGATTTGCGCGTCTGTGTGGATTTGCGCAGCCTAAATAAAAACATCTGGATTGACTCACACCCTTTGCCAAAAATTACAGATTTGTTGTCCCTTACCAGAGGCGCAAAGTGGTTCACTAAGTTGGACCTAGCTTCTGCGTACCATCAAGTTGTTTTGAGTGAGTCCTCTAAACATTTGACTGCATTTGTCTCTCCATTTGGCAGTTTCCAGTACTGCAGAATGCCGTTCGGCCTTGCGTCGGCGGCAGCTGTTTTTCAAAGGTTGATGAGTCAAATGTTTAAAGATACCCCTGGTGTAATTGTCTTCCAGGATGATGTTTTGATTTTTGGCGAAAACAAAGAGGATCATGACAGTTCTTTAAATCAGGTTTTGGAAATAATGCAAAACAAGGGCATTGTTCTTAAAAGAGAAAAGTGTGTCTTTCTAAAAGATAAGATGGAATTCCTTGGTCATGTTGTCTCACACAATGGGGTAGAACCACGTCCAGGGTTAGTAAAAGCAATTGTGGATGCATCTCCCCCAGTCGATAAGGCAGGTTTGAAGTCTTTCATAGGACTCAGTGAGTTCTACTCCAGGTTTATCAAGGATTATGCATCAAAGGTTCATCCACTTACCAATATGTTGAAGAAAAATGTGCCTTTTGTTTGGGATAAGAACTGCCAAGAAATCTTCCTGTGGATTAAGTCTCAATTGGTGAGTGACAGTGTTCTTAAAGCGTTTGATCCTAATAAGGAGTGTGTGGTGACTGTGGATGCAAGTGGATTTGGTCTTGGAGCCGTTCTCACTCAGAAGAGTGGCCAGGTTGACAACACCATTGCGTATGCTTCAAGGGTGTTGCGTGGTGCTGAAGTGAATTTATCTGTGATAGAGAAAGAGCTTTTAGCCTGCTGGTGGGCTGTGAGGAAATTTAACTCCTTTCTCTGGGGTAGTCACTTTGTCATACGTACTGATCATAATCCCTTAGTTTCTATTTTGTCTGGTGAGAAGATTAAAGAACATACCCCGCGGATTGCTAGGTTGTCGACTAAGCTACTCCAGTACAATTTTGATGTGGTCTATTTGCCTGGTTCGAAGAATGTCAGGGCAGACTATTTTTCACGTTTCCCTATTTCTGGTCATGATTCTGATTTTGAAAAGGATGATGATCAAGAAGATTGTTTTGTTGCTGCTTTGGATCTGGAGGGAATGTGTGCTGTCAATGAAGCAGAATGGAGAAGAGAGTTGTTGAAAGATGAGGTACTTGTCCAGGTCCTAAGTTTCTTAAAAAAAGGTTGGCCTAAAGAGAAAAATGTCTCAGGACAATTCCAGACTTTTGTTAAAGTTGCTGATGAGCTCACGGTTGAAGATGGCATCCTTATGCGGGGTGGTAGGCTCATTCCCCCCGAGAGTTTAAGAAAACGTCTTGTAGATGATGCGCATGAAGGCCATTTGGGGAAAACATTCACCAAACGCGGATCACTGAAATATTATCGACGGACACATTATCGACTTACCAAAATATCGTTGACAAATTATCGACAACAAAAATATCGACTTACTATACTTATTACACAAACTACAAAAATATCGAGTAAAAAATATCGAGTACTAACTATATCGAATACATAAATATCGCTTATAAAAATATCGACTACAATTATATCGTTGGACATGAAATTAGCCCTAACACTACAAAAATATCGACTACAAAAATATAGACTACCACAATATCGTTAAAAAAATAATATCGAGTTCATGTTTGCACACTTTTCTTTCTAAAATACCATCTTTATCATCAATAAAAGTCATTTCTCAGTAAAAAAAACTTTTCACATATAATACCTGTTTCTTACATAAAATTACTATTAATCCACATTTACTATACATTCTATTACATGCATTTTATCATTTTCTATTATTCTTTGCATTTAACTAACATTTTCATTACTTATTTTCACATATAAATATATTTCATTTAAACACGAACCTGCTTTAATGCGGGAACAACCACATACCACCATTCTCACATCAACAAACACTCCAATTAACTTAAAAAAATTCAAACTAGCCTATACTATGCTTCCTTACATCCTACAACCAATCAAATCAAAGCACACATAACACATATACTATAAAAGGGCTACATGCATTCTACCATTTGTTGCTGCTACCTATCTGGAAAGTAGATGCCAACACTTTGAAGATTTTGTTGCAGAATAAACATCTTTAAAGATCCAGATTACTAGCTAATTAATCAAGTAAGTAACACAGCATTTTAGTAGAAAACTACATTAGAAGTGCACTATTTTCCTTACATCTCCTAACTCTTAGACTTATTTTATTTTCATGTCTTCCTACTTTTCTGATAGAAACTACTCCAACACAATTCCTATTACATGGTCATATTTCTTCATGTGCAAAATCAGATAGTAAGTATATAATAATTCTCTGTTACACACCAACTGCTTTGTTTAAACACTAATTTACAAGAGTATTTATTTTTCATTGACATTATATTTACAGATATACAGAAATGGTGCTATTTCTACAGCAAAAACGATAAAACTAACCTAATTACACATGTAAGTATAGATGTGTTTGTTATAAAACGGCCAATTTCATTAATGCACATTTTTAAACAACATATCTTGCTTTTTACATCTTCCCTATAGATCATTTGAAAAATCCAAGATCAACTATAGCAAAACACAAAAATACCCTTCAGAAAAATGTAAGTATAATTGTAATTTGCTAAAATGTTGGCACAAAAAACGCTAACTATATTCTTAACACCATGTTATTTATTTTAAATTGCCTCTACAGATATTCAGAAAACATCATACATCTATTCTACATATCATATGAAAACATCCTACACAAAATATACCAATATAGAAGAATCGCCTTGTAAAAAATGTAAGTATATTTATCATTTCTCTAAAACTGCCGAAAATAACACAGTCTATGTTCTTAACAACATCTTATCTATTTTATATTTCCTCTACAGATATTCTGAATACATCATACAGCTATTCTACCTACAACAAAGAAAACGACATATTTAGAAGTTAGTATACGTTTAAATCTGTTACATTTCCAAACGGTTCAGTATTAAAATTATAATATTTTGCTTTTATTTCTTCTATCTACTCTACAGATCATACCTGTACTAAATTGATGAACTCCAGCAATTACTACTATTCTACTATTTAAACAAGTAAGTATATGTAATGTTTACATCAAATGCACTAGTAGACAAAAATGACAACTGCTTTTGAGTAGGAAATACATTTGTTATATATAAACATTAACGTTGTTTTTCTATATTTTCATACCAACAGCAAATAAAGACATACATACAAGAACATCATTCAAAAGACATTTCTGCTTCTGTGACTACTACTTTGATTAACTGTAAGTATAAATGCATCACTAATGATGTTAGCACCACATAAGTAAAAAAATGTGTACTGATTTTGTTTCTTTCTACTCTTTCCTAGAACAAGTAAATCAAAATGACTGAAGGTGCAGAATTTGTCATGTCTCAGAAAAATAAATTGCTATTATGCTACATGGGTTATGTGTATAATCAGGAGAGACAAAGTGGTAGAAAGGTTTTTTGGAAGTGTACACAATATTACTCCAACAAATGTTATGGGAGGGCCACTACCGAGGAAACTAATGTGCTATTTACTAGAGAACATAATCATCCCCCAAATGTCACCGAAATTGAAATTAGAGATGCCTTAGAAAGTATTAAAAGTGCTAGCACACAAAGTGACAAACCCACCACCCAAATACTTAAAGAAGAACTGGTAAAAATCCCTAACCATGCTTCAGGGCAACTACCCTCTATTGATTCCCTGAAACGCACAATTGCACGCACCAAACGACTCACTAGCACAACCCAACCCAACCCAACTTGTTTTGAAGAAATTATTATTTCACCCGAAATGGCCATCACACACAATAAAGATAAATTTATTCTTTTTGATAATGAAAGCAGTACAAACAGAATAATTATGTTTGCAACTGCAAGTAATTTACGAAAAATCCAACAGTGTCCCCAATGGATGATGGATGGAACATTTAAACCCTGCCCAAAACCTTTTTACCAACTGTATTCCATCCACGGTTTATACCATCATTCTAACATACCTTTCATTTACTGTTTGCTACCCAACAAACAGCAAACAACCTACACCGAAATTTTAAATGTTCTCAAAACGGAAATCAATAATTATTTTCCCGAAAAAATAATTATTGATTTCGAATTAGCTATGATAAATAGCATTTTGAGAACATTTCCCCACACAGCAATCCAGGGTTGCTATTATCATTTTAATCAGAGTATATGGAGGCATCTCCAAAAATCTACTTTAAGTGTACTATACTCTACAGATAGCACCTTTGCCTATCAAGTTAAAAAGTTAATAGCCCTGGCCTACGTCCCTGTTACAGATGTTGCTGAACATTACAATTTATTAATTGACAGCGCATATTATAAGAGGAATGAGGATAAGCTAACACCATTGCTAGACTATTTTGAAGACACTTGGGTGGGAAGGTTGCACAGATCAGGACATCGACGCCAGCCCAAATTCCAAATCCCTTGGTGGAATGTCTATCTCAGTACTTTAAACCAAGAGGCGAAAACCAACAACAGTGTTGAAGGGTGGCATAATGCTTTCCAAGCAACTACAAACAGAGGCAAACCCACATTCCACAACCTTCTTGAAGCTTTGAAAAAAGAACAAAGCTATCAGGAACTAAGAATGGAACAATCAGTGTCACAAATAGGGCCCAAACTCACTAAACAAACCCAACAAATGTTCCGACTACTTCAAAGTCAAGTCACATTATACCCTACAACTAGAGGTTTAGAATACCTGGCAATAATAGCAAAAAGTCTTCTATAAAAATGTCAAGTAAATATACGAATGTCTTCTTACAATACTAATAAAAATCACATGTCATAAACATATATAATGAATTATAAATAAAACATATTTGTTTGACAAACTTTTAAAAAATATGTAAAAAAATTCGTAACAAATATGCAATGTTTATAATTTTTTATAACATACACATAACATTAGAAATCGACATTTCCCACCCAATCAAAATTGTAAAATAAATACTTAAAATTTTTGGAATTGAGAGACGCAATCAAGGAAAAATCAATCCATACAATCCAATCCAATATCTTACTATTCCAATATGGGAAACCCTCAAAAACCCGAAAATAAATTGTAAAACGTAAAAAAACGCTCCAGGAAATCCCGAAAACAGTAGTGTGTACACGTTAGGATTTAAAGTTATATACACACAATTTTAAAAAAACGGTCACGCATATCAAAGTATCAATCCGATTCGAAACCCTCCAAAAAACCCGAAAAAGGTTTAAAAAGTGAAAAAACCGCTCCAGGCAAACACGAAAAATAGGAGATAAAAGTCAAAATATAAGCATAATAACTTAAACATTTGTTTCTCCGTTAAAAAACACGCTTCCTTCCATGTAGTTTTCATGCGAGGAACCGAAACCTGTAAAATAACATACATAACGAAAGCCACCCACAAATACCCCCTTCACATTTGTAAATATACTAACAATTAACATTAACCATGTAAGAAGACATTTCCGAACACTTAAAATTAGACTTGAAGGAAAAAAAGCACGACACATCTATAACGCAGACTTTTCACCCAAACGCTACTTAAACTAATAATACATACACCAAAAAACACTACAGAGTTTGATTACACCCTCAAACATGACCACTTACTTATAATTTGTATTCAAAAATAACCTTACCTCTCTCCACGCGAAGCAACTCCCAACCGTGAGCTTCTCCAGTCCTGAATGGAGCGCAATAACCTTACGCGGTAAAAAAGTAGTCCCCTTAACCCATTTGTGTAAAAGGATAATAGAATAAACAATGTGAAATAAAAAATATATAATACATACACATGTATAATGTAACAAATTAATACACTATACTCATGACAATTTTCCTTTATTAACAAAAAATAATATATTTAATATAAATTAATATATAATATGTATTATATATTAATAATATAAAATAATTATGTAAAACTTTGAATAAAAGATGTAAATATTTAGTTATTCTGTATATTTATATGAATAATTTTGTGTATAATTTTTATAAAACATTATAAATGTTTATGGGAATAATTAATAATGATAAATAATATAACTTATTTATTGTTATTAATATAACAAGTAGAACCATTTAGTATATAAAGAATGGCCTGAAAAAAGTCTCTATTTTATCTGTGAATATATATATTTTTGTTAATAATCAATGAATGTTTATGTTTATTAATTAATAATAATAATAATTATTAAAATAATTATTATTTTTATTAATTAGTAAAAAAAGATTATATAATTATTTCTAATTATAACAAAATTATATAATTGCTTTACTAATATTTGATAAATACCAGATATTATAATTAAACATATTGTTTCCCTATACAATTATAAACTTTACAACCAAAGCGATTTATATGTTTTATGTAAAAACAACATTGTGTGAAATATACACCAAGAAAATTTATTTTGGTATTTCAATTTATCCTAAGAAATGTAATAATAGTCATGTTACTTGTTAAAAAGAAATATGTATTATATATTTTATTATATTAATATTTAATATTAACATTATTAAATATTAATGTAAGAAATATATAACAAATCATTGTTTAATGTATTTCTATATAAATACTTTAAATTGTAAATGACTGATGGGAATATGTAAAATTTACTGAAAGAATCTAGTAATCCAAATTATTGTTTACATTGACCACATGTATATAAATGTAAAGATGTTATTGTGTGAATAATAAAAGTTAAAAAAAATGTGATGTTATATTTGTTTTTGATTTTATTGTAGTACACAATAAAAAAATTAAAAATTGTTTAATAAACTAATTTGAAAACATCTATGTTGCATAATTTTTTATTATTAAAATACAGTAATGAACAAATGTATACAAATGTACTGCACACTGACCAATTTTATATGTATTGTTACTACTCCAGTCAATCTAAAATCATAGAAGCTGCAGGACACTAGCAAAAATTATTTTACTATTCCTACTACACTCAAGGTAATACCATAAAATGTGGTGGAGACTAACCAATGTATTTTTATTAATCCAACTCCAGTGTTGGTAATATTACTGATGGTGCTGGACACCAACCAATTAATAATTAGAATTCCAACTCCACTCTAGCTACTGTCTGGAAACATGCTAATACATAAATTGTTTTTATCTAAATAAAGTGTACTAATGTAAAGTTATAATAATATCTATTTTCGTGTAATAAATTTAATGTATCACTGTTAAGTTAAACTATACATCAGCACTCTAAAATACCCCAAACTGTCCCAAAACACTAAAAAGACCCCTTGACCCTAAAGGCCAAAACTGACCCAGAACACTACAAATACCCCTTTATCAACAAACTGAAAACTGACCCTGAACCCTACAAATACCCCTTTACCCACAAACTGAAAACTGACCCTGAACCCTACAAATACCCCTTTACCCACAAACTGAAAACTGACCCTGAACCCTACAAATACCCCTTTACCCACAAACTAAAAACTGACCCAGAACCCTACAAATACTCCTTTACCCACAAACTGAAAACTGACCCTGAACCCTACAAATACCCCTTTACCCACAAACTAAAAACTGACCCTGAACCCTACAAATACTCCTTTCCCAACAAACTGAAAACTGACCCTGAACCCTACAAATACTCCTTTCCCAACAAACTGAAAACTGACCCTGAACTCTACAAATACCCCTTTACCCACAAACTGAAAACTGACCCTGAACCCTACAAATACCCCTACAACCACAAACTGAAAACTGACCCTGAACCCTACAAATACTCCTTTCCCAACAAACTGAAAACTGACCCTGAACCCTACAAATACCCCTACACCCACAAACTGAAAACTGACCCTGAACCCTACAAATACTCCTTTCCCAACAAACTGAAAACTGACCCAGAACCCTACAAATACCCCTTTACCCACAAACTGAAAACTAACCCTGAACACTACAAATACCCCTTTACCCACAAACTGAAAACTGACCCTGAACCCTACAAATAGCCCTTCACCCACAAACTGAAAACTGACCCTGAACCCTACAAATACTCCTTTTCCCACAAACTGAAAACTGACCCTGAACCCTACAAATACCCCTTTACCCACAAACTGAAAACTGACCCTGAACCCTACAAATACCCCTACACCCACAAACTGAAAACTGACCCTGAACCCTACAAATACTCCTTTCCCAACAAACTGAAAACTGACCCTGACCCCTACAAATACCCCTACACCCACAAACTGAAAACTGACCCTGAACCCTACAAATACTCCTTTCCCAACAAACTGAAAACTGACCCTGAACCCTACAAATACCCCTTTACCCACAAACTGAAAACTGACCCTGAACACTACAAATACCCCTTTACCCACAAACTGAAAACTGACCCTGAACCCTACAAATAGCCCTTCACCCACAAACTGAAAACTGACCCTGAACCCTACAAATACTCCTTTTCCCACAAACTGAAAACTGACCCTGAACCCTACAAATACCCCTTTACCCACAAACTGAAAACTGACCCTGAACCCTACAAATACCCCTACACCCACAACCTGAAAACTAACCCTGAACCTCCAAAAAACTCCTTTACCCACAAACTGAAAACTGACCCTGACCCCTACAAATACCCCTTTACCCACAAACTGAAAACTGACCCTGAACTCTACAAATAGCCCTTTACACAAGAACAGAAAACTGACCCTCAACCTCAAAAATACCCATTTACCCACAAACTTAAAAATTTCCCAAATCCCACTAAATACACCTTCACTCACGACTACCAAAATTACCCAGAACCCTAAACAATTAACCTATAACAAAAACTATGAAACTAAGCCAGAACACTATAAATAATAATGAACACAACATTAAACATAAATATATAAAAAAAACAAATATTTTTCAAAAAACTATTATAAAATATATTATCACATTAGCTATAATAATAATTTAGATTAATTAATATTGTTTAATTCCAATTAATTAATTAACATCAACATTAATTAACACATTACATTTAAATGTATACAATTAATGTAATTAAGTCATTATTATAAATTAATTACCAATTAATTTATTTAAATGATATGCAATATATTAATTACATCATTAACTAATTATAATTAATGTGTTAGCAATTAATAAATGTAAATAATATACTAATTCTTAATACAATAAATCACTAATTATTATTAATTAATAACCAATGTATCAATGAAAATCATATACAATTTTTTTTTAAAAATATTAATTATTAATAATCAATTAATCAATTAATCAATTAAATTATATGCTAATTAATCAATTAAACAATTAACTAATTAATATTAATTAATTACCAATTAAAATCTAATTAAAACAATTACCACACATATATTAACTAATTAATTATTATTAAATTACTTCCCACCCTATTCCCCTATAAACCCACAACCCGCTCCTAAACATTTGGTACTATTTATTTATATATTATACATATATTATTTTATAAAATCAATATTTTCTAACATTTTCTCGATATTTTTTACTTTCACTATATTTCGATATTTTGTCTAGTCGATATTTTTAAGTCGATATTTTTGTATTCGATATTTTTGGGTCATTTTTGCAGTCGATATTTTTTTCAACGATATTCCTATAGTCGATATTTTGTTAATGTCGATATTTTTCCGTCGATATTTTGTCCATTCGATATTATGTAGTCGATATTATGTCCAGTTACCACCAAACGCAGACTACTGGATGTATTTTGGTGGCCACTAATGGATGTGTGTGTGGATGTTCTAGTTGATGGTTGTGTCATCTGTAGGTCGTCTGACAAAAGCCACAAACCTAGAACACCCCATTTGGAACCTATTGTTCTTCCCGAGAGGGCGTGGGAAAGGATTGGGGTTGATTTAGTTGGTCCTTTTAATCTTTTACCCTCTTCTTCACGTTTTGCCATCGTTGCCATTGATTACTACTCCAAATGGCCAGAGATTCGGTTTATCAGTGAGCCTTCCTCAGCCAATGTCATTTCTTTCCTTAAAGATGTGTTCCTTAGGGAAGGGTTTCCTTCTGTCGTTATGACGGATAATGGTGTGCAGTTTGTAAGTTCTGAATTTGAAGGTTTTCTTAAGCAAGGTGGTGTTACTCATAAGAAGAGTTCACTTTATCACCCTCAGGCTAATGGCCTTGTTGAGAGGATGAACCGTGTGTTGAACAATTGTGTGCAATGGGCTATTGCCTGCAAGTGTGTTCTTGAAAATGCTGTTCGCTCTATGTTGTGGTTTTATCGCACCACTGCTCATTCGTCTACTGGTGTGTCTCCGTTCGAACTTCTAAGAGGGAGAAAACCTTCCACAAAAATGTGTCCAGGGTGGATGTCGAAATGGGTTAAGATGAATGTAATGGACGGGTTAGATGGATTTGTAAGGGACAATGTTACGAATTTTCAAGCAAAACAGAAAGCCTATTTTGATGAAAGAAATAGGGCTGTACCGCATAGTATTCATGCTGGAGATGTTGTTCGTATTAAGAGCCCTGTTCACGTCACCAAGGGAAGAAGCACATTTTCTGAGTCTTTAGTTGTCGATAAGGTCTGTGGCAATGCTGTACGTGTTAATAATAATCACTGGTGGAATGTCAGTAAAGTTGTGAAAGTCAATGTCAGGGAACCTGATTCCGTTAACCGTGACCTTTTATCTGATTCTCGCCATGATGCCAAGTGCTCTAACGATGTTAACAATGATGGTGGTGGATTTCCTGGACTTCGCAGGAGTTCGAGAGTCCCTAGAATTCCTGCCAGGTTTAGGTAACCACTCAGTTCTCCACTCAGTTTCTATTTCCTGTTTTAGTTCTTACTTTACTTTTCCTCACTGTCATTTCTCTTCTCCTTTTCTTTCTTTCCTCTTTTCCTTCCCCACATTTTCTCTTTTCTTTTCTTCTCTGAGTTCTTCCTCTTTTGTTTATAGGAAAGAGGATAATGTAGTGTTCTGTGCTGTGCCTCACTGGCACCTGTAGATAGAATTCTCCACTATGAGGATTCTAGGGCTATTGGGTAGAATGTTAGGATTTGTCAGTTGAAGCCTGGTGTTCTCTTGTGTCGCTGTGTTCACTGAAAGCTGTATTAAACCACAACTTCAACAATAACGTTTCCTGTGTTCCTGACTAAAATACTACAAACTATTAAAAGGATCAACTCTGATTACATGGGAAGAACTCCAAAGAATCACCAACGAAACAGTCTCCAAATTTAAATACTACCAAATGTCAAGCTGGGCCAGAACTATTCCTGCAAATAACCAAGAGAATGAAAAACTAGAAAAGGAAATGGTAAAAAACTCACCCATTAATAAAGAGGTCGCAAAGTGGTACTGGGCCTTCATAGACGCGGAAAGTGGAGACACACAGATTGAGGATCAAATCTGGGGGAGAGATTTACAAATAGTCGATCTGGATAGAATATGGGAAAAATCTGTAGGAAAATGCTGGTCAACATTAAAGTCAGCGGTTTTGAAAAGGAATCATTTGTATACGATATACCGTGCATATTGGACTCCGAAAAAATTGTCCAAATTTAAAAAGCAGGCATAAAAAAATGTCCGAAATGTGGGGAAGAAAAGGCAGATGACGTCCACATGTTCGGGAATTGCCCTCAATTAAAAGAATACTGGAAAGAAGTTGGTAAGACCATGAGCATGATCATGCAAAAACAGCTAACTGTAAGTACAACCCTTATACTTTTTGGGATTGAAGACTTAAGAGATGGAGGGGGATTAACTAAATGTCAAGAAAATCTACTCTATGTGTTAACTGTATTAGCAAGTAGGGAAATCTGCATCAACTGGGTGGGAACATCCCCTCCAACACATGGAGACTGGATGAATTCTGTCTTAAGGATTAATAAACTAGACAGGAGGGGTAATACCTCCAAGAGGTTTAAATATTGGGAAATCTTGGAAAATCATATAAATCTCAATATAGGGTTGGCACACACGGTCCCATGATTAATGCGAAACAACATTCTGGTGGACGAGTATGATACTCGTCGAGTAGCCAAGGTGGCTAGCTCCCTCCGCGTTTCCAAATCAGATTTGTTACTGTGTAATGGCTTAAGGGTACTCCTCTGAAAACATCGAGAAGATGGTACACTCCCCAAATACGAGAGACCAAGGGGCAGCTCCGGTAAAGAGAATCAGAGGCAGAAACCTGAAACTCCAAACACATAGTATTTCTCAATATGAGGATAAAAAAAAATAAATAAAAAAAAAAAAAAAGTGGCTGCATGGGTTGGTGAGGAGCTACATGAGTGTCTATATGGGTTATTAGTTGTTTTTTTGAGTATCAGTATGAGTGTCTGAGTGTCTGTGTGGTTCGGTGGGGGTTATTACTCAGCGCATAGATGCATGAATGAGTGACTCACTGTTTGTATGTGTTGAAGACAGCATGTGTGCAGGACTGTATCGGTCGATGTGTGTGTAGGTGTGTGTTAGTGAGTGAATGAATGTCTCGATAGTGTCTTTACAAGTAACTACATATGTTTTAAACTAGTATATGTCAGTATTTGCGTATATAAGTGAGTATATGAGAGAGTGAGGGATTGGAAAAGTTCCTGTATAAATAAGTATGTTTTTTATAAGTGATGGTTTAAGAGAGTAAGTGTGGTGATGTGTGTATTACTGTATATGCAAGTAAATGGATGTTTGATACTTTGCATGTGTGACTATGTGTCGGTGTGTAAAAGGATGTATAGGTGTATGAGTACATATGATGAGTGAGTTCATGTATGAGTGACTGTATAGGACTGTTGGTGAATGAGCGGATGTGTGTGTAGATCTTGGAATTATTGAATAGGTGTGTTGTAAGTGGTATTGGTATGTCCATTGTTTTGAAAATGTTAGTTTCAATTTTTGAATGTGTGTATCAAAGGTTATATTAGGGTGAGAGGAGGTCTGCCACTTTATCACAAGGATGATGGCAGCAGTGATGTCATCAGTGATGTCATTTGAGATGTCATCAGTGATGTCATGAGTGATGTCACTGACCATGTCATGAGTGATGTAATATAGGACGTCATCATCAGTGCGTTGTGGGCGCACAAGTTATAGTTAGCTGAACTAACTATAACGGGGGAATTTCTATGGTTTTGTACGAGTGAAATGTCCAGCTGTTTTTTTCAGTGAATTTCTAAGGTTTTTTAAATGCTAATTTCTAACTATTAAGTGTGTGAAAGCTATGTTTTTTTCAGTGAATTTCAAAAGTTTTTAAAATGATCATTTTTAAGTGTAATAATAGTTCTTTCAATTTGTTGGTACTGATTTTTTACAGTTTTTTAACTGTTTATTGTTAAATATTGTATTTCTTATATAACATATTTTTTTAATGAAAATTGCATTAAAAATTCAAACTAAAATATTGTTTAATTTTTTTGTTTTATTTTTTTCATTTAATATATTTTAATTATTTTCTTTCAAGTTTTTTTTGAGTGGCGCACCCACTGCGTACCCATCACCATGGGTGCGTGGATTCTAGCCGCCATTTTAGAAAAGTCGTGAAGGATCCCCGTACGTTGAGCGATGGCTTCATGTTTTTTCAGTTATGTCATTTACATATAACATTACGTGATGTGCGCGATTGGTATGCGACCGATCCGCGACTTCTGGTCCCATGCATTCGCGACACTTGCGCATTACGGTACGCGACGCTTGCGCGGTGGCGGGTCCTGCATGATGTCATATGCGTTATAGTGCGCGCTGGATGCGCGACTTCCGCAAAAGTTTTTTATGTCTAAAATGATATATATGTATCTTTAATATACATATTAGGGCAAGAGATTATCTAAGATACTTATAAAAACAATATATTTGTACTTAAAATAAATGTATATTACTTTTAAATGTACTTTCGTGAAGTCTCGTTGGGTGCGTGCTTCGTACGTTCAGGGTGCGCGGATCCCATGTGACCTGAAAAAAAAATATTTGATTGATTCATAACATTTCCCATTGTAACTATTGAAGGACCCCACCCATTTTAATCATTCTTCTTGCACCATCTTCAGAGAAGCATCTCTTCTCCAACTTTAACCTTTTTGGTTTTCTTTGCTTTTTTTTGCAACTCTGAGCAACAATGGCATCTGGACAACAGCAGCAGATGGAAGAATCTTCGGAAGAAGAATTCTTACAGGAGGAACCCAGAAAACAAGGACCAGATTCTGTAGTCTGGAAATTCTTTACTTTTCCTGAAGGACAAAAGAAATTTAATGCCACATTGGTGACATGCAAAATATGTCAAAGAGTACTTTCTAGAGGCAGTGAAAAGAAGTATTCATGAGGCACTGCTAGTATGTATAAACACCTCAAGACAATTCACCCTCTAAATCTTGCTCGGGAGGAGATGAGGAGAGCTGTGTTACATCCACCATCACCTGGAGCAAGCACCTCAGGACCATCTACTTCACTACAACAGATGGATGTAAGGCCTGAATTTGAACTTTTGGAACAGCACTGCATCAAGTGCAAAAAAATAGTTTGTTACAGAGAGCAGTCGGTGGATGCCATTTGCGCTGCTCAACGCAACCACGTTGTTAATTTTTTTCTTTTTTTTTTTTGTTGGGAATGATATTTAATTCCCAAAGTTACCTGTTTTTATTCTTGGTTTTATTGTTCAGTTTTTTTTAAAAAACCACCCAAAAAAATACAAAATCGTTTAAAAAATACAAAAAAATATAAAACAAAAAAAGACAAAAAAAAAAAAAGTTCTTATCAGAACTACCTTATCTGGTTTAAAAAAGAACCATAATTGCATGGTAATGTGTGAACGTTTGGTTGAATATATGTGTAGAGCATGAATTAATGAAAGAATGTATTAGTAGTGTATGGCAAATTTATAGGTGAAGAATTATGAGGAAGTACTGCAGCGTTACAGTGCAAGCTCTTTAGCTGCATTGCGCTGTGGCACTTCCGAAGCACAGAGATGTGACATATGTATGTAAATATGTTGTAACTCTATGCTTCCCTCTTCACCGCTGGTGCAAGCATGTCTCTGTCATGGGGATATTGTTTTTTGTGCAGGAAGGCACACTGTCCTGCACAAAAACATTCATGTAAAGGCATTTTCCTCCTTCAATGTATGCTGTGGAATGCAGCATGCATTGAAAGAGAAAAAAATGAGGAGGAATGAAAACAGTTCTCCTCTTTGTGCCTTGCTACACTAACTCTAGGATGCCACAGCATTCACACACATGCACATTCATGATTTTTCATGAATCTGGAGATGTGTCTTGTTCTATGAGTGTTGCGAGGGAACATCCACAACAACACTTATGGAACGCCCCTTCAACGCAAAGTGCTGTGTATGAAGGGGTTGTATTTACAAGGAGAAGAAAAGTTACACAAGGTGGCTTTTCCTCTTCTTGTAAATATGAAGAAGCGTCTGGCGCCATTTCTTAAGTATATGACTTGTAACTGGAGTAATTTCAGTGCTGCAAAGAGAGTGTATGCTGAAATGATAAGTGCTTAGGTTTTGGTGAAGTGATAGAATATGTAGATAGTGCTGGATGGGTGATTGGAGAAGTGCGTGAGATAGACAGGAAGATTCCTAGATTGCATAGGTACTACTTTACTTAGTAGTTGGTTAGAGGTTTATATATATAGTGCACAGCTGAATGTAGGTGACGATAAACAATATCTTTAAAAATTAAATATATATAAAATTATTTTAATAAATCTATAAAATATACTATTCTATTACTAAACAAACACATTGTACATAAAAACATTTAAACACTTTCTTTTCTAATCACAATTAATTTACTGAAGTACACAGGTACTCGTTTTTTACAAATGCATACACAGTAAATGAGTACCTAGAGTACTAGTAGTTCACAGCAAGGTGTACCGTTGCTTGTGTGAATGCTTGACTCATTCTCCAAGTGCATAGACAGTGACTAGTTGACAGCCCAATAGGTTTATAAGCGCTTATGTTTCAGCAGAGAAATTAGATAAGGACATGCATCTGGGCATTGCAGGATTAGACACAGTGTGTTTCCAGAGAACCATGACTATTCCCTGAACTTTTGCAAGACTGATTCAGTAGTCTGCAAGGGATTAGGGGACCGCATACATTGTGCACATTTGATTGTACCACTGCTTGTATGAAAGCCTAACTCATTCTCCTAATATAAACGCAGTGACTGGGTTCTCATACTGCTAGTAGTTGACATCAGAATAAGTTTATAAGCACGTATGTGTCTACAGAGAGATTTAATAAGCACATGCTTCTGTCAGGATGGTTGTAGAAGTGCGCACAGACTCACAGTGTGATTCCAGACAGGCAAGACTTTAGCAGGAGAGACTCAGTAGTCTGGAAGAGGTTAAGTAACCGCATACATTGTGCACATTTGACTGTACCACTGCTTGTCTGAATGCCTGATTCATTCTCCAAGTGCATAAACAGTGACTGGGTTCTCATACTGCTAGTAGTTGACATCAGGATATGCTTATAAGCACTTATGTGTCTGCAGAGAGATTTAATAAGCACATGCTTCTGTCAGGATGGTTGTAGAAGTGCGCACAGACTCACAGTGTGATTCCAGACAGGCAAGACTTTAGCAGGAGAGACTCAGTAGTCTGGAAGAGGTTAAGGAACCGCATACATTGTGCACATTTGACTCTACCACTGTGTGTCTGAATGCCTGACTCATTCTCCAAGTGCATAAACAGTGACTGGGTTCTCATACTGCTAGTAGTTGACATCAGGATAAGTTTATATGACGGGGCGGTAGGGCGGCCCTGATTCTTCTCGACCTCTCTGCCGCCTTCGATACGGTGCCCCACCAGCTGCTCCTGGCCCGGCTTTCTGCTATTGGTATTTCTGGTCAGGTCTGGGAGTGGGTTAGATCTTATCTGGATTCTCGCACGCAGCAGGTCTGTATGGCCTCCTGCTCTTCCTCTCTCAGGAACCTTGCTACGGGGGTTCCACAGGGTTCCACCGTGAGCCCCCTTTTATTCAACATCTACCTTACCCCTCTGGTATACCTAGCAGAGAAGCTTGGTGCGAAAGTGATAGCATATGCTGACGATACTCAGCTGCTATTCACTTGGAAGGGCTCTGACCTGGACACTACCACCGCCCAGTCGTGCCTAGCTTCAGTATTCTGCTGGTTAGCCCAGGCCTCCCTGCAGTGCAACAAGGACAAGTCTGAGGTTATCTTGTACGGCCAGTTTCCCTCGGACTTCAGACAAGTTCTATGGCCGTCTCAATTTCCTTGCCCGCTTTTTAAGGACAGACCCGTAAAAAATTTGGGGGTGTGGTTTAGCAAGGACCTCCGGTTTATCGAGCACGTTAAAAAATTGACCGGGGTCTGCTTTGGCACACTCAAAACACTCCGAGGGATCTTCCCCCTGCTCCCGAGGGTGGCCAAAGAGGCAGCGGCTCGCGCTTTAATCTTCTCACGGCTGGACTATGCCAATGCTTTGTTCATTGGTTTACCGGGCTACCTGCTGCAAAAACTTCAAACAATACAGAATGCCACGGCTAAACTCTTGTTTAATGCCGTGAGCAGATCCAGTGCTAGGCAATATCTTCGGGATTTGCTCTGGTTACCGGTGGCGCAGCGAGTACAGTTTAAAGCAATTACCTTGGCCCACCAGGCCCTACATGGGCACGGTCCCACCTATCTTAGGAAGCGCTTCACCTTCTATGTACGAACCGACCCCTGCGATCTGCCTCCTCTCGACGGGTGATTGTCCCGCGCTTTCGCAGAGTCCGTATTGGAGGCCAGTCACTCTCTGTGAAAGCTGCTGTTGCCTGGAATTCGCTCCCTCTGGACCTTCAACTTCTTCAAGAGTTCCATCTTTTCAAAAAACGTCTGAAAACACATCTGTTTAGCCTGACCATCTAACTGACTTACCTTTCTGCCCCTGCCTGCCCGCGCCAGGACACTCATGAGTATTAGTGCGCGTTATAAATCCTCTATAACATATTACATAACATATGCACTTATGTGTCAGCAAAGAGATTAAATAAGCACATGCTCCTGTCAGGATGACTGTAGCAGTGGACACAGACTCAACGTGTAATTCCAGACAGGCAAGGCTATTCCCTGGAAAATTGTGTCACATATTGAAACTATACCTCTGTAGACACTTATAAAAACTACTCTCATCACTAATACCTTAACTCAATATATACATTTCCAATTTCAAATCAACACCAAAGTTATGCACTAGTATACCAATGTACATATGCACACATTAAAATAATCTATCATAATCAACAATCCGTATTGCAAAAGTCACATAATAATATACAAACTGTATATTAAACAAAATGTAAACACATTACAAAAAACTGTAATACATATTTCTTCATTAGAAAATATATCACTAACTCCAAATTTTAAGAATGATATTTTATGATTAAAAATAAAGGCACCACATAGAACACCTCACAAATGAATAACTAACCTTTCAAATTGATTTGTCGATTATGAAGTATTTGAATCACCCAACAGATTTTCTTATGCACACAATGAATGTTCTGCACTGCTCCTAGCAAAACCAAAAAATTGCAAACTTTCCCTCTCATTCTGCACACATATACATGTAAATATAAAATCACATTGCTTCCCAGAATAATTCAAAGTCTAACACACATTTCTATTGGTTACACATATCAACCCTTGCCAACTGACCTCTAACTGAACCAAAATTGCTTCTGGAATTTTCTGGAGTCGCGCCTGGTCCGTGCACCGTAAGCGACTGCACCGCGGATCCAGACGAGACCTCAAAAGTATATGACAAATGTTTTTTTTTCATAACACACTACTTTTAACTATACCATTGACTTGGGAAATATCACTGCAATTACATATTACTGTAATATTAATAAGAAATACACATTTTAATGCCACACATTACTTCCAACCCTACCCCCATTCTGCTTAATGCCTGTTAACATAGTAACAGTTCATGGAACACTCAACTAAACACACAGGTCACAAGTTCAGCACACAGTGTTGCAAATTCAAACAACAAGTGTGCTTGACTTTCCAAAGTAAAAGCATATCTTTCTAATGTACCTTTCAAACAGTTTTTACTAACCAATAAGAAACATGCTTTGTAAACACAGATAAATGCACCCTATTTTTCAGTGTATAATGTTCTCAATCAGCCAATCACTTCTCTTCTTTTTTTAAAACTGCATCTTGTCCACCATTTTAGAAACATCTTATTTGACAAACTGCCTACTCCACCTACAGACATCTTCTGAGTGCATCCAGACTTCTCTTCAAGATGCTTAGAGTGTGGATTGTGGGACACAGCTATATTTTCTGGTGCAAAAGGTATGCTGAAAGCAGAGGTATTGACAAAGACCTAGCTTTGCAAAATGTAGACATTACATGGATTGGACAGAGAGGATTAAACTGACACCAATTGATCACATTGGTTTTTGCATCTCCAACACCCTGACTTCATAATTGTGCACTGTGGTGGCAATGACCTAGGCACTTTGACTGAGGTAGGTCTGGAAATGCTAATGAAGGACTCTGCAGAATTGATGTTACTTTTCCACCAAACAGCCTTTGTTTACTCTAACATTTGACAAAGACAGAAATGGAACTGGTCCAATCAATTTTGTCCACAGATTGAGAAAGCTAGGAAACATGTCAATGAAGCTGTTTCTGCTTATCTCAGAGATTATAGGATGGGGTCCATTTACAACAACAATCTGCGTTATAATATGGATGGCATCTACAGGAGAGATGGTGTACATTTCACAGATGGGGGTAACAGATTCTTTCTCAACAACTTTAGGCTCTGCATAAATACTTACTCGTAGGTACCAAAATCTCCCAATAAACAAAAGGGCTCTTTTTAGAACCACCCAAGATCAAAACATATAGGCTAGATTCATATTTAAAAAATATTCCTATTTTTTGCTTGGAGTCGACCACCCAGCTCGTTTTGGAGTCGCGCACCCATTGCGTTTACACCAGGTGGCAGCGCTGGAAGTCGTGCACCCAGCGCGTTCACACCAGGGTGCCGCGCTGAGCGTCGCGACTCCAAATATTTCCGTAAAAAAAATTGCCTCCTACCACTAATTTCTATTCGGCCCAGGGACCCCATCCCCCGGGGCCTATACACAACAATGGGGACCGTGGGGGGAGCCCCAATGCCCTCACGGTCCCGCTGACTCCCTGCGTCCTGCGAGAGCCGGTATTGCTTTTCCACATGGGGAGCTGCTAACATGCAGCTCCCCATGTGGAAAAGCAATTCTGCTTTGGATTTTGGAAGAGAGAGCAAGTTTCCCTGCTCTCTCTTCCAAAATTCAAAGCAGAATTTGCTACGGTAGGGCGGGAAACATGCTCCTGCCCTACCGTAGCAAACAGCAGTGTCCCGGGGGTGGGCACC
The DNA here is from genome assembly GCF_964261635.1 of Lissotriton helveticus. Taxonomy (NCBI): domain Eukaryota; kingdom Metazoa; phylum Chordata; class Amphibia; order Caudata; family Salamandridae; genus Lissotriton; species Lissotriton helveticus. The sequence goes on from NC_136069.1 coordinate 754,719,275, forward strand.
CCGGGACACTGCAGGAGCCGGTCCTGGTGGGTTGTGGTCCCCAGGGCCATCAAATGCTCCAGGAGGAGGGCCCGCGGGCCCCCTCACAACAATTCAAAGGTGGCTTTACCTGGAGCTGCGGGGGGTGGGGGGGGCCGTGAGCCCACCGCAGATATTTTAGAAAAGCCCCGGGGTGGCGGTCCCCGGGGCTTGGGGAGCCTAGAGGCCCCCCACCCATTTAACAAAAATGCCCCAGAGTGTGGCGGTTCCCAGGGCTGCGGGGGGGCGTTAGCCCCCCGCAAATATTTTAGAAAAGCCCAGGGCTTGAGGGGCCTTGGAGGCCCCCCATCCATTTAAAAAAAAGAAAGCCCCGGGGTTGGCAGTCCCTGGGGCTGCTGGGGTCCCCCAGGGCCCCCACACATATATTTTTGAAAGGCGCTCGGGACTTGGCCCACCCGGGGGCTAATTAATAACGAAGCGCAGAAGTCTGGGCTTCATTTTTCATTTTCGCAGCTGGATCCATGCACCCAGAGCGCATCTGACCGTTTAAAAAAAAAAATGTTTTTCTTAGCCCTGAACGTCCTTGTAGGAACCCCTAAGCAGGCCTAGGGGGTCAGGGTGTTTCAACCCTGCCCCCTATTCTTGTTTTCTGCCTTAATTTTACTGTTTTTGTGTGCCTCGCTTCTACCGAGGCACAAGATGGCTGCTAACAGTTCCTGGTTTGGAGTGTTCACAGCCAATTAAAATGCAGCTCGTGATCGGCAGAGTGCGCGGATCCTGCGCGGCTCTATATATATATACATTTTTTTTATTTTGATTTTCTCATCAACTACTGAACTAATTTACACCATTTAACAACAAGCATTTGCAATGCAATAGGTCTCGCATTTACGCCAGTTTAAGCTATTGGCATTGTAAATGACAATGCGTTTTATTTGTTTTAAAAACCAAAACATAAATAAAAGGCTTTGTCGTTTACAATGCCAACAGCTCAAACTCCCGTAAATACGACATCTATTGCATTGCAAATGCTTGTTTGGGGGTGCTACTACAGGTAGCTGCAGTCACTAACCAGTAGCGTAAGGAACATTGCGGTGATTAAAGTCTCCCAGTCGTATTAAGGATGTCATATCCAATACAGTGCAAGTAGGGCAGTGGAAGAAATGGGAGCCAGGCCGTGTGCAGACCTCTATATATCCCTCCAGGGCCCAAGCTGCACAACTGTGTTCGGGTTGCAGTGGGCTGAGCCCCCACAATAGTCACACATCGGTGTTAGCGAGAATGGGTGGGAAGAAGGGCCACACATCTCCAGGCCTTTGCAGCTTCCGAGCCGCGTGGTCAGCCCCATGCTGCAGCCGTCAAATCCCTCTGGGAGGGTGCACCCTGTGTGCGAAGAGTCCAGTCCAAGGCAGACTGCAGCGCCCCAGCACGCAGATAGGCCGCTTCCTTCCTCCGATGTGGAGTTATGCCTCTCCACATCCATCTCCCCTCTCCAAGCAAATCTTGCTGTCACAAATGTCCTCCATTGTTAGCCTGCACAATTCACATGGGGCAGAGTAATAAATGAATGGATATTTATCCTGATATTTGTCTCCGGCCCGAGTAGCCTATTCAGAACACTGTCATCTTATTCAGCGCTCCCTAATGCCCCCCACATATATCTATTAATGCAATGTTTCTTAACTAGGCCATGGTGCCACATATCCTCAGACAATCTGGAATTGATCTATTAGTCCACTGACAGCACAGAGTAAATTGATAAACAATCCAGCAAGAACGGGATTGTTTAAAAGTGTTAAGCCATGTAGATAGCATGCCATAAATGACTGCAAAAAAAAAGTTGTAAAACCCTTCCAACGTATGAAGAGTGCAAAGAACATTCTACATCATTACTGATGTAGACTGGTACAGTAAAACACTTATTAATATGCAACTCAAAAGTTAGTGGAGGTAAAAAGAAAAAAAAGCTTACATAAACTGTTGCTCATTAACTCTGTGCTGAAGAAATAGGTAGGCTGCCTTTCATGAGTGATGCTGCAATACAACATTGTGAATGGGCTGGTACATATCCTCTGAATGAAACTGCAACTTAGATTTGGGGGGAGCACAAAAAGTATACTAAAATGAAATCTTCTTGGCAGGAGAGAGTTATGATCTGCTTGCTGGTACCAAAAGCAGAACTTTTTCCATTTAAAAGGGTAAGAGGCTCTCATTTGATGTCTTATTGCTTCCATTAGGAACTATTCTGCATAAACTTGCCAAATGTTTCTTTATATGAACTGTGTTCATCAATAGGCTCCTGGCTAAATGCTGCGTTTAAATCATCAATGCCTTCAGAGATATGGGTCTAAATTGAAATTTTCCTTGTTTCTTCAGATAGGGCAATATATTGATATTGGAAGTGACTGTTGTAATCTGGTTACTGCGCGTTGTCATGGACAATAGAAAAGTCTTGAAAGCTAGATTAATTGCTCTGAGCTCCAGAACAATTATGTTGTTTAGTCTTTTCCTTCCTTGAACACAGGCCTTCAGCGGACACTATATTTTTGCTCTCCCAGCTCACAAAGGAAGCATCTCTGCCAATTGATTGAGTAAAGCGTTCTCCAGTATTGGTTCTTTCAAACAGTCACATGATTGAGTCTTCGAGCAGGGAAAAAATGAAAAGAGTACTATACCAAGCATACCCTGCAAATGCTGCAAAATATTCACTTTATTTTCCTAAACACATAATTTGAAAATAACAAAACTCCAACCACTTCCTTCAGAAGCTACCATACTTCCGATATCAAACTGTTTGTTGTGTGAAGGGAGTTACCCTGAGCTCTGCTTAAACCACTTCAGGAAAACCTGAAAACGATCAACTCTTTAACTTTTCAACCAGTGTGATTACTTCATAACATTTTTCGCCATAATTTGCTATGAACTTTTAAAGAACATTGTGTCAGATACATCAAAGAAAGGTATTTTCACCCCTTGTGGTACTTGTGGGAAGCTAAGGATACATCCTGGGGATCCCTGCAAAAAACAGATCTACTGCCACTATCACTCTCATAAAGCAAAGAAATGCAAGATCTACCAAACCTTTTCAGCCAAAGACTTTGCAGGACAGAAAGAATAGGTTGCTGATCTGTCTTCAGAAGGTGGCAGCCAAGGAAACCCTTAATTCAGGGAATGAGAGTGAAGGTACCTCAGAGATGGCTAAAAAAAAAGTTCAAAAAGAGCGACAGAAGGCCATTAATCGAAACATCGCTCTGACTAACGAGCCAAAAATTTGGGGGGAGGCCTTCAAGAGACCAAAGTCCATCTTCTAAGGTCTCTCAACAACGAAGTAAGAAAGGTGAAGTATCTTCAGTACACAGACCAAACTCAGAGCCTCCAACGCGATTAAAAAGGGTGCCTGGCATCGTCCGCTGCACTGCCCTCAACAAAGAAGCTATCGACTAAGTTAGTGTTTTCACCTTTGACAATAGTAACAATATTGTTATAGCCTACAAAATGACCCAGACCTCTTGGAAGTTGTTTCTACATTTCATAAGAATCACATGTTCAGTCACCATGCTGTTATCACACTGTCTACCATGTTTGTTCTGCAGGTAGATAGCTCTGACTCCACCCCCTCCCAAACTTTTCTTCAGACTACTACGAACACGCCAGACATAGGTAGAGTGGGGTCCAAGCTTACTGCTCAAGTCAGTTCACATTTCTTTCAGCCTCAACACACACCTTCACCTACAATTTCACTACTTTTAACAGATTGATAACAAGTGCTCGTGATCTTGATGTGTCTCTAAACACCAGAAACCAATTCTGCAGTATGCTGCCAAGATAACTGCATTCCACCACATCCCGGGCAACAAAGCCTAAATAAACACTCACACCCTCAAGCGCAACATTCAGCTTACAGTTTGGAAACAATCCAAACTGCTTTGGATATGTAGGTAAGCTTAGAAGGGCTGAACTAGGGTTTGCCGGGGCATACAATTGTAATGTATTTTCATATATTACATTTATGGGCCACTAACACTAATAATACTAAGACCATAATGCTCAGCAGTCACCAGACAAATGTACCTTATACCAAACACACAAAAGGTTATAACTCTTAAATTCACATAATGTATGTCTGCTACGAGGGTTGTCCAGAACAGTACTGGTTGTACAGCCAAAACAACAGGCAACACCAAATGAACAGGGATGGAATAACTGAACAAAGCGGAAGGCTTTAATCTACCGCACTATTGCAGGTCCCAAATATTTATACACTCTACCGTTTCATTGCATCTCACAATGACACGAATATATGGAACAATAGTAAAAATGCCCATGCCAGCAGATCCCTCCACTTCTTTCTCCCTCCAACCATGCCAGTTCAGGACTAACATTATACATAATATCTCAGATTAGATAACCCAGAGCAGTAATCAGCTAAACAGACTATAATCATAAGAAATACCGTAAAGGGTCCTGTAGAGTTGGTCAAAGCTGCCAGCACAATAAAAACCATAAACCTGTGTGTCTGTTTCTCACACCTCTTCCTCCACCACACTGCTATGCCTGGTGTATTTTAAGATAATAACCAGTCCTCACTCTTGACATGGAAACGCTTTCCACATAGGATCAGAAAACACCCTCCCAACCCCACGTGACATACCTTGCTACACCTGTAGGTGCTTCCGTGCACCACATAGGTGTAGTAAGCGCTATATTAAATCTGCAATACGAAACAATACAATTAAACTACTGAGGTTATCCTCAAGAACAGCAGGTCCACCTCCATTACTGGACCCAAGTTTGTCTCTTTCAAGAAATTATGACCAATCATGTATTGAATAAGGAATCTGAGCACGGTTGCGTTAAAGCACCACATAGTTAAGTAGTATGGGTCGTGGTGGATGGACGAAATAAACAGGTTTAGGAGAAATAGAGAGAGATTGTGTGTGTGTGTGTGCCAGTCTGTCTCTCTCTGTTGGAGTGTGGGTGAGGCTTGGCACGGGACTGGTAAAAATGCGGTGACTTTGTCACAGTCACATACTATGTCCTACATCCTATTATATGCCCCTGTTTGTTATATGCAAAACAGTAGATATAAACAGACTGAAAATGTCAATGTGGATACTTTGGGAAATGCGGAAAACAACAACACCAAATAGACCTCAATTTTTGTGTGAAAAACTAAAATAGCAAAGCCATGTTTTCAACCAGGAAGATGTAGTATTGAACAAACCAACAGCAGGCATTTGACTGGCCGAGAAAAGTTTAGATAGAATGCCTGGTTTTGGTTTGGTGCACATCACTTTTCCTGAGAGGAGGTTATGTTCAAGTGGTTGTCTTTTACGGCTGCACCTGGCTATTGAGTTTTTGCGCTCCTGACACTGTCCACGCACCTGGCTCCAACAGATGAAGTCGATAGTCTTGGGATCTTCTACCAAAGCCCAGATCTTCATCAGGAATTTGAGAACGCTATAGTGGGGCTTCACGTTCAACATGTTTCTTTGGGAGCAGCTACTGCTCTACCAACATAAACTCATGTCATGTATTCAAAACCCAGTACTGCTGCATCAGATACCCCGAACGCACACTATAGAGACATAGAGGACGGGCAAGCACATTCAAACTTGTGAGGCTGTGAGCGGAGCAGCCATGTTTGAACAGTGATGTGTTCGTGTCTCAGTGAGAAGATCTTAAAAAACGCACCACTGTTATGTTAATAAAAGATAAACCAAGGCTTTGTACGTTTTACCACACGTGTGTTATACATATCATTATTAAAACTGCAATTATACATAAACGAGTAGACTTTATGGAATACTGACATGTATTGCTTACATTAATCAATTGCTATTTAAATAGTGTTTTTCACTCTTTAGTAATGCGATTTCTCCAGAATTTCTGTATAGGTTTGAAGTATTTGAAGAGTTTAATTTTTGTTTAAAGACAATCGCTAACATTAACAAGCAACAAACTCAAGCGCCTCGTGCGGCGGGGGGTGGGCACGATTCACTTGCGGGAGCGATAATTGCGACCAGATGGGCAAGCGTTGCTATTGAAGGCAATGGAACACGTGCACGTGCTTGGCTGAAAAGTCAAAGCGACGGCAAAAGGGCATTTGCCTTTGCAGCGCATGCGGGCTGCGAAGGCGAGACCTAAAAAAGGGCTCTCAGGGCTACCTTTTTGCCAAATTTGGTGTAATTCCGTTCAGCAGTTCGGGTTTTGAAAATTGCGTGAAGATTTGTCAATCGGCGCCAAAGTTATTGGGAATAGAATGTTGCGATTTTCCCATGGTAACAAGGTCCTAACTATAACTACCTACTGGCGACCGCCAGTAGGTAATATATATATCTACATGGGCTATGGTTGAACATGGGACACAAGCCGATCCACGGCTTAATAACAATGTTATTGCATTGCATTATAATATAGTTATACCCTCTGACGCGGAACCGCCGCCTATCTATAGGCACGATATATGCTGTATAGTTTATGCACTGAAAAGAAACTGTGTAATAACACCACTGCAATATGGCGCCCACAGCGTCGTAGAGGGGTCAATGTCCTTTGTCTATGTCCATGCTATTATGATGTAGAGAAAAAACTTTATTAACATGCTTGACATCGAATGTTTTACACACTGACGAAGGCAGCACGCTGAAACGTGTCTGTGTAGCTCCTGCATGAAATAAAATATGTGGACACCCGTATCCTCTTGAGTGCTGCTATCTTTTTCCCTGAGGAACGAAAGGGAAATCTTGAGCGCAATATATATATATATATATATATATATATATATTCACTGAAAAAACCATAGGTTATAGACCATATATAGTTAGGAATTAGCATTTACAAAACCTTGAAAATTCACTGAAAAAACCATAGGTTATAGACCATATATAGTTAGGAATTAGCATTTAAAAAACCTTATTTTACTCACACAAAACCATTGAAATTCCATATATAGTTAGTTGCACTAACTATATATCGCGCACCTGCAATCCACTGCTGATGATGTCACATATTACATCATTCATGACATGGTCAGTGACATCACTGATGACATCACTGATGACATCTCAAATGACATCACTGATGACATCACTGATGACATCTCATTTGACATCATTCTTGTGCTAATACGATAAACCTCTTCAGACTCTAATATAACCTTAGATGCACTCAGTGTATACAGACACTCACACACTGTCACTCATCCATGGAGTTACTCACACACCTAGTCAGTCATGCAAAGAAACAATCTCACCTCCATTTCTTCAACTATACAGTTATACACACCTTACTTATTCAAACATATACTAACACATATTTACTCTCTTATACAATCCCTGATACAAGTTCACAATGATCCATACAACCACTCACACATTCAGTGGCTCTCATGCACAGTTATTTATATATGCCAACTCTCACATGTACTGTGTTTTACATATGTACTTACTATGACATGTAGCATTGAGATATCCATTCACTCATCAATACACTCATGCACACAGTCAACTGCCCATGTAGCTGTTTCCACATGCACTCTTGAACTCATACACCTAGTGAATCAACTGCTCACACATCTATGCACAGAGTCACACACCTCCCAGCCACCCCCACACAAACTCAATCTCCCATACAAATACTTGGGCAACCAATCAATAACACATATAGCCTCTCGTATAGCTAATGATCAACACATGCAGCAGTTTACATCACAACAGACATAATGATGCACAAATTAAGACAGTTTAGTCACTAACCCATGCATTCAGTGAGACACATTTAATCACTCACTCATACAGTCAGTCACGCACCTACTAAATCCTTCATCCAGACACTTATACATCCACTCATTCTTCAATATGTAAGACATATTTTAACTTTACAGAAACATACAGTCACTGGATGTTGTCATCAGTGATGTCATCAGTGATGTCATTTGAGATGTCATCAGTGATGTCATCAGTGATGTCACTGACCATGTCATGAATGATGTAATATGTGACATCATCAGCAGTGGATTGCAGGTGCGCGATATATAGTTAGTGCAACTAACTATATATGGAATTTCAATGGTTTTGTGTGAGTAAAATAAGGTTTTTTAAATGCTAATTCCTAACTATATATGGTCTATAACCTATGGTTTTTTCAGTGAATTTTCAAGGTTTTGTAAATGCTAATTCCTAACTATATATGGTCTATAACCTATGGTTTTTTCAGTGAATTTCAATGGTTTTTTAATAGCAAATATCATAAGCTGTCGAATGTCAAGTACGTGGTAAGTGAAAACATTTTCGTGTTTATGCACACTGATCTGCTTTGAATGGTGCCCCCCCCCCTCATTTCTATTAGGAGTACTCTCTCTTTGCAGATAGTGAAAGGTAGTTAACGCAGGTCTTTGCCCCCATTGTAATCCGTCGTGCCTGCTTCTCTCTCCATTTGATTCATTGTTATCCAAGTATTTACTGTTTTAGAATTAGTTCTCTTTGGTTCATTCTCTATTTACAAACAAACACAGAGTCGCAATACTCTGTTTAGTCTTTGCAGATAACGAAAAATCGTGTAAAAAAAAAGAAAAAGAATCGAGCAAAATCAGTAGGCCACTAATGGGATCTCTTTTTGACCTCGCAAAAATAGAAACATTAGGAACAACCCCTCATGACAAATACAAAACTAGTGAGATGAACTGAACTCCACACAATGATGGCTGCAAAACAGCTCGGCTCCGCCACCCACCCCGCCCAAAATAACGATAAAGAACGGCTGCCATGATTGGTTGCGGAATGACCACGACGGAGCTACGAAATGGTGCTGCTCTCATGCTAACCCCAGCTTCAGTCTGAAACATCCAGAAACACTGTAGACTACCAATTCGATCAGTTCCGGTAGCGCCCCAATGTAACCCGGTAGAGAAGAACTAGCCCTCCCCTCTTTGACTGATGGTTCTTGTTGCCTGTCCCTTCTGTTGTCATTTAACAGAACTATTTAGCCTGCTGAAAGGGGTTGTGTTCCGACCGCTGGTTGGTGGAGACATTTTGACTATATTCTGTACCTGCGTTGTCGCGTAATGCGTCATATGACGCGCCGCGTTAGCGCATCCGGAAGTCATCCGGGGCGCGCAGCGCGTAACGTAAGCATAACAAGTCATGTGACTTGTTAATAAAACTTTTCATTGGTTCATTTTACTTTTCTTATTGTAATGATGAAAGGCTTGATCATATGACCTAAAAATTACGCTTTTCATTACTTCCGAACATTATTTTTTCTTAAATATATGTTATAATGTTCCAGGCTAATGTACTTTCCCGGAAATTTTACAACTGTCCTGCAAGTAAAATATATTCTTTTTTCGAGAAAAAGAGCGTTTCTTCGTCCCATGACGGAGCCGTTGAGCAAAAGAGGGTCGACCTGCTGTCTTAGTCGCCGATACGCCTGAATATGAGATTCTTATCGATCACTTTATATTGCAGGAATAGAAAACACAACAGCCCTTGACCATTTATCTTTACTGCGTTCCTTCGTATTATACCTTTTACCCTTCATGTAATTGGTCTGCTTTATTTCACTTGCCTTTTAATGATTCTAAAACAGTGACTATTATTAAAAACTTTACCAATGTATATACTACTACCATGTTTTCTTTTAAAAACCTTTATTGTGAAAATTTCATTATACAAATACGAGCCTATAACCACGTGGGCCGGCCACGGAGCAAACTGTAATCGTATATGATGAATAGACATTTACACTGTAGAGGAACGTAACGGGCGGGCCATTAGGTTGCAAGAACTAAGGTGTCTAACAGTTACGGAATCGGTGGACGTACATTTTATAATTAAAATACGACAGGGCCAGTTACAATAAAATTATCTAGATATACATTTGCGGGCAAGTACCATGGGTGACGTTAATTCGAACTTTCAACAGTACAGTAATCAATAACACATCAGAACTTAATATCAATAGGGATGTCGAAATATTCAATCAATTCTCGTCCCCGCCCGCCATGTGCTTCAAAACTGCATACGTATCTCGTGATTTCAAGGTTCTGCAACCAGTACACAACAAGGAGTTACGAGTCCCATTTATTCTGGCGCCATTTTGGGCGAGGACGGGCAGGTCCAGGATATAGTCAAAATGTCTCTACCAACCATCGACTATGATGATGTTCATATGCTGTATTTATTAGAGTAACACTCAGATGTCCACATGAAATAAATTTGCCACAATCTAAACATGTCATTTTAATCTTTCCAAAGTTCTTCTAAATATTTGGGACCGTTTCCCTTGCCTCTGAAGCTCTCAGTGCCACTTCTTTGATGAATGTACTAGCAGGTCAGGGGTTCTCCTCCAAATCTCTCTTTTATGCAGCACTATAATTAATTGTTGCCACCTCTCCATATGACGATGCATGGTATAGTTACCACAACTATATTTTTTTTCGGTTCCTCTAGAGAGTTCATCGTGGCAGATGAAGCGTGTAACGTACCGGGCATTTACCTTTTTTTGCATGTACAGGAAAGGAAAAAAAAATCGAGCGTCCGAGTTCTAAGGTGTCCCAGGGCCATTTTAGTGGACCAGGCCCAAATCCAAAGAACAGGCCGCCATTTTGAGAGTCCTGTTGCAGCCGCCTGTCGCTGTAGCATCAAGAGCAGCCGAAACTCAGCTGAATGGCAACTGAAACGGTAAAGGGGCGCCCCACTACAGCAGACGAGCCAGGCCCAAATCCAAAGAACTGCTATCTCACAGGCTAATGGGGCGACCCACGCCGAGTTTCAGCATTGTAGGATGACCACACAAGTACAGCAACTTGCTAGACATCACCTCGGTGCCATCCGGATCTCGGCGCCCCACTGCAGATGAAGTGCCTCTCAACTATGAAACCACCACGGTGACATCCGGATCTTGGCGCGTTGTGCTGCCTTCGGCCTATTCGCACATCGGTCCGCTACTGACGCCATCTCACAGGCTAATGGGGTGACCCACGCCGAGTTTCAGCATTGTAGGATGACCACAGCAACTTGCTAGACATCACCTCAGTACCATCCGAATCTTGGCATCTCAACGCCTAGTGGTATCTTCCATACAAAAAATATTGTTACGCTGCCTTTGGCCCCATTCGCACACCAGTCCGCAACTTAGACATCACCTCGGTGCCATCCGGATCTTGGCATCTCAGCGCCTTGTGGTGTCAGTCAGAAAATATTGTTGTGCTGCCTTCGGCCTATTCGCAAATCCAAAGAACTGCTATCTCACAGGCTAATGGGGCGACCCACGCCGAGTTTCAGCATTGTAGGATGACCACACAAGTACAGCAACTTGCTAGACATCACCTCGGTGCCATCCGGATCTCGGCGCCCCACTGCAGATGAAGTGCCTCTCAACTATGAAACCACCACGGTGACATCCGGATCTTGGCGCGTTGTGCTGCCTTCGGCCTATTCGCACATCGGTCCGCTACTGACGCCATCTCACAGGCTAATGGGGTGACCCACGCCGAGTTTCAGCATTGTAGGATGACCACACCAACTTGCTAGACATCACCTCAGTGCCATCCGAATCTTGGCATCTCAACGCCTAGTGGTATCTTCCATACAAAAAATATTGTTACGCTGCCTTTGGCCCCATTCGCACACCAGTCCGCAACTTAGACATCACCTCGGTGCCATCCGGATCTTGGCATCTCAGCGCCTTGTGGTGTCAGTCAGAAAATATTGTTGTGCTGCCTTCGGCCTATTCGCAAATCCAAAGAACTGCTATCTCACAGGCTAATGGGGCGACCCACGCCGAGTTTCAGCATTGTAGGATGACCACACAAGTACAGCAACTTGCTAGACATCACCTCGGTGCCATCCGGATCTCGGCGCCCCACTGCAGATGAAGTGCCTCTCAACTATGAAACCACCACGGTGACATCCGGATCTTGGCGCGTTGTGCTGCCTTCGGCCTATTCGCACATCGGTCCGCTACTGACGCCATCTCACAGGCTAATGGGGTGACCCACGCCGAGTTTCAGCATTGTAGGATGACCACACCAACTTGCTAGACATCACCTCAGTGCCATCCGAATCTTGGCATCTCAACGCCTAGTGGTATCTTCCATACAAAAAATATTGTTACGCTGCCTTTGGCCCCATTCGCACACCAGTCCGCAACTTAGACATCACCTCGGTGCCATCCGGATCTTGGCATCTCAGCGCCTTGTGGTGTCAGTCAGAAAATATTGTTGTGCTGCCTTCGGCCTATTCGCACATCGGTCCGCTACTGACGCCATCTCACAGGCCAACGGGGCGCCCCACGCCGACTTTCAGCATTGTAGGATGGCCACACCAGTACCACAACTTGCAAGACACCACCTCGGTGCCATCCGGATCTTGGCATCTCAGCGCCTTGTGGTCTCTTCTACACCGGAAATATAGTAGAAAATATTGTTGCGCTGCCTTTAGCCCCATTCACACATCAGTCCGCTACTGACACCATCTCACAGGCCAACGGGGCGCCCCACGCCGACTTTCAACATTGTAGGATGGCCACAGAAGTGCGACAACTTACTAGACACCACCTCGGTGCCATCCGGATCTTGGCGCGTTGTGCTGCCTTCGGCCTATTCGCACATCGGTCCGCTACTGACGCAAACTCACAGGCCAACGGGGCGCCCCACGCCGACTTTCAGCATTGTAGGATGGCCACACCAGTGCGGCAACTTCCTACACACCACCTCGGTGCCATCCGGATCTTCGCGCGTAGTGAAGCTGCAGCAGCTGCAAATAAGCTTCAGACAGTGTTACAACCGCTGCTCAGAACTCTCAACTATGACACCACCTCGATGCCATCCGGATCTTGGCGCGTTGTGTTGCCTTCGGCCTATTCGCACATCGGTCCGCTACTGACACCGCCTCACGTGCCAACGTATTTTCTCCACATTTTATACCCTATGCCGCATAACAGGTCATGTGACTTCTTTATAAAACTTTTCATTGGTTCATTTTACTTTTGGTTTCCTAATGATGGAAGGCTTGATCATATGACCTAAAAACAACACTTTTCATTGGATGAAAACTTTTTTTTCCCCCCAAACGATGAAAGCCCCACCTTGTTTCTGGATGTTTCAGACTGAAGCTGGCGTCACCATGAGAGCACCACCATCTCGTAGCTCCGTCGTGGTCATTCCGCGAGCAATCATGGCAGCCGCTCCCCACCAGAAGCCTGCAGGAGTCGGGGCCCCCAAAACTTTTGATGAATTCTCAAGGCGGAGGGGACGCTTTCGAGAATGGGGTCCAAGACCTAGCAGACAAGCGTCCGATTTCCAAGGTGTCCCAGGGCCATTTCAGTGGACCAGGCCCAAAAAGGAAACAGCCTGCGGCCATTTTGAGAGTCCTGTGGCAGCCGCCTATCGCTGCACCGCAAGAGTGGGCGCAACTCAGCTGAATGGCGGATTTTGACACAGTGGACCAAAAGCGGACGGAATGGCAACTGAAACGGTAAAGGGGCGCCCCACTACAACAGATGACACTCCACCTGGAGAGGCCCGTTCACGCCGCCTCCCCCGGGGCGCCCCACGCCGTTATTCGGAGCAGCATTGTAGGATACCAAAACCAGTGCGGCAACTTACTGGACATCACCTTGGTGCCATCGTTCTGCTGCCTTGGAACTATTCGCACAACAGTTTGCTACTGATGACCCACCCCCCGCGACGCCCCACGCCGTTATTTGCTGGGTGGCAACTTACTAGACATCACTTTTGTGTCATCTAGATTTCGGCGCGTTCTGCTGCCTTGGAACTATTCGCACAACAGTTTGCTACTGATCACCCACCCCCCGCGACGCCCCACGCCGGAAATCTGGACGTTGTGCTGCGTTGGGACTATTCGCACAGCCGACCGCTACTTCGTTGTTTTTCTCTAAAAATGTTTATATGTTATTACTATTTTTGTTTTCTTGTATATATTTATAAATTATTAAAGTTTTATAATCTTACTACTTTGTCGGAGTGCTATATATTTTTAATGTGACACATAATTGTAAAAACTTTGATGTACAAAGAGTCATCCCTGGAATCTTCCGCTTCACGCTCGGTCCCCTCCCCAATCACAATACAGGATGGTTTTCAGATAATAGCAACGCTTCTGCTGTGACGGATCTCATCGAGTGTGGGCCTTGATCTACTATAACTCCTTTGAAGACGGGTGATTCTTTACAGCTGTGGCCATAAACTACATCTGCAGGGCTAGCTGATAGCCTAGGACCGGCCTGGACAATCGGACACAGAGGAAAAGGAGTGTCAGAGGGTGCGGTAGTGAATAGGGCGAAAGGGAGGTGTCGGGCGGGCACAGGGTGTGATTCTCAGGGAAGAACAGCGCAGATGGGGGGAGGTTTATTACCCATGCATAAAACAGAGAGCGGGGGTGACCACTGCCTGGGGGAGATGCTTGCGAGGGTGGGGAGCCATGGTAAGGATCGACAGCGTTCACAGAGTGGATCTGGTCAAGGCATCTAAAATGGCTGCCGTGCACGACAAAAGTGTGGCATTTGAAAAAAGACAAGATGGCGCACACAATGTTTTTCAACAATTCCTGATTTCCTTCGAATCGAACGTTAACAGACGTTGGGGCATATTACCAAAGTTAAGCGATATTTATCCCTAACGATGCATTGCAAAGATTTTTTTACCGTCAGAAATTATCGCAGATAAACCTTGCTATTATCAAGGTTTATCGCAAATACGATAAAAAACGAGCGCAATGCATTAATGTCGCTGAAAACTCCGCGATATTCATGCATTACCGAGCTAATGCTCTTAGCCATGTTATCCACCTCCCATTGGATAACATGGCTAAGAACTGCTCAGGGCAGCTGTTACTTTTTGGAGATATTCGCGCTTATCTCGAATATTTCCAAAAGTTGATAATAGGAGATAGCGATGTTAGCGACTGTTTCCAGTCGCTAACATCTTGGCATGCCCACTTTGCATGTCATTAGTGATAAATATCACTCACATGCAAAGTGGGACCCAAGATGGTCGCTATCTCCTACTAGCCGTCGCTAACTGGTGTTAGCAACAGCTAGGTAATACACATATAATTTTATCTCCGCGAAGCGGAGCGCTGTTACAGATATATATCTTGTTTTTGAACGTTAATTTCTCAAAATGCACTGAAGCACATATATTGAGACATAGCAAAGGCACATCGGGCTACCAGTCCCTAATATTTTACCAAGTTTCGTGCAAATCCATTCAGCCGTTCGATTATTATTATTATTATTTTTTTTTGCCCCGCGGGGCCCTTTTAAAACCTCCACATCAAACCTAGGGGGTCAGCGAGGATCTACTATGCCCCCTTATGGTCATCAGCCGTTCGATTATTATTATTATTTTTTTTTTTGCCCCGCGGGGCCCTTTTAAAACCTCCACATCAAACCTAGGGGGTCAGCGAGGATCTACTATGCCCCCTTATGGTCATTTGCCCCTTCGCTTTGGCCTCCTCTTGTCTCTCGATCCTACCGAGAGACAAGATGGCGGCCGCTACGTACTGTTTGGAATGTTTACAGACACCGGAGAGCCAATCAGCTTCGCTTCGCAAAGCTCCGTAACGCGAAAAGTACGCGAAGCGGTGCGCTGTTACAGATATAAATCTTTTTTTGAACGTTAATTTCTCAAAATCCACTGAAGCACATATATTGAGACCTAGCAAAGGCACATCGGGCTACCAGTCCCTACAATTTTGCCAAGTTTCGTGCAAATCCATTCAGCCGTTCGATTATTATTATTATTATTTTTTTTTGCCCCGCGGGGCCCTTTTAAAACCTCCACATCAAACCTAGGGGGTCAGCGAGGATCTACTATGCCCCCTTATAGTTATTTCCCCCTTTGTTTTGACCTCCTCTTGTCTCTCGATCCTACCGAGAGACAAGATGGCGGCCGCTACGGACTGTTTGGAATGTTGACAGACGCCGGAGAACCAATCAGCTTCGCTTCACAAAGCTCCGTTGCGCGAAAAGTACGCGTCCTGGGCCGCTGCCCAGTCCGCTGTTACAGATATATATCTTTTTTTAAACGTTAATTTCTCAAAATCCACTGGAGCACATATATTGAGACCTACAAAAGGCACATCGGGCTACCAGTCCCTACAATTTTGCCAAGTTTCGTGCAAATCCATTCAGCCGTTCGGGCTAAAAGTGAGGCCAACCGCCCTATGGAAAACTCAATGTTAAAAACACGTTTTGGGACCCCCCTTTTTTCTCGACCCCCCCTGGACGAAACCCCCCCCAATTTTCAGGGGCTGCTCAGAAACAAAATGTGCCATTTTCCTGAAAATTTCAGCCAATTCCGTCCACAAACGCCAAAGTTATTAGACATAGAATTTTCAAAAAACCCATAGAGAAAAAATCCTAACTATATATACCTACTGGCGACCGCCAGTAGGTAATATATATATATATATATATTTAAACTCCTCGATGCCTCGGTAAAGCCGCCGCCTGCCTGAACAGCGGGTGTGTCGTCAAAGTAGGACCACCGAAGCAGGGTCCTTCCAAAATTTCTCCGTTCCCTCGTCAAGACCAAGGATAGACGACACCCGTTTCGCCTGACCAGCAGGCTTGATCACAGGTTCAACTGACACAATAAACTATTTGTGGCCAGAACGTGGTGTCGTCTATCCTTGGTCTTGACGAGGGAACGGAGAAATATATATTTATATATGTATATATATATATATATATATATATATATATATATATATATATATATATATATATATATATATATATTACCTACTGGCGGTCTCCAGTAGGTATATATAGTTAGGACCTAGTTACCATAGGAAATTCCGAACATTCTATTGGGAATAACTTTGGCGCCCATTGAGGGATCTGCCTGTAATTTTCCTTAAATTTGCCTCGCTGCGCTCCGCTCCTTCCCTGAAAGTTTCGGGGGGATTCGTCAAGCAGGGCCGAGAAAAAAAGGCGGGTCCCAAAACGTGTTTTCCCCATGTTAATTTCCATAGGGACATTCTGACAAGGCTACAGCTCGAACGGCTGAACGGAATTATACCAGATTTGGCAAAATGGTAGGGACTGGTATGCAGCAGTGCCTTTTGTATGTTTGGTGTAAATCCCTCCAGTAGTTCTTGAGAAAATTGAATTTGAAATTTTTCAAATGGCATTTTCTATGGGACCTTTAGACACGGCTACAGCCCGAACGGCTGAACGGAATTACACCAAACTTGGCAAAATGGTAGGGACAGGTATGCGGTAGTGCCTTTTCTATATTTGGTGAAAATCCCTCCAGTAGTTGTTGAGAAAATGAATTTGAGCAAATTATATATCTATATGCGCTCAACATTCTATTGGGAATAACTTTGGCGCAGATTGAGGAATCTGTGTGTAATTTTCCAGAAGTTTGGCCAGCTCCGCTCCGCTCCTTCCCTGAAAGTTTCGGGGGGATTCGTCAAGCGGGGGCCGAAAGGGGGGTCTCAAAACATGTTTTCCCCATGTTAATTTCCATAGGGACCTTTAGACACGGCTACAGCCCGAACGGCTGAATGGAATTACACCAAACTTGGCAAAATGGTAGGGCCTGGTATGCAGATGTGCCTTTGCTATGTTTGGTGAAAATCCCTCCAGTAGTTCTTGAGAAAATTGAATTTGAAATTTTTCAAATGGCATTTTCTATGGGACCTTTAGACACGGCTACAGCCCGAACGGCTGAACGGAATTACACCAAACTTGGCAAAATGGTAGGGACAGGTATGCAGTAGTCCCCTTCCATATTTGGTGAAAATCTCTCCAGTAGTTGTTGAGAAAACTGAATTTGATCAAATTATATATCTATATGCGCTCACTGTATGCGCACCAACGCGTACGGTACGCGTACCGTACGTGCGTGTACCCTTACGTGCGCAAACGAGTTTCTGATTGGCTGGCAGTCGACTGTCAACATTCCAAACTGTCCAAACCAGGAAGTGTTGGCCACCAACTTTTTTTTTAGGAGAACTGAGGCACAAGAGAGCCCAAAACAAGAGTGGAAAACACAAAAAGGGGGCAGGGTAGAGACCCCCCAACCCTCTAGCCCTTCTCAGGGGGTCCCAAAAGTACCCCCAAAGGCAAAAAAAAAAAAATCGCGGGTTGCGCGCACCGTACGCGTAGGGTACGCGTACCGTGCGCGTACCCCGCAATTTTACAAAATCACTTGGTGGTCCTTCTGGGACCCCCTGAGAAGGGCTAGGGGGTCAGGGGGTCTCAACCCTGCCCCCTTTTCGCGTTTTTCACTATTGTTTTGGGCTCTCTTGTGCCTCACTTCTCCTGAGAAACAAGATGGCTGCTCAGGTGGTCCCAGAAGGATAATAACATATATAAAAACGTTATCCGCTAATAGAATTAGCATTTACAAAACCTTTGACATTTATTGAAAAAAAATATAGGTTTCACGCCTGATATAGTTAGGAATTAGCATTTAAAAAACTTTGCAAATTCACTGAAAAAACCATAGGTTTCAAGCCTTATATAGTTAGGAATTACCATTTAAAAAACCTTGCAAATTCACTTAAAAAACCATAGGTTTCAGGACTTATATAGTTAGGAATTAGCATCTAAAAAACCTTGCAAATTCACTTATAAAACCATAGGTTTCAGGCCTTATATAGTTAGGAATTAGCATTTAAAAAACCATTGAAATTGCTCCTATATAGTTAGTTGTACTAACTATATTTCGCGCACCCGCAATCCACTGCTGATGATGTCACATATTACATCATTCATGACATGGTCAGTGACATCACTGATGACATCACTGATGACATCTCAAATGACATCACTGATGACATCAGTGATGACATCTCATTTGACATCACTGATGACATCACTGAGGACATCATCCATTGACTGTGTGTTTCTGTAAAGTTTAAATATGTTTTACATATAGGAGCAATTTCAATGGTTTTTTAAATGCTAATTCCTAACTATATAAGGCCTGAAACCTATGGTTTTTTAAGTTAATATATATATATTCGGTCAACGAGTGACCTTGATCACATAGTGAAATGCTACACATTAACAACTTTTAAACAAAACACCTAACCATATCACGTGACATTTTTGAAAACAGACATAGTAAACAGTCTGCATTGTGGTGTGATCTCTGTTGGTAAAAAAGACTTACTATGTACATGTTTTTAAAAGAAGGAGAACTTCCTTTTTAATAAATATAAGTTAACAATAATGGATGTAGTGTTGTTAAAAACATTTGATTTTCAAATTCATAGCACATAACATCACATCAAATGGGGACAAAAACTAACATTTTTCTAACTGCATGAATGCATTCATGTTAATGTGCTCCCATATACCTTATATTAACCCATCCTTATGTTAGCAAATCTAACATAATTAAAATCATCTAGAGAGTCTTCAATGATTGTCTCAGCGCATTCGTCATGTGCAAAATGAGCCTGATTGTCATAGTTCAAGTGCAAATGTGGTAAATTACTATTCCATAAGTGCAAGAGTGCATAAAATTTGCTTTGTGTATCTTAGTGCAGATATACAATACTGTCACAAAATTACTAATAAAATTATTTTTTTGGTTTGTTATAGTTTCAAAAAGTGTCTGGCTGGTAGCTGTAATGCTGTTGTACTCTGTTTTGTGTTTCCTTGTTCGAATTTAAGATTAAAGTCTGTCTCTGCTTTAATAGCAAGATGTTTCCTACTGAAAGTTAGCTCTTAATATTTGAACTTGTGCTGTACATTGTCCCATATCATTGGATTTCATCATTAAAAGACGATTAAATAGAAAACGTGCAGTGGGGATTATTGAAAATTCTGAAGGTCTGCATTGTTGTTCAGACTTTTAGGTACTTTGCATTCTAGTTCTAATATTATCTGGGACTCGAACTGCCGGAGCATATGTTCCCTATTACCCCCACAACGGAGAGTTGGGATGGCATCAATGACATAATATTTTAGGCAACCAAGATCATTCTTATGTACAGCTTTAAAGTGGCGTGCCACTGGATATGAGACATAATTATTTACTACGGCTCGTAGGTGCTGGGGGATTCTTACATGTACCTGCAGCTTGGTACTCCCAACGTATCTCAAGCCACAGGTACATTTATTTTATTTATTTATTATTTATTTATTTGAAAGTTTTGTATAGCGCGAACGTGACCCTTGGGTATCAAAGCGCTTCACATATACAGGTACAATACAAAAGGTGGGTTAGGGATAAATCTTGCATATCACAACCATTACGAGAGCGAGGTAGGTAAGATTAAGGTTATGTAGTAAAATGATTAATACTGATCAGTGGTGTGTAAATGTAGGAATGTACTGCGTTTTCTCATAAAAATGTACAATGGCGCAGTAAATTAAACTACAACTTGCCATCGGCAAGTGCATATTCCAATATAGGTTCAGCCGGATTCTGTCTTCAAGGTTATCATATATGATTTTCTATATGCCTACAATACTGTAAATTGAAGTACAATAACAAAAGGACCAATAGTCTTTAACTGTGTCTTTCTACTCCCGATTCTGGATAAGTATAGCATCTCTAGTTATTCCCAGTGCAATTAGAGACTTTCTCTTTACTTCCCTTTGTTGTTCTGCTTTGGCACAGCAATATCGTGGCGGCGGTGAAGTCTCTTCTCATCTACAAGAGGAATTTACTCATTAGGAACATTTTTGCTTCCCTCTTAAAAATACATTCTAGCACGTAGAAGGCATATTCAGTCTGGCAGTTGAAATTGCCAGTGATGGCCACCTGCCTAGGGCTAAAGGGTGTCATGTAGTGTGTTGTATTAATTTCAAATGTGCATGCTTGACAGGAAGAGCATTTAAATAAACCTTGATTTGGTTTTAGCCAGCTAGTATTTTGGCTGATCTCTGAACTGCTTTTGACTCGCTGTGATCTCATAGATACAGCTCGTCTAAATGTGAATATAGGTAATTTCGGTAATTTCGATATCATTACCCTATTGGTGAGCAGAATTGGCCAGTTTTTTTTTAACAATTGTCCTTATTTGCCGTTATTGACTGCTGTAGGTGGTCATAAGTCTAATGATGTTGCCTTCTGATGCATTAGGTGTGTCAGTGTCCTGTTCTAGTTCCCTTTCTTCATTGTGTTGCTGCATTAGGGATTCTCTGTCTATAGTTCTGACTTTATGCATGGCCTCTTGGAGAGTTTTCTCATCATACCCCCTATAAAGGAATCTCTTATCAGCTACGTCAAGACGTTTATCTAATTCTGGCTTAATGCTGCAAATCCTTTTGCGCCTAATGAATTCCCCATAGGGGATACTTTTCACCAGATGTTTTGGGTGTGCGCTTCTGGCATGCAGTATAGAATTGCCTGCCATTGATTTTCGGTGCAGTGTAGGTTCTAGCTTCATATTATTTACAAATACTTTCACTTCCAAAAAATCAATATTACACTCACTGATGTTACATTTTTATTGTTTATTTCTTGGATGAAGCTTTCGGCACTGTCTCGATCTTAAACTTCCTTGTATACCTTTTTGAGGACCTGTTCCCAGCTGTGGTCGGTAGTGAGAGTACCTGCAGGGCGGTGACGTGGGGAGGGGGAGGGGCAGGGTGGGGGGTAGTAATGTATGGATTACGGAGCTTTACAGGTAAGTAAACATATAAATAAATAAAATGAATTTTGTTGCGCACAGTGCATCGCATTTGGGGATGCAGTGCACTCAACGAAATTCGTTTTATTTAGTCCACATTTTAAAACCCTCCAGTGGGCCTCCATATTTCCCAGCATGCCATACAAATGGAACTTACTTGATGCCTATTGGAGGGCTGAAAGAGTCACACGCGGTGAGGATTGCTTTATTTAAATCTAACTGTGCCGTTACATGCCAAATGCCTGTGACCAAGGGGCGCTAATCATAATTTCTATGGCAAAATGAACCCCCTCATTTTGTTCCTTTGCAAATTAAATGTTTTAAGTGTTAACACTTTATTCCAATCAAGATGACTTCAGGTGTGCCATACTTTTGTCATAAGTAAGACTGTTAGCGCTCTAGTTGTTCTTTAGAACACTCTGGGACATCCTGTCATTGGGCTATAGTTGGGCTACATCTGGCTGATATTTGGGCTACATTTGTTTTTTTTTTGTCTCTGGTGGCCATCTTTGGGCTACATTGGGCTACATTTGGGCTCTAACATATATATAGCCCAATGTAGCCCAATATATATTTTTTCAAAGTTAATTTTCGTAAAAACCACTGGAGCATATATCTTGAGACATAGCAAAGGCACATCGGGGTACCAGTCCCTACAATTTTGCCAAGTTTGGTGGAAATCCATTCAGCCGTTCGGGCTAAAAGTGAGTCCAACCGCCCTATGGAAATTAACATGGGGAAAACACGTTTTGGGACCCCCCTTTTATCTCGGCCCCCGCTTGACGGATCCCCCGAAACTTTCAGGGAAGGAGCGGAGCGCAGCGAGGCAAAGTTAAGGAAAATTACAGGCAGATCCCTCATTCGGCGCCAAAGTTATTCCCAATAGAATGTTGCGGATTTCCTATGGAAAACAATCCTAACTATAACTACCTACTGGCGACCGCCAGTAGGTAATATATATATATATATCAGATAAGACTCCAAATGCTGTATCAAGCACCGTCAGGAGAAACAGACACTTTTATACGCTGATTGCTGGTGAAATGTAAAGTTCTTTATTCATGCATCAGTGCAATTCGTAAGACGCGTTTCGGCGATCCCAGTCGCCTTGCTCACATAAACGCCATTTTGCTAAACAACAAGTATTTTAAACCCACCCAGAAGGTCATGTGATGGGCCGTCACTCAACTAATGGTGAACATTGAAAAAAATCCTATTTGTAGTCCACCACTGAGTAAGAAAAAGTAATGTTAGCACTACTTACCTGATAAGTGTATTTCCTCCATTAGGATAACATTGGTGGTTCTATGTGAAAAAGTGTCAACTTTTAAAATACAATAATATTCCTTAAAAATCATAACTGTAACCAAATTGTTTTTACTCAACTGTTTACAGGAGATATCCCAGGACTGAATCTAGGATCTAGTCTTCTGGTTAGAAAAGTAATCCAAAAAGTAACTAATTGCATTTAACTAGAAATTCGCATTGAGCTCAATGTTGCATTGTGTCTGAAATTGTGTTGCGCATTACAACAACTGTAACTACTGTACTTAAAAGTCTACTGCCTATTTGTAAAGTATTTAAACTAAAATAATTCACTCTGAGAAAGTATATTTTGTAATGTAATGTATAATGTAATTATAATGTAATTTAAAAAATAAAATATCTAAAAATAAATAGTATAAAAAAATTTAGTAAATCAGTATCAAAAAAATAAATGTAAGAATTAATACATTTAAAAATTGTCATTTACAAAACCTTTGAAATTCACTGAAAAAACCATAGGTTTCAGCCACGTTATAGTTAGGAATTAGCATTTAAAAAACCTTAGAAATTCACAGAAGAAACCATAGGTTTCAGCCACGTTATAGTTAGGAATTAGCATTTAAAAAACTTTAGAAATTCACTGAAAAAACCATAGGTTTCAGCCACGTTGTAGTTAGGAATTAGCATTTAAAAAACCTTAGAAATTCACTGAAAAAACCATAGGTTTCACACATGTTATAGTTAGCTGGACATTTCACTCTTACAAAACCATTGAAATTCCCCCGTTATAGTTAGTTCAGCTAACTATAACTCGCGCGCCTGCAATGCACTGCTGATGACGTCACATATTACATCACTCATGACATGGTAAGTGACATCACTCATGACATCACTCATGACATCTCAAATGACATCACTGATGACATCATCCAGTGAATGTGTGTCTTTCTGAAAAATAAATGGGAGGCTGACCTGGGGGACATAGACGATGAAGACTGGAGAGATGCCCTAGCCTCTCCCAAAGAAGTAGCGATCCCCATGCACCTCCGCCTTATCCAGCTTAAAATCCTTCACAGGGTGTACTATGATGCTAAACTATTGCTTTGATTAGATCGACGACCCGATCCGCTTTGTCTCCGACAATGCAACCAAATTGGCACCATCACACACATATGTGACCTTTTTTGCCCCAAATCCACATACATGTGACAAACCCCTGAGATCCTCTCCCAAACTCTGCCTTCTCATTATATGGGAGGCTACTGACCTCTCCCAGGCGGAGAAGGCGTGGGCTGCAACGGGGTGGGGGTATTGCAAGGCGCAACATAGCACAGAAATGGGGGGGTGGCCGCGAGCCCCCTGGTAAAAGATTGGGCACAACACATGGATTGCGCAATGGTAGCGGAAAAACGGTATTCAAGGGATGGGGATGCCCCAGGAAATGGGATCATAAATGGGGTAAGTGGAACAAATAGAGGGGGGACATCTGCGTCTCCCTCACAATTGAATTGAGACGTGAAAGACAAATAATGATGGCCCTCCCCACGGACGTAGCTGGGTCCTCCCCATCGACGATTTAGCACAATGGTGTTGATGTGGCCTTATCACTACAATGTATCATGGAACGTATTGTCTTTGCCCAGAGTTGTATGGCATAGATTTTTGGGGCCTTCCAGAAGCAGTGAACTGAGGTATTTTCGGCCTAATTTATGGGAGTTGATGATGCAAATGTTCTGGTTTTTTCCGTTGATTGACCTATTTATGTGATTGTACTATGCTATGCACCGATGCACTTTTCTTGAAAATAACAACAGTTTAAAAAAAAAAACAGACACTAGACCATTATTTATAAGCCCAATCATGAAGTTCCTGGGCCACATGTGGGGAATTAGAAAGAAGGCCCAGAGCTCAATTTCGATCCTATGATAACATGCTAGATCATGTTGTTGAGGGAACTGTACTTGATTACAATGAAATCACGACATTGAGCGAACTTTTTAGGTTTTAATTGTATGCTGTTTTTTGTCAGTGGTAGCATGACTAAATCAGTCTATTTCCTTCTCTCTTTGTAACATAGTCTTAAACAGTTTGCCATAACCCTGTATTAGGTATCATGAATTAATTTGCTGGCAGTTTTATACCAATCATTGTATAACTTTAAGATAGAAGATAAAGTCTATGTTTATATTTATGAATAGTTGTGCTCTTATGTCCTGCGAAGGTTTTTTTTAACATTTTTTAAAACATGTTTACTGGGTTGCAGACATGTATTTGCAATTTTATGGTCTGAATAAAGTTTTATTGATTGAAAATCAACATTTCGTAAAGTGTCTTATTTTAGAAATATGGAAAGTGGATTTAGGACAAAAAATAGGTCACAGTAATCTGTGTTTTGTGTTTACTGTGACTTGATCAGTGACTATACATTTGGGACGAGATATAAGAGGTAGCAAGGTATCATTACAGAAGATAAGGCATAAGGGAATGGAAATAGGAGGATGGGCTACACGTAAAATGATTGTGTGTGAACCCAACCCAGAGTTTTTGAAAATGTTGAAAACAAGTGTAGTTCGGCTCATTTTATAGAAGAAAGGGAGGCAAAATGGCAGCAGGTTAAATGGAGGTAGAGTGAGACATGGGAGTGAGGTTAACCTTTGTGTGGAGAGTTGTAGAAGCAAGCGAGTAGTAGAGTCAGTATTGTGAATCGGGGTTCTTCTCGGGTAAAGAGGGATGAGGTGGAGCTTATGTAAAGAGATAAACAGGAACTTTAAAAAGAGCCCTAGAAATATAAAACATGTAAAGCCAAGAAGACAGCGAGCAGGTGAGAAAAGTGTAGATGGGTATTCACCGTCCATAAAAAACAGAAGCAGTAAATGTTTGAGGTTGCAAAGCATTTTGAGACAAAATTCATTTTGTAGAAGGATTTGATTTGATGAATCCTATCTCACAATGTAAAACATCATTTTTACAAGTTTGCATTTGTCTGGTCACATTGATCAGGAACAACTTGTGTGAGATTGACACTTCATAGCATAACATAAAACCATTTTAGATTTACAAACCCCTGCATAGCTCTATACACCTGTGTTTAGGTGTCTAGAAATCTTTGGCTCTTTCTCTAGCCTCTTGTTTTCCAAAACTCTCATGAAAGTACACAGATGCACACAAACATGAAAGACTTGCAGTCAGCTTCCTACATCCATTGATCGGTTCAGGTGGCATTCATGTATTGCTGCGCCCTCCACAACATAAAGCAAGGGACTGTGGACTACTCATATCATTTATTGATTGTATTCCATTCTAAGGGACTGCATTTTTCCCGAATGCCCGTGTACGGCCACATGAAAAAGTGTTCACTTCAGCGCAAGGGCTGTTGTGAACAGGCTGCTGAGCCTCCCCTTTATTTTATTTTTTATTTCATTTTTATACTTTTTATGTTTGCAAATGCTTGTTTAATATCATTCATGCCTGCAAAAAATATTTTAAGAAAAACATTTGCAGGCTTGCCAAAGACCCATTTGATTTGCCAAGGTGTTTATAATGGCGTCATTAATTATTTCATACATAAATTGAACCATTGGCAGACGTCAAACTGGAATAAGTAATCAGTGGAGCTGTGGAACTGTGCCTGGCTATGGGTCAGTAAGAAACTTCGGGAGGGGAAGGAAGTTGGGGATAAAAATACAGCTGAGGCGCCTTCCGGCTCCCCAAAAGTATGGTTGGAGCAATTTGTTTCTAAATGTATCAAGTACAACTGGAAAAAGAAATAAAGGTATCTTTAGGATGTAGAGACAAAGTACTGGAACTGTAAAAATGGCAGTAAAAATAGTAGAAGAGAATGGCAGTATATAAAAGTAGTAGAACTAAGTTTCTGTTGGGCAGTGATGCGGGGCAGTTATTCCTCCTTTGATCATACATACTGCCCTCTGTGTTACTCATGATGCCCATTAATTAGATGTCTTAGCAATAAATTATCCCAGAAAAAATGTAATATTAGTGATTAGCTTTTGATTTCACTAATGTAGGCTGCTAACAGCAGTTTCAGGCAATGTTCCTGCATCAACATCTTTTACCTGTCCATTAAAAGTTTGCTTTCTTTACCTTATTTGCTCATCATTGAGTGATCCTAAATTCATCAGCCAATCTGTACCAGGCGCAATGCTTTGAGGAAATCTGCAGTGTTTTATCAACTGAGCAGCCAAAAAGTGTCCAGCGTATATTTACTACATGTTTCACTGTGGCGCAAATTGAGAGTGATGGCTCGGGTTGAGTTGAGAGCAGTTTTATAAAGCACACTGCTATCCAAAAAGAAAACCCTGGAGCTACATGAAGGCAAATAGCCAAGGTGCCTGAGGAGGGACAAAAGACCACAACTGCATTTGAAATAGCCTAGTTTTTAACTGCTTTCTGAATTAAGTATGCTGAGATTGGGAGGGAGAGAGTGACAATACTTAGCAGAATGAAAGGAGAAGAATCAGCTGCTAATATGATTAGGAGAAATGCGTGGGGTGCGTTCCAGACTAGGATGGGATGAGTTTCGGGGACACATGGAGGTAAGGCACAATTTTGTCATAAGAAAATAAAAACTGAAGAACAAGAATTAAAGCGCTATGAACTAGCCGTAGGCATATGAATATAGACGTTTTCGTAATGGGAAACCAGTGAAAAGTAGAGAAAACGGATTGATGAGACAGAAGATGGAGAATAAGAAAGGCAGCTGAGTTCTGCACAACCTGAAGGTGAGACATAAGGTACTAAGGAAGGCAATGTAAAGCGTATTGCCATAGTTCGGGCTTGACAAGATGAGGGCTGGATTACTGTTTAAAGAAATTTATTTTCTCAGCGATCTCAATATGACAAAGTAGGCACCAGAAACTTGATTGATTTAACTGGTAAATCTCAGGTTGTTGTCAATGCGAAATCCAAATATTTCACTGTAAGTACAGGAGCAGGTGATGGTCCTAAGTCTGTAAATCACCAACCCGAACAGCAGATGGATGGTTGTTTTTCAAAAAAGGGTACCTCAGGTTTGCCACTGAGTAGCTTAAGGTAGTTGGAATTCATCCAGTCGGTGGCAGAAGACGGTGGCAGAAGACATTCAGGCAACACATTATTCTTGAGTAGAAGAAGAATACTGTATTCTAAGTGTCGTCAGCAAAGAACATAATTTGGACTCCGAATGAGCATACTAATGTGGCTAAGTGACATAGACATTTATAGTGTGGGACTAAAAGAGGAGCCCTATGTGGCTCTGAAAAGGACTTGTAAAGGACCGAAGGTGACTGGGAAAGGGACACCACTTGAGTGTGGTCAACCAAGAAAGAAAGAAACCAGGTAAGGGCAATATGCCAGATACCTATGTTTTCAAGGGAGATCGTATTAAATATGGTGGAAAGATCTAGAAGGTTCAGGCCAGCCTCTGTCTAAATTTCAGCTGTCTGCAGCTATGACGGATTCGAAGGAAAAGTTACAAATGTATCAATGTGCTTGGCATATTGAGTCTTGACCTAAGGATAAAAGAGGAAGGGCATAGGGGTCAAGAAGAGACCCAGACTTAATTAGCTCTATGGATGTAGTGATGTCTTCCAGAGTGAGAGAAGAGACATCTCATTTAGAATAGAGCCGAACAAAGGGATAGGATATTGTAGATGTGGTTCTAAAGTAGCAATTGTATAGCTTAGAAGATAGCACAGGTTGTAAAAACTGCCTTATAAAGGAATTTAGAAAGATTCTAACATAATTCTTTAGGAGTAACTACAGTGTTCCCAGCAATCTGAGCTATTCAAATTTGATGCTGGTACTATTTGGTGGGAATTTTTCTAAGTGAATTTGAATATTGGGCCGTAGTTCTTACTCCAAATTCTTTCAAGGAAGGTGTGTGAGTGAGTGAGTGAATGATTATTTCTATCGCGCAAGAAGACTTAACCCAATAAGGGCATCAAGGCGCTGTCAGATGGAAAAAGACAAAAACATAACTGAGGCTAAAGGACAGAAACAGAGAAGTGATCGCCGGTCACGTTGGAATTAATAGGCTGATAAGAACAGCCATGTCTTTATGAGTTTGCGGAAAACAATCAAAGAGGGTTGACTGACAATTTCCGACGGGAGCGAGTTCCATAATTTGGGGGCCAGCAGGGAGAATGCTCTGCCCCCCCATCTCGCCTTATTGACCCTTGGAACTGTGAGCAAATTTTTTGAGGCAGATCTCAAGTCTCTGCGGGGAATATAAGGTGACAATAAGGATTTAACTCCTTCAGGACCAGATCCGAAAAACACACTATGGGCAAAGCATAGAATCTTGAATGAAATTCTCGCATGGATCGGCAGCCAGTGTAGCTCTCTTCTGGCCGCTGTCGCTGACGATCGTCTAGGCAGATTCAGAACTAACCTGGTGGCCGCATTCTGAGTTACCTGTAGTTTTTGGATCGCTTTCTTATTTATCCCACCATAAAGAGCGTTGCAATAGTCGATCCTGGACAATACCAAGGCGACCGTAGCTTGCTTCCGCGCCTCAGGGGATAAGAAAGGAGCTATCTTCTTTAGGGTCCGAATAATGGAGCAGCAGGTGCCAACCGTTTTATTAACCTGTAGATCGAATGACAGGGAAGGATCTATAGTTACACCTAAGTTCTTAGCAAATTTGGCGGGGCGGGGGCATTCGCCCAGGGAGGTGGGCCACCATTTCTCACTCCACAAATCTTGGTTCCCACCAAATACCAGAACCTCGGTCTTCTCACCGTTCAGCTTGAGAAAATTCCTTATCATCCATGATGATACAGATTCCATACAGTGCCTTTTAGCTCCGTAAAGTTCATTGGTGAACCGGGGGAGGAAGGTAGACTGTGACGAGACTTGTGTGCATTCAGAGGTGCAAGGGTATCAAGTTTGGGGCTAAAGGAAGATGCTGCCATAGAGAGATCCTTTAAGGAATCCAGTCGAGTTGTTAAGCTAGCCTTATTAAAGTTCAGAAAGGTATCTTTGGATAGTGCTCTAGAGAGCTGGACAGCAGAGCCAGTTGGCCCAGAAGCCCTGAGACACTCATGGGTGAGTAGTTGCGCTTTACCAGCCATGATTGAATGATTGAGAAGAGTTGTACTGAGGGAGAAAGAGAAAGAAAAAATGAGAGCAAAATGGTGTGTTCAGGGAAGGAGGATGGCTGAGAGAATTAAGAGGGATTTACAAGTAGAGAAGAGAGTCAAGTAACGGACTTGCCTAATGTGTGGGGAATAGACGAGGGATGTATTCCAAGGCTGTGTAAGCTATCAATCAGGTAAACTGAGTCAACATTTTTCCAATTTCAAGATGGAACATCAAATCATCAAGAATGGTGAAATTGGAAAATTATAAATGTAGGTTAAGAGGAGATCCAGCAGGTTTTGGAGAAGTTAGATCTTGGGCCTGGAGGTCAGTATCAGACAGCAAAAAGTATGTTCAATATGATGGAGAAAAAGCAGCTTTCCTCAGCAAAGTGAGTGTTTACCGCCGAGACAGAGAGGTTGAGATTACAATGCTATACAATAGATATACACCTCTTGTTTTATGGTTGCAGTCACAGTGGAAGATTAAATATCCCTGTCATTTAGCAGATGCGATACTGGAAGCGAGATAGTGTTTTGACCGAGTTTAGGTAAAAAAATTATATTGAGTTGATAATCAAGAAAAAAGTGGAAAATACCCAGTTGATGCTTGGGAAGTGATATATATTTTTAAGTAAGAAGCAATGTAAAGTTTGTCGGTGACCAATTGTATCACTGTTAAGAATATTGAAGGAGGGTTTTACCTCACAAATGGCGAAGCTGAAATGTTGGGGTGTATATTGGGGGTGGTGGTGAAGTGGCAGTTGTGGCAAGATACTGGTTCAGTAAGATGATAAGGGGAGAATGGGGCACGTAAGATGCTTACATGGAGGTCAGAGTGCTGGGAGATCAGATTTTGAGTAAGTAATCCATGAAACCGGATCAGGGGTTGGTGGATCAGGTGTTCTGGTATCCTGCAGATAGGTGTGCAATTGCCACATCTTCAACTCACCAGTGCGCAGACATGCAGCAGCATCTCTAAAATAGTCCACCATATATGAAGGGCGTGGATATAGAGAAAGACCAGAGTGCATCCCGATGTGCATCATGCTCTGAAAATTAGTGGGTAAAATAAAATTCCTAACTGGCGCACTGCCGCTTCTGAACCTACCGGTTAGCTCCCTAATACCTGTTTCTACCGGGAACAAAAATTGAATAAGGAAGTGAGAAATAATTATACTAAGGAAGCAAGGTATAGGAAATAATAAAAACCAAATTAGCAATTAAAATCACAGCAGCTATGGTGTGATGCTGCTTTCAGACCAGCGGACTGTTGAAGAGTGCTTGCGTCAGTTTTGTAATTCAGGTGCATCAACCTCTACAGATCTCTATACACAGGTGATCACCCAATGACAAATCACATATGTGTAATTAAGTGGACATTAAATGTATTACATGTGGAAATGTCACATGATTTACCGTTCGAGCATTGTTTGTGCCTGTTTTCATTTGGTGCTAGGATTCTTTGGAAAGCCTGGCTGCTCTACTTTGGATAGCTTTTCCTGATTTGACTGTGTGTGAAATACTAGAATTGTTTAAGCAAGAATGGCCCTGCACTCAAATGAACAAGTAGGTAATTGGTAAAGGAAATTAGTGTCCATAGTCCAACACAAACAAGATTTTTTTTTCTCCAATTCTTGAACCGGATGCCATAACTAACCTCTTGGGAAATACATATCCCATCTACTTATTTTACTACTATTTCGCTTGCTCACATAAGGACTAAACCACAAAGAACATATGATATATGTCTTTTACTCATCAAGCCCTGAAGAATTCCCAAGAGGGACGAAGCGTGTCGGCTGTCTTGTCCATTGCGTGCTGTGATTTTAAAGAATTTTCTATGGAATAAAAGAATAAAAGGAATCGTTTTCTTCAGCAAAACGCTGGCTAACGTTTTTTTCATTTGGGTAGATATAACTTTACTACTTTGTGTTGGACTATGGACACTAATTGCCTTTACCAATTACCGACTTGTTCATTTGAGAGCAGGGCCATTCTTGCTTAAATTTGTTTGAGGAGGTTGTGAACCATCCTTTTGGGGATGCATGAAGGTCACGTCCTGGGTCCATTGCACTTAGTTCTAATCACAACGCTGTAGCCACAATATACCTTAAGGACTGGTGCCTTGACCTCCTTCTTTGTGCTCTTTTCTGGCATTGTTTGCACTGTTCTTGGTCCATTGCTCGCTCTTGCATAATAGTGAATATTGTTTGCACAGAACAAAATGCTGTTTTTACTGTTGGATTGTATTTTGTAAAATATATGGTAAGTAATATTATCTGGCTTTACTTTATTTGTCTTTACTTCAGCTCACCTTTACTTTCCTGCCTTTACTTCATCTTACCTTTATTTTGCCTGCTTAAGCTATAACTTTGAAAGAATTTTTTTAAATACAACTTTGTATTGGCATTTGTAGAGTAACAATGAAAAGTACAATGCATCACAGACAAGTTGCTGTGGTCAATATGAATTACAAACATCTTTGGTGCTCTATCTCATGGTATATATCTGTGACGGTCCCATTCTATTGTCCCAGTACATCATTAGCACTCCCCCAAAAGTCTACCAGGAGCCTAGACGCATTTTATACTTTCCTTAGGTGCTCATTTCCCTGTCACCAAGACCACTGGGTTCCAACTGAGTTCCCCTGTTGTGAGTGCACTCCCTCTAAATTTTCCTCTGTTTGTGTAAACTCATTCTCAATATATGGTATGCTCTAAACTCATGCATTGGTCCATGACCACCTTCCACCTCTCCAAAGACGGTCCCTGTACACTTTTCCATGCTTGCACAATATCATGTTTAGCAACCACCATGCCAAGCTACAGCAGTGCCCTCGTGTATCAGTCATCGTCTACGTATCAATGTGGAGCAGTATGATTCTAGGGTTCCCAGGGAGGTTCCCACCTAGGACGGTCACCTGGTATCATAGAACCTCTGTTTAGAACGCTTTAAGGGCTCTACAATGCCATGTGGTGTGCAGAAAGTCCGCAGGTTGGGTGGATCATCAACAGCAGGCTAGAGTGGCAACCACCTCCATCCTTCACAGATTTTCTCTCTTAAAGTCAGTACGATGGAGGTATTTCAGCTGGATGGCACAACATCTAGGTGCTATGGCCCATTCATGTGAGGATTTCATTGCCTCCTGCCAATTGTTCTCCACTAATAGGCCCAGGCCATTTTCCTACGCCTCGCGCAGTCGCCTAAAGGAGTAAGGGGCATTAATCACCAAGAATTTATACATATAGATGAGATTTTGCGCTTGTCAGGGGGTATGAGTAGGCTCTTGCCATTTAAAGGGCTGTAATCTGGGAGTGCCTTGAGAACAGAGGTGTAGGCCATGAGAGCATATCTAAGTTGTAGGTACTGATAGAAATGGCGACAGTGAAGACCGAACTCTGTTTGTAAGTCAGTGAAGTTGCGGACAAGTAATAAGGCTTGTGAAATAATGGCAGAGAAGTAGTTGCCTGTCAAAGTTAAATGGGAAGAAGTAAAGGTCAACCACCTCCAGTAATGACATTATGAATGCTGATTACTCAATTTGTAACTAAATCAATGTTGTTTGGTAAGAAGTGCAGGCAAGTTCCAACAATTTTAGGTGATCATCAGTAGGTCTCCTCTACAGCCCCTTAGGCATTTCAGAGCTTAACTAAGACAATAGATACTATGAGCTTCTCAAGAAACTCTTGATTAGTAGTTTCTTTGAAAGTGACACAGGTGAGCAAGAAATTACCTTACTGATCTTACGTTTGGGTGGTATATAGCCAACAAAAATGTTGCATGCTCCTCCCACCCTAAAATCGTTCAAAGGCCCTTGCAACCTCAACAAATGTCAGCACAATTCAGAGAGGTAGGAGAAATCATTCTCTTACCCACACAGCTTCGGAGCCATTTTATTAACCTGAACCAAGTAATTCGTCTTTATCCATTGTAGGTCCTTGCACTGGACTTACATGAAGCACAGAGAATGGTTGATATGCCAATTTCCATATGTAGGAAGGGGTATGAAAATACCCCCTGAAAGAAAAGCTTCCATCTGTGAATCAGAATTATTATAAGGCTTTGATAACATACTTTACCTACACTCTACAGACAAAAAATATGCATAAGAAGTATGAACCTTGAAATATTATTTTGGATTTGCATAGTATACCTGACATCAACAAGCTTTTCAAACATTCTACATTTTTCTTACAATAGACTGAGTAGATATGATGTGTTTGATCAGAAAATGGCAGTTATAGAAAGACAGATTCCTTCATGAATGTACCAGTTAGAATCAAGTCATACTGAAAATCCCAAATTAGCTAACAACTAATAAAAATAGTAGTGTATTCATCAAACCTATCAATTAAGCTGAACCATCGTATAACCCAGTTTCGGCTTCCAGCGCCTGTCATTAAAGAGCCCACAACATTTTTTTTCTTCAAAAATAAGTATTCATTAAGACTGGAATACTATAAACAAAAGCACATTGGTGAAGACAGAATAATCTGCATGCATGTATACAAATACATGCTAAAACAAATGCCATTGATAAATTCTTGAAAATAAGAAAAAGAAGGGAAATGAACACTCATGAGCCAGAAAAATATAACATTACAAATAGTACATATAACCACATTCAACATTTAGTGAGAATGAGCACTTATAGCTAGGAAAAGGCATATTCCATGATCATAAACAAGTCCTGATTGACGTTAACACAAACAGCTGTGATTGATGAGATTGTCAGATAATTCCACAATTCTTCTTTACATAGTTGATAATAGTTTTGTAGTTTTCCACAGGATATGAAGATATAATTCTAAAATAGTTGACCTATGACATGAATCCCCTGGTTTATACAACTTAACCAACATATACCTTTCCTTTGACTACTAATGGCAGAATTTATCTCTAAAACTAGAAATCACTGACAACCTCAGATTTGCCCACATCTAGAGAAAAACGTAGACAGATCAAGATCAGTCACTTGAAAAAATCTAGTCAAATTAACCTAGATTTCAACCAAAAGTGACCCAGATTTGGACCTATCTGCAGTTAAGAAAATATCTAACAGTAGTTCCATATTTTGTACCAGGACCTATTTTTTCACACAGTTGACTGTTTCAGAGGTGACAACAGTAAACCCATGCTTGACATTGCATAAAAAGAAGTATTTAATGTAAGATGAAATATCTGGATACCCCTATCTACCTACCTATAAAGGAATTGTAGTTTTGATGTACAAAATTGGCAAACCTTTCTTTATAGCTGTCAAATCTTAACACACATTGTTCCATTCAAGAGTACATGGCATGAATAAAGGGATACCATAAGGAACACAGAACATGTATGATTCTGGTAAATAAATGAATGTAATATTAATCCTAGCCTTAAAACTAAAGCTAAGTGTGTTGCGGCTCTCAATGTCTTATTCCTTTTTAAAAAATTTATTTTTTATTTTTCACCACTTCTATTCCATCAGATTTACACAAAGAAAAAAGATGAACGGAAATAATTTTTACATTAAAATACACAATTAATCTAACCAAGACATAGCATTGCAGAAAGCACAAGTGCAACATTACAACATGTCACATACAGTTTTTATACAGTACATATCAATCACAAAAATTATGGTCGGGATTACTCCATCCTAGCCTTCCAGTCTGTGATCGGAGCCCAGATACGTTTACCCAGTTTCATAGCCTTCCACCCTTTCTTCTCAGAAAGGCCTTTTTCCAGGCTGTAAGTGGCTAAGAGCCGTGAAACCCAATGTTGAAAAGTGTGGAGGGGTTAGGATCTTTCCAAGCTGTTGCTACGCAGATCCTAGAGACCGCCATGGCAATAAATAGGAACTCCCTGTGCTCTATTACAACTCCCTCCCTGCAGGTACCTAGAATCACTAATTCATTAGATAGGTTTACTATAATCTTCAGGGATTGACCCATGAAATGCTCTATTGCCCTTTTCAGTTGATCTAGTTTTGGTCAGGCTGCTAACATATGCACCACATCAGCCTCGGTTCTGCCACACCCCGGACAGCAGGATCCCGTTTGTCCTCCCCACTGAGCTATTTTAGCCGGAGTATAGTAAAGATTAAAAATTGTTTCAAAATGTTGGGCTTGTAAGTTCGCTACTTTCAATACAGTGCGTCCCAGCTTGAGCGTTGTTACCAGCTCATTACCTTCAATACCCAACTTCTCCCGCCATTTCTCAGAGTGTTTATTAATATCATCATTTTGCTTTTGGTTTAGCTCGGAATATATCTGGGTGATGGAACAGCCTTCAGGATTTTGCAGCCTATCCATTACAGCATATCTGTCAAAAACTTTTGCTCCCCCACTTTTTTTAATAAGGGCCGATCGTACCTGTAAAAACTTAAAAAACTCACTACGCTCCAAATTAATCCTACTTTGTGCCATTTGAAATGTAATTATGCCATCAAGATCTATAATGTTTCCAATTGTCTTAACCCCCTTCCCGCCCCTCGCCTCATTATATTGTCATGAAACGTCTCTGGCAAAGATGGGTTCCCAAACAAGGGAGTGTAGTGATTCATTCTGCCCAATCCCAACCTACTCCTAACAGATGACCAGACTGATACTGCCGCCCCTAAGGTCTTAAATTTCACTTTTTTAAAATAGCTGGCCTCATGAAACCTAAGTAGCCAATTGGAAGCTTCACCTTTTAAAAGAAGCTTGTATACATCTGGCACTGTTTCGTCCTTCCTCCAGTTATCAATCACAGTTCCCCCCAGCAACCCTCGTATGTACTGAAATACTGCGGTCCAATAATATAATTTTTTTGTCGGGGACTGCCCAACCTCCTCTCTCCCTAGG
This sequence comes from Lissotriton helveticus, assembly GCF_964261635.1. NCBI lineage: Eukaryota > Metazoa > Chordata > Amphibia > Caudata > Salamandridae > Lissotriton > Lissotriton helveticus. The sequence goes on from NC_136069.1 coordinate 754,756,055, forward strand.
GAGAGTCATGTGTTTGAAAGCTCTTCTCGTTTTCCCTTGAGCCCATATAAATCTGTTGATCATTCTCTCCATTTCCTGAAACCAGCTATTATCAAATTTCAAGGGTATGGTTCTAAATACATATAAAACCTTTGGTAGGAATAACATTTTAATAATATTTCAGCTTCCCACGATTGTTAGGTGCATATTATTCATCCTATCGAGATCCCTCCGTGACTTCTGAATTATGAGTGAAAGATTTATTTCAACAACCTTTGTTAAATCAGATTAAATGACAACCCCTAAATAGGTAGCTGATTCGGTCACTCATGAGTCTGCCAGGCTAGTCTTCTCATTGATAACGATCTGAGTCTTCCCCCTGTTAAGACTATAGCCGGAGACTGCCCCAAAGTGATCTGCTTCATGTTCGATTTCAGCCAATGCCTCAGCGGGGTTAGCGGTTGTAATGGCCAGATCATCCGCGTATCCCAGGATCTTTGTTTCAAATCTGTTAAATCGTATTGGAACAATACCTCTATTTGATTCTATTTTCCTAATAAACCGGTCAATATAAAAAGCGAAGAGGAGGGGTGAACACGGGCACCCCTGCCTGGTTCCTCGTTTAATGTCTATTATATCACTCTGTCCTCCCATGACCCGAACATGGGTCCTGGGATTCTTGTATAGGACCTGTAGCGCTATTATGCACCCCCTGCCAATATTAACTCTCTCCAGTGCCGCCCAGAGAAAGCCCCACGAGACCTCGTGGGGCGCTTTCTCTCAATGTCTTATTCCACATGATTTTTGTTTAGTTGGTCAAGTTTCGTAAAATAAGATTTTATTTACTTTTTGGGAGTATAAAGCATAAATATTTGGTTAGCTTCATACCTAAATGGTAATAGTTCATATTCGTGTTTGTTACCCGGACTGGATTGATTTTGTAAATCTTGGAGACATTGCTTGTTTCTAGGAAACTGGGATGATGGAAGACATCCACTCAAATGGTTACCACACCTTATTGGAGCCAGCACACCCTTCCCCTGCAGGAAGGGCTAAGGTTGGCTTGGCGAACATTATAATTGTTCAAATCCCCTCAACTAAAGTGTCTAAGATTTGCTCTTCCTTGTTATCTTTTTCACCACTGTCAAGGAATATGACATGCTGGTTAACTTTTACTATAATAATTCTAACCACTTGGCCTCAGAGGTCGTTGACTCTTTTGATGATTGTGTAGTTTTTTCCTCTCGAAAGCTAAACGTAAGACTGTGCTGCTTTTGGTAGGCGATTTTAACATTACACTTTGTGAGTATAACAGGAAATGGATGTGTAGTTATACGAATTCAAACAAAGAACACCTTACCCACTTTAAACACTCACCATGTAGGGAAGCTTTGAATATCCTTATTTTAAAGGTGACCTAGTCTTAGCTAATGATAGGGTTGATAGTGAGGAAAGTAAACGTACGACTTTCTCCGGTAGTACAAGGGTAGTTCAATTGATTTTACTCTTATGACTTCTGAACTTGTTTTCTCCATCCTTGATTTTAGGGTTGTTGCCAAATGTATGAGTGATCATAACCCCCTTCTTCTAGCATTGAACCCTCAGCTAATAAACCCTAAAATAGATATATACAGCAATGGTGTGCGCCCAAACAAAAAGGATGTCAAAATAAAATGAGAAAAGGTAAACACCGAACATTTCATCAGACAGATTGTCTCCCAGTATTCAGCCTTAGTAACTACCTGCCTATCAGATAACATACAGCATTGGATTGGTGCATACTAGAAGGTTTTGAGAGTTTATGCAAACCAATCTCAGATAATTGAACTTCAAATGGATCCCGGAGTGAAAATCCCCTTTACAGATGGTTTAATTGCACCTATAACACCTCACACAGATTTTGAACCGAATGGAGCATAAAACCGACTCCCTTCCGAATGACTTAGTGCATCTTAGACATGATCTCTCCAACAAAGCCATCCTTGCTCGCACTCACACTTAAGAGAGTTGGAAATTGCCACACACAGGTTCTCCGACAACCTTACAATGCATCCCCTGGCCCTCTAATCCCCTGTGCCGGCTGGCCCACAGATCCCATCGCTCTCACTGCCCCTTATCCGCACCGGAAGCGGATGCTCTCAGCGAATTTTACCTCCCCAAGGCCCAGACTATGGTTCCAAATCCTCCCTTCACAATCCCAGTAATAGTGGGAATAAATAGAACACCTGTAATTATAAAGTTGCTCAGACCTCATGCTCAATATACCACAATTCATACACCACAATCCGCTAGAGATAATCCCTGCCCTGTATCTTGCATACTCAACAACTATAGATCAGCAGCGCAGCACGCTACAGATATCACTGAAACCATACTCAGTGAGGGAACATCGCTTTCCTCATGGAATACTGGCTCAATGACCACTCTACTGCCATACTTGACCTGGTTACTCCATCCATCATTAGACATGATAGACCTGAAAGAACAGGTGGCAGTCTAGCCATAATCCACAAAGCTGAAATTCATCTTTCCATCTTAAATAACGCAGAATACTCTACTTTTGAATACCTCTGTGTTGAACTTAAAGGCAAAGACTGCCTATCAAAATTCGCACCATCTACCACCCTCCTGGTGATCTCACCCTCTTCTCAGAAGAGTTATCTGACCTACTAACTTGCTTTTCCTTAATTGACACGAAGGACATTTTCTTGGGTGACTTTAACATTCATTAGAATAATGCAGTGGACACCACAGTCCTGCACCTCATGAACCTTCATAAAATGAACGACCTAAAACAACTCTGCAATGAACTAACACACATCAAAGGCACTACTCTAGACGTGATTTTCACAAATAATGCACTGGTCTCTCTCAGTGCCATCTTACCCATTGACTGGTTAGATGATCATCTTGTACTGTTCAATATCAATACCAATGCCAGACCAAACACAGACTTAACAAATAAACCTAAGCAGTGAAACCTCAAACAAGCCCCAATTACGGAACTAGGGGGCACATGCATCATTGAGACATTTTGCACTTCTTAATTTGCGAAAAATACAGAATTGCAAATTAAGAATTGCAAAATGCTATGCATAATTTTTTTCGGTATTTATTTGTGATTCGGTAAAAATCGCAATTTTTACCGAATCCCAAATAAATACCGAATTCTTAAGTGCATTTTCGCAATTCCCATTGATTCCTATGGGCCAAAAGGCCCATAGGAGTCAATGGGAAGGCATTTACAGATTCGCAATTTGTTGATGCATTCCAAGGGTGCAGGGGGGGGGTCCAAAGGACCCCCCCTTGCACCCCTGAAATGCATTTGAAAGTGCATGTTTCACACACACACATGTCCTAAGGACATGTGTGTCTGTAACATGACAGTTTAAAAAATGCATTTTTTTGCTTTTTGACAGATTTTCGCAAATTACCACGAGGTTCAACCTCGTGGTAATTTGCACTTCCAATTTCAAAATTCACATTTTTTTTTTAAATGATGCATTGCATTTAAGGAATCGCACAAATGCGATTCCTTAAATGCATTTGCATTTTTAAGAAATGCAAAAAAATGCGAATATTGGAAAAGAGTTTGATGCATCCCAAAAACGTATTTAGGAAGTGCAAACGGCCGAATTTACCGATTCGCACCGTTTGCACTTTCTAAATAGGTTGATGCATGTGCCCCTAGAATCCAAGATTCATGAACAACTACAATGTCACCCTCCCACTCATAAAGTTAATGATCTCACGGCCCACTTCAACACAGCGATAATAGAAGTTCTCGACCAAGTTGCACCTCTCAAATTAAAACAACTTAGATCAATCCAATCAAAATCTTGGTTTAACTCGGATCTTAATAACGAAAGAATACAACGCAGACAATCAGAAAGGACACGGAGACAAAACTCCTCGTCATGCCATCTAACTGTACTTAGATCTGCAACGTTGTCCTACCAGAAGCACATTTTCAGAGTGAAAGCTTTTTTTTTTCCCGCAACCAACTTGAAGAATAGGCCCAAGGAGCTCTTTAACATTGTCTAACAATAAACCACGCTTTCCTCCCCACACAAAATAATAGCCTCTAATGAACAAGGTGAAGAAATTACCAGCTTCTTCCCTTTCAAAATCACTAAAATGGAGCAATCCTTCCTTCAAGTCATAACACTACCTCCCCTACTAACTATCCTCCCTGACACCCCCCCCCCCTACCTGTAGTCTCACCACCTGAGCTTTTCAATTATCAAATGACTCCAAATGGAACAAACAGCATCCATTCTAACTCCGAAGTGAAAAACAACGCAAACTGGCCGGACTTCAAACCCATGACAGAAATAGAAGTCTTCAATATTATTGCAAAATTAATGCGCTCTTCACACACTAATGATCCCTTCCCATCAAAAATAGTACATAATCTAAACCATATCATCGCCCTGTGTTGGACAAAAATCATCAATACTTCCCTCATCTCGGGGTGTGTACTTGATTCTCTCCAACTTGGTCAAATCACACCCATCTCAAAAAACCCAGGGCAGACCCAATTGATCTCAACAACCTCACACCTATATCAAACCTCACGTTACTAGCCAAAAACTATGAAAAAATGCGTCTTTCAACAACTCAACCTACATATAGGGGAATTCTCCCTACTTGACTCCTTCCAATCAGGGTTTAGGAAAGGCTGTTGCACAGAAACCGCCATGCTCAATATCTCAGATGAAATACATAGAGCCTTAGATGAAGGAGATGCATGCCTACTTACCTACTTGACTTATCAGCTGCTTTTGATACAGTTAATCACCCAGCCTTACTGGAGTCACATAAGATCTGCTTCGGTATCAATGGCACAGTTTTAAAATGGTTCACATCATACCTATAACACTGTTCACAACAAATCAAAATCAAGTCTTGCCTCTCAAAACCCACACCTGTCACATATGTTGTCCCCCAGGGCTCAATCCTCTCCCCATCACTTTTCAATCTCTTGATGGAACCCCTTACTATCATCCTGAAGCACGCAGGGATCAAATATCACCTTTATGGTGACGACACTCAACTCTACTACAAAATCCAATCACCCAGTGACAAAATCAAACCATTCATTGTCTCTGATGATCTCAAGTGGGTTGTTCAAGCTCTGGTCCTCTCCAAACTTGACTATAGGAATGCTATCCTTGCAGGGACCCTGAAAACCCACCTTGCACCCTTCAGATCAGTACTAAACATGGCAGCCAGGCTCATAACAGATATTAAATGGTTTGAACACAACACTCCTGCCCTCAAGACCCTCAACTGGCTTCCCATCGAAGGAAGATGTACTTACAAGAGTGCCTGTATCACACACAAAGCCCTTCACTCACATACCCCGGAAGATTTAGACAATAAACTCACAAAAGCCGGAAGAACCCATACTCTGAGAAGCTCAAACACACTTCTTCTCTTTCCTCCCAAACTAAAAAGGAAATGAACACAGGCTCACTCTTTTTCTGGAAACGCACCCAGCATAAGGAACTCTCTCCAGAGGGACCCACAATGCAACCCCTCCTTCTCTGGCTTTAAAAGAGACCTGTAAGTCCATCTCCTCAACAAATACTGGAACACAGGAGCAATCTGAACTTGGTTCTATTAGGCTCTATTTTTCAGTTCAGACACTGTTGAACAGTTGGCTGTTTTTGTTTGCTTCTATTGTCTAGAAAGTTTTTCTCTCCTTGGACTCACACTGTGCTAATTGACCACAATCAGTAATCCTCCCTCATGGCCTAACTATATTTCAGTGTATATATTTTGTGTGTTCCACCCTCATTGCCTAACAATTTTTTTTTTATGTATTTCGTGTGTACTTAAACCTAAGATTGTTGTGCACCTTATTCTCATCGACTGGATTATTGCTTTGCTCTGAACTCTGTAAAGCGCTCTGATACCTTCATATCTAGCTAGCGCTATATATACCAGAGGTTAGAATAGCAAGACACCGGTAGCACAGTAGAGAGGACTCTAGCATGGGAAGATCTTCAAAAAGCTGCCACATTAAGAATATTAAGCTGATCTGGGAGATAGATAATCATCCAGACAACGATGTGCTGAAACTTAAAGTTGTGATGCCTGCAGATTTATGATTGGCCTATTTGACACTTATTTTTCAACCTGTCAGCACCCCCTACCTTCGATCCAAATCTGTCTGGCACACGTATACGGGATTCATTGCTTAATACAGAAGTAGGTGGGGTTGTAAATGCAATTTAGAAATGTGGATTGGGGAAAGCACCAGGCCCAGATGGGGTACCAGCGGACAAATCAAATCCAGATCTAAGTTTTAAATTGAAAATTATTGTTTAAATATTATCTACCCACTGTGTTGATTTTTCCTCTGTATCCCGCCCTGTTCCACCGCGGCTGGTGCCGTTTGTGTGGAGGGTGAGGCGAGCCGCCATCTTGGGTGGGGCTGGACCGGATCTAGCGGTCTAGTTCTCCCGGGAGGCAGGCTACAAAACGTTTCCAGGCACAGAGCCCTTCGAGAATGCAAGGTTGGTGGCAGCAACCCAGTTCTCTGGGAACCTTGTGAATAACTTTGCCTAAACGCGCAGTCTATGGTAGAAATAGTCGCTGCTCTGGTGTGAATGAGACGCCAGTGCTCGAAAATCATTTTATGCTCGTTTTAAATTGAAAATTATTGTTTAAATATTATCTACCCACTGTGTTGATTTTTCCTCTGTATCCCGCCCTGTTCCACCGCGGCTGGTGCCGTTTGTGTGGAGGGTGAGGCGAGCCGCCATCTTGGGTGGGGCTGGACCGGATCTAGCGGTCTAGTTCTCCCGGGAGGCAGGCTACAAAACGTTTCCAGGCACAGAGCCCTTCGAGAATGCAAGGTTGGTGGCAGCAACCCAGTTCTCTGGGAACCTTGTGAATAACTTTGCCTAAACGCGCAGTCTATGGTAGAAATAGACGCTGCTCTGGTGTGAATGAGACGCCAGCGCTTGAAAATCATTTTATGCTCGTTTTAAATTGAAAATTATTGTTTAAATATTATCTACCCACTGTGTTGATTTTTCCTCTGTATCCCGCCCTGTTCCACCGCGGCTGGTGCCGTTTGTGTGGAGGGTGAGGCGAGCCGCCATCTTGGGTGGGGCTGGACCGGATCTAGCGGTCTAGTTCTCCCGGGAGGCAGGCTACAAAACCAATGTGTATACAGGAGCGCAGCGGACGAGCGCAGCGGGCGCGACGAATGCGAGCCGAAGTCGCGCATAAGTCAAGCCCGTCTGCGCCCGGCTGCGGCAGACCGGGGCCTAGGGCCACAATCTCTGGCCAAACTTATACATACTCCTCCCTAGACCTGTTACAACTTAGACCCTCAGACAGTCCGGGACCAGCCTTACCTGCGTATGTATTAAAGCGTGCCGCCACCTATGGCATTTTGAACTCTAAATATATGGCTGATAAAGCCACGCGCCTCAACCCCTCTTCTCCCCCTTTACCCTTACCTGATTCAGAAACCACTCTCAAATGTTACTATTTAAATACTAGGTCCATGGTCAAACACCATATGGACATATTTCTCCTGCTTCAGGCCGAGCAACCTGACCTATTACTCCTCACAGAGACTTGGCTCAATGCAGACTCCTTACCCTATATTTTAGCAGCAGTCCCCTCTAATTACTACATCTTACACGTTAACAGACCTGCTGACAAAAGGGGTGGGGGAGTTGCAGCGATTATTCACAATACCCATACATTCTCCCTCTTACCGTCTCTTGATCTCATAGGATCTGATAATATGACTTTCAAAATGGATACTAACAGTGGATCATTACTTATGATCCTCATTTATCGCCCCCCCCAAAACATGCCCACATTTGCGGCATCTTTAGCAGAACAACTTGCTCCTTGAATAATTAATCACAAAAAAATCGTGCTGCTGGGCGATTTTAATCTTTGGCTGAATTCTACTGAGTTGGACACTCATGCAGCCGCACTGAAAGAGAGTCTACTTGATATGAATCTGATCCAACAGATCCACCTACCCACCCATAAAAAAGGGCACAGCCTTGATCAAATCTGGTCACAGAACATTCCCTTGGCTGTTAATTCCATCACCCCTTGTATCTGGTCGGATCACTTTCTGATTCACTTCACTATCATCACTGCAAAAAATAGCAAGCAGCCTTTTCAGAAAGGAGGAAAAGTCAGAATATGGAAGAATGTTGATATTTCTGCCTTCATCGATACTTTAACTTCTTCTCTGCCCCCATTAGATCAGGATATTGATGGGACCGAAGTAGCCTTTTCCAACTGGCTACTTCAGGCAGCCGATGTGCATGCCCCTTGCTCTAACTTTCCCCGCTCCCGCCCCAATGACGCTCACAGGTGGCTTACACCTCATCTGAAAGCATTAAAACTTGAAGTTCGTCAAAAGGAGCGGAAGTGGCGAACAGTGTATTCAGAATTAGATAAAGCCAACTATTGCCGGGCCAGAAAGGATTATCTAAAACTTATCCAAAAACATAAAACTGATTATTTTTCGGAAAAAATCCTTAATTCCCGCAATAAATCAAAAGAACTGTTTAACATCGTGGAGAGCCTTAGTGGCAGTGATAGAACGTCCCAATCTGTGGTCCCCACCCAGGACCTTTGCAATTCACTGAACTCGTTTTTCTTTAACAAAATCTGCACTATAAAACAAAGTATCCTCACTACTCCGTCTCCCTCCCTTCTGGCTGACATCTACTATAATCCTTTAACCCTGGAATCCTTTCCCCTTATTGACGACGCCACTCTATCTAAGCTTTTTGCCAGGGTCAAATCAGGCTCACCCGACGATATTTGCCCCCCACATATTTTGAGAGAGGTGGGAACTACTATTCCTGAAGGCATGCTTTCCATGCTGAATGGATCTCTCTCACAGGGTAAAGTCCCTGACAACCTTAAAAAAGCCCTCCTTATTCCCTTGATAAAAAAATTCGGAGCTGACCCGCTGGATCCGCTCAACTATAGGCCCATATCACTGCTGCCTTACTGTGCCAAATTATTGGAGGCTCACGTCTGTGACAGTATCTCCAAATTTGTTGAAGAATCAGAGTATCTTGCACCCAACCAGGCGGGTTTCCGCCCATGTCATTCAACTGAGGCAGTTATTCTTTTGGTGCAGAATACTTTGAGGCGGAACGCGGATGAGGGGATCCACCAGGCTCTGGTGCTACTGGACCTTTCGGCTGCGTTCGACACGGTTGACTACACCATCTTGGTCAACCGTGTCGAGCAGGCAGGTCTCAGGGGCCCTGCGCTGAGCTGGATCCGCTCATTCATTACTGGCCGTACTCAATCTGTTAGATTGGGTCCCTTTACTGCTCCCACTATACCTACCACCTGCGGAGTACCTCAGGGCTCTTCATTGTCACCTTTGCTTTTCAATTTATATTTACGCCCCCTTCTGTACTCTCTCAGGAAAGCGAAAGTTACCATCTTCAAATATGCAGATGATTTGCAGCTCATCTTCCCTCTAAACACCAAGGACTCAGTGGAAGATTTTCAAAATACCATGTCTCATATCCTGAGTTGGATGAGCTGCAATCATTTGAAACTTAACCCAGGCAAGACTGAATTGGTCTTGCCTGGGCAGAGTGTACTTAGTTGGAACCCTAGCTTTTGGCCATCTAGCATGGGAGCCCCTCCGTCCAAGTCATCTTCAGTTAAGAGCTTGGGAATTTTTATCAGCGAGGATCTCTCCTTGAAAAGACAGGTAGGCGCAGTTGTGTCATCCTGCTTCTTTCAACTGAAGAAAATTAAGAAAATTGCCTGTTTTTTTTCTCCGGCTGCCCTTACTCAGATCGTCATTTCCCTGGTCCTGTCTAGATTAGACTTCTCCAACAGCCTTTACCTTGGGCTCCAAGCTGGAGAGTTAAAACGCCTCCAGCTGGCTCAAAACCAGGCAGCCAGACTTATTCTGAATCTATCTAAAAGGCAGTCTGTCAGATTAGGGTTGAAACAGCTTCACTGGCTGCCTGTTGAGCAGCGAGTAGCTTTCAAAACTGGGTGTATTTTATTTAAGTCCCTACATGACTCTGGCCCTCAGTTTATCAGAGCTCTATTTAACAGATATGACCCTTCCCGCAATCTCAGGTCTACTCACAAATCCCTTCTGATCGTCCCCTCTTTTAAGAGGAAGCGTCTCGGAGGCTGCTGTTTTGACCATCTTGCAGCCACCTTCTGGAACTCTCTTCCTCTTCAACTAAAACTGAGCGACAACATCTTGAGTTTCAGACATTCCCTTAAAACCTGGCTTTTCTCCCAGGCATATTGCTGAGCCGCCTCATTTCTACTTCTAACTGGTGCGTTTTGTTTCTTCCTATAGCGCCATGAAGCCCCCGGGCGTACGAGCGCTTAATAAATTCATATTAACATTAACATATTAACATTAACATTAACATCTATGGGCACCACTTTTAACAAACGTATTTAGGAGCACAGTAAAGGGACACATTCCTGATTCTTGAAAGATTGCTATAATTATTCTGGTATTTAAAAAGGGGGACTTTTTTATATGAAATACATTTCTAAACATCTCTCCGAGGTAGGTAATGACATTCCCCGAATGGATGGTCAAACAAGCCCCATGTTAGTCTCTGCGGATGATGCTGTTGATCCAGCGCTCAGAAACTTATAATTTTCCAAAGACAAGGCCCAATTTCCATTACACAAAAAGTCCCTTTGCGCTGGGTTAGTGAGATTCTAATGTCTATACAAACTTGCCAATTTCCATTTACTGATACTAATTCTGGCGATGTAATCTTTATTTAGTTGATTGCGTTAGACAAGTTAATACTCCAAAATAAAGACACTTCTAATAAAGACTGACTCATTTGTAAGTCTTATAATGTTTATCTAAATAGTGTGAATAAATGTTCATCAAGTACAAATCTTCAACACAAATCATATATCATCACAAGGCAAAGATCATCGGAAGAGAAAATGACAAATTCCCAATTAATGACAATGAATAAAGGAGTGGATAGGAGAAGAAACAAAGGACTCAAAAACAAAAGGATTTGCAAAAGGTTATGCAAATTCAGATATCAGACTAATACTAACCCAATTAGGAAATGCTATTCTCTGGCCACGAGAACAGCAAGGGCCCCTCAAGAAGATTTGAAGTGGCAAAGACTATAGTCAGGATACACAGGAGGAAACAGCAAACCGACGACATACGACGATTTCACCCCAACGGTCAGCAAAAATGTCTGCCTAAATCCATCCCACCAGGCACCTCAATTATACCCTAAACCCAACAGACCGACCAACAGAAGTATCTAACATAGGTCTTTTCACACATTTGATTGGTTAAGGAAAGGGGTGTTCTGTCACACCACTCATTACATGTCCATCAATTTTAAAGACTTCATTGTTTTATTCATTCAGATGATAACAGCATACACCCCAGGAAACTCAAGTCCGGGCTTCTATCATCTCTTTCCTCTTCTACGGTCACTTTAATATACTTTGTATATTTTCTGCTGAGCGCCTCTCCGCAGAGGAAGCTTCCTTCCACGTTTGCCGCATTTGTTCTTTCATAAAAGTTCTTGGCAAGCACTCAGGATTCAAAGGACAAGGCAAAGTTCCATTTCTCCTCTTGCTCTCAATTCTCTAATTTCTAGCTTTTTATTTCTCAACTTTAACCCATTATTTGTCATGCAGAATAGAAAGCCACTCATCTACAAGAAACAAACACAAACATTTATTATTCACTTGTAAATGATTTCCTCTACGCTCCAACCCAATGCTGCATTTTATCCCTGCGCAACCCTGGTTAATTATTATTATTTCCTAGCTTGTCATTAATAACATGCACTACATGCACTAAAGCAACATTAGTTATTATTGCTTTACATTAGTCAAAAAGCATTTTGCAGCCTACTTCAGTAATTTAGTACGCGCTTGTGTTGTAGCATTTTCACTTGTTTTAGTTCTTTTCCGGTTATTTTTCACTGCACACCGTTAGTAAATGTTACTAGGGTTAAATCCAAGCAGGTTTCTTTTTACGCGAAAACCCTGCTCCAACACCGTATTAATTGCCCGTGCGGCAAATGGGCTCCAAAACTATTGGTTGCATTTCCTCTCTACATGGGAAACTTAGATCTTAGGATAAAACACACTAAATACTTCATTATGACAAGTTAGCCCCACAACACCAAATGAAAAACCTTCACTATGGTGATCTCAGTCTTGGAGAAAGTAAGCCATTTTAACTACCTAGAGATTCTCTTAACTCCTCCTTTAACTCGAAGTCATTCTTAATTTCAAGGGCACAATATGTTAAAAGAAATGTCACTGCAGAAACCCATCAAAGAAATGATCAATCTATATAAACCTAAATATATTACTGCAGGATCATATGGCACAGGTTTATGGGGAGTTGGCAAACTCTGAAATTCTCCAGCGGGCTGAAATTTGTTTTTTACAGAGATTATTAATGGTTCCCCTGGGGATTGCTACTTTGATTTGCCCTGAAGAACTAGGCCTTACCTGCTTGAAAGACATTCTGGGTCTTGCACCACTATTACTGTGGATTAAGTGCAGGATAAATCCAGTGGCATGGCTAGTTCGATACTAAATCTCTGATTGAATTAATAGGTATGAAAGAATTGTTTGAAAATCCAGCTCTGATCAGCCAAAATTCAAAGAAGAAGTTACATTTTGTTTCCTTAATTATTGTTCGGAATTAAGGCTTCAGAAAACACAGTCCATGGTTGCAATCACAAGATATGTAATGATCTCTATGACAGCTAATGTAGAACCATACCTTGCTTGGGTCCCAAATCCTATGCTATCTCACACTTTTTAGTTTTTTTATGATACATTGGAAGATAACTTTTCCTCTTCAGTGTGTCTGGTCACATGATTTACCGCCCTGTGTGGCAAATTCACCGAACGAAGTACTAGCCATTTTATTTTGTTCTTATATGCTGATCCTGGATGTGAGTTCTTAATTCCTGTTTTACGGAAAACCACTCTAAGAAGTCACACAGAGAGCTTGACCTTTTTGCAAAATCTTTCCACTATAGATACCTGTTTTGCTGTACTTAATTTCATAAGAAGAGCAGTAGCGATCAAGAAAAGATATGAGTTTATCGTTCTTTGAGAAAGGAATAGGATTGTGCTATGCTCCTTCTGCTTTATACTATATAAAAATGTTACTACAATTATTTGTTCACTATAATCTATTTTTTACGTTTATGGCCAAGGCGGAATAAAGAGTTTGATTGATTGTTTGTTACCCAAGATATCATGATATAGGTATAAAGGAAGATGTGTTCCAATTGCCCAGGTAGTTGGTGACCAATCCTAAAGGTTCAACTTGCACTAACAAGAAAAATGATGAATTTGTTGGATACGTTGTTATTAGCCTGTCCTCTACAAACATGAATAGTTTGCATTCTCAAGATCTTACCCTAATGCTGCTGCTTGACTTGATCACTGTAGCTGATAGTTCCAATGCTAGAATGAACAACAGTGGTAGCAATGGACGGCCCTGGTGAGTGCCATTTTTTACTATAAAAGTTCCTAAAAGTAGTCAACTCGTATTACTTATGAGTGAGGAATTCGCATGTAAGGCGTTTATGTTGGTGCAAAAGTATGCCTCTTGGATAATTAAATTAAACATTTGATATACATGATTCCTGTTCATGTTGTGAAGAACATTTCTACATCATCAAAGATAACAGAAGATGCTCTAGTTTCATCGATGCTATTTGAAGAATATCCACCATCTGTCTGATATTGTTCCTGCATAATTTTTTAAGTAACCTGATTAATCATGATGCACTAATTCTTGATAATCAAATGGAGCCAATTTCCTATATTTCTGTTATAGGTTTTGCATCTATATTAGAACATTGGTATGTTGAGTGCTCCTTTAAAAAAACAATGGAGTGCTCTGGGCTTCTAATGGCTAGTAGAAGCCCGGAGCATCAACATTCCAATGTTTGATCACAGCAACAGCTGTGAACATAGGCCTCACGGAACCCCAGGGAGTTTCAACCCTCTCAGGTTTCTTGAGGTCTTTGATTTACAAATTAGAACATTCTGCACTCTAGGGGCAGAATGTTCCAATAGCCTTAGCGTGCTCCATAGCAGGCTCTACCCGCCTTTGGCTCAGGCCTTCAATGCCGGAACGGTCCTTTAATGGCAGGTAGAGCCCGCTACGACTGTCTCTGAGGCTATAATAATTAGTGAAATAGGCCTGTTGTTCCCATAATCTACTGGAACTCTTCCTTGTTTGTATACTAAAATAATATTACATTCTTGCTGGGAATCAGGGAATGATTGGTTTTTGAGTGAAGGAAATAAGGCTGAGATTGCTAATCATCTTGATATCCAATCTGGTTGAGTTTTAAATCTGTTTAACAAATGTGCAAATAATCTATTTTAAAATGTAAAGATATTATAGGCGCACGAATCTCATATATATTTATATTCTATGTTCTGAAAACATAGATGGATTGTTCAGATCGGTTGTTGTTTTTTTGTGTCAAGATCTTTGGGTGGACTCTGCTTTGCAGGTGAATAAAGACATATCTGGTTGTTACACCCAGTCCTTCTGAAGATAGTTGTACATTGGCCCACATGCGTTTCCTTCTCATTGTGTCGTTTCCAATGATATGATCTATTTTAATCCCTCTAACTGGTAGACAATGAGCCTAGTACATATTTCTTGCTTTCTTTCGTAACCAAAGGGGGTGATTGTTTTCATATAAACGTGATGAGTCAATTGTAGAATAATGTATGAAAACATAAGCAAGTATTTATTTGTAGCCCAAATGTAGGAGCTGTTTTATGTACTATATACGGTGGTCCTTGTTCAATCTTGATGTCAGTACTCTTAATGGGAGAGGAGGGTCATCTGCTTGTGTTGACGCACACTGAATGTGGCTCAATCTGCTCCCTACTCTCTCCTGTGACTTTCACATCAAAATTGTGTACATAATAAGTAATAATATGCCAGCAAAGGAGTAGGTCTCAAACCAGTTATGCAAATTTGTAACTTAGGTTGACACAAAGTGCTTCAGGAAACCATGTGACAAACTGGCAACCTGACAAATACGTTCAATTTAAAAAGGCCAAACTGTGCAAGCGAAATGTGACGCCCTGTTCGTGGGTGAGTGATTGAATCCAATATACAAATGGTTTTAACTAAACCCAGCCAGCGAAAAGAAATCAAATCAGAATGTTTGACTCGCATAAAGAACCGTGAAGCAGAGGGCACTGGGGAAACTGTCACAAGAGAGCCTAGTTCTTTCTCATAAATCAGTAACTGTAAGTTTTATTGGTAAAGTGGAGGAGAGAGCTTACCAAAGTCAGAGTTGTACTTAATTCTTGACAAGTTGGGCTTTCTACTCTGTAGACTCTACAGCATAGAGGGTCAGGCTGGGGCATGCAGTGCGAGCTACTAATGGGCGGACTGCCTGTAGGGCAATCAGGCAGTGCCCAATGGGCTGGTCTGACAGATCAATGTGTGGGCCGTTTTTTGAGCAGTTTGTTGACCTGTTTTATGGCCAGGTGGGCCAGTTTTTACTGTTGATTTCTATGATATCACACAAGCATTGCCTGCAATAAACACAAATGCATGCAGTCTCCCGTATCACTGCAAGGAGTCGAAACGCATCAATGTTACAGAAAATAAGTTGATCGCTGGCAGTTCCCGGTCAGCACTAACTTAATTGTCACTGGATCATTTGGGACGCCGGAGGAACTAGCGGTTACAGGTTTCCCCGTACTTCAGGGACCTGTTGTTAATAACCGAAGGATTGGTTCCGCACATGCGGCATTATCGTAAAGGCAGAAAAGTGAATTGTGAAGAATGGCTGTTCCAGGTTCCTGTATATACATAGGAGCCTTTTGACCAATGCGGAAGGAGGGTTTCTCATCTATACAGTTCAATGGTAATATTGCATTCTAGATAAAAGGCGGCTTTTTATGGTTACGATTGGAGATTACGATTATTCAATTTTGGAATGGAAATTCAAGCCCTTAGGAAGGGGACCAAATATACATGTGGCGAGTGAGAGAATTTGGCGTGTAAAGGATATACAAGCCCTGAGGAAGTCGTGGGTTTACACCCATATACGACGAAACGCGTTGGCATAAGGGAGTGGAAGAATCTGAACAAGTGAACAAAAAATAAAGGAACAGGCCAAACACAGCAAATTGGAAATTCATTGTTTTTTTACTTTGTTGTATTATCAATTTGTATATTATTTGGCTTGTGATTCGGAAAATTGGTAAATTTTGTGTTCAATCTATGATTGATTATTTAGGAGAGATTGGGTGTACACTCTCCCTTTCTGGATGCACAGCGGGATACGGGAAACTTGCTTTGTATTTTTGGTTCTATTGTAAATGTATTGTGTTCACTGTACATGAGCGCCTTAAATCTCTTTAGACACCCATACTCTGCTAAGCACTAACTTAGAACCATGCCTCGCAAAATCAAAGAGATCAAAGACTTCCTGCTGACAGCCAGGAGAAAAGAAGCGAAATCTATGAAAATCAAGAAAAACAAAGACAATGTGAAGTTCAAAGTGCGCTGCAGCAAGTACTTGTACACACTGGTTATCACAGACAAGGAAAAGGCAGAGAAGCTGAAGCAGTCCCTGCCTCCCGGTTTGGCAGTAAAGGAGTTGAAGTAGTCCGGCCATGTAAAGAAACCCAGTTGTTAAAATAAACCACCAAGTCGAGAAAAATACTGTCTAAAACAGGCTGGATGGACTTCTTTATATTTCAGTTATTGTCCAAAATTCCAGTGGTTTCTATATCTCTTTATACACAGAGGTATTTCACATTGTTGTTCACTTAACATCTTCTGATCTTGATTGAGCACTCCACACCCTATTGCTTTTTAATGTTTAAAAACCAATACCAATTATCAACGGTTTTTTTTTTGTCTAAAAACTTTTGGTTTCTCTGCATTACAGATGCAACCAATGCATTAACTGATAGGAATTATGTATTTATCCCAAAACGTTACTGTCCCTACAGTCTTTACTTATACGGCACAGTGAACCAGTGTTGCTTCCCTTTTAACAAAATATGAAAGAAAAGTTGTTTAAGTTGAGAAATAAAGCTACAGGGTGATTAGGTGATTGGGGCATCACAAAAGAATATAAATAGCTGTTAACGCCAGCAATCAGAACAACCACTACATTCCAGAAGTCTAGTTGCTACAAATTTGCTTTTCTTCTTCACTGTTACTGGTCTAACATCTGGTAAAACCTGGGTTCAAGAAGTATTATGCAAAGCTTTTCCTTTCCTCTTTTCTGATGCAGGATTCTTCCCATGCTAACCCATTATTAAACAGTGCCATGATCATTGTTCCCCATCTTCTCTTGTATCAGTTTCTTTTCTGGGCCTAATACAATAGCATCCTATGTCTTCTTGCTTTAGAACACGCTGATGATCAGGTCACTGAGGGTTTGGCATGTTTTTTCACCTTCTTAATTCCATGTGTCCTACCAGCATTAGTGCGGCAGTTCTGGTTTGATTTTAAATCCCGTTTGTTTGTGTGCCGCACCAGCTTTGATTGAGACCTTTGATCTCACAGATTCCATGCTTTCTGTTTTTTGACCCATACACAGTAGGAATCCATTTACCATGAAACGTCTCTGAAGCAGATCCATTCCTAGCTTGACATCCTCTTCTCGGATTAAAGTACTCTTCCACTTTTTTCATCTATTAGATTGTTGAATAATAAGTGGGTTCAGGGCTAGAGAGTGACACTAATATCTGCAACAGGAGAGATGTGACTGCCATTTCACTCATTAGCAGTGTGTTTTGAATGAAGTTGCCATCATAACAAACCGAGTGGGGGGAATGTACCGCAGTGGTGGTCTGTGGGTCCCATTTCTAAAGGGACAGTTGTTTGTGGCAGTGTGACTCATAATTCATGATTCCCATTGACACTGCCAGATAGGTAGGTTTTGGGACATAAACTACCTGAGTACCGACAGCCTGATGGTGCTCCTGGAAATCTTTGGTATATAATGGGTAGAGATGCTTTTCAAGCTATTTGGATTCATATAAACGTTATTGACTCCGGTGGAGTCGTTCCATGTGAGTGTTGTAATTGGAATTTTTTGCTAAGCTAAGTATATCAAAATGTTAAAAAAAAATGAAACATTAAAAAGCCATTCTCCTGAGATTCAAGCAGATAAATTGCATTACTAAAGAATTTTCTCGTATGTTCAAATGCACAGTCTAAGCAGCAATATTCATTTTTCCATTGTTAATTTATGATGTTCTATCCAATGTATAATCAATGGACTTGTAACTGGAGCCGAGATAGTGAATACAACTGTGTCATTGTAAATGATCATATCACTTTTATCAATAGTCCTAAACCTTACTGTAGATTACATTTTCATTTATTAATTTATTTAATGAGTTTTATATAGCGCTGGCTAGACCTGTAGGTATCAGATCGCTTTACATTAGGTTACACGATGCTACACAAAATATAAAAATTACACATTACATCAAAAAATAAGCAACACATTGAGAGAGGAAAGAAAGGTGAGACAAATAGAGCAGAGGGGGGAAAGGGTGAGGTGTGAAGAGGGTGGATGAGGGAAAAGACGTCAGGAGAGACGAAAGGAAGTCTGCCCAAAGACCGTCTGGGTAGGTGACGTCCGGGGAGAGAATCCACAGCCTGTCTCCCCTAAAGCTAAACAAGGTAGCTCCATCGGGCATTAGTCAAATAGCTAGGTCTCAACTGACGAGGGAAAGTTCACAGAAGAAAGTCCAGTGGATAAACAGGGTGGGAACTATGAGCAAGGATGGGTGAGGGCAAAGGTCAATAGCTGGATAGAGGAAAAGAGTAGAGCGGAGAGGGGTAATGGGTAGGGTGAAGGGGGAGGAGGGAGATAAGATCAGGAGAGACGCAGGAGAGTTTGCCCAAAGACCGGCTGGGTAGGTGATGGTCATGGAGGGAATCCATAGACCATCTCCCCTTCAGCTCGCGAGGTAGCTCCACCGGGCATCAGTCAAATTGGGGAGAGGAGTTGGCCTAACGGCTAGGGCGCTCGACCTCGGACCTGGGGATCTGGGTTCGAGTCTCGGTAACGACGCCAAAACCTCCTGTGATTCTGGGCAAATCACTTGATCTCCCCGTGCCTAAAATGAAAGTAACTGGAAAACGTAAAAATGTAACGTAACTGGAAAAATATGTAAAGCGCTCTGATACCTGATTGGGTTCGGGTCTAGTTCGCGCTATATAAAACTCTGCAAAAAAAAAAAAATGGCTAAGTCTCAGCTTTCGAGGGAAAGTTCTCAGAGTAAATGTCCTGGTGGGTGAGCAGGAACAGGGTAGGGTGAGGGCTGGTCAAGATCAGGACGCTGACTAATGATTTTAGACCAGGAGAGATAGAGCATTGAAGAGGGTCCCACTGTGGCAGCCATCTTGAGGACAGGCAAGGGGGATGAGTCCTTGAAGTTCGAATTCAGTCGGTCCCCATTATTCCCTATAACCCAGAAGGGAAGTAGGTGTAAGCTAAGCAGTGGATCGGCAAGGGGACTCACAGGCGGCGGTCACGTTTGGCCCGCAGTCTGTAGCGGCAAGACCCCTGTGCATTATTTAGTATAAAGACCACATCAGAACATTTCGATATATACAAGGTACATATAATAGGGAAATGAGCAGCAAAAAGTAAAGAATGTACATAATCGCAACAAATATTATACATGGAGGTGAATTTGTAAAACAGTTACATGCTGAGGTGGAAAAAAAACAGAATTCCCTGTGAAAGTGTGATACAAACATACAAATACTGAAATTTTTTCTCTTGACAAGGGCCCCTGTGAAATCTGTGCTGAGTAGCGTAAATGAACTGACCCTTGGTAATAAAGGTGCATCCCGAGTATTTTGAGAATAAAAGAAATTAAGATTGGAGTGATAACGCCTATGACAACATAAAAGTGGTTTAGTTACAACCAACTTGAGGATGTAACCTGCAAAAAAACCCAGTGGGAACAATAAAATAATGAATTCCAAAACATCAAACTGTACTTTGTAAATATTGAAACCCAGAGAATACAGACGGTCCACATATACTGTAAATGCTTTATGAACTGGGGCCACATGAAAGGAAAAGTTTAGGCATACAACAAAAAGATGGCTCTGATTTATATTATAGAAACAGGCCTCAATATGAATGATATAATGCTTGCAAGAACAAAATAGATGTTTTTTTATTTGTATTTATAAGTGTCTGCTGTGATTGAGAACTTTGAAAATAATAGAACATTGAGTGGGCAGGGAATCTAATATAAGAAACAGCAACACCGAAAAAGATGTGCTGTCCTCGTTCCACATCCAGAATAGAGGGTTGATAATAGTTTTCTCCATTTAATAACTCCTTATATAGCATTTAGTTCATGAGGAAAGCAGCTCTAAGCATAAAAGATGTATTCGCCCCCCATTTAATTGTTATTTGTATATTCATCACCACACCATACAAAGGCACATAAATACATAAAAAAATATGTCTATAACCTATGCTAGATTTTGGGATTCAGCAGGTTGATACCGAATTTTCAATATCCACTGTACAAAACAATACATATTTCACATTATGCTATGACAAATCAGGAATTGCAACGATGAGGAAACACACATGCACAATGAGCGGAGAGAAGACAATCCACCCCTTGATAGAGGTCCAAGGAGCCCTAGCTTAAGAAAACATTTAACTCTTAGCACTAAACATGTGAAAATCAATATGTGCTTTTATTTTAAATACATTTTATTTTATTTAGATGAGGAGACTTTCTGCTCCTTTAGAGAGGTTCCCGTCTAATTTGACTTAACAGGCACACCTCCACAACCCAGATCTTGTAAGATTCCCTAAGACAATAGTTAGATTCAACAGTATTCGAAATGTCCTTCTTCGTTTATTGAACATTAAGAGTAAAAGGATAGTGTTGTTTTTTTTCTCCAAAATCCTGTCTTTTGAGTGAATGAAAAGCACAAGCAAAAGCACGAGTTCTTTGATAATAAGCCATGCTCTAAGTGAATTTTATTAGAAGATAAGGGCTTCATTGAAACAGCTAAGTGACCATTGGAAATTCAATTTGCTTACAGATCACATGCAGTGATTTTATTGATTTAGTTTGAGAAATGAGCCTTGCATAAAACCCCTATTATTCTTGTTGCTGTTTGCACATCATAACCACACTGTAAATTATTGTAACGATCAGCGAGGATCATAGTTTCAATCGTCGCAGATATACGTATATATATATATATATAGGCCCAGTTGAAAGCATCATGCTGAAACGCGTCAGACATTAACTGCTTTCCTTTTATTTTTGCACTTCTACACTTTTGTAGATTATTGTCATTGCAGTGTGGATGCGGAGGTGCATATATACATACTTTGGGAAGTTTTGAAACAGGATATATACATTTATATATATGTATTCTGAAAAAAACAAAGGTTAAAGTTAATCTGACATTTTAGTTAGATGACATGTCAATGACAATGTAACGTTTAAAAATAAAAAAACACTGACAGTCCCCATGAATAGTTCAGTGAACTGACTATAACTTGCGCACCTGCCATAAACAATTTATAACCTCACAAATTAAATCCCCAATGACATGCTAAATGACATAATTGAAAACATTACTGATGACAACTTAAATGACATAATTGATGGCACTCTACTGTTATAGGTCCAAATGCATATGACAAAATCTTGGAATAAACTATAGTTGCAGAACCATCATAAGGAAGAGACAATTTATCACCATGGTTGCGGGAGGGGACTGGCATCATGAGCCACTCAGTGCACTCTGCATACTTAAGAATGTTAATGAATAGCATAATACACTTAGTTCATCTTCATATGTACTATTTGCTTGCTAAAAATCATCACATATTACTCGGTGCTAAGTACATTAAAAGATGTATAGTCTCTTTAGCTCACAGCTTGTTTGCAAGACCTAGTGTAATCTAATTTAGAAGTAATACAGTATTATTTACTATGATTTTCTTATCTATTTGATTGTACTCTAATAAAGTGCATTAGGTGTACTCATTTGTGCCTTTGATTACAGAATTTCTGTCTTCATGGATCAGAAGGACATGTTTCACAAAGGATTTTGCAATTTTTTTCGTGCGTGAGGACTTCATTTCTTTTCTGTTTTAAGTTTAGACAATATGGCATTCAGCGGGAAACATAACAAGCCTTGGAACTTGTATTGCCTCTGACTCTTCCCCTAGCATCCCAAGGACTACTTTAACAATTCTGAAATTTGAACACACAACTTCTAAGGCGTTCCTTAGTTTCTCTAAAAGCACACATAATTGTGTTCCAAAGTGACAAAGGGCACGGTTCGCAAAAAAATAAAATAAACTTGATTAATTTCAGTTTAAGCCCTATTCTTTTCATACTTTTATATTTTTTGTTTGCATCCACAAAATCCCATGGCCTTTAACATGGACGTTTTCAACTAGGTACATTTATACGCACACTCCTCAACGTTTGTTTTTCATTTTGCACGAAATAAATATTTGCCTTGTAGAGAAATCGTTTCCTTGTATACTCTCTCAATATCAGGGATTTCCATTGCCTTAAAATCAATAATGGATGGCAGAGTGGGCTAAAGAACGGTGATGGATTAAACCCAGATCTTTTGACTGAGTGTGAGTGTTTGATTGATTCAGATGCTCCGTCCATCACCACCCCCTTTTGTACCGCTTTTGGGCGGCATAAGTGTGGCAGGGTATGCTCAGGGTATGCTCAGACATGAGTCCCTTGCTCACTTTGCCACTGGATTCAAGCAAGCCGGGCTGAAGACGGCTGGAATGCCAGAAACCGGTCCTCGGAAGCTTGTTTCCGGTCCAGGGAAGACATGGCTTGGCAGTTCGGGCTGGACTGTTCCCATGAGGCACAGGGTCAGACTGATTTGCATATAGCCATGTCTGAACTGGGGTGGCAGAGTGGGCTAAAGAACGGTGATGGATTAAACCCAGATCTTTTGACTGAGTGTGAGTGTTTGATGGATTCAGATGCTCCGTCCATCACCACCCCCTTTTGTACCGCTTTTGGCCGCCATAAGTGTGGCAGGGTATGCTCAGACGTGAGTCCCTTGCTCACTTTGCCACTGGATTCAAGCAAGCCGGGCTGAAGACGGCTGGAATGCCAGAAACCGGTCCTCGGAAGCTTGTTTCCGGTCCAGGGAAGACATCGCTTGGCAGTTCGGGCTGGACTGTTCCCATGAGGCACAGGGTCAGACTGATTTGCATATAGCCATGTCTGAACTGGGGTGGCAGACTGGGCTAAAGAACGGTGATGGATTAAACCCAGATCTTTTGACTGAGTGTGAGTGTTTGATTGATTCAGATGCTCCGTCCATCACCACCCCCTTTTGTACCGCTTAAAATCAATAATGGTCAGTGATGCTGATTTAACAAATTACATATTTTTTATAAATATATAGTTAGTAATTCCAATATATATATGGAGCTGATTTATGGGGTTGTTTGGAGATTTTTCACACCTATCTTTATATTTATGACTGTATGTTTTGACATTCTAATTAAGTGTGTAAATTGTGTGAAATTCCTTTGGGTATTGGTAAATGACCACCGACTTTTGACGTTTAGTGTATCCACCATATTTCCAATGGCCATTGCCTGCCTCTGTAATAAAACTACTAAATTTTCATCTCCAACAATAAATTTAAGGCTGCTGATATTTCGCCTTACTGGCAGATTTTCTGTGGTCAAATCTTCCGTCTGCCAGTCTTAATGTCTACTAGTTTGCTATCTCATAATACACCTTATGTGCATCTAAGTAAAATTTAGGGCCTAATTACGTCCAACCATCTGCCACCGCAGTGTGATGGAAACAGCTGACACGGAGTCGGCGGTCCCACCCGCCAAATAACGATTAGACCGCCATTTAGATGGTCGGAAGCTGCCTTTTTCTACTGTGGCTTCGGCTGCGGCCCAACAAATGGGCCTCAGCACAAGCAGCAGTGGAAGAAGGTAGTTTGTGCACATCCATGCACTGTGTGCCATCCACCATGTGGTGCCTGGAACACCGTGCATGGATGTTCGGTAGGGCACTACATGTGCTACATGTGCCTTCCAGGCCACCTAGCAGTGGCCAATGGGGGCAGGCGGCCCTGCTTGGCACCACAAAAGTCCCTTCTGGCTGCCTTTTCATGGCAGTTGGACCGCCATGAAAAGATAGTCAGAAAGGGATATCCTAATCTCTACGGCTGTGCCTGTGCAGGCACTGCTCCCATTGTAGGGTTGGGAATTGGACCGGCGTCCAGATGGGATAATTAATCATTTTGAAGGCGGCAGTCCTACCTCCCAGCTCCGCGCTCCAACTGTCGGTATTATAATACGGCGTTCAGACCGATTCCCAGGATGTTGGACGGCTGACGGTGGCCGTCTGCCGGACATCATGATGACCCCCTAAGTTGTTCAGAAAGTTATTCGATTTATGCCAATAATGTCTACAAAAATAGTGCAATATTGGATTTTGCATCAATAAAGGAAGAGAAGAGAAGAAAAGGATCAATATAATTAGACTTTCCTAGAACTCACTACCCACATAATAGAGGCAGAAAAAACAATGAATACATTTTTAGGTTTTACATGTAAAATGAGTGTAGAAGCTCACGTCCTTCGACTGCTGCCTGCACGAAGTAAGCACCTGCACAAAGTAAGCACTGGTTGCTGTCAGCAACTGACATTCACCAAAATTCAGAACTTGGCTTGGACATATTCTTTTATAGATAATTTGCCTTGTGCATCAAGTTGAACCCTCCTGAAACAGACAGACTCTTTCATGGTGGGATGATTCATTAAAAATCACATTCAGTTGTGCTTGTGTGCACAAGAGTTTCACTGGCTCACTGAATCTCTGCTATCACCTGGAGTGGAACCTCTCATTTGAGGCCCATGTAACTAAGAAATCTCACACAACTAGCATTGACCGACTCCTTCAGAAAATAAGTTCCACTCTTCCTTTAGCTAACTTCACATCCTGTTTAAGTTCAAGAGCCCTCCAATGAAGATGTGGCGTAATGACCAGAGCTGCGGACTTTGGAGCTGGGGAACCAGGGGGCTTATTTACAAACCCATTTGTGTCACTGAGACGCCCTTTTTGAGATAGACTGTGGCGCAGTGTGGTGCCCCATATTTACAAGGACACGTAAAGCCACCATGCATGGCTTTTCGTGTCATCTTAAACATGGCCACTTTTCACACAGCACTTTGTCTGAAAGGGGCTTTCCATGGGTGTTGCTGTGGGTGTTCCCACGCAACACCCATGGAACCTGACACAGTCCCAGATTTACGAGAAATCGTAAACCTGGAAATGCGTCAGAATGGTATGCTCCCCCATGGGAGGCATAGCGAGGTGCAACGTGGAGAAATGTTTTCATTTCTCATCTTTTTTCCTCTTTCTATGCGTGCTGCATTATGCACAAAAACAATCTCCCCGCACCACATGCGCCTTTGCACCATGGCGCAAGGCAGCCAATTGTGCGCCAGCACAGGGGGAAGCACAGGTATCTGTCATATCGTTGTAGATATGACGTATCCCTGTGCTTTGAAAGTGACTCAGTGCGGCAGCCAAATGGCTTGGAGGGCACGAGTCATTTTCTCGTAAATCTGACCTCAGGTTTCAGCCTCGGCATTGGCTCAACATCTTGTGATTCTGGGCACATCACGTAATCTCCCTCCCTGTGCCTACCAGAAATGAATGTGTCCTTTTGTAAGGTAACGGGTACTCATGTAAAGCGCTCCAATACCTTAGGGTCAAATTTGCGCTATATAAAACTGCAACAACAAAAAAATGATGGCATACTTGCTTCACGAGTACCCGCTGAAGGCCGCTCATCACACTTTGACCCCATTTATTAGCGAATACAGAACTATGGCCTAGATGCATCATTGAGAATTGCATTCGCAAACGGTGCGAATCGCAATTTTCGGCCGTTTGCGAATGCAATTCTCAAATTTGGGATGCATCATGTTTTTCACAATTTTAGGGATTGCAACTATGTTGCGATTTCTAAAAGTGCGATTGCATTTAAGAAATCGCAATTTCAGATTTCTTAAATGCAATGCATGATCATTTTGAAATTGCGAATTCGCAATTTGGAAGGGGTAAATTAACATGAAGTTGAACTTCATGCTAATTTACCGAAAACTTTCAAATATGCACAAATTACATTTTTGAAAGTTTTAATTTACACACACACATGTCCTTAGGGCATGTGTGTGTGTAAATTGCACTTAAAGTTCAATTTCAGGGGTGCAGGGAGGGGTTCTTTGGAACCCCCCCTGCACCCTTTAAATTGCATTCACATTTTGCGAATCGCAAAATGAAATTGCAAAAAAATGAATGCCTTCCCATTCAATCCTATGGGCCTTTTGGCCCATAAGAATCAATGAGAAGGTTTTCCTTAATTGCGATTCGCAAATTGTGAATCGCAATTAAGGAAAAATAAGGAATCGCAAAAAAACCCGATTTTTTCATGCATTGCCGTTTGCGATTTCTAAATTGCGATTCCTTAATTTTCGCAATTTAGGAATCGCAAACGGCAACAATAATGCATCTACAACCATATCAGTTCTACCCTCCTTAATATGCATTAATTTGAATCCTACAAAACATGTACGAAGCTGACAGAACCCTTTATCTTGTCCACACACTTAATATTCGACAGTCTAGACATCTTCCATTTGTTGGTCGAATGGTTATTATACACAGAAGAGTGCAATTTTCAAAGCAGACGAAGGAACTGCCCGTCACAGTTTGGGAAAAACAAAACACAACGATGGCTCTAAACAGATAGATGTCTCTCGCGTAAATATGTCGTTTATTCCTGTTTAACAATGTCTGAAGTAGTGAAAATCTGTAGCCTCTTTATGGGCCTCAAATACCTCATTCACTAAATGTCTCTCTAAAGCCTACAGAGAATTTCACCAGAGACGGTGTAGTCATTCACCAACCATGAGTAACACCCAAAGATTTTTAGAAAGTAATCCTGCCTTCTTCATCAGCCTACATGTGTTCACTTGCTGCAGTTTCCAAAGCACGAGCTGATAAGTCATCTGGGTCGAAAGAGAAAAACAAAGCCAAAGCAGGATTTTCTAGAAAATCCAGCTTGGAAGCTAACAAAAGGCACGCTCTGCACATAAGCACAGTTGTCATTCAAGGCTCTTGATTCCTCCTAATTTAAGAGCAGCCTGCGGGGGGGATGTGTACACAACAAGAGGTTTTCCCATTTAAAGGGGAGTGGAGGACATTATTGGAGGTCCCTTGCTCCATGACCGAAAAAGATAAAGTTTGGAACTAGAAAATAATAATCAGAATGACTATTTACTGAGAAAAATGGCATGAAACGTTTCTTTGGAAAAAGAAAAGATTTGGAAAAACTTACGGCGAAAGGAAATAGCTGTTAAGGGAAAGCTAGAATTATAACAAAACATTGAAGCTTGATGACATTTTGGGAGGATAAAAAAAGCATAGTTTGTTTGAGGGTATCGCCCCCAATTTACTTTCCGTACAAACGGAAAAGGGGCTAATTTCAATTAGCTTAATTTTAGTTGATTAGTTACAACAGATTCCGTTTTGGAGACACTTGTTAAGAGGACTACAGAGATACCACTTTATATTAGAACCAATACAATATATACACAGACAGGCAGGCGGGCGGGCGGGCGGGCAAGGTGGCAGGCGAATAGAGGTATTCAGTGAAGAAACCAAAAGTTACATAGACGTTGTAGTTGGCATCAGATTTCACTCGTACAAAACAATGGAAATTCAGCAGTTATAGTTACCTGAGCTAACTGTAACTTACACCCCCCATGCACTGCTTGTGATCACACATATTACAACATTAATGACAAGGCCAGTGACATCACTGATTACATCTCCAATGACATCACTGATGATATCATCCAGTGAGTGTAAGTGTTTCATAAACGTTTGAGAGTCTTTACTACCAATGAGTGATACTGTTTTTAACATATGTCTTTCGAGGTGGCTTTTTGACTCTAACAGTGTGGTAGTGTATGAGTGGTAGTAGGGGTGTGTGCGTGGGTTTGTAGGTGGCTGTAAGGGTGAATAAATGGGGCGTGAGTAGCTGTATGGGTGAGTGAGTAACTGTGTGAGTGGCTGTATTTGTGAGTGAGTGGGTGTGTGTCTGTATGGGTGGATAAGTGGCTGTATGAGTGGGTTAGTGTGTGAGTGGCTGTATGGGTGACTGAGTGGCTGTGTGAGGGGAAACAACCTCTACAACGAGGTCATAACACCGCGATACCTTTGCAACGCGGTTGTTCCAACGACTGCATTGTTAGTACGGGATGCATTTACATCCCAAGTCTTTACAACAACTTCCACTAGGGAGCGCTGAGGTATTGGAAATGAATTCCAACACCTTCCCTACTGTTGCACAAACTGGAGGAAGAATAGTAAATACTACTATTCCTAAGTCCAGCGGGCCCCTTAGTGGAAGTTGTAGTAAAGATTTGAGATGTAAATGCATTGCGTATTAACAACGCAGTCGTTGTAACAACTGCATTGTAATAGCATGCGATGTAATACATTGCGTTGTAAAGTGCTATATTCTGTGTGAGTGGCTCTATGGGTGGATGGGGGAGTGTGTGTGTGAGTGGTGTATGGGTGGCTGAGTGGCTGTGTGAATGGCTCTATGCGTGAGTGACTGAGTGTGTTAGTGGGTGTATGGGTAAGTGAGTGGCTTTTTGAAAAGCTTTATGGGTAAGTGAGTGGGTGTGTGAGTGGCTGTTTTGCACACTAAGTATCTGTGTTAGTGTCTGTATAGATGAATGAGTGAGGAGGTGTGTGAGTGCTTGTATCGATGTGTGTATGGGTATGTAAGTGGCTTTCTAGATGAGTGAATGTATGTGCGAGAGGCTGTATGGGTGAGTGAGTAGCTCTGTTAGTAGCTTTATGGGTGAGTGAGTGGCTTTGTGAGTGGCTGTACAGGTAAGTGAGTGGTTGTGTGAGTGGCTCTATGGTTGAGTGAATCGGTGTGTGGCAGTAGTTGAATGGGTCTGTGAATGGAAATGTGAGTGGTTGTGTGGGTGGGTGTATGAGAGGTTTTATGGGGGTGTGAGTGGGCGGGTGAGTGGTTATGTGGATGATGTCATCAGTGATTTCATTTGAGATGTAATAGTGATGTCACTAACCATGTCATGATTAATGTCATAAGTGAGGTCATAAGTGGTGAATTGTGGGGACATAAGGTATAGTTAGCTCAGGTAACTATAACTTCTGAATTAATAGGTTTTATACAAGTGAAATGTGAGCCTAATTATAATGTATCTGTAACCTTTGTTTTTTTCACTGAATTTCTAAGTTTAATAAAATGCTATTTCCTAACTATAATGTCCATGAAACCCTTGGGTTTTTTTCAGTGAAGTTCTAAGGTTTTTTTAATTCTATTTCCAAACTATATCATCGTTGTAACCTTTAATTTGTACACAGCTTTGTACAAAATGTCTACCCAACTGAAGTACTTTCTATTGGTTAATTAGTAAGGGCTACCTTGTTGCGTAAATGTCTAGTGCATATTATACAGTTCAGCTGTGTAATGGACCAGGTTGAAATGTCTTCTAAGACCTTGTGTGCTTTTCAGCAATGTCATTGTTCCTCATGCATCTTTATCCAGCACATTTAAAATCCACAAATATATAAGTGACTCTATGGATGTGACTGGGTGCGTGGGTTTCTGAATGGATCTGTGAGTGGATGCATTAATCTCAGAGTGGGTCTGTGATTTAGTGCAGGAGTCTCTGAGTAGGTCTGTGACTCAGCATGGAAGTGTCTGAGTGGGTGCTTGAGTGTCTGAATGGGTCAGTGAATGATGTGTGAGTGCCTGAGTGGGTCTGTGAGTGAGTGAATGTGTCTCTGAGTCGGTCTGTGACTTGGTGTGTGAGTGTTTCAGTGGGTCTATTGGCAGGTGCATGGGTCTCTGAGTGGTCTGTGACTGGGTGCATGAGTCTGAGTGAGTCTGTGAGTGGGTGCATGAGTCTTTGATTGGGTCTGTGAGTGGGTGCATGAGTCTCTGAGTGGGTGTGTGACTTGGTGCGGGAGTCTCTGAGTTGGACCATGAGTGGGTACATGAGTATCTGAATGGGGTGTTAGGGAATGCATGAGTCTCTAAGTTTGTCTGTGAGTGGGTGTGTAAGTCTCTGAGCGGGTCTGTGAGTGGGTGCATGAGTGTTTGAGTGGGTCTGTGGTTAGGTGTGTGAGTCTCTGAGTGGGTGCATGAGTGTCTGAGTGGGACTGTGGTTGGGTGCATGATTGTCTGTGTGGGTCTGTGAGTGGGTATGTGTCTCTGAGTGGGCCTGTGAGCGAGTGCATAAGTCTCTGAGTAGGTCTGTGAGTGGGTACATGAGGCTTTTTAGTGGGTCTGTGGGTGGGTGCATAAGTCTTTGAGTAGGTGCATAAATGTCTGGTCTTGAGTTCATGTCCAAGGAACATATAGCCGCCAATAGTTCACGGATTGGATAGAAGACCATTCCACACTTCTATGGCTGTTACCAATAAGGCACTTCTGCTAGAGCAAAACAAACAAAAGTAACCTGGTCAAGATTACTGTGAGTGTGCCAATTTGAGTCTAGAACCATAAATCCATTAATGACATTGCAGTGATAGCACTGGGCTAGAAAAAATTCCCATCAGCCCACCCATCTGGTGGAGTATCGTCACGTGGGAGATGTATCATAAATCCAATTCTTAATCAAGGCACCTGGTAATGATGCAAAGATGGATTTTGCAGATATAATCTTAGACCACAGTGCTTCACTGGTGATGCCAATGGAGTGCAGTGCAAATGAAAAGTGGAAGTGAAGATAAAATTGACTCGAAGGACCAAAAATCAATTTATTAAGTATGGTACTAGGGTCAAATCTAAAAGCAAAGCCCAATAGTTTTAAATAATAACTATGTCAAGGCATGGTGTATTAAGGTCGACATGTTTCAGCTAGATGGACAACTGGTCCTAGCTTTCTTCAGGACCTGGTGAATACTGCGACTGCAAACTTGAGTAAAATAAATTTACAATGATAGTGAATATGTACACTCATAAATGGATAAATCCTACCAGTTACTCTGAGCCCAGATGTATACTGGTGATAATCCAATCATGCCGTCTTTCCCAGCGTTCTGTGGGAAAGTGCCTCACCTCACCCGGTCACCCACTCGGGAATAAGGAGGCCCCGCTCTGTCCGTCGGTACCTCTACACCAACTCCCTCTCGGATGTTGGTGTAGAGGTACCGACGGACAGAGCGGGGCCTCCTTATTCCCGAGTGGGTGACCGGGTGAGGTGAGGCACTTTCCCACAGAACGCTGGGAAAGACGGCATGATTGGATTATCACCAGTATACATCTGGGCTCAGAGTAACTGGTAGGATTTATCCATTTATGAGTGTACATATTCACTATCAATGTAAATTTATTTTACTCAAGTTTGCAGTCGCAGTATTCACCAGGTCATGAAGAAAGCTAGGACCAGTTGTCCATCTAGCTGAAACATGTCGACCTTAATACACCATGCCTTGACATAGTTATTATTTAAAACTATTGGGCTTTGCTTTTAGATTTGACCCTAGTACCATACTTAATAAATTGATTTTTGGTCCTTCGAGTCAATTTTATCTTCACTTCCACTTTTCATTTGCACTGCACTCCATTGGCATCACCAGTGAAGCACTGTGGTCTAAGATTATATCTGCAAAATCCATCTTTGCATCATTACCAGGTGCCTTGATTAAGAATTGGATTTATGATACATCTCCCACGTGACGATACTCCACCAGATGGGTGGGCTGATGGGAATTTTTTCTAGCCCAGTGCTATCACTGCAATGTCATTAATGGATTTATGGTTCTAGACTCAACATGGCACACTCACAGTAATCTTGACCAGGTTACTTTCGTTTGTTTTGCTAGCTGTTATAGGGGCCCAAGTTGCCTTGGTCGTTAAATATGCCCTTTTGACCCTCCCCCACCCCATTTTCTCAACTTCTGCTAGAGCTTCTTATGAAATTGTATTAGAGCCTGTTTAACGGATAACCCTAGTATACAAGTGTGGGCCCACTTCACAAATGTCCCACTAAGGATAAAGTGTCTGATTGTTTACTGGTCATGGTGACATGTTAACCCTGGATTGTGGTGCGGCAGCGGTGGCAAGGATGAAAGTGATTTCCTAACCAACACGAGCACAGCAGCCCCTTACTTGGAGATCATGGTGATTGTGTGTGAAGACTGAGCACATGCGTACTTGTTAGGTATTAATTGTAAACTCATTAGGTACTGCATATGTCAGGCCTCACATTCCATATTGGTCTGTTGCCTTGCATTGCAATGATAAATGTTCTGCATGTCATTACGCTGTTGCTACAGGAGTGGATTGATGAGCATCACACTATTACTGATTGCTTTGTTTCTGATTTTAGATTGCTTGTATGTTTTCCAGATTGATTGACACCACATTTGTGGTACTATTTATTTAGCAGATGTCTAGTGCCTTCAGAATCCTACAGACTGCCAGTCTTAGTTATCTAGATAAAATGGGAGCATTACATTCTCAAGAGTCCCCTACATCTTTATAAGGTAGTCTTCTCGATATTTCATGATTACTGCATATGTTTACATGTTAATTTAGTAATTGCAGGTTAATACATCTCAACCTACATTGAACTGATTTCAGGTGATGTCCCATGACCTTTTGGAAACTGGCAGTCAAGCAGGCACCAGCCCAGCATCACAGCAAATCTTCAATACTCTGTGGAGTACTCCCCTTCTTGGTCAATAATAACTTGTACTGGTGTAAAATGGAAATGTCTGGATACAACTTTTATGTTCATATTTTAGACAGGAGAGGTTGATACACTGCCAAAAGTTATGGAATCAGTTTTAGGTGGTTCCCTTTCAAATTCCATTTTCTAGCTGGACTGCAGGCAAAACTATTGTGCAAGGTGATAACTCTCATGGTGGGTAGTGTTCTTGCTGGCTCCAACTAGGAGTATCCCATAACATAAGTGTATGCTGCTTGCTTTGATGTTAGATTAATTTAATTTACATATATAGTGCCAAATGCTGGAGTATGAAAAGTCTGAAATCCAGGTTGTGGTTTCAAACACAGTGTTTGCTGGCAAACAAGAATGTGAAAAGAACTATGGCTTTGAATGTCAACATCACCATTCTTTCTTTACAAGCCTGCAACGTTCCAAAATGAAAAATAAATTGGGTCTGAGTAGACTATGGGCACTGATTGTATATTTTTTTATTGACAACCACACTAAAAACAAGGTTTTACTCTTGAGAGAGAAGCTGAACCCCCAATCTGGTTGAGTACATACTAGAGTCAAGTCCGATTTCCTTCATTTCTTTCATCTCTTTTGTCATGGTCCTCCATTTGCCTTTTATTTGTTTCAATTCCTACCTATTTTCTCTTCTGTTTGTCTGCGATTCTATTCTTGCCTCTTTTTTGCTGGTTTTCCTCTTCATATAATGTATTTCCAACTCTTTACATGTGCTGTGTTTCTTTTCATATATGTGAACTTTGCTACGGTAACGTAGTCCCTGTGACATTCTCCCAACCAATTCTACTATTGAAAACTGTATTTCTCTGTCTTCATTTCCCTGTGCCATTTTTATTTGGTCTCTGAGTACTCACACGTCAACCTATTTTTATTTTGTTGCATTGCAGTTGTGGTTCTTTGTTTTTAGGTCTCGCCTTTTCCATTCCGAAGGAATGGGAAATGGAGAGAATTCAAGTGCTCAAAATACTCGTGAAACCAAGGGCTTTTTGGTGCGGTTTTCTTTGAGTTCACGTGAATCACGTGACCAAACAAGCACGCGCATCAGCATCCCTCCCTCCCTCCTAATTGCATTTTGTTCACGGCCGCCACCACATCAAAGGGCTTCTCCCAGCGTGTGCTCTGCGGCTTCTCCTCCCCTAATTATTCATGGCTGGCCGGCCGTACTTTCAGTTTCCCGGCCGCTCTTTATTGAAAGCTTTTTGCCTATCTCGCTGTCTATCCTCGATCACTCCGCTGCTCTCTAGCTATGCTTGTTATTTATTCCTTTTCGTGTCCGTCTGTTCTCCATGTTACTCTCGGCTTCGGCTGCCTCTCTGCTGCCCTCTTCTGTGGCTCACCCCCTTATCTATTCTCCTCTGTGCCTCTTTCTCATGTGTGCTTCTCGTTCTGCCCCATCTCTCCCCCACTGTATCTGTCACTCCTGTCTGTCTATCCTCGGCCCCTGTGTCTCCTCTCCACTGCTGTCCCCCCCTATCGTTTCTCCTCGTGTCCGTCTGTTCTCCATGTTACTCTCGGCTTCGGCTGCCTCTCTGCTGCCCTCTTCTGTGGCTCACCCCCTTATCTATTCTCCTCTGTGCCTCTTTCTCATGTGTGCTTCTCGTTCTGCCCCATCTCTCCCAAACTGTATCTGTCACTCCTGTCTGTCTATCCTCGATCACTCCGCTGCTCTCTAGCTATGGTTGTTATTTATTCCTTTTCGTGTCCGTCTGTTCTCCATGTTACTCTCGGCTTCGGATGCCTCTCTGCTGCCCTCTTCTGTGGCTGTCTATCCTCGATCACTCCGCTGCTCTCTAGCTATGCTTGTTATTTATTCCTTTTCGTGTCCGTCTGTTCTCCATGTTACTCTCGGCTTCGGCTGCCTCTCTGCTGCCCTCTTCTGTGGGTCACCCCCTTATCTATTCTCCTCTGTGCCTCTTTCTCATGTGTGCTTCTCGTTCTGCCCCATCTCTCCCCCACTGTATCTGTCACTCCTGTCTGTCTATCCTCGGCCCCTGTGTCTCCTCTCCACTGCTGTCCCCCCCTATCGTTTCTCCTCGTGTCCGTCTGTTCTCCATGTACTCTCGGCTTCGGCTGCCTCTCTGCTGCCCTCTTCTGTGGCTCACCCCCTTATCTATTCTCCTCTGTGCCTCTTTCTCATGTGTGCTTCTCGTTCTGCCCCATCTCTCCCCCACTGTATCTGTCACTCCTGTCTGTCTATCCTCGATCACTCCGCTGCTCTCTAGCTATGCTTGTTATTTATTCCTTTTCGTGTCCGTCTGTTCTCCATGTTACTCTCGGCTTCGGATGCCTCTCTGCTGCCCTCTTCTGTGGCTGTCTATCCTCGATCACTCCGCTGCTCTCTAGCTATGCTTGTTATTTATTCCTTTTTGTGTCCGTCTGTTCACCATGTTACTCTCGGCTTCGGCTGCCTCTCTGCTGCCCTCTTCTGTGGGTCACCCCCTTATCTATTCTCCTCTGTGCCTCTTTCTCATGTGTGCTTCTCGTTCTGCCCCATCTCTCCCCCACTGTATCTGTCACTCCTGTCTGTCTATCCTCGATCACTCCGCTGCTCTCTAGCTATGCTTGTTATTTATTCCTTTTCGTGTCCGTCTGTTCTCCATGTTACTCTCGGCTTCGGATGCCTCTCTGCTGCCCTCTTCTGTGGCTGTCTATCCTCGATCACTCCTCTGCTCTCTAGCTATGCTTGGTATTTATTCCTTTTCGTGTCCGTCTGTTCTCCATGTTACTCTCGGCTTCGGCTGCCTCTCTGCTGCCCTCTTCTGTGGGTCACCCCCTTATCTATTCTCCTCTGTGCCTCTTTCTCATGTGTGCTTCTCGTTCTGCCCCATCTCTCCCCCACTGTATCTGTCACTCCTGTCTGTCTATCCTCGGCCCCTGTGTCTCCTCTCCACTGCTGTCCCCCCCTATCGTTTCTCCTCGTGTCCGTCTGTTCTCCATGTTACTCTCGGCTTTGGCTGCCTCTCTGCTGCCCTCTTCTGTGGCTCACCCCCTTATCTATTCTCCTCTGTGCCTCTTTCTCATGTGTGCTTCTCGTTCTGCCCCATCTCTCCCCCACTGTATCTGTCACTCCTGTCTGTCTATCCTCGGCCCCTGTGTCTCCTCTCCACTGCTGTCCCCCCCTATCGTTTCTCCTCTCTCCGTGCAGCCGCTCCTCTGTGCCTGTCTCTCTTCTGTGCCTGTCTGTCTCTCATTTGTGCCTGCCTGTCTGTCTCTCCTCAGTTCTGCTCCGCACACTGTTACCCTGCATGCTTCGAGTGCAGCACTCAGCACGCCGCTCGCTTCCTCATTCCTCCGACAGAGTTTCCCAGAAAGGTGCTGAGGAGAGGGTGTCTCAAGAACTTGTACGACATCAGCGTTCTCTCTATTTCTCACACTTCCATCTTCTTGACTTTCCACCTTTCCCTCCCTTTTCACCTCTCCTTTTTTTCTTCTTCCTTTTCCCCCTCCATCTGTTTCTTTATTTTTCTGTTTATTTCATTCTTTTTGGTTTCCTACTCCTATTTCTTTGGCTTGTGTTTCTTTCTCTTCGTCCCCTATTTCTTTCTTCCTTCTTCTCTATTTCTTCCTATCACATCTATCTACCTTCTTCCGTTCCCTCCCTTCCCTTCTTTTGTGTAGCACACTTTTACAATGTATTTTTTCCTTGTTTTGTGCCAGGGCTCTCTTTGTGTAGGGGTCGCACTCAATAAGCAGCATTCCACCCATTTGATTAAAGTGAGGTGCACTATGAGTGAAGTTTTAAAGAGGAGAGGGAGGTGGCTACTTAGAACTCGCTAGATTGTATACAAACGCAACAGAGCAAAGAGACTGAAAGATTCAAACCTGGATGTGGTGCCACGCAGCTTGGGAGTGGATAGTTAACAAGATTAACAAGCATTGGCATAGCCAATAGGTCAAGCATTTGGGACCTTATAAGTGTTTAGCCATGCAACAGTTGGTGTTGTTGCACCAAGGATATTCTGCTGCATAACTAAATACTTATAGGGTCCAAAAAGCGAGACCTATTGGTTATATTTATACAGGCACGCGCTTTTGGGCCATAAACTTTCACGGCCATCTGTTCCCCAGCTCTAGCACCTCCCCTCTCTCTCCCCGCGCACAGCCTTACTTGCATTTCTCCTCCCCCTCCCCAGCCAGCTTCCCCCAGGCCGTGTTCCCTCCCACCTCTCCTCCTCTCTCCCTGCTGGCATCCCCCCTCCCTTCTCGCTCAGTCCTTCTTGTTTGAGTCTGTCTTGCCCTTTGCCCTCTTCCTTCCTCCTCCATTTGTCCTGGCGCCTCCATTTCTCACCCCGCTTGGCTGCACCTCTTGACACCTCCCGGCTCCTGCTCATATCTCTGCTGTAACGCATTAGACCCACAATGGGTATTCGCCGATTCATCGCTTTCCTGCCTCTTAGACTTCCAGTTCCAGCGCTTAAAAGCCTCTTTTCCCCCCAACACCGTCTTGTCAGGCCTCCATCGCGTTCTTTCTATTGTCACTGTTATGACTCCATGGCGTCTTTCCACATAGGTGTCCTTTCAGTCAGAATCTCTGCCTCCAGTTTTTCCCCATCCTCAGAGTCTATTTTACGTTTTTGTTGTCTTTTTGCCGATCTCAATTCAACCCCCGTAGCCCGTCTCCAACCATCTGTTTACTTCCATTCCTCTTCCTGTAGTCCCTTCACTTCCATCTGCCGTGGCTCCCCCTCGTCTCTTTTCACATCGTTTGCTCTCCCTTGTGCTTTTCTATCCTTTTCTTTGTCCACTTCCATCTCACCCCCGGTTACTCATCTAAACCCAATTCTTCCGTTATGTTTAATCCCCTTCTATCTCGCCGAAATTTCCCATGTCTTCACCTTTACTCGCATTCCGTTCACGTCAGACTAAATTCTACCCTCATGCTGATCTAGAAGTCCTATCTCCGCCATCTAGGTTTCAGTTCTATCGCCACTCTCGTTCACTGACTAATATCTCTCCCAGGAGTTGAGTTCCTTGAAGTAAGTGGGCGGTCATGTGGGCGCTATCTGCCAGCACCAAATGTGCACACCAGGGGCCGTGGATGCTAAAACACCACGGTGAAATGAAGTCCCCACAGTACCCTCGTGAGCCTTCTGCCTCCTCCCGCGTGCACGACCTGACCTGCCGGTGACTCACGCACCACACACTCCCTGAACCTCGGCCGGTCACACTCTGAGCCGAGACGCGCGCCTTTATTCCCTCATTCTACCCGAGCTGTGCTGTCTTCACAGCCGGGTGATTGACGCTGTAAGGACTTCCCCAAGGAGAATGCCTTTGAGTGCCCCAACCAATCACCGCCGCCTCTGGGGGTGTCTAGTTACACTGGGCTGTACACGCCGCTCAGCTGCCTCATTGTATTGTTGACCCTTCTTTAGTTCAAGGCCTCTGTTTGGTGCATGAACGAAGCAGGCACTAATATTTCTTTAGGTGTTTTTTAAAGCACCTTTTGTAGATTTATACAGTTTAAGTGCCAGGTCGTTCATAACAATACATCTTGGCTTTGGGGATAGATGCTCCACTGTGGAGGTGCACGTGTGTTTTTTTACATCGAAACCAGTTACGTGTACATTTCTCAGCAATCCCCATACAGACAAGCATTTGCAATGCAATAGGTCTCGCATTCACGAGAGTTTGAGCTATTACAATTGCAAATAACAATGCCTTTTATTTTTGTTTTCATTTTAAAAACATAAAGGGCTTTGTCATTTACAAAACCAATAGCTCAAACTTTCCTACTGCGAGACCTATTGGCAACGCCAGTGCTTGTTTTAGGTCTTGCCTTTTCCATTCCGAAGGAATGGGAAATGGAGAGAATTCAAGTGCTCAAAATCCTCGTGAAACCAAGGGCTTTTTGGTGCGGTTTTCTTTGAGTTCACGTGAATCACGTGACCAAACAAGCACGCGCATCAGCCTCCCTCCCTCCTAATTGCATTTTGTTCACGGCCGCCACCACATCAAAGGGCTACTCCCAGCTTGTGCTCTGCGGCTTCTCCTCCCCTAATTATTCATGGCTGGCCGGCCGTACTTTCAGTTTCCCGGCCGCTCTTTATTGAAAGCTTTTTGCCTATCTCGCTGTCTATCCTCGATCACTCCGCTGCTCTCTAGCTATGCTTGTTATTTATTCCTTTTCGTGTCCGTCTGTTCTCCATGTTACTCTCGGCTTCGGCTGCCTCTCTGCTGCCCTCTTCTGTGGCTCACCCCCTTATCTATTCTCCTCTGTGCCTCTTTCTCATGTGTGCTTCTCGTTCTGCCCCATCTCTCCCCCACTGTATCTGTCACTCCTGTCTGTCTATCCTCGGCCCCTGTGTCTCCTCTCCACTGCTGTCCCCCCCTATCGTTTCTCCTCGTGTCCGTCTGTTCACCATGTTACTCTCGGCTTCGGCTGCCTCTCTGCTGCCCTCTTCTGTGGCTCACCCCCTTATCTATTCTCCTCTGTGCCTCTTTCTCATGTGTGCTTCTCGTTCTGCCCCATCTCTCCCCCACTGTATCTGTCACTCCTGTCTGTCTATCCTCGGCCCCTGTGTCTCCTCTCCACTGCTGTCCCCCCTATCGTTTCTCCTCTCTCCGTGCAGCCGCTCCTCTGTGCCTGTCTCTCTTCTGTGCCTGTCTGTTTCTCATTTGTGCCTGCCTGTCTGTCTCTCCTCAGTTCTGCTCCTCACACTGTTACCCTGCATGCTTCGAGTGCAGCACTCAGCACGCCGCTCGCTTCCTCATTCCTCCGACAGAGTTTACCAGAAAGGTGCTGAGAAGAGGGTGTCTCAACAACTTGTACGACATCAGCGTTCTCTCTATTTCTCACACTTGCATCTTCTTGCCTTTCCACCTTTCCCTCCCTTTTCACCTCTCGTTTTTTTCTTCTTCCTTTTCCCCCCCCATCTGTTTCTTTATTTTTCTGTTTATTTCATTCTTTTTTGTTTCCTACTCCTATTTCTTTGGCTTGTGTTTCTTTCTCTTCGTCCCCTATTTCTTTCTTCCTTCTTCTCTATTTCTTCCTATCACATCTATCTACCTTCTTCCGTTCCCTCCCTTCCTTTCTTTTGTGTAGCACACTTTTACAATGTATTTTTTCCTTGTTTTGTGCCAGGGCTCTCTTTGTGTAGGGGTCGCCCTCAATAAGTAGCATTCCACCCATTTGATTAAAGTGAGGTGCACTATGAGTGAAGTTTTAAAGAGGAGAGGGAGGTGGCTACTTAGAACTCGCTAGATTGTGTACAAACGCAACAGAGCAAAGAGACTGAAAGATTCAAACCTGGATGTGGTGCCACGCAGCTTGGGAGTGGATAGTTAACAAGATTAACAAGCATTGGCATAGCCAATAGGTCAAGCATTTGGGACCTTATAAGTGTTTAACCATGCAACAGTTGGTGTTGTTGCACCAAGGATATTCTGCTGCATAACTAAATACTTATAGAGTCCAAAAAGTGAGACCTATTGGCTATATTTATACAGGCACGCGCTTTTGGGCCATAAACTTTCACGGCCATCTGTTCCCCAGCTCCAGCACCTCCCCTCTCTCCCCCCTCCCTTCTCGCCCAGTCCTTCTTGTTTGAGTCTGTCTTGCCCTTTGCCCTCTTCCTTCCTCCTCCATTTGTCCTGGCGCCTCCATTTCTCACCCCGCTTGGCTGCACCTCTTGACACCTCCCGGCTCCTGCTCATATCTCTGCTGTAACGCATTGGACACACGATGGGTATTCGCCGATTCATCGCTTTCCTGCCTCTTAGACTTCCAGTTCCAGAGCTTAAAAGCCTCTTTTCCCCCCAACACCGTCTTGTCAGGCCTCCATCGCGTTCTTTCTATTGTCACTGTTATGACTCCATGGCGTCTTTCCACATAGGTGTCCTTTCAGTCAGAATCTCTGCCTCCAGTTTTTCCCCATCCTCAGAGTCTATTTTACGTTTTTGTTGTCTTTTTGCCGATCTCAATTCATCCCCCGTAGCCCGTCTCCAACCATCTGTTTACTTCCATTCCTCTTCATGTTGTCCCTTCACTTCCATCTGCCGTGGCTCCTCCTCGTCTCTTTTCACATCGTTTGCTCTCCCTTGTGCTTTTCTATCCTTTTCTTTGTCCACTTCCATCCCACCCCGGTTACTCATCTAAACCCAATTCTTCCGTTATGTTTAATCCCCTTCTATCTCGCCGAAATTTCCCATGTCTTCACCTTTACTCGCATTCCGTTCACGTCAGACTAAATTCTCCCCTCATGCTGATCTAGAAGTCCTATCTCCACCATCTAGGTTTCAGTTCTATCGCCACCCTCGTTCACTGACTAATATCTCTCCCAGGAGTTGAGTTCCTTGAAGTAAGTGGGCGGTCATGTGGGCGCTATCTGCCAGCACCAAATGTGCACATCAGGGGCCGTGGATGCTAAAACACCACGGTGAAATGAAGTCCCCACAGTACCCTCGTGAGCCTTCTGCCTCCTCCCGCGTGCACGACCTGACCTGCCGGTGACTCACGCGCCACACACTCCCTGAACCTCGGCCGGTCACACTCTGAGCCGAGACGCGCGCCTTTATTCCCTCATTCTACCCGAGCTGCGCTGTCTTCACAGCCAGGTGATTGACGCTGTAAGGACTTCCCCAAGGAGAATGCCTTTGAGTGCCCCAACCGATCACCGCCGCCTCTGGGGGTGTCTAGTTACACTGGGCTGTACACGCCGCTCAGCTGCCTCATTGTATTGGTGACCCTTCTTTAGTTCAAGGCCTCTGTTTGGTGCATGAACGAAGCAGGCACTAATATTTCTTTAGGTGTTTTTTAAAGCACCTTTTGTAGATTTATACAGTTTAAGTGCCAGGTCGTTCATAACAATACATCTTGGCTTTGGGGATAGATGCTCCACTGTGGAGGTGCACGTGTTTTCTTTTACATCTAAACCAGCGTACGGTGTACATTTCTCAGCAATCCTCATACAGACAAGCATTAGCAATGCAATAGGTCTCGCATTCACGAGAGTTTGAGCTATTACAATTGCTAATAACAATGCCTTTTATTTTTGTTTTCATTTTAAAAACATAAAGGGCTTTGTCATTTACAAAACCAATAGCTCCAACTTTCCTACTGCGAGACCTATTGGCAACTCCAGTGCTTGTTCTTGTTGCACCTTGTCTTGTTTGTTATGTAGTTTTCAATTGTTCCACGAGGTTGTATATTGACTTACCGTTTTTTGTATTTGTCTGTTTTTGAGTGTTTCTTTTCGGTCATACTTTCTTTTTGTCACCTTTATATATTGTTGGAGGAGGTTTGTGTTCCCCCTCTCCAGTATTTGTGCTCATCTAGTTTGGCTTTTTACTGTTTTTGGTTGCCTCCTTCGTCCATTTTTTAATTCCTTTGGAATTTTGAATTTGTTTACTTAGTTTGAATGTTTTAAATGGCTACTCTTTTGTTTTTCTTGATTTTGGCTACTATATTTTTTTTGTTTTTGTCTTCCTTCGGGTTGTCTTCTTTTTGCTTCTTTGTCCAACCCACTAGAAAGAATGCGAGGAAGTGATTGCATAATATGGCAGGAGAGATGGAGAACAGGAAGGGAGAAAAGCATGTAAATCAAATCCATTGAAAGTGAAAGTATCCATGGGCCGCCATGACCAGGGAGGAGAAGTTATCGTCCGAAATTCTATATGATAAGGTGATTTTGTGGTCAGGAGATGGTCACACTGAGAAAGGAGGTAAGTTGCAACAATGGACAGAGAAGGCATCAACAGCGAAGGGACCGCCACATCAGATCATCATAGTCCATGATCTATCATGCATGCCAACCTTAGCATACACCTCCTACGGAGAAACTTCCATGTTGCATGAATTGTGTATCCTTGGCAACACACAAGCTGGGCATGCTGATCTGTGGAAGACCACAGTACAATAGCAAGGTCTATGCACAACACCAGATTTTAAGATGTGTGTATCAGAAACACATCGCTCTAGGAATGTCCTACAAACAGTTTTTAACTAGTCAATGCCACACAGGTAAGATCGAGGAGGCCGGGGTAGTATAAGAATAGGCACTGCAAGTGTCACAGTATTCTTGGAATGAGTATGCCTGTAGGTACATTCCCCATCCTGTCTTAGTGGGTTATTAGCACATACGTAATGGGCATTAGCATATGCTCTTTTGGACAACAGGCAATTTGGCCTTCATATATGTTATTTTTTGTGTTGTCTGGCAAAGTCCTTGACTTTATCGACTGGGCCCCTCAGAGACAATAACAATAAAGAAGCAGGGCATCCATATAGGTCCTGACGAAATCCAGGACCCTTCGATGTGTAATTACAATGACTGCAACATGTTCACACATAGAAAAGCATAGCGATACTAAATTCATTAAAAATAATCTGCCTACTATTTTTACCCATACCAGAATCACCCAATAATAAAGGTATACTGGTTTCTTTCCCAGGTATTCTTTGAGTGTAGTCGAATGATGACTGGTTAAAATGGGTAGTAGGATATTCCTAGAGTGATTATGAGGTAGCCAGTGAGAAAGTATCCTGTATCCTATCAAATGACTCTCCTCTTCCCAGGGTTGATAACACAATTATGCAGGATTAGTGTGAAAGTGCCTTAGAAACAGAGTAGACAGCCTAAAAGATAAAAAGAGCAATTCTTTGTTAGGCTTGAGACTATCTTGACTGCTTCTTAATTTTTGTTGGTGGGATAAGAAGTAGAGCTATAGCACTGATTGTGGAGTGAAAAAAAGTCTGCTTAACCCATTTAACCTCACTTTGTAAGTACACTAACTCAAATTTCAAAGAGTCATGCATGAGATCAGGTTATGTTGTTCTGAGTATATAAATTAACAATGGGGTTAATACTGCCACTGTTGCTATTCTGGTATTGGGCAATTTTATCCATTATCATTATTCATTCAAAACATGGCCTTACACATTACCACAATCCAGGAGTGATTTGCAACCACTCTAAAGTTCAAACTATATGGTGGCATGGTCATGAAGAGCATTAATTTCATTTATGGTCAATGGTTCATTTAGTCCCTTCAAATATGTGCTTCAATCATACACATTATGCTATCCTCATACTGCTAATACCAGCACTAAGTACACATCTGCACTCCAACAAAATACTGCTCACTCTTCTACAAAACAAAATCACACTATCGCCAAAGCACATCCTCTCAACTGTCTACTAATAAATTCTCGATCACTTTTTAAAAACAAACATCACATTTACCACCCTCTCACTGATGCAAAACCCGCCTTACTATTCATAATTGAATCATGGTTGAGAGATGATAATGCTCCAGCCCTGCATGAAGTCGTTCCTCTAGGCTATCAAACAATCACCCAAAATCGTATAGGCAAAAAAGGAGGTAGCTTAGCTGTTGTGCTCAGGCAAACATTACATATCACTAAAGTTGACAATGTCTCTATAAAAAATTGAGAGGCTCTTTTTACCAGATGCAATACTACACCGTCTTCCTCCTGTAACTTCCTGCTCCTTTACAGACCTCCAGCTTGCAATGTGACATTCCCAGGCACAATTCTAGACACGGTTTTAAACCTGATAACACTACATTCCAACCTATGCATTCTGGGTGACCTCAGCATTTGGTTTGACAAACCCTACATGCCCCATCTGAAAATAATCGCTGGCCTAGACATACTGAACCTGCATCAGATCATCCACAAACCCACACACAATGCTGGGCACATACAAGATGTCATTTTTTCTAACACCAAACTAGTTACCTT
The DNA here is from genome assembly GCF_964261635.1 of Lissotriton helveticus. NCBI lineage: Eukaryota > Metazoa > Chordata > Amphibia > Caudata > Salamandridae > Lissotriton > Lissotriton helveticus. The sequence goes on from NC_136069.1 coordinate 754,800,602, forward strand.
TCAAACTATAACTCTGGTCACATGGCTATACCACCAATTGCTTGCTTTCCAACATAAGACAACACTAAGCGACTCACCTAAGACCACCTTACAATAATCCCCCTTTCAAAAGTGGAGCAAACTCAATTTGGAACACTTAGAAATTCAACTAACATCCAGTGCAGTTCTAGAAACAATACATTCTGTTAAAAAACTATATGAGTGGCTACAGGAAGCTCTTGCTATCCTGATACTACTAAAAGCCACACGACAGAACAAAAGAAAGCAAACACTTTGGAGAAATACAGAGATAAAAGACATAAAACAACAAATTAGAAAGCTGCAACGTGCCTGGCTCAAAACAAATGCTAATCAAGACAAAATTTGCCTACAGAATATAGATTATACAAGTCAGCTATCAAAAAAGCGAAGAAAATATACTATTCAGATAGAATTCAAAATGGTATATGTGCAAATAAAGAATTCTATAAAATACTCTATGAATTTCGTAAACCAAATTGCCTAGAAGGAGCTCATCCTGTTACTCAAGATTTCACAGACAAACTGGCAAATCATTACATGGTCAAAACAGACACGATGGACTCATAATTAAAACAAAGACAAAGCGCCAGCACTGACCCTTCAACAAAACAAAAATCCAAGCATACTCTAACCCATACTCTCCGTTCCTTCCAACACATTTCACACAATGAATTTATGGACCTAGTCATAGTAAGCAGGCCTGCCGGCAGCCCTTTTGCCCCACGTCCTCCACAAATCTTCAAGACAATTCTTCTAACAACATCTGCTGCCACTCCAGTAAGAAGAATCATCAACAACTCCTTAACTACCGGAATATTTCCAGAAGAACTAAAAAAGTCATACATACGCCCATTACTGAAGAAAACAAGCTTGGACTCTCTGAACCCTGACAACTGCAGACCGATTACAAATGGACCTTTCCTCGGCAAACTGATAGAAAGAGAAGCGTTTACCCAGATGTTACAATTCATTGAAAATAGTGCCATACTTTCAGACTTCCAAACGGGATTCAGTCCAGGAAGAGGCACAGAATCTGCCCTCCTTGCCATCTGGGATGACCTAAGGAACACAGCTGACTGCAACGGGGTTGCCGCGCAACTTCTTTTGGACCTCTCAGCTGCCTTTGACACAGTTGACCATGACACTCTGATGCAAAGCTGGCATAGAGAGAACTGCTCTAGACTGGATCGATTCCTACCTTCGCAACAGAACTAATGTCATCTATACCCCACCTTTCTCATCCAAACCATACTCCACAAAAGCAGGGGTCCCGCAAGGCTCTATCATCTCTCCCATGCTTTCCAACAACTTCATGAAGTCATTACCGGCACTGATCAATCAATTTTACCCCACGTGCTATAACTATGCAGATGACACTCAAATTCTCCTTCAACTAGAATGCCCCAAAGACATTGGAAAGTCACCAATTTTCAGTTGTCTCAGAGCCATGGATCAATGAATGACATGGAGCCATCTAAAATTGAATGCTTCCAAAACAGAAATACTCATGTGTGGTGATTGGAAACATTATGACTCGCTCTCTGCCTGATGTTCTGGGAACACTGCTTAAAGTATCAAAGGAAGTAAGAAACCTATGAATGGCCATGTACTCCAAGCTATTGATGAATGCCCAAGTGGACAAACTAGCAAGATCAAGCTTTGTTACTATAAAAACTCTGCAACAAATCATCCCCCATTTGGGATTTCCACACAAGATCCAAGCTACCATCTCCCTAGTTCTGTCCAAACTCGATTATGCCTATAGCCTTTACCACAGATCACCTTTAACGACCATGAAAAGACTACAACAGATTCAGAACTCGGCTGCCCGACTACTCTTACATATAAAACTGCAAGACCACATCTCTCCTGCATTGAAAGCCCTGCATTGGTTACCGGTTGCCAGAAGATCCACATTCAAGCTGTTTTGTATCACCCACAAAGCGATAAATGGAACGTGACTGCTCGTCATCAGGAATAAAATCACCTAACACATTCAACAAAGGAACCTCCGCTCTAGAGTGGCAACTTGCCTCAAAACCCCAAGATACAAGAGAAAACCATGGGTGACAATCCTTTCTCTGTTTAAGCAGCCAAACTATGGAACTCTTAACCCCACAACACAAGATCCATTGATAACCACCTTATCTTCAGAAAACTACTCAAGAATTGGCTCTTCCTCACATAAGCACCATACACAAACAGACATATACAGCATATCCCTCTGTTTATAAAAATGTATCATGCACCTATATATGTGTATTGCTTTGTATAAACATGTAGAATAAATATTTTTAAAACAAATATAAATAGATCTTCATTAGTTCTGCAAAACAAATGTACATATTACTGATAGTTACATTATTCTATGTTTTTAACATGTATATGCATAACTGCATAAATAAGTAAATCTTTTATCATAACTATCTACAATTTCTTCACTATTGCATTGTTTAAAAATATATATAAACAAATAAATAAAATTAAGTACAGCAACACTTGCAAGCCGGACTTTATTTAAAGCATCTTTAATCTACATATACTACCTTTCTTTATGCATCTATATACCTTCCATGTACTTATGGATCGATATATTTATTACTTTTCATCACATTCAGCATATCCAATGCACTAACCTGTCCACCTCTCAAATTAATTTCATATTTCACTATACTAATTCACCATAAATTCTTTATGGGTTCCAGAGTAGTGTGCTACTTGGTAAAAAAGCGCTTCAACACCTTGTCAGGGCTACAAGCGCTATATGAATGCAAAACCCTTTTCCTCTTTTATCCCTCCGCTATCCTTCTCAATCCAAATAACTGACTAACATATCCACCAATCAAATTACTTTCATATTTCACTTTACTAATTCCCCACTAATATTTTATGGGTGCCGAAGTAGCGTGCTACGCGCTGAAAAAGTGATTTGATGCCTCATCAGGTGTAGTAAGCGCTATATAAATGCAATTACAATACAATACATCAGTGCTACACTTGCCAACTACTTCAATATATTCTGTGCTCAATCCCTTGTACTGCCAAACACCTCGAAGATGTTTACTCACAGTGAACACACTTAACAAATACATACGCATGTAACGTGGGACCCTGTCTATGTGACTTTGTGTAGTGTCAACTTAAATGTCTCTCATACTTAAAGGACAATCTGAACAAACCTCAGATGACATAGAATATACAGCATGTGCTCTTTTGCAAGTCATATGCAACACTATAACGCATCAAATAGAGGCCATCAATTTACAAATAAAGGAGTGGTGTTCTACCACATGTACGGCGTGTGCACTGAAGAGTTATGTTCTATGCGAGGGTTTACAGAGCAACATTGTGCGTTTTGTCAACCCTTCAAGGTTCCACACATGCCCAGTTCCAAGACCAATTCACGGATGTTGGCCTGTAGTCTCTGTCACAATCAGAGCACATCTCAGTCAATGTGCACTTCATAAGTACTTCCTGATGTCCCAGTGGCAGGTGAGTTGTAAGCATGCAGACTTTAATAAACAATTTCAAGGCTCTAAGGAATACTGGCGGGTGACAAGCTGTTGCATTGCTCTTAACTCTCTTCTGCCTGTTGCAGCTCATGAGGCACCTGGAATCTCAGTCCAGCAGACCCTCTCTCCCTGCACAGGCACCATCAGGAAATAGTTGAGCAGAGGATAGCATTCGCCATGGCAGGATCAATCACGATCCATTATGCCATAGGTCCTGTGCATGAGCAGCAAATCCCCAAGCATGATGTGCTGCAACATGTGTGTTATGATGTAAATAAGTCCATAAGATGCCGAGGTGTAGAAAACATGAAGATGATTTATTGATGGAGATATAGATGGTAAAATCAAGTAATCAATAGTTCTGTAACTCAATCAATGAGCCCCACCAGGAGCAGCTCCCTTGCTGCTCAGCCCATACTTCCAACTGACACTCATCTCACCAGGCATCCCAAACATTCCATTACATCACACGCACCAGCATTCCAAAACACATCCACTCACAACACATGCATTCTGGCTGAGCAGCAAGGCAGGGAAATGGGAAGGATGTATGGCACTGAATACAAGATACCACACATCTTCCCTCTTTACCAATGAAAACAAGGAAAAACATCCTGCTCAAGAATATCATAAGCAGAACAGAAATGAACATGTAAAGAGAAGCAATCAATAAAGCAATGGAATGAAATAATGTAGAACATCACAATAAGGAAGGAGAAGACAATGAAAAGATAAATCAATGATGAATCAAAAACAACACACATCTTCCCCTTTTCGGAAAAACAAAAGAAAAACAGGATGAAAACCTGGTTTCAAAGAAAGAAGCATAACAATGAAGTTGAAAGCTGGAGTGAAACACTGAAAAATTAAAAGGAAAATGAGAAGAAGCAAAATTCACATCAACACAGTAAACTAACGCAAGTAAAGAAAAAACACAGGGCAAAACGTCCAGAACAAACCAGAACGAACCAGTTGGCCAGACCAGCAAGTAAAGGAATAATCAGCGAACGCCATAAATAAAAAACACAGTGCAACATCATGAAATGAAAAGAAAGAAAGATAAGCAGTAAACACAAAAGGTGACAATTAAACACACACAGAAAGTGCACCAAATGTCACATGGCTAAAGAGCCATAGGATCACATACCTGAAAAAGAGGTAAATTCCCAACCATGGAAACTAAGAAATAAGGGACTAATGCACCAGCAAATAATTAGAAACATGCAAAGTTACATAGTTGATGCTATATTTTTACAAACTAAACACCAGGAAAAAGGGTACCCTAAAGAAAAATCTGCTAGCAAAACCAAATTTAAAAATTGAAGCACAAGCATTATATAGGTAAACAAAATGAAAATTCCACGCAAAATATTTTGCGAAAGGTGGAAGTAATATAAAACATACCTCAATGAGCAACCTTAAATGTAACAAGGCTTTTGAAACATGAAGTAAAAGTAATATAAGCTATAATGAAAAGTAGGTGACGCGGAAAGTCACATAGTCCAACAGACTATAACAAATCAAACAAAAAACAAATCATGTAAAGTAGGTGACACGGAGAGTCACATAGTCTAGCAGACTATAACAAATCGGTGCACAGACATAATATCGACTCCAAAATATCGTTTGGACAGAATATCGAGTTTTAAATATCGTTTGGAGAAAATATCGACAGGACAGAATATCGACAGCCAAAATATCGTTTTTAAGGTAAGTGAAGTAATATCGACTGTAAATAATATAGAAAGTGAAAATATCCAAGTATATAATCTAGATAGTAAAAAATATCGTTTTTTAAATAATATGTAATTATTTATAGTGTTTTTATGTTATAATATGTGTGAAAAGTGTCATTTTATGTTATAATTATTTTTAATTAATGATTTTTTTTAAATTATTGTGTAATTTTATTCTGTAGCGGGTTGTGGGTTTAAAGGGGAATAGTGTGGGAAGTAATTTAATTATAATTAATTAAATATGTAAATTTATTAATTGGTAGTAATAATTAATTAATTGGTAATTAAATAATATATGTTAATTATTTAAAATTTAATTGGTAATTAATTTAATTTAATTTATTAATTGCTAATTATGTAAATTAAAATAATGTATTTCCTGTAGCGGGTTGTGGGTTTATAGGGGAATAGGGTGGGAAGTAATTTAATTATAATTAATTAAATATGTAAATGTATTAATTGGTAGTAATAATTAATGAATTGGTAATTAAATAATATATATTAATTATTTAAAATTTAATTGGTAATTAATTTAATTTAATTTATTAATTGCTAATTATGTAAATTAAAATAATGTATTTCCTGTAGCGGGTTGTGGGTTTATAGGGGAATAGGGTGGGAAGTAATTTAATTACTATTTATTAAATATGTAAATGTATTAATTGGTAGTAATATTTAATTAATTGGTAATTAAATAATATTTGTTAATTAATTAAAATTTAATTGGTAATTAATTTAATTTAATTTATTAATTGCTAATTATGTAAATTAAAATAATGTATTTCCTGTAGCGGGTTGTGGGTTTATAGGGGAATAGGGTGGGAAGTAATTTAATTATTATTTATTAAATATGTAAATGTATTAATTGGTAGTAATATTTAATTAATTGGTAATGAAATAATATTTGTTAATTAATTAAAATGTAATTGGTAATTAATTTAATTTAATTGATTAATTGCTAATTATGTTAAATTAAAGGGGTATTTTTAGGGTCCAGGGTCAGTTTTTAGTTTTTGGGTAAAGGGGTATTTTTAGGGTTCAGGGTCAGTTTTTAGTTTTTGGGTAAAGGGGTATTTTGAGGGTTCAGGTTCAGTTTTTAGTTTTTGGGTAAAGGGGTATTTTTAGGGTTCAGGGTCAGTTTTTAGTTTTTGGGTAAAGGGGTATTTTTAGGGTTCAGGGTCAGTTTTTAGTTTTTGGGTAAAGGGGTATTTTTAGGGTTCAGGGTCAGTTTTGGGTTTTTGGGTAAAGGGTTTTTTTAGGGTTCAGGGTCAGTTTTGGGTTTTTGGGGTACAGGGGTACATTGTAAAAATAAAGTCAAATTAAATTTACATTAATTTAATTTAATGAAATTAAATTAAATTAAATTATATTTAAATAATTTTAAATAATTTAAATTAAAAAAATTATTATATACTTACCAATACTTACGTTGTAATGGTAGTGCGTTGTAAAAGTTGCGTTGTAACGTCATATATCCACTGTTGCACTCTTTGCAGTGGGAATAGTAATTTTTACTCTTTTGTATTTGTACGTTAATAATATTGGCTATTATTTAATTAAATTTTGTTACTATATATATATATGTTTTAAGAAATATGATTAAAAAATATTATTTTTTTACTTTCATTAATTATTTAATTATTAAAAGTTATTTTAAGTATTGTTAATGATATTTTAGTAATTAATTTTTTATATTAATGTAATTAAACATTGTTTTTATTAAAGTCGATATTTTTTACAACTATATTTTTGTAAACGATATTTTGTACTCGATATTTTTGTACTTACCTGTTTGTACATACAAACTCGATATTTTGGTTGTAGATATTTTTTCATCGATATTTTGGGTAGTCGATATTTTGGCAGTCGATATTATTTCAGTGATCCTAACAAATCATATCTCAAGCAGGAACACATCCCTTAATAAAACTTGAAGAAAGTACATTAATTCAAGAACATGCAGCAAAAGTAGGTGACATGTAGAGTCACATAGTCTAAAGAGACTATCATAGAATAAACTTAAATTATAATGACCTATCCACTCACAAATATCTGTGCAGAAGGGGGAAAGTCACAAAACATTAAGAAAGTAATAAAGTAGAGTAAGTATTAAAGGCGATAAGTAACAATAGTAAGGCATTGTACAGCATAACAAGCATCAAACATTAGCAGAAAAGTTTTAAAAAGTTGATGATCCACTCCTGTGGACGACTCCTCACCCGAAATCCATCTGAACTTTAGAAACCATGAAATCACGCTGAAATGCCATATATTTAAGAGGAATACAAAGTCAGGTAAAATGCAGGAGATGACATTAAGGTAAACAGCAAAGCATCCAAACAGAAAAGGTTTATCCCACGTAGGCAGACTGTGTCATAAAATAAACTGTTGCCGTGTTCAAAAGTGAAAAAATCCTCTTTTGTGTACATCAAAGCGGAGAGCGCTATAGTCCATTTTAAGTGTTAAGTCACACATAAATGACTCACCCCTCTGTGTGTGATGAAAAGCGGTGCCTCCAAGCGCAGCATGACGGTACACCAGTCCACTTGAAGAATAGTCCAGTGCCAAGAAAAAACATGGCCGGCAAAGTGTCTTTCACGCTAAGAACTGCCATTTGATGGAGGAAGGTGTGAAACGTAAAATGAAGGCACGCATAGTTGACGTCGGGCCGGATGGTTCCCGGCATCCCCAGGCACCAAAGCGTCCGAGATAAGCAGAAAGCAGGGACGGAGAACGTCATAGAGGGACTCATGGAGCTGCGCAAGACACAGGTAGGGGTGCGCGCTCTTAGGGAACTCGTGGCTGTAATTTTGAAACTAAACACGGCAGTTGAACTGACATGGAGATGGCTGTGAATGCAATCGGAAAACCAATGAACAATTTCCAATCAACCAACCCCTTAAAATACCAAATTGAAAGTATTAAAAAGCGCCAATGTCCTTTCCCTCACTAAATAAAATGTCAAAATGAAAGTCATAAAAGGGAATGAAAGGAAAACCACGAAGAAATGTAAGCAGATCCATGCCGTATGAAGACTCCTTGTGCCTGACGGCAAAAATTCACGACTTGGCTCCTCTTAAAATTAAGATAATTTTCAAGTCCACGACAGGGACAGTAACTTCAAGGCTTCCAGTAGTGCAAGGAACACTTCAATAGGAGGAGCGGTGAATAAACAGCAGGGAAGGCAAACTTAAATACAGGCAAGTGGCAGAACTCAGGAGGCAGGAGCAGAACAGCAGGAAACAGGAAAGGTCAAAGCAGGGACTGACACGCTTGGGGAGTGGGCTACCGGTGGAGGGGTCACTGGTGGGGCTCTCAGGGGTGCCAGTAGGCTGTAGAAGCGAAAATTGTAGATGAAGATTAATTAGTTCATTACCTTAGGGTTACTTCAGTTTCAAAATTTCAGGAATCCTTCAGGTGCATTTGTAGATTCAAGACCAGATCGTCGCCAAATGTTATGATGTAAATAAGTCCATAAGATGCCCAGGTGTAGAAAACATGAAGATGATTTGTTGATGGAGATATAGATGGTAACATGAAGTAATCAATAGTTCTGTAAATCAATCAGTGAGCCCCACCAGGAGCAGCTCCCTTGCTGCTCAGCCCATACTTACAACTGACACTCATCTCACCAGGCATCCCAAACATTCCATTACATCACACGCACCAGCATGCCAAAACACATCCACTCACAACACATGCATTCTGGCTGAGCAGCATGGCAGGTAAATGGGAAGGATGAATGGCACTGAATACAAGATACCACAATGTGTCAACAGCCAGGTTAAAATGCCCACAATGGTACAACAGAAGCGCAAGGGGTTGATCCTGAGGTAAGGACTCAGCTACAAGCTGTATTGGTGCTATTGTAGCCGGAATGAGTGCCTCAGAATCACACAGCAGTATTTCTGACATTAATGTAATTATTTACAAAATGCTTTATTAAAAATACAATGTGCAGAAGTTACATTTAAAATGAAGTGTGTCTAATGCAAAAATTATAGTAGGCAACCCCACTTAAACACAATAGGCCTGTAACCTAGTACAAATTCTAAAACTGATATGACTGAAAATGCTATTTTTCATCCTGAAGGCTTATACATACTGAAATGCTTGTTTGTCACTATAAACCACAGTTCTGTAAGTTGGTTTTCTTCTCTGCTGCAGACATTGCAATTTCGGAAGCTATTGATTACTACTAGTAAATGACTAAAAATGTGTTATATTAGACAACTGATAGTGAGGTTCACACCACAGAGGTTGTAGATGACAGGGATGATGATTCATGGGAAGATGTTTATGAAAAGAAAAAAGGACGTGCAGCAACATTCAAGGACACATGGCTAAAAGACGATTGTACTCAGGTGAGAATATGGGGAGAAGACCTGTTCCCAGGAGGTTTGTGAAATCTTATTGGCCAACAAGAAGAAGAAAGAATATTAATGTTGCATCATACAAAAACGTGTGTTTATATTAGTGTGTTCTTAGACTAGTTGGCAGACTTTCTGTAGAACTCTCAATTTGCAGCAGTTGGTATATGTCCCTTTTCCTGACTCTCTGAGTGGAGACTCTATACTGCGTTTTCTGGACATCCCTATATGAGAAACTTTAGTTTATCCCTTGATCTGCTATTATTTTAGCTGAAAATACTTTCACACTCACTCTGCTAAAGCTTCATGCTTATGCTCGATTCTCTTATCATAACTCTTCATGAGTATCTGAACGAACACCGTTAATCCTTCTTGCAACTATCTAGACAGCTTAGAATAGAGAAATGTCTTTATGGAACACACTTGTTACATTTAATATATTGATGCTTTATTTGGATTTACTGAATTGACACACTTTGTTACTAAATATTGATTGATTATGTTACCCTCTAAAGATGAACTTGGAGAATAATTCTTCAATAAAAAGAATGATTAACTTAAATATTTAAATATAAAACCCTTTACCTCAACTTAACTCGCTTTATTGACTGAACAAAAGTAATGATAATTGATAATGATTTATGTTGAGACTTAACTTTTAGTTTCAGCTGACAACAAAGGTCAATCGACCTGTACACAGGGGTTTTTGGAAATGTGAAGAGAGGAATCCCGTGCTCCAGCAGTACCACTGACATATGTGTTTGTGTACTACTGGTTCCGTGGCACCACAGGCCACCTAAAACAACATGAAGTAAGCCCAAAAAAGCAGCTAAAATGCCCCCATAATTACCATAAAATCAGACAGCACCAAGATGAAGGGAACTATTATCACCATTGTCATATGATGGAAATCCAGTGTCTTATAGAGGGAGGGCAGAGTGCAGGACAGCATCCATTACAATAAAGAGTGAGGCCATGGGCCTTGCAACAGGAGATGAATTATATGTTGTTTCAAATGGCTGAGATGGTTTGCATGAAATCAGGGTTGAATGTCATTTTGACAATGAGTCTGTACACACGTAAACAGCATCTGCAGAACATTTCTCTGTATCGTATCTTATCAGAAATGGAGGTACATTGTTACATAAATACAGTAAAATGTTATTATGTATGGAGGTGCACAGACATAATATCGACTCCAAAATATCGTTTGGACAGAATATCGAGTTTTAAATATCGTTTGGACAAAATATCGACAAGACAGAATATCGACAGCCAAAATATAGTTTTTAAGGTAAGTGAAGTAATATCGACTGTAAATAATATAGAAAGTGAAAATATCCAAGTATATAATCTAGATAGTAAAAAATATCGTTTTTTAAATAATATTTAATTATTTATAGTGTTTTTATGTTATAATATGTGTGAAAAGTGTCATTTTATCTTATAATTATTTTTAATTAATGATTTTTTTAAAATTATTGTGTAATTTTATTCTGTAGCGGGTTGTGGGTTTATAGGGGAATAGGGTGGGAAGTAATTTAATTATAATTAATTAAATATGTAAATTTATTAATTGGTAGTAATAATTAATTAATTGGTAATTAAATAATATTTGTTAATTATTTAAAATGTAATTGGTAATTAATTTAATTTAATTGATTAATTGCTAATTATGTAAATTCAAATAATTTATTTCCTGTAGCGGGTTGTGGGTTTATAGGGGAATAGGGTGGAAAGTAATTTAATTATAATTAATTAAATATGTAAATTTAATAATTGGTAGTAATATTTAATTAATTGTTAATTAAAAAATATTTGTTAATTAATTAAAATGTAATTGGTAATTAATTAAATTTAATTGATTACTTGCTAATTATGTTAAATTAAAGGGGTATTTTTAGGGTTCAGGGTCAGTTTTTGGTTTTTGGGTAAAGGGGTATTTTTAGGGTTCAGGGTCAGTTTTTAGTTTTTGGGTAAAGGGGTATTTTTTGGGTTCAGGGTCAGTTTTTAGTTTTTGGGTAAAGGGGTATTTTTAGGGTTCAGGGTCAGTTTTTAGTTTTTGGGTAAAGGGGTATTTTTAGGGTTCAGGGTCAGTTTTTAGTTTTTGGGTAAAGGGGTATTTTTAGGGTTCAGGGTCAGTTTTTAGTTTTTTGGTAAAGGGGTATTTTTAGGGTTCAGGGTCAGTTTTGGGTTTTTGGGTAAAGGGGTATTTTTAGAGTTCAGGGTCAGTTTTTAGTTTTTGGGTAAAGGGGTATTTTTAGGGTTCAGGGTCAGTTTTTGTTTTTTGGGTAAAGGGGTATTTTTAGGGTTCAGGGTCAGTTTTTAGTTTTTGGGTAAAGGGGTATTTTTTGGGTTCAGGGTCAGTTTTTAGTTTTTGGGTAAAGGGGTATTTTTAGGGTTCAGGGTCAGTTTTTAGTTTTTGGGTAAAGGGGTATTTTTAGGGTTCAGGGTCAGTTTTTAGTTTTTGGGTAAAGGGGTATTTTTAGGGTTCAGGGTCAGTTTTTAGTTTTGGGGTAAAGGGGTATTTTTAGGGTTCAGGGTCAGTTTTGGGTTTTTGGGAAAAAGGGGTATTTTTAGAGTTCAGGGTCAGTTTTTAGTTTTTGGGTAAAGGGGTATTTTTAGGGTTCAGGGTCAGTTTTGGGTTTTTGGGTAAAGGGTTTTTTTAGGGTTCAGGGTCAGTTTTGGGTTTTTGGGGTACATGGGTACAGTGTAAAAATAAAGTAAAATTAAATTTACATTAATTTAATTTAATTTAATGAAATTAAATTAAATTAAATTATATTAAATTAATTTTAAATAACTTAAATTATAAAAATTATTTTATACTTACCAATACTTACGTTGTAATGGTAGTGCGTTGTAAAAGTTGCGTTGTAACGTCATATATCCACTGTTGCACTCTTTGGAGTGGGAATAGTAATTTTAACCCCTACGCTATCCAACGCTTTCCCTACTGTTGCACCCACTGGAGTGGGAATAGTAATTTTTACTGTTTTGTATTTGTACGTTAATAATATTGGCTATTATTTAATTAAATTTTGTTACTATATATATATATGTTTTAAGAAATATGATTAAAAAAATATTATTTTTTTACTTTCATTAATTATTTAATTATTAAAAGTTATTTTAAGTATTGTTAATGATATTTTAGTAATTAATTTTTTATATTAATGTAATTAAACATTGTTTTTATTAAAGTCGATATTTTTTACAACTATATTTTTGTAAACGATATTTTTTACTCGATATTTTTGTACTTACCTGTTTGTAGATAGAAACTCGATATTTTGTCTCTCGATATTTTGTCAACGATATTTTTGTTGGTCGATATTCTGTCCCTCGATATTATTTCAGTGATCCGTGTATGACCATTGGTCTTTCATTTAGGGGATTCTGGGTTAACCCCCACCTGTGGCACCATCCTACGTATATTGAAGCTACACAACATGCACATTCGTTATTGGCGCCACTACCTACCACATACGTTGAAACCCTGTCCTTTGTGCTGAATGTCATTTTGCTTTGAATGGTTTTAGGAAGATAAAAGGGAGGACTGAAAACCATTTGCTTTGTCTGTTTTATTTATTTAAGATTCCTAAAAGGGGTGGAGGGCAAACCAGTGTGTAGTTGAAGAGAGGTTAGTTTTGTCAGTGTGACCAGTAGATATCAGTTCTAGTTCTGTATGGATGAGGAAATGGGAAATCTGTTGTTTACCATTAAGACGTGCTATGATATAGATACACATCATTTCATACATCTATGCCTTGTTAGCCCGGACGCTAAAGTGGAATGTAAAATGTGGGAACTATTTCCTATGCAGGCATGAATTGCCAGATAGTGAGAGCGAAGTCAGTTGAAAACAGTTGGAAGGAAAGCTACCAAACTTCCTGCTCCTGGTGGGGCTCTTCAGTATACCATTATATTTTTACCAATCATTTCTGAAGTCACTTCTCTGTTATTGAAATGTCTCCATGCTTCTTTATAGGTAACAGTAAGGCAACCCTACTGCTCAGCTGTAGGCATCTCATGAACTTCCTCTATTTATCTGCATATTTTTGTGCCTTGCATTAACTATTATACTTTTCCATTCCTTATATATCTTCTGCATGCTTTAGTCTCCTGTAGGTCTGTTGCTATACGTATTGTCATGTTCAAGGTCTGAAGTAGTGCTTTGATGTATTGGATTGTTTAGCATTTCCCTAATTTACCTCCCTAGCCAACTCCTTTATGTACTCAGTTTAGGTGTACTATGTCTACATTTCTCAAACTGCACCTTGCCCCACCCACTTAATTTCTTCTCCAGTCAACATGATTTTGATTGGTTCTTCCCTTCTGTTTACCTTTGCTGTCTTTTCTCTCAGCTTTCCACAGCAGCTTTAAAAAAACAATTCTACTTAATTTGGCCTGGGTTGTTATTGGCTGTCAGTTTTTATCCTGGTTATAGTGCATTATTTTTTATACGTAGAGTTTCTGTAGTCGGTTATTTTCGTCCATTTGAGACACTCCTACATATATTTATTTCTTCAACCAGCTTTTGGGCATCAACTTAGCTGACTAGGAGGAAACTAGGTTTTTAGACTTTGTGAGAAAGAGGCTGCAGTCTTGATGTGAGCCCTGGCTGAGCTCCATAACTGTCAAAGCAATTTAGTATTTAAAATAAAAGCAAATCAAACCATATACAATTTTATTTTATATTTAATAAAATCGTTAAAATGTAAAATCAAGTTAAAAAGATATCAGTAATTACAAAACAAATGAAAGTTGGTGTAAAAAGTTACTGGGTTTTCAATTAGCACAGCATGTTAGAGGTGTACCACTAGAGTGCTGTATGAACAAAATTGTTTGCAGTTGACTAAATAGCATGTTACACGTTAGTCAATAAATACTGATATACATAGTTGTTAATTAGTTTAATTAATAACTTATAATTCCCAATGGAATACAAATACAATACTGGCTCTGTGCATAATCGCATGACACTGTGGTGCAGGTTTACTTGTAGGTTCCTGCTTGGTAAACGTAGTCAGTTATTGTCGGTCAACCCAAACAACTTCATGCCTAACTGGATGAAGTGCTGAATCCTGGAGCAGCAGTCTGTTATAACGTACCCAATAAAATGCTGTGTAATTAAATAACAGCATGATGCAGATGGTCCAGTTTATCTTGTTCACATATTTATCTTGGTCATATATTTTCTAAACTTGTTAATACCTTTTGACCGGCGAGTTGCTAATGCGATGGGATGCGCTGACATTGCAGTGCGTACAGATAGGTAGATAATCTTTCCTATGCGGTGCACTTCTTATTGTGTTTTGCATCCTGATGCCATTTGCTTCTATTTGACCACAGTGCCTACATGTCTTATTGCAATTCTTTGCTGTTTGGGAACTTGTCTATATTTTCTCTTCATGATTGGGACTTCCATCTGAAACATTCCTGTGCAGAAGCCACATTTCTGCACTAAATTTGAAATTGTGCCCTGAGCTCTGGTGCATACCCTTTTGATTGAAATAGGCGTTTGACTCTCTAGCTGCCCTGAAGAAGTCCAATGTTTAAATGGATGATACGCATTGGCTGATGGTTTTTTAAGAACTGAATACAATTAAATAAAGGAAGAAACGATAACCTATGGACTGAATAGATACTGTTCTTTATAAGGAAGTGTCATATCACACCGTTTTATTTTGACATTGTCTCAGTTTATATGTTTGTCTGCATGTGGTGCAGCTCCATCTGCGTATTGTTGTTCTATACTCCCTGTTGTAGGGAGGCACCGCTGGTCAGGGGGGTATGTGGAGATTTGCAAACATGGACATTCTTTTGGTCATAAATGACATAGGTGACTAACGATTGGGCGCTGCATGTAGTTCTGGTCCAAAGCCCATATCTCGAGTAATTGGCAATAAATAGTCCTTCACTAGAGTTAAAGCAGTGTAATACCATCTCATTGTATGCTCGAACTCCTAAGAACTTAAAAATTGGAGTTAAAAGAATTCTCCATTTCCAAGCACATTTTGCACAGCAGCAGACTAAATGAGAAAGGCTTTCCCTGTGATAATTGCAAAACCTGCAGGCAAAATTTGCATAATCTCAATGCCCGGAGAACATATGCTGCGTAATAGAAAAATAGTGTTTGAGACAGGTCTAAAAGGAGAGACCAGTCCCTCCCCACACCGGTATATGTACAACTATCATCTGAGAGAGAGGTCTGAAAGGAGAGCCCAGGCCGTCCCCACACTCTACTATGCACGCCTATCATTACAGAGAGAGGTATCAGTAGAGAGGTCAGTCCCTCCACACACCCTTCTACGGACACCCGTTATCCGAGAGAGAGGTCTAAAAGGCGAGGGCACTCCATTCACACATCCTATAATGCACATCTGTCATCTGAGAGAGAGGTCTGAAAGGAGAAGGCAGTCCCTCACCACACCCTGCTATGCACACCCGTCATCTGAGGGAGGTCTGAAACCATAGTTTTAGTAGGCGACCTGAATGCTAAAGTCTCTAATCATGCTATAAGGTAAATTGCAAATGACCCTAAAAGGAAGCATTCAATCTTCCCTCCCTACTATAGAGATGATAAAAGAGAATTGCTTCTGCTATAAGTTTTAAGAAATATTGAATTCCTAATAGTAAATGGAAGAATAGGGAATGATACCCCAGCAAATTGTACTCATAAATCTTTCTCTAGTTGTTACATTATTGATTATGTAATTTTTCCATTTTCCATGTGTAATAAGATGTCACATATGGATGTCCTTGATAATCCTTATGGCGAGCATATGTTGGTCTCCTGTGTGATTGATGCAACCTTAAGGGAAGTAGGAACCTGGAATTTCAAAGATGTATCTGTGGGGTCAAGAGATCAAATGGTAGAATGAATTAGAACTTCAATGCATCTGTAAAACTAAAAGAATCAACGACAGCATTATTGGGATATCCACAGCTTTTTTACCCTGATCCATTAATTAAGCATGGAATCTGTCTAAAAACCTTGGTTTCTGCCTGCAAAATAAACAACTTACCCTCCTGCCAGAGGCGAAATCCTGACCCAGTTATTGGTTTAAACAGGGTGGTAAGCAGATTAGTGAGGATACAATACCTAGCCTTTTTCATCAAAGTAAATTGATTAATCTACTGAAAAGGAGAAGTTAATAAAACAATTCTCTAAAGAAAGGAAAAGATGATTAGAATTGTGTACAGTAAAAAGATGCATCCTCTTGTAAAGATGCAAAAAGATATTGGGAAATTATTTTTAACAGGTTTGGCACCAGAGTACACTCCTTCTCACTTCCAATAAAGGAAGAAGTTTTGAGATCCTATTTGAAAGTACTTTATTCAGATAACGCCGATTCTGTGTGGCTACATACTTCCTTCATTGAATCTTCTCTTTCTCTCCCAGTATGTTGTGCCGCCTCTATGAAAGAGATTGTGGATATTATTAAGTGAATGAGGTCCTCCGGGGCAGTGGGCCCGGATGAAGTGCCCATTACTGTTATTTAAAAGGAGCCCTTGTTGTGGGCCTCTTACCTTACTCCCCTCTTTGCTTACTGTTAACAGTATGGTGTTACCCCCCTCCTTGATCTGAAAGTGTTTTAATTCCGCTACATAAAAAAGGCCCAAGACATCTCCCTGGCAACTATCACCAAATAGCATTGATGGACAAAGTAGGGAAAATATTTGCTAGGAGTATCTTGCAAGTGGGTGGAAGAGAAAAGAGCACTCCTATTGAACAAGCTAGTTTAAGAAAGAAACATTTTACACTTGATAACATATGTATGCTGAAAATTATAGCGGGAAAGTTAACTTCAATCTGAGGGCTTAATGTATATGTCGCATTCATAGATTTTCCTACGGCTTTCGACACAGTGGACCGTCCAACATTATGGAAAAAAGTTAAAGCCGCCGATATGCTCTTTTCATTAATAATTGCCTTCCACTCCTCTATATTGTGCCAGCTGCTACCGGGGGGAGGGAGGGGGGGGGGATTATCCTCAATAATTCCAACTAAAAATGGCCTGAAACAGGCTTGTCTGTTGGCCCCATTACTTTCTCATTTTATGTCTTGGATTTTCCTGACTGCCTTGCATCTAACAAGGGAGATGCTCCTAAGATAGGTTGTCATCCTTTCCCTTGCTTGATGTATGCAGGTGATATTGCAATTTTGGACCTAACTCCTAAGGGCCTGAGGAATAGTGTAACACCCTACCTTACTTGAATATCAATGTCTCAAAAAGCAAGGTATTCATTTTAAGAAGCAGAAGGTTTGGGAAGACCAGGAAATTCACCCAGGGCTTAGGTCCAGAGAAGCTGGATATTGTAAATTCATGTACTTATCAAGGAAAAAGTGTAGCAGGTAACATGCTGGAAAAAGCACATATTAAGCATTGTTCCTCTATGGCCTCTTTACATGCCAATGGGTTACGTGCATTTTATAATGCGATGGGTCAAAGACATTTTATTCATTTGCTATCCATTTTTATGGTGAAAGTCCCTCTGACTTCTCTTTATGCCATAGAAGTCTGTTTATGTGACAACATGGGACTTTCTAAATAAAATGGAAGGGCAATTTTTATGTAAACTGTGTAATTTTAACTCGTCTGTTTGAAGCCTGCAATGAGCCTGGAAACGTTGTCTTATAAGCTCCTATGCCCAAGGGTTGGCCAGTGTGATTAGGTGGGTCTTTCAGCTTAAGAACAGTGAAAAGCACTCAGGGCCGGACTGTCTACCGGGTAGTTTGGAATGCTGCCGAGCTGGGGGCTGATTACACTGCGGTGGGGGCTGATTTCGTTCATGGAGACCTGCGTGTGCTCCTAAATAATTAATGCAAAACGAATTTCGTTTAGCACACTCAGGTCTCCATGAACGAAATCACCCCCCAGCTCAGCAGCATTCCAAACTGCCCGGTAGCCAGTCCCGCCCTGAAAGCACTCCAAGAGGGAATTTATGAATTGTGACTTTTTAGACTCAGATTCGGGAAAATAGACATTTTCCTCGGATTCTGCCTTCGTGCTTAACTATGTTACGATGGCCACGCATCATCGCAGAATCCTCAAATGTTGAGCTTTGGAGGTGTGGGGTGGGACGCCAATTTGTGAAACACAACCTGTTAGATAAAAAGGAAGATAAGATTGTACGTCATTAGTTTATCAAAGGAGAGAGGAAGTGATAGAGTGACTGAAAAGAATATTTGCAGCTCACCTCTCTGTCACCGGTGTGTCTTCCATCATGTGCCGGGACATATTGCACCCTGAAGCTCCACATCTAAAAGATAGTAAAGAAAGAGGTTATGATTGGTAATTGCCACTATCCTAATGCAGAGTAGAATAACATTGCCCATTCACACACCTTCCCTCACGCATTAAAAATACAACTATTTGTACAGTTCCAACTTGTTTAACGGGCTTCGATTTATGAAGAATTAGTAGAGTAGTAATGTTTTCCATCTGGGTATAGAAAATAAGTGGTGCGCAGTGATACAAGTGGTTTCAATCATCACAAGCATACTCGTGCACCCATCATCCTCGCACGTTCCTCACCCACTCAGGCCTTGCGGTACCACTAACTCAGTGACCAAAGAGGCCAAGCACGTGGTAGTGGTCCCACCTGTTCAGTAGTTCGGGACTACATGAGGCGTCCGAACCACCAGGACGGGCCATCACAGCGCTTGCGATGGGAGCAACTCTAAAATGACGTAGAGCACGTGCGCCATGTCTTTTTTGTTGGAAGGGTCACGTGTCTTGTGATGCCTGTACTGGATGGGTGTGGTGTGGGTGTATACCAGCCATGAGGGAGTGTGTGTGTGTCCCGTTCTGATATCTAGACCTGGAACTAAGTAATCACTACAATGGAAATCTGGGCCATGTAGCGTTGTTGTGTTTTCCTGGAAGCGTAAGTGGAGTGGGCTGGACTGACGTATGCCAGTGCTGCGGGAGGCTGTGAACGATGACTCCGGAGCTATGGACGTCGTTTCGTCGTGAGCTATATGAGAAATCAACTGATTCGGGTGTCTGTGTTGTAGTGCTGCCGTCAACCAGGTTTACACGTAAATGTGTCATTATGTCTGTAAAGTCCCACAACATGGCCAACATGGAAGGTACGGGGTATCACTGACCCTATATTCATCCATAGTTGCACACATACAATATGGTGGACATGATGCATTTCTGCAAATCTGAATGTTTGTTGTAAAATTCAGTGGAGTGTTGTAGCTGTAGTAATACAGGGCTATGAACGCTTTAGGTTGCAGTTTTTGGCACAAGAAGGGCAGCTAATATATATACGCATGTGGTAATTCGGGTATACTGTTGAACTTGGTGCCCGAAATCAGTGTTCAAGCCTCGGAGTCACGTCTACATCCTGTTATTGTAGAGAAATGACATAATCTACGCGTGCCTGAAAATGTACTGTAAATACGGTGCTCATGTAAATTGCTGATATAGTTTTGGGTGGACTTCTCGTTATATAAATATGCTAAAAAAAAAAATGTTTTAAATCGAGGAATAGCATATACTTATACATTTACTATACACTTTGTTTGTAGTATTGTAATGATCCAGTTTGTATGTTTGTATTTGTAGAATGAACAAGAGAATGTTATATAATCAAAGTTTTTGTTACTGGCAGAGGTAAGATTGTTGCATACGCTGTTTACAGCACAATATAATGTGGTAGGGCACAGGAGCAGCATTTTACAAACATAATAAATGCACAGACACAGATAGCTGAAGTGGGTACGGGCACATGCGCTCGACTCCATTTTATTACGTTGCTGTTGGTAACAAGTAGAATAGTAATCATGATATCATACACAGATATTCAATCATAAACGGTTTATGACTTCTGCTGTACAAATGTAGGAGCACTATATGTGAAATAATACGCAGAAGATTCTATCGTAAAGGGTTCATGTGTTGTGGGGCACTAAGGTAGGGTCAGTTTGTGTGGAGCCTGCGATGAAGCGTGGTCCAGGCAGATCGCCCTGGTAAGAATGTCTTTTGACTACTGAATTTTGTCTTAATAAGGCCACATGGCGATTATTTATGGTGCACTGAGTTAGTGGTACGTCTGGTGCTCAGCGTGTGCGCACCCTGCGATCATGCATGGTTCGAGCGATCTGCACTGGAAGCATTGTCAGTTGCCTACTGGGCTGCATCATCTGTAATCACGATTGAAATAAAAGATGAAACATGTATGGAATACATTGTCGAAATATGTATGTTTTAGGGACATTATAGTTCAAATTGTGACCTGTGCTGTCCACAGTGTAGACTGCCATTGAGTATGCTTTTGCACTTGCAGCGTGAATTTTATTATTCAACTAAATCTATAACTGCTATAAAAGTTCTTGAAGGAAGCATTCTAAAGGGATATTGTAAAGGTTTGATAGATGTTATACTTAGTTTGGTATTGTACTCTGCAAATAATGAATCAACAGTCTATTTATTTGTGAGCTCTGATGACCACAGTGTAGGCAGGAGGCAGCGGTTAGCAACAGCCCATGGCCACGTGGCGTTGAGTAGTATTGTTAATTTAGCGTGTGTGCAGCCAGCGATGATAAGTGGTGCGCTGAGTCAGTGGCACCTGAAACAACAAGGTTCTGTGGAGCCTGCGATGATGCGTGGTCCGGGCAGGCCGTACTGATAGCAATGTTTTTTGTCTTGTGAATTCTGCCTTATTAAGTCCCTGTGGCGATGATTTTTGGTGCACTGAGTTAGTAGTACCTTTGGCGCTTAGCGTGTACCTACCCTGCCATGATGCGTGGTCAGGGGGAGGGACAGTAATTGGAGCAATGTCTTTTGTCGATAGAATTCTGCATCAATTCTATTTAAAAGTGATAGTATGTCTCATTCCAGACATAAAACTGTTCACTCTTATTTGCGATGATTTATGGTGCACTGAGTTAGTAGTATCTTTGGCGCTGAGCTTATACGTACCCTGCGATAATGCGTGGTCCAGAGGGGCTGCATTCGGACCAATGTCTTTTGTATGTTGAATTCTGCCTGAATACGGCCACGTGGTGATGAATTATGGTGCACTGAGTTAGTAGTTCCTTTGGCACTGAGCATGTACGTAACCTGCGATGATGGGTGGTCCGGGCAGGCCGCACTGGGAGCAATGTTTTTTGCCTAGTGAATTCTGCCTTAATAAGGCCACGGGGAGATGACTTGTGCTGCAGTGAGTTAGTGGTACCTAAAGAACTCAGCGTGTGCACACCCTGCGATGATTTGTCGTTTGGGTGGGTTGCACTGGTACAATGTATCTTTCTTTCTGGAATGCGTCATGTGCATTCGCCATTCCACCTGAATAGTGAGCCGTCACAATGTAGATCGAAAGCAGTAGTCAGTACAGACATTGAGGAATGTTTTTTGTCGCATCCTTTAACAAAATCTGAGGACATGGAGTATAATTGTCTCTACCTTAAGTAAATCAAGGCTAAATTCAATACTGTCTGTAGTGTAGATCCAAAGCTGAATTCAAGTTGTGAACCCTGCTGTCCTCACTGTTGATCCAAGGCAGTAATCAGCACAGACATCAAGAAATTATTTTTGTTGTATCCTTTAACAAAATTTGAGGACATAGAGTACAATTATCTCTGCATTAAATAAATCAAGGCTGAATTTCATGCTGTCCGTAGTGTAAATCCAAAGCTGAATTCAAGTTGTGAACTCTGCTGTCCGCACTGTAGATGGAAGGCAGTAGTCAGCACAGATATCGACAAATGATTTTTGTCACTTATTTTAACAAAATCTGAACACATACAGTACAATTGTCTCTGCATTAAATACATCAAGGATGAATTCCCTACTGTCTGTAGTGTAGATGCAAAGCTGAATTCAAGTTGTAAACCCTCCTGTCCGCAGAGTAGATCCTAGGCAGTAGTCGACACAAACATCAAGGAATGCTTTTTGTCACATTCTGTAACAAAATCTGAGGACATAGAGTATAATTGTCACTGCCTTAAATAAGTCGAGGCTGAATTCAATGCGGTCTGTAGTGTAGATGCAAAGCTGATTTCAAGTTGTAAACCCTGCTGTCCGCAGTGTAGATCGAAGGCAGTGGTCAGTACAGACATTGAGGAATATTTTTTGTTGCATCCTTTAACAAAATCTGAGGACTTAGAGTACAATTGCCTCTGCCTTAAATAAAACAAGGCTACATTCAATGCTGTCCGTAGTGTAGATCCAAAGCTGAATTCAAGTTGTGGACCCTGCTCCCTGCTGTCCACAGTGTAGATCGGAGGCAGTAGTCGATACAGACATAAGTCTGCGGTGCTGTGGCGCTGAGTTTGCAATGGGCCTAAATCGAGGAGGCACGTGGTCATGTCGGCAGCCACGTGGCAGGGTGAGGACCTTCTGTGTGGCAGAGTCTTTTCTCTTTGCACAAGTTAACCACGCCCAAGGCGTAGCCTAATTATTTATACTCTTACGCTGAAGTTGTGTACGTTGGACCAGCCCACTACGCTTCTGCTTCAACGGGGGGAGGCAACACAGCTACACGACCGAGATATTCCCCAGTGTATGAGATAATATGGTTGCGACCACTGTGCAGTACACTGCATGTATCAATAGTATTTCTACACACGGAAAGGTTTTTGTTTTGTATAGTGAGTTGTGTATAGCATATCACCGGTAGTGTTAGCATTGTGTACATTATTGTTGATGTGCGAGTTCCCTCCCTTATAGATAGTTGGTTGCCACATCTCTGAACATTGAGCTAGTGTGCTGTTGAGGGGATGTATTATTTTGGGAAGGTCTGTTGTCCTGTTTTGCGCTGCCACTGAGGTAGTAGAGGGGGGAAGGGTCAGGAGGGGTGGTTGTAGTGGTGGTGGCGCTAGGTGTTGTGATTTTGTTGGGTGTTGGAAGTGCATAATTAGTACCTCTATCACATATTCATCTTTAAATATGGGTGTGAGTTGGATGTAATTCACACAGTACATAGTCGATGTCCTTACACTAGTTAAATGTTGATATCATTTGTTAGTGGTAAATGGAAATATTGTCTGCTTTTTTAGGTAGCATTGCAGATTTCGTTTGGGTTTGAAAATATGGGGAAGTGGTGTTTTTTGGGGGGTTTTTTCTACAGGAACTCTCAGTTTGTAAATTATTAACGTTAGTTACAGTGGGCAATGAATATGTCACTTAATACGGCAGTCACAGTGATTTACCTATGGCTACAGTACCCTCTTTTTTTAGGAGGATAAGTTGATTTTCTGTGCAATCCATCAATATTGCGTCGTTACATCTCGCCCCAGTGGGCCACTCATGACCTGTCTTAATACAAGCCGTAACTCAAGGACACTTATGGAGCTTGGTATCAATAATTATCTACCAAAGACAGCACTGTAGCGTGTCCACAATGAGGATGTTACAGGGCCAATAAAGTTAACAGAGAAGAAAAAAACAATGTTAAAAAAAGACAGAAGGCGTTTATAATGTGCCCGCTTTCCTGGAGTTTCCGTAATGCAGTAATGACAATTTACGGGTTTACCGTGATGGGTCCAAGTATTCTGGCAGACAAATTATGAATTGTATTTTCTGTAACTAAGATCTGTGTGCTATTACTGATGTGGGCAGCGAGCCTTGTGAACTATGAGTCTGTCTTTTAATACACTAATTCTGTAGTCATGTCACGTGATGGTTATACACAGTGTTTAAAAAATGGCCATTTCACAAACGGTAAACTGTTGGTGAACAAGCCTGCTGGTCAGGCGAAACGCGTCCATACAGCTGACCCAATATATTTTATTTTGGCCAGTACGAAGTGTCGTCAACCTGTGTGATGCTTGCACCGCGCTGGAGAGGAGGATATATATATATATATATATATATATATATATATATATATATATATATATATGTATATATATATATATATTCACTGAAAAAACCATAGGTTATAGACCATATATAGGTAGGAATTAGCATTTACAAAACCTTATTTTACTCACACAAAACCATTGAAATTCGCATATATAGTTAGTTGCACTAACTATATATCGCGCACCCGCAATCCACTGCTGATCATGTCACATATTACATCATTCATGACATGGTCAGTGACATCACTGATGACATCACTGATGACATCTCAAATGACATCACTGATGACATCACTGATGACATCTCAAATGACATCACTGATGACATCACTGATGACATCACTGATGACATCACTGATGACATCTCAAATGACATCACTGATGACATCACTGATGACATCACTGATGACATCTCAAATGACATCACTGATGACATCACTGATGACATCTCATTTGACATTACTGATCACATCACTGATGACATCATTCATATGATAATACGATGAACCTCTTCAGACTCTAATATAACCTTAGATACACTCAGTGTAAACAGACACTCACAGACTGTCACTCATCCATGGAGTTACTCACACACCTAGTCAGTCATGCAAAGAATCAATCACACCTCCATTTCCTCAACTATACAGTTATACACACCTTACTTATTCAAACATATACTAACACATATTTACTCTCTTATACAATCCCTGATACAAGTTCACAATGATCCGTACAGCCACTCACACATTCACTGGCTCTTATGCACAGTTATTTATATATGTCAACTCTCACATGTACTGTGTTTTACATATGTACTTACTTTGACATGTAGCACTGAGATATCCATTCACTCACCAATACACTCATGCACACAGTCAACCGCCCATACAGCTGTTTCCACATGCACTTTTGAACCCATACATCTAGTGAATCAACTGCTCACACATCTATGCACAGAGTCATACACCTCCCAGCCACCCACACACACACTCAGTCTCCCATACAAATACTTGGGCAACCAATCAATAACCCATATAGTTACTCATATAGCTACTGATCAACACATGCAGCAGTTTACAGAACAACAGACACAATGATGCACAAATTAAGACAGTTTAGTCACTAACCCATGCACTCAGTGAGACACATTTAATCACTCACTCATACAGTCAGTCATGCACCTACTAAATCCTTCATCCAGACACTTATACATCCAATCATTCTTCAATATGTAAGACATATTTTAACTTTACAGAAACATACAGTCACTGGATGTTGTCATCAGTGATGTCATCAGTGATGTCATTTGAGATGTCATCAGTGATGTCATCAGTGATGTCACTGACCATGTCATGAATGATGTAATATGTGACATGATCAGCAGTGGATTGCGGGTGCGCGATATATAGTTAGTGCAACTAACTATATATGCGAATTTCAATGGTTTTGTGTGAGTAAAATAAGGTTTTGTAAATGCTAATTCCTAACTATATATGGTCTATAACCTATGGTTTTTTCAGTGAATTTTCAAGGTTTTGTAAATGCTAATTCCTAACTATATATGGTCTATAACCTATGGTTTTTTCAGTGAATTTCAATGGTTTTTTAATAGCAAATATCAAAAGCTGTAAAATGTATTCTTCTTTTAAAGGAAAAATATATTTTATATGTATTTAATATAATTTTTTTATGTATATAAATTTTTTGAGGGAACGAATTTATCAACTATCATGCTGAAGAAGAGTGTGGGGAAAAAAAACCAAAGAGGAGGACTAAGAGGAAAGAACAATCAGTTCAAAAATACAATTGCTTTAAAGCATGAAGTACTTTTCCACACATTTACATTTAAATAACCCATATTAGAACATACAAAATATCTACAGAGGAGACGGTGTACATTGAATTTTAGACTCTTCATTGGTACCTACATGTTGGTACTTACATCACCCACACAACACAACAACCGGGACGCTGTCACAGATATATATTTTGTTTTTAACGTTAATTTCTCAAAATCCACTGGAGCACATATCTTGAGACCTAGCAAAGGCACATCGGGCAAACAGTCTCTACAATTTTGCCAAGTTTCATAGAAATCCATTCAGCCGTTCGAGCTAAAAGTGAGTCCAACCGCCCTATGGAAAACTCAATGTTAAAAACACGTTTTGGGACCCCCCTTTTTTCTCGGCCCCCGCTTGACGAAACCCCCCAAACTTTCAGGTGACGCTCAGAAACAAAATGTGCCATTTTCCTGAAAATTTCAGCCAATTCCGTCCATCAACGCCAAAGTTATTCAACATAGAATTTTCAGAAATCCCTATTCAAAAAAATCCTAACTATATATACCTACTGGCGACCGCCAGTAGGTAATATATATATATATATATATTCACTGAAAAAACCATAGGTTATAGACCATATATAGTTAGGAATTAGCATTTAAAAAACCTTATTTTACTCACACAAAGCCATTGAAATTCCATATATAGTTAGTTGCACTAACTATATATCGCGCACCCGCAATCCACTGCTGATCATGTCACATATTACATCATTCATGACATGGTCAGTGACATCACTGATGACATCACTGATGACTACATCCAGTGACTGTATAATTCTGTAAAGTTAAAATATGTCTTACATATTGAAGAATGAGTGGATGTATAAGTGTCTTGATGAAGGATTTAGTAGGGGCATGGCTGACTGTATGAGTGACTGATTAAATGTGTCTCACTGAGTGCATGGGTTAGTGACTAAACTGTCTTAATTTGTGCATCATTATGTCTGTTGTTCTGTAAACTGCTGCATGTGTTGATCATTAGCTATATGATTAACTGTATGGGTTATTGATTGGTTGCCCAAGCATTTGTATGGGAGACTGAGTGTGTGTCTGGGTGGCTGGGAGGTGTATGACTCTCTGCATAGATGTGTGAGCAGTTGATTGACTAGATGTATGGGTTCAAAAGTGCATGTGGAAACAGCTGTATGGGCGGTTGACTGTGTGCATGAGTGTATTGGTGAGTGAATGGATATCTCAGTGCTACATGTCAAAGTAAGTACATATGTAAAACACAGTACATGTCAGAGTTGACATATATAAATAACTGTGCATAAGAGCCAGTGAATGTGTGAGTGGCTGTATGCATCATTGTGAACTTGTATCCAGGATTGTATAAGTGAGTAAATATGTTTTAGTATATGTTTGAATAAGTAAGGTGTGTATAACTGTATAGTTGAGGAAATGGAGGTGTGATTGATTCTTTGCATGACTGACTAAGTGTCTGAGTAACTCCATGGATGAGTGACAGTCTATGAGTGTCTGTTTACACTGAGTGTATCTAAGGTTATATTAGAGTCTGAAGAGGTTCATCGTATTATCACATGAATGATGTCATCAGTGATGTGATCAGTAATGTCAAATGAGATGTCATCAGTGATGTCATTTGAGATGTCATCAGTGATGTCATTTGAGATGTCATCAGTGATGTCATCAGTGATGTCACTGACCATGTCATGAATGATGTAATATGTGACATGATCAGCAGTGGATTGCGGGTGCGCGATATATAGTTAGTGCAACTAACTATATATGGAATTTCAATGGTTTTGTGTGAGTAAAATAAGGTTTTTTAAATGCTAATTCCTAACTATATATGGTCTATAACCTATGGTTTTTTCAGTGAATTTTCAAGGTTTTGTAAATGCTAATTCCTAACTATATATGGTCTATAACCTATGGTTTTTTCAGTGAATTTCAATGGTTTTTTAATAGCAAATATCATAAGCTGTTGAATGTCAAGTACGTGGTAAGTGAAAACATTTTCGTGTTTATGCACACTGATCTGCTTTGAATGGTGCCCCCCCCCTCATTTCTATTAGGAGTACTCTCTCTTTGCAGATAGTGAAACGTAGTTTACGCAGGCCTTTGCCCCCGTTGTAATCCGTCGTGCCTGCTTCTCTCTCCATTTGATTGATTGTTATCCAAGTATTTACTGTTTTAGAATTAGTTCTCTTTGGTTCATTCTCTATTTACAAACAAACACAGAGTCGCAATACTCTGTTTAGTCTTTGCAGATAACGAAAAATCGTGTAAAAAAAAAAGAAAAGGAATCGAGCAAAATCAGTAGGCCACTAATGGGATCTCTTTTTGACCTCGCTAAAATAGAAACATTAGGAACAACCCCTCATGACAAATACAAAACTAGTGAGATGAACTGAACTCCACACAATGAGGGCTGCAAAACAGCTCGGCTCCGCCACCCACCCCGCCCAAAATAACGATAAAGAGCGGCTGCCATGATTGGTTGCGGAATGGCCACGACGGAGCTACGAAATGGTGCTGCTCTCATGCTAACCCCAGCTTCAGTCTGAAACATCCAGAAACACTGTAGACTACCAATTCGATCAGTTCCGGTAGCGCCCCAATGTAACCCGGTAGAGAAGAACTAGCCCTCCCCTCTTTGACTGATGGTTCTTGTTGCCTGTCCCTTCTGTTGTCATTTAACAGAACTATTTAGCCTGCTGAAAGGGGTTGTGTTCCGACCGCTGGTTGGTGGAGACATTTTGACTATATTCTGTACCTGCGTTGTCGCGTAATGCGTCATATGACGCGCCGCGTTAGCGCATCCGGAAGTCATCCGGGGCGCGCAGCGCAAGCATAACAAGTCATGTGACTTGTTAATAAAACTTTTCATTGGTTCATTTTACTTTTCTTATTGTAATGATGAAAGGCTTGGTCATATGACCTAAAAATTACGCTTTTCATTACTTCCGAACATTATTTTTTCTTAAATATATGTTATAATGTTCCAGGCTAATGTACTTTCCCGGAAATTTTACAACTGTCCTGCAAGTAAAATATATTCTTTTTTCGAGAAAAAGAGCGTTTCTTCGTCCCATGACGGAGCCGTTGAGCAAAAGAGGGTCGACCTGCTGTCTTAGTCGCCGATACGCCTGAATATGAGATTCTTATCGATCACTTTATGTTGCAGGAATAGAAAACACAACAGCCCTTGACCATTTATCTTTACTGCGTTCCTTCGTATTATACCTTTTACCCTTCATGTAATTGGTCTGCTTTATTTCACTTGCCTTTTAATGATTCTAAAACAGTCACTATTATTAAAAACTTTACCAATGTATATACTACTACCATGTTTTCTTTTAAAAACCTTTATTGTGAAAATTTCATTATACAAATACGAGCCTATAACCACGTGGGCCTGCCACGGAGCAAACTGTAATCGTATATGATGAATAGACATTTACACTGTAGAGGAACGTAACGGGCGGGCCATTAGGTTGCAAGAACTAAGGTGTCTAACAGTTACGGAATCGGTGGACGTACATTTTATAAATAAAATACGACAGGGCCAGTTACAATAAAATTATCTAGATATACATTTGCGGGCAAGTACCATGGGTGACGTTAATTCGAACTTTCAACAGTACAGTAATCAATAACACATCAGAACTTAATATCAATAGGGATGTCGAAATATTCAATCAATTCTCGTCCCCGCCCGCCATGTGCTTCAAAACTGCATACGTATCTCGTGATTTCAAGGTTCTGCAACCAGTACACAACAAGGAGTTACGAGTCCCATTTATTCCGGCGCCATTTTGGGCGAGGACGGGCAGGTCCAGGATATAGTCAAAATGTCTCTACCAACCATCGACTATGATGATGTTCATATGCTGTATTTATTAGAGTAACACTCATCTGTCCACATGAAATTAATTTGCCACAATCTAAACATGTCCTTTTAATCTTTCCAAAGTTCTTCTAAATATTTGGGACCGTTTCCCTTGCCTCTGATGCTGTCAGTGCCACTTCTTTGATGAATGTACTAGCAGGTCAGGGGTTCTCCTCCAAATCTCTCTTTTATGCAGCACTATAATTAATTGGTGCCACCTCTCCATATGACGATGCATGGTATAGTTACCACAACTATATTTTTTTTCGGTTCCTCTGGAGAGTTCATCGTGGCAGATGAAGCGTGTAACGTACCGGGCATTTACCTTTTTTTGCATGTACAGGAAAGGAAAAAAAAATCGAGCGTCCGAGTTCTAAGGTGTCCCAGGGCCATTTTAGTGGACCAGGCCCAAATCCAAAGAACAGGCCGCCATTTTG
The DNA here is from genome assembly GCF_964261635.1 of Lissotriton helveticus. Taxonomy (NCBI): domain Eukaryota; kingdom Metazoa; phylum Chordata; class Amphibia; order Caudata; family Salamandridae; genus Lissotriton; species Lissotriton helveticus. The sequence goes on from NC_136069.1 coordinate 754,831,204, forward strand.
AGAGTCCTCTTGCAGCCGCCTGTCGCTGTAGCATCAAGAGCAGCCGAAACTCAGCTGAATGGCAACTGAAACGGTAAAGGGGCGCCCCACTACAGCAGACGAGCCTCCACCTAGGAAGGCCCATTCACGCCGGCCCCCCCCCCTTCGGGCACCCCACGCCGTTATTCGGAGCAGTATTGTAGGATGGCCACACCAGTGCGGCAACTTGCTAGACATCACCTCGGTGGTAACCGAATCTCAACGCCTTGTGGTGTCTTCTATTCAGAAAACATTGTTATGCTGCCTTCGACCTATTCGCCGCAAGTGCGCACACAACTCAACTGCATAGCTTGCTAGACACCACCTCGGTGCCATCCGGATCTTGGAATGTCAGCACCTTTTGGTGTCTTCTCTTCAGAAAATATTGTTGCGCTGCCTTTGGCCCCATTCGCACATCAGTCCGCTACTGACGCCATCTCACAGGCTAATGGGGCGCCCCACGCCGACTTTCAGCATTGTAGAATGACCACACCAGTACAGCAACTTGCTAGACATCACCTCGGTGCCATCCGGATCTCGGCGCCCCACTGCAGATGAAGTGCCTCTCAACTATGAAACCACCACGGTGACATCCGGATCTTGGCGCGTTGTGCTGCCTTCGGCCTATTCGCACATCGGTCCGCTACTGACGCCATCTCACAGGCTAATGGGGCGACCCACGCCGAGTTTCAGCATTGTAGGATGACCACACCAGTACAGCAACTTGCTAGACATCACCTCGGTGCCATCCGAATCTTGGCATCTCAACGCCTAGTGGTATCTTCCATACAAAAAATATTGTTACGCTGCCTTTGGCCCCATTCGCACATCAGTCCGCAACTTAGACATCACCTCGGTGCCATCCGGATCTTGGCATCTCAGCGCCTTGTGGTGTCAGTCAGAAAATATTGTTGCGCTGCCTTTGGCCCCATTCGCACATCAGTCCGCTACTGACACCATCTCACAGGCCAACAGGGCGCCCCACGCCGACTTTTACCATTGTACGATGGCCACACCAGTGCCACAACTTGCTAGACACCACCTCGGTGCCATCCGGATCTTGGCATCTCAGCGCCTTGTGGTGTCTTCAAATCAGAAAATATTGTTGCGCTGCCTTTGGCCCCATTCGCACATCGGTCCGCTACTGACGCCATCTCACAGGCCAACGGGGCGCCCCACGCCGACTTTCAACATTGTAGGATGGCCACAGAAGTGCGACAACTTACTAGACACCACCTCGGTGCCATCCGGATCTTGGCGCGTTGTGCTGCCTTCGGCCTATTCGCACATCGGTCCGCTACTGACGCAAACTCACAGGCCAACGGGGCGCCCCACGCCGACTTTCAGCATTGTAGGATGGCCACACCAGTGCACCTTACTAGACACCACCTCGGTGCCATCCGGATCTTGACGCGTAGTGAAGCTGCAGCAGCTGCAAATAAGCTTCAGACAGTGTTACAACCGCTGCTCAGAACTCTCAACTATGACACCACCTCTGTGCCATCCGGATCTTGGCATCTCAGCGCCTTGTGGTGTCAGTCAGAAACTATTGTTGCGCTGCCTTTGGCCCCATTCGCACATTGGTCCGCTACTGACGCAAACTCACAGGCCAACGGGGCGCCCCACGCCGACTTTCAGCATTGTAGGATGGCCACACCAGTGCGGCAACTTGCTACACACCACCTCGGTGCCATCCGGATCTTGGCATCTCAGCGCCTAGTGGTGTCTTCTATTCCGAAAATATTGTTGCACTGCCTTCGGCCCCATTCACACATCGCTCCGCTACTGACGCCATCTCACAGGCCAACGGGGCGCCCCACGCCGACTTTCAGCATTGTAGGATGGCCACACCAGTGCGGCAACTTACTAGACACCACCTCGGTGCCATCCGGATCTTGGCGCGTTGTGCTGCCTTCGGCCTATTCGCACATCGGTCCGCTACTGACGCAAACTCACAGTCCAACGGGGCGCCCCACGCCGACTTTCAGCATTGTTGGATGGCCACACCAGTGCGGCAACTTACTAGACACCACCTCGGTGCCATCCGGATCTTGGCGCGTTGTGCTGCCTTCTGCCTATTCGCACATCGGTCCGCTACTGACGCAAACTCACAGGCCAACGGGGCGCCCCACGCCGACTTTCAGCATTGTAGGATGGCCACACCAGTGCTGCAACTTGCTGGACACCACCTCGGTGCCATCCGGATCTTGGCGCGTTGTATTGCCTTCGGCCTATTCGCACATCGGTCCGCTACTGACGCCGCCTCACGTGCCAACGTATTTTCTCCGCATTTTATACCCTATGCCGCATAACAGGTCATGTGACTTGTTTATAAAACTTTTCATTGGTTCATTTTACTTTTGGTTTCCTAATGATGGAAGGCTTGATCATATGACTTAAAAACAACACTTTTCATTGGATGAAAACTTTTTTTTTTTCCCAAACGATGAAAGCCCCACCTTGTTTCTGGATGTTTCAGACTAAACTGGCGTCAGCATGAGAGCACCACCATCTCGTAGCTCCGTCGTGGTCATTCCGCGAGCAATCATGGCAGCCGCTCCCCACCAGAAGCCTGCAGGAGTCGGGGCCCCCAAAACTTTGATGAATTCTCAAGGCGGAGGGGACGCTTTCGAGAATGGGGTCCAAGACCTAGCAGACAAGCGTCCGATTTCCAAGGTGTCCCAGGGCCATTTCAGTGGACCAGGCCCAAAAAGGAAAGAGCCTGCCGCCATTTTGAGAGTCCTGTGACAGCCGCCTATCGCTGCACCGCAAGAGTGGGCGCAACTCAGCTGAATTGCGGCTTTTGACACAGTGGACCAAAAACGGACGGAATGGCAACTGAAACGGTAAAGGGGCGCCCCACTACAACAGATGACACTCCACCTGGAGAGGCCCGTTCACGCCGCCTCCCCCGGGGCGCCCCACGCCGTTATTCGGAGCAGCATTGTAGGATACCAAAACCAGTGCGGCAACTTACTGGACATCACCTTGGTGCCATCGTTCTGCTGCCTTGGAACTATTCGCACAACAGTTTGCTACTGATGACCCACCCCCCGCGACGCCCCACGCCGTTATTTGCTGGGTGGCAACTTACTAGACATCACTTTCGTGTCATCTAGATTTCGGGGCGTTCTGCTGCCTTGGAACTATTCGCACAACAGTTTGCTACTGATGACCCACCCCCCGCGACGCCCCACGCCGGAAATCTGGACGTTGTGCTGCGTTGGGACTATTCGCACAGCCGACCGCTACTTCGTTGTTTTTCCCTAAAAATGTTTATATGTTATTACTATTTTTGTTTTCTTGTATATATTTATAAATTATTAAAGTTTTATAATCTTACTACTTTGTCGGAGTGCTATATATTTTTAATGTGACACATAATTGTAAAAACTTTGATGTACAAAGAGTCATCCCTGGAATCTTCCGCTTCATGCTCGGTCCCCTCCCCAATCACAATACAGGATGGTTTTCAGATAATAGCAACGCTTCTGCTGTGACGGATCTCATCGAGTGTGGGCCTTGATCTACTATAACTCCTTTGAAGAGGGGTGATTCTTTACAGCTGTGGCCATAAACTACATCTGCAGGGCTAGCTGATAGCCTAGGACCGGCCTGGACAATCGGACACAGAGGAAAAGGAGTGTCAGAGGGTGCGGTAGTGAATAGGGCGAAAGGGAGGTGTCGGGCGGGCACAGGGTGTGATTCTCAGGGAAGAGCAGCGCAGATGGGGGGAGGTTTATTACCCATGCATAAGACAGAGAGCGGGGGTGACCACAGCCTGGGTGAGATGCTTGCGAGGGTGGGGAGCCATGCTAAGGATCGACAGCGTGCACAGAGTGGGTCTGGTCAAGGCATCTAAAATGGCTGCCGTGCACGACAAAAGTGTGGCATTTGAAAAAAGACAAGATGGCGCAGACAATGTTTTTCAACACTTCCTGATTTCCTTCGAATCGAACGTTAACAGACGTTGGGGCATATTACCAAAGTTAAGCGATATTTATCCCTAACGATGCATTGCAAAGATTTTTTTACCGTCAGAAATTATCGCAGATAAACCTTGCTATTATCAAGGTTTATCGCAAATACGATAAAAAACGACCGCAATGCATTAATATCGCTGAAAACTCAGCGATATTCATGCATTACCGAGCTAATGCTCTTAGCCATGTTATCCACCTCCCATTGGATAACATGGCTAAGAACTGCTCAGGGCAGCTGTTACTTTTTGGCGATATTCGCGCTTATCTCGAATATTTCCAAAAGTTGATAATAGGAGATAGCGATGTTAGCGACTGTTTGCAGTCACTAACATCTTGGCATGCCCACTTTGCATGTCATTAGTGATAAATATCACTCACATGCAAAGTGGGGCCCAAGATGGTCGCTATCTCCTACTAGCCGTCGCTAACTGGTGTTAGCAACAGCTAGGTAATACAGATATAATTTTATCTCCGCGAAGCGGAGCGCTGTTACAGATATATATCTTGTTTTTGAACGTTAATTTCTCAAAATGCACTGAAGCACATATATTGAGACCTAGCAAAGGCACATCGGGCTACCAGTCCCTAATATTTTACCAAGTTTCGTGCAAATCCATTCAGCCGTTCGATTATTATTATTATTTTTTTTTTTTGCCCCGCGGGGCCCTTTTAAAACCTCCACATCAAACCTAGGGGGTCAGCGAGGATCTACTATGCCCCCTTATGGTCATTTGCCCCTTCGCTTTGGCCTCCTCTTGTCTCTCGATCCTACCGAGAGACAAGATGGCGGCCGCTACGGACTGTTTGGAATGTTTACAGACACCGGAGAGCCAATCAGCTTCGCTTCGCAAAGCTCCGTAACGTGAAAAGTACGCGAAGCGGTGCGCTGTTACAGATATATATCTTTTTTTGAACGTTAATTTCTCAAAATCCACTGAAGCACATATATTGAGACCTAGCAAAGGCACATCGGGCTACCAGTACCTACAATTTTGCCAAGTTTCGTGCAAATCCATTCAGCCGTTCGATTATTATTATTATTTTTTTTTTTTGCCCCGCGGGGCCCTTTTAAAACCTCCACATCAAACCTAGGGGGTCAGCGAGGATCTACTATTCCCCCTTATGGTCATTTGCCCCTTCGCTTTGGCCTCCTCTTGTCTCTCGATCCTACCGAGAGACAAGATGACGGCCGCTACGGACTGTTTGGAATGTTGACAGACGCCGGAGAACCAATCAGCTTCGCTTCACAAAGCTCCGTTGCGCGAAAAGTACGCGTCCTGGAGCGCTGCCCGGTCCGCTGTTACAGATATATATCTTTTTTTAAACGTTAATTTCTCAAAATCCACTGGATATATATATATATTACCTACTGGCGGTCGCCAGTAGGTATATATAGTTAGGATTTTTTCTCTATGGGTTTTTTGAAAATTCTATGTCTAATAACTTTGGCGTTTGTGGACGGAATTGGCTGAAATTTTCAGGAAAATGGCACATTTTGTTTCTGAGCAGCCCCTGAAAATTGGGGGGGGTTCGTCCAGGGGGGGTCGAGAAAAAAGGGGGGTCCCAAAACGTGTTTTTAACATTGAGTTTTCCATAGGGCGGTTGGCCTCACTTTTAGCCCGAACGGCTGAATGGATTTGCACGAAACTTGGCAAAATTGTAGGGACTGGTAGCCCGATGTGCCTTTTGTAGGTCTCAATATATGTGCTCCAGTGGATTTTGAGAAATTAACGTTTAAAAAAAGATATATATCTGTAACAGCGGACCGGGCAGCGCTCCAGTTCGCGTACTTTTCGCGCAACGGAGCTTTGTGAAGCGAAGCTGATTGGTTCTCCGGCGTCTGTCAACATTCCAAACAGTCCGTAGCGGCCGCCATCTTGTCTCTCGGTAGGATCGAGAGACAAGAGGAGGCGAAAGCGAAGGGGCAAATGACCATAAGGGGGCATAGTAGATCCTCCCTGACCTCTTAGGTTTGATGTACCATTTTGCCAAGTTTGGTGTAATTCCGTTCAGCCATTCAGGCTGTAGACGTATCTAAATGTCAATAATCGAACGGCTGAATGGATTTGCACGAAACTTGGCAAAATATTAGGGACTGGTAGCCCGATGTGCCTTTGCTAGGTCTCAATATATGTGCTCCAGTGGATTTTGAGAAATTAACGTTCAAAAAAAGATATATATCTGTAACAGCGCTCCGCTTTGCGTACTTTTCGCGTTACGGAGCTTTGCGAAGCTGATTGGTTCTCCGGCGTCTGTCAACATTCCAAACAGTCCGTAGCGGCCGCCATCTTGTCTCTCGGTAGGATCGAGAGACAAGAGGAGGCCAAAGCGAAGGGGCAAATGACCATAAGGGGGCATAGTAGATCTTTCCTGACCTCTTAGGTTTGATGTACCATTTTGCCAAGTTTGGTGTAATTCCGTTCAGCCATTCAGGCTGTAGACGTATGTAAATGTCCTATGGAAAATTGCATGGGGAAAACACATTTGAAAGTGTTGAAATTTAGAACCAATTAAAATGTTACTTTGGTTTTGTATTTGTGTGTGATGAAAGTTAATTGGTTATGTAAATATGTCAAATGAGAGGAAACCACAGCCATTTTGTGATACTACTGTCTGAGGTACATTTGTGAGGAATTTTTGGTGGTGAATTTCTGGTGTTTGATTTACACAGTACTAACACTTCTCCTACTTTTAAAAAGGTGAGTTGTTAATTTGTAAGGGGAACTATGTTGTACACTTGAAGATAATTTGAAAAATGTTTTCTGTTATTTATTTGCAGTCCTTCTGTTATACTAAATACTTGATAAAGTTAGTTTTATATTATGTATTACTAAAAACGATAAATGAAAGTGATTATTTTTTTCTGCAATTTACAGCAAGCAATTTCAAAATAAAATGGCTCACAATGAAGAGACCGTGGCAATTTCTTTTGAATTGTCCACTACATTGATTGAAATTGAGAGCACCAATAATGAAATATTGTCACAAGGAGGAGATGACGTGTATGATTTCATTAGATTTATTGAAATTGACAGCACCAATAATGAAATATTGTCACAAGGAGCAGATGACTTGAATGATTCCACTACATTGATTGAAATTGAGAGCACCAATAATGAAATATTGTCACGAGGAGATGACTTGAATGATTCCACTACATTGATTGAAATTGACAGCACCAATAATGAAATATTGTCACAAGGAGGAGATGACTTGAATGATTCCACTACATTGATTGAAATTGACAGCACCAATAATGAAATATTGTCACAAGGAGGAGATGACTTGAATGATTTTTTTGATCAATCTGTTGATGGCGAATTTATCGAATGTTTGGAAACCATAGAGTTACAAGAATCATCATTGCAGACTTTTCATGAGGAAATTGCTGATGAGGACATGTTACTAGTTCTTTCAAATTTAGAAAATTCTGAAGAATAAATTTATATTTAGAAATCAAAAATTGTTTGAGACATTATTCATTTTTATTTTTAATTTATGAGGTTGTAGCGAAGTGATTGTAGTATAAAATGAGACTTATAGTATAGAGTGCAACATTTTTATGTTACATGGTAAGTTTACTCATATTTACTTCCCTTCTGCCACTATATTATCTCCAATGTGTATTTGACATCTCTTCTTCATCTCCGGCCTCCTTTCTCTCACTGTGTGTCTCCGATGCATCTTATCGCTGCTATTTTGTGTAATTACAGAAGAGAGTAAAATAAAATAGTTCGGAACGTGAAAAGGGGGCAAAGTAGAGTACCCCTCACCCCCTAGGCCTTTTCAGGCGGTCCCAAAAGGATCAGTTTCTGCTTTCCTGAGAGATTATGGTATGAGTTCCATATACCACAATAATTTGCATTACAACATGCAAGATATCTATCTCCTATTACCAACTTTTGGAGATATTCGCGCTAAGCGCGAATATCTCCAAAAAGTAACACCTGCCCTGAGCAGTTCTTAGCCATGTTATCCAATGGGAGGTGGATAACATGGCTAAGAGCATTAGCTCGGTAATGCATGAATATCGCTGACTTTTTAGCGATATTCATGCATTGCGGCCGTTTTTTATCGCATTTGCGATAAACCTTGATAATAGCAAGGTTTATCTTCGATAATTTCTGACGATGCTTAGCGGTAAAAAATTCGTTGGTAAGCATCGTTAGCGATAAATATCGCTTAACTTTGGTAATATGCACCAACGTCTGTTAACGTTCGATTCGAAGGAAATGAGGAAGTGTTGAAAAACATTGTTTGCGCCATCTTGCCTTTTTTGAAATGCCACACTTTTGTCGTGCACGGCAGCCATTTTAGATGCCTTGACCAGACCCACTCTCTGCACGCTGTCGATTCGTAGCATGGCTCCCCACCCTCGCAAGCATCTTCCCCAGGCACTGGTCACCCCCGCTCTCTGTCTTATGCATGGGCAATAAACCTCCCCCCATCTGCGCTGCTCTTCCCTGAGAATCACACTCTGTGCCCGCCCGACACCTCCCTTTCGCCCTATTCACTACCGCACCCTCTGACACTCCTCTTCCTCTGTGTCCGATTGTCCAGGCTATCAGCTAGCCCTGCAGATGTAGTTTATGGCTCCAGCTGTAAAGAATCACCCCTCTTCAAAGGAGTTATAGTAGATGAAGGCCCACACCCGATGAGATCCGTCACACCACACGTGTTCCTACTATCTGAAAACCATCCTGTATTGTGATTGGGGAGGGGACCGAGCCTGAAGCGGAAGATTCCAGGAATGACTCTTTGTACATCAAAGTTTTTACAATTATGTGTCACATTAAAAATATATAGCACTCCAACAAAGTAGTAGGAATATAAAACTTTAATAACATATAAATATATACAACAAAACAAAAACAGTAAAAACATTTAAACAACGAAGAGACCGTGGCAATTTCTTTTGAATTCCTGATGAGGACATGTTACTAGTTCTTTCAAATTATGAAAATTCAGAAGATGTTGCCTGGGGGTGGGTCGTCAGTAGCAGTCTGTTGTGCGAATAGTTCCAAGGCAGCAGAACGCGCTGAAATCTAGATGGCACGAAAGTGATGTCTAGTAAGTTGCCGCCCAGCAAATAACGGCGTGGGGCGCCGCGGGGGTGAGTGAGTCCAGTAGGCACCACAGCTATTCTTACCGGCATTGCAGAATTACTGCTGGGGACAATGCCTGTGCTGTAGCAGGGTCACAGCAGAAACAAAAAGGATTCTGTTGAAGATGTTGTTGGTTTTCAATTTGAAAACAGTTCTGGTGTCAACTGCTATGCTAATGTAGTGGTTAATGTTCTGTTTTCTCTAGAAAATGTAAAAGAGGGGGAGGCAGTCCAAAGTTCCGTTAAAAGGGCAAAGGAAAGGATCGGTGGTTTGAACTATCAGTCAAAAAGGGGAGGGGGTGCAACAATTTTTCCTACCGGGTCACACTGTGCTTTCACCGGAACTGAGGTCTGCAGGATTCTAGTAATTCAAAGTGAGGCTGGCGCCAGCATGGGAGCGCCGACGTCCCGCGGATACAGTTTCGTCACTCCACGGGCGATCATGGCAGTCATTCCCCATCGGGGGTGTCTGCGGGGGTCGGAGACTTCCGCGGCTCCTCTAGAATCTTCAAGGTCGTGGAGGACTACGGTGGTGGAGTCAACCAGTGACCGGGCCATTTCTTTATGCTGGGCCCGCTCTTGCCAGGTCGACCGCCATTTTGAGAGTCCGGTAGCTACTGGCGATCGCGGGGTCAAATGAGCGGACGGGCTCCACCCTGCCGGGCGAGACGTTGCAGCATCGCCACAGTGGAAGAACCCTTTTCCGGGCGCTTGGAGCGCTGAGGGTGCAGGTGGGAAGCCTCCACTGGGGAGGCGGGAGAGGCCTGTTCGCATCGTCTCTCCCTCCCAGTGCACCCCACGGCGTCTCGCTTGAGATTTGTTATGGCCGGACCAGGCGATGAGGACGAGGGGGGGGGGGGTCGGAGGCATGTGCAAGACATCCCCCCCCAGTGTTGTCGCAGCCATTATTCAAGAAAGAAGAAGTGTCCCGTCCGTCTTCGGGCCGGGCTTCCGGTGGATGTCGGCCGGACGCCCCTGGCTCTGGCCCCATGAACGGGTTCCTTGGTTTATCGGCTGCAGCCGGATCCCGTCGGCCTCGGCCCCCCGACCGTTGGTGGCCGGACCGGAAGAGCATGTGGCGGGACTACCTGAAACTCTCAAGGGCCACCGCGGCCGGACTGGGAGAGAGAGGGGAGGGTCGAGGAGACATTCCCCCCCTGCAACTCTTCAGCGTTGTAAAGGCAATCCCCTGGCCGGGTCCCGCTGGCCTCGGCCTCTCCTCCGGCTACACCCTACATTAGGATCTCCTGGCCGAGGCGTGGCAGCAGGACCCGCCTTATATGGGCTGCTCCCGGCTGGGCGTAGCCGCAACCCTGCCCCACCTTGGAAGTTTCCAGAGTGGGGGCGGATGTTCTACTGACTTGCATTTTCCCTAGTCTATCGATTTTTTTGGCGTGGCAGGCGGTGGGACAGCGAGGGGTGATTTGGTTTCTCTTACTGTTTTTCTGGTCTCTCACCACTGGCATATTTCTAACGTTTTCTTGTTTCTAGGACATTAATAGGTTTTATCATTACGTTATGTTATCGTTTCTTTGTTCGTTGTTTAATAAAAGTTCATGTTCATCAGTGGCCTACTGATTTTCGTTTTCCTATTCTTTTCTTTCCAGGTTGTTTCATGCTAAAGTTTCTGTTAACAGGATACAGTGATCACTTCGTTATTATTGCATATGTCCTTTTCACTAGGGGTGCTCTCTGGTCGGGCCAGATGACGTATCTCTAGTAAATGGTCCGGGTGAAACAGGTGCATCAATCAGTGGGGAGTAGATAGGCATGACAGATTACAACGGGGGAGAAAGGTCCGCATTACGTACCCTTTCACTATTTGCAAAGATTTTCCTACGTATATTTGCAAACAGGGAATACCTCCAAAAAGAACCAATTCCCAAACAGTCAATGTTTGGGGAAACAATCAATCAATGAGGAACGAAATAGGCACGACGTGTTAAAGGTTTGCGTTACCTACCCTTCACTATCTGCAAAGGGAGAGAGAATATTCCTATTCTTCCTCGTTTGCAGGCAGAGAAGATTCTTAAGAGAACCAACTTCGAACAATTCAATGCTCGATTCAAACAATCAAGAAGGGGTACTGTGAACACAAATGAACGCCGCTTATGTACATACACATTGGTATTATCAACAGGTTGTTCCTAATGTTTCTATTTTAGGGAGGTCAAAAAGAGATCCCATTAGTGGCCTACTGATTTTGCTCAATTCCTTTTGTTTTTTACACGATTTTTCGCTATCTGCAAAGACTAAACAGAGTATTGCGACTCTGTGCTTGTTTGTAAATAGAGAATGAACCAAAGAGAACAATCAATCAAATGGAGAGAGAAGCAGGCACGACGGATTACAACGGGGGCAAAGGCCTGCGTTAACTACCCTTCACTATCTGCAAAGAGAGAGTACTCCTAATAGAAATGAGGGGTGGGGGGCAGCATTCAAAGCAGATCAGTGTGCATAAACACGAAAATGTTTTTACTTACCACGTACTTGACATTCGACAGCTTATGATATTTGCTATTAAAAAACCATTGAAATTCACTGAAAAAACCATAGGTTATAGACCATATATAGTTAGGAATTAGCATTTAAAAAACCTTATTTTACTCACACAAAACCATTGAAATTCCATATATAGTTAGTTGCACTAACTATATATCGCGCACCCGCAATCCACTGCTGATCATGTCACATATTACATCATTCATGACATGGTCAGTGACATCACTGATGACATCACTGATGACATCTCAAATGACATCACTGATGACATCACTGATGACATCTCATTTGACATCATTCTTGTGCTAATACGATAAACCTCTTCAGACTCTAATATAACCTTAGATACACTCAGTGTATACAGACACTCACACACTGCCACTCATCCATGGAGTTACTCACACACCCAGTCAGTCATGCAAAGAAACAATCTCACCTCCATTTCTTCAACTATACAGTTAAACACACCTTACTTATTGAAACATATACTAACACATATTTACTCTCTTATACAATCCCTGATACAAGTTCACAATGATCGATACAACCACTCACTCATTCAGTGGCTCTCATGCACAGTTATTTATATATGCCAACTCTCACATGTACTGTGTTTTACATATGTACTTACTATGACATGTAGCATTGAGATATCCATTCACTCATCAATACACTCATGCACACAGTCAACTGCCCATGTAGCTGTTTCCACATGCACTCTTGAACTCATACACCTAGTGAATAAACTGCTCACACATCTATGCACAGAGTCACACACCTTCCAGCCACCCCCACACAAACTCAATCTCCCATAGAAATACTTGGGCAACCAATTAATAACACATATAGCCTCTCGTATAGCTAATGATCAACACATGCAGCAGTTTACATCACAACAGACATAATGATGCACAAATTAAGACAGTTTAGTCACTAACCCATGCATTCAGTGAGACACATTTAATCACTCACTCATACAGTCAGTCACGCACCTACTAAATCCTTCATCCAGACACTTATACATCCACTCATTCTTCAATATGTAAGACATATTTAAACTTTACAGAAACATACAGTCACTGGATGTTGTCATCAGTGATGTCATCAGTGATGTCATTTGAGATGTCATCAGTGATGTCATCAGTGATGTCACTGACCATGTCATGAATGATGTAATATGTGACATGATCAGCAGTGGATTGCGGGTGCGCGATATATAGTTAGTGCAACTAACTATATATGGAATTTCAATGGTTTTGTGTGAGTAAAATAAGGTTTTTTAAATGCTAATTCCTAACTATATATGGTCTATAACCTATGGTTTTTTCAGTGAATATATATATATATATAAAACCTTTCTATGGCAAAATGAAACCCCTCATTTTGTTCCTTTTCAAATTAAATGTATTAAGTGTTACCACTTTATTCCAATCAAGATGACTTCAGGTGTGCCTTACTTTTGTCATAAGTAAGACTGTTAGCGTTCTAGTTGTTCTTTAGAACACTCTGGGACATTTTGTCATTGGGCTATAGTTGGGCTACATCTGGCTGATATTTGGGCTACATTTGTTTTTTTGTCTCTGGTGGCCATCTTTGGGCTACATTGGGCTACATTTGGGCTCTAACATATATATAGCCCAATGTAGCCCAATATATATTTTTCAAAGTTAATTTTCATAAAAACCACTGGAGCATATATCTTGAGACATAGCAAAGGCACATCGGGCTACCAGTCCCTACAATTTTGCCAAGTTTTGTGGAAATCCATTCAGCCGTTCGAGCTAAAAGTGAATCCAACCGCCCTATGGAAAACTCAATGTTAAAACACGTTTTGGGACCCCCCTTTTTTCTCAGCCCCCGCTTGACGAAACCCCCCAAACTTTCAGGGGACGCTCAGAAACAAAATGTGCCATTTTCCTGAAAATTTCAGCCAATTCCGTCCATCAACGCCAAAGTTATTCAACATAGAATTTTTAGAAATCCCTATTCAAAAAAATCCTAACTATATATACCTACTGGCGACTGCCAGTAGGTAATATATATATATATATATATATATATCACATTTCTATGGCAAAATGAAACCCCTCATTTTGTTCCTTTTCAAATTAAAAGTATTAAGTGTTACCACTTTATTCCAATCAAGATGACTTCAGGTGTGCCATACTTTTGTCATAAGTAAGACTGTTAGCGTTCTAGTTGTTCTTTAGAAAACTCTGGGACATTCTGTCATTGGGCTATAGTTGGGCTACATCTGGCTGATATTTGGGCTACATTTGTTTTTTTTGTCTCTGGTGGCCATCTTTGGGCTACATTGGGCTACATTGGGCTACATTGGGCTACATTTGGGCTCTAACATATATATAGCCCAATGTAGCCCAATATATATTTTTCAAAGTTAATTTTCATAAAAACCACTCGAGCATATATCTTGAGACATAGCAAAGGCACATCGGGCTACCAGTCCCTACAATTTTGCCAAGTTTTGTGGAAATCCATTCAGCCGTTCGAGCTAAAAGTGAGTCCAACCGCCCTATGGAAAACTCAATGTTAAAAACACGTTTTGGGACCCCCCTTTTTTCTCAGCCCCCGCTTGACGAAACCCCCCCAAACTTTCAGGGGACGCTCAGAAAAAAAAGTGCAATTTTCCTGAAAATTTCAGCCAATTCCGTCCATCAACGCCAAAGTTATTCAACATAGAATTTTCAGAAATCCCTATTCAAAAAAATCCTAACTATATATACCTACTGGCGACTGCCAGTAGGTAATATATATATATATATATATATATATATATATATATATATATATATATATCCAACGTGGCAAGCTCTCTATGTCCGAGGTATCGGAACTGCAGGATCGCCTCTTGATCAGGCCAAGCTACCGGCTGTTGTCCATGACAATTCGTGACTGCACGAAGGAGTAGGATGTATGAAACCCCTCTCCATGGCCCGGCTTGAACTGCTAATTGAGGAAGAGCGTAAGGGGACCCAAGGGGGTTCGTACTTTTATTCAAGAAGCCTTTGAAATACAAACACCCTCCTTTGCATGGTATAACAGCGCTCATTGAGCAAAGAATTTGTGCCCCACACAGTACTCACCGCAACACGGGATGCTGGGAGCTGTAGTCCTGGACAATAGCAAGCAGCTAATATTGTTTTGGGTGGAGCCTGCTGACCTCCTACTACTGGGAGGGCCTAAGGAGTACAAAGTAGGGTGGAGAAGGAACTTCATTTTGGCTGGCGGCATCTGACGAAGGCATTGCGCCGAAATGCATTGTGCCTTGCAGCAAAGTAATTAAAGAAGCTCCCTATGGTTGCCCGCTGTGTCCCCTGGGTTTCTTTTACGGAGGAATCGTTTTGGTGATATATATATATAGTTAGATATCTGAAATACTACAGAATTGATCAACACAAAATCACAAAAAGCAAGCTTTCTGGACCAACATCTAGCATTCGGCCAAATGTAATGTAATTCCGTTCAGCAGTTCCGGCAGTAGTCAAAAAATGAAAAATTCCCATAGACTTTCCAATGGAAACGTTGGTCATATATATATCACTGCATCTTTGTCCCTTACTACATTTGCCGTCCCCACGACATGCTCGCCAGAAATATTGCATTCTGGGAGTTGAAGTCTCATTTGTGCCACCATGGTGTAATCAACATGTGACTTGGGGGCGGGATCATACTCACCTTCCAATGAGGGTGATATTGGACACTTCAAAGGTGCAGGCGGGGGTATTTCAAGCCGCCGAGGTGCACCACCTTTTGAAGCAGGGGGCCACAGGGGCTAGTATCCTACGAGCCTCTGACCTGGAGCAGAGGTGCTGGATTTTAAGACACACGCAGACTGGGGCTCAATCTATGAGCTTGAAATACCCACAGTAAAAGAAAGGATCAACGAAATGAAATGGATGCAAATAATAATTTTTCCGACCACAACTCCCACAAAGCAGTACACAGCCTCATCACAAGCAGCCCATCAGAGGGCGTGTCATCAAGCTAGATAAGGGACTGTGGTTGGACACTGCACGTTGCTTCCCTCCACCATCAGCCGCTGAGGAAGAAAACATTCGAAACGCGTAAGGCTACGATGGTAGCAGGACTGTGAAAGGGGAACAGCCGGCTGGTGCCTTTTACCTGTTTATTGGAGCTGAGGCTTGGAGCTCTTCACCTCTCCTAGAGTGCACCTCGCACGACCACACCAGGCTGGGAGCAGTGATATATATATATATATATATATATATATATATATATATATATATATATATATATATATATATATATTCCCAGTCTCTGTTTCACTGGTCTATCACCACCACCACAGATACACGGACCACCACGCAGCAGATAGTATTCAGTAGGTAGGTTTATTATCTTCCATAGGTCTTATCTCGGCATGACGCGTTTCGGGCAAAGGATGCCCTTGATCACATGTCGACAAAGTTTTACAAACCACATTAATTACTAGTTTCATTGGTGAGTTTTTGCACGTGATACAACGAAAAGTGAAGACAATACTTGAAAGTGCAATAGGTGCATGACTGACAGGGATCAAACGCATTTCGCGCATATTCACATTTCTTACATGGGTTTCGGCGCTATCAACAAATTAATGCATTCTTGAATATAGCGGTTACTCATTCTGACTATTTTGGCATGAATGCACAAAATTAAGAGGGTGCAACATCTAGCAATAAATAAGCATAGTAAATATATACACACATTACAATTAAATACCAATATGTTAAATATTCATTGTAATTAAAACCTGTTATTATAAAACATATAAATATGATGCAAAAATATACATTTTGTTGAATAACATGTGCAAATATACGCTATAATGTGCAACATATTGCAAGATTATCAGTGCAAATCAGTTTTCTGCACCAATGCCAAAAAAAACTTCATGTGCAATACTATGCTAAGAATATATATATTTGACCAACGTTTCCATTGGAAAGTCTATTGGCTGCCAACACTTCAACCAGGAAGCGTTGAAAGCAATCTTGGGACTCAGCCTGTAGCAGAGTCCCAAAAACAAAGTAAAAAATAAAGAAAAGGGGCAGGGTATAAATACCCTGTCCCCCCAAGTCTGGAGGGGGGGGGGTAACTCAGGGACCCCGCTGGGGTAAAAAGGATTTAACCAGGCCTACAGATCCCTGGGCACTGGTGATGAGACTCCCACTGTGCCTCCCCCCTCCTCGCACTCCTAACACTACTAGAGTCCTGATGAGCAACGTTTTTCTTACCTGATTGTTTGGCGCTTAATATTTTTGATTGTGATCCTTTGGTTCGTGTAAGAGCACCTTTTTTGGGATTTGCGGCATGCACTTGAGACACATTCAATGACCTGACTGTGAAATGCAATGTGTGCATACTGAAGCTATAAATGTGCCATTGGTTTTGGTCTATGATATTCAACTTGTAAGCACTTCAGTTTTGCAGACCAGAGTGAAGGAGAAACTTCACAGGTAAGGTAAAAGGGACATGGGGGTCATGGTTAAAATATGAGTGTTTGGGAATGCTTCTGTTGTCCAGAGGAAAATCTGCTTTTCAAACCCTATCTCTATATTATCTGTTGAGCAGTTCATTTGCCTGTAAATAGTCATTTTTATATACACAGTGAAGAACTGTCTGTGTCCTATTGTTTGAACGTCTAACCTTGCATCACTTTCTGGAATAAACCATGTCTAAATGTAAGTACTTGGCCATCCAATTAGGGCGCCAGTTGTTAACAATAACATTATTGTTCCAAAGAATGGACAGTAATTCCTGACTGCTGTGGTACCCGAAGAAAAGGCCTTACTTTGTCTCAGAACACATAATGCTATGAATGTGTAGGATTTAAATTTCTGGCACACTTCTTTGATGGCACGGTGCTAGGTTCTCTTCCATCTCAAACTAATCAGTGATGGCTGAGGTTGAGCACGTTTTGGGGGATACTGTAGTTTTTGTACTCTAAACTTAATCCTTTCACTAGGTGCAGCATCCATGTAAAATGGTAACTTGGTGAGTTAGCCATGTATATGTGTAAATGTCCAATGGCCACGTGTTAAAAACCTTAGCAAGCTCGGTTCCCTTGGCTGTGTTGTTGGTGTGCGTGGTGATCTCGTCCCACCAGGATCATCAGCTGTACTGTAGGGCTCGGCTTTCCTGCTGTGACAATGTGATTACAGGGCTGATACTGCTGATCTCCAATGTATAAATGCATTTTTTCACCTTCTGCACGCTTCCTGCACTTTTTGGCCCTCCTTGCAAACCAAATGTCACCACGCGCCTGCTGGCTTTTCGAGCAGTGTTTTATTGCCCAAGGGTCCAACTGCTGGTTGCCTGGCAGATCCTGCCTTACAGCTTCTGCTTTTGAAAACTTTTACTACACATTTTAGTTTGTGGATGTATGTCCTTAAAGTGCGTATGACCTGTGTTAGACCTGGCATCATTGGCGTGAGTCTCTCTTCTATTTTTGACGGATTGCCTCCTCTGTTTTGAAATGTTTTTGCTGGATTTATGCTTTGGGCACTGTGCCACTACTAATCAGTGCCACAGTGCAAGTGCTCCCTATGTGAAATTGATGGACTAATTGGTTATTCCAAGAATGGGTTATTTGATTTATCTGTCAGCCCCTAGTACAGTGCACCGTGTGTGCCCAGGGCTTGTAAATCAAATGCTGCTGGTGGGCTTGCAGCGCTGGTTGTGCCACCCACAGAAGCAGCCTGTGAAGTGTGTCTCAGGACTGCCATTGCAAGGCCTGTGTGCAGTCTAGCACTGCCATGTCGACTTGGCCAAGTGCACCCACTTGCCAGTCCTTAAACCTTCCCTTTGCTTCATATTAGACACCCCTATGGTAGGCCCAAGGGCAGGGTGCATTGTAAGTATTGGGTAGGACATGCTCTGATGTGTGTAGCATGTTCTAATAGTGAATTACAGCCATTTTCGTTTTTTACTATTGAAGGCTACCTGTTCTCATAGGCCAGAATGGGAAGTTAGATTATTACATTCTTATAATGCTAACTGACTCAGGGAGCATGGTAGAAATTCGAATTTAGTATGCGGGAACTCAGAATAATAAAATACATCTTTTAGTAAAGTTTATTTTAATATTCTGTGTTTGCAAATACCACTTTTAGAAAGTAGGTATGTGCTTGCCTAACCATTTGAGCCTGCCTCTGCTGGGTTGTGTATTCCTTGTCTGGGTTTGTGAGTGACAGGGCTGGGGGATTCCAGGAGACAGGCTGGGGCAGCCCAGTGGTGAATAGAGAGATCTGCATCATGATGGGAGGGAGGAGTTGCACCTGGGACCTGAATAGGGCTGGGCCTTCCCTCTACAATGCTGGCCTCACCCCCTTTGGCTTGTCTGATGTCTCTGCCCTGCACTGTGAAAGGAGAGGAGGAATCATGTCAACAGAGTTCTCCAGAGGTGTATCTTCCCTCCCCTGTGCTGGCTCCACCTCCTGTGGGGCGGCTGATGTCTCTGCCCTGCACAGTGAAAGGAAGAAGAGAGTCATGTAAACAAAGTGCTCAGGAACTGGTTTGGACTAGGCAGAGGCCTCTCTGCCTTCAGAGAACAAAGGATTTTGGGGTATAAATATTGGGACCCTGCTCCCAAGAAATTAGATCACTTCTGGAACAAGAAACCTTTCTGCCAAGGAGAAGAACCAAGGAAGCTGCAGGAGTTTGGACTGCCCCTCTGCCAGTATGCTGTTTGCTGGGTTGGCCTGAAGTGGTTGCTTCATTGCCAAGGGAAAGGAGAAGGAACTTTGTAAGGACTTTCATCTACAGAATATTCTCCAAGGGCTTGAACTGTGCTTGCCTCCTGCTGAAGTCTCAGGGACCAAAGACTTCAGCTCCAGCTCCCTCCTGAATTTCCTTGCTGGGAATTCTGACTCCAGACACTTGCGTGCTGCTGGGAGCTGGAAGCGCGATGCATCGAGAAGAAGCATGTCATCCCCGCAGCTGAAATCTCCCTGGAAGCGTGTGTTCATCAAAGCTGCCTGCTGTCGCATCACCGGAGAAGCGTGACGCCATCGTGAAAGTCGCCATTGCATCACCGGAAAAGCGTGTCGCAAGGCTGCCAGGGCGTCATCGCATCGTCATCACCGCATCAAGGGCGCCATCTTCTCGCATCGCAACCGGATCATCGCATCGCATCAAGGCGCCATCTTGCGCACCGCAACGGGCCGCAAGCTGAGAATCTACGCATCACCTCCACACCGGCAAGGCTAACGACGAGTCCCCTACTCTGCGCAAGCATTGAGGAAGGACGCAACCGTTCCCCCGGGTCACGGAACCGACGCATCTCCCCTTTTGTGAGCCTTTTGTTCACTTTGCGTTACGCATCCAGGTACCTTGTTGAGAACTTTGTCGCATTTATCAACAACTTGAACTAAGAGACTTTAATCATCTTTTAAGTAATCTTAAGTGTAGTATTGTGACTTTTTGTCATTTGTGGTCTTGTGTTTAAGTCTGTATAAAGAATACTTATTTTTATAAAAACCTGCATTGTGCCCATCTGTAGTGTTTTTACTGTATTACTGTGTATATTCACAAATGCTTAACACACTGCCTCTGAGATAAGCCTGTCTGCTCGTGCCAAGCTACCAAGGGGGTGAGCAGGGGTTATTAAGGAGTGTAAGGGCCAGATGCATCAAAGGGTTTTGCCCATTCTGTGTCTATGGGAAAATGTGTTGATGCATATGGCCCTAAATCCCTTATCCTGACTTAGGAGTAAGGGTCCCTATTTGGACAAAGGTGAATACCATTGCCACCTAGAGACCCCCAGATCTAACATTGGTGGTCAGCGGTGAGGATTTGGACCTTGCATTTGTGTTTCATATACAGTGATTGGTGTACACTACTAGTGAGTGCAGATCAAACACGACCACATACTTTTTTTAGAATCCTTTTTCTTTGGAACTGTTGGTTTTTCCTGAAAACTCCCAATTCTTACTACCATGAGTAAACCAGCATCTGTTGCATCTATGGATCTTGATTTTGAGGAAGAGAGGTTGGAAACCTACACTGTGAAATAGCTCAAGTATCTCTATAGGAAAGTGAAAGGTGCTACACCAGGCATTTCTAAAAAGGAAGACTACCAAAAGGCGCTGAGGTCCTGTCTAGAAGCCAGAAATGTTCCTGATCTTGTGGTGGAGCCTGTTGGGGATGCAGAAGGGCAAATTGATGGGCCAGTGTTTCCAGCCAGGGGAGGGGTGCCGTCCCCACCTGGCAGCAGCATCTCTTCCAAAGACCTGTCCCCCAGAGAGTTGGAAGACAGGGTGAGAAGTAGGGCACACAAGCTGGAGATGGCTAAGCTTAAGATGGAGGGTCAGAGGGAAACAGAGAATAACAGGTTGGCTTTGGAAAGGGAGAGAATGAGAATGGAGCATGAGAGAATGTTGAGGGAGTTAGAGATCAAGGCCTAGGGCCTAGAAATCAATTCCTCTGGTGGCAGCGCACCATCTGTGCCTTCAGAAGGCAGAGTACATATTCCCAAGGATGTCATCAAAGATTTTCACAAAGGTAAAGATATTGGTCAGTGGTTTGCAGCCTATGAGATCGCAATGTTGGCCCACCGGGTCCCTGAGAAGATTTGGGGAGCGGGGTTGTGGGGCCGCTTTCTGACTGAGAGGAGGGATACTTTGTTAGACCTACCCAGTAAGCATAGGATGTCTTATCACCACATGAAACAAGCACTGATGACAAGGTATGGGTTAACTCCAGAGCTCTATAGAAAGAGGTTCAGGAATTGTAAGAAACTGGAGGGAACCACTTGGGTAGAATATGTGTCTTTCTTTTGCAGAGCTCTGGATGGTTGGGTGAGGGGTAGCAATGTGGCTAATTTTCAAGCTCTCTATGATTTGAGTTCCAGGGAGCACTTGTCTACTAATTGTTTTCTGGAGCTACGCCAGCACCTTATTGATAGCAAGTTGACTAATCCTAGAAAGCTTGCTGAAGAGGCGGACCGCTGGGTCAGTACCAGGGTCCGCAAGGGTCTTGTGGGAGACTCCGCCAAAGGTGGGCAGGGTGCCCAGCAGAAGAGTGGGAGGGACAAGGGTAAACAGAGGGAGTACCAGAAAGGTCCCCAAAGTAATTCCCAAGGGAACCAAGGTAAGGGTTCCCAGCCTCCCCTTGAAAAAAAGTCAGGACCCCCAACAGGTAAACCTGTTCAGAGGGGGCCTGTTACCTGCTTTCAGTGTAAGCAGGTGGGACACCGTTGGTATGATCCCCAGTGTCCTCAGAAAGGACAGTATGTGCCACCCGTGCACCACCCCGTCAGCTGGCCAGTGTAGCCCTGGATGGGGAGGAGATGGGTGCCCAAAGTGGGTGGGATCCCGCAGAAATGTCCCTTGTTTCATTAGGAGACTTTGAGATGGTCCCTAAAACTCAGCTGCCTGAGAACACTAACAAATACAGGCAGTGGGTGACCATCAATGGCCATAGAGTGGAGGCTCTGAGAGACACAGGAGCAATTGTGACAGCTGTCAAGTGTCACTTGGTCTCCGAAGAACAGGTAGTCCCTCATGCATTCTTCCCAGTTGTTGCCGCTGACAGCACAGAGAGCCATTGCAAAGTGGCTCAAGTTCTCTTTGAGTGGGGGGGTCTCTGGTACTCTTCAAGCAGATGTGAGGCCATCCATGCCTGTTGATTGTCTGTTAGGCAATGATTAAGAAAGCTCACCTTGTGTTAAGGTGGAGAGGAAGGCGCATTTAGAGATGTTGGGTCTGCCTGAGTGGGCGTGTGTGACCACTCGGTCTATGGCAGCTAAGGGTGTTCAAGAGACCCTGGAGCCTGAAAGTATGGCCCAGGGACCTGCCTTAAAGAGAAGAGGTAGGGGGTACAGGAAACCAGCCCCCATTGTTCCCACGGTCCAGGAGGTGGCAGACCTTAAGGGGAATGCCCTGGAACCTACAGCTGAGCGAGTTTCAGAACTAGGTAACCTACCTGAGCTGACCCTTTGACAGCAAGAAGGGGGTCACTCCAGGGAGGAATTTTGTGAAGAGCAGCAGAAGTGCCCTTCTCTTGTGGGTTTGAGGCAACAGGCCACAAACCAGGCAGCAGGTGATCAGTCTGGATCACATTGGATCTACTGGCAGAATGGTCTCCTGTATAGCGAGCCTAAGGTTGCTGAGCCTGGGTCAGCCCGTGCGCCTGTGGTACCCCAGCGCTTCAGAGCCTTCCTACTGGGTTTGACTCATGATGTTCCTTTAGCTGGTCATCTGGGGCAGAACAAGACCTTTGAAAGGCTTGCCTCCCACTTTTATTGGCACCAGATGCGGAAGAGTACAGATACTCATTTTAGGACCTGTCAAACTTGCCAGGCGGGTGGGAAAAGTGGGAGTAGGCACAAGGCCCCTCTCCAACCTTTCCCTGTAGTCCATACCCCATATGAATGGGTGGGCATTGACATTGTGGGGCCACTGGACCCCAAGACAGTCATGGGCAACAGGTTTATCCTGGTCTTGGTGGACCATGCTACCTTGTACCCGGAAGCCATTCCACTCAGGACAGTGACGGCCCCCGTGGTTGGACGTGCACTGATGGGGATCTTCTCCCATGTGGGGTTCCCCAGAGAGGTTGTGTCTGACCGAGGTACAAACTTAATTTCTAATTATATGAAGTCTCTGTGGAAGGAGTGTGGTGTTACCTACAAGTTCACCACTCCTTACCACCCACAAGATAATGGGCTGGTTGAAAGATTCAACCGGACCCTCAAAGGCATGATCATGGGTCTTGAGGAACCAATGAGGAGTAAGTGGGACGTCCTCTTGCCATGCCTTCTGTTTGCCTACTGTGAGGTGCCACAAAAGTCTCTAGGGTTCAGCCCCTTTGAGCTTTTGTATGGTCACCCAGTAAGAGGACCTTTGAGTTTGGTCAAGTAAGGCTGGGAGCAATCTCCCTGGAAACCTCCCCAGGATGTATATAGCTACATGCTGGCCTTCAGGAACCAGACTCAGCGTTTCAGAGATCTCGCTCAGGCGAATCTGGAAGCCAGCCAGGAAGAGATGAAGCAGTGGTACGATCAGAATGCCACTCTGATTGAGCTTCAACCTGGACAGAAAGTTTGCGTCATGGTCCCTGTGGAGCCTTGTGCGCTCCAGGACAGATGGACCGGTCCATATGAGGTGGTGGAGTGCAAGAGTGATGTCACTTATCCGGTGAACTTGCGGTCTCCCAGGAGCCCCTCGCGGGTCCTGCATGTTAACCGCCTAAAGCCCCACTTCGAAAGGTCGGAAGTGGGCATGCTCCTAGCGACAGATGATGGAATGGAGGAGGAGACTGAGCCTCTTCCTGACCTCCTGTCTGCAACAGAGCAAGACGGGTCAGTGGATGGTGTCAGCCTCTCTGCCACACTGACCCCTGATCAGCAGCAAGATTGTTGCCTGCTGTTGGGGCAATTCTCTGATCTATTTTCCTTGGTTCCCGGTGTCACAGGGTGGTGCATCCATGATGTGGACACTGGAGACAGTCCTCCTGTGAAGCACAAGGCTTACAGAGTGACTGACAAGGTTAGGGCTTACATTAAGGAGGAAATCTCCAAGATGTTTGCTTTAGGGGTGATTGAGTCCTCCAACAGTCCTTGGGCCAGCCCAGTGGTCTTGGTCCAAAAGGCTGCCTCGCCGGGTGCCACACCCAAACTCCTGTTCTGTGTGGATTACAGAGGGCTCAATTCAGTCACCAGGACTGATGCACACCCCATCCCCAGAGCTGATGAGCTCATTGATCGGTTAGGGGCTGCACGGTACCTAGTGATTTGACCTCTGGGTACTAGCAGATCGCCTTGACTGATGGGGCTAAGGAGAGGTCCGCATTCTCCACACCAGATGGGCACTACCAATTCTGGGTTATGCCCTTTGGGATGAAGAATGCACCTGTCACCTTTCAGAGGTTGGTCAACCAGGTGTTGGCTGGACTGGAGGATTTCAGTGCCGCCTACCTGGATGACATTGCAGTGTTCCGCGTCAGTTGGGAAGAACTTCTGCAGCACCTCTGGGAAGTGTTGATGGCACTGCGGAAGGCAGGCCTCACGATCAAGGTGAGTAAGTGCCAGATCAGGCAGGGTTCCCTGGTGTACTTGGATCACCAGATAGGAAGCGGCCAGGCGGCGCCCCTACAATCCAAGATTGTTACCATCCTGGCATGGGAACCCCCAAAGACTCAGACACAGTTGAGAGCCTCTTTAGGACTCACAGGGTACTACAGGAGGTTTGCCAAGGGGTTTGGCAATATTGTTGCACCCTTGACTGAGCTGACTTCCAGGAAGCAGCCCCAGAAAGTGAACTGGACTGACACCTGTCAGAAGGCTTTTGACACCCTGAAGACTGCCATGTGCACAGCACCCGTGCTTCAGGGGCCCAACTTCTCAAAAGAATTCATTGTACAGACAGACACTTCAGAGCATGGTGTGGGGGCTGTTCTATCACAGATTAATGAAGAGGGCCTAGACCAACCTGTAGCCTTCATCAGTAGGAGGTGACAGGTGGAGTGCAATTGAGCGTGAGGCATTTGCTGTGGTCTGGGCACTGAACAAGTTGAGACCATACTTGTTTGGGACTCACTTCTTGGGTTAGACCGACCACAGGCTCCTCAGATGGTTGTTGGAGATGAGGGGTGAGAACCCAAAGTTGTTGAGGTGGTCCATTGCCCTACAGGGTATGGACTGTACGGTGGAACACCGCCCTTGTACAGAACACGCCAATGCTGATGGTCTGTCCAGATTTTTCTGCCTTAGTGAAGAGAACTCCCAAGGGGATGGGTAGTTCTCCCCACATTTCAGCTGGAGGGGACACGTGTTAGACCTGGCATAATTGACGTGAGTCTCCCTTCCATTTTTGATGGATTGCCTCCTCTGTTTTGATATGTTTTTGCTGGAGTTATGCGTTGGGCACTGTGGCACTGCTAATCAGTGCCACAGTGCAAGTGCTCCCTATGTGAAATTGATGGACTAATTGGTTATTCCATGATTGGGTTATTTGATTTATCTGTCAGCCCCTAGTACAGTGCACCATGTGTGCCCAGGGCTTGTAAATCAAATGCTGCTGGTGGGCTTGCAGCACTGGTTGTGCCACCCACAGAACCAGCTTGTAAAGTGTGTCTCAGGCCTGCCATTGCAATGCCTGTGTGCAGTCTAGCACTGCCATGTCGACTTGGCCAAGTGCACCCACTTCCCTTTGCTTCATATTAGACACCCCTATGGTAGGCCCAAGGGCAGGGTGCATTGTAAGTATAAGATAGGACATGCTCTCATGTGTGTAGCATGTTCTAATAGTGAATTACAGCCATTTTCATTTTTTACTATTGAAAGCTACCTGTTCTCATAGGCCAGAATGGGCAGTTAGATTATTACATTCGTATAATCCTAACTGACTCAGGGAACATGGTAGAAATTCGAATTTTGTATGCCTGAACTCAGAATAATAAAATACATCTTTTGGTAAAGTTTATTGTAATATTCTGTGTTTGCAAATACCACTTTTAGAAAGTAGGTATTTGCTTGCCTAACCATTTGAGTCTGCCTCTGCTGGGTTGTGTGTTCCTTGTCTGGGTTTGTGAGTGACAGGGCTGGGGGATTCCAGGAGACAAGCTGGGGCAGCCCAGTGGTGAATAGAGAGATCTGCATCTAGATGGGAGGGAGGAGTTGCACCTGGTACCTGAATAGGGCTGGGCCTTCCCTCTACAATGTTGGCTCAACCCCTTGTGGCTTATCTGATGTCTCTGCCCTGCACTGTGAAAGGAGAGGTGGAATCATGTCAACAGAGTGCTCCAGAGCTGTATCTTCCCTCCCCTGTGCTGGCTCCACCTCCTGTGGGGCAGCTGATGTCTCTGCCCTGCACAGTGAAAGGAAGAAGAGAGTCATGTAAACAAAGTGCTCAGGAACTGGTTTGGACTAGGCAGAGGCCTCTCTGCCTTCAGAGAACAAAGGAGTTTGGGGTGTAAATATTGGGACCCTGCTCCCAAGAAATTAGATCACTTCTGGAACAAGAAACCTTTCTGCCAAGGAGAAGAACCAAGGAAGCTGCAGGAGTTTGGACTGGACCTCTGCCAGTGTGCTGTTTGCTGGGTTGGCCTGCAGTGGTTGCTTCATTGCCAAGGGAAAGGAGAAGGAACTTTGTAAGGACTTTCATCTACAGAATATTCTCCAAGGGCTTGAACTGTGCTTGCCTCCTGCTGAAGTCTCAGGGACAACAAACTTCACCTCCAGCTCCCTCCTGAATTTCCTTGCTGGGAATTCTGACTCCAGACACTTGCGTGCCACTGGGAGCTGGAAGCGCGACGCATCGAGAAGAAGCATGTCGCTGCCGCAGCTGAAATCGTCGCAACGCCGGAGAAGCGAGCCTTCGTCGCATCTCCCTGGAAGCGTGTGTTCATTGCAGCTGCCTGCTGTCGCATCACCGGAGAAGGGTGACGCCATCGTGAGAGTCGCCATCGCATCTCCGGAGAGGCATGTCCCAGGGCCTGGCACGGCTCCAAAGTACAGAGTTGTCGCAAGGCTGCCAGGGCGTCATCGCATCGCCGCATCAAGGGCCCCATCTTCTCGCATCGCAACCGGATCATCGCATCGCATCAAGGCGCCATCTTGCGCACAGCAACGGGCCCGCAAGCCGAGAATCCACTCATCACCTCTGCACCGGTAAGGCTCACGATGAGTCCCCTACTCTGCGCAAGCATTGAGGAAGGACGCAACCGTTCCCCCGGGTCACGGAACCTACGCATCTCCCCTTTTGCGAGTCTTTTGTTAACTTTGCGTTACGCATCCATGTACTTTGTTGAGAACTCTGTCGCATTTACCAACAACTTGAACTAAGAGACTTTAATCATCTTTTAAGAAATTTTAAGTGTAGTATTGTGGATTTGTGTCGTTTGTGGTCTTGTTTTTAAGTCTATATAAAGAATACTTATTTTTATAAAACCTGTGTTGTGTCCATCTGTAGTGTTTTCACTCTATTACTGTGTATATTCACACATGCTTAACACACTGCCTCTGAGATAAGCCTGTCTGCTCGTGCCAAGCTACCAAGGGGGTGAGCAGGGGTTATTAAGGAGTGTAATCCCCTTATCCTGACTTTGAAGTAAGGGTCCCTATTTGGACAAAGGTGAATACCATTGCCAACTAGAGACCCCCAGATCTAACAACCTGTTTGATCGAGAAAGGTCTCCAACCACCCCTCCCCCATGACTCTTGTTGATGTCAGCTTACCACATAGTCCAGAACTTAATTGCCATGAGTTCCTGGTTGACATACCGGTGCACTTTTCCTTTTTAGGTCCCATCTGCTTCAGCACATGGGTTGTTGCTGGGAGTTGTATTGTTTAATGTAATGGGCTTGGAGCCCAACCATAACTTCTCATTTGTTGGCTTCAATGCCACTCTTATTTCCTGCCTCCTAATTGGCCAGCACTTGTAGATGTCACTTTTTTTCAACAATTTGGAGTAGCGACCAAGTACTTATTGATTTAATGTTATTAGTGTTGTTCCACGGTCCATCCGCTCCTCGCCGTGCTTCAAAGAATATTTAATTTATTCTCTCATTGATTCTTCCCCGGAACTATTCTTCTCCCATTGATGCTTCCCCTTTCACTCCACACCCATGTGTTGCTTCTTCTTCTCACGAAGTCTATTTAGTTTTATCCGTGTCTGTTTACCTTTACCCCATTTGGCATAAAAAAAGGACTAAGACGCAGCCATAGCACTTTTTAGGTTTAACCTACAGCGCATGTACTGTTAGTAAAAGCGTTTGTTAAAAATATAAAGCTTAAAAATGGATTTAGAACCCGCCCAATACTTAGCAATACTTACCATTGGTTGGCAACCAGGTTACTCTAGTTTCCTTACTTCTTACTGATCACACGTCCTGATTCTTTTCCTGCTGCTTACCTCCTCCTCCTGCCGTGGAGCATAGACCTATCACCGCTTCTGGTTTGTGGCTAATTGTCATTCCTCTGGCTGTGTGCTGCTCCAGGTAATTTAAAAAAACTTTTTGCCATTCACTCTATAAGATTGCATGGTTCACTCACATAGTATCGATGTAAAAAATATAGATGTAAACAATATCGATGAAAAAATACAGAATGCAAAAATATCGACTCCCTATACTTAAATAGGTAAGTACAAAATATCGATTTTTATATATATAATAACATAGAAAATATTAAATATATTAAATAATCAAATTAATTTAAAACATAAAGTACATTTAATATACATTTTAACAAATATAACAAATAAACTTAATGAAAAAAGTTAAACACACATACATACTAATTAATATATATATATATATATATTTACGTTAAAACAATGAATAAACTATTAATTTGAATTTATTTTATAATTTTAAAATTAAATAACAATGTATATTAGCAAACTCAACATTGTATCTGATTTTAGATATTTATGAGGCAATAAATATTTATTAGGGTTTTAGGTTCCTATTTATTCAATTGAACATGAATTGAATTTGATTTTAAATATTTATGGGGCAATACATATTTATTAGGATTTTAGGCTCCCATACATTTAATAGGTTTTAAGATTAATAGGATAGTGATAACAATCTATTTGTTTTTTACACATCTATGAATGAATAAATATAGAATGTGGTTTTTAAAATTATGTAATAGCCATCACTGCCACTTCTTTTCTTTCCCTTTTGGATATACTCATATATGATTTCATTACAGTACCTTTCTTTAAACAGTATATCTATGCTTGATGGTAAATACAAATAAATTGGACCCACTAGGGTGGTATCAGAAGCATTAAAAGGTATGTACACAACACAATGGTCAAGGTGCATTATAGTGCAACATGTGTCCAAAAGAATTCTGCCATCTTTTCATAATCCTGCAGTGGGGTCCACTAGGGCTGTACCAGTGTTGGCATGAGCACACCAGATGGACAAGGCAGTATTAATTAAATGGGTTCAAAGGCATAGTGACATCTGGCCTTTCATGTAAAAACATGTAGTTTTGGAATACATTGATGGCTTATAATTTTTTTGCGCATTTGCACAATTGACCGCTGCTATTGTCTGCATATTTGCACTTCTTACCATTGATGGTTTATCAATATTCTGCATATTTGCACAAATGACTGCTGCTATTACTTGCCTGTTTGCACTCCGTGCCATTGTGGTGTAATTTTGATATTGGTTTAACTATTTTGTTGCAACACACGAGATTTTAGTTCTAAATCTAAGTGTTGACCGGGTTTTATTGATATTTGCGTAGTTGTACATTTTCAATGCTTGTTTAATGCTCTATTTACATATTTATGACTTGCACATTTGTTAAAATGCATTTTATCGTGTGGTACAACAGTGATAGGAGGAAAGTAATGAAGTAAATATTTCTTCTATGTTTATCTGCCCAACTTTGCACGTGATATCGCACTGGCACTTTAAATGTATGGTTTCCTGTTACAATGTCATGTGATCAAGGCCTCCTGAATGCCGAAACGCGTCATGGCAGTGGTGCATGTTGTTTGGATTTAATAAACAACTTTTGCACTTAACTGTTCAGTCTGTGTTCGTCTTTCGGGTATCAATTGTGGAGTTCCATACGAAGTCTTTTGCACATATATAATCTGTGCTGCTTGGCCAGAGGAGGCCTAATGCAATAAATGCCTATTGAAACCTAGCACTCTTCCTGTGCATGCCCTTTTCTGTGAGGAGTAGGGTTGGTTTGGATATATATATATATATATATATATATCGTCGCTCCAACTTGCCCACGCTTGAACAGCACACAAACACGAAGGTCGGTGGCAAACCTTTATTTCACGGGTATAGCTGATCTATTGCTGGCAGCTTTAATCCCACAGTCAGTTACGCGATGAGCCTGACGCGTTTTAAAATTTTCTTCTTCAGAGGCATTCGCTTGGCTGATTACGTGCACCTGGTTCCGTTTTTCACACAATGTTAATGCCACGCCCCTGGATGGGAATGGATAGAAATTAATGCACCATCTGTGGTTTTATTTACCGGGACTTCAAATTCCATAATGCCTTGGGACATTTGACCAGCCCATTTGGGGGCGTGATTTGGCTATGAAAGATGGAGACCGGCGCATGCATCCACTAATGCGACTGCCTCTGAGGAAGAGAGATAGACTCTCGAAACGCGTCAGGCGATTCGCGTTTATGGCTGTCTGATTAGAACTACCAACAGGAGCCTGCTTGTACCCCTGATTAAAGACTTGCCACCTTCAGTTTGTGTCTTGTGTGCTGCTCAAGTGTGGGAACCAGCAACTGGAGCTTGATATATATATATATATATGTATATATACATATATATATATATATTGTACTAGCAAATGTCCCAAGATGAGAGGAGCAACTATAGTGGCTGGTGCTGGCGGCAAGGTTCAGGACACCCTCGCAAACAATGTTTTCAGCAAAAACCCTTCAAGAAAAAAGACACCGCACACTACTTCGATTGTTGATCTTTAGTTTATTTTCTGTAGGTTCCCCACCTACGCGTTTCGGGACAAGAACTGTCCCTGATCACGGTTACAAACAAATGTCCATCATTTGTGTTCACCTTAAGTAACTGATGACACCACATGGCTATTAGGATGCATTGTGGGCTCAGTAGTTTTGAGTTTGAAATTTCTCCAAACAATGCGCTGTGATTTGCCGGAGCGCATCAAAGACACTGGTGACTTTTTAAGAATTATCATGGGAGTGGAATGGCAACCAGAGTATTGGTTAGCCACCATAGACGTTGTATCGTTGTATACTTCAATCCAACATGACATAGGGTTGACTGCAACAAAATAATCGAAGTAGTGTGCGGCGTCTTCTTTCTTGAAGGGTTTTTGCTGAAAACATATAAATATATATATATATATATATATATATATATATATGTATATATATATATATATATATATATATATATATATATATATTTCCAATTATAAAATCTATAAAAAAAATCTATTATTAATTAAAACATTAAACTATTTAAAAAACTAGAAACTTAAACTTACCACTCCAGTCAATGCAACAGTAGGAAAAGTGTTGGATAGCGGAGGGGTGAAAATGACTATTCCTACTCCAATGAGTTCAACAGTACGGAAAGTGTTGGATAGTGGAGCGGTAAAAATTAATATTCCCACTCCAGTGAGTGCAACCGTAGGGAAAGTGTTGGCTAGTGATGGGATAAAATGTGCTATTCTCACTCCAATCAGTTCAACAGTAGGGAAACTGTTGGATTGCAGAGGGGTAACAATTAATATTCTCACTCCAGTCAGTTCAAAATATAAAAAAAACAAAATATTAATACCAACAAAAGTATTTAAAAAACAAAACAAATTAACAAATATATAAATATGTAAAAAACTTAAAGTACAAACATATTTAGTATTAAACATTAAAACTACACATATTCTAATGTTAAATACATATTACAAATACCTACAGATATTATATTAAATAAAATAAAAGATAACTTCCAAACACATTTTTTTTATTAGCAATTATTTAGAAACCAAACCATTAATTATTACATGTACTTTTTTTTATATGTTCTACCCTATAACACCACACAATTCACATCCACATCTAAATTAAAAATAGTTCTTCCAGAATTAACGTAATTGATTACCAATTAAAGAAATATTATTAATTAAAAAACAAATTGAAACTCAATAAAATTATAAAACTTCCCACACTTTACCCCTATAATTCCCACAACCCACAGATACAATTAAACTGTAAAAAATGCATTACACAATAAAAACTTATTTTCAATAAAAAAAAATTAGTATTTAATAACTAATTATAAAGTAAGTAAAATTAATTTTCCCCAATAAAAATAAAATACACACACACAAAAATATAAACAATTACCCTAATTAAATATCAAATATTTAATTAATATTAATGATCAACAAATTATTAATTAATTGAACATAAATTACTTCCCACCCTTTACCCCTAGAAACCACATAACCCAAACCTAAAATTAATTATACAATTTCATATTTAATTTTCAATTCATTAATATTAATGAACAACTAATTATTAATGTATTAAACATAAATGACTTCCCACTCTTTACCCCAATAAACCCCAGAACCCGCACCTAAAATTAATTACACAATTTCCAGAATTAATTTACAATAAATTAATTAATATAAATTAACAACTAATTATTAATTATTTAAACATAAATTACTTCCCACCCTTTACCCCTATAAACCCCATGACCTGCGCCTAAAATAATTATACAATTTTCATAATTAATTTTCAATCAATTCATGAAATCAAATTAATAACTAATTATTGACTGACTGAACTAATTATTAATTAATCAAAAATAAATTACTTTCCACCCTCCAACCTGCATCTAATTTTTGCTACACAATTACCATAATTAATTAATTATCAATTAATTAATTAATATGAAGTAACAACCAATGAATTATTTATTACAAAGAAATTACCTCCCACAACTAACACTATAAAATCTCAATTAAATTAACATTAATATTTTAAAAACAAATCATTAATTTATTATAATTAAATTACTTCCCACCCTATTCCCCTATAAACCCACAACCCGCTACGGAACTAAAAAACTAAAAATTAAATTGAAATAAAATGGATTACAACTAAAAATATACCACATATATTAAAAAACATAAACAATAATTATACAAAAAAACATACATCACATAGATTTAAACTATAAACTAAAATACATAACACTAATTTAAAAATCGACATTTTAAACTATATTTTTGCCAACGATATGAATGATTTCTATATTTTTTTTAAAACAATATTTCTTACCTTAAATTTAATATTCTTGACCACGATATTCTTGCTGTTGATATTTCTCTGTCACGATATTTCCAACTCGATATTTGTTTAAGTCGACATTTCCAACTCAATGTTTTGTTTGGATACCAGATTGCATGCCACTGTATGGTTTCCCCACCCTCCAGCTGATGTCTGTAGTTGCTATTCCCTTACCCTGCAGCACACTTGTGTTCCCAACCCTCTGACTTCCTCCCACTGTCTGTTGTATTCCCCACCGGCCCGCTCTCCTTCCGGCTATCTAACGTGTTAAACCTCCTGCTGTCTATTGTGTTCATTTTCCTGCTGTTTGTTGTATTCCCTGCCCTTCTTCAGCTGTCTGTTGTGTTCCCCACCTTCCTCCTACTGTCTGCTGTGTTCCCCACCCTCCTCCCGCTGTCTGTTGTGTTCCCTGCCCTCCTCCCATTGTCACGCTGATATGCAACATGTCTAAAAAAACTTTGACAAAGCCAATAGATCTCGCATAGGTAAAACCCATTGGCTTTGATAATGCCTGTTTTATTATTGTTACAAAGGAGTGTGTTGTTAATGGTAGAAAAATCAAATTGTATCATCACTCGAATTGTCATACAAAAAATGTCATCTATTGTCTCCAATGTCCATGTGGGTTAACCTACATCGGTAAAACCACACAGGAGGTTAAAAAATGAATTTTACAGCACCAATCCCGTATAAGATGTAATGTGATTACCGCTCCACTAGTAGAACATTACCAACAGAAAGCACACCTACCTTCTGATATGTAATGGTTTGTTTTAGATGTGGTCAAAAGTACTAAACGATATCACAATGTTGATCGTCTGCTCACCTTAAAAGAGAATAGGTGGATTTGGTCTTGTGACACTGTGGAGAAGGGGTTGAACTCGCTTATTGAATGGCATACCTTGGCAACTTTATAACTCAAAGGTATAACTCTGTGTACCAACATTAAGTTACATTATATTTACAGCGGTGTACACTGATCTTTTGCTATACAACAGACATAGACCCCTGTCATATGACTGTTGTTTGACGAGTGTTGGTTGCCGTTCCAAGATGGTGTTGCATGTTTCTACCACCGAGATGGAGTCGTTTTATTTTGGCTCTCATTTCGTGTATTAGATTTTAATTGAATGACAATTTATGGGGCTTAAGGATGACGCATAATACTATCAGGCATATAACGAGATAGCCGGTTTTTATAGCCTTAGTTTTTCTGTGAGTTCAATCTGGGCCAATATGTGTACGGGTGTTGCACATATTTATAAACGAGCTTTAACATCCTGACCAGTGATACCATATGAGCCATCATGATTATATACGATACTAACTGGCACATAATGATCCGATATTAGGTGTACTGGCACCACTCCAAGATGACCGCGATATTGTAGCGTTTTTGACGTCATCACGCCTAGCCTAGCCTACCTTTTTTAACTTGTGGCGTGTTCCGATCCGATTCAGATTAAGAATATCGGTCGGACTTTGACGGCAGCGGTTACCTTTTTCTCAAGTAAGTCCCTGTCTAAGAACACTTTGTTATCCAAATCGGAGAGTATCATTCTCTCATTCTAGTAAGCTAATGTTATTTCATTATTTGTAGGTGTACAACTCGGTATACACAGACTTGGACAGTAAGTAATGTTTGTGACACGATCACGCTGTTGGGTGCGGCTATAGCTATTGACAACGGGTGTAGCGCACAGCATATTAATTGTGTGTTATTCTATTTTACTTGCAGATTGAAAAATCCATATTGAGTTTGTAAGTCCCTTTTGCTCTGGGTTTCTTTGATTGTTTTTTCAGGAGTAGTTTTTTAGGAGTAGAGTGTAAATGTGTATTTGTGGTTTCACTGTATAGGGTCGACTACTAAGAACACCAGCTCAGAATTAGAGTGAGTATGATACAGAGGTGTTTGAGTTAGACCATTTTTAAAGAATTTGGTAAAGCCTTTTTTTGTAAATAGTAGGTTTTTTTTTCAATATTTTCTAGATTTCTGGACATTAAGGTCCCCTTGGCTAATTTAAACTTCCGGCTGGAAGTATTAGGTAAGATTTTTAAATCCTGGGTTTCTGTCTTATACCTGTTTTGGGTTACAGGTTGGGGAGCACCCCTTAAACAGTCGGTTTAATATTTGTACACGTGGTGTCGCAAGATTTAGATCTTGTATTCTCACCTTTTGAGTGTCTTTTGTCTTTTGTGGTGAGCAGACGATACTTTTTTTGCAGGGATGTAAAGAGGTTTTCATTGATTGTGTTTACTTTGAATTGAAACTAGGGATGTGCAACGTTTTCGTCCTGATGATGGTCCTGGGGAAAGTTTAAGCCAATACTGGACCGAAACGTCGACGCTTAAACATCGATTTGCTTACAAATGAACCCTTGTGTTAATTTGAAACCGTCATACGTTGTTTGGAAAACTTTATGATGTATGGTATTTTGTTTGTCCATGCAAATGAAGCAAAAGATGTTATATACTACTCACAATAAGATCTAAAATGTTAGTAGTATTGTTGTTGCCATACTGAATCTTGATCACAATAAATATTGATATTTGAGAAGAATCCCATGTACTGTTTAACATATGTTCACTTGCTGTGACTATTTATAAATGAGAAATAATTGAGAAATAATTCCTTAGGGGACACTTGTGTAGTTTTGTCAATATTGTACCCAGTCCTTGAGGGATAATTGGGTGGCTCTGTCTTTGTTACAATTTGTTTTATTATTGTGTCGTTCCTTCGATCCCACACCCCACCTCTATCCGTTATCCATCTTGCCCACCACCACTTGACAGAGAAAAAGAACCAATTATGATATAGTCAGTACTGGCTGTGTTATATCGCTTTTTTCCTCACTTTACTTTTAGCCATGCAGCTGTAAATGATCTTTGCAAAGCCAATAGCTCTCACATAGGCGAGATCTATTTGCTTTGCCAATGCTGGTTTAACAGTCAGTGCTCCACTGGCCTTCTACCCCACAGCAATATTCCTTTTGAAGATCACGTAGGCTACGCCTATAAATCCATACACATGCATAGAGTGTTTAGTCCTGTGCATGTATCCCACCAGAACCAACTCAGGCCTAAGCTTTATCCTTCTTTCATTCACTTCCTGTAAGAGTGTGACTATTAATACCCCAAAACTTGAGATCGCTGTGCAGTCTCATACCATATGATAAAATCTGCCTGTTCAGAACCTCACCTAGGGCACACGTCTGAGGCTCCACAGTACATACAGGCCAATCTTGTGAGTGCCAGATAGTTTAATACAGATATTAAACTAGTTAAATTTGAACGTATGTTTCTAGACACTAGTTTTTTAGTATATTGGACTGCTTGTTGCCATGCTCTGTCAGTTAATTTAGTTCTTATTCTACCTTAATCTCATCCTCACTGCAGAGGTGTTTGTGCAGAATGCAGAGGCAATCTCAGATTGCAGCATAATCACTACAATACTACATACCCCTACTGACAAAGGCTTAGCAAGTATCTCTGATTGGACAGATTGAGATTCTTCCTCAACTCACATCAGTCAATCTGTTTTGATCAAAGCATTGTAGGTCATTCACCGTCCAGTGTAATCTTCCCTTACAGAATCAAGTGTACGAATCTTGCCCCCAGCTATAGATTCCCCACCGATGTAAGCCCTGCCCCTACTCAAGGATACCTCCTTGAACATTGTAAAACATTACAGAGGCATCTCTGGGATCCATAACATACACGTCTATTTTCTTAAAACTACCTGCCAGCAATATTTCTTAATTTTCAGAGCTTTGGCTCAGCCTTGTGCAATTATGCATCTCCAAATAATACCTACTAGCGATTAGAGACCAGTAGGTGATTACGTGCTCCAGAAATCCCAATTAACAATAACAATAACAATACTTGATTATCTGATGCCCGATGGAGACCTTAATCTCATGAATGAATGAGAGTAAATGAATGAGAAGAATGTTAGGTGCGAAACAAATGCCCGGAGGCATCTTGACGCTGGTTGCCTAAAAGAAGGTGGATATGAATCTCTTATTTCAGATAAAATGTAGGAGGGTTTAAAACTACTGTTTCTGGTAAAAAAGCCAGGTTGTTAAGCACTTCCTGAATGTAGCAAGGGATGGGGCTGTTTCAAGATCTATTGGCATATTATTCCAAAAAAGAGATGTGGACCTGAAAAAGCTTTTACCACCTAATGTGGTCTTCTGAAAAGCAGGTACTACAAGGTTTTTGTGAAGCCGGAGAAAAGTGTCCTGTTGGGGGTGCACGATCTCAGCTTTTCCTTAAAATAAAGAGGACCATTGCCCAGGAAGAGCCTTTTAGGCCATACTGAGAGAATTAAAGGCAATACGTTGTCTGACCGATAGCCAGTCCAGTTTCTTGACAGCCTCTCTAGCTAACTGGAACTTAGGGATTTTTAACAAAAAATGAACCGCAGCTTTTTGCAGCGTGTGAGAAAGTGGCTCTATATATACTGGACTAGAATGAAGTACAGCGTGTATAGAGTCCACCAACCCCAGAGGTATAACTGAGGCTAAAGTCAGAACTGACCTTACTCTCCAAAGTGGTAGCTTGGTCGAGCAGTAAGGCAGTACCAGAGGACAGTGTAAAGCATTTGTTGTACACACTCGGTCAGCAAAAGGTTTCACACACTCAAGGACTGGACTCCAGGCCAATTATTTCTATATCCTCAGATATAGTTGTTTTATTTTTAGAACCAACAGTTGTACGAATATACTTTTCTCGATATGAATATTCTCATATAAATACTTTGCAAGGAAGCAATAAAGTTTGTGCACACAATAATTACAGTATAGGCAATAAGCAACACAGTTCTGAATCACTCTCTAACATTGAGCTCAATAGGTTTTGCAAGTAAAAGTACAGTAGATTACTTTACGGATTACTTTTGTAGCTCCAGGACTAGATCTAAGATAAAGTCCTGGGGTGCAAACTGAAACCAGATTAGCAAACACGTTTTAGTTACTGTACTGAATTTTCATGAATGTAATACTGTTTTAAAAGTTCACACTTAGAAACTTTTCAAGGTAAATCTGACAATGTTATTCAATGGGAGGAAATTCAGGTTGCAGGTAAAGTACGTTCGCGTTACTTTTGTAACCCAGTACTAGTCTCCTAGGGCCAGCACTGGGGGCTTAACTAAACACAGTTAGGTAATTGAGTTTTAGTATTTCGTACGATTTTTAAAGAATATTTGCAGTTTTCAAAAGTAGACAGAAGAAACTTCATAGAAAAGCAGACAATGGGTTCCTATGGAGAAAATACAGATTACTAGTAAACCCGCTAGGGATTACTTTTGCAGTTCAGTACTG
Source organism: Lissotriton helveticus (assembly GCF_964261635.1). NCBI lineage: Eukaryota > Metazoa > Chordata > Amphibia > Caudata > Salamandridae > Lissotriton > Lissotriton helveticus. Next base: position 754,869,942 of record NC_136069.1, read on the forward strand.
GGCTGAAAGGTACAGTACTGGCTTCTCCCCTGATCACAGGTGGGTACTTTCGGATTCAGACTTTGGCTGATTTTATAGGAATATTTTTCGTTTTCAAAACTTCACACTTAGAAAATGTTCGAGTCAAAATGGGTCAATGTTATCCAATGGCAGGTAAGTGAATTGCCGGTTTCCAGGTGAGTACTAGGTTGATGAAGTCAATGTTCTTGGCATAGACTCAGGGGTCCCCCAGGGTCGGGTAGGTATAGTTAGTTCACCCTCAGCGGCACAGGGGCGGCCAGGTGCAGAGGTAGGTAGGCCCAATGATATCCAATGAGGGAAAGGGGGCCATTGGTTGGTGGCTGCTGGCTCGCAGGCCATGTGGTTGTGGGAGCTGGGCTCCTGGTCACTTGCTCAGGGCAAGAGGGGAAGTAAGTTAGGACAGAGGGGTCACAGCCAGCAGCACTCGGGCGGCTCGGTGCAGTGTGCTTTTGAGCCGTCGGGCGCTCAATGTTATCAAATGAGGATCTTGCAAAAGGGAAAAAGGCTGCAGGCTCGGGGACGGAGACTCTCCAGGGGCGACCAGCACTTCAAGAGGTAAGTTGGGATCTTGGAGCACAGGTAGGTACCCCGAAGGGAGGCAGAGGGGGCTGGAGGACACCGGGTGCAGGGGTGTATTTGGGTGTCGGAAAAGCTTACCCTCGGCTGGTCGCGGTTGGGGTGGCCCCTGGTTCTGAGTCTGCAGGCGTCGGCTGGGTCTTTGAGGAGGGTCTTTGGGCACTGGACTTCGGGTCCCAGTCGCCGGGGGGACGTCCTCATGGTCCTGGTTCGGGTTGGCCCGGCCCGGGCTCGGCTGGTGCAGAGTGGGCTGGTCCGGAGCTTCCTGGCTGGCACCAGGTGTGTTGTTGCAGCAGAGCCTCTGCTGGAGGGAGTCCCAATCGTCGAGAGGGTCAAGACAGGCAGGTCCTCTGGGTGTCCCAAGGTTGCTGTCCGCGGAGGTCGCCGGGTTTAGGCAGGAGCAGGTTCCAGGATCAACAGGCTGGTAGGGCTGGGGCCAAGTCAGTTGTCGTTGTCCTGTTGTTAGCAGCTGTACGGCGGGCCTTCTTCCTCTTTATCTTCTTTCTTCTTTTGGTTTCGGGATCTGGGAAGGATGGTTCAGGGAGCCCCTAAATACTAAATTTAGGGGCGTTACAGGTAGGGCAAGGGCAGGGACCAATGGGTCCCTGTCCTGGGGTGAGTACACCCCCTGGCCTGCTCCTCTCCTGTGGGAGGGGGGCAGGAGCCTAGCTGGGATTGGGCAGGACTCCCCATCTACAAGATGGCCGGAGCCCGGGGTCGTGCTTCACCTTGCCTCCTCCACCTGAGGGGTGGAGTTGGCACAGGTTGGCACCCCCCCTTCCTGACATAGTTTTTCCCGCCTGAATGGAGGTAGGACTGGTGGGGGGCTGGTTGCTGGCTACAGCAAATGGTCTGGAGAAGCTCTCAGAGGCAGTATGCCTTTGAAGCTTCCCCCTGTCCATCCTGGGGAAGGAGACATAGCACCTCGCCCAGGAAGTGCTTTGTTGCAGACCCAGGAGAGCGGGGGGCTCTCCACCCAGGGGTCCAGCAACATGTCTGCTGTGTGGCAGCATCTGCAGCCACTCAGCCCAGACGTGGATTATAGGTTCGGTTTTGGAGGGCCTCTCTAAGAGGCCCTCTCATGCATGTTACATTAAATCCCACATTGGCATCAGTGCGGGTTTAATGTGCTGAGAAGTTTGATACCAAACTTGTCAGTATTCAGTGTAGCCATTATGGTGCTGTGGAGTTCGTAATGACAACCTCCCAGCACCATATACTCTTAATGGCAGCACTGCACTTACAGTGCCCAGGAATGGCCCTGGCTACTGTAGGGGCACAGGGCTCATGTACCTGTGCCCTCACCTCTGGCATAGGGCACCCAACTAGAGGGGTGACTGAGGTATGCCAGGGCAGTGGGTTCTGTGGGCAGGGCACACAGGGATGTGTGCCATGTCGCCTCTTGTTTTGGTTCTGTACTTAGGCACTCAGCCTGCCAAGGCAGTGTGTGGGTGCCAGGGTACCGGGCCCCTGAGGGTGGCACAATCAGTGCTGCAGCCCTCAGGGGTCTTCTCTGGTCACCATGCCCTGGGTACCTAGGGTACCATTTACTAGGGGCTGACAGGTGGCCAGAGATGCCAATTGTGTATTTTGTTTCTGCATTGTTTTTAGGGAAGGAACACAGGCCCTGGGTACCTGTTTGGCAGGGACCCAGGGTAAACTCAGTCAACGCACATCAGCATTTCAGAAAAAAGTGGGGGCATACCAAGGCAAGAAAGATGGCACTTTCTCACACAACCCCCCCCCCAAACGAAAGGTGATGAGACTAACCTTGCCCTAGGGAGTCTTCATTGTCTAAGTGGAAGAACCTGGAAAGTCCATCTGCATTGGCATGGGCAGTCCCTCGTCGGTGTTCCACTTCAAAATCGATTCCCTGTAGGGAGATGGATCATCTTAGCAGTTTTGGATTTTCCCCCTTCATCTGCATTAGCCATCTGAGAGGTCTGTGGTCAGTTTGATCCAGGAAATGATTTCCAAATAGGTAGGACCTCAACGTCTTCAGGGACCAAACCACAGCAAAGGCCTCCCTCTCAATGGCACTCCAACGCTGGTCTCTGGGGAGTAGCCTCCTGCTTATAAAAGCAACAGGTTGGTCTTGGCCTTCCTCATTAACCTGGGAGAGGACTGCTTCTATCCCCAGCTCTGAGGCATCAGTCTGCCCTATAAACTGCTTGGAGTAGTCTGGTGCTTTTAAAATGGGTGCTGAGCACATTGCTTCTTTCAGAGTGTCAAAAGCCCTTTGGCAGCTAACAGTGCAGTTCACTTTCTTGGGCATTTTATTGGATGTGAGTTCCGTGAGGGGGGTTACAATGGTCCAATATCCCTTCACAAACTTTCTGTAATACCCAGTCAAGCCAAGGAATGCCCTCACTTGAGTCTGGGTGGTTGGAGCTGTCCAGTCCAGAATGCTCTGGATCTTGAGCTGTAAGGGTTGGACCTGGCCTCCACCAACAAGGTGGCCCAAGTACACCACACTGCCCTGCCCTATCTGACATTTGGATGCCTTGATAGTCAGTCCTGCAGATTGCAGGGCTTGTAAAACCTTCCCAAGGTGGATAAGGAGATCCTGCCAGGTGGAGCTAAAGACAGCAATATCATCAAGATATGCTGCACTGAAGGCTCCAACCCAGTCAGAACTTGGTTCACCAACCTTTGGAAGGTGGCAGGGGCATTCTTTAATCCAAAGGGCATCACAGTAAACTGGTAGTGCCCATCAGGGGTGGAGAATGCTGTTTTCTCTTTGGCTCCTGGGGCCATGCCAATTTGCCAGTACCCTGCAGTTAAGTCAAAGGTGCTGAGGAATTTGGCTGCCCCTAGTTTGTCTATCAACTCATCTGCCCTTGGAATGGGGTGCGCATCTGTCTTGGTGACAGAGTTGAGCCCTCTATATTCCACACAGAACCTCATCTCTCTCTTTTTACCCTGTGGATGAGGTTTGGGGACCAGAACCACTGGTCTAGCCCAGGGGCTTTTAGAAGGCTCAATCACCCCTAGTTCCAGCATCTTGCTGACTTCAGCTCTGATGCTTTCCTTGACTTGGTCTGACTGTCGATAGATTTTGTTTTTGACAGGGTTACTGTCACCAGTGTCCACATCATGGGTACACCAGTTGGTCAGACTAGGGGTCAAGGAAAAGAGGCTAGCAAACTGTTGCAAGACTTGCTTGCAGTCAGTCTGCTGTTGGAGAGTGAGGGTGTCTGAAAAGACCACTCCATCCACTGTCCCAACTTTTGGGCTGGAAGAGAGGAGATCAGGGAGAGGTTCACTCTCTGCTTCCTGTTCCTCATCAGTCACCATCAGCATGGTGAGGTCAACCCTGTCATTGTAGAGTTTGAGGCGGTTCACACGGATAACCCTTTTGGGTGTCCTGCTGGTACCCAGGTCCACTAAGTAAGTGACCTCACTCTTTTTCTCCAGGATAGGGTAAAGGCCGCTCCATCTGTCTTGGAGAGCCCTTGGTGCCACTGGCTCCAACATCCACACCAGTTGCCCAGGTTGAAACTCAACCATGGCTGCTTTTTGGTCGTACCAGTGCTTCTGCAGCTCCTGGCTGGCCTCAAGATTTTTGGATGCCTTATCCATGTACTCAGCCATTCTGGACCTTAGGCCAAGCACATAGTCCACAATGTCTTGTTTGGGCTCTTGGAGGGGCCTCTCCCAATCTTCTTTTATAAGACAAAGGGGTCCCCTCACAGGGTGGCCAAACAGAAGTTCAAAGGGTGAAAACCCTACTCACTTCTGAGGCACTTCCCTATAAGCGAAAAGCAGGTATGGCAACAGGACATCCCATCTCCTTTTGAGTTTTTCAGGGAGCCCCATAATCATACCTTTCAATGTCTTGTTGAACCTCTCAACAAGAACATTGGTTTGTGGGTGGTAGGGGGTAGTGAACTTGTACTGGACCCCACACTCCTTCCACGTGTGTTTTAGGTAAGCAGACATGAAGTTGGTACCTCTGTCTGAAACCACCTCCTTAGGAACCCCCACCCTGGTGAAGACACCCAGGAGGTCCTTAGCAACTGCAGGAGCTGTAGTCACCCTAAGGGGGATTGCCTCAGGGTACCTAGTGGCATGATCCACTACCACTAGAATGAATTTGTTCCCTGAGGCTGTGGAAGGTTCCAGTGGACCCACATTGTGCACACCTACCCTTTCAAAGGGTACCCCCACCACTGGTAGTGGTATCAGGGGGGGCTTTGGTTTGCCCCCTGTCTTGCCACTGGCCTGACAGGTAACACAAGAGCTCATAAACTCTTTTACTATTTGATTCATCTGGGGCCAGTAGAAATGACTAACTAGCCTTTCCCAAGTCTTGGTCTGCCCCAGATGCCCAGCTAGGGGGATGTCGTGAGCTAAAGTTAGGAGGAACCCCCTGTACTTCTGTGGCACTACCACCCTCCTGGTAGCTCCAGGTTTGGGGTCTCTTGCCTCAGCATACAGTAATCCCTCTTCCCAATAGGCTCTGTCGGTGCCACTGACATCTCCCTTTGCTTCTGAAACAGCTTACAGCCCTAGGCTCTCAAGAGTGGGGCATTCTCGCTGGCCCTGGAACAGCTCTTCCCTAGTGGGTCCCCCTGGGCCCAGGAGTCCAGCCTGGTAAGACTCAAGCTCCAAGGGCTCAGTTCCCTCTAGGGTTTCCAAGTCCTCTCCCTGGGGAGAGGGGTCTTGAGAGGTTTGCTGTGTAGGAGCTGGTCCCTCAGTCTTCTTGCTTTTTCTCTTGGTTGGTTGGGCCATAGTTTCAGGCTCCAAACCTACTTGTTCACTCTGCTTTTTGCTCTGTGCTCGGGTTTGCACACACATCAGTCTAGGGATACCCAGCATGGCTGCATGGGTTACTTGCTCAACCTCAGCCCAGGCTGAGGTTTCCAGATCATTTCCAAGCAGACAGTCAGCTGGTAGATGTGGAGAGACCACTACTAGCTTTGGGCCAGAGACCTCCCCCCAATTCAATGTCACCATAGCCATAGGGCGTTGGGTGGTAATGCTGTCAGCATTGGTGACTGGGTAGGTTTTCCCAATCAGGTATTGCTCTGGGGAAACCAGCATTTCCTTCACCACAGTGATGCTGGCACCTGTATCCTGCAGGGCTTCTATTTTTGTTCCATTAATGGAGGGATATTGTAAATACTTTTTACAGTTGGGTGGCCACCCAGCTACACTGGCAAACTCCATATCCCCCAAGGAGACTAAATTAGCTTGAGTGAATTCCCAGATTTGCTCTGGACACTCCTATGATCCCATCTGTAGGTTTACTGTCCCTGGAGTAGCTGGAATGGGTGCCTTAGGGGCTTTGTTGTAGGGGCAGTTCTTATACACAGTTAAGTGTCCCAACTTCTTACAGTTGTTACAATAGGCCTTGTTAGGATCAACGTTTCTTCCCCTATAGGGGTGAGGCACATAGGGAGTAGTTTGGGACCCACCCACCTGCACAGGTTTTTGGGGCCCTTTAGAAGACTCAGAAATTTTATCTTGGGGATTCTCACCACCTCTCCCCTGGGGAGGTTTTGTGACCACTTTCTTTTGGTCACCCCCAGTGGCTGTCCTTGTCACCCTTGTCTTGACCCAGTGGTCTGCCTTCTTTCCCAATTCTTGGGGAGAAATTAGACCTAGGTCTAGCAAATGCTGATGTAACTTTTCATGTGTGCAATTACTCAATATGTGTTCCTTCATTAACAAATTATACAATCCAGTAAAGTCATGCACATTGTGCCCTGTTAACCAACCATCCAGTGTCTTTACTGAGTAGTCTACAAAATCTATCCAGGATTGGGTCTGGGTTTTGTGAGCCCCCCTGAACCTAATTCTATACTTCTCAGTAGTGAGTCCAAAGCACTCAATCAGAGTTTTCTTCATGAGGTCATAGGACCCGGCATCTGGCCCAGAGAGGGTCAGAAGTCTGTCTCTGCAGTTACCAGAGAACAGTTCCTGAAGAAGTGCCCCCAGAGGGGTTTCTTTAGTTGTCTGATATCACAAGCCCTCTCAAAGGCTGTGAAGCACTTGGTGATATCATCACCTTCCTCAAATTTAGGGACAATCCCTTTGGGGATTTTAGGATCATAAGATTTCTCTCTATCCTTGTTATCGGTATTGCTGCCACCAGAGATGGGGGCTACGCCCATCTCTTTTCTCTCTTTTTCTAGAGCCAGGAGCCTGGTCTCTAGGTCTAATCTCTTGGCCAATTTGGTAAGGAAGTTGTCCTCTTCACTGGGGCTCTCCCCAGTGTGTTCCCTGGGAACTAGTCCACCTTTGTGGTTCCTAGGCTCCCAGAGATCTGTTCTTGGAGTCAGGGGTACAGGCACCCCCTCCTCCCTAGGAATGGTGGGGGACCAGTCGTGTCACCCCCCTCATCCATTTCTTCTTCCTCTGTCTGGGTGTCACCCTGCTCAGAGGGGTGGTCTTTTGCATACTCAGCCAGGAGCTCTTGGAGCTTTTGTTTGGTTGGATGCAGACCTACAGTTATTTTCTTTACTCTGCATAGGGCCCTCAATTCCTTGAAGTCCAGGTGCAAGTAAGGTGTGAGGTCAAGTTCCTTCACTATGTTTAGATTATCTTCACTAACAGCTTTGTTCTTTTGAGACATTCTAACCTGATAGTTCTAACCCTCTACCCTAGCTTGTAGTGACATTTATTATTTTACAGAATTCTAATGGGGCTTAAGCAAGGCCCTATCAGACTTTTAGAAATTTTGTAAAGATCAATTTCAGAATTTCTAAAGGCAATTTACGAGTTCTGTCGTGTGATCAGATGGTAACCAAGTAGTCCAACAAATGCAAGTTTGTATCCCACCGCTGATCCACCAATGTGAGAAAGTGGCTCTATATATACTGGACTAGAATGAAGTACAGCGTGTATAGAGTCCACCAACCCCAGAGGTATAACAGAGGTTAAAGTCAGAACTGACCTTACTCTCCAAAGTGGTAGCTTGGTCGAGCAGTAAGGCAGTACCAGAGGACAGTGTAAAGCATTAGTTGTACACACTCGGTCACCAAAAGGTTTCACACACTCAAGGACTGGACTCCAGGCCAATTATTTCTATATCCTCAGATCTAGTTGTTTTATTTTTAGAACCAACAGTTTTAAAAATATACTTTTCTTGATATGACTATTCTCATATAAATACTTTGCAAGGATGCAATCAAGTTTGTGCACACAATAATTACAGTACAGGAAATAAGCAATACAGTTCTGAATCACTCTCTAACATTGAGCTCAATGGGTTTTGCAAGTAAAAGTACAGTAGATTACTTTACGAATTACTTTTGTAGTTCCAGGACTAGATCTAAGATTCAGTCCTGGGGTGCAAACTGAAACCAGATTAGAAAAAAAGTTTTAGTTACTGTACTGAATTTTTATGAATATAATACTGTTTTAAAAGTTCACACTTAGAAACTTTTCAAGGTAAATCTGACAATGTTATTCAATGGGAGGAAATTCAGGTTGCAGGTAAAGTACGTTCGCGTTACTTTTGTAACCCAGTACTAGTCTCCTAGGGCCAGCACTTGGGGCTTAACTAAACACAGTTAGGTAATTGAGTTTTAGTATTTCGTACGATTTTTAAAGAATATTTGCAGTTTTCAAAAGTAGGCAGAAGAAATTTCATAGAAAAGCAGACAATGGGTTCCTATGGAGAAAATACAGATTACTAGTAAACCCGCTAGGGATTACTTTTGAGGTTCAGTACTGGGCTGAAAGGTACAGTACTGGCTTCTCCCCTGATCGCAGGTGAGTACTTTCGGATTCGGACTTTGGCTGATTTTATAGGAATATTTTTCGTTTTCAAAACTTCACACTTAGAAAATGTTTGAGTCAAAATGGGTCAATGTTATCCAATGGCAGGTAAGTGAATTACCGGTTTCCAGGTGAGTACTTGGTTGATGAAGTCAATGTTCTGGGCATAGACTCAGGGGTCCCCCAGGGTCAGATAGGTATAGTTAGTTCACCCTCAGCGGCACAGGGGCGGCCGGGTGCAGAGGTAGGTAGGCCCAATGATATCCAATGAGGGAAAGGAGGCCTTTGGTTGGTGGCTGCTGGCTCGCAGGCCACGTGGTTGTGGGAGCTGGGCTCCTGGTCACTTGCTCAGGGCAAGGGGGGAAGTAAGTTAGGACAGAGGGGTCACAGCCAGCGCCACTCGGGCGGCTCGGTGCAGTGTGCTTTTGAGCCGTCGGGCGCTCAATGTTATCCAATGAGGATCTTGCAAAAGGGAAAAAGGCTGCAGGCTCGGGGACGGAGACTCTCCAGGGGCAACCAGCACTTCAAGAGGTAAGTTGGGATCTTGGAGCACAGGTAGGTACCCCAAAGAGAGGCACAGGGGGCTGGAGGGCGCCGGGTGCAGGGGTGTCTTTGGGTGTCGGAAAAGCTTACCCTCGGCTGGTCGTGGTTGGGGTGGCCCCTGGTTCTGAGTCTGCAGGCGTCGGCTGGTTCTTTGAGGAGGGTCTTTGGGCACTGGACTTCGGGTCCCAGTCGCCGGGGGGACGTCCTCATGGTCCTGGTTCGGGTTGGCCCGGCCCGGGCACAGCTGGTGCAGAGTGGGCTGGTCCGGAGCTTCCTGGCTGGCACCAGGTGGTTTGTTGCAGCAGAGCCTCTGCTGGAGGGAGTCCCAATCATCGAGAGGGTCAAGGCAGGCAGGTCCTCTGGGTGTCCCAAGGTTGCTGTCCGCGGAGGTCGCCGGGTTTAGGCAGGAGCAGGTTCCAGGATCAACAGGCTGGTAGGGCTGGGGCCAAGTCAGTTGTCGTTGTCCTGTTGTTAGCAGCTGCACGGCGGGTCTTCTTCCTCTTTATCTTCTTTCTTCTTTTGGTTTCGGGATCTGAGGAAGGAAGGTTCAGGGAGCCCCTAAATACTAAATTTAGGTGCGTTACAGGTAGGGCAAGGGCAGGGACCAATGGGTCCCTGTCCTAGGGTGAGTACACGCCCTGGCCTGCTCCTCCCTAGCTGGGATTGGGCAGGACTCCCCATCTACAAGATGGCCGGAGCCCGGGTCGTGCTTCACCTTGCCTCCTCCACCTGAGGGGTGGAGTTGGCACAGGTTGGCACCCCCCCTTCCTGACATAGTTTTTCCCGCCAGAATCGAGGTAGGACTGGTGGAGGGCTGGTTGCTGGGTACAGCAAATGGTCTGGAGAAGCTCTCAGAGGCAGTATGCCTTTGAAGCTTCCCCCTGTCCATCCTAGGGGAGGAGACATAGCACCTCGCCCAGGAAGTGCTTTGTTGCAGACCCAGGAGAGCGGGGGGCTCTCCACCCAGGGGTCCAGCAACATGTCTGCTGTGTGGCAGCCTCTGCAACCACTCAGCCCAGACGTGGATTATAGGTTCGGTTTTGGAGGGCCTCTCTAAGAGGCCCTCTCGTGCATGTTACATTAAATCCCACATTGGCATCAGTGCGGGTTTAATGTGCTGAGAAGTTTGATACCAAACTTGTCAGTCTTCAGTGTAGCCATTATGGTGCTGTGGAGTTCGTAATGACAACCACCCAGCACCATATACTCTTAATGGCAGCACTGTACTTACAGTGCCCAGGAATGGCCCTGGCTACTGTAGGGGCACAGGGCTCATGTACCTGTGCCCTCACCTCTGGCATAGGGCACCCAACTAGAGGGGTGACTGAGGTATGCCAGGGCAGTGGGTTCTGTGGGCAGGGCACACAGGGATGTGTGCCATGTCGTCTCTTGTTTTGGTTCTGTACTTAGGCACTCAGCCTGCCAAGGCAGTTTGTGGGTGCCAGGGTACCGGGCCCCTGAGGGTGGCACAATCAGTGCTGCAGCCCTCAGGGGTCTTCTCTGGTCACCATGCCCTGGGTACCTAGGGTACCATTTACTAGGGGCTGACAGGTGGCCAGAGATGCCAATTGTGTATTTTGTTTCTGCATTGTTTTTAGGGAAGGAACACAGGCCCTGGGTACCTGTTTGGCAGGGACCCAGGGCAAACTCAGCCAAAGCACATCAGAATTTCAGAACAAAGTGAGGACATACCAAGGCAAGAAAGATGGCACGTTCTCACACAACCCCCCCCCCCCAAACGAAAGGTGATGAACCTAACCTTGCCCTAGGGAGTCTTCATTGTCTAAGTGGAAGCACCTGGAAAGTCCATCTGCATTGGCATGGGAAGTCCCTGGTCGGTGTTCCACTTCAAAATCCATTCCCTGTAGGGAGATGGACCATCTTAGCAGTTTTGGATTTTCCCCCTTCATCTGCATTAGCCATCTGAGAGGTCTGTGGTCAGTTTGAACCAGGAAATGATTTCCAAATAGGTAGGGCCTCAACTTCTTCAGGGACCAAACCACAGCAAAGGCCTCCCTCTCAATGGCACTCCAACGCTGGTCTCTGGGGAGTAGCCTCCTGCTTATAAAAGCAACAGGTTGGTCTTGGCCTTCCTCATTAACCTGGGAGAGGACCGCTTCTATCCCCAGCTCTGAGGCATCAGTCTGCCCTATAACCTCTTCAGTGCTGCGCGAATTTCGCTGCAGTGCTGAAGGGTTTAAAACCGTATTGGCTCATGACGGAAATGTTCCGTCATCAGCACCGGAGTACCGACGCTGATGACGGAACCGTTCCGTCATGAGCATGGAAGTGGTTAAACTGCTTGGAGTAGTCTGGTGCTTTTAAAATGGGTGCTGAGCACATTGCTTCTTTCAGAGTGTCAAAAGCCCTTGGCAGCTAACAGTCCAGTTCACTTTCTTGGGCATTTTATTGGATGTGAGTTCCGTGAGGGAGGTTACAATGGTTCAATATCCCTTCACAAACTTTCTATAATACCCAGTCAAGCCAAGGAATGCCCTGACTTTAGTCTGGGTGGTTGGAGCTGTCCAGTCCAGAATGCTCTGAATCTTGGGCTGTAAAGGTTGGACCTGGCCTCCACCAACAAGGTCGCCCAAGTACACCACAGTGCCCTGCCCTATCTGACATTTGGATGCCTTGAAAGTCAGTCCTGCAGATTGCAGGGCTTGTAAAACCTTCCCAAGGTGGATAAGGTGATCCTGCCAGGTGGAGCTAAAGACAGCAATAGCATCAAGATATGCTGCACTGAAGGCTTCCAACCCAGTCAGGACTTGGTTCACTAACCTTTGGAAGGTGGCAGGGGCATTCTTTAATCCAAAGGGCATCACAGTAACCTGGTAGTGCCCATCAGGGGTGGAGAATGCTGTTTTCTCTTTGGCTCCTGGGGCCATGCCAATTTGTCAGTACCCTGCAGTTAAGTCAAAGGTGCTGAGGAATTTGGCTGCCCCTATTTTGTCTATCATCTCATCTGCCCTTGGAATGGGGTGGGTATCTGTCTTGGTGACAGAGTTGAACCCTCTATATTCCACACAGAACCTCATCTCTCTCTTTTCACCCTGTGGATGAGGTTTGGGGACCAGAACCACTGATCTAGCCCAGGGGCTTTCAGAATGCTCAATCACCCCTAGTTCCAGCATCTTGCTGACTTCAGCTCTGATGCTTTCCTTGACTTGGTCTGACTGTCGATAGATTTTGTTTTTGACAGGGTTACTGTCACCAGTGTCCACATCATGGGTACACCAGTTGGTCAGACCAGGGGTCAAGGAAAAGAGGCTAGCAAACTGTTGCAAGACTTGCTTGCAGTCAGTCCGCTGTTGGGGAGTGAGGGTGTCTGAAAAGACAACTCCATCCACTGTCCCATCTTTTGGGCTGGAAGAGAGGAGATCAGGGAGAGGTTCACTCTCTGCTTCCTGTTCCTCATCAGTCACCATCAGCATGGTGAGGTCAACCCTGTCATTGTAGAGTTTGAGGCGGTTCACACGGATAACGCTTTTGGGTGTCCTGCTGGTGCCCAGGTCCACTAAGTAAGTGACCTCACTGTTTTTCTCCAGGATAGGGTAAGGGCCGCTCCATCTGTCTTGGAGAGCCCTTGGTGCCATTGGCTCCAACATCCACACCTGTTGCCCAGGTTGAAACTCAACCATGGCTGCTTTTTGGTCGTACCAGTGCTTCTGCAGCTCCTGGCTGGCCTCAAGATTTTTGGATGCCTTATCCATGTACTCAGCCATTCTGGACCTTAGGCCAAGCACACAGTCCACAATGTCTTGTTTGGGCTCTTGGAGGGGCCTATCCCAACCTTCTATTATAAGACAAAGGGGTCCCCTTACAAGGTGGCCAAACAGAAGTTCAAAGGGTGAAAACCCTACTCACTTCTGAGGTACTTCCCTATAAGCGAAAAGCAGGCATGGCAGCAGGACATCCCATCTCCTTTTGAGTTTTTCAGGGAGCCCCATAATCATACATTTCAATGTCTTGTTGAACCTCTCAACATGACCATTGGTTTGTGGGTGGTAGGGGGTAGGGACCTTGTACTGGACCCCACACTCCTTCCACGTGTGTTTCAGGTAAGCAGACATGAAGTTGGTACCTCTGTCTGAAACCACCTCCTTAGGAAACCCTACCCTGTTGAAGACACCCAGGAGGTCCTTAGCAACTGCAGGAGCTGTAGTCACCCTAAGGGGATTGCCTCAGGGTACCTGGTGGCATGATCCACTACCACTAGAATGAATTTGTTCCCTGAGGCTGTGGAAGGTTCCAGTGGACCCACAATGTCCACACCTACCCTTTCAAAGGGTACCCCCACAGCTGGTAGTGGTATCAGGGGGGCCTTTGGTTTGCCCCCTGTCTTGCCACTGGCCTGACAGGTAACACAAAAGCTCACAAACTCTTTTACTTTTTTATTTATCTGGGGCCAGTAGAAATGACTAACTAGCCTTTCCCAAGTCTTGGTCTGCCCCAGATGCCCAGCTAGGGGGATGTCGTGAGCTAAAGTTAGGAGGAACCCCCTGTACTTCTGTGGCACTACCACCCTCCTGGTAGCTCCAGGTTTGGGGTCTCTTGCCTCAGCATACAGTAATCCCTCTTCCCAATAGGCTCTGTGGGTGCCACTGACATCTCCCTTGTCTTCTGAAACAGCTTACTGCCTTAGGCTCTCAAGAGTAGGGCATTCTCGCTGGCCCTGGAACAGCTCTTCCCTAGTGGGTCCCCCTGGGCCCAGGAGTCCAGCCTGGTAAGGCTCAAGCTCCAAGGGCTCAGTTCCCTCTAGGGTTTCCAAGTCGTCTCCCTGGGGAGAGGGGTCTTGAGAGGTTTGCTGGGTGGAAGCTGGCTCCCCAGTCTTCTTGCTTTTTCTCTTGGATGGTTGTACCATAGTTTCAGGCTCCAAACCTACTTGTTCACTCTGCTTTTTGCTCTGTGCTCGGGTTTGCACACACACCAGTCTAGGGATACCCAGCATGGCTGCATGGGTTACTTGCTCAACCTCAGCCTAGGCTGAGGTTTCCAGATCATTTCCAAGCAGACAGTCAGCTGGTAGTTGTAGAGAGACCACTACTAGCTTTTGGCCAGAGACCTCCCCCCAGTTCAATGTCACCATAGCCATAGGGCGTTGGGTGGTAATGCTGTCAGCATTGGTGACTGGGTAGGTTTTCCAAATCATGTATTGCTCTGGGGAAACCAACATTTTCTTCACCATAGTGATGCTGGCACCTGTATCCCTCAGGGCTTCTATTTTTGTTCCATTAATGGAGGGATATTGTAAATACTTTTTACAGTTGGGTGGCCACCCAGCTACACTGGCAAACTCCATATACCCCAAGGAGACTAAATTAACTTGAGTGTATTCCCAGATTTGCTCTGGACACTCCTCTGATCCCATCTGTAGGTTTACTGTCCTTTGAGTAGCTGGAATGGGTGCCTTAGGGACTTTGTTGTAGGGGCAGTTCTTATCCACAGTTAAGTGTCCCAACTTCTTACAGTTGTTACAATAGGCCTTGTTAGGATCGAAGTTTCTTCCCCTATAGGGGTGAGGCACGTTGGGAGTAGTTTGGGACCCACCCACCTGCACAGGTTTTTGGGGCCCTTTAGACGACTCAGAAATTTTATCTTGGGGAATCTCACCACCTCTCCCCTGGGGAGGTTTTGTGACCACTTTCTTTTGGTCACCCCCAGTGGCTGTCCTCTTCACCCTTGTCTTGGCCCAGTGGTCTGCCTTCTTTCCCAATTCTTGGGGAGAAATTAGACCTAGGTCTACCAAATGCTGATGTAACTTTTTATTTGTGCAATTACTCAATATGTGTTGCTTCATTAACAAATTATACAATCCAGTAAAGTCATGCACATTGTGTCCAGTTAACCAACCATCCAGTGTCTTTACTGAGTAGTCTACAACATCTATCCAGGATTGGGTCTGGGTTTTGTGAGCCCCCCTGAACCTAATTCTATACTTCTCAGTAGTGAGTCCAAAGCACTCAATCAGAGTTTTCTTAATGAGGTCATAGGACCCGGCATCTGGCCCAGAGAGGGTCAGAAGTCTGTCTCTGCAGTTACCAGAGAACAGTTCCCAAAGAAGTGCCGCCCAGAGGGGTTTCTTTAGTTGTCTGATATCACAAGCCCTCTCAAAGGCTGTGAACCACTTGGTGATATCATCACCTTCCTCAAATTTAGGGACAATCCCTTTGGGGATTTTAGGATCATAAGATTGCTATCTATCCTTGTTATTGGTATTGCTGCTACCAGAGATGGGGGCTAAGCCCATCTCTTTTCTCTCTTTTTCTAGAGCCAGGAACCTGGTCTCTAGGTCTAATCTCTTGGCCAACCTGGTAAGGAAGTTGTCCTCTTCACTGGGGCTTTCGCCAGTGTGTTCCCTGGGAACTAGTCCACCTTTGTGGTTCCTAGGCTCCCAGAGGTCGATTCTTGGAGTCAGGGGTACAGGGACCCCCTCCTCCCTAGGAATGGTGGGGGACCAGACGTGTCATCCCCCTCATCCACTTCTTCTTCCTCTGTCTGGGTGTCACCCTGCTCAGAGGGGTGGTCTTTTGCATACTCAGCCAGGAGCTCTTGGAGCTTTTGTTTGGTTGGATGCAGACCTACAGTTATTTTCTGTACTCTGCATAGGGCCCTCAATTCCTTGAAGTCTAGGTGCAAGTAAGGTGTGAGGTCAAGTTCCTCCACTATGGTTAGATTATCTTCACTAACAGCTGTGTTCTTTTGAGACATTCTAACCTGATAGTTCTAACCCTCTACCCTAGCTTGTAGTGACTTTTATTTTTTTACAGAATTCTAATGGGGCTTAAGCAAGGCCCTATCAGACTTTTAGAAATTTTGTAAAGACCAATTTCAGAATTTCTAAAGGCAATTTACGAGTTCTGTCGTGTGATCAGATGGTAACCAAGTAGTCCAACAAATGCAAGTTTGTATCCCACCGTGATCCACCAATGTGAGAAAGTGGCTCTATATATACTGGACTAGAATGAAGTACAGCGTGTATAGAGTCCACCAACCCCAGAGGTACAACAGAGGTTAAAGTCAGAACTGACCTTACTCTCCAAAGTGGTAGCTTGGTCGAGCAGTAAGGCAGTACCAGAGGACAGTGTAAAGCATTAGTTGTACACACTCGGTCACCAAAAGGTTTCACACACTCAAGGACTGGACTCCAGGCCAATTATTTCTATATCCTCAGATCTAGTTGTTTTATTTTTAGAACCAACAGTTTTAAAAATATACTTTTCTCGAGCTTACCCTCGGCTGGTCGCGATTGAGGTGGCCCCTGGTTCTGAGTCTGCAGGCGTCAGCTGGTTCTTCGAGGAGAGTCTTTGGGCACTGGACTTCGGGTCCAAGTCACCGGGGGGACGTCCTCGTGGTCCTGGTTTGGGTTGGCCCGGCCCGGGCTCGGCTGGTGCAGAGTGGGCTGGTCCGGAGCTTCCTGGCTGGCACCAGTTGGGTTGTTGCAGCAGAGCCTCTGCTGGAGGGAGTGCCAATCGTCGAGAGGGTCAAGGCAGGCAGATTCTCTGGGTGTCCCAAGGTTGCTGTCTGTGGAGGTCACCGGGTTTAGGCAGGAGCAGGTTCCAGGATCAACAGGCCGGTTGGGCTGGGGCCAAGTCAGTTGTCGTTGTCCTGTTGTTAGCAGCTGCACGGCGGGCCTTCTTCCTCTTTATCTTCTTTCTTCTTTTGGTATCGGGATCTGAGGAAGGAAGGTTCAGGGAGCCCCTAAGTACTAAATTTAGGGGCGTTACAGGTAGGTCAAGGGCAGGGGCAGGAGCCTAGCTGGGATTGGGCAGGACTCCCCATCTACAAGATGGCCGGAGCCCGGGGTTGTGCTTCACCTCGCCTCCTCCACCTGAGGGGTGGAGTTGGCACAGGTTGGCACCCCCCCTTCCTGACGTAGTTTTTCCCGCCAGTCTTCCCGCCAGAATGGGGGTAGGACTAATGGGGGGCTGGTTGCTGGGTACAGCAAATGGTCTGGAGAAGCTCTGAGAGGCAGTATGCCTTTGAAGCTTCCCCCTGTCCAACCTGGGGGAGGAGACATAGCACCTCGCCCAGGACGTGCTTTGTTGAAGACCCAGGAGAGCGGGGGGCTCTCCACCCAGGGGTCCAGCAACATGTCTGCTGTGTGGCAGCCTCTGCAGCCACTCAGCCCAGACGTGGATTGTAGGTTCGGGTTTTGGAGGGCATCTCTAAGATGCCCTCTCGTGCATGTTACATTAAATCCCACACTGGCATCAGTGCGGGTTTAATGTGTTGAGAAGTTTGATACCAAACTTATCAGTCTTCAGTGTAGCCATTATGGTGCTGTGGAGTTCGTAATGACAACCTCCCAGCACCATATACTCTTAATGGCAGCTCTGCACTTACAGTGCCCAGGAATGGCCCTGGGTACTGTAGGGGCACAGGGCTCATGCACCTGTGCCCTCACCTCTGGCATAGGGCACCCAGCTAGAGGGGTGACTGAGGTATGCCACGGCAGTGGGTTCTGTGGGCAGGGCACTCAGGGATGTGTGCCATGTCGTCTCTTGTTTTGGTTCTGTACTTAGGCACTCAGCCTGCCAAGGCAGTGTGTGGGTGCCAGGGTACCGGGCCCCTGAGGGTGGCACAATCAGTGCTGCAGCCCTTAGGGGTCTTCTCTGGTCACCATGCCCTGGGTTTCTAGGGTACCATTTACTAGGGGCTGACAGGTGGCCAGAGATGTCAATTGGGTATTTTGTTTCTGCATTGTTTTTAGGGAAGGAACACAAGGCCTGGGTACCGGTTTGGCAGGGACCCAGGACACACTCAGTCAAAGCACTTCAGCAGTTCAGAAAAAAGTGGGGGCATACCAAGGCAAGAAAGATGGCACTTTCTCACACAGTGCCTGAAGATTTTTCAGTGAGCTAGACAGGAGATTAGAGTAGCGTCTGTTACAATAGTGAAATCTCACCAGTACCAGCAAAATGACCACCATCTTAAGAAGTTCAAAATGTAGATATTTTTCAATCTTTTTAACCAGTTTTAAGGATTAAAAAGATGACAACATCACCTTCTTGACTTGCTCTTTGCGTTTCAGTTTGCAGTCTATCAGAATCCCCAGATTCTTGACAGTTGGGACAGAGGAAGGGAGTGGACCCATTTGGGAAGGCCACCATGATGGTGACATGATGGAGGCCAGAAAAATGGATTGTTTCCAAATACTATCACCTCCGTTTTAGATGAGTTATGTTTCAAACAATTTCCATCCATCAATTTGCAGACTTCATTCATGAAGTTTCTAAAGGCATCATCAGAGTTGGCATCATTCTTAAAAAGTGACACCATCATTTTGGTGTCATCTGTATAAGATGCTAGGGATAGGCCAAGGATTTTATAAGCATGGCTAGGGGGGTCACGTAAAGATTAAACATTGTTGGGCTCAATGATGAGCCCTGTGGGACTCCACATGACAGGGAGTATGGTCTTGACTTAAACTCTCCCATTGCCACCATTTGTTGCATATTGACAAGAAAAGATTATAGTGGAGTGGGGGCAGAGTCCTCAATCCCCTACCCCACATGCGGTCAATCATCACAGCATGCTTTACAGTATTGGAGGCCACCGATTGGTCTTGTAGGACAAGGGCAGACTTACCCCCTTGTCCAAGGGCAGAGTTACCCCCTTATCCAAGGTTGCTCTGGTCACCTCTATTGCCACTACCAAAGCAGATTTTGTACTATGACCCTAACTGAACCCAAATTGGGTGTCATCCAGGAGGTGATTATTTTCAATAAAGTAGGCAAGCTGCTCAATAATCACCTTCTCTACCTGTTTGGCTACCTGTTTGGCAGGATAGGGAAGTCCAGAGATGGGTTGGTAGTGTTTAAGTTCAGTGTATTGAGATTGGCTTTTGTAAAAGTGGGCTGAGGTTGATTTCCAGTAGGAAGGAAACACTCTGGCCTTAAACATAGCTGCCAAAAGATCTGACTTCTGAAGTGCTACTTGTTCACATGCCATGTGCATAATCCTTGGTAGACTTGGATCATGAGGTGATCCAGAATAATTTTGGGAATGAGTGTCCTCTGTTGTTCCACTGTTAAGGCTTGGAATGTCTTAAGGGCTGGGCAGTGCAGTGCTAGGTTAGGAGACTGAGTTATATGATTGGCCAGGTTGCTTGCGGGAAATTGATTACAAACAGTTGCAACTTTATCTTGAAAGAAGGAAGCCATTGAGTCACAAAACTGTCTGATGTTTGCAGCCAAATTACTAGTTGATTATACTGTCGATTTTTTGATGGTATGAAAAAGGGCTTTATTTGAGTCATTCACTAATCTAATTTGTGCTGAAAAGAATTATACGTTTACTGCTGTAATGAGTTTTTTGTGTATGTCCGACTAGTTTTGTAAATAATCTTCTCTGAGGTCTCATATCTGTCGTGCCACTTTCATTCATGCCTATGGCATATTTGTCTAAAGGATCTAAGGGTATCATTATACCATGGTAGTGAAATTGTTTTCTTAGTTATATCCTTTTTTTTTTTTAAAGGGGCCACGACATTTAGGGTGCTTATTATCCAGTCATTATAGTTCTCCACCATCTGCTCTGTACAGTCTTTAGGCAGTATACCCATGAGTACTGAGTTGTATTCTCAAGGTTGAATTTTCTGCCAGTCTCCGTAGAACGAATTGTGATGAACTGATGCTCGCGTTAGTTTTCCCTGAATCTGGATCTGCTAGTAAACCACAAAGTGATCCGTCCAGATTAAAGGCAGGGCTATTGGACTATTTGAAATGGGGGTTTGTAGCGGGGAGGAGGTAACGGATGTATCACCTATCGACTGGTGGGTCGCTGACTCTACATCACCTCCTTCCCCCCAGACGGACTGGAGCAGCTGTCTGCTGCTATCCGACACAGAAGAAGAAAAGGAGGAGGGTGCCTTTAACTGGGCATACATCAAAGACGAGACCACGCCCCCAAGTGACGACAGAGGGCCCGGACTTGTCAAGTACCCAGAAGCCCTCTACTTGGCGTGCGGCGACACCCAGGAGGAAGCAGAGTGGAGAAAGGAGGTCGGGAGTGAGAGCAGAGAAGTCGGAGAGCTGAAGGGAGGAAGAGAGGAGAGCGGAGAAGACGAAAGAGCAGCCCGTGGTGGAGTGCCAGGAGGCCAACGACCCGGTGAACCGCCGTGCCACGCTCCCAAGGGAGAAGTGTGTCTGTCACAGGTACGGCAGCGTTGGGCAGCCTGGGTCGGGAGGAAGGGAGGAGTGTAAATTTGTAAATAACCCTACCTTGCCTTCCCTGCGTCCTTATAACCCCTCCTTCCCCACACACTTGTTCCTCACTCTCCCCGTGCACTGTATATGCCTATATAGTACTGGTGACCCCCCCACAACCACCGGGACCCTTGTGGGCAACGTTTAAACTGACAACGTGACTGACGGCCTCCCTCTGTTGGTTTTCTTTTCGGGCCGAGTTAAAGCTGGGAATCAGAAGACCCGTATCGCTGAACGGGCAGAAGACGAAGACGATCCCATACTGGCAGAGGAACAGAGCCGCAACCACGGACCGGGCGGAATTTGCGAGGGAGAGACTGACCTCTCGTAGCAGAAAAGCTCTACTGAGAATAAAACCTTCTTTAACTAGAAAAATCCTCCAGCCTATCCTTAACCCCACGCTACGGGGTTATTAGAAAATATGCCATTGAGCATGTGACCAGTGTGATGGATAGAAACATTGGTTCTAAGAGAGAGTCCACAACACATCAGTCTTCCTAAATCCAGGTTCGATTTCTCTTCGGGATGGAAGTTGAACTCTCCCAATATTGTAAAATTGGAATTTAGAATAGTTGTTTCAAGAAGAGTACAAAGCTGGTCAAAGAAACTAGATGTGGGTCCTGGGGGACGGTACACCAGCACACCGTTGAATGATAGCGCTTTTCTAAGCTCAATATTGAACTGTAATGCTTCAAAGCCCGTCCCAGAAATTGGGGTGAAAGTTTCTACTAGCCCTCATACTTTTTTCCCTCTATCTAACTGAAGCATATTATAGCCAGGAGGAACCACTGCTATTATCTCTGGGCAGAAACATTAGTCAGCCCATTTTTCTGTTCCAAAAATTATGTCTGTGGTATGGTACGTCAGTAGGAATTAATGGAATCCAGATTGGTGCTTAACTAAAGATCTTGTGTCCAGCAATGAACAGTTACATTTTGAGAGATCCATAGGGCCTTTGCAGTTTGTACTAGGAGATGCTAGCTTTGTGGTCTTTGTGTTTTCAGGGAGATACAGTGAACACCAGCTGATTTTTCATATTTGACATAGAGTTGTTGCGGATTCAAGTAAAGCGGAAGGGCACTGTCTAGTGCAATGAGGGGATTTACCAAAAGAGATTAAAGCCAGCAACGCTTCTCAAGAGTATGTTAGTCTACGTGCTTGGTCTGAGTGAAACTGGCCAGGGGGACAGACGCTGGGCACAGTCCGGTCACAAACGGGCGCAGACAGGCTTGCCTTTCAAGCCCGCCATGAGAGGGGCATGGCTGGGGGAGTGGCAAGTGCCGCAAGTGGTGAGGTGGAGTCTGAAAAAACAGTTTGGGGAAACGTAAATTACAAACTGAGGTCCAGCAACCTCTGTCCTCAAGCACAGTCTCCCCTGTGCAGTAAGACTACTGGCAAAGCAATGCTTAACAACAAAGTAAGAAACCATAAACTGATTAAAACATCCTAAAAAGGGACAAGCCCTTCTACCTAGATGGTGCTACCTATGGAGCCAGGCAACTCCTATGAGAGGCATCTCTGTGCCGTACAAAGAAATTATTAAGCACCAACCTTGTTGCATCCCCCACCACATCTGAGTTTGTACCCATACATTTCATCAGTGATACTAACTGTGCTGCCAGGTGTAAGCCTCATTATGTGTGTGTAGGTCATCTTGTTCCATTGGTCACATAAGTTTATCAAGGTCACAAAAGAACCCCTTTAAACAAATACACACTTTACACAACATTTATAAATACATTGCCTCTCAACCGTGGAAAGGCTATGGACACCAGGGATGCAGCAAAAAAAGGAGAACTCTAACAAAATCTAGAAAAGTAGACACATTTATTCATAGTTAAAATACACCATATAATTCACAGTCTATCCAATAATGTGATCTTCATTAAAAACACACATATATCTATACATAAAGCACATAAATGGACAAAATAATATTACACAGAAAAAAAGATTTATACAAAAGAAATTATATAAAAGAGTTGGGAACATCAAAGGAAAAACTAGTTCCTATTAAAGAGGAAAACCAATGAATTGTAGACAGATCAATTGTGACAGCTATTGTTCATTTCTAAAAATGCTGTAATTCGAAACAATTGTCACCACAGATTTATCACTTATTCCTCTTAAAAGCATCGACGCGTTTTGGTGGGCACTAATTCTTGGCCAACACCTTCTTCAGGAAAATATTAATAAAAAATCCCAATCACAAACAAGATCTGTTTCTTCTGGGCACACAGAATTGGCGTAACTACTTTCGATAATGGGAAAGGAAGTGATTTATCCAAGTTTATCTTGAGACCCAAGATTTCATCAAACTTCCCCAGCTCGGTGATTATATCATGAAAACTGCTAATTTGGTAATTAACAAGCAGGAGGGTGATATCATATGTACATTCCATGAAAGATACACACCCAAGTCCTGAGCCTTATTGCACATCAGACAAGCCATTGGCTCCATAGCTAGCTCACAGATCAGTGGGGAGAGGGGGCACCCCTGTCTAGTGTCTCTTCTAATTTGCCACTGCCCTGAATAGATGTCCCCTGTACAGATCATAGCGGTCGGCTGGTGACATAAAAGTCCAATTGATTTAAGTATACCATTTCTCAGACCCATGTTCTGCAAAACTTCAAATAGTTATTCCCAGAGTAAGGTATCAAACTCCTTCTCAATGTCTAAGAAGGCAGCTGCAGGCCATTGTTGCTCCCTCAGGGCTCTATCTAGGACATGGAAATGGCACCTCAGATCAATGTGGGTATGGCGCCCAGTGATAAACCCACTTTGGTCTGGATGTATCAACTTTAGCACCAAATGAAGAAATATGTTCACTATAATATTCTGTCATGGTTTATACTCTGTATTAAGAAGAGCTAAAGGTCTTTAGGACTTGATGTCCGATGGGTCACTGCCAGGTTTGGGGAGACAACAATGTTAGTCTCCCTAATCCACCAAGGCAGCTCCCCTCTCTCCATCGCCCCCTCATACATACTTAATGACCTGGGAGCCAGATTTGCTTTTAGGTCACATAGAACTCAAGGGGCAGAGCATCAGCTCCATGGTTCTTTTCTCTGAACAGCTGGCTAATAACAGTACCAGGTTCCTGTACCATGAAAGTGGCATCTAGCGTCACTGCTTGCTCCCCATTCAAATGTGTAATGGGCACTGCCTCTAGAAAGTCTTGAACATTCAGAGTATTCCCCATATTTGGGGCCTCATGTAGTGCCCAATATTAATGTGCAAATGTATGATTGATATCTGGTTGGATTGCATAATTTCACCTGCAACAGACTGCAGCGCTCTGAAGGATCTCCTCTCCTGCTCAGACCTCAACAGCCATGCAAGCAATTGCCCAGCGCTGTTCCTTTTGATATGCTTCCTGGCCATATATTCCTTATAAATTATCTTCTGTTAAGTCTCTAACATGACTTTATTTATGGTCAACTTAATTTCATAACTCATTTTCAAGCCTATGCCTGTAATAACCTAAATCCAAAATTGCAAATGGTATACAATCAGTTTAACTCAAATTCATTACTTGTAAACATTGTAATCATGCTTAGTTCAGCGTTTCAAAACATTTTTAATTTATACAATTGTTAGTTCCTTTAAGGCTTCTCAAAAACACATTGTGTGATGTTGTTAAAAAATTCACAAGCATCTACATTAAACAACTTTATGATTCAGCGCATCCCAATGCATTTCGGGCAGGTTGTTGTGCCCTTCGTCAGGGGAATCTGTAGAGTAATACAACATGGTATGAGTCTCTATTAACGACAGAATGTACAGGGTGACATTTAGAGGAGGTCAGGATTAAGCGAGTGCGACTGTTTAAATGTTCAATCAAAAACAACCAAATTAACATAAAGTTAAACATCACGAATTGAATGCACAATTGTAGCATGCCTGAACTTGACGCCTAAATCTAAATCAGAAGGAGAAAGTGTATGATGGAAAAGAAGAGTATCCCGTGATTCTGTCCTAAAAACGGAGTTCCTAATTTTCGGTAATTTGTGTTCGTGACATGCAATCACATGCAATACGTTTCATGTCCGTGAGTGACAAGTGTTTACTAAGTACCATGCAAATCTTTATTGGATTGAAAATAGTACATCACGAGTGAGGAAACCCATCAGAGACGTGCATAAGATAAAGCTTGCATACGCAAGGGACTCTTACTTCAATACGCAAATAACGTATCGGATATCTGTGGATACCCTTCCGTAATTGGAGACCTGTGGGGAATAAATTAACCCGACAAGTTTTAGTCGATGGACTAGAGTATGTGCACCCGTGTTTAAAAGCAAAAAGACGCGGTTACCGTGTTAACTTGCTTGAGTGTTTCTCTGTGAAAAGTAAAGAACGTGGGACCGTTAGTCATAGTTTACTACTGGAAACGGTGCTCGACATATGCCATATCGCAGTGGCGCTCTTACCGTGAATTGTAAACGCGAGTACTCCTCTAAGTGCTCAACAGTGCCGGTGTGGTGAAAAAGCTAACCGGAAGTGTCTGACTATGAAACAATAGTAAACACAAATAACAGACTATGATTCAGTCGCGCCATGTTGGGAGGGTGAGAGAGGAAAATAAATGAGTCACAGCAGAACGGGCAAACTCGCTATTAAATAGCGTAACAATCTAGGTGTGGAAACCCTAGTATACAGAGTATATCAGTTTCTATCAAATGAGTAGAAAAAACAGTTACAGGAGCTTATAAGTGGAATCTGCCACTGTGAGTGTGCACAATCTAATTAGCCAAATCAGGTGTAGTTCTTATTACATGAAACATGACAATTCAAATTTATCATTAAGCCCTGTCGGTGTCAAGGTTTGTAAATACCAGATCCAGTGTGCCTCACGCTGGGACAAAATCTTAGCTCGATCATATTCTGTGTTTGGTTCAATGGCTTGTAGGACCCCGAATCTCAATTGAGATATGTTGTGTTTCAATGAAACCCAATGTGTAGCCAGAGGCGAGGTTGTGTTCTGCGTGCGTATGCGACTTTTATGCTCTGTAATTCTTGTGCGCACACTGCGTTCTGTCTTCCCAACGTAATAAAGGTCACAGGGACATTTGATGTAGTAAACAACAAAGTCACTATTACAATTTGTAGTGTGTGAAAAGGTGATAGTTTTACCCGATCTCGGGTGGTTCATCGTCTTTCCAGTCACTGCATTGTTACAGTTAGAGCAGTTGAAACATTTGCTGAACCCTCTGTGTGTAACCTTAGATTGAGGTTGTTTTTTGTTGAGAATCTCCTTTAAGTTACTTGCCCTTTTATATGCAAATAATGGGAGAGCGTTGAACGTTCCAGCGAAATCAGGTTCTGATTGCATGAGAGTCCAGCGATTGAGGATAATAGATTTTACTTGTCGTGATTGGGTTGAATATGTTGACACAAAAACTTCTCTAGGAGAAGTTTTAGTCATTTGTTTCTTCTCTAGGAGTGACTCACGGGTCACTTGTGAAACTCTGTTGGTGGCTTGGTTTAAAACCGGGTCAGGGTAACCTCTCTGTCTGTATTTATTTTTGGCGACTTCAACCATCTGCAAGCCTTCACTTTGCTCGGAATGAATTCTTTTAATTCGAAGGAACTGGGAGTACGGGAGATGTTTTTTCAAGGGCCAAGGGTGAAAGCTGTGGTACTGTAAAGCATTATTCCTGTCAGTGGGCTTGGTGTAAATGGAAGTAGTTATGCTTGAGTCTGATAATTTAACAAGCACATCCAAGAATGCTATTTGCTCATTGGAGATGTGATGGGTAAACTGTATCCGGGGATTAATGTTGTTGAGCTGCAGGATGTTTTGTTCCAACTCATGCTTCGTACCCTGCCACATGATGAAGATATCATCAATGTAGCGCTTGTATGTTAGCAATTTGGTGTTCCATTGGGGGCAGTGCATCAGTGCCTGAACAGAGTCCAGGAATCCTACTACACTTCTAGAATAAGGGACTTAGCAGAACCCCTACAACTGTTGCACGCCAGGGTTAAGCCACTTAATATAACACAGAATAGCTGAATAAAAGATTAACTAGATTACTGAGTGCAAACGCTGCTGCGCTAATTCCCCCTGTAATAACCTAAAGGCATCTCTTTCATTTGCAGGGTCTACAGTGGTGCCTTCATCTTATGTGAAATAATAATCAATGTGATCCCCAACAGTGGTTCTAAAGGGAGCACCCAACAGTGCTTCAGGGCCTACCCACCATATGGGCAATGCTGGCTCTTCCCCATTTGATTGTCAATAGCAGAGGACTACAATCCAACTATGTATGACCCAGATATTACATTTTAGTAAATGTATTTGGTTAACTAGACCCTACCAATTCATATCTAGTCATGTGCTAATACTGTGGAATAGAGAAAGAATCAATACTACCTTCTGTCCGGATGCAATTCTCAACAAATCTTGATCAGTTGTAAACTCTGAGATCATGCAGCTAACCTCTATGAGATCACTCTATCAGGTGCACTTGGTGAGGGCGGTATCAATGTATGCATGTAAGTGTTTGTAGCCGTATTGTAATTACCTCCCCAAATAATTGGTGTGTTACAATGCCTAAATAGTGATAGAGTCAATGTATAGTAAAAGGATCCCCGATTAGTATTAGGTGCATAAACATAAGCTAGTGTCAACTCATTACCATCCACGGTTCCTTCCACCAGTGTATATCTACTTTCCTTGTCTATGTGGGCATAATCACCAATAAACGGGCCCCAGGTGGTTTGCAAGTCAAGGTACTCCTGGCAAATGCTGAATATCTGGTACTGATCAGTAAACTTTTCCATTGTTTCTTAAAATTCTGAAGCACTGTCCATGTGAGATGGCTCTCTTGAAGAAGGACACAATGCACTTTTACATGCTGCAGGAAAGCCTATGATATATATCTCTTAGATGGAGTGCCCAGCCCTTTTAGGTTCCAAGTGAAACAGTAACATTTGAACTCATATTCATAGTTTATCAACCAGAGTTGAGATTTTAATGTCTCTACCCCATTCCTAGTTCACAATTTTCATTTCCTGGATTACTTACAGAACCACCAAACGTGCTTCTACATATGCCATTCTGAAGGATGCTATAGTTTTCCTACTGACACTCTTTGCAAACCCTGTCTTCCTTCCAGTAGTCTCTATGGTGACACTAAAGATCATCTAACCATTAGACATCCTGCCTGAGATTTGTAACAATACCCCACCAAAGTAAAGCATCAACAGAACTTAGTATCCACATCAGGACTAAGTTTGAAGCATATGTCACCCAGAAATACTGCAAAGGCTGTCACAGTTATTGAATCTTACATATGCCCCAAACATAATCAATGCCCACTGTTCATCAGTGAAGCTGCTTGTAATATTTAAAGGACCTTATGCACAAAGTCTCTAGTCATTGGGGTGAGTGCTCGACATTGCCCTATTATATTACTCAGAGTGATTATAGCCATATCGTCTTCCTTGCCTGTTGATTCTCATGGTGTGTCAAGTTTCGCATTCCTCTAGATCTACTACTTGGCCGCACTTTTGACTACCTTGGCTCTCTGCAGAGTTGCCTGTTCATCTGTAGGCTTGTTTGGCATTCGGCTGTGACCCTTAGCATCCTTAAGTTGTTGTCGGTTCCATCTGAGTTCGGAGCTGTATTGAGCCTAGACATCTCCATTCACCAACAGGGACTCATCCAGTGCTGTGAAAAAGTGTGACTTTCCATCAACTGTCTTTTTCAGCTTAGCTGAATATAGCTAAGTTCATGGGATCTCGTTTTGAGGTAGTAAATGCTTAACCTTCGTGAAGGAGTGATGATGCATCAGAGTTGTGGTGGTGTAGTCAGGGAACACCCACGCCTTATTATTTTGAATCAACATCGGTCTCCGTTCCCATGTGGCTTGCAGTGTTTGTCCCAGTCGTAGTAATGTAACATACATGCCACAATAGGGCGAGGAGGCTCCTGGCACAGGAGGGCAGCCTGGTATTCTGTGTACCCTCTCCACTGCAGACTTCAGTGGTGTCCCTTTCAACACATTCTTGAGGAGCTAGTCCTCCAAAATGCCTCCACATTGCGTCCTTCGGCTCGTTCTGAGGTACCCAGGAGGCATATATTGTTCCTATGGGTGCATCCGTCTTTGTTTTCTGCTCAGTACTGTCGGTGTTCCACCATTGTGAGGAGAGCCTTCCTTTAAGATTGCAGCTCCAGCACCACTGGTCTCAAAGACCTTACCATAAACTAATTCTCTGTGATTCTCTCCGAGAGTTTTTTATGGTCAGTTCCTAATAGGGTCACTTCTATTCACTCTGAATTGATTTTTGCTTCCATCATGCTTGTAGTTTTCAGGATCGCCTGTAGTATTTGATTGAATATTTTGTTGTGACTGTGACATACCAATGTAGTTTCAACACTCAACAGAGGGTACATCACATCTTTATCCTTGCCAGGTTGCATCTCTTCTGCATATTTTTCAGTGGCTTAGATGCTTCAGATTTACCCATCTTTTGACTTTTCACCCATGCATCCAGGAGAACCAGCAGCTCCAGCGGTCACCCAGGGAAATATATACCTTCAGGCCAAAGGGCACGGTCCAGACCAACCAGGCCTACAGCTTATACCATATTGTGCTGCCGATCGAAGGTCACTGGTGAGCATCAGCCAGTGCATAAAGTCTGCACCCAGTAGGAGTCCTTTCCAGTGCAGATTACACCCCATTTCACCACACGATCAAACTGCTGGGCAACTGTGACAGTACGGAAATATTAGGTTCCCAGGTAATCCAGCCCCCAGGGCCCAAGGCAGACAGTAGACTCAAGTACCCTCTGCACCAGGGTTGCAATAATCCCCTTCATTGCAGGCAGATCATATCAGCCAGATCATCATCATTTCACCAGCTGTATTGTGCAGTTTATAGTCCATATTCTCACATCGGCCAATCTTTGCAGAGGCCCAGCCGCCCACTCACTCCTCCTCTACCTTTAGTCTTCACCCTCAGCCTGATCTGAGTTATATTTCAAAGGGCATTAATGGGCGTGGGCCCCTACCAGGAGAATTCAATGGCCGCCGTCCTCCACCAAAGTCTCTCTCCCCTTTCACAGGCAGAGGTGTATCGCTGTCCGAACAGGGGATGTCCCACAGGGTATACTACCTTCACTAGGCCTAAGCGGTGGCGGCTGGGGCGGAATAATAAATAAAAAAGACTTACATGCTTCTTACACTGCTGGCCACCTCGGTGTTCATCAACCACACAGCACAGTCTCCCAGACTTCCCCACCCAATCCAGACGTTGCTCGCATGCTATTATAAGGCATGGGAGAAGTGCCAGGATTGGTCTGAGTAGGCTGGTTTGATGCTCTGTCATGCACAGAGCAGGTTTCTTTTCTCCACCCAGCTGGGTTGGAGAAATCTAAGTGCTCATGTTGGTTTGGCCGCCTTAAGACAGCTTGCCAAACTGACATGCCCACTTACAGTGCCAACCACTCCTCCTCCCTGCCATGGCCCGCCCCGGCCCTGCTATGTTCTAGACTGCCATTGACTCAGTCAGTCAGTAAAAAAAAGTTATAATAAAATTGTTTTATTATCATGTTCTTTTTCATCTGCTGGTTCTGAGCAGTGAGGCGACGCTCGTTCGCCATTACGGAGGAGCTGCCACTGCTTAGCCTACCCACCTCAACCCACATCCCTGATGTGCATCTCCCCACCTCTTTCACTTCGCTTGTTTTCTCACCACAGGGCAGCCGGGGATCTCGGCAGGCCACAATCCACTTATACGTCAGGCCTCTATGACACACCAGAAATCCACAAGTTATCGGAAGGGGCCGCTCCTCTACTGGACGAGTGGGCTCCCATATCCAGGCCAGGACGCTGGGCTGTAGAATACACCAACTGCATCTCTCCCACACCAGTCAAGCTACTGGGCCTATCTGTGTGGCATCCTTTTCTTGGTCAGTGCCATCTTAGTTGGCTGGAGTGAGCCTCACCAAAAGTCCAACCAGAATCTCTATAAGTTCCAGCGCGTCTCCAATCGCGCTACAATGTCCATGTGCCATTAGAGTACGCAACATTTTCATTTTTAACAGTACCACTGGTGTGCCTCTATTCAGTCAGGTCCAAGCTATGTCATAGGGGGGCCCTGGAGTGGCCTTAAACAGCGTCCTATGCGTTGCTTGACAAGCCACGCCCCATGTATTGGCTATGTACTTAACATTCAAATGTTCAAAGACCATTTACATTTGTGCTATAACTTTAAAATTGATAAAGGAAATTAGGTAAAACGTTTTAGGCACAAAATGGCACGCATCAATATATGGCAGTAAAATGTGATGTATTTTCATTCTGCCATTTTTCTTATTTTTGTGGCAAATTCTACATACGAGAGTTTGTAACCTGTTTTGTTACTTTGCTTCACCCAGACCAATCTGTACCATATGACAGAATCAAAATCTCAATTTTGTAAGGAGTGCTGCAAGTAAATAACAATGCAAAAATGTGTTTTTAGTGGAATATTTTGTCAAACGTAACTATCAATTTTTAAATGTAAAGAGAACACCTCTGGTCGTGCAGGAATTTTTGGCTGTTGCAAAGTATGTTCATCGCATTTTATCTAGGGAATGTTTCATCAGTCAAGGCCTGTCACTAAAAGTGCATTGATTGCTTTGCATGTCATTCTCGACTTGTGTTTTGAAACGTGTCTTTTCATTTCTTGAGCATAACATGAACATATAACCCTCCCTACACAAAATGTTTGGTGAACCAGGTAGAGAAATAGTTTAATACGAGTTTCTTCATCTTTTGCTTAAACTTTCTTGTGGAAGTGGAATGTTCACGCACTGAATTTGTGTTATATTTACGTTGGTTTCTGTTGCTGTATAAACCTCTAATAGTGTTCAGAATAGTTTCATGTCGTAGTGGTGTGTATGTTCTCAATATATTGATTTGTCAAAAACACCTGTATTCATGTAACCCTTTCTCTGAAATGTATAATACACACTGGCTTTACTGTAGTGTAAGCACAGTGAAACCTGTTATAAAAAATAAGCATTATGTCTGTAAATAAACACTTCAAATGGCCTGAGTGGACAAAATGTCGTCTCTTTAATATGACACATTCGTTCTGTTATCAGAAAATCATAATGTAATCTTCACTGTGACTTTGACATGAATTTACTGAAAACGTTGATTTTTGTCTATGTATGTTTCCAAGAGTCAATTTACAAAACCATTCATGAGTCTTTTTTTTTTTAAAGATTTTTATTGTTTATAAACATAAAAACAATGATTGCATTTGAATAAAACATATAGGGCATACATTCGTGAGGGCAAAGCAAACGACGAGCAAAAGACAAATATAGTAACATATGAAGAAAAACAACCCACGATCATGGCAGTACTTCATCCCCGGCCCCCCCTTCCCGGAACCTCATTCATGAGTCTTTTTTAATTAAACCACCAAACATCTAAACAGGGAATACAATTAGAATATCCTCTAGAATAAATAAAAAAAGGACTGTTCCTTAATTCCACTTTTAAAGATAGTGAGATGAATATTTCGAGGCCAATTCACAAAGGACTTTTTCATTAATGAGTTACGAGTTTACTCCTTTAGGACTTCTTTACTTACTCAAAAATGCCTTTGTGACTTGGCCCCCTAGCTTTTTGGACTGTGCTCTGAATAATTAAAAGTTGAATCCTAACTTTCCGACACTATCTGACATTTACCTATCACTGTCATCAAATTAATGGCTTGATTTAGACGTTGAGGTGTCGGATATCCGTCACTTTTGTGGAGGAATATCCCATCCACCGTATTTCAAATTCATTGTATCTTATGGCACTTGTAACACCGTGGACAGGATATCCGTCACATATGTGACAAAGTATCCGTCCGCCAAATTCTAAATCACAAACTAATTTTTAAACATTTTCGCACACGGTACACAGGTTATTCAGTCACTCAGTTATCGAACTCTATCTTATATATTCTTTTATATTAATTTCTATCCGGGAACAACTCTAGAGTACATATAAACATAACTACAGGTCTCATATATAATATATATCAACCAGTAATAATTATTTAAGTTAAACATGCAGCCAGTACAGACCCTGAAGTAAACATAATATATTTCTGAAAAGCTGTGGAAACAGCTTTAAGCATTTTTATGGGAGGCTGGGCTGCATAAACACTGACAAATTCTAATTTCTATTTTTACCTGGAACACATCACTAGAATTCACAAAAAGCATTGCTGTATATAGTAAAAAGACATAAAGATTACATTAAACTAATTTCAGGTAGCGGCGGCTGCCATAAACAAATGGTGGTTGCATGTGAGGCGTCATGAACGGGGAGGGGGGGGGGGTTTAATGCAATATTTAAAAAATCTATAAAATGTACCTTTTGCCACAGCGGCCGGCCAGCTCCAGTATTGCATTCGCCATCTCTTCTCTTCCTGACTCTCATCCAATCCCTGTGTTGCAGAGCAGCTCAAGGATTAGACTGAGCAGGCAGGGAAGAGGCCCTGCTCAGACCAGGGAGTCCCAATAAAGCGGGGCTGGAGAAAACCTAAGTGCCCATGTGTGTTTTGGTCAGGCTGAGACAGCCAGCAAAAACACGCCTGCGTGATTTGGGAGTGGTGTGCACGTAGCGCTCCTCCTCCCCCTCCCATGCCTAAGCCCCTCCCCTCCCAACATAGCTGACAGCACCGGCAAGTGTAAAATAAAACGTTGCAAGAGCATCATTTCATTTTACATTTCCTGGCTCTGAGCCAGGCAGTGGGGCAACGCTCCTCTGCCATTACGGAGGAGCCACCACAGATTTCAGACCTGGCAATATACAGCATTTGGTCATCAGGCTGTAGAATCATGTTTGAATAAGAACAACATGCAATTGTGAATTAACCTGGTGCCTGGCGGTTCTTGTTGATACCCCTTAAACTTTTCAAGCACAGCAATGGGTCATGAAAATAATGCAAACCCTGATGCTTTGATACAATTAGCGTATAGATTGAAGAGAAAGTGGCAGGGAACAAACCTATTGTACTCTGCTATCATCAGTATAACAAGTGTGATGATCTATATATACGTGCATGATGTGCTCATGGTGCATCAGGATCATTGTGTTCACATATGTGATTTTTGGACATGGTCTTCTGCTACTGTAGCTACACAGGCACTACAGTTCTAGATCAAGCCGACACTGCCACCAGCTTAGTCAATGATCTTAGAATAAGGTTTGAGCATATGTACACAACCACAGGAGGTTTTCGGCTTATTTCCAGGGCAAAGGACCATAAAATACTTTCTGCAGTAGTGCAGTGGGTTTTTCCAACGATATTAGACCTTCATACTGGCTGAAGTTCAAGCATTCTATTGAAGCAGTTGTAATTTTATATGACCCAGAAGCTATGGGATTTCAACTGTGCCCACAGATATGCCTATGTCGGGCAGTCCATATCTTTCAGTTGTGGGGCAAGAGATTCGCCTCAATGCAGTTTTTAGATACACCTTAAAAGCCAATTTTCAGCTGGTCCACTGGAATTTGTTCAGGCAATCAACAACTGCTTCTGCCTTGGGACCTTCCATGCACTATAGTTTCAGGCCAAAATACCCAGTGGGGCAAACAGGGTATCCTTGCAGGAATGTGTCCCATTTTAGCACGCTGAGATAGCTGCGGACTAGCATCTCCAGTCTTGGAGAAAAATATTAGAAACAGACGTCCAGACAGAGCAGGTTAGAAGTCACACCATTTAATTCTGGCAGGCTGGCAGCAATTTATTGGGTGTAGGAGGTAGGTTTATTACCCTCCTCTTCAGTTCAAGGCAGAGTTTACCTTCAGACCAGGTTACGAGTAGTATTTTAAAGGTTACCCTAGTCAGTTATTGAAATTTCCCATTCCTGGTTTTTAGCAAAGTGACCAACTTCCTGTCCTGAGTGGAACATAACTACCCTAGAACTCTGTGGACCAAAATTCCAAATTAGTTAATTCTGTGTCTGCTGCTCAAAAGCCTGTCCTGTCTTCCAACTTCATCAATACACTCCCAGTTCAGCACCATTAACTTTCAAGGAAATCTTCTACCCTCAGCCATCACTTGGACAATGCGTCCTGTAGGGCCTGGCTCCACTGAGGATTTTTCGTATGGGATGATGTGAAGGCTCACCATAGGTATTCCAACCTTGTACACTCAAGAGTGTAGTTCCCTTAACTCCCTCTACTAAAGATGTGACAAATAGCAGTATAGTTGTAATTTTTTGATGCATAGTTGCACCTATGAGTGCTACCTACTGGCATCTACATCTAATTGTGGTTGTGATGCATGCAGCAGACAGGTCTAATTTGGACGTTATTAGTTTATTTATGTTTGTGCATAATTTAATATAGTTTTGACACTCCAGATGCCCTTGTTGTTTGCATTACCCATTGCTGTTTGTGAACATTGTTTTAAGAGTTTTAGTTTTATGACTGAGGCAGGGAATGCCAGATATGACAGCCTCTCCCTCTACCTTTTCCCCCCAGGGCTGTCTTCAGAGAATACACATTTTGTTCTACTATAGCATCTCTTAGGAGTGTATACCTGTTCTTCTGCAAGTAAGCAGAGACCATTGCATTGCATTC
This sequence comes from Lissotriton helveticus, assembly GCF_964261635.1. Lineage (NCBI taxonomy): Eukaryota > Metazoa > Chordata > Amphibia > Caudata > Salamandridae > Lissotriton > Lissotriton helveticus. The sequence continues at coordinate 754,904,611 of NC_136069.1, forward strand.
TAGAGAGAGGATCTTCACTGACTCCTCTGTGGAGACTGAAGTGCGCCATAACCTAGTGGCTTGATTGTAATCTTGTGTTTATGAGCTAACACTAACTGGCTGAGTAATGCTGCACAGCTACCTGAACTTGTGGATATCAGCTGAAGCTTCCCTCCTCCTCACTGAACACTTTCTGATCTTGGGTCTACATGACCCCTGCTGCTGTTGGGTGGGTGAAACTGGGTTGTGGAGATGGGTATTGTCTCTTGTCTGCAATAAAGCCATAAGTCAGGCCAAGGAGTGCAGAGACATGGAAACAGCATATAGAAACTCTTTTAACTCCTCACCAGAAACTGCAGTGAAGTTCAGGTGAGGTGAGTGGTGACTCTTACTGGTGTAACCACTTCTTTCACTGCACTGAATGATGTTGGTATTTTTTCGCTATTTGACCCCCTCTTCGCAGTTTTGCAGTATCTAATTTACTAGGCAGGTAGCCAAATCAAGACCAGTGTGGTCTGAATGGAACCCTTTGGGCCTGTAGCTCCTCTTCTGTTTCTATGCACCAGAAGTGGTCTACAACTTGCCACTCTAACATAAAAATATTAGAAATAATTTTTTGGAGGTAAATAAATGTTGTTACTTTGCCCTATACATTACAATAGGTGGCTCTGCAGTCATGCAAGAGAGCTCTGTATGGTAAAGTATAGGGGAAAAGAAAATAGTTTGTTTAGCTCCAAATAATAACAGCAACAATAATAATATTAACAATTTTATAAGAGATGAAGTACCCCCTACTATAAGGATATTGCAAGTCACCAAGGAGTTCCATAACCATATAGACGAACAAAGCCGAAGGCCGAGCACTATGGGCCCGATATAGGTAATTCTTTTTTACCACTTCTTAAATACCGAATTTTACCGATTCGGTATTTAAGAAGTGGTAAATATGAAGGGGGGAGATGTAGGTATTTCCAGATGTGTAAATACCGAATCTTTAAGATTCGGTATTTACCGAATCTGGAAATACCGAATCGGTATTTCCTATTGATTCCTATGGGCTGTGAAGCCCATAGGAATCAATGGGCAATACCGATTCTGTAATTACAGAATCGGTAATTACCGATTTTAGCAAGGGTGCAGGGGGTGTCACTTTGACACCCTCTGGCACCCCAAAAATAGGCATGTGCACCATGTGGCACACAGACATGCCCTAAGGGCATGTCTGTCTGTCACATGGCTAGGTGTGCATGCACACATGTGCATGCACACCTGAATTCGGTATTTTAACGCCCAATTGGATTGGGTGTTAAAATACCGAATCTGAAAGGCCTGCGGCACTCAAAGATGTGCTATCTACATATGCTTTTACAGACTCGGTATTTTTACCGAGTCTGTATTTACCGATTCGGTAATTTTACCGAATCTGTAAATACAGATTCGGTAAAATACCGATTCTGTAAAGCATGCTCCTACATCTCAAAATCCAATTACCGGTCGGTAACGGCCGAATTCGGCCGTTACCGACCGGTAATTGGCCACCTAGGGCCAGATGTAGGTAATTCTATTTTACCGACTCATAAATACCGAATTTTACCGATTCGGTATTTATGAATCGGTAAAATAGAAGTACCGAGATGTAGGTAAATCCAGATGTGGATTTACCGAATCTTTAAAAGTCGGTATTTACCGATTCGGTAAATACCGACCGGTAATGCCCCATTCATTCCTATGGGCTTTGAAGCCCATAGGAATGAATGGGGCATTACTGGTCGGTATTTACTGAATCGGTAAATACCGATTTTGACAAGGGTGCAGGGGGTGTCACTTTGACACCCTCTAGCACCCCCAAAAAAGGTTCGGGGGCCATGTGGCAGGCATACCTGCCCTAAGGGCAGGTCTGCCTGTCATATGGCACAGGTGTGCATGCACACATGTGCATGCACACCTGAATCGGTATTTTACCATCAAATTGAATTTGATGGTAAAATACCGAATTTGTAGGGCTTGTGGGACTCAGAAGAGTCCCACCTACATCTCAATTTTACCGATTCTGTAAAAATACCGGTCGGTAAATTTACCGACCGGTATATTTACCGAATCGGTAAAATTACCGAAATGGCCTGTTTCCTGCCCCCTACATCTCAAAAGCCAAATACCGGTCGGTAACGGCCGAATTCGGCCGTTACCGACCGGTATTTGGCTACCTACATCTGGCCCCTTGATCTGGCCCTATATGAGGTTATGAAACTCTGAGGTCCCAGCAAGTACTCATCACCTTCATGGTGAATATATTTATAGGAATGCCAAGGAAAATTCTGTTGCATGACAATATATCAAGGTCATTAATATTGAAGTAGAAAAATGTTGCATTCCCTACTTAGCCTACCATAACATTGTCAAGGTATACCTACACTTGGCTTACCATGCGGTGTTGTGTTTAGATTGGTGGATTTAACCAGCAGGTAATCGCAGGACTTTGCGTCATCCTGAGACAAGAGATTGGCTTCCGCAAGCGAGTCTGCTACTCATGCTTCAAAGTTTTGCCAGAGAGGTAGAAGACACTGAACTGAGGTGCACATTATTGAGAGAACGTGACACTAGCTGCACCTTTATTTAATCGATGCTTAGACCATAGTGTGTACAATAGCATATTGTAGATGTCGGATCGCACCCTAGTGGGGAGACAGGGCACTAAAAGGTGGAGGGGGGGTAGCGCATCACTGTTATCCGCTTCTTAGATTACAACCCTGTATTACTTTCCCATTGAACAGCACATTACTTGTTTCTGTGTGAGAGTAAAGTACTTCCTTGTACATAAAATATATGCATTTGGAGTAACACTATATTACAGTGTCTGTTGGGTGGCTGTTGAGCTCTGGGCGCTAGTCGCCTGCAGTATCTCACTGAGAAGCCTAGTACTGCTCTCCCTCGCTATCCTGAGAGTCAAGTGTGGAATAGGATGTAGCTGGCCAGCCTGTAGAGCCACAGTAGTATGTACCCCACGACAGCAGAGGCAAATGATCTCAACCATCACGTGATGTGGGGCCAAGTAACAAGCCTCTCTGTCATGATCCCTGATTTGTAAGCACTCATTCATGTTTTTGTCTCTTTTAACCATCCACCGGAGGGGGCTGATCACATTTTTCGAATATCCTCAGAAGTTCGCTTACAGTGATCTCTACTACCAAAATGTTGCCATTTTACGTATTCCTCGTGTTCTTTGAAGTTTTGCTCTTTGGTTTGTGTTTTTTTTTTTACTATCCCTATCATGAGTTTTGTAAACCGCTCAAGCACTGCCTACCCTTGTAATTGCCCACATTTTTTCTCACCAAAAAGAAAATTCCTTACATTCTTGGAAACATGAATACATTTAGAGTCGAGTGTACATGGGGTCACCTGCTTAATTCAAGACCACGAGCCCCCTTGTGACTTCACATTCCGAGATTATTTTCTGACAGCCTCCGCTTTGATCATGCCTGGATAGTTCCCGCGGGCATCCACAAAGCTCCACACAGGAAATGATTGTTCAAAATAGTATTTACAAAAAAACACGGACAAATGACGCCGTTCAGCAAGGCGGTGGACCAGAACGAGTCTGGAATCTGTTCTTAATCTGTTGTGACCAAATTGACGCGATATGTTTTTTTGTCTTTCTAGCTTCTGAAACGAGCACTGCTGAAGTTCACGCTTCCGGCGAGGTGCCCACCTCACAGGACATTAATGGCGTCGACAAAGAACACCTGGTGAGATGAGGTACCTCTCCAAAGTTACGCAACGCAAAGTGTCGCGTGGCAGCCGACCACCATCTGGGATGACATCGGTTATTCTGATTGGATGTCTGTCACTCCAGCTTAAACCACCTGACATTGTGCCTTCAGACTGAGTTTTTTTTCCTGATGTGCCACTTGGAATTTATATTGGACCACATGGATCTATGAATATTAATGAAGCATTGGGACTGCAAGTGTCGTTTCTGGACAGAGGATTAATGCACTAGAATGTAAACACACTGCTCCTTCTTCCACCCATTCTGTAGAAATGTCAAGTTTTTTGTAGTTACAGTGGCAGCCATATTCGGGTGTATATGCAGAACCGTACTTTTGGATAGACTGCCTGATTGAAGTATTTATGGGCTCTTTCTGGGTTCTTAGTTGAGAAATGAGTAATTAAACACGGATGAGAATATGGACAGATTGTGATGATACGTAGCATTCTAACTTGAACGAAAGAATCGTGTTTGTATTGTAATTTCTAATAACACCCCGTATTTTTCATGGTCTCTGTTACTAAAGTTCTTGTACTCGTACTCTGTGCTACTACCTCCATGTGGAGGGGCTCAACAGTGGTTACCGAAGAGCTCTTCAGATATTTTATGGGTTTATAAGTATGATCACAGTACTTTGAAATGCCTAGCAGTGTCACTGGCTGCCAATCACCAATACCGGGGTGGACACCAAATCAACACCACATGAGGAAGAAATTTAAATGAGGGGGCATGGGGCTTACATGGTTTGACCTGGCAGCCCATTGTCAACTCACTAGGAAAATGCTTGAGTGGCAAACTGGATAGCTCCGCCCTCCCAATCAAATGTATCAGGAGTTTAGAAACATAGGGGCATATTTACAAATTATGTTGGAATGTAGTTCTACTCTAAATTTGGCAATGCCATGCTCAGAATTTTTTTTAACGCAGGGAGGTGCCGTATTCACAAGAAAACGGTGCACCCCTGTGTTTCCCCTAGCACTGGCGCAAAAAACGCTCCCTAGTGCCAGCGCAGGCACCTTGCCACCATGTTGCAAAAGTGTCTGCGCTGCAGGGGAAATTGTTTATGAGCAAGAAGGCACACATTCATGCACATAAGCAATCAAGAATGGCGTTTTGCTCTTTACTATGTGTGAAATTAATACTTTTTCCTCGTATCGTCGTGCTTATACCAGGTATTTCCTTTTGTTCGTTTTTGACGGTGCCTCAACCTTGCAAATCTGGGGCGGTGTCAAAAAGCAATGGATGTTGCGGTGGTATGCCCATAGCAACACCCATTGCACGCCCCTTTGCTGCAGAGTACTGCAGTGAAAAGGGGCATATTTACAAGGTGACTTTAAGCCTTTGTGTAATTGGCTTAGCTTCACCTTGTAAATATAGGAAAGGACCCTACACCGCAGTGGCAAATGGGTCTTGTAAATATGCCCCATAGGGTTTGATGGCCGATCAGGGTCTGCGTCAGCATCATACTTTCCCAATTCCTTCCCTATCATCTGTATCATTTTATCTCCTTCATTGGGTCATTTCCTAAAACTGCTTGCACACCAAGGTGTAACTTAGGTAACTTAGGGATTCAAACAAAATAATTTACAAGAGTAAATGTTCATCCATATCCCCTGAATGAAGAACACTGATGTTTTGCCCCCATTATTGGATTTACCACGATGGCAGATTTTTGCATGTGGCTAAATCTACTCACAGGGTCGGTTTATCAATGACCTGGGATGGGTACTAATGAAAAATGTGTCAAATACTAACAAAAACAAAAGTTTCTGGGTATTCACTAGCCTTTTACAGGTAGTTTCCCACTCTAAGCGTGGTAGGGTATTTACTCCTTTCAGAAGGGAATACTGGAGCAGGTGTACAAATTTGTCACTCAATACAATGCAGCAGCCATAGCTGCTGGGCTGCTTTGTGCGAGAAGAAGAAAGATGGACAGCGTGATAACTACTAGGATATGGTGCAGCTCCTTTTACAAGTGCCGGCGTACTTTCAGCTGTATTGCACCACACACACATTCTCACAGCATAGTGCAAACGCGTGTGTCTGGTGTATAGCATAGGTTTTGTACTGGAATGATGCCTTTCTAGTGCAAAATGCTATGCTCACACATACTTTAAAAGTTTTCCCACTTTTTTGTACTATTTGGCGCAAAGTCCAGTCTATCATCGATAGTAGGTAGAGCATTGCCTGAAAAAGAATGGGTGGTAGCTTGGCCACGGTCATGTACCATCCAAGGGATGCCCCCCCGAAGCAAGGTATCACAAAGCTCGACCTTCCATAACTTAAGGCAACTTTTCAGTATCAAAATGTTTTTTTGCACTGTAAGCCTAATCCCAGAACAAAACATTGCACCAGTTTGCATCACCTTTCGTGCCTACATTGGCACAAAGTGTTCATTCATCAGATCTATCTTTGAGAAGAGAGTGAATGCTTCCACAAGTTGGTGGATGTGTAGAAGAAAGGAGCGCTCCAAAGAGAACAACAAAGAAAACAAATATATTTTCTTATTGGAGAAATTAAAAAAATAAAGAAATCAGCAAACATGCATGCAGCAATTTATTATTGCTATATTTCTGTATGCCTAATTGTCTAGGTCGTGATTACTTCTGCGAAGCTGTGACAGCTGCCAGGAATGTCTGGAAAGAGGATATGTTAGAAAGTTGTGCACATTTTGTATATTTCTACTGGGACTTTCATGACTCAGCTACTTTGTATAAGAGTAGGGGCCAGATGTAGGTAAATACCATTTAACGATTCTAAAATACCAAATTTTACCGATTCGGTATTTTAGAATGGGTAAATGGTATGTAGGTATTAGGGGCAGATTTATGATAACTGGCGCATCCCCAGGGATGCGCCAGTTATCTTGCGCCGCTGCTCCGCCACCCATGGTGCGCCGCATTTACAATGCCGCGCACCATGGGGCAAAAACAGCACAGATGCGTGACGCATCTGTGCCGTTAAGGTGGCGCATTGCTGGAGTTGCGTCGCAAGCGCGGCGCAGCTCCAGCAATGCTCGGGGGTGCCCCATCTTTGCAATGCTGCATCAAGACCTATGCCTGCTTCAAGCAGGCTCAGGGTTTTGACGCAGCATTGGCCTGAAAGTGACTGAGTGAAATCTTATAGATTTCACTCAGCCACTTTTGCGAGGCGCACCTGCCCCGGAACGCCCACCCTGCGCCGGAACGCCAACAAGCGGCGCAGGGCTTTACAACGTGACGCATCTGCCTAGATGCGTCACGTTGTAAATCGGTCGTAGGGATGCGCCACGTTTACGCCGCCTTGCGTGACGCAACAGCGGCGTAAACGTGGCGCAAGGGCCTCATAAATCTTCCCCCAATTCGGTAATTTTTACCGAATCTGTAAAATTCGGTAAATACCGATTCCGATTCGGTATTTACCAAATCGGTATTCCTCATTCATTCCTATGGGCCTCCAGGCCCATAGGAATGAATGGGCAATACCGATTCGGTAAATACGGAATCGGTAAGGGGGGAACACCTACAAGGGTGGCAGGGTGTCACATTGACACCCTGTTGCACCCCTGAATAGTGCATGGGAGCACATGTGGCAGACATACATGCCCTAAGGGCATGTATGTCTGCCACATGGCACTGTTAAAAAAGCACAACATTGTTTTTTTAACGGTTTTCATTATTTACCACCAACTTGTAGTTGGTGGTAAATAACAAATCCTTAGAGGTGAAAAGTACTTACTTGAGTGCTTCCTACATTTCAGATTCGGTAATTTACCGAATCGGTATTTAAGAATTCGGTAATTTACCGAATTCTTAAATACCGATTCGGTAAATTACCGAAACTGAAATGTAGCCACCTACATCCCAAATGCCTAATACCGGTCGGTAACGGCCGAAATTCTGTAATTTCGGCCGTTACCAACTAGTATTAGGGTTCCTACATCTGGCCCTTAGTTCTTACTTTTGCACTGACACTCCTCCCTGGGGCCATCTGTTTTATTTGACATTATTCAATAATTTTCTTGTCTCAGTCAATGTTGCAGGGAGAGTATTCAAGTACGCCCTAACCTTTCTTTTGAAACAAGTTCTCTTATTGCACATTGGCTGATCAGCATGTCCACAGAGGGATATAGAGGTCTATCCAAATCCAAATCCAAATCCAAAAGGCTTAATTTGGATAACAATGTATCTATAAAAGGAGTACATATACAAGAATAAAAACAATGGGCATATCAGAAATCACAGATAGCAAAGAAAAATACATAATATTAGGACAAAGTGCAGATGTGCTTCATGGGTTACACATTGATTTATGGAACCTTATGGCCATTCGCAGAAAAGTTCCAACACGCAAAATTAATTAATCGTCAACCAAGTTAAGTATAGAGCTAATAACATTGGGAAATTGAATTGGAGACAATTTTCTAAAAAATGGGATTGGCAACCACTGGGCATACTTAACGTAATATCTACAGAAGATTAACCCATGTAAGAGTGTGTGGCCACTCTCTCCGTCGCATAGGCATGGCAGTGAGTAAAGTTTCACATTATACCCCAGAAGGAAGCAGAGCAGATATTTTATGGTCCCAGCTCTTAGACGAAAGAGTAAACCCCTCTCCCAGTTTGACATTGGTAAGGTGATTTAACTAGGTAGACGGTGTTCAGATTGCACAATGGGTATATAAATAGCGACAGTTTGTTTCCTTGATTCCCTCGCAATTCTTTCTGTATTGTAAAGTGCATATAGTGCTGATCTGGGGACTTGTTGGATTTAGAAACAATCCCTCAAAATTAACACTTTTCAAGCTTCTTTTAACCCCAGCAAGCCATGGGATAACCATCCCCTTATCACAGCTAATACAGTTGTCTATTATGTGCCTAATAAGCAAGGCTGCAGGATTTCTCATTAAGGCTAACCAAAACAGCGCAGAACGGGCCCTCATCAAATCTTCAATATAGCCTAGTTTTAATTCACTATGGCATATATACTGGGGGTAGAAATTGGTACGCCCAAGAGCTTTCTGCAAAATCTATTTTCCTCTAAATGGACACTAGAGTTTTTAGTGATTCCCCAAACCTCTGCACCATAAGTCGCTATTGGTATGCACTTTCGTTGAAAAATCTCTAAAATCGCTGGGATTGTCCCTGTTCTTTTTGGTCATGGAAGGCTGAGGATAGAATTAGTAGCCTTTGAGAACTTGTGCTTACAAAACACCATGTGTTCAGACCAGGTGCCGTTCGCAGCAAAGACAATCCCCAGATATGGAAAGGTAGCAGTGCTCATTTTTGATCTCCCACAGAAATGGATCTTAGGGAAGTCTTCCTTGGCCCACAGGACATTATAAAAGATTTCTTAAAAGTTGTGCATAAGTCAAGGGTATGCATAAAATCCATAAATCCCTGTACTAAAGAGTGTAGCGCATTTGGTGTGCGTCCAATTAAAACCGCATCATCTGCATATAAGAGCACTGGAGGGTTCTGCCTTTAACTCTGGGTACGTCATCTGTAAGTGTAAATAAAAATGTACGCAAATTGTTAATATAAATGATAAAAAGAAGAGGGGCCAGGACGCACCCTTGTCTAACCCCTCTACCAGCATTAATAATGTTGGACACCTCGCCCCCGCCGCCAATCCTAACCCGTGCTTTCAGATCCATGTGCAGATAGGCCAATAAATGGACAAGGGCCTCGTCCAGGCCATAGGCTAGGAGAATGGACCATAATCGGGATCTGTTAACAAAATCAAAGGCGGAGGTCAGGTCCATGAAGGCTAAATAAAGTGGAGAGTGTTGTGCAATTGTATTCTTCCCAATTATCAAATTAAGATTTAAGCACTGCTCAATTATACGTACCTTGCTCCTAAACCTAATTGACATTGCTCTAAAATATGATTATCCTAAGCCCAGGTTAAAATTTTATTATATAAAACGCGGCTTAAAATTTTGAGGGTGTATTCAATAAAGGAGATCGGCCTATAACTACTTGGTAGGGAACGATCACCCTGTTTAAAAATAGGTATGATAATACTAGTAACCCAGGTCTCTGGCAAAGGGGCATTGATTAGATTTTTAAAGACATTCAACAACAATCGGGCACAAAATTCTGGTTTATATTTAATCAGGTCAATGGGAAATCCATCGGGGTTTGGGGCTTTATTGCCCGTGCTCTGACAAATGGCCTCCTCAACCTCTTTTATCGATATTGGAAGCCCAGTTAAAACCTTAAACTTAAGGGAATAATCTTCTGGGGCGGCGCAGCTTGCTGGCGGCGAAGATGGCCGCCTAAGAGAAGAGCTCCGCACAACCATCCCGCAATCATGAAGGAATCCAGCATTGGCAGAAAGTGTCAATTCATTATTGCCGCATTAACAGCAGCTGAGGAGCTCCGCTGCGGTTTGAGCCGCCCCTGACGTCTGGGGGTAAAGTGTGGGCTGAACGGACGTCCTCGGTGGAGCGGAGTGCTCACCAGGCCTCGAAGCCCTGGCTTCTGGTAGTTACACACGCCCACCGGCTGAGGACCTCACTGGGGTGTTGTGCCTCGGTGTGCCGGCCAGAACTGCTGAACGGTGTAAAGCACTCTCGGAGCCCTGTGATCAGCTTCGGGATGGGGAATGCGATCAGCGCCTACCTGATTACCAGCGGGAGGTGGCAGGACAGCGCGCACACCCAGGACGGGGCCATGACTGGCGAACGCTCCGAGATCGGAGCTTTATGATAGCGGTGGTTCCGGAGCGCTGATAGAGTGGAGAATCGGTGGACCCACAGTGTTTCTCCCCCCTGCCCAGCGGTTCTATTAATCGGACTGCCCTGGAAAACAAGGTCGACGGAGACAACACACAAGGAGAGTTGCAAGGCAAGACCCACCATTTTGTGCACTCAAATCTGTGAGGATGACATTTTATACTGGGCAGTAATGCAGGGCTTGGTTTGATCACAGACCTACCCTTGGAATTGGTAGAGACGCTTTATAGATGTCATCCCCAGCTGTACTACATCTGTGGCTGAGTGATACTGCCGCTCCGGGGGGGCCCTCCCCTCCCACAATTTTTTCTTTTATAATCAAACAGATCCAAAGTGCCCCCCCACAGCTCCACTTGCTTGGTGGCGATCAATGGTGGCTGGGAGCCTGCCAGAGGGTATGTGGGACATGCACAGTAGTGTGCTGCCACTGACTGAGAGCACTGGGGTGTGCTGGGCCGCAACAGATCCAGTGAGAGTGGGGCTACGGGCATTGGAGTGATTGGTCTTGCCGAGCAGTTGTCTTGGAGTGGCATGCAGCAGACCACGACTGGTCTGAGAGCCCAATACGTGTCTTAACCTGCTACACACCAGGAGAGTGCTGGTTACGACTGTGCTGGGGCTCCCTGCCTTAGTGATAACTACCAAAGCTGCAAGTATGGGCAGAACGGACAGAACACAGCCAAAATTAACATTTGAGCAACTCAAACCTAGAGAGCGTGCAACGTCTATCGAGGAAGGGGAAAATAGTAGAGAACAAGAACGGGAGACACAGGTCGACGAAATAAAGTCCATGCTCGCCTCGATGGAGAAGGGCCTACAAAACTCATTAGCTGTCTTGGGCACAAAGATGGATTCTGTATCCTACCACACGGACAGGATGTCTGAGAGGCTTGACAAGCATGGGGAATGCATTGATATGGCCCTACGGCATATCACAGAGGTGGAGGAGTTGCAGACGGAATTGGTCACTGGCCACAAACAACTAGAAAAGACGCTTCAGGTGTTGCAAGATAAAGCCGAAGACTTAGAAGTCAGATCGAGGAGGAGCAACCTGAGAATTACAGGCCTGCCGGAATTGACGCCGACTGGCAACATGGAACAATTCATAGAATAATTGCTGGTCACGCTCCTTGGTAGTGACATCTTCTCGCCCATGTTTGTAGTTGAGAGAGCGCATCACTCCCTGGCCCCTCACTGGCCGCCTGGTGCCCCCCCCAAAGCCAATAATTGCAAAGCTGCACCGAGAGTACCCAGAGAGAAGCAGACCTTATACTATGAAGGTTCCATCCTCTCACTGTTTCTAAACTTCACGATGAAGGTTCAGGAGGTGCGCCATCAGTTTGCACCACTGAGGAGGCAGTTAAAAGAGCATAATATAGACTATGCAATGCTGCACCCTGCTCGCCTACGTGTTAACGGCCAAGGCCAGTTGCGAATTTTCACAGACCCCAAGATCCTTCAGAAGCCATGAAAGACTGGACCAGGGAACAGCGACGCAGTCTGGATAGAGGTGTCTCTGCTGGAGCGGATGGAGGGACCACGGAAGAACGGGACTGAACTATTGCATGACCCCAACACAGATAATAATTGTGCATAAGTGGGTGATGGAGTAAGACAAAGCCATTTGGAGATTTTACTGATCTCGGGGGTAATGGTCGGTTGCATAGTTCCTGGTTTTGGCACAGAAGTCTTGTTGTAGTTTCTCCCTCCCATGGTTAGATGCCCTAAGCCCTGCTGGGGTGTAGACTTGATTGGTTCCTGGGCAACCCATGTTCACCAGGGGTGGGAAATGTACTCTTTTCTGCTACTGCGTACTATTAGTTTTATGGTGTGCGGAGGGGTTCGATAACTAAACATCGCTGTTTGGCAGATTTCTGTTGGCAACCTCCACCTACAAGTGAACACATCCTTGGGGTATTGGAATTGTTTTTGTTTGTGAAGGTGGGATGGGTTATGGCTGTTCTGGACAGTATTGCATAAGAATTGTACTGGGGGCTATTGGGGTATTTTTCGTTAGGTCAAGGTTGGGGGTTTCCTGATGTGGGTGGGAGGTGGAGTGTTAATGAGACTAGGACGAGGTAATGTACCAGAAGACAGACACTCACACCTGCTATACTGCAAATCAGTATCATACATAATCACACCATGGCTACTTTGACCAATTCCATGACGCACACGACTGAAAGCAGTCTGGTGACGAAGGTGGACACTCTCAGAACACTTACATGGAATGTTAGAGGACTGAACGATTACAGAAAAGTTCGTAAAGTCCTTTCATATCTGATGAGACACGCAATAGATGTAGCCCTACTACAAGAAACACACCTCCCTCCCAAATCCCCTATGTTATTCTGCAGAGGATTGTATGGCATCATTCATGACGCAGGCTTTATCACACATGCATGAGGTGTACTTACTTTGGTTAACCCTAAGTTGTCCCTCAGCCTCAATCCAGTGATCACTGACACAGCAGGCAGATATGCGGTCTCGAGGTGCTGTGGGAAGGGCATGGATATACTCATAGTAAATATATACGGACCTAACTTCGACAACCTGGAATTCTTTTCTACACTGTCTGACAGATTAGGCAGCTTCAGCGAGGGGGAGCAGCTGTAGGGGGGGGTGATTTTAATTTAGTTCAGAACCCAGGACTAGATAGATCAGGAGGACCAGAGAGGCACACTATAGCAGCAGCTAGGGCGGTGGAGTGTGCGATGGTCAGGTTTGATCTCAACGACATTTGGCACATGAAATACCCGCACCAAGGAGGCTTTACACACTACTCAGCATACCATAACCTACATTGCTGCCAGGACACTTAGCGACAGAGTCTGCTTGTGCCAGGTGTTACCCCGTACACTCTCAGACCACTCACCGATTCTACTGGTGTTAGACACTCCTCACAGGCATATTCCCCCATTCACATGGCGGTTTCTACTTTACTTACTACTAGACGCGGTGTTCAAAGAAGAACTGACCGAGGCAATGTGGGTTCTGTAGACGACTACCAAGTCATATGGGAGGCTTTCAAAGTTTATATAAGGGGGCACAATATCAAAACACTCGGGGTCCTGCGCTCTATACGAAAACGCCTAACAGACTTAAAGGGGAAAATTAGGATTTTAGAACGGTGCGAATTTATGGATAACGACGATACCGTCAGGAGGGAACTCTCGGACTTGCTAGAGGCATACCATATGGCAGCTGAGGATGAAATTAAACACCTGGGTAAATATGCCACATCTATTGCGTATGGTGAGAACGAAAGACCGGGGTCCGTCTTAGCCCAATTGATTAAGGAACATAGGGAAAAAGTACAGGTGGCCGAAATCAAGTCAGCAGAAGGCGAGATTTTAACTGAGGTTACCGAGGTGGCAGACAGATTCCGCCAATACTATATGGAACTATATGCAACTCGAAGCGCTGCCTCAGTAGACAAGATTATAGATTATTTAGCACACATACAACTTCCATGGCTCACTAACACACACAGGGAGTTCCTCTTGAGATCCATTGAACGTGACAAAATCCTACTAGCTTTGTCAAGTTTGAGAGCGGGGAGTGCTCCAGGGTCGGGCGGACTGACAGTTTCCTTCTATAGGGCCTTCATAGATCAACTACTTCCACAGCTGGCTACTCTATTTGATGACATGTGTGTTACAGGAACTATGCCACCCTCCATGACAGAAGAAGTGAAAGTTGCCCTCCTTAAACCAGGTAAGCCCCAAAGGACTGTGCCTCTTATCGCCCGCTGTCATTGCTAAACGTGGACAAGAAAGTATTCGCAAAAATCCTCGCGAATCGATTGGTCCCTTCGGTCCCACTACTAGTTGCACTGGAACAAGCGGGTTTTGTTCCAGGCAGAAATTTGACATCTAATTTACGTACAGTTTTTGGGGCTCTACAGCACACCAAACCAGAGATGCCAGCAGTGGCTGTCTTCCTAGACATAGAGAAGGCCTTCGATTCTGTACAGTGGCCTTTCATGACACAAGTACTGACTACGATGGGTGTGGGCCCAATCTTCCTACAATTAATAGGCACACTCTACAATAGGCCCACGGCCAGAATTAAAATGGGCAATATAGTGACTGAGCCCATGCGCATTACAAGGGGTACGGGACAATGCTGCCCCTTATCTCCACTGCCATACGCGTTAGTGGCAGAGCCTCTTGCGTGTGTGCTTAGGGAATATCACCAGCATCGAGGTATATGCTATCAACACTACAAAATCATAGTTTCCACATACGCTGATGACACACTTTTATATGTTAGAAACCCTGAAACCATCCTTTATACAGTCATACGAGAGGTGGTGCGCTTTGGCGCCCTGTCAGGTCTCCATGTCAACTGACCGAAACCCATTATCTTTCCACTTACACCGAGCACACCCCAAATTGACCTGGATTATCCTTTACATTGGACCACAGACGCGGTGAGATATTTGGGTATAAAAGTCCAGACAGATTCTGAAATACAGTTCAGGGAAAACCACGGAGTGACTTTCAGCAAACTTGAAGACGAGGTTCAGAGGTGGATAAGGCTCCCGCTGTACCTAGAATTTCCATCATGAAAATGGTGGTGTTGTCGTGTCTGTTGTTCTTATTTTCTAATATCCCTTTGGTACTCCTGCGTGCCTTTTTCAGCCGTCTCACCACACTGATGATCAAGTTAGCTTGGGCAGGTAAACAACCGCTTGTTAAATGGCAGATACTGGTCTTACCTTATCATATGGGAGGACTGGGAGCACCTGTTTTCGATTTATATTACAGGGCTGCGCAGTGCGCTCATGTATACCATTAGATGCACGGCTCTCCAGAGATCCCACACCTTTGAATAGAAACTGAAGTTGCGACACTGCTCCCACTCCCTGCCTTGCTGTTTAAAGAAGTAGATCGGAGGACGGGCATACTGGACTTGAATAACACAACAACACATGTCTGGCACCACCTATTGCAACAACAAGTGAGCGCGATCCTGTATTTGCTGACTACCCCACTTGATTGGTGCTTGTGGCTGCCTCCTTGTAAGGAAAGGGGCGTTACACAGGCACTTAATACTCTGGGCATACAGACAGTGTGCGAGTTGTTTGAAGATGGTGTGGCCAAAGCATGGGAGGACTTTACCCCTCTTGAACCAGTAAGTAATACTTTATTTGATTTGTGAAAATCAGAAAAGGGTGGATCTTACCACCATGGGATAAAGATTTACATCTTTGAATCAGCATAAAAACAACATACAATCACATAAAAAGATAATACGTTAAAATAACACGAAACTTAGCAGATTGCTCAAATGTGCAGTTACTGTGTAAAGTTGAAAAACACAAATGGAGCTGTGCACGGGGATAACTGTCTCATTACAGCTGCCAGACAACAAATGGGTGTTCTAAGCGGGGGTACAGTGCTTGGGGGTTAAGTGTAACCTGATGGAAATAACACATTGTTAACTCAAAATGAAGTTTTTCTTTGTTTTTTTTTATGCTGGGAAAGTAAAGTTAAAGGATATCCATTAGGAAATTTAGGGAGAGTCTGGGCCCAGCCTTGGGGGGCCAACTGGCACCATTCGTCTTTAATTGTTTCCTTGTTTTCCAGCTCTTGGGCAGCGTGGGCCAAGAATTTTATAGTTTTGCAGGAAAGTTGTATCCAAGACCCGCTAAGGCATTTTATTACAGCCGCCCTGCAGGTTCTTACTTGCGCTTCTCTTAGGAGTGGTAACAAAAGCGTCTTCCTTAGATTTTTGAGTGCCGGGCATATGCATAATAAATGCAATAATGACTCTACGCCCTTGCCTCAAAGGCGACAGTTAGAAGTTGGCCAGGTCCGCAGCTATTTGGGGTTAAGGTCTTTGCTCGAAAACCAACCCAGCCTCAGAAGGCTTAATTTCCTCTTGTAGTGATCCCTAAAACAATCTTGCAAGTAAGCCTGATGTTTCAGATGGTTATATGTTGGTAACACGATCCAGGCGTGGCTTTTGCCAGCCATGCGCCTTTGTCCATTATCAGCGATGCTTGTTTGATGGCTTTGTTAGTGATCTGTTTGAAAATGTTATAAGACACGGGTGAAAGCCAGGCTTCTTCCAGGTTTAAAGACTGAAGCGCTTGCTTAAGGGACCTATATGTTGAATTAGAGAACCCAGCCTGTTATTCGACTTCTAGCCAGCAGAGGTGGGCAAGTGAGTTGTCTTTGGCATCCCTCCTACGCCAGTAATATTTGGCCAAGGCTCCTTGTCTTGCCGGAGTCTGGTTTGTTAATCCATATTCCAGGCGTATTTGGGCCTGTGAAATGTGTCGCGGGATCGAAAAAAGGTGTTTAAACAGTTTGGATTGAGCAAGATTCAGCGCTGTAGAGTCCCTAGATGCCATCAATTCCGAGCCATATGTGAGCGATGGCAAGAATTTAGCAGCTACGATCTTTAACATGTGGCCGGTTGAACTTCCGCTTAAATGTTTTTGTATGGTTTTAAAAGCAAAATGCAGTTGTTTGGCTTTTGATTTTCCCTGTTCTAAGTGATGTTTGTACTTTAGTTGGTGATCAAGTGTGATGCCCAAGTATTTGTATTTATCAACCTGTGTTAATATAGAAGAATTTATCCTCCAGACGTATTTAAGTTGTTTCTTTCGGGAACTGGAGAAGCATAGTATGTTTAATTTTTTTAGGTTTATTGTTAGTTGTGCTTTGGAGATGTATAACGCAAGTTTGGAGATCAAGCGTTGTAAGCCAAGCGGAGTTTGTGAGAGGAGCACAATGTCGTCTGCGTATTGTAGACTTACTATAGGTGTTTGTCCCAATTTTGGTGGATCCCCCTGAATAGTGCGTAGGTCACTTTCTAGGTCTGCGGTGTAGATGTTGAAAAGGCTGGGAGCCAACACGCAGCCTTGCTTTAGTCCGTTATAAGTTTGATATTTCTTTGTTAGGCATCGTCCATCTCCTTTTTTTATTTGTACCCAGGTGTGTGAGTATAGTTCTATGATTGCTCCCAATAGCTTTGGCGGCGCACCCCAGGCTTTCATTTTGGCCCAAAGTTTTGATCTAGGCACTTTATCGAAGGCCGCTTTTAGGTTAAAAAAACAAGTATATAGCGTGGTAGAATTATTGATAGCCTTTTTAGCGAGAAGGGTTAGCGCAGATAAATTTGTTAGAGTACCCATTCTGGCCCTAAAGCCTGTTTGTGTCAGTGGGATTAGCCCTTTGCTGTTGACCCAAGACTCCAGATCTACCAATAGGTTTGATGCGTAGATCTTGGCCTCCACGTCTATTAGTGCTATTAGCCTATAATTGTTGGGATCTGATCGGGACCCTGATTTGAATATGGGATGTAGAATTCTGCCCCTCCATGAATCAGGAATATTCCCGGTCCTTAAGCTGTGACAGAACAAAGGGGATAGTTGACTTGCCCAAAACATTGGGTCTTGCCTAAATAGGGCGTTGGGAAAGCCGTTTGGTCCGGGGGCCCTGTCTGGTCTCAAATGTTTTAGGGTCTTTGAAACCTGCATTGGTGTAATCTGGTCAAATTCTCCAGTTAAGACCTGTGGCGGTTGATTGCAGGTGTCTTTGGATTGAGGAGACTTAGCTTCTGCCATTGATCTCAGGCTTGGTGTTGGGCAGGGCTCGGAGGTGGTTGCGAATGTGTTGTCTGTGGATGTATCATACGTAAAGTTGTAAAGTAAATTAATGTGAGTGCTCCAAAGCTGATCGGTCAACTCTGAATTGAACTGTCGGTGTTTGCCGTTAAGCATAACATTTATTTTTGCCCAGAAATCATTGGAATTTCGTAGTTTACTAGCGTGGAGTATAATGCATTGTAATTTTTCCTTATACTCTTGCTTGGCCAATTTGGTCTCACGTTTTAGCTCTTTTTTTAAGGATTCAATTTTTTTCAGGGTTTGTTGTGATAGTTGGGGGTCGTTTTTACGTTGAGCCCTGAGATATGAGTTTAGTTGCTTTTTTAATAAGCGCAGTTTTGGAGTGTACCAATTCCCTCCTCCGTTCCTTGTTGTTTTGTGTCCTCTGTGGTTGGTTTGGTATTTTTTGTTTATGTTCACTACGAAGGACTCCCAGGTCTTTACTATATCTTTGGATAAGGCTGGTGGTGAGAGCAGTAAGTGGCATGTCTCCATTAAGTTGGAAATGTTGTCTTCTTTCCAATTTAATCTTTGCAGGTTAAAACGTTGAGTGTTCAACGTTAAAGGCTGCGCTTTCTCGGATTTATTTAGTAGGATTGATAATGTGAAAGTCTGAGGGTAATGGTCGCTTTCACCCCGTTCCAGAATGTGGAAGTCTTTGATATGGGGTAATAGGTCGGGGTCAGCTAAGGTATAGTCTATTGTTGATCCTGAATTCCTAGTGACCCTCGTTAAAGCGGCTGGTCTGTCAAGGTGACCCCTTCCGTTTAGTGTGTACAAGTGGAGGTCTTCCAGTTCTTCAGCACATTTCCTCCCCATTGCGCTTTGTCTACTTTGATTCCCCTGTCGAGGTTCAATTTGGGTAGGAAGGGTTCCCTCCTGGCCTTGCATTAAGTTCATGTTGAAATCTCCTGTTATTAGCATGTTATGACTTGGGTAGGTGGATTTCAATGTGTTAATTGCGGTGGTTAGTTGTTTTATCCTCTTTCCTTTGTGTTTTCCGCCGGGGTGCATGTATAGATTTACAATCAGTAGACCGATGATGGGCGAAATTTCAATTTTGATGCATTGCATCCATGTGGAGTCCAGTTCGATGCAGCTGGCTGACGAAAGGATGTCGGTGGATATGAATGTTGAGAGGCCTCCCTTATCCCTACCTGGACGTGCCTCCTTATGAGCTGGGGTAAAAAATTATTTGTATCCCACAAGAGGCGAATTTTTCGCTTGCCATGTTTCTTGAAACAAAAGCATTTTGTATTGGGTGATGAATTCTATAAAGTCATCTTCCTCCAACTTTGTATTTAGGCCGTTGACGTTCCGCGAACAAATCTTACAGCCCTGCTCTTTTCCTACAGTTGTTAATCTTCCGTTGGTTCATTCTACCTTCCTTTTAGTTGGTACCCGGGGAGCTTGTTTGTGCCTCTCAAATGTGGCTGCCTCCTGGTGGGCAAGTGTAATAGTAATTTGCCTGAATGGATAATCTTCTTTTTCGATGTTGCTTTTTTGATCCGGGCCTTTGGCGCCTTTTAGAAGGCTTTGTTTGGTACTTTGTTTCTGCAACGGGCTGGGATATCGTGCGGGCTCCACCTTTTTTAGCTCAATGCCCCATAGCGCGAATTCTTCCCTATGTGTCAGGATTGATTCTGTGAAGATGTGTTCGGTCCACGTTGTGATCGTGGAGTCGGGCCTGTTTGGTAAGGGTTTGGTTTGAACTCAATTGACACCAAGTCACTAGATTTTATGTGTCTCAAGCCTGGTAGTTCTTCTAGAAGTTTTAAAATGGACCCTCTGTTCAGGATGTCATGAGACCCTCTTGAGCTATATAGCGGGTGTGAGAAGTTGGCCTGATAGGTGATGTTTCCAATTCTGGAACCACCTATTATCAGACCAAACAATCCCTTATGGTGTCAGGTTGTAAGTCAACCTTGTTAGACAAGCTATCCTAGGGGTAGCATGGACTAAGCAGCCTAAAGGCTTAACTTAAGAGGTCGTGTTAAGCGAGCTGTTTTACCACATACAATCCTGTAATATCAAATGAAAGGACACCACACAAGTATATATTATGAAAATATATGTATTTATTACTAAAAACAATCCCCAGTATTCTTTATGAATAAAGGGGCACAAGTGTTAAATCAAAAGCACAGTTTAAACATACAAGTTGCACAATTATGGATGAGGGCGGGTGGCCACTCAAACCATATACTAAACAAGTGGTATAAGAGATACCAATCGAACAGTGGTTAGGCCTAGGGCCTAGGGAATCGCTGGGAGCAGTCAGGACAAGCAGTGCTGAAGTCGGGAGAGGCCCACGGGATTCGGGAGCAGTGCGGAAAGCGCACGCATGCACCAATGTTAACCAATGGTGCGTAAAAGTTACAAAATTAAAGTTTAAGGACACTTCCGCTGAACCTAGAGGAACAAAACTTAAGACACAGACCCTAGAGATGTGTACCAGTGTGGGAACACCGGCGGAGCAAAGTTACCTCACCCACAGGAAGCGGGTGCACAGGGTCGAAGTTGAGTCGGGTTTCGTCACGCAGGCTCTTGGTGCTTGAAGCTGAAAGGGCTGCAGGCGGGGTGAAAGAAAAGTGTCCGGTGGAGTCCAAGGGTGGACTCGAGTCGAAAAGTACCTGAAAGCAGAGGGGACAGAGTCTGGGTCACTCAGCAGTGACCAGGGTGGAACCAGGACGGAACCAGGCAATGTCGGGCGCAATCAGGTCGCTGTCGAGGTGCTTCTCTCCGCTGTCACGTGGGCTCTGGGGCATCTACGACGTCCAGGAGCAGGTCACGATCTGTCCCACGCAGGCTCTCGCCGTCGGCGCTGTCGGCTTCAAGATTGGAGCAAACAACACTTGGCAAAAGCAATCCACGCGGAACCGGGAGATTGCTTCTCACTCGAACCAGGAGGGTCAGAGTGGGGGCTCCTTTTCAGGGGAGCTGGTGCAGATCTGGAGCAACCAGATTCACAAGTCGATTTCAAGTTTTCGTCAGCACAGGGGCCACTAGCCGGCTGGCAAGTGACCGGGCCAACGCGTTGAGCCAAAAGTAGCAGAAGGGCCCCACGCAGCACTCGATGAGTGTAGAGGGGTGAGCTTCAGTGCAAGAGTGGCTCAGGGTTGGGGCTTCTCAAACCCTGGTGTACAGCTTCGAGGGTCACTCGTGGGCTGCACAGTCAGCGTCTCGTGGTCAATTCAAGATGGTGTGCCCCACGCTTCCGGTCGCCTCCACGGGTCTCAGCTCTGCAGGGACTGTGGATCGGGCTGTTGGAAAGCAGGCAGGCTTGATCTCGTCGATCTCTGTCACTCGAGTTCCGGCGGGAACTGCAACAAAGTAGACGTCGATAGCTGGATGGTGCCTGTTTGCACAGGGTGGTCACTCCTTGACCACAAGGGAGATTCTTCGGGCTTCTACGTTGAGTAGGATGTCGAAGGGTCAAGAATTTCGTTTCTTATGTTTCCTCAGGATAATCTGAAGTGCATTGGCACTGCTCCCACTCTTATTCGAATCTGGGGGGCGTGATTACCTGCTAGGTCCCCCCCTATGGGTGGGACCCAGGAAGGGGGTGGATACACCCCTTTCCTTTGATCCAGGCCGCCCTGGCACGAGGGCTGGAGTGCCCCAGAACCGGTTTGGCCGGATTATGCAAGGGGCAGCCTTGTGCGCCCCAGGCAGTGTCTGGTTTCTTTCAGACCTCCCTGCTACAATCCACTATCTCCTGTCTGGAGGGTGGTGACACCCTCCTGCGACAGGAAACCCTTTGTCCAGGCCCCATTTGGCTGAGTTTCGGTCAGCTGCAGGGGTCCAGACTCTTGTCTGTGGCAGAGGCATCCATTTTGTGGATCTAAGGCCCTTTTTGAAATTAACCGCATTAAAGTAAAGTAACATGTCTTACCCCTCTAGAGGGGTGGAATGCTATCCCCGTCGCCAGAACTGGCGAGGGGATAGTATTCCAAATCGTATGACACCTTACACGACATGTTTTGATAAAGCCAAACCAGAGTTGCTATATAACCGCGAGGATTATAATGCACTTAAGAGTATATGGTATGGCATTATCCTGAAACAGCTTAGGGATTTGTTCCCGACAGCTGCAGACAGGCTCAGCTCATGCTAGAGCTCCATCTCACATTAAACCACGCACTCTGCCTCCAGGATTGATGAGGCCTTCCATAGGAGTGGCTCACAGGTTTATATGTGTCCAGATATAGGTTTAGATATAGGTATATGTTGTAATGTGCTATTTACTAATACAGTCTCCCCACTGTGGTTCTCTGCCTGTCTGCTCAGCCTGTGGTGAGGTCATCTAGAATGTTAGGGTTGGTTTGTATGTAGCTGGGAATCAGTTGGTGTGATGGGCTGAGCAGAGAGGACCTTGCTCCTGGTGGGGCATTTCCAAGTATTACCAAAGATTACCAGATATTCTAAGGATCTTCCTGTAATTGTATACTTGTTGATTACTATGTGAATAAACCTACTTATCCCTTCTACAAGTGATGTCTGCACTATTACTTCGTTTTAACACTGGCGACGATTTTAAAAGAACCCATGGAGCTACCTTGGATAGATTTGACTTTTGAAACTGAAGTAAAAGGAACTGTTTTGAAAGATGGACAAGCGCTTTTAAAACGGATTTGAAGATTTGGGACTTAAGGACTTAAAGATTTCAAGTAAGTGGAATAGATGAAACTTAGCACCCCATATGCCCCACCAGTGACCCTGTCAACGGTCGCCCTTCCGACTAAATTGTGCCAGTTTCTGTTTGTTGCTTGCTGCCCTTGAGAAATGACTGAAAGTCTCTGCAATGTTATCCCTGCATTGACTCTGCCTGACTCTTCAATAGATTGACAGCTGTGACATGTACTAATGGAAAATTACACTACAACTAAGCTGTTTTCAAGTGTATGCCTCATCACCCCAGTGGTAGAAAATAGCGATGGGTGCTGGGTTTGGATATCAGGGTGAAAAGCAGCGATGCGCCCTGGGTATTGTCAGCAGCGAAAGATGCAGCAATGTGTGAAAGAAAAATTTGCATCCCTGTAAGAATTGGTAGTTTTAGGAAATGTTTTTTTCTTGGATATATTTAGACTGCAGCTGCGTGATACTTGAACTACAGTTTTCAATTTTTGTTTCTTGTCTGGTAATCGAGCCTCCGTATTTATTAAAAAATGATTACCGGCCACTGTGGGTGCCCATGAATAACCGGAGTGTCAAATTAAAGTAAATCAACTGTTACTTGCTTTCTTCGTGTCCGGAGGCATAAATCGAGCCTCGGGGAAAGTAACACTTAATTACAGCCACTGGGGGGAGCTGTTGTAATATCTATCTTATATTTCTATTAAATTTTCGCTTATCCTCGGCGAAAATGAAATGGTACCTGCTTCCTTCCGTTTTGTGACAGTTGACAGTTACCGACTGGAGTCGTCTTTCCCTTGCCACCTCAGTTTTTGACTGATGATGTCATAGAATCTTCAGAGAGTGTTGGTGAGCTTGAGCGTCATAGAACATGACAGAAGCATTTCTTGCGCTGCTCCGCTTTCAACGTGTTGCCGTGCTAGCCTGTCTGTAATGTATTATGCGTGTGATGTCATCACGCATGATTGTCATCACGCCCGCAAACTACCATGATGAGTATCCTTGGTTACCGGCACAATGGTAGGAACAATCTTATTTTTGAACTGACAAAAGTAATATTTGCTTTTATCAGCAGCTTTATTTTATCATCGGAAATAAAATTCTTCAACACTTGTTATGGATTTGGCTATAGAGATCTGCAGCACATTTCACCAGAGGAACTTTCTGGTTATTTGCACATACTGTGTGCGTGTCTCTCAACTTTTGGTGAAATGACTCGGGAGCATAAATCGAGCTCCGGCTGGCATTACAAAACAACTGAGATTTTTGATAACCTCGGGTGAGACAGTTCGTGAGTTAGACAAGATATTCCAACCTGTTTTGTACATATAAGACCACGGTGACTACGTTTTTTGTTTTAGCTTTTTATTTTCTTGTGGACTGTTTTTATTCATTGTGTTCACCTCACAATTTGTATGTAAGGGGGGAATATGAATTGTGTTTTGTTTAACATACTTTGTGCGAGACTGATGCACACAACAGAGAGTCTTCCCTTTGTATTGATTTATTGGTCTTTACCCTTGTGAAGGGAAGGAGAGTATTGTTTTATTTTTGGTTTGGACTGTGTGTGACAAGAGTCTAAAATTTTTTTAGGGTGTCATGGATTTAAAGTTACATATAGTTTAGCGAGAATGTCTTGTGGGTTAAGGAATACCCTAAGTTTTTGGTTTACTTTGTCGTATGTTTATACACTACATAGACTGTGTGTGACGGGTACACACTTCTCTTATTTGTTTAGTTTTACCCTTAGTTTTTGGGATTCTGAGTTTATTGGTACTCATTGTATTAGTCAAGAGTGTTTTGGGTTAAAGGTTACCCTAGTTTGTTTTAGAGTTTAAAAGATACCCTAGTCTTGTTTTGGGTTAAGGGTTACCCTACAGTTTCAAGTTTTGTCTTGTGTTTTATACACATTTACTTAGACTGTGTGTGACGGGGTACACACGTTGGGGGTTACTTTTGGTGTGTGTAACTTCTCTGAATTGTATTGCGATTGTATTTTACCCTTGGTTTTGAAAAATTGTGCAGCACTTTAGGAAATTGGTGCGGTTTTAGTTTCTTGCTATTTTTGTTTTTGATCATTTTCTAGGAGAAGAGTGTTAAGGATGTATTACATTGTTTTTGTGGTGCGTTCTCTTCTTCTCTCTGACAAAAGTGTATTTACCATCTTTATACAATTTTGTGTTTATGATCATTATTAAGGGGGAAGGATGTGTTATATTGTTTTTATGCATTCTTCTTTTCCTGACTTCTAAAATTTCTGTATTTTATCTGCTTCTATTCCTGACTTGTGTATTCTCTTTCCAGACTTAAGCTTTTGTATTTCCATTCCAGACTCGTATATTTTATCTTCTTCTATTTCGTGATCTTATCTTCTTCTGTTTCTTTTGAATACTTTGATTATTAAAAAGGGAGATGTGTTGTAATGTGCTATTTACTAATACAGTCTCCCCACTGTGGTTCTCTGCCTGTCTGCTCAGCCTGTGGTGAGGTCATCTAGAATGTTAGGGTTGGTTTGTATGTAGCTGGGAATCAGTTGGTGTGATGGGCTGAGCAGAGAGGACCTTGCTCCTGGTGGGGCATTTCCAAGTATTACCAAAGATTACCAGATATTCTAAGGATCTTCCTGTAATTGTATACTTGTTGATTACTATGTGAATAAACCTACTTATCCCTTCTACAAGTGGTCTGCACTATTACTTCGTTTTAACAGTATACTATATCTAAGTAAGGGGTGATTACACCACCTTACCCCAGCTGAGTGATCAGCCAGTTGTGTCAATTTAAGAACCAGCCAGGGGTGGCAAAAGATATGCTGCAGCCCCTGGTAGGCCTTGGTGGCCCCTATGCCCTGGGCACCTATAGTGCATTATACAGGGGCTGACAAGGAGTCCATTTCCAATTGTGGTATGTGCCTATAGCACATGTGTCATTAATTTAGTGAGAGAACAGCAGGCTGGGGGTCTGATCAGCAGGCCCACAGCCTCAGTAGTCGAAAACCAGTGAAGCAAAAAGCAAAAATTTGGGGTGACCATAGGATAGCAGACCCTACTCTCCTACACAACCCCCCCCCCCCAAACGCAGGGACATTAAACTAACCTTGACCAGATAAGTCTTCATGTTCTAAGTGGAAGTACCTGGAGAGACCATCTGCATTACCATGGTCAGTCCCTGGGCGGTGCTCCACTGTAAAGTCCATCCCCTGTAGGGAAATGGACCACCTGAGCAGTTTGGGGTTTTCACCCTTCATCTGATTGAGCCACAAGAGGGGCTAATGGTCTGTCTGAACTAGGAAGTTAGTTCCAAACAAGTAGGACCTCAACTTCTTCAGGGCCCAAACCACAGCAAAGGCCTCCCTCTCAATGGCTGACCAACGTTTCTCTCTGGGGGTCAGCCTCCTGCTAATGAAAGCAATGGGCTGGTCTTGACCATCTTGATTAAGTTGTGAGAGCACAGCTCCCACCCCCAACTCAGAAGCATCTGTCTGTACAATGAACTGTTTGGAGTAGTCAGGACTCTTCAGGATAGGTGCAGAGCACATGGCCTTCTTCAGGTCATCAAATGCCTTCTGACAGCTAACTGTCCACTGAACCTTTTTTGGCATCTTCTTGGATGTCAAGTCATTTAATGGTGTCACTATAGACCCATAGTTTTTCACAAACTTTCTGTAATACCCAGTCAGGCCCAAGAAGGCTCTGACTTGTGTCTGGGTAACTGGAGGAGCCCAGTCCTGTATGGCCTGGATTTTGCTCTCCAGTGGCTGAACCTGACCTCCACCTACTAGGTGGCCCAGGTATACAACCTTACTCTGCCCTATCTGGCACTTGGTGGCCTTGATAGTCAGGCCTGCCTTTTGCAGGGCCTCCAGAACTTTCTTCAGGTGGATCAGGTGATCCTCCCAGGTGGAGCTAAAGACAGCAATATCATCTAGATATGCTGCACAAAAGTCATCCAATCCAGTAAGGACTTGGTTCACCAACCTTTGGAAAGTGGCAGGTGCATTCTTCAAACCAAAGGGCATTACCACAAACTGATAATGTCCACTAGGGGTAGAGAATGCTGTTTTGGCTTTTGACTCCTCAGCTAGTCTGATTTGCCAGTAGCCAGCTGTCAGATCAAATGTGCTCAGAAACTTGGCAGAAGCCAATCTGTCAATGAGCTCATCTGCTCTTGGAATGGGGTGAGCATTTGTCCTAGTGACAGCATTGAGACCCCTGTAGTCCACGCAAAATCTCATTTCTCTCTTTCCATCTTGGGTATGAGGTTTTGGCACAAGGACTACTGGGCTGGCCCATGGGCTCTCTGATGGCTCAATCACTCCAAGCTCTAACATCTTTTGCACCTCAGCCTTGATGCAATCTCTGACATGGTCAGGTTGCCTGTAGATCTTATTCTTCACAGGCAGACTGTCACCAGTGTCCACCACATGGGTACACCAGTCAGTCTGGCTGGGTGTGAGTGAAAACAAATGCCTGTGGGCCTGCAAAACTTGTCTGCAGTCCCTCTGTTGCTGGTCAGTGAGGCTGCCTGCCAAGGCTACTCCATCAACTGAACCATCATCAGGGTTCTGAGAAAGCAGGTCTGGGAGAGGGTCACTCTCTTCCTCCTGATCCCCATCTGTGGCCATGAGCAAGCTCATGTCCTCCCTGTCCACAAATGCTTTCAAACGATTCACATGGATTACCCTGTGACGGCTCCTGGGTGTTCCAAAGTCAACCAAGTAAGTGACTTCTCCCTTTTTCTCAATGATAGGATAGGGTCCACTCCATTTGTCCTGGAGTGCTGCTGGGGCCACTGGCTCCAGTACCCACACCTTCTGTCCTGGTTGGAACTCTACCAGTACAGCCTTTTGGTCATGCCAAGCTTTTTGTAATTCTTGGCTGGCCTCCAGGTTTTTGGATGCTCTTTCCATGTATTCAGCCATCCTGGAGCGGAGACCAAGTACATAGTCCACTATGTCTAGTTTAGGCTTTTTGAGAGGTAACTCCCATCCTTCCTTCACCAAGCACAATGGACCCCTTACAGGGTGGCCAAACAAAAGTTCAAAAGGGCTGTAGCCAACCCCCTTCTGTGGGACCTCTCTGTAAGCAAAGAGCAGGCAAGGTAAAAGAATGTCCCATTTCCGCCTGAGCTTCTCTGGTAATCCCTTTATCATGCCTTTTAGGGTCTTGTTAAATCTCTCCACAAGCCCATTGCACTGTGGATGGTAGGGGGTGGTAAACTTGTAGTTTACCCCACACTCCTTCCACATTGCTTTCAGATAGCTGGACATAAAATTGGTGCCCCTATCTGATAACACCTCCTTTGGGAAGCCCACTCTTGAGAAAACTGCAATGAGGGCTTTTGCCACCACAGGTGCTGTGGTGGTCCTCAGGGGAACAGCCTCTGGATACCTGGTGGCATGATCCACTACCACCAGTATAAATCTGTTCCTAGATGCTGTTTGGGGGTCCATGGGACCCACAATATCAATTCCAACTCTTTCAAAGGGAACCCCCACCACAGGTAGTGGTATTAGGGGGGCCTTTGTTGGGCCACCTGACTTACCACTGGCTTGGCAAGTGACACAGGAGCGACAAAACTCCTTGACATTTTCTGACATATGAGGCCAGTGAAAGTGTGAAACAAGCCTGTCCCACGTCTTGTTCTGGCCTAAGTGTCCTGCAAGGGGAATATCATGGGCCAAGGTAAGGAGGAACCCCCTAAACTGCAGAGGTATAACCAACCTCCTGGTCATGCCAGGCTTGGGGTCTCTAGCCTCTGAGTAAAGGAGTCCATCATCCCAATACACAGTATGGGTACCTTGGGCATCCCCAGCAGCCTCAGCAGCAGCCTGCTGTCTGAGGGGTTCAAGGGAAGGGCAATCTAATTGAGCCTGCCTCAGGTCTGCCCTTGAGGGTCCCCCTGTCCCCAGAAACTCAACCTGGTCAGGTTCAAGTTCCTCAGAGACAGTCTCCTCTTGGACTGCAGAATCAGTTTCCTCTGAAACTTGATCCTCAACCTGGGGCAAGGTGGAAGGCTCAGCCTTTCCTCTCTGGCTCCTTCTCTTGGGTTGTGGTTGGTCTATTGTTCCAAGATCCACCACTGGTTCAGGAAGGCACTTCTTAGCCTGAGACCTTGTCACTGCAAGGACATGCTCTGAAATCCCTAGCATTTCTGCATGAGTCCTGTACTCCACTTCTGACCAAGCTGAGCTTTCAAGATCATTGCCTAACAGACAGTCTACTGGGAGGTCTGCACTCACAACAACTTTCTTTAGGCCATTTACCCCTCCCCAGGAGAAGTTCACAACTGCCACACTATGGGAGGTAGTGGAGTTGCTGGCATTGGTCACTAGGTAACTCTCACCTAGTACAATCTGTCCAGGGTCCAGAAAGTCAGGTGTCACCATTGTGACACTGGCACATGTGTCCCTGTAGGCCTGAGCCAGTTTCTCATTAATTAAAGGCGTCTGCCTATATTTGCCCAGGTTACTGGGACTCACTGTAGTGGACAAAGCTAGGTCCACATCATATAGGAGAACTGCCTGAGTAGGGGTTCTGACTAGGCCAGATCCTACTTCAATACCCAGGGTCAACCCCGCTACACCCTTGGACTGTGTTCCACCACTGCTTACTGGACTAGGGGTTGCAGTTGCTTTAGGAGCTGGAGTGGTGGGGACTGGATTTGTCTTGGTGCATTCACTGCCCCAGTGGGAAACTGATTTGCAGTTATTACACCAAGGCTTCTTTGGGCCATTATTCTTCTTCTTTTTGTTTCCATTCTGGGAACCACCCTCCTTACTATTAGTTTGGGGGCCTGAAGACTTCTGGTCTTTTTCTTTATCTTTCTGATTTCCACCCTTCTGGTCTGTTTTCTTCTGGTCACCACCTTGGTTCTGGGGTTTCTGCTTAATCCTTGTTCTGACCCATTTGTCTGCCTTCTTTCCCAATTCTTGGGGAGAGGTCAGATCAGAGTCAATAAGGTATTGATGCAACAGCTGGTTTGTACAGTTATTAAGGATCTGCTCTCTCATTATAAGATTGTACAATCCTGTATAGTCTGAAACTTTACTTCCCTGCAACCAACCCTCCAGAGCCTTAGTGGCACAATCCACGAAATCAGTCCAGTCTTGAGTCTGCGCTTTTTGGGTGTCTCTGAACAACAACCTGTATTGCTCAGTGGTTAGGCCAAACCCTTCAATAAGAGCACTCTTCAAGACAGTGTAGTTTTTGGCATCCTCAGGTCTAACTGTGAGGAGCCTGTCCCTCCCTTTCTCAGAAAAGGAGTACCATAAAATTGCAGCCCACTGATCCTGAGGAACCTGCTGTACCATGCAGGCTCTCTCAAGAGCAGTCATCCATTTGTGGATGTCATCCCCTTCCTTGTAGGGGGCCACAATTTTTGTCAGGTTTCTATTATCATAGCTCCTGTCTTTTTCTCTAGGAATATTGCTGCCACCAGTGGCATCTAAGCCACACAATTTCTGCTCTCTTGCCAAGGCAAGTCTAGCTTGAGCCAAGGCTACCTCCTCCCTCTCTATTTGAGTTTGACAGCCCTCATTCTGGCCCTATGCTCTAGCTTTTGAGAAGCAGTCATGCCTCTCTGAGATTCTCTTGAGGCACTAGAAATATGAGAGTCCCCTGAGGGAGATCTCACTCTTCTGTTGCCTGGGAGAATGACATGGTTGGATCTGGGGAGGTGCTGGCCCTCTCCATTTCCCAGTAGGTCTAAGTTGGCCTGGTTAAGCCTGGCAACTTGGACCTGGCTACCCCTCTGATCCTGATTCTCTGGGTCCTCTACATCTGAGTCCTCCTCCTCCTCCTCTTCTTCCTCTTCTTCTTCCTCCTCTGGAGTGGTATCAGTTACAGGGGGGTTCACTCCTTCTCCTGATTCTAAGGGAGGTTCATTTCCCTTCTCTAAGTCATCCTGCTCTAGAATGGCTATCAGGATAGGACAAGTGGGACTTCTGCCCCTTTTTAACCCTCTTGATATGCACAAGGCAATCAAGTCCTTTCGGGTTAGTTTGTCATAGCTGGAAGTTGCCTTGGTAAGGTCAACTGTCACAGGAGCAGACCCTGAGGCTTTTCCTGTGTCAGACATGACTGCTAGTGAGGTGTAAGTGGTGCACTTACCTACACTAAGTGTTTTCCTACTGTACCTTGCTAGTGAGTTGTAGTCAGGGTGTGCTAATCCCTTTAATCTACAACTACTAAGTTCAGTAGAACTTAATATGCTAAGCTTTTGATTTATATGTACCTAGAGGTACTTGATGTGATCTTTCAATTTGATAAAAGATTGCAATGGTAAAACAACAGCAAGCTCAAATCCACACCGCTGCTCACCAATGTGAGAAGTTGGCCTGATAGGTGATGTTTCCAATTCTGGAACCACCTATTATCAGACCAAACAATCCCTTATGGTGTCAGGTTGTAAGTCAACCTTGTTAGACAAGCTATCCTAGGGGTAGCATGGACTAAGCAGCCTAAAGGCTTAACTTAAGAGGTCGTGTTAAGCGAGCTGTTTTACCACATACAATCCTGTAATATCAAATGAAAGGACACCACACAAGTATATATTATGAAAATATATGTATTTATTACTAAAAACAATCCCCAGTATTCTTTATGAATAAAGGGGCACAAGCGTTAAATCAAAAGCACAGTTTAAACATACAAGTTGCACAATTATGGATGAGGGCGGGTGGCCACTCAAACCATATACTAAACAAGTGGTATAAGAGATACCAATCGAACAGTGGTTAGGCCTAGGGCCTAGGGAATCGCTGGGAGCAGTCAGGACAAGCAGTGCTGAAGTCGGGAGAGGCCCACGGGATTCGGGAGCAGTGCGGAAAGCGCACGCATGCACCAATGTTAACCAATGGTGCGTAAAAGTTAAAAAATTAAAGTTTAAGGACACTTTCGCTGAACCTAGAGGAACAAAACTTAAGACACAGACCCTAGAGATGTGTACCAGTGTGGGAACACCGGCGGAGCAAAGTTACCTCACCCACAGGAAGCGGGTGCACAGGGTCGAAGTTGAGTCGGGTTTCGTCACGCAGGCTCTTGGTGCTTGAAGCTGAAAGGGCTGCAGGCGGGGTGAAAGAAAAGTGTCCGGTGGAGTCCAAGGGTGGACTTGAGTCGAAAAGTACCTGAAAGCAGAGGGGACAGAGTCTGGGTCACTCAGCAGTGACCAGGGTGGAACCAGGACGGAACCAGGCAATGTCGGGCGCAATCAGGTTGCTGTCGAGGTGCTTCTCTCCGCTGTCACGTGGGCTCTGGGGCATCTACGACGTCCAGGAGCAGGTCACGATCTGTCCCACGCAGGCTCTCGCCGTCGGCGCTGTCGGCTTTAAGATTGGAGCAAACAACACTTGGCAAAAGCAATCCACGCGGAACCGGGAGATTGCTTCTCACTCAAACCAGGAGGGTCAGAGTGGGGGCTCCTTTTCAGGGGAGCTGGTGCAGATCTGGAGCAACCAGATTCACAAGTCGATTTCAAGTTTTCGTCGGCACAGGGGCCACTAGCCGGCTGGCAAGTGACCGGGCCAACGCGTTGAGCCAAAAGTAGCAGAAGGGCCCCACGCAGCACTCGATGAGTGTAGAGGGGTGAGCTTCGGTGCAAGAGTGGCTCAGGGTTGGGGCTTCTCAAACCCTGGTGTACAGCTTCGAGGGTCACTCGTGGGCTGCACAGTCAGCGTCTCGTGGTCAATTCAAGATGGCGTGCCCCACGCTTCCGGTCGCCTCCACGGGTCTCAGCTCTGCAGGGACTGTGGATCGGGCTGTTGGAAAGCAGGCAGGCTTCATCTCGTTGATCTCTGTCGCTCGATTTCCGGCGGGAACTGCAACAAAGTAGACGTCGATAGCTGGATGGTGCCTGTTTGCACAGGGTGGTCACTCCTTGACCACAAGGGAGATTCTTCGGGCTTCTACGTTGAGTAGGATGTCGAAGGGTCCAGAATTTCGTTTCTTATGTTTCCTCAGGATAATCTGAAGTGCATTGGCACTGCTCCCACTCTTATTCGAATCTGGGGGGCGTGATTACCTGCTAGGTCCCCCCCTATGGGTGGGACCCAGGAAGGGGGTGGATACACCCCTTTCCTTTGATCCAGGCCGCCCTGGCACGAGGGCTGGAGTGCCCCAGAACCGGTTTGGCCGGATTATGCAAGGGGCAGCCTTGTGCGCCCCAGGCAGTGTCTGGTTTCTTTCAGACCTCCCTGCTACAGTCCACTATCTCCTGTCTGGAGGGTGGTGACACCCTCCTGCGACAGGAAACCCTTTGTCCAGGCCCCATTTGGCTGAGTTTCGGTCAGCTGCAGGGGTCCAGACTCTTGTCTGTGGCAGAGGCATCCATTTTGTGGATCTAAGGCCCTTTTTGAAATTAACCGCATTAAAATAAAGTAACATGTCTTACCCCTCTAGAGGGGTGGAATGCTATCCCCGTTGCCAGAACTGGCGAGGGGATAGTATTCCAAATCGTATGACACCTTACACGACATGTTTTGATAAAGCCAAACCAGAGTTGCTATATAACCGCGAGGATTATAATGCACTTAAGAGTATATGGTATGGCATTATCCTGAAACAGCTTAGGGAGTTGTTCCCGACAGCTGCAGACAGGCTCAGCTCATGCTAGAGCTCCATCTCACATTAAACCACGCACTCTGCCTCCAGGATTGATGAGGCCTTCCATAGGAGTGGCTCAC
The DNA here is from genome assembly GCF_964261635.1 of Lissotriton helveticus. Lineage (NCBI taxonomy): Eukaryota > Metazoa > Chordata > Amphibia > Caudata > Salamandridae > Lissotriton > Lissotriton helveticus. Next base: position 754,938,014 of record NC_136069.1, read on the forward strand.
AGGTTTATATGTGTCCAGATATAGGTTTAGATATAGGTATACTATATCTAAGTAAGGGGTGATTACACCACCTTACCCCAGCTGAGTGATCAGCCAGTTGTGTCAATTTAAGAACCAGCCAGGGGTGGCAAAAGATATGCTGCAGCCCCTGGTAGGCCTTGGTGGCCCCTATGCCCTGGGCACCTATAGTGCATTATACAGGGGCTGACAAGGAGTCCATTTCCAATTGTGGTATGTGCCTATAGCACATGTGTCATTAATTTAGTGAGAGAACAGCAGGCTGGGGGTCTGATCAGCAGGCCCACAGCCTCAGTAGTCGAAAACCAGTGAAGCAAAAAGCAAAAATTTGGGGTGACCATAGGATAGCAGACCCTACTCTCCTACAGCGGGATTAGCTCGAGTTTGTTGCTTGGGGTGTGTCACTTTTGGTTTTTTAGTCGTCTTCTCTCTTCAGTGTTTGAAAGAACTGTTCCTGCTTGGTCTGCCTCTGGATCGGGTATGACCGAGTTAGATGTGTGTGCGATGCTTGTTTCCTCATGACCATTGGGAACTGTAACTGATGGTGCTTGTGATTCTCCACTCGACGATTCCCTTGTCTTTTTTACCTTAGTCTTTAAGGGTTTGTCTGCGTCTGCTTGTCTATTGCTTGGTGGTGCTTGCATGGAAAAAGTGCTAGATTTAGATTTAATTCCTAGCTCAGTGTCTGTGTTGTTTGTTGGCTCTGAGCTTGGTAATTTGCGTTCTGCTTTCCCTCCTGGGAAATTAAAAATGCTGTACACTTTCCTTGCATTCTGGGTTGAACTGGTGCGTTCTGTTGGGCCATTCGAGGTAATGGTTGCCTTGGTTGGAGAATTAACTATTGGAATTAGCCCACGCTCTAACGTTATTGTGGTTTGGGGTGGGAAGTCCTCTGTCTGCTCTTTCTTTTCTTTATCGTTGGAGTCGGTGTTAGTTTCTTGAGGCTGGGTTACTAGCACCCTTCGAGTGTGTGATTTAGTTTTTCTTGCTTTTCTCAGGCGCTTCCTTTCTCTCTTTGTAAGTGCGGGTGCCTGTTCAATATGTTTGCTGCTAATAGAATCGTTTGATGATGATGCCTGATTTTGCGGGGCTTCCTCTCGGATGTCAACTGGAGTTTGTTCGTCCGCGATTGCTGACGTAGTGGTGTCGTTTGGAGAGAGAGAGTGCATTTTTACTTGCGTTTCGGGGCTCACTTTGCCACTACAGACGTCGGTTGACCTGCCAAATCCCTCTTTGGCGTCTTTGTGGTCATTTACTTGGCTGGTGGTTGTCTTCTTTGTCTCCCAGTATTTGTGTCATCAAACTGGGGACTGTGGCCAGTTTGTCTATTATTTGGGAGCAGTGACAGGTGTAAAAGGCGGTGTCCTTGTTAAGTTGCACCTTCGTTATCATACTGTTTAGGCCTTGTAAGTTTGATTCTATCCCCTGGACATGGGAGGCCAGGATATTCAGCAGGTCGACTTGCGTATCTAGTTTGTCTGCGTGGTATGACATTGCTACGCCTATGGTTTCCATTGATTTTAATAGTTGCGGCCATATGGTGGCCGTTAGAGTGCTGTCCGATGTTACGCCCTGGGTTTGACTAAGTATAAGTGAAGAGTCGGGGTGCTCGAAGAGATCTGTTTGGGAGTGGTGCTCACACCAGTGATCGCTCCTTTGCGATGTCCTTTTTAAAATACTCTCTTCCTTGCCAGGACTTTCTTCCTTACCAGGACATAGAACTTTAGAGACTGAGAACTGACTCGTGCTTAATTTGAGAACTACTGTGTCGTTTGCAGTTGCATTTGCTTCTTGTGACTTCGGAATTTTACTTTGTTCGATTTCTTCGGTTACTGGTCCTGCAGAGGGAAAGCTATAAAGCTGTAGTTTCCATCCATTTTGTCTCGTTCGGGTGTGGATTGACCACTCGTTAGACTAGGGAAATGCACCAGTGACGATGGACTCTGCTTTTGAGTGCAATTTTGGTTATGCAGCCAGCCTTCCTCTGTTGTTTTAGAGATCTTTTTCTGGCCTGACCATGGGCTTTGCTCCAAAAGGACCGAGTCATTACTTGCATCTGGAGCCTGATGGACTAGGGCACAAACCGTTGGAGGATGAAATGCTTGTTGAGCCTTGGGAGATGGTTACTCTGAGGGTCAGTCCAAGCCTTTGACTTGTTGTGGGCTGAACGGATCGTCTGGCCCAAGAGGACCCGATCCCCCGCCCCCAGGGCTCCTTCTTATTTTAGTTTTAGGGGCATTACGGGGCTCACTTTGACACCTTGAGTTGAGTAGTGACGATGTTAAATTGGCGCTGTTGTTCATGGGCTCTGTGGGGGAGTTATGTAGATTACTATTAGAATTAGAACTAACATTGTGTTGTGGGAGTTCCACTCCATTCCCAGTGGAGAGTCTTTGACAAACTTTAAGAAAGTCGGTGATTAATGCTCGTTTGCTTGCTTTGAGAAGCGAGGCTTGAGCATTATGGGCAGGAGAGGGCATTGCATCATTATCAAGTTTGCCCTTTTTATTTTCTGCTGGTTTGCAGTCTGTGCTGTCCCGGTGGGGCCTCTTTGCAGCTGCGGCTAAGCTCTGCGATACGTGTTTTGTCATGTCTTGGGAGGGTTCTGAAAACTCTGTTGAGTTGATGTGTGGCTCTTTCAAAGTTAACTTTTTGGGGTTCTTACCCCTGCCCGCAGATGATCCTTCTTCTGCCTCTTTGGTCGTGCTCGGGGGATTCCCTTTACCCTTTTTTGTCTTCCCTTGTGGTTTTTCTGGTGGTTTATCTTCACCACGTAGCTTTCCTGATCTCATGGTTGAAGTGCTTAGGATTGGCCTTTGTCGGGCTGTAGGGTAGTTCCTTTTAATTGGGAAGTATCTTAGGCAACGGCTTTCGGCGGTGGAATAGGGCTGGCCTTCTTTTCAAGTATGTTATAGTGTTTTTGAGTAATGTGTCCAACCGATTAGCTCGTGTGGCTTGTGATGGAGTTGGCAAGTAGTTGACAAGCAGTTGGCAGGCTGTCGTTTGTAGGGCGCCTCCTGGCCTCGGATGGAGTGACTGCGGGTAGGGTGATTTGCTGACCACTGCGCTGGACCACTGTTTCGGGACGGTGATAGGAAAGGTGGGGGCGGCGCTAGTAATCAGCTTTTGGGCGAGTTTGAAACAGTTTTAAACAGTTTTTTTTCCCAAACTGAGGCGGGGAGCAAGCGGAGCGCACAGGGGGACCGCAGGCTGGGAGACCTAGTCAAGCAGCCCCCTCGGTCTACCCCGGGCTCTTACTGCGCAGCCGCCTCTAACAGCGGCCGCACTCGCGTCCCTTCCTCTTTTCCTTGCCTCCGCCTCTTACCTCGCAAACAGATGCAGAAGCCCAAATGTCGGGACCCCGGACCACTTCTTCCTTTGTAATGGGTACCGAGCCCCGAAAGCGCGGGGGAGGCACAGGGGAGACCTGGGATGCCGGGGACCCGCTAAGGGCAAGTTGTGGGTGAGGAAGTTTGAGAAGTAGCCTCCTCACCTCACCCCACTGCTGTCCTTCCTTTGCCTTGTATTTACTTTCCTTTGCTTGTATTTCCTTTGCTTGTTTACCCCTTTGCCCCTTTTCAAAGTATGTGCACCACCCTTCACCTCACCTCCCCTTGACCTCGCCGTCGCCACTCACCACTCCGCAATCAACGTTTCGACTCCCAGCCTGTCTGCTCAGCTCAGCTCTCAAGGAGACTCCCAGAGCACAGGGAGCACAGGGAGAGCTAAACCCGCCAGCCACCACCAACCATCAACCACAGCACAGGTGGTGCAAAGTTCCGGTGATGCGGCGGTCGGCAGAGCAGCAGCCGTCAGGGGAGGCAGTCGTCAGTGCATCAGGGGAGGCAGCAAGGCGCGTCCGGGAAAGCAGCAAGGCACAACAAAGTAGCGGCGGGTCCGGGGGGCCAAGGGGGTCCGTCAGCCGATGGCCCGATTGCCTGAAGGTGGCACACTGGACTCAGGCTTCCAGCGCGGCTTTCCAGCGTGGCTCGGCTCACCGCAGCTCCTGCGGTACATAGCTCCTCCCTCAGGGCTCAATCAACACCGGTAGCGATAGTGCAAAGGAAACACCAATCCCTCTTGAACCAGAACCCACCACACTGACCAAATTTCAGTTCCATAGAATATGACACGCGCTGCAGAATACTCTAGAAGACGAATACCTCGAACCCCCAGAACTACTAGCCTTAACACACACCATACAGGCGAAATCCCCTAAACTAATTGTATCTACAATTTATAATTCATCAATGTCATATAGAGCAAACCATTACACCACGGCCCGTTTATCATGGCAGCGGGACTTGAACATAGAAATTGCTGACACAATGTGGACCTATTGCTGCACCAGCACCCAAAGTATCTCACTTACTGGGCGGCACAGACTTGTTCACTTTAAATACCTTAATAGGGTATATTACACCCCAGAGAGGTTGCATAGAAACGGATTATGGGAAGACTCAACCTGTGACCGGTGCGCAGCACACTTAGTGGGTTTCCTCCATTTAGCCTGGACCTGCCCTGGTATCTCTGCTTTTTGGGTTTCGGTCTTCATAAAACTTTGACAAATTACTAAGCTAACCTTGGACCCTGATCCAGCGTTGGCCTTATTGGGCTACTCTAAATCAATCGAAAATACAGAACAAGAGATTGTAGGTCAATTAACAAAAACTATCATATGAGCTTCAAGAGGATAAGAACATCAGACACAGATAGTTTGGGTAGCCCAGGGCTTAGTAAATAAATCCCATCAGCCCACCACTTTGGCGGAGCATCGTCATTTGGAAGTTTAGTGGAATGAAATCTGCGTGCCAGAACCAAAGAATGGAATGGCTGTACAACACTAGACTTCTATCCAATTATTGGTTTAGCCGAGGTTCTTCTCAAAACAATGGTACTGATGGTGTGCAGTGCAAAGTGAGTGTAGTAACAAAAAATGACTATAGGAACAAAAAATATGTTTATTGGAGATCGTCCCTATGTCAAGATTAAAAACAACCAGACAGTGTGAAAAAATCAATGTCCTCTAGCAATAGGTGAGAGGTCAACATGTTTCAGCCGTGAAGGTAGCAATGACCGGCTTTCGTCAGGACCTAAATTTGATGGAGTGCTACTGCAATAATACATATAATGTGTGACACAATTGTTGATCAAAAAAATTATCTTAAGAAAATTGAACATCAATGGTAGTGAACCATCCTACCAGAACCTGGTTTATGCCATGGTGTCCGGTAGGTCCATATGTCATCTTCTTTCCTGAAGTAGTGTATAAGTGTGAAAGATAAAAAATGAAAAACAAATGAAAAACAAATCCTCTTGAGCACAGTATATAGTTTAGTAATAGTTTCAAAAGTAAACAATTAGGCCCAAAAAAGTGGCCAAAACAAACAGGTCCAGCAGGGCCTGATTACATCCAATACATAATTTAAGTACTCACCCAGCCTTGTGTGGGAGTACGCCTCAACTCACCCGGTAACTGCTCGTTGAATGAGGCCCCGCTCTATGTGTGAGTAAACCAAAGGAGCAAAGGTCAGAACCTCAAAGTTGTTCCTTGTGGTACAACACACATTTTTCTTTTATTGTAAAACCTTAATTGTTTGTAAGTTTCCAACAATCTACTAAACAGCTAGAGATCAAGCAGGATAGTAAATGATATAGATGATGTTAAAATATTAAAAGATTAGTATATGGGGGCAAATCCGTAAATAGTGTAGACATCATTAGGTCTCAAGTGTATTCCAATGGACCCATGGGTCTGCACTTGGTATTTATTGTATAAAGAAAACTAGTTCTCATCTTGAGTAAACAAGGTCTGCTGAAGAATAATTAATTTATGATAAAACCTTGATTGCTTTATGGAGAAAAACAAATAGACCACCCAAGACCTATCAGAGATTCAAGAACTCAAGCTTGTATTTACATATTCTTTACAAATACTGAGGGAGTAGATTAGTAAAAGAGAGCATTTGGTGGGCTCCTTACCTGTCCGTCGGTACCTCCGGTGTGAGACCAAGCCAAAGGGGAGGTACCAGGCGGTAGGTCAAGCATATGACGCTGCCGGCATCTGTGTTAGCCAACGTCACACTAATCTCACGTGCATGCCCAAAGTAAACACTGATCTTGGAGCATGCGCGCTACATGCAACACTACCCTCTAGGGCCGAGCCTGCAGCCGGAGATCAAGAAATGAGCTAAGGCGCATGCGCACCGAAAAAGAGCAGTGCGCAATCTTTCTTCGAGCAGCACTGCTCTTTATATGGACGGTTACCCCCAACCCGATCTGTAATCATAGTGAGAGTGCTTACATAAGCTAGTTGCCTTATGAAAGGGGGTCATCCCAATCAAGTTGGTATTCTTTTATTGTTTAATAGTCAGTCCTGCCTTGGATATCATACCGATTGAACTACATGTTTCTGACCCTATGTTACATTATATCTTTGATAATAGAAACATTTATATGGTTCTTAAAAAGCTTGAAGACGGCCCAAATAACAAGCGTATTGTCATAAAGCCTATGGTACAGATTACCGCAAATGGGATCTAATACATATAGGGCATGGTCATGACCTGCGGCACCACTAAGTGATTGTTCATCTTTTCTGAGTTTTTACAGGGGAAAAGCCCTCCATAGTGGCACTAAACTCACGGAGAGCTGCAGGTACACAGCCTCCTGTTATAAAGCCAATACATTGCATCCTGAGTCATAGGTTATTCCTACTGTCGTTTGATATTAGTAGCGCTAAATGAACGTCACCCTCCCCTGCATTAACTCTTGAGGGGTTGAGACACACATTGAGCAATGGATATTGTAAAGTTGAACCAAGGCGCCAATGAGATGCAGCAAGCGTGTTGTAACGGAGCGCACTAAGCAGACTCCCATATATAGAGGTGGAATGTACCCAAAATGTAGATGTCACCGTAAGGCAATGTTATGTCGATCTTACATGTATAGTATTTTTAAAAAAAAGAAAGAGAAGAGAAACTTTCCCTGGTGGCACAAGACCTCACGGAGTGCCACAGATACACAGCCTTTTGTGCTAAAACCAATGTGTTACATCGAGAGATATAGGGAGAGTTATGCCTGCCATAGATGGCATAGATGGTCATTCTGTACAGTATTGCTTCCAAACTAGAGTCTCGATACACATGGAGAGATTGATAAAGAGACCCATGGAATATTATCGTTTAGACCATTGATGTCGCATTTCAGTTTGAAAATCCACTTATGCTGGGGGCGTGGCTTGGACGACAAAGAGGATGGTCGTCTAGGTCCGGAGCTCCGTGACCCCTGAGGACAACAATTGCGATTTAAGGCAACCAACACAGGGTGAACACCTTGTAGAAAGAAGTCAACGAAGCATGAAGTGAGGAGCTACAAGGAATAAAAGCAACCAGCCCTCAAAGTAAGTGCAAAAGCCCGAAACAGCCAAATCAACTCTGAAGCACCCAGACGTGGGAGGAAAGATGGCGGAGGGGCAGCACTAAAGAACAACCAGACCTGAGTGAAGAGCAGCAAAGCCTGAACCCTACGAACGGAAAAAGGCACAAGCAGGCACAAGCGCAGGCAAGCACAAGCGCACTCAGCGGACTGGTGACCGGAGCCAAAACCGAGGGGCAGAAATGAAATGGAAGTAGAGACGAAGTAGGAAGCGGGAAAGAGGTGAGAGCGGAGGGGCGGAGAGTCGCTGAAGCGTGGATGACACCGCCGGAGCACTCACCGACCAGAGAGACCAGAGAGACACACCGTCGGCAGTGATCACAGGACTGCGGGAGTCAAGCGGAGCCTGAACCGGAAGTGCTTAACGAGGCGGCCATCATGGGGAAGGTAGGAGGCGGAAGAAGAAGGCGGCCAACCCGGAAGCCATAGAGGGAGGAAGCGGAAACACAAGCCATCCAGGGACCTGGAAGTAAACAAAGTGGTGAAGGAACGGAAGCCAGCGTGAGAGGGCAGACACACAGCTGAAGACACAACGGCCCAGGCGCATGAAAGAGCAACGCGCTCGGCAGCCTAGACCGCGCTAGAGAGGAGGAAACGAACGAGTGAGCCCCGCCTCTCCCTACTTGAGATCGAAAAAAAAAAAAAAAAAAAAAGCGAGGTTAGAACCGAACATAAAGACACACGGCGCTCCAGGGGGGAGCCGAGCCGAGCGGGGAAAACCCACCTGTACACAAGGCAGGAAAAAGGGGGAAGTGCCTAAAGCAGCAGAAACGCAGCAAGTGAGCGCGGGGGGGTCTTAAGCTAGGGTGACACCTGCAGGGGAAGCAGCACCACGTAACAACAGCGCTGGGCAGCCTTAACACCCCAACACCCTTAACCCTTAACATCGCGCCCACGGAAAAGGAGACTGAGAACACGGTGGTGCTGTCTCCCTCAGTGCTCAGCACCATAATCAAGGGAGAGAGGTGGAACTACAGGACAAAGCTATAAAAGAGCACAACAAGACCCACACAGGGTCGTACGAGACAAAACAACGCTGGAGGGGGCAAGAATAAAAACAAAGACCAGGCAGATCAAGGTTCCGAGCCGGTTCCGCTATAACGCCGCAATAAAAACGCTAGTGCCCACGCAGGACAGACAGCAAGCCAAGGAGAGGACAACAGACACTCTAAGCAGCGGGAGCAGACAACACTCAAGGAAAATGGCCGAGTTGAAAGATACTAATGACCTGAAGAAACAACGGAAAGAGATACCGGAATCACCCGGGAAGCACAGAACAGAGAGTGCAACACTAGAAATAGTTTTGAAAAGTATCAACGAAGTCAAGGCTGTGGCGAGAGAAACGAAAAAATCGATAGATAACATGCAACTAGAGCTAGCAGCCATTCGAGCTGACCAGCACAACACAAACACCAGACTGGAGAAAGCAGAGAACAAGATAAGCGAGGTGGAAGACGCAACTAATAAGAACACCAAGGCCACGGAAGAACACACAAAGATGGCCAAAGCGATACAGAAGCAGCTGGCAGAACAAGACGATAGAGCAAGGAAGGGGAACATCAGAATCCTAGGCGTCGCAGAAGGCCTAGAAGATAAGGAGAAATCCTGCGCTGCAATGCTCGAGACCATGCTCCCTAAGCTCACCGGCCTTACTTTTGAGAGAGTTTGAAGTCAACAAAGCATATAGAGTACCAGCGGGGAAACCAGCTTTGGGCAAGCCCCCAAGAGCAATAATCTGCTCCCCACTTAGAGCAGAGCATACAGATGCGATCTTCGCCTTTGCAAGGAGAAACCAAAACCTCACCTGGGCAAGCAACAAGATAGTGCTCACGCAAGACTACTCGAAGGCCACAGTAGAAGCCAGGAAAGGCTTTTTAGCCATGAGAGAAGAGCTGCGGAAAAGGAACCTCACATACTCGTTCACGGGGCCAGCCCGATTCAAGGTAACAGACAACTGGCGATCCATCGCGTTCGAGGATCCAGGAGAACTAAAACGCTACCTGGCAGGTCCACCAACCGAGGAGATGGAAGCAAGCGGGCACAACAAAAGCGCTCCAAAAAGAAGCGCATCACCGACCGAAGTTGGGAAAGCTGATTGAGTCAGCCCCAGGGAAGAAAGAAGCACAAGGGGAACACAAGGAAACTACCTCAACACCAAAAGACCAAACCAACGAACATTGTACAGACATCTACCTCACGGCCACCTCAGAGCTACCTCATAGCTTGAATGGAGAGACTTGAATAAGACACTACCCAGGACAGCGAAGAAAACTTCATAGACAGAACAGCAGAACTTATAACAAGACGATGAACATCTGCAGAGCGACGACCAATCTACCTCAGGGAGTTGTGGACAAGGAACTTTGTTGTCGCACACCCAATATGCAAGTAAGGGGGGGAGGGGGGAGGGAGGGGAGGGGGGCAGAGGGGGGAGGGGGGTGCGGGGTACACACACATGGGCTGACAATACTTTCTTATCTTTCCCTATCTTTCTACACCCTTTTCATTCTTCAAGATAGAGCAGGCAGGAGAACCAAACACAGAACTAAGACAAGTAGGAAGCCAGCAGAGAAGCCAGCCAGGCAGGAGCAAAAATGACACACAACATGTACCATAATCTCGAAGCAGACATAAGAGTAGTATCAATGAATGTGAAGGGCCTCAACCACCCTGTCAAGAGAAGGAAAGTCCTAGATCACCTATCCAAACTAAAAAGTGACATCTATGTGCTGCAGGAGACCAGGCTAGCCGAAGAAGACATAGACCGCCTAAAAGCAGGATGGATAGGTCACGTAATAGGGACACCTGCTAAGAACAAAAAAAACGGAGTCATCACTATACTAAGCAAAAAGTCAAAACTATCACCGGTCAAAACCACGAGAGACGAGGAAGGGAGACTATTAATCACTAGCGTGCTCAGGGGCGAGGAGCGTATACATGTGGTAAACATATACGGACCCAATACAGAGGATAAGGCATTCTGGGAACAGACAGGCAAGGAACTAGAAACGTTACCTTTGGGAGAACTGCTAATAGTAGCGGGCGACATGAACCAGGTACTGGATCCTGCCATAGACAGACACCCACAAAGACAGAACCTGAATACACAGAGAGGCAACCCACTACAAGACCTCTGCGCAAGACTCAGGCTAGCAGACCCGTGGAGACTACAAAAACCAGACGAGAGGGAATACACCTTCTACTCTAACCCACACAACTCATACAGTAGGATCGACTATATATTGATATCAGACACTCACACACACCTGATAGAACACACAGAGATAGGCCCAAGAGCGATCTCAGACCACTCCCACATCGGCCTAACTCTAACGGGCAGACACAACGAGCACCCGACACGAAGATGGAGGTTTGACGATGATCTCCTCAAAAACAACAGCAACAGTACTGAAATAGAAGTTGCACTCAAGGAATACCTAGCTAACAATGACACAGCAGACATAGGAAGAGAGACACTATGGGACGCAATGAAAGCCACTGTGAGAGGGACAATAATGAACATCAAAGGAAGACAGAACAGAGAAAGAAACAAAAAAATAACCGACCTAGGAAGCGAAATAAAAAGATTAGAGGCAGGTCACATAATCAATCTAGAGGACAGGAACACCCTCACAACGCTAACAAAGAAAAAGTACGAATTAAACAGGATCCTGAGTGAAAGGGCAGGCACCTGGATTAACAAATATAGGGCAATAAATCTATGCTCAGCCAACAGGGCAGGGAGAGCACTTGCGGCATACCTCAAGGGCAAGCAGAGACAGCACACAATAGCAGCAGTCAGAGACGGCACAAACAAATCACACACATCAAACAAAGGAATACTGGACACTTTCAGAGACTTCTATGCACAGCTATACAAAAAAGACGAAACGCTAAGGGCAGATGGAGGAAAGGAACTACTAGGGAGCGTCACAACCCCAACCCTGACGGAAACACAGAAGGACAGACTAGACTCAGAAATAACTGGAGATGAAATAGAGAGAGCAGTCATTAGCCTGAAAGATAAAAAAGCCCCGGGGCCGGACGGCTTCACAGCCAAGTTCTACAAACACTACATCAAAGCTCTAAGGCCAGCAATGACATCAGTCTTTGCGAACTGCATACACAAAGGCCGCATGACGCCGTCAATGGCGGAAGCAAACATCATAGTGATCCCCAAAGAAGGCAAGGATGCACAACACCCGGGGAACTACAGACCAATATCACTTATCAATGTTGACTGCAAAATATATGCCAAGATCCTAGCCACCAGGCTCAACACATACCTCCCATCCCTCATACACTGCGCACAAGTGGGATACCTGAAGAATAGGATGTCCCAAGGTAATACAAGACTGCTATGCCACGTAATCAACCACGCGGCCAAAAGCAACAACGCGGCGGTCATGATCGCCCTCGATGCGGAGAAAGCCTTCGACAGAGTGTCATGGCCCTACTTAGAGCTATGTATGCAAAAATTCGGACTGGGCCAACAGTATAGGAAGATGGTAATGGCACTATACAATGAACCCAAAGCCCGTGTGGTTGTGAATGGAGGCACATCGGAGTTACTAGATCTCAAGCGAGGGACAAGGCAGGGATGCCCTTTATCCCCAGGCCTCTTCCTACTAGCGATTGAACCCCTGCTGTGCATGATCCGCTCAAACCCGGACATTAGAGGCATACCTATAGAGGGTGAAGCCTTCAAATTGGCAGCGTATGCAGACGACGTCCTCATAGTAACAGAGGACCCTGGAAATTCCATTAAAGCACTAATGAAAACCATAGATCAGTTTGCGCAAGTGTCAGGATATAAACTCAACAGAGAGAAATCTGAATGCAAACCACTGAATGTACATACCAACAAGACGGTACTGGGGACCTCGGGTCTAGCATGGCAGAAGAAAGCCATCAAGTACCTGGGCCTACTGTTCGAGAGAGACTTGCGGACCACAGTAGACCAGAACGAACAAGCAATCTTACAGAAAATAAAAGAGAAGCTAGAGGGATGGTCACCAAGATTTACCACATGGTGGGGAAGGGTGGAGACCATCAAAATGATGGTCACCCCTATGATCAACTACATGCTCAACATGCTACCACTAACTAGCACACCTGACTTCCACAAGAAAGTGGACAAACTACTAAACACATTTCTATGGAGAGGGAAGAAGCCTAGAATAAGCCTTCAGAAACTCAGACTTCCCAAGGTTCTAGGAGGTCTGAACATAACGAACTTCAGAACCTTCCAAACAGCCTGCTTGGCAGCACAGGGCCTACACTGGATATCACCAAAGGTGGATTACACCCCGGCTTGGCTCTCCCTAGAGCGGAGACTTCTAGGAGGGATGGAACCCGTGGCACTACTCACAGCGACAAAACACCCCGCAATTAAACGAAACGCAATACTCAGGAACACACGACTGGCCCTACTAAAATTAGACAAACTGCTAGACATCAGCGTCAGACAAACTCAGCTAGAGTCGCTATGGCACAACCCCAGAATTAAGTACAGGAATAAAACACTGGATATGCACACCTGGTACAGGCAGGGCATAACAACGGTGAGCCAGCTAAAAGGGACAGGGAATCAGACATCATTTGACGAGCTCAGACAACAATACAACTTCGACAACATAGAGCTCTATAACTTCCTTAAAATAAGAGTAGCAATAGCCAAAGCCAACATAAACACGCTCGCCCCATCAATAACACAATACGCCAACAGCCTGAGCATCACGGGACACCAGGTAGCACACATATACAGAGCCATGACCCCCAAAACGTCCAAATTGAACAACAGAACTGTAAGCAAATGGGAAGAAGCAGCAGGGAGAGAGCTAAGCGAGAAGGAAAGGGCAGATTTATGGTCCTCCACATCAAGGAGGAAAGTGACAACGACCCTGGATCAGACAAAATTCTGGCTAGTACACAGGGCCTACTGGACCCCAGCTCGTCTAGCCAACATAGGCATCCGAGAGACTGACTCCTGCTGGAACTGCAACAGGCAGAAGGGAGACCTAGCACACCTCCTATTCCACCGCGCCAAAACAAAGAAGTTCTGGCACTCCATAATCGCTCTAATCAATGACATGACAGGAGCCACACTATCAATAGACTTCCACCACCTAATACTGGGGTACACTGACCCTTCCATAACATCCGAGAATGACAGAGACCTGATTGACCTCCTGCTTACAGCAGCGGTGAAGACGGTGTTGAATAACTGGAAGGACACAGCAAAGGCCACCTTTAATGCCTGGTTCAACTGGGTCATTTTCCTAAGGGGAGCCGACACCATAACGTCCAACAGCCAAAGGGACTCAGGGAAAAAGAGCGAGTTATGGCTGTCACTAGACAACTACTTGTCCTCTCACAAGCCACCCTAAACACTCAGACCAGACAATACTACCGAACGCACACATGCACCTACTCAACAACATAATATGCCTGCGTCTCTTTTTCTTTTCTTTGGATCTTCTATCTCCTCACATCACCAGGGGGGCGGGAAAATAACCATGCCGGAGGCAAAGGGACATGGGGGAAACTGGAACGCGCATGAAGGAGAGAAGAAGATGTAACAAATGGCAGAATGGACTGTCAAGAGCCAAACTAATTAAGCCAATGTATACAATGCTTGACAAACCCCCCCCCCCGGGCGCTTTTTCTCCTTTCTCTTTCCCCATGTGTTTTCACCCAGTACCATGTAAATATGCTCTTTATTTTCAATAAAAAATTACGGAATTAAAAAAAAAGAAAATCCACTTCTGCTCTTTGACAAAAAGGAACCGTGAAATATCACTGACATGCGGAGGAATAAATGGACATTCCAGCACTATCCATCGCATATCGTCTGCTTTGTGTTTGTGAGCCAAGAAATGGTTGGTGAGACAAGTGGATTGTTTATTACAGCAAATCGTGCTTTTATGCACGCTGATTCTCAATTTAATCTTACGCGTAGTATGGCCTATGTACCTCAAGGCACAGGGGCATGTGATCAAGTAGATCACTCGTTCCGAGTTGCAGTTGGTATGAGTGATACCTTACCCTGTAATATTATAAGAAAATACGTATGACAAATAATGTGTTTCATTGGATGGTGTTTCTAATCTCATCTATCATTGTCGTTGAGAAAAAGATTTTTGTACAGGAATTTGAATGTTCTACATTATGGATATTATGTTCTTATGCGAAACTATGTGTATAGATATAGTAGGATGCAAGCTTTACATTTTTTTGGGAAATGTGATTAGTAAAATAACGTATGCAATCATTGCATCTTTGGCACATGCAAAGTTCGTAGTAGCCATAATGTAAATACCGTAGTAGCCACAATGATAATACTTTAATGATTTTTACATGATTTGCTAGCTACAGTTTATTCATTTTTTTGGCCACCAAGACATTGTGAACACAACAATTAGGACTGCCCATCATTAATAACTGAGGGTGTATTCGGTTTCCCAATAACGAATGAAAGAACACTCCTTCGTATATCACTGATAGAGCAGCTCAGTTGGCGCTCTAGTGTTTACCAAGTTGAGTAGGATTGACCGGATGTGAATAAATGCGATACCGGAAGTATAATCACGTAATGCCCATTGGTGCTGGTTAGCACTCTAGTTGTTACGTCTCTGAGCAGGGTAACGGACATGAATAAGTTTGACACCGGTAGTGGAACTATGTAATGTCGCCACATGAGTTGAGCAGGATCGACCGGATGTAAATATACATGACACCGGAAGTATAATCACGTAATGCCCATTGGCGCTGGTTAGCACTCTAGTTGTTACGTCTCTAAGCAGGGTAACTGATACTAATTAGTTTGACACCGGAAGTAGAACTATGTAATGCCGCTATATGGGGTATTTATAGTGGGGTAGTAAGGATTACAGGCTGACCAACAAGACGCGTGCCACGACGGAGTGCAGTCCAGATCATTATCAGGTAATTGCAAGGGTGGGGGCTCCCAGTGGTACTATTAATTATATAGCGGTGCCATAGCGGTGTAACATATATCGTTGTGTTCTTTTGTCTACATGCAGACCGCTGGCAGTTGAGATTGGGATTAAGCAGTAACCCGACACCACGCGGAGTGACTTTTCACCCGTGCTCGTTTTGAACTGTATAATACAACTGATTCACCTATATATCCAGGAAGGTATGCCCAATTCGAACTCTCTCAGGAAATTAGCCGTAATGCGGCTAAAAAGTTACTTTATCAAAGGAGGGGCTAGTATGTGCATAACTGTATATTACAAGGAATGGGTTGTACAGCACATATCATTATCGGCAGATGTGAATTTTTCGATGGCATGTGATGCGCAAATAACATTTGCATTGGGCATCTGTCATACCGTATACAGTCAGTCGGTGAGAGGCATACTTGATCGCTGAAATGTATAACCAAGTATCACAAATGGCGAGTCTAGTAACCGTGTGGCAGAAATACGTGATACCTGCCTTTGCGCATTTTACACGTGGCTTCCGCTGGAAGTAATGTTATGGAATACGGTCTATCTGCCACGGTGTACTCACCGTGTGGTGGCCTTTAATGCCGTGCTAATGTTGTTTTAGGGGGGAGAAACATTTATCACCTATAATAGCTCATTGATAGTATTATCTGTTCCCTAGATCTGATGACAGCACCGTTGGTGGACACAAGAGCGATTTTTAAAGAATAAGAGATTAAGATTGCGCCAATTTTAAAGGTTTGTTTGGCACTTATACACATCGCATTATCCCTATGGTGCCTTGTAACATGTGAATCTTTTTGGATTCATAGTTTGTCTCTCTTTTGATATTCAGACAGCCATGCTGATGGCGTTAAACTTTTAACCCGAAATAACGTGAGATTGGGAGCCGCGTTGAAACAAGGTAAAGAGTGGCACATTGGAGATAGTATTTAAAGTAACTCCATTTCTTACAGTAGATCTCTGTTGGTGAGACAAAACTTGGCTCCAGCATGGAAACACATATGCCAAACATGAAATTGCATAGTGTCTATTATTACCTAATAAGAGATTTTTAAATGTGACCATAGGCCTTTGATAAAATATGCAAAGAGGATATGTATGTAAGAATGATATATAGTACTTAGAATGTGGAGCATATAGGATCTGTTTCCTTAAAGAATTGTTGACGGTTTTAAACTGTGTAAAATGTTGTGGTTATGCCTAGCTAAGACATCTTTCTTGTATTACAGATGGTTTTTATATGTGTGGGATTCTATCAATATTATCTTGAAGAAGGTGTTGGCTTCTAAATACGGTGCCCACCAAAACGCGTTTATGCCCCTTTTGAGTAGACGTATATAAAGCCCTGGTGACGACATCCCTGACTGAAAAAATTTGTTGTACATTGGAGTGTGATTACTTTTGTGGGTATTACACTGATCTCAAGCCAATAGAATTCATCAATTTATTTGGCCACGTTTCCCACCTATGACAATTCGATTGCTTCTGAAATGAGATTTTTAATTTGTATAATCTTTGTACTTTTTTACTATGTCTGATGTCTTAAAATTATGAGTTTGTAATGAATTTAATAAATTGTCAAGAGTTTTTTAATTAATTTTTCCTTCTTTGCTCCGGTCTGAATGAATGGTTGTGATGAGAGATTGTTTCTGTGATTCAAGTTTGTACCCAAAAGGGAACTTCCTTCTGACACTTGGCTGTTCAAAGAAAACCAATAAAATTAAAACATTAAAAAAAGAGAATCATCTTCTGTGGCAGGCGCAGAGTGAATTTTAGAGACATTACTTTCCCAGGTTGAACCTAATATGTTGCAGCTTAAGGGGGATGATGGCTGTCCCATTGATCTTAGATCTCTAACCTTAGTCCGAAATGTATTCATTTTTTAAGACAGGCAGCATTAAAAAGTTAATTCCAATGCTCACTAAGGGGCCTATTAGGATGGCAGACGGACCTGCGTCCGTCCGCCACCCCGAGGTGGAGGGAACGTCCGCAGGGGCTTCGGCGTTCCCTCCATGCAGATTAGGATGTGACCGCCACCTTGGCGGTCACATACCCTATGTTTAACATTGCGGCGGGTGCTGCTTGAAGCAGCGCCCACCGCAAGGTTAAAAGTGCATGCTTTGTGCATGCATATGCTGGGGGGTACCATAGGTACCCCCCATGTGCACCCCCCACCCCACAACACCCTGGGGGCTCGCAACGAGCCCCCAAAAACGAAATACCACATGCTTTTCCACGGTGGAAAAGCCGCCGGGGAAAAGCATGTCTTCTGCCCCTTCCTAATATGGCTGGCGGTGTCTGATAGACACCGCCACCATATCAGAGCTTTGCCACCGCAGTCGGAATGCGACCTCGGCGGAAAAGCAGCAGACGGTCTTCCAGACCCTCCAGCCATCCTAATCTGGCGGTGGGTCTTTGGAGCCTCCTCAGCGGTGAATCCGCATCCTCCGGGCCGGCGGTGGCTTCCGCCGGCCCGGAGGATGCGGATTCACCGCGATCCTAATCGGCCCCTTAGTAATTCTGCCATCCTTTTGGCCATAGCCAGTTTATATGTCTATCTTGATGACTTACCCAATAAACCATCCCTTGGGCGTTGTAACAGGACCTCCCGTGGCTGCCAATTGGCCAATGAACACTCTTTGTTAAACCACCTGGGATCATGTTGTACTATAGTTATAGGTGTAGACAGCAGGGATTTGATTACTGAGCAGTGTTTGGTGAAAGCAAGAATTATTTTGGGATATGGATCCCGGTCCTCCAGACAAAGGTTGATGCGGTTAAGATTCTCTCTAGCCAGTGTACTAAATAAGTCAATATTATTCACACCCCGCCATACCAATGTTAAATTGTCTGTGGATGATGATAGATCCTTGGCACCACATTCTATATTGATTCTGGGGACGGGAGACATTCTTAGTATTATTTCAATTGGGTTATGGTCCCCAAAAGTTGTGGCCATGGTTTCTGCTTTTAATAGAATGGCCTCTAAAACAGTCAATTGTAGATGAACATCCCCTCCCTCTGAAGATCGGCTTAGGAGGAGCGGTATCTCTTGTGGTAGACTCAATTTCCATAAAATTTGTTAGGTTATGGTTATTCAAATTCAATGCCCCTATTGCATTTTTGCCCACTGTTGTGGAATTGATTACTTAGCCCTGGTTGGCATAGTTTAGCATTATAGTCACCACCCAGGCAGATTCCAATAGATTTAAAACAGTCCTTGGATTTTTGAAGAGTCCCAATAAAATGAAATACATTAAAAAAATTACCATTTGGAATAGAATGAAAATCAATATTGTAGAAGTTAATTATGAATAGGGAAGCCCCTCTAGTGTACAGTATCGCTTGAAAGTTGCTATTATTAGTACATATGGGCTTGATGATGCCACCAGCAGCTATGTTAACCCAAATCGATAATCCCCCAGAAGGCCTACCAAACTTAAGGAGTGTTGCTATAGTATTATGGCATTCAAACACGTCAATAGATAGTTCTCGAGTAGCCCAGGTCTCTTGGAACAGAAGAATATCCTGTTCTTTTATACATTTTAGCCAATCCAGTTCTTGAAGTTTTGAATGCAGCCCTGTAACATTCCAAGTTAAGTTCCGAAGATCTTGGCTAGCTGCCACATTAGTTGGTTTATGTATACTAGTAAACTCAATTGTTGTTGGGGAATGTGGTAATTCATTGGCAGGGTGAGGGGGTGTTGAAGGTGGCAGTAGTCAGTCTTGTGTGGCCAATCCAGACAATGCCAGGAACCTATTCGAGGTAGAAAGTTGGTGGGTCTCATTGAAATAAGACCCATGGTTTGGTTTATGGAAATAACCTAGGGGTAATGTATAGATGTTAGAGTTGCTAAGTGTTGTTGACTCACTCGCTTTTAATAAATGTCTTACCAATAATGGTCTGCGAAAGTAGATAACTATGCAGTCCCCCTCAATAGTCTTGGTAGAGGCACCAACCCACCCAACTCTGCGTGCCATAATAATATCACTCATATCTGATGGATGGAACCACCTATACCTTGTTAACCAATGCACGCATTTGTTGTGTAGTTGATCCCATGACTCGTGCTGGTCCCTCTTTAAAGTTGGTACGCCTGCCAACACCAGCACATAAGGGCAAGCGGCAGGTGGCAGGCTCAAAACTTCTTGATTTACTCTACAGGGGCTTCACCCGGTGGGGGATAACATGTTACTATTGCTGTTCAATCTACCAGTCAGTGAGATCTGATCTACTCTTTTGGGTCCGTTAACACTGAGCTGATTCGGGTTAAAACGCGAGTTAGTAGGTAAATCAAAATGGGGTGCGTTACTATGCCTATTGGGAGGCAAATGAGGGTTGCCCCTAGTTTGACCCTGTGTACTGTGCTGATTGCTTACGGGGGTGTTGACTCTAACGGTTAGGGGGTACATTTCGTTAACTGCAGCTCTTGTAGGTGTGTGCGGCCCTCCCCCGCACATTGCCGCACCAGCTTCAGCTACTAATGTTTGTTCAGGATCCACTAATTCACCAATCCTCCCTATTAGTGAGAAGAATTTATCAAATCAATCATTTAGTAGAACAAATTTAGTGTCTATAAACTCATTAAGTTGTTTGGTCACCAGTGCAGTGGCAATACTAGCAATAACATCCCCCAGGTTCTCAAGGTCCCGCATTGCATCAGTCTGTGTCCCGATTGAGCAAATCGATTTCATGGTGGGAGTTGTCACAAGGCAATCCGAGGTTTCAGAGATGCTAATACTGATGCTTTAGGGTGGGTGTATCGATGCGGAAAGGCATGTTCGAAGAGGGCAGGTACGTGCGGGATGTTTTCTTTTAGTGCGCGTTGGTTTTACGCACTTCCTCTTTTGTTTTGTAGCTGGAAGATCCGCAAGTGTAACAATGTCCATGTTGGGCTATGGCTCTAACTCAATTATCTCATCTGTCTCAGTTGTTTCAAATGTATCAGTCGATGTGTTTCTAAAGTTAACAATGTCCGTCCAACTGTCAATACCCAGAGACATGCGCTGTTCCGTCAGTTCAATCTCCCCTGAGACGATATTGACCACCCTCTCGAGCATGCTGCTAATTCTTGTGGTTAGTGTACTCACGGGAGTTAAGGTGGTGCGTTTCCCCATTGTAGTTACCCTGATGTTAAATTAGGTAGATTTGGCTACTGAACTTACTTATTGGTCCTTGTTAGTCTTTATAGGTGAAGTAGAGAGCTTACCCGTGTTGTTGCTGTTTTCCCACAGCAGATGAAGGAGGGGCGGCCCAGCCCGGCCTCCTCCGGACACGGACGGGCACAGACGGGCCCACCCTTGTCCCCGACTTCACCCGGTCACTGCCTGCGTTTGTCCCACGCCGCGGGGGCCTTCAGATGCCTTTCTGCACCTCCTGCCACTCATAGGTGTGCCAGCTGTGGTGGCTTGACCCCCAGAGGCTGCTGGGGGCTGTACTGCAGAGCCTATGTTCCCCCGCCGCATACGGGAACTGGTCCGCGGGTTTCACTTGGTGGTCTCCCTGATACAATTATAGGAATATGGGCTCCCGCGCTACAGGTGCCCGCAGATGCCTTTATGCGCCTCCTGGCGCTCACATGTGTGTTGGTGGTGGTGGCTTGACCCACAGAGGCTGCTGGGGGCTGTAGTGCAGAGCCCCTGTCCCCTCACCGCACGAGGGAACTAGCCCGCGGGTTTCACTCGCTGCTCTCCCAGATACAATTGCAGGAATACGAGATATAGAGGTCTATAGACATCGGTGGTGACCTATTATCACATCACTTGCCCACACTTTTTACTTAACAAGCACCCTGCAATTCACCGTTCTCAAGCCAGGTCTAACTTCGACTTAGCTCTTCTTCTCCATAGTCACTCATTAACAGGTGCCGACCCTGGGATTTAAACCCTCGTTGGATGGTAGTCATGAAATTAATCACTGGATCTTTGGCTTCCATTTCTGTAGCCTGTCAAATCCTACCTACCCCATGGCTATCAATTTCCATGTTCCATGGAAGCCACAAGCAAGGACACCATGGCTTGTATGTTGCTTTAGTGTCTCCTGCACTATAGTGAACCACCAGCCACGGTGAGAGAAGATGCCAAAGGAAAATTTATTATTTATTTAATTTTCCCTCAGCATCGTCCCTCGAAATCCCCCCTTACATTGCCCCACCGCCCCACCGGTGTTACCTACACAGACCGCGGCTGTGTACCACCAAAGTGCTATAGCTGAGTGACACAGTCTTGTGCCACTGGTGGGGAGGGATCCACCAGTGCAAGAGTATGAATCTCACTAATGATCAATTTATTCTAAAGAGGAAAAGTCGCAAAGTTTTGCATTAGTACTGTTACTTTTACTTGAAAAAACAGATGCTCAATTTGAGCCCCATTTTTCCACAAGTGTCCCAAAATTACAAATCTTTCTGCTCCCCTAACCTCCTTTTGCTCAAATATCAATGTATTCTTTTTTTTTCCCAGAGCACAAATGTAGCCTTGGGGGCCATAACTGAGCACTAGTGAATGAATGAATGAATGAGGGTTTATAGAGCGCGTAGTTACCCGGAAGCATCCCAGCGCTAAACCTAAACAAAAAGACCGGGGGGGGGGACCAGAGAGACAGGGAGGAGGAGGGTACTATACAGATAGTAAAATTAATTGAATGATGGGGATTTTTTTTCATTTTGATGTGAACTAAGTTCTCAAGAATGGTAGACATTGCCTGTGCAGATCGGTAGGCATAAAGGCAGAGTATGAGCTCTCTCTCATGAAATGCTTGGTAAAGCTAGTAGAAGGTGAAACCTCCTTTATTAGGTGCAATCAGAAGTTAGATGTTATATTTTACAAGCGGCAGAGAACGGCGAAGTCAGGCCTTTGATTCACAAGCTCTGCCTCAGGTTTGTTGCAGCAGGGGGAGGGATGAGTGGCTGGCCTGGCGTGCCCTGGCAATGGGGATTTAAACACCTCAGTCTCATTCAGCAGCCTTTGACCCAAGCCTACAGTCCACCAGGTTCTGTATAAAGGATGCCTACAGGTAATTAGGGACCTTGCCAAATGAGGATGACATCCTTATATGCCGCCTTCAAGGGCCAACATTCTTAGCTCAATACAGGTCGGCAGCTTTAGAATTCTGCTCAAGACTATATGTTGGAAGCTGTATCACAGCGGAAGCCGGCAACCGTCTCAGACTGAAGTAAGCATCGGAGGACTTAATTTGCATAGGACAGTCTTCTTCTTAATCATAAGAATATGCTGCATTTGCTGTGTAGCATTAGGACAATGAACAATGGGCACAGAGGGGCTTTAAGCCTGCTTGCTGACAATCTTCTAGTTCACGTTGATCTCTGCTGGGACCTATAGAGTGGAGGACTGCAATGACTGAGTGAGTAATTAAGAATGATTGGCCTATATTTGGGATTAGTAGGGCAGCTTTGTATGAAAATCAACAAGATGAAGAAAGAATCAAAGCATAGTCAAGTGATTGAAGGTGTCTTTTTGAAGGGACATGTTGTTAGGGAAATAGTGTGCACCTCCCAGGAGCAAATGAATGAAACTCACCAGACAGAGCAGGTTGCTCAGAAACAAAGTGAGATGTTTTTATTGGTACCCAAGCATGCATCATCCTGATCAGCTAGGAAGAAGTCAGGTCTCCTTCCTTAGGGGCTCTCAGCCTGCTTCTTCCCAGAGCGACTGGTTTCTGGGTGTTATATACATTTTAGTAATGCCATGTCAGCAGACCAAGAATAAGGCACCAAGCCAAATATGGCTAACAGGGATGTGCAAGATCTGCACCATGCCAATTATAAACAGCTAGATATGGGTAGACCGTGAAAGGCTGGCTCGGCACTGTGTAAGCAAATTGCACAATCAGATAAGGAAACTATCATGAAGTCAGGATAAGCAAAGTGACCTCTAAGGTGGTTCAGAATAGCTGTTGAAGCTTGTCCAGTCAAGGTCAGATAGGATGCCCTTTGAAGCTCCGGGCCTCATGTTAATGTGACATTTCTATGCATGATAACTTTGAAGTGCATACATATGAATTTATATGGACATGTATGTATGTATGTATGTATGATTCAGCGTTTCACCCCACCAACGCGTTTCATCCACTCTAGGCTTTGGTCACGTTTGGTGAGTCCTATATATTTCAACACATGTAAGAGAGGAACAGCAACTCCACAGTCCTCAGAGGGGGAAAGAAGCACAGAAAAACATTTCCCCAAAACAAAAACACTTACACTATCTCACAGCTTTTAAGGGCAATATGATGCTTAGCAGGTTACATTGTTTAAAATGTATGGTGCATAAATGTGTAAAGTTAGTGAGGCTCATCCCTGAATATCAGTAGTTCACCCTTTGGGAGTATCCACAGACCAGAAATGTAGGTGCTCCTTTGGGGGAATGAGGCCAAGACGACTTTGGGAAACTTGCTCCAATAATCTGCAGAATACAAAGACACTGGAAAAGAAATACAGAGGAAACCAGGCTGTGCACAAAATGTTCAGGGTGGTACACTAAACTCTAGCAGGGACTTCTGACCCCCACTCTGTGAGACCAGGATCCCCATATTACTGTGCCTTTGGTACGATTTTAGACCTCTCCATACCCTCATTTCACTGCCTCTTCAAATGTTTCCTTCCTAGTGCCCCTTCTTTGGTAGTGTACCAACCCACTTAGAAGCCTTTAAGTGACCATAAATACCCTTCCTCTCTGCCCTCCCTTTGCATTCTCTCAGTAACCCATGTGCTTCTACCACTATTCAGTCGAGTAACCGGTTGAATGCTCATTGCTCAATGCTCCAGGCACTTACCACTCCATACAACCCATCTCAACACACCCAGACTACGCTTCTTTAATGGAATTATTCATCTTATGCATCAAAATAAGCCCAATCTTATAACTAATAATGTACCTTATCTGGTAAGGACAAATAACTTAGCCAGCACCCCAAACTCTCTACAGACGCTGCCAGTTTATGCACTGCTGCCCATTTGCATATTATCATTATTCTCTACGCCCCATCCAACTTATTGTGACAGGTAACCTCTCACTGACTCATTCTTCTGCTGCCCTGACCTCTTGTTATTTGTCAAATTGTATTGTTCTCAGATGCCACAGTGGGCATTTCTGCATGCTGTTCATCCTTTTTCCTGCTCTCTCTGTGAGTCGCCAATCTGCGCTCAGACGCCCACTTCCCAAATGACACCCAAAGTGCAGTTTCCTTATGTTTCGTTCCCTCATAGTTCCTTACAGTACCACCACACCAATTGCCCATTTTTGGGTGCCCTTTTATGCAGGGGGAATAAGAGGGTACAACACAAGAAATTGCCACCATGGGACTGATCCTTCTACACCCCAAAGGGCCCCCTTTCAATACTGTCAATTTCATTGCTCCTTTTTTAGTGTAACAGTGGGGGCAATGTACACACAATGGGGGACACATTTCTCAGTATGCCTCTTGCCTTCAGTGACTGTACATCTGTTTTCAATACAACCATCTCAAAAGACCTTATAACATGCCCCTTAGGGCAGAAGGGGTTGCACTAAAATGATGGGAATTACTGCCCCCCAATAATCCCACCACATGGTCCATGTTGCCACTTTCAATACCATAACCACAGTAGTCCTGTGTAGTGCCTTCTTGTGGTTAGTAATAGAAACTGTCAAAAGCCTGTTCCCTGGTACCCCTTCCTGCCCCTAGCCCTTTTGGGTCACCCCACATGGAGGTGGGGGCAAAAAACTCTATTGGTAGCCCCACAAAAAATATGAATCAGTGCTGCCTATCACCTCACAGCCCCTTTAATACTGCTCCCCCAAATTTGAGCACCCCCCACAAACTAAGAGAAGGATTTGAACCCTGGTTGTTAGACTGTATATTGGGAACTTACCCACTGGACCTCACCGGCTTCCATGGCTGTAACTGTCTGATTCTACTTATATTATGGGTATACTATTTCATGAACAATGGAAACCACAGGCAAGGCCACCAAGGCCTATATGTTTTTGATAGTGTCTCTTGCATTGTAGTGTACCACCATGGAGCTATAGCTCAGTGGCAAGGTCTTGTGCTATTTGTGGCAGAAGCTTCCCCGCTACAAGGTCTTGCATTTTGATAATGCTGTTAATGTATCTTAAGGTGGCAAACCATAAGGGAGGTATTTTCATTAATAATATTATATTTACACTGAAAAACAGAGGGTCAAAATGAGCCATTCTTTTTTTGGACTAGAGTCCAAAAATTACAAATCCTGCACCTACTAACCTTCCCCTTCACGCCCCCCTTTTGCTCAAGGAGTTGAAAGAGGAAGAAAACACAAAACTTTATCTTTATGCATTAATATATTCATTTTTCCTTTAAATGTTGTGTTTTGTGCAGTGCAAATGTAGCCTTCGGGCCACAACTGAGCACTAGTCTGAGAGGAGGGTGCTATATAGATAGTAAAATAGGTTGAATGATGGTGTTTCTTCATTTTGGGGTGACATTTCTTTTTCAAGAGGTAGATCAGGGCAAGATCAGGCTTTTTCTTCACAAGGTCTGCCTCACCCTTGCTGCAGCAGGTAAAGGGATGGGGTGGCTGGCTTTATCTAGCATGGCCTGTCATGCCCTGGCATTGGGGGTTTAAACAACCCAGTCTCAGTTAGAAACATTCAAAGCATGCCTACAAATGCCCTGTTTCAGTATAGAGGATTACTGCAGGCAATTGGGGACCCTGCTAAATGAGAGTGACATACTTATGTGTGGTCTTCAAGTGCCAAAATCGGTAGCTTAAGACAGGTTGGCAGATGTAGAATTCTGCTGAAGATTATATGTTGGAGGTGGTATCATGGCAGAAGCCAGTGACTCTAACCAAAGTAAGCACTGGATGACATTATTTGTAAAGTACAACTGTCATGATGTCGCTCCCAATGATTTCCAGAATGTTGACGGAATCTGGGAGTAGAATGTACTCACGGTTCCAGCTGGGTGTTCGAGGCTCCGGCAGTTATTTCGGAGACCCCTGAAGCAGATGGATGTGTAGGGATTGTGCTGTGTGACAATGGAATAAAGAAGACTTCTTTTCTCCTCCTACTGCTGTGATTCATTTACGAAGAACCCATCTAACATTTGGCAACAAGGATGGGATACGAACCCACGCGTGCAAAGCACAATGGATTGGTATCACCGCTGACAAGCACAGCTACTGCTTGTCGATCGTTGTGGGAACATATTCAATCATTTTGGCTCTTAATTTCTTTTATTCTGCTCAGTTGCCATCCTGTTATTCACTTCACCGGTGACACGCACACCATTTTGCGTGCCTCAAGTTCATCAGTGACACGCTTTGTTATTCACTTCACCTGTGGCGCGCACACCACTTTGCGTGCCTCAAGTTCTTCAGTGATACCAAAAGGGGATGATGGACGGAGAGCTTGAGCAAATCAAAGACTCATCCCCAGTCAACTGATCTGGGTTTAATCCATCATCATTCTTTAGCTCACTCCACCACTAGTGGCGGGCTCACTTTTTCCCCTTATCTCTTGGGAGAGGAGTTGGCCTAACGGCTAGGGCGCTCGACCTCGGACCTGGGGATCTGGGTTCGAGTCTCGGGTAACGACGCCAAAACCTCCTGCGATTCTGGGCAAATCACTTAATCTCCCCGTGCCTAAAATGAATGTGTGTCCGTCCGCATGTAACGTAACTGGTGCTATGAAAGCGCTCTGATACCTGATTCAGTTTGGGTCTAGTTCGCGCTATATAAAACTCTGCAAAAAAATAAAAAATAAAATCTCTTCTCACAGCTACGCCTTTTCACCTGTGTGCCTCTTCTTTAACAGTAATATGCACACTTCATTATATCTTGCGTGTCATCTCCTGTGTCCCTCCCCTACATATCTACTACAACCATTTACGGTGACACACACACCTACCCTTTATGTACAAATTATTAAACATTGCATTGCACATCGTTTCTTTCAGCTTCTTTAATTAGAACTTTCCAGTTTACCCCTGCTGTCGTATTTTGTCCTCCCTGGGGTTCCCTCTCAGTGTTTGGTTTATGGCAACATTGATTCTTAATTGTTTTTTTTTTGTGGAAAATATTTTATTGATCAAAAGCAGAGGCAGTATTTATCAAAGCAATCACAGTTACAATCTTGTCACAGAGCACGTTCATTATCAGCTCATTGTTAACTGCTTTAACAAATAAGTTCAGGAAAGACTGCTCTGCTGTAGAAATCCTTCTTTAAACGAAACACTGGAAATAGTGAAGGGTATAGAAAGGTCTGTGATAGCACAAATGGAATTGAATAAGCCTAAAATTGATTCTGCTGTTGAACCTGTCTATGCCGAGATTGTCCGTACAGGGTTCTTCATTGCCTGAGATATCTTGTCTGCCTATCTAGGTACTGGGAGACCATTCATTGGTCTTCAGGTGTCACAGTGGAGATTGGGTCTCATGGTTGGAGCGCCCCTGGATCGACTATGTGACTAATGAGGACAAAAAAAAACACAAAAAAACAAGAAATAAAAAAAAGAGATAAAAAAAAAAAGAACCTGTCTATGCAATTGGTAATAAACCTAAAACAACCTTCAATAAAGTTCCTAAGATTAAAAAAACAAAGTTTCTGCTTCAGATGTGGCTTACTCTCACACTTAGCCAATGCAAGAAATTGTCCAGCCTTAGGTAAACCTTGTACCAAATGCAAGAAGACTGGTCAGTTTGCTCACTTGTGCAGAAAACCTCACAAGGTAACTACTCTTGAAAACTTTGAAGACTCTTGTGATCCAAATGTCTCTACCATCAAAAGTTTCAGTAGAATTGTACTGTCTATTGATACTGATGACAATGATAATGGACCTTGGTGCAATGTCAACATTGGTGATGTGGAAATTCAAGTGACTGTAGATTCTGGCTCCCCAGTTACTTCAATTTCTGATGTTTTGTTTTTCAAACACTGGAACTCTCTCCAATTATCTCCTCCTGACATTCACACTATCGCCTTTAGTGGTCACAACATCGACATGCTGTGTTTCTTCCTTGATAACATTAGATTGAAAGACAGAGTAATATTCACACAAATTTATGTAGCGAAAAAAGGATACAACATCTTGAGCTGGAAGGACCAAGGGAAATTTGGTATGGTACTGAGACCAGGTACTGCGTGTCCCATTTTTTAAATAGACGTACCAGTAGTTAATCCCTCTTTGCAACAATTGTTACTTAAGCACAACGCCTTATTTGATAACAAGTTAGGTCTTGTGCATAGTTTTGAACATAAAATAATTTTAAAAAAAGACGCAGTACCTGTCGTCCAGAAGGTCAGGAATGTTCCACTATCCATCAGAGACCAATTAAAGCAACACTTGGAGATTTAATGTATCGAGAAGGTCATTGAACTGATTGATTCATCGGAGCGGATTTCTCCGATTGTTGTCGCAAAGAAGAACAACACTAATCATATTAGACTCTATTGATTTGAGCTCTCTCAACTAGAACATTTTTATCAATTGTTTTCCTTTACCGAAAATACAGGAGAGGCTAGCTCTTCTGGGAGGTGCAAAACGTTTCTCCAGCCTATCATCAGGTGGAACTTTCTAGTGATTCACGTTCACTTACCCCATTTAACACTCCATTCGGTGCTTTCGAATTCCTAAGAATGCCTTTCGGCCTGGCTTCGGCCACTTCTGAATTCCAGAAATTAATGTTTAAACTCTTTGGCAATTGTAAAAATGTTCTTGCATATCAGGACAATATTCTTGTATTTTCGAAGAATATTGAAGAACACCTTACGATTCTGAGCGATGTACTACATATTTTAGAGTCTAATGGTTTCATTGTAAAAAAAGAAAAATGCAAATTTATGGTGAGCAATATTGACTACCTAGGTCATCACATATCAGAGTCTGGTATTAAGCCTAAGTCTGACCTTGTTAAGGCAATTTTTGACAGCCCTCCCCCCGAGAACAAAGATCAGCTACGGTCATTCCTCGGGCTTTGTGAGTATTATTCAAGATTTATTGACAGTTTTGCCTTTGAAACAGAGCCTTTAAGAAAGTTTCTCAGAAAAGGTGAACAGTTTACATGGGAGGAGACTGAATCCTCAGCTTTCAGCAATTTAAAAAACCTAATAGTGAAAGCTCCCGCCTTACATCCTTTCGGAGATGATCTCCAATCCATTGTCATGGTTGATGCTAGTGGATCGGAGTAGGTGCTGTCCTCACTCAGTTAGTCGAGGGTGTTGAACGTACAGTGGGTTTCGACTCCAGATCCCTTTCCCTGATGGAAAGCTACTACGGCACCATCAAAAGGGAAGCGTTGGCTTGCGTTTGGGCCACCAAACACTTTGAAACCTTTTTGTGGGGCCGAAAATTTGTTTTAGTCACTGACCACAAATCCCTTGTTTTCTTATTGTCGAAAAAGTATCATGAAAAGGTCAGTCCTAGACTTGTAAGATTACTCTCCAGAATGTTTGAATTTAACTTTGTAATTAAGCACATTCCTGGAGGGAAAAACACTTGTGCTGATTTTTATCCAGGTGTTCCCTACATGAGGAGCACTACACAGAGGATGACTTAGAATGTGTAGTTGGATTGATCGATGGTTTGTTTGTTTCAGGAGGGGCCATCAGCAATTCAGAATGGGTAGATTGCTCTAATTCTGATCAGGTGCATAATACAATTAAGAACCTTATTGCTAAAGGGTGACCTGATGAAAGAAATTTTAGTGAAGGTTTACGCCCTTTTCACAAAGTAAAGGATGAACTCTCCATTGAAAACGATCTCATCATGAGAGGCACTTTGTTAATTCCTCCAGTAACCCTCAGATTAAGACTGATTAATTTTGCCCACCAAGGCCACCTTGGCATGACATGAACCAAAAAACATCTCTGACTATACAATTGGTGGCCAGGGATGGATGTCGAAGTAGAGAACTTTGTAGGTCATTGTACCAGATGTTCCATGGCTGACTAATCTTTAAAAGTACGCAACACTCCCCTTTTTCCAGTTGTCTTTTCTAATGGGCCTTGGGAAAAACTAGGCATTGATTTTATTGGCCCAATGTATAACCTCAAAATCAACATGTGATTTGCTTTAGTTGTAGTTGACTACTTCTCAAAATGGGTGAAGTGTAGATTTTTACCTGAACCCTCTACCACAGCTGTTATGGATTTACTTAATGATCTTTTCCGATGTAAAGGTGTTCCCAAAGTCATTGTCACTGTCCCATTCCATCCAATTTTTTTTTTAAACATGGGAGTCAAACATTTAACTGTTGCCCTTTACAGTCCCCAAGGCAATGGCATGGTAGACACGGTGAACAAGATGTTAAAAGAAACTATTCGGATGGCCTCCGTTCAAGGAGATTCTGTTCAAGAATCTGCCCAAGAAAGGTTATGGAGTTACCATAATACTCCACACTCTGTGACTGGCACACCTCCTTTTGTATTATTGAAAGGTCATTTTGGTTCTTTCAAACTCAGTCCCAATTGCGTTTTGGAACAAACTAAATGTTCAAACAAGATTCCTAATCCTGAACATGTGCGTGATACAGCTACTAAAGCTCAAGTCAAAATGAAGCAAGTGTATGACACAAACAAGAAAGTGAGAGACATTCAATTTTTTTTGGGAGATTTTAAAGTCAAAAGGCCAGCCGGAGTCAAAAGTCATACAGGCACATGCATCAAGCATTTAAGAAATCGCAAAATTTGTGAATCACAAAAAAATGGCATTTGCGATCGCAAGTTACAGTGTAGCAATGCATCACCGTCATTTTTGCGAAAAACTGTATTTTTTCGCAAAATTAAAGAATCGAAAATTTTTCCTGAGAAAACATTTGCGAATCTTTATTTGCGACTCTCAAATAGAAAATCGCAAATAAAGAATCGCAAATGAAATGCATAAAAAATCGCAAATAGCGGTTTCCTTGGAAATCGCAAAATTGCCATCGCAAAATAAGAAGGAACACAACCAGGTGGTAATCATGAGTGCAAATTTCACACAGCTGCAAATCAACTGAAACTGATTTAAAGACACACACAAAGGCGAATCAATGAGCGCATCTTCAGAGTCCGCATAACTTTGCTAGGACAGCATGAGGACGAGATATACGATAAGTATAGGCTTAATGCAGCAATGATCCATGATCTCATCAATGAATTGGACCCTATCCTGCAACGACAGACTCGTAGGACCAATGCTATCCCAACGCATGTACAGTTTTTATGTTGCCTACATCTACTGGTGTCAGGCAGTTTTCAGGGTGTAATCGCAGTAGCAGGAGGTGTGTAGCAAAGCACAATGTCAAGAATATTTAAAGCATTCCTTGATGCCATGATGGTCCGGATAGGCTCACATATCAATTTCCCTACCACAGCCCATGACATTGCCAAGACTAAGCAGGAGTTTTACCAGATTGCAGGCTTCCCAAAAGTTTTAGGTTGTATTGATTGCACCCATGTGGCAATATGTCCCCCTGCAGCACAGTAATATTTGTATAGGACTAGGAAATGTTATCATTCCCTCAATATTTAGGCTGTGTGTAATGCCATTAACATCATAACGGACATTGTGGCGCAATTTCCCGGCAGTGCACATGATTTATATATTTTCAGGCAAAGTGGCATATACACCCGTCTTGCAAGGGGAGAATTTGGAGAGGGACATCTGCTAGGTAAATATGGGCAATAGCTCAACATATTCATTGTACGTATGTCAATGTCAAACAACCACTGACACCCTTTGCTTCCTCACATGTAGGTGACAGCGCATACGCCTTGCGGAATTACCTCATGACACGTTACCTCAATCCTACAACTGCGGCCCATTAAAGGTACAATGCAGCACATATATCAACCAGGAACGTCAGAGCGTACATTTGGGCTGCTGAAGAGCCGATTCAGACGCCTTCATAAGACCGGTGGAGCACTGAAATACAACCCTGAACAATGATGCAACATAGTGACAGCATGTGCCATGCTGCACAACATTGCGACAAAGGGAGGTTTGGAAATGGAGCTGTCTGACAGCGACTCGGAGGATGGGAACCAGCAAGTGCAACACCACCGTGCCCTACAAGGATCAGGCGCTGGAGAAGGGCGCAGGAGAAGATTGGAGATCACACAAAATTACTACTAAGGTGAGTAATGATTACACAAAAACAATATTTTGCAAGGAAAGTAAGCTTTATGTAAGGAAATAATGACCAGGGTGTTCAAGCACACTTTCAATGTGACTAGTGGCACAAGAGTCTTGGTAATAAACATGTATAGATGAAAAGGAATGAATACTTGAAAGTCAGTAATAAGGTCACATTGTAACAATGGTTACGTCACCATCTTTAAAATCATTGTACATGGACATTGTAACAATGGTTACGTCACCATCTTTGAAAATCATTGTACATGGGAGCCTAGCACTTTCTCCTACGAACACCCAGACGCCTGTCAGTGGCAGCATCTCATGCCTCACGTTGGGAGTGGAGGGGGTGCTGCCGCGTGTGTTGCATCTCACTGCAGTGGCAACTGGAATTATTGTACTGCCCATGCTTGAGGCACACTCACTACTCTCTTCCTGCACAGACATGTTGCCTGCAGTAGTGGATGCATTCATCATCTCAACAGCATTGGTCACCTGGTCTAGTGCTTTGGCTACATCTCCGCTCCAATGACACATTTGGGTTTGCATGGTCACGGACCTACGTGCCAGCAGTGCAGTTGTAGTGGCCAGCCTATTGTTTGATTTCACATGCAGTTTGAGGTGCTGCATAAGTTGGCGATGCTGTCTATTTTGAGATGCATGTCCCTCCTGCATGACCCTGGTCAGTTCCTGCACACTACTGGACAGTACTGCTATGTTGCCTGCCATCTTTGCAATTTCCATCTTCACTAATCGTGTGTTCTTGCTCTGCAGGCGATGTGTATGAAGCATCTGTCCCTCCAGGCCACCCCAGACCTAATTTGTCTGCTCCGCCTGCTGTGTTCTACGTGCTCTACATCTTCTCCGTCGCACTCTGAGATTGCCTCTGCGGATCTGTGTTGGTGGAGTTGTGATGGTGGTACTTTGGCGAAGGCTGCCCTTAGGTGTTGCATTGGCCTCATCATCTGACGCCATGAGAACCAGTGTTGGGACAGGTGCCCTACGGGAATTTGGTACACGTGACTGTTTAGTTGGCAGAGCTGGTGTGTCCTCGTGTTCAGATTCGCTGGAGTGCTGCAGTTCCTGGACCTCACAATCCCCAGCCTCAACACGTTCTGCATCTGTGAGGTTAAACAGTGCAAAAACAGCATTAAATCATGCTTGTGAGGTCATGTCACAGTTGACAATTATTACATTTGTCATTAATTTGAACATCAGCTACACTATTTGTATTCATTTTTTTGCATATGTGTCTGGTTGTCATTGTAACTGCTTGCCCTGCCTACATCTCCCATAATGCACTTCCATTTTTTATAACAAATGTAGTTAATGCTTTACAGTGTGCACTTATGCTTTGCAGAGCTCAGGTTGTGACTTAAGTAATTGGGACAATGGCAACATGCATTCCTCTTACCTTCAGATGTGTGTGCAGTTCCTGAGGTGTCCAGCTGAGTCACACCAACAACAGCTTCAGGCTGGATTGTGGATTCCACCAAGTCCTCCAGGCTAGTGTTTCCAGTGTCTGTTGGTGTTCCCCCTCCTGTTTTATTTGCCTCCTTCAGCCGGTCTGCAATGCACAACTTAGCCCGACTGCGCAGATCGTACCATCGCTTTTTTAGCTCTTCATTGGTGCGGTGTGTCACCCCAATTGCATTTACTCTGTTCTGGATCCGGATCCATATTTTCCGTTGCTCCTGCTCTGGTACTTTCAATGAAGCTTTGCCAAACAGCTTATCATGGCTGTGGACTACTCCCTCAATGAGTGTTTCAATTTCTTTCTCTGAAAATTTTAATTTTCTTTTCCTGCCTGTTTGGCTGTCCTCTAGTGTTTATGCAGCTTCCATTTTTAGTTGGTTGCCAGGTGTTTGCAATCTCTCTCTCCCACTCCTGTTCTGCTCCCAGAGCCAGCTCCCTCCTCTCCCTGAGCCTCTGCACTGAGAATGAGGCTTGGAGTGCTCACTTCCTGGTTCTGATGTCATCAAGATGCATCAATGTGTGACTCAGGAAATTGCAATTTCGCTAATTGCGAAATCGCTAATTGCGATATCGCAAAAGCCACAAATTGCAAATAATTCTGCGATTTTTAGCGATTCTTTAATTTCTCGCAATTTTTATGATGCATCGCGTTTAGCGATTCCTTATTTGCGATTCCTTAAAAATCGCAAGTAAGGAATCTCAAATTCATAGAATGATGCATGTGCCTGTTAATTCCAAATTCTTTCCTATGACTGGCATTGTTAAAGTCTCCAAACATGCGGTTCTACTAGATTCCGGCAAGTGGTGGAGTAAAAGGAATGTGGTATTAGTGAATAACAACGTATGTAATAACTCTCATTGTGCTATTCCTTCTGATTATTCTCCTTTATCCTCACCAGATGTTCATTTTTCAACTTAACCAAATGACACTTCATCTCACCACACTGCACACCTGTTGTGGTGATACTTCCTCTTCTCAAAAAGTTCTTAGTGAAGATTGTTCCATGTCTGAACATGCTCAAACTCACTTCTGTTTGTCAAGAGTGGAAGGAAGTGTCTGCACTGACGCCCCTACTGGTGGTCCTTTCCCCAGTACATCAGCTACCGTTCCAAGAGAGAGCAAGAGGAGACCATGTCCTCCTCATTATTTAAAATATTATATTCTTAATTGATTTCCTTTGTTTTTCTCCTTTGTTTTCTTTTCTTCTTTGTTCTTCACTTTTGAATTGTATCTTTTTTTTCCTGGTATTCTGTTTAGTAGCTTTAGTAGCTTAAGGTTACCATTTGCTCTATTGTTAATGCGGAAGATGTGTCATGATGTCACGCCCAATGATTTCCAGAATGTTGATGGAATCTGGGAGTAGAATGTACTCAGGGTTCCAGCTGGGTGGTCGAGGCTCTGGCAGTTATTCCGGAGACCTCTGAAGCAGCTGGGTGTGTCGGGATTGTGCTGGTTGACAATTGAATAAAGAAGACTTCTTCTCTCCTCCTACTGCTGTGATTCATTTACGAAGAACCCATCTAACAATAACCCTCTTCTTAAGTCTATTATTATGCTGTAGTTGATGTTGCATTACTACAAGGCAGCTGGAAGAACTTAATGGCAGAGAGAAGCTTTAAATCTGCTTGCTGACATTTCACTTGTTCATGTTGATCTGTGATGAGGCCTATAGAGTGGAGGACCAAAGCATAGACATTTGCTCAGCGATTGAGTGAGTGTACCATCTATCTTTTTAAAGAGGCATGTGATAGAGGAACATCTGCTCTACAGTACTCTGATTGGGGAAGAAGGACAGAATATACTCCCTTAAAACAAAAATATGTACACTACCTCACCGCTTCCATGTATGAGTACGAAATGATGCTTTTCTGGTGGGGGGTTTGCCATGTTTGGTTCATAAATGTGCAAAGTAAGTGAGGTTCTTCCCAGAATATCAGTAGCACACCCTTTGGGAGCATCCAGAGGCCAAGAATGTTTAACACTCCTTTGGGGGTATGAGGCCAAGGAAACTTTGGAGAGCTTGCTCCAATCCTCCGCAGGAGAGAAGGACACTTGAGAAACATAACAGAGGAAACCAGGCTTCACAAAAAATGGTCAGGGTGGTGCAATGAACTCTAGCAGGCAATTTTAACCCCCCCCCTTCCCCTACTGTGGGACCAGGATCCCCATAGCATATCTCTTTGGAACAGTTTTAGACCTCTTCATACCTCCTTCTCATTGCCTCTTCAAATGTTCCCGCCTAGTGCCCCACCTTTGGTAGTGTACTACCCATTTTCAAGCCTTTAAGCAACCATAAACACCCTTCCTCCCTGCCCTCCATTTTCATTCTTTCAGTAACCCAGGTGCTTCTGTCAATGTTCAGTTTCCAGGGACCGATTGGATGCACATTGCTCACTCCTCCATGCACTTGCCACTCCATACAGCCCCTCTCGGCACACCCAGTCACCGCTTTTTTAACGGATGTATACATGATTTGATTCACAATAACCCGATCATATAACCAATCATACACCTAATCTAGGGGAGAAAAATCATTTGGCCAGCACCCCAAACTCTCTGTAGACACTGCCAATTCATGCACTGCTGCCTATTTGCATGGCATGATTATTCTCTATGCCACATTCAACCAATTTTAACAAGTAACATCTCTCTGCCTTATTTGTGTACTTCCCAGACTCCCTCTTTATTTACCAAATTGTGTTGCTCTCAGATGCCATAGTGGGCATCTCTGGGCATCTCTGCATGCTGTTCACACTTTATCCTTCCCTCTTTGTCAGTAGCCCATCTTTGCTCAGATTTCTATTCTCCAAGTATCACCCAAAGAGCACCTTCCTTCTGTTTTTGTACTTAACATAAAGCCTTTCAGTTCCACCACACCTTTTTTGGGTGCCCCCTTGTGCTGAGGAAATAAGAAAGAAAAGAAATTACCCCATTTCCCATTGGACCCCTTTCTATATTATCACTTACATCGCCCCTGGAGGCAATAAACAAAAAAAGGGGGGACACACTTCTCAACATGCCTCCTTTCTTCAGTACCTATACATCTGTTTTCGGTACGACCATCTCAAGGGATATAATAACATGCCCTGTGGGGGAGGGGAGTGCAATCAAATTGTGGGGTTTATTGCCTGCCAAGAATCCCATGGTCCATGTATCCCTTTCAATGCTAAAACCACAGTAGTCCTCTGTGGTGCCTCTCTGTGGCTTGTACCGGAAACAGTCAAAAGTATTTTTTCCCCAGAGTTTTATAGAGCTCAAACTTGACCTGAAGTTATCAGGTATCAGAGCGCTTTATATGACCAGCAGTTGCATTACACAAGGACACATTCATTTTATTAGGCACGGGGAGAGATTTGCCCAGAATCACAGTATGTTGAGGGGAGTTAATAGTGGAATCCCTACACGCTGAAATTATAGACAAATCCAGCACTACGGTCAAACAGCGAATGCATCTTAATTCCATAACATGTCCTCTAGCTAGGAAAGTAATGCCTAAAAACCAAACAGCCCTTCAACTGGACCAAAGACTCATCCACAGCTATTTCTTTCCCTGGAGCATAGATCTCTGAAAGTTGATCTACAAAGTGATCATGGACAGGCCGAATCTTAAAAATACAGTCACAATCATGAAGCATTATGAACAAAATGCAGCATCCAAAGCAGAAGCAAATACTGATCATGACTCATGGTTGCAGGAAATATAACTGCTGCCATCAAGGGACTTGCAGACCAATATGAAGACAGCAATGGGTTCCTTATCAAGCCCATCAAAAAAGTTAATCCCAAGAACTTCATTAACTCATCCAAATGTGTGGGAGTCAACTGGCAAGGTCTGGTGTGGCTTACATCTGGCACTGTTGTCTCTTAAATACTGTTCAGCATACAAATTAGTCTGGTCAACAATCTCATCCAAAAATACATCATCCATAAATAACTGAAAGAAATTTACAGCCAAACAATTTTCAGTATTCACTCTAAACCCTGCCACACCTGTAAGGGCAGGCAACACAGGTTGCATCATATTTGGGCAACCCAGTGTTCAGCACTTCCAATGGGAAGCCTTTCAGCCCCAGGCTGCAAACAAGAAGCCTCTTGCTGCACTATCAGCACGTCAGTGTCCTCTTCTAAAAGAGGCACTTCCTCTGCTCAGGGAGTGGCTTCATCATCAGATGATTCCTCTCAGACAGAAAATTCACTGCCAGAATCTTGGAATTTCTCCTCTGCCTCCGATGCAGAGTCAGTCTCATAACCATGGTCGGAGGAAGATTCGAAAAGCATACTTACAACCTCCTGAGCAATAACCTTGTGATTAGCCATAATTCTTACTAACAAAAGTAACTTGACAAATAAGTCAACATTAACCATCAGTGTGTAAAAAAAAATAATAAACAAAGTGTGGCTTCATAAAATCGAAAGTAAAACTACTGGTAATCTGAAAGGAAAAGGCAGTCCGTACAAAGCACACAAAGACCTCAATATTAAAAAACAACACCACTCACTTGCCTGAGACAGCTAGACTCAGGATCACCTGCACCTGCACCTACTGTACACAGACACAGCAAGCACCAACAATTTCCCACTAGAAAGGAAAAACAAAAGAAAATGACACACAAGACAACACAATACACATTGTGCACAATTCCCAGGAAAATTTCACACACAATAAAACAGAAGCTAAATATGTTGCTATTATTACAGAAACAGTAAAAAGTATTAAAGAAGTGTTCTTACCAACCCCATGCAACTACACAAACTTCAGATCTACCAGTACCAAAACCGCAAGAAGGCGTTGAAGCAGATGAAATCAAAAGCTTTGCACTAGACAAAAACCGAGAAAAAGACATTACAATCACAAATGCAAATGATAACAAGAAATAAAACAGTTAACAATATAAAACCCTATGTCTGCCTATCACTAGCCAAATGTCAGCCACAGACATAGCCAGCCAGTTGACACACACAGCCAGCAAAATCTTCAGTTCAAACACACCATCAGTCAAGTACCAGTACACACACACTGCCAGCCAAGCGCCAGTCCACACACACTGCCAGCCAAGCACCAGTCCACATCCACCGCCTGCGAAACACTAGTTCACACACTGCCAGCCACACACACCACCAGCCAAACACCAGTCCACGCATTCCACAAGCCAAGCAGGCACCAGTCTATACATACCACAAGTGCCAGTCTACACACACTACCAGCCAAGCGCCTGTCTACTCACACCGCCAGCCAAATGGCAGTACACATACAACCATACTAATGCCAGAACACACACACCATCAGCTAAACTCCAGTTCACACACACACACACACACACACACACACTGAAGCATTCTGTGGTGACTAGTGGGCCTAAAATATGGCCTATCTGGCCCTGGGGCAGTGGCAGAAAACAAACTTTGCCCAAGGGGCTCTTCCCTGACATATAAATTTAAACTCCCTGATGTCTAGTGGCTTTCTACCCCTCTTGGAGCAGATGTTTTTGCAAGTAGCACGCCGTAACCCAAAAAGGATTAGTGATGAATTAGTATAGGGAAATACGAAATTAACGTAAGCGGTGGACATGTGAGTCGGTTATTTGGATTATGAAAGGATAGTGGCGGGATAGAAGAGGGAAGCGTTTGCATTTATATTGCACTTGGTACCCCAGATGATGCATCAAAACACTTTTCAGTGAGTAGCATGCTACTCCTGAACCCAAACAGGATTAGTAGGCAATTAGTATCGGGAAATAGGAAATAATTTGAGGGGTGGACATGTTATGTTATGTTATATCCATTGGTAGCGCGCTCGGATACTCGTGAGGGTCCCGGCGCGAAGCCAGAGAGGAACAAGGAAAAGCTGTTAAGCAAAAGAATTAGCCTCAAGTTTCCTTTTGAACACAGCTGGGTCCTGGATGGACCGCAAAGCAAGGGGTAGGGCATTCCAGGCTACACTTGCCTTCACCACTAGAGAAATACCACCCAACCTCTGGAGCTTAAAGCGTGGGACCCGAGCAAAACGAAGGGACATAGATCGGAGAGCATGTGGAGGAAGGTAAAAGGAGAAGCGCCGCTGAAGATAAAGGGGGCCATAACCATGGAGAGCACGGTGGGCCAAAACCAGAGATTTGAATTTGACCCTGTCTGCCACAGGCAGCCAATGAAGAGAAAGCAATTGAAGAGCCACACTATTCCTCGCCGAAATGCCCAATAGCAGTCTGGCCGCCATATTCTGGACCACCTGGAGCTTTTAAACAGGTAGCCAGGGGCACCAGCATAGAGGGCATCGGCGTAGTCCAAGCGTGACAAAATCAAGGCACACGTGACAGTTTCTCTTGCTGCTTGCGGGAGGAGTGGAAAGAAGTTCCTCAGAGTCTTAAGAAGGCCGAAACAGCATCCGGCCAGTTTCTTAATGTGTGTTGTGAAATAAAGACTCTCATCGAACCACACTCCCAGATTTTTACCAGGCTGTCCCAAGGAGAGGGGCAGATGAGAGTCAGGTGGCCCCAACTGCTCTCGTAAGTCAGCGGGGAGATTACCATAGAGAAAAATCTCAGATTTTTGTTTGTTGCACTTACGCTGTGCATCCGCCAGCCATTTAAAGATGGAAACTAGGCACTGTTGTGCCGCTGCAACGGAATCTGATGATTTGTCCCAGGTAAACAACAACTGAGTATCATCCACACAGGCCATCACCTTAGCCCCAAGTTCCTCTGCCAGATATATCAGTGGCGTAACATAAATGTTAAAGAGGAGAGGGCTAAGGGAAGGAGGGCGCCAAATCTGCTCAACCCGCTCCTCCCAGAAAGACCTAAGCCAACCCCAAACAGCTCCGGATATACCAATCTCTGCTAGACGGGCCAAGAGAAGAGCATGTGGGACCGTGTCGAACGCGGCCGATAGGTCCAGCAAAATTAGTGCTGCCCTCCCGCCGGCGTCGAGAAACTCCCATATAGCCTCCGCCACCTCTACTAAAACAGTCTCAGTGCTGTGAGAGGCTCGAAACCCAGATTAAGCTGGGTGCAGAAGTGCCTCAGTCTCCACATATTCTGTAAGTTGTTTATTGACCACCTTCCCACAGACCTTGGCGATAGCCAGAAGAAGAGAGATGGGTCGGTAGTTCCCTGGATTCAGAGACTTTTTTTAAGAAGTGGCAAGATCTTCGCCTGGTTCCACCCCTGAGGAACAGCCGCTGTCTGAAGAGACAGATTGACGATGCATTTCACCTCTATATGTACGCTCTCTCCCACACCTGCCAGAAGCCTGGCCGGGCAGGGGTCAGAAGGGGAACCGGACTTGAGCCCCCTGAGGATTTTAAGAGATTCCAGGGGGTCAACTGCTCTAAATGCTGACAAAGAGCAGGTGGAAGCGGCAGTTTGCACGCCAAAGGCCCCTCATGGCCACAATTACCAAAAGGAAATGTAGCCTGGATGGCCTGAATGTTATCTCTGAAGCAGCATGAGAGCGTGGTACACCAGGCGAGAGAAGATGGAGTCATACTCGCTTAAGCCGCGGTGACCTAAAACTCTGCACTATGGCAAAGATTTCTTTAGCATTGTTCCTGGCAGAATTAATGCGGGCTGCAAAGAATTGCCCTTTAGCTACAGCAATGGTGTCAAAGTAGATTTTTTGCATTGCTCTGAGCTTCCTCTTGGCTATGGGGCAGTAGCCACTCCTGCGCCAAGCACGCTCCAAAATCTTGCAATCATGGTTAGCAGCTTTAAGAGTCAAATTGAACCAAGGTTTAGAGGGTGCATCTCTGGCAGGTCTGACGGGTCGAAGAGAGGTTACATGTGAGTCTATTAGTTGGATTGAGAAGGATACCACAGGGATAGAAGAGGGAGGGTCTAGAACGTGTTTATTTGGAGATCATAGCAGCAGGAGGAGGGAAGAGTCATAGGGAAGGGTATAGAAGGCTTATTTGGGAGATCTGAATAGTAAAAGAGGTTTCAGATGATGCAAAGAGTGATAGAGGAGGGACAAGTCCAGAAATGGTTATTTTGGGGATCATAGTAGTGGAATGGGGCTTGAGATGAGTCAGAGGGTGGAGGAAGAGTATATATTGAGAGAGGTATAGGATGTGAAACACTCTTGTGCATTGGAGAGATTAGTACATTGAGGTTTGGGATGAGTCAGAGAGTGGAGGTATTTTGAGAGAGGTATAGGGTGAGGTATAGTGTAGTGCAGTGGAGATGCTGAATTAGGAGTAAAGTAATAAATAAAATGATACATAAGTACATGGAAGTTATATATGTATAAGGAAGGTACTATATCTAGATTTAAGTTACATATGATAAACTCAGACTTTTGAAGTGCTGGTGTACTTTAAGCTAATGTATTTGTTTTTATATCTTGTTTGATTGATTTTTAATTCAATAGTGAAGCAATTGTAGATGAATAGTAATGATAAAAATTTACTTAATTATGCAGTGAGTCAAACATGTCAAACATTGAATAATATAACCATATGTAACATGTACATTTGTTAGGCAGAACTAACAAATATCTATATGTTTATAAACATGATTATTACACACATTTATACAAAGGAATACACATATCTAGGTGCAAGTATATAAACCAAAAATGTGCTTATATACACAGGGCTATGCTGTATATATATGTTGGAGTATGATGGTTATGTGGGGAAGAGCCAACTGTGGAGTAGTATTCTGAATATAAAGTAGTTATCAGTGGATCTTATGTTTGGGATCAAGAGTTCCATAGTTTGGCGGCTGGAACAGAGAAGTATGTGCCACCTTTGGTTTTTTCCTTGTATGGTGGGATTGTGAGGTGAGGTGACAGTCTAGCGCGGAGGTTCCATTGTTGAATGCATTTGGTGATTTTATTGCTGATGAAGAGCAGGCCTTTTTAATGCATCGCTTTGTGGGTGATACAAAGTAGCTTGAGTTTGGATATTCTGGCAATCGATACCCAATGTAGGGGCTTCAAGGCAGGGGAAATGTTGGCTTGTAGTGTTATATGTAAGAGCAGTCTGTCAGCAGAGTACTGAATCTGTTGCAGTCTTTTCATAGTTGGTAAAGATGATCCATGGTAAAGGTTATTGGCGTAATTGAGTTTAGACAAAAATAAGAGAGATAGTAGCCTGAACCTTGTGGGGAAATCCCAGGTGTGGAAAGATGTGTTGCAGATCTTTAATAGTAATGAAGCTTGATCTTGCTAGTTTGGCCACTTTGGCATTCATTGATAACTGGAGTCGGTGGTAATTCTGAGTTTTTTTATTTCCTTAGATACTTTTGGCGCTGTTCCAAGATGGTCAGGCCAGGTGGCGAGTAGGTCATAATTTTTCCAAGTGCCACATGCTAGTATTTCTGTTTTAGAAGCATTCAATTTGAAATGGCTCCATGTCATCCACTGATCAAAGGCTCTGAGGCAACTGAAATTTTGTGAGTTTCCATTTTCGTGGCGCTTTCCAGTTTAAGGAATATTTGTGTAGCATCTCCATAGCTATAGTGTGTGAGGTGAAATTTATTGATCAGTGCTGGTAATGATTTAATGTAGATGTTGAACAGCATGGGTAAGATGATAGAGCCCTGAGGGACCCCTCCTTTTGTGAAGTATGGTTTGGACGAGAAAGGTAGGGTATGGATGACATTTGGTCTGTTCCTATGGCCAATCTGCCCCAAGGGGGAGGCAGAAAACAGTCAAAACATAGCCCCAATAAAGGGGAGCAACCCTTGCCTAAGGGGCGGCTCCTCAACAAATAAATCTAAAACTCCTCTTGTCTAGTGGCTTTCTGCCCCCATGGGGGCAGATGGGCCTAGAAATATGGCTGATCTGGCTCCAGTGGGGCAGAAAACAGCCAGAATATTGCCCCAATAAAGGGGTGTGAACCTTGACCAAGGGGTCACTCCCCGACATATGCAAAATACATTTCCCTGGTGTCAATTGGGCTTCTGCATCCCCCTAGATGACAGATTGGCTGATCTGTCCTCTGGGGGGGGGGGGGGCACGCAGAGTTACCCAAAAATAAATCCCCCAAGGGAGCGAAACTTACCCAAAGGGTTGCTTTCCGTGATCAGTGTTATCAGAACATACCTAGCTTCTAGTGGGTTTCGATCCCCCTAGGGGGTAGATCAGCTGAATCAGCCCATTGAAGGGACTGAAACACAGATATTTTTGCCCACCCCAGGGAAGTGACTCTTGCTTAAGGGTTCACTCGCCCATCAACAGAATGAAAAATCCCTGGTGGTCTAGGCTTATGGATTCCTGCTCCACAATCGCTGTCCCGCAAAGCTGGAAGCCAAACCAAACAGGCATGGGGAAAGGAAAAACTGTTTCCTTTCCCCCTGCATCTGCAATCCTCTCCTCTCCTTGGACTCACTGGAAGCAGATGGCTTCCAGTGCATCACCGAATGCATTTAATGATGATGTTGCCGATGGGTGGGCTGGGGGTGACAGCGGTAGGTCTTCCGCTGCCAACCTTGGTGCTGGGGTTAAAAGGGGCAGCCTACGGGGGGAGCCCTAGTATTTTTCCCGTGAGTATGCGCAAGGATGGAACAGTTCGGTTCTCAGCACACGCCCACCGTGGCTGAGGACGGATCCGTTCCATCCTCAGCACTGAATGGGTTAAGGGGAAGGCATTTCGATCTTACCCCCTAGTGCAATGCTTTTTTTCTTGGGGCCATTCTCATCTTTGTCTGTATTGCCCTCCGACTCTTTTCCTCCCACCATCATATGATTTAATGTCATCTGATAATTATAATAATGCTATAAATAGTAAAAATAATAAT
Organism: Lissotriton helveticus; assembly: GCF_964261635.1. Taxonomy (NCBI): domain Eukaryota; kingdom Metazoa; phylum Chordata; class Amphibia; order Caudata; family Salamandridae; genus Lissotriton; species Lissotriton helveticus. The sequence goes on from NC_136069.1 coordinate 754,982,753, forward strand.
AATAATAAGTAATCAGTGAGTGAACATTGGCAGCTATATGAATTTACAAAATGGGAAAGGACAGGAGAGAGAGAGAGAGAAAGAGAGAGAGAGAGAGAGAATTAGGCTTTTGTTTTAGACAGAGCACGATATACTTATTGTCTGTCTCGACTAGACAGTCTCTGTGTGGAATGAAGACAACTCGTGCTTGTTTTGTGTTGAGAATACATGTTCTCTCTCTTCAGTGTTTTCATTTGCTTGCTGGTTCATTGTGCTCAGGGTGCCCCACGCAGCTGGCAGTTGTACTGGGCTCCACCCTTGTCTCTGCTTCCCATCTGATAAGAACTCGCTCTGACTTGTGTGTTGTTCTGTTTATGTAGTGACCTGGGGTGGCTTCACCCCATGTGCCCCTCCTCATCTCTGATGATCTAGTTCCTGTATCTCTAGCATTGAGAGAGAGACAGAGAGAGAGAGAGAGAGAGAGAGAGAGAGAGAGAGCGAGCGAGCGAGAGAGAGAGAGAGAGAGTGTGTTTTTTTACTGATATGGCTGTTTATAATTTCGTATTCAGAGTGTCTGCAGACAGAGGTTGTTTAGAAGTTGTAGCAGGAAAAAAAGCAGAATATATATATATAGAGAAGACGCAGCATTATCAGAGGTGGCAGAGACTCAGTTGGCTCCACGCCTGGGTATTGTGGTTGCATAGAAATTACTATTCTTTTGACTTGTAATACAAGTTAATTTTCTTGCTTTGCAGCTAAAATACCACATTTGCCTTTCCTTCCCTTTTCCCTCCTTGTCATCCAGTACTCATAATTGCTGTCACTTCTGACTGCAGGCCCCCACTGAACCTGTTCTCTGCTATAGTCAGAGGCGGAGTTGGATTTAAACAGTGCTTTAAATGGGCCGGTACTCACATGTACTGAGTACCGGCACTTCTTATTTTTGATCACTCTGAGTACCGCCACTTCTCTACTGCCTTGGAGAGTACCGGTACTCATGAAGGGTAGGCGTATTGGCCTGTAGTGGTGGTAGCCTGTCTCTTTGACAGCCAAAGCGCTTTTTTAGCCCTGAGCGGAGCCCCCGCTGAACTATTCAGCGTGAGCTCAATTGCATGATATTCGGTGTTCACCTTCATGCTGTGTTGCAAGGAATCGAGGCAGCATGGTGACAGCACAATGAGGACAGCCATGGGAGGTAAGGAGGTTAAAAAGGCTTGAATCCCACCTCATTCTTTTGTGTGAGTGTCTGTTTATGTTTGTCCGTGTGCCTGCTTGTGTGTGCGTGTTTTTGTGTGAGAGAAAAGCAAGAGAAATATTACAAAATAAGGAAATGTTAAAATCTCACTGTGTCTGTCTCTAGTTTTGTATAATGAACTAACCTGTTTTGTTTATAGAAACACATTTCTCATGTTTGGTATGTGCTGCAACTAGGGTGACCAACTGGCATGGGCCAAATTCAGGACAGTGAGTGTAAAAATTCAGGACAAACGGTCAAAATTCAGGACAATAATTCAGGACAGAAGGTCAAAATTCAGGACAAAACTTTGCAACTAAATGTACGTTTTACAGACACATCAGAGGGGGTCGCGCATTAGTATATAAGTAAATAGACAATCAACATAAATACAAGTGAAAATAAGTTTATATCAGTTTGAGACAATCATGCACTTTACGTTTTTTCGGTATGCGCGCTGTTTTGAGCAACTCTGCAGGTCTTTTTGTGTTATTTCATATGATCATAATCTATTTATATGGTTACTGCACAGGGTTGTTCAGTCTAATATGTTGTTTGCTGGTCATGGTCCTGAGCAAGCATGTGTGGTAAGAGAAGTGGTTGGGAAGATTTGTTCGGATGGACTTTATTACTAGCATCTCATATCTGAGTGCCACTGTGAGATATAAAGTGGCACGCATAGGATGTAGCTAAATGGGTTTTGCACTGCTGGACTGGAGTGCAATTCTCCGAGTGACCAGCTTTGTGTCAGATGCCACTGGATTCAAGCTAGGCTGGCTGATGAGGGGTGTTACCCCGAAACCAGTACCAGGATGCTTGTTTCCGGTCCAGTGAGAACCTGGTTTGGCAGTTCAGGCTGGGGAAACATCCTTTACAACGCAACTTTTACCACGCAGTGCTATTACAACGCAGGTTTTACAACAAAAACCATTACAACGCATTGCGCTGGGGGGCGCTCTAGGATAGGGAATAGATTTAATTTACTATCCAACACCTTCCCTAGTGTCCACGGGTACTGGAGTTGGAATAGTAAATTAAACTATTCACTATCCAGCACCCCAAAGCGCTATGCGTTGTAATGGTATGCGTAGTAAAACCTGCGTTGTAACAGCATGCGTGGTAAAAGCATTCGTTGTAACGTCATACATCCTTCAGGCTGGACTGTTCCCATGAGGCACAGGGTGAAGACTGATTTGCATATGGATGGGTCTGAACTGGGGTGGCGAAGTGAGCTAAAGAATGATGATGGATTCAACCCAGATCTGTGACTGGGGGTGAGTGTCTGAAAAGTTTCAGCGCTCCGTCTATCATCTCCTTGTGTTTGCTTTGTTCACCCTAAGTTGGCAGGGTAGGCCCAGACTTGGGTCCCTTGCTCACTTTGCCACTGGATTCACACTAGCCTGACTGATGAGGTGTGTTACCCAGAAACTGGTCCCAGGATGCTTGTTTCTGGTCCAGTGAGGACCTGGCTTGGCGGTTCGGGCTGGACTGTTCCCATGAGGCACAGGGACAAGACTGATTTTCATATAGCTGGGTTTGAACTGGGGTGGCGAAGTGAGCTAAAGAATGATGATGGATTCAACCCAGATCTGTGACTGGGGTGAGTGTCTGAAAAGTTTCAGCACTCTGTCCATCATCTCCTTGTGCTTGCACTGTGAGATGTAAAGAAGCACACATAGGATGTAGCTAAATTGGTCCTGCCCTGCTGGACTAGAGTGCAATCCTCTGAGTGGCCAGCTTTGTGTCAGATGAATATATTATACATATAATTTTAGCAAAATCAAAAGGTCTTGGCTAATGTGAGGCCTAATCTATTGTGCCAACGTCCATGGGAAAGTACATTTGCTGTAAATGATGATGACATTGCACCCCAGTCTGAAATATGAAAATTGCACCAAGTCACTGAACTGCTGTTGTTCGCATGTACAGTAGAAGAGAGCACAAAGATAGTACCACATCTCACCTGACCCATGTGTTCCTATTTCCAGAGCACTGAAAGTATGCTTTGTCTTAAATCCATACATTGTGCATGAGAAAATGAAAGCAGACTCTGGGAAAAATGAAACACACACATTCTCTTCGTAAAATGTCTAGCCTAGCAGTTTATTTTCTTTTTCTCAGTTGTGCAGAGTCCACTCAAACTGGCTTGAGGGATCTGTAAAAGGAATATGGAAGGGTAGGGGAAGCACATGGTGAAACTATTACAGCACACCACACAATAGATTTCACAATAGCAGGAGTGCAGAGAAACAATTTGTGGGGCTCCCTATAAAGTGTTGTCATAACATGAGTAAACATTTAGAAGGATCACATTAGCATAAAAGCTGTAATCATTGTAGCATGTCTACATAGATGTGCAGATGGTGTATGACATGAAAGCATGACAAGGAAATTGCCTGATCAATACTAACCTTGAGATATTGAAATGTCCACATTATAAGAAAATCCAACCCAAAAAGATGCCAGCAAGAAATACACTAGTAAATCTGAGCGGTAAGCAAGAAGAGAGAATGAAAGCAGGGTAAAGGTAGGAGAGCAGTATAGTTATACCAAGAAGATGAGATTCACAGATGGGACAGTATAACCTAAAGTGTCATGCCCCCTCACGTGCAGCTAGTTTTATGTCTCAGCAGATGTACTAAGGTGATATGTATGTTTTAAGATGAATGAAGTTTCTATTATGATGATGATGAAATAATGCAAACCCCTAAGGTTTACGTCTCCACTGACTGCAGCTTGCAGGACACAAATGACCTCAAATGGTGCATGATATGTTTCTGCTGACTGCTGTAGTAAAATGATGAAGAAGAGCTATAGGAAAGCCATATGTACACTACCTAGCACAGGGCCTTAAGTTGGATTAATACACTGGAGGGTCTGGCAAAGGGGCTTGGCCGATGTAACTAAGAAGGTGGCTTAAAAACACGTAAGCTAAATATCTGTGCTTAGCATATTTTACTGCCCGACTGGTAAATTTGCTGCTTATGTCAGTGCATTCAGATAAATAACACAATAAGTAACAATCCACCTAGAACAAGTCAGGACCTTTGGCCTTGCCAATGGTTGTTAGTTGCAGAAGACAAATAAGCAGCAACTTTGGCTTCATTGTAAATAATATTGAAAATGATTCAATTCTAAAATTATGAAACTGTCTAAGGACTGTAACCAGTCTCTTTGGAGTTACATCAAAGGCAGTGAAGAGTAGAGCTGCAGCAGAGTTAAGATTTTGTTTCCACCCTGAGGATTAGGGCAAAAATGGAGTGCCCAATAGGGACCCATCTCAGCACCTGCTTTTTAGAACTGCACCCGGCGCTGAGCACAGGCAGGACCCGAACCTGCACCCGGTGCTGAGCACAGGCAGGACCCGGACCTCTTAAAGCCCTGACCTAGTTAAGCATCCTGTTTCATGAGGCACCGGATCACATCCCATCTTTGATTTATTTTTATGTTAGTTGCAAGGTGACATTGATATATGGATATTTACTGCAGGTCATATACTACCACAGTGCAGAGCCTTTTTTTTTCCACAGTGAAAAGTGCAATAAGAAAAAAATCCTGTTTAAAACAAGAAGAATACCGACAGGTCAATCCACCAGGGGCAGCATGTCATAAAGGTTTTTTTAGCTGCAAAGTCTTTGAATCACGCTTCATTAGCAAAACATATTTTTACAATGCAAAGAACCTTTTTTAAGAGTGGGGAAAGAGTTTCTGAATTGTGAACTGGGTTTTGCAACACCTTCCGAATTGTAAACAAGCACCGGCATGAAAGAGCTATTCACATATTCTTTGTGAGTCGCAATGTAATGTAACAGTGGTTTGTGTAGAGGTCTAGTCTATTTGAAAACAACAGGATTCTATCAATGTGTAATAGTGATTGATTTAAAAAAATTTATGGTGATGATTATCTATTTTATGGGTGTGGAACTAGGCTCTCTCTTAAGATGTCAAGACGAGGGCACTATGTGCTTTTAAAATACCCCTCACACACTAAGAATCCCTTAGTGTCATGCTTCATCATGGGGGTCTTCCCGTCCCTCTACGGGGCGGGGCGTGCTGCGACCTACGAGCTACGCGGGAGCACTGATTTTCTTGTGACAGTAGGCTATGTGTAGTGCAGTGTAGGTGATATCAGTGAAGTGTAGGGACCTGTATATGTGAGTATGAAAATAAAACTTAAAAATTTCCTGGGTAGTAGAAAAAATGGATTTTATTAACTTCTCTGGCTGGGAATGTTAAAATAGGGGGTTTTGTGGTAGAGCTATTAGCTTGCTACCTGGTCAACATGTTTCATAAGCAGTGCCCTACTGCTTATTCATCAGGACCTCTGATGGTCTCTACAAAAAGGTACTCATTTTTTGTTTATAAACTAGTATGCCTAAAGTCCTACAACTAGGTAACAAAAATAAGTTACCTGGTTGAGCTTCTGGGCATGAGTGGGCCCAAGGTGAAGATTTTGAAAAAACTGACCTATTGTGGTCTCTGTAAGAAAAATAAGAGAAAAAGAAAGAATACAAGGATTATGTAAAACATTTCTACAAGGTCATTGCCACACAGTTCTCAACGTCTGTATCTTTTCGAGGGTTATACAATCATTGCGTGTCCCCTCATGGTTGGAGCGTTCGTGATACGCTTCATGCGGAGAGAGAAGAAGAGCACAATTTACTTATATTAATAGTAATGTCACTCGTTTAGGCAGGAAACCTAATCGAAATAGAAGAAATACTGCAAAACGTGCCCCGTCTTTCATACTGTTGCGCCACGATTGACGCACATCTTGGGTTATCGCTCTAGTTGTCATCGCCACATGGAACTAGAGATGACAACACAACTTTCACTCTGGTTTAAAAGACGGCTGAGACAGGGCGCATTTATCCCTCGGAGCGGCAGAAGGGTAGGATTAAGGCATTGCCAAAAAAGTGGTAACGTAAGTTATAGACTCTGACCACGAGTCTCTAAACTTGGTCACTTACATTACAGTGGCAATATCTATCTACGAGCAAGGCGCAAATTCCTAAGGGTGCGGTTTTCTTTACAGTTCACCACGTGGAACACCCTCCGTTTGCCGGCTCATGAGGCATGCCACAGTAGCCTTGCCAGTATGTATGCATGTCTCATTCATTTTTTTGGACTGACAATTGAATTTTATTTGCATCATTTTTGAAATTCTATTTTTCCTTCATTTTAATACCACCATTTGTAAATAAAACCCCGTATCTTACGGCAAAAGCACTAGAGTCTTTCTGTCGCGGGTACGTTTCTAATAAGGGTGAAACTCGAGTGTATTGAGTTATGTGTTTGTGATTTTTGAGACCAACCTGCCCACGCATTCTGTGGCTGACAATATCCGTTTGACAAAATCTGCTTAAACGAGTGACATTACTATTAATATAAGTAAATTGTGCTCTTCTTCTCTCTCCGCATGAAGCTTATCACGAACGCTCCAACCATGAGGGGACACGCAATGATTGTATAACCCTCAAAAAGATACAGACATTGAGAACTGTGTGGCAATGACCTTGTAGAAATGTTTTACATAATCCTTGTATTCTTTCTTTTTCTCTTATTTTTCTTACAGAGACCACAATAGGTCAGTTTTTTCAAAAGCTTCACCTTGGGCCCACTCATGCCCAGAAGCTCAACCAGGTAACTTATTTTTGTTAACTAGTTGTAGGACTTTAGACATACTAGTTTATAAACAAAAAATTAGTACCTTTTTGTAGGGACCATCAGAGGTCCTGATGAATAAGCAGTAGGGTGTGGTAAATAAATAAATAATACCCTATTTTTGACTAGACATATATCATAACAGATAGCTCAATAAATAAGAGTCAAGATTCGAGGTAGTAGGAGTTTTTGCAGGTTTAATACAGCATAAGGACAGGAACAGGACAACCTGCATAGGAATAGGATGACAGGGCCCAGCAGCTGCTGGGGCTGGGTCTGGGATGAGCGCGCTGACTTTTAATAACAATACACGAGCATATATACATAGCGCAAACACATAGCATTACATTGCGGTAGGCGTAGCAGTGGGTGGAACAGAAGGCGTGACGCGTAGCAGTCGCGAAAGATAAGAGTAAAAAGAAGTGTAACTGGGCGTATACATAGACATGTGGTGCAGACGTAACAGAATATGTCATGAATGGGCGGAAACATAGGAGGGGGCTACCTAAGGAGCCGGGACCTCTAACCTGATGGTGCGCGCAAACTGGCAATGACGTATTACTAGGAGAAGCTGGGGCTATGAACTCTGTGCTAGGAGCAGAGACTAAAGTCTGGAGGGTCGGAGCGACATGTACCTAAACCCTATCTAGTATCTGATGTTTAGGGAACATGTTGATATAAACTAGAAGTCATGAGGGGAAAAGCTAACTGACTCTAAGACTGGAGCATGCATTTATTCTACATGTAGTGCGTGATGAAGAATATTAAATGACCATTAAATGCAGTATTTCTCTAACGTGGAGACGCATAGGCTAGACAATGACGGAAACTATTGATGCAGTTCAGTAGTTTAGGAATGCAGAGAAGGAGGACTAAACTGATAGCTGGAATCATAACATAGTCTTGGCAGACTCAGAGGCAGAGCCAAGCTGCACCGGGCACTGCGAGGCAGGAAGTAAGTGAAAGGTCGAGGATACAGGTGGGGGCTGTATCGCTCCTTAGCGAGGCTTCAGGAGACAGGAGCTGAATCTAGTGTCCAGGCCCTTTTGAGGCCTAGAAACGGGGACTTTATAATGAAATAACGTGCACACTGAGAAACGTGGCAACGTAGCTTTACATATGCCTGGTATTCGTAGTATTCACGAGGACTGGAAACTGGCATACTAGAGGTGGACACAACTATAATTGCGTCATTAATCGGACATGGGGAATAACATATGCATATTGGTCATGCACACATAACATATGATGGATGACACGTAGGGACACAGAACATGGCAAAATTTACTTTTCCACATTCCCTCCTTGTCACTACGTTTCCATCAGGAAACATCAATATTCATGATACCATCTATCATTTCATACAGTACCATTTGTTCATCTCGAATTGTCTTGGAACGGGATTTAGAACGGGGCTTGGGACTGGGAATACAAGAGGTAGCACACATGCCGCAAATCGCAGGGCCACATTGTATACAGAGGCAGCAGCTGAATATGATCGCTACTGCGATACCTAGAAAGGACAGGACTTTCCATCCCCAGGCGGAAATTATATTCCAGAACCAACCGGACCATGTCCAGGTGCCTGGATCTTGGTGTAATAGATGGGCAATTTTATGAAGTCTGGTTATAGCTGAATAAACAGACGGCGCGTTATTTGGAATGAAAATGCAACAACTGGATCCGAGGACTCTACAGGCCCCGCCCCTATCGGCCAGTATGACGTCAAGGACGAGACGATTCTGGAGCACAACAATTCTCATAAAGGATTGCTCTTCGGTTAAGTTACCTAGAGCGGAGGCAGTCTCATCTACTACTGCTTCAAGGGTTCTTGTTAACCTACGGATTAGCTTACTATTTACAACTGTGCCTAAATAAGGGAACACACCTTTATCAATATCAATGAATTTCTCTGCAGCAGTTTCAGTATAATCGACAATCGGGAGGTTTCTCTTGTGTCTAGTATGTACTAGGAAGGAATTCCTATGGTAGTCAGGTGGGGCTAGGAAAACAGGTGGCAGTAGGAAGGCAATGTAACAGGTTCCCTCCCAATCGAGGGGCAGACGAGCATATGCAGTTTGACCACAAACAAAATAAGAATGACGTGAAGCTTTAAAAATAGATTTCCCACTGTCGCTATACTTGACAATAGTAGTACAATCACTATGTCCTACACGTACGGAACCATAATTACGAACACATAATTCGCCTTTGACTGGTAATACTGAAATAGCAGGTGAGTCTGGAGTAGTATCAGACTGAACATTCAGGACCATGAAATTCGACGAATAGTTACCTAAATTGTACACTTCATTTTCTAGATCTAAACCTGTTCTGTGGGGGAGACCTTTCTTGTCTGGGAAACATGTACTGTTAAGAAAAGACATATCTGTTAAGGATGACGTTAACGTGGACCATGCTCCACACGAACCATTATGTGAAAAAGGATAAGGAAAAAGTGGCAGAACTCCCTTCGGTGTCTGGAAAGGGGGGAGTCGACCACACACCCAACAATTAGTGGCATTGCTGGTCTGGTGTGAATAATGTAACATGCGGATAAATGTATTGTTACGCATAGCGAGGCGGTATGAATATTCGTGAGGAGGCAGATCACTAAACGTGTGTTCTATTGTAACATTAGAAGGCTTATTTACATGAGGAACTGGAAAACACAGGAAAAATGCGTAACTAGTGCAGGAAATCAAAAGGCTGAGAAATAATATGAAACTTAGAAAAACGATACATCGGTTTGAGTTTGAAATAACTCTCTCACTATGGGGGTCTATTTTATACATGTCAGAAACAGTCTAACCGTTTCACCTAGGGGAGGACTTAGACAATCAAACTGACTGACTTATTTTACTAGACCAGAGTTTTTGCTTATACTCCTGCTGCGGAGTTTTCTCTAACAGGGGGGGTTTTGAATCAATGTCATTTGCGGGACAGTCCTTAGGAACAATGTTTTGACAAGTCTTGATATCCTGGGAAATGTTTTTAAAAACCGGCTTTAATCCGTAGAATTTCTTGACGTGCGAAAGATGCACCCAGCCGCGGCGTCCTTCCAATTTCACAGCTGTACGGGTGGTGAGGAGGACCTGACGGGGCTCCTTCCAACGTGGCTCCAGCGGACTTGATCTGTCGAAGTTACGGACCATCACCATCGAACCTGGAACGATCTCATGCGGTGCCACCTCGGTATTGTCTGGAAATGCGGCGGCAACCTGTGAACGACATGAGTTGAGGGCAGACATCAAGGAAGCTAGGTAATCTGTCAGCATATTACATGAAACATCAGTAATACTTCGGGGTCTAGGAGTACCCCACATGTTAGGGGGGCGGCCGAAAACGACCTCATACGGGGACAGACCTGATCTGGAATGTGCGACCATGCGCATGTAAAATAAAGCGACTGGCAGAGCTACTAGCCAGTCCACACCTTTTTCTTTGCATACTTTGGCAATTCGAATTTTCAGAGTCTGATTATGTCTCTCGACTAGACCGGCTGCTTCAGGATGGCGTACACAATGAAACTTCCACTGGTACCCCAACAACAGGGAAACGTGCTTCATGAGTTCAGATGAGAATGGCTGACCGTTATCAGAATATACGACTCTAGGGAGTCCATATCGAGGGAAAAATTCACGAACCAACTGCTTGGCAGTGGTCGCGGCTGTGTAATCTGGGACTGGATATGCTTCTGTCCATCTGGACAAAGCGCATACAACTACAAGGACATACTTGAAACCTCGACATCGCTCCATCTGAATATAATCCATCTGGAGGACTTCAAAAGGGTGGTCAGGAGGCTGGAAACCACCTTGTTCCACCGGGACACTTTTACCTGGATTAAACTGACAACATATCATACAGGTACGGACTTTCTGCTTGGCTGCAGCTCGTAAATGCTTGTTAAACCAAATGTTCTGGATACTGTCTAACATTGCTTTTTCTCCTAAATGTGCTGGACTATGTGCGGTATTAATGATGACTTGAACCATAGAGTCGGGGAGAAACCATGTGGCTCTACCCTTTGTTAACCATCCTTGATCTGTCTGGACCCCTCCTTGTTCAGACCATTTCTTGGTTTCATCGGGAGTAGCATGTAACTGGATATCTATGACATCTTGAGTAGGGTCCTTAACTGTCATGCATGTAGTCAGATCTGGAGTGTGTATCTGTGTTAGATTAACTTGAATGTCTGGAGTCTGTGCTGTAAGCTTGGCTGTGCGATCTGCTAGATCATTACCTTGAGAAATAATGTCAGTAACTTTCGTATGTGCTTTGCATTTCATGATAGCAATGGATGTCGGTAAGTGTATGGCATCTAACAGAGCTTGAATAAGGAGACCATGCTGAATCTTGGTTCCATGAGAAGTCATGAAACCTCTCTCCTGCCAGAGCACTCCAAAGTCGTGAACAACTCCAAATGCGTAACGTGAATCTGTGTAAACATTAACTTTCAGGTTCTTGGCGTGTATACAGGCTTGTGTCAGAGCAACTAGCTCTGCTGCTTGAGCGGACAGAGTATCAATACGGTGTGTTTCAATAACTTCGGTGTCAGTAGTCACTGCATACGCGGCGACTAGTTCTCCTGTACTAGTTCTCATACATGAACCATCCACATAAAGTGTCAGGTCAGGATCTGGTAACGGAATATCTGTCAGATCTTGTCTTGGCTTTGTCGTAATGTTAACTACTTCCACGCAATCATGTGTGGCTGGATTTGAATTAACTGATGGTAACAGTGTAGCAGGATTCAGGATGTTGCAGCGTCTAATATCTATGTGTGGCTGGAACAGTGTCAATTCATAACCTGTTAAACGTGCAATTGTCAAGTGCTGAGTTTGTGTTCGGTTTAAAAGAACTTCCACGGAGTGTGGGACTTGTACTGTCAAGGAGTGTCCTAAAACTATGGAATCACTTTGTCTGATAGCTAGTGCTGTGGCTGCAACTGACTTGAGGCACGCAGGCAACGCCTGGGCGACTGGATCTAGTGTGCTAGAAAAATAAGCACAGGGCTTGTATTGTCCTGCTTGATCTTGTGTAAGAACAGATAATGCTGTACCTTCACGTTCAGTAACGAAAAGTGTAAAAGGCTTACTGTAGTTCGGTGTAGCTAGAACTGGAGCTTGACATAAAGCTTTCTTTAACTCGTTGAAACTCAGTGTATGTTCAGATGTCCAAGGGAGGACAGTCGATACGGCTGCCTCCTGTGTCGTTAACTGTATCAGTGGCTTGGCTAGAAATGCATACTGTGGAATCCATTGTCTACAATAAGAAGTAAGGCCGATAAAGGCACGTACCTCCTTCTGGGTCTTGGGCTGAGGAAGACTCGCTATCAACTGGATACGGTCTGGTGTCAACTGCCTACCCCTCTTGGACAGTAAGTGTCCTAAGTAGACCACTTGCTGGACACAGAATTGAAGCTTCGAAGGGGACACCTTGTGCCCCATCTCGGCTAGGAAATACAGAACCGTGAGTGACGCTCGCTCGCAGTCACGTTCAGAACGGGCTGTGATCAGTAGATCATCGACATACTGGAGCAGGGCAGTGTCAGTTGGCATGTGAATGTTGTCTAGTTGTCTCTTGAGTGCTTGACTGTAAATACTAGGACTTTCTGTGAAACCTTGAGGAGCGCGTGTGAACATATAGCTCCTTCCATTTAAACAAAATCCGAAAAGAAACTGGCTGTCTGGATGAATGGGAACACTAAAAAATGCGTTCTTGAGGTCTATGACAGTGAAGAACGTGGCTTCGGAATCAATGGCTGTTAACAGGGAAGAGATGTCTGGGACAACTGGGTACTGAGGAATAATACATTTGTTAAGCTCTCGTAAATCAATCACTAATCGATATACTGGGGGTGCATTTGGATCAGTACGTTTCATGACTGGAATGATCGGAGAGTTACATACGTTGGAGTCAGTTTCTACAACTACTCCTTGAGCCATGAGCTCGTCAATAATTTTGGATAAGGCTGCTACAGCCTCGGGTGGCAATCTGTACTGCCTGATTCGTGGTAACACTACACCTGGTTTGAGAGTCACACGATAGGGTGTGATTTGCATGTAACCTACATCAGTTGGACCTTGCGCCCATAAATGCTGCGGAACATTAGACAGTCTGGGATCAAAATCTCGTAATACATAGTGACCCTTAAAGTCACGTAGGAACAGACGTATTCCCTCTGGGGAACAACATATAACTGCACCTAACTCTTTCAGTGTTTTAATGCCTAATAGATTTTCTGGACATGACTTAGTAAGTAACAGATCAGTAGTGCGGGACAATGGACCTACTTCTAGAGTGACTGGCTTTGAAATCTCATTAACGATAGGCTTTCCTGAAAATCCAAGGGAAACATTTCTTGAGCCTGAGAGCGGAGCCCCTGGAACTTCGGCATAACTAATTGTGGTCCTACTTGCCCCTGTATCAATCAAAAACTTTCTGTCTTTCCCTAATACTTGACTATGAACATAGGGACCTTCTTGATCTACAGGTATCTCGATGAGAGGCAAGCCTACCTCCCTCTCTAGGCTGTTTCATGAATATGGCTGGTACTCTGGATACTCAGACTGTGCATACTGGTACATCTGCGATGTAACATGCTGTGTTGCAGCAATAGGCTGCGGTGCTGTAACTGTCTGTTGTGCATTCTGTGACTGAGGAATCTGTGGAACTTGTTCTTGTCTAGGCGGACGTGGTCTTTCTTTAGTCTTACCAGTAGCTATGTTATGTTTCAGAACTGTACACTCATTTATAAAATGACCTGGCTGTTTACAATAATTGCAGTTCCCTTTAACGGGAGCTGCAGGATGACTGGCTTGATTCGGACCCCTCTTCTGACTGTCTTGAGGAACAGATTGTGCAACTAGTACTTTCATTTTCGTGTCTTTCATACGTTTTCTCTCGTGTTCTTGCTCTTCCCTGATTCTATTCTGGTGGTACTGGAGCATCTGGAGCATCTGGGACGGAGTATTTGCTTGCCAGGTGCTTTCGACTTTCAAAACTCGGTTTTTAACTGGTGGACTTGAATTCTCGACTAATTTAGTAACGAAAAGGTGGGGGTATGACTCACTACTTGTCTTGAGACCACTATTGATACTAAAGCACTTTTCAAACCTAGAATAAAAATCACTAATATCTTCATCTTGTTTCTGTTTACAGGCTGAGATTGCATCCCAGTCTTCTTTTCTCGTTGTTAATAATCTGGGTAAAACTTGTATTCATGATTCTGGTAATTCTTTACATTTCTCTCCTAGACCAGTACCTGGTACACGTATCTTATCTTCTGCTTCTAGGACTGCCCAATCTATCTTTTTCTCTCCCACCTCCCATTCTTTTTCCTTTAGCTTTTCATACACCCCTGCGGGTAGCAGAACCTTTAACATTTTAATTATATCCGGGTAAGTGTATTCTCCCATACGGAGCATGTCTTTTAATTCTCTATGGAACCCTGCTGGATCTTTGTCATGACAGGGAATTAATTTCTTCATTTCGAGGAGTTCCATCTTTGTGATCGGAGTGTATACAAACACTCGTTGCATTTCGCCACCCGTTCCTCTGACTGGGTGGACTTCTCGTAACGGATTCTGTCTGTCTATGTAGAATGATTTACTTTCTGGGGGTGAAACATGAACAAAATGCGGGTTCAAGAACGTTCTATATTTATGACGTTGTTCTAAAATGACACTAATTAAATCGGTACCTAGACCTCTCCATCTATACTGGAGTAACTCGTTCAGGATATCGTGTAACGGGCCTGGATCAGAATGTTGACCCTCATACAGAGTAATGAGGTGCTGAATCATATACATACCCACCAGTCGCTGCTCGGCTGGGGGCATTTTCAGAAACATTTGTGCTACTATTTCGTCCGGAAAAGTGGTAGAATCAGTAATCCATCTGACTGCTGATCGGACTAGTTCCTGTTCATGCATAGTACTTAACTCACTGTAACCGATTCGTGATTTCAGAATGTGATCGGTAGCTTGAAATACTTGTTCTAGGGAACCTTGTTCTGGTGCTGAATGATGGAAAGTAGACTTGTGTTCTAGACGTAAATGGCGATCTGGAAATCTAGGTTTTCCTACATACGCTATTCTGGCAGTATTCTCGTCGTCTTCCTCTTCAGGATCAGAGGTACTTTCTTTCTCGCTTACTTGTGCTGCTTTACGCTGTTCGTGTATCTTTATTATCTCTCTACGGATTTTCTTGTACATACTTTCCATGGCACCAATGGTATTGTGCTTTCCTTCGGCTATATTATCACTCCACTTTGTTAGAGTTTTCATTTCTTCCGGGTCTTTAGACGGGTAATCCTGTTCTCTTATTAGACAGTTAATTAAGAACTTTAATATCATGCGCTGAATCTCGGCTTTCCTTTGAGACATGGCATCACTAATACTTTGTGGGTCATCCCCTGTACGGATGAAACGATATATCCTGTCTAGATCTTCTTTCATATCCGGCAAGGTGACTAGATACTCGGTCACTCTCCTTACGCGTACGGAATATAAAACCATATTAAACTCGCCTGGAACTGGGTCATAGACACATTCGCCAAGGGTTTGCCTGATTTCTGCAACAGACTTATTACTCTTGGGAGTACGCTGTGATGCTTGAGCATGTAATTCGAGTGCTGATAAACGCTTGTATGGCGGCGGGGTTTGAGGAAGACCTCCTCCTGCGGCCCCTAAACTAGAATCATCAACTGATGCTTTTCGTCCTGGCAGGGTCGGTAATTGTAACGTGGGCTGGACTTGTATGGCGGGCTGACCCAGGGGGGCTGTTAAGGGCACCCCGGTGTCTGGAGGAGCAGGAATTACCTGGTTTACAGGGACTGGCGGAGTGCGAACAGGATTTACATATTCGGGGACTGTGTCGTCCAGATAGGACGAAATAAAAATATCAGCTGCGGTCGGTTTGTGACGTAGCTTGGTCGGAACTAATGGTGGCGGGAAATTACTGGATGCCTCCGGGGTCGCTTTTGGCAAGCCCTCAGCAAGAAGAGGATACATACCCTTAATGAGGGCATTCCTCTGTCTGTCTGATTGCTCAGTTCTAACTCGTTCACCTATCTCGATTAATTCTCTTTCTTGGGCTCGTTCTTGGGATTCTCTACTTAGTTCTGACTTTCTGATTTCTTTTTCGGTTCTCTTATGAGCTTCTTTGCGCCATAACTCGATGGCATCTTTCTGTGATTGTCTGGCTTTCTTTTTCCATAATGCTTCTTCTACTCGCATGATGCATTCGGCATCCCATGTACCCGATACGGGCCATCTATACTTTTCTTCTAACTGTTTGGTATACTCTACCCATAAATCTAGATACAATATGGCACTTATGCCATGTTTCTGATACATAAAATGACCTGGACTGTCCCTGGGCGGGACGGGAACTGCTGCTTCCAGCAGACCCTTTCTAGTTTTTAACTGACGTAACTTGGAAAATATGGGCATGACTGAACTGTAATCTAGACACAATACAATACACAATGAACACGATACTTATACTCCATTCATACCACGACATTAAAATACATGAAAAACATTTAAAATAACAGTTCGAACAGAATACTACCTGGAAATATTGAGAACAGAACACATGAATTTTCTCGAGAACAGAAACTTGACTAGAACAGAAACTAGATGCACTGCTGAAACAGTACGAAACTTACCGGTCTCTTAAAGAGACACGTCAGGACCCGCATCCACCGAAGTGGACACTTCGTTTGTGGGACTGTGTACCACCAACCCACAGACCAGAGTCAATTAAATTGACCCTGTCTAGATACCACCCCAGTAACGGTACTCACCGGGCAGCAAGAACGGAAGGCCTCGGACTGGACTGGACTGCTACGACGACGAACTTCGGACTTCAGTTACGGGTGGACCTCCGGATACCTCGGACCTTGGACTCTTGGCTTGGGCTCTGGTCGGGACTCGCCGCGTTCCTCCACCGTCTCGTCTGGATGCTGGACCGCCTCCTCCGTCTCCTCCGTGGGCCTGAGGGATACTTGAGCAGAAATATCTGCCACTGCGCAGAAGAGTTCCGTCACGACTGCAGAGGGTCAGGGGGTCGGCGTGGCTTCACCGACGCGTGGGGAAAGGGCAAGTCCCTATTCAGGCGCCATTATGTGGTAAATAAATAAATAATACCCTATTTTTGACTAGACATATATCATAACAGATAGCTCAATAAATAAGAGTCAAGATTCGAGGTAGTAGGAGTTTTTGCAGGTTTAATACAGCATAAGGACAGGAACAGGACAACCTGCATAGGAATAGGATGACAGGGCCCAGCAGCTGCTGGGGCTGGGTCTGGGATGAGCGCGCTGACTTTTAATAACAATACACGAGCATATATACATAGCGCAAACACATAGCATTACATTGCGGTAGGCGTAGCAGTGGGTGGAACAGAAGGCGTGACGCGTAGCAGTCGCGAAAGATAAGAGTAAAAAGAAGTGTAACTGGGCGTATACATAGACATGTGGTGCAGACGTAACAGAATATGTCATGAATGGGCGGAAACATAGGAGGGGGCTACCTAAGGAGCCGGGACCTCTAACCTGATGGTGCGCGCAAACTGGCAATGACGTATTACTAGGAGAAGCTGGGGCTATGAACTCTGTGCTAGGAGCAGAGACTAAAGTCTGGAGGGTCGGAGCGACATGTACCTAAACCCTATCTAGTATCTGATGTTTAGGGAACATGTTGATATAAACTAGAAGTCATGAGGGGAAAAGCTAACTGACTCTAAGACTGGAGCATGCATTTATTCTACATGTAGTGCGTGATGAAGAATATTAAATGACCATTAAATGCAGTATTTCTCTAACGTGGAGACGCATAGGCTAGACAATGACGGAAACTATTGATGCAGTTCAGTAGTTTAGGAATGCAGAGAAGGAGGACTAAACTGATAGCTGGAATCATAACATAGTCTTGGCAGACTCAGAGGCAGAGCCAAGCTGCACCGGGCACTGCGAGGCAGGAAGTAAGTGAAAGGTCGAGGATACAGGTGGGGGCTGTATCGCTCCTTAGCGAGGCTTCAGGAGACAGGAGCTGAATCTAGTGTCCAGGCCCTTTTGAGGCCTAGAAACGGGGACTTTATAATGAAATAACATGCACACTGAGAAAAGTGGCAACGTAGCTTTACATATGCCTGGTATTCGTAGTATTCACGAGGACTGGAAACTGGCATACTAGAGGTGGACACAACTATAATTGCGTCATTAATCGGACATGGGGAATAACATATGCATATTGGTCATGCACACATAACATATGATGGATGACACGTAGGGACACAGAACATGGCAAAATTTACTTTTCCACAAGGGGACTGCTTATGAAAAATGTTGACCAGGTAGCAAGCTAATAGCTCTACCACAAACCCCCTATTTTAACATTCCCAGCCAGAGAAGTTAATAAATCAATTTTTTCTACTAGCCAGGGAATTTTTAAGTTTTATTTTCAAACTCACATATACAGATCCCTACACTTCACTGATATCACCTACACTGCACTACACAAAGCCTACTGTCACAAGAAAATCAGTGCTCCCGCGTATCTCGTAGGCCGCAGCACGCCCCGCCCCGTAGAGGGACGGGAAGACCCCCATGATGAAGCATGACACTAAGGGATTCTTAGTGTGTGAGGGGTATTTTAAAAGCAATTAGTGCCCTCGTCTTGACATCTGAAGAGAGAGCCTAGTTCCACACCCATAAAATAGATAATCATCACAATAACATTTTTTCAATCAATCACTATTACACATTGATAGAATCATTTTGTTTTCATAGATCAGTTAGGAGGGTGATTCTATCATTACCTCTACACTTCCTCTACTGTTGTTTTGGAGGTCTAGTCTATGCCTGCAGATACCAGCGCAGAGGAGACACCGGAAGCACCCACACACATTGTATCACTCTCTGGCCGCCTCAGAGAGTTAGCCAGCACATGTACCGAAGACAATCAGGCCAAAGAGGTGAAAACACAAGCCATCCAAGGGTGCTGCAACAAGACCCTGTGGACCCTCATACTCCGACAGCCTTGCATCTCATTAGAAGACATACTAATATTAGCACGGTCGCATGAATTGTCAGACATCAGAGCCACTGTGATGGAGGCAGCCCTCAATCAACCGGTGGAGCAAACGGTTGCAGTTAAGACGGAGCACACAGATGCTGTTCGTACGTCGACCCGAGGTGGGCAAGGGAGATGGCCCACTAGTAACACGCGGCGACCGCAGTGCGGGTACTGCGGAAAGGAAGAGCACCCCCAAGAAGACTGCCCAGCGAGGGGCAACACTTGCACAAAGTGTGGCATTCCCAATCATTTTGCGAGCGTATGCAGAGGGGGCGTGCGGAACAAAAGAAACTCAAGGCGATGAATACCCTCATGGGCAGTGAGACACCTCACACTTGAGGAACCCGCCACGTCAAGATCAGCAGGGGCTGTAGCACCCCGCAACCAGCGTTTGGAGGACTCATCCACAGACGAGGAGGAAGAATGCTACCTCGTATCCTTCACAAGCGACCTCAAGCAGAGACGTCGACTGCAACCTACATGTACCATCGAGATTGCCGGCTCACCAGTGACAGCTCTCATCGACACAGGAGCAACGGTGAATGTCATAGGGTGTCAACACTACAAAAAGTTAAATCCAAGATCACCACTCACCCCGTCCAAGATCAGAATCCTCACATGTGGAAGCCAAACACCGCTTCCCTTGAGAGGCAAAATGTCAGTCCAGGTCAAATTAGAAGGCCAAGAGGTCACAACCACATTCCATGTGGTCGACAGAGAAGCAGATATAGTAGTTGGGAGTCACATGGCGGAGGACCTAAACCTAGTAGCGTTTGCAAATGTAGTAAAGCTACTACAAATAGATGACATCCTTGAACTGTTCTCACAGCTATCTAAAGGACTGGGAAGCATGAAACGACGCTGGTAAACCTACATATAGACACGGGGGTACAACCAGTTGCCCTCTGGCATCGACGCATACCGTTTCACCTAAGGCCATTGGTGGAACAAGAACTCCTGAAATTGGAACAACAAGGGGTGATAGAGAAAGTGACAGGGCTGACCCCCTGGGTGTCCTCCATGGTCATCGCCAAAAAACTGAAGCAACCAGGGAAAATCCGGATCTGCATTGATGTGAGGATGCCCAACCAAGCAATAAAAAGGGAGAGACATCTAACACTGACAGTTGACGACATTCTAGCTGACCTCAATGGCTCTCAATGGTTTTCTGAACTAGATTTAAACGCTGGTTATCACCAGCTGAAACTTGCAGAAGAAAGTAGGTACATCACTAGGTACATCACTACGTTTTCGACACACCTGGGACTCCAGCGGTATAAGCGACTGAACTTTGGTATATCTTCCGCAGCTGAAATATTCGAGAACGCAGTAAGAGAGATTCTGTCGGGGCTCCAGGTTGTTATTAATGTCAGTGATGACATTCTCATTTACTCCGCAACCATCGAAGATCATCACCGTCGGCTCAGAGCTACTCTCCAGCGCCTGGCAGAACATGGGGTGACCCTTCACAAGGAAAAATGACAATTCTTCCAGAAGACAATTGATTTCTTTGGCTAAGTGTTTAGTCAGGAAGGAGTCAAGGTGGACCACAGGAAATCTCAAGCAATTCAACTAGCACAGGCGCCAACCAATGCTTCTGAGGTAAGGAGCTTTCTGGGTATGGCAACAACCTGCGGAAGGTTCATTCCGAACCTTACCACCATCGCAGAGCCGCTGCGAAACCTGACCAAAAAGGAGACCACCTGGCGGTGGGGCCAAGAGGGAGAGAGAGCATTTGGCCAAGTAAAATCCGCCCTCCTCGAAAGCATGACCATGGCATATTTTAACATGACTCGACCTACAGAACTGATAGTAGACGCCAGCCCAGTGGGCTTAGGGACCCTACTCACACACGAAACGGAGCCAGGAACATGGGTTCCACTAGCCTTTGCGAGTAAAGCACTGACTGCAACCGAAACCCGCTACTCACAAATAGAACGGGAGGCTTCAGCTATCAAATGGGCATGCAACCATTTTCATCTGTATGTCAGTGGGCAGCCTTTTAAAGTGGTAACAGATCATCAGCCCCTCCTACCACTGTTCAAGGGGACCGCACCTCATCCACCTCCCAGGGTCGAATGATGGACGATCCGACTTCAACATTATCAGATGGAGCTGGTGTATAGGCCAGGTGCAAAAAACCCAGCTGACTTCCTGTCACGCCATCCTGCACATCCTGCCGAGATGGACTCTGACCAAGAGATGAAAACAGAAGATTTTGTCAACATGGTCTCTCAATGGTCATGCCCATGAGCGTTATCCATAGAGGAAATCAATGTTCACATGGATACTGACGTGGTTCTTAAGCGGGTGGCTGATGCCTTAAGGAAAGGCTCCTGGGAAGGTTTTCTCAGAGACATCCATGGATGGGGCGAACCCGACAGGACCCGTCTAGGAAAATTCTGGAAAGTCAAAGATGAGCTTAGCGCGGCTGAAAATGGCATCATACTAAGAGGGTCACGCATCCTTATTCCACAGAATCTCCAAGAACGAGCAACCACTCTCGCAGATGAAGGCCATCAAGGCACTGGGAGAATGAAATCGAGAATGAGAGAGAATGTTTGGTTCCCTGGTCCTGAAGAAAACGTAGAGTCCGTTATGCGCAACTGCAGAGCTTGTCAGCTCACTGGGAACCCCGAACTCCCAGCTCCAGTAATAACGGAAGACCCTGCTCCATCACCGTGATCCTGGGTGAGCCTTGACTTTGGGAGCTTCCCGGACGGGGGAGTAACAGCTGTCCTGATTGACAGCTACACCAAATATCCCATCATAGAGGTCCTACCATCCACAGCATTCACCCATCTACAGCCTGTCCTGGAAAAGTCGTTTGCGTTGTTTGGCCTGCCACATATCCTCAAAACAGACAATGGTCCACCCTTCCAGGGCAACGAATTCAAGGACTTTCTGGCATGGCTAGGGGTTAAACATCAGAGCATCACTCCCCAGTGGCCGCAGGCCAATGGTGAGGCAGAAAGATTCATGCGGACGGCTAACAAAATACTGCGGATAGCGGTAGCTGAGCAGATTGACCGTAGATTGGATTTCAATCAACAGAAGAGTGACAATATAACTTTAAAAGAAGAAAAAGAGGAGAGGAAGGTCATGGAGTAGTTTAGTTTCTACCACCAAAACGAGTACAGAGACAATAGGGAGGTAAGGTGAGCATGCTTAGTGAAAGAAAAAGAACCCTCAGGCACCAACTAAAAGTCGGTAGCCAGTTATCTTCATTGGGTTCTTGCAGAAAAAGTAGTAACAAAAGGTGTGATAAGCAAAAGTGAATTAAAAGGAGTGTGGACTACTCCCCAAACCGAAACATTCTTTTAATAAGAGGGTAGTTCTAACTCCATTAAAACCAGTGAGAATAGCGGACGTATGAATGGTTATATTAATTTGAACCACAAAGTCCTATAAATCAATCAAGAAAGAAAGTGGATCGCATGTTTCTGCTAATGAGCCAATAGTCAGCTCAGCATTCATCAGGACCGAAAGAAGTCCTCACTCCGTGGTTGGCGCACGCTAAGGCGCCGAAACCAATGGTGTGGGACAAAAAAACGACACAACCTTATCTGTGATAGTTGCACAGGTGTTGTCTCCTATGGCCTCTCCAGAATGTGAGAGACAGGGAATTCTGTAATATATAAATAGAACAACAAACAACAAATGTTTTTCTCGTGCAAAATTGAAAGAATCACACATAATAAATTCTAATCATTTGAAGACACATTCACTCACCCCAGAGTTTCCCACAACAGTCAATAATGTTTTAGAGACTAGTTGACCATTTCGCATAATATAATTGCGAAATATTTTTTTTGCCTGTGAGTAATAACACTGCTGTGAACTTAGCAGAGTTCCTGGCGTACTGTTTAGCCAATCTAGTCTATGCCTCAGCAAACTACGTGTTGCATTACAAACGTGTCATGAGGCAAGCCATTAGTTAACATTTCAAAAAGTGCTAGTTTAAGAAAATATAGTAAAAACACCTTCAAAGAACGGAAGAGTCAGTAAATTTAATTATGATCGAATCAGACTCTCACAGTCAATTAGTAGTGGAGGCATACCTTAGGCTTGTGGCAGGGGGAATCCTTCACGCCCAGAGTATCTGTGGAGAAAAGAATGATGAACATTCGATCAATTGCCAACTGCTAGAGTTTAATAATTAGGTTTGTCATAAGCCATAGAGATAAAGTGAACGGCGAAGCGCCGAAAACCAATCTCTTATTTCGACAAACTCACTTGCTACCAGGCGACTGCCCGGCGTAAACACCTAAAGCGTCCGCATCCACAGCCCGAAACAAATGAGGAGCCGTCCCGGACGTGGATCTTAAGTGAGGAACGTAATCAGCGTCACTCCCGATCACGTGACTGCTCCTTGGCTTTCAGTTCTTAAAGTGACCATGTTACTTATTTACACTTTCACTCGTATCCTTTTTATGTGCCATTTTTTGTATGAAGATAACCTTATTTGGTAAGAATCAATATGACCCAAACTCCATTGTCTTTCTGGATGTCATACTAACTAGGGAAGGTGACCATCTAACCAGTAAAACTTACTATAAACCTACAAGCAAAAACAACCTTCTTCATTTTGCAAGTTTCCATCCGCGCCCGTTACGGGAAAACTTACCCTTTGGCCAATATCCAAGAATTCGTAGAAATTGTAGTAACCTCAGTGATTTTAATAATCAAGCAGAAGATCTGACGAAAAAGTTACTAACTAGGGGCTATCCAAAAAGAATATTGCATAAAAGTCACAAGAGAGCGAGAAACAATAACAGGGAGGCCCTGCTGGAAGATCATATTAGGGAGAATGATGCTGATATTCCACTGACCTGTGTCACGACCTACAGCAACATATCGAATGCTGTGAGCCGCTGCATTGGCAAACACTGGCGCATTCTTACAAGCAGTGGGCGGAATTGGCAAAAACCCCTGTTTTCATATAAACGAGAGAGAAGTCTGCAAGACTCTCTTGTGCATACCCGTCCCAGAATTGATCACTCAATGCATGACCATACAGTTCTGAATGCATGGGGTCTACCCCCCGTAACAGGTCATTTCCCTTGTGGGGGATGCAGTGTCTGCCACCTCACTACAACAACCAAAACTCTTAATCTGGAGGAGGGCAAAGTATGGCATCTATGGGGACATACTAATTGTAATTCAAGTAATGTCATCTACCTGTTAACTTGTCCCTGTGATCTCAGGTATGTGGGAATGACCACAAGGAAGATAAAAACACGCATTGGGGAACACCGTAGCAATGTGAGATGCGGCAGGAATACCACAAAACTAACCGCCCACTTCCTTGAACGTGGCCACTGTCCAAACGATCTCAGATGGACAATAATAGAGCAACTGATTCATACTAACGAGGGTAGCATCTTTGAGAAGGAACAAAGATGGGTTTACCGTCTTTCCACGCATACACATGGCCTCAATGATGATATACCTTGGGGGTCAGTGATGCGGAGGTAACTTTTCCTTTCCTTTGTTGCTCCCTGTACTATGGCTCATGTCTTAGATTCCTTCTAGATGAAATGCCACCCTTTTCTCTTATTTTGTTTCCTGGCCCTTTAAGATATCTACAGTAGAACGCTGAACATGATATACTGGCTTTAACGAATTAAGTAATGACCACAATTTATTTATTTATTATGTCACTGGTTTTTACATTTGTTGTAATAATAACACCCCTGATATGGCTTTGTCATTGGAGATGGCTTTATATCAGTTTAAACAGTTTTTGTTGGCAAATAAATGACGTTTAATGTCGCTGGCTATATGGATATATCTCTGTGAGCCAATTCTTACCAAATAAAGTTATCTTCATACAAAAAATGGCACATAAAAAGGATGCGAGTGAAAGTGTAAATAAGTAACATGGTCACTTTAAGAACTGAAAGCCAAGGAGCAGTCACGTGATCGGGAGTGACGCTGATTACGTTCCTCACTTAAGATCCACGTCTGGGACGGCTCCTTGTTTGTTTCGGGCTGTGGATGTGGACGCTTTAGGGGTTTACGGCGGGCAGTCGCCTGGTGGCAAGTGAGTTTGTCGAAATAAGAGATTGTTTTTCGGCGCTTCGCCGTTCACTTTATCTCTATGGCTTATGACAAACCTAATTATTAAATTCTAGAAGTTGGCAATTGATCGAATGTTCATCATTCGTTTCTCCACAGATACTCTGGGCGTGAAGGATCCCCCCTGCCACAAGTCTAAGGGGTGCCTTCACTACTAATTGACTGTGAGTGTCTGATTCGATCATAATTGAATTTACTGACTCTTCCGTTCTTTGAAGGTGTTTTTACTATATTTTCTTAAACAAGCACTTTTTGAAATGTTAACTAATGGCTTGCCTCATGAGACGTTTGTAATGCAACACGTAGTTTGCTGAGGCATAGACTAGATTGTCTAAACAGTACGCCAGGAACTCTGCTAAGTTCACAGCAGTGTTATTACTCACAGGCAAAAAAATGTTTTCGCAATTATATTATGCGAAATGATCAACTAGTCTCTAAAACATCATTGACTGTTATGGGGAAACTCTGGGGTGAGTGAATGTGCCTTCAAATGATTAGAATTTATTATGTGTGATTCTTTCAATTTTGCACGAGAAAAACATTTGCTGTTTGTTGTTCTATTTATATATTACAGAATTCCCTGTCTCTCACATTCTGCAGAGGCCATAGGAGACAACACCTGTGCAACTATCACAGATAAGGTTGTATAGTTTTTTTGTCCCACACCATTGGTTTCGGCGCCTTAGCGTGCGCCAACCGCGGAGTGAGGACTTCTTTCGTTCCTGATGAATGCTGAGCTGACTATTGGCTCATTAGCAGAAACATGTCGACCCACTTTCTTTCTTGATTGATTTATAGGTCTTTATGGTTCAAATTAATATAACCATTCATACGTCCGCTATTCTCACTGGTTTTAATGGAGTTAGAACTACCCTCTTATTAAAAGAATGTTTCGGTTTGGGGAGTAGTCCACACTCCTTTTAATTCACTTTTGCTTATCACACCTTTTGTTACTACTTTTTCTGCAAGAACCCAATGAAGATAACTGGCTACCGACTTTTAGTTGGTGCCTGAGGGTTCTTTTCCTTTCACTAAGCATGCTCACCTTACCTCCCTATTGTCTCTGTACTCGTTTTGGTGGTAGAAACTAAACTACTCCATGACCTTCTCTCCTCTTTTTCTTCTTTTAAAGTTATATCGTCACTCTTCTGTTGATTGAAATCCATTATTGCTAAGGGGTACAAGAGTGACCTTTTGACCCTTTCTCTCTAGTTGATTGCATTAACTTAGCAGCGTGCAGCTGCGAGAGTTTGATTATTATTTTAAATATCTTTTTTAAAAGTGCTCTGTTTACACCTTCATTATGGAAGATTCGGGTTTGTCCTACTCTAGAGAGGAGGCAGAGGCCATATTAAGTGATCCTTCGCTCTTTGCCGATCCTTTGGTGGCCCAAGCAATATCACAAACTTCTGATTGGGACAAATTGGGTGAGCAGAAAAAGAGTCGGATCAGGGCCATTCTACATGGGACAATGATGAAAGAATACCTGACCAATAAAATGGCCCCAAAGGGTTTATTAGTCACTAATGCACCTCGGATATTCTTGGAGGATAGTGTGTTCAGGAAAGAATGGGCCCAGATTGCCTGGCATTGCACGCATGATTGGGCTATTTTAATCATTAAGACTGCAATGCGACTGTCAGAAGCCCTTTTAATTGATATACAGGCAACGGAAACCCATACAAAGACAACAATCACTGGTTTCAAAAAGAAACTTGAGGAGTTTAATAAGGAACTCAATGAATATAAAGAAAACCTTACTCAATCTAAGGTTATAAAATTCCAGAAAGATCTGAAAAGATGGTCATATGATAAAACCTACCCTTACGCTAGTTCTGATTATGCACCACCGGATCGAACTAATTATGATTCCAATACGTCTGTTGATTCAGACTCCAGTAATTCCAGTACTGGAAGCAGAGGGAACAGACAGCGTGGTAGGGGTCGAGGGAGACAAAATTATAATACCCCACAGTGGTTCCCATATCAACAACAGGGACATGGAGTTTACCAGCCCAACCCTTTCGAACAACCACCATTTCCACCCCAAATCGATTGGAATCCTCATTTTGTCCCGCCACCACAACATTTCCAGCAGAATATGTATCCACAGCCTTTTTTAGGTTTTGGCCCGAGGGGCAGGGGCAAGAGGAGAGGGGGGAACCAAGTTCATTGGGGTCCAACAGAATCCGTGGGAGACAACACACAGAGCAAAACCCAGGATCAGAGGGCGGGACCCAGCAACACAAGACCCTAATAACTAATTTATCCAAAGTAATCCTGAACTCGGATGAGACCGCTGTCCTAGAAAAGGGACTTGGCTTTATACCCACACCACGCCTTGACCGTTTTGAATTACAATGCGAACTCGGTGAGTTCTTCAGAAAACTCAGGTTAAAAACCTTTTTTGCACAACAAGACTCAACAGGAAGCCAGGTTGCAGTTAGTGACACAAATTTTAAGAAGAAGTCTTCCTTCACACCACCTGCACATTCTATGCCTGCTGATATAATAGCTTTTGAGCAGGCTGTGTTCCTCGAAGTGGAGTCACTAGCAGAACCCACCCCTTTTAAGAATCTGAAAGCTGGTAAATATAAAGCCATTCAATCCCTTCAAAAGAACACAGAGATTGTAATTAAGAGTGCAGATAAGGGGGGTGGCATTGTCATCCAGGATGCCTCCGCCTACGATCAGGAGTGCAGACGACTCCTGAGTGACACTACTAGCTATACCATCCTCCAACAAGATCCTTCTCCTTTCCTAAAAGATGAAATAATGGAACTGGTCACGACAGCAGAAAGCGATGGCTACATAAGTAAACAGGAAGCTGATTTCCTAACCAATTCTGAGGGCAAAATCCACTATTTCTATACACTTCCAAAAATCCATAAAAATCGTCTCCCTCCTCCAGGAAGACCGATAGTCTCGGGGATTGGTTCTCAGTTGGAGCCACTCTCGAAATACTGCGATTTATTTTTTAAACCATTGGTACAGTCCACCAGTACCTACAATAAGGATACCAAAAGTCTTCTTTCAAAGCTTCTTACTGTCCAGTTGCCTGAGGAGCCATGTTTTTTGGTCTCTCTAGACATTGAAAGTTTGTATACTTGCATCCCGCAGGATGCAACATTGAAAGTACTGGCAGATGTCCTGGAGCAGACCGTCTGGAACTATACCACCTCTAAAACCTTTATCATTGATTGCGCTACATTAGCTTTGAAACGCAATTTCTTTCAATATGAAGATACTATCTTTCTGCAAAAGACAGGTACCTCGATGGGCAGTACATTTGCCCCCAGCATTGCAGGGTTGTATGTGTACAACTTTGAGAAGACCCATATTTTGGCTGTCACTAATCCTTATGTTCTCAATGTTATCCTGTGGCAGAGGTACATTGATGATGTGCTTTTAATTTGGAAAGGCTCAGAGGAAAGCCTTCTAGCTTTTTTTGATTGGGTGAATACCTGTGACCCCCATCTGAAATTCACTCATCAATATGACCCAAACTCCATTGTCTTTCTGGATGTCATACTAACTAGGGAAGGTGACCATCTAACCAGTAAAACTTACTATAAACCTACAAGCAAAAACAACCTTCTTCATTTTGCAAGTTTCCATCCGCGCCTGTTACGGGAAAACTTACCCTTTGGCCAATATCTACGAATTCGTAGAAATTGTAGTAACCTCAGTGATTTTAATAATCAAGCAGAAGATCTGACGAAAAAATTACTAACTAGGGGCTATCCAAAAAGAATATTGCATAAAAGTCACAAGAGAGCGAGAAACAATAACAGGGAGGCCCTGCTGGAAGATCATATTAGGGAGAATGATGCTGATATTCCACTGACCTGTGTCACGACCTACAGCAACATATCGAATGCTGTGAGCCGCTGCATTGGCAAACACTGGCGCATTCTTACAAGCAGTGGGCGGAATTGGCAAAAACCCCTGTTTTCATATAAACGAGAGAGAAGTCTGCAAGACTCTCTTGTGCATACCCGTCCCAGAATTGATCACTCAATGCATGACCATACAGTTCTAAATGCATGGGGTCTACCCCCCGTAACAGGTCATTTCCCTTGTGGGGGATGCAGTGTCTGCCAACTCACTACAACAACCAAAACTCTTAATCTGGAGGAGGGCAAAGTATGGCATCTCAGGGGACATACTAATTGTAATTCAAGTAATGTCATCTACCTGATAACTTGTCCCTGTGATCTCAGGTACGTGGGAATGACCACAAGGAAGATAAAAACACGCATTGGGGAACACCGTAGCAATGTGAGATGCGGCAGGAGTACCACAAAACTAACCGACCAATTCCTAGAACGTGGCCACTGTCCAAATGATCTCAGATGGACAATATTAGAGCAACTGATTCATACTAACAAGGGTAGCATCTTTGAGAAGGAACAAAGAGGGATTTACCGTCTTTCCACGCATACACATGGCCTCAATGATGATATACCTTGGGGGTCAGTGATGCGGAGGTAACTTTTCCTTTCCTTTGTTGCTCCCTGTACTATGGCTCATGTCTTAGATTCCTTCTAGATGAAATGCCACCCTTTTCTCTTATTTTGTTTCCTGGCCCTTAAAGATATCTACAGTAGAACGCTGAACATGATATACTGGCTTTATCGAATTAAGTAATGACCAGAATTTATTTATTTATTATGCCACTGGATTTTACATTTGTTGTAATAATAACACCCCTGATATCGCTTTGTCATTGGAGATGGCTTTATATCAGTTTAAAACAGTTTTTGTTGGCAAATAAATGACGTTTAATGTCGCTGGCTATATGGATATATCTCTGTGAGCCAATTCTTACCAAATAAAGTTATCTTCATACAAAAAATGGCACATAAAAAGGATACGAGTGAAAGTGTAAATAAGTAACATGGTCACTTTAAGAACTGAAAGCCAAGGAGCAGTCACGTGATCGGGAGTGACGCTGATTACGTTCCTCACTTAAGATCCACGTCCGGGACGGCTCCTCATTTGTTTCGGGCTGTGGATGTGGACGCTTTAGGTGTTTACGGCGGGCAGTCGCCTGGTAGCAAGTGAGTTTGTCGAAATAAGAGATTGTTTTTCAGCGCTTCGCCGTTCACTTTATCTCTATGGCTTATAACAAACCTAATTATTAAATTCTAGAAGTTGGCAATTGATCGAATGTTCATCATTCGTTTCTCCACAGATACTCTGGGCGTGAAGGATTCCCCCTGCCACAAGCCTAAAGGGTGCCTCCACTACTAATTGACTGTGAGTGTCTGATTCGATCATAATTGAATTTACTGACTCTTCCGTTCTTTGAAGGTGTTTTTACTCTATTTTCTTAAACGAGCACTTTTTGAAATGTTAACTAATGGCTTGCCTCATGACACGTTTGTAATGCAACACGTAGTTTGCTGAGGCATAGACTAGATTGTCTAAACAGTACGCCAGGAACTCTGCTAAGTTCACAGCAGTTTTATTACTCACAGGCAAAAAAATGTTTTCGCAATTATATTATGCGAAATGGTCAACTAGTCTCTAAAACATTATTGACTGTTGTGGGAAGTGAATGTGTCTTCAAATGATTAGAATTTATTATGTGTGATTCTTTCAATTTTGCACGAGAAAAACATTTGCTGTTTGTTGTTCTATTTATATATTACAGAATTCCCTGTCTCTCTCATTCTGGAGAGGCCATAGGAGACAACACCTGTGCAACTATCACAGATAAGGTTGTATAGTTTTTTGTCCCACACCATTGGTTTCGGCGCCTTAGCGTGCGCCAACCGCGGAGTGAGGACTTCTTTCGTTCCTGATGAATGCTGAGCTGACTATTGGCTCATTATCAGAAATATGTCGACCCACTTTCATTCTTGATTGATTTATAGGACTTTATGGTTCAAATGAATATAACCATTCATACGTCCGCTATTCTCACTGGTTTTAATGGAGTTAGAACTACTCTCTTATTAAAAGAATGTTTCGGTTTGGGGAGTAGTCCACACTCCTTTTAATTCACTTTTGCTTATCACACCTTTTGTTACTACTTTTTCTGCAAGAACCCAATGAAGATAACTGGCTACCGACTTTTAGTTGGTGCCTGAGGGTTCTTTTTCTTTCACTAAGCATGCTCACCTTACCTCCCTATTGTCTCTGTACTCGTTTTGGTGGTAGAAACTAAACTACTCCATGACCTTCTCTCCTCTTTTTCTTCTTTTAAAGTTATATTGTCACTCTTCTGTTGATTGAAATCCATTATTGCTAAGGGGTGCAAGAGTGACCTTTTGACCCTTTCTCTCTTGTTGATTGCATTGACCCGTAGATTGCTCTACAGCAGTTCTTGAGAGAATAGTGCAGTACACCTCACTGCACAACGCAAAGCTCTCCATGGTCATTCATGCTGACTGGAGCCCGGCGTGACACGCTTCCCATGGCCGACAACTGGAAGCCAGCTCCATATGATCCAATGAGCACCCAAGCAAGAAGGCAGTTGACCAATGAAAAAGCGAGTCACCGACGGAGGGCACAAGCTCGAGTGCTGATGCCCCGATGCTCCATCCTCATACGAAATCGTTGGGGTGGGGGGAAGTCCCGAACCCCCTATGAACCAGGGTTGTGGACTGTAAGATCAACCAGAGGAACAGCCATTACCGTTTAGCGAGGCGGAGAAGTGATCACACAAAAAATCTCTTGGTTCAAAAGATTTCCTGATACGGATGACAGGGTGCAGGAGTTGGAGCAATCGAGGAGTGGAGAACCCGTGATTGAAATGGTGGAACCCAACTCTGTTGATGACCCGCCTCCGAGCCCTACAGCATCAACGTCATCCGCTGGGCTCAGCCCAATAATCCTGGCGAGCAGTAAGGAACCAGCCACCTCTGAAAGGAACCAAGATAGTCGTCAACACCAATACAACCTTAGACCCAATCCCAGGCCTAGTCAGAGACTTGCCGATTTTGCGTGCTAATTGGGACTGGAACATTTCTATTTGAAGAACCAACTTGGGATGGGATGTAGCGGTCTAGTCTACGCCTGCAGATACCAGCGCAGAGGAGACCCCGGAAGCACCCACACACATTGTATCACTCTCTGGCCAGGTGTGGCCAGAGAGCTTAAATAAATGTGCCGGGGTCGCTCGGGACTTCCGGCCGACACTGCATGTGACTGTGTCTGTGTCCATCTATATTGTGGCGCTGTGCTGGCTATTCGTACAAGGCTTGCGAGGGTCCTGGTGGACCACTACAGTTTGTAACCTCAGTTGTGGTTGTGAAGCACACACTTCTGCAGCTCAGCTTGGAACACGTTAACATTACCATGGAGAAATAAATATTTTACCTGAGGTAGCTTAGGGCCAATTAACACCTATTTATTTCTCATTGAAGCAGCCTTTACATCCCCAGGTTAACCAGGCCCCATATTTCCATTTCTATGAAGCAGCCCAGCACCCTGGCTGCCCCTCCTTCTGAATCGCTGCACAGGAGACCCCCTCCCTTCTACCTGAGCTGAGCCATCTCAACTGCTGAACTTTTGCCCTTTGGCCCCTGTAGAGAGCCACCCAGCCCCAAGGTTAAAATTACGGACAAATGCCGTCCGTGGGAACTTTCTTCATGGACAACAGACACAACAGTAAATTCACGAACTGTCTGTGAAATTTACGGACGCTTGATCACCCTAGCTGCAACTAGTATATAAGTCAATAAGCTTCGCATGTCTTGTCTTTAGCCCCGCCCCTAGCCCCGCCCACTCGCCACATTTAAATGACTACCTGCACTATTTTATTCCCATTTAAAGCATTGGATTTAAAGCATATTGCATCATTTCTGCATGCTGCAAACTCATTATTTGTAGAATAACACCACAGTGAGGCCGCTGTGCTTTTCACATTCGGATAATGCGAGCCTGCGGACCTAGCAAAGACTTGAGGTGCCAGGCTGTTCTCGACAGACGATAATTGTTACTACACAGTCTATGGTGCTTAATTAAAATTCAGGGATAATATTTTGATATTTTGGGAATTACATTTATTTATTACTTAAAGAAGTCACACCATCATCTGTGCCAAGCATGTATCTCACAGATTACCGCATACCAGCATTATCAGCGAGCTTACTGCGCTAGTATTCTTTGTGAAAAGACACCGCTAGCTTAATCTGAAAGTAGACTGGATTGACTTTATCTGGGAAAGCTTCACCTACTACTATCTTGGAGAACATGGTAATAGCATTAACTGGGCATACACTGTACTTAGGAGGGTGGGGCAAGGAACCAGAGCCAGAATGACATCAATTAAAATGAATTGCCTGTAAATCATGGATGCCACAATGGGGCAACCACCAAGTCTTAACATTGTACAGGCCTAGAGCGTGCTCTCTTGTGCTCCCTCTCAGTTTAGGCCTGAAACCACGACGTGTAGCACCACTAATCTCTACTCCTCTCATGCACAATGCGGTCACTGGCGCTGTGAGTGAGGGGAAAAAGCAGAGCCATTGCTTCACCATTACAGAAACATAACCAGTGAATGTGTGGCTTTAAAACAAAGCCACACAGCCTTAGGGCATGTCTTACATCATCCCTCCCCTGCACTCCCTTGAAAGCTCTAGGGCATCATTTATGAAGGCCTTGCGCCAATGGTACGTCACTTTTTCCCTTTTTAAAAGTGACGCACCTAGTGTCCAAACCAATCCAGGCATTGCTCTCATGCTTTTTATTTTTAAAACTGCATGGGAGCAAAGTAAGGATTGGCTGGGTCAGGTGAATCCAGAGCTCCCAATGAGAACAGGGAGGCTGCTGTGCTGAGTTCCCCCCGGCTCCATAATAGAGCATGGTAGGAGTCCTGAAGTGTGAATATTGAGTTGGTCACAATCAGAGACCTGTTCATCTTGACATGTGCACTGGACTTCAGCTGACATGCCAGTCACTCCAATCACCTGGTTTGTCCCTCCCTCTCTTCCTTGTTACACTACCCCTAGAGCTCACATCATTAACCGTCGGAGCAAGCACAAGCAGGACTTAATTTATAAAATGATCATGCACTCGTGCCTCACACTGGCTAGGTGGGGGGTCAACACCCTAACGCCCTAGAAAAGAAACTGCCCTTGTATATGACCATCTATATTAAAGAAGGATAACTTTCCAATTATTATCATTATTCTTTATAATACACCAGATACATGACCATGGAGACTCCAAGGCACTAAAACTTAACCTTCACATTGAAAGTACAAGACATTTACCACTAGGCCATACGTGAGTCTTTACTATGATGGATCAAAACTTGACTATGACATTTGTCTCTAAAATAGAAGTGTTGGGCTTGGCCTTTTCTGCAGGGTGACACCCCATACATTTTTCCTTATCCCTCATGTTTTCTGAACCCATTTTTGTTGGCTTTTAGTACTACGTTGAAACTGATAACTAGTGCTCAAGTCCTTGTGTGCTCTTCTTCAAACATGTTAAAATTGGCTTACAATCAAGTGGCACATGTAATTTACTTGTAAGTCTCTAGCATGTAATAAAAGGCCTGTAAACTAAATGCTACTAGTAGGCCTGCAATACTGATTGCACCACCCACTTAAGCAGCAGTTTTAAATATGTCTCAGGCCTGCCATTACAACCTGTGTGTGCAGTTTAAAATTGAGATTTCGACCTGGCAAATGAAACCTTTTTCCAGGCCTAAACCTTCCTTTTTAATACACTTAAGTCCCCCCCTAGGGTAGGGCCAAGGTAGCCCATCGGGCTGAAAGGATTTTAATTAAAAGGGTTGACATGTACTTTTGTCTGAGAGATTATAATTAAAAAACGTCTTTAATGGTAAAGCCAGATTTTATGTTCCAATTTTAAAAATACATTTTTAATAAGTTAAAAGAACAGGTGATGGACGGAATGCTGAACAATTTAAACACTCAAATTCAAATTCAAAATTAACTTTATTCGGATTTCAATATGAAAACCACAAAAGTACAAATTTATACTGTAAAAAAACACTGATAAAAATAGATACGTTTAAAAAGTACATGATATAAGTTAAAAACAATTAGTTCACTGTATACTGTGCAATGGATTTACTAGAGGCCGTATTTAGGCGGATTCATGGGTTGTTCATAAGTTCGTACGGTGTTTAAGGCATACTCTAAGGTAATGTGCCACGGATCTTGAGACTAGTAGATTGTCCAAGAGCTGCAATGCCAAGAATGCTGGGCGACATCTTCTGACCTTCATTGCTTTTAGGATTGGTAAAATCCATCTCTTCCGGAATGGAGTGTAAAAGGTACAGAAGAAGAGGACGTGGATTGTGGACTGGGAAGAATTAGAATCACAGGGGCATGGTGTTCTAGTGTATGTCCAGTTGTTTTGGGTGGGGAATGAAACCATGATGTGAAAAAGATTAAACCTGAAACGGGTTAACAGTAGTTTTTCGAAATGTGTCAAGTCTTCCTGTAGATATGGTTGTATGGATGGAACAGATTGTATCATGAGGCTATGTTGTACCAACTGTTTTCCTATTTCTGACATCAGTCTTAGTTGGTTTAAATGGGACAGACATATCTTTTTTAGTTCTTTTTTTGCTATGTCTGCGACTGATTGTGGGTCGTTGAAGAACCTCAGTAGACCAATATCTGTGAGGAAGGTTTTTACATAATGAAGCCACCTGATCTTTTCCATATGTTCTAGATTCATGCAATCCTCGATGATTGCTCTTGTGAGTGTGCATTCTTCCGTTGCCCATATTCTACGCCATAGCATTATGGGTTCGATCTTGATCAGATCTGAAATATATTCTAGTCCAAGTTCTAAGTGGCATCCAAAGGTAGTCGTACTCTTAGGGACTGCTAGTAAAAATTTGAGGAAGGTGTTTTCGATCTTTTGGATTTGTTCAACGTTTGCCGTTCCCCAAACTCCTGCTCCAAAGATAGCCGTGGTGATACACTTTGCTTTGAAAATCTTTAACATCTCCGCCAAGGGTTTTTTCCCTAGGCGGAGAGGAAAGGCTTTTAGGGCGCCGACTGTTCGTATGAGCGATAACTTGCGGGAATTAATTGCGTCTTTCCATTTGAACTCCTCGTCGATGGTAATTCCGAGATATGGGTAGGTTTTTGTTGTTTCGAGTGGTGTGTTATCTATTGAGATTGTTTTCGACCTTTTCCCTTTACTGCCGACATGCATCACAAAAGTTTTCTTTATATTAACTTTCAAGTTGAGGTTAGTCATGAAGGTACAGTAGTTGTTTACGGCTTTTTGCAACTGTATTGGAGTTCGGGCAAGTATCACCGCATCGTCGGCGTATAGCAATGCTGGAATTGGTCGCCGTCCTACTATTGGAAAGTCTTTTGTGCCCTGCAGCATTGCTGCCTCTAGTCCGTTGGTGTACAGCGTGAATAAGAAGGGGGCCAGTACACACCCCTGCCTGACCCCCTTCCGTATTGGGAAGCTGTCTGTGAGTTGTCCTTCCAGCCCGTATCTTACCTTGCCTGTGGCGTCAGAGTATAACTCGCGTAAAAAATCTACAATTGGGGGATCAATCCCCATGTCCAGCATTATTAGCCATAGTTTTGT
The DNA here is from genome assembly GCF_964261635.1 of Lissotriton helveticus. Classification (NCBI taxonomy): domain Eukaryota; kingdom Metazoa; phylum Chordata; class Amphibia; order Caudata; family Salamandridae; genus Lissotriton; species Lissotriton helveticus. Next base: position 755,019,353 of record NC_136069.1, read on the forward strand.
GTGCACCACACAGTCAAACGCTGCCGTGAGGTCAACGTAGACTAGGTGGAGACTGGTTTTTTTGACACTTGTGTATTTTGCGGCCAGTAGAGTTAGGTTCAGGACTTGGTCCACGGTGCTCAGGCCGGCCCTGAACCCGTACTGAAGATCTGAGAGGACCCCATGTTCCTGTGACCATTCCTGTAGACGATCGAGGAGGATCCTTCCTGCCATCTTACCCACAGAGTCCAGAAGTGAAATGGGTCGGTAGCAGGAAGGACTGTCTCTGTTTCCTTTCTTGAAGATGGGAATTAGGATTGATGTTGACCAAGATTTAGGGAGGGTTCTTTCCCTAGCTGCATTCAATACTTTTGTTAAGAGCGGGGACCAGAGGTCGGGAAGGAATTTATAGAGGTCCATTGGAACGGAGTCTGGGCCTGGCGCTTTGCCATTTTTTGCCGAATTGATGGCTTTCTGTGTCTCGTTGATGGTGAAGTGTATATCTAACGGATACTTCACCGCTGGGAGCGCTGGTCCAGTAGGTGGAGCTCCGGTTCTTGCCTCTCCGAAGACTTCTGAAAAGTACACTACCCAGTCTTTCGCATTGATTGCCACGTCTAGGGATGGACCCTCCTTATTCCCTGCTAGGAAAGGAGTCTTGACTGTTCTCCAGAATGCTATGTTGTCTTTTTGCAAACTACTATTTAAAAGCTGAGTCCAGAGATTATGTTGAATCTCGTTTTTCCGTTCTTTGAGTGCTTGCGCATAACTTTTCCGTAGTTTGGCTATCTCTTCCCTGTTTCGTTCGTTCTTTGCTAGAGCTTTCTTTAGGGTAGAGTAGGCTTTTGTACACTTGGTGTTAAACCATCCATTTCTTTGTGTGTTGTTTTGTTTTCTGGGCTTGGTTAATTCATTTCCTATGGTTTTCACTATTCTGTCATAGTCGTTCAAAATTTTGTCAGCGCCTGCTGAAGGATTTAAGCAGTTTTCGATGAATGGCCTGCATTTGTCCACTATTCTTTTGGTGGTATGTTCTTGATCTAGGGTGCCCCATTTTAAGGTGAAGCCATTCAACCTGTTTAACATAAGATTGTCTTGTAGTAATAGAGTATGATTGTCTTTTACTCGATTCTTGTGGCGATCAGGTTCAAGGTATGTTAATTTGAGGGGATAGTGGTCACTTAATACGTTGTTAACCACTTCAAACTGCTTTATAAAGCCGGCGTTGTTGGTAGAAACCAGGATGTAGTCAATTAGTGTTTGTGCCCCTCTTCCGTGAAAGGTTGGCTTGAATGGGGTTGTTGGTGACATTATCATATTTGCAAACCCTAGATCTAACTCGAAGATGGTGGCTTGTGTGTTATTTCCTTCTTCCGTATGTACAAAATGGGTTAGGGGATTATCATGTTCGTCAATGATCCCACAAGTGGGTGCATTACTTTGACTGCAGATGTGTAAATTAAAGTCTCCTCCCCAGATTATTGAATGAGTAATTTTTACAAATTTGACTTTTTGGATATTTATTGTTTCAGTTATTTCACTTAGTATTTTGAGTAAGTCTTCCGAGCTCATGTTGTTATAGAAATTTACAATTGTATAGGAGATATTAATAGTGACTTTAATATTGATTATTTGATAGTTCTGGTGAAGAACTACAGGTGTTATATCTTGACATGGCCAAAGATTCGAGATGTATGTTATTAGGCCTCCTTTGCTTCTCCCTGATTGCGATTTGGTAGCTTTTGAAAAAAATGTTCTATATCCCTCTAGGTGGACTGGGTCGGTCAGCCATGTCTCTTGTAGACATATTAAATCTTGTGTATGGACCAGTTCCAGGAAGGCTTTTTCTTGGTGCTTTGTTGCAAGACCCGCCACGTTCCAGAACAACAGGTTCCGCTCGACTTTGTCTGTCATGTGATTCTTAATGGAGACAGATTTTTCTTGTATGCTTGCGTTTGGATAATCGGTTATCTGATTTGTTTTAGACAAACATTTATTTAAGGGTGATGATGACAGTTTCTGCACAACCGGGACCAAATTACCATGTTGTTGTCTAGTTTCGGTCTGACGGGCTCCATCTCATTTTCCCTGTTTTGATGTATCATTATTTGTTCTTCGCTTTGTTACGGACTGAGTTTTTCCTGTAATGTGTATTTTTGAAGCAGTAGGTGGCAAAAATGGTAGCGTTGTGGTTTTGTACGGGAGACTTGGAGAATGGGGCTGAGATGGTGGTCAGTCTACCATATCCAGACAGCTAAAATGATTAAATGTCGGAATTCCCGACCATGGTTCGTTATACATTTGTTGATATGGTCTTTTACCGCAATTCCAGTCACCTCGGTTGGTGGGTTCGTATCCCCAGTCGCTCTGCGGATGGGACCTCTGGCTATATCCTTGTCCCCTATTTCCCTGGTGCCAATTTCTTGGTCCTTGCTCGGGTTGGCTCCAGGACCAATTTGATGGCCAAGTGGGGTCCTCGGAGCGATGGGATTGTCGGGGGTAGAAAAAAGATAGGCGTTTGACACTTATTCCTTCGTTGTATTCTGGAGTATCCCAGGAGCAAGTGTAATCAACTGCCCATGGGTTTTCAAAATGTACGATTATGCAGTCTCCTGGGATTGTTTTAGGCTGGTGGCCAATCCACGAGACCCTTCTTACCGTGGTTATTCTGGGGATGTTGTTAGGGTGGTTGGGCCTGTTGACATTTAACCAGTAACGTACTTTATTTAGTAGGGACCATGTAGGTTCATCTGAGTCTCTGCCTAATTCGGGTACGCCCGTTAGAATGGCTACGAACGGAGTTGCCTCAGGAGGGAGATTTACTACCTTTCTCCATCTCTTATTGAGTTGTCCTGTTTTGCTATTGTTGGTCTGTGTTTGTTCGAGTCTTGGGGGAATTTCAGTTGGTGGTTTGGAAGGTTTATTTGTCTGTACAGCGTTTGTTGAGTTGGAATCTGTATTTGGTTGGTTTTGAGTACCTGAGTTGTGTGTTGGTTTATTTTGATCGGTCTTTGTTTTTACGGTGTTAATTTGGTTGATAGATTTGTTTTCTGGTTCTGTCACTGTTTTCGTTGTAGTTGTTGTGGTGGTAGTATGGACCGGTTTGTTAGCTGTTTGATTTGGTGAGTTGATTGCATTTCTTTTTCCTGAGTCAGTGGCAGCGCCTAGGGGAACAGGTAGATCGTTTTTCTTTGGGATAGTGGTTGTTTTTGCGGAGGCTATTAATATGGCCACTTGTTTTTCTATTACCTCAAGGCTTTTTTTGTAAAGGTTGTAATTGATATTTTATTATTTCCGCAGAAGTGTGTCAACTTTAGAGTGATTTGTGACTTTTTCTGCTCGAACAAATGGTTTGTCTTGACGAATCTTGTTGGAACTGGATCTGTTTACGTGGTCTTCGACTATGAGGACATCGGATAGGATATTCTTAGCGGAGTCTGTGATGACAATATTCTCCTGAATTTGTTGACTAGCAGTATCTGGGTTAGTGGCACTTGTGTGCTCTGAACTATTAGATCGTAGTTGTAAGGGGTTCTGTTTTGGGATTGCTCCTTCTCTTATGCCTCTTGATTCTTGTTGCGTTGGATCGTTGATTGTCGGTTGGAGACTTGCGAAGATATCGGGGGTCAGTTCAAGATCCTGTGAGGATTGTGAGTTTGACAGTTGTGACAATTGTGTGGTTACCGATAAGTCAACGGTGTTAGGTAAGGCGTGTATTTCCACATTTGTGTCTATGATGGATTTATTTGAGGATATCGCATTTGGTGTTTGGGCCTGTGCCAAAATGCCCATTGATGAGCGCCGAGCTTGGTCTAGCTCGTATGATACGCGACGGTCAATCATCAGAACTGTTTGATCTATGGTTTCGTTTACTTTGTGTAGGAATTGTTCAATTGGACCGACAGTAGTTGAATCGTTTTTTTTCATAGTTTTGCTTCTAGAGCCTCTCGTGGTCATTGTATGTTTATTGACCAGGTGTGGAGCAAAGGTAATGACCTTGGTTGGTTTTGGTTCGAAACGACGAGTGCTTATACTTTTTGTTAAGGGGCCTGTCCTCGGTGGTTTACCTTTACTTAGTTGTTAGGGGGGTGCGCCCGGCCTGGTCTCCTCCGGTCTGTGACGGGCTTGGACGGGCCCACCCTTGGCCCAGGCTTCGCCGAGCGTCCCGCTCGCGTCCCGCGAAGGGGGGCGCTGACGCCCTTTATGCGCCTCCTAGCGCGTCGTCAAGGGGGCGTGGCTGGAGACCTCGAGGGCTGCCGGGAGTTGTAGGCAGCCCCTCGCCTCGCTCCACTCAGCGTCCCCGCTGTCAATTGGCAGGAAACAGCAGGACGGCGGTAGAGAGGCGGTGGGGGGTCTCAACAGCACAGGAGTCCGTGATGGTGGCAGAGTCTTCCTCGCTCGCTCTGCGGAGTACAGGTCAGGCCGATAGTGCAGCTGGGCTGGTTTGGTGAAAACAGCGTGTGTCCACTCACCCCCAGTCACAGATATACCATTATTTTTTTGCTCACTACGCCACCCCAGTTTGGACCCATCCATATGCAAATCAGTCTTGTCCCTGCTCCTCATGAGAACAGTCCTGCCCGAACTGCCAGGTCAGCTCCTCCCTGGACTAGAAAAAAGCATCCTTGGGACTGGTTTTGGGGTATCACCTCTCATCAGCCAGGCTAGCTTGAATCCAGTGGGCATACCCTTCCCACTTAGGGTGACCAAAGCAAAAAGAATAGACAATGGACGGAATGCTGAACATTGCAAACACATCTAGTCACAGAGATCTGGGTTTAATCCATCGTGGGATGGGTATGCCCAGACATGGGTACCGTGTTCACTGTGCTACTGGATTAAAGGTAGCATGGCTGATGAGGGGAGGTATCCCAATATTGGTTCCAGGATGCTTGTATCCGGTCCAGGAAGAACCTGGCTTGGCAGTTCGGGCTGGAAAGTTCCCATGAGGAGCAGGGTCAAGACTGATTTGCACATGGCTGGATCCAAACTGCAGAGGCGTGGTGAGCAAACCCAGATCTTTGTGAATGGGGGTGAATGTTTGCATTGTTCAGCATTCCGTCCATCAGTTGTTCCTTTTACTTTTAGAAAGTTGGCATTTACCTGCCCTTACTATTTGGTGTCTGCAGTTCCTGGATCACATGACTGGGTACAGTTGGCAGCCTGACTTTGTGTTTTCCTCCCAGACAGCCACACAATGGAGGGATTAAAGGTGCTTGGACGAGCCATCAACTGGCAGGTTTTGGGGCAAACCTGGGCACAGCCCCAGTTACAACTGAATAGGCTGTGCCCTGCCTTCACAAAAAGGAGTTGTCACCACTACATTGTTCAAGCAGCCAGCTTGGAGCAAGGAGAGGGGAGGAAGGAAATGTCATGGACTTTGAAGGGAATTCTCTAGAAACATCTCTTACTTCAGAGTGGACACAAGAAATACATAATGGACCCTCAGACACAATTCTTCAGTATACATTTAGAACTTTGGATAGAAGGAAGACTGAACCTGCACCCTTCATCCCTGGCCCGGGCTGAAGTGACTCCAAGGGTCAGTTGACTGACCTTGTTCTCTGAGATACAGGGAGATAACAAGTTCCAGAAGCTCCCTGCAACTGCCCAACTGACCAGCTGCCTGGACCTGCAAATGGACCTGCCTGAACTCTGCTGGCATCTGCTGGAGTGAGTTGACCCCCAAGAGGTGACTCTCAGGTCATGAAGCCTTGGGATGGTCTCAGGTTAGCTATTCTCCAAAGAAAAGGAGAAATCCTGAAGTTTTGGGCTCTCCAGTACCACAAAAGGGCCTATTCTGCCACAATCTTGCTGCCCACACCGGTCTCTAGTGCAGAGCTCCCGGTGAACTGACTCCTAGTGCCACAGCAACCTCCATCGACGCAGACAACACAAGATCTGCACTTCAGGCTACAACATGACACCTCGCTCGTGGTGACTGCCAACGCGAAGCTCCAGCAATGACTGTTTTCAACCTCAGACAGGATCTTTGAGCTACAGCTATGTCGTTGGCAATGCCCGGCCTGCTCTTCATGCTACATCGACAACCATCCGCAATGCTCTCCCTGCTCCTCGCTGCCCCTTCCACTGCGGATGGAACTCTTCACGCTGTACTTTGAAGGTAACTCTTTCAGCTGGACTAACCTGGTCCCTGGATCGGGGCCTTGCGTTCCTTTGCAGTTCGCCTTAATTTGTGACTTTCACCCAGTCTCGCACCACCAGATAACCGCTAGTGGCACTTTGTGCTTTTAAGCGCTTCACCATCTGAAATCTTTGAATTTGTATATATACCATTTCGATTTTGTTGTTGTTTTGTCTTGAATAATTTAGTGAATTTCACTCTATTTTTCTAAATTGGTTTGACATTTTTATTGAGTTGTGTTTTTACTATATTACTGTTTGAAGTGCTGCATAAATACTTTACATGTTGCCTCGAAGTTAAGCCTAACTGCTTGTGCCAAGCTACCATAGGTTCAGAACAGGTTATTTTGGGGTTTGCATCTGACTTCACTCTGAACAAGATTGTTGTGGCTGCTTGAGTAAGGTTTCACCTCCCTCAACTAGTAACACTATTTTCTACATTGGTGTTCAGTGGTGAGGATTTGGACTTGTGTTTGTGTAGTGCCATTCCGTGATTTTTGTTACACAAAAAAATCGTAGATAAGTAATTTGATACCTATTTGAGCCTTTTTTTAAATTGTCTCTTTCTCTCAATTGGTAATTTTTCCAAATGTTAGGCCTCATTTACAAGGGGCCTGTGCTGCCGTCAAATATTTTAATGCATCGGCGGTGCAGACCATACTCCATATGTACAAATAGACACATGTGGTGAAATGTGTCACTTTTTGTAGGCTGGCCTCTGAATATATGTGCACCAGAACTAGCTGTGCCTCGCAGGAATTCAAATATGTAAGGCAGGCGTTTCCACGTAAAATCCATTGTAAAATGTATGCACTGATATTTATGTTTTTGTCAATGTGTGTCGCATTATCGGCAAGCACAGCGCAGAGCCTTAAATGCATCAAAAGTTCTGCACATCGGCAACCCAGCATAGGAAATAATGCATTGGCTGTGGTACATAAAGATAAGTCACACAAAACAGTCTTGGAAGCTCAACCACACCATGGAGGTGCTTGTTTTGCAGCTGGGAGTCGCAAGGAGATGACGACTACCAGGACCACCTCAACCACATCCCCCCAAAACCCCCACAACCACATCGGCAGCGCAGGAGAAGGGAGTGGTTTTATTGGCCTCGGACATCCCTCATTGACCTCAGGGAGAATGAGGTCAACATCTTCTACCGTCTCAGGAGGGAGTCCATAGTAGAACTGCTACACCAGATAGCTCCAAGGCTCCAACTACCAACTGCCAGGGCCACCAACATCCCTCCGCAAAGCCAAATTGATGACTGTTATCCCTATGCTGGTATCTAGTTCATTCCAGAATACAACAGCCAGAATGGCAGGACTCTTGCAGCCATCTTTCTCGGCTTTCCTACCCTCTGTCCTGGATGCTATCATCCGCCATACGCACTAGTACCTTCTCTTCCCCAACACACAACTGCAGCTGGAGACCAAGTAAGGTTTTGTACCATCGCAGGTTTCCCACATGAGCTTGGTGTTATGGATTGCATACATGTGCAAATGGTTCCCCCTGTAGCAACATCACATCTGTATAGGAACAGGAAGCACACCTACCCGATTAGTTCTCAGGAAATCGTGGACCATAGTGGATGTTCACCAACGTTCTGACAAAATACCTAGTGAGTGTGCATGATACCTACATCTTCAGGCTCCTCATTCTCAATTAGCACTTCCAGAGTGGGCAATATGGGAATGGCCTACTTGTAGGTAAGCCAAGCTCAACTACAAATAGCCATCGTTGTGTCTGTTGACACAAATAGGGCCATATGTATGAGCGGTGTGCCTCATATATGTACCATGTAACATTGTACATGTGTAATGCAACCCCCAAGTCACACTTGTTAAGACACGGAAAGCCACTTTCAGTGCCTTTGGATGCCATAAATTTATAGAGCAATGCAATGCTGGCAAAAACGCAGTGTAGAATCACTGGGTGTAAGAGAGGTGTTCCATGAGCTTTGTGGGGGTGTCTCCATGCAACTCCCATGGTTTATGAGGCATGTCATGTATCTCATCTCAGGATAATTTTGTAGTATGACAAATCAATTGGTCTACCCAGGTGATGTGTAACCTTAGCAAAAAACTGAAGTTATTCAAGGCACTCCTGCTTCCTATGTGTGTTGAAGTGTATGGCACACATACATAGACGATCAGGCCTCTGAGGGTTCACCATGTGCTGTGAGATGCATCATCCTGCAAGAAGACAATCCTGCAGGTAATGCAGGCCACGAGCACTATGGTGCAAGTCTGTCTGTGATCATGCTATGCAGCATATTGTGTGCTAATGTGTTGCGAACGTCCAAGAATGTGCTGTATGGCCGAAATGGCATGCACTACTTCCTCAGTGATGCATTGCAGTGCAGAAAGGTGGCTTGCTGCACTGCACAGTGCCAGTCTCCCAAATATATGGATCCTTTTGTCATGGGAGCATAGCAGTAACAATGCACTGCAATGTGCCGACAATGATGTGCGACATTGACATGCACTTACCAATCTGTCAATGGCAGTAGCAATGTGTCAGTTCACACTGTGTGAATGGATGAAAACAGATTAACCACACTGGGTGATGAATCATGAATGAAATCATGTGGCATGACAGATAACCCAATTATGAGTACAAAGGCAATACCAGAGCAAAGTCTGAGGTGAGTGTCTCATCAATGGCGTACCAGCTCTTGGTATCAGTCACAGGTCAACAAGGTCAGAGTTGTGTCAACAAGTTCGGTGGAAATAAGCAAGTGTGTTGCACATGGCAGTTTAATTGTATGTTGACTAAAGTCTCAGGAAGAAGTATGTGGAAGGCATATGTGTGGCATACCATGTCGGTGTAGGTCCTATACAAGTCTAAATGTCAATCCTGGATAACATTGTGACACCAACAGGACAAAACACATATAGGTCTGTGGAAAACTGACAGTCGATGTACACACATACACATAGGCAGACAGCGGCATTGACAGATGTCACCAATGTGACGACTCACTTGTGTAATGTAATGTAATGTAATGTATGTATACTTGTAAAGCGCACTGTTACCTCGTTACGTGGCGTCCTGGCGCTGTATACCGCTGGGGAACCCGTCCTGGCTTTCCCTGTGAGAGGGCACCCCAAGGTGAAGCCAGGCATCCCCGGCGTTGCTGGGGCCGTTGTGGAGATTAAGCAAGCTATTGCCCAGAGTTGCAGAGTGGGACCCATGGTTAGTGTAGGCACCTAAGCGAGAATTATCGAGTCCGCGGACATTGACCCAAGACCCTGCCGCGTCGGGAATTGAACCCTGGTCCCGGGCCGACCTCTGCTTCAGGGTCTGCCGCTTCTAACCAGTGAGCCACACTTGTGTAGTAAGTATCTCAAATAAAAAGCATATGACTCTAGAATAGTTAAACTCACAAAGTCAAACCCAATACTGCCAAACATTTCATACATCAGTGATCAACATAGACTAATATCCTACCTGAGCAAGGCACCACAGTGTACTCAGGATACCAAACTCAACATCCATTTGCAAAAGCAATAAGAAAGAAATCAGGCCATTGAAGTACACAATGAATGAATAAAAGCCATCTTATAATGCGCGACTTAGCCCAACGGGCATCATCCCCTACAAATTAGATCAATGAATAGCAAAACAATTCATGTGACATGTGTGAACTACACCGCATGTATGTCCCAAATCACATGGTCAAGTAAGTGTACCATGAAATGCCTGTGCCCATGTAATGTAGGCCAAAAAGACATCTGTGGTTTAATATGGCCATCTGTGTAAGTAAGTTTAATACATGTTGGAAATGTCACTACCTACCTAGAGACTCAACAAGCCAAATGTCTAACCACCAATCTGTCAGTTCAATCATATAGTGAGTGCACACAACATTGAGTGGTCAGGAACATCTCCAAATAGCCATCACATAAATCTACTGGAGTGACATGAAAGTCCTGATGTAGAAGTGTACAATGTATCAGGCCATATCCATCATTTGCTATTACACAGAGAAATGGAATAGACATGTTTAAACCAATGAACAACTGCATATGTCACACATATTGTGAATTACTGTAAGAAATATGTATGAGTATTTCAGTACACATAACACACATGGACAGTAATGTAGCTGTGACAGAGAGGAAAGGCATTGACAAATTACATTTGTTTTTTATTTTCAGCTGACCAAGGGTACGATTTCCAGCCATGGGTCATGACCCCAATTGCACCCCAGACTGACCCGGAGAAAAACTACAGTCAGGCACACATCAAGACTCCCATCATTGTTGAGAGAATATTCGGTCTGCTCAAGGCAAGGTTCAGATGTTTAGACATGTCAGGGGGGAGATTGCTCTATTCGCCCTCTATGGTGTGCAAGATGATACTTTTATGTGCCATTCTACACAATATCTGTGTCCGCATGGATGTCCCGCGGGACGGGGAACATCCACAGCAGGACCCAATGGAGGATGAGGATGATGAGGATGTGGAGACATCTTGAATACAGTGGCTGGCAATAGGCGATGCACATACTCTGCACAACATTTCTTCGCCTGAAGCACATGTACTGTCATGGAGCATGAACATAATATGAAGGTTCAACATGCAAATACATGTAAAATCCATAATTTCTCTTTTCGATTATGTCACAGTCCCAGTACATTTCTACTCAACCGCATTTCATCAACTAGAAGTAGCCCTCAAAATGTAACACTCATGTCATCAGACCTGTTGACCCACATGGGGCCATACCTCACATCTATCAATTGCACATCTATGTGTAGCAATGTACTGCGTTAGGGGGACAGGTCAGGCATGCCACATTTTCTATTCCAAATTGATCCTCACACTCCCCTTGCACTTCAGTAGTGCAGAGCTGCGCAGCCAGCAGTCTTGCTGTGTCGTACAGCAGCTAAGTGTACAACAGATGGCACTCTGTAAAATTTGGAACACAAACCACCAACTTCCATACCTTAGAATAACTGCAAATTGTATTGTGTCTCATCAATATGTGATCATGCAGAATGACTGCATCTTTCTGGAACTGATCTCATTGCAGATACCATCAGAGATAATGAGTGACTTTTGTCATGGACAAAGGCATACAGCCTGATTCATGTAGCCATTAGCGCTCGCAAAAGGGCCAGATTCTGAGAATCTGGCCCTTTGCGAGTGCGATTTTTGCATTTGGTATTCATGATACCAAATGCAAAAATCGCTATTTAAGAAGTCGCAAATATGCGAGGAATAGCATTTAAGGAATCTCTATTAGAGATTCCTCAAATGCTATTCATGACACATCAAGAAATTGCGATTTAGCACTTTTGGGGCCGCTATTTACCGAGAGGTCAGACCTCTCGGTAAATAGCAAAAACTCAGAGAAATGCTTTTAAAAGCATTTTTCTAAGTTGCATGTTGCACACACACATGTCCTTTGGACATGTGTGTGCGCAACACCTGTTCAAATGTGCTTTTTAGGGGTGCAACAGGGTGTCCTTTGGACACCCCTGGCACCCTTAAAATCGCTATCTTATTTGCGAGTAGCAAATTGCTACTCGCAAATAAGGGATACTCCCCATTCATTCCTATGGGCCTCTTGGCCCATAGGAATGAATGGGGAGTTTTTGCGAGTAGCAAATTGCTACTCGCAAATAAAGAACATGTAGGAATCGCTATTTAATTAGCAATTCCTACACGAATGCCGTTTTGCGTGTCCTCAATAGCGAGTCGCTATGATTCGCTATTAGGGCCACGCAAAACGGATTGTACATGAATCAGGCTGTTAGTCTCATGCTACCATGTAAAATCTGTCACTTCTAAAGAGCGCATACATGCATGTGCATTTTTACACAAAAAACAGAACATGTGAACTATTTACTGCCTACATTGTAACATATAACACATCTTGCTACAATAGAGAAAGGACATATTTGCCAAGCATTGCATAGCAATGCAATGAGGAACAATGGTCTGTACAAATTACATAATGAGCAGATGACAATGTACAGTCAGTAAATAGCCAGAGCAGTAATAAATAGTATAGGTAACATGCAAACATCTGAACACTTGGTGAATACCGAGATGTCAAGAAGGGAAATGCACATTGATAAAAAGGCAGACAAAGCTGCATGTGCATACACACAAACTCATTGCACATGGTTAAATGGAGGGATTTAGATATGAAGTTTGGTCTGCATGGTAAGAGTTGTCTTCCTCTGACTTGAGTGTACAAGTGCTTAATAGAGCAGATCACTAATCTTGGATTCACCCAAAGGTGAAATGTATTTTGAGTGTTTCCCATTACATACGGCTGTGTCGGGAAATGCAGAATCCTTGCTGACAGGAGTAACACAGAGATCATGTCTATGCCGACATCATGTACATTGAACGTCACAGTCAAGGTAAAGTTGCGCCCCATTAAGCACCACAGGGTTAATACAACATGGCTACTACACAGAGGGCACTTAAGGGGATAATGACAATGATGCAGCTTTTGGTTTTACATATGTGGATCCATGTATAGTCTGTATAATGTCCTGAGATTGGAAATAGAGGGGCATACACAGGCAATGGCCATACAGTGGTGCCCAGATGGTCTATCTACGCCACACCTATGTTTGCAAGCACATTGCACGATTTGCACTGTAACCAACAGGACATTTTAGATGTTGACTCTTGACCTGTGCAGGGGATGGCCAATTATGGTCAATGAAGGCACACTTGCTCTATGAGTCAAGGATGCAACTGTTACATGCAGGAATGAAAGGGACTGTAATGTTGCATCTTACTGATAACGTATATATGCTGTAAGCCCCAGTGCTCCAACTATGTGTGGTGCTGTACACAGGACATACATTAAAAACCGGCGGAATACAGGCAGGAGGTGATGCATTGGGTGTGGCAGGCTGCTAACTAGTAAGTGTGAATTAGCTTTTACTTACACTCACTCCCTGTTAGTCTGTGCATAGTGGAGGAAGTTGCCTGAGAGTATTTGTTTGAGTAGTGTGTCAGTTGGTATCGTGAGTGTGTATTGGGTCCAAATCTTGTCCCTGTTGCTGTCTATATACATATTGTGTAGTGTCATAGTTATGTATTCTTTTGTCATTGTACTGTTGGGTATTTGTGTTTTGGGTTAGTGTGTGTAGGGATAGGTATAGTGGGCAGGAGTTTTAGATTTAAGGTCGTTTTTTGGTGGGGGAATTTTTGAGGGTTTGCGAATATGTCTGGGGGAGCACATCTTTAGTGAGTCACAACTGGGAGGGCTGATTTGGCTTACCTCACACTACCTCCCAAGGATGTTTGAGGCTGTTGGCAGGGCTAGCAATGGGAACCCTGCAAAGAAAAAACATGACCGATGGGAGCCGGTGTACTGGCACCAGGAAAACTTTTTCAAAATGTCCCATACAGCATACCAACTGAAGCACCAGTGGCAGACGTTGTCTCCAGGGAGGCTGATGTAATAGACTTCCTGGGCCTGGAGATTGATGGTCCTGTTGGTTTGTATGTATGTCATGTCTGAATTTTGTGATGTACCTTTAATTGGAATGCTAAACTTAAACATACGCACTTCATTTATCTTTTCAACAATATTGTGAAGTGCAACAGGTATATCAAAGTAAAAATATATGGGGAGACAATGTTAAGTAGGCTGACTTGGGTACTTGATAATGCGGATTTGGGATGGGCCAGCACAGCAAGTAGGCTTGCAGTGCTACTTAACACCAAAGAGTAAGGTTTGGAATGCACCATATTAATCCACGTTGGTGCATTCCTGTGCCTTCCCCCTGCCCTGGTGCCATTTTTGCAGGTTTGACCCAATGCAGCCCCCTTTGCACGCTTTGTTAGTAGCGGTTCCCGGGCCCAGCATTGGCCTGTGACTGATGTGGAGGGCCCCTGCCATTGAGGGCATACCAGCGGCTTTCCCAAGCTGCCACAGGTGACATATACCTACCCCTGGGGGCACGCAGCGCGACATGGCAGCCTGGTGCCAGGAACCATATGGACAGCAGAAAAGAGGAGCCCACCGAATCGGCCCTCCTGAGATACCTTGACATTTGGGGTTGGCGGATGCTCGATGCGGCCCATGGAGATCCCTGCAGCGGTGGGCCATGGAGGTGTGGACCTGAGGGTGGGACACCCATTGGGTTCGGAGCACCCCTGCCTGCAGAAGCGGTTGGGCTAGGCCCCAATGCAGTTTGTGGGTGGTAGGGCCCTCACCCGGTTTCCCTCTTGGTGCCTAGGGAGGTAACCAACTGCCAAATTACTGGATTGGGCCTTAGATGCAGTATTTATATATACTGGCGTCACCGCCTGCGGTTTGTCCCTCGGACGTACTTCCCCGCCCAACAACGGCAGCAGACAGCACAACCTAATCCATCCAAAATGACTAGCGACAAAGCAGAATGGATAGATTCATGGACTCCGGGGACTGGCGGCGGAGGTGCGGTAGGTGCCGGCAGCCACGCCTGATAATGCGGCGCTGTTGGCACTATCACGCAGTCCAGGGACGCGCTGGACGCCAAGATCGGCGCTGTGGGGTCAGACGTCATGCTCTTACGCCAGGAGCTCAGAAACGCAGTGGATAGACTCAACGTCACCAAAACTCGAGTCTCCAGTGTAGAAGAGACAGTGATCATTCTTCAAAGGAAAGTCTCCTCCCTTGAGACACTACCGAAAGGCTTGGCAGTGCAAGTGGAAGATGCAGAGGGGAGAGCCTGCCATAATGATCTCCATTTTGTGGGCTTTGCTGAGGGATGCGAGGGAGACGATGCTGTAAAACTTCTTACCACATGGCTACTGAGTTGACTGCCCCAGATTATCTCTCCACCTGTTTTTTTATCGAAAGATCACACAGAGCCCTTGCCAAGAAGCTCCCCCCCCACCCCCCCTCGGAGCTAGGCCCTGGCTGGTGAGTGGCAGAATGTCAAACTTCCCCGACAGAGACACCATCCTCCGCCAGGCCAGGCTGCAGCTCTCCCTCACATATGAATCACAGCAATAATGATCCTTCCTGACTCTACCAAACTTGTTCAACCACAATGACAGTTGTTCACGGAGGTGAAGGGGCAGCTCCAAGGCCTCAACATTTCATATGCTCCTCTCTTAGTGGCCTGTCTCAGAGTGGTATATAAATCTTGTACCTTGTTCATCAATTCCCCGGTGGAGGTGTTCGCCTGGACGGATGAAGAAATATCCGCGAAATCCTGAGTCCAGCTGTCCCTCGAATTGGACTCTTCCACACTTGACAGCATCAGTCGGCATCCTAAACCCAAAGGGAAGCAGTGACACAGATCAGGATTGTCATGATGCTCACGGGCAACTAGAGAGGACTGGTCTTCCCCCTCCTGGTGGCCTGGGATGAGCCCGGCGAGCGAGACGTGCTGCAAGGGCCTCAACAGCGCTGGAACTTGAGACTGGTCGTATACATGTGCAATGTTGATCTACTTTCTTGCAGGTCATGTGTGCTCTACTTGCCGAGGCTATACCCCAAGTTGGGACATCACCTGAACAGCAGGTACAAGTTATGTTTGTGGAAGGGTGTTTGAGGATCCATTGGATGGTCATGGTCACCAATCCCTGTTGGGACTGGCCTGCTTCCTGCCTGCCGCAACAGGTACTTCTTTGTTTCCGAAGTATTAGGGCTTGGGGGAAGGGAACAGGGACTGTTTACTAATTCTTCATGCATATGTACAGCATGATGGCCCACATACAGACACTCGGGCCCACCCGCGTGCTCCGGGACATGCGAGACACTTACACCATGGTAGAAAAGTCTATTACCTCACAGGGAAGGTCACGTCTCATCAGCAGGAATACCTGAGGGGACCTAGATAAAGTTAAGAGGGGGGGTGCTTAGGCAGGCCAAGCGCATGGGTGCTCATGACCTAATGCTTCAGGAAACACACCTGAAAACAAAGACCCCCTGTCATTCACGATTCAGCTATGACATGGTATACCACTCCGGCTTCGCTCGGGGCTCTAGAGGCAACGCACTCCTGATACATTGCAGAGTCCAATTTACTACTACACACACATGGATAGACAGGCTGGGCAGATGTATCTTCATGGCAGGCATGCTATACGGGGAAAGATTGGTTCTGGGCAGCATTTATACCCCTCCTCCCTTATCCTAGACCGTTACTAAACTCCTAACCGATACTTGGCTGGGCATCCCAGATTGGCTACTGGTCATTGGAGGGGACATATAATGACGTTATGCAAACACAACAGGACATATGGCGTCCAGCAGTGCATTGGGGATCAGACAGGAGTCGCTCCTTCACTGCTTGACTAGAGACATGGGATGGACAGACATATGGCACACACTTCATCCATCAGACTGCGAGTTCACATTTTACTCACTGGTGCATCAAAAGTTTTCTTATATCAATTACATGTTTGTTCCAGGTAGCTATGCGTGCAGGGTCGCGGGCATGGAGATACTGCCCAGGAGCCTGTCAGACCATACTCCGATATTGCTTGACCTCCTTTTGGGCCCGCACCGAGCACCTTTTCATTGGTTTATGTCCGCATAGCAGCTCCACGATCAACAATATTGTTCTCACATGCACCAAGCCATATAGGAATATATACAGACAAATACAGTGACTGCGCCATTGGCCAGGACCCTGTGGTAGGCCATGAAGCCAACCTTACGTGGAGTCGATATCTCCTTTTGTGCATATAAACGCAAACAGCAGCGCGAAAAACCTGTATGTATGGAAACACAAATGCTGCCTCTGGAGAGGTGGGGGCAGGGGGCGGGACAGTGCAGGTGCGCCAGCATATGGTCCGGATTCAACAAATGTACCAGGACGAGCTAATAGAGGAAGCCAAAACTATATGGCTGGCTTCTAGAAGCCGCATATACCACTGGAGGGGCAAATCAAGTAAGGTGCTACATAGGCTCTGCCAACAGGCCACACAGCTTGCCCACATACCATGCATTAGGAGCCCAGACGCGACTGTCCTAACAGACCCAACCTTGATTGCGGACAGCTTCATTGACTACTATGGAAAACTATACACACACAACGTGAGTCTCTGACAGTTGCTGCCATCCAAATATTTCTTGATGATCTACCCCCGCGGGCCCTCTCTTACACTGCCAGTACACAGCTAGATTCCCCCATCACAACGGAGGAGCTTTTGACTGCGGCAGCTAAGTTACGGCCGGGTAATGCTCCAGGTCCCAATGGATTTCAAAGTGAGTTTATTAAAAATATATATGCCTCAGCCAGGAGCCCCTTATTTGGCGGCACTTCAGGTCGCAGAGCAGAAGGGTAGACTTCAGCTAGACTGGTGGCATGTGGAAGTGGTGGTGTTCCTGAAGCCTGCCCGACCTCCGGAGGCCCACTCCTCATACCACCCAATCTCACTCCTTAATCTGGAGGCCAAAGTGTTCACCAAGAAGAAAGCCTATCAGGTGTTGACTTACACGCCTGTGCCCATCTCCACTCAGTGCTTTACTGCGGGCGAATACAACTTCCTCTCCAGTCCGCCCTTTCTCGTCAACATTTGTACATTATGGCTTTTGAGACACACCCAGGGAAACGGTAACTTTCAATTACACGTTTCCTTCGTGGTCCGCATACATCGGATTTAAGCGGCTTTATCTTTAGGCACCATGTTAGTCAATTTTAATACACCACTACTCTATTAGCACATATTTTTTGAGCACTGCAACTTTTCTTCCCACAGCTCTTCACACCACTACTCTTTGGCTTTCCATCACTGGTGGATCCGTTACTAGAGTTCACTCACGATAACAACAGTGAGCTACCTAGTGGATACCAGTTCGTACTTCAAAATCCCAGATGATGAAGTTCCGCCAATGGGTGGGCTGATGGGTTTTCTTACTTTCCCTCCTTACTCTTTAGTTTATACACACACCTTCCATACTCCTTACTCTTTAGTTTATACACACACCTTCCATGAGAAAGCAGACACTTTCTAGCCCAGTTAGACCAGTAGCAGCCCTTTTTGTGTTTATTACAAGTTTATCTAGGGGATAGGGTGCACTTAGGTCAGTAAACCATTTTCCCCTTCAGACCCTTCTCCACTTTGTGTTTTTTGTAACCACTGCAGAACACCTCGATGCTCCTGCTGCCTTACTCCTTGCAGACATAGACAAAGCCTTCGATTCCGTCAGCTGGGTTTATCCTTTGCAAACTCAATTTTGGCCCACAGTTCCTAGTGTATAGAGGTCTATTATACACGGTTCTCACAGCTGCTGTGCACGTGGCAGGTTTGGTATCGCCACAGTTTCCTATCTTCAGAGGTATCCGACAGGGATATTCGCTCTTGCCATATTTATTCGCATTGGCAATGGAGCCACTGGCAGCATAGGTGAGAGTCGATGCGCAGCTCTGGGGCTTTGAATGGTCTCCGGAAGTGTCTGAACGCATAGATGTACTATTCTTTATGACAGATCCCCACAGGTCTGGTCCCAGGCTCCTCCGGAAATGGAGATATTCGCTGAGACCTCTTGGCTCCCTATGAATGTGACCAAGTGGGTTCTGTAGCCGCTGGAAGGTACAGGGGCAACGGGTGCTTGGGCGCAGAAACTTACCATAGTTTCAGACGGTATGCAATGCGTAGGTGTCTTTTTAGCAGCCTCACAACCTGTGGACTGGCAGTATAAACTGGACCCTTTGCTGGGACACGTGCAAGTGGACATCAAAAGATGGTCCCCTCTACCACTTAACCTCTTTGGCCGTTCGGCCATCTTAAAGATGGTCTCCCTGCCTGCATACTGTATCAGCTACAGAACCACCCCTATCTGATCCTGGCCACTTGGTTTCAGAGTATCAAAAATATGCTGAGTCAGTTCCTGTGGAAGGGAGGCACCAGCAGGGTGGCGCTGCACACATGCTACCAAGCTACCTATTGTGGTGGTATCACAGCAGCCGACATACAGTCGTATCTTGAGACAGCACACATGCAAATCCTAAATGAATGGTGGTATGGAAATAGAGGTGATCCAGCCTATGCAGTAGAGGGCCTCCTTATGGGATACACCCCTGTATATAGCTTCCTTCTGTTAGAACAAAAATGTCTTAGCTATGTTACTTGTATATTGTTCTGTGTAAGTTAGCATTCGCTGCACCATTTTATGTTTGGCTGCCATTTTGAGCCATGATCGAAATGAATCTCTCTCTGCAAGAAGCAGCTTCAGTAGTTTTCCTTTTCTCCAAGGTTGGGCCTTGCTGTACTAATGAATACACTGTTCTTATTAGTGCATACCTTTCCCACTAGATAGAGGCCTGCCCCCGCTAGTCCAGCGATGGGCACAGGCAGAAAGACCTTGGCATAGTGATTTTGGGTGCCCGTTCTCAAGATCGAAACTTATCCTTCTGTACCTTCTTTGTGTAGCTGCCTACTTCTGGAAATTTCCAGTTTGGGCATGCCCTAATTAGTTCTGAATCATACATAATGTATCACCATGTTTGCGGATGTCAGTTCCTCTGCAGCAATCCACAGAGACTGGGCAGACTGGGCTCTGCTCGAGTGTATCTAAATAAATATACTTGGTTGTTATTCTCTACTGTCTGACTGACTCTCTAAATGAATGGCAGGCTGAGAGGTTAGCGCAAGTAACCCGGGTGGCCCTAATCAGCTCACTACTTTCAGTTGGAGCCCGAACAGGGACTCCATCGGGCAAGTGACCTATCCCCTCCTGAAGAAGGGTGGAGAGGTCGAGGCCGCCGTCGGGTCAGATGGACGGACCAGGGATCCCTACACGAGAAAGTTCCTGAACTTGCAGCTGCCCCTTCTGTCCCGCCAGACGGTGCCTCAACCAGCGGTCATCCCGACTGGAGTCCTGAATGGCGAAACTCTTGGATCTGACCACCGTTTGGTCTGAAGAGTCGACAGTGGAGAATACATTTGTTTGACAGGTGTGCACCAGGTGAGTTTGTTTTGGTTCTTTGTGGCTATGGTACCATTTTGGTGTGTTATTGGCATGGTCTGAGGACTGATTTTGGTACAATGTATTTGCACACTTTTGCAATATAACGAAATAGGCTCACTTTTGAAAATGCCTGGAAATAGCTGATTCTTGATTTCTTGTTGTCTTTGTTGCTCTGCAGATGAACGATTGGAAGAAAGTCAGCCAGCACCTCCAGAAGGCACTCCGAACTTTGATATGTATGTGTTTGCGAAAAGAAGTAGACAGTCTATGTTTGATTCTCTTCGAATATGGCAAAAGGAGGCTAAGCAGAGGCAAATGAAAGCAGAGAAAGAGGCTTGGAAGGGGAGAATGCAAATATTGACTCAGAAAGCTGTAGCACATGATAAAGAGAAACAAGAGATAGGGATTGAACGGGAAGATATGAGGTTTGGATTTAATATTGATAAATATTATGTGGCCCAAGAAGAAAATTATACTTTTGTGGAACAGTGTTAGATACTTGACCCCCACCCCCACATGCCCCTGAGAGGATTCACAGCCCCAGCTACCCGGTTCTTCTGTCTCTGCTGTTTCTGCTTTGGTTACTGTTGATCGGAATGCCTAGGCCATGGCACCTCCTGTCCTTTCTTTGTCCTCGTCATCTGAGGCAACTATGACTGTTAGTACTCTTCACCTATTACTTCGGTGTCCCTTTCACCAGCTTTTACACCTGTGACGCAGCCGGCAGTGACGTTAGTGCCTGCTACTTCTGTTACTACTCCCACTGTGCTCTTCCATCCCCGACATTACAGAGTAGTGGGACACCAGAACGTGGATTTGAGGATAGAGACTGGACGAATTTTAAAGAGCGAATGGATCCTTATGTGTGATCGGTATGGGAGATGCAGAGAAAAAGGTAGCGGCTAATGAGGGAGTGCAATGGGCCCGAAACCCCATTTATGGTGTGGAGGATGTGGAGTGTGATGAAAGATTATGAGCCTTTTGTACAACAGCATGCCCTTAAAAATATGTCTGCTACTTTGATTGGTCTTTTGGAGCAGTGTTTCAACGATGCAGCACTGCAGATTCTATATGATATTAAGGATCATGTCTATGTTACTGATACGGTGCCTGGTCAAGTTTTTGGTAATGTTGTGACGTTGGTTGCTTATCGGGGTAGACTGGTTGAGAAGAGCCCCAGCCGATGTCTTAGTTTCCAATGCAGGAGGTTCATCCTATCTATCACCCTGAAATACCAGAGCTAAGGGATCAGCACAATGTTGTTAATAGACCTGGGGCAGCGGCCCGTTTCCAAGAACAATGGGTTTATACTCCATGGAAAAGGAGTGAAGTCTTGTCCCTTAAGACTCAGTTACCTGATACTAGGAAGAACCCAACTGCTCATTATAAAGAATTGACTGAAGCTGCTTCTTCAACAGTGATGACATTTACTGATATTGAAATGTTATTTGGCTTACTAGTTCAAGTTGACATTAGGAGACAAGTACACACACAGGATCATGCTGTGGAATTGGATAGTATCTGGAATCAAATTAAAGTATGAGAACAGGAACGGAAGCCAGGTCAGAGACACTTGCTTTGCCTGGCCAAATCATTATGTATCTCTTATCCCTCCAAGAAAAGTTGATTTTGACAAGTTATTAGTTTGTCGTCAGAAGAAAGATGAGAGTGTGTCTGATTTTTTTACTCGGTTTGAAGGTGTGTTTCTAGATTATAGCGGACAGGATCTGACGATCGAGGGTGGTGTTTGATTGTTTGCTACTAGATTTGTTTCTAATTTGTGTCCTGAGATTGCAACCTGATTGCTGGCTTTCAAGAGTACTTGGTCCACATCTTCCCCCTCTGTAATTTTGAATATGGCGCAGTATTACGAACATAGGGAAAATGAGGATAAGGAGAGGATGGAGAAGAAGCACAAGGATTTAAGACAAAGGTGTTGTAGGAGCAGGCTTCTAGGGGTAATGGTAGAGGACCTAGTGGTTCGGCCCGACCGCTTCCACGCACTAATAGGCTGCCAAGTACGGTGCCTTTAGGACTGAATAATTGTGCATATTGAGAAGAGGAGGGACACTGGCGTAGCGAGTGTCCTGTGCTTTTGCTGAAGGTGGTGGTCCTGAGAGGACGAAGTTCTCGTGGACGGGGTCGTGGAGCTGGTGGTCAGGACAGGGCTCCGAATGCTGTGACCTTGCAGGGTCATTCTGATCCAAATAATTTTGATGACCCTCAGGGAGGACAGAATTATCATGATGATTAGGACATGGATGAAGTGACAGGGATGTCTTACAGCTAGGACAGCCAGGGACAGAGTGAGGGACCAGTTCCGATCCATGTGGATCAATGTGATTTATGTTAGTACAGATGTGTATGGCTCAGCTAAGGAGCTTTTGGTGGGTACAGGTGCAACAAACAGTTCTATTTATTGTTCCTTGGTCCCTGGGACGGCTCTGTCTGGCCATAATAATGTTTCAGTAGGTTTATCAGGTGTACCAGTTGCGAGCCCCATTTCAAATCCCCTTGCATTGACTATTGGTCCTTTCACTGTGGACTCTCCATTCTTCTTGATGTCTAATTGTGGAGAAAATCTGATGGGTTTGGACTTTGTGAAGAAATTGCATTTGCCGATTTACTGTCCCCCGGCGGGTGTTTACATAACAATGGGTCTGGATGTAGTGCGCGCTACGCAGTGCCTGTCCAAAGATACACCTCTTCCTGCAGAGTTTAAAGATGTGCCGCCCACCTTTTGGGCGACAGGTGACACAGATGTGGGACTGTTACAGGTACCGCCAGTTTCGATCCAAGTTAAAGACAATGTTATTTTAGCTCGCATCCCTCAGTATAAAATACCGCAGGCAGGTGAGCGAGCTTCATTGCAAGTTGTACAGGATTTGATTGAGAAAGGAGTGGTTGAGGAGACAACTGCTAAAGTGTGTAATAGCCCTATTCTTCCCATTCTCAAACAGACACTTTCGGGTTCCTCTGATATTCATGCAGATATTTATTGCTTTGTGATTGACTTGCGTGAAGTTAATAAAATAGTAATTTCCCAGTTTCTAGTGGTTCCTGACATTACCACTCTTTTGACAATGATTCCTTCTTCTGCTACATTCTTTTCTGTCATTGATTTGAAAAACGTGTTCATCAGTATTCCCTTTCATCCGGACAGCAGGTATCTGTTTGGGTTCACCCTAGCTAGTAGAAGCTTTAGATTCTGTTGCGCTTCTCAAGGCTATACAGAGAGCCCGAGTATCTATGGCCAGGTATTGAAAGGTCAGCTGGATTCCTTGTCGCTCCCTTCAGGTAATGTATTGCTTCAGTATGTCGATGACTTGCTCATCACCTTAGATACAGAACAAGGTTGCATAGACAGTACACTCAAATTGATGTTGCATTTAGCTCAGCATGGCCATAAAGTATCCCTGTCCAAATTTCAGTTTTGTCGACAGGAGGTCACCTACGTAGGTCACCTACTGTCAAAGGAGGCTAGTAGATTGTTCCTGAGCACATTAGTACCATTGTTAAAATGCCTGTTTCGCAAACTCATAAAGATGTGCACTCTTTCATAGGTATCACTTCCTACTGCAGGCCCTGGATACCTAGCTATTCGCTGTTAATCAAGCGCCTGCTTGCTCTAACACTAAAAGATGTGCATGAACCCCTGCCCTGGACGCCTGAATGTCAGCAATCTCTGAGCAAATGAAAACTTCACTTTGTTCAGCTTAAGTACTCAGCTCCCCCGACTATACTAAACAGTTTGTGTTGTACGTCCATAAGATGGCTGGTTGCACACTTTCTGTTCAAACAAAACATTTGGGGATAAGCAACGGCCGTGTGCTTACTTCTCTGCTGTGCTTGATCAAATTGCACAAGCTTTCTCGAGCTGTCTAAGAGCGGTCGCAGCCGTGGCTGTCTTGATAAGGCAATCAGCTGGACTGGTACTTGATAGTGACCTCACAGTCATGGTACCCCATGTTGGGGATATACTTTTGAATAAGACCAAGAAACAGCACCTCAACAGTGCACGTTTGACAGGTTATGAATTAACGCTGTTTGTCAAACATATTACGATCAAACGATTTGCCACTCTGAATCCAGCCACGTTACTACCCCTCCCTTCTGAGAATGGAGAGATTGACATACATGATTGTATCTTTGAGACGAAAGAAGAGATGAAAGGATGGGTAGACTTGACTGATGTTTCCTTATCTGACCCCCAAGGGCAACTACATGTCGATGGCTCTTGCTTTAAATCACCAGATGGCACTACAACTGTTGCATATGCTATTACTACGCTGCATAAGGTGGTTGAAACATCTCGAGTTCCCTATCAGTCGTCCCAAGCTGCAGAGCTCATTGCCCTAATACGAGCCTGTGAATTTAGTGAGGGACTGGTTGTTAATATTTATACTGACAGCCAGTACGCCTTTGGAGTCACCCATAATTTTAGGGCAGACAGAGGGTTCCTTACTTCCCATGGTACAAAGATCCAGCACAGTCATCTTATATATAGGCTTCTGTCCGCTCTGACATTCCCTAAGAAATTGCAATAGTAAAGTTTCGCACCCATAGGAAAGTTACTATTTTTCTGTAAGTGGCAGTAATTTAAAGACACATAGTGAGCGATCATCTGCTTCTCCTCCTGGTCCACAGTCATCTTGTTCAGGGGCGGTTTCACAGACCTGCCCTGCGTCGTCCTCTTCAGTCTATTTTTCTGCAGGTGCAGACCATCACCTTTCTTTCAGATGGTGTTGTGTATTTCACTCAACAGCCTCATTTGGTGTAACGTCTCTCTGAGACTTTATGATGGACCCTCATGGGTCATAGAAGTGGTCCGGTCTGTCCTCTCCTTGACTGTTGTGTTGCGCAGGACCTCTGGTGACAGATGTTAATCAATTTCTGGTACCGTCCTCTCAGGTGTTGCGGTGCTGCCCTGCATCTTGTCCCCTTAATCCATTTTGTGGTGTTAGTTCACTTTGGCGGTCCAGTCCACCTAGAACTAAGAAAAACTGCTTTTATTTTTCTCACCATGACCATGTCTTCATAGTTGCTTTAGAAATCTTTGCCCCTATTGCTGACAGTACTAACGGCAAAGCATCAGGCCATTTCGGGCCTATTCCAAAAGTTGCCTTTACCAGAAATCTATTCTTTTTTATTTTGGAGCTCTTCTTCTCCTCCTGGCCTCATACTAGGCATATCTTAATAAAATGAATTCTGGGAAAATGTCAGGAACCTTGAGCACCGAGTCAGTGCACATGCTCTGTTTGAGGGTGTCAACGGCTTTCTGACAGGCCTCTGTCCAGATCACCTTCTTGGGATGCTTCTTGGATGTCACCTTAGTCAAGGGGGCAACAATTGTGCCATATCCATTCACAATACCTCCTGTAGTAACCAGTGCGGCCAAGGAAGGCCCTACTTTCTGTCGTTGTTTTAGGGGGCTGCCAAGCTAGGATAGTCTCTATTTTGGCCTGGGGGCTGTACCTTAACCCCGCCCACAAGGTGTCCAAGTACACCACAGAACCCTTCCCTATCTGGTACTTACTGGATTTGATAGTCAGGCCTCCCTGTTGCAGGGCTTGAGGCACTCCCTGCAGGTGAAACAGGTGGCACTCACAGATGCCTCTGAAGACAGCTATGTCAGTGAAGGCCTCCATCTTAGACCTAGTTCACCAACCTCGGGAAGGTGGCAGGGGCATTCCCGAATCCAAAGGGCATCACTTTAGTTTTAAAGTGGCCCTCTGGGGTAGAGAATGCTGACTTTTCTTTAGTCCCCTCGGATAGGGTAATCTGCTGGTACTCAGAAACTTAGCGATACAAAAGGGGATGATGGACGGAGCGCTTGAGCAAATCAAACACTCACCCCCAGTCATCTGATCTGGGTTTAATCCATCACCATTCTTTAGCTCACTCAGCCACCCCAGTTCAGACATGGCCATATGCAAATCAGTCTGACCCTGTGCCTCATGGGAACAGTCCAGCCCGAACTGCCAAGCCATGTCTTTCCTGGACCGGAAACAAGCATCCTGGGACCGGTTTCAGATTCATAATCCTCTTCAGCCAGGCTATCTTGAATCCAGTGGCCAAGTGAGCAAGGGACTCACGTCTGAGCATACCCTGCCACACTTAGGGCGAACAAAGCGATACAAAAGGGGATGATGGACGGAGCGCTTGAGCAAATCAAACACTCACCCCAGTCATCTGATCTGGGTTTAATCCATCACCATTCTTTATCTCACTCAGCCACCCCAGTTCAGACATGGCCAAATGCAAATCAGTCTGACCCTGTGCCTCATGGGAACAGTCCAGCCCGAACTGCCAAGCCATGTCTTCCCTGGACCGGAAACAAGCATCCTGGGACCAGTTTCGGATTCATAATCCTCATCAGCCAGGCTATCTTGAATCCAGTGGCCAAGTGAGCAAGGGACTCACGTCTGAGCATACCCTGCCACTCTTAGGGCGAACAAAGCGATACAAAAGGGGATGATGGACGGAGCGCTTGAGCAAATCAAACACTCACCCCCAGTCATCTGATCTGGGTTTAATCCATCACCATTCTTTAGCTCACTCAGCCACCCCAGTTCAGACATGGCCATATGCAAATCAGTCTGACCCTGTGCCTCATGGGAACAGTCCAGCCCGAACTGCCAAGCCATGTCTTCCCTAGACCGGAAAGAAGCATCCTGGGAACGGTTTCGGATACATAATCCTCATCAGCCAGGCTATCTTGAATCCAGTGGCCAAGTGAGCAAGGGACTCACGTCTGAGCATACCCTGCCACACTTAGGGCGAACAAAGCGATACAAAAGGGGATGATGGACGGAGCGCTTGAGCAAATCAAACACTCACCCCAGTCATCTGATCTGGGTTTAATCCATCACCATTCTTTAGCTCACTCAGCCACCCCAGTTCAGACATGGCCATATGCAAATCAGTCTGACCCTGTGCCTCATGGGAACAGTCCAGCCCGAACTGCCAAGCCATGTCTTCCCTGGACCGCAAACAAGCATCCTGGGACCGGTTTCGATTAATAATCCTCATCAGCCAGGCTATCTTGAATCCAGTGGCCAAGTGAGCAAGGGACTCATGTCTGAGCATACCCTGCCACACTTAGGGCGAACAAAGCGACACAAAAGGGGCTGATGGACGGAGAGCTTGAGCAAATCAAACACTCACCCCCAGTCATCTGATCTGGTTTTAATCCATCACCATTTTTTAGCTCACTCAGACACCCCAGTTCAGACATGGCCATATGCAAATCAGTCTGACCCTGTGCCTCATGGGAACAGTCCAGCCCGAACTGCCAAGCCATGTCTTCCCTGGACCGGAAACAGGCATCCTGGGACCGGTTTCAGATTCATAATCCTCATCAGCCAGGCTATCTTGAATCCAGTGGCCAAGTGAGCAAGGGACTCACGTCTGAGCATACCCTGCCACACTTAGGGCGAACAAAGCGATACAACAGGGGATGATGGACGGAGCGCTTGAGCAAATCAAACACTCACCCCCAGTCATCTGATCTGGGTTTAATCCATCACCATTCTTTAGCTCACTCAGCCACCCCAGTTCAGACATGGCCATATGCAAATCAGTCTGACCCTGTACCTCATGTGAACAGTCCAGCCCGAACTGCCAAGCCATGTCTTCCCTGGACCGGAAACAAGCATCTGGGACCGGTTTCGGATTCATAATCCTCATCAGCCAGGCTATCTTGAATCCAGTGGCCAAGTGAGCAAGGGACTCACGTCTGAGCATACCCTGCCACACTTAGGGCGAACAAAGCGATACAAAAGGGGATGATGGACGGAGCGCTTGAGCAATCAAACACTCACTCCCAGTCATCTGATCTGGGTTTAATCCATCACCATTCTTTAGCTCACTCAGCCACCCCAGTTCAGACATGGCCATATGCAAATCAGTCTGACCCTGTGCCTCATGGGAACAGTCCAGCCCGAACTGCCAAGCCATTCTTTAGCTCACTCAGCCACCCCAGTTCAGACATGGCCATATGCAAATCAGTCTGACCCTGTGCCTCATGGGAACAGTCCAGCCCGAACTGCCAGGCCATGTCTTCCCTGGACCAGAAACAAGCATCCTGGGACCGGTTTCGGATTCATAATCCTCATCAGCCAGGCTATCTTGAATCCAGTGGCCAAGTGAGCAAGGGACTCACGTCTGAGCATACCCTGCCACACTTAGGGCGGACAAAGCGATACTGGATTCAAGCAAGCCGGGCTGAAGACGGCTGAAATACCAGAAACCGGTCCTCGGAAGCTTGTTTCCGGTCTAGGGAAGGCATGGCTTGGCAGTTCGGGCTGGACTGTTCCCATGAGGCACAGGGTCAGACTGATTTACATACGGCCATGTCTGAACTGGGGTGGCAGAGTGGGCTAAAGAGCGGTATTGGATCAAACCCAGATCTGTTGACTGGGTGTGAGTGTTTGATTGGTTCAGATGCTCCGTCCATTACCACCCCCTTTTGTACCACTTGGTACTCAGAAACTTGGCAGCCTCCAACCTATCTTCGAGCTCATCAGCTCTGAGAATGGGGTAAGCATCAGTCTTGGTGAGTTGAGCTCTCAGTAGCCCATGCAAAACCTAAGTTCTGGGGTGGTCCGATGGGGCAGCCTGGGGTTCTAGCACCGTTGGGCTGGACCAAGGCCTACAGGGGTGCCCAATCACTCCCAATCCTAGCATCTTGAAGACCTCCTCCTTGATGCTGGCCCTCACTTTGTCAGACAGACTGTATATTTTGTTTTTGACAGGCAGGTGGTCCCCATTACAAATACTGTTGGTACACAAATGTGTAGGTCCATGAGTGAGGAGAACAGGGAGGCAAACTATGTCAGTAACTGATGACAGTCCCTCTGCTGTTCTGGTGTCAATACATCAATCAGTACATCTGTAGAGCGCTACTTGTCACCTGTGAGGATATCCAGGCACTGACAGGTTCCAGTTGATTAGATGGATAACCAGGCCTTTAGGGACTTTTGGAATTCTGTTGTCCAGCATGATGCCTTGGTTCCTAGTGTGGTCAGTGATGGTAGGAGTAGGTCTGATTTCTGAGGGCAACCAGGATGCATCCCATGGAGTGTTTTTGTTTTTGAAAATCCTTACTCCTGCCTTGTTCATGTCTCGTTGTCATGCAGTTGTGGAAGTTGGTCTTGGTGATGGTGGTGTCCTTGGAGGGTGAGAGGGTGAGTTGTGTGTTGTCGGCATAGGATATAATGTTGAGTATGAGGGTTTTGGAGATGCTGGCCAGAGGTGTCATATAAGTGTTGAAGAGGTTGGGGCTGACCAAGGATCCTTGGGGTACTCCACAGATAATTTCCTTGGGTTAATGGGTGAAGGTAGGTTTTTTGCGTTCTTCTGATGAGGAAAGAGGCGATCCATGTGAGATCGAATCCTAGGATGCCTATATTGTACATCCTTGTGATCAGTGTGTGGTGGGAGATCATATAGAAGGCTGCAGAGAGGTCTAGGAGGATCAGTGCCACAGTCTCTCCTCTATTAAGTAGGGCTCGAATAATGTCAGTAACCACAATGAGGGCTGCCTCAGTGCTGTGGTTGCTGTGGAATCTGGATTAGGAGGAGTTTAGTAGGAAGTTCTGTTCCAGATGTGAGGAGAGTTGTTGTTTGATATCTTTTTCTAATACTTTGGCTGAAACTGGGAGCAGGGAGATTGGTCAGTAGTTGTTGAGTTTGCTGGGGTCTGGCAATGGTTTATTTAGTAGGGCGTTGATTTCTGCATGTTTCCAGTCCATGGAGAAGGTGGCTGTGGCAATTGAGGAGTTGAAGAAAGAGGTTAGTATGTGGCTTATTCTGACTTTGCCTATGTTGAAGCTGTGATGAGGGCATGGGTCAGTTGGGGCCCCTGAGTGGACAGAGTTCATGATGGAGGCGGTATCCTATGGGGCGAGCTGGCTCCATTCAGTTAGTTGGATGTCTGTGGTGGTAGCGGGGTTGTTGTATTGCTTGGTAGACTTGGGTTGGGGTTTGAAGGTTCTGTAGATCTTGGTGATCTCGTTGTGGAAGAAGTTTGCAAGATTGGCACTGAGAAACTGTGAGTGGGGAGGCAGAAGTTTCCAATACCTAGCCCCGAAGTTGTGGAACTCTATGCCCTTGTATCTCAGAACCCAAAACAATCTACTCCAATTTAGACGGGATCTTTAAACCTGGCTGTTTTAGCACATAACTGTACTAATCGGTTCACTCCCTCTATTCTGTATTGTGATAGTCCAGCGCTAAGACGCCATGGCATACACGCGCTTTACAAAAACCCTTATTGCATTTCATTTCATTTCAGGGTGTAATGTTGTTTGTTGCAGAAGAGGGTTTGGAGAATTCTTTGACAATGTTCAAAAGGTTCTTTTCTGTTATTGGAGCGTGATTCGATGCGTGAGGTAGACGTTGAGGGCTGTCTTGAAGGTGTTCTTGCTGGTTATATCGTTGCTGGTGTGCCTTCTCCTTCCCAGTTCTTTCCAGTGTCGTTTTGCTGTTCTTACGTCTTCATTGCACCAGCTAGCCTGCTTGGTGGACCTTCTGTGGTTGTCGGTGCTGCTGGGACTGTTCCCGGTCCCACTTCCTGCCTCTACGTCCACTGCGGCCCTGCCGCCTCGCTCCCATTCGTTCACTTCCCCCTCCCAGCTGCTCTTCCCTCCCACCTCCCCTTCTTATGGCGACCGCTGCGCGCTGAACGGAGCGACCCTTGACCCTGCTTCCAGGCAGGTCGCTCCCCATGCCGCGTAGCTCCACCGGACTGCGCCCGTGCTCCAGCCCGCTGCTGCCGAGTTCGAGGCCCGCCTCCACCCACAGGCTACCACCTGCACCGCATCCCTGGTGGCCAGGGGTAGGCCTTAGGTTTGCTCACTGCCGTTCTTGCTGCGCTTTCCTCGCGCTTGTGCCCTCTTATTGTGCCTGTTTTTTTGTGCTCCTGTTGTTTAGTATTGTCTACTTACTGTATCTGCCCTCCCTCAGGCTCTCACTGCCGTCTCTTGCCACGCTTGCTTGCGCTTGTGCCCTCTTATTGTGCCTGTTTTCTGTGCCCCTGGTGTTTAGCAATGTTTGCTTACTGTATCTGCCCTCCCTCAGGTTTGTTCACTGCCATCCCTCGCCGCGCTTGCTTGCGCTTATGCCATCTTTATTGTGCCTGTTTACTGTGCCCCTGATGCTTAGTATTGTTTGCTTACTGTATCTACTCTCCCTTCGTCCCTCTGTGCCCGCTTTGCCTCTGTTCCCGGTCCCACTTCCTGCCTCTGCGTACCCTGCGTCCCCGACCCCCGCTCCCATTCATTCACTCCCCTCTCCCATTTGTTCGCTCCCCCTTCCCAGCTGCTCCTCCCTCCCACCTCCCCTTCTTATGGCGGCCCCTGCACGGCTGAAGGCGCGCCTAAGGCAAGCCCGTCTGTGCCCGTCCGTGCCTGGACCGCGCCCAGCACCAGACTCCCTGGCCCCCGTGAACACCACAACGCCCGACTCACTACGATGCCAGCACCCTCCACGCACTCAACCCCAGATGAGAACACACCTGCTACCAGGCCACCCTGAAGCACATCTATGGACCCTTCACCTGTCAGAACTGCATCTTCACCAGCATCCGGCCCGCCAAACCACCAACCAAAGAACCCAACTACCTCATAGCATCATCTTCAATACCTGCTCCGCCCGCAAACATACCGTCGAACTCTGGGACCTTCTCTACTCTACCTCCCCAGATGTCGCCTTCCTGACGGAGACCTGGCTGAACCCCGCCTCAGCTCTCAACATCGCCATAGCCATCCCGGAAGGCTACAAGATCTCCCGCAGGGACCGTGCCAGCGGCATAGGAGGAAGAATCGCCATCGTCCACAGAAACAACCTCAAAATCTCGACCACACCGACGACACCCTCAGCACCGCCGAACACATGCACTTCCAGATCCACACCGATCCCAAAACCACCCTCAGAGAAAACCTCATCTACAGACCCCTGACCCCGACCACAGTTCAGCGACTCCATCGCAGACTTCATCAGCACACACACCCTCGCCTCCATGGACTACATCTTCCTCGGGG
Organism: Lissotriton helveticus; assembly: GCF_964261635.1. Lineage (NCBI taxonomy): Eukaryota > Metazoa > Chordata > Amphibia > Caudata > Salamandridae > Lissotriton > Lissotriton helveticus. Next base: position 755,051,414 of record NC_136069.1, read on the forward strand.
ACCTCAATTTCTACCTCGAGAACAACAACGATACCAACTCCATCATCCTGATCGAAAACTTCACCAACCTCGGACTTCGACAGCTCGTGACAACACCCACCCATGCCGCCGGCCAAAAGCTCGACCCCATCATCACCGCAAGCCCCCACGTCTCCTTCAACCACACCACCAAACCCCACTGGACCGACCACCACTGCACTTACTTCACCTTCAGGAAGCCCAACACGCACCACCGCACCCAACAGATGCCTCAACGCTGCTGGAGCAAAGTCACCGAAGACCAGCTAACCACTACCCTCGCCCAGAGCCTACCCGCTGACCCCACCGACCCCGACACCACCGCCCGCAACCTTAGATAGAGGATCGAAAACTGCACCAACACCCTTGCCCAGCTCAAGAAACCCTCCAACAGCCACACCAGCAAGAAAGCCACCAGGTTCACCGAAGACCTCCAGGCTTCCAAACGAACATTCCGAAAACTGGAGAAGAACTGGCTCAACGAACAAACACTGGACAGCTACACAGCCCACAAGAACGCCACCCGCAGACACCATCAACTCATCAGAGCCGCTAAGAGGGCCTCATTCAAAGACCACCTAGATAACAATGCACACAACAACAAATAGCTATTCAACATCGTGAAGGAACTCTCCAACCCCAGCTCCAACAACAACGACATTGCGCCTTCACAAGACCTGTGCGACTCGCTGGCCACCTTCTTCCACTGCAAGATCGCCGACATCCACGACAGCTTCAACAACACGACCGCCCCGACAACCACAGCCCCCATGACCACCACCTGCACCAATCGCCTGCTCTCCTGGACCAGCATCAACGACAAGGACACCAGTGAGATCATGAATACCATCCATTCCGGATCACCGCTAGACCCTTGCCCTCACCACATCTTCAACAAAGCCAGCACAGCCATCGCACCCCATCTCCTGAAAGTAATCAACATCTCCTTAGAGACAGCAACCTTCCCGGGAAGCTGGAAGCACGGCGAGATCAACGCCTTATTCAAGAAACCCAAGGCAGACCCGAAGGACCTCAAGAACTTCTGACCCATCTCCCTGCTCCCGTTCCCGGCAAAGGTCACCGAGAAAATCGTCAACAAACAACTGACCCGTTTCCTCAAGGAGAGCAGCATCCTGGACCCGTCCCAGTCTGGGTTCGGTAGCAACCACGGCACCTAAACCGCCCTCATCACTGCCACCGATGACATCAGGACCCTGCTTGACAATGGAGAAACAGCAGCCCTAATACTCCTGAAATTGTCAGCCGCCTTCGACGCGGCCTGCCACCGCACACAATGAACACGCCTACTTCCGGGATCCGGGATCCGGGATCCGGGATCCAAGAGAAAGTCCTGGACTGGACCAAATCCTTTCTCTTTGGCAGAACTCAGAGCGTCCGCCTCCCCCCCTTCTCCTCCAATGCCACCGAAATCCTCTGTGGCATAACCCAGGTCTCTTCCCTCAGCCCGACACTGTTCAACATCTTCATGGCACCCCTCACCCACGTCGCCCGACAGCACAACCTCAACATCATCTCCTATGCCGATGACACCCAGTTGATACTCTCCCTCACCAAAGACCCTCACACCGCCAAAACCAACCTCCACGAAGGAATGAAGGCCGTCGTCGAATGGATGAGGAAAAGCCGACTGAAGCTGAACTCGGACAAGACGGAGTTCCTCATTCTCGGCTCCACCCCTTCAGCCTGGGACGACTCCTGGTGGCCGAGAACACTAGGAACAGCCCCAACACCCACCGACCACGCACGCAACCTAGAGGTCATCCTCGACTCTACCCTCCCCATGACTAAGCAGGTGAACACCGTTTCCTCGTCCTGCTTCAACACCCTCCGAATGCTCCACAGGATCTTCAAATGGATCCCCATCAAGACAAGAAAAACGGTCACCCAGGCCCTTGTCACCAGCATGCTGGACTATGGAAATGCCCTATATGCAGGAACGTCGGCCAAGCTACTAAGACGAATGCAACGGATCCAGAACGCCTCTGTACGTCTGATCCTCGACATCTCCCATTGCAGCCACATCACACCCCACCTGAGAGACCTGCACTGGCTCCCCGTCAACAAGAGGATAACCTTTAAGCTCCTCATCCACGCACACAAAGCTCTCCACAACACCGGCCCAGCATACCTCAACAGAAGACTCAGCTTCTACACCCCTCCCACCAAGCTCCGCTCCGCCAGCCTCACCCTAGTCCCCCTCATGCAAAGAACGACCGCCGGCGGCAGATCCTTCTCCCACCTCGCCGCCAAGACCTGAAGCAGCCTCCCGACCAACCTACGGCAGACCCAAGACCTTCTGGCCTTCAGAAGACTCCTCAAGAACTGGCTCTTTGAGCAGTAGTAGCATCCCCCACCACCCAGCGCCTTCAGACCCTCACAGGTCTCTTTACAAGTGTTGTGATTGATTGGAGCGACTCTGTAAGTGCAGTTGGTAATCCAATTGTTGACGTTTCTAGCGTGTGGCCTGGGGTGTGTGTGGGGTCATGGATGAATTGTATGCTATTGTTCATGCTGTTGAGGAGGTTGGTAGTGTTGATGTCATTGTGGTCGTTGAGATGGAAGTTGAGGTTTCCGAGGAAAATGTAGTTGCTGGTGTCTTTGGTGAGGGGGTGATGAAGTTGGGAGAAGGGTGGACTTGGTCCTGGAGGATAGTAGGCAAGAATGCCCCTGATGGTAGTTTTGCTGTCTGTTTGGAGTGGGAAGTTGAGGTGTTCCATGGCTGGGGTGTTGCTGTCATTTGTGGTGGTGCATTGAATCGATTCCTTGTGTATGATGCCAATCCCTCCACCAGGCTTGTTGAAGTGGTCCGGTGAGTGATTTTGTATCCTTCTGGTATTGCAGTGGGGATGTTGGGCACAGAAGTGGGGCAGAGCCAGGTCTAAGGGAGGAAGAGGATGTTGGGTATAAGGGGGGAAATGAAGTTTCAAATCTCTATAGTGTGTTTGCATAGCGAGCATGTGTTGAGAAGGCCATATGTGAGTTGGTGTTTTTGTTCCGGTAGTGTCTGTGGTGTGTTTGGGGTATGACTCGTTAGTGGGCTGGTGTGTGTGCGGTAGCAGGTGAAGTGGCAGTGGCAGTGCATGCAGGTGGAAGGTCCTACCGTTAAGCAAGGGATCAGTGCTGTGTCAGTGTTTGTTGCGGGATCTAGGGTTGAGGGTGTAAAGCTTGGCAGTGATATATCTTCAGGGGCAAAAGGGCCAGAGGCCATGGTGCTGGGCACAGTCCAGGCATGGAAAGCGCAGATAGGCTTGTTTTTGGCGCACCCTCTGTGCAGTGGCTAGCATTAAGTAGGTCCTCAGGTCAGCCGGGCTTCTGTGGGCAGGAAGAATGGTGAGTGGAAAAACCTGGTCCGGAAAACCCAGGCAGCGGTGGTGCCACTGGATAAAGCTGGAGCAAGCAGGAGTGGAGGCCACAGACAAGTGGGAGGCTACGTGTCCAGGTGCTTGCTGATCCAGTTGTGCTGCAGCCTGCATTAAGTAGGTCCTGGGATGGGCGGGACTTCTATTGACAGTGAGCGGAAAACCCAGGCAGAAAAATGCAGGCAGTGGCAATGTCACTGGATCAGGCTGGAAGAGGTAGGAGCTAAAGGCCACAGATAAGTGGCAGGTTAGGTGTCCTGATGTCTACACATGTGATCGCACTGTGGCCTGTATCAAGAGTAGGTCAGAGTAGGGGAGCGGATGACATCCCCATCTTTCTCTGGATGATGGGAGATCAGGGAGAGGTTTAATTTCATTTTTCTCCCCATCATCTGTCACCAAAAGCATGGTGACCTCAGACCTCTCATAATAGGGTTTGAGGGGATTGATGTTGAAAACCCTTAAGGGGTTTCTGCGTGTCTTGAGGTCCACCATGTGAGTTGCCTCCTCCTCCCTCTCAATCACCTCATAGGACCCAGCCCAAAGGTCTTGGAAGGCCCTGGGCTCCACACTCATCACCCATACTTTCTGGCCAGGTTGAAACACCCTCAGAGTGGCCGTCTGGTCATACATTTGTTTTATAACTTGATGGATGGTCTCTAAGTTCTCCGAAGCTTACTTCCAGAAATTGGCCATCTGGTTCCTGAGGGCTAGCATGTAGTTAACCACATATTGAGGCGGCTGCTTGGGAGCTTGATCATACCCCACCTTCACCAGACTTGGATTTCCGTTAACAGGGTGACCATACACATATTTGACTGGGAGAAACCTTCTGTGGCACCTCCATGTAGGTATAATATTGACTTGGCAAAATGACATCTGACATCTGCCTTATGGGCTCAGGCAGGCCCATAATCATGCAATTAGCCCATTGGTTTGTATATGGTAGGATGGGGAGAACTTGTAGGTTACCCCACCCTCTTCCACATGGACTTCATGTAGTAAGACATGAAGTTGGTGCCTCTATCAGAAACCACGTCCTTAGAAAACTTTACTCTGGTGAAAATCCCCATCTGTGCCCTATCCACTGATGGTACAGCCACAGACATCAGAGGGATTGCCTCTGGGTAGCTAGTGGCATAGTCTACCAAGACCAGGATAAACCTGTTACCTAAGCTGTCCTGGGGTCCAAGGGTCCTACAATGTCAATACCCACCCTCAAAAAGGGGAGTCAACGACAGATAAGTGATTCAGGGAGCCTTTAGCTTTCTCCCCGTTTTCCCACTAGCATGGCAGGTGAGAGAGGTCCTGCAGAAAGTATCTGAGGCTATTCTCAGATGCACAGTAGCATCTGACTTCTTGGTCTTGTGCTCCGTTGCGCCCGCTGCTGCTGCATCTACCTAGCTCCTCCTGATGATGTGGCTGATCACAGCCCTTGTGGATGCAGGTTTGGTCCTGCTGTTAGGTGACTGCTTGCTGGGTAATTTTGGTTACATTTAGTTTTAATTGGGCTTATTGGCTTACTGGGTTTATTGGTTTTTGGGGGGGCTTATTTGGGTTTAACTTGAGCAACTTGGTTGTTTGGCACCATTTGTTTTAGAAGTTGTTGGTATCCCGAACAGCTTGCAGCCCTGTTCCCACTCGCACCCACCATTTTCCTGCACCTGCAGGTTCCCATTACCCGCCTTCCCACCTCCCTGATAACCCCTCCCAGGACTACTTATGGAGGGTGCTGCGAGGCCCCAGTGAGTGACCCCTGCCCTCTTGGTCTTTCATGCAGTTTCCCCCACTGCTGCTGCTTCAGCCACTTTGCTCTTTCTGGTGGTTCAGCTGGTCGCAACACTTGAGGCCGCTTGTTGGGTTCCACTGTCAGGAGACTGCTTGAATGGCATGGCTGGCAATTTGGGTTAAATGTAGTTTTATTTTATTGTTTTGATTTTGGGCTTATTTGGATTTATTTGAGCATCTTGGTTGTTTGGCTACTTTTGTTTTAGCTGTTTTTGGTATCCCAATCAACTTGTAGCCCCGTCCCTTCCCGCTCCCACCATTTTCCTGCCCTGCAGGTTCCTGATCAGCCTGCCAGCCCCTCCCACCTCCCAGGAGTACTTGTAAAGGATGCTGCACAGCGGGTGTGCTCCCGCTGTGCCAAGGGCACACCCGTCTGTGTCTGTCTGCGCCTGGACCACGGTCAGTGGCAAGACCACTGGCCCTTCTACCCCACAAGGCTACACCACCAAAGACCTCTGAGCCCTGGACCAAAGGATTACCAACAACCAATGCCGCTGCATATCTCCACGTACCACCAGAGGACAGTTCTCCTGCCGACACTGCTGCCCCACCTTCACCGGCAAAGCAACCAATTTAACTAGAGACACAGCAAACACGACCACATCCACCACATTAACCAAGACCACCACTACAAAAATCCAGTGCATTCTACTCAACATACAATCACTCAGCAAACATGCCATGGAGGCTATTCTCAGATGCACAGTAGCATCTGACTTCTTGGTCTTGTGCTCCGCTGCACCCGCCGCTGCTGCTGCATCTACCTAGCTCCTCCTGATGATGTGGCTGATCACAGCCCTTGAGGCTGCAGGTTTGGTCCTGCTGTTGGGTCACTGCTTGCTGGGTAATTTTGGTTACATTTAGTTTTAATTGGGCTTATTGGCTTACTGGGTTTAATGTTTTTTTGGGGGGGTCTTATTTGGGTTTAACTTGAGCAACTTGGTTGTTTGGCACCATTTGTTTTAGAAGTTGTTGGTATCCCGAACAGCTTGCAGCCCTGTTCCTGCTTGCACCCACCATTTTCCTACACCTGCATGTTTCTATTACCCGCCTTCCCACCTCCCTGATAACACCTCCCAGGGCTACTTATGGAGGGTGCTGCGAGGCCCCAGTAAGCGACCACTGGCCTCTTGGTCTTTCAGGCAGCTTCCCCCACTGCTGCTGCTTCAGCCACTTTGCTCTTCCTGGTGGTGCAGCTGTTCGCAATACTTGAGGCCGCTTGTTTGGTCCCACTGTCAGGAGACTGCTTGCCTGGCATGGCTGGCAATTTGAGTTAAATTTAGTTTTATTTGTTTGTGTTGATTTTGGGCTTATTTGGATTCATTTGAGCATCTTGGTTGTTTGGCTACTTTTGTTTTAGCTGTTGTTGGTATCCCGATCAACTTGTAGCCCCGTCCCTTCCCGCTCCCACCATTTTCCTGCCCTGATGGTTCCTGCTCAGCCTGCCAGCCCCTCCCACCTCCCAGGAGTACTTGTAAAGGATGCTGCGCAGCGGGTGTGCTCCCGCTGTGCCAAGGGCACACCCGTCTTTGTCTGTTTGCACCTGGACCACGGCCAGTGGCAAGACCACTGGCCCTTCTACCCCACAAGGCTGCACCACAACAGACCTCTGAGCCCTGGACCAAAGGAGTACCAACAACCAATGCTGCCGCATATATCCACGCACCACCAGGGGACAGTTCTCCTGCCCACACTGCTGCCCCACCTTCAAAAGCACAGCAACCAATTTAACTAGAGACACAGCAAACGCGACCACATCCACCACATTTACCAAGACCACCACTGCAAAAATCCAGTGCATTCTACTCAACATACAATCACTCAGCAAACATGCCATGGAGGTCTGGGACATGATGTCCTACCTCACCTCAGATGTCATCTTCCTCAAATAATCCTGGCTAAACCCAGCCTCCACACCAGACATCACCATCCTCAAAGGCTACAAGATAAAACACCGGACCCAAACTCACAAATAAGGAGGTGGAATGACAGTCATCAACAGGGACACGATCCACTGCAGGACATTCCCAGAAGACCCGACCCGATGATGGAACACCTCAACTTCCAACTCCACACAGATGGAAAAAGCACCATCAGAGGCACCCTTGCCTGCAGACCACCAGGGCCATGCCCCAGCTACTGTAACACCATCATAGACTTCACCACTGCTATTGCAATCAACTCTGAGCAATGAATCTTCCCCAGGGGCCATCCACTTCAACCTCAAGGACCTTAGCCTTAGCAGTCCGCATTGAGGCCAGCTCAAACCACAGCAAGGAACTCTTTACCATCAAGAATGATTTCTCCAGTCCCTCAGCCACTGAAAATGACATTACACTCTTCTAGAAACTGTGCAACAACCTTGCTGTCTTCTTCCACGACAAAGTCATGCCCATCTATACAAACTTCAAATGACAACCTTCTGCATCAAACAGCTCACACCCAAGAACATGAACCCCGAACACCTGCTCACCCACGGACCCCTGTCCCCACCACGTCTTCAACCTCGGAACCAAGACAATCAGTGACGTGCTCAGGAAAGTCCTGAACACCTCCATCACCTCAACCTCTTTCCCTGAGGACTGGAAACATGCTGAAGTGAGGTCCCTCCTGAAAAAAACATCCTCAGACCTAGCCCTACCAAAGAACTATCATCTCTCTACTCCTCTATCTAGCAAAGGTCCTCAAGAAAGCAATCAACAAGCAACTAACCCAACCCCTAGAACACCACGACCCTTCTGGACCCCTCCCAATCTGGATCACAAGCTATCCACAGCACTGAGACAGCCCTGATCACAGCCACTGATGACTCCAGAGCCATCCTGGACCATGGAGAAAAGGCAGCCCTCATGCTACTGGTCCTGTCAGTCACATGTAACACTGTTTCCCATTAAACCCTGATCAACAGACTCCAACACATCAGGATCCAGGGAGACGCCCTTAAATGGATCACCTCATACCTCACTGGTAGAACCCAGATGATCCGTCTTCCACCATTCACCTTGGAGCCCAAGAAGATCATTTTAGGAGTCCACCAAGGATCGTCCCTCAGCCCACACTCTTCAACACCTACATGACCCACCTGGTTGACACCGTCAGGTCGCACAGACTCAACATCATCTCCCACGCCGACGACACCCACCTCATCTTCTCACAGGCCAAAGTCTCTTCCACCACGAAAGCCAGCTTCTACAGATGCATGATGAACGTTGCGGACTGGAAGAAGGGTAACCGTCTAAAACTCAATACAGACAGGATGAGAATCCTCATCTTTGGGAGCAATACCTCGACATGAAATGATGCATGGTGGCATGCGGAAATCTGTCCACCCCGCCCTGACACACCATGCCTGCAACTTCAGCATCATTCTGGACAGCAAGCTGTCTATGAAGAAACAAGTAAACGCAGTCTCATCCGCCTGCTTCAACCCCTTCACATGCTCTGCAAGATCTTTATTTGCTCCCAGTCCACACCAGAAGGACCGTCATGCACGCCCTCATCACCAGCAGACTGGACAATGGAAACCCACTCTACATAGGAATCACTGCTCGCCTCCAAAAGAGACTCCAGAAAATGCAAAACTCAGCAGCAAGACTTCTCCTCAACTTCCCGGGATGGACCCGCACCCTGCCTCAAGAAACTAAACTGGATCCCGATTACAAGCCCCTGCACAACGAAGGACCAGCATACATCAACAAACACCTGGCTCTCCAACAGCTGACCAGACACTTTTGATCTGCTTCCTTCTCCTTCACAGACCCCTCACGGATATGCCCGACAAACATCGGAGGATGATACTTCTTGCACCTGGCAGCCAAAGGATGGAACACCTTCACCTTGGACTTCAGGTCTGCACCATCACTCCAGCAATTCAGGAAATAACTCAAAACCTGTATGTTCGAATGAACGAACCACCACACAGCAGCCAACATCTCCAGTGCTTCGAGACCCTCATGGGTGATTTGCCATGCATTACAAATGTTTGATTGATTGATCTTCATCCTGGGCCAATAGAAGTGAGAGAAAAGCCATGACAAATGTCTTGTTGGGCTTCAGATGTCCTACCAGAGAAATTTCATGAGCCCGCCTCAGTAGGAAGTCGGTAGAATGTGGGACCATCAACACATGTGTTGCCCCATGCACAGGTGCTTTAGGCTCATTATACAGGATGTCCTTATTCCAAAAGATGAGGTGATCTCCGGAGGTTTTACCAGTTGCCTGGGATTCAGCATGATGCCATATGCCCTCTAGGATTGGGTACTTTCTCTGTGTCTTACAGATCTCCTATCTGGTGGGCCCATCTTCTACTTGTCATCCAGCAAGTTCAGGCAAGTCACCAAGGGAGCCAATGCCCTCCTTGGTAGATTCCGGGGCAGACTTATTTGGCACCCCATTCACCTGTACTGTGGCTGGTTTCCCACACCCCTTGCCCTTCTCTTTCTTGGCAGCAGTCAGGACCATTCTTCCAGGCTCCAGTTTGCCTTGACCCCCCCCTGCTGGACAACCTTGGACCTGGTGCTCATAAAGACCCACTCAGGTAACCCTAATAATTCCAGATGTGACCTGAGCTTGACTTCCTTTCCGACAGTGTGCTCCAGATCATTTCTTAGCAAACAGTACACTGGCATGGCAAGGATCACAACTACGGTAAGAGGATCTGAGAACCCCCCACTCAAAGGAGATTAGAGCCACAGGGTTCTCCCAGATAGCTCTGGCTCTCCCAGATTACTGCTACTACAACCTGGTGGAATATATTGGGTATAATTTGAGGAAACCAGGTGACTCCTGACAGTAGTCATACTGGCACCTGTGTCCCTCAGAGCCTCCATCCTCTGTCTATAAGTGGTAACCTACTGCCTGTCCTTGGAAGCATTAGAAGGCATGGGGGATTTGGGCACTGACTCTCTGCCACCCAGGGATACTAGGGTAACCTCAGCTGCTACACTAACTGGGGCATTAGCCTCCCCAGGCACTAGACTGCCTAACCCAGGGGTCTGTCCACTACTAGGGACGGTGCCCTCTTGGGACACTTGGCATCACCCTTGGTGTGCCCATACTGGAAACACTCATAACTCTTAGGTAAACATTTAACAGTGTTTTGGTCAGATTGGGACTGGGACTCCTTCCCGAGAGAGAACCATTTTGGGGGCCTTGAGAGAATTCATTCTTGGTTTTACCCCCTTCCTTCTTGTTGTGAGAACCCTAAACACCCTTTGGGAGTCCCCCAGATGGCTTTTTAAACACTCTGGTGCTGACCCAGAGGTCTGCCTTCTCAGCAAACTTCCTCAAGTAATTAAGCCTGCTATCTCCTAGGTTCTGGCGCAGCACTGTAAAACAAGTATTGATCAGGTGCTCACTCAAAATCAAGTTTCACAGCCCAACATAACTGATAAATTTGACCCTCACCCAGTGCCGCCTTGCTGGAGTAGTCAAAAAAAATCCACCCAATACTGGTTTGGGAGATTGCGACTGTCTCGGATCCTCTGATGGTACTTCTGAAGGGGTAAGCTCAAATATACCAACAAGTATGAGTTTCATGGGAGCATACTTTGTGTGGTCACCCACCTCAAGAGTGAGAAGTGTGTCCCTCCCCACTGTAGGCATGTGCTTCATTAGGCTATTCCCCAGCACTCGTCTGGGATCATTAGGGCCCTCAGAGCTACCTCAGAACCACGTGTCTATAATCTCCCACCACATAATTGGGCACCAGGTAGGTTGGTCACCTCTCCAGTGGACACTGCAGTAATGCGGCCACCAATGTTGCTGGACTCTTCATGCTTGGCTCTTATGTCCAGCTCCTTGAGACTGATCTCATGGGCCATCCTTCCTTCCTCCATGGCTAGCCTCTCCCCTGCCAAGGCCCAAAGCTCTCTCAGCTAGTCTCACCTCTGCTTCCAATTTTAATTTAGTCAACTGAAGTTTGAGTTTCCTCTCCACCTTCATGATCTTCAGCTCCTCTGGGGACAGGCCCTGGGCAGACACAGTTCTCCCAGCCCCATCCTGTGCATCCTGTGTATCAACTGGGGGTGAGTCTTATTCTCCTCGCAGCTCAGGATCTACGCCTGGGCCCTTATTCTCCACATCATTCACTTTGCCCCCTTTTCTATCATCCTCTTCTGTGATGGCCTGCCACCTCTGTACTTCCTCTAAGACTTTGAAGGTACTTGGAGATCCAGCTTGGTAGCCTTCCTGCCTGCCTGTAGCCCCTTCTCTTTACAGAGCTTCAGCTCTGGTAAGGGTGTCAAAGTTGATAAGAACCATCTCCATGGTAAAAAGGAAAGTAGGACACTTACATTTAGAAAAAGGAGAAAAGAGCCAATAGAAAAAAGAAGAATTTAAAAACAAGCCAACTCTGATGTCAAATTATTTATTTGGGTTCTTTGTGTTAAACAAATAAATGTATAGTAAAGAACAAAAACAAATACTGGACCCCACCACTGAACACCAAAGTTAGAAATTTGGTTGTTGATTGAATGGCGGGGACCCCTGCTCAAGAACAACTACAAACCCTTTCAAGATGAACCACCAAAGACATTAAATAACCTGTACTAAACACTTGGTAGCTTGGCACAAAGGTAGTCAGGCTTAACTTAGAGGCAATGTGTAAAGTCTTTATGCAGCACACAAACAGTAATCAAGTGAATACACAACACAAGAAAAACCCCACACCATTTAGAAAAGTGAAGAGCAAATTTTAATAAATTATTCAACATCAAAATAACAAAAATCCAAATACTAGAACCAGAAGTATGATTTTTTTTTTTTAAAGAACCTTTATTGTTACTGCAAATAAATACAAGCATGGGCCTACAACCACCCTGGCCGGCCGCTAGTCAAGTCGTAAGTACAGCAAGTCAATATAGAAAAATACAGCAGCCCGAAAATCGGGGTCTAATAAGTGTCCAGGATAGAATTTGCATTCAAGCGTACTGTGCAAGAATCAGGATTCGAGAAGGTTCATTGTACAATAAAGAAAACTCAAAGTCGATGCCATACGCTCATACATGGCCCCACAGTAGCAAGCATGAAGCAAGAAATCCGCAAATAGAGCAAATACGTTTGAAGTATTGGGGGTAAGGCATACGAGTCAGGATAAATGTAAAAACAAACACGTTTCGTAGCGAACTGTACCCCACCCCTCAAAACGAAACATACTGTAGGAAACATGAAAAACGACGACACCAAAAAGAAGAAAGACAAAGGGCCATAGAAACAAAGAAAGGACAAATGAACAAACCCCATCCTCCTACCCCCCACCCTGCATCCCTGCAGAAGGCTACGGCCTATCCCCCCCAGCAGCGTGCCTGTCACCCTAAATAAGAGACCCGAAATATAGAGAAAGAGAAAGGAAGAAAAAAGGAGGAAAAGTGTGGGGAAGGGCCATCGATCTAGTCACCCGGCCCCCTCTCCACCACCGCGTACAGTAAACGTCCTAAAAGCAAGATCAGGATAGCCACGGAAAATAGCAATCACCGACAGCACAATCAATTACATCCCCGCTGAGTGTCCCCCAAATCACCATCAGCCAACAAAGAAGGTCCATCATGTCCTATACGGTCTCACCCCTGGCCTTTTCTATCAGTAGCACCAACATATGTCCACCTATCAAGCGGCATAAAGAGCAGTGTGGAGGGTCCGAGTGATCCGGGCGGACCGGGCAGAATTGTTACTCCATGAGACCTCAGCCACCAAAACCCAGCCGAACATGTAGGGCGGAAATCCGTCTGTGCCAGTATCGACCCCGAAGTCATCCTCCAGTCCGAACACAATCTCATCAGCCAGGGAGAGAGAGGCACATCTTCCGGCAAGCGCCGAAACGCCGCCGGGGCAGTACAAACCATAGATCGACGTTGTTCCCCCAACCGCTGAACAAAGAAGGGTGCCGACAAGTCACTCACATGCACAACAGATCTGTCCAAAGCGATCTCATAAACCGGGTCTTCCAGCGTCTCCACGAACACAGGCGTTGCTGGAGCACTCATCACTGACGCAGAGGCGGGCACATCGGCGCTTATTTGAGACCGAGCCATGCCCGTGTGGAACGGCGGCCATCCTCCGTCCCAGATCCAGGGCGTCCTGGAGTAGGGTCGTGTGCAGGGTTGTTAGTGCAGCCAGGATATCTCTGGTCGTGGGTTCTTTCTCGTGTCGCCAAACCCCAGGATTCTCTCGCACATCGGCTTCTCTACCCGGGTGTGGTGTGCGTAAGAGGGCGCCATCCGCCATCTTAGCTGATCCCGCCTCGTCCGTTCTCCACCTCACCTCGGGACCGGGTCCCACACCAGGGGGCAACAGGATTCACCACGGGGACCCCGAAAGTCAAGGCAGGCTTCACAGCGGAGGGTCACCAAAAGGCTAAACAAAATCTCCGCCGCTCCCTGGGAGCCGCCCGCCGATTCCAGGAGAGGCCGACAATCATGCCCGGACACAACACTGGAAAGGGGGCCAAGTATCGTGCACTCCCCTCGACACTGCCCCACCGCACGACCCACAAGGCACTCAGCTAGACGAACTGTGTCGGCACTCTCGCCATCGGCCCATCAGATCCCGGTCCTCTCCGGCCGACTCCGCACCTCCACCAGAGGCCGCTGTTGGCGCAGTTGCGGCCGGCCACTCTCCTCACTCGACACCCCGGTCCCAGCTCCTCGAAGGCCGCAAAACAGTAGGAGCCTCAGGAGCAAACGGTAAGTGAAAGCTGTCCTTCGTCTACTTAAATATGCCGTTACGGCTCAGGATAATTGCCAGGATGTAGGTGCGGGGTGAGAAGGCTCACGGAGCCGAGCGTCTATACAGCCATCTCGGTCGCCATCTTGGCTCCTCCTCCGAGGTATGAATTTTTAATGTTTAAGGTTTAAAGTGAAATCTAGTGCCTACAAGATCAATGCGGGGACATCTAATCGTGTGACACCCGATCAAAGTAAACAATTATGTCCGGCCTTGATGGAGGCTGAGTTGGATGCAAGAAGTGGATTAGGTCTAGTCAGTGCTTACCTCCACACATACAAGAATTTGTGAGGAAAATATTCTGAGAAGGTAAAATTCAGTGGGGGAAGGCTGGTCACAGTCTTTCCTTGGCTCTCAAAGTAATTTTTTGCCAAAATATTTCTAAGGATCTAGAACTAGAGGAGCACCACTTGGGGAGTTAGGATTCTTTCAAGCTGCATCCAGGTGTGGGTTCAAGAGGGTTGGAGCCCTTTTTATCCCTGTGGCTCTGATCAGGAGGCCAACCAACTAGCCCTTGGAGTCACTCTGGTAGTCCTGTATTCAAGTGATGAAGCAGGGCTCAAGCAGCCAGGCAGGCCTCTGAGGATTCAAGGCAGGCTTCAGGCAGCAAAGCAGTCCTCCCCAGTGCAGTAAAGCGGTCTTGTGGAGTACACATCAGGCCACAGCAGCAGGCCTCCCTCTGGAAGTCCTTCCACAGGTCCAAAAAGTGAACTAAAGAGTGGGTCAGAGGGTCCTATTTTTATACCTTGTGCCTTTTGTAAAATAGGAGAAGTTTTTAGAGTGTTCCCTTTGAAGTGCTTGAAGTTTCTTATTTCCCCTGCCCTAGCTCCGAGTTGGCTGCAGGAACAACTCAGGGGTGACAAGTTCTTTGTGTGAAGGCAGAGCACAGCTCATTCAATTTCAAGTGGGGCTATGCTCAGCTCCACCCCCACCCTGATAACTGTTTGTCCATTCAGGCACACCTAATCCCTTTATTGTGTGGCTGTCTGGGATGAATGAACAAAGTCCACCTGGCAACTATATGCAGTCATTTGACCTAGGACATACTGCAGGAACCAAGTAGTTTAGGGCAGGAAAATCCCAACTTTCTAATAGTGGCATTTTAAAATTGTAACATAAGTTCCAACTTTACATTTAAAGGGAATTTATAATTACAATTTCTCAGGTACCCAACATGAAATGCCTACCTGTTCTCAATCAAAGTTTAGCACTTATTAAATGTAACAAGGCAACCCAATGTTATCCTATGGGACAGGTAGGCCTCACAGTAGTGAAAAATGAATTTAGGATTGTTTGACTACCAGGGGCTGTAATATGGAAAGTGCCCCGGGTATGCAGTGGGCATCTGGGCCCGCTTTGTGCTCCCCCGAGCACTTTGGTATTACAGAAAGGACTGCTGACACTTGTGCTGCCTTTTCTGTAATACAGATAGTGCTGGCACACATATAGCGCCAGCGCTATCACCAGAGGGTGTTCCCTCATTTGTGAGGGGGCATGGCCCCATGCAAATGAGGGATTCCCTTTGCCTCTCCGCCTGCGCCTTACTATAGACGTGGACGCAGAGGCAAAGAAGCTGTCAAGAGGTACACTAACAGAGCACTACCAAAATCATGGCT
Source organism: Lissotriton helveticus (assembly GCF_964261635.1). Lineage (NCBI taxonomy): Eukaryota > Metazoa > Chordata > Amphibia > Caudata > Salamandridae > Lissotriton > Lissotriton helveticus. The sequence goes on from NC_136069.1 coordinate 755,066,937, forward strand.
CACTTTCAGTGCACTCACAGATGTTAGACTTCTGAAGGGGAGAAGGGAGTCCTACATAACTCCCAGGCATCCTATTGCAGGCAGGTGCAGTCACTCACAGCACCTGCCCACAAGGGGATCTCTCTCCCCCCTTCAAAGTGCATGCGACTTGCCACCTGCACATGGAAGACACAGAGCGGCTCAGTTTTTCAATTGAATGTGCTGCTCCCAGGCAGCACAACTTCACGTCTGCCTTTGGGCCATTGCATTTAAAGTAATATGGTGCACTTTCCCTGTTTGTGCCTGGCACACCTGTTTTAAGGTGCGCTGTGGTGCAAACAGGGAAAGTGTGCCCTATGTGTGTTAGGACCCCAGGACATGTACAACTTAAAAGCACTAGTCCAACCTTTTAATTACAATCCACCCTGCCCTAATTGCTACCTAGTGTAGTGTAGTTCCTATAATCCCAATAGGCTCTGCGCATTGGAATAATACATCCTATAGATTTGATGTAGGACTGAGGTCAACTAGGTCTCGATCGAATATACTAAACTTAATTGTGAGTGCCAGCTAGCTCAGAGGTCACTAGAAACTTTCTCGAACTCACAAGAAGGGATAAGTTTCTGACAACCGCATAAACATGACAACTTTGTTTCCCAAGAACAAGAATATATCTCTCAGAGTCGCGGAACAATAGATAAGTATTTCACTCATTCAATTGTGCATGCTTCATTTCTACAGAGTTGCACAGAAATAGAAAGATGGGCGTTTTCAATAAAAAGATTTATTGAACAGTCTTCTTTCTCATGCAAGACAAGTGAACTGCAACAATCGTTATGCAGACTGCAAAGTATAATGCGTACAGCGAGAATAGTATTATAAAATAATACTGTAAGAGCATTGTATGGTTTCTAAGCCATATAAAAATACATACATAAATACACAGGCTAAAATACTCAACTGGTGCTTCTAAAATACGCCTACCCCAATGTACCTAACCTAGTCTAGTACGAGGGAAGAAGTAAGTATTGTGTAGCACAGCTTTTAGTTTTCTTTGGCAAGAATCTACCAAAGGTTTCCCTAGGTTCAAATCAGCTCCATACCTTAGTTTAGAATGAAGGAGGTCTGGTATCTCTGTCTCGGGACTCGATTTCCCAACACCCCGCAAGGTGAGCTTGGAAACACTGGAGCTGGATCCTCGGCAGGAGAAGAGCAGCTTCTTGATCAGTGCATCAGCTGGAGAGTCGGCTTCCTTTGACACTTGCTGTAGCGAGCTGCATCAAGCAAGTTGATAGTCGAACTGCTCCGAACCACTGTAGTGTGCTATAGCAAGTGAAGGTATATTTATACCTTGAAGGTGTTTAGGAATGCCACAGTTTGACATCAATCTACGTCAATATTCAAGCAAGGGGAAGTCCCTGACTGCTTAAGCCGATTTTCCAAGAAATCGTTGTGACGTTTGGTACGGGTGGAAGTAACCATGCCTGTATTTGGGTAGCATGGGCTATGCCTAAATAAGGGCTTGATTTCTATGCCTATATAAGGGCATATATCGGGAAAATTCACTCAGAGCCTAAAACGCCACACAGCACTAGGACCTCCCTTAGGGGTGACTTATATGTAATTCAAGGGGAGTTTAAGGCTTAGAAGGGGGTTATATTGCCAAGTTAAATCGGCAGTTTAAAACTGCATTTAGTTTTTAAAAAAAAATATTTTTATTGTCATTCAGTTCATATCATGAATATAGCAAATAAAAGACATATCTAAATCAATTAATTGTACAGAATGCTGCAAGGGAAAGAGGAGAACCAGAAAGACCAAACATTACAGACAACAAAATGATTAAACAATAATTCAAAAATAAATCATAACAGAACATAGACAGGAACACCAATCTGGACATTCACTTTCCATATGATGTAATATGGGCTGCCAAATCTTGATCCCTAGTTGCTTTTTCTTTAGTGATTTGATACGATAAAGATTACATTCTAGATGGAATACATTATAGAACTTTGCGTGCCACATTTCATATGAGGGCGCCTCGGGCTTTAACCACATGGAGGCGATACACAAAAACGAAACTGCATTTACGCTGCAATGGGCGGCCTGGAACATGTTTTAACCGCATGCGTGCGGTCGATATTCTGCTGCTGCGCTGGGATTTACAAAAACCCATTATTCATGACGAGCTGGGCTCGTCATGAGCGTGCGAGGAGGCTACCTCATGACGAGCCCAGCTCGTCATGAGCGTCGAAGGGGTTAAGGGGCTACTTATGTGGATGACACAATAAGTGTTTTAGGTCCACTAGTAACATTTAATTTACAGGCCCTGGGTCGACGGTATACCACTCTACATGGGAGTTACAAGTAAATTAACTGTGCCAATCAGATGAAATCTAATTTTATCATGTTTAAGGGACCAACTCTGTGCTATGAATGATCCAAGCAACTCTGTGCTATGATTGATCAAAAAATAACTATACTTAAACAAAAAATGGTTCTGTCGGGTAAGACAGATTACTTGAACAATGCTCATAAATGTAGACAAACGAAAGACAGCTCTCTGATACACAATGTATGTTTTGAGAAATAAATGCTCATAAGGTCAACGTGTTATATTGTATAAATTATAACAAATTTCTTCCAAACATATCCGAATTACTGCATTCAAGGATACATTTTTCAAAACAAGAGAGGACCGTCATAAAAACATGCAAATTTTGTGACTTTTTGTGAAGTGGTGCTCAATGGGTGTGATAACATATACAGTGCGAATGAATTAATACATATACATATATACAAGATTGATTTCAATGGCCAGATGCTGATTATTGACCAAGGATTCCTAAGATTGTTGTGAGGATCCTGGTGAGTCTGGGCCTATAAATGCCAAGTCAAAGTGGTGCCCTAGGTGAGTGTACACTGCTAGCTGTATCATTTACAGAATAGGAGGAAGGGAGCAAGAGAGTAAAAATAAAAACACATAGTGCCAAGAATACTATTTGACATCAATAAAAATGTAAATCAGTTTTAAAATTACTCATTGATTATCGGAACTCCTTGTAACGGACCATACACATGACTGTGAAGAAACCAAAGACTGAGCACTTACCGTTCACATTGAAGATAAATATGACATTTGGTTAAATCTTGCTCATCTTGGTAACCATACCTTTTGACATCCGAAAGCTCTGATATCTATAGAGCAGGAATGTCATTTTATACAAAAGGATACCCAAATGATGAAGCTAATCACCAGGCTTGGTGAGTGATGGGAATCCATACACATAAATGTTATGTTATTTTGATGTATTACATTTTTAGAATCTTGTTAAGAATTATTCTTTCTTTCTCTTATCATTAGACGCTGGTATATATTTTGTGTTTACATGTCAGTTTGGGGCTGCATATTCCAGTTGGTCTTTAAACTCTGGCCTCTGACCCTATCTAAGCATTTCTGTGTGTCTGTGTGCAGCTTCGGCTGTGGGTCCTTTGTAAATCCTGTATTTTACTAGGATTGTTCATTGTGTTACACACAAGGTGTATCCTTAGCTCTGTTGTTGACAGCGCCAGTGTCTGTGGTTGCAGTTCAAGTTCCCTTGCGTACATGCACATACACTCTCATTAACATACATAGACTTGTGCTTACTCTTGACTTGATCATGGCAGAGATTTGTGGCCTGGCCTATGATGTGAATGAGTTAGAGTCCATTTTATCACTAAACCCCAGTATTCTAGATAGTCTCCCTGCTACAGCAGCAATCAATGAGGACGAATGGTACAAAGTCCTTGGCCTTAAAAAATCACATTCACGTACTGTAGTCCATGGTTTGGCAATGGCGGAATACCTTAGAGTGAACTGTGCCCCCTCTGGGCTAATAGTGACGAATGCACTGAGACTATTTCTTAAGGATAAAGAATTCCTTAAAGATTGGTCTATGATCGCCTGGCGTTGCACACGCGATTGGCTCATTTTAATTATCAAAACTGCTAAACGCGTGGCAGATACCATTCTTATTGAAATACAGTTGCTTGAAACACAAATTAAGACCACTATCAGTACGTCCTTCAAGAAAAACCAAGATGAGTCAAATAAGACGAATAAGGAATTCAAAGATAATATCCTTTTTTCAAAAATTTAAAAATTTAAAAAAGACCTTGCAAAATTTAAATTTGACAAAGTAAATCCATATACAAGCGATGGATATGTTCCACCCGAGTATAACAACAAAGGACGCAAACTTGGGTCTAGTTATGGTTCATCATCTGATGACAAAACAGACTCTAGCGATTCTGACTCGTCTGCCCAAGGCGGACAACAGCGGGGTAGAGGTAGAGGTAGAACTTACCAACAAAAATGGCGAGGAGGTTCTACTCATCAATTTCCTGCGTGGTGGCAACCTAATCCTTGGCAACCACCTTTTCCCCCTTGTCCCATGGGACCTATGGGTCCAATGATACCCTACCAGAATTTCCAAGGCAATTTCCCAAATCAGCCTTTTTAGGGTTTGGCCGAGGACAGCAGAGGGGCAGACGCAGAAACCAAAGAGCACAGGTCCACTGGAGCCCACCTCCTTCACCTCAGACTCTGTGGAGTTCCAAGAAGAACAAGCCGGGACAAGCAGGGACGAGCAACGAGTCGGATTAGTCATCAATCTGAGCTCTAAAGTGCTTACTGAAAATGAAGAAAAGATACTCAACAGAGGCTTGGGGTTGTTAGTACCACCCATGGCGATCCTTTTAAAGCAAATTGGGAAAGGGCTAACTTTTTTCATATGGTGAGACTACATTTTTTCTTTAAAGATAAGAAAACTGATGAAGAACTTACAGATTCTAACACTGGGTTGAGACAGCCGTCAACATTCTGTCCTCCTACTAATCTTGTACCTCCCCAAGTGCTCACTTTCGAAAAAGCAGTAAGTAGGGACCTTACCCTTACTCTTCAGAAGGAACGTAAGAAGTTTTCTAACTTAACCAAGGAAGAACATTTAGCACTCCGTAGCCTTATGTCAGACACCACTGTTACCATCAAGCCGGCGGACAAAGGCGGAGCGATTGTCCTCCTTGACACAGAGGTCTATTGCAATGAGTGTCTACGACAGTTGGGAATGAGAAATGCTTATCGACCCCTTAAACAAGATCCCACTGAAAGAATTAAAAGAGAAATATCAACTATTGTGGAGGAGGCTCAGAGTGAGGGCTGGATAACAGCACATGAAGCCAATTTTCTCCATACCAGCAAACCTGTCATGCCGTACTTTTACGTTCTCCCCAAAGTGCATAAGCCAAACCGACCACCTTTGGGACGCCCGATCATATCAAGAATCGGGTCATTACAAGAACCCCTTTCCACCTTTGTTGATTTCTTTTTAAATCCAATGGTGAAGGAAATGCCCACCTTCCTTCAGGAAACTAAAGACGTCCTAAGGCTTATTCCTGACATCGAATACAATTACGAAACAGATCTACTTGTATCGTTCGATGTAGAGTCCCTCTATACTTCGATTCCACAGGACGAGACTCTTGATTCTGTGAACACACTTTTGTCACAGCGGAACCTAGACTCTATAACACCGCCTCATTTCATCATGGCGTGTGCCCAAATAGCCATGAAAGAAAATTTCTTTAACCGCATGCGTGCGGTAGGATTTCCGCCCGTACGCTGGGTTTTAGGGATTCGCACTTTACATGACGAGCTGGGCTCGTCATGAGCGTGCGAGGAGCATACCTCATGACGAGCCCAGCTCGTCATGAGCGTCGAAGGGGTTAAATTTGAGGATACCATCTACCTCCAAACATCGGGTACGAGCATGGGAAGTATTTTTGCTCCAAGCATGGCTAATCTCTACGTTCACGTATTTGAGCAGGAGCGTGTCCTCAATCCCAACAACCCTCATCGCGATTCCATCCACCTTTGGAGGCGATATATCGATGACATTTTAGTCATTTGGAGAGGGGATACTAATAGCGTGAACGAGTTCCTAGTGTGGCTTAACAGCAGGAACACCTTTTTGAAATTTACAGTAGAGATGGATGAACACAAGTTGGCTTTTCTGGATCTTCTGATTACTGCCTCGCCCAATGGCCTTGAGACTGAACTCTATACCAAACCTATGGCTAGAAACTCCCTGTTAAGCTACAATAGTCATCATCCGGTTGCTCTCAATGACAACTTGCTATATGGGCAGTTTCTTCATATACGAAGGAACTGCTCAACAAAGGAGAGTTTCCTAAGACACACAAAAACCCTCTCATCCAATTTGGTTGATAGAAATTACCCGAAAAAAGTCGTGAGGCAAGCGGTCAAGCGTGCCAGCAACAACAATCGAGAAAGTTTACTTAAAGTCAGCATTAAACAGACTTTGATCCCGAGACTGACATTTGTTAACACATATAGTACAGTGTCTAACGATGTAAAAAAGTCAATTCGAAAGAATTGGAAAATTCTCAACATTGGAGGTGATAACTTACCTGCCCCCCTTTTTGCCTTTAAAAGAAACAGCAACTTACGTGACAAATTAGTGCATACCAGACCTCGTACCATTGAAGCAGTTACCCAAGATACTATCTGGGGTACATCCACCCTACAAGGACATTTTCCTTGTGGCACCTGTAAGGCGTGTCCTATGATGAAGAAATCCAAAACAGTAGACATAGGCACAGATCGCTCATGGGTACAGAAGAGGATGACTAATTGCAATAGCGAGCGGGTGGTCTACCTAATCTCCTGCCCCTGCAAGCTTAATTATGTGGGTATGACGGCACACAAAGTTAAGTTACGGATCATGGAACACATGAGCACCGTGAGGTGCAAAAAATAAGCTACTAGACTGACGGCCCACTTCCTGGAGTTGAACCATAAACCAGAGGACATGGTGTGGACTGTTTTAGAACAACCTTACATTCCACAACACGTCACTGACATTTCTAAATTTTTACTCCTTAGAGAACAGCGATGGGTTTTTAGACTTAAGAGTGATACGCAAGGACTTAATGACTCTATTCCTTGGTCCTCTCTGTAATATGTCCACCTTTGTAGAAGGTACCTAGATAGCCCATATGTAGCTTTACTAGACTCTGTCACATGCATAGTTGCAGCCACAATGGTTCGTTCATACCTGGTGGCATATCTATAATATCAGGCGACAAGTGTCCACATACCTATGGGTATTTTACCCAGTTATAGACAGCAATCTGTTTGGGTTTTAGATATGAGCTTCTGGGTGCCATGATAAATGACGAGCTCCCAATTAGCATTTATAAAAACTAGTATGCATTGAGAGCATTTTCGTCGTTGATTGACCATTACATGTTTTTACAAACAGGGAACTGATCTATGTTAGATTAGCACCTTGCGTCTGCAATTTGCGAGACTCTTGTTGGCACCTTGTTTACACTTGCAACCTTAATGACTTGCATATGGGTTTCACTAAGTAAACGTGCCTATGTGATACAACTCGTAAGGAATGCTTAATCAAAATTTAGCATGACTAGGTAAATTTGACATATGTTCACACAATAGCCTTCATGCACATTGCCTATATATATTTTTAAAGTTTCCACCCTTCGTATTAGCGCGAACGAAGCAGACTACATATCCCAGGTCACCCGGTAGTTCTAGACGTAGTCTCGTGAGACCTCGCGTACTCCGGGACTTCGTTCAGGAACCCGGAAGACCGCGTCTGGATACTCGGGTGAAAGAAGTGTATTTAACAACTTTCCACTTCCAGGTCGGTACCTCCCCAACGGCTCTGAAGACCGTCAGAGGTACTGACGGAGTGGTAAGAGGGTGCTCTTATGTGCTCACAATCCTGTTAGACATGGGTGGTTACTATGGTTTGTTTTTCCAGTCTCAGGCCACCATTGGGTGTCTACTCCAACTTACCCACTATCTAATCAGGGTCTAATCAAGCTTAATAGTCGTATGGGCTCAGATGTTATCAGTAGTTCCCTCTCATGTTTGTATAAAAATGTCCACGTATTCAGGTTTGCACATCATACGATGGATTTTGCGTCATGATCAGATTCGATCTTACTGCGGGGTAATAACATCTCTGGGAGTATGATGGTGATTACTGTTGACGCTTAGGGCTGTTTTGCCTTTTTGGCGAGTATTGTATTCAACAATATACACTACAACTAGTAATGTCAATTAATGAGAATGAGTGTGTAGTTGTTCTTGCTGGGTTTGTTGTATCGCGTGCCTGTGGCATTTGTTTCTGTTTTTTACGTTAAGGCATGCTACACCACAGAAATTTGAGTTTGGTGTACTTTTCCTTTTAGAGCGGTGCCTCCTTTATCCTGAGCCGTTGCCAGGTGGGGTGAGGTTTTGTCCTCCATACTAATAAGGTAAGATGGAGTTTTGCCCATTGATTGGGTGTGTGTGTGATGGTTCAATACTTTCTTACCACGCATAATCAGAGAACTAATAGGATATTCTTTTTTCAAGATTCATTTGTGTTTTGTGTCACTTTATTTTTCAGATCATTGTTGAATCAATGAGGAATTCTGGATTGTGAGACGTCAGACTCACACTATATCCTTTTTGTAACTTTGTAATAGCAGTAGCTTTATTATCTTTAGAGGTCCCGATGAAAGCACAAGGTTTAACCTTTTGCCATTGAGTGCTGAAACATGTTGACCACTTCTGTTGAGGACAGCTATTTGTTAAAACTGGTCCTTGAGTCCTGTTTTTAACCTTTGATCGTGACAGACATTAATAAAATTCACAGTCTGTTCACGCATCAATTTTATATTTTTTCACTTCACATTTTGCACTGCACCTAAAACTTGATCCCATACATTCTATCTTGCTCATCTTGGTAACCATACTTTTTGACATCCGAAAGCTCTGATATCTATAGAGCAGGAATGTCATTATACAAAAGGATACCCAAATGATGAAGCTAATCACCAGGCTTGGTGAATGATGGGAATCCATACACATACATTCTATGTTATTTTGTTGTATTACATTTTTTGAATCTTGTTAAGAATTATTCTTTCTTTCTCTTATCATTAGACGCTGGTATATATTTTGTGTTTACATGTCAGTTTGGGGCTGCATATTCCAGTTGGTCTTTAAACTCTGGCCTCTGACCCTATCTAAGCTTTTCTGTGTGTCTTATTTGGTTAAATAATGTCAAGGTGAAGTCCTAGATACATGTACACTGCTAGCTATATTATAAAAGAATAGGATGAAAGAGAGAGATAGACATCTTACATGATAGGACATCAAGAAATAAAAATCATATGGCAAATTGCTAATTGATTATTGGGACTCTTTGAATTGGACTATATACATGACCATGATGACATCAAAGTCGTTACATTGAAAAAGGTCTATGATCTTAACCACTAGGCTACAAACAACTCTTTAATATGTGGATCAAAACATAACTATGGCCTTCGACAATAAAATACCAGTCAACATGGAGCCGTGGTTGAATACACAGTGCCAGTTGTATTACACACAGTATAGGAGCAGAGTGCAGCAGAGAGCAGCAATACAGCAGCAAACTGCAATCAGAAAACCCCACGAGCTGTAAACCACGAGGAGCGAGGTGCAGCGGGCGGCCAAGAAGCGAGAAAGCGAGAAGTGAGAAGCGAGAAAACTCCGGCGGTTCTATAGTCGCGGAGCCGTACACCTGTGGTGGCAGGGGTGCCTGCGGTGCCTGCCGAGCCTTGGAGCCTGGAGCTGGGAGAGCCGGAGCCGGAGCCGGAGATAAAGACGCGGTGAGAGGCTCTGATTCCGGCCAGGATTCCGGCAATTCCGGCGGCCTTGAGTGTTGCGGGGGGGAGCTGCCTTACCAGCGGCGTAGAACGCCATAAAAAGAAGGTGTGTGCAGCTGACAAAGGGTGCTGGAATTACCCCACGGGAACCACGGGTGCCGTGAGAGCCTCGTCGCCGCAATTTGGTTCTGCAAGAGCTTAAAATCAGCTGAAAATCACTGCCTGAGTTGTGAGCTCCTCCTGAGCTCCTGTCTGCAAAGCAGAATTTTACAAAAAATGTTTTAGAAAATTTGAGAAAGAGCCAAATTAGCAGTAAAGCAGCAAGATACCAAAGCAAATGCTAATAAATATTTAAGATTACACAAACATCCCCACAAGGAGACATACCTTTTGCAATTGAGATGCGGCAAGCCCAATTTAGACGTAGAGAACACGGAGCACAGAGCTCCTGCATTTCCTTATTACCGGGCTGTTGGCCTACCTGCTGCTAGTACCATTTCCACAGCACAGCATCCATAGTTGAGGCAGCTGTCGGGTGCCTTTTGGATCTTTTGACTCTTTGGATTTTTCCGGAGTGTGAACCGGAGCGTGCACCGGTGCAACCGGAGAGCCTGGAGCCTGGAGTTTTGGTGGCCAACCGATCAGCCAGCGTGGAGGTAAGTTGCAGTGACGAGCGCGGCAGCCATTAGATGTAGTCGCAAAGTAAGAGCCGAGGGTGTGGACCCAGGGGCTGCCTGACTAGGTCTCCCAGCCTGCAGTCCCCCTGTGTGCTCCGCTTGCCACCGCCCTCTTCCCCTGTAAAAGAGGCTGCCCAGTATAGCACTGCTCATGCAGAGAGCTAGTAACTTTCCCTAGACTCACACAATAAGCTCCATATGCTTAAGGCCCTTACAGGGGACTCACCTCAATACCCAGGAATACAAGCAAGTGGGCCCTACCACCCTCCCACATCACATAGCCCCAGCTTACGGTGCCTAAAGGTGTGTAAAGGATGACGCTTAAAAAATTCAAGACAAGCACGAAGGAGGAGGAGGAGGTGGGGGCGGAGGCGAGCCCTGAAAACACGGCACTAAGAAGGTCAACTAGGAGTACTAAAGGTACCAACTTCCAAAATTCTCAGGACTCAGTCCCGGGCAAATCCCTCCCACAGGGTCTCATCACTCATTTCTTTCAGGCCCCTAGTGGCCTGATAGCCACGGACATGAGTCTACAAGGACCCGAGGGTAGTGGCACATCGAGGTTGTCAATATCGAAGCAAGACCATTCCCGCAGTTACTCTTGCGAGCCCGCAGACTCCGGAAAAGCCCAAAGCCTGGAAGACGCTCAAAGCAAGGAAGTCCTACCTCATTCTACTGTCAGAGCAAAAAGCCCGTTAAGGATCCTAGCTGAAGTTCACAGGAATGCCTCCGAGGGTGTACAGGAGGAGACAGGTAGCGCAAAGCAAAAGAGGGGTACCGCACCCTCTCCCCCAACGAGCCCTGGGGCGCACCTGTGCATGCCAGTTACACCCCGGGCAACAACGGAGAAGACCACTCCGGGTATGGCCGCGCTAACGGCATCGTTCCTGCAAAAACTAGAACACTCAATAGAGCGTACACTAGAAGATACCCCCATACACCCAGCCAGAATTAATCCCAGGAGATCGCAGCAGACGGAGGCATGGAGCCGCCTGGGCCTAACACAACATCAAGACTCAGTCGATGAGGTCATGGTCAAAGAACTAAACCTGTCCATAATAAGAGAAGTGCAGGACACCATGGCCTTATTGTGGCAGTCCACGAAGATGGAGGTTCAAGTTGATCTGCTGCACTCAATCGCCCAGCACCTAGTGCGCCAAGACGATAAACTAGCAAAATTAGAGGTGCTATTTGAAGCCCACGCGGTCAACATCAAATCTGTTGCCGCCATTATAGAAAAATGGGCAAGCCTACCCGAAGTCTTAAAAGATATGCTCACATTAGCCAAGGGCCCTGGAGAGAGGTCCACACAAACACAGTTGACTCAAAAGCCACCAGCTTTGACGAGGGTGCATGATGTACTGAACGACCCCTGCACCACGGTCAGCAGCTCACTAAAAGGTTCGATGGCCGTGCCATGCAGCAAGGTCACCATGCAGGAACAAGGAAGCGGGGACCTTGTGGTTTTGGACCCTGACACCGAAAGCGACGACTCATCCGTCAGTATTCCTCTCTCGGAAAAGGCGAAATGTGCATTGGCTGGTGCAAATGCACCGCTGTCACGGAGAGCAAAAAAAAGACTAAAGAAACAACTAAAGAAACTTAAAACCAAAAGCAGGATCATACCACCAGCCATAATAACTTCCGGCGCCAGTATAACTGAAAGTTCTCTCAAAACACCTTTTCCTATCTTCACCCTAAACCGTGCACTGAAGACTGTTAAGCCAAGTGATGTACCACCTGTCCCTTGTGTGGCCCCCAGGCACTCAATCCCTCCTCCGGAGGGCCATTGTAATGTGGAGGTTCTTCCACGGCCCTCACAAGTTGTTTCCGGAGGACTTTCCAGCATCAATGGTCGAATTGATTGGGTCCCCTAATATAAGATAGAATCAACACGCCCACTGTATCTGGGAGCACAGTTGGGACTGCCCTGTCTGGTAGGTCCACCAACTGAGGCACCAGGTAGCCAGCAATCTGGAGCCATATATAATAACCCCCCACACCCGAGCGCTTTCAACGATGAGCAGCATGGACAGTCAAGAGAGGCAAGCCCCCCAATTACGATCTCAGACAGACAGTGCCCAGGTGACCTCCACACAATCATTACACATCCAATTCATCAGAGGCAGGAGTCCCCTGGCGAAGGGGCACAACGGCGCTCCCCAGAAAATAATAAGCCACCAGTTATTTACGAGCTGCTGTTTACCCCCAGGTTTACAGCCATGGGCTCCTTTGACATTCTGAACAGGTCAAACATCGTACGACTCTTCGGCCACATTGACTCCCTGGCACACATCACCTCGGGGATGATCGAATGGGTGAAGTTCAAGAGCCTGGAGACAGACACCCATGGTGATTCCACCATAGGCGGACTAGCAAACCAGCAAGCCCAAAAAGCTGTCCTCCATGAAGCCTTGCAACTGGCAGAATGGGGTATAGTAGTCACCGCCCCCAGAGTTCCAAAATATCCGCACGTCCTCAGACCACATTATGGCCTACAACAATCCATCTCTGTTCTCAAAGGCACAAATTCCACAAGCTCTGATGGGGTAGTGAAACCTGGGAGGCCTAGATCCCCGTTAAAAATAAAAATCTTGTTAAAAGAAAAACAGCGCATCGTGCAGCGTCCTCAGCAAGGACTGGCCCCCCCAGAGGACACATGGAGACGGGGCTCCTAACCCCTCCCACTCATATGAAAACACCAGTCGCGCATGCCCATCAACAGGCCAGGATCGTAACCTTAGCATCATCTCATGGAACATTGTAGGGTTAAATAACATCCGCAGGGTTACTGCCACCCATGACTATCTCGCACAGGGGGACATATTATGTATCCAGGAGACCTGGGCGAGGTCCACCTCACCAATTGCTGGCTTCCACGAATACTTTAAATCAGCAACCAAAAGGACGATCTTTGGTCGCCCGTCAGGGGGTCTGTCAATCTTCGTAAGCCACACCTGTAAATTTAACGTAAAAGAACTATCTCTGGAGCCACCTGACCTACAAGCTATCTCAATAGAAGGACTGAGAGTGGACCAAACAACCCGCCTGCTTTTATTAATCGACTGTTACCTCAACCCTGCAAAACTTCACTCCCCACACGGCTTGGAATCATTCACCACCGCCCTGGAAGATCTATTAATAAGCCGCTTGCACCACGATGTAATCATAGTCGGTGACTTTAACCTGAGAGGCCTGGACCTGCTACCTATGACTACACCTAGCAGGAAGTCTGCTCAACTGATTGAACTTTTAGCAAATTACAACTTGCAATCCACCCATGTGATACAAAAAACGCGCAACTGCGCATTGTCCGCCCACCCGACCTTCAGGAATGTCTCCACTATAGACTATATCTTCATCAAAGCAGGACTGGCCAACATACTTCGCAATTTCACTGTGGACGACAGAGCCGAAAGCGACCATAGGCCCCTTCGTGTCACATTCAACCTGACACGAGAACAGGCGGACCCCTACGCCGCAATTGGTATGACCACAGGCGAAGAACACCATTTAGTCCTTAAACGAATAAAATGGTGGACCAATCTTAGCCACAGACTTAATGCATTTGTAGCCAATAGGGTGACAGTACCAAGTCCACAAGATAGTATAATACACCTATGGGAAACACTGACCAATGACTTATTGAAGTACCTGGGCAACACTCACCAATCAAGAAGCGGTCAAAAAAAGTCATCCCAGGCCATCAAAAAACCACAGTCTTAAACTGGCTAAGCAGGCGCTTAACAAGGCAGTGAGAGCAAACAAGAAAGGTATCTACCCGCCAGGGGGGCCCCCCATTGCTGTTTTGCGAGCTAAGTACAAAAAGAACATTTGGGATTTGAAAAGAAAACGGACCGATCAGAACTGGTTGACAGTGTTTTCCATAATCAAAGGCAAAGATAATAGCAAGCTCTGGCATTAGATCAACAGCTTGTCATCAGGAGGCGTACACAAGGTTAACAGTGTTGGAGGAAAAGTTTGGGAACAGTATGCAAAGGGGCTGTACACCTGTGAGCCAAATCGGATGTCTCACTGCATATCCGGCTGGTCCAAGGCGGCGGCAGCTACCATCAGCTCTGAAAGTGCCCCGAATGAAGAATTAAGTCCGACTCGATCTGGAAAATTCTCGGAGGCGGCGATTGTAAAGCACATCAAAGCCATCAGAACCGATGGTGCCCCTGGACCTAACGGGATCCCCGCACAGGTTTTTAAGAAAGATCCTGCATTCTTCGCTTCCAAACTTACTCCTCTATTTAACCACGCATTCGCAACCGCAACCCTGCCATTTTCCTGGAAAGGTTCAATCCTCTTTCCTATACATAAAAAAGGTGACCACTCTAACCCGGCTAATTACAGACTGATAGCCCTCCTTGACATTGAAGCCAAGGTCTATGCCCGCCTTCTACTTAAGGACCTGGAAACTTGGGTGGATAAGAACGGCATACTCCCGCCCTCACAGACTGGCTTCAGGGCTAACTGTTCTACGCTGGATAACATCATAGCGCTTTCGTACCTCGCTAAGAAGGCCAACATGCGGAATAAGCTGCCCCTGTTCTGCTGCTTTATCGATTATTCAACGGCCTTTGACCGCGTGAACAGAAGCCGGCTCTGGGCAAAACTAGAGTCTTGGGGGATCCCCAGAGATCTTCTAAAGGCCATAAAAGCACTTTAGGAGGGGACCTGGGTTCAGGTGAAACTAAGCGCCACATCTGTAACCACAAGAATTGCCATTAACTCGGGATTAAAGCAGGGGTGTGTCCTGGCCCCCCTGCTTTTCAACTTGTACACTGCAGACATGGGGCAAGCCCTGAAAGATGCCAACCTAGCACCGCCCAGACTGGGGAAGCTGGTTCTGGGTACGCTCCAGTATGCAGATGACACAGTATTTATGGACCACACCAGGGTAGGCCTCCAAAGAGCCTTAAACAGTCTCGCCACGTACAACAAGGAGAACGAGTTACTCATTATTGTGAGCAAGACTAAGATAATAATCTTTGGCAAACATCCACACAAAACAAAAGCTTCATGGTCTCTGGGGGAACACCGTATCACCACGGCCCCATCCTACAACTACCTGGGCACATGGGTATCAGAGAGGGCCACTGCACTCAAACATCTGAAGACGCTTAAACAAAAGATTGATAAAATAATTACATCTCTAAGACGTCTAAGCCACGGCCTGGCCAGTCCCTCTGCAGATCCGATGCTGACAGTACTTAGGGCTAAATTGATCCCCGCCATCACGTACGGCCATATAGCCTATCCAGGGGCTTTTGAGAAAGTGGTCCAAGCGGCTCAGGTGAAAGCTTATAAGATGGTGCTACAAGCCCCCAAACAGGCGCGGAATAACAGGGTGAGACTGGAAATAGGCCTGAAACGTCCTGAACTGGTACTATTGGGGGAACTGCTAAAATACTACATCAGAGTTCTGAAGTCGCCCGAAAACACCTTGAAGCACTCGCTAAAAACCATCTTTGGGGAAGAGGGCTCCCCATGGCAAGCCAAGGTGGAACTGGCCATTGACCTTCTGAAGATCGAGGGGCGGAATCTGCACTTACACGAAATCCCATATTCCGCCTGGGCAAAAGCCGTCAAGCGCCAAGTCCAGTCTATTTCCTTTGAGCTAGATCTTTCCTCGCTCCGGCCCAACCCGCTAATGTTGGCCTTGGACAAGTCCTATACTCCTGGTAAACCTCAACCATACTTACAAGACTCACTAACAATCGAAGCAAAACAAAAAATTCTGTTTATGCGCCTCTTGGCCCTCAGGATAATGGACTTTAACCCACGTTGGGCACGCTCGGACGGAGCCACTGCCTGCCGACTTTGCAAATATCCCAGAGAATCCTGGCTACACTTGCTATGTTGCTGCCCTAAGCTGGCCAGTGACCGACAGCGATTGCTACGTCCGGCACTACGTATCCTGGGTCTCAGAACTTGCAGAGAGGCCTCGGATTGGTGTTTCTCTGAAACCACAACATGTTTATTAGCTAGGATAGGCAAGTTCATCCATCAAGTTAAAATGGCACTCGAAAACCAACTAAAGGACACCATCCCGAAGAGCCCTGTGACCCGCCGCCCTAAAGTTGGTAATCCACAGATAACACAGGGAGTCGCCGAAAAGCTGGGGCCGACTCAGGGGCCGATAAAGCCCACAGTGCAACTGAGGATGTCGAACTTTTACACCCCTTCCAGACTCTAGTAAGCAAGGTCTCATGATGACACTAAAAACTTTAATTCTTTTTAATATTATTAATGTATAGTACCAGTGAACACAGTCAGTATCGAGACCACATAGCTGCACCAATGGTCCCTGACCGGTGTAGGTCGAGCAGGGGGGGGGGGCGTATTTTACTGTATTTTATTGTATTTTATCTGAATCAAACTGCATTTTTATACACTGTAATGATTTTAAATAATCGCACAGTTTATCAATAAACTTTCCAGCCTATAGGAGGAAGGAAGACAAAGAGTGAAAATAAAACATACTTAGGGGATATGTACAATGAAGTGGTAGACAGTGTCATTAGCCTCCTGGGCTTAACGACACGCTCCGCCACTACAGAAACGCAAGGCTGCACCATATTTACAAGAATGTGGTACAGCCTTGCATTTCCCCTTGCAATGGTGTTAAGTTTAACAACTTAGTGCTAATGCAGGCACCCTTGCACCAGAGTGCAAAGTTGTCTGCGTGCAGGGGATGATTGGTTCTGTGTAGGAAGGTGTCCCTTTCTGTAAATTGATTCTTGTATAGTGCACTACTCACCCGCAAGGGTCTCAAGGCGCTTGTACGAATACCGCTGTGGAACCCATCCTGGCTTTTCCTGTGAGGTGTCCACTCCTGGGCACCCCCAAGGTGGAGGCCAGGCATCCTTAGCGTTGTGGGGGCCGTTGTGGAGATTAAGCAAGCTATTGCTCAGAGTTGCATAGTGGGACTCCATGATTGGAATAGGCACCGAGGCGAGAATTATCAGGTCCGTGGAATTTTTTAGCTCAAGACCCGCCGAGGCGGGGAATTGAACCCTGGTCCCGGGCTAGACTTCTGCATCAGGGTCTGCCGCTCTAACCATTGAGCCACACTTCTGCACATAAACAATAATAAAATGCCATTTTGTAACTTTCATGTGTGCTGCTTCTTGTAGCACACATTAAAGTTACAAAATGGCATTTTTTAAAAAGGTTTGTTTATGTACAGGAAGGGACACCTTCCTGTACAGAAACAAACAATGACATTTTGCTTTTTCCATGTGTGCTGCACAAGACCAACTTAAGACCAGAATTTTCCTGGTCTTAATTTTTGAGCTGCCTCCAATGTACGCCACCCTTGTACATAGGGGGAAGCTCAAATACAATGGGTGTTGCGGTGGAATGCCCTGTCAAAGGGTGCCTTATGTACAAGGCAGCTTTAAGCCAAGTGAAGTGGCTTAATCCTGCCTTGTACTTAAGTCAAGGCACCCTATCGCCACGGGAAAGTCACAATTTGTGTCTTGTTGAATGCGTTCTTTAGATATTACAATTCGGCAGAACTTTGAAAAAACACAAGCTTTGAATATATAGTTGTGCGTTTTACTGTGCTCAGAAAAGGACACCAGAGTCAAGAGCAACACTGCTCAAATAGTTTCCTTCAATTGTTAATGTGGAGTACATATCTTAAATATGAACGGGTCAATATTTCACAAACGTGTTACATTTACAACTTCCCATAGTAGGGTAACATATTAAAATATATTTTAATCCACCTTAATAAAACTTGATATCAAAGAGGAAGTCTGGAAGGAAGAGTTGACCCATTAAATAAAGCAGCGCAGACAAGAAGACAGTGTAAAACTGTTGCAATATAAATTAAATGAGCCACTAAGACCACTAGATGGCACTATTATACTGTATGATGTTAAGTGCAGCACTCCCATGCCAGGAAAGTACTACATTCTGAGCAGTGTTGCAACAGTTTATTGATAGATGTAATATCGGTGAAGATAAGGTAATTTGTTGAAGTAGTACAATGAATTAATTTGATTTTAAGGTAATTTGTTGAAGTAGTACAATGAATTCATTTGATTTAAGGGAACAACATTTCCTTTTATGTAGGCCATAACAATGGACAATGCCACTGCTTTTTCTAATGATCAAATGCTTTCAATATCCTTATCCTAAAAAGAAGAGTGTGTTGCTGTGTCAGAGTTTGCTAAACACGTGAGGGAGTTTTTTTTGTAAAACACACATAAAGATGCCCTCAATGACTGGAGGGATGTGAGGAAAGCCTATGGGCCCCCATTAGGGCAAGGTGTGCAAGATAGTAAAGGGATGGTGATGGCAAAAGCAATTATGGCCTCATAACCTACCGCTACTATTGCGAAGCCGGAATGTCACATTGTTGACGCTCCAATGGCGCAATGTGCCACAGGCATATTTATAAGTACACTTAAAGCTACATTTCCCTTCATGCAAAAAAAAAAAATCATCCCCACAACGCAGGCACCCTTGCACTGCGTTGGCGCATCGCAGCTGATTTTGCGCCGGTGCAGGGAAAAATGACAGGAATGCGCCGTATTTAATAGATACGGCACATGCCCTTTTTTTGCCATAGGGAAGTGCAGCAGCAAGGTGTGCTGCGCTGCCCTACGGCAAAAAACCCATAAATGAGGCCCATGTTGTTTTTGTTTCAGAGCTGAGTAGCTTGCTTGTTACGTTACGTTATTTAACCGCATGCGTGCGGGCGGAATTCCGCTCGTACGCTGAGATTTTTAAAGGCGCACTTTACGTGACGAGCTGGGCTCGTCATCAGCGTGTGAGGAGGCTACCTCATGACGAGCCCAGCTCGTCATCAGCGTGGAAGGGGTTAACGATATGTTATGAACGTTTGCATAATAGGCATTTTACAATTAGCAGAGCCTTGCAGTCCTAACATGAGTTTATCTACCCTCTATACTTGCAGCCAGATTTATCAAGGGCTTGCGCTGGCCTTGCGTCACACAAGGGAACACAAGGCTTAAAGCAGGGCTGTGCTGTGTGACGCAGAGCCACCTTATGTGGTTCTGTATGGCATAGTAAATCTGGAGCAATGCCTGGCAGCACTAGCCACTGCCTTGCATTACTATGCGTGGGGAAGGTGTTCAATGGGTGGAGCGTGGGTGTTCCCAAGCATCCACCCATGGTTTTCAGGACATTCTCAAATTAACCAAGAATAGTAAACCAGGGAGTGCGTCAAAATGATATGCCTTACCAGGTGAGGTGTAACCAGGAGAAACATGTTTTCTCCTTGTTATTTTCTCTTTCCTGCGCTGTCTTGCATGACTCCACATTCCCTAAGTCATGCAGAGCACTGCAAGGTGGCTTTGCGTAGTAAATCTGATTCAAGGGCTTGTGTTGCTTTGCGTCGCGTTGTATGACACAATGGTGATGAAAGCCCAGGGTAAATCTGGGGTTGAGTGTCACTGGATACCTCAGCTGCCAGCTGCTATCATGCTTTGGGCGTACTGGATTCTCGTCAGGAGCCAAGCTCAATGCATTCGCTTGAAGGGCATTGGAGAATGTGACCTCTGTTATTAGCATGGGGATACCCAACTACATGATACATCTGTGTGTTGCTGACTGTGCACCCACTCATGAGTGTTTGTGTGCTGCTCTCACAGATGTGGTGACCTCCAGCTCTGCTGGATGTGTGTGCAGTGCTCTGTCCAATAATCACTGGAGATGCCTGCCATTGGTTTCACATTCTGTGCCTGCATTTTTGTTCTTGGTGGACAGTGATATTTGGAGCACCAATACATCAAACTACACACAGGTATTGCTTAACATATTTAGCATGCCCCATCCAAGATTCTCCATAAATTCAAGAGTGTGGGTGTGTAAATCTGACATCACCATGCTGGTAAATGAGCCACTTCAAGCAGCACTAATTGACAGGAACATACAGGGGCTTATTTACATGCCCAGTGTGCCACCGGTATGTCTCTTTTTGTATGGCTTGTTAATAAGCCCTACAGTGGGCACTACAGTGCAGCACTGTGCTGCTGCTGGTTTGCTTAGTGGTGTAGCTGGACCTACTTCCACCTGGGGTGGACCCTAAGTTTGCCGCACCGTGCAGGTAAGAGCAGGGTGTGGCAGTCGACAGACTACTTTTTCAAGGGTGGAGGAGGGGTCTGTTGCTCTATGGACAACTTGTTCTCGGGGGCGGGGGGATGGTGGTCGTCGACAGATGTGACTTGCTCACCTCCGCAGCCCCCAAAAACAGTACCACTCCCGCCCCCCACCTTGCTACGCCACTGGGTTTACTATATCACATTATACTCGCTTGCATCTTGTCTCCAAACTGACATTACACTAGTAAATTCCAGAAGTCTGATTGAGACATGAGTTGAAGACCTCTCGAAGCTGCGAGGCAGGCCCTGCTGAAAGGCAGAGTAATACAGACTAATAAGTGTGAGGATCTTAGTCCGTGACATCTGGTGGGAAATCTTAATCTAAAATTATATTTTAGTAAATGTTGCCAAATGTCAGACTACACAAAGCCTCTGATAGAAGTTCTTAAATCATCCAGCATTCACTATCACATGTATGCAGATGATACCCACCTGTACCTGAAGATCACCTCATTTAATCCCTCAATTCAATCCTGCTGGAAACAAAGCTGTCTGACACATAACCACCTGAAACTAAATGCTCTAAAAAAGGAATTCCTCCTAATCTCACCCCACAAACAATCTCAGGTCATGGAACAATGCGTTCCCGCTAAATAAAACTTTCAAAATAAGTAAATAAATAAGAACATATATTGCCCGGTTACAGAGCATGCACATGCATCAGTACGTTTCTAAAACTGAAGACAACAATTCTCAAGTTTTCAAAGCACAAAACCGTTTGTTAATGGCATACCTACATCAGTTAGCAAATATTTCTTGTGTTTTTAAACCATGGGGCAGATTTATGAAGGCCTTGCGCCGCCGGTGCGTCACTTTTAACATGGGAAAAAGTGACGCACCGGCGGCGCAAGGCCTTCATAAATCTGCCCCCATGTATTTAGCATTTCTCAAAGAGTTACACGCCAAGTGAAGCTAGCACAAGAACTCTCAAGAGACATTCTGCATTATTAACCCTCCTCAACTTTAAACATAGCGGGGCAGATTTACAAGGCCCTTGCGCCACTTTTGCGTCACTTTTCCTATGTTAAAAATGACGCAAAAGTGGCGCAAGGGACTTGTAAATAAGCCCCAGCATGTTTAAAGAAATACACCACCTGCACCAAACACATAACATTTTCAACAGCCTTAAAGAACATAAATCACCATGTAAAAATATATGTGATTTCATAATAAATATACACATTCAGGCCATCTTTCCAAAAATATATAGTTCTCTGCATATTTAAGTGAACTCAAATTTTCATTATACATATAACTATCTGCAACCATATCTCACCATCTAAGTATATGCAAACCAGTCATGTAAGGTCAAAAC
The DNA here is from genome assembly GCF_964261635.1 of Lissotriton helveticus. Classification (NCBI taxonomy): domain Eukaryota; kingdom Metazoa; phylum Chordata; class Amphibia; order Caudata; family Salamandridae; genus Lissotriton; species Lissotriton helveticus. The sequence continues at coordinate 755,088,788 of NC_136069.1, forward strand.
CACATTGACAAACAATTCCTAATACATTCCTAACAAGTATTACTACTTTATAATTCATATACAGACGCAGCACGTTTTCTTTTCTTTTATTTGTGACTTCACTTCTTCTGTTTAATAATGTGACTAAAACTTGCATCTATTCTGCACATAATGTTTAGACACTTAAAACATTGTCATTTTTAAAGGCAATGCTCATGGTAATTTTCAACAGTACTAACATCTTAAACACATACCTTCTGCCAGATACAGTTCATCTGATATATATTTTTTCACATCACTGTGATACGCACAATAATGGTACACCACTCTAATAGAAAGCAACTATAAAATTGCAACCTCTGCATTTTTCAACTGTATGATCATGAAACGGGCAGCAATGAAATCACTTCTTTCATTTTAGACAACTGCATCTCCACTTGTGAATGGTTAGCATCTGTTAACCCTTTCCCTCTGTTTCAAGGCGAGGTTCCTGTCTCCGCGTGATTGCGATGTTTAGCTTCATTTAAAAAAGAAAAATGAAAATACTGAACAACAGTTTATTACATAGTTCTGACTTGGAAACTAAAGTTTGCCATTACTTAAATTATATCATAACTCGTCAAAAATTAAAAAATTGTTCAGTCTCTTTAATACCATGCCACCCATTTCACTGGTATCTTAGCAAGGCTAGCAGCCCAGTGGAACCAGTAGGTAACAAGTTCACAGCACATTCTAAAAGGAACATGCTACATACATCCAAATGAGAAACACCAGGTATGGTTTACTCCACAGATTCAAAAGCATATGGATGTATGACGTTACAACACATACTTTTACAACGCATACCTATACAACACATTTTTTACAACGCAACATCCATTACAACGCATTCCATTACAACGCATGCCATTACAACAAATTTTTAAAAACTACCTTTACAATGCATTCCATTATAACGCATACTACCTTTACAATGCATACCATTACAACGCATAACATTACATTGCATGTATGGTAAGTATTGGATAGTGTAGGGGTAAAAATTACTATTCTAATCCAGGGGGGTGCAACAGTAGGGTAAGTGTTGGATAGTGTAGGGGTAACAATTACTATTCTAACTCCAGGAGGGTGCAACAGTAGGGTAAATGTGGGATAGTGTAAGGGTACTATGCGTTGTAATGTCATGCGTTGTAATGGTATGCGTTGTAATGAGATGCGTAGTAGTGGTATGCGTTGTAGTGTAAAAGTTGCATTGTAACTGTTGTTTCCCAAAGCATATCCATGTCTGTTTCTTTTTTTAAACAACAGCCAGTAATAAGACTTTTTGCTGAGGCATCCAAAACACTATCTAATTTTATACACTTTCATGCTGATAGCATCCAAGAAAATATATCTTTTGTTTTTTATTAAACACCTCCATTTTAACTGCTTTGCATTTGGAAAACTACCTCATTCAGCTCCAGCCTTCTCCTGACTGATATTGCTCCTTCACTTCAAAATGCTCAGAGTGTGGATTGTGGGCCACTGTTATGTCTATTTGGCTAAAGAGGCTGCAAAAAACACAGGTATTGTCAGGAACTTGGGTTTGCCAAATGTGAAGATTATTTGGTTTGGCCAGAGAGGGCTAAAGTTTCATCAGTTTGCTGGCTTTGGTTAAATCCATTGTGGACTGCCAAGCTCCTCAGCTAATGATTGTGCACTGTGGTGTCAATGACCTATGCACATTGACTGTGGTAGGGCTGGAAATCCCCAAAAAAGATACCTTTGCAAATCTGATGTTGCTTTTCCCTCACACTGTCTTGGTGTACTCTAATATATACCAAAGACAAAAATGGAAGTGGGCAAATCAATTCTGTCCATAGATTGACAAAACCAGGAAACAGTCAGTCAGTCAGTCAAATACACTTTATTCGATTTGTTAAAATCATAAAAGGAATAAAACATTTATATACAAATTAAAAGATCACTTATTTCATACATATACACAGTCGTAGCAAATTCATTGTGAGTGCATACTTTAGACAAATGCAAACCTGAACACTTTACAAGCATTTCAATGTTATTGCATGTTAAGACTGTACAAAATCCCTCAGTGGCCCTTTTTTTGAATTAATTCTATAAGCCGCCACTAAAAAACTGGCCACACAAAAAATAACACGATTGCTACATAAGGACTGTAAATAGACTAAGGCAGGCCTAACCTGGATAAAGCCTGCCTCTCTTAGTAAAGGTGCCAGGTATTTCTTCCTGGGGGCCGTGTACAAACTACAGAACATGATAAAATGCATAGAGTCCTGCAAAGAGAATTCATCACAGCTGCACGGGGGGCCACTTTCCGGCTTGCACCATGATTGATAAGTGCCTAGGGAGTAGTGAATTAAATTGAATCTAAATTTAATTAACAAATATCTATGAAAGGGCTTAGTTACAATTCTGAGGTAGGGCTCGAGTGAAGGCGAAGTTAATAACATAAATGTAGTCTGACAGTTGGTTTCATCAGTTCCTGCTCTTCCAGAGCCAATCTCGCCCCAGCCATAACATTCTTTTTGGTCCAGATGACATCCTCTCGCTTAATACTGGATGGAACATTATATAAATCTGGACGTCCTAGCTGTGCAAAGGAATGTCTTACATGTTCTAGCCATGGAATTTTCATTGCATGGTCTAATGACATAAAACCTGTCAAGATGGAGTGATTAAGTGTTAAGTCAGCATTGAGCCATGTCTTTAATCAGAATATTAAAGGGGCCATTCTGATTCTATCTGTTACATAGTCTAAGCCCTCCTCCCCATGAATCAAAAATGTTGGTGTGGACTGGGGGATGGACAGCAGAAGTCTCAGGAACTTATTTTCCGCTTTTTGAATTAGATCTTGTGACACATACCCCCATAATGAGGAACCATACATGACTACGGAAATACATTTAGAATCATAGATCTTTAAAAGAGCCTCCATGGGCCTGGCCCCCAATCTTTTTGAAAAACCCAGCAAAGCTGAGGTCGCTCTCACCATTGATAAACTTTTAGCCTTTATTTGTGGACCCCACTTGCCCTTCTCATCGAAGATAACTCCCAAATAGGGAAAGACTTCCACCCTAGACACTGCCTCTCCCTTACAGAAAAGGGTATAATTTTTCTCTTGTTTCTGTGTCGAACCACCACCATAGTATGGGACTTGTTCGCATTGATCTTTAAATCCAGCTGGTCCATAAAGGTGCCAAAAGAATCTAGCAAACGCTGGAGGCCCACCCCTGTACGTGCTATCAGGACAGCATTGTCCGCGTGCAGGAGAGCCGGGATCTTTGCTTCTCCTACACGCGGGACGTCCCCCTCCACAGCCTCTAGGTGTTTACCCAGGCCATTTATGTAGATGGTAAAGAGGAGGGGGGCCAGGATGCAACCCTGACGCACTCCTCTCAGGGATTTGAAGTGGCTTGTACATCTTTCCTCCTTCGTGACCCTCACTGAGGCGAACAGTTCCTGATGTAAGGAAGCCAAAAAATACACAAGTGGTTTGTCCACACCAATCTGCACTAGAACTTCCCACAATTTTGAACTATTCACTAGGTCAAAAGCCGAGGAGAGGTCCATGAAAGCCAGAAACAAGGACCCCTCCTTGGCCACTGTGTACTTAGATATTATCAAGTGTAGATTGGAACACTGGTCCAATGTGCCCCTCTTTTCTCTGAAGCCATATTGAATGTTTGTTAGGCCCCCACACCTTTCGATGTTAACTCTAAGTTTGTATAATAAGACTCTGCCTAAGATCTTAATTGCAGAGTCTAAAAGGGAGATTGGCCTGTATCACCCTGGGTCGTCCCACTGGCCTTTTTTAAAGATTGGCACAAAGATAGAGGTGGACCAAGTATTAGGGAGGACTTTGCCATTTGCAGCTAAAAATACATTTGTTAGAACCCCCGCCCAGAGTTTTGGGGAATGTCTGTAAAAATCAGCGGGCACGCCATCCAGCCCTGGGGCCTTCTTCTTAGAAGTCTCCTCGATTGCTCTCTCCACCTCATCGGGGGAAAAGGACAAGGGAGCACACTCATCCATCACCCACAGATTCTCGGGGGCATCAGTTTCTCGGTTACCATATACCTCCCCAAAGTGCCTCAGCCATTTGTCATCTGGGATGACACATTCCATAACTGTGTTGTCCCCCTCTGCGAAAAATGGTTGGTTAACTATGGCCCAAAACTGTGAACTATCATGCAAAACCTCACAAGAAAGTAGATCTTCCCAAGCCTTCTTTTTAATATCATTTTTCCTCCCATTTACAGTGGCCTTGTACTCTTTTCTTAAGCTGGCCACCACTGCCCTGTCTCTCGGAGTGGATTTTAAGGCTGTCATTAGGGCCTTATGGGCTTTAGAGCACTTGGCATCGAACCAGCGATACTGTTTGGTCCCGCCCTGTAAAGCTTTAATCGTTAAAGCTCCAGCAACATGGGAGCATATAGATTCGAAGGCCCCCATGACCTCGTGGGCAGTAGCCTGTTGGTCCTGGCAGATAGCCATATATCCCTCGATTGTGGGCAGTAATTTATCCATAAAATCTCCGGGGACCACATTTGCCCATTTAACCCTTCTCCCTTGATCCGTGGGGCATAAGGTATGACCGATAGCCGCAGGACGGGGCTTATCTTCCATGTCCACTTCCCAATGCATAATTAACAAGACCGGGTTGTGGTCGCTATGGATTGAGGCTATAGCATTATAGGACATCACTCTATGTAAAATACCTGAGGTCAGGAAGATGTCATCTAAGATGGAGCCAGGATTAGAACCTTTATATGTGATGGTTCTGGCCCCTCCCTCGCTGATACAGGGTTCATATAGATTCAAGGTAGCAAGCAACTCCTCAAGCGCCTCCCCTGACTTAGTATGCTCGAAGTGGGGTGTCCCTATGCCCATTGGGCCCTCCTGCTCACCTAAAAAGCACGATTCTCTGCAAGGGTGTATATTAAAATCTCCTAATTAAATTAACTCGAAATTAGTGTGATTCATTTGACTGTACATAGTGAGACATTGTTGCAAATCAACTAAATAGTAATTTCCCCTATCCCTATCCCAAGAATTATAAAAATGAATTAAGAGAATTTTACTACTAGGTAGGGCAGTCCATTCGACAATTAAAATATTCGGTGAGCTACTTTGAACCCTCTTGAAGGTGCCCTTAAGATTAAGTGAAAAAAGAAGGACAAGACCGCCCTTAGCGCTTCCAGCAGGGCTAAGAGTGGCCGGAATGGAATAAGATGTGAAGCCATCTAGCCAGAAGTTGGATGAAGTATCCCAGGTTTCTTGACACGCTATAATATCATGGCCACTCACAAACTCAATCCATGACGGACCAGCACTCTTGGTTCTAATCCCAGCTACGTTCCATGTTATCAGTTTGCAGCCTACTAGTTCGACTGGGTTGTGAAACTCCTGAGTAGCGGGCTGGGGTGGGGGTGGTTGTCAATCGATTTCTTCGATATCAGAGAGGGGCGAGAAACGGTTGCTCAATACTAACCCTCCACCCTCCATACGTGTCTGTACCAGCTGCAAGTTTAAGGCTGGCTGTGTTCCTGGGTTCCACCTCGTGTTGTGCTGTGTATGTCTAACTGGTCTGGCCCCAGCTACTACTGAGTTCTGGCTTCTACCAGCTGACCCCGAATAGTCAGTGCAAAAATGTGTGGTGGGGGTGGGTAAAAAACCCCAGGGGGACTGGTCTCATATAAACAGCCCTATCTATGTCGGAACCATCCCAAAAAAGTCTATTGGCCAGATCCGGGCAATCAAAATTGACTACTACACAATCCCCCTGCACTGTCTTAGGGCGTTTTTCCAATCCAACCCACCATGTTGGCAAATATGACCCTATCTGATATATGGGTCCCACCACTACTAGCTTCCGCACACCATGACCTGGCCTTTGTTAATAAGTCAGAAGCAGTTTCCACCGTTCCCTCTACTAATGGGGGTACACCGATGAAAATAGCTGCTAATGGAGCTGCCTCCGGGGGTAAATTTAGTTTCAACTTGCTTCCCCTGGCCCGCCGAATGGGAGCCCTATTGAGGAGCGGATGGGAATCAGGGGTTCTTTTCGTCATATCAGTAACAGCATTAATACCAGATACACCAGTATCCCCTCTCAGTAAAACCGGGACGGATGAAAGATCCTTAACAATTTTATCAATTAGAGTACATTTCTTCAAAAGACCAGAAAGGCAAGTGTTCAATGTATCCACTATATCTTTAGCAAGATCCGCTATCAGAGGCTCAATCCTAGCAGAAAATAGCGCCTCCAACTGGTCGCCCATATTTACATCAGTCCCAGCGTGCGAGTTTGCACTGCCCTTCGCATTCTTCCTCTTTACAGAGTTCCTTTTGGGTTCATGGCCCGTAATCAGATCCCTCTGTGTTGGGGGCAGGACTGAGGTTGTAGCAGATGGGGGGCAGTCCGATAGTATCACCGCGGGTTTATTATTCACAACAACCACCTCGGACTCTAGGGGAATATGAGGCCTTCGGTCGCAGTCAATAGGTTGTATCGCCGTAGGTGGTGGGGAGGAAGACAAACCCAGCTCATGTTCGGCACTCGCTATTTCCTTAGTTAGAACCCCCACAACCGAGGAGAGATAGGAAATGATCGACTCGGAGTGTCTCGGCACCTTAGCCTTCTTACCCCCCTCCTCCACAGAAACAATGTTCTTACACTTACCCATGAGTGGATGTCAGGGGGCTGGCCTTGCCCTGCCTCTTCCTGCCCATGACTGCCTCAGACTGACCGCCCATTGCCCGGCGCCGCCCGTGCGCATCCCATGAGTGGTGTGGCTCACTGGTTAGAGGCGGCAGACCCGGAAGCAGAGAACGGCCCGGGACCAGGGTTCAATTTTTGGAGATACCCAGAAGGGACCATCTCACAGGGAAAGCCAGGACGGGTTCCCCAGCGGTCTCCAGCGCCGGGATGCTTACGGGCAGCCGTGCGCTATACAAATCCAACACATTTACATGGCCCATGCTGTTTTTAATCTCCTCCGGGCGCGGGCAGGGCGTCGGCGGCTTCCTGCCGCTTAGGCTTCTGGGACCTGTAGTCCCCCACGCACAGCGGCCGCGCCATGTGTCAGGAGGCTTGCGGCGGCGGGGAGGGACCAGGCCGAGTGCAGGGAGCGATGGTCAGAGGAAGTGAGTGGTGTCCTCTAGCATCCCCACAGAAGAATGTTCCCAGAGTATGCCGGTCAGAGTCCGCAGGTAAGAGCTTCTGCGAAGTGTTCAGGAAACAGGAAAAGGAAACAGGTTACCAAAATTGTTTCTGCATTCCTCAGGGACCATCACATGGGCTGTATCTATAACAACAATCTGCGTTTTGACATGCATGGAATTTATGGAAATGGAGTGCACATTACAGACGAAGGCAATAGGGTGTTTCTAAGTAACCTCAAACTCTGCATCCGGTCTTATGTGTAGCTGTCATATACACACAATCAACACAAAGGCTCTTGTCAGAGCAAACGTCACAATGGTCGTGAATAAGTTGTGAGAGCGTAAAACAAAAGCAGACTTTCAAAGGCCACCAGCACATCTAAAAATATTAACTAAAGAAATCCATTCTAAACAATGTGCTACACATCATACTATATACACGCTTCTTTAAAAAAACATGGTTAAGCTCATGTTTTTGTAGAAAGTTTCTTTAAAAGCCTTCTTTCAAACCTATTCTCAGTTTTCGCTCTTATTTGGGGCATCACAATGCTGCCGTTAATCGCGATGATCGTGCCTTTTCCATAAAGTGAAAAACACATATATGTACACATATTACAGTATTTTACACACTACAGGTGTATTACTGTATACCTCAAACTCATGTTTTTCTAGTGTATTTCTAGAACAAGCATCTCTAAAACCTATTTTTTGTTTTACGGTGAGGCCGGTAATTTGCGATGATGTTGGTAATGGCGATTCCCATGGATACGGTGCGAAAGCAGAAAGCAAAAGCAGGAATTTAATAGCCACCACCACATTCAAAAATTATAATTATATCATTAATTCTAACCATCTGACTAGATTAATCACTATCTAAATAACTCTATCAAAACTTTGATCAGAATCTCAACGTACAAACAGAAGTCGGACTAAGCTGCTGTTGTTCGTTTTTGAGTTATTGTTTGTTTTCTCTATAACATCTGTGCACTTACCCGAGGTGAATGACCTGTAACATTTTGTACAAGGTACCCCTAGAACCACATTACTACTACACGGTGGCCTTTATCTTCGCTGACTTGACCCACCTGTTGAGGTTCAATGTGGGACTGAGGCAATAATGTCACCAACATGCACAGTCGAGCACTCCCGACTCATCTGTAATGTCTAAACGGTATTGATAGAAGGTTCTAAATGTGGTCGTAATCATATGATGGATGTTGTCTTTCATGCATATGTAAACTCTTTTGAAAGTAATTAAAACAGATTTAAACAAAAAAAAACATTTATCAGAATCTCAATATAATACAATGTGTATAATAATGATTCACTAATATTTTTTTTTATATTCCCATCAATATTTCTGGTGTCACCACTATACTCATGACGTCCCTGCCATCATCGCGAATATCGCACACGATGAAAAAAATCAATTTTGAACACATAACCTGTGTCATGAACACACCCATTTCTCAAACATGGGGTCAGAGTATCTCCACCCTGACCCCTTAAGTTAGATTTCACACACATTTTCAGCCCCGGGAACCATTCCCGACTGATAAAATGGCGGCCGCAACTTTCTGTTCAGGTTGCATCCAGCCAATCACAGCATTCCCAATGGCATGCACATCTGTGATTAATCGCAAAACCACAGCAAAATATCCACGGCAAGAGATATATTTATAATTTTTGGCTTACATTTCTGAAAAAATACTGGACAGTTTTGCACCAAATAACAAAAATCACAATCTGCCTAACAACATTTACCTTTCTGACAAATTTGGTGTAATTCCTTCCAGCGGTTCGGGCTGTAGGTATGACAACGCGTTCCCATGGGAATTAAAATTAGAAACAAACCCTTTTTTCCTGCCCCTATTTCTTGGTCCCCACTGCACGGATCACCCTCAAACTATGTATATATATTTGTGTCCCTACAATAGCCCTCAAGGAAGCGAATGGAGAAATTAGCAGGTAATATATTCCAAATTTATGGAAGGCGTGTTCGGCATCACTGCCTTAACCATGTCAATTTCATTTGCAAATGCACACAGCCACCAGACACTCATTAAGTATGAGTTCCAGGATGGATTACCAGCAGTGGCAGAAAGGACTGCCTGTCAAAATTGCTAGTTTACTCGCCACCATAATAATGTGTTTTTTAGCAGTCAATTGAGTCACAGTTCATATTCACAAAGTTCATTTTTACCTTTTGTTATTGTTTTGGTAGGTGTTCCACTCCCATTGAGGTCAGGACAAGTTGTATAACAGAACACAGCAGGCTCTTTATGTTATTCTTTCCTCTCCACTGCATGATGGTGCCATTTGCCATCACCCTCGATTTACCACACTTTCTTTTAGGTTGCATTCCCTTAGATACTAGTCTCAGTGACAGGCACCCATCCATTTCTTAATGTCCCTTGTACAAGGCGTGTTCCGCATACATTTGTGACAGTCCATTTAAATGTATTTCCACCAAAAGTCCACACACACTCTGCCAAACATCTAAACGGTTGCATTTAGATTGTATTCCCGTAGGTGCCAGTCTCGGTGATGGGCAACTGTGTGCTTCATTTGGTTCCACATGCCAACAGCAATGACATGATTGGCTGGCTGCCACCTAAGAGGAAAGTTGGGGCCGCCATTTTGTGCATTGAGACTCGGTTCCCAGGAGCGCAATAACATTAAAAAGTGATAGAAGGGGTCAGGTTAGAGGTACCCTGACACCATGGAACTGATGGAGGGATTTGTGAGGGACCCCTCATGTGCAAAAAATTGTTCTAAAACATTTTTTGTGAGCGTTCAAGGATCAATGGATCTAGTGCAGCCCTCAGTGTGACCCCCTGCGTGCTCTGAGGCAGATCCAAAGAGCCAGACCCCCTGTTAACAAAAAATATATATGCCCACTCATGAACCCATACACCTACTCGCACACTCATTCGCACACTCACATACACACCCACACAGCCACTCACACACCCATACAGCCACACACACACTCACTCACGGACCCACAAACCAATCACATACCCACACGGCCACTCACACTCCTACTCAAACACCCACAGCCACTCCCACACCCACATACACACACACAGTCACTCACACACCCTCATAGCTACTCAAAACTCCACAGTCATTCAAATAAAGGCAGTGATACACTTATAGATTTTGCAATAGCATATGTTTGCATAAATGTCAAGTCTGGGGGTGAACTTCGCTCCGCTTGCAGATTTTGCGGAGAATTCTGCACTTCACGTTACGTGTAGCTCGCGTTCGTCAACTTCAAGTTGGGAAGCACAAGCAAGGAAAACCCACCTCCCAGCGAGATTTTTCCTCATTTGCGATCGTCAACATCAAGTTGGCGATCATGGAAAATCAACTTTCTGGTGAGATTTCTCAACGCAGGCTGTCATATTTCTCATTGTGAGCGGTCACGTATGCTCATGAGCGCTCACGTTAAGAAACTATCTGCTCACGTTGAGAAAGTGGCAGCTTGCGCTGTGCATGGTGCCGTTCGCGATGATTGCACAGAGCAAACAAGCACCTGGCCCGGAAAATCACTGTGAAAATCACTGTGAACAGCATTTACCCAACGCACTCTGCCACTTGCAGAGCTCTGAGTAGTGCAGTAGAGTTTTTTTGCACTTTGCGGCATTCCGCATAGCAGAACTCCGCCAACTCTGCCGAGGCTTAATAAAGGTGCTCTTGTTTTAGTATTGAATGTTTGCAATATAACAGGCAGACATCTTGTTTGTTCAAGGATTCACGATGGATACCACTTACACACCCACACAACCACTCACACACCCATACAGCCAATCACGCAGCCTTGCACAGACCCACAAAACCACTCACACACACACACTCGCAGTCACACAACCACTCACACACCCATATAGTCACTCAGACAATCACTCACAGACCCACAAAACCATTTACACATCCACTCAAAGACACACACATCTACTAACACACCCACTCACCCACCCATACAGTCACTCACACACCCACTTACAGACCTGAAAAACCACTCGCACTAACTCACAGACCCACACAGACACTCACACCCACTCACACATTGACTCAACCACTCACACACCCATACAGGCATTCATATACTTACAGACTGTTGAAACCACTCACACACTCACTCACAAACCCACACAAACCCACACAGCCTCATACATACCTACTCACAACCCCACTCACACAGTCACACACCCACCTAGACACCCACACAACCACTCATGTACCCATACATCCACTTACAGACCCACTCACATACCCACAAAACCACTCACACGTCCACTCACCCAACCACTTACATACACACATAACCACTTACGTACCTACTTACATACCAATACAGCCACTCACATACACACTCACAAACCCACAAGACCACTCACACAGCCACTCACAAACCCACAAGACCACTCACACAGCCATTCACACTCCTACTCACACATCTATACAGCCACTCCTATACCCACTTGCACACTCACACAACCACTCAAACACACATAAAGCCACTTACACACCCACACACTCACACAGCCACTCGAACACCTACACACATGCAGTAAAACACTTATAGAAATCACAATAGCATATGTTTGTATTAAGTGTGTTGTTGTTTTAGTATTGAATGTGTTCAATATAACCGGCACACCCTTATTAGCCCCAGGAATCATGACAGACCCATAAGATGAATATACAAAAATAAAGACTTGGTGCATTGCATTTATAGAAAGACTGCATAATTTCCCTTACCTTAATTATTTTCATTTTCAACTTTTAAATATATAATCAGAATGATGTGTGAATAAAATGTATTTATTAACTTGTGAAAAAGTATATTAGTAAACTGAATTTATGGGTCAAATGTAGTACAATTTATATTTATAAAATTGTGAAATTCACTAAAAAACAAAGGTTACAGGGACATTATAGTTAGGCTCAGATGTTACACACACAAAATCATAAAAATTCAGCACTGATCTAACTATAACTTAGGCCCCCAGCAATGCACTGCTATTGACCTCACATATTACATCCCTCATGACATGGTCAGTGACATCACTGATGACATCACTTGTGACATCTCGAATGATATCACTGATAATCCCTCGATCAGTCCCTGAACCCCCCTCCCACCCCCTCATCCCCTAGTTCCATTATCTCCCCCCTTGCCTCCTACCCCTCTAACTCTTCTCTCTGATCTTCCTACAACCTCTCTCAATAGTGACGTCTACTCCCAACCTACACTGTCTACTCGAACTCTCAATACCGGCTCTAGCATCGATACCCTACTCCCCACAGCCTCACGTTTCCTCCTCGCTGATTCACCCATTCTTCCACCCAGTCCTGTTGCCCTCACTCAACCGCAGCCTTTCCTGTCTGGACCAATTAAGACCAGGGAATCAGCTGCAAAGCAGGAGTAATCAAGGAAGGCTGACAAACCTGAAATCGAAACAGCCTAAAGGGAAACTAATTTGGCCAAAAATAATCGAAGTTGGAATATTGGCAGAACTGGGCCTGACATAATATTTTAATAGTATTAATCAACAAGGAGGGAGGAAGGCTAGCTGTCCATTCTGTTCCCCTATGCTAATTCAAATAATCAATATGAGAATGGCCACTTGTAACTGCGTTACAGTGGTTCTTTAGGCAACCCTCATAAACGCATCCAGGGGCAGAGCCAGCACAAGACGCGGAGCAACCTCCACCAGCGGCCTGGGACCAGTGTGCCCACTTTCCCCTGAAGACACACGACGAAAATATCACAGAGGTACATTACACCTCTGCAGAAACCGAGTGGTAACATAAAATCCACTAACACTACTACACAAATCGTGTGAGTACAGTTTACTTTTTGTTTGTCCTGACGAATGCCCCCTAGACCCGGCTGGGCGAGGTGGGGCAGAAACATGTTGACGATTCTCTCTAAATGATATAATCAGACCAAGTAACCCGGTATGCATGTATACCCAACTTTTTTAATAATAAACCTCATCTATCAGCGAATAAATATTTTTATGATGTAGGTTTGTTTTTTAGACATATCTCTGGACACTGCTGCATTATACCAAAGGTTGCCTCAGGCTTGAGGCTGGCATACAGCACTAATTTAGACAACCCGATGACAATGCCATAACGCATATGTGGGATGGAGAAAAGATATAAACCGCAACCGAGATCAACATAGCGTTAATGAGGGTTGCCTAAAGAGCCACTGTAACGCAGTTACAAGTGTCCATTCTCATATTGATTATTTTATAATATTTTAATACACTGTTTTCAATGGCAATTTTGTTAATTAATTTAAGGAATATCCCACTGAACTTTTGAATTACTGTCAATATAACTGGTGTCTTTACGCTGTAAGATGACTGTGATGGATTGGATGGTGGAACAAGTCATCTTTCTTCAGTGCCGTCATTCTAAACCCGTCTTAGGGAAGAAAGGCAGAGGAGCACAAATTTAAAAGTGAATATTTTCTACGCATCAACTCTTATAGAGCTGTAGGTATCAATGTGTGTGTGTCACTCCTGTCATATTCTCTGCCCTGTAGATTGAAGGGAGCAGTGGTTGGTCTGAAGGAAAACCTTGAAGGTTGAGGGTGACAGGCTGTAAACCCTTGAGCCCTGCTAATTGCGAAGGAAAACCCAACATAGGCCTTGACATAACCAATGGAGAACCCTGAGGCACCTGCCAAACTGAGCATGCATTTGTTTGGTAGTGGCCATTCTATCCCCACTGAAGATAGGTCACTGTGAATATCCTGAGTAATGATATTACAATCACAAGTGTGGTAAGCATCAAGCTAGGTCTGGTGGCTCAGTGGACTAGTGCGCCCATTGGAGGGGCCTGTGTTTGGCCTCATGGTCACAGGTTCAAATCCCTGCGAGTCCACTCTGCCTTTCATCCATCTGAGGTCGATAAAATGAGTACCATTGAGTTGGGTGACAATGAACATCTGTTATTTAGCGCCAAGAAACCTCTGGGTGAACGTGCGCTTTACAAATACACATGTTATGGTAAGTAAGGGCAGTGATTACACCCCAACACCTCACACTACCCTCCAATAGCATATAATTAACTCCCACATCCAGAAGTGTTCTGAGGAGTGGCCAAGGGATACTAACAACTTCTATTTGGGGGCACACCAAGTACTGTTGGCTACAAAGCAAACAACCTTCAGAGGATAACACAAATTAAACAGGTGAGTTAGAGGTTTGAATATGTGGAGGTGTTGGGTGCTTAAATGGAGGCCTGACTTGTATACATGCACAGTAGGCAGTTCTGCATACTGTGTGTATACCAACATCATGCAGTATACACAGTACATATCCTAGATGCCTGTATACTGTGCATATACCAGAGGCTGTACACTTGGTGTATCTGAGGAATGCATACTGCTTATACATATGAGGCTGCATACTGTATATACATTAGAGGACAGCCTGCATGCTTTCCATATTTGAGAGTATATCCTATACGTATTGTGAGGTTGATGGAATTGCTACACAGGATCTGCTCATTGAAAACAATGCCACCGCCCAAGTAAAATAGAGCCTGAAGGGTGTCTCCGCTAGTCATTACCAAACAGTTAAGAGATAGGTTCAAACAATGTACATTTAGCAGCTATGAAAAAGTAGATAACAGCACACACTTGGTCAGTCCTTTTAGTGTTCGGAGGTGCGTCTCTAAACAATACCCATCTGCAATAGACACTGCTGCCATACAAAGCAAAAAGCAGCTTAGACCAGAAGTGATGAGTGCACACATATCACAAATTCAATAATTGTAGCCAAATGTCTGCCATCAGATGTGGAATCTTCTCTTATTCTTTATTTCAAATGGGGTAAAACAGTCTTCTAATCTTCATTCCATAAAGAGAAAGTGAGCCAACATTTTTCTTTCCTCCGAAAATTGGGACTTCCTCAGGTTTAATTGTCTAACCACAAAAGTAGTATATTCACTGACATGTGCTGGAGTCCATCACATTTTGTACAAGGTTAATAATTAGGTAGAGCGACTTCTGTCAAGAATATTACTCTTTGGTTGTCAAAAATATAAATGTTTTGACAGTCCCAGCTGTAGTGTGTTAGGGACTAGTATATAACAGCATACCCAGAAGAGTTCAGCATACACAAAGCCACCTTTCACTTTTGGTTCCATAGCTACCAGGGGTTGAGGTCAGCTCTAAACTACTGAAATCTTTGTCTGGACTATCAACTAGTGACTATCACTTGTGATGGACCAACATTTACCCCGGTTAATAATTCACTTCCTTACATTAGTAGGAGCAGTAGGATCCAGAACCTGTGTTTAGCAGTGCTATGCAGATTTAAAGGTCAACATTAAAATCCCTATAATAAATTGACAGCAAAAGTAGAGTTTTTATTATCATGAGGTCTTTGTTTGGGTAATTTATGAATTTTTTCAAATTCAGTGTTAATTCAGATTTTCGTTCCTTAACTTTTCGGGAACATGGATAAGGGACCAGAACTTGGATTTAGAAGTATGACACTGTTTTAAATGCTGCAATTAAAAATACCTATACTAAATAGGAGCAAAAACAGATGTTTTTTTTTTATTGTGTGAATGAATGAACGAATGAAATGAGATTTGTATTGCGCTACTTAGCCCCAAGGCATCAAGGCGCATCAGATGGAACAGCTGAATGAGAGGTAAAACCAGATGTCGACTATAGGTAGGCTTCTGTGTAGAGCCAGATCTTTAGGGCTTTGCGTAAAAGAACGAGGGACACATGGCCCTTGAGTTCAACTGGAAGCATGTTCCAGAGTTTCGGGGCAAGGGCAAAAAAGGCCTTCCCTCCCCATCTGGCCTTGACAGTTCGGGGAACCGACAGAAGGTTCTTGTTGGGAGAGCGCAGAGCCCTGCCCGGGGTATAGGAGGACACAAGAGACCTAATGTCTTCTGCACCGGATCCATGGAGAGCACGGTGGGTAAGACACAGAACCTTAAAGTTTATCTTGGCCTGCATAGGAAGCCAATGAAGGTTTTTTCTGATGGAGGAGCCTGATGACCGCCTAGGGGCATCAACAACGAACCTAGCTGCCGCATTCTGCACAACTTCTAAGCGTTGGACCAGCCTCTTATTTATGCCTAAATAGAGTGCGTTACAGTAATCTAACCGTGAGGAGAGGAGAGCTACCAAGAGTTGTTTCCGAGCTTCCAGGGAGAGGAAGAGTGAAAGTTTTCTCAAAATCCTTAAGACACCACAACCGGTGGAAACAGTCCTATTGACTTGCCTGTCAAAGGAAAGTGTGGTGTCAAGAATTACACCCAAATTGCGGGCGGCAAGAGAGGGTGTGGGACAGGTTCCAAGGGCAGACAGCCACCAGTCAGCCGACCAGACCTCCTGTTTACCTCCGAAGATGAGGACCTCGGTCTTTTCCCCATTTAATTTAAGGAAGTTTTTGGTCATCCAGCCTGCCACTGCTTCCATGCAATTCCTAAAATTTAAAGCCGCAGTCTCCACAGATTGAGAGAGGGAAACCATAATCTGGGTGTCGTCAGCATACGACAGTACTTCCAATCCGAACGATCTTACTAGCCTGGCAAGTGGGGCCACATAGATGTTAAAAAGTGTGCGGCTCAAGGATGAGCCCTGGGGGACCCCACACTGCACAGGCTTAGCGGAGGAGAGGAAGTCACCCAGTTTAACCCTTTGCTCACGCTGATTGAGAAACAACGTCAAGAGGCTCAGAGCGGGCCCATCCACTCCCATCTCACTGAGGCGGGTGGCCAGGATGGTAGGGGACAGGGTGTCAAATGCGGCTGTAAGGTCGAGCAGGATCAGAAGGGTAGTCTGACCACTGTCGACCTTAGCGCGGATGTTATTGACCACCACAGTGAGGGCTGACTCCGTACTATGCGCCTTCCGAAAGCCATGCTGAGGAGAATCTAGCAGGCTAGAATTATCCAGGAAGGCACTCAGATGGTAGTTAAGATGGGCCTCAAGCATCTTGGCGGGAGCAGGAAGCAGGGATATGGGGCTAAAGTTTTTTAGAATAGCAGGGTCTAGGGTAGCCTTCTTCAAAAGGGGCTTGACAGTGGCCATCTTTCAAGGTGCGGGGAAAACACCCTTGGAGATTGCCTTGTTCATTATCTCCAGAAAGGGGGGGTAGCAAAACATCTCTGCGCTCCTTCAGAGTCTTTAAGGGACATGGATCCAAGGGGGATCCAGATTTGAGCTTATCAAGGAGCTGATTGAGAAGTTCCAGGGTGAGAAGAGGAAAATTGGACAGGTTGCCGCGAGGCCGAGTGGTAAGGTCCTGCAGGGGGTGTGTAACAGGGGGAAGGGCAGCCTCTAGATTAGGGTTAAGGGCTTCCAAGGCTGTGTAGATATCCATGATTTTGGTGTGAAAAACGGTGGAGATCTGATCACACAGTTCTTGGGATCCCACAATGGGATCGGGAAGTTGAGCAAGAGATAGAGAGTCTACGATTTTAAATAGCTCTCTGGGCGAGCTAAGGGAGGCCGTCGGTTTGGTGAAATATGCCTTTTTTTTTGCCAAAACTGCAGCTTTGTATCCTTTAAGTATACTTTTATGCTTAGACCTTTCAAGATCAAGATAGGACCTCCGGAGTCTTTCTTGCTTCCTATATTCCTGCCTAAGCAGTCTAAGGGAAACCTGAAAACCAGGGAGCCGAAGGACGTTTCCTGGCAGAATAGTGTGGTTTAGCCGGGGCTGAGATGTTTATGGCATTCAAAATAGTGTTGGCAAGATCGAAGGCAGTCGAATCATGTCCATTATTGAAGGGAACTTAAAATTGGCGATAATAGGGCCAAGGGACTCGTTATTCAGGCCCCTATAGTTCCTTTTCAAAACCCAATTGTTAGTGTCCTTTGTGGGCACGGCGGAAGGACACGAAGTGAACTCAAGTGTGACTGTCATATGGTCTAACCAGGATAGAGGGAGGGGGGGCCTATTTCCAACCTAAGGTCGTTGGTAAATACCCCATCCAGAGTGTGGCCAGTGGAGTGGGTGGGACTTCTAACTCTTTGCGAGAGACCACAAGATGCCAGCGCGTCTACCAGAAATGTAGTATCAGCCGAGTTAGAGTTTTCCAGATGGAAATTAAAGTCACCAAGAATAGTAAAGTTAGGTTTATCAATAAATGGTTCCAAAATTTCCAGGAGGTCAGGGCTGAAAGCAGACCTGGGACCAGGCAGTCTGTAGATTAGGATGCCCGCAAAGGACACCGTAGGGGAGGAATTTAACGTAAAATGCAGAGCCTGGAAGGAATCCTGAGGGGAAGGGAGGCACTCAATTCGGCAATTTATAGAGCTTTTGTGTAGAATGCCAATCCCCCCCCCCTGCGCCCTTCTCTGTCCATTCTCGCGAGGGCATAGCCCTCGGGAATAGCATTGACAAGTTCGGGTCCGGAGAATTCTGAGGCCCAGGTTTCAGTAATAAAGGCCCACGAGGGCTTCCTCTCCGAAATGAAATCTCTAAAAGCAATGTTGTTTTTGACTAGGGATCGGGCATTGATTAAAAAACCCGTTTCCCTGGTAGGAGAGGGGGAATTTTTTTCCTTCTACGCGATCGGATTTCCTAAAAGTACGGGCAGGGTGCCATTTTTAACCCCCCTAGTGCAACAGCACTTAAATGCATCCCGCAGTCTCTCGGGTGAGAACCTGTGATGACAGGGCTGCCAGGATGGCTTAAGAGCTAGAAGTGCACATAGGGAGTTAGTAGGACTTACTGAGTCACGGATGTTAGTGGCATCGGCCTCCCTAGCACCTGGCGCTTCCTTGGTGCTGACGGGCGCAGACGGGCTGGACTCTGGGGTGACTCCGGTGCTGATGCGGCACGTCCGGTGATCGCGTCCGCTGCTCGGAGGCATGCCCGTCTCCTTAAGTAGGGAGGACTAGAGCGCTGAAGGTGCTGCCGCCTCTCACCCAAGATGGCCGCTGCCGGATTTCACTGCCCGGGTCCCGGTACTCAGCACCTAGATCGGCTGGGACCGCCTAAAATGCGGGGAAAGGGGATTAAAACTGCCAAAGGGTCAGCAGAATGATGGTGAGTGATGTGGGAAGTAAGAATAATTTTAAAATTCGCCGCATTAAAATCGGTGGTGCGGAATAGGCACACACGGTAGTATTCAGCAGTATACACACAGCAGCCCACCTCCCGGCTATCCGCCTCAGGAGGGAACAACAGTCAAACAGCAGAAGGTCTTTGATCAGGTAATTTTAGATTTTTTCCAAGTTCATTTCCAATTCTTGCACCTTAAGTTTTTGGAAACATGGAGATGGATTTGTCTTCCATGAAGATCTTTGGCATGGTGAATCTGATTAGGATATGCAAAAAGAGAGGGCTAAAGGTCAGCAGGGAATCCAAGATGGAGGATTTACAAAAAGTCATCAAGGCCTGGCATGAGGTCTGTTTCGTATAGACCACCTCAGAGGAGGATGAAGCGATTGAGGAAACCCAAAAAGATGAGGGGACAAAATGTGCTCTCTAGTGCAACTTCCATGGCTAGGAATGAGTTGGGCTCCCACAGCTTAAGCCCTTCAGAGGTGGCCATCCACCAGATGGAGTGGAATTTTCTTTTTTGTGCTGTGCTATCGACTATTTAGCTGTTGTGGTACCTATACCTGCTTTACACATATTCTCTATGTTAAGCCTGTCTAGTCTGCGCCTTAGCTACCAGGGGTTATGCTCGGGTTTAAGTTATTGGAGCCACAGACCTGGACCTATCAGGCTAGTAACTTTCTTACCTGTGGTGGATTACCCTTTAACACAATTAAAAACGGATTTTCTCACACCAAGGATCTCAGACAGATTGCCCACATGTGTATGCCTCCTATTTTGACTGACACCCAAAGTCTGCCTCCTTAGTAGAGAACACTTTGCACAAATAAAAGCCTCAGGAAGTTTTATGTTGTTGGCTAAAGTAATGATTATATGGCTTGGGCAGGAGGCCCAGGCAGTGGAGGAATGGTTAAGGATGTGGCGTAGTGGTAAGTGGCTGAAGAAATATGGAAGAGGTTAGAAGAGACAAACAATTGGGGAGTTTCAAGCATGTGCGCACTAAGGGGCCGATTAGGATGGCGGACGGACATTCATCCGTCCGCCACCCCAGAGTAGGCGGGACCGTCCACAGGTGCAGCGGCGGTCCCTCCGTGCAAATTAGGATGTGACCGCCACAATGGCGGTCACATCCTGTATTTTTAACATCCTAATATGCCTGGCGGTGTCTGATAGACACCGCCAGCCATGTTAGAGCTTTTCCGCCACGGTCGGAAGGTGACCACGGCGGAAAAGTTGCGGGCGGTCTTCCTGACCCCCCAGCCATCCTAATCTGGCGGGGGGTCTTTGAAGGCTCCGCAGCAGTTTTTCCGCATCCTCTGGGCCGGCGGACACTTCCGCCGGCCCGGAGGATGCGGAAAAAACGCAATCCTAATCGGCCCCTAAGATGGTTGAAGTGCTATAAGGTCCTCCATATCTGCATAATTGGAAACCTTTTAAGCCGACATGAGATCCTCCATCCTGTGTATAGGTATTGTATAATGTGATGGATTTATTGCATTCTATTGTTTCTGGAGGCAGACCAGGCACACTTCCTCACCCATTACTAGATTTCTGTCAGGGACGGGGGTAGGATCGTTGTTAGGGGCACAGCCTCCCTGTTTCAACATCTTATTCTAGTCTGAGAAGGCAGGCTTTGGAAAGGAAACCATTGTGACTTTGCTTCCTTCTTAAGGGATGCACATTTCTTCTGATAAATTAAGAACTTACTTGTCATTTTGAAGATTTCTTGGGCAGTTCTGTAAATTAATATTCTCAAGCTGTTTCTACTTCTGCATGTGCATTATGTGTGGTCTGTTATCACTCAGTAATACAAATTGTTATGAAGATGTGCTCATTTTATCTAATTATTTTCCTTCAACATTATAGAGCTACTCATTTATTGCTCACTGGTGTTTATACAGTCACTATCTATGTGTAATAATTATTAAACTGACTAATAGCAAGAAACACAAAGAGAAACACCATATTCATAGCTTTCAAATGTATTGAATTACAGTGGTTAAATAGTTTCTATGGGAAACAAGGGTTTACAAACCCATACTAAGAGAAAATAAGCAGCATCTCTTCATCCAAAGTGGAGGAGATGCTGAAACAATCACTGAGATTTTTATGAACATTCATATTTTTTTATTTCTCTCCTATGTCCCACTGTTTAACATGATAAGAACAGCCTCAGCCTTTTGGTCTGTTTCCTACATCTTCTGAAAGTTTTTTTCCTAGTGTGTGCTGTTTTTTGTATTGTATGTCTCATGTCTTCATTTATTTAAGCTATTGATATTGTTTATTGGTAATACATTGGGTATCATATTTCTCTAATTTTTCATATAATCCCTCTGTAGCTTGTAGGTAGCACCTACAATGTAAAAATTATTTAATTAAATGTTAAAGGTATTAGAATTGAGTAAAAAGGAGAAATGTAAGATATTTCACTAGACACTTAGGGCCTCATTACGAGTCTGGTGGTCTGAGGACTGACAGACTCTCGGGCATTGCGGTTGTGGTCTTGCACCACTGCAGCGCCAGGGAACCACCGTTCCCCGGCGGTGGCAAGGGCCTCAGTATTATGCTGTTGGTGTGGCACTGCCATTCATATTATGAATTTCAGGACCGCCTGCGGTGTCATGGAGGTCAAAGTCAAACTAAAGTAACAGGAATGTGCTTACGATCACATCCATATAAAAACTCATAATCAAAACAATGTACGCCAGTATACGCCTTAAGGCGGGGAAACTACTCATTCTACAAAGGTAGCATGCTTGTGGAGTCAGATGTGAGGCAGGTCCAAAATTTCACATCTAAAGAGATCTTTACTTTCCCCTCTTATATCCTGAGAAAGAAACAGAAGTTCACTCCATGTGGATCGCTTTGAAATTACCCTTCTAAAAGTAACTGAAAACTGGTCTCCTAGGTCTACTGAGGGGGTGAGGAACGTCTTCAGAAACTGGACTGAAAACTCACTTCACTCTTTAATAATCCAATGAAGACTGTGGCATAGAAGTAGAACACCCAAATGTGTAGAAACAGTTGTTTTGAGGATTATGTCTTCCAGTGCAGAGACCCCTTTTTCATTTCAGTTTGAAGACATGCATTATTGAACATGTAACGAGTGAAGAATTGATATTTAATCAAATGCATGATTCGTGCATGTGCTTTTATTCTGTAAACTTTTAATGAATAGCTCTGATAAGCAAAATCATTCAAATACAGATTCAATTATATTATAGTGATTATTTAGAATAGAAAAAATTCCAGGAATGTCATAAATCTTAATTCTCTGTAATTCCATTACTTCATCTATTTTAATTGCTTGCTTTTAGGCTTCTTTCTTTTAGTTTTAGGTTCTTAAACACATACAGGACAGCTTCCATTTTTAATAACCAAATATTACTAGTTTTCATATTATGAAGAGGTATCCACCAATAACCAAGCAATAGCACCTTTTTCCATGTCAGATCATAACATTGAGTAGTCACATTTATAGTTAACAACATCATCATATGGATAAACCATGATAAGTCCACCACCCATACCATATCTTATTGTGTTTTGGGGGCAACCCCTTGCCTCGTATATTGGCTTCTCTTGGTGCGCACACCTGTCAACTCCATTTCTCCAAACTGCCAGAGACGGGGGCTCTGGTCATTTCCAAGTTCGGGCAAGATCTCTTTTGGCCACTAAGGAGATTATTATCGTATGAAGGTCCTTTCGGGTCATGCCCCCCCCAACTTCCTCCAGGAAACCCAGCAGGGCCACCCGAAGACCTATGTCAATGCAGTGGTTCAGCACCTCAGGAACGTCATGTTCCACCTCACTCCAAGAAGATGACAGGGCTGGTCAGGACCAGACCACATGGAAGAAGTCAGCAGAGGGAAGGAACATTTTGCACATATGGCCTAAGCTACAAGGCCCAACTACTGCAGTCATTGGGGAGTCAGATATGTAGTATGGAGATAGGTTACTTGAATCACCCAAAGTCGTAAGGAAATTGCCAACTCTCTCAGGGCCAGGCATGCATTCCTCAAGGCATCATCATCCAGCTCTATTACCCAGCCCTCCCATCTGTGCCTCAGAAGGAGGGAGTGGTTTGGCGCCTTAATCATCAGGGAGCGATAGATCATTGAGATAGCTCCTTTGCCCAATCTTCCTTTGTTTAGCTTCAAGAGGATTATATCTGGGGATCTGGCAATCTACTGAGAGGTGGACAAGCAAGGCATGACACAGCTGGAGATACTGGAGGAATTGGGAGTGGACAAGGCTGTACTAGTCTCACAGCCCCTGATAAGGCCTCTGAGTCCCCCCTCAGCGAACGTCTCCCAAGTAAGAGATTCCTATCCTGTCCTATCAGGCGAACCCCTGAAACTCAATAACTGCTGAAGCCAGGTACCCTGCCACAATGGTATTATGCTAGTAAGGCGACGATTCCAATGAATAAAGTGCAGGGCTTCTCTCCAGCAAAGCAGTGTCACCCGGGTACAGGAGAGAGTATCAGAGGATAGTGGATTACCATAAAGTATGCCTAGAAGACCATTGAGACCCATGAGGTGTAGTTCAAGATGATATGTGGGATCATCCAATCCCCGGTAAACCACTCATTTATCAGGGCCAGGTACACAGCAAGGCAATATCTGTATGAATTGGTCATGCCAAGGCCCCCATCGAATTGAGACTTGCATGCAGAGGTAAAGGCCACATGTGTTACCCCCTGCCTAAAAGAAGGCCCTCATATTCAAAGTCATGGAACAAAACCACGTTAAAGGGATCTGATGGGTAAAGTTTGCCAAGACATAGATACACTGAGGGAGACAATTCATTGTGAATACAGCAATGCACCCTATAGGATTCGACGGCAGGCAGTCGCAGATTCACAAATCACTATCTAAAGTAATTGTGAGGTGTTGAAAATTGAGGGACCAGGCCATCTCCAGGAAACACGAGAAGTGAATTCCAAGATATTGACTGAGTGTCATCACAGAAGTATCGCGGGGCACCACCAGAGCTGCTAGCAGCGTTTCCAGCAGCCTCCACTAGTAGCGGTTAGCCTACACAAAGCCAGAGACCCCTCATAAAGGTAGAGGATATCAAGGCATCTAAGGCCCAAGGACTGAGGGACGCTGATGAAGAGCAGGACATCGTCTGCATAGAGGATGATAAGGCCTCAACACCTCCCTCACATTGCCATCCCCAAACCCGAGCAGCACACCTTATCAGGTATGCTAGAGGAACTATGGCAAGGGGAAACAAGAAGGGGATAGAGGACAACCCTGACAAGTGCCTCTGTCTATCGGGAAAATCTGTGAAAGGACAACACTAACCTGGACCTGGGCATTAGGGATGTTATACAGGAGACCCATAAGTTTATGAAAAGAGGGCCCGAAGCCAGCTTGCTGAAGCATGGCCTCCAGAAACTGACATGAAACTGTGTCAAATGCCTTCTGATCCTCAACAAGATGGAGAGCTAAGGATTGTCCCAGCTGGTTTTATTGAGAGAGGGCCAATTGCACTCTCTGAATGCAATGTCGGGTACTTCTGCCGAGCATGAAGCCACACTGATCCAGATGGATTAAGTAAGACAGCGTCCGGCTGAGGCTGGATGTAAAGGCTTTTGCAAAGATCTTGATGTCCACATTAATAAGAGAGATTGGCCGGTAAGAGGAACATAGGTCTGCAAGCACGTACGTCTTTGATAAAACTACGATAGTGGCTTCTTCCAGATTGGGGACAAAGGAGCCACGTTTCGACACTTCGTTGTATAGGGCCAGCAGGTCCGGAATCAGATGGGTGCGGTAGTGCTTAAAGACTTTAATGGGGACCCCCATCAGGCCGGGGGTCTTGCCTGATTGGAGGTCAAATATAGCCAAGTCTATCTCCTCCATCATTAGAGGTGGAACTAGTGCCTGTGCCAAGCAGTTAGGTAAAGACGGCAGTGGGATACTTCGGAGTGGGGATTCAATCTCACACGGCTGGTCAGAACCACTGTATAGAGGCTTTGGTAATACGTTGCAAAAAGCTGCACAATCGCAGGTGACTCCTCACATAGGACCCCAGAGGAGTTCCTAGTGGCTGATACTATCCTGTTGAAGACCTCTCAGGTCACCAGCCAATTCAGCAGTTTGCCGGACTTAAGTCTAGCTTTATATACCAGCTGGGTCGCAGAGAGACCTGTTTCAGTCTGGATTGTGCCAGTGCCAGTTGGGTATACACTTCTCCTGGGTCCTTATTGTGAGCCTGCTTCCCCAGGGTAAGGATTTGGGCTTCCAGTTCCACCACTTGCGCAAATTGGCACTGTTCTTTCCTCTGCACATACCCTTAAGCAGGCCTCTTAAGGTAGGCTTGCTCACTGCCCCCAAGTTCCAAGCAGCGGACACTGAACTGTGCTTGATCTTAAAGAAGGCCTGAAGTTCCTCATCCATCAAGTCAGCGCTGTCCTGGTGCATCAGGTGCCACTTGTTGAATCCCCAGAGCGGACGGGGGGGAGCCCATTAGGGTCTCCCATTCTTGGGGGAGGGTTGCATGGTCCAATATGCCTTGGGGTAGTTTCTGGACAGATTGCAGGGACAGCAAGTCGTAGGCCGGGAGCCAAAGCAGGTCAATTCTGGGCTCTGTCTTGTTGGGCATGGACATGTGCGAGTAGGACTACTGTCAACAACCTTGGTCTACTCAGTACCAAAACGTGAATCATAGAAAATTCCATCCCAGCCTTCAAGCACATGATGCCCCACTAACTACCCCTCAATCACATTAAAAAAAGATGCTGTAAGGTGAGGAGGATCTGCCAACAAATTCAAAAATAGCCTTATATATTTTGAATTACCTTCGAAGCTAGCACCTCGTCCAAAATTGAGCATGTTCTCCAATTAAAATTCACCTAACACAACTTGCAAAATGTGTACTTGCTACTGCCCACCAGGTCCCTCCAATTTCTTTTATGACTGATCAGCATTTCTTGCAATGCAATCAGTCACACTCAAAAACATCATCCTTGATGGAGACATCAGATTTTGGTTAGACTACTCTGTCCCCCGCCACAAGAATTATTAGACACACATGATATCCTTGAATTAGAAGCCCTTTCTAAAATCATATTTCAAAAATACAGCCTCCATTATCCTAGGATGTAACTGTAATATTTTAGATTACATTTTATAGATATATTATATCTAGTTCATCTGACTACTGAGCTATCAACTTTAACATACGTGTTCTCAGAACTGAGTCTTAAAAACAACTACACCCATTATTTTGACAGGAAATAAAAAATACTCACATCTCTATCTTGCACAAACAAGTTGATAGAAAACATACCAATAAACCTGAATGCGCACTGACCTTCCTTTGCGAGTCATTCAACTGGTCATCACCTCAACCCTTTACTATAACAGACAATGCTTGTTCACAGAATTCAATGAAAATGCCAAAGTGAGCACCAGTCTCTGGAAAAAGCCTACCAGAAATCCTACTCTCCAGGCAAATGGTAGGTATCTAGGGCTGGGGCGGAGTCAATTGCAAGCCAGGCATGCTGTACAACACTTAAAGGCCAGGAATGCTGTTCACAAATGGCATGCTAAGGGCCACACATACTCATATATGTACACATGCAGAGAGATCAAAAAGTTTACAGGCTTCCACAGGTACACATAGACGAAGACACTAAGAGACACTGTACATTAAGACAACAATCCTATCATACTGGTGCATAAAGGCATTCATACAGGCAGACATCACACACATGCATACAAGTAATACATGTTGAGACAGAGAAACATGGGCACCTTTGTATAGGAGGAAGCAACACACATTGCTGAGACCGGTGTGGTTGCTCTTGTAGGAAAATGACGCCTTTTACCATAATCACCCTAATTTATTGGGGCTTATGCTCTTGATTTTTTGACTATGAGAACTGGAACTCCGCTAACCAGGCCTATTGCATGTGCCCTAACCCTAAAACATGTCAAATTTGGTTACACTCCTAACTGGCATATCTAACTTACCTATGAGTCCCTACTCTATGGTACTAAGTGCACCAGAGGCCTGTAAGTTAAATGACACTAGTGGACTGCAGCACATATTGTGCACAATTAAAATGATAATGCAACACTTAATTGCAGGCCTACAGCAGTAGCCTGGCTGTACAAGTTTAAATTGTAAATCCAACCTGTAAAATAATCCCTTTTGACATCCCTAAAGCCATCTTTTAATTAATAAGTCTCTCCTAAGTTAGCCTTCAGTGCTTCTTAGTCAGAGTGCATGGTATTTAAGTGTAGAACGTATATCAGTTTAGAGTAAAACATGTCCTTAGAATGAATAGTCCCAAAAAGCTATTTTCATTGTAGAAGGGTTAGCTATTCCATAGGAAAGAATTTGGAGTTAACATTAAAATCACCTACTAACAAGATAAAAAGTTACTTCTTGGGCTTTTAAAATGTTTATTACAAGTACAATTCATCTGTGAAGTTTGTATGTGTGTAATAAATATTTCACAAAAGGTAGTTTAAAAAAGGTACCTTTAACCTTCCTAAAACCTCTAGAAGACCGTTTGCTTGAGCTTCCAATTGTCACCCGGGAGCTAAATAGTTCTTTGATTAGGTATGAATTCACTCCCAGAGTTGAGACAAAGGCCTTGGGTGTGGAGAAAGGTTGACCTTCCCCTGACAGGAGGACCTTGAGATTGTGCAGAGCCTCTTGTATTACTTCAGAGGATACCTAACTTGTCACTGACAGAAATAGCTCACACCTCGGCCTGCCTTCTTTTTTGTCTAAGTAGTCAGATAGGCACCAATGCCGGTAGGAGGAGCTGCCCCCAGTACCAGTTTTGAAGGACCAGAGAAGATGGGTTGCTTATTTTCCTGGACGCACATCTGGGGTGGGCACAGGAGCTCTACACAAGGGAAGAAAGGTTCTGTCATATTGGTTTTGGGTACAGAAGTACAGTGTGGGATTATTTGCTGCCAGGCAAACAGGAAAGGCTGCAAAAATGGGTACGTTTGCCTCTTGGAACTTTTCTACTATTTGTTGTGGGGGCTAGGAGTCACCACCACCCAAAGGCTAGTGACAGGCGTAAATGTGGCACCCCTTGGTACCTTCTTCAGAACCCTACTGGACCTGTGGAAGACATAAGACTACACCTGTGAGGAGAATCCTAAGGGCTGGATCCGCTGCCTCTTGCACCCAGGACTGAGATGTAGTCTCCAAGGGTCAGTTGGATAACATCCTGTTAAGTGACAGGAACAAAAAAACTGCAAGAAGCCCCCTTTACTAGAAGACTCTGCTGACCAGTTCCAACTGGACCTGCCCTCTACCCTTCTGGTGGCTTGTTTTGGAGCGAGTCCTAACTCCCAAGTGCTGCTCCAGAAGTCCTGGGACCTTTAACTGGTGTCAGAGTGTAGTTCTCCAGCGTAACCCTAAAATCTGGGATTTAGGAACTTTTTCAAAATGTTTTGCATGGAGAACTGACAGAAGAGCAGTCCCCCCGCCTCAGTTAAAAAAAGAAAAAGTATATTTGGGCATGCCCCGGGGGATGGGTTTCCGGGGCGAATGTAAATTAATGAAAGTTGATGTTTAAAAATAATAATAATTGGGAGTCGCAACCCTAGCACGGCGCTCAGCGCGGGCACTACTGTGAGCGCGATGGGTGCGCGGCGCTCAGCTCGGCCCCCTAGTGTGAAAGCGATGGGTGCGTGGCGCTCAGCACTGCCCCAGTGTGAACGCGATGGGTGCGCGTCGCTCAGCATGGCCCCCTAGTGTGAACAGGATGGGTGCGCGAAGCTCAGTGCAGCCCCCCAGTGTGAACACGATGGGTGTGAGACTTTAAATCACGCTGGGTGCGCGACTCCAAGCAGAAATAATTACAATTTTTTATATAAACCTATTATTTATTTAATTTATTTAAAACATTTATAGAGCGCAGCTGTCGCCTGGCAGGCATCCTGGCGCTAGGGTGGCTACTCCTAAGATAGAAATAGTAGAAGATTGTTTAGTAGTGACGGAGGGACTCTAGGGAAAAAGCCAAGTCTTTATTAGTTTTCGAAAAGGCAGGAGCTGTGAAGTATGGCGGATGTCGGCGGGCAGACTGTTCCAGAGCTTTGCAGCCGCCACTCGGAATGATCTTCCCCCGATCCTGGCTCTCTTGAATCTGGGTACTGTTACAAGTCGAGCGGTGGCGGATCGAAGAGCTCTGGTTGGTGTATACCAGGTAAACATCCGTTGTAAAAGGATAGGTCCTAGCCCATGTAATGCCTTAAAGACCAAGCAAAGAGACTTGAAGGCAATACGTTGCTTCAAGGGAAGCCAGTGCAGCTCGGCTAGAGCAGCCTTGGTTGAGGATCTTCTGGTCCATCCAAGGGCCAGTTTGGCTGCTGCTGATTGGACACGATGGAGTCGGTCCAGTAGTACCAAGGGAGAGTCAAGCAGGAGAGCATTGCAATAGTCAATGCGACTAAGAATGGTACACCTGACTATCTGCGCTCTAGCGGATAGTGGAAGTAGTGGCAGGATTTTGCGTAGTGATCGCATAAGGGCAGAGCAGGTGGCAACTGTTCTCGAAACCTGTGTTTCCATGCTCAGCTTGTTATTAAGCATGACGCCCAGATTCCGAACACTGGCCACAGGTGACGGATTGTCCGAGTTTTCTGGAAGCCAGAAACCAGCAGGCAGAGGGCGAGGTATGCGGCTGGCTGGGCAGAACAGAACCTCGGTTTTAGAGGAATTAAATTGGAGGGAATTATGGTGTAACCAGCCAGCAGTATCTCTCAGGCAGTCGTGGAATGCTTCTAAAGTAATAGAGTCTTCACCCTCCCAGGAAAAAATAAGCTGGGTGTCGTCTGCGTAGTTTACTGTGGTTATGTTGTGTGATTTAATGAGAGAGACCAGTGGTAGTAAATAAACATTAAAGAGAATCGGGCTGATAGAAGAACCCTGGGGTACACCGTGAGGGACTGGGGAGAAGGCAGATTGATAAGGGGGAAGGGAAACAGCCTGTTTCCTGTCGCTGAGAAAAGAGTGGAACCAAATCAGGGCTGAGCCATCAACCCCAGCCGCTCTCAGCCTCTCTAGCAGGATCACGTGGTTGACGGTGTCGAATGCGGCAGACAGGTCCAACAGGATCAAGGCCACCGCCTGGCCCCTGTCTGCACGCACTCGAAGTTCTTCCATGGCCGTAAGTACAGCTGTTTCGGTGCGATGGACTGGACAAAATCCAAATTGGAAATCATCCAGAACGTGATTCTGCTCGAGGTGAGATGACAGGCAGGTGCTGACCCATCGCTCCACCACTTTCGCTGGAAAGGGCAGAAGCGATATGGGGCGAAAATTGGAGAGGCATTCTGGATTCAGGGATGGTTTTTTCAGAAGCGGGGTGATCAACGCTTGCTTCCAGGGGTTTGGAACCACTCCACTGTGGAGAGATTGGTTACAAATCCTCCGCAGCGTGTGGAATAGCTCGTGCCCGGAAGCCTTCCAGATTTTTGGGGGCAGTGGGTCAAGGGGGGACCCAGAGGAAATGCTCAGTGCCAGTCTTTCAAAATCTACTTCGGGAATCTGGGGGAGAGCCAGGAGACTTTCCCTGGGCAGACCGACTGGCCTGGCGGTGTAATTTGTGGGGCAGGTTGCATGAGAGGTAGGTGGGTATTGGGATTGAGAAAATCCCAGGTTGTTAATGATTCTCGTGATTTTATCCAGAAAGAACTCTGCGAGATTATCACAGAGCGTCTGGGATGGGGGAAAAGTTTTCTTCGTACAGTCTGGATGTATGAGATTCTCTAAGATCTGAAAAATGTTTTTTGAGCTGTTAGCTGCATTGACAATTGAGGAGCAATAGTAGGTCGATTTGCTCACTCTAATGGCCGCTTTATATTCAATAAGTTTGTTTTTCCAAAGGGTTTTATTAATGTCACAGTAGCCATGTCTCCACTTCCTCTCGGCCTGCTTACAGGCTGACTTGAGGGTTTTCAGAGAATCAGTAAACCAGGGAGCGGATCCTCGCCCTTTAAGAATGCCGCGTTTTAAAGGGACGATGGAGTCCGTGATAGAAGTTATCCTGCTACTGAAGGTTCTGAAGTTGTTTTCCACCGAGCTAGTGGGGGAGACACTGTCATCTATATTGAAAACTGGGGTGGCAGAGCCGGGCTTTCCTAGAGCTTTCCAGTTCCGGTATGTAAATTCAGCTGGACGACAGTTTTTAAGCTTGTTAACGGTGGTACTGGTGATGTATATTTTAATGAGTGAGTGATCAGTCCAGCTCATAGGCAAAATGTTGCCCACTTGTGTTAGGCCTGCACTCGAGAAAATGAGGTCTAGTCGATTGCCAGCAGAGTGGGTTGGTTGCTGGATTAGTTGGTGGAGCCCCACACTATCACAGGAAACCAAAAGGTTATTTAGTGCTGTGTCAAGGTTGCCATTAAGCCAGAGATTAAAATCTCCCACAATAATTAATTTGTTATGGGAGGTTGCCATGTTTGTAAAAATTGTAAGTAGTGCTTGTTGTTGCGAAAGGGAGAAAGCTCCTGGGGGCCGATAGCAAATTATGGCCGTGAAAATATCTCCCAAGTGGGAGTTTATGGTCAAACCAAGGAGCTCGACCCCAGGCACTGGGTCTATGTCTATAGTGCCAACAGTCCAGGAGGCACGGAATATAATACCAACTCCGCCCCCACGGCCTTTAGGTCTAGGGAGGTGCAGGATATTGAAGTTGAGTGGACAGGCGGATGCAAGATCAATATTACAATCGGCCTGCGTCCAAGTCTCGGTTAGAAACAGGACATCAAGGTAGTGTGATTCTATAAGGAGGCTAATCTCCGTCGCGTGCTTAGGTAGTGATCGGACGTTCAATAGGCCTCCTGAAATCAGGCCCCTATGGGAGAAGTCCGTTAGGGGAAACGCAGTGTCCTCAAAGGAGAGCTTACCTTCCGGTGCAGAACCTTGTAATTCTAGCAGTGTGTCTCGGGTGTAGCGTGAGGACTGCGAATCGATTAGGCCATGGGAGGAGGCGCTGGTCGCGGTCTCGACGCGGACGAGCGCAGACGAGCTTGCCTTTAGCGCGCCTTCGGCGCGCAACCGGCGCGCCCGCTGCGCTCGTCCGCTGCGCTTCCGATGATGACACATGGCTTATAGTGGCGACTGATGACGTTGGAGGGGGCGTTGTCAACAAATGTGGGCGTGGCTACACTCTCCCTCGGCGTGCCAATGGCGCCCAGAAAGCAGCGTTGTGGGGGACAGGCAGTGTCAGCTAGTTGTCAACTGCACTGCGGAGTCAGGGTGAGTGCAAGTAGAGCAAGTGCAAATTACAGTTTTTTTAAAATACAGCAATACACAAAGTGTTAAAATGAAGCTCAGAACAAAACTCCCGGCTTTCCGCCTCAGGAGTAGCACAATAGTGAAGTGCCGCTCGTTTTCAGCGCGCTTTATGCGATGCGATGGCGGGGGGCGTGGCCAACAAATGTGGGCGTGGCTACACTCTCCCTCGGCGTGCCAATGGCGCCCAGAAAGCAGCGTTGT
Organism: Lissotriton helveticus; assembly: GCF_964261635.1. Lineage (NCBI taxonomy): Eukaryota > Metazoa > Chordata > Amphibia > Caudata > Salamandridae > Lissotriton > Lissotriton helveticus. The sequence continues at coordinate 755,121,511 of NC_136069.1, forward strand.
GGGGGACAGGCAGTGTCAGCTAGTTGTCAGCTGCACTGCGGAGTCAGGGTGAGTGCAAGTAGAGCAAGTGCAAATTACAGTTTTTTTAAAATACAGCAATACACAAAGTGTTAAAATGAAGCTCAGAACAAAACTCCCGGCTTTCCGCCTCAGGAGTAGCACAATAGTGAAGCGCCGCTCGTTTTCAGCGCGCTTTATGCGATGCGATGGCGGGGGCGTGGCCAACAAATGTGGGCGTGGCTACACTCTCCCTCGGCGTGCCAATGGCGCCCAGAAAGCAGCGTTGTGGGGGACAGGCAGTGTCAGCTAGTTGTCAGCTGCACTGCGGAGTCAGGGTGAGTGCAAGTAGAGCAAGTGCAAATTACAGTTTTTTTAAAATACAGCAATACACAAAGTGTTAAAATGAAGCTCAGAACAAAACTCCCGGCTTTCCGCCTCAGGAGTAGCACAATAGTGAAGCGCCGCTCGTTTTCAGCGCGCTTTATGCGATGCGATGGCGGGGGGCGTGGCCAACAAATGTGGGCGTGGCTACACTCTCCCTCGGCGTGCCAATGGCGCCCAGAAAGCAGCGTTGTGGGGGACAGGCAGTGTCAGCTAGTTGTCAGCTGCACTGCGGAGTCAGGGTGAGTGCAAGTAGAGCAAGTGCAAATTACAGTTTTTTTTAAAATACAGCAATACACAAAGTGTTAAAATGAAGCTCAGAACAAAACTCCCGGCTTTCCGCCTCAGGAGTAGCACAATAAACCTAGGTTATATGTTAGGGTATTGGATGGCTCTATAAAGAGCCCTTGTGTTTATTATGAGTTTCTTGCAGTTACACGTAAGTGGGGATGCAGGGCTTCAGGTTGTTGAGAAACACTCTGTTCCCTTCATCAGTGAAATGTACTTCGTCACTTCTGTAGGTGCCCTCCATATGGAAATGTAGATTGTTGTTATATATGGAGCCCATCCTATGGTCTCTGAGGTAAGCAGAAACAGATGTATTGACATTGTTGCTAGCTTTCTCAATCTGAGGACAAAATTGTTTGGACCACTTCCATTTCTGTCTTTTGGCATATGTTGAAGTATACAAAGACAGTTTTGTGGAAAAGCAACATCAATTGTGCAAAAATGTCCTTTATTAGCAATTCCAGACCTACCCCAGTCTATGTGCTAGGTCATTGCCACCACAGTGCAAAATCATGAGGTCAGGGGCTTGAAAATGCAAAAAGGCTTTAACCAAAGACATCAATTGGTCCCACTTTAATCCTCTCTGTCCAATCCATTTAATATCTACATTTTGCAAAACTAGGTCTTTGTCAATACCTCTGTTTTCAGCATACCTTTTGCACCAGAAAACATAGCTGTGCCCAACAATCAACACTGAAAGCATCTTGAAGTGATGACTGTAGGTAATGAAAAGATGTCTGTAGCTGAGGTAGTCAGTAGGAATGAGAGATATCTAAAATGGTGGACAAGATTCGGTTTTAAAGAAAGTAGAGATTTGATTGGCTGGTTCAGAACATTGTACATTTAAATATAGGGTGCATGTTACTTTGTTTAAAAAGCAAGTTTCTTATTGGTTAGTAAAAAACTTTTCAAAGGTACAGCAGAAAGGATAAGGTCATGTTTTGCAATGCCAACCACACCTGCTGTTCTCATTTGTAATATTTTGTGGTGAACTTGTGACCTGTGAGTTAAGAAGAATGTTGCATCACCTGTTGCTATGGAAACTGACATTAAGCAGAAGGGGTGAAGAAGTCAGTTGATAAGGGTTATTATCTGTGACCAATGGAATTGTTTTTTACAATTTGAAAAACTCTGGGAAGCAATGTCGTTTGTTGCTTATGTGTATTTGTATGGAAAAAGAGAGGGAAATCTTGCAATTACTGGTTTTACTTTGCTGAATCTGGTGATTTATTGTGACTGTGTGTAAAAGAAAATCCTGTCTGAGTGTGTGAGATTTTTCATTCCACAGATTTATTTGCAAGGTGAGTTAAATATTTTTGATGTTTATTCAAAAAAGATTTGACATTATTCTAAAACTGTGTTGTTTGAAAAATATTATTAAATGTAGAGATGTATATTGGAATTAGCTTAATTGTTCATAAAATTTGTTTAAAAAACAGTCTGTAAAATAATATATATATATTTTTAATTCTTTTCAAAGCTGAATAGCTTATAAAGCGGTATTGAATAGCAGTATAGCTGAAGGATGCGTCATATTTGTAGATAGTTGGTTGAAGATGCAGTACAAATGTGTATTTTGAAAGATGCTCATAGAAGGTGTAGTCCTGTAATGTTCGGCTTTGGGCCATCCGGCCTATGCTCACAATATACAGCCCATAAACTGATGAAGAGGGACTTATCCCGCACAGTGCAAATATTTGAATGTGCATTACGATAGCCAATGCCTCATCCATACATCCATCCACCCTTGCATCCTTCCATCCATACACCCATCCTTCATCCATCCACCCTTTCATACTTCCATCCATCCACCCATCCTCCATCCATCCACCCTTTCATCCTTCGATCCATCCATCCATCTTTTATCCATCCACCCTTTTACCCATCCACCCATCCATCCATCATTCATCCACCCACCTTTTGACACATCCATCCATCCATCATTCATTCATGCAACCTTTTATCCATCCATACATACATCCTTCATCCATCCACCCTTTCATCCATCCATCCAACCATCCATCATCCACCCACCCTTTCACACATCCATCCATCCATCCTTCATCCATCCGTTCATCCTTCCATCCATCCGTTCATCCTTCCATCCATCCATCATTCATCCATCCACCCTTTCATCCTTCCATCCACACATCCATCCTTCATCCATCCACCCTTTCATCCTTCCATCCATACATCCATCCTTCACCCATCCACCCTTCCATCCATCCATCCATCCACCCACCTTTTCACACATCCATCCATCATTCATCCATGCAACCTTTTATCTATCCTTAATCCATCCTTAATCCATCCACCCTTTCATCCTTCCATCTATCCATCCATCCTTCATCCATCCACCCTTCCATCCATCCATCCATCCACCCACCCATCATTCATCCACCCACCTTTTCACATATCCATCCATCATTCATCCATGCAACCTTTTATCCATCCATACATCCATCCTTCATCCATCCATCCTTCATAAATCCACCCTTTCATTATCTTGCATCTGTCATAATCCATCATCTTGCACACACGTTGCCATTGCTAGCGATTTAAAAGTCAATGCGCAGTTGTAGCATGCGTTATAAAAGCTTGCGATGTAAAGACTCCTGCGATGTTAAAGTTGCGTTGCGATGGCAGCGCATGAAAAGACCGTAGTGGTAATGGGTGTTCCACCCCCCCATTGACCAACAGACAGTTGGTTTTGCAAAGTCAATTTACTAAAGCAGTAACACAAAGCAACAATAAAGCAATAGGACAATGGACTAACAGGTGCTCATACAGTTACACAACCAACATTACAGAAAAGACAATTGACAGTGTAAACAAGAAAACAATGGCAGAGGCAAAATAAAGAAAACTGAAGTGAAAATCACAAAAGCAGAAATGGCAATAGATGCTTCCTCTTCAATGTATGCCAAAGATGAGGGCCAACGGTTTTTCAACCAAAACAACTAGTATGGGCTTCATCAGGACAGACAAGACATAATTCAGAGCATCTAATAGGTCATTTTCACCCAAAGCCAGAAATCAATCGAGACCTTCACCAAAAGTGATCCAAGCAGTTGGGTGCGAGCTATTTCAGGCACTGTTGCAGAAGATTTATCATGCACTCGCTATAGACCGGTCATTAAATTCGAGCTGGTCCGCATGTGAATTGTTTATTGTTCCCCACCACATTGTTGGGCGGAACTTTCACCGATTTTTATTCCTGTCGTGTTGACCTTATGTGGTCCTTACCACGTCATGCTGAAAGTATCAATTGAGTACATTGTACGCCACCACTAGCAGACAGCAGAAATGCACCATATCTTAGTAGATAAGATGCATTTCTGCTTTTTCCTTTTTACACAGTGTAGCACAGCAACTTTGCTTGCTGCCCTGCTTTGAGTGAACTTTTAGCAAGTATGCCTTTTAATCTTTTCCTTCTTCCCTTACATCTGAAACAACTGTATTCTAATAGTTTCTCCACCTATTCATGAATAGGACTTTCCTCTTTAGGTTTTGTTGCCTGGTTAAAAATATTGCTACTAGGATTATTCACCTTGTAATACGTAATTATATCAGTTCCAAGCCGTAAGTATTGCTGCCTGATCCTACCTTTTTTATTCCACATAATCACTCCACAAACCACTCCCTATGATTGTAATCAATTATTCAGCATGCTTTTTTGGTTCATAATTGTTCAGTGATGTTTAGTGCCTGTACCTGAGTTGGGCCGCATCTAAAGCCACCTTTGTCTAGCTCCAACTTTCAAGTCTATTTCAGCCACGTGTTTGGTTCCTACTTTCTTTGTGCTTTATTCCAGTCTCTTTAGATGAGTTTACAGGTGGCACCTTTTTGAAAGTGTTCCTTGGCCAGTGCATCATGGCTCTGTAGGCTTTGATCCATTACATGGATATAGAAACAGATCAGTGTGATCAGCTCTTTAAGCAGAGGCTGCTTAGCAGGAAAATTGAATGACCATGGCAGTAATTATTTTTCAACTACGAAGCCTTGTTTGCAGACCGAAAACCACCCCTCCTGAAGTTTATTGATGGTTGAATTAATTTTCTTAACATTTGAAATCTAAATCAAGCAGACCCACTACCAAATAGCCTAGGAATAGTTCATGGTCAGCACTAGATGCTCTGATTCCGGATATTCATATTGGTAATTGAGGAGATAATTCAAATTATTTTCTATTTAAAATGGGACCACAGAGGATCACTGATGCAAATAACGTCTCGATAGTTAATGAAACAAATAAGGAACAGTTTAGTTCAGTTCTCCGCAAAGAAAAATCCTGATTAGTAAATTGGTATAGAGAGGAAGCCTCAAGGTGTTATAACACTTCTGGGATCGTGCCCAAGGGGATCTGAAACCGACTTAAGAAAATATTTAATGCTTGGAGTCGGCAAAGAAACTGTTCGAATGCTGTAGACATTTGTTTTACTGTTTCTTTCTTTTTTCTTTCCACCCATTTCCTTTTGTGTAATCTTGTGTAGACAGTTCTCCAAAACATCTTTCCTACTCCTTGAACCCCAAACGCATGAAAACCAGCAATAAACCTCATCTAATTTTAAATGTAAGAAAACACGGAGAAACCAACCAAAAAAAGAAGAAATCGTCGAAACCTCCAGAACTGTATAGTAAGTTATTTTTTTAATGCCAGTACTAGTTTAGTTAAAAAAAATCGTTTACATTTGTATGCCCATAAAGATCTACATTGTTAATGAGATAAAAATATTTTACTGAGCAAAGAAGTATATGTCTGGTGTGAAAGCCTCACTACGAATAATTCCTAGGTTCCCCAAGAACGAATCCATTCCCTGGAGTGTTGTATGCTTCTTCATTGAAGCACAGCAAACCATTTAATGTGCGATAAACAAAATCTGGAATGAAGTACCCTCTAGTTATATGTAATCTGAAGAGACCTTCGAATGGGCTGTGGCTACTAAAATATGACCCCGCCCTTGCTTCTAGGTTGAAACACAAATAATGTAATTATCCTCAAAAAGACCAAAATTACGGGTCACTGGATTCAGGGGTCTGTGCTCTGTCGAGATAACAAGCTGAATTTGTTTTTTCTGCACATGCATGTGGCCGAGATCTTGGGTTGTGCAAGAGTTTTACAAAAACAAGTGCAATCCTGCTTAATTCCTGATTTTTGGCTTTTCAGCAGGTTGTACAGTTTTCTACTTTTCCTTCACCAGTCCACTTATATAGATTTCTTTTGCGAGAAGCTCGTACCAATAATTCACAAGTATATACTGGAATGTATACATTGTTTTGCTTTTCCTTGTGAGTAAATCTGAAACCTTTTTGTGTTGGTAACTCTAGAACATTTTGCACTAGAGTGAATAACATGTTTAGCTTTTTCTCACGAGTGGCTGAATATACTTGCATAGGTGCTGAGTACAGAGGCACAGTGGTGCTGCAGCACACGCAAAATGATCATGCTGGAGCAAAATGGTGAATAAACACCAAAGACACTTTTAAATGTTTTTGCTTATTCGGTCTCATTGTCTTTGTTTCAAAGACAGAGGCCAGGTGGTCGGCTTTGTTGTCTGAGAAATTGCTGCTTACCCTCTTTTCGGGGAGAGTGGTATTTACGTTTCTTTCTCTGACTGCAAAGTGGGAAGATTGTGTGAAGGAATTATGTGAACTTGTAAAAGGAATGTCTGTAGTTTGTCATTGTTTCTAAGGCACAGCACATTTCAAATCTAAGTTATTGAACTGCAAAAAAATTTAGGATTACATCAGAAGTGAGGAAAGCTCAAACGAGGCACATTTATGTTTTATTTGTTTAAATCTGAAGAGTGATGGAAACAAAGATTTAAATTTTATCAAAACAAATATACTTTTACTAGCTAATGCACACATGGTAAATATTTGCTGAAACTCGATTTCCACACATTATGATTTGAGCGCTATATCGTTTTAGCAGTAAAACTGTAGGCCTGTGCAATGTTTAGTGCACCATTTAGTGGAAAATGTGCTGTCTGTAAATGATAGTGTTCTACCACATGATGCTTTAGTAATATAGTTGCAACAGTGTACTCCAAAATGCACCATCAGCACCATACTACACCCTTACCGCTCTTCTGCTGAATACGATTGCTGCACTTGTTCTTTGTGTGACACTTGGATTTCAGACTATCCCTTTGACTTCAGCGAGGTAACATTGATGACAGTACCCCATTCTTACAATTGTTCCAGCACCATTATATACATGTGTAAAACCTGCCTATTAGAGCAATGTTTGTTGCGTTACACTGACCTAAGGGCAGCTCTGCACAACTATTCCCAGACGTTCTCTGAAGACCAGCGAAAAAATCATAAAAACACTCTGATTCAACGAACATTTGCACCAGGATTGTGTTGTTCTTTTGTGGCTTATTTTGACATCAATACAAAATAATGTGGGATGAAATATGCAAATATTTTAGGCCAATTTTTTGGGACAGTACTAACAGTTTTCTCGTATTCGGTCACAATTCCCAGCAGATAAAAAGGTACACAGTACAAAAGACAAGTGAGCGTATTTGTATTTAAGTAAAAAATCTTGTAGCATAAAACACAGTCTCGTAACCATACATTTTCTACAGTTTCTTTTTTGTGAAGTCAGTTAACTGAAGAGCATCACACACAATACAGATTACAGTTACAAATACAGATCTTATTGGTATAGTAATTGAAACCATCTCCAAACCGGAAACCTTGGATTTGCATAATGAAACCTTCTTACACTGAGGGAACAGAGATAGCTGGGAGAAGGCAGTGGATGCCGGAGGGAAAAGAGTGTGTGGTAGAGTGAATCAGCAATCCTTTTGTTCTTTTTTCTGTATGGGAGATGGTATATGAAAGGGGGGGGTCCTCGGCCCCCCCGCATGCATGGCGGCGCGGCGACCGTCTCCCCCCCTTTCCCCTTTGGTGTCTCTCGGTGGTGGGGGCGGGCCCTGGTGGGCGCGACCCACCACCGATTGGCCGGCGGCCTCCCTGACCCGGATACCAGGTAGAAGGTCCGGGTCAGGGGGGGCGGGCTACAGGAGGGGCGGGCCGGGGGGGGCGTGCCCCCCGCCTGGCCCCTTGAGAATAAAGAGGTGGGGAGCGCCCAGGAGACCCCTTGTCCCTGGATGCTCCCTCACAGCACGGTGTGCCCCGCGCTCGGGGCTTCTTTGTTTTTGTAATTTTCTCTTTTGTTCCCCCTGCAGGTTTGCGGGATCGTACCTTCAAACAACGGGTGCTTGCAGTGCGGAGAATACCGGAGAAGCTAGATCCTGGGAGAACGGACAACAAGGAGCAGCGATTGTCGAGGTCGACATTGTGGCAGATGGTTTTTGCCCTTTATGGAACAGGCGTCGCGCCCTGGAGCAGAAGCGGCGTCTTTGGGGGAGCCATGCTCGAAGATACAGGAGCATGTGAAAAGTTAAGTACCATGCGTAGAGTGGTTTGCTGATAGCTGCTGTTGGCGAGGCCCCCAAGCCTTAAATTTAAAATTGCGTTCTAAAATGTAGTAAGCAGTGTTCTACCTCTAAGGTTTAGCGCTCTGGGTCCTTCAGCTGGTACGCATCTGGGGGCAGTAGTTAGTTGTTGCAGTCGCTAGTACCCTGGGTCGCTGGTCCCCCAGACCTCATTTCTGTACTGCTGTCGTACCTGCGGAAACCGTCTATTGCACCACATTGACGACGTGTTTCCAGGGGCCCCCAGAGTGGATCGATATTTCTGAGTGATCGGCACCCTCGATCCTATGCACCGTCAGCGTGCTTGTTTATGGCGCCCCTCCTCCACTTTGCAAACTGTGTTGTCAGGCCTGCCTCCGGTGGAATCAAGCCAATCTCCACTTTCCCTTGCTCGGTTCACTCAGTTTCACGATCGGGTCACTCCCTACAGGATCCGACACAGCCGTAGATAATTAGAGCGGCATCACCGGATCAATGCACGGATTGTAACTGTGGCTTCACGTGGGGCCATTAGCACCGCCAACTTTCACGTGGTCTGTGATAACACAAGGGTCCGAGCATTTGGAATAGGCTCAGCCCTTAATGAAGTCAGAATGTCGCTGGTGAGGTAGAGTCTGTTATATTGTCAGAAAAGAAAGGCATATTACAGCAACTTTCAAAGTCCTTGCACAGTTTTGAAATGTATTCGAAAGCTGCAAGGAATGTCCCCAGTCCTTTGAACGCATCAAAATCCCGTCCACCTGTGCTTATTCAAAAGAAACATAGTTGGAAAACACATAATTCAATATTATATCTTTGCACGATGAGCGTTTTCAAGAACACCAATCACTGCGGTTTGTAAAAACGCCAGCACCACAAGAAGTTGGACCCATGTCCACAGACGCTTTCAGTCTTCCTTGGCTATTAAGAACATCATTTAGCAATCTAGCATTGTAGTTTTGAATTTAAGGTTTTGCATTTCGTAGCACAGCATATAAGTACTTATAAACGCAAACAGGCAGACAAAAATGTTTCCTTGTTATGTTCTACTTACACAGGTTTGGCACGTTTTGCATCGGAATTGTAACCGCAGTAGAGCGGGTTTCACACGGTGTTTACATTCGCGGATATGAGGTATTAACATAGACAGTCAGTGACTTTGGGTCACTTGAACATCGTGAATACCTGCTTTGCGAACACTTCTATGTCCTCCTGCCACCGTCCAGCAATGGTAGGCAGTGGAACACGCCAACTTTCCCTTTTTGATTCCAAGTGCAGTACTGACAGGTCTCTCATAGCTGCCAAGGTTTCAAAATTGCTATGTGTGACATTTTCATAATGTCAGTGTAATTATGAGTGACATTCAAGGATTAGGAGTGATACTTTCACGTGCGCTAAATCAAGCTATGGAGATGAGGGAAGATATAAATATCAGAAATTACACCCATTTGAGCAACAAGAAATTCTTAAGAAAATGTTAAAACTTATGCAAACAAATAGAAATGGAGGGCACTAACCGAGTGCTCAGTTTACTTAAGCTTGTGATCATGATGCGCTAAAAGTAATTTAAGTAAAGGTAGGAGAAGGTATTAGTGACACTAATCTAAAACGAACAGCACGTGTCGGGACAAACGCTATTTAAATGAAAACAAATTCGGAGGTGTACTGCTGCACGCATGCTAGTACGCGGCAACACTGGTTTTAGTTCCGGCATAATTCAGACAGTCCCAGTTTCCTCGCCTACAACTACCCATTTTGAAGCGGTGTATTGCCCCTATTTAAATCAAAACAAATTCAGAAGGGTACTGCTGCAACAACGGCCCTTCCTTTTACATACGAAGACTTGCACCCTTCGGCGCAACGCTAGTCACCACTGCAACCAAGCAATTTTGAATGATTCGGTCAAAAAAGTAAGGTAATACAACGGTTTACGCCCGCGATAAGGGCAAGTAGCGTATGGCAAGACAGGGCAGCTTTAAGAACAGGAACTAACGTTACATAGGCAATACTGGCAGTTGCAGTGAGGAAACACAATTGTAAGAGGCAGCAAAGGGTGTTACAAGTTGAAAATGACGGGTACGTGTTGCGATAGATTCCCTAACTAAGGATAAGGGTAATACGGCATTAATAGCTTGATTGTCATCCGAGGGCGTATATTAGGCCATGGTCACGACTGCTGCTGGCCAGACGGGTACAGTAAGCGCTCTGAAGCTCCAGCTAAGACTGCACGCGCGCTACACAAAAGCATTACAAACGTGGAGTTTGGCTGCTGGGAACTGTCATAAAGTAAAACATCGACTTAGAGGCAGGGCGTAATAAATGGCTTATTAAGATGGGCGACTATTGGAAGGTTTTTGTAGGGAGCTGATCATGTCTAGACCGGATCAAGTAATTATACATCACTGGTGTTCCGGAGTAAAGCACACTATGTGACCATAGGCTTGTGTTTTCATCCACACCCCTCCCTCGTGTTTCCATCCTCAACCCTCCCTCAGGAATGAAATGTTTGTGTTGTGTGAGTATGTGCTAAAAGTTTGTATATACATGTTACCAAGAGAGCACTGTCTTTGTTTTGGGTTGCCTAACATTCTAAAATGCTAGTAAGTGTTAATATTGACAAACATGCTGATCTTGAACTGTTGATATTGATAGTATTACTCCGACATTGTTTTCCCATGTCTGTGCACAGGTTCCATCTCATTAGTACGGGCTGTAACACTTCAATATAGCAATAAGTAACAGCTAGGTCCTTTGACGGCAAGGCAACATCTATTGCTGCATTTTGTAACTTTTGAACGGTTTGAGCTAGACACAGTTTGTTTTGTAAAATTCCTGGGCTTCTTTATTGATGTCCTCCAGGCACTTGCAATATTTTATCCAAGCCATGGTTGCTGCTTATTTATCTTACGCAAGGAACAGCCATTGACATAAGTCAAATTTTGACACTCTAGAATTACAATGATTGGTGTCTGCTGAGGTGATAGTTAGAACAATCGGGGAACAATTCACGAATAGGGTATACCCCTTTCAGTTCGGGTCCTCCTGGGGATTAACGCACATCTAAGGGTAGGGCTTGACGAGACTGTGAAAGCCAGTTTCCCAGGTCCCACATTCCTTTGCAAGCCAAAGCAGAAAGCCAAACAAGGGACTTATTTCATTGTGAAGGTAATCAACATCTGAGGCGCTGTTCACTATTCGAGTAGGGAAATTGCACCAGTCCAAATGACTCTTCATGATGATAGGTTAAAGTCAACGTTATTAGAAAGCTATCCTAGTGGTAGCTGTATTGCGTGCAGCCTTCAGGCTAAGTCTTGAAGGAATGTAGAGCAGCTTGTTTTTACCAGTCTATAATCTCATGAATGAGTAAATGAAAAGAGAACAGGTGTATAACAAATATATGTATTTATTCTAAACACATCCCTTTAGTTCCTTTACGGGGCTAAAGGCAAGAAATTACAGTCAGTAAACTTATTTAACACACAAGTAAATTGGCACAATATACGTTGAGCCTATGATGAGATTAGAGGCGAATAATTACAGTCTGTAAACCTATATAGCACACAGTAATTTAGCACCAGATACGTTGAGCTATAGGGGTGTACCAAAGCCATATATCAATAAAGTGGTAGGGGAACCACAAATGGCATAGAGACAGGGCCTAGAGCCTGTAGAAAGACTACTTGGGGTCCTGAGAATACTACACACCCTGATGTAACACCTAGAAGGTGCCCAAGAGCCTAGTTGCGGCATCACATAGTTCTGGGGATGCGTGTGATCATGTACGGTTGCCTAGGATGATATTTACCAGAAGCCAAAGTGGCGAGCGTAAAAGGCCCTTGGGCCAGCTTACACCCTGGCATAGTTAGGGCTGTGCTAATGCTTTTAGCCCTAGATGCGGCACTGGGAAACAGACTGGCCTTTTCAAACCTAGACCCTATGGCCTAAAGGCGTGGGGGGAAAACTAGGACTAGGAGGTGATGTCCTGGTCTACAGCAGAATTTTAGTAGCCATAAATGTGCCATGGCACTGCCACTGGGTCACTGTACTGCACACGGGATATTGTGGCACTGCCACTGGGTCACTGTACTGCACACGGGATATTATTTCTAATAAAGGTCATTCTACAGGGCACTCTCCGTAACATTAATTCAGTCACAATACATGGGACACAAACTGAGGCTATGCGTAACATTTACTGTCGAAGTGGTGATGAGTAGTCATCTGGCGCTAATGTTATCTAAAACTTAGCAAGTGATGGTAATGTAAGACTAGCACGTGTACAGCAGTTATCGCCAGAAACACTAATGGTTTGTGTTTATCTTTTCCATTTATGTATGACCGGGTCCATGGTGGATACCTGGAGTGCTCCACATCACAACAGCTGCAACAGGTGGACAGCCCAAGGGATGCTTACGTCAGTCACGGCTGGGTCCATGGCGGATATATGAGGGGTGCTCCACACCGCAACATCAGCAGCGGGTGGACGTCAAAAGGGAAGCATACGTCGAGAAAAAGGACACCAAGGGCCCAAGTATTGCTGGCAGGTGTAAGTGCTACCCATTCCCTAAGGTGGAAGTGGGAATTGTCACACAGGTTTTCTTGGTTTTTTCCTGGTTCTTGCAGTTTCTCAAACCTGTGACGCAGGGGAGGAACTCATCACCAGAAGTGGAGGAGCTACAATGTCCCAGCACAAGCAACAGGCTGGACGCGGGACAGGGAAGATCTGGTTTGGCGGTCTGTGCCTTGGTCAGTTCAGGAACTTCTTTCAGGGACTCTTAGCTCAGCAGCCCGACCCCCCCGTCAGTGGTGATACTTCACCTAGGGGGGAATGACTTGGCCAAACTTGGAAGGCGAATACTCAGTGATGAGTTCATCTCCACTGCGGGTGGGTCTTCAGGACTTGCCCGGGTGGCACAGTAGTAGGGTCTCAACTTATCCCGCGGTGGCAGGGGCGAGGGGCGGACTCGGTCAGGGCGTTAAATCACTCGATAAAGAGGATCAACACACAGTTGGGCAAAGTATTTCAAGCCCCCCTCGGTTGCAGACGATCCAACATGGGTGTATTTGGGGTGCATAATTCTACCTGGTGAGGGGAGTCCATTTGACGGAGGAAGGAAAGGTCCTGTGGTATGATAATGTCAGGGCCTGGTTGGAAGGTTTTGCTAAAGTGAGAACTTTCTAGGGTAGGTTAAGGCAGGGGGAGGCCAGATCGTCGGTTAACAATGCTGGCCTGTGGCGGTAAGGTCATTATCGGTGAGCACATATTTGAGGTCTGAGGGGGCGGGCATCATCCTATGGAGGTTCCCGCCCAGGGGGAGGGGCCTGCGGGCCACTCCTAGAACTCCAGGGGCAAGGTAATTGATGCTGCAAAGGAGCGCGGGTAGGAGTAGTTCACGCTTTCCTTAGGCTGGTAGCCACCCCGCGCGCGTATACTCATGACGTCACCGGATGGCGCAGAGTAAGGGCCCTCCTTTAGTGGGTAAATGGAGTTCAGGGCGTAGACCGGGCAATTCCCGGGGTAACACTGCGCATGCGCACGTCTCTTGGGGAGGCGCAGCTTGTAGGACCTGACACCGGTAGTGACCTTGCCATATGGCCAGAAATGTACAAAAATCAAGATGAGGATGTTAGACTCGGTTAGGAAACAACATGTATTAGAGTTTTTGTTAAGGTCAGGCTCTCAAACTTGTTGACAAAATTTGTATCTAATGTCCTGCTGATTTTTGTATAAATTGTTGATCATGCAATTAAAACCTTTTTTAATTTCATATCTTAATAAATACGGCCGGGCGACTAGCGCCCGCCTTCCAAAAAGTAAAGAAGTCTCGTGTCCACGTTTCTGGGTGTTGGGTGCCGGTTTGGGGGGGAGGCGGCAGCTAGTCGCTGACCATGTCTCCATTTGTAATTAATGAGACGAGTACAGCAGGACCAGGAGTATTGAAGGTTATCAAAGTCGACAAGCAACCTGTCTACATGAGGTTTGCAGACCTCAATATTATGCTGTATTATTTTAAAAAGACCACATCCACCATTACACCATTTGCACGACCTGTAAGCACTTTTGGCTGTCTTTATTAGCAGTGAATACAGTAAAAGTGATGCATTTCGTTTGCAATATGTAGCAGGAGGTGTTTGTATCTGTGTAGTGTATTCCAGATTCCATTAGTGTCAGTGTCCCTGTTTCCCTAAGATATTATGCGCCTCTTTTTTCAGTGTGTCAGTGTCACTTGTACGGGGTTTATCTCTTCTGTCATTGTCTTTCTGCCTCTGCTTTAGCAGGTTTTCTTTTTATTTTTTTAAACGATTGGTGTCAGTGCCTGTTTCCCTAAGGTATTATGTGCCTCTTTTTTCAGAGTGTCATTGTCACTGGTACAGGGTTTATCTCACCTGTCATCATCTTTCTGCCTCCGCTTTAGCAGGTTTTCTTTTTCTTTTTTGATACGATTGGTGTCAGTGACTCCTAGGGGCATATTTATGGGATTTTGTCATAGGCAGCGTAGCATGCCATCTTTCTCTGCTGCTGTAAACCAAAGTAAAAGGCAGGAATACACATTATTTAGCAATATGGTGCATTCCTGTCCTTTCTCCCTGCACTAGTGCCAATGTCGGTACCCTTCCACCATGGTCCAAGGATGCTTACGTTGCGTTCATGATTGTTTTTGTGCAGGAAGGGGCATCTTTCTCTCTCAGAATGCAGCACAAATAAAACAAGGGAATAAAAAGGAGATATAAACATATATCTCCTCGTTATGCTTCACCTCTGGAGGTGTACAGATTTGGCACTTCCCCAGGATTTACATCACTTTGCAAATCTGGAGCAGGGTCAAATTCCATGGTGTGGGAAAACCCACTGCAGCGCCCATGGAACACCTCTGGGCACAGAGTAAGACGACGCTCCAATTTGCGCTGAGTCACCTTACTCATGATTTATGAGGCCACTCAAAGCCATGCTTGTAATCTCTCTCTGCCCTTGTAAATGGCTCTTTCCCTGTTTTCATGTCTCAGTGACTCTGTCGTCATGTAGTAGATTCAATGATTCCTTTTCAACTGACAATGTTGGTGTCTCTCTGTCCCAAGGTGTATCTCTTTCCTAGTTTCAAAGCCTAACAGTCCTTCTGCAATGGCTTATTCCTAATGTGCCAAAGCGCCGGTTCCAGATTTCTTAATTAGTCTCAGGGTCTCTTTGCACCATTTCAAGTATGCATGCTTAAATCTCAATAGTAAACATGGGCGGAATTTCAGAATTCGCGATACACGAATTTGCGCAAATTCGTAATTGCGATTCGCAAAAATCCGGCAAATTCCGCTAGCTTGTGAATTTTTATTTGCGAGTTCACGAGATTTTTTTACCAGTTCGGGAACGAGAACTTGTGCATGCGGTCGCAACGGTCGCAAACGTGTTGTATCCACTTAACCAGCCTGCTTGCGATGCCTTTTTCCTGTTTCGGGTCGCAATGACGTGTTCGTGTTCGCAATTTCTTGATTCGGGTCGCAATGACATGTTTGCGATCGCAACGTCGCTCGGCCAGCTGCCAAAATCTCGCAGCGCACGCGAACAGGGAGAATAACTGATCAGCGAACATAGAATCACGGTAAGTCAATGCCGCGTGCGCGAGATTGTAATTTTGAAGCGCTAACAAGAAAAAAAAATCTGCCGACTCGCGAATTTCGGATTTTTGGGCAATTTCGCGCGATTTGCAGATCGCGAAATTGCCAAAAATTCACAAATTCCGCAAGCGGATCGAATTTTCCACTCATACTTACTCAATAGTGCTCAGTCCCAGGAGGAATAATTCTTATTTTTTTGTCTATTGGTGGTGGAACAATGTTCTGACTCGGGATGCTGGCCAGGGGCATCAGCTCACTATAATTAGAGTGGTTCTAAATGATCCTCCTGTTACCAAACAAGCGAGTGCAGTAAATAAAAAACTTTAAATGGGTAATGTTTGTTGGATGGAAACATGTTGATGAGATGTTAGTCTCAGACATTTCTGCAAAAATATGTTTCAATGGCACACCATGTAGTTATACTGTTAAATAGCGTAATACATTGTTTTCCAATTTTTTGTCAAAAAGAGTTATTTAAAATAGGTAATTAAAAACTCAGAGTGGTTCTTTCCAATAAATGTGTATTGGTTTCTTTCTCACTGTACTTCTAAACTTGCATGACACCTAATACGCAATCATAATTCCCAAATTAGCTTAAACTTTAAATTCTTTTGAACTTTAAAAAAAAGCTATTTGTAACATTAGTACCTTCCAATCTTTCATCCTCCACAGGACCTGATCACAGGAGTGACAAAAAGTTAGCAATGCCATTTCTTTGAAGCCAGATAATGTAAACTTCGGTTTACATGACAACCAAATGTGCAGTGGGCTAATAAAGTGTTTTCTGATCTCATGTTATTCGCCATTGACCTACCATTATTTTTGAAAAAAAATCTAATATCACTCTGAAAAGAAGTCCTAATTATCTTCTATTATCGTTTCAATCTTCCTTCAGTTCTGGGAGTGGTGCAACACCTGCTGCACCCCTAGTTCCACCTTGCTTGGCCCTGTGTCATTGTTTGCATTTGTATTTGCTGTCATGGTGTTAGCGTCTTTTTGTTCTACTTTTGGTTTGTCTAAATATCAGAGTAAAATTGTCCTGTGGAAGTGTATTTTGGATATTGGGTTTCTGGTTGGCAGAGATATGCACCCTGTCCAAGCAGGAACCACAATCCTAGTCAGGGTAAGTCAGATAAACACTATAAATGTATCTGAGTGCACCCTCTGGTAACTTGGCATAGAGCAGACAGGCTTAACTTAACAGGCAATGTATAAAGTATTTGTGCACAAGGGAAATGTCTATCATTCTTCAGCAATGGCGGTGATGCGGTGGTTTCATTGCGGTGGTTCCAGAGATGCTGCTTTGGCCCCAAGTGCGCTGTACCAGTTCTGTTCCCACTACAGCTGTGATGCGTCAATTCTGCTAGTTGCAGCAGAAAATGCATCGTTTCCACTGGAAAACGCACCTGTAGTCACTTCCAATGACCCAGGCACAAAAGCAGGGTTAAAGACTTTGTTGTCCCTGAGTCTTTGAGAACAGGAGGCTAGTCAGCTCGCCTTTGGAGACACTTTGGAACAGTCAGAGAGCTCAGATAGTCAGAAGAGAGCACAGCAGGGTAGCATTCTTCCAGACCAGCACTTCAGCAAACAGCAATCCTTAGCACA
This sequence comes from Lissotriton helveticus, assembly GCF_964261635.1. Classification (NCBI taxonomy): domain Eukaryota; kingdom Metazoa; phylum Chordata; class Amphibia; order Caudata; family Salamandridae; genus Lissotriton; species Lissotriton helveticus. The sequence goes on from NC_136069.1 coordinate 755,138,823, forward strand.
GCAGTGCTTCTTCTTATCAAAGTGGTTTCAGGTCCAGGAAGTACCCAGTTGGTAGGGTCAGAGGTCCAGTACTTATACCCAATTATGCCTTTGAAGTAAGGGTGACTTCAAAGAAAAGTCTTTGAAGTGCACAGAGGTCACTTTATCCTGCCCTGGCTCTAGCCTCGCTACGAGGGGGGGGGGTATGTAGCCCTTTTTGTGTGGTCAGATCTCAGCTTATTCAGGTGTAAGTATGCCCAACATCTCCTTCCCATCCTCTCAGGAAGATACATAAAGTCACACCCAGCCTTCCTTTGTTTGGGACTGTCTAGTGGGAATCCGTAAAGTGAACTATCACCCAGCCTAGCCAATGATCAGAGACAGGCAGAAGACACTATATGGTCAGGAGGAAAATGTCCAACTTACTAAAAGTGGAATTTTCTGAAGGATAACTACAAATCCATTTCCAACATTAAAGAGGATTTGTCATTCCATTCCATAGGTACTAATCATGACAACTCTATCTTCTCGCAAATAGTAATTGCAGCTTACTAAGTGTAATTAGGAACTCACAATATTAACCTATGAGAGGTGTAGGCCTCTCAATATTAAAAAACATGTTTACCAGATTTTCACTACCAGGACATGTAAAAATAGAAATACATTACCTGTCTTTTAAAATTAAATACACTGCACCCTGCCCTTGGGCAGTTCTGGGCCTACCTTAGGGGTGACTTATATGTAGAAAAAAGAAAGGTTTAGGCCAGCGCAGCCACAGACATCACATCCTCCAAGGACCTTTGCAACAAACTCAGCTCCTACTTTCATCTGAAAATCAAGACCCTCTACGACAACTTCAACAAACAGACACCAGACACCAAACCCACTTCTTCCCCCAACAATGACAGCCAACCTACCATCTGCACCTGGACCCCGGTCACCTCCGAAGACACCGGCAAGACCAAGAAAAGCATACAGTCAGGACCCCCGATGGACCCCTGCCCTTTGCACATCTTCCACAGAGCCACCGCCCCCATAGCACCCAAGCTACGACACACCATCAATGTAACTTTCGAATCCGGGAATTTTCCTGATTGCTGGAAATGCACAGATGTCAACTCCCTCCTCAAGAAGCCCTCTGAAGACCCAACAGACCTAAAAAACTACTGACCTATGTCCATCCTCCCTTTGGTGGCTAAAGTCACCACAAAGATCGTCAACATCCAGCTAACAAAATTAATCGAAGAGAACTCCATCCTCGACCGTGCCAAATCCGGATTCCTCACCAACCACAGCACCGAGACCGCCCTCGTCGCCGTCACAAATGACATTGGCATTCTCCTCGACCAAGGCTACACCACTGCCCTCATCCTACTGGATCTCTCTGCAGCCTTTGACACCTTCTCCCACTGCACTCTCACCGTCAGACTCCATGACATCGGCCTAAAGGGAACCGCCCTCGACTGCCTCTGCTCCTTTCTCACCAGCTTAACCCAAAGAATCAGACTCCCGCCCTTCCTCTCCGAACCCACAGAAATCAACATCTACATGGCCCCCCTTGCCATCATCGTCAGACACCATGGACTCAGTATAGTATCCTATGCTGATGATACCCAGCTCATCCTCTGCCTCATTAATGACCCCCACACCACTAGACTCAGCTCCCAGGAAGGAATGACAGACTTTGCATTCTGGATGAGCAGCAGCAGCCTGAGGCTTAACTCGGAGAAGAAAGAAGTCGTCATCCTCGGACCCTCCCCCTCAGTGTCGGATAACACCTGGTGGTCCACCGCCCTCAGCAACACCCACACTCCCACGGACCCCAAAACTGAAACCTCAGCATCATGATCAACTCCTCCCTCACCATGACCCGAACGATCAATGCTGTCACCTACACCTGCTTCAACACCCTCCGCATCTTTCACAAGACCTTCAAATGGATCCACTCCAAATCCAGAAAAAACAAAACCCACGCACTCATAACAACTAACAAGCAGGCTGGACTATGTTAACACCCTCTACGCTGGAATCAACAAATCTCTGCTCCGCAAGCTCCAAGCCATACAGTACACCACAGCCAGACTCGTTCTCGAAATCCCATGACATGAACACATCACCCAACACCTGAGAGATCTCCACTAGCTCCCCGTCAAGAAGAGAGTAACCTTCAAACTACTCACCCACACCTACAAATCCCTCCACAACCACAGACCCCAATACGTCAATTGAAGAGTCTCCTTCCACATACCCATGGAAACCTCCGATCCGCTAACCGTGCCCTTGCCAAAACCCTGCACATCTGCAGAGCCAGAGCGGGTGAAAGAGCTTTCTCCAACATCACAGCAAAGACCTGGAACGAGCACTCGATCAACATCAGAATCTGCCCCTCTCTGCACATCTTCAGGAAGAACCTAAATACCTGGCTCTTCAGCTGACTTGGAGCTCCACCTACCCCCTCCCCCAGTTCTCGACACTCTCACGGGTGAGTAACGTGCTTCATAACTTTCCTGATTGAGGTTGACATGGCATTCTAAAACTGCACACACTGGCTCTGCAGAGGCAGGCCTGAGACATGGCTAAGAGGCTACTTGAGTAGATGGTACAACTAGTGCTGCAGGCCCCCTATTAGCATTTAATTTGCAGGCCCTGGTCACGTGAAGTGCACTTTACTAGGGACTTATAAATAAATTAAATATGCCAATTGGGTAGGAGCATATGTTAGTATGCTTAGAGAAGAGAGTAAATACACTGTAGCACTGTTTAGCAGTGATAAAGGGCTCAGAATCCTAAAGCCAACAAAAAGCGGTATGAAAAAGAGGAAGGCAAAACGTTTGGGGTGACCACTAAGAAATGGCAATTTTCCAAAAGTGTATCCCTATTCCAGTGTCAGTGTAATCAAATCCACACTCAGGGATTATGTCTCCATGTGCCAGAGCTATTTGGTTTGCCAGTGTCTTCCCATTGAGGTTTATGTCTCACTATTCATTCTCAGTTACTTTGTACTCCTGTGGTAGTTTCTCTTTCTGTATCTGTGACATATATTTTAGGAGATCAGCCCACCATTTCCTTTTGGTTAATTGTCAAATATTTGGATGGATGTTGGGGAATAATGTCAGTGTGTCATTGCCACCATTTTTCTTTTCTGTGCCCCTGATTCCTTGCTTGTGACTGTCGGGTTTCATGTTTGTGCACTCGCCCCTATTTTCATACTTATCCTCACATTATTTATATAGTTGATGACTTGTAACTTGATGTCTCTCCTGGTCTCTATGTGCTTGTGTCCTATGATATAGTTGGCATTGTGTATAATTAGGGCTTTCTTCTGACTCCACTAGGTGAGTGATGTTTGTGGGCAGGTTCTTTGAGCAGGCAAGACAAATACAGGTTTCAAGGGACATGTTTCTAAATGCTGTGTGGTCCTTGAATAAAGCAGAGGTGGGCAGGAATCTCGTTCCATAGTGCTATGACAAAGACTACTGAAATTAACAAAATCTGTTGTGGCCATACTCCAACAGACCATTATCAACGAGTACAGTTGTGTACATTGACCCCAATGGTGCTCCAAGAGTCTATCAGTGCCAGGTTGTCAGCAGTTGACATCACAGAACATAATGATTCAGCCTAAAAGCATGTGCTGAGGTACCCTACCAACCAGTAAACCCACAAATTTCTTCACTAACTGACTATGCTGTTGAGGTTTATAGTTTGTCTAGGGTTTGCAGACTTGGCAAGAGTGGCATGCACCTATGCTTCTTGGGCATGGAGCAATGTGGAGCACTAGCCACATGGCTGCATAAGAAAAGAACCATTTTGTCAGAATTTCATTTGAAGTGGCTCTTGATTATTAGGAGCTTGAACATATGGAAAGAGTTTGACAGGCTGTGGGTATTTTTTGAGTCAAGAATCACACTGTGGAACTGCACCATTGATTAAATAGTAGCATATTAGGCCGAATGAGTGAGTAAGCACAATATAGGCATTCAATAGAGGTGTAAAGAATTTCAAGCGTTAAGGGTCACTTTATAGGCATTAAATAAAGGTGGGAAGAGTTTCAAGCTAAAAGTACTACACTACAGTGTGTGGTAAATCTCAGAGGAGAAAAGTGTCAGTGTTCCGTTTGTGATCTGTCTGTGAGGGAAGAATTTGAATGTGACTACAAAAAAGCTTTTCACACAGAGATGATAGTAAACAACACCAAGGTGGAAAGAGGAGATTCAGATGATTTCAGAATCTTGTATACACTGGTCTTCGATTATGTATGGATTGTATTGTGTTATTTTTGGTGAACGCCCTTAATATCAAATTTAAAATATCGATATGACATAATATCGAGTTTTAAATATCGAATGTCCCAAAATATCGAATGTCAGTATATAGAATGCCAAAATATTGTTTTTTTTTTGTTTTTTTTAAATATCGAGTTCAAAATATCGTAATGAGAAAATATAGTTATTTTGTACAGGTAGGTAATATCGAAAATCATAATATAGGATGTAAAAAATATTGAATTTTTAAAATATCGAAATGTAATGAAAGTAATAATAATAATGTAAAAATAGTGTAAATAATAATTGTAAAATATTTTTAATACATGTATTGTAATATAAATTTTAGTAGCGGGATGTTGGGTTATTAGGGGATAAGGGTGGGGAGTGTTTTAAAAATGTTAAAATAAATAATATGTTTATGCAAAATATTTAATGTTGATAGTAAATGTATTTTTATGAGCTATTAAGAATTTGTAATATTTTTAAACATTTTATTTGTAATATAAATTTTAGGAGTGGGATGTCGGGTTATTAGGGGATAAGGTGGGGAGTGTTTTAAAAATGTTGAAATAAATAATATGTTTATGTAAAAAACTAATTGTTGAGAGTAAATGTATTTTTATGATCTATTAATATTTTGTAATATTATTATAAATTGTATTTTTACTATACATTTTAGTAGCCGGATGTTGGTTTATTAGGGGATAAGGGTGGGGAGTGTTTTAAAAATGTTGAAATAAATATTATAAAATTCCTAATTATGAATTATTGTGAGTATACAAATTATTTTTAATTATAAAAGAAATTGTTTGTAATGTTTAGATTTTAAATTAATCATAAATTTGAAATTTCATTTAAAATGTTATATTATTAATGTATTTTGGATATTTAGTTCTTGTTTGTTAAGTAATATTTTTAATACATTTGTGGTTTTAATATTGTTACATTCTATTTTGTAGTGGGATGTTGTTTAGTAAATGTATAGAGGTAGGCTGTGTTTTAAAATGTGTTAGAAATAGCTGACATTTTAATTAATAATTACATTTTGACAGATTAAATGAAAAGTAAAATACAACAATAAATAATTGTGAAATTATTTATCATTTTTAACATAAATTATATATATTTTGAGATAAAAATAATTAATAGAAATTATGACATTTAGGGGCCGATTCCGATCTTGGTCGGAAGGGCACCGAATCGGGTTCGGCATTAGCGGGTTGAATTCGGAGGCTGAATTTCCATCCGGTTCGTACACGGGCCCGAACGTCGAAGTACAATGCGAACAAGCGCAAAATCTCCATCCGAATCATTTCTGGGCCTGAACCGCTCCTTACGTCTCCGCCGTAAGTTAAGTGTGGTGCGCAAAGGAGGTGAATTCTGACCGAGCCAGTACGATGCTCGATTCGAACAGCCGGATCGAGTCGGAGCTTCCGGCTCACAATAGCTCCCATAGTTGGACTTTGGGGGTCTGCATCGGACTCCCTGTTACCCGCAGCCTTACGACTCGGACACAGAGGGAGACCCATGGGTCTCCCCAACACAGCATGTACGGTGTTGATGGCACCAACGCGTACGCACTGTAGAGGGCGCACATGTCTGCAACATACCCAATCAGTCATTGGGAGCCCATGTATGCATCCTACGATTGGCTCCCATTGACTTCTATGGGAGTCCGACCGTACCGAGTCCGACAGTATATGGCCACATTGTACTCGCTCGGTCGGACCGCAGGAGTCCGGCTCGGTCGGAAAACATCCTGGATCCGGCTCGGTCGGAGTGCTTTCCAACTGAGATCGGAAACGGGCCTTTACTGGTTATATATTTAAAATATTTTACATTAAGAAGTGTATAAGTAAAAATCTACAATTTTGAGAGTAAATTAATCTATGACAATTAATTGTAAATTGTTATATCAATTATTGATAACTATTTTTCTTCAAAATAAGACATAAATATGTTTTATTACTATCCTGTACCTTGCTTGATTTAATGCTGACTGGAGTTTGAATAGTAAATTATATTTATTTACTATCCAGCACCTTCCCTGATTTAATGTAGACTGGAGTTGGAATAGTAAATTATATATATTTACTACCCAGCACCTTCCCTGATTTAATGCAGACTGGAGTTGGAATAGTGAATTATATATATTTACTACCCAGCACCTTCCCTGATTTAATGCAGACTGGAGTTGGAATAGTAAATTATATATATTTACTATCCAGCAGCTTCTCTGATTTAATGCAGAGAGTAGTGGGAATAGTACATTAATTTCAATTAATATATTTTTTTGATAAGTAATAGCTTTGGGGGGGTATTTTTTTGATGTTTCATAGTATTTTTGATAAATGTTTTTTTTATGAATAGTTAAGAAAAGTAGAAATATTGTGAAATATTCAGACATTGAAATTTGATGGCAAATCATATAATTATGAAGATATATGTTCAACATTTTTATAACATTTATTTTTTCATATACATTTATGATACATATTATAACGTTTACAATATATTTTCATTCATATATACTTTATACATTGTTATGTTTATTAATAGCTGTGTAGATCATTTGTAACATAAATTAGAACATTTTTTATTATTGTCAAAAATATATTTTTCATACAAAATAATATCGGTACATTAAGTAACAGTAAATTTTTTTAATCTTTCACATTTTTAATGTAACATACAAGTATAGGTTAACCTAATATTGCATTTTAATATTCTTATTTTTCATCACATTTTTACATATATACAGCATTATTTTTTATTAACATTATTAATATGTGTATTATTAATAATATTAATAATTACATTCTTTCTATTTTCATTTTTGTTATGAAAGGAATATTGCATTTGTCTGTAATTGAATTTAGTAAAACATAACATTATTTGATAGTACTTTTTTTATATATACACAACATATTTTTATTTATATTATTAATATATTTGTATTAATAGATTTAATAATTACATTATTTACGTTTTTTTCCAGTAAAGGTATGTATTTAATTTACATTTTGATATATTACATTAATTTATTTGCAGTGTTGTTAGTAATACAATTTATTTTTAATAATAATAATTAATATATGTGGTATATTATTTACTATTATTAATTACAATGTTATACAAGTATTACAATATTTGTTGTTAATTTATACAAATGTATTACATTTTTTGAAAATATAGTTGTTTATTTTTTGGTCAGTTTATTTTTTGTTTTACTTTGTTCAAAGTTTACATTTATATTTATGCAGCCATTTTTGTTTAGGGGGACTACTTTTCTAACCGCTTACTGTCATTTTGGGTCATTTCTCTGGGGATCAGATCGCGGTTGGGAGCTGTGTCGCTTGGAGCCAGGTAAGAGTTATTTTTCTTCATTTAAACTAAGTTTTAATATATTTTGAATGTAGTTAGGCGGTATGTAGTGTATTTAGACTTTGGTAGTTGTGTTTTTGGTGTTACTTAGGTGTATTTTACGTTATGTTAATTTTTAAGTACGTTCAGTTTTTGAGGCCTGGTGTTTCGAGTCTAGTATATGTAAATAGGTGTATGTGTATGGTTTTAAAATGTTATTAAAAGTGAGGGAAATGTAATTTATTTATATTTTTATATGTTTTATATTTTGTAAAATATTTATATTTTGTCAATATATTTTTATTATTTTATCAATTGTATATATTTGACAAATTCAAATCATTCTTATGTTGTGTTTTGGATGTAAATGTTTTAATTCATCTTCACATTACATTTAAAGGATGCTTTTTGCAATTAGGGAGAGGTATTCTAGCCTCTAGCTGTAGGATAGAGGGTGCCTTTGTAAAAGCTCGTACATTTTATTTGTTTGTTTGGTTAGTTTTGGTCCAATAAGTGTTATGGATTGTAGCATCCTTAGTTCTTGGTAACTTTGCTCTTTTTGGATACTTTCTAGTAATTTTTGAAGTGTGGATGTACCTCTCCCTGTTGTTGCCTGGAAGGCGTTATGCCATCCTTCAACGGCGTTGTTACTTTTTGCTTCCTTGTTTAGGGTACTAAGGTAGACATTCCACCATGGTATGTGGTTCTTTGGTAATCTTCTGTGACCTGATCGGCGTAGTCTACCTACCCATGTGTCTTCGAAGTAATCAAGTAATGGGCTTCATTTTTCCTCATTTCTCTTGTAGTATGGACTCTCTATTAGTAAGTTATAGTGTTCTGCTACGTCAGTCACAGGAACATAGGCCAGGGCTATAATTATTTTTTATTTGTTATGCTACGGTGCTATCTGTTATGTATTCTACACTAAGGGGCTGATTCTGATGCAGGTTGGAAATGCTTCCCGACTGAATCAGGTTGGATATGGTTTCCAACCCACTCGGATCGGGACAGTCCGACCGACGGAGTACAATGCATCTGGGTGCTTCCCGATACGATTTGGTTGGACTCCCATTGACTTTAATGGGAGCATATGTTCCTAACCGCATCATAGTTGGGGCCTGGGTCATTCCCGAAACTATTTGGAAGAAGCAAATGCCATTAGGAGGCCTTCCTAACCGCATAAGAATCAGGCCCTAGGTGGGAAAGCTTTCCAACCCGCATCAGAATCAGGCCCTCATTGTTGACTTTTGGAGAAATCTCCACAGGCACTGATTAAAATGATAGTAGCATCCTTGTACAGATGAAATGGGGTATGTTTTTTAAAATTGCAGTAATCATGGCTAATTCAAAGTCCATAATTATTTGTGGGAAGTAATTTGGATTTTCTGATTTTATTTTATTGAAAATTTCCAGAAAGGTACTTTGGGACGTATTTAGGAGTAAGCAGTAGATGAAGGGAATATTAGTGTTTTGGTATATGCCATGTACTGTAGAAAGTTGATAAAATGGCTTTGGACAGATTTTAAATGTGCCATCTATCTTCCAGGTTTTGCATTGTTGGAGTTTTGTTAAGTTATTTGCAGTGGCAAATATTATTATATGTTTTACAGAGTTGTTATTGTGAAAGAAAATAAATGGATCTTTGTTGTGGGTAATGCTTAGTTCCGTTGGGATGTTTACCTCTTGGAAAGTTTTAGGGATAGACAGGGTAGTAGTTGTTTTTCTTTTTTTTCTATTATCACTTTTTTGAGGCATCAATTGATGGTAATTGTCCTGATGCATGTTGGGGTATTTGTTGTAGCTGTTCTTTTAATATTTGAGTAGTGTGTTTTTCTGGGCCACTACTTGCTTCTTTGATGTTTTCTAAAGATTCTCTAATTTCTATTTCAGTTATGTTTGGGGGGTGGTTATGCTCAATGACAGATACAACAGTAGTTTCGTGAGTTATGGCCATTCCGTAGCATTTGTTTGAATAGTATTTGCTAAATGTTCAGAAGACTTTTAAGTCTTTCTGCTTTTTTGCATATATACATAACCCATGTAACATAGGAGCATTTTTCCCTTTTGTGATTCTTTGAATTGTGCGCCTTCAGTTATGTTTAGTGCTGTAGAGAATGTAGATATAAATAAGTTATCATGATGCAGTAAAATATTAATTTTACAAATATATACATTTGTTGATATACTTACAATGTTGATGTAGATGTTGACAAGATTTTTCTTTTGATAGTTGTTTGTTTTTTGTTGGTAGAAGGTATATCTGTTGATATAATAAGAAAAAATGGTAAGTTAATTTGAAGCATTTGTTGTAGGTGATATGGCAATTGGGAACATGTTTGTTTTAATTAGCTACATTATTGGTATTTTTTAAGTATTTATTTTATATACTTACTTTTTGATTTGCTTTCTTTTCTTAGTTGTTGTAGAGAGGTATTGTTGTGTTTGTAAGAATCTGTAATGAAGATATAAATAAATGAAAGTATATTTTAGTTGCATCTCATTTAGGACATTTTAGCAATATTAATGTTGTACAAAAGATTATTTGCTTACTTTTTGTTTAGCTTTATTTTCTTACTTTTTGTAGATAATTCTTCTTGTGGCAGGAAGAATCTGTAGTGTAGATATAAATAGATGAAAGTATATTTTAGTTTAATTACATTTTGTTGTATTTTTAAGAACATTTTAGCACTATTAATGTTGTACAAAAGATTATTTACTTACTTTTTGGTTAGCTTTATTTTCTTGCTTGTTGTAGAAAATTATTCTTGTTGTTGGAAGACTCTGCAGTGGATATATAAATAAATGAAAGTATATTTTAGTTTAATCTTATTTTTTTGTATTTGTAAGAACATTTTAGCACTATTAATGTTGTACAAAAGATGATTTACTTACTTTTTACTTGGCTTTATTTTCTTGCTTGTTGTAGATAATTCTTCTTGTAGCTGGAAGAATTCTGTAGTGGAGATATAAATAAATGAAAGTATATTTTAGTTTAATCTCATTTAGTTTTCTTTTTAAGAACGTTTTAACAATATTAATGTTGTAACAAAAGATTATTTAGTTACTTTTTGTTTACTTTTATTTTTGTACTTGTTGTAGATAATTCTTCTTGTGGCTAGCAGAATCTGTAGTGGATGTATACATAAATTAAAGTATATTTTAGTTTGATATAATTTAGAAGCATTATTTAGTGTTTTTTAGCACTATAAAGTTTCATAAAAGATGATTTACTTCTTTTAGTTTAAAGTTTTCTTTAAAAATGGAGTCTTGTAATCAGGAAATAAACTGGTAGCATTTCCTCTTCTGTTTTCTTTTGCTGTTGAAGTGGAAAAGAGTAACATTTTTTGGGGCTTCTATGCTGTTGTTTTAATTAGTTAGTTTCTGGTATTGGTTATTTTTGTTTGTGCTACATTTTGATTTGTTGTTGTGTTTAGTTTGAATTTTTGTTTTTGGTGTTTCCATATATGTAAGATGCTAACTAAGTCATAGTAATTTATTTTAAGTATATGTTACAGTTTAGATAATATTTATAAATAATGTATTATTATATTTTTTGGTGTTTATTTAGTAAAGTATTTATTTATTTTTCTTTTTAAGTATTATTAGTCAATATTATATATTTTGGCGTGAATGTGTTTTAAAAATATTTATTTATATGTATTAATTGTATTTTGTATGTTTGCGTCGTAAATATGTGTGTTTTATATGAATGTATATGTGCTAAAGGAAGCCAAGAAGATGAGAGGCCTGGATGAGGGCAGCTTGCTAGCTACAATAGCGGCCGGCATTGGAGGAGTGGATGAAGGCAGCTCGTGTCAGTTCCCTTACCAAGTCGGAGGATAGGGCAGCACAGTGAAGAGAGGCCTGGCAGGACGGCAACTCCCCAGCTGGGGCGAGCGGGCTCCCGAGAAGAGCAGAGCCGCTGACCGGGCCGCGGTGCTGGAGAGGCCCTCGCGTCTGCTCAGATGAGGCCTTCAGGGTGGACACATGGCGCCCGTGAAGAACTTGGGCCCCAACAAGGGCCCTGACAATGGTGCCCACCAAGCCGCATAGAAGTGAACCTCTGGAGCAAAAAGAGCAGGTTGAGAGAGACCCCCGCGGATGGAGCAGAGCAGGGGAAACAACATGTAGGGCTTATCGCTCCCAACCAGGCAACCCACATCCAGTAGAGGAGCACGCCGCGAGACCTGCACCTTAAAGAACAATGTAAGACACGCTGCAGTGGGGAAAAGCGGTATCAGAGACTGTAGGGCACGTCGGACAGCTGGGTCTCTCCCATCCAGAACCGGGAGAAGGCTAGCCTCACAGTAAGAGAAATGGACATCAGGAGGACTGCACTCAATGGGCAGAATGACTCACCATTGCGGGAAGGGTCCCCATGGCCGCACTAGTGTTGGGGCATACCCAGGGGCCCCTCTGAGACACCAGGATCCTAATAGGGGCCATAACTCCAGTGCTTTTCAAGCAACAGAATGGCGATCATTGGCGCCTGTGAGAGGGAGTCTCTCCCCCCACCCCCTGGCAAGAGAAGGATCCAAGAGGATGCACCACACAGGGCATAAGAGGCCCCACCAAGCAACCAGCATCCAAACCGGGAGCAGGCAATGAGGTTCTCGCCCCGAAAGCAAGGTGAGAGCCATGACCACATGTTGAGGAGGCAACCGCCACCATAATTGCGACCATACAGCCCACTGCCCTCGGGACTTCCCTAAACAACCTCTCCTGCAGACTTGCTCTTATACACTGCTGAACTTCAGTAGGTAGCAAAGGGCCTATACACACAGCGCGGTCGGTGTCCTTGGCCCTCCCGCCTTCAGGAACAGACAGGTCAGCACCCCGAGGCAAATCAAAACCATTCTATGAAAGATATGCTCATAAAGCGAACCTAACCCCCTCGGCAGAACCCCCTGCACTCTCCAGAGGACCCCCGCTCCAGTGTGAGGATGAAGGAGGGAATGCACCGATCACCAGGTCATACATGGAGACTCTGGGCCCGATTCACAGAACTAACTTAAGACAAAATCCTAAACTTACTACTTTTGGTATTCACAGAAGTTAGGATTTTGTCTTACATTTGTCTTAAGACAGACTTAAGTTAGGTTTTTGTCTTAAGGTAGTTCTGTGAATCGGGCCCCCTGTTCTTGTCTCTGAGTGAGGACTTCCAGTTAATTAAGAGAGACTTGGTGAAGATCTACAGGGGGTTCAGAAAGAGATATTGGAAATGGGGGACCGGGGGATGCCCTAGAAAACCACAAGATCACCAGAGATGAAGACATTGAATAGCTCAGACAGGAACTCATTTGCCTCACGGACCAACAGATAGACCTGCAGTCTCACGTCGAGGATCTTGAAAACAGATCAAGACAACAACATTCAAATTCAGAAAGCACCAACGGCTGCAGAGGCAGGAAATGTGAGGGAAAACATGACAGAGCTCTTTGCACATTTACTACCTCTGGACATTTTAGCATGTGTTCACAGCTTCCCCCTGAAGGAGCGCATTCTCCAGAAGGTGAGGGATACCAACCCGGTTCACTATCATGGCCACCCAATCCAACTCTTTCAGGAGTTCTCAGTCCGAGCGAGTGAGGAACCGGGGCCCTGACAGAGGAGGGAGTGAACTGGTTGAGAGAGGTGGGTCTGATTGACCTCTGGAGGGTCTTGCATCCCCAAACCGAGGACAATTCCTTCTTTTCACATGCTCATAATTCATATGCCCATCTGGTCTACTTTCTGATGACTCAAGACATACAGCAACTCAAAGGGTCAGTGGAGATCGAGCCAGACCTCTTTAAGACCACTAATCTCTCATACTGGAACTGCATAATCCCAGCCAGAGGGAAATGAGGCAAAAATGCAGACTCCAAAAGACTCTGTTGCAAACACGAAGGTGGTCATACAGAGCCAAAAAGCGATTATATTCAGCTTGACGACACTCCCGGCATCTCCACATCTACCCTATGGGACGCCTTAAAAGCAGTCATTCAGGGAGAAATCATAGCAATCTTTGCAGCCGAAAATCGCCAACGTAAGGCAAAAAGGCTGGAACTCCATGAGCAGGTCAGAGAATTAGATTATATGCGCCATCGCACAAGAGCCCCAGGATATGGTGTCAGTTAACACCACGCAGAAACAATTGGCGAGCCTTTACCTGGATAAGGCCAGGTACTCTCTTCTATGGCTAAAACACTCTTTTTATATAAATGGGAATATATGCAGAAGGCTCCTTCTGACCAAACTTCAAGCACAGAAACAGTCCTCTAGAGTGGACTTCCTCCTATCAGGAGGCAGAGAGGTGATAAAAGGAGCACCCAAATAGTGGCTCAATTCAGGGATTTCTATGCATCCCAGGACTCCGAGCAGACTTTCCCTCCTGATGCCCCTTCTCACAATCTACTTTCAGCGGTGACTACCCACCTGACTGAATCTCAAGTGGCATCTCTGGATGACCCTATTCACATTGAAGAGGTAATTTCCGCTATTTCTAGACAGAAGGCTCTGAAATCCCCAACCTGGACGGCTTTTCCTCTGGGTTCTATAAAACCTTCTGCTCAGACCTATCTCCAATTCTCACACAACTCTTTAATGATATTGCGTATTAGACTATCCTCCCGCTCTCAATGCAAGAAGTACTGATAGTTGTCATCCCCAAACCTAGAAAGGACAGATGCCTTTGCCCTAACAACCGCCCTATCTCATTCTGGAACACGGACGTAAAGCTATTTACGGGTATCTTGGCTGCCCATCTGAATCCCTTTATGTAAGGACTGTTAAGCCCAGACCAGGCTGGGTTTGCACCACAGAGAAAAGCTGCAAACAATACTAAATGGCTACTACATATCATTGACAATTTACATCGAGGGAAGGGGTCTAATATGCCACTTTCAGTTGACGCTGAGAAAGCACTTGACCGGGTTCACTGGCCATTCTGGAAGCAACATTGGCACATTGTGGGCTAGGGGAATGCTTCCAAGCATGGGTACTGAGCAGCTATAGGTCTCCAATGGCCGCGGTGAAGGTGAACGGACACGGCTCCGACAATTTCCCTATATGTCGGGGTACTAGACAGGGCTGCCCTCTCTCTCCCGTCCTCTTTGTCCTATACAAAGAACCCTTTGCGCAACGAGTGAGGGCCATCCTGGCATCAGAGGAATCCCCCTTGGAGGAGAGGAACACTGGATCAGTCTGTATGCAGACAACATAATGGTTATACTTGAGAACCCCAAGAGAGCCTGCCCTACTTCCTAAGAGAGATGGAGGAACTAGGTGTGGCCTCCGGGATCCGCATGAACATTCATAAGTCTCAGGCTCTCAACATCCCAGTTCCCCAGGCAACAGTTGAGAATTTTGACTAAAATTACTTCTAGACTTTCTGCTCCTAGCATATTTAGATACACAAGCTTATGGTACAATCAAAACGTTCCTTTGCTGCATTCTCAAGCGTTCTTCATACAAAACAATGGGCTTAGTATCAATTAGAGTTGGTGGGCCACTTATTTTACGGACATCATATACATTCATTTGAAGAGTCTGAGTTGGATTATTTCATTCCATACACAGAAATTCAGTTGGGACAATTTCTTTGTACAAAAGCCTGAAAAGAATGTTAGGTTTAATAGTATTCAATTAATTGAATTAGTTAAGATCTCGAGCAAGAATGACTTGATTGGCAGGCTGTGTAACCTATTATTGGAATGATTGGAAGCCCATATAAGCTACTCTTCCAATGATTGGTAGTCTGTATGAGCTATTATTGCAAGGTCAATCATACTGTTTTTTAGTTCTAGCTCATAAATGCGATTATTAAGGATAGTAACACACATGCTATACAATGTTCTATTAAGCTCAGAAATTAATGTCTTACTATTTCAAGGCTAAAAACATATCACTCTAAAGTGATTCCAAACATATAATATACACCCAAAAGACTTTTTGAGTAGGGCTGATGTTGTTTGAGAGTACCATCTTTTTTGTGGTATTCACCCTGATTTTTCGCTTCTCATGTTGAAGCTGTTATTTCTAGCCCTATGACTTCACACTTTGCTTCTGCTACCCAGTGGTAAGGTGCTTACGGTTCCCCTTTTAAAGCTGGTAAAATTGGCACATACCATATTGGCACATTTATAAGTCCCCATTAAATGTACACTTGCCTATGACCTGTAAATGAAATGCTACAAGTGGGCTGCAGCACTCACTGTGCCACTGACTAAAGTAGCGCTGTAAAACAGGTCTCCAGGCCTGCCCCTGTAGCCTGAGTATGCAATTTTAAACAGCTATTTTACCCTGGAATTTGCCAGGTCCAAATCTTCATTTTTTAATAAATATAAGTCACCACTGAGGTAGTCCCTAAATGCCCATAGGGAAGGGTGCATAGTATTTAATACATCAGGCATGTGTATTCCAATGTCTTTTTTCACTCTGCAAGACTATCCCTTCCAAAGGAAATCACTGGCTTACACACTATGACAACTTACAGTGCTTAGTTTCAGTTTTGGAGCACTTACAAATATAGTTCATTTTAATAGTAATTTAAAACCCAATTTAATGGTCAATTGGATTTTATAATATTATTTTAGAATGCCACTTTTAGCAAGTTGTCATTTTCCTGTCTACGGGCCTTATTAAGAGTCTGGAGGTCCACGGTCTGCCAGACTCATCGCAGTGGTCTCCCGACTGCCCTATCACAACGAGTGGTTGGGCTGCCCTGGGACCACTTCATCCACCTCACCCGGCAGGTATCACCATTCCCTGGCAGTTGGTTGGCGGTCCTGAGGCCACAATATTCTTGGCGGGCCATTGCAGCTCACCAAGCATATTACGAGTTTCCTCACTGCCATAATTTTCATGTGTGGCGGTGAGGAAACAAAGGAGGCTCTACAGGACCCCCTTGTGTGCCTCAAGGCATATGGATGCACACAGGAGGGCACAACATGTGCCCGCCTGTGTGCAAGCACACCAGTACCTGCACAGCATGGACTACTGCACTCCATTCCATGCAGGTACTGCCTTTGACATTCTCATTTCGGTGCCTTTTTCATTGGTACTGCCCTGGAAATGCCAAAGAACAGCCCACCAGACAGGGTAAATCTCTTAATCTAGCAGGTGGTTCAAACTTGGCTTTGGCAGAGCAGGGAGGCCCCATTCCCACACTGCCAAACTCATAACAAAGTCTTAAGCCAAAAGGCCTTTATGCCAATGTCACCTGACTGCAGATAGCTCTCCTCTGGTGAGATATGGATTGCTCCCAGAGAGTGGAGATAGCTGTTCTATGGAGATGTGTTGTCTTCTTTGGTCAGGATGGCCTAGGCGTATGTGCCAAGCCGTTTCCTGATCCTCAAAGGATGCCTAGGCTGACAATGGCAGGTTATAGTTCACATCTAGTCCTGTCTCCCTATTATATTGCAAGTCAGATTGATTCCCAACCCAGTGGGAGGTGAAAATCCCCTAGAAATGGTTTGGAGTGAGGGCTTGCCCCTTATAATAGCCACATCTCTGAGTTTGGAGTGAGGGTTTGCCGCTTATCATAGTCAAACCTGTGTGTGGGCGCAAGGAGCTCTGATCAGGGGAAGAAGGGTTTTGCCCCGTTGTATTTAGGTAGAGACAGGCATTGCCAGAGATTTTACAGTAAAACACTGTAAATGATGCAAAAGTGGGCAGGATCACCAATGGGAACTTTTACCCCACTGGTTTGGGAGTGGCCAGGAGTTTCCCCAACCAAAGGCTTGCACTGTGCTTGGTTGTGGCATTCATTGTACCCTCTTTCTGGGCCTATGGCAAAACAGAGCGGACTGGACCTGCTGTCTGCGAACTGAAATGAGCCTTCATAATTCGACCTGTTTTCCCTTGTATACCCAGGACAATGAAGTGATCTCCAATGGCCATAAGCTTGAACTCCTATTTAGGCTACAGGGACACAACCAGCTGCCTATTTCATGTATTCCCAGCTGAGCATTTCTAACTAACCTGCCCAGGACCCTGCTGCTGGCCTGTGCTAGAGTGAGTCTTGACCCCCAAAGTGGTGTTTCTAAGGTCCAGGACCTTTGAATAGTATCAAAGTGCACTTCTCCTGAAGTTTCCTGGAACTTTTGCCAACTCTTTTTCTCTGAGAACCAAAGGGGGACTGGGACCAATCTGTAAAGCCGACACGACGAAGGCGCATCACCACTGGGCCAAAGATTGAGGTTTCTCCTGCTACATTCTTCTCAGCAGCAGCAACCCTAAAACAGTGGGATCCCATAAAGGAGGTGTTTGAACCCAGAAGGCCCTCCTCAGCTATAGCCTGTAGCTTTGCCTCACTGTAAAAGCCTGGGCTCCAAAAAAGTGACTAAATCTGAAGGAAGAAATCTTCACTGGGTAAAGGCTCATAAAGTACCCAACTGGTGAGGTCCTTCTCTGAGCATAAAATTCAAATGTATCCTACTGTGACCTTTCCAATCAAAAGAAAACAGCTTCAACATGTTCCCATTCAGCGGCTATCCAATGACAAGGAACCCTTTTTGGCCACAGCCTGCTGCCTTTGTCCACTGAAAATTACTGACTTGTATTCCAGAGACTAAGTCCAAAGGTATAGCTTTTCACTTGGACAAAGCTGGTCCCTGTATCTGACACATGCTCCATTGTGATCAGCCTTAAAACTTACCCTTCTTCTGCTCAAGCACAACCAGATGACAGTGGTTGGTCATTCACGCTTTGTGGCACTTTTTTTAACCTTAAAATTAAACAAAATCATAATTCTGATTCTATTTGTTCGATTTTTGTTGTGTTGTCATTTTAGTTGCTAATATTTACTCTATTTTTCTAAATTGGTTTGAGATTTTTCTTGTGTTTTCGCTTGATTAATGTTTGAGCACTACATAATTGCTTTACACATTGTCTCTGAGTTAAAGCTGACTGCTTTGTGCCAAAATGCCAGAGGGTGGCCTCAGGTTTATTTAGTGATTTTTGGGTTTTCACCCCCCTCAATTAATACTCCAAGCTCTTACAGCTGGCAATAAAATTCAGCTTATTTTCAATGTGGCCTTTCTTCAGTGATACAATATATTATTGTCACATATCATTAAATACACAAGTATTTAGGAGCTGAGACTTGGTGAAATTTCTAAACTAGTTTGATTTACAGTTGTTTCTACTCTAGAGTCTATCATTTTATACTTTTCAGTGGCACTACCGTAAGAATATACTGGTGCTGTATTTTTAATGATCTTGACTAGGCCTGGGCGTGGAATTCATCAGAGTTGCTGAAAAACTCCACGGAGTTTCACGAACAGGTGGAGTAGGACCTCCCAAGTGTGAAGCTTGGCTTGCGGTCTAAAATGCAGCCACCCCAAAGTATCCAACAGGAGTCCAGCAGGTAATATTAATTTTTGGAATACAAGTTAACGTCTTTGGTGGAGTTTCAATACAAAAATTGCATTAAATACTTTCCACGCCGGAGAGTCAAACTGTCTTGACACCTTCTCTGATAAACCCAAACACCAGCCCCAGGGCTCCTAAACTCCCAAGAGTATCCCAAGTTATTTGCCATCCTCTGTTTGCTCCCCTCTCCCAGCAGAATGTCGTTGCACCCTAGAGGGCCGAAGAGACAAACAGCATGAAAGGGCCAGTCCCTGAGGGGAGTCAGGAGCTTAGTTCTCATCTCTAGGTAGGGAGAGATGGTATCCCTGGATAGATATCTGTCTCTCTCCCCTGGACGGCAGCTTCTGTTGATTCCGGTTCCTCGATGAACTTTGAAGGCCTCATTATTGCATTTGAAATGTTTGTAAAGCAGGCAAAGAGCACTTAAAACCCCAAATTACACAAAAACAGGATATTACTTCAATTTCCAGTGTTAATTCACCCCCTTGAGGCAGTACGTGATCTTGCTCAAATCAGTTTATCTCCAAATCCCTCACTTCTATTAATTTCAAATGGGAATTATTTAATTGGTAGCTTGCCTGGAATTAGGTGCCATTCATTCTACCATTAAATTAGAAATTGGGCAGTTTCGAAGGTACATGTCATCCCTACTTTCTGGCAATCTGTGTATATGTTGGTGAATCCAAACACAACCTCTCGGACAGAGTCTGACACACACATGATGATCCTACAAGTTCTCTGCTGACTGAAACAATTAATTACAGACCTGGGATATCATACAAAGTGCTGACTCCTGATTTTTCCCCCACATCATTGAATCATGCTGCTGTAGTATGCCTGGCATTTGGAAATAAAATCAAAGCCAAGCCAATTTTAAGTTTGAATGGTGTATTTGGGGATTACGTATGTATGCAAGATGTCATTCCAGTACACTGAACACATACCACAGTAGCTTTCTTCTCGAAGAGCACGTGCCACGCTATAAATAACAACACATGTTATATCTCAACAGTTTAAGTGTACAATACAAATTCATTCATTTTATGCTCAGTTGGTCCTATTAACATTGTTGTGAGAGGGTAACATTAACCAAAGGCTCTATGCATTCACTTCTAAGTTAAAAGTGCAATTAATGGAAAAGGTGAAGTGTCTCTATATACTGACAGCTTGATTCTGCTGGAACTGGGAGGGAATCTTTGCCACAGTCGCAAGTGATTTGTCAGCTTCATTGGTGCAGAGTATCTATAAGGGGGCTCCTTGTGTGAGTAGTGCTGCTTACCTGCATGTGTGTAATGAGCGATGGCTGCGCACCCTCTGTCACGGATGTATGACATTACAACGCATGGTTTTACCACGCATGCCTTTACATCGCAGTTTTTACAACGCATGCTGTTACAACGCATAGCGTTAAGGGGTGCTGGATAGTGAATAGTTTAATTTACTATTCAACTCCAGTCCCCGTGGATAGTAGGGAAGGTGTTGGATAGTAAATTAAATCAATTCCCTATCCTAGAGCGCCCCCCAGTGCTATGCATTGTAATAACATGCGTTGTTTGTTTGTTTGTTTAAACTTTATTTCGGCTAACATTAGCCATAAAAGCACAAGATAAAAGAAACATTACATTTAGTTAATAACTCCATAGTCCATTTACAAAAATTTTGGGAAAAGAGGATACACAATTTATCAGCTGTATAAATTATGCCCTAAAAATATACATTTTACTTCATAAATATAATAAAATTTGTTTAAAAGCCAGTTTAAAATATATTAGCAGCACTTAATATTTACAAGCAGAAATTAAATAAACGGTTCAATTGCACTATAGTTTGAGCCCAGCCTTCTTCCTGATTAGGAAAACATTATATAGGAACCTAGATATGCAAAACACAATCACCTGTGTGGTATTGGTCTTCAATATGCGGTCAGCATCTTTACAAGACCTAACACCCATATTCCTGCATAAGGGTCTAATCCAGCGAGCGTTGTAATAGTTGCGTCGTAAAGGCACTGCGTGGTAAAAGTTACGTTGAAAAGGATGTTCCCCCTCTGTCACCCACCCGATAACAATCACTTTACCAGTTTTAATTAGGGTAGCCTAGTGACGAAGCTGGAAGACGGCACAAGGACAGAGGAGCAGGAGCGCAGCTGAATGCCTTAATTTACAATTCAGCTAAACGTGCAATTGTAATTTGAATGACTTAGGGAATTCTCTATGCATTACTATGCATTACTATCACATCTTTTTAGCCTGAGCATATCTCGCTGTGCTGTTTTAGACAGCTCTGGATTTCAGTTAAATCAATTGTGCAAACGAATGAACACTCACTGCCGCTGGAAGCCAGGATGCTGTTCTCAATTCTCACTGCACTTTCTACTCTCAAGCTTTGGCTTTTATTGCCCACCTTTCCTGCTTCTTCCAGATCCCAACTCACTTCCACCCTTACTCTTCTCCACTCCCTGCTGGCCTGAACTTGATTGAAAGAGCCACTAAACCAATAGAGTAGCTTTTGCCATATGTTTGATGGGGGTCACATAGATTTCAAGCAACTTTGATTGATACATAAGCCGGTAAACTCCACTATGCAGCGGTTGGCAGAGTTTTGCCGAACTCCGTGGACTAAGAAGGGCTCGGAGTAGCAAACCTCTGCAAACTCCGCTGGTGGAGAACATTACCACACACCCCTAATCTTCTTGACTACCATACTCTGCATTGCTGATCATGGTTGGACTCGGATCCCCCAAACATTTTACAACGGCGGTAATGGTTTTTAGACATATGTGGTCTAGAGAGGTTTCTGAAACATTTGTGACAGATGTGGAGCACTGTGGTTGAATGAATTAAATCTTTCATTAGTTACACCGGTTCATTTGAGATGTACGTTTTTTTCTACGATTGGGTAGTTTTATGTACAGGCAACAAGATGAATTAGATTATTCATATATTTATATATTGTGCTCTCAATGCTTTTACAGTTCTTTCATTGCTGTACTGTTATGTAAGTTATATTAAATAATTATTGTTTTTCTTTGTTTTTGTTTTGTGTTCATCCTTTCAATATTTGTACAGTTTTTAACTAAAACGCAATATAAAGAGGCATCACACAAACTTGCATCTCCAAGAGTTTTACATGCATGATCTTATACACTTGTGAATTTGTATATATCATTAAAACATCCAGTCCAGTCAAAGGCCACATCATTGAACATTTTTTCTAGCTATACAATGCCAAAGAAAGTACCCCTTTGGTATACCATTTTTTTGTGTACATTCATTCTGCAGACTCACTAAAATTGACACCACCAAAATAGCATTTTTAATGGAAGGTCAAATTATATGGACTGCCATCACACACTTTAAGAAAATGTGGATTTTCCACAGCCTCTGTGGGCTGAAAATCTGATTTTTATTAAAGACGTTGAGGGTAATATTATGCAATCATCCTTTATTGCCACCACTTAGAAGCATCTTAAAGACTTCTATAACTTAGAATCTTTATAACATTCCAAACATAGTAAAACCCTCAGCAAATAGTCCTCTTCCTTCTTTTATTGCTGCTGTTCACTCAGATAAGTTTACCTAATGTTTTGGTAATTGAAAGATTCCATGCTTGTTCTGCAAGATGTATCTCTATCTTGGTTGGAGCATGTTTGACTGACCGGCACTTGGTTAACAGTGTGTGGTTAACTCTTCTCTCATTTTACATGTGCCCCTTTTATTTTGCTAAGTTAGGGCTTTTGCAGACCTTGTTTTTGTTTGTTTCATACGTAAAGTGGATATTTACATTTATTTTGTAATTTTAAAATAATTTTGTTGCGAGACTTTGGGCCTTTCAGGCCCAATGATCACATCCCCTAACCGTCAATTTCATGGTTGGGGCTCGCGATATGAGCGTTGGCATTGGAACAACCTTACCATTTGATGAAGGTGTGTAGTGCAGGCTGGTTTCGTGCAGCTGGAGTGTGGGCCATAGTTTCTTAAACGCATGCCTACTGCTACTGCACTAGGCAGCTGTCGGCTGAAACTTGCAATCATGCTTTGTAACGCTGCCTGAGCATAAGTGTGAACTCAGGGATGTTGCAATGCACGTTTGACAGGCTAGACCGCTAAACTCATTGGGAACTTGTTTGTCTCTGCATGAGCCCTGTAGAAGCAGCTCCTGTCGGAACGTTGACATGAGTTCTGTCAGGATCAGCTTCTTCTTGAGTAGAGATTTGTAAGAAACGATGCACTGGATTATTTTTTCTGAATTTCGGTAGAAGAGTGGATCAGATCTTTTTTTATTATTTTCAGTTCCTTTTGTGTTTGTACACATTTACTCTTTGGAGTAAGTAGATTTTTTCTGGTGTTTTGAGGATTTTTAAAGTTCAAATTATGTATCTTACTATTTTCTTTAGTATTCTTTGTTGGGGTATTATGGTCAGGGTGAAGATTTATGGAGCTCTCTTTGGAAGAGAAGCTTACTAAAGCAATTAAGAAAATTACAACTGAGGTGTCTATGAGAATGGAGAGGAACTTAGAACTGTTGGCTATGAAGTCATTCCAGGTGGATGAGGAGTGTTTTCAGCTACTGAGGCTAATTGCATAATATTGGCCTCCAGGTCTTGATATAAAATCAATGGATTTTCAGTTCATATGTCATCAGACTTGATTAATGAAGCCATTTATTGGGGTGACTTTATCTGTGTCTAAATAAGCTTATGTGGAGGACATTAGCCTTGAACCTTGGACCATTTTTCGAGAATAGCATTACAACTTTAATCTGAGACTTAAATGTGTGTAGTCACCCAAAAATGGTGTGGTCACTTACCCTTGATTTTCATCACTCATGCCATATTACATTGTGGGCATATTCACAGTCTCTCTTAGGGTAGTCTGTATGGGCCTTTTCAAATTGAAGACAATGCACACAGACTGATAGAAATTTACTTCTTTTACTTTTATTTTTCTCGCTTAATTTTGACCTGTGTAAATAACATTTTGCACGTTGCTGTCGGGCTGCTCCGCCTACAGCAACAAGCGCATGCCCCGCTGGCTGAGACAAGTCAGCTGGCGAAGGTGGCGCATGAGCCCTTCAAAAGGGCTGTGACAGAAACATGCTTCGTGTTCCATTTTGGACCCCCGCCTAAACTCCTTCAGTTCCACTCTTATCTGGATTTCTCGTGACCGCACTGAAGAGTATACATTTCCTGGGCGTTCCTCTGCCGACATCTTATGCATTCCTTTCCTTCCGGGTCACCACTTCTCTTCCGGGGCTTGCTGCAGTGTCGGCGTTCCCACGCCGGTTAGCCTGGATGTGTCTCCTCGCAAAAAGCCTTCCCTAATTCTTTTCATTTTGTACCTGAAAAGGAAAAACACACACAGGGAAGTTGTTTGAAGAATCAATGTTCTCATCCTACGGTAGGATGCAATGTATATAGTTTAGAGTCTAAAGAGCTACTTATCTGAGTTTGCCTTTCTTCAGCATTGTGGAGTCATTCTCTGCTCTATTTCATTGCTGCTTCATCTCTTATACTATAAAATAAGAGAAAGACATTAGTTACTTAGGGGTCAATTCCGATTCGGGAAACACATCTGTACGACGATTCGTAGCCGTACGAATCTTACAAATCTGTCCGAATCGCGTAGTACGATCCATGGGTAGAAAATCCATCCGAATCCGTGCAAACCGTACGAAAAACAAGGGTCGATCCTTACGACATAGACCCTCACATAGAACCGTACGAATCGTACGGAAAACGTTGCGTATAGGCAATTCGTACAGAGAGCCACACAATAACATACGCACCGTACCCCTGAATTCAAGGGGTGTACGCATGGGGTGACGCACTGTACACCTACGGCCTTGGGGGGTACAAACTGTACCCCTACGCAACGTACACCAACATACATGGGGTGTACGCACGGGGACATACGCACCGTACCCCTGAAATCCAGGGGTGTACGTAACGTACACTGATGCACCGTACCCCTGCAATCATGGGGTATATGCACCGTACCCGGGGGGTCCGGTAGGTATGCATTACGAGGTGAAATCTGCTTTTCCGGATGTTTTCAGCTCCCGTAAAAAAGAGTTGTACGGAGTGTTGTCGATACGATTCATACTTGCTGGGTCGTACAAAGCTGCTTCGATCAGTACCAACATCGCGTACTGCATGTTCCGAGTGCGATCCGTACGGATTATTGAGTCGTACGGTCCTTGGTACGATTCGTATGGAGAACTGCATTGGGTGCGCATTGTACTACATCGTATGTACGGGGACGGTTCGGCATACGTTTCGTACGGGAAAAACTATCCATACGGCGATTTGGACTGCATTTTACCGAATTGGAATCGCTCCCTAATGTTTTATAGTTTGGTTAATTCTATCCTGACCCAGCACCTTTTTGTGTAATATTTTCTTCTTTTTTTATCCTGGCTGGGAATATAAATTATTGTTTTCCTGTTTTTTTGGATAGTATTCATTTTTCATGGGTATAATGAATTCAGATAGCGGTCTCCATTAAGGTTGGTATATTTCACACTTCTCATTGTTTAATGCTTGAATTCTGCAGTCATAATACGTGATTTGCATTTTCTACCTTTTAGACCCCTGTATCGGTTTCAAGTTCTAGTTATTCATTTCTTCCTTATCCTACCAGTAGAATATTACACAGGTACATTTAGACACATGTTCCCTATAGTTCTGTTGTGGTCCAAGACTTATACTTACCTTTTTGTTTTTGCCATTAGGAACACCAGCAACATCATCAGACGGACCAGTGGACTCTACTCCTTCTCCCTTTCCTTGTTTTGTTTTCCCCTCTTCCCCACCTTCTACTCTTTTGCTTTGACATTGTTTGGCAAAGAAGGTGGGTGAGGGCAGTTGGGATTTAGCATCTGTTCCTTCCACTTCGCCCCTGCAGAAACCTCAGGTGAGCCTCACAGAACGCGAAGCCCATGTTTTATATTTCCACCTGAGTGTAATGGAGGTACATCATATTACCTTAGCCGATGTGGAGCATATGATAGGGAATTTGCAAAAAGAAACACATGCTTTGACTCTTCGAGTAGATGCCTTACAGCAAGCCTTTCACAGGTCCCCCTCACCAGATTCTGCATCTAGAACTCATGGTACCTCTTTCACCTCACAATCTCCTTCCTGCGGAAGTACTTCTCTGGTATACCACATCACAACCCCTTCTACCATACCATTAGCACCACCAGAAAGGTTCCTAGGTGATTCTGCTAAATTTGCCACTTTTATCAACCAATGCCAGTTGCACTTTATGTGTAAAGCTTCATGTTTCCCTACCGAGCAATCGAAAGCTGCTTTTGTTTTGTCTTATTTGGGAGGAAGAGCTGCTACGTGGTCTATCCCACTAGTGGATAGAAATGATGCCATGTTGTATGAATATAGGACTATCAAGGAGGAGCTAAGGCGCTTGTTTGACAGACATTCTTTTATGCAGTCTGTTGACACAGAATTATTGAATCTTAAGCAAGGATCAAAGGATCTCATGACTTATATCTCCTGTTTTAATAGGTTGATTGCTGAGGCCGGATGGCCTGAAGCTAAGCAAAGTGCTCTATTCTACAAAGGGTTGAGGAATGACTTAAAGGACATGGTAGTGGACCCTCCTGACTCCTGTAATGCGTTAATTGATTTCGTGATTAAGTTTGATCTTAGATTACATGAGCGGAAACGCAAACAAGAACTTTCAGAGACTGAGTTCCTTACCTTTAGAGAAAGGAAGGTGGATTCTGACAAACCCATTGATGACCCTAAGCCTGTGCAGATAGGTAGTATTAAAGGGCCCTTGAGTACTCAAGAAAGAAAAAAACGAAGAGACAATACGCTGTGTTTATACTGTGGCAAAGCAGAACACTTCTTGTGAGATTGCCCAGTTAAACCGAAAACACGTACTGAGTCGGGAAATTGGCCAGCCCGGGCAAGGTGGAGACAGGTTGCTCTGGGGAGTCAGGTGTAATGGTCTCCTAATGTTTGAGTCAGGATCACACATTGTTTCCTATGCAACCTTTTTTTCTTACAGCTAAAATGAGCTGGGGAGATAAATCTATAGAAGTGCAAATCATGCTTGATTCTGGGGCCACTGTGAACTTTATTGACTCTACATGGGTTGAGAGTATGGAAATTGTGATTCTCCTATTACTATGACTAGAGAATCTGAATTTCATATAAGACACGGAGGCTGACAGTATGCATAATCTTTTAATGCAGTCTCCAAGCAGCTGCATACATCACAATACCAAAGGTTCCAGAATAGAACATAAGGAATACATAAAAGGCATGACCTGACAACAATCTGCCTCGTTTAAATGTGAGAAGAAAATAAGTAAGTTTGTTTGAATGGAGAAGCACTAACTTATTTAGATGAAAAATCAAAACTTATTTCTATAAGATGCTACCTTAGATGTACTCTTTTAAAGAAGCGTGCTGCAGTGGTAGCACGGTTGTCTTGCCCGTGCATTTACTTAAACCTACCTAACTCGAGCCCTTGGGACTCGACCACTATGCACTTTAGCTCAGGTTACTCCCACCTTTCTATGAAATGTTTAACAACTTTTAAGCCATTTCTCAATCTTACGTTCAGATTTTTAATTCGACACAAAGAAAAACTTTTTCCAAAATGTTTCACATGATATTCCAACAGTAAATCACATAAATACATCAAATCATATGAATCATACAACACAAGATACACTCTTATCAATTAATTCCAACAAATTCTTCAGTTGTCCATTATTGGCTCAATGCATTTCGGGCCGCTGGTTGGCCCTTCTTTAGGAGCCTAGTTAATCTAAAAAAAATATATAAACAGTATTCAGCATTATATCAAACATGGGTTTGTAGAAAGTAGGTATGCTAAAACTCAATTGCGTTGTCAACTGTATTATCCATTTTTTAAAAAAACAATGACCACCATTCAAATCAATGTAATAGTGAACGTAAAAAACCAACACCACACCAGTGCGTGAACAGTGAAACAAATGAAAAGTCAAATGCTTACGTCATCTGTCGATGACCGGGACAATTTCCTAATAAGAACACAAAACAATTCTTAGTGTTGTGGATCTCCCAACATTGTTCCAATTACTCTACTGACAATACTTCTGCCCGTTCTTACCTAAATTCAAACGTGCAAAGAAGAAAAACCGTCGGCTCTGTTCTCTCAACTTCGTTCTCCTCCAGACCTCAACCGGCTCTGTGGACACAGAGACCGACATTAAACTCGATAATCTTACCATTCAGACAAAAACCTTTAAAAACTCCCTTTGAAATTGTGTATACCTTCTAAAACAGTGTAGCCGTCTCCTTCGCTTCCCTCCGTTGTAGGATGTCTCCCTCCTGCGTGCCGACCTCATAACGCGTTTACCGGAAACTCTACTTCCCTTCTTTACTAAAGAACATCAACGACGGACTATACCACCTAATGCGCCATCTTGGAGAGGGGAAAAAATGCTCCGACTCCAAAAGCAGTCAACCTTCTCAATCGTAACACAAAGCCTGTCAAAAAAGTATATATCCAACTCCAACATTCTCATCTAAACAGCTTATGACCACTCTTAAATGATTTACGTGTAAACGCCCTGAAATTATACGACTCCGGGCGTGACGCTGTACTCAGACAAACAAATGGTGTCCCTTAGATGTGGACAAATCCAACTTTATGGACAGATCCAATCCTTGCACATATAGACAGACGCAAATGATGAACAAGTGTAAATAAGTGCAAAATTAAATAAACTCGAAAAAATATGTGCAAAATTAAATGAAAAAAACTCAGAAAAAATTGTGGTTTTTTGGATGTAACAGGTAACAGGAGTATGCAAATAGTTAGCATTACACGCATGTACAGGTACAGAGTACTTTCATATATACATCGTTTACAAAAAGCATGCAAAATCAATACGTTCATTCAACCCCTTCGGATCTTGAGTCCCTAGTCTTTTTATCCAATAAATTTCCCTTTGAAGGAGGGATCTGGTCAGATCCGTGCCTTCAAAGAGTTGAACCTGTTCTAACACTGAAAATTGCAATTGTGCAATGCTGTGTCTCTCTTCCATCCAATGCATAGCTAAACTGTTTTTGGTGTTTCGAGTCCTGATCGTACTTTTGTGCTCGGAGATCCTTAGTTTCAATTTCCTTTCTGTCTTCCCTACATATAATTTTCCACATGGGCATTTAATGTAGTAAATTAAGTTAATTGAGTTACAATCAGAATTATGAAACAGCTTGATTTCTTTTCCTGTCTGCGGGTGATGTAAATTTGCTCCAATAATTACGTTATTGCAGTGTACACAGTTTGAGCACTTCTTCATTCCTTTATACAGCGTTTGTTGCTTCTGTTTTGATGAAAATTTCAAAATCTCCTTAAGATTTTTAGATCTAGTAAATGCAAACGGTGGTTTCATGCGAAAAAGTCCTTGAAAATCTGGTTCGTTTTCTAAAAGTCCCCAGTGACGATTTATGATGTTTTTCATTTTTTGTGTACTGGTACAAAATTTGGACACAAACACATTCCTTTCTGTTTTGTCTTTAGGTTTCTGTTTGAGCAAAATAATCCGGTCTTGTGCAAGTATACAGGTTTTAGCTTGGTCAAGTAATTCTTGGGGATATCCCCTTTCTTTGTATTTCTGTTGTTGTATTCCAAGATTTAATTCAAGGTCTGCGGTCTCTGAGCAAATTCTTTTAAGCCTCATAAATTGTGAAAAAGGAAGATTTTTCTTCAAGCTTGGGGGGTGGAAACTTTGAAACTGAAGTGCATTGTTGACATCGGTATCCTTTCTAAAAACCGTAGTGCACATCTTGGAGGAATCTAATTTATTTGTACACCCAGAAACAAAATCTCTGAATCACTGATTGTGTACGTGAATTGGATATTTTCATCAAAACTGTTTAGTTGAAGCAATTTGTTTTCAAGCTTTTGTTTGCTCTCTGTCCATATTATAAAAATATCATCTATGAACCTACAAAAAAGTTTTGTGTGTTCTTGCCACTCTTGATCATTGTAAATATGGTCTGCTTCAAATTTCGCCATAAAGGTGTTGGCGTACGCTGGGGCCCCAGCGAAACCCATCGATGTACCCTTTTGTTGTGAAAAAAATTGACCATTCCATGAAAAATAACTATGGTACAAACAAAAATGTAGGATCTCCAAAATAACTACTTTGTCAGCTCTGATGGACAGAGAGCAAACAAAAGCTTGAAAACAAATTGCTTCAACTAAACAGTTTTGATGAAAATATCCAATTCACGTACACAATCAGTGATTCAGAGATTTCGTTTCTGTAAATAAGGTCTATATGAAAGTACTCTGTACCTGCGTGTAATGCTAACTATTTGCATACTCCTGTTACCTGTAACATCCAAAAACCCACCATATTTTTCTGAGTTTTTTTCATTTAATTTTGCACATATTTTTTCGAGTTTATTTAATTTTGCACTTATTTACACTTGTTCATCATTTGCGTCTGCCTACATGTGCAAGGATTGGATCTGTCCATAAAATTGGATTTGTCCACATCTAAGGGACACCATTTGTTTGTCTGAGTACAGCGTCACGCCCGGAGCTGTATAATTTCAGGGCGTTTATGCGTAAATCATTTAAGAGTGGTCATAAGCTGTTTAGATGATAATGTTGGAGTTGGATATATACTTTTTTGACAGGCTTTGTGTTACGATTGAGAAGGTTGACTGCTTTTGGAGTCGGAGCATTTTTTCCCCTCACCAAGATGGCACATAGGGTGGTATAGTCCGTCGTTGATGTTCTTTAGTATAGAAGGGAAGTAGAGTTTCCGGTAAACGCGTTATGAGGTCGGCACGCAGGAGGGAGACGTCCTACAACGGAGGGAAGTGAAGGAGACGGCTACACTGTTTTAGAAGGTATACTCGAGTTCAAAGGGAGTTTTTAAAGGTTTTTGTCTGAATGGTAAGATTATCGAGTTTAATGTCGGTCTCTGTGTCCACAGAGCCGGTTGAAGTCCGGACGAGAATGAAGTTGAGAGAACAGAGCCGACGGTTTTTCTTGTTTGCACGTTTGAATTTAGGTAAGAACAGGCAGAAGTATTGTCAGTAGAGTAATTGGAACAATGTTGGGAGATCCACAACACTAAGAAGTGTTTTGTGTTCTTATTAGGAAATTGTACCGGTCATCGATGGATAACGTAAGCATTTGACTTTTCATTTGTTTCACTGTTCACGCACTGGTGTGGTGTTGGTTTTTTACGTTCACTATTACATTGATTTGAATGGTGGTCATTTAAAAAAAAATGGATAATACAGTTGACAACACAATTGAGTTTTAGCATACCTACTTTCTACAAACCCATGTTGGATATAATGCTGAATACTGTTTACATATTGTTTTTTAGATTAACTAGGCTCCTGAAGAAGGGCCAACCAGCGAATAATGGACAACTGAAGAATTTGTTGGAATTAATTGATAAGAGTGTATCTTGTGTTGTATGATTCATATGATTTGATGTATTTATGTGATTTACTGTTGGAATATCATGTGAAACATTTTGGAAAAAGTTTTTCTTTGTGTCGAATTAAAAATCTGATAGTAAGATTGAGAAATGGCTTAAAAGTTGTTAAACATTTCATAGAAAGGTGGGAGTAACCTAAGCTAAAGTGCGTAGTGGTCGAGTCCCAAGGGCTCGAGTTAGGTAAGAAAATAAGTAAGAACATGAAATATAATAACCTTCTAAATTTCCAACTTGTAGACTACTATAAAGCTTCCTATGGATCCTCGGGAAGGCCTGACGAAGGAAGAAGCCGAACGAGGGATAATCCAAGACATCATGCAGTTCTGATGAAGGGTTACCTGAAAAGAGAGAGAGGTAAATGTTTCCTGAAAAGAAGTACAAGATATAAAAAGTAATGAACTAGATAACAGAAAAGAGAAAATACTTCACATTTTAACACGGTTAACATTATAAACAAGTAAACAAAGTCAAATGTAAACACCCAAGGGTTGGGATGTGTGGTATAATGTCAGTCTCTATGTCTTTAATGAAATCCAGATTCTCTAGTCAATTAATAGGAGAATCGCAATTTCACTACAAGAACGGAGACTACATTATGCATGTGGGTAGCTTTGTAAGACTACATTAGACATATGTTCGATAGGTTTGCAGTAGTGCCGTGCAAAGGTGCTAGCATTCGACCAGTCAGCCGCTTTGAGGATGTCGTCCAACTTACCTTCAGACCATAGAGATTTACTGGCCATAGCACCTCTAAGAGAGTGAGCTTGAAAATTTTTTAAGTTAATGCCTGCTAAGTTCATGACAATTTTAACCCATCTAGCAATGAATGTAGAGGATATAGCTTTATGGGATTTAACAAAGGATATGATTAATTGTTTCATACCTGGGGAGCGAAAAACAGACATTCTCCGATCGTACTCTCTCATGCAATCAACTACACAAAGTTTTGGGCAAGGATCAAAATGTGGATAGAAGATTGAATCAGACATGGTTTTGGTACGTCTATAAATTTTTAATTTAACACCAAAGATGTTATATGATCTATTTGAAACCTCTTGAGCTTTAACATCAGAGACTCTTCAACAGGAGATAAGGCATAATAGAGTTGCAAGCTTGATTCAATAGGGTATTATCCAGACCCTCCAGGATTTCACGATTTGCAAAAACATCCCGAAATCGGCAGTTTTGTAAAAATGCCGCGATCTTTACAAAACTGCCGCGAAATTTGGAAAACGTGATAATTTCTTTTTTTTACAACGTGAGCTGCCTGGATTCATCATTGAAAATACGACTTCTCTGTTTGCTGGAAAAAACACCTTTCTGCAGAATTGAGGACTGGAGAGGGATGGTGTCTCCCACTAAGGTATGGATCTCTAGGACAATGAAAATGCTCCCAGCGCAAACGAAGATAGGCTCTTGTTGACTCCAAGAGCAGAGTTATCTACGTCTGGCTTGCTCCATGAGGAATATCTTTAGGGTGCTTAGCAAGTGCAGAAGGTTCTGGAAACTGAGGGAGCTCAAACGAAAACCACCAGACCTGTGCAACTGGACACTTTTATCAGCTGTTGTCAGTGGAGCTTCTCCCCGGTGTCTGGGAGTGCAGGGGGTCCTGTGCCCCGAGAACAGTTGTTGTTGCTGCTCACCAAGAACATTCTATGCTTTGTGTAAGTGGAAGCTGCTAGAATCATTCTTTCAGTTCCAAAATGGAATGCTCTCTTGCCGGCTTGTTTCAGTTTTGAGGGCCATCTCCAACTAATTTTTTGATTTCCTCCTTTTTGAAGTTTGGCTTTTATCATCAGACATTGTAATTCATTTGTTGCTATAGCGTTTGAGCCCTATCATACTTTTTATTTTTTCGACAGTCTGCTTATTAATTTCCCATTCTTATAACCAACTTGGTTTGGAAATGTTCCTTATTTTTATAATTGCATTGTAGTTTCAGTGGCTGTGCAAGCTCCACACACCACTCTGTGATGAAATACTGCAAAGGACGTGCCGGCTATGCCTCACAGAACACATTTTGGCTAATATGAGCCAGATCATGTGTGCTTTGAAAGAGCTCAGTCACAGCTAACAGCTGATATTAGGGCGTGACTGCTGCCTCCCCGAGCCTGACAATGCAGTTGTGTACACACACAACACAAGCCTTGCGCTTGTTACCCATGATTTCACAAGGAACGGACCAAAGAAAATTATACCAATGGTTGAGTCCTGCTTATCTGCAAGCCTATATATTCTATATAGTCACCATGCTATGATTGCATTACGCTACTGCATGGCAATTTACCAATCCTAAGCTTACATGAAAAATGTACTCATCGAGAGCCCAGACTTCACCTGTGCTTAGGGAGAGACTATTTATGCATTTGGTAACTCTTAACACGTCTTTAGCAACATCTGCACATGTTGCAGAAACAGATGCATGCATTGTTGTATCATTACATCACAGCATTACTAGATAATCTTGACAGCCCATCACACTAGCATTACTACACTGGCCATGCTACCTACAGCTTCTGAGAGGAATTAAACATGGGCTCTACTGAAACCTTAGTGATGGAGTCACTGACCCTGGACTGACTCAGAGCAGGTTAACATTACCAGCTGCCAGGCAGCAAGGTCATATTACATATTAACTCACTTGTCACCTAAAGGGTTGGCAGAGTGCAGGGAAGGGAAGAAGTATTGACTAGCCAGTAAGGAAGTTGGTAGAATTTATTATCAGCCAATCCACCTGTTAAAGGCTGGTGGGGCTTGGATCACAGAAGAGTCGAGTTGAATAAGTGCCCCATCCCACCCAGTAAGGATCTTGCACACATCTGTGGTACAGTCATTAGTTGTTTGTAGTCTCTCTAGAACACTGCTGGTTGCAGACAATACAACCTGGATCTACTCCACCCGCAGGATCACACCACTCCCTCTTAAGTTTGTCTCACAATACTTGTGCAAGAAAACAAAGATGAACTGGAAAGACACTTTTTCATTATAAGTTGTATGCAAATGTGTAGAATTATACTCTTAACTATAGAGAAGTCAATCAGGGGTATCAAGCAGCAGAGTTACCACCTCTGGCTTGCCCTCAACTACACCTTGCAATGGGTCTGCTTTCCATGGTCTCAGGGGTAATGTAGGCAGAAGCAGGAATAGAAAGAAAGCATGGCTTTAAGAGTTGCATTCATTTGCTGTAGTCTCCCCCTTGCCACTCCCAGACCCATCAGTTGTGAACAGGACATTGTTGATGCGGGAAAGGGTGGTATAATGGGTGAACTTTGTGAAGGTCCTGTAGGTGAAAGGGTGGGTGTATCACTTCTTCTGGCATTTTGATTCACCCTACTGAAGAGCTCAAACAGGCTGAAACTGGTCTGGGCTGCTTTTGTTAGGTTTCAGAGGGGACCTGGCCTGGTAGTGCAGGCTGGACTGTTCCTCTTTGAGCAGGACCAAGTCTGATTTGCATGTGGCTGGTCCAGTCTGAAGTAGTAAGGTGGGCAACTAAAACATCCAGTAATTACCAGTGGCTGAGATTAATTTAAGCATTCCACTAATCATTGCTTTGGTTTCCTTGGCACCCACACACGTGTGCCTGCAGTAAGAGAAACTCAATAAAAACATTTAGAAATACAGCTCCTTCCTACAAGGTTAGGACTGGCGCTGTGCTTCTGTAGAGCTGCAGACACTTTAAGCATGCCTATTTCAAAGTGGAATACTCTGCTAAAACAGTTTCCATTGATAACAGGCTGAAAATGATTGATTATGAGTAAAATTAGGTGTTGCAAAAATGCTGCTTAATTTTCATATTTGTGCCACTAAATTTCCATATTCGTGCCGCTAAATTTCCCAATCCATGCCGCAATATCCTGGGGGTCTGATTATCTGGCCATTTATTGAAAAGGTCTAGAATTAAGTTAACGTCCCAGAGACTCTCATATTTGGGTTTGGGAAGCTTTCTTAAGCGAATGCTTTTCATTACTCTGCAGACAATGACATTTTTACATACCGTTTTCCTGTTGACAAGGATATGGCCAGCAGAGACGCAGATCTATAGCAATTGCTGGTTCTATAGCTGAGGCCCTTATCAAATTGTTCCACACAGAAGTTTACTATGTCAACAATAAGTGCCTGTAAGAAATCCAAGTTCCTATCCAGGCACCAACGAACCCTGCTATTCCAAATGTTGTTACATCTGTAGTGAGTGCCTGGGGCCCAAGACTCTCTGAGGAGAGTTGCAGCTGTTGACGAAAGTCCTTAGATGTCATTGGATCTCCTGACACTCTCCCTGTCTGAATTAGAGGGTGAGTTTCTCCATCTACGCCTGTTAGAAGATTCTCTTGGGTAGGAATCAGGAAGGGGGGTTGTATGCTAGTTCCAGAGTGGTGGGGAACCATGCCTGAGATGGCCAGAAGGGAGTTATTAGGACAAGGGAGCACTAGTCCGGTCTCACCTTCTGTAAATCTCTTTGGATCATGGCAAAGGGGGGGAGGCATAAGCTTTTACTCCTGACCAGGGTTGGAAAAATGCTTTCACTGCCAGAGCACCAGGATCTGGCATCCAGCTGAAATATTTTTCCAGTTGAAACGTCAGTCTGCTCGCAAATAGATCTATCTCTAGTGGACCCCAAATCTGGTTCGGGGTCCTGAATACAGAAATATTGAGTTTCCAATCGCTGTGATCTAACAGGAATGTGGAGTTCCAATCTGCAGAGATGTTCGTCTTCCCCGGGAGGTATTCTGCTTTGAGGGTGATTTTGTGTTCCAGACGGAACATCCAAGTCTCTTGGCTAAATTGGAGAGGTCTACAGATTTGGTACCTCCCAGGCAATTGATGTAGTCAACTGCGGACATGTCGACCATCTTTAGGATGCTCTGGCCTGGAGGGAGTGTTTGAAGCTCATCAACGCAATAAGGCCAGCTGTTAACCCTAAGAAATATATGTGGCGAGAAGAGTCCTCTGGTTTTGAGCCAAAGATTGCTTTGCCATTCCAAGCATCTAGGTTGTCTAGCCACCAGGTTAGTTCCGATTGGGTCTCCTGATCCAGGATAATCCGATCTTTGTACCAGAGACCAGATCTTAGAGTTCTCGTTTTTTCCTTTGCAGGGCCCGATAATTTAGGGGTCTGGGGACCGCTTGAATGGAGGAGGAGAGGAGACAGAGTAATCCGGATATTTCCCTCAGGGGAAGGTCCTGTTGTTTCAAGACATGTCTTATCTCTTTCCTGATTTTGGCAATTTTTTGGAAGGGAGTAAAAGAAGACATTTCGAGGTATCTAGGGTGAAACCGAGAAACTTGAGAGATCTAGAAGGAGTCATGATAGATTTTTCCTTGTTTATAATGAACCCTAGACTTTCTAACATAAACTGGAGAAAAGGTTGATGGATTTGGGCCATAGGGATGGTGAAATAAGCGTCTTTTAAGTCCAATTTGACTCAACAGTCTCCTTCCAAGAAAAGGTCCCTCAGGAGGTGGATGCCCTCCATCTTGAAATGTCTGTAGATCAGATGTTTGTTGAGTTCCCTTAGGTTTATCACAGTTCTCCAACCTTTCTCTTTTTTTCTGCAAGAAAGAGTGTGCTTATAAATGTAAGGGTTTTCAAAGGGACCTTTATAATCGCACCTTTCTGAAGCATGGCGGAGATCTCTTCCTCTACTATTTTTTGTTGATCTAGGGAGAGAGGCATGTCTCTCGGTAAAGAAGTTTGTGTAGGTATTTGTGTGAAATCTATCTCAAAACCCTTGAAAGTGTTTAGGACCCAGGGGTCATGGGTGATTTGTCACCAATTTTGATAGAAATGTTTGAGTCTCCATCCCAGCTTTAGGGGGGAAGAATGGGAAGGAGTACTCACTTGGTGGGTTGATGTTGTTGGAGTAGCCACGAGATCTAAATCCTCTTGAGCGGTGACCTCTACCTCTCTGGGGGTAGAATGGAGCGTTGTATTGTTGGTATCCTCGTCCAAAGCCACGGGATCTTAGATAGGGCCTTTGATAAAAGCGGCCAGGAGAGAGGCCCCTTCTTTCGGCCCGTCCAAAAAGGTTGGGGTTAAAGACCTTTCTCATATCTTGCTGAGCCTTATCCAAGGCTGTAAATGTTGATACATATTTCCCGAGAGATTTAATAAGGTCCTCTCCAAAGAGTAGTCCTTTAGGGTTGTTTGAAGGCTCTTTATCTGCCATGTCACTAAGCTTGGGATTGATTTTAGTGAGCACTACTCTACGCCACTCGGCATTAATGCTTGCGTTGGCGTTACCTAAAAGTATTAGGGCTTTCTGGCTCCAGCCTCTGACTGATTCAATATTGAGAGGTGTGCAATTGATGTGGCTCTCCTCGGCAGAGTCTGTCATTCTTGCAAGAGGTCCCAGGACGTCGGGAAGAAGGTCCTGGCATCCTTTTAGGGATCTCTCAATCCCTTTTCTTGGGTCCTGACCCAGCTTGAAGAGAAATTTGATTAGCT
This sequence comes from Lissotriton helveticus, assembly GCF_964261635.1. Lineage (NCBI taxonomy): Eukaryota > Metazoa > Chordata > Amphibia > Caudata > Salamandridae > Lissotriton > Lissotriton helveticus. The sequence goes on from NC_136069.1 coordinate 755,176,722, forward strand.
CAGGGTCTAGGTTGGGAGTTTGGCATGTCTTGTCTTCGATAGATGGTCTCAAGCATTCTGCTCTAAGAATGTTCCTGGTATCCCTCTCAAGGAGGTTCCATAGCCATTTCTTTATAAATTTGGCAACGTGGTCTTGGGGCCACCACTCGGAGGAGCTAGGATGTTTGAGGTTTAGGGGGGGGGAGAACATTTCTTCCCCCAAGGGGTCAAGGATATTGTCCTTAGAAGATGTAGGAAGTTCAGCCTCAATATTGTGGAAATCTTCCTCCTCTTCATCCAAGTCTAGGATATACTCGTCAGTAACAACTGATGACTCATCATTATTTAAAAAATTATTATCTCCCCTGTTATATTGAGCACTGCCGCTAGGGACACCCAGATGTTTTGTGCTGCCATGAGCACCCAGATAAGTCATGCCACTAAGGACACCCAGGGAGTTCGAGGTGCAGGAACCTCTATTAAGTGTTGAGGTGCTTAGACCTCCCAGATTCAATGAGGTGCTAGGACCTCCTGGAGTGCTCTCAGGGGTAGCCTGGTCAATATTCTTGCTATTCTTAATTCTTTTACCCCTTATCTCAGTAGCGTCATCAGTACGGATTTCAGTAATTTCGTCCTCCTGGGTAGTGAGTGACCTTTTGGAAGAGATGAGCTTGTTTATGGTCTCCATCATGCATGACCTCATTTCTTTTTGTAGAATTTTTTTTAAGGCATCTTTATCAATATTGGGGGTGGGGTCGGTACGTCATCTGAATCAGTGTCAGACATCCTGATAAATAAATGTTATCGTTAGGGGAGCAAGCCACACTAGGAAGTTAGCATGCTTAAAATTAGATATTATGGTTAGGGAGCAGAGCAAGCCAGAGAGAGTGAGGGCCTGCTTAAGAATCCGATAGAGGAGCAGTGTTAAATAGTAAGAGGGTGGGGAAATCTTTCTAATTGTCTCTTCCACTTTTATTTTTTTAATTTTTTATGCAGAAATATAAAGGCACCTGCGTAGGTAGAAATGTAGCAGCTGTTCTCGTTGGATCAAACGAGCAACTGATGCTCACGTGGGATTGCGGTCAGCTGCTGGGTTGTAGTCATGGTGATGATTGTGATCGTCAAGCGATCAGCTGTGGCCCAGGCTTCAGTTTTAAGAAGTGCTCTTGGTAACCGGAGGACGCGACGTCCCCGTTGCCAAGGTACTTTCATTTAATGTCTAACGTGGAGCAGGAACGCGCTGTTTCTGATTCGCTGTCTGTGTCCGGAAAGAGGTGGGGGTCGGAAACCTCGACCCCGTGTAAATTCAATGGTTTAACAGAGCACTTAAACCTTGAGGGAAGGCACAGGATAATGGGATCAGAAAGAAAAAGGGCGGTAAGGAGGTTTCAAAAATGCGTGCTAAGCGATACTTACATGTGGCAATCTTGTGTAGTAAAAGGGCATTATTATTGCGAGTACTAGGTGCGTAGGGAAAAAACTGGGCTGGAAGGGGTATATCTGTAAATTGGGGATCGGTAATGAAGTAGGGTAAAGGTGGGGTTGGGGGTTAGCCCACACGGAAAGGGAACCAGTAAATATCCAAACCTTATAATAGTATAATGAAAAGAAGGAGTTACTTTTCTGCTCGGAGCCGCATTTAAAAGAGGAAGATTGTTGTCAGATCATGCCTTTTAAGTATTCCTTATGTTCTATCCTGGAACATCTGGTATTGTGATGTATGCCGCTGCTTGGAGACTGAGTTAAAAGATTATGCATAATGTAGCCTCCATTCTTGTAATGAAATCTCAATTGAACCTAAAGACACAGTAAAGATAGTAAAAGCTATTCATGGGAGAAAACATGAAATCAGGGCCTGTCACACATTCCCCCAAAGATCTAAGTCTTTACATACAGAAAAGTCACCTAAAAACCTTTCAATTTGATGTCATTTCTCTACCACAATTTCAAGCGATTGTGGGACTTCCTTGGTTGATGAAACATGACCCAAAAATAAATTGGAGAGACCATTCCATGGTCGTTACATCCAAATTTTGTAAACTATATTGTCTGGTGAATAATGCCCAATTACAGCATATAGCAGAAACCACTGACTCTGACCTACCAGAATGACCTGCCTCTTACTATTCCTTAAGAGGAGTTTTCGATTAAGAAAAGGCCTCTGTCCTACCACCTAATCTTTTGTATGACTGCCGCATTGATATAGTACCTGGAGCAAAAGTTCTGTGTAGTCACACATATACTTCAATAGGGAAAGAAAATATCTATTTGAGGGAATACTTGGATGGCATGCTAGAGAAAGGAATCATTCGGCATTCTCGATCAGCGGCATTTCCCCCCTTTTTTTATATCCAAACAAGAAGGGGGACTTCGGTGTTGCATAAACTATAGGGCCCTAAACTGTGTGACAATTAAGAACAGAGGACCCGATTCACAGAACTAACTTAAGACAAAATCCTAAACGTACTACTTTTGGTATTCACAGAAGGCATTTAGTAGTAGTAAAGTTAGGATTTTGTCTTAAGTCTGTCTTAAGACTGTCTTAAGTCTGTCTTAAGTCTATCTTAAGTCTGTCTTAAGTCAAACTTAAGACACAATCCTAACTTTACCACTACTAAATGCCTTCTGTGAATCCCAAAAGTAGTAGGACAGACTTAAGAAAGACTTAACACAGACTTAAGACAGACTTAAGACAAACTTAAGACAAACTCAGGACAGATTTAAGACAGACTTAAGAGAAATTTAGGACAGACATAAGACAGACTTACAGACTTAAGACAAAATCCTAACTTTACTACTACTAAATGCCTTCTGTGAATACCAAAAGTAGTACGTTTAGGATTTTGTCTTAAGTTAGTTCTGTGAATCGGGCCCAGAGACCCTCTACCCCTAATTCAGTCATTACTCGATCAAGTGAAAAATGCTACCATTTTAACTAAACTGGATATAAAAGGTGCCTATCATTTAGTAGGAGTAAAAGAAGGAGACAAATGGAAAACAGCTTTACATACTACGTTTGGGCTCTATGAGTATTTGGTATGCCCTTAGGACTATGTAATGCCCCTGCAACATTTTGATTCTTTATTGATGAAGTTTTGAGAGAGGTATTGGATGTGAACACTATAGCCTACATAGACGACATTCTAATCTATTCCTCGTCCACCGAAGAACACATAGGGCATTTGAAAAGAGTATTAGAACGTCTCAGAGACAACAATCTTTATGTGAAATTAGACAAATGTGAATTTCATGTCTCTGAAGTAACCTTTTTGGGCTTTGTGTTATCATCAAACGGAGTGAATATAGATCCCCAAAAAGTGGCAGCCATTACGAATTAGCCATCTCCTGCTTCTGTGAAACAGGTGCAGACTTTTCTCTGCATCACTAATTTCTATAGACGGTTCATAAATGGATTTGCGTCTTTGGCATCCCCTATCACTAAAGTGTCTTGAAAAACGGAATTCCTTTTTTGTGGAAACCTGCAGCTGAGGAAGCCTTTTCCTGCCTAAAAAAATCCTGTCACTGCCCCTGTTCTAAAACATCCTGACTCCTCCCAGCTGTTCATGGTGGAAGCTGATGCATCCCACGTAGCTTTAGGAGGAGTATTGTCCCAGAGGGACAGGCACACAGGACAACTGCATCCAGTTGCGTTTTATTCACAAACTCACTCAGACAGAGAACTGTTGGCAATAAAACGCGTACCTACTAGGAGCCTTACACACAGTCACTGTCATTACAGATCACAGAAATTTACAATTTCTAAAAGCAGCTAGGGCTTTATCCATGAGGCAGTTGTGATGGACACTTTATTACAGTAACTTTGATGATATCATACAGTTTCAGGCAGGAGTCAAACATGGCAATGCAGATACTTTATCGCAATATGGTTATGAGGTACCTCATACCCCTAGTATTCATGATCAACCCTTCATTTCAAGTACTGAGCGTATCTTGGGAGATACTTGTTCGGAGGACTCATTTCTGAAAGAAGTGCTTCAGGCACAAGATACTGAGGAAATCAAAGAGTATGAAACTAAACATAAAGGAGTTATAATTCACAATCTTTTGTACATTCAAGGAGGCCTAGTCCTCCCTACTAAAGTCTTACAGCTGCAAGCACTTAAGTGGTGTTACTCACATGTGTTAGCAGGTCATAAAAAAAACCTAGCTTTACTTAAGAGATTCTTTTGGAGACCCTCTATGAGTCAAGACACTCCCTTATATGTTCAGTAGTGCTATGGCTGTGCTCTGAGTAAAGGTTCACACCAGGTGCCGACGGGGCTCTTAACTCCTATATGCTCCTTAACTCCTATGCCACACCGCCTACACCATGGCATTTCATCTCTATGGATTTTATTGTAGAGCTTCCACCTACTAAGCAAGGGCATACTGTCATCTTAGTGTTTGTTGATATGCTATCCAAGATGTCTCATTTCATACCTTTAAAAAATCTACCTGACTCTAAGGACCTTGCTTCTGCTTTTCTCAAACACTTGGTGTGTATTCATGGTCTTCCTTCTGCTATAGTGTCAGATCGGGCTCCCAATTTGTTTAATTTCTGGAAAGGTCTGAATACTGTAGGAGAGTAGGGTCTGCTTCCTATGTTCACCCCCACTTTTTGCTGTGATTTTCTGGTTTTTCGACTTTAATGTGGCTGTGGGCCTGCTAATCAGACCCACAGCCCAGCTGTTCGCTCTCTAAATTGATACCATGTACTTTAGGTACATACCAGATTGGGTATTGGGTCACCTCTGTGAGCCCCTGTATAATGTACCATAGATACCCAGGGCATAGGTGCATCCAAGGTCTACCAGGGGCTGCAGCATGTATTATGCCACCCCTGGCTGGCCCTCCAAACTGACACCACAGGCTGATCACTCAGCTTGGGTAAGGTGGTGTAATCACCCCTTACTTAGATATAGTATACCTATGTCTACCTTTACATATAGACACATATACACCTATAAGCCACTCCTATGGTCCAAGGCTTGATCCTTGCTCGTCTGGACTACAGTAACGCCGTCTATCTAGGAGCCCCCGAATCTACTCTGGCAAAACTTCAGCGCACTCAAAATGCGGCTGCCCGGCTCCTAATGAGTCTTCCCAACAGAGCCTCTGCCAGACCAGCGCTCAAGGCCCTACACTGGCTCCCAGTGCGCCAGAGGATAGAATTTAAGGCTATGTGTATCGCCCACAAACTCCTCAACGGCCTAGGCCCTTCGATCTTGAGAGACATGGTCACTCCGTATAAGGCACCCAGACACCTGCGCTCGGACAATGAGCGTCTGGCCAACGTCCCAAGATTCAGGAAGGTGCGCACTGGTGGTCGACGCTTCGCAGTAAAAGCATCCTCAAGTTGGAACTCGCTCCCACGCTGCTTGCGGTTGGAACCCTGCCACCTTCGTTTCCGCAAAAAACTTGAAAACTCTCCTTTTTCCTAAATAGGACCTCCTCTCCCCCTTTGGTCATCACAAGTCCTTACAGCGCGGGGATGCCTCCGGGTCACCAGGCGCTCTACAAATCGTTAAATAAATAAATAATAAATAAATGGCAGGCCTCGACAATCCTGGAGGCAGAGTGCTTGGTTTTATGTGAGAGGGTGCCCTAGCATGAGCTGAGCCCCTCTGCAGCTTTCGGAACCATCTCCTTATAGCTGTTCTATGATATAGCCATACCATACACTCTTAAGTGCATTATAATCCTCGCAGTTAATGCTAATTTTGGTTTGGCTTTATCAAAACATGTCGTGTAAGGTGTCAACACTTTGGAATACTACCCCCTCGCCAATTCTGGCGGCGGGGGTAGCATTCCACCCTTCTAGAGGGAAAAGACATGAATGTTACTGCTTTACCTGGTTAAAGTTAAACAGATTCTCAGCATCACAAAATGGATGCTGCTACCACAGACACGAGTCTGACCACCTGGTGCTGGGGAAAACTCAGGCAAGGGCAGCCTGGACAATAGGTTTCCTGTCCAGGGAGGTGCCAGCACCTCCCCAGACAGGGGTTATGTGTGTTGGGGCAGGGAGGGCTGCATTCAGTGAATGCATCTAGACACTGCCTGGGGCACACAAGGTGCTCCATGCATAGCCCGGTTCAAACCAGTTGCTGGGGCACTAAACTGGACAAAGGGAAATGGACACCCTGGACATCCTGTATTTTGCTAACTGCTTGACTACCTAGGTACCCTCGCAGTTGTGAATTGGGGTATGAGAAGCTGCAGACCCGAGCGCCATTTGCACCTAAGCTCAGCCCTCCACACTCCACGAGTGCCGCGTGGGGCCTGCTCTTGCATTTCAGCTTGACGCATCTTCCCGGTTCATTGCCCGTTGGCTAGTGATCCCCCTGAAGACTTTTCTTTCAAACTAAACTGCTTTCCTGGTTGCTCCAGGATTGCTCCAGCTTCCCTTCAAAGGAGAAGCGCCACAGATCTTGCGGGTCTGCAACAGAGACAATCTTGACATCCTGCGTGGGTTGCGGTTGCCAAGGCTTGTTAGGTCCAATCCGGATACTGACAACACAGTCAACTAGATCCATTGAGTGACAGCTCGAATCCAGCGCTTGGTCATCGTCGATGCCTCCTGGACCTTGTGGCTGAAGAGACAAACTCACCTTTTTCACCTTCAAGCACGCCACATCACCTGGTTCCTTCCTGGTTCCTTCCTGGACTCTGGCTAGTGACCCAGACTCTGTCCCCTCTGCTTTCAGGTTCTTCACTTCACGGGTCCACCCTTGGATCCACCCGGACACTTTTCCTCTGGTCACCTGCAGCACTTCTTTACAGATCTCCATAGAAAACGACGATGAAACCCGACACCAAAAGGCACCTATGCACCCGGCTTCCCTGGGTGAGGTAACACGAGTACTCCGGTGCTCCCGTGGGTCTTGATTCTCGAAGTGTCCTAGTCTAAAGGGGTTTTGTCGTAGTCCATCCGGAAGTGCCCTTAAAAAGTAACTTTGTAACTTCTTCGTTCTCCATTATAAGTCAATGGTAACTCGCGACTGTGTTTAGACACTGCACGCGTCTCCCGTGGGCCTCCTACTTCCTAACACTTGGTTGTTTAGGGGTGCCTGTGAAGGATTGCTGCTTTCTCTGACCTTGCCGCTCGTCTGTTGTCTGGCCATTAATCTACTAATTAATCTACTTCTCGTGGCCCCGGTTCCGCGGGTGCCGCTCGCTGACTTTGGAACTTTGGATTGTCCTGACTGCCTGGGAACCGGAGGACTTTGGCTCCACTGCCTGCTCTACACACTGACAGAGGCGGGACTGCGAGGACCAGCCTGCCCAGCGGCCCTGATCGGCCGCAGCTGGTCCTCTTCCCGCCCCCTCCTGCTTAAAAAAGATTCTGCAGTGTCCGTGTCCGGTGGGTGCCTGTGAAGGATTGTTGCTTTCTCTGACCTTGCCGCTCGTCTGTTGTCTGGCCATTAACCTACTTCTCGCGGCCCCCGCTCCGCGGGAGCTGCTCGCTGACTTTGGAACTTTGGATTGTCCTCACTGCCTGGGAACCGGAGGACTTTGGCTAAAAAACAGTGATGGATCAAGCCCTGATCTTTTGACTGGGTAGGAGTGTTCTGCTTAATTCAGATACTCTGTCCATCACCACCCCCCTTTTTGAATCGTTTTGGCCACCATAAGTGTGGAAGGGTATGCTCAGATGTGAGTCCCTTGCTCACTGCACCATCAGGATTCAAGCAAGCCGGGCCGAAGACGGCTGTAATGCCAGAAACCGGTCCCCGGAAGCTTGTTTCCTTTCCAGTAAAGAATTGGCTTGGTAGTTTGGTCTGCCCTGTTCCCATGATGCACTGGGCCAGGGACAGACTAATTTGCATGTAGCCAGGTTCTGAACTGGGATGGTGCAGTGAGCTAAAAAACAGTGATGGATCAAGCCCTGATCTTTTGACTGGGTAGGAGTGTTCTGCTTAATTCAGATACTCTGTCCATCACCACCCCCCTTTTTGAATCGTTTTGGCCTACACACGGACAGAGGCGGGACTGCGAGGACCAGCCTGCCCAGCGGCGCTGATCGGCCGCAGCTGGTCCTCTTCCCGCCCCTCCTGCTTAAAAAAGATTCTGCAGCATCCGTGTCCGGTGGGTGCCTGTGAAGGATTGCTGCTTTATCTGACCTTGCCGCTCGTCTGTTGTCTGGCCATTAACCTACTTCTCGCAGCCCCCGCTCCGCGGGCGCCGCTCACTGACTTTGGAACTTTGGATTGTCCTGACTTCCTGGGTACCGGAGGACTTTGACTCCACTGCCTGCTCTACACACGGACAGAGGCGGGACTGCGAGGACCAGCCTGCCCAGCGGCACTGATCTGCCGCAGCTTGTCCTCTTCCCGCCCCCTCCTGCAACTCCTCCCTCAAAAGGAGTAACTGCAAGGCGCAAGCGGGACGTGCGCGGGACTGAGCGCGGGGCTAAGCCCGGGCCAAGGGCGGGCCCGTTGTAGCCCGTTAGAGGCCGTGTAAGGCCGGGCTGGGCCACCCCTCTAACTCTTGACTTACTGTCGTACCCGTAAGTAGGTGTTTAGTTTACTTGATTCTATACGTATCTGTAACACTAAGGAACACCTACTCTGTTGAGCTCTGCGGGCTAGCTATCTATTCTAATAACTATGAGTACGAGAGGGTCCAGAAGCAAAACTGCTGCGGGGGGGTCTGCCACAATCTGGCACACTAGATAACTTCCTTCTAAGGGCTAATTCCTTCATTGATCAGGAAATTACCTCCTTGCAAAGAAGAGTATCCCAGGATCTAGAGTTTGCAAAAAGATCCTCCATGGGTCAGTTCGCCATAGCCAAAACTCCCAATCAATCCAAGGTACAGGCTATCCTAGCAACCCCTACAACACTCAATGCAGATATCCACGCCCATAGACAGAGCCTACCTGCTACGGTAGACCTATCAGTCTCCCATCTCTCATTGGACCCCCAACAAAGTGTGGATTTGAATAATACCCAAGACTTAGTTGATATTACCCCCCCTACTGATCTGAGTAGCACACAGCTGAAGGCCAGGAGGGAGGGAGCCATCCCCAAAAAACTTATTCCCAAAAAACCTAACCCCAAAAATAAAAGACATAGGGGTAACCAATGTAGAAAGACCCCTCCGGCCTCTGACCAAAACCTGGCTATAGTCACTGACCCCCCTGGTACCACCCCTACAACCGAAGCAACCTTCAGTGCCAACACAGAAGGTGCAGACATTTCGGATAGGATCAGCGTTAGGGATGATGAGGTAAACATTGCACTCCTACCCAGGATTGCTGAACTTTTCAAACTCTACCTCACCCCCATCGACACAAGATTAGCTCGCATTGAAAAACAGTTAGCTGAAATGTGCGATGCCCAAAAAAAAGTACATCTAAGGGGGACCAATAAAATAGAGGGAATCAATTCAAGCACAAATCCAGCTAAACCCACTGCCCCTGCTACCCAAAAACCACTAGCAACTGTGAACAATATAGAATCTAAGTCTGATTCCACCGCCACGAAGGCACCAGTACCTAAAACAAGAACCGGTGCTACCTCGTTGAAAGAGGGGCCCTCTCTTCCTAGGGATAACACATTGCAGCCAAATAAGATCAGTAATGGCAGTGGCCCACATAGGAGACGACCGGCCAACTTGCCTCCTGAGGCAAGTCCCTATGTTGTGGTAATGACGGGGGTCCCTGAATTGAGTGAAACTGAAAAGGAACCCAATTGGTCCTTAAAAAATAAAGTCCAGTACTGGCTAAATAAAAATAGGCCCCTACCCCTGAACCTTACTAGTAAAATTTGACAGTGCGTAGGGTAGCATGGGTGGGATATGAGAGAAAAATGGTACAGGGTGATTGCATATCGGTTAATTTTGTGGATCCCCATACTGTTGATTACATATGCACCTGGAACAATCAGGAAAGATACGAGGGGATCACAACACGTCGCCTCTCCTTTTTTTATCCCCCCAGGAGCGGACCAACACGCAACTGGAATATTGATAGCAATTGGCACACAGTTGGGCGTCCCCCAAGGAACGATTATTGGGGCACCTGGGGTGTACAGGACTCTAGGGAAGAAGCACACAGGGGCAATTGGGGTGGCCTACCGACCGCCAACAGGTATAGCTGCCTGGAGATGGTGGACTGACAGCTAAATTCTAGTAATTCTTCAGTGGGGGGGGCGGACCAAAAAGTCAACAGGGAAGCTACTGAAGGGCACAGCGAGTCCATTATTCCCAGGCTGAGCCGGGAATCCAGCTCTTGCACCAACAAAAGAATCTCCACCTCCAGTATTGAGAATATTCTGTATCCTACGTCCGGCTCGGGTGGCCAAGATGTAAATTGGGAGACTCATCGTCCCAATGTAGACCATTGCAATAGCGGCTCCATTTCCCTCCTTTCATGGAATTTGGCTGGCTTAGCTAATAAACTGGATTCCCCAGACTGGGGGGCATTTGGGGTGGCCTACCGACCGCCAACAGGTATAGCTGCCTGGAGATGGTGGACTGACAGCTAAATTCTAGTAATTCTTCAGTGGGGGGGGCGGACCAAAAAGTCAACAGGGAAGCTACTGAAGGGCACAGCGAGCCCAATATTCCCAGGCTGAGCCGGGAATCCAGCTCTTGCACCAACAAAAGAATCTCCACCTCCAGTATTGAGAATATTCTGTATCCTACGTCCGGCTCGAGTGGCCAAGATGTAAATTGGGAGACTCATCGTCCCAATGTAGACCATTGCAATAGCGGCTCCATTTCCCTCCTTTCATGGAATTTGGCTGGCTTAGCTAATAAACTGGATTCCCCAGACTGGGGGGCATTAATAGATTTACAGGATGTATGCCTCTTTCAAGAGACATGGGCAAGAGAGGTCCATCAGCGTCCAGGTTTTGATACATTTGCAATTCGGGCGAATTGGAAGGGGAAGGGCCGCCCGTCAGGCGGATTACTTATTTGGGTGGCTTCCCATCTGGGCTGTAAAGCAAGGGTTTTACCAACTAACTCACAAGACGTCCAATGCGTACTCTTGGAATAGTCTGATCTAATCAAGTTGGCATTGATAAATGTCTATTCAAGACCAGTGGGCATAACAAAAGTTTCTAGCACTATCGAGGAACTAGCACTGTTCTTGAATACACTCCCCAAGGGCATTCCGTACGTGGTTGGGGGAGAATTTAATTGCCAATTTGAGCCACTTCCATCATTTTTAGAAGGAACATCTAATGAGGAAGAAGAACAATGGGGAATCCCGAAATTGGCTGGACCACCTGTGAAGTCTTGGTCGCCATTAGCCATGCAAATTCCCCAGAAGTGTGGAGAAGTGTGGCTCAGGGGTTAGAGGCAGCAGACCCGGTAGCTGAGATCGGTCCTGGACCAGGGTTCAATTCCCTGCCTTGGCGGGTCTTGGGCTAAGAATTCCACGGACTCGATAATTCTCGCCCCGGTGCCTCCTCGACTCATGGGTTCACACTCTGCGACTCTGGGCAATAGCTTGCTTAATCTCCACAACGGCCCCTCGCGGCGGGATGCCTGACTTTCACCTTGTGGATACCCTGCTATCTCACAGGGGAATACCAGGACGGGTTCCCTAAGCAAGCGCCGGGACACCCACTGCGGGTAGCTGTGCGCTATATAAGCTCAACTACAAATTACCTGCTTAACCCTTGCGAATTCCTTAAGGGCCTGCAATGGTCGGGTGAGCGGCGACGTTCCACCAAAACTGACTTTTAACAAACACGGGTATAATTCAAGATTGGATTATATATTCATGGAAATCTCTGAATGGGACAGAATTGTGGACTTTCATGTAATGCCTCGAGCCGACAGCGATCATAATGCGCTGATTCTAAAAATCTCAACCCCGGGCGTAAGTACACTAAATCAGGATGGTGGTGACTGTGCGGACCCGAGATTGATTCTATCTACAAACCGGCGCAGAGTTCTCTGGTCTAAAATTGCAGGAAATCCCCAGGACATCCAGAGGCTATATGCAAAGGCTGTTCCTGTTTTGCAGAAAGTTGACAACCTTATGTTCCTCCCTTTCTCGCCTGAGGAGACTCATAGAGAACTTGGTGTACTCCACCTACAGATGTGCATCACTTTAGCTGACGTTCTGTACCCGGAGCAGAAGCAACGTAAAGGCAATGGACGGGGGACTTGTGCCCCATGGTTCAACGCCCCCTGTAGAAAGGCCAAAACTGATCTGTTAGTGGCGATGAAGCAGCGGCACAATATCTCCCTGGTAAGAACTAAGAGAAGGGAGTACAAATGTCTCATTGCCAACGCGAAGACTGAATGGGATCACGGTAATTGGGCAGACATGACTGATGCGCTCAAATACCGTGACGCCAGGAAATTTTGGCAGATTGTCAAAAACGGGTTGGCTGACCCTACTCCTGCAGTGGAGGCTAACATCGCACCCAGTGTGTGGCAGGATCATTTTAGATCTCTATACACTGAGGCCGACATGGACCCCAATCAGGCTCAAGTAGATCCGATGATGGGCTCGACCCCTACGCCACTTCTGGACACGGACAAAATCAGTGTGACAGAAGTCAGCGTAGCTATTGCTAGACTTGCCACTGAAAAAGCTCATGGGTTGGACAAACTCCCTGGCGACCTATTTAAAAGTGAAGCCATGAACTGGGCCCCATATCTGCAGGTTCTATACAACGCAATCCTGGAGGGGATGGCGGTGCCTGCTACTTGGCTGGGGGCAGAGATTGTGCCCATCTTTAAGCGGGGCTCTTCTCTGCTCCCAGCCAACTACAGGCCTATTAGCCTAATAGACGTCCCCCAAAAGATCTTTGCTAGGCTGATCCTGGACCGTTTACTAGAATGGACTGAAGAGCACTCAGTCCTGAGCCCATATCAGGCGGGTTTCAGGAACAAAGTGTCCACTGTAGATCAAGTTTTCCGACTTTCCATGATATTTTGGAAAACGGTACAGTTTGAGGGTGGCAGCCTCTATACTGTAATCGTTGACCTTAGAGGTGCCTTTGACCTAGTACCGCGCATGAAACTGTGGTCCGTGCTCTCTGGTCTGGGGGTCCCACAATACCTGTTAACCATGATTATCAGACTACATACTGATAACTACGCTCAGGTCAGATGTGGCCGGGAGGGGACACTCTCCAATAAATTCCCTGTTGACAGGGGGGTTAGGCAGGGCTGTGTGCTTGCACCGACCCTGTTCTGCCTCTTTGTCAATGGGGTAATAGCGCATTTGAATGGTGTTGAGAATACTGATGCTCCCAAACTTGGAGGCAGCAGGGTGCCCGCAATTATGTTTGCGGATGACACCCTGCTGCTCTCCAAGTCTCCAATGGGGCTCCAGCGAGTTCTTGGTAGGTTTGAGGCATTTTGCAAAGATCATGGCCTAGAGATCAATGCCTCGAAGACCAAATATATGGTCTTCAAACCCCCATCTCGAGTTCGCTCTAATCCACGCATTGGGTCTAATAAGCTGGAGAGGGTTCGAACCTTTGACTACTTAGGGATCACCCTAAATGAAAAAATGTCATGGGTCCACCAACGGGAGAAAGCGCAACTAAAGCTGGCCCAAATAGCAGGCGGAATTACTAAGCTAATCGTCAAGAATAAATCCACTTTTAAGCCGGTGGGCCCTGCCTTAGAGATTTACAGAGCACAAGCCAGGGGAGCGGCTATGTATGGTAGTGAACTCTGGGGCAACACGTGCAACCGTGATCTGGTAGTAACCGAGAACAATTTTATCAGACAACTCCTATTACTTCCTTCTAGCACACCCTTGCTGCCTATTAGACTTGACCTGGCCCTGAGACCTCTGGACGAAGACATGGGCCTGCGACCATTGTTATTCTGGCGTAGGATTTGGACAGTTCCCGAACTAGCCAACTATAGGGCAGAATTGCAAGAAATTCTCACTTTCCCAAACATGGGGAAAATCCCCTGGCTACATTTTATTAAGAAAGAACTAATTAAATTGGGGATACCTACCCTATAGTCTGAACCGCTAAGATCTTGTTCCGGGGTTACACGGAGAAAATGGATTGTCGCTCTGTGCAAAAACTTGGGCTTCTCCCGTTGTATGCAAGCTTACAGGGTTTTAAAGACTGATCTCTCTGGTAACATTGTCTTTGCTTAAATATCTGGGGTCTGTCTGGCACAAGAGGAGATATTTTTTAAATGGAGACTTATAAAAAATTGTCATAACGAAAAATTCTGAGTCAGACAGTTTGAGAATGTCTATATTTGTGTAACGTGTTCTATGTTTTTATGCCTGTGTATATCTTAATAGTTACTGTTTTACATTCAATGCTATCTGTACCTTTTATGGCACATGATGCCGAAATAAAGATGATGATGATGATGATGTTTAGTGTAGCCCCAGCGATTCTACAGGCCCTAGGCCTGCTGTCTAACTCTCACATGGCTCTCATACCACTTTTTTAGTATATGGTTTGTGAGGCCACTAGAGCATAACTGTATTTGTGCAACTTATCGTATGCTAATTGAGTAACTTGTGATGTACTTTTACCTCTGACCTCATAAAGAGTGCAGAGGGTTTGTGTTTAGAATACATACATATATATTTGATATATACCTTGTGTGGTGTCCTTTTATTTGGTATTCAAGGGATTATAATTGGTAAAACAGCTTGCTTCACATGCTCTCTGAAGTCTTAGCCTAAGACTGCTGGTCCATGCTACCACTAGGTTAGCTTGTCAATAAGGATGACTTTACAACCACCATCAATAAGGGTCGATTAGACTGGTGCAAGGTGCCCACCAGAATAGTGGACATCATATGCCAAGCTAACTTCTCACAAATACTTTGTTACAAATTGATGTAATACTTCCTTCTGCTCATCACCCCCCTGACTGATGGCCAGACTGAAAGAGTCAATCAGTGTATTGAACAATATCTAAGGTGCAGTAGCCGCGAGTGGTGTCCCGGGTGTGGCCGGAGCCGCGAGAGCCCCCCGGATGCGGCAGTAGCTGCGAGTGCTGTCCCGGGTGCGGCCGGAGCCACGAGAGCCCCTCGGACGCGGCAGTAGCCGCGAGTGGTGTCCTGGGTGCGGCCGGAGCCGCAAGAGCCCCCCGGACGCGGCAATAGCCGGGAGTGGTGTCCCGGGTGCAGCGAAGTCGCGAAGGCTCCCCGGGTGCAGCAGGAGCTGCGAGGAGTTGTGAGCTGTGAGCAGCATTTCAGATGCGGCCAGGCGCAGCCGAAGCTGTAAAGGTAAAGGTCCCCAGAATGCGGCAGGACCCACGAGTGGTTCCAGGTACGTGGCTGAAGCTGCGAGGATCAACCTTGTGGACCTGCAATCCCTTCTTTTGACTGCAACGGAGCAAGGATTTTGTGAAATTACCGTAAGGAGCCCCCTATAACCTCCTCTAAGTGACCACTCGCATTTACTATACAATCTCATCTAAGTGGCCACCTGAATTCACTATACGGTTTCCTAAGGCTCGGGTTGTGTACTAAAAACCCTCATTAGGAAGCAGGCCTTAACCTCACAGGATGTTTTTTGCAACAGGAGTAACGAGCGGTATTAATATTATAATAATCAAGTAACGAATGACTGGTAACTAATGTCTGACGTCTGTGAAAACTTTATAATTTCATAAGAAACGGAGTTAGAGAGCGTGAACTGGGTGCTAGCTTCGGTGTTGCATGAACGGCGCACCGGTTTACTGGCCCTTGGAGCTTTACCTCTCTGATTGTGTTGACTGGAATTGGGCAAGAGTATCTTCTCTAACGTTGGATCAAAAGTAGGGGGCAGAAGGGGATAGCATATTAAGCACACGACTGGATAAGACCCCCAGGTAACAACTCTCCGCTATAAACAGGACGACTAAAATTACAACTAAAACAATACTAAGTGATCTACTATACTGTAATGGCTTATAAAAAATTAAGATCAAGAACCATCTTCATGAAGAGGATGGGAATGGAAGAGGCAATTAGAAAGAGTACTAGCAAGACGGTAAAAACGGAAAAGTCTGTAGCAAATCCTGGGATCATAAAGTATTTTGCAAAATTAAACCCAGATGATCAGGGGCAAGTACCTAAAGATCAGATAATCAAGGAAAAAAAGGGAATAAAGAGGATGGAAAGGATGGAATACATCAAACTCAAATTCAAAATCAAAGAACACCTGAGGTTCCTCAAAAAGGTATCTTAATCGACCGGGAGGACTCAATTCCGAATTTAATGGCATTAGGATCAATAATACCGGAATCATTCAAAATACAACAATCTCAAGAATATAATATCACCTGTCCAGATATTAATATCAAGGACCTAATATTTCACATGGGATCCTAATAGGAGACCCAGAATATTCAGAACAGTACTCCACAAATACCGATCTAGAGGGATTCCCTGAAAAATTGCCAGATCTCTCTCTTTTTAAAACTACAGGTCTTTCTAACAACTACACCCCAGTATCTAAATCTTTGTTTACCCTGCAAAATATATTGGAATCAGTTCTCATCCATTTGGTTAACATATTGGAAAATTCTGACCAAACGCTTGATACACAACTAGGAATCCTAAAATTTCTAGTAGAGAAAAAAAAGAAGAAAGAGCAAATAAAATCAACAATAATAACAGGAGTCTGTGGTAAATGTAAAGGGGAAAACTCTGACAATTCAAAAGTTGAAACAAAAAAAAAGCCTCTCCCTCCAAAAAAGGAAACTGCAACTCAAACCAGAAAGAAACTATCTATGGAATCTAAGGGTAATCAGGATTATAACCTGATATATTCTCTCAGAAACCTTTTCAAGGAGGAAACCAAATCAGTTTCGGACACCATCAGCCTGTAGCTTACTATCCAATTTTTAAATATAGTAAACCCAAATCTACTTTGAACAGTCCTGTAATATCTCATCTTAAAGCAACTACCGATATTGAGCTATCTAATGATGACATGCAGGGCCCAGAAAGTATAAATAAAAAACAAAAACAAAAGATGACCAAACTGAAAAGGGGAAAGGCGCTAAGAAGAATTGAGAAAAAGAAAGCCCGTAATATTAGATTTCAGAATAATCCCCCTTTGCCAAGCGGATTATTAGGTAATGAGGAAAGAGCAGAATTGCCCCCAAATCCCAAAGATAAAGGAGCAGAAGTCGCCGGCGAAAACCCAAAGTGATAACTTTAACCAACTGAGTAAACTAAACCCAAAGGCAACACATTTTCTACTAGCACCACACGGCCCTACAAGCCCGGCATTAAGAAAGATCCCAAAAAGAACTTTCTCTATTCAGAAAAAGGATCCACAAGCAGAGGAGATCAGGTCTAATTATCTGCAAATCACAGAATTATTCCCTTCAGATGAAGCTCCACTCAATCGCGACCGAATTATTAGTCTGCTTCAAAAGATTCAGCCGTTACAATCCCTAGCGCGAAATGAAATAAAACTAGTTATGTTCCCGGAAAAAACAAAAACAACGACTGCAATTGTAGAATTTTGGTCTCCAGTAATACCAGGAATTATATTGACGTAGAGTGAGACTCTCCACAAATATGGTTATGATCTGATCCCAGTATTAAAGCAAGAAGTTCAAAAGAAATATATATCAGAAGAATCTCTCAAAACTGAGCGGTTGAACCAAACCTTTAACACCACGATCAATTCCCTAGACCATGTTGCAGAAAACATATTTGTTTCTATAAAGAATGGCGAAAGAGAAATCTGGAGTAAAAATACCCCCCAGCAAGGAAATAACAAAGAAGGATCATTCATGGGCCTGGATTTCGGAGACCCTGAACAATAATAAACAAATTAAGGATAACAAATTCCCTGTTTAGCACAGGCTTGACGATCTCCTCTTGGAACATAGCGGGAAAAACTAAAGATAAAATGGCTGAAATAACAAAAAAATCTCCAGCTATAGTGGCCCTTCAAGAAACTTGGACTACACAAAATTTTTATCAAGAGAAATATTTTGTATATGATATTCCTGCAGAGCAGGTTGATCGGGGTCATGCGAAAGGTGGGATAGCGATTTTGTTAAACGAAGATTACAATTGGGCCCAAGAAACAATTCCGACTAACTCAAAGAATCATCAATGTATTAAGATCAAGTTTGGAACAAAGCTTCCAGAAACCTTAAAAGATCTACTAATTTATAATGTCTATATCCCCCCTGGAGTAAAAATGGACACACTTGCTAGAGAAATCTTAAAAGATATTGAACAAACAATTGAAAGACAAGGGTATCCATCGCTTTTTATTATGGGTGACTTTAATGGGAAAATATCTCATGAGGTATTACTAAAATGGGCAAATTGGCACAAAGAAGAGGCCCTGGGAATCTCCATTCCACTACTTCCTAAAGAAAATAAGGCAAATAAAAGAGGAAAAATCCTAATAGCATCACTCGCCATGTTAAATGGAATAATACTAAATGGCAAAGTAGAAAGAGACATTCCTGCCTCAAATACAAGACAGGGAAACTGTAGTTCCTCACTGCTGGACTACATGATCTGCAGCTACAATTTGTTTGGATCAGTCTCACAACTCAAAATGAATTTTGGCCATGGTAGTGACCATGCTATTTTACAAATAAGTACAGAGTGGAAAAAACAACTTTCCCCGTCAAGCCAAATTATGTACAGCTATAGCACAGTTTTGGCAAACCCAGTACAAAGACGGATTGATTGGAATTCAACTACACTTAATAAGATAATCACCATAAGAATCGATTCAACGCAACTCCTACAAGTAATGCATTCTACAAATCCAATAACAAATTTTGAAATGGTTATCAAAAAGCTAACACAAAAATTACAGGAAAAGTTGATGCAACCGAGAATAACAAAGAATCAAAACAAAAAGCCAAAGTCAGCTACTAATACAAAACTTCTAAATAAACTGATAAGAGCACAGTTTCTAGAAAGCTCAGCATCCAAACAGTTAGAAATCAACAAATTGAAAAACCAACGTAGGAGAGAAAAAGAAAAAAATAAGAGAATAACCCAAGATAAAAACTGGGTAGACCTGCAGATAGCTGCGAAACAAAACAACCAACGTGCCTATTGGAGTGTAATTGCCAAAGAAACGGGTACGAAAAAAGCATTACAAGCTATTCCGGTGCCTCCGAAAGACTGGGAACTCTACCTTGCCAATTTATATAAACTAAATACCAATTCATAAATGGCCAATATTTTTGCTAGGAATTCAGAAATAAAACCCTTAAATAGGGGAGTATCCAGTCCATTTTCAATTGAGATACATATAAGAAAGGCGAGAACGACAGGAGCAACAGGTCCTGACCAAATTCCAATCAAGGTCCTCAATGCAACCCCAAAGAATGGAGTAAGATGTTATCTCCCCTCTTCAACCATATTTTTAGTACTGGGGAAATCCCCAAATCTTGGAAGGGGAGCAATGTAATACCCATACATAAAAAGGGTACGAGGTTGCATCCTGGCAATTACAGGCAGATAGCCCTTCTGGATGCAACAGGAAAAATCTTTACAGCAACAGTATTATATCATCTTAAGGACTGGGCCTTTTCATCTGGACTAATTCCCCTATACCAGGCTGGATTTAGACCAAAGCATTCGGCCACCGACAATATTGCTGTGTTGCAAACCATCTTAGATAAATATGTGACAATTAAATCCCAGGTTGTATATGCTGCTTTTATCGATTTTTCCACCGCATTCGATAGAGTGGATAGAGGAACACTCTGGAGAAAACTTAGCAAAATGGGTATCCCGGATAAACTATTACATATATTAACATCACTACATACAGATACCTGGTTTCAGGTCCAAATGGGGAGGGAAAAGGGTCTTACTAGTCCTATCCTGACTCCAAACGGCCTTAGGCAAGGATGGCTTCTTGCTCCCCTATTGTTTTCCCTTTATCTTAGTGATATGCCTCAATGTTTTCAGCAAGTATGCAACTTTCCACCAAAAATAGCCTTCCACAATATACATATTATGTTATATGCAGACGATGTAATTATACTAGATCTAACCCCATTTGGTTTGCAAAGAAGCCTCCAGGCACTTCATAATTACACGGAGGAAAATGATCTAATACCTAACATCACGAAAACAGAAATAGTTTCATTCTCAGGAAGGATAAAGAGCACCAAATTCAGCTGGTCCCTAGGAGGAAAAATGGTGGAAGAGGTTAATGAATATACCTATTTGGGTCGAATTTTCACCAAGTCTTTACAAAATAGGCCCCATACTTTGAATCTGACTGGAAATCTGATGTGCATGTGGGAGCACTTTCGCGGTTATACGCAGCATCTGGACAAAGACACTTTTCTTCCATGCTTAAGGTATACAGCGCCAAGATCCCACCAGTATTGTCATACGCCCTCAAATATATACCAATAAGCCAATGGAGTTTTTTCGACCTAAAAGAAGGCCAGATCCTACGGAAACTAACGAAGCTGTCTCAGGCGGCACCAGTGCAAGCTCTCCACCTTGAGTACTCATTAACCAGTTCCTATGCTCGAGGATTTGCCATTATCATCAGGTGGGCGTACAATCTCCTCCACGCAGAAGAAGGAACGCTTCGATCTCTGCTCAAAATAGAAACATTTGAATGTGATTCTTTGAAACATGTATTTTCAAAAAAGGCTTTATCCGCTTTCAAGTTATCAGAGACTAACATCAACCTGTTACTATCTTGGACACCTGCCCAGCTGAAACTCTTCTTAAAGCACTTTACTCCAAGACTTAGTTTTGACCTTGACTCTCAGTACTGCTCTAAATTGCCTTTATATAAGAATGTTACAGAAACTATAGCTTTTAAGAAACCTCAGCAGTATATTAACTTTAATCTAAACCATGGGGTCAGGAGATTGATTGTTCTGCTCCGATTTGGGATACTTCCTGTGAAAACCGTCAGATCTAGGTGGCACCTAAAAGAAAGCACTATTTGTAATTTGTGTAATGGTGGAGAGCAGGACTTGGAGCATCTGTTGTTTATCTGACCAAATGCGATAGTGGTAAAGGCAAGAAAGAGGTTTTTACAGCCAGTTTATACCAAATGTAGAATTAATTCAGTACAGGAACTGATTATTTTATGTAAAGCTCCGCCAAACGAATTTTTTTGCTACAATTTTTACAAATTTTTAAAACCATTTTTAACTTTGTATTAGAATGAAAAATTTTAACAAAACGGTGTAAAACTGAATACTGTGCATTAAATATTTGTGGTTCTCAGTGCAGAACCAAATCAAATAAATAAAAAAAACTTGAAACGTCCCCATCCTTTAAGTCAATTGCTAAATACTGTTCATGAAATATAGATGTTCCTTTTCTTTACCGTCCTTTAGCTGAATTAAAATGATTGCTCTCTATTATTAGTGTGTTCCATTTTCTTACCTTCCCAATAGCTATATGATTACTTCAATTTCGTCATAACAAATTGAGTTCCTTTACTTACCCACCTTATCATTAGCGATTAAACTATGATTTCTAGCATGTACCTTATTTACCCTGTCCTTTAGAAAATACCATTTCAAGTCTGACGTCTATAAAGTTCATCTAGTATGTTCCCTGTTCTTACCTTCCCTTTAGACTTCTAAATGGTTGGCATAATATATCTTTTGCATAGTTACACGCTCTTCATGATTCTGATTATTGACAGCTTGCTTGCTGTAAACCTTTGGCCCCCAACTCTTGATGAAGATTAGATAAAGGTTTTTAAAACTTCTCGAATGTATGGTTATTATTTAAGAGTGCAAATGTTATGGTATTTCTGATTGTTTTGCCTATCTTTACAACTAACTCCCTGATTCATGGTGGTCAGAGGTACCAGTGACTAGGATTGGTAAGTCCAAGGTATAGCAATAAATAGTACTCAATACACTTGTAGTAGAGTGTAGGTTACCCGATTGAGTAAGTATGGTGAATTGAATTATGGGCCCAGGAGTATACATGATAAAATTATAGTCGGGTGACCTGCGCGCTCTATCAATGCCTTTCATCCCCGTTGAGGGCTCATGTCCCCTCCTGTTCCTACCGCCTCTCCTGTTCCCTTGGACCTTGCGACTCATCTCCAGGATGCCCATGCTATAGCCAGACAAAATCTGGAAGAGACGAAAAGTAGGTATAAGGATGATGCTGATCGCCATCGGAGACCACCTCCTGACTATACAGTTGGTGACAAAGTCTGGTTGTCTGCTAGAAACATTAAGGTCAAAGTGACAAACAAATTCAAACCTAGTTTTATTGGTCCTTATGTCATCTCTAAAGTAGTAAACCCTGTTGTCATGAAACTGGGCTTGCCTGCCTCCCCGAGAATCCATCCGATGTTTCATGTGTCATTGTTGAAGCCTGTAGTTCCTTGTACTGTAGTCCCTACACATCCTGCCCCTGTTTTGGTGGAGGATGAACCTGAGTATGAAGTAGCCCATTTCGTTGACTCTAGTAGGGTACGGTGTAGGCTTGAAAATGTGATCCATTAGAAGGGCTACAGTGCTGATGAATGGACATGAGAGCCTACTTCTCATGTTCATGCTCCCCGTCTTTTGCAGGTGTTGCATAGGCGCTATCCTTCCAAGTTCAAGCCTGTTTGGGTTGATTTTTAGGGGGGGTGCTGTCGAGCCCCTCCGCCCGCAGCCACACTGGCTACCCCACCACCAGCCGCAAGCGCACAACCGCTGGCTGGGACAAGTGAGCCCTACAAAAGGGTGAGAACTGTGACAGATGCCTAGCCTCGCTCAGTCCCACACTTACCTGAATTTCTCGTGACAGCATAGGAGAGTTTAAACTTTCCGGGCGTTCCTCTCCCAATGCTTTCCGCATTCCTTGCCTTCCGTGTCACTGCTCCTCTTCTGGGGTTGCTGCAGTGTTGGTGTTCCCTCTCCAGTTAGCCTGGATGTGTCTGCTCGAGAACAGCCTTCCCTAACGCTGTTCTTTGTGTACCTAAAAAGGAAAAACACAAACAGAGAAGTTGTAAAAAAAAAAGTAAGGATGAGCGGCAAAAGAGGGTTAGAGAGAGGAATGAAAGAACAGGAGTAGACGGGGTGAAAGAAGGAAAGAAAACGTGCAAGGAAATAAGGAAGAAATATAGAATGGAATAATTAAAAGCCGGGTGAAGAATTAATGAGAAAGTGAAAGGATGGCCTGCAGAGTAAAAGGATCAATCGGCTAAAGGGTGAATAAGGGAAGGATTGAAGAATGGACTGACAGGCAAGAGTGAAAGGACAAATGGATGGATGGATGGATGGATGGGTGGGTGGGTGGGTGGATGGTTGGATGGGTGGATGGAGGGAATGGGTGGGTGGGTGGATGGATGGATGGAAAGCAGAATGGATAGACAGATGAATGGATGGATAGATGAAAAGATGAAAGAATGGATAGTAGATTAATGGAAGAAGGTTGAAAGGGTGAAGGGAACACTCCTAGGGTGGGTCAGGTTTGATTTCTTTGAATGGTCTGTTTGATTGAAGGTATGGTTAAAATTAGGTGCATTTAAATTGTCTGGCTGCTCCCTTAGATGTCAACCCTAGTCAATACTCTCAGTCCAGTCAAGTCTTTAACAAAACCATTTGGTGAAGGTTGTGTGTGTTTTCACACAGTGGGAGACATCACCACTGGAAAATCTCTTCTGTGACCAGTTCATTCTTAGTATAGGGCACCCTATTCCACAGACATCTTAGGGACACTCAAAGTTAATTGGCACCTTAGCCATCCACACTCAGACCAAGTTAAAAGGCTACTGAGCTCTAGATTCGATATCATTGTGCCCCAATTAGCAGGCACTCATTTTTTAACATGAATAATCATCTCCAGATAGGACCCTTACCCACCACCAAGATATAATTTTAGTTGTGAAATAGAGTGGGCGCTTCCTTTTTTCTGGGTGGTGGGCTTTGTTGGGCAATTCTAAGGTCATTATGATCGGTGTACTTTTTTGTACCAGGTGGAAGGGCAGAAACAGAGAGTGTATTCCAGCACTCTTATGAACATTAAAATATAACTATTAGAACACACAAATAATTAATTACTTGAAGTGTGTTGTTTTCTTCTTTGAAGACAGCTGTTGTGTATTTCTGTGCACGAATGCTTGAGGAGGTCTGAGGGTCCTCAAACATTCGCCCACAGGCCAACATGGAGCTCAATGTCAATCCAATTTGTAGTACTCAGCACCTAGGAGCTTTCACCCATGAGGAGTTGGACTGCTAGTCCAAAAGGTGGTAGGCATTTCTCATTTTCACTTTGTAGCCTATTTTTATGAGTGGATCATTATTCCTATGTGTAATTAAAGCTCGAAAGTAAAGAGCTGACTGGGTTTCAACCCAATGGACTGCTAATATTTGTTCTGCTTTATTTACTACTGTTATATATCCACTATATCTAACCCTACCACATGCCTTGGGTAAACCTTGGCTGTACAACCTCTTAGCATGTGAGAGATAAGTGCAGAATAGGAGTACATAATCATCTAGATGGAATTTTATTGCAACAAGGCATATTTGATGGTTAGAAGACATCATATGGACAAAGAAACAAGGACAAAACAAAGCAGGACCATTCATCACCTCGAGAAGGTACTGTGGAGGTAGACACCCATAATATACAAAGAGATATGCAGGCAAGGAGCAAGTGATGAAAGACATATTTCGCAGAATGGAACAAAATAGAGGAAAGTGAAAAGAAAACTGTAGAAGTACGTATTTATTCTGGTTCATAGAGAGGAAATGAATGTGTGTTCAGTGAGCCTGAGGCAGAGACATTCCTTGATGACAGCTATCAACTAGAGTGAGCACTTTGACCCCGGGTTGACAACCAGGTTTTAAAGACATTTGGAGTCATGCTTAATATCAAGACATATTATATATCAACAGTAAGAATTGGATGATTGTAATGTATTGCCCAAAGCATCCAACTAAGTTAAAGGTGCCAATGGATACCTTTTTCATTTTTTTCAGTAAATGTATACCAGTCAAATATATATGGGATAAAGTACCTCCTGTATACATTAGAAGGATATTGTAAGGCACCAAGGAGTTCTTTGATAATATGTTTATCCATGTGTGGCAATAGAGTGCATTTTGGGTTGGAAATGTCTGTATATCATCATCATCATCATCATCAAAAGACTTTATTTCAGTCGTTTTGACTATAAAAGTACATGTGCACTACAATGACATTTCATAAAGACGATCCGTAAGGGCGGGGGTCAAAGTTACTCATGAAAAGTGTGCGTGCATTACATTGACATTCCATAAAAACAATCTATACAGGCACGCGTCTGAACCCAGCAACCTGGGCTTCGATTGCCAACACCAAGGCCATAAAAATGTGTCTGCAGTACATGTGCAATATAATAACGTTCCCCAAAAAATATTCTCTATGGACACGGGCCCAGCCCCAAAGCCCTAGGTTATAATTACTAATGAAAGTGCATGTGCATTACCTTAAAATGTCATAAAAACAATCTATATAGACACATGCCCTTACCCAATGACCTAAGCTTGGGTTGCCAATGAAGGGGCCTACACATCCATGCCATATTCATAAATGTGCACAGTTATTAAGCATTCCTAAAAACAAGTATGCATCATATTACAATCAGTAAAAACACATTAAAAGTCATGAATGTTAATAGCAAATTAAAATGATCCATATCCAGTTAAAAATATTATGAAATAATCAGTTAGTGCCTATGGATTGGTCTTCAGGAATGCTCTACGTACACACCATATGGAGAATAAAAAGCTTGATACTGAGAGCACAATAGGCAGATGGCTGTTATATTTCAGTATCCTAAAAGCCTCTACACAGCGCTTGGTTCCCACATTTCTGCATAAATGAATCAACCACCAATGCCTGACCTTCCTATAACCTGAACAGAAAAAATACATGGTATTCTGACTCCACTGTATTGTTGCAAGCCGGACATCCCAAGGGGGGTGAACCTGCCCATTTGTTTGTAAAAGAACGCAGCGGGAGTACCCTATGCCTAAATTGCAGGTATAGCTTCCTGGCAAGGGCTGGTTGAATGTCATCCAATACAGGCTCTGGGCTTTACTGCTCTTTCATTAACAGGAACACTGTAGTGAGCGAGCACGTTGTAAAACTCCCCTGCAGGTGGGTAAGTTTGCTCTCCCTACAGCTCCATACCAAGTCCTTCCTAGATGTTATAGGGCAGGTTACCTCAGCATTATACCATAGGTGAGCCCTTCCCTTGGCCAGGAGTGTGTCCCTGACAAAGGCCAGCCATGGTCATTTTCCCGCACCCTGGAGGCTCAGAACTTCTCTCAGCTCTACCCTGTATGCCATTTGTGGGGTAGCCCACAGGTGACACCAGAATCAGGGGTCTGAGAGCAACTTCGTCTGCAATTGGTCTTACCTCAAGGTCCAGGCGAAGCGGTGTAAGAGGGGAGATAGTGGGAAGGACAAATAACTGCATGGCAAAGGCGTTCTCAATCTTTGTTATATTGCCAGATGGGCAAAAGCCCCAGATTTCGGCCCGGTACAGTGCAGCACCCCTGGCTTGCAATTTGTACATTTTGACCACTGGGCAAACTGGTTTGTGGGTGGAGTTCCTGAATACCTTTGTCAGAACCCCCTTATGCCATGTTTGATGTATATGAAGTTAGTTGATGTTTTGCGGTTTGCATGTTTATCCACACTTCTGTTTCACAGGGGATTAAACAATCAAACGTTTACACAATTATAACCTTGTTACTTTAGGACAACTGTGTCCCTTTATGCTATTATGTATTGTTTGGTTACATACATGTCATCCTTATACTCATATTACCACTTTCTTGTACCAGTACTTTTATGTGTTCTCCATCACCCATGAAAGGCACCCCACAACTCTAGCTGGCAAACAACACATTTTAACCCTTTCCTTCCCCTAGCCTTCCCTCTCCCCTTACCAAGAAAATATTTTGAGAATAACATATTTTTTGTCATCCTCAAGGTTTAAGGAATCAATGTTGTGAGTGGGACAGGAGGGAGGGTTGAAAGTAATGATAAGAGAAAAGGCTAAACAGAGTAATAAAGTTTAACTGTCAGTAATCAAAACATTACTTCTTTCTTATTTCACAACAGTACTTACTGTTATGATGATTTAGGAGGAGTAGTTAAAGCAAACCAAAGACAACACTACTTCTGTTTGATGCAACACATCGAATGTTAGATATTTAGCAGCGTCTTGCAAAAACAGGAGAAAAAAAGTTCTAAGAATAGCAGCTGCTAATACTCAGAGATCAAAGTTGTAAGGATCGACTACTCCCAACGACCAAACCATAGTGGGAGTCAAAAGTGGATGGCATGACTGAGATAGAAGCCCTAGAAATATCCAGTATGGAAGCTCCACAGACCTCAGCCCAAGATGCAACCATCCCTGATAATGACCTTTCCTTCATTGTATCTGGAAGGTCAAACCCCTGAGATACCGATGCAATATAAATTAATGTCTTAATCCATGAGCTCAGAGTAGGGGAGTATAGGGTACCCTATTCCACAGACATCTTAGGGACAATCAAAGTTAACTGGCACCTTAGCCATCCACACGCAAACCAAGTTAAATGGCTACTGAGCTCTAGATTCGAGATCATTGTGCCCCAATTAGCAGGCACTAATTTTTTTACCATGAGTAATCATCTCCAGACAGGACCCTTACCCACCACCAAGATATCATTTTAGATGTGAAATAGAGTGGGCACTTCCCTTTTTCTGCGTCGACAATGAAAGGCACCATAATTCACTCTCAAAAATTCACGTAGTAATCTTGAGATCTTTAAAGACAAAACTGGACTTCTCTGACTATATGTAATGAAGGCAGGGTTTCTTTTTCTAGTTGATCAGGAACCCATGTTTGACCATTCATTCATATTCTATGTTCGTGTGTTGCTGGAACTTAATTACTGGAGAGAAATGTACTAACCATTTGTCCTGGTAAAGAATGACTACAATTCCCCTGTTGTGAAGAAGGGCTTATAGAGGGGCCAGTGACTTCATTAAAACCCTTGGTGCTGATGTTAGTCCAGAGGGAAGCACCCAGAACTCTCAATATTGGCGGACTTCAAAGAACCTGGGAAATCCGTATTAAGGAAGAGAGATTAGGGTGAGGAGATAAGCCCTTGTAGGTTCAGAGCCCTCATCTATTATGTTGAGGTTAGTGGCAATTTGCTCTGTACTTTCTCTATCTTGAAATGTTTGCTTTAGGTAGAGATTAAACATTTTAAGATGTATTATTAGTCTGAAGTTGGCCAAACTTTGTTTAGCCAAAAAGACTGTTTTTAAAACCCTGTCCGTCTTTTGTGACTGGACAGATTGCTTCTTTTAAAGCAGTTCTGAAATTTAAAACATTAGCATACCATGAGCCCTCTTTGACTCCTCCTGTGCCTGAAACTACATGGCACATAGGAGCTGCTCGCACCCATCTAAGCCAATGGACGTTCCAGCATGGGGGCGAAGCTGAAGGGCATGGAGAGAGCCCCACTTGACTGGAATTATGCCTCAAACAAGTCCAAGCAGCAAAGCAACAGCTTCAGAAAGGAGAGAAATAGGGCTGTGCCCTCTCTGAAATACTGAGACACTCCATCTACCGCTTAACTTTGCCAGGATGGGAACACGTTAGGAAAGTCCCTGCAACGATTCCGAAGAATATACTGCATTAATACAGGATATGACCCCCATCTTTAAAATTTGTCAGAAAGCGTCTATCCAGTTCCTGGCGGAAAGCCCATCTTACTGCCTTACCTCAATGGAGAGACTAGACTGTTTAACCCTGCACCTAGAGAGCCCAACCACCACTGAAGTCTAGAGGTCAAGAGGCTTTGACCCGGAGCTGGAACTGCCTGGCCAATACGATGTTTATAGCTGTCTGCAGTGCGCAGACAAAAGGAACAGAATGCTATGATTACGTATGGTAATCCCCATTACTCTTAGTCCTACTCGTCCTCGACCCAGTCATCACTCATGAGGTATTCCACAAGACAGGAAACAAAACAGGAAACGCTTTTAGGCTCCATCCCCCTCCTGCCAGGTGCTATATCACTCCCAACCACCAGAAGCACATCCTGACACACCAAGCAACAAAGGCCTGGACAGGGAGGGAGGGTGGGAAGTATGACTGGGTCGAGGACGAGTAGGACTAAGAGTAATGGGGATTACCTTACGTAATCATAGCATTACCTCTACGTCCCTCGTCCTCGACCCAGTCATCACTCATGAGGCATACCAAAGCAACGCCAAAACAGGCCTTTGGCAACCCCAACACAGCAAAACACAGACCAGACACAAAAGAGTGCAGCAAGTGAAAAAATGTAATACACAAACAGAACTCAGAGCGGAGGGGGAACCCCCACAGCTTGCAACACCCCACGACCAAAATTGGTCCGGTCAGACAGGGCACAATTCAACCTGTAGTGCCGCACAAACGTGGACTCGGAGGCGCAGGTCCCAGCACGACAAATCTCATCAAGAGACACTCCATGAAAAGCAGCCCAGGAGGCAGACACGCCCCGAGTGGAACGCGCCTGAACCCCCGCAGGACAAGGCAAACCAGCACCACGATAGGCAAGAGTGATGACAGCCTTGATCCAACGACCCAAGGTGAGCCTGGAAGCAGCCTTACCCTTACCAGCCAAACCAAAGGTCACAAAGAGAGAATCAGAAGAACAAAACTCCCCAGAACGAGCCACATAAATAGACAGGGCACGTCGTAGGTCCAAAGAATGAAGCAAAAGCTCAGAAGGAGAAGCAGGAGAAGGACACAAAGAAGGAAGAACCAGCTCCTGAGAGGAATGGAAACGGGAGCGGACTTTGGGGACAAAACCAGGATCCAAAGAGAGCCCCACAGCGTCATCCAGAAAACGCAAAAACGGCGGGGAACAACGCAAGGCCGTAAGCTCCCCCAACCGCCTCGCAGAAGTGATGGCCACCAGAAAGGCCACTTTGTAGGACAGAAACTTAAGGTCCACAGTTTTCAAAGGCTCAAAGGGGGAAGACTGCAAAACACCCAACACCAAAGACAAATCCCAAGGAGGTACCAGAGAACGAACAGAAGGGGAAGAGAGAGAAAAACTACAAAACAGACGAGAAACCAAGAGACCATCAGAAGACAGAAAAGAATCCGGGTCCCGGAAGGCCCGGATAGCAGCCCACTAGCCCCTCAAGGTAGAAACAGCAAAGCGCTACTGAAAGCCATCCAGAAAAAACTGAAGGACAGAAGACACAGGGCAAGAGGTAGGAGACAAACCAGAAGAGGAACACCACCCCGAGAAGGAAGCCCAGTGCTTCGAGTAGGAAGACAAAGTAGACGGCCTACGAGAGGCCTACATCACAGAAATGATGAGGTCGGGCAGACCACGGACCCCAAGAGACAACCGTTCAACCTCCAGACCGCCAAGGAGAGGGGAACCAGAAGGAGGGACGGGGACCTCAGAGGAGAGGGGTAGCGGGGCAGAAGCCAAGGAGGGCCCACCGCCAGGCCCAGCAGCAGAGGAAACCAGGACCTCCTCGGCCAGTGCGGAAGCACAGCCACCACCTGAGCCCCCTCCCGCTGAACCTTCAGCAAGAAGGCAGGAATCAGAGGAAAGGGAGGAAAGGCATAAAGAAGCCAAGGAGGCCACCGGAGAGACAAGGCATCCACTCCCCAGGCGCCCACCTCCGGAGACCTGGAGCAGAACAGGGGAACCAGGGCATTGGACCGGGAGGCAAACAAGTCCAGACAAGGAGTCCCGAACCGCAGGCAAAGCAAGCAAAAAGTCTTGGGAGCCAGGCACAGGGACAGAGATGAAGGAAACCTCCGGCTCAAAGAGTCCGCCACCACGTTGTCCACACCCCGAATACGCTGAGCAGACAAGGCCAGAAGATTCTCCTCCGCCCAGTCCGAAATGGAGCAGGCCACCAGGTTCAGGGAAGAACTGCGGGTCCCGCCCTGGTGATTGATGTAGGCCACAGACACCGTGTTGTCCATTCTCACCAGGACATGGCAACCCCTCAGATGAAGATGGAAAAAGCGGAGCGCCCTCTTCACCGCAGACAACTCCCTCCAGTTGGACGACCTGCGAGACTCCGACGGGAGCCAACGAGCCTGAACAGCCCAGTGGTCCAGAGTCGCCCCCCAGCCGGAAGTGCTGGCATCCGTGGTCACAACTAGAGGAGGAGGCAGACGGAACAACATCCCCACAGAAAGGTGGAAAGGATCCAGCCACCACTGAAGAGCAGACACAACTTCCAGAGTCACAGGCACAGGAACTGCATAATCCATGACAGGAAAGGGGACCCACCGCTGCACATGCCACAGCAAAGGGCGCAGATGAACCCTGGCCCAGGGCACGGTGAAGACAGAAGCAGCCATGTGGCCCTGAACCTCCTGCCACTGAAGGAGGGGAGCCGAGGTCCGTGACAACAACTTCCTCAGCAAAGACTGAAGACGACAAATCCGGGCCTCCGGTAGGAACACCTTGCCCAACACAGAATCGAACACAGCACCGATGAAGGACCTCCGAGTGGCAGGCTCCAGGCGGCACTTCGGCAAGTTGATTAAGAACCCGTGATCCCTGAGCGTAGACATGGTCAAGAGAAGGTGGCAAGACATGACCTCTATGGATGGAGCCTGAACCATCCAATCGTCTAGGTACGGGAACACCGACACTCCCAGGAGATGGAGATGGGCCACCAAGGGAGCCACCACCTTGGTGAACACCCTGGGGGCGGACCGAAGACCAAACGGAAGAACGCAGAACTGCCAGTGCTGGCCCTCCAGGCAGAAGCGCAGGAAACGTTGTTCCCTCACAGCCACCGGAACGTGCAGGTATGCATCCTGGAGGTCCAGAGTGGAGAACACCCAACCGGGCTGGATCAGCGGGATAATCCTCTGGAGCGTCTCCATCTTGAACGGGATCCTCCTCACGAACAAGTTCAGACCCCGAAGGTTGATGACCACCCGGAAGCCCCCCGTGATCTTTGGCACCACAAAGATGATGGAGTAGACGCCCAACCCCCTCTCTTCCAACGGAACAGGGACAAGCGCAAGTTTGCTGACCAAAGTACGAACCCCGTCCAACAAGGCCAGACGACGGGAGGCATCCCGTGGAGAAGGGGTCACCACCACCCCGGAGGTGGGAGGGGGGGACAGGAACTCGATCCGGTAGCCCCTCGACAAGACATCCAGCACCCATCTGTCGGAGGTCGTCAGGCGCCAAGCAGGAAGGAACTGGCGAAGCCTCCCACCAACCAGAGGCGGACCACCAGCGAGAACGTCCCCCAGGCCGGCATAGTCAGGAACGCTGCGGACCAGACCTGGCACCCCTCTGGGACTTCTGCTGAAACTTCCTGGGAAAGGAACGGCCAGTGCCACGTTGACTCCGAAATGAGGACTGCTGAAACCTGTAAAAGGCTGGCGGAAAGACCGGGCACCAGAGAAGGAGGAACCCCTACGGGGCGGAAGATCACAAAAGGACAAAGAATGCTTGCGCTCCTTGAAGACCTTGTGCAGCTTCTCCTCCAGCAAGTCACCAAACAGACGGGCCCCAGTGAAAGGCAGTCGCAAAGCCATGGAACGCTGGGCCGCGTCCGTCTTCCAATCACTCAGTAACAGGTTACGACGGGCAGCAACAGAGGAACCACAGGACATAGCAGAAGCCCTCACTGAATCAAAGGCGATGTCCGACAGGAACTCCTCCTGGCGCTCCATAGATTCCAGCAACTCCGGACAACTGGCAACCTCCTGCATGGAGGAAAACAGGGACTTGAAATCGGTCAGCAGAGACTGGGCAACATACGCCCCATAAATGCCAGAGCGAATAGCCAGGTGCGAGGCGGCATAAGATTTCTTCAGGGCAGAATCCACCTTCTTGTCCACTCCGTCCTTCAGAATGTTATCATCCGCCATAGAAGGACGACCCACAAGACTGGCCACAACCGAGTCCACAGGAACGGAATCAGGCAAAGTCTCCGCCATATCCTGCAAGGGATAAAGTTTGGACATAAACCTGGGCATGGAAATATGATCAGGGCCCATCCACTCCTTCAGCAGGACATCAGAGACAAAGGGATGGACCGGCAAGGAAGAGGCAACAGGCTTCCGAAACTGCGGCAAGAGCGAATCCAGAGAGGTAATGGGCGTAGAAACATCAGGAAACCCGATGTTAACCCGCACACTGGAAAGGACGTCAGGCAAGAGATCCCTGGAAATGTACTTCCCTTGAAGCTCAACAGCAGATAGCGAGGACTCATCAGAATCAGCAGAGGACGAAATGTCAGAATAAGGAGCAGCAGAACCAGAAAGGCCAGCAGCACCCTTCGCGTCCGCCTTCAAATTGGAAAGAGTCTCCAAGATAAGCCGCTTGATCCGGTCATCATCACCCCGCCGTGCACGCTTCACAGGAGGGGAGGAAGAGACCCCACTGGAACCAGGGGAAGAGGGAGGCACAGGGGAGGAATGCTTCCTCTTGCGATGGTGTTTGCCCATAGTAACACACCCAACACACAAAGTAGCAGCAAGGAATGAGCACTACGAAGAAAAACACGACCTCCCAAAAGGTACATATATACAAGGAGGTCACACCCCAATTAACCCCGCACAGGGAGTACACACAGGCCGGAAACGGCCAAAAAGAACCAGTACAGGCTGCCCCACACGAAAAAACAGCCAGGGAGGCAAGCAACCCGACCCCCCAGCCAACCACAAACAGGCCCGTGGAGAAAGGGGAGGGGCCGGCAAAATGAACCCGCGGCCAAACAGCCGGCGCGGGAGACAGAAAAGCAAATTACGCCGTAGCGAGAGAGCTGACACTCACCCAGGCCGTGTGCAACAGAAGCGGAGGACGTCCGACCCCACCTTCGTCCCGGACGAACAGCAAAAAACCCCCAAGGACCGGAGCGCCCGGAGCCCACCCGGGCGTCCGGCCCGACAAGCTCCCGGCAATGCAGAGAGCAGCCGCGCATGCGCGAACACCCTCGCGCATGCGCGGTCACACAGAGCAGCCGGGCTTCCACACGGAACAGCAGAGGAAGCCCGGCAAAAGACCAGAGCCGACTCGGGACCCTCGGAGAGGGAGCAGGATCACTGGAACCCCCTCGTCCCTCCTCATAGCGAGAGCTCGAGTCGGGATACTGAAACGGGGAGTAACGTGCCACAGCCACACACGCACATAGCTCCACCTGCAAGCCGACAGATAGAAGCAGGCCAACACCACCAAGGAACCCCTCGCACAGCAGGGGAACCGCAGGGGAACCTCAGGGGAACAGCAGCAGAAACCACAGGGCAGCAGCGAACCAGGAAGACCCGAGAGGCCAAGCAGCCCAGGACCCCAGAGCCCAGGAGGAGACAGGGAAGCCCAGCAGCCCCACTCCAAGCGATCCCACGGCGGTCCATGGGATCCCCCAGAGCCCAGCAGAGGAGGATCCACAGGACAAAGATGCAGGTAAGTTCCCGGCACTCACCCCAGCGTCTCCCATCAAGTAATCCACCGACAGGAAACAAAACAGGATGTGCTTCTGATGGTTGGGAGTGATATAGCACCTGGCAGGAGGGGGGGTGGAGCCTAAAAGCGTTTCCTGTTTTGTTCCTGTCTTGTGGAATATCTCATGAGTGATGACTGGGTCGAGGATGAGGGACGTAGAGGTAAAGTGTTATCCAGGTAAGGAGAGAGGCTGGCGGGGGCGTGTGTGTGAGGGGGGCGAGGGGGGTGGCTAAGAGGAATAAGTGTTTGAGGCTTAGTTGGCTTTTAGCTGGGTCACGTTGTTCCTGGTGTCCGGTGTTGAACACTCATAAAAGTAAGTTCTGGTATGAGAAAAGGGTTCAGTAGGTTACATCTCTGTCCAGGAATTAATAGAAAGTCATTTCAAACCACCAGAAAATGAATCATTCGCACTGCAATGGTGTTCTCTTAAAGTATTTCCTTACGTTTTCTTTCTCTCTTGACAGATAAAATGCAAAGAAGAAATCAGACCTTCGTGACCGAATTTGTGTTCCTGGCCTTTTCAACTATTCCAAAGCTTCACGTTCTGCTATTCATGGTGTTTTTTCTCGTATTCCTTGGAGTTATTGTGGAAAACATTTCTCTAATGTTTATAATTATAATTGATAACAGACTCCACATTCCCATGTACTTTTTTCTCTGGTATTTTACCTTTATCGATGTGACATGCTTATTTATAACAATGCCAAGAATGCTTGTCAGTCTCCTTACGGGTAACAACACCATTTCCGTGGCAGGGTGTGCAGTGCAGATGTTTTTATTAGACTGTTTGGGATTTTCCGGACTTTTAATATTAGTTGTTATGGCTTACGATCGCTATGTGGCTGTAAGTTCTCCGTTACGATATAACGCCATCATGACCAACAGAGTCTGCTTGAAGCTAGTTTTGAGCACTTTTATTTTCAGTTTTCTGTGGATTCTGCCTTCGATCCTTCTTGTGTTCTCAGCTCCCTATTGTGGTCCGAACGGAATCAACCACTTCTTTTGTGATGTTGCACAGGTATTAATACTAGCCATAGCTTGCACAGAATTATTTTTTATATATGAAGTTGTAGTGCATGTAACTGGTGTGATATGTGTAAACTTTCCATTTGTGCTTGTTCTGATCTCTTATATTTACATTGTTTCGGCAATACTGAAAATCCGGGCGACAGAAGGGAGGCGTAAAGCTTTCGCTTCCTGTTCTTCCCACCTCACTGTTGTCATTGTCCAATATGTATGCTTTTTTTTCATGTATTTGCGACCAAAATCTAGCTTTCTGTGGGATAAAGACAGGCTCTTTTTTTATAGTGTTCACGTTTGAAAATGCTCTTTGCGTACCCCTAATTTTCAGTCTGAGAAACAAAGCTGTTAAAAGTGCCTTTAGGAAAGCACTGTCCAGAAGCAGAGTTTTCTTTGTGTGCTAACTCTTTGCATGTGATTTCTATTTTTACCTTGAACAGAACTACTTTTGTTTTTAGTAAATGCTAAACTAGATTGATTAAATATCAAGGTTTATAAAAGTGTTTTCCCAAGAATTCCTCAAAGTGAATGTATTTTATTGAGCGTGTGATTGAGCACGGGGTGGTAACGCCTCCCAAGTTGCAGTTATGGTCAAAGAAGTTAAAACTTGATAAAAAATGAAGAGCTCACGAGACAACCATTGTAAACAGATGACAGTATCTCACTTCTGTGATGCTGGATTTGCCATTTGCAAGTCACTCTTTTTAATTGTACTATTCTATTTGAGTTCATGGAACTGAGACAAGAATGCACCGTACTATTAAGTAAAAGAATACTACTACAAATAAGGGACACTATTAAGAAAATATGGAAGAGTAAGGGTGGTGATGAATGCCTCAGCCTAAACACAATTTTATGTTTTTTTGCAATCCACAAACATTCACAGAAAGTCACTTGGATAGATGCTTCATCCTGGACTCTTCCCTCTCGATGACCAGACAAGTCAACGCCGTCTCCTCATCGTGCTTCAACACCCTGCGTATGCTCCGAAAGATCTTCCGATGGATCCCGACCGAAACCAGGAAGACGGTCACCCAAGCACTCGTCACCAGCCGACTAGACTACGGAAACACCCTCTACGCCGGAACCACAGCCAAGCTACAGAAAAAACTCCAACGCATCCAGAACGCCTCCGCCCGACTCATCCTGGACATCCCCCGACGCAGCCACATCTCCGGCCACCTGAATGACCTGCACTGGCTCCCCGTCAACAAGAGGATCACGTTCCGGCTCCTCACCCACGCACACAAGTCTCTCCACGACCTGGGCCCCAAGTACCTCAACGACCGCCTGACCTTCTACACGCCCACCCGCCAGCTACGGTCCACCAGCCTCGCCCTCGCCGCCGTACCACGCATCCGAAGAGCCACCGCCGGAGGAAGATCCTTCTCCTACCTGGCTGCCAAGACATGGAACTCCCTCCCCATCCACCTTCGGCTGACCCAGGACCATCTCGCCTTCAGGAGACAACTCAAGACCTGACTGTTCGGGCAGTAGCAAACCCCTTCCCCCAAGCGCCTTGAGACCCTCCCGGGTGAGTAGTGCGCTATACAAGTGATATGATTGATTGATTGATTGAAACACAGGGATCCAAGTGTACTTCTGCAAATGGCATATGCATTTATTTCCTATTCCCTTGTGTGGAGTTCGCCATAGCAAAAATGTGTGCACTGGCAGAATTAAGTCCTCTGTGCACAAGCACACTTTTTAGGTCAAGCCTAGGGTCAGCGTGCATGCGTTGCTCTGCGAGACTTATTGTGGTGGAGTAAGGAATAGAAACCTTGCCCACTCTCCGCCCATAATTGACATTGGCTTGTGTCATTGTCCTTCCTAAATGCTGACTTCTGATCCGTAAATAGGCTTGTTAGTCCCTCCTTAGTACTGCCTCCTCTACATTTGTCATCTCCCATGGCGACTGGCCCTTTTACTTCAGTTGTTACACATTCCCTGTTATTTAGTCTTTAAGCACTATTTTTTTATCAAGTTTCTCTCACTGCAGGCATAACGTTCTTTGGCGCCTTCTTTACAACCCTGCCCTCCGGGCCTTCTTTACCCACCCTCTGTACCGTTTTCAACCCCGCTCTGTGCCTTCTTTCCACCTCCTGTTGTCAGTGCCATCTTTACCCCCTGCCCTCCCTCCCATTGTCGTGCCTTCTTTAACACTCCCACCCTCCCTCACGTTGTTCGTGCCTTTTTGAACATATCATAGGATAGAGTGCAAAAACGGCACAGTGACGACTGTGAGCAGAAAGATGAAGTGAGAAAACCAGGTTTCAAAGTGCAAGGTTTGATTGCTCTTGGTGGACCTAAAGTGTGGGTTGTAGCAGAAAGTGATTTGTAGCTCCCAATTAACTTGGCACATGGCAGTTTGTGTAATGAAACTATGCAACAGACTGTTATACTTCTCCGTACATGTTGCGGAAGTGTTCTGCCTTTATGGTATACTGATACAAACTTTTATCAACAAACGTAACCGAAGCTTGTCCATCCTTGGCTGTTGTTAATATAGCAGACACAGCACTGCAACGCCATGTCAGCGGTATTAAGAACTACATGAATGCAATTACAAGTGAAATACCAGCGCCAGGCCCGGCTCCAGGAATTTTTACTTGGGTGGGCCAAGGGTGCATTTGGGTGGGCCACTACCGGCCGAATTTGTCACTTCTGGAGGTAGTCCATAAGCCATAGATTACATCATATCTACTTGCAAACAGTCACTATGATATAAGGATTGCTTCTGTATGTATACAGAGCATGTGGAGAGTTATTTATTGGCGCCCCACCACTGACCTCTTTCTCTGTAGATACCTTTACTGCAATCCTCCAACAGTGAACTCCATCTCTCCGTAGCCCCTCCCATCATGACCTCCTTCTCAGAATCCCTCACTACCACCCTCCACTAGAGCCCCTCATCGCTCCCTAGCCCCTCCCCATGACCACCTCCTCAGACTCTCTCACTACCACCCTTCACCAGAAAACCTGACAAACTCTCCACAGCTCCTCCCCCTCATGGCCTCCTTCTCGGATGCCCTCACTGCCACCCTCCAACAGTGCCCCTCGCAAAATCTCCATAGCCCCTCCCCCTCACGACCTCCTCCTCAGACTCCCTCGCTACCATTCCACCAGTGCCCTTCATCTGTCTGTATCTCCCACCCTGCCCCATGACCTCCTCCTCTGATTCCCAAATTACCACCCTCCACCAGTGCCCCTCATCGCTCCATAGCCCCTCCCCCTTTTGCCCTCCTCCTCGGATTCCCTAATTACCACGCTCCACTAGCTCCCCTCTTCGTTCCATAGCCCCTCCCCCTATTGACCTCCTCCTAGAATTCCTTAATTGCCACCCTCCACCAGTGCCCGTCAGTACTCCATAGCCCCTCCCCCTATTGACCTCTTTAACACATGGGATTTCTGGTTGGCTAGGGCTTGCGCCTAAGCCAGGCAGAAACCACCACTCTAGCCAGGGCAAGGGAGTTACACGCCAAAGATAACCCATGCGCATCCCCTGGGTAGCTTGGCACGAGCAGTCAGGCTTATCCTGGAGGCCATGTGTAAAGCATTTGCGTAACCCACACAGCAACAACATACTAGGCACACCACAAAAGGTACTCCACACAAGGTTACATCAAAAATAGTATTTGAATTACCATAAAACACATTAGAAAAGTAATCACACAATATACACTGTGCCAACCGGCACCGGGCAATATTTATAGGGGATTATATACACATGACAGGGCCACTTGGACCACTGTCAGAACCATCACTTAGTAAAGATAGTAAATGGAGAACATAAAATAAGCATAGAACACAACCAGTAATAACTGGCAAACACTGGACTCAGCATCATCCTGTGACATAAATCCTATTATGCACAGTATCACATTAGGCGTGAAATATATCCTGCGCCAACCTCATAAGCCTAAACATATTAGACCATAACCTCCTAAGCATAATTCACCTTATGAAATATTCTCACTAGCATAAATCATAGTAGAGTATAACTCAAACATAAATACAGTATGCAAAACCTCATAATCCACCTTTAGGGGCATAAAACAGGGTGCATAAATCATACTACATAAATCACATTTCCTAGCACCACATCCATCACATTAGGGCCTGGATCCCCACAAACCTAACAGTCCTCCTGGCCAACAAACCTACTCAACGGGGTTCAAAATGCCCTATGTCCAAAGTGTCAGGGCGGTTGCCAATGCAGCAGAATCCATGTGCGCAATTGGGGATACCTAAATGTTGCAGCTGGCACTAAGTGCTGCACCGCTGTGAAAGAACGGGGCTTAAAGGCGGACACTCAGCGGCACAGCTCTACAGCTGCAGCGACCCACAACAGCGATAGCGATGATTCTCGTAGGATGGCAAATGCGGGCACTCAGCGGCACAGCTCCTCAGCTGCAGCGGCCCACAATAGCAATAGCAATGATTCTCGTAGGACGGTAAATGTGGGCACTCAGCGACCACAGCTCCTTAGCTGCAGCGGCCCACAATAGCGATAATGGTTATTCTCGTAGGACGGCAAATGTGGGCACTCAGCGGCCACAGCTCCCCAGCTGCAGCGGCCCACAATAGCGATAACGATGACTTTGCTAACACAGGCAAATACGGGATCTCGGTGGCAACAGCTCCTCAGCAGCAGCGGCCCACAATAGCGATGCGATGTCTTTCAGCCCGCGTTCCCCGCAGTAGAACCAGAGGCTCTGGAAATCTCAACAGAGGCCTCACCTGCGAGTAGAATCCTCCTCAAATAGGAATCCGGACGGCTGATGGGTGAAGTTTAATGTCCCTGAGACTTCGGCAGGAGGCAAGCTCAAATCAGGCCCTTGGGTAGTTGCTTCAGCAAGAAGGATGAGAGTTTCAAAGTCCTTTTCCTTTAGTTACACGGACAACGGTTCATCTTGACAGCCAGAAGTAACACGTTCTTCCTCCAGGAAAGAATTAAAAAATAGCGCTCACAGGGTGCAGGGAGCCATAGCTCCAAAAGCAAAAGTCCTCAGTACTCAAGGGGGCAATGCAGGGCCCAGGGAGGCAAGCCCTCATGGCAGTTCCTCCTGAGCCCCAACAGCAGCATGCCCCAGCAGGATCAGGTACAGCACATCATCCTAGAAGAGCACCATGGAACTGAACAAATTCATGGGGTCACAGCCCCTTTACTTATACCACCAAAAGTCATAAGTCACTGAACACAGCCAGAACCAGTTTAGTGTGGTCCTGGAGCACTTTGTTTACAAGGCTGAATCCTGCCTTTGAGGAAGAGGGGGTCTGCCATCAGCTGCACAGTGGAAGGTGGAGCCATCATTCACCTTGCCAGGCACAGCCCTGCTCAGATCAAAGGGTCACCTCTCCCCATACTCCAACTGCAGATCTCTCTATTCAACCCACGTCTGGCTCAGCCTGCCCTGTCCCTCCAAAACCAGACATGATATTCACATCAGGCAAGCGGGCACATAGCACACAGAAATGCCTAATTCTAAAAGTGGCATTTCTCACATAGTCATAATAAATCTGCGCACACAATTGTGTAGAATTTTTTCTCAGAATTTCATACATACCAGACTTGACCATACTTCTACTCTCATAACAGGATTTACTACTGACACACACTGAGCAGGGAATCCCCCATGCATTCCTATGGGAGGGCAGGCCACTCTCACTCCCACTAAATGTAACAGAGAGCGCACGCACTTTACACTGGACCACAGGGCTAATGTGCCCAGCAGCCTAAAACCACTAACACTACACAGAGAAAAAGGCTGGGAGAAATGCAAAAAGTTTAGGGGTGAACCTGCAAAAAGGGCCACGTCCAACACAACCCCCTTCCAGCCAAAACGCAGGATAGACCAATCACTACCTAGATGGGCTTCCCTACTTCCGGTTATAGAACATGGACACGGACCCGCACTGCAGGGACACCCCCATGTTCTACGCCACTCTGAACCCATGTGGTTCCCTCAAAAAACTCTTAGGCCCTACTAGGCTACCCTACTGGTACTCCCTAGTTGTCCACAGCCAGGACCAGGCCCTAGGCCATCCAGCTGTCATTGGTCCTTGCCAAAGCACAGATAGGGGGGCAGTAACCCCTGGCACATAATAGCCATTCTCCACTCTCCCTTTCAGTGTAGTTCCAAACTACCACCGAACCTTCATCCTAGGGTCCGCACCCTCAGGCTGACCAGAGGTCATGGGCGAAGCGTCTGCTCACCCTACCTCTACTTCTGGGGTTCTGCACTCTCCCAGGAGAAGGATCCACCAGAACACAACTCTCCCATCAGTTCATGACCACTCTCCATCAACTGGTCGACCACCTGGGATCCACCTTTACCGGTTGCACCGGGGTCAGAGGCGAGGACTCCCTCCCTCTGTACCCCCTTCCAGAGCCTCATACCCTCCCTTCTGAAGAGCAGGGTCCCTTCACTGAAGATGGGCCCCACCTGCTTTCAGGGTAGTACTACCACACTCAGCCAGGGACCCTTAAGATCCCAGCTAGGCCTGCATCACCCTGCTGGAGTGGTACCCCTAGAAGGCAAACAGGTCAGGACACTGATTACAGGTGCGCTGCTGTC
This sequence comes from Lissotriton helveticus, assembly GCF_964261635.1. NCBI lineage: Eukaryota > Metazoa > Chordata > Amphibia > Caudata > Salamandridae > Lissotriton > Lissotriton helveticus. The sequence goes on from NC_136069.1 coordinate 755,218,666, forward strand.
CAGGTCACGAAAACACCTGCTCCTGGCTCCCTAACCCAGGGATGGTACCCTTTGGTCAAATGCCCAGCGAGCCAGGACTTCATAGGGAGCACTTTTCCCCCACCCAAGGGTGACACATGCCTAATGTGTCGTGTGACAGTCTTCCTGGGGCAGAGCTCATGACCTCCTGTCTCTCCAACAGTGCCCGAAGATGCCCCCGGACAGAAGTGGCATCACCATGGCCAATCCTTGGTGACTCAGCCCTTCTGGCTGGCCCCTTTACCCAATGTTTCTTCCACTGGGGACTCTTTCCCCCTGTCACTCCTCAATCTGGACTTCCGCACCCTCCACTTAGGAGTGGCACTGCCAGACACCAGAACGGATGGAGGCCTCATTACAGACACTCCCAGCTCACCTAACACGGGAGATCCCCCTTGAAGAAAGGCCTGACAGAACAGACTAGGCTCCCTACCTGATGTTCCCTCTAAGAACCATCCAGTACTGCAGAACTGAGGTTGAGGCTCAAATATGGCCCACTCTCACACCTTCCCCTGCGGGACAGGATGTGAGGCCTTGCAACCTCCTCACTTACAAGGTCACCTAGCTGGGCTACTCTGAACCACTTCCACCACTCTGGGTTGGAAGACACCTGCACCATTCTTCTAGTATCCCTCCCCAAGGCAAGCTCCTTAGAACCAAATAACTTACACACTCCAACAGGTGTTGGCACGACTCCGGAAAACAATTATGGGGCATGTCCGGACTGACAAACCATTTTGAACAGCACTTTAACACAATTTTCCATGCTAACTAATCACTCAAATGTCCAGTGCATCACAACATTCATCCACGCTCCCCCCACAAGACTGATGAGACAGCATCTTACTGCCCCTGAATCTCAACCTGTCCCCCTGTTAACCAGGAACCAGGAACCATACTCTGGGAACTGGGAATGGGACTTCCTGCACTGGACTACATATTGCTGCCACCACTGAATCCCACCCTACTGAGGATACCAGAAAACCACAACTGCACTTAGGGGAGAATTTACCCTCCTGGGCTAGTTACTCCATGCCAATTAAGTTACCACTGTAGGCCAACCCTTGAAATAGCAGACAACACAGGGGCAGTACAACTCCTTCAGCTCCAGGCCAACCCAAGGAATAGCAGACAGTACAGGGGCAGTAACAACTCCTTTAGCTTGCGCTGCAGGCCAAGCCCATAAATAGAGTCTGCACAAGGGCAGTACAAAACTCCTTCAGCTTCAGGTCAACCCAAGAAAATAGCAGTCTGCACAAGGGCAGTCACTCCTCCAGATTCTCTGGATTATGTCCTTGGCAGGACAGCCAACCCATAGTGCACCAAGAAAACGCATTTCAAAGAATGTCACTAAAACAAAATCAGAAACAACAATCCCCATACATGTGACTATCTAAAATGCAGAGCTTGTAGTGTAACCAGTGTTCGCTGCGACGCTGGGCAAGCGCAAGTCCTGTCCTCACCACTGACCACCAATGTTAGAAATGGGATTTCTGGTTGGCTAGGGCTTGCGCCTAAGCCAGGCACAAACTACCACTCTAGTCAGGGCACGGGAGTTACATGCCAAAGATAACCCCTGCTCACCCCCTTGGTAGCTTGGTACGAGCAGTCAGGCTTATCCCGGAGGCAATGTGTAAAGCATTTGCGCAACCCACACAGCAACAACATACTAGGCACACCACAAAAGGAACTCCACACAAGGTTATATCAAAAATAGCCTTTGTATTATCATAAAACATATTAGAAGAGTAATCACACAATATACTCTGTGCCAACTGGTACTGGGCAATATTTACACAGGATTATATACACATGACAGGGCCACCTGGACCACTGTCAGAACCATCACTTAGAAAAGATAGTAAATGGAGAACATATAATAAGCATAGAACACAACCAGTAATTACTGGCAAATACTGGACTCAGCATCATCCTGTAACATAAATCATATTATGCACAGTATCACATTAGGTGTAAAATATATCCTGCGCCATCCTCATAAGCCTAAACATATTAGACCATAACCTCCTAAGCATAATTCACCTTAGGAAATAATCTCACTAGCATAAACCACAGTAGAGGATAACTCAAACATAAATATAGTATGCAAAACCTCATAATCATAAACCACCTTTAGAGGCATACAACAGGGTGCGTATATCATACTACAAAAATCACATTTCCTAGCACCAAATCCATCACATTAGGCCCTGACACCCTACAAACCTAACAGTCCCCCTGGCCAAGGAGATTCTCATCAGGGCTCAAAATGCCCTATGTCCAAAGTGTCAGGGCGGCTGCCAATGCAGCAGAATCCAATTGGGAAGACCTAAACGTTGCAGCTGGCACTAAGTGCTGCACAGCTGTGAAAGTACAGGGCTTAAAGGCGGGCGCTCAGCAGCACAGCTCCTCAGCTGCAGCGGCCCACAACCCAATAGCGCTGATTTTCGTTGTACAGCAAATGCTGGCACTCAGCGGCACAGCTCCTCAGCTGCAGTGGCCCACAATATCGGTAGCGATGATTCTCGTAGAACGGCAAATGCGGGCACTCAGCAGCACAGCTCCTCAGCTGTAGCATCCCACAATAGAGCCAGCGATGATTCTCACAGGACGGCAAATGTGGGCCCTCAGCGGCCACAACTCCCCAGCTGCAGTGGCCCACAATAGCAATCGCGATTATTCTCGTAGGACGGCAAATGCGAGGACTCAGCGGCCACAGCTCCCCAGCTGCAGTGGCCCACAATAGCAATAGCGATGAATCTCGTAGAACGGCAAATGTGGGCCCTCAGAGGCCACAGCTCCTCAGCTGCAGCGGCCCACAATAACGATAGCGATGATTCTCGTAGGACGGCAAAAAGGGCACTCAGCGGCCATAGCTCCGTAGTTGCAGCAGCCCACAATAGCGATGATTCTCGTAGGATGGCAAATGCGGGCACTCAGCAACCACAGCTCCCCAGCTGCAGCGGCCAACAATAGCAATAACGATGATTCTCAAAGGACGGCAAATGCGGGCACTCAGCAGCCCATAATAGCTATAACGATGACTTTGGTAACACAGTAAAATGCGGGCACTCAGCGGCACAGCTCCTCAGCTGCAGCGGCCCACAATTGCGGTAGCGATGGTTCTCGTAGGAAAGCAAATGCAGTTACTCAGCGGCACAGCTCCTCAGATGCAGCATCCCACAATGGCGATAGCGATGATTCTCATAGGACGGCAAATGTGGGCCCTCAGCCGCCACAGCTCCTCAGCTGCAGTGGCCCACAATAGCGATAGCGATGATTCTCGTAGGACGGCAAATGCGGGCACTTTACGGCCACAGCTCCTCAGCTGCAGCGGCCCACAATAGCGATAGCGATGATTCTCGTAGGACGGCAAATGCGGGCACTCAGCGGCCACAGCACACCAGCTGCAGTGGCCCACAATAGCGATAGCAATGATTCTCGTAGGACGCCAAATGTGGGCCCTCAGCGGCCACAGCTCCTCAGCTGAAGCGGCCCACAATAGCGATAGTCATGATTCTCGTAGGATGGCAAATGCGGGCACTCAGCAGCCATAGCTCTCCAGTTACAGCAGCCCACAATAGCGATGACTCTCATAGGATGGCAAATGCGGGCACTCAGCAGCCACAGCTCCCCAGCTGCAGAGGTCCACAATAGCGATGATTCTCCTAGGACGGCAAATGAGGGCACTCAGCAGCCACAGCTCCCCAGCTGCAGCGGGCCATAATAGCAATAACGATGATTCTCATAGGATGGCGAATGCGGGCACTCAGCGGCCACAGCTCTCCAGCTGCAGTGGCCCACAATAGCTCTAACGATGACTTTGGTAACACAGGCAAATGCGGCTCTCAGCGGCACAGCTCCTCAGCTGCAGCAGCCCACAATAGCGGTAGCAATGATTCTCATAGGACGGCAAATATGGGCATAAAGCGGCACAGCTCCTTAGCTGCAGCGTCCCACAATAGCGATACTGATGATTCTTGTAGGACGGCAAATGCAGGCACTCAGCGGCCATAGCTCCCCAGTTGCAGCAGCCCACAATAAAGATGATTCTCGTAGGATGGCAAATGCGGGCACTCAGCAGCCACAGCTCCGCAGCTGCAGCGGCCAACAATAGCAATAACGATGATTCTCGTAGGACGGCAAATGCGGGCACTCAGCGGCCCACAATAGCTATAACGATGACTTTGGTAACACAGGCAAATGCGGGCACTCAACGGCAACGCTCCTCAGCTGCAGTGGCACACAATAGCTGTAGAGATGATTCTCGTAGGACAGCAAATGCGGGCACTAACCCGCACAGCTCCTCAGCTGCTGTGTCCCACAATAGCGATAGCAATGATTCTCATAGGACGGCAAATGTGGGCCCTCAGCGGCCACAGCTCCTCAGCTGCAGCGGCCCACAATAGCGATTGCGATGATTCTCGTAGGACGGCAAATACTGACACTCAGCGGCCACAGCTCCTCAGCTGCAGCGGCCCACATTAGCAATAGCGTTGATTCTCATAGGACGGCAAATGCGGGCACTTAGCGGCCACAGCTCCCCAGCTGCAGTGGCCCACAATAGCGATAGCAATGATTCTCGTAGGACGGCAAATATGGGCCCTTAGCAGCCACAGCTCCTCAGCTGCAGCGGCCCACAATAGCGATAGTGATGAATCTCATAGGACGGCAAATGCGGGCACTTTAAGGCCACAGCTCCTCAGCTGAAGAGGCCCACAATAGCGATAGCGATGATTCTCGTAGGACGGCAAATGCGGGCACTCAGCGGCCACAGCTCCCCAGCTGCAGTGGCCCACTATAGCGATAGCAATGATTCTCGTAGGACGGAAAATTTGGGCCCTCAGCAGCCACAGCTCCTCAGCTGCAGCGGCCCACAATAGCGATAGCAATGATTCTCGTAGGACGGCAAATGTGGGCCCTCAGCGGCCACAGCTCATCAGCTGCAGCGGCCCACAATGGCAATATCGATGATTCTCGTAGGATGGCAAATGCCGGCACTCAGCGACCACAGCCCCCCAGCTGCAGCGGCCCACAATAGCGATAGCGATGATTCTCGTAGGATGGCAAATGCGGGCACTCAGCAGCCATAGCTCTCCAGTTACAGCAGCCCACAATAGCGATGATTCTCATAGGATGGCAAATATGGGCACTCAGCAGCCACAGCTCCCCAGCTGCAGCAGTCCACAATAGCGATGATTCTCGTAGGACGGCAAATGCGGGCACTCAGCAGCCCCAGCTCCCCAGCTGCAGCGGGCCACAATAGCAATAACGATGATTCTCATATGATGGCGAATGCGGGCACTCAGCGGCCACAGCGCTTCAGCTGCAGCGGCCCACAATAGCTATAAGGATGACTATGGTAAGACAGGCAAATGCGGCACTCAGCGGCACAGCTCCTCAGCTGCTGCGGCCCACAATAGCGGTAGCAATGATTCTCGTAGGACGGCAAATGCGGGCCCTCAGCGGCCACAGCTCTTCAGTCGCAGTGGCCCACAATAGTGATAGCGATGATTCTCGTAGAACGGCAAATGCGGGCACTTAACGGCCACAGCTCCTCAGCTGCAACGGCCCACAATAGCGATAACGATGATTCTTGTAGGACGGCAAATACGGACACTCAGCGGCCACAGCTCCCCAGCTGCAGGGGCCCACAATAGCGATAATGATGATGCTCATAGGACAACTAATCCGGGCACTCAGTGGTCACAGCTCCCCAGATGCAGTGGCCCACAATAGCGATAGCGATGATTCTCGTAGGACGGCAAATGCGGGCACTCAGCGGCCACAGCTCTCCAGCTGCAGCGGCCCACAATAGAGATAATGATGATTCTCGTAGGACGGCAAATGTGGGCACTCAGCGGCCACAGCTCCCCAGCTGCAGCGGCCCACAATAGTCAAAGCGATGATTCTCGTAGGACGGCAAATGCGGGCCCTCATCAGTAACAGCTCCTCAGCTGCAGCGGCCCAAAATAGCGATATCGATGAATCTCGTAGGGTGGCAATGCGGGCCCTCAGAGGCCACAGCTCCTCAGCTGCAGCAGCCCACAATAGCGATATCGATGATTCTCGTAGGGTGGCAAATGCCGGCACTCAGCGGCCACAGCCCCCCAGCTGCAGCGGCCCGCAATAGCGATGATTCTTGTAGGACGGCAAATGTGGGCACTCAGTTGCCATAGCTCCCCAGTTACAGCAGTCCATAATAGCGATGATTCTCGTAGGACGGCAAATGCGGGCACTCAGCAGTCACAGCTCCCCAGCTGCAGCAGCCCACAATAGCGATGATTCTCATAGGACGTCAAATGCGGGCACTCAGCTGCCACAGCTCCCCAGCAGCAGTGGCCCACAATAGCAATAATGATGATTCTCGTAGGACAGCAAATGCGGGCACTAAGCGGCCACAGCGCCCCAGCTGCAGCTGCCCACAATAGTTATAACAATGACTTTGGTAACACAGGCAAATGCGGGCTCTCAGCAGCAACAGCTCCTCAGCTGCGGTGGCCCACAATAGCGATGTGATGACTTTCAGCCCGTGTTCCCCGCAGTAGAACCAGAGGCTCTGGAATTCTCAACAGAGGCCTCACAATGTGGAAAAATAAATTTTGCCATGTTCTGTGTCCCTACGCCTCATCCATCATATGTTATGTGTGCATGACCAATATGCATATGTTATTCCCCATGTCTGTTTAATGACGCAATTACAGTTGTGTTCACCTCTGGTATGTCATTTTCCAGTCCTCGTGAATACTACGAATATTAGGCCTATGTAAAGCTATGTTGCCACGTTTCCCAGCGTGCACGTTATTCCATTATAAAGTCCCCGTTTCTAGGCCTCAAAAGGGCCCGGACATCAGATTCAGCTCCTGTCTCCTGAAGCCTCGCTGAGGAGCGATACAGCCCCCACCTGTATCCTCGACCCTTCACTTACTTCCTGCCTCGCAGTGCCCGGTGCAGCTTGGTTCTGCCTCTGAGTCTGCCAAAAGTATGTTATGGTTCCAGCTATCAGTTCAGTCTTCTTCTCTCTGCATTTCTAAGCTACTGAATTGCATCAATAGTTTCCGTCATTGTCTAGCCTTTAGGGCTCCACGTTAGAGAAAATACTGTATTTAATGGTCATTTCATATTCTTCATCACGCACTACATGTAGAATAATGCATGGTCCAGTCTTAGAATCAAGTTAGCCTCTTCCCCACATGACTTCTAGTTTATATCAACATGTTCCCTAAACATCAGATACCAGATAGGGTTTAGGTACATGTCGCTCCGACCCTCCAGACTCTAGTCTCTGCTCCTAGCACAGAGTTCATAGCCCCCAGCTTCTCCTAGTGATACGTCATTGCCAGTTTACGCGCACCATTAGGTTAGAGGTCCCGGCTCCTTAGGTAGCCTCCTCCTATGTTTCCGCCCTATTCATGACATATTCTGTTACGTTTGCATCACATGTCTATGTATACTCCCAGTTACACCTACTTTTACTGTTATCTTTCGCGACTGCTACGCGTCACGCCTTCTGCTCCACCCACTGTTACGCCTACTGCAATGTAATGCTATGTGTTTGCGCTATGTATATAAGTTCATGTATTGTTATTAAAAGCCAGCGCGCTCATCCCAGATCAAGCCCCAGCAGCTGCTGGGTCATCCTATGCAGGTTGTCCTGATCCTGTCCTTATGCTGTAATAAACCTGCAGAAACTCCTACTACCTCGAATCTTGACTCTTATTTTATTGAGCTATCTGTTATTCATTCCTTCATTCAAAAATAGATCCGGTATTATTTATTTATATACCACATAATGGCGCCCGAATAGGGACTTGCCCTTTCCCCACGCGTCGGTGAAGCCACGCCGACCCCCTGACCCTCTGCAGCCGTGACGGAACCATACCGGCCACGTGCAGATATTTCTGCTTCAAGTATCCCTCAGGCCCACGGAGGAGACGGAGGAGGCGGTCCAGCATCCAAACGAGACGGTGGAGGAACGCGGCGAGTCCCGACCAGAGCCCAAGCCAAGAGTCCAAGGTCCGAGGTATCCGGAGGCCCACCCGTAACTGAAGTCCGAAGTTCGTCGTCCGTCGTCCAGTTCAGTCCGAGGCCTTCCGTTCCGTGCTGCCCGGTGAGTACCATTGCTGGGGTAGTATCTAGACAGGACCAATCTAAATTGACTCCTGGTCCGTGGGTTGGTGGTGCCCAGACTCACAAACGAAGTGTTCACCTAGGTGGATACGGGTCTTGATGCGTCCCTTTATGGGACCGGTATGTTCCGTACTGTTACAGCAGTGCATCCAGTAACTCTAGTCTGTTCCGTTCTCAAGAAATTCTTGTATTTCTGTTCTCAGTATTCCAGGTAATATTCTGTTCGAACTGTTATTTATAATGTTGTTCAATGTATTTCCAATGTCGTGGTATGCCTGAATTGTTTTCCCAATTGTTATTGTTTTTCGTGTATTGTATTGTGTTCCGATTCAAGTTTACAATGCCGCTCTTTTCCAAGTTACGTCAGTTAAAAACTAGAAAGGGTTTATTAGAGGAAGCAGTTCCTGTCCCGCCCAGGGACAGTCCAGGTCATTTTATGTATCAGAAACATGGCATAAGCGCCATATTGTATCTAGATTTATGGGTAGAGTATACCAAACAGTTAGACGAAAAGTATAGATGGCCCGTATCGGGTACATGGGATGCCGAATGTATCATGCGAGTAGAAGAAGCATTATGGAAAAAGAAAGCCAGACAGTCACAGAAAGATGCCATCGAGTTATGGCGTAAGGAATCTCACAAAAGAACGGAAAAGGAAGTCAGAAAGTCAGAGTTAAGTAGAGAATCCCAGGAACGAGCCCAAGAAAGAGAATTAATCGAGATAGGGGAACAAGTCAAAGCCGAACAGTCAGACAGACAGAGGCATGCCCTTATTAAGGGTATGTATCCTCTTCTTGCCGAGGGCTTGCCAAAAGCGACCCCAGAGGCATCCAGTAATTTTCCGCCACCATTAGTTCCGACCAAGCTACGTCATAAACCGACCGCAGCTGATATTTTTATCTCGTCCTATCTGGACGATACAGTCCCCGAATATGCAAATCCCGTTCGCGCTCCGCCAGTCCCTGTAAATCAGGCACTTCCTGCTCCTCCAGGCACCGGGGTGCCCTTAACAGCTCCCCCGGGTCAGCCTGCCATACAAGTCCAGCCCACGTTACAATTACCGACCTTGCCAGCACAAAAGGCATCAGTCGACGATTCTAGTCTAGGGGCCGCAGGAGGAGGTCCTCCTCAAACCCCGCCGCCACACAAGCGTTTAACATTACTCGAATTACATGCTCAAGCGTTACAGCGCACGCCCAAACATCAGTCTGTTACAGAAATCAGGCAAACCCTTAACGAATGTGTCTATGATCCAGTTCCAGGCGAATATAATATGGTTTTATATTCCTTACGTGTAAGGAGAGTGACCGAGTATCTAGTCACCTTGCCGAATATGAAAGAAGACCTAGACAGAATATATCGTTTCATCCGTACAGGGGATGATCCAGAAAGTATTAGTGATGCCATGTCCCAAAGGAAAGCTGAGATCCAGCGTATGATATTAAAGTTCTTAATTAACTGTCTAATAAGAGAACAAGATTACCCATCTACAGATCCAGTCGAAATGAAAACTCTGACAAAGTGGAGTGATAATATAGCCGAGGGTAAGCACAATACCATTAGTGCCATGGAAAGTATGTACAAGAAAATCCGTAAAGAGATAATAAAGATACACGAACAGCGTAAAGCAGCACAAATAAGCGAGAAAGAAAGTACCTCTGAACCTGAAGAGGAAGAGGACGAGAATCCCACCAGAATAGCGTATGTAGGAAAATCTAGATTTCCAGATCGCCATTTACGTCTAGAACCCAAGTCTACTTTCCATCATCCAGCACCAGAACAAGGTTCTCTAGAACAAGTATTTCAAGCTACCGATCACATCCTGAAATCACGAATCGGTTATAGTGAGTTAAGTACCATGCATGAACAAGAACTAGCCCGATCAGCAGTCCGATGGATTACTGATTCTACCACTTTTCCAGACGAAATAGTGGCACAAATGTTTCTGAAACTGCCCCCAGCCGAGCAGCGACTGGTGGGTACGTATATGATCCAGCACCTCATTACTCTGTATGAGGGTCAGCACTCTGATCCAGGTCCGTTGCACGATATCCTGAACGAGTTACTCCAGTATAGATGGAGAGGTCTAGGTACCGATTTAATTGGTGTTATTCTAGAACAGCGTCACAAATATAGAACGTTTCTGAACCCGCATTTTGTTCATATCTCACCCCCAGAAAGTAAACCATTCTACATAGATAGACAGAATCCGTTACGAGAAGTCCACCCAGTTAAAGGAACGGGTGGCGAAATGCAACGAGTGTTTGTATACACTCCAATCACAAAGATGGAACTCCTTGAAATGAAGAAATTAATTCCCTGTCATGACAAAGATCCAGCAGGGTTCCATAGAGAATTAAAAGACATGCTCCGTATGGGAGAATACACTTACCCAGATATCATTAAAATGTTAAAGGTCCTGTTACCCGCAGGGGTGTATGAAAAGCTAAAGGAAAAAGAATGGGAGGTGGGAGAGAAAAAGATCGATTGGGCAGTTCTAGAAGCTGAAGACAAGGCACGAGTACCAGGTACCGGTCTTGGAGATAAATGTAAAGAATTACCAGAATTATTGATTCAAGTTTTACCCAGATTATTGACAACGAGAAAAGAAGACTGGGATGCAATCTCAGCCTGTAAACAGAAACAAGATGAAGATATTAGTGATTTTTATTCTAGATTTGAAAAATGTTTTAGTATTAACAGTGGTCTCAAGACAAGTAGTGAGTCATACCCTCACCTTTTCGTTACCAAATTGGTCGAGAATTCAAGTCCACAAATTAAAAATCGAGTTTTGAAAGTCGAAAGCACCTGGCAAGCAAATACTCCGTCCCAGATGCTCCAGATGCTCCAGTATCACCAGAATAGAATCAGGGAAGAGCAAGAACATGAAAGAAAACGTATGAAAGACACGAAAATGAAAGTGCTAGTTGCACAATCTGTTCCTCAAGACAGTCAGAAGAGGGGTCCAAATCAAGCCAGTCATCCTGCAGCTCCCGTTAAAGGGAACTGCAACTATTGCAAACAGCCAGGTCATTTTATAAACGAGTGTGCAGTTCTGAAACATAACATAGCTACTGGTAAGACTAAAGAAAGACCACGTCCGCCTAGACAAGAACAAGTTTCACAGACTCCTCAGCCACAGAATGCACAACAGACAGTTACAGCACCGCAGCCTATTGCTGCAACACAGCACGTTACATCGCAGATGTACCAGTATGCTCAGACAGAGTATCCAGAGTACCAGCCATATTCATGAAACAGCCTAGAGAGGGAGGTAGGCTTGCCTCTCATCGAGATACCTGTAGATCAAGAAGGTCCCTATGTTCACAGTCAAGTATTAGGGAAAGACAGAAAGTTTTTGATCGATACAGGGGCAAGTAGGACCACAATTAGTCATGCCGAAGTTCCAGGGGCTCCGCTCTCAGGCTCAAGAAATGTTTCCCTTGGATTTTCAGGAAAGCCCATAGTTAACGAGATATCTAAGCCAGTTACTCTAGAAGTAGGTCCATTGTCCCGTACTACTGATCTGTTACTTACTAAGTCATGTCCAGAAAATCTATTAGGCATTAAGACACTGAAAGAGTTAGGTGCAGTTATTTGCTGTTCCCCAGAGGGAATAGATTGTTCCTACGTGACTTTAAGGGTCACTATGTATTACGAGATTTTGATTCCAGACTGTCTAATGTTCCGCAGCATTTATGGGCGCAAGGTCCAACTGATGTAGGTTATATGCAAATCACACCCCATCGTGTGACTCTCAAACCAGGTGTAGTGTTACCCCGAATCAGACAGTACAGATTGCCACCTGAGGCTGTAGCAGCCTTATCCAAAATTATTGACGAGCTCATGGCTCAAGGAGTAGTTGTAGAAACTGACTCCAACGTATGTAATTCTCCGATCATTCCAGTCATGAAACGTACTGATCCGAATGCACCCCCAGTATATCGTTTAGTGATTGATTTACGAGAGCTTAATAAATGTATTATTCCTCAGTACCCAGTTGTCCCAGACATTTCTTCCCTGTTAACTGCCATTGATTCCGAAGCCACGTTTTTCACTGTTATAGACCTCAAGAATGCATTTTTTAGTGTTCCAATTCATCCAGACAGCCAGTTTCTTTTCGGATTTTGTTTAAATGGAAGGAGCTATATGTTTACACGCGCTCCTCAAGGTTTCACAGAAAGTCCTAGTATTTACAGTCAAGCACTCAAGAGACAACTAGACAACATTCACATGCCAACTGACACTGCCCTGCTCCAGTATGTCGATGATCTACTGATCACAGCCCGTTCTGAACGTGACTGCGAGCGAGCGTCACTGACAGTCCTGTATTTCCTAGCCGAGATGGGGCACAAGGTGTCCCCTTCTAAGCTTCAATTCTGTGTCCAGCAAGTGGTCTACTTAGGACACTTACTGTCCAAGAGGGGTAGGCAGTTGACACCAGACCGTATCCAGTTAATAGCGAGTCTTCCCCAGCCCAGAACCCAGAAGGAGGTACGTGCCTTTATCGGCCTTACTTCTTATTGTAGACAATGGATTCCCCAGTATGCATTTCTAGCCAAGCCACTGATACAGTTAACGACACAGGAGGCAGCCGTATCGACTGTCCTCCCTTGGACATCTGACCATACACTTAGTTTCAACGAGTTAAAGAAAGCTTTATGTCAAGCTCCAGTTCTAGCTACACCAAACTACAGTAAGCCTTTTACACTTTTCGTTACAGAACGTGAAGGTACAGCATTATCTGTTCTTACACAAGATCAAGCAGAACAATACAAGCCCTGTGCTTATTTTTCGAGCACATTAGATCCAGTCGCCCAGGCGTTGCCTGCGTGCCTCAAGTCAGTTGCAGCCACAGCACTAGCTATCAGACAAAGTGATTCCATAGTTTTAGGACACTCCCTGACAGTACAAGTCCCACATTCAGTAGAAGTTCTTTTAAACCGAACACAAACTCAGCACTTGACAATTGCACGTTTAACAGGTTATGAATTGACACTGTTCCAGCCACACATAGAAATCAGACGCTGCAACGTTCTGAATCCTGCTACACTGTTACCATCAGTTAATTCAAATCCTGACACACATGATTGTGTGGAAGTAGTCAACATTACGACAAAGCCAAGACAAGACCTGACAGACATTCCGTTGCCAGATCCTGACCTGACACTTTATGTGGATGGTTCATGTATGAGAACTAGTACAGGAGAACTAGTCGCCGCGTATGCAGTGACTACCGACACTGAAGTTATCGAAACACACCGTATTGACACCCTGTCCGCTCAAGCAGCAGAGCTAGTCGCTCTGACACAAGCCTGTATACACGCCAAGAACCTGAAAGTTAATGTTTACACAGATTCACGTTACGCATTCGGAGTTGTACACGACTTCGGAGTGCTCTGGCAGGAGAGAGGTTTCATGACTTCTCATGGAACCAAGATTCAGCATGGTCTCCTTATTCAAGCCCTGTTAGATGCCATACATTTACCGACATCTATCGCTATTATGAAGTGCAAAGCACATACGAAAGTCACTGACATTATTTCCCAAGGTAATGATCTAGCAGATCGCACAGCCAAGCTTACAGCACAGACTCCAGAAATTCCAGTTAACATGACACATATTCCAGACCCGACTACATGCATGACAGTTAAGGACCCTACACAAGATGTCATAGATATCCAGTTACATGCTACTCCCGATGAAATCAAGAAATGGTCTGAACAAGGAGGGGTCCAGACAGATCAAGGATGGTTAACGAAGGGTAGAGCCACATGGTTTCTCCCCGACTCTATGGTTCAAGTCATTATTAATACCGCACATAGTCCAGCACATTTAGGAGAAAAAGCTATGTTAGACAGTATCCAGAACATTTGGTTCAACAAGCATTTACGAGCTGCAGCCAAGCAGAAAGTCCGTACCTGTATGATATGTTGTCAGTTTAATCCAGGTAAAAGTGTCCCGGTGGAACAAGGTGGTTTCCAGCCCCCTGACCACCCTTTTGAGGTCCTCCAGATGGATTATATTCAGATGGAGCGATGTCGAGGTTTCAAGTATGTCCTTGTAGTTGTATGCGCTTTGTCCAGATGGACAGAAGCATATCCAGTTCCAGATTACACAGCCGCGACCACTGCCAAGCAGTTGGTTCGTGAATTCTTCCCTAGATATGGACTCCCTAGAGTCGTATATTCTGATAACGGTCAGCCATTCTCATCCGAACTCATGAAGCACGTTTCCCTTTTGTTAGGGTACCAGTGGAAGTTCCATTGTGTACGCCATCCTGAAGCAGCTGGTCTAGTTGAGAGACATAATCAGACCCTGAAAATCCGTATTGCCAAAGTTTGTAAAGAAAAAGGTATGGATTGGCTAGTAGCTCTGCCAGTCGCTTTGTTTTATATGCGCATGGTCGCACATTCCAGATCAGGTCTGTCCCCGTATGAGGTCGTATTCGGCCGCCCCCCTAACATGTGGGGTACTCCTAGACCCCGAAGTATTACCGATGTTTCATGTAATATGCTGACAGATTACCTAGCTTCCTTGATGTCTGCCCTCAACTCATGTCGTTCACAGGTTGCTGCCGCCTTTCCAGACAATACCGAGGTGGCACCGCATGAAATCGTTCCAGGTTCCCTAGTGATGGTCCGAAATTTTGACAGATCAAGTCCGTTGGAGCCTCGTTGGAAGGAGCCCCGTCAGGTCCTCTTGTCCACCCGTACTGCCGTCAAGTTGGAAGGCAGAAAAGGATGGATCCACCTTTCTCATATTAAACTTTTTAAAGGATTGAAACCAGTCTCTAAAAACATTTCCCAGGATTTGAAAGACTGCCAGAATATTGCTCTTAAGGACTGTCCCGCAAAAGACATTGACACAATCCCTTCCTTGTTAGAGAAAACTCCGCAACAGGAGTATAAGTTAAAGCTCAGGTCTAGTAAAATAAGTCAGTCAGTTTGATTGTATAAGTCCTCCCCTAGGTGAAACGGTTAGACTGTTTCTGACATGTATAAAATAGACCCCCATAGTGAGAGAGTCAGTAATAACTCAATTCAATGTATCGTTTTTCTGAGTTTCGTATTATTCATCAGTATTTTGATTTCCTGCACCAGCTATGCGTTCTATCTGTATTTTCCAGTTCCTCATGTAAATATGTCTGCTAATGCTACAGTAGAGCACACGTTTAGTGATCTGCCTCCTCACGAATATTCATACCGCCTCGCTATGCGTAATAACACATTTATCCGTATGTTACATTACTCACACCAGACCAGCAATGCCACTAATTGTTGGGTGTGTGGTCGACTCCCCCCTTTCCAGACCCCGAAGGGAGTTCTGCCACTTTTTCCTTATCCATTCTCACATAATGGTTCGTGTGGAGCATGGTCCACGTTAACGTCATCCTCAACAGATATGTCTTTTCTTAACAGTACATGTTTCCCAGACAAGCAAGGTCTCCCCCACAGAACAGGTTTAGATCTAGAAAATGAAGTGTATAATTTAGGTAATTATTCGTCGAATTTCATGGTCCTGAATGTTCAGTCTGATACTACTCCAGACTTACCTGCTATTTCAGTACTACCTGTCAAAGGCGAATTATGTGTCCGTAGTTATGGTTCCATACATGTAGGTCATAGTGAATGTACTACTGTTATCCAGTATAGTGACAGTGGGAAATCTGTTTTCAAAGCTTCACGTCATTCTTATTTTATTTGTGGTCAAACCGCATATGTCCGTCTGCCCCTCGATTGGGAGGGAACCTGTTACATTGCTTTCCTACTGCCACCTGTTTTCCTAGCCCCATCTGATTATCACAGAAACACACATCTAGTACACATTAGACATAGAAGGGAGTCCCCAATTGTCGATTATACTGAAACTACTCTAGAACAGTATACAGATTTCAATAAAGGTTTCTTCTTCTTTGTAGGACCTGTCCAGAATAGTAAACTGATCCGTAGGTTAACAAGAACCCTTGAAGCTGTAGTAAATGAGACTGCCTCTGCTCTAGGTAACTTAACCGAAGAACAATCTGCTATGAGATTTGTCGTTTTGCAAAATCGTCTCGTCCTTGACGTCATACTGGCCGATAGGGGCGGGGCCTGTAGGGTCATCGGATCTAGTTGCTGCATTTTCATTCCAAATAACGCGCCGTCTGTTTATTCAGCTATAACCAGACTCCATAAAATTGCCCATCTGTTACACCAAGATCCAGGCACCTGGACATGGTCCGGTTGGTTCTGGAATATAATTTCCGCATGGGGATGGAAAGTCCTGTCCTTTCTAGGTATTGCAGTAGCGATCATATTTAGCTGCTGCCTCTGTATACAATGTGGCCCTGCGATTTGCAGCATGTGTGCTACCTCTTGTATTCCTAGTCCCAAGCCCCGTTCTAAATCCCGTTCCAAGACAATTCGAGACGAGCAAATGATACTGTATGAAATGATAGATGGTATCATGAAAATTGATGTTTCCTGATGGAAACGTAGTGACAAGGAGGGAATGTGGAAAAATAAATTTTGCCATGTTCTGTGTCCCTACGCCTCATCCATCATATGTTATGTGTGCATGACCAATATGCATATGTTATTCCCCATGTCTGTTTAATGACGCAATTACAGTTGTGTTCACCTCTGGTATGTCATTTTCCAGTCCTCGTGAATACTACGAATATTAGGCCTATGTAAAGCTATGTTGCCACGTTTCCCAGCGTGCACGTTATTCCATTATAAAGTCCCCGTTTCTAGGCCTCAAAAGGGCCCGGACATCAGATTCAGCTCCTGTCTCCTGAAGCCTCGCTGAGGAGCGATACAGCCCCCACCTGTATCCTCGACCCTTCACTTACTTCCCGCCTCGCAGTGCCCGGTGCAGCTTGGTTCTGCCTCTGAGTCTGCCAAAAGTATGTTATGGTTCCAGCTATCAGTTCAGTCTTCTTCTCTCTGCATTTCTAAGCTACTGAATTGCATCAATAGTTTCCGTCATTGTCTAGCCTTTAGGGCTCCACGTTAGAGAAAATACTGTATTTAATGGTCATTTCATATTCTTCATCACGCACTACATGTAGAATAATGCATGGTCCAGTCTTAGAATCAAGTTAGCCTCTTCCCCACATGACTTCTAGTTTATATCAACATGTTCCCTAAACATCAGATACCAGATAGGGTTTAGGTACATGTCGCTCCGACCCTCCAGACTCTAGTCTCTGCTCCTAGCACAGAGTTCATAGCCCCCAGCTTCTCCTAGTGATACGTCATTGCCAGTTTACGCGCACCATTAGGTTAGAGGTCCCGGCTCCTTAGGTAGCCTCCTCCTATGTTTCCGCCCTATTCATGACATATTCTGTTACGTTTGCATCACATGTCTATGTATACTCCCAGTTACACCTACTTTTACTGTTATCTTTCGCGACTGCTACGCGTCACGCCTTCTGCTCCACCCACTGTTACGCCTACTGCAATGTAATGCTATGTGTTTGCGCTATGTATATAAGTTCATGTATTGTTATTAAAAGCCAGCGCGCTCATCCCAGATCAAGCCCCAGCAGCTGCTGGGTCATCCTATGCAGGTTGTCCTGATCCTGTCCTTATGCTGTAATAAACCTGCAGAAACTCCTACTACCTCGAATCTTGACTCTTATTTTATTGAGCTATCTGTTATTCATTCATTCATTCAAAAATAGATCCGGTATTATTTATTTATATACCACAACCTGCGAGTAGAATCCCCCTCAAATAGGAATCCGGATGGCTGATGGGTGAAGTCTAATGTCCCTGAGACTTCGGCAGGAGGCAAGCTCAAATCAGGCCCTTGGGTAGTTGCATCAGCAAGAAGGATGAAAGTTTCAAAGTCCTTTTCCTCTAGTTACACGGACAGCGGTTCGTCTTGACAGTGAGAAGGAACACGTTCTCCGCCAAGAAAGAATTAAAAATAGCGCTCACAGGGCGCAGGGAGCCATAGCTCCAAAAGTAAAAGTCCTCAGCAATCAAATGGGCAATGCAGGGCCCAGGGAGGCAAGCCCTCATGGCAGTTACTCCTGGGCCCCTGCAGCAGCTTGCCTCAGCAGGATCAGGAACAGCACATCATCCTAGAAGAGCACCATGGAACTAAACAAATTCATGAGGTCACAGCCCCTTTACTTATACCACCAAAAGACTTTGTTGTCAAAAGTCACAAGTCACTGAACCCAGCCAGAACGAGTTTGGTGTGGTCCTGGAGCACTTTGTTGACAAGGCTGGATCCTGCCTTTGAGGAAGAGGGGATCTGCCATCAGCCGCACAGTGGGAGGTGGAGCCATCATTCACCTTGCCAGGCACAGCCCTACTCAGATCAAAGGGTCACCTCTCCCCATACTCCAACTGCAGATCTCTCTATTCAACCCACGTCTGGCTCAGCCTGCCCTGTCCCTCCAAAACCAGACATGATATTCACATCAGGCAAGTGGGCACATAGCACACAGAAATGCCTAATTCTAAATGTGGCATTTCTCACATAGTCATAATAAATCTGCGCACACAATTGTGTAGCATTTATTCTCAGAATTTCATACATACCAGACTTGACCATACTTCTACTCTCATAACAGGATTTACTACTGACAAACACTGAGCAGGGAATCCCCCATGCATTCCTATGGGAGGACAGGCCACTCTCACTCCCAGTAATTGTAACAGAGAGTGCACGCATTTTACACTGGACCACAGGGCCGCACAGTGGGAGGTGGAGCCATCATTCACCTTGCCAGGCACAGCCCTGCTCCGATTAAAGGGTCACCCCTCCCAATACTCCAACTGCAGATCTCTCACTACAACCCACGTCTGGCTTAGCCTGCCCTGTCCCTCCAAAACCAGACATGCAATTCACATAAGGCAGGCGGACACATAGCACACAGAAATGCCAACTTCTAAAAGTGGCATTTCTCACCTAGTCATAATAAATCTGTGCACACCATTTCGCAGCATTTATTCTCATAATTTCATACATACCAGACTTGACCATACTGCTACTCTTATAACAGGAATTATCACTGACACACACTGAGCAGGGAATCCCCCATGCATTCTTATGGGAGGACAGGCCACTCTCACTCCTAGTAATTATAACAGAGAGTGCACGCATTTTACACTGGACCACAGGGCTAAAGTGCCCAGCGGCCTAAATCCACTAACACTACACAGAGAACAAGCATTGGCATAGCCAATAGGTCTCACCTTTGGAATCTTATAAGTGTTTAGCCATGCAATGGTTGATCCAAGGATATTTTTCTGCATAACTAAATACTTATAAGTTCCCAAAAGTAAGACCTATTGGCTTTGCCAATGCTTGTTTAAATGGCTGTGCAAGTCTGCTGGCTGCGCCTCCGAATTACTTAAAGTGCACAGCTATGTATAACGCAGCCCTACAGAAAGCGTTTCAGTGCTCTTGAAATAATGGCAGTGTCAGTCAAGGAAGAGCTCAAACTACATTAACCCTAAATGTACACTCCAGAAATGGGCCACGTCTTCAGGAATACCCATAGAACCGCCTCACCCTTAGTTACTTTCATAGTAGAAATCCAGGGATAGTGGTGGTGACCATTTCTACAGCTGTATAGAGTGGCCATAGAATCTCTTTTTAATTTTATTTTTATTGAGCAGGGCCAAGCGGAAACAATCACTATTTACACAACACAGAAAGGAAAAAACATTTTTGGGATGTAAACCAAAATCATCATTATCAATTTAACAGTCAGCAAAGAAATCCCAGACACTCAAAAATGTCTTAATTGCCCCACCCACTTAGCATACGCTTCTTCAAAACATTTTGTGCGTTTCATTTTACTCAACCATTTCTCAAACAAAGGTATTTCCAGTGATCTCCAGTTTTGTAAAATCAATGAACGGGCAACCAACATAGTAATAGCGAGAAAACGTCCCTGAGAGAGTAGCCTATATAATACCTATGCCAAACAAAGCAGCTTCTACTGAAGGTTTATCAGTTGTCTTAATTGTGCCGCTAAAATATGCAAATATTTTTTCCCAGAAAACTTTTAACTTAGGACAAGAAAAAAAAATATGCCGCCATCCCCCTTCTGCTAATGTTCTACAACGAAAACAGCTATTTATCACCTCTGGATATATTTTGTTTAATACTTCTGGAGTATAATAAACCATCCAGTTAGCAAAAAATGCCATTCTTTTGTAATTAGCGGCTCTCAAAACCTTATTACCTAAAAATGAGATCCTTTGCCAATCTTGATAAGAAAAAGCACATTGTGTATGGGCTTCGACTTTCTCCAGCATCTTTACCCTCAAAGGGGATTCATCTTGATAATTCAATAATCGATACCAGTTGCCTACTCCAGACAATCTTGATACGTAAAGTACAGAAGCAATTTTGCCAGGAGGGATGTTGAAGATAAAATTATATTTTTTCAAAAAATTTATAATTTTAATAAATTAAAAAAAGAAGTTTTATTGGGACCCAAACTTCTACCCTGGACTTCTTCCCAGGTAATCAGTCTACCCTGTATGCACAATTGATTCACAATTCCTAGACCTGAGTCGTTCCATTTTTTCAATTGAATAGAATGAATATATAAACCTAAATCACGACACTTGGTTAATTTTAAGAAAAAAAAACAGAGAAATCCTTCTGTTTAAAAACCATACACAATCGGTTAGAGAAATCTAATAATGTTTTATAACGGGTTCTTTTTGGAAGTTTCGTAGTCTTTAAGAAAGTGGGGAGCTGAATTCTGGCCTCTTCAGTCATCTTGCTGATAAAAATGTTTTCGCCCGGTAAGGTTTAGACAACAGATCGGCCACGTAGTCAAAAAAAGATGCATCATAAGAAAGACGAAAATTTGGAAGTGCCAGCCCCCCCCAACCGTGTATCTAATTGAAGAGTTGAAAGCTTAACTCTAGCAATCTTTTTATTCCATACAAATGACCTAATCATAACATTGATCCCTTTCAAAAAACTATCGTTAACCTTGACCGGTATATTTATAAACAATAAAAAATTGAAAAATGTAAAATAGACATCTTAATTAATGCCGCTCGTCCTATCACAGTCAAAGGAAGATTGGACCATTTTTCAACAAATTCTGTATCTTGATACTAGTGGCTTCATAATTGTTCTTAACTAAATCCCCATAATGAGCCGTAACGTAAATACCCAAATACCTAATAGGATCAGTTTTTCTTACTTGTTGTTTTAAATCTTCTGGAAGGCATACCGGCCCAGAATTTAACATTAAAATTACAGTTTTAGAAGGGTTAATTTTATAACCCACTATTTGTTCAAATTTCGTAAACTCAGCCATAGTTAACTGTAAATTTGCTTTTTCTGGCTCTAGGTACAAGATAGCATCATCAGTAAAAAGTTTTAGTTTTGCCATACCTGCGATTGAGGCTTTAATGTTGCTATTAGTTCGTAATCTAATTGCAAGAGGTTCAATACAAAAAGTAAACAAAAGAGGAGATAAGGGACAGCCTTGCCTAGTCCCACGATTAACCTTAATTAACCCTGCTTGATCCCCATTAACTATAATCTGAGCCTGTGCCTCTGGTAAATATTTGTAATCATAGTTATTACACATTGTGGAAACCCAAAACTAGAAAGTGCGAAAAATAATGAATACAAACTAAATAAATCAAAAGCTTTTTCTGCATCTACCATCATGATACAGGCAGGAGTCTTATTCAAACTAAAAAAATCAAGAGCTTGAATAAAAAAACAGGAATTGGTTGACATCATTCGACCCGCGATAAACCCTGTTTGATCACCATGTATCACTTCTTTAGCTGTAGAAGTAAACCGTTGTGCCCAAATTTTCATAAAAATTTTGTAATCGGTGTTCAATAAACTGATCGGACGGTAAGAGTTGAGATTATTAGAAGGTTTACCTTTTTTTACAAAGCTAACTACTATCACTTTTTTTAAATTCAGGGGGCGTCGCCCCACCAGTTTTAATAAACTCAAAAAACTTTACCAAAAAAAGGAGTCAACGCTTTCACAAAACATTTATATAATTCACTCGGAAACCCATCCTCTTCGCAAGCTTTTGCGCCCGCCAGAGATTTAATAGTGGCCGCAATCTCAACTTCTGTAATTTTCATCTGTAGCATCGTCGCTACATTCTACAATATTTTGGGAATTTGAAGTGAGGCAAAATACTTCGACTCAAGATTGAACAAGTGATTGATAGTATAAATTGGTTGAAAGTGATTAGGAAATATTCAAGGAATATCAACTCTATCTGTTACTACAGTATTAGATTGGGGGTCTATTTTTTCTAAGATGCAAGCGGACTCTTGTCGAGCCCGAGTTGACCAAGCAAGCATCTTACCCACCATTTGACTTTCTTCATAAACCTTCTGACAATAAGTCTGGGAGCTTTTTATTTCTTCCAAAACAAAAAAATCTCTTAAAGTCTTCCTAGCCTGTTCCAGCTGAGTCCGATTTAAAGGGCCCACCGGATTGGCAGCATGTATTAGTGACTGCTGAAGCTGGACTATTTTATCTAAACGTTACCTGGTTTTCTTAGCGGAGGCTGCAATCATCTATCCACGGGCTGCCACCTTAAAACACCCCCAGACAGAGAACATATCAGCAGTCCCTTCATTAATGGAAAAGTAATCTTTTATCCAACCTCTAAATTCCTCAAGCCAAACTGGGTCTCACAAAAGAAGGCGGTCCATCTGCCCCTTGGACCTATACTTTTTAGAGGAACCCACTTCTATACATACTTTAACATAGGAATGGTTGGGGGGCAGAGCTAGCCAGCTACGGAGATGGCCGCTTGATCCGTCGGCTCCTCTGCATGCTTAACGATCCTGCAACCTATCCTTCCGTGCCGGTGCCGTGCTGGTGCCAGGAGTGCTGCTGAGCAGCCCTGTAACCCTGGGGGTCCCGGATCTGTGTCCTAAGCCTGCCGCCGCAGCGTGGGACAGCCGCTGCATGCCTATCTGTGCTCCCGGTCGGGGATGGAGCCTACGGGACTAACTGGTTCCGGTGCAGCAGCGGAGGCCTACACTGTGGAGAGCTACGACCGGCGGAGCCTGCCGCTACCGGAGTCCCTGTGGAGCTGCCCTGGACCTGCCTCGGTGAAGATAGCGAGCGCAGGTAGGGAGCGACGTGTTGTAACGGCGAAACAGCCGCCCCCTGCCACCCAGAGGCCCAGGGGTCCGTGAACTACTCGAGGCCCCGGTTTTGTTTGGGCCTACTCGGCATCACGGAGAGACGGAGGGGGCTCGTGGCGCCTCTGGGATCCCCAGCCACACACAAAGAATATAGTGTATTGCGGGACGCATGGTGACCCGGCCTGAAGGGCACTAACACCCCTGGTAAATAGCGAAGATCCCATCAACGGTAGACGGACGACCCGGTGGGCCCTGGAACCTGGGACCTCGTGGCACTGCTTGTGACAGTCGTAACCCGTGGCGGCTTGGTGCAGGGTCTAAGGGGGCACATAAAACGTTGTTGCCTGGCGCGGGAGCGCAGAAACGGTGTATGGGGTGGAGGAGGCCTCAGGAACTTTGCATTGGAGGCCCGCCTTATGCGGGAGTGCTGCCAGATTAGAGACGCCTGATTGAAGCCTATGATCCTGCCTGGAGGCCCCGCTACATGTAGACTGGTACAACCTTGCAGTATCGTATTGGGGGCATTGCTGAGGAGGACACCTAGCTGTGCAGTTACTGGCCTTACCCACACAGGCTGGCTCATGAGGCGAACCTGATAAGAGGTCACACTACCCCGGCCCCCTGCACTGGGTGCATATTGGAAACTGCTGGCATGCACTCTTGGTGGCTGCAGTGGGGGGAAACCAAGAACAGCAGGACAATTTCTGGGCTGATGCATCGGATTGCCCTCACTGCCATACTGTCACAGGGGGGCTAACCTACTCCTGTGCTGGTGGCTGGACAGCGCCGGGACACCACACTGCCCCTGACTATAACACTAAGTGAGGCCATATCGCACTGCAGGGTGAGCCCATAGTGGCAGCTTATTGCCACAGCAGACTGCGGGCATACTATCCACAACAGACTGCCCGGGCGCTGAGAGACGTGACGCTTGGGACATCGGAAGCGGTCATGGGTCGCCCGACCGGACGCAACCTAAACTGTCGTTTGACTCCAACAGCAACAACAACAACAACAAAAAAACCTGGACCCAGCGATCAACGACACGGTCGAGGGCACTGGGCAGCACAGTGTGGAAGACGTCAATGAGCCTCATCTTCGCAGTATCCTCATGGCCATGGAAAAGAACATGCAGGGTGGAATTGCCTCCCTGGGTACAAAAATGGATGCCCTCACGTACTGGATGGATCGGATGGCTGAACAGCTGGATAAGCACGCAGAGTGCCTTGACATGTCGGAGCGCCGACTAGGGGAGGTGGAGGAGGCGCAGACGACGCTGGACCATAAGCTATTGGGAAAGGCCATCCAGCTCCTACAGGATAAAGCGCAGGATTTGGAGGCGAGGTCCCGCAGATGCAACATCCGCATCACGGGACTTCCTGAGACCACCCAAACGGGAAACATGGAACTATTTGTAGAGGCGCTGCTCCAAAAATTGCTAGGAGATACTGTTTTTTCAGGCATGTTCGTCGTAGAGCGTTCACACCGTACGCTTGGCCCAAGACCGAAGCCTGGAGCACCTCCTCGGCCTATAGTGGCTAAATTGCTTAACTACAGGGACCGTGACACCGCACTGCGACTAGTACGAGAAAAACAACCACTCACGTACGAGGGAAGCACGTTATCCCTGTTCCCGGACTTCACCGCCAAGGTGCAGGAAGCGAGACGCCAGTTTGTCCCCGAGAAACGACAACTACGAGACCTTGGGGTCGACTACGCAATGCTGTACCCAGCAAGACTAAGGGTTAATAGACAGGGTGGTCCACCATTTTCACGGACCCAAAGTCTCTCCAGAAAGCTATGAGAGGTTGGCGCAGGGACACGCGTGACGCAGGAGAAGAGGAAAGACTGAATGGAGCTGCTGGGGGGTCCATGGAAGAACAGGACTAACACAGAACTACGAACAATGTAAGGTATTTGCACGTTGTAAATTAGTGCGGATGGCAGAGACGGTATCACTTTGATGACGTGGCTCGTTTAGATAACACTGAGAATTGCACAGGGCAAGTGCCGCACTGTAACCACTTACTAAGGGGGGAACTATTGCTCCTGTAATGAAGAAGAGTTTCCCAGTGTTGTTAGAGACGCGTACCGTTGTAATGGCAGTTATTATTTCCATTATATTTGTGTTGGTCGTTAGCAGGTATAACAGAGCAGAATGGTACCATTGCAGTGAAGATGTGGCGATGAGATTACCTGGAGACACTTGCAATGGTTGCATACGTACAATGACCACTGTTTTTGTTTTCGTTCTTATTATACGGGTCGCAGTGGGCACCGGCAGGAGCTTATCTTTTTCCCATAGGGAAACAGAGGAGCGGGCACGGTGGCTGATGCATTGGACTAACGTTGCTATAGACACACTAAGAGCAAGCTACCTGCGCCCCTGTGTGTTTACCACATTTACATAAGTGGAAGTAACTTATGTTATTTGATGATGCTTTTGGGTTGGATGATTGGGATGTTGGGGGGAGGGGGAGAGGAGTGTGTTTGCGAGATGTTCAGTGGATAGCTGGGTTGAGGGGAGGGATGGGGAACCGATCAGGGACAGCTGGGGACACAGTAAAGGGACGCGGCCATGTTGGGGTTGGGCATGCGTGGGTGGGGGGAAGGTGCGATTGAAGGTACAGTTCACTTTGTTGTTAATGCAATTGATTGAATGCATTTTTGTTGAAACTATACTAGTAACCCTTTTTGGCAGTGATATTGGCGGACACGAGCGAGGCTTAGTTGTACACAATGAGATCCTCACTAACAGACATCTACATTACCCATACAATGATCACTACAGTGCAAGGTGAAGCTACAACCTCTACTTGCCCAAACACCCCCGGTGAGGTACACAGGGCACAAAAAGGTGCCACTATCACATTTCTGACTTGGAATGTCAGGGGATTAAACGACCACAGGAAGGTGAGAAAGGTCCTACAGTACCTTATGAGACACGCTGTGGACATCGCACTCTTGAAGGAGACTCACCTTCGAACGGATAGCCCGACACTACGCTACAGGGGGCTGCATAATAATATACACTCTGCAGGCTTCACATCTAGCGCTAGGGGGGTACTAACCTGGGTGAACCCAAAGTCCACTATCGCATTTCAACCTACTGTCACTGATCCAGAGGGGAGATATGTGATCACGAAATACGTTGGGAAAGGTATGAAGTTCCAGGTGATCAACACATACGGCCCCAACTTTGACTGTCCCACTTTTTATACCAAACTAGTGAGTAGCATCAGAAACCTAGGGGAAGGACTCTACATGTGGGGTGGTGACTTCAATTTATCCAGAGACCCGACTAAGGACTGATCAAACGGACCTAACAGATGCCCCTCTGCATCCTCACATGTACTGGACGCGGAGATGACTCGGTTGGGGCTTCAGGACGTATGGAGGACGAAATACCCATCACAAGGGGGGTACACTCACTACTCATCACAACATGATATACATACCCACATCACTTATTGGCTGTTTACTGCGTGCCTCCTCTCCAGTGTTCGAGCGTGCAAGATACTACCACGTACTTATTCAGATCACTCACCTATATTGGTCACAGTCAGTGCCCCGGCGCGCATACCGCCCCCCTTCTCCTGGCGATTGCCCCCATATGCGCTGCTTGATGATGCTTTCCGTGAGGAGGTTGCCTATGCGATAGAGGATTTCTTTGGTAGAAATGAGGGATCAGTGGACTCCATCACTACAATATGGGAGGCCTTTAAAGCATATATACGCGGTATCCTCATCTCGAAACATGCCGGAGTCCTTAAGTCTATTAGAGACCGCCTGGCACTCTTGGAGCACAGGCTTACAGACATAGATTCACGTAGACTTCTTGACCATGGAGTAGATTTAACGCAAGAAGTAGCGCAAACGATCCTAGAATATAATGAAGAAGCGGATACTGAGGTTAAGTACCTTGGTAAATACGCTATAGCCAAGTCTTACGGAGAGGGAGAGCGCCCGGGGGCGGTACTGGCTCAGATGGCTAAGCAATACAGACAGAATAGCAAGGGACCAACCATTACATCTCCTCTCACTGGCGAAGAGGTAGATGATGAGGAAGCAACGATTTGGTTCCGGGAATACTACTCTGCATTGTATGCTTCAAGGGGCCCGATGTCGGAGGATCGTATAATGGAGTACCTGACACATATTAAATTGCCTTGGCTCACAAACACTCATCGTGCATTCCTGGCGCGTCCATTCGAAAGAGAAGAGGTCGTCTGGGCGCTATCAGCAATGAGGGCGGGCAGTGCACCGGGAAGTGATGGCTTCCCTGCTTCGTTTTATAAAACATATTCAGAGCTGTTGATCCCTAAGTTACTAAAGCTGGTGGAACAGATTGTAGAAGATGGCCGGATGCCCCCTGCCATGTGCGAGGCGGTCATAATAGCCCTTCTTAAGCCAGGCAAGCCTCCGGAGGACTGTGCCTCATATCGGCCGCTCTCTCTTATAAACATTGACACCAAGATCTTCGCAAAAATAGTTGCGAATCGCATCAGTCCGTTGATACCACACCCGGTGGCGCCAGAACAAGCGGGATTTGTCCCCACCCGTACATTAACTTACAATTTGCGTACAGTATTCGCTGCTTTTCAACACACGAGACAAGAAGTGCCCGCGGTTGCCGTATTCCTTGATATGGAGAAGGCGTTTGACTCTGTCGAATGGCCTTTTCTAAAAGCGGTGCTACAACGCATGGGGGTTGGTGAGCTGTACATACAACTAATTAACACACTATATACAGCACCTAAAGTGTGGGTCCGGGTTGGATCGTCCATGTCTGAACCCTTTTGCATTAAACAGGGGTGCCCTCTATCTCCCCTCCTATACGCTCTAGTTGCGGAACCACTCGCGTGCGCTCTAAGGGAATACCACGGTCATCTTGGTATCAGGTTTCCTGGGTATAACCTGATAGTATCCACTTATGCGGACGACACACTCCTTTATGTACGAGATCCAGATACTAACTTATCGAGAGTTTTGAGAGAGGTGGTACTGTTCGAATCGTTATCCGGGTCAACTGGAATAAGACAGTTATGTTCCCCCTTACACCGGCCACTTGTAGAATAGAGTCAGATTACCCCATACAATGGACTACGGACTCGGTCAGGTACCTGCGCATAAAACTCCATACAGATGCTGAGGTGGTCCTAAGAGACAATTACGGAGTCGCTGTCTCCAAACTGGAAGATAATATAGAAAAAGGGATAGGCCTCCCCCTTTCCGTAATGGGCAGGATTTCGCTGCTTAAAATGATTGTACTTCCCCGCTTCCTGTTCCTGTTCAGTAATATCCCCATGGTACTATCTAGCAAATTTTTTCAACAATTACACACACTGATACTGAGATTAGCTTGGGCAGGTAGGCAACCCAGGGTGGCTTGGGATATCCTTATCAGACCATATGAGGATTGAGGTTTACAGGCCCCAGATCTGGAGTTATATTATAGAGCTGCCAATGGAGCACATGCGTACTATTGGATGCACGGTCCTGCTAACGCCCCCCACGTCCTCATTGAGGGTATAGTTGCCAATCCTACCCCGTTACCGGCGCTTATGGCTCGTCCTAGAGACAGGCGTAGGGGGATAATAGATTCTCTTAACTCGGTGACCCATGCCTGGCACTATTTAATGGACGCGCAGGCCTGCTCATTATTATATGCCCCTGGGGCAAAACAGGAATG
Source organism: Lissotriton helveticus (assembly GCF_964261635.1). Lineage (NCBI taxonomy): Eukaryota > Metazoa > Chordata > Amphibia > Caudata > Salamandridae > Lissotriton > Lissotriton helveticus. The sequence continues at coordinate 755,247,619 of NC_136069.1, forward strand.
GTGTTCATGGTTGGACCCATGTAAGGATAGAGGAGTATTGGTAGCTCTGGCGAAAGTACAGATAAACACTATGCGGGATCTTTTCCTTAACGGTAAGGTCCGCATGTGGAAAGATGTACTGGTGGAGGAGGATCTGGGAGCACAAACTCTGGCAAGGTTCCAATTTCACAGGGTGCGGTGCGCCTTATGTATGCTACTTGGAGACGACATGGAGGAACCACCTACTGTACACACATATGATTATGTGATCACAGCTAAATCCCCGGCAAAACTCATATCGCGCCTTTACCGCGACACACTGACGGAGAGGACGTCTTCGTATGCTAAACCCAGATTGGCATGGCATTCTGACTTAGGGACGGATCTCCCAGAGGATAAATGGAAATACTGTTGTGCCAATGTCAGGAAGGTTTCTTTAAATGGTAGACACCGATTATTACATTTTAAATTTCTAAATAGAGTATATTATTCACCAGAGCGCCTTCACAGATATGGCCTGCGAGACGACCCCAGATGTGAACGATGCAGGGCCCCTTCGGCTGATTTTTTTCATCTGGCATGGATGTGTCCTAGGGTAGCTGATTTTTGGCGAGAAGTCTATGCAGAGGTAAACAGAGTCACTGAACTAGCATTAAACCCCGACCCGCTTCGTGCTCTGCTGGGCTACTCAAAAGAAATAACTCCGGAATTTCGCAGATTAATAGATATAGCTTTCCTAGTAGCCAGAGGTTGTGTGGCACTAACCTGGATGAAAGGACCAGTTCCAACATTAAATAAACGGACCAATGATATGATATATTGTTGTACGCAGACAGGCTTGTATAGCGAACTGTTGCCCCCGAAAAACCGGCCCAAAAACTACTGGGCGCTATATCTGGAGAGAAGACCAGTGACAGACACTGTAGACACTGATGACACACGGCCTGCCCAGGGGTTGGGGTGATGAGAGCACTACACAGGACGAGTACAGAACATGCTGACACTTCCTTAGTAAAGATGTTTGTGTTGAAATTACCCCCCTTGTTTCCCCTGTAGATTTCGTGGGACTCACACTTACTACAATAAGTCATACTTGTGACATTACATTACATTACAATAAGTCATACATGTGATGTGGCCATGGGACTAAGTTGCTGAACGAAGGTGGGGAAGTGAGAGGATTGAGTATGTGACATGTTGAAAATGTTACACTTTGCATGTGGGTAAGATCTGTAGTGGATTGTTACTAGCGATGACAGATGCATAGGGGTTGGAGCCAAGAATGGCATACAAGAATTACCATGTATAACGGCCTTAATCCATTATGTCTGCCACTGTTGATGTTGTAACGATCGTAAAATTATATGCTTTTCTTTTTTTTTTGCCTTGTTATATTTGAAATGTCTTAAATAAAATTATTTTTAAAAAAAACATAGGAATGGTTAGAAAAAGCAATGATACCAATATCTGCCTCTCTAAAAATCAGTGAGCGTGAAAGCAATAAAAAATCAATTTGAGATGTCGTTTTATGTTGGCGTGAAGAACAGGTAGATTGATGAATAGTTTGATTAACGAAACGCCATGCATCCACTAACTGAAGATCATCTACCAATGCATCAAAAAGCTTCTTTGTTTTGGGCTTCAATTGTTTTTTCCCTCTATTTGAAGTGTCCATTTTTAAATCCTGAATATAGTTAAAATCGCCTCCAGCACAATTTGCCCCAAAACCCCAATCAAAAGTTTATAAAGTGAACGTAAAGCAGATTCTTCATCAAATATTGGCCCACAATAACTAACAAAATTCAAAAGCTGGCCGTTTAATGACACCTGAACCCACATCCACCTTCCCTGTGGGTCTCTTTGTTCCTGAAGAAATACCCATTCAAATTCACGAGAAAATTATATAGCTACCCCTCGCATTGCAACACCTGCAGAAGCAAAAAACACCCTTGAAAACATTCTTCGAATAAAGCATTTTGGGGTCTTGGATTTTAAATGAGTTTACTGCAACAGAAGAACTTGAAGTCTTAAGATAACTAGTCACCTAATCAGCCCACCATATTTACGTCTGTTCAGAAATCCATTAACGTTAACAGCGAGAATTTGGCAATTACTAGATAAACTCATTTTAGCAAAAAGAGAAAGAGAATCAAAAGCTCAACATACTGCAATGTTGTTCTAAATTGATACTTACACGCTTTAACGCCTTCCTTATAGCACCTGTTCTTTTTTCCAACTCCCCCCAACCACCCTAACCCACCCACAAAAAAAACGTCCACCCCTTAGAAGAAAATGTGGCTTTTCCCGCTAACCACAAACTCCCCCTCCCCAAAACACATATTGGTGCCCTGATATTGCACCTCAAAGTGATCTCCCCCCCCCTCGGAAAAAAAACCCGACTTAAAAAAAAGACTCTGTACACATGTTAAATCGTCAAACTCAGAAAAGAGAGAAAAAAAAGTTCAAGAAAGAAAAAAAACATTTTTTTTTCAAAAACCAAGAGAAGAGCAACCAGTCAATTATTTTCCAGTAGAGATTGTCTTAAGCAGCTCCTGCGCCTCTTCTAGATGAGTAAATAGATGAAACTTTCCTTGGACAAGAAAAGATAGTTGTTCAATCGAAGCTTGTGCCCCTTGAGCTTTAAACAAATAAAGTAACTTCACAAACTCTTTTCATCTTTTGGCCGCCGCTGCCGACATATCAGAAAAAATTCAACATTTGGCTCCATTTTCTATTTCAAATTGAAGTGACTGGATGGCAGTGGTCAGAACTTTTTCCTTTACACGATAATCTGCGAAGTTAGCCAGTATCGTACCGGGGAATTTTTCGTTTGGAGAAAGATGGGAAGGGACCCGATGAGCCCTGGTTTGTGTTATGTCCACAGGGCTAAAGTGCCCAGTGGCCTAAAACCACTAACACTACACAGATAACAAGCATTGGCATAGGCCATAGGTCTCACCTTTGGGCCCTTATAAGTGTTTAGCCATGCAACGGTTGATGCAAGAATATTTTTCTGCATAACTAAATACTTATAAGGTCCCAAAAGCAAGACCTATTGGCTTTGCCAATGCTTTTTTAATTATCTGTGCAAGTCTGCTGGCTGCACCCCCGAATTCCTTAAAGTACACAGCTATGTATAACACTGCCCAACAGAAAGCATTTCACTGCTCTTGAAATAATGACAGTGTCAGTCAAGGAAGAGCTACATTAACCCTAAATGTACACTCCAGAAATGGGTCACGTCTTCAGGAAAACCCATAGAACAGCCTCACACTTAGTTACTTTCATAGTAGAAATCCAGGGATAGTGGTGGTTAATGTTAATGTTAATGTTAATGTTATTTGACATTTGTTAAGCGCTCGTACGCCCAGAGGCTTCATGGCGCTATAGGAAGGAACAGGCGTGGCCATCGGTAGGAGGAGGTAGGCAGCTTAGTGATGCGCCTGGGAGAAGAGCCAGGTCTTCAGAGAGTGTCTGAAGCTGAGGATGTTATCACTAAGTTTCAGATGAAGAGGGAAAGAATTCCAGAGGGCAGCTGCAAGGTGGTCAAAGCAGCTGCCTCTGAGACGCTTCTTCTTATACAGAGGAATAGTCAGAAGGGCTTTATGAGCAGACCGGAGGTTGCGAGAGGGGCTGTATTTTTTAAATAGGTCTCTGATGAAAATGGGACCAATGTCATGTAGAGACTTGAAGAGAATACACCCAGCTTTGAAGGCCACGCGTTGCTCAACCGGGAGCCAATGCAATGCAAATGGTAACCATTTCTACAGCTGTATAGAGCGGCCAAAGATCACCGCCCATCGGTTGCAATCACCACAGCAGTAGAGAGTACTGTGCACAGTGTGTCTCCTCACTGATGTTATGCGCGTTGCTAGGCATGATTGGTACTAAGGTATATGTAATCAGGCTCAAGATACAGAGCAGCGGGGGCGACCACCAGGAAGGACATGTGGCCTGAAACTGCCAGCATTAAATTTTAGACAATTTAGACACAAGACTCCGCTTTCCAGGGTCTAGAATATGACGAAACCACAATGCTCTTCACAACAATTGTTTGCGTGAACCATTTCCTATGGGTAAAAATACATAGTGCACACTGTTGAGAATTGTTTTGATTTTAGCAAGACCACATTTGGGAATTGCATGAATTTCAGTGGTATATTTACAATATTGTCCATGCCTATCTATGACGTACTCTGTAGCCTAAGATCTGGTTATCTCCTCAAACTGTCTGTGACATATACCCTTTAGATATCCTATGACAGGGTGAGAGTGTAGATACATTCTATAACTGAGCCCTCACAATACCACTGCACGACAGATCAGGCCAGAGGCCTCCTTAGCTCACTTTAGACTAGCTGAAGATTTATACAGACGGAAGTGAAATCCAGCAGCCCTAAAAAAGTCGGAAAGAAATACAGTGAAAAAAATAATATCTCAACACCCAAAGCAATGTTGAATAGAACTAGCAGAAATTTGTCAGTTAGTTGCTATTAAAAAGCGGCAAGTGGTAGAAACCAAGAAGATACAAGTACCTCCATGCCTTCAAAGCTAGTCTGTGAAGCGACAGTAGGATATGAAGCTGTACCTCCTTAAAAGACATTTAGGATCCCTGCGGATGGAAAGGACTCCCTGGGCCTACCAAAAACCAGCACAAGCGGCGCCTCACGCGGCAGCAGGAGAAGCGGGCTTGCGCGATTCCCTTGCGGGAGCGTGCAGCAAGGTGCGATGATTGCGACCATATGGCGCAGCACGCTCCCGCAAGGGAATCGCCAGACGTGCACGTGTTGCTATTGCAAGCAATGCAACGCGTGCACGTTTTTGCCCCCAAAGCTGTGCCGATGGCTAAAGGTCTTTCTCCTATGCAGTGCATGCGCGCTGCGTAGGAGAGACCTAAAAAGGCTGGGAGAAATGCAAAAAGTTTAGGGGTGACCCTGAAAAAAGGGCCAGGTCCAACAACCTTCTCCTTGGATTCCCTTATTGCCTCGCTCCACCAGTGCCCCTCATCGCTCCATAGCCCCTCCCCCTATGGACCTCCTCCGCGGATTCCCTAATTGCCATGCTCCACCAGTGCCCATCATCGCTCCATGGCCCCTCCCCCTTATGACCTCCTCCTCAGACTCCCTCACTACCACACTCCACCAGTGCCCCTCATCTCTCGGTATCTCCCACCCTCCCCCCATGACCTCCTCCTTGGATTCCCTAATTGCCACGTTCCACCAATGCCCCTCATCGCTCCATAGCCTCTCCCCCTATTGACCTCCTCCTCCGATTCCCTAATTGCCATCATTTAACGGTGTCCTTCGTCTCTCTGTAGCCCCTCTCTCATATTCGATTTCATTTACTGTATAGCGCTACTGATAGTGTAGGGTGTCACAGTACTTTACATCATGCACACATTATACAGACAATGAATCATACATGTAATTGAAATCAGCCTATAGGGAATGTCACATAAACCAATGAGGATTACAAGGTGTAGGAATCATATGTCATCCATACTGGAGAAGCACAAACACAAACACATGATTTAAAGCATACCCCAGTGTTTGCGGGGTTGGCTTTACTGATTAAAATGTATATCTGCCAAAACAAACTCTTTGTAGTAACGTTAGAGTAATGAAAGACTGGGGAAATCCTAACTATAATGCAACAAAAAAAAAAAATAAGTTCTAATTATACCATTCATGTTTGTATGCAGCTCTTTGATGTCAGTTCATAGGTCACTGTCCTATTTTAGGATTGTAATTTCTATACTGCAAGTAATCCACTGAGCTATCCACATAAAATACAGTTTATCTGCATGTACAAATTATGAACAGACAAGATATTGCTCTCCAGCAGCATCATTATTTATCAGAGTTATCTGGACATTTTAGTAGTTGTGTCTTGTATCCATCATGATAACGATACAACGATGTAAATTAAATATACAGGCATACATGAAGTATGTGCCTTGCTGGGCCCTCACAGACTTTTAAAATCTTAACTAATATACACACATCCTCGAAGCGTACACGAAGTATGTATCTAGCTGGGCTGAACAATAGCCACACATTCCATTACTTGCTCTGTTCAAACTCTGTGTCACAGCCGGATCTGATAAACAGCTGAAGGGGTCAGGAAAGGTGATTCAGGATCAACAAACTCCTTTTCCACAGCGGTGAAAAGAAGGATACATCCAAGCAGCAAGATGGTACGCACAGATTACCTTGTGCCAAAGAGGATTTCTCCCCTTTGCCATGCCCCTGTAACTGCACGAGTGGGCGATGACACAACCCACCGTTCTAAAAGGAGATGTGTGATTGAGGGTGCCTGTGAGAAAGAGCCAAGCCCAATCACGCAACTCCTAGAAAAATATGAAAAATAGCGTTCAGAGGAACGTTTTAAATTGCCGTGGCCATTTTCCGTTGGCCTTCCTGACGTCACTGCGAGGGCCAAGGTTCATGTTTGGGGGGCCAGGCTCATGTTTGGGTGGGCCTGGCCCACCCGGCCCACCCTCTAGAACCAGGCCTGAGCAGCACTATGGTGTATGGTGTCGCTAGCAGCCACTGGCTTTAGACAAGTGTGGGCTGGCAAGTCTATGCTCTGCAGATGATGAAAGAGGTCCTTTTAGAAGAAATTATCATGATTGTTCTGGGGCACCAGTAACAGCGGCGCTGGCCCTCTCAGGGGGGAGACGGCATGGGGCACTATACATTTGGGAATCTATCAGCAGGGTCACAGAGGAAGTCCTGCCTGAGCAAGATCCGTGCGTTCAGGCCTGCAAACAGGGAGACAAGGATATGAGAGTGGCCAGGGAGAGTCGTGGGTCAAACAATCACCCTCTGCAATCAAAGATGATGCCAGTGTTAGAGAGTTTGGCACCGGTAGGCAAGCCGCCCAGGCACTAAATACGATCTGTGACAATATACTGATTTAGAGAAGATTCAAGAGTTGCAACATTTTAAACCACCAAATGGCACCACTCGTGTCTCCAAACTAGGATTTCACAGCAGGAAGACAGCTGTACCAATACTTCTAGCATTGAGAAAAAAACATGTGACTAAAACCGCATAAATCCTGTTTAACTATTATTATGGAAGGGTGAGCTGGTGTAACCCTTTTTCCAGCCCTAGAATTCCAAATTGCAGCTGAAAGAATCACGCAGAGACAGGTTCAGTGGAACAACTTCAGGTTTATTTCCAAGTAAGAAGTACCCATCCAGGCTCCAGCCAGCTCATCCAACAGCTCCAGCTCATTTGAAAAAACACAATACTATCATCTGGGATACCAGGACCCAGCTTAGAAACTCTTGTAACCAAGGCAGCATGACATCACAAGTACACAGGCTTCAGATGCAGCTTAGGATGCCACACGCCTTCCCCCGTTAACAAAAAGAAAATAAAGGAAGAGGAAGAGAGAGAAGGTAAGGTAAAGGAAAGACCCAAAAGAATGATAAGTGTTCAAACATGGGAAGAATCCTTCAAGACACAAAATCCTTAAGCTAGCTTGGCCTCTTAATAATCCTAGAGGACAAGAGTGGAGATGCAACAGAAGTATTATTGGCATTCTCACTAACCACAGAACCCTCACCACATCCAGCTCCATTACAAACTGAGACCCTATTGAGATTCCAAATCCGGTGATCCTGAGTTTTAACAGCATTTTAAAAAATCGTTATAACCTGTATGGGTTTGGAAAATCTAACCTTGGTACCAGGTTGCCTAATGACAACCAAGCATGACCACTGTCTCTTTGGATGATTTCTTGGAGTCAAAATTTATTTTCCTGGATAAATACTTGGCTCCTTCTCTCTTACGCTAGTCAGGAGAGACCTTCTCAGACTAAGAGCTAGAGGCAGCCTCTTCTAGATGTCTGACCCAAGGTGGCTCTACAAAAGGACAAGGAGATCTACCTCTAAAGAGGACAAAAGGTGACTTCCCAGTCGTGCTGTGAGGTGTAAGCCTATAATTCTCAACCTTTCTGAGAACCTCATCCTTCCAGTTGAGATCAGAGCTTTTCACCCGAGAGATGGTCTCCTTCAAAACCCTATTGAACCTTTCTACCATTCCATTGGTTTCTGAGTGGTAAAGGGAACACTTCGTGTGCTTGATGCCATGATTTTTAAGAAAAGCCTCCATTTCTCATGAGAACTACTACACCTCATTGTCAGTGAGAATGAGTTCAGGGTAACCCTCCTTGGCCATGAGGGATTCTAAAAATTTGATGACAGACACAGTCTCAATGCTAGACGTAAAACAAACTTCAGGCCACCTGGAAAACAGATCCATAAGCACCAAGATAAAAACCTGCTGGCCATTGGTATGCACTGGACCCAATATGTCTAATGCCACTTCTTTCCAGGGACCACAAGGATGCTCCCTGATCACCATTGGTTGGACCCTTGTGAGCTTAGACATTTCACTAGAGGCACACACCATGCAGTCCCTCACAACTCTCTCCACATGCAGATCCATACCCGGCCACCTATAAGAAGATCGCAGCCTCTCCTTGGTTTTTGACATGCCTGAATGTGACCTGTGAGCCAACTCAATCAAAGGTTGAGGAAGTTTAAGAGGTGGAACAAGTCTCATTCCACATAATAGCACACCATCACAAGCAGCTATCTCATCATTCAGACCCCAATATTAGAATGCCATCCCTTGTGAATGAGAGACAACACCTCCGAAAGAACTGGATAAGAAGACAGCTCAAGGCGCCATGTTCCTCATCAATGATCCCTTCACCAACCACACACACGCGAAGATCAATGTCCTCATAATCCTCATCAAGGACATCACCATCACCCTCACTTTCTCCTACCAACCTCGAAAGAGTATCAGCAGTGCCGTTGTCTACTCCTGGAATGTATTTGATATCAAAATCATATTCTTGGAGTGCTATGACCCATTTTGTAATCCTACCAGAAATTAGTTGAATCGCTTTTGTAGAGAAAGTCTCACAGAGAGGCTTGTTATAAGTTTTTACCAAAAATTTGGTTCCCCACAAAAATGTCTTTAACTTCTTAATGGCCCAATACACTGCCAATGCCTCTCGTTCAATAACGGAGTAGCAAGACTCCGTGTCTTTGAGCCCCCGAGAGAGAAACATGATGGTTTCCACACCCCCTTCACCTTGCTGTTGGAGAAGGCTCCCAAAACTTTGAGACTTGCGTCTGTTGTGACAATGGACTTTCTGGTCTCTCAAAACTTTTAATCTTGGGGGAATCACTGAGTTTTCTCTAGAGGAAGTCAAACTCCAGATCACACTCTTTAGACCAAATGAAATCCACACCTTTCCTCAAGAGAGCCCTCATGTGACTACTGCTCTCGGCAAAGTTTTGAATGAATTTATTATAATACTCAATCATTCCTAAGAATTTAATGAGCTCCTCTCTACAGGAAGGAGCAGACATGCGGGTAACAGTGTCAACCAAATTGGACTTGGGGCTATCCCCTCACCTGAGATCGTGTGTCCCAAGTAGTGAATGGAGGACGTGCCAAACTGACACTTCTCAGATGTGATAGTGAGATTAGCATCGCTCAATCTTCCCAAAACAACATTAAGGCGGTCATTGTGCGCTTTGTGATCCTTCCCAAATACCAGAATGTCATCTTGGTAAACACAAACACCTTTACAACCTTTGAGTACTTTTTCCATTACATTCTGAAATATGGATGCCGCAGACACAAGGCCAAATGGTATCCTTACAAATCTAAATGTCCCAAAATGTGTTATAAAGGCTGTATAGTTTCTTGAAGCTTCAGCCAACTCTATCTGGTGGTAGGCTGAAGCTAAGTCAATGGTGCTAACAACTTTGGCTCAGACCAAGCAAAACCAACAGCTCAGAAATATTTGGGAGAATATAATGATCCACTACAACACACTTGTTCAATTGCCTCATGTCTACACACAGATGAAGGGACCTGTTGGCCTTGCAAGCAGCTACTACAGGGGCCAACCAATCAGTCCCTTCGACTTCCTTGATGATTCTTCCTTGCTTGAGTTTGTCTAATTCTTTACTCATTTCATCCCTCACTGCCAAGGGAACACTACTAACTTAGCAGCAAGAGGGCTGACAGTCAGGGCAGAGATGTATTTCAAGCTTGAAATCCTTAAGGTACGCATGTTTATTTCTAAAAACATTTGGAAAACTTTGCTTGACTGCAGTTGCCACATCAAGATCAGCTCCAACACTCTGTTTGACTGCAGTTGCCACATCAAGACCAGCTCCAACAACCACTGCATTCACCTCATCTTTAACCTTAATGGGAAATGTGCTACTCGGTTGAGCATTACCCCCAGATCCCCCTGGTGGAACCAGTTGATCATGCTGTCTCCTTTTTCTGAGATGTGGATCGTGCCATAAGTGCAACAATTCTTATATTCAATGAGTCCCACAAAGTAGACACACAGTGGAATGGGCTCACCGCCATACGCCATAGGACAAATGTCCAGTTTCAGCAGAACAGTCTTGTTAGCCAACTTGTTTTGATAAAAGACCCTTGAAACTATCGTGATTTTGGCTCCTGAGTCGAACAGAACCTTGGTGGATTCACTTTTAACTAAGATGTCATCTACTTGGCAAATCCTGGGTTCCTTTCCAGACTGTACTTGTATCACAATCTGACCACAGACAAAGTCTTCCTCAGGGATCTCAGCCTCCACAGATTTGATGTTAGAAGCGGGCCACTTAGATGCAGACAGTGGAGAGATGACCCTTCTTCTTACATTTGGAACACATGACATTTATTGCTGGACATTTTTTATCGTTAGCTAAATAGCCTACTTTGTCACATCTGTAGCATTTGCCTACGAAAGGTTTACGTTTTGTCTTGGAAATATTGCTAGGTTTAGAAGCACTTTTAGATTCTTCATGAACAACTTGAATTGAAGTCTGCTTATCCTTTTTCAAAGTGTCAACACACTTGAGAGAGTGCTCAACTCTCTTCACTACCGGAATTACCTCGTCAAGAGGTGGTTCATCCCTCAACCAGAGCTCTTCACGAATCTTCTCAATATTGCACCCAAACATAAACTGGTCTCTGATCCTTTCATCAAGCAAACACCGAATTTGCAAGATGAAGCAAGTTTCCTAAGTTGAGTGATGTAGCTTTCAACACTCTCATCATCATTTTGCATCCTTTTAGTGAATTGGTGCCTTTCTAGTATGGCCCTGACTCTAGGAACATACAGGCACATGCATCAAGCTATGAGTATGCGATTCTTTATTTGCGATTTTTAAGGAATCGCAAATAAGGGATGTATGACGTTACAACGCATACTTTTACAACGCATACCTTTACAACGCAATTTTTACAACGCAACATCCATTACAACGCATTCCATTACAACACATGCCATTACAACAAATTTTTAAAAACTACCTTTAAAACGCATTCCATAACAACACATACTACCTTTACAACGCATACCATTACAACGCATAACATTACATTGCATGTATGGTAAGTATTGGATAGTGTAGGGGTAAAAATTACTATTCTAACTCCAGGGGAGTGCAACAGTAGGGTAACTGTTGGATAGTGTAGGGGTAAAAATTACTATTCTAACTCCAGGGTGGTGCAACAGTAGGGTAAGTGTTGGATACATACGTACAATGAATGTATTACTGTATTGCACATATTTATCTAGCAAATGTCCCTCTCCAAATTCTCCCCTTTCAAGACGGGTGTGAATGCCACTTTGACTGAAGATATATGAATCATGTGCACTGCCGGGAAATTGCGCCACACTGTCCGTTGTGATGTTTTTGGCATTACACACAACCTGAATATTGAGGGAATGATAACATTTCCTATTCCTATACAAATATTCCTGTGCTGCTGGGGGACATATTGCCACATGGGTGCAATCAATACAACTCAGAACTTGTGGAAAGCCTGCAATCTGGTAAAACTCCTGCTTAGTCTTAGCAATGTCATGGGCTGTGGTAGTGAAACTTATATGTGAGTCTATCCGGAACATCATGGCATCAAGGAATGCTTTGAATATTCTTGAGAATGTGCTTTGCAACACACGTCCTGATACTGCAATTACACCCTGAAAACTGCCTGACGCCAGTAGATGTAGGCAACATAAAACCTGTACATGCGTTGGGATTGCATTGGGCCTATGAGTCTGTTGTTGCAGGATGGGGTCCAATTCATTGATCAGATCATGTATCATTGCTGCATTCAGCCTATACTTATCGTATATCTCGTCCTCCTGCTGTCCTAGCAAAGTTATGCGGACTCTGAAGATGCGCTCATTGATTCGCTTCCCTCTCTGTTGAACAGCCTGCAGCCTCATCCTCCTCGCCATCAGGTACAGCCCTGCCATTTTGACTTGTGGTAGCTTATTGTGGGTGTTTTTACCAGTTTCTGTTGATTTGCAGCTGTTTCAGATCTGCACTCATGATTACCACCTGGTTGTGTCCCTTCTTAATTTGCTATTGCAATTTTGCGATTTCTAGGAAAATCGCTATTAGCGATTTTTTATGCATTTCAATTGTGATTCTGTATTTGAGAATCGCAAATAAAGAATCGCAAATGTTTTCTCAGAATTATTTTGCGATTCCTTATTTTTGCGAAAAAATAAATATGTTCGCGAAAATAAGGTTGATGCATTGCCACACAGTAATTTGCAATCGCAAATGCATTTTTTTTGCAATTCGCACGTTTTGCGATTTCTTAATCACTTGATGCATGTGCCTGATAGTGTTTATCATTTTTTTATGCATATCTCAACTTTGTTTAAATCTGTACTCTCCGCATCAGTCAGTTCGGGAAGGTGATCGAAAACGTCTTGTCCTTCCGACCCTAAACATTGAAGCAAAAGAGAAGCTCTACGCTCAGCACTAAGGCTAACTCAACATACCCTTGCATAGCACTCAAACACCGTTTTCCATTTTTCCACTTTATGGGTGGCTCACTAGGAGACATCAGAAAGAAAGGAGGCGCAGTTACATTTTGCATTGTTAAGTAGAAGTTAAAGTAGACAGTGAAAACGTAACATAAGCAAATATCATTGAATACACAATTCTTAAGCAAAACAACAGTTTCAAAGTTCCACATTATCATTAGTATGAATTAAACACATAAAAGATGACAAAATGTTTTTGAATGTGCATGTATCACAGTTGTTGGTAGTTGTAGCTCGCAAGAATCTGTCAATCTATGCGTGTGTGTCACAGCAGATGTGGCACACTGAGGTGATTTCTTTCTTTTTTTTTTTGATTGAGCAGAGCAGAGGTCAGTGCAAGAAATACAAAAAAGTACCTATATAACAAACATACTTCAGCAGGGATTATTATACACATCATCAGAATAAAATCAGAATAAAATCAAGCGCAAGAGAAGAAACACAGCTAAAACCAAAGAACCAAGAACATTCAATTTCAGTTACACTTAAACAGTTTAGCAGCTTCAATAATTGACACACGGCTAGTGCAAAAAACTGAATACTCTCCTCCAACTGAGCTTTTAACTTAAAGTGCTAAAGTGCTCAAGTGCTAAGTGCATAAGTGCTAAAAAATTTTTTAAAGTGCAATCGTGCCGTATAATTTTTACTAAAGTGCTATTATTTTTTCCCGGTAAATAGAATTCGTTTCTATACCTCAGACCCTGTGTGTTCGTAGTATATTCTCGTGTGAACTGCTATGAGGTGGTGGTAGATGCACGAATAGGAAAATATTTCCAAATAATCATACATTTTCTCGTTGACCCTACTCTTTTAGCATACGCCTCTTCAAATCTTTTCGTCCGTCGCATTTTATTTACCCATTTAAAATAAGATGGTACCTCCTCTGACCTCCAGTTTTGAAGGATTAGAGAACGGGCGACTAAAGTGCAGATTGCAGTGAAAGTTACTTCTGCACTAAGCAAATCCTTTCTCTTTGTTGAAATGCCAAACAAGGCTATTTCGGCTTTGGGTTCAATTACTTTGTTTATGGCCTTCTGATTGAAGAAAATATCTTACACCAAAAATCGAACAGCTTTGGACATGTGTAAAAAATGTGCAAGCAATCACCCCCCTCATGAGGCTGACATCTAAAGCATTTGTTTTCTACTCCCAAAAAGCGTTTGCTTAACCGCATGCGCGGCGGTTTTTCCCGCTGTGCGCTACGTTTTTCAAAACCCCGCGGTGCATGACGAGCTCAGCTCGTCATGAGCGTACGAGAGGCGTAACTCATGACGAGCTGAGCTCGTCATCAGCCTCGAAGGGGTTAATGCTTTAGGAGTGAGGTACGCCAGCCAACAGGATAGGAACGACATTCTTTTAAAATTGGCCGCTCTGAGAGACTTACGACCCACTTCTGAGATCCGCTCCCACTTCTGCCACGAGAAGCAACAGTTGGTTTCCAGGGATATTTTGGCCAGGATTCCATCGACTAAAGGAGAAGCTTCCGCCTTCCTAAGGAATTTATACCAATTCCCTAATCCTGTTAATTTTACTTTGTATAGGGCAATAGCCAGTGGCATTTCCCCTGCCGGCACATTATATTTATGTATAAAATTTATGATTTGAAAAAATTCCAAAAACCCCGTTTTTAGTTTATTATCGGACCTGGCCAGAACCTCCTGCCAAGTAATGAGCCTCCCTGAAACAAAGAAGGACCCCAAATCCCCAAAGCCTTTCTCCATCCATTTTTGAATTTTACTTGAGTGGATTTGAAGACCTAGGCTCTTGCACTCCTCTTGCACTCCTCTATTCTCAAATAGCGCAAACCACCCCCCACTTCCTGATTAAGAAAGGACTGTAATCTTTTTGTTATATCTCTAATGGTCTTATATCTGGTCTTCTTTGGTAACTTTGCTGTTTTTAAAAATATCGGAACTTGCGAGCCTGCCTCATGGACCATTTTTTCATTTTTTCATAAAAAACATGTCAAGCTGTCTACTAAGTGCCAATAAGCGAGCTGCAAGATCCAACATTGCGGCCGTGTAGTATGTTCGTATATTTGGTAACGCTAGGCTCCCTTGTGTAGTTCCCAGCTGTAGCGTGCTTAATTTCACCCTTGCAACTTTCAAACAAATCCCTGACCATTGAGTCAATTTCCCTAAAATAGCGCGAATTGATTTTTAGTTGCACATTTAAAAAAAAGAAAAACCAACAAAGGAAGGATCGACATTTTAATAAGTTCGACCCTGCCAATCAAAGTTAAGGGCAGTAAAGTCCATCTTTCCAATAGAGTTCTAATTTTATTCTGAGTTGCTAGATAGTTCAAGCTATATAGTTGATCGAATTGATTGGAGACATAAATGCTTAGGTATCTGATCGGTTCGTTATTCAGTGCTTGCGATCTTAAATTGGATGTTAAAAAATTGCAGTCCGAATTCAGTACTAGCACCTCGGTTTTATTCTGGTTGATCTTGTAACCACCAATTTGTTCAAACTGATTAAACTCTTGGAGAGCATTATCAAAATTAAATTTATCGGGATGAAGGTATAAAATAATATCATCTACGAATAATTTAACTTTTGACATTCCTTCTATAGGTGGCTTGATATTTAGGTTGCTGCGTATTCTTATTGCCAAAGGCTCAATAAAAAAGGTAAACAAGATAGGGGACATCGGACAGCCTTGCCTGGTGCCACGGTTGATATTAATCACTCCTATCGAGTTGGCGTTAACTACCACTTTTGGCTGCGCATTCTGATATATGTTTTTTAACATGCTTATTATCATTTCTGGAAACCCAAACCAATAAAGAGTGCCTCCCAATTCACCAGGTCGAAAGCTTTTTTCTGCATCAACCATTGAAATTAAAGTTGGAATTTTATTAACCGAAACAAAATCTAACGCCTGAATTAAAAACCCGGTGTTTGTTGACATGGACCTTCCTGAAACGAAACCTGACTGGTCAGAATGAATTAACGCCTGAGCAATTGGTGTAAACCGCTGTGCCCATATTTTCATAAGAATCTTAAAATCGGCATTAAGAAGACTGATCGGTCTATATGAATTGATATCCTTCTCGTTTTTTCCCTTTTTAACAAAACTAACAATAATGGACTCTTTAAAACTCGAAGGAACTGCACCTCCTAATCGAACAAAATTAAATAACTTAACCAGAAAAGGGGTCAGTTCTTTAACAAAAGTTTTGTAAAATTCGATTGGGAGCCCATCTGAGCCACACGCTTTTGCCCCAGCAATCAATCTCCCTATCTCTGAAACTTCCGAAGCTAAAATTTCGCTTTTTAATTGTACTGATGATGGACCAGGTAAAATGGGGAGATTTACTTCGTCAAAATACTTATAGATACAATCAGGCCCAACCGCGTACGTTGTAGAGTATAACTTAGAATAATGGTCCAGAAATATCTGAGCTATGTAATTTTTTTCTCTAACAATATTTTGCGTTATAGGATCGATGAGCTCAATTATAGTGGCTTTCTCCTGTTTGGTTTTAGTTTGCCCTGCTAGCATCTTTCCCACCATTTGGCTCTCCTCGTAAACTCTCTGTTGGTACGTTCTATAGCTATTTATTTCTTCAATTACAAAAAATTCTTTTAAGGCAGCCTTCGCCCTTGCTAATTGTAATGTCGCATCCTCCCTTCCCAAATTACTATTATTCATAGCATTAGCCACATTCTGGTGGAGGTTGTTGACCTTGTCCCGCCTTTCCTTCCTCTGAGCGGCTGTGCGTGCGATCATCTGCTCTCGGATAGCTGCTTTAAACCCGCCCCAGACTGAGAAGATTTCTGCAGTGCCTTCATTTAGGTTAAAATACTCTAATATCCAATCTTTTGTTAGGGTCACCCAGTTATTGTCTTGGAGGAGTAGACGATCCATCTGCCACCTGGAATAGGCCTCTCCTCCCCCTTCAATCACACACTCAAGTGATATTAAACAGTGATCTGAGAAGGGGTTTATCCTTATAGAAGTATCATTCTAACCAATTCCATACGGCCTCGAGGATTGATTTCTTTCTTAATTCACGATCATTGTTGGTGTCAGATACCACACTGAGGTGATTTCGTTGTCTGTTAGTTCATCGTCAATTAATTTAATATGCCCCAAGCAGTGCCTCCTTGAAATGTGTGTGTGTCACAGAAGAGGCACACACCTTTTGATTAAATAAATAACAAGTGTGTGTGTCACAGATGTGGCACACAACGTAAGACAATCCAATTACTTGTGTGCGTGTCACAGAAGTGGCACGCAAGGCAAAACCAGAGGCACCTTTGAAATGTGTGCCTGTCACAGAAGTGGCACGCAGTTTCTAATTAAATAAATAATATGTGTGTGTGTCACAGATGTGGCACACAATGAAGGACAAAGCGACCATCAATTTCTTGTGTGCGTGTCTCAGAAGTGGCACTAAGGTAAAACAAGAGGCATCCGTGGAAAAGAAAGATGGCAGCATGTTGAGTGATCTACGTGCTGCCACAGGTCAAAGGTTCTAGGTGAAGCGCAGCGCACAAAGCCTAGAACGTGTGGAACAGATGCTGAATGAAGGGGATGCTCCGAGAAGGAAGTGAGAAGGTTGAAGAGCCGAACATGGTAGTAAAGCTCCAAATTACAGCTGGGCTTGCAATGGCACACGAGGTAGGAGCCGTCAGTTGAAGAGTTGTTTCCTTTTAAAACCAGGAGCAAAGTTTGTTCTGGGGAGAGTCAAACTGGCCCATAAATGTTATAAAAATAGAGAAAACAGGCACAACGCATGTAGTTAAAAAGAGTTGAGAGTTCACAGCTGGAAAACAATGAAGCAAAGAACAGGAGCAAAACTGTAGTGCAAATTTGTCTAAGCAGATCCCAACAAAGTAAGCAAAGTTTCCATCAAGTATTAAAGAGGAAACATAAGCGACGGGAAAAGCCCGCGTCGATAGACCATCCCTCATAAACACAAAAGGGGTGAAAAGCGCGGCGATAGCTCCCAGTCAATGGGGTGTATTGATCCAGCGCCCCTAATGAAAAACTGTCTCACCAACGCTACCAATCTCCACAATACTCACCATTAATCATGAATCACTTACCAAGGCCCATAAACCAACGAGACAATTTTTGAGCGACTGAATCATGTGACCTAATTAATCATGAATAGTTCTGATTAATCTCTAACTATTTACTAACTATTTACACATTTATATATAACTGCAGTATAACGGTTCTTACCATGGTTTTAAAACATTTGTCATTTTAATTAAGTCACTAAGGCAAATGGATCAACTGATGGTAACAAGACCATGAATAAACAAGACCAGCTTGTCGTTTCAAAATCTTATGTATTAACTTTATTATTCAAAGAAAGAGCATTTTAGATTAAATCTTTATTTTATTAGCAAATTATAAGCAGCATTTTATTGAGGAAAAGGCATATTAGACTGGCATTTTTAAGGCAAAATCATTTATCATGAATTAAGTATAATAAACAGTTTCCATCCCCTAAATTCTATTTCCCTGTCTAAAACTCGCTTCACCTAAAAAGAATAGTCATTAAAGACTGCTATCCTTACGTGCGCCAAAGAGTCCAACAGCGCGTCACGCCCTTCAGGAAACGGAAAGCGAGAAGCGCCCTCCTGCCCATGGGGCTAGGTTTTACATCTTTCTAACTAGCTCATCTACACTAAAAAGTACACTTTTCTTTGCCATCCAGGATTCTGATTGGCTGACGGATGTCAGCTCATGTCGTGTCATCACGTTTCCATACCAAAATCGAGCATTTTCTTTGAATCTATTGTCTAATATACTTCATGACTTTTGGCTTCCTTCAAAATGCAACATTTCACGAGTTACAGTCCGTGACTTTCTCAGCTTGGCAAACTTGCCGTTTCCTGTCCTTGAATCTGTCACTCCGAGAGCACGTTTAGCACAGTTTATTTTATTTGTTTTTCTGACAAACGTCAATGTGGTAAAGCTTTCCACTTCTTTGTGCAATGGCTCTTCACAACAGGATTCCAAACACCATCTATACAGGCCTTAAGCGTCTTTTTTCGAAAACTGTCATTTAAACAAACACAAAAATTATTTAATTAGAGAATTGAGACTCATTCTGTTACCCACCCCCTTTGCTAATTATTAACCCATTAATTTATGTTACCTAGCTATGCACACAAAGCTGCATTTTATATCTACCTTCTTCTTTTAGGCCGCAGGATTCTCCACAAGCTTCTGCCACAGAAAGGACTTAACATGAGCACACAAATAAGCACATGCCATTAATTAAAGAGCCGCAATTAATACTGACAAATACAATAGACAAGGTTAGTTTATTATTTTACACATACTTGCAGTTGCAACAAAGAGCACATAGGTTAGTCCCTTGTGTCATGTAAATGCATTTTAAAACTAAGTTGATTAGTATTTTTCATCACAAACTTATTAATACAGTTACAATGTTATGGAAGTTTAACTTTGTGAGTCAGAATAAAATTTCACTCTGCAACTCGCTCCATCAACTCCCTCATCTGGTGATTTCAAAATCACCAAACTACACCCAAAATTTTCAGCAAATTTTTTAACCCTTGAACATGTTTTGGACATTCACAGTATTAGTGTTTCTAAACTTTCGATTCTGCTCTTTGCTTGTAACTCTCATATTGGGAGCTACGAAACTCTTCTAATTCTATTTCTTTTTCCTGTTTGTAAATTCTTTTTTTTTTCCTTAGATATTTCTTTCTCTTGTGTAACATGCAACTAACTTTTAGCAAAAGTATCACAAAGACTTTGACTAATAAAGGAGTTAGTATTTTGCCTAAAATTGAACTACCAATTTCTTGAAACCATTTTTTGATTGCCGCAAATCTTTTGCTCAAAGGTTCTGAAAAATCTTCATCTTCTAAAGGTTCTATTTCAGTATGTGTTAGAACTGGCTATTTCTGGTAGGCTAAGGCTGACGCCAAAGCCAGGCAGAAACCACCATTCTAGTCAGGGCAAGGGAGTCACACGACAAGATAACCCCTGCTCACCCCCTTGGTAGCTTGGCACGAGCAGACAGGCTTATCCCGAAGGCAATGTGTAAAGCATTTGCGTACGCACACAACAGCAACAACATCCTAGGCACACCACAAAAGGAACTCCACACAAGGTTATATAAAAATAACTTTTGTACTGTCAAAAACACATCAGATAGTAATCACACAATATACATTGTGCCAACTGGCACAGGCAATATTCACAAGGGATTATGTACAAGACAGGGCCACCTGAACCACTGTCAGAATAAACACTTAGCAGAAATAGCACTTCTAGAACTTAGAATACTATTAGAAATTGCACTTTGTAGATCATAGCATAATAAGAAGTTTCACACATGATGCATAGAACATTCAGAGGTGTAAGGGAAGGAAACACATGATGCATAAAAACATTCAGAGGTGTAGGTAAGACACATAATGCATAACACATTCAGAGGTGTCACAGGCATAATGGCATAGCACATTACGCATAACTCACATTTGGGCCTAACCAGTAAAAACTACAGTAGGCAATCTCTCACTAGTCTAAACACATTAGACTCCCCCCCTAGGCATAGCTCACATTTAGGGGAGTAACTCACCTAGTGAAATAACCTCTCACTAGCATAAACCTACATAGGTAAAATAACCTCATAATCACATTGCGCAAACATCACCTTAGGCAATTACTATCATAAACATAGCAAAATCACATTGCGCAAAAATCACATTAGGGCCTTATGCCCTACCCACATACCAGCCCCCTGGCCAACTGGCCATCCAACAAGGGGACTCAAAAAGCCCTGTGTCCATAATGTCAGGGCGCTCTGCCAATGCAGCGCCAGTCAGGGGTGCGCCACCGGAGCAAACCTAAACGTTGCTGCTGCCAACTACTTGCTGGGCAGCTGAGAACAATCACAAACCCTAAATGTTGCAGCTGGCACTAAGTGCTGCGCAGCTGTAGAAGGCCTGGCACCTCTGTGCCATCTCTGTCCCTCACAAGGACTCTCTCTCCCAAATTGTGCCTAAACGGTGCAGCTGCCCACTAATTGCTGGGCAGCTGGAAAACAGCAAACTGCGACAGGGGCCCTCACTGGCCCTTAGGAGCAAACTGCGCCCACTGCTAGAGCCACGCAGGCTCTGAAAATAAAGGTGTCCCCCAAACACTAAGGCATCCCATGGGGGAAACACGGGCCTCTCAAAGTCAATGGCCACGGGGTGCGCTCCTGCTCCTGAAAGAATCACAAGATGCCCCAAATCACGCTGGAGCCTCAGGGGCTCTGAAACCAAAACAACTGTGGCCCCTCGTTGGAGCCACTTGTTTACACACCTACTTGTTAGATAACTATAACTTGCACCTCCACCATGCACTACTTATAACCTCACAAATTACATCACTTATAACATGTTCAATGACATTACAGAACACTGGGGATTTAGTCCCCTGTCCTAAATGATGTAAAAAAATTATACAAGGGGGCAGCGTAGAAATACACTGCCCTCCTAGACATTGTGGGCGGTCCCGGTGGGACCCATTTCCCCATGGGCCCAAATCTTTTTTGTTGTTGCTGTGATCCCACAGTACACCTGTGGGAAAAAAAATGGCATCCACCGTTTTCTATATAAAACAGTATGAAGCCTGGGGTAAGCCAGGTCCCGGGCATCACTGTATATAAAAGTGTGTGTGGGGGGGGCATAGTTGGGGCTCTCTCCCCAAGCTAATTTCAGACCCAGGGAGCCCATACCCAAGACCATTTACAGATCAAAGGGGAGGGAGACGCAGAGCCTCCCCAACTCTCACTGAGGCCCTGGGAGCCCCATTCCCTGGATCCATGCAAAATTAAATGGGAGGGGTGCCTGAGACATCCAACCTGACCTTTTACTGGCACCGGGAACCACATTCCTTGGGGCGACATTCTTCACTACCTCAATTGGTTTTCCTTCAATGGCGTTTTTGCTATATTTATTTTTAGGCTGCTTACTTTACAGTATGATGTCAATGCTGTCAAAAGTCTCTGTAGCCCCACTGGGGTTTGGTCAAGCAGTATCTATCATCCACGTTTTATATTGATTGGATTTTAGTTCCAGCAAACTTGGGAGGCAATGCTCGGACTTCTACCAACCACTATGGTAGATCAGCCAGGTACAGATTAAAAAGTAATGGGGCCAATATGCATCCTTGCGTTGATCCCCTGTTGGTTTATATTCTGTTTGTCATGGACCATCCGGAGGAGACTCTTAATTTCACCCATGTTTCTGAGTATAAGGTTATAAGAGCTTTTATTAAAATTGGAGGTATGCCCCCGTTGTTAAATCTATCCCATAATCTTAAATGGACCATACTGTTGAATGCTGTTTAAAAGTCAATATATTCGAGAGTAGAAGGCCCTCCCTTTTATCGCAAGCATGTCCTCAAGCATATGGGATTTGCAGACCAAGTTATCTACGATATGACAGCTTGTTTGTGGGAATGGGATTAAATTATGCTCCTCTACTCAGGCCATCAGTTCTTGGAGTACAATTCTGGCATAACACTTCCCCTATCTATTTATCTGACATCACATTCTTCTTTCTTTGTTGAGAATACTGAATTTTAAATATTTGGGTAACGTGTGATTTTCCAGCCCAATACAGAACTGATACCCACAATGTGCAGAAAGAAAAGTCTGCAATAGTAATTTCTGGATATGAATTGGATATACTCTGTCAAGCCATGCTATATCTATCATTTAGCTTACAACATTTGCTGGACTTGGCCCTTCGGCAGGGCCATCGGCAGACTTGTTGCTTACACTCCTCTCTTTTTACTGAATTCATTTTTGTTCGCCGTAGGACTTCACAACTTCTAACCAGTGCTAAAGGTCATGTGTGCTGTACTCTAAACATAGTAAGATTGGTTTTATACCCAAAAGGCATATTTAATTTGCTTATACGTCCTTGGTAAAATGGCACTATATTTGCCTAGGGTCTGTAAATTAAATGCTACTAGTGGGCCTACCGTGTGATCCATGCCACCAGAGTCAAGCTATCCTGGCTGATGATGGGGGAAACCCCAAAACTGATCCTAGGATACTTTTTTCCAGTCCAGGGAGGACCTGGCCTGGCAGCTCAGGCTGGACTGTTACCAATGGGCACAGGGTCAAGACTGATTTGCATATGACCGGGTACAAACTGGGAAGGCATTGGGAGCAAAAAAGCAATGGATTTAGGCCCAGATCTCTGTACTGGGGTGAATGTATGACATTGTTCTACATTCTGTCCATCAATTGTTCTTATGCATATGTCACCCCGAGTGGGACGGGTATGCCCAGACGTGGGTCCTGTCCTCTCCATGCCACTGGAGTCAAGCTATCCTGACAGATGAGGGGTAAAACCCCAAAATTGGTCCTAGGATGCGTGTTTCCAGTCCAGGGAGGACCTGGCCTGCAGTTGGGGCTGGACTGTTCCCACTGGGCACAGGGTCAACACTGATTTACATATGGCTGGGTTTAAACCGGAATTGCATTGGGAGCAAAAGAACTATGGATTTAAGCCCAGATCTCTGTACTGGGGTGAATGTACGACCTTGTTTTGCATTCTGTACGTCAATTGTGTTTTTGCATATGTCACCCCGAGTGGGACGGGTATGCCCAGACGTGGGTCCCGTCCTCTCCATGACACTGGAGTCAAGCTATCCTGGCAGATGAGCGGTAAACCCCCGAAATTAGTCCCACGATGCGTGTTTGCAGTCCAGGGAGGGCCTGGCCTGGCAGTTGGGGCTGGACTGTTCCCACTGGGCACAGGGTCAAGACTGATTTACATATGGCTGGGTGTTTAACTGGAATTGCATTGGGAGCAAAAGAATCATGGATTTAGGCCCTGATCTCTGTACTGGGGTGAATGTATGACATGTTTCTGCATTCTGTACATCAATTGTGCTTTTTGCACTAGTGGGCCTTCAGCACTGGATGTCCAACCCATTTAAGTAGCACTTTAAACATGTCTCAGGCCTGAGATTGCTGAGCTGGTGTGTGTAGTTTTAAACTGCCATGTCGACCTGGAAAATGTAACCTTTTGCCAGGCACAAGCCTTCCTTTCTAATACATATAAGCCACCCCCAGGCTTAAAAGGTAGGGCATTCCCCTAAGTTTCACATGTCCTGGTAGTGAAAACCTCTTAAATAGGTTTTTCACTAATGCAAGGCCTATCGGTCTCATAGGATAACTTTGGAATTTCTTAATCACATTTAATAAGTGATAACTTATGCTGGTGAAAAGGTAGAAACACCTTGTGTGATCTCTAAATAATTGTCATTTAAATTCCTCTTTATTGGTAAAGTCGGATTTTAAGTCACTTTTAGAAAGTTGCCATTGTTTTGCCCTAACCATTTGTGCATGCAGCTGGTGTCCTAGGTCAAAGGACATGGTGTAGATGGCAGTTGGCCTCTGTGTAGTTCTCCCAGACAGTATCACAAAGGGGGCTGTGGAAGATGTCAGGATGGGCCATCCTCCTGAAAAGAAAGGGATGGAGCTGTCAACTGTGCACTTCAAAGGCACTGTCCCAGAACACTCACAAAGTACTTCACACTCATCTAATGTGAGCCCAAACCGAGTGGAGCTAAGGCTGGGAGGCGGGAAATTCCAGAGCCAGATGTGGGGGTAAGTCTAGAAGTTTATTTCGCTTCAAAGCTGGCACAAAGTATAAAAATGGGACCATTAGACCCACTTATCAGGACATTCCTGGACATGTGGATATGACAGAAGAAGGACTGCCCTGCTCCCCGAGGCCTACTACAGACTGTCCTGATGCCTGAGAAGAAAAACTGGACCTTCTCCATTCATCAGAGGCTACCTGAGTGACTCCAAGGGTTCGCTGACTAACCTCCGGTTTTGAGTCACAGGGACACAACATCTCTAGAGGCCTCCCTGTAAGTGCCCAGCTGACCTGCTGCACTGGACCTTCCTGGAATTGCAAATGGATCTGCCTGAGTCCTGAAGGCCTCTGCCGGACTGAGTTTCTGATCACCAAGTGGTGCCTCACCAGATCCTCTGATCTTGGCTCCCATTAGAGCGAGTTCCTCCAGACCTAACTGAAGGTTCCACCAAATTGCTGATGAAGCCCCACAATGATTCGCTGCATAGAAGCCAGCCTCATAGGAATCAATGTTGATTGATGCAAAGACCTGCAATGCTTCGCACCATACCTGCCAGCTTCTTCAAAATCGAAGCAGAGTGAACTTAAAAAAGCCACTATGGAAAGCAAATGACTTAAAGTTTTCACCCTCCTCAAACAAAAGAACTCAGCACGACTTTGGAGATTTATCAACCAGCTGAGCAACCGAGGACCAACGAGAGAAAACGGGGTACCTGAAAAAAGATTGGATCCAACATGTGAAACAGCTATATGTAATAGTTCCCACTAAGGAAGATCTACCAATAGACAAGGCGGAGTCAGCTGAGAAAGTCCACCAGATCAGTACAAATCCAGAAGTTATACTCTTGAGTCCAGGAAAGAACGCGAGGGGTAACAGCTGCCTGGCCGACGCTGAGGACATCACACTAACCTGGACAAACACCCAACAGGTCATTAAAACCATCAAGCGCATGAGGAACGGCGGCGCCCAAGGTCCCAACGGCATCCCAGCACCGGTCTTCAAACAGGCACTAGACTTCTGGGCGACTCTTTTAACCCCGCTCTTCAATTACACCTACATGACCGCCATAACCCCCGACTCCTGGAGGGGCTCCATATTGGTTCCAATTTTCAAAAAAGGTGACCGCCTAGAACCATCGAACTATAGACTCATCGCCCTGCTCGACCTGGAGGCCAAGGCATATGCACGCCTATTACACAATGATTTAGAAAAATGGGCCGAAAAGGAAAATATAATACCTATGTACCAGACTGGTTTCAGGTCCCAGGCATCCACAATGGATAATGTCCTGGTGCTAGCACATCTTTCAGCCCAGGCAACCTCGAAGAACCATCCACCACTATTTTGCTGCTTTATGGACTATAGCACAGCCTTCGACAAAGTGGACAAAAAACGCTTATGGTGGAAACTGTATAAGTGGGGGATACCATCGAATCTTTTGAAGGCAATTAAGTCACTATATGAGGCCACCTGGGTGCGGGTCAAAACAAGCGCTCGGACAGTCTCTCCCAAAATAGGCACAGAAAATGGGCTGAAGCAAGGGTGTGTGCTGGCCCCCATTCTTTTTAATTTATATACAGCGGACCTGGGGGAGGCCCTAAAAGGAGCCAGCCTAGTAGCCCCCAGACTAGGAAGTGTGAGGCTACCAGTTTTACAGAATGCCGACGAATGGATCACACGAAGATCGGCCTACAAAGAACACTAACTGCTTTAAACAGATTCAACATCACTAACAGCTTGTCTGTCAATCAAGGGAAAACTAAGGTCATCATCTTTAGGTCCTATCATCGGAAAAGGCATGCACAGTGGCAGCTGGGAAATGCTAAAATAAACTCGGTGGCCTCTTACAACTACCTGGGGGTCTGGTTCACGGAACGGGCCAAGGCCAATGTTCATATAAATCACCAGGCCTCCAAAGCCAACAAGGTAACATATTTGTTAAAACAATTAAGTCAGAACCTAATCAGCCCATCCACCAGCCCAAATCTGAAAGCCCTACGAGCAAAGCTTCTCCCTGCAACCTCTTATGGTCATCTTGCCTTTCCTGGGAAGTTGGACGCTCTTCTTAACTCAGCCCAAGGTACGGCATACAAGTCAGCGTTACATATACCAAGGACAGCAAGAAGACCCAGGTTGAGACTGGAACTTGGCCTAGCAAGGCCAGACTTGATATGTCAGGGGGAGCTTATAAGGTTGTATCTAAGAATATTAGGGGCCTAACTCCCTAAAATACCACTTGAGATCGATCTTAGGAGGGCCAGCCTCGTCATGGCACACCAGGCTAGGAAACGCAATCAAAGCTTAGAGGATTGAGGAAGAAAATATTCCGCGGCAGGACATCCCACTGAATGCTTGGAAGAGAGCTGTTAACAAACAAGTTTATGAAATCTTTATTGACCTCGACCATTAAACCCTTCGTTGAAGCTCCCACTTGGACCCATTAAACAACTCCTACATGGTAGGAAAAGCACAATTATATTTAAGTGAGGCCCTAACAACACATGTCCGAAGCAAAATCCTATATATGAGGCTGACCACGCTTGGGATAGCAGACTTCAACCCCACATGGGCTCAAAGAGGGGAATCCATATCTTGTAGGCTATGCACCTACAAGAGGGAATCTTGGTTGCATCTCCTCTGCTGCTGTCCTTTTTTTGACAACGAGCGCCGGCGACTGTTGAGCCCGATTTGCCTCAATCAGAACATAAAATCATGCTCTGTAGCATCAGCCTTGTGTTTTTCAACCACCAACACAATGACCCTAGCGAGATTGGCGAAATTTTTTCACCAAATTAGGCTAGCCCTAAAAGCCAACAACGAAAACATTTTAGTACTTGGGAAGCCCATGGCAAAAGTAGCGGGCGATAGCTGAAGTAACTTCGCTACGTGGTAGCATTGACAGTGCACAACTGGTACGCCCCTCCATGAAAGAGACGTCCGCCGTTAAGACTAACTCTAAGGCACACAAGGTTGGATAAAGGCCATTTATATGGGACTTAGAAAGGGGCGCCGTACCCCCTCACTCCACTCAGTTTTTAATCCGCTTTTTTAATCAGCAGTCCACCTTTTATTAAGCAAAGAAGCTTACAATTACTGTTCTCTGTACTCTCTTCTTTTACTGTAAAGATTTTAATTAATTGTACAGTAAATAAAAAAATTCAAAATTCAAATACCACTTTAAATAAAGCAGATGAAATAAAATCACCACTGACAATTCAAGAGATACATGTGAGACTGGCCTTCTGAATACTGTACCCATTGATGAGAATCTACGGTATTGCCTCACACATTAGCACTTGTTTTCCAATGATTAACTGTTGCATAAAAACGTTTAAATAATACCCAAGACAATGTTATATAGTTCACAGTTGTATTACAAGGAACAGTGGCAACTCTCAGTGGAATTTATTACCGTGATTATTCTTTAATGTAAGTTTTATGTACAATTACCGAGGGAATGGGCAACTCGCAGCAGGCAAAGAAAGCAATTGTTGCAAATGATGTTAACAGAGATGGCACAACCAAAGTCACACCTTTCTGCTCTATTGAGTGGCATTTGCAAAGTGGTGGGATGATGATAAAAAACTGTTTATTCACTCTGACATTGTGATTCCCAGAACAATATAGTCCACAGTGTAAGGCCTCACACCATCCCTGTTGGGACCTTATGTTACCCCATGTCGTACTACAACAAGCCTTAGAAATTATTTTAGTGTATTTAGCATTGTTATTTCTATTTTATATAATGTTGTTTCATATTTTAATTTATCCATATTTAACGTCGATTTCAGAGAGTGTGCCTTGTATAAATCTACTGTGGTTTGCATGGAGTTTGTGAGGCATACATTCTCGAAGGTGAGCTGCTAGAATTTTGATGAGAATTTCATCATGGCCAGTGGTCTATGAGAGGTGACCTCTATGATGTCTCTTTGTTGCTTTGGGAGGGAGTCTAATAAGCCTTTCGCATTGGGTATGGTAGGATACCGGCAGTAAGTAGCAGGTGCTGTGGTCTATAATAGGGGCAGTTTTGTAATCAACAGGTTCCCTATAAAATCCGATTACCAGACCATTGAGCCCTGGATTTTTGCATGTAAGAGTGTCGCAAATGGTAAATCCATTCTCCTGTTCTGTTATTGGGATAGTTATAGGCAAGTTCTGCTCTGCCATCATTGCAGTATGGTGGAAATGAACTTCTACAGTCTGGGATGCTGCAGGTTTCGTGTGGAGCTTTATATTGTTTGGTAGTGTGTAAAGAAAGCCTTATGGATGTCTTCCTGTGAATATGATACAGTTGTAGGGCCGGTGCATATAGTACATTAGTTGACTCACTTTTGAGGAACCAAACCAGTATGCGACCCAGCTTACCTCCTTCTGTGTGTGTTTTAGCTTGGTATGCTTTATAGTCCAAACTCTGCAGGAACTCGCATGCGTCAAGTAGTTTGGCTCAGCCACTGTCATCCTCTGGCATTTTTTCTAATCCTCATTGAACGTTCTTGAATTGGTCCAGCCCTTGACTCAGTGTACCTCTAGTGCCCGTGATCGCATGTATGCAGTGCCATCTTTTCACTGTTTACAGCATGCCCCATTCCATTAACCGTGTAGTGGCAAAATTAGTGTTTTCAGTAATGTAGTTTGGAAGCGTGTCACCAGTGGATGGACAAGGGAAGTGGCGGAGTGAGGCGTTAGCCTTCCTGGGTTAACGCCTCACTCCGCCACTTCAGAAAAGCAGGGCAGCACCATTTTTACAGAAAATATCTTGAATTGCTGTTTTGTAACTACTATGGGGCATATTCATAAGGGAAGTGACGGAGTGAGCGTTAGCTTTCCTGGCTTAACACCTCACTCTGCTACTTCAGAAACACAGGGCTGCACCATATTTACAAGATTATGGTGCAGCCCTGTGTTTCCCCCTGCGCTGGCGCTACACTTAGCAGCCTAGCGTCAATGCAGGCACCCTTGCATCACAGTGCAAGGGTGTCTGCGTGCAGGGGAAGATTGTTTATGTACAGGAAGGTCCCCCTTCCTGCACATAAACTATCTTGAAATGCTGTTTTGTCACTTCTATGTGTTCTGCTCAATGCAGCACACATAGAAGTTGCAAAACGGCGTTTAAAAAAATGATTGATTATGTATAGGAAGGGGGACCTTCCTGTACATAAACAATCCTTGGCCTTATGCTGTTTTCATTTGTGCTGCACAACGCATCACACATGAAAACAGCAAAAACAAAGAGAAATGAAACATTTCTCCTTGTTGCGCCAGGGTAAGACCAGGTTTTCCCTGCTCCTAATTTTGGTGCTGCCTCCTATTTACGCCTCTCTTGCAAATAGGGGGCAGCGTCAGAATCAATGGGTGTTGCGGTGGAACGCCCACTGCAATACACATTGCCCTCCCCTTTCATACTAATCATAGCGATAAAGGGGGCCTTATTTTCAAGACAGCGTTAAGCCAGTTAAGTGACAAGGCTGCGTTGTAAATAAGGCAAAGCCACATAAACATTGTAAAAAGTGATGTTCTCATGGCGGTAGGGGCTTGTAAATATGCCTCACGGTCTTTCAGCACATGGGTTGCAATTGCCGAGTGGGTACTGGCAGGACATAACCCCACAGTTCAATTGTAGGAGGTGGGGGTTGTGATCTGAAAGGGTCTTACTCAAATAACTAGTATCATCTGATTTTAGCAGTTGCGCAGCTCTGTGACAAAGATAAATGATCAAGTGTAACGTTTAAATCGTGCAGGGGGAATAAAAGTAGTATCTCCTAGTGTTAACATGTGGGGATGAATAGCTCTCCAGCTGTAAACTAGGAATCAATGTGTAACCCATTGTGTTGAATTGGCGACAGCGTGGACTGTGGGGAATTTTTTTTGGGGGTGAGTGGTTGATTATGGTGTCCAGGACACAACAGAAATCACCCCTAGCTATCCTAGGTATGTGAGACCAGCCAATTAAAGTGAGTCAAGCCAATTAAGTGGGCCGAGAGAGTGTCCAGAAAGTGCGACTGACCAGTGTTTGGCAAGTAAACACTACCCATTAATATTATCATTATTATTATTATTAGAATTTGTACTGCGCAACAAATCATCCCCACAGAGATCTCTCGGCGCACATGGCTGCATACTACCGATAGCCTGTGACAGTATGGCAATTAGAACAGCTAGGTTTTTAGCTGTTTCTTAAACTGCACCAAAGTGGAGCAGGCTCGTATCTCATTTGGTAGTCTTTTCCAATTTACAGGGGCAAGATGAGAGAAAACACGACCCCCATTTTGACTTTGCTCATTTTGCAGGGACAGACCGCTTTCCGATTGCTCGATCTGAGTTGACGTACAGGGACATACGGAGTGAACTTCTTCCTGATGTAAGCAGGACCAATTCCCTGCAGTGCTTTAAACACTATTTTCAGGAGCTTAAACACTGCTCTCTTACTGATAGGCAGCCAGTGAAGTTGTTGCAAAAGAGGAAGTGACAGGGTGCGGACAGGTTTAATAAGATCAAGCCTGGCTGCCATGTTTTGCACTACCTATAACTTGGATGTATAATCCTCCCTCATTCCAACCAGTAGTACATTGCCGTTATCTGGCAGACTAACTAGTAGTGCCTGTATTAATGTCCTCCTGGCTTCCAGGGGGATCCACAGAAAGACTTTCCTCAGCATTCGCATAATAGCAAAGCACTTCCCAGAGACCACCATCACATGATCCTCCAAAGAGAGTGACCCTTGACCCTGTCCCCAGGCAGGTCGCTCCCCACGCCGCGCAGCTCCACCTGACTGCGCCCATCTGCACTGCCCAGCTGCCGCTTTCACCTGCGTTTGAGACCCGCCTGTAGGCCATAGGTTTGCACTGTATTTCTGTTTACCGTATCTCTTAGCTCGTCCACTGTATTTAGTTTCTTGTATTTAGCATTCTGTCTAACTGTGCTGTAAAAGTTTTTCCCTTTCCTCTCGCTTTTCCTGTGCCCCTGCCTTCTGTGTCCATTTGCCGTCCCCTCCTCCCACTCTCCCGCCGCTGCGTCCCCTGCGTCCGGCCCCCGCTCTCATTCGCCCATTCCCCCCTCCCAGCTGCGCCTCCCTCCCACCTGCCCTTCTAATGGCGGCCAATGCGCGGCCGCGCACTGGCACGCCAAAGGCAAGCCGGTCCGTGCCCTTACGCGCCTGGACCACGCCCAGCGCCAGAACCCCTGGATCGCGGAGACGCCACGACGCCCAACTGCACTACAACACCAGCAACCTCCACGCATTTAACCCTGGCCAAGAACACACCTGCTACCGAGCAACCCCGAAGCGCACCCAAGGACCCTTCACCTGCCGGAACTGCAACTTCACCAGCATCCGGCCAGCCACACCGCCCACCAAGGAACCCAACTACCTCAGATGCATCCTCCTCAACACCCGCTCCGTCCGCAAACACGCCATCGAGCTCTGGGACCTCCTCGACTCTACCTCCCCTGACGTCGCCTTCCTGACAGAGACCTGGCTGAACCCTGCCTCCACAACCGACATCGCCATTGCCATTCTGGAAGGATACAAGATCACGCGAAGGGACCGCGCCAACAGAACAGGAGGAGGAATCGCCATCGTCCACAGGAACACCATCAGAGTATCGACCAACACCGACGACACCCTCAGCACCGCTGAACACATGCACTTCCAGATCCACACCGATCCCAACACCACCCTCAGAGTTCAGCGACTCCATCGCCGACGTCATCAGCACCCACGCCCTCGCCTCCACAGACTACATCCTCCTCGGGGACCTGACTTCCACCTCGAGAACGACAACAACGCCAACTCCACCACCCTGATCGACAACCTCGCTAACCTCGGACTCAGACATCTTGTGACAACAACCACTCAAGCCGCCGGTCACACGCTAGACCCCATCTTCTGTGCAAGCCCCACATCTCCTTCAACCACACCACCGAGCCCCACTGGACCGACCAGCGCTGCGTCCACTTTACCTTCAGGAAGCCCACCACACATCGCCGCACCCAACAGATGCCTCGTCGCTGCTGGGGAAAGTCACTGAAGAGCAGCTAGCTACCCCCTCGTCTAGAACCCACCAGCCGACCCCACCGAACCCGACACCGCCGCCCTCAACCTCCGAGAGTGGATCAACGACAGCGCCAACACCCTCGCCCCGTGCAAGACACCATCCAACAGCCACACCAGCAAGAAAGCCACCTGGTTCACTGAAAAACTCCAGGCCTCCAAGCATACCTGCCGGAAACTGTAGAAGAACTGACTCCGCGAACGATCAGCAGACTACACGGTCCTCAAAAACGCCACCCGCAGACACCATCAACTCATCAGAACCACCAAGAGGACCGCATTCTAGGACGGCCTGGATAACAACGCACACAACAGCAAATAGCTCTTCAGCATCATGAAGGAACTCTCCAACCCCAGCTTCAACACCAACGATATCCCTCCTTCGCAGGACCTGTGCGACTCACTGGCCACATACTTCCACCGCAAGATCACAGACATCCATGAAAATTTCAACACCACGACCGCCCGCCAACCACCGAGACCCCCACTGCCGCAACCACCTGTTGCCTGATCGCATCGTCCAACGCCAACAACGATAACACCATCAAAATCATGAACTCCGTCCACTCTGGATCCCCGTCTGGCCCATGCCCACACCACATCTTCAACAAAGCCAGCACAATCATCGCACCCCATCTCTGGAAAGTCATCAACACCTCCTTCGAGACAGCAACCTTCCCAGAGAGCTGGAAGCACGCCGAGATCAACGCCTTACTCACAAAACCGAAGGCGGACCCCAAGGACCTCGAGAACTTCCGTCCCATCTCCCTGCTCCCGTTCCCAGCGAAGGTCACCGACAAAATTGTCAACAAGCAACTGACCCGCTACCTCGAGGACAACAACATCCCGGACCCATCCCAGTCCGGTTTCCACAGCAACCACAGCACCGAAACCGCCCTCATCGCCGCCACCGACGACATCAGGACCCTGCTCGACAACGGAGAAACATCAGCCCTCATTCTCCTGGACCTGTCAGCCGGCTTCGACACTGTCTGCCACCAGACACTACGAACACGCCTACACGATGCCGGGATCCAAGAGAAGGCCCTGGACTGGACCACATCCTTCCTCTCCAGCAGAATGCAGAGCGTCCGCCTCCCCCTTCAGCTCCACCGCCACCGCGATCATCTGCAGCGTACCTAAATGTAGCCAAATGGCTACATTTTGTACGATCCTAAACGAACATTGTATGAAGATTGACAGCTTGATGGAAATTTCAAGTTTGTGAAGAGAAAATAAAATAAAATAAAAGGAACAGATATAATTGATATGGAAAAGAACATGATTTGGTCTCTCTCTTCTCTAATGATTTAATTTGTTACACTGTGCTCGGGGACAATAAGTCTTTTTTCAGCTATCAGCAAATCTCAGCTTTAAAGTCTCAAAACACACACTAGAAGGTTCGAGAATTGTCCTCTCGGCACAAGGAAACTCACAAGGACTGGCCAGCTTCCAAGCAAGCATTCCATGGCAGGAAGGATTTCCCACATTCCCTCTACAGTCCCGCATGTTCCAGCCTTTATCTTGACGAAGCTCACAAAAGCCTTCCGGGTTCATTAAACAATCTCTCACAAAAACAATTTTTGAACGTGATAAACCCAAACAACTTGCAAGTGTGGCTGTGCACGCAGATAAAGCTCAATCCAGGCAGAGTCAGAATTCAGGATGACATGAGGCCATGTCACAGCCAATAGTAAGAACTTAATAATACTTATCAATGTACAACACAATGCACATTTGTGCACCACTGCTTATAGCATCACATACTTCATCGTTCAATGTACAACACAGTGTACATTTGTGCAAAACTGCTCGTAACACTGCACTTTGAGACCAAAAAGTGCATTCCACACCTCACTCTCTCTCATGGTTTCAAATGCACCTCCCACACGTTCTGTTCTTGGTAAGGCTGTTATACTCCGTGACAGCTCCCACTGAAAGAATGCAGGATTACAAGAAATAAACCTTTAAGATAAACAAGGCATATGCAGGACGTTGTACATTCAGGCTAGGATAAAGTAACCCATCAAAGTCAGTTTAAATGATGGTAGTCAAAGGTTATCACTGGGTACCAGACCACAAGAGTGCCTCTAGCACTACACCCCCATGCCTGATTGATGACACCAAAGTGACACCGCCTACTTCCCTTCACCTCCAATCACCAAATGCTAACATCTTTAAACAAGAGACACAAACATGAATTCAACTTTTGCTCAATGCACAGACATCAAAACCCTACCACCTCTTTCGATCATAATAACTTCATTATTCAGCCAACCTCAAGGAGAGGAGAAAAAGGGCAAGTCTACAACCTTGCGTATCCTATAACTCTATTAACCAGATGCAGTGGGGAACCCACCTGCAAGCTCTTTTAAATATTTCTGGGCTTGTAACTCAGAAGTTAAACTATGAGTATGCCCCATGTATAACATTTTTAACCTCTAAGGATTTTGCAAATATTCCTCAGCCCCAATTTTCTGAAAGGGAGTAAAGAGCTGCAAGAGCTGCCACTGCTGCTCCACAGTGGTGTGAGCAAAATCTTGCCTAGCAAAAAAGGTGACCCCCTCATGCTCTCTTCTTGCATTGCGACAGCCCAAATCAAAGATTACTTCTTATAGCAAGAAGCTCTCAAAATATACAAGAATAGCATGGAGCCTCTCTTGTATGCTAGACTGGTGTTTCTTCATCATTCGAAGAAATTGATGAGCACGTTCCTCCTCCACCTCCCAATTCCAATTACTCAGTTCTGGAAATGCACCTTTCAAGATAGTTACTATAAAACCTCTGATATCCTTCACCTCCACCCCTTCCGGTATCCCCAAGAGTCTCAGATTTTGCCTGCGTTGTCTATTTTCTTAATCTTTTATCTTCCATAATACATCCAACATCATTGCTTCTTGTGATGACTTCTGAGTTTTTAATGCATTAATCTTAGTTTTCAGACTCTCAGTCCATCCCTGCACCATTGTAATCTTTTCCGCCGTGTCTGAGCAGGTTTTGTTTATCTTTCTTACTGCTCCCTGCAGTTTTTTTTAAGCCAGACGAGCATGCTGGCTTTTGCTCTGGGATTCTTCCTGCAGTTGCTTAATTGATTGAGGAATTACTGCTAGCTTTGCCTCTCCTGTTCCAGACTGCCCGCTTACTTCCATTACTCTTCAGTTCCTCATTCCCTATGGGAGGGGGGTAGCTTCCTCTGCTGGTTCCACTGCCAGGGCCACATCTTGTCTTTTGTTAAAGGCACCACACTGTGCTCCTCCAGAGCAGATGTCCTCTGGAGCACTCAGAATCACCTCCATTCCTTCCCTAATCATTACAGCTGGGAAAAACACCTGCTGTTTACTACTGATATTCACTGCTTCCATGCGTCCTCCCATTATTGCTGGCTCCATACTAACCAAGCTCACCCCCACTACCTCAGTCTTTGACCCTCTTGTACTGGTAGTGGAAAACAAATTTGCAATCGGAGGCTGGGAAGTGCCTGGATCCCCATGTAGTGAGCCCCTGACTGGCCATTGTAAGGCTTTCTTCGAAGCTTGCACCTGGGACTCAGTGTTTGCCTTAATGATGGTCTCTTCTCCTTTTTTCCGCCCGCCCTTCTGCTCATTACCAGGTTTGCAGCTTGTAGACATCGGAGCAGGGGCGGTAATCAGGTTTGAAGTCACAGGACGTTAACCCCACCGGCCAGGCATTTTACATGATGAGTGTTTCATCAGTGTCAGCAAGAAAAGCCTAGTAAGCTGGGCAAAACTCTACACCACTGTGATTACAGCTGTAAGCAGAAAATCGTTCAGCACACCCTGGCTACCGTGTCGCTGAGCGCGTTTCTTCCAATAATTTTGGCAGAGCCGCACACTGCATTTCGCCATCGTTCCACATCCAGTGCTGACTCCACCACACATGCTCTGATGAGGCCTCAATCAGAACAGGCTGGAGGGGCAAAAGGGAAGGGGCAGGAGATTTAGTAAATCTCTACGGCGCCATATTGCTCAGGGAAAAAAACAAGCACCCTATGATTTTGATTCTGCCAGATGCAGACAAAGCCTTCAATAGGGTCTCCTGGCAATTGTGTGGATAGCAATGCAGAGAGTAGGCACCGGGCCAGGATATTGCCGGGCCGCTAAGGCATTGCATAATAATCCAGTGGCCAGTGTATATGTAGCAAGAGATCTATCACAGTCTTTCGGGATTTTGAGGGGGACATGGCAAGGTTGTCCTTGTTCTCCATTATTGTTTACTATTTACATTGACCCCTTTATACGTAATCTGGAGAATAATACTGCAATTTGTCCAAAGCAGTTTCAGGAATGGGATACTAAGATCTTGGCATATGTTGACGATATGGCAATAGTGACCCCTGATTTGGTGATGGCACTTAAAGTGGTAGAAGAGGAGGCTGCCAGATTTGCGAACATAACAGAATATTCACTAAATCATGATAACCTATTAATTGCTACTAATGATAAGATCTCGATGTTGGATGATCGGGTTGTAAAAAGTGCAGTATATTTAGGAGTTAGTATCTCATCAGCCATTGATGAAATAGTGAAGGATAATTTCGACACTCTTGTTGGAAAGGCCAAAAAAGATCTGAGCAGGTTATATAATTAGCATTTATCCTTAGTGGGGAGATGCAATATAATAAAAATGATTATTTTGCCTAAGATTCTTTATTTTTTATGGGGTATATATTTAGAGATTGAGAGTCAATGGCTAAAGAAATTAGAGGATATTATCTCTCTGTTTCTTTGGTCTTATGCGAAACCTAGAAGAGTCCTGCAATTTTTTATGTTGCCACAGGAGAGAGGTAGGTGGGCTCTCCCTAACCTTAAACTGTATTATTGGACTACCACTCTGCATTATAGGCATATTTTGCTAGAGGAGATGAGGGTGCGGATTGTATTCCCACCCCCTTCGAATTGTTAATTGGTACTGAAGCCTGAGGGTGCCTGTGGCGGCAGCTTGAGTTTAGCTTTTTTAAAGAGCACATTTTACGACTCTACAATGTACTTTTAAGGTCTAGTCAGCGGCTCGCTGGATGATGTGGATTGGTCGATTTAATTTTTATATGCCGATTTGGAAGAATAAGAATTTGCCAGATATTTTTCGGGATCAATATCTCTCTCATTGGAATAGCATTGTTTTTTTTTCTTTTACTAGGATTGTTTTGTTTGAAGAACTTAAAGTTGGCTTTAAGGTTGGCCAAATAGACTTTTTTATGTATCTTCATGTTCAGGACTTTCTGAGGCAGAAAGGTGGGGGCCCAACAGGTTTTTACAGAGTTGACTTGTTGGATTTACTTGTTAGTAAAAAAGAAAGTGCAATTGGGGTAAATTATTGTTTTCTGACTCCTTTCATGAAAGACGATTTGTATGGACAAGCCAGAGGTGGCAGGAGAAACTGGCAGTACCAGAGGGGACCTTTTTGAAATCTATCTCAGTTGTGCAAACAGCTTTACTATTGGCAAGGCTACAAGTGCAATATTATAAAACCTGTTTTAATATTTACTACCCCCTATCAGATTTGCTAAATGGGGGGTGTGGTAAAGGGGCACGATGTCCTTGGTACCAGTTGTACGGTGTTGATATAGTACCTCTGTTTGCTAGGTGTGAAACTTCGTCGATTGTGAAAATGGAAATATAGACGTTTTATTTATAATTTAAAGTTAAAGGTCACCCTAACACATGCTTAAATTGTAGACTATTTTTCAATTGTGAATTGCCTCTGCCTGGTTAGATCTGAATCCACCAATATTTCATCAATGGCTGGCTCAGCTGTTGGTGGTACACAACCTGGAAAAGGCGGTACATTCAAGGAGACGTCTTTGATCCCGAGGAAAAGGGTTAAGAAGGTGGGCACCTTTGATTAACTGGCTTGAGGTGAGAGGATTGTTTGGTTCGTGAGCAGGACTTTGCACATCGAAATTTAAACTGTTCAGGTGCAACTTTTAGTTTTCAATAAAATGTAATGATTTCAATATGAAGTTCCCAGTTGTATTACTATCCCCTTTAGCAATCCGCTTGAGGCAATATTGATTGTAATCTGAATAGGGATGAGACAATTCATTTTGTTTGAAGTATCGTTTTTAATTTCGTGTTAGTACTGTATAAAAATACACTTTATGTATGTCTATGCTGGTACTTTTAAAAATTGCTATTTTTGCTCAATTTTTGCTCAATTGAGACTTGCTTTGATATATTTGTGAAAGCTGTCCTCACACTCGACGTGTTATTGAGTTGTGAGTTTCTTAGCAGGGGCCTCGTGCCGAAGGAAATCTTTGAGTAGCCATTAAACTGGGACTAGCAATGTAATATTTTAGGGAGGACTGCTTTTAATTTCGTGTTGATATTGTACAAAATGCATTTATCTAGGATTTTGCTGGTACTGTAATCTTGCCATGATAAACCAAATACATTTAAGGGCGAAGAAATTATTTTATAGCATCTGTACATGAAATATCGGATTGGCCCTTTAGTATCATGTATTGCATAGTTTTAATTGTTTATCTTTCTGTTTTGTGTAAATGTGCTTGCATGGCCATAATATGGACGAATAAAGTTTTATTGACTGACTTTAATCTGATAAAATTATCTGCAATTGCCTCCTCATGTGTTGGGAGGGTGGGATGGGTGGGGGCTGGTTTGTTGGGGGATGTTGTTTTAATTTTTATTTAGAATATTTTATGAAACAAAAAAAAGGATTCGAGCAATCCCTTCCCATTGAACCACACCAAACTGGCTATGGGAATATCTCCATATCTCAATGAGTCAAGCTTTATATAGTTGGCTACGAGGGTAAAGATTTATTTACCCAGTTCTCCCTTTGCACTTAACTGTATGGCCACATCTCACCCAGACCCCTTTCAAGTTAATTACATTTCCGAACCCCCCCAAATGCTCTTCCTGAGCTGAGAAAAGTCACATACCTCATACCTAGATCTTCCTGTCAAAAGCCCTAAGCAATTTTTTTCTGCTCTCAGATCAGTACCAATATCTCATTCAGGGCAAGAACTGCCAGAGAACAGTCACTGGCAGGTTAAGGCTAATTAACCCACTGAACGTTGTCAGACATAGTCTAATTTTTTTTAAGTTGCATTTTCTTCATAGTTTCAAGACTCCAACTTCACTATTGAAATAGATTTTTAATAAATATTACAAACATTAATGGATTCATTTATGTAGTTTACCTCAAACCTGAGTTAGCAAAAGTAGTATTATAATTGCACATTAGTTTTCCTCATAAGATCTGCTATACCCCTGAACAGTAAAAATAGTATTTGGGGACTCGTCACTGTAGGAACATGTGGATATTCAATTCTTGCATGTATCACTTTTAAATGCTAAGCACCCTAATGTGTGGGCTGCAATGCGTTCTCGGGGGTGGCGTATTTAATATTTAAAAGTAGAGTTCTCTGCTTTGTATAAGGCTTATTCTGACAGGTTCACCTGCAGGTTTCACAGATAGGCATTAAGCATTGCCTTTTCCTGTTTTCGGTCAGCTTAATAGATGGCACAATATGTGAGGAGGTCTGGAGGTGACATTTAACTGCCCTTGCAGTTATGTTTTTTTTCTACACCATATATGATGTCATTATTGGAAAGTACAATATTCCAATTGAGGATCCGCTATTTTTCATATTTTAGGGATTAGAACACATATTACGGACAGCAGTCCTACTGTTCTGAGTCCAAAAACCTGCATTGCCAATCAGCAAAAAAGGGGAGCGATCACGCAAAAGAGGTATTTTCTCACAAGATAACATAAAAATCTTGCAGAATACCAGTTTACTCAAACCTCCCCCAATGTTTAGAGTAGCTGGCTCAAGTCCTGTCACTGTACACTCGTTTGTGGAAGGTGAGTCTAGTTTTTACTTCACTTCTGTAGAATTGAAGAACAAGGAACACAATTAACATCTTTTGGTTCCCTTCTCTTAGTATGGTAGACAAATATTTGAATTATAATCCCTTAATATTATTACAGAGGCGTATTATTCTGATTGGTGAAAATAAATGAGGTATGTATTTATTTATATTAAACATGACAGGTGTGATGAAATAATCAGAAGAATCTAAGTGTGTTTGACTCTGAAATGGCACTGGTCACTTTTAGATTTATGTCTTTCACTGAGGTATTTGAACCTGAATATGCTGGATTTGGGTGCGGCACACAAAGGTTAAAGAGCAATTTGCTTGACTATCAAACACCAATGTCTGTTAAGTACCTGAACATCTATATTAAGTGTTTGCTGATTTTTTATGACTGCCTCTGAAGCCCTGATGCCTGCAGGTACCACAAAAAGAAGCTTCTTCCGAAATCAATTTATTTAACTGAAACCATTAAAAAATAAAGAAGTCAAAACACTCTCGACCCATAGAAAACCGCCAGCATAACACAGATTGATATTACACTATATTCATTTTTATGTAGATGAATATTGTGACATTGAGTGCATGGTTGATCTAGGAATGGTAGCAATGCATACTAAGTGCTGGTTTCCAAGGTATCATTGAATTGACAGGAAATGCCCAAACTCACTGGCTGTGCTGTGGTGAAAGCAATGTAGGTCTCTATCTAATGGGGATTTACATAAAGTAATTTTAGCCACAAAACAATGAAGTACTGTATATGGTAGGAAGAAATATACATTTTGATAAGTTGCAGATACAGTAGCCGTACTTTAAATATAGTTGAGGGTTGGGAATGTTGGTAATGTTCAGTAAGGTGGTATTCTTTACAAATGTGGGTGTTTAGTCCCTTCATAAGGTGGAGGAGTGATGGCAATATTCAGATTTTCATAGGAATGCCAGGAAATGTCACAGCAGGAGACGTCTAGTCATCTTAACCTTTTTTTTTTGTTTACTGGTTTAGTGATGTCAACACTACTTGTGTTGTACTGGCAACTTGAGATCTTGATTTTTTTCTTCCACATCTAATTGGATGTACATGCTTTAAAGATGATACAAATGCTCTTGAAGGAGAGGCAGGTGGGCAAGAAGAGCCATGTCAGTTTATTGCAGTTTGGGGATGACGCAATTCTATTTCCTGAGTGCTTTGTGAGTGTGACAGCTTCAGGGAAGCCAGCCTCCTTTACTTTAACCCTTACATGTTTTCCTTACACAGTTAATTTTTGGGAAATCAAAACTTTTTAATAGAAATGCGAATGTAAAAATGTTACCAATTTTAAAATAATACATTTTTAAACATAAAAGTTTACAAATTATTTCATTTAAATTGCAATTTTAGAATGTGGTTACATTTGCATGTGTGTTTGTGTGTATAATAACTATTGATAGTTATTGAAAATGTACTTTAAGTTAATTATATTTTAATGAGAACTGCATTATTTCATTTTTCTAAGATTTTTTAATAAAACATGTATTATAATTGCACAAATGTAGATATATTAATATAATTAGCTTGTACGTTAGTAAAGATAAATTAAACTTTTTTCATGTGGAGGAAACTTTTATATTCTTTAAATTAAAATATTTATGCAAATAAAAATTTTATTGCAGAAAGTTTACATTTTTCTCCAGCTATATTTGTATCTACTATATTTATGAAATAGAGATTTTCGTTTAAGATACTTTAATTTTAAAATTAATATATGTTTGTGGTCTTTGATTTTCAATATTTTTGTATCTAAAATATTTTATTCACAATATTTTTTATGATCAATATTTTTGTACTTACTGTTATATGTAGAGAAGGTTTACATTTTCAATTCACTTCAAAGACTTTATTGCTGTCATTAGACCATAAAAGTGCAAGTGCATAGAAAATACAGTAATACAAGCAGACATCCACCAAGGCCCAAACTCATGCCCTGGGGTCCTAAGTTACTATTACAAGCTGTTATTCCATGCCTCATAAATAAGCAAAATGCATAATAACAGGTACATGGTGTCAGCATAATAAAATTTACAGTTGATACAAAGAGATTGAGGCTAAAGCATCTCAGGTTAATAAAAAACAAAAACACGTTTTAAAATCACATTAGAATTCCAT
The DNA here is from genome assembly GCF_964261635.1 of Lissotriton helveticus. Classification (NCBI taxonomy): domain Eukaryota; kingdom Metazoa; phylum Chordata; class Amphibia; order Caudata; family Salamandridae; genus Lissotriton; species Lissotriton helveticus. Next base: position 755,290,170 of record NC_136069.1, read on the forward strand.
TAAAAAAGATAGATGGCAGGGTCCCAATTAAAAGTAGAAAAAAGAAGTTCTTATCAGCTTAATCCTGTACATTGGCTTTCAGGAGCATTCTGCGCACACACCACATGGAGAATAGAAACCGTGACACCGCAAATACAATTTGAGGTAGAGTGCTGTATTTAAATAGCATGACCTCTGCACAGCGTTGAGTCCCCCAGGTTACTACATATTCCAATTAGCCAGTAGCGTCTAGGATGTCTGTAGCTAGGACAGAAAGAAAATACATGCAGCTCTGACTCCTCTGTATAGTTACAGGCCGGACGGCCTAGAGAAAGTGCAGATGCCCATTTGTTAGAGAGTAAAAAGCATACCAATAGTCTCGAGACAAAACGCTAGCTGTTTCAGAAAGGTATCAACAATGACGACATAACCAAATGGCTTAATGAGTATATGCGAGTGAAAACACCGTGCCCGCGAACAAATAGAGGCGAAATAGCAAACACGCACAGAGAATAGAGAAACCGCCCACACTAAGGGAAAACAAATAAAGAAGCAGGTGGTACGACCTGAAGACGCAGGAAGTCACTAATCATCGCGCAAGGTAGCGATAAGAAAAGGGAAAACAAACAAAGAAATAAACACTGCCCAAACAAGAGTAGACCAACAGCGTGGAAATCAAACATCAGAAGAGAAGAAGACTATAACTTCTCAGAAACAATCAAACCTGCCAAATTTCAAAAGCCCTGACGATATTCCTGGAATTTAATGCCCAGGCTTTGAAACGCGTCGGCACAAGATTAGCGCACAGAGGAATGAAGAATTGAATTCCTGTCTGTGAAATAAAGAGAAAAGCTCCTTTCCAGAAAAGACTAAATTTCAAGAAAGAAAAAAAAGGAAAATGTCTTTCCCTGTGCTTTGATAGATACCTAACACTTTAATAAGTCTAGGATCTTGAATGTAGCTAGTTAAAGCAACATTGACTTTACATGTATTGGATGTATTCACTTTTTTGTATCTGTCTCTTGTAAAGAAATGTCTAATGTGTTGTAATATGTTTTATGATTTGAATGTTTCTCATGATTTGAATGTCTTGTAAAATGACCAGACACAATTCTTTTTTTGTACGGAAATCATTAAATGAAAAAATAACAAAAAGTATTAAGTAAAAGGTATAAATAAAGTACCAGAACAAACATAAAGTAAGGAGTTTGTTCATGAAGCAAAATCATTTTATGCTTATAATCAAAATGAGGTGAAGGCTCATTCCCCCCCTTTTTTTAAAACAATTGTTAGAGAAGGCACGCAGCGGCAAGACCCCTTGTCTGAACTGAATACACAGTTTCCTCACTAGCCCAGGTTGTATTTCTTCCAGGGCAGGCTCTAAGATGTACTCATCTTTTATACTCAAAAACGCAACAGTCAGTGAACTTTTTGCTGGGCTCCTCGGTAAACGGCCAAGTTTACCATCCCTATAGCTCCGAACCAATTCTTTTCTGGAGATTGTAGGACAGGCTTCCTCAGGGTTATGCCATAACCTCGCTCTGCCCATCTCCTCAATTGAGTTCCTGACATACGCTAGCCATGGTAGTTTCCATGCTCCCTGCAGGCCCAGGATCTCCTTTAGCTCATCCCTGTACACAGCCAGTTCCGGGGTTACCCAATCAATCAATCAATCAGAATACTTGTAGAGCGCGCTACTTACCTGTGAGGGTCCCAAGGCGCTGAGGGGAGGGGGGTTGCTGCTACTGCTCGAAGAGCCAGGTCTTGAGGAGTCTTCTAAAGGCGAGCAAGTCTTGGGTCTGACGTAGGTGGGTAGGGAGGGTGTTCCAGGTCTTGGCAGCGAGGTAGGAGAAGGATCTGCCACCGGAGGTTGTTCGTTGGATGCGCGGGACATCCGCGACCCATATGGGACGCCAATATATTAGAAGTCTGAAGGCGATTTCTTCAGCAATTGGTCTAACCCCCAAATCCAAGCAAAGTGGTGTAAGAGGAAAACTGGGGTTAAACCAAATAGCTGCCGATGAAAGTGTTCTCAGTCTTGGTAATATTTCTAAGAGAACTATGCTCCAAAGTTCACCACCTTACATTGTGGCACCCCTTGTTTGCACTTTATAGATCTCTAAAAGAGGGACAATACGTTAATGAAAGGAATTCCTATATACCTTAATGAACCCTCCTGTGTTCTGCGCTAGCTTCAGGCTTGTTTTATCAATTTGGGCCCCCAGTCCATTTTTTTCTTCTTAAAATAACCCCAAGGTACTCAAATACAGGGACCCCCTCCAATCTGATGCTGTGATGGCTTGGCTTAGGGCAAGTTGACTTTTTTGGATTAAAGAACATATATTTGGTCTTTTGGCAGTTAATCTCAAGACCACTACTATCACAGAAAACCTTGAAGTTATTGAGGACTCTCTGTGTACCCATTGGTGACTTTGAAAGCAGGAAAGTGTTGTCGGCAAACATCATGGCAGGTACTTTGTGGTTTTCTATCTTGGGAGCATCATTATCCTTCCCCACATTCAGTATGTCAACCAATGCATTTATAAATAGACAGAAAGGGTGGGTGCTAGCACACATCCCTGCCTTACCCCTCTATCCATAGCTATGGGAGAGGTGAGTTCACCATGTTTGCTGAACCTGATTTGGGCATAGTTGCCTTCACACAAACGCCTAAGCATGCAACAAAGATTGGGCGGCACCCCCAGATCACTTAAGATGGCCCACAATTTGCCTCTCGGTACCAGATCAAAAGCAGATTTTAAATCCACAAAGATCAAATAGACGCTGCCACCTTCTATGGTCACCGTTTTCCAGTACAAGAGTTGAAGCCTGAATATTTAGTCTTCAGTGGACGTATTTTTCCTACAGCCAGCTTGGAATGGGCTCAAACCTTAAATTCGTCCATCAAGGTCTGGAGACGATTCACCAGTCCCAGGGCAAAGATTTTCTAGCTAACAATCAATTAAGCTTATAGGTCTGCAGTTGGAAGGATGAAGTGGTGCACCCTTCTTGTGAACTGGCAGGATTTCTGCGCCTGTCCACGTTTCTGGAATTGCCATTCTCTGCAGTACAGCATAAAACAATGTCCACAAATAAGGGCCCCAAATAGCAGGCACAGTACGAAAAAGGTCCCAAGGGTTCCCATCGAGTCCTGGGGCTTTGAAGGGGGCAATTTACCCAATGGCATTGATTACTTCTGTGAGCGGAAACTGAGGGGCTTCAGAGCAGATAACCTGCGGTAGGGATAGATCTTTAGTTTTGCTGGTGCCCTCATCCTCAGACATGTAATACAGCTGCAATGTCTCGTTCAATGGCCAGCTATCCTTCACCGCTACCTGTATTAACTATGCACCCAAAATCCTTCATAAAACACAGTCGTGGCTCGCATGACTCGCGGTTGGGGTTCACCGGGGGGAATTTAAAGATACATTTTTGTTAAATGTACTTACCGGGTCCCACACTGCCTCCACTCTTGGCCGGGTCCCGCTGCAGTGCTGGAACAGGAAGAAGGCAGCCTTCCTCTCCTCCCCTAAGCCAATCGCAATGCTGCAATGGCAGCATTGTGATTGGTGCGGACAGCACCCAGCCGGGCGCCTAAGGGGGGAAGCATTTTCTCTATGTAGGCTGCATGCAGCCAACATAGATGAAATCCAGAGTATACATGACTGGTTTGGTCAGCCCCAGAAGGCCGACCAACAATCAGGGCACTCAGATTGGCCAAACCACTCCTCCAAAGTTTGTTACAACCTCTTAAATGTTATATGGGTGAAAGGATATCAGCCAGAGTTGAAACCAGCATCACATGGGTCTCTGCAACTCGCGTAAGGAAGATGGATGTAGCCAGAGCATTGTGTTTGCTATTGTGTCGGGTCAGAACATCAAAGTCCACCACCCGATCCCATGTCCTGACGTCTATCAGGATATAGTGTATAATAGAAGAGTGTCCTGTTCAATTAAAGGTATGCTAACCTAGTTTATATGATTTGGTTCGACCATTACAAGCCCTTAGGGAGTACTTTAAGGTGAAGGATTTAATCTGGAGAACCAACGGTGTCCAAGCCCTTGTTGGTGCAATGCTGGCCTCAGGGATTCACCAATTTAGGTCTTATTCACTGGGAGTTTCTCTAGTAAGACCATCCAGGGGCTCAAACTATCCATTTGGGATATTGGAAATAGATACGGCCAATTGATCAATGGTTGATGACTCATGACTATTTCTTACAGGCCTGGAGTAAACATTGACCAGAACAATTGTGATCTTAGATGTGAATGTCAGCAGAATGCACTGGACATCATTTGTAAAGAGCTCCAGTTGTTTGGCTGAACAGCCCAGATGGTACCCAACCCATAAACAGAGACCACCCGAAGGCCTGGCCTTACACCTGGTGGTTGCGGCTATCCTAAAAGCTGCAAAGCCCAACCGAAATGGATCCTCCTTGTCCCAAGCTTCTTGGAACATACAGGTGTTGTGCTGGTTCAGAAAAAGCCCCAGTCAGGATTGTCTAGTTTATTTCTAAGGCCCGCAACATTCCATGATAAAAACCCTCCGTTTTTTAAGATCAGTGCATCTATCTGGCATGGGTGGCCGAGAAAAAGCGCTAGATGACATAGGTTCTCCCTGTGGTCCACTTAGCCTGATCAACAGAATGTTATTAGGTACCTTGCTGCTTGCAACTACAGGGATATGTGGCCTAAGAGTAGCGTTGGGTAACATGGATTATCTCTGTTGTTCCCTAGACCTAATCGCTTCGGTATTATTGGATACCTTACTGCTGTCAGCTGCGGGCACTAAGAGGTTGGGGCCTGATGAAGATACTCCAGCTTTAGCCTAGACCACATAATGTGGTGGTCCCATAAGTGGGCTTGTAAGGGCATCATTGGATAGCAGCTCTTGTGCAGTTTGTCCTCTGTAGCATGCCATCCCATCCCACCCTTGTCAAATTGAATTTGGGTGCTCCTTCATACCACCCACCCCCTCCTGTATATGAGGTTAAGGTGATGGAGCTCCCTAATCAAAATAAACCGCCCCCTACTTTCCTCCTGGTATTTGATTGGCTGTTCTAGATGCCTCATTGCTGTAAGTCAATCAACTTCTTCCAGAACCCCAAATCTGTTTGCTGTGGGTAGGTTGTATAATAGAGGTCTAGGGGGGTTGGTGCCACCACCTTGTTTGCTGCTGGTTCTGCTTCCAAAACCCCTGTCCAAGGCTCCTTTGCACACTAGCTGCTGCTTCGTGATGTGGAATATAAAAATATCCTAGCAGTAGGGACCTAATTCCTGAGACATGTCTGTGATAATTGGATTTTTAAAATGAATCACTACGCAGTTCCTTTCCACATCTTTTGGTCTTTTTCCTACCCACTGAGCTCTACGTGTCATAAGAATCTCACCGGCGTCTTCATAAGAAACTACTCCTTGCTAGCCAGAACATACATTTATTCTTCAGGTCATGGTGCATTTCCCTCTACCCTTGTTTAAGCTCAGGTACGCCAGCTAAAACAATAACGTACAGAGAGGAGGCGGGAGGTAGGTTAATGGAAGGTAAGTCCATATAAGTCCATACAATCTTCCCTAACCTCTATGGTGGAATTATTTCCGCCCACCCCGTCAATGCCTGGGCCCCTGCTGGCTCAGAAAATCTTGCTTGACTACCTTTCTGATATAGATCAAGTCTCTACTCCTAACCTCATTTGTAGCCCTATTAGAGTCGGAGGTGGAGATGGAGTTTTGGCTTTTTTGGGGTTCCGACCTGTAGCTTGATGTTGGGCTAACTTTTTCAATGTTTCCCTGGCATCTGACATTGATTCTTTCCCCAACAGTTGGTGCTAACCTTCCCACAAAAGATGCAAGCATGTTAGCTAAATTATCAACCGTGCTACTTGGGAACTGAGTTCATCTTTAAGAATAGATCTAAATGGAGCCTGTAAGTCCACCACCAAGTTTGTTACCCATACTGGGTAATCCAGTGTCACTTGGTCCCTATCAGTCTTCCCCGTGCTTGCGGTAGGTTCGTTCAAGTGCCCTCCGATGTCAGCCGTCCCATCATTAAGCTTCTTTGTCTTCGCTCCGCACTGTGTACTGGTTTGGGTTTCCCATTTTTAACAGGGCCAATGTCGGTGACCTCTTTGTGCAGGATGGCTTTTGGTACTACTCTCACCTTGGCATTGGCAGCAGACTGTGGTGTGTGGAGATTAGTTTCTGTGCCGAGGGTTGGTTGAGTGAAGACCATACTGGACATAGGAGGACAGAGGTCAGGGGTTAAAGACAACCTCCTTTCTGTGAGATTGATTTCTGTTCACAATACCCCATGCAGAATCTTATCAATTGAGGTTGGAGGCACTGAGAAGGCAAGTTGTTGTGGCACAGATTGCTGTTTGGGATGGCAGGCCCATTTCCCCATTATGTCAAGGTAGCTGATTTGGGAAAGTGATCACTTAATTAGGGCAAAGCTGAACTATAAACATACAGTCGACAGTATAACCACCCCGAGTACTGGGGCCAAGAATAGAGCAAATAAAAACACAGAATAAAGCACAGTACCATGTGTATTCCAGCTCAAAGTCTCTTAGAGGTGGAATCTCCTGGGGCAGAAGTCAAGGGGTGGCCCAACCCATCCTCTTCCGTGCAATGACAGGCAAGGACGGGCATGCCCGTGGCCCGGGCTTTGCCTGCCTGCCTGTGGCCTGACCTGCGGGAGATCGTTGGCCTTACAGCACCTACGCAGCCCCTCCTTCTGGGTGGCAATGGCATCTGGGACTTGAAGTGCCCACCAGATTGGCAGTGCCAGAAACAGCGACCGCGTTGTGAGAAATCGTTGGTGTTTAAAATCGCATAGGCAGCCCTACTTCTGGGCGGCAATGGCGTCTGAGGCACTGCGGGTGATCGTTGCCGCTCAAAAGCACGTAGGGAGCCCCTCCTTCTGGGCTGCAATGGCGTCTGGGGCTTGAAGTCCCCACCTGACCGGCAGGCCCAGGAACAGCATCCTGTGTGGTGAGAAATCGTTGGCGCTCAAATCGCGTAGGCAGCCCCTCCTTCTGGGCATCAATGGCTATTGTGGCTTGAAGTCCTCACCAGACCGCGAGCGCCAGAAACAATGCCCATTTTGTCCCACAGTATTTTTGTCATAATATTTTTGGGCGACAACATTTTCTTAGTCTATTTTCCAATGTGAGTCGCTTTTGTAAGAGTTCATTTTAGAAGAGGTTGTAGAAGGGTTCTGTGAGAGGTAGTGTTACAGTGTTCCAAAACATGGATAGTATACTTATAAAAATATAGATTTTTTATTAATACTTCTTAAACTGATATGTGTGTGTGTATGTGTGTGCGCATATATGCATGTGAAAATGCTACAGTGGCAGGCACCACGTTGCAGGTGTAGAAAGATCAGAGTTTTTATGGGAAGAGGGTATTTTGTTACACTTATAACTCATGCTCCGTTGAATAAATGTTCACAAAACCTTTCCAGAAAAATGTCCTTCCACTTCAGCTGCTCCTTGGAAATTTTCAAGGTGGTCTGTCTTTTGCCCATGCAATTTCCATATGGAAATTTAGTAATTGATACAGAAAAAAATACTGAACAGAATTTTACTCTATTTAGCAAAAAGCTGAATGTTTACCCTTTGTGATTTGGGGTCGATCTGGTCAGCTGTTTTTAGGAAACTATCGTTAAAATATAGTCATAGTTTGACGGGAAATCTCCATCTATGCTCTGTTTGGCCAATGGAAGGGAGACTAGTGAATCCTGATTGATTGGTCACAACCTGAACAATACATTGTGGTTTCCATTGCAGGACTTGAGGACATGGTCCCTGTGTCCTGAAAGTGTATTTAAGAAATATGGAAGGGAGTATTTTGAGCACACCCTAAACCCAAAGGTCATGTGGAGAGGGGTTCTCAAGGGACCCTCCCCTTGATTGGCTGGCCAAAACATGGACAGCAAGTACTAGCACACATTATAGGACTCTGGGGTATGGTCCCCATTGAAATGCATTGTGAAGAAAGCCAGCGTCTGAGGGTCCCAAAAAGGAGCACAGATAAAGGGTGGTAACAGATTTTAGTTACAATGTAAAACCACTTTAGGAATTTTGGCATATTCTAAAGTGATTTTACCTTGTGTAAAATGCTGCGCTTCTCCTGGAATTTAATGAACCATGTTTGAGAGAAAACTGTTTTCTTTCATGACTTTTTATAGAGGTTGTGGAAGGTGGTCCAGAGGCTAAAATTAGAGCATATTTTCTGTAAATTCACACTATTCTCCTCAGACATGAGAGAATAAAGTCTGGCACGCTGAGTCAAGCATATACTTCCAACTGCAGTTTGTCGGTTGATCTGCAGCCTCTAAAAACGTGCCTCAACTGAAGCCATCTGATTGAATCCAGGTGTAAAACTTAAAATATTTGCATTGCAAATTAACAAAATGAGGGTTTATTTTGTCATAAAAATTAGGGTTAGTGTTAAAGAAAGCAAAATTAGGGCACATTTTCTAGGATTCCTTAAATATCTTCCTCATTCATTTCAGTAGAATATTCTGACATGTTGCGTGAAATGTGTACTGTCAACACCAGCAGAAGAGTGCTAGTTAAATACATGGTAATTTTTGCAGATTCACCACACTGTTATAATGAGCAGCTGAAATGCTAACAGCCTTCCAAAGTTGGGACTCCGGAAACCATCAAGGCAGTAAAACTGAAAGCATTTTGTACAGAGGATACAGCAGCAAATGATACTCAAATGCCACCCAAATGTATCCCATTGATAGAAATGTGAAAAACACTTAAGTAACTTGTGCAACAACTATTCACAAGATCAATTGTAAAAAAACAGCAACTACTTTAAAAGCCTTTTTTTGCTATTTGAAAATTCAGAAAATGTGTCCTCATTTTAGCTTTCTAGAGAACAAACCATAAAAGTGTCTACTTATTTTGCTCAATTCTAAAAGAAATGCTTTTTGTTTTACAGTTTTGAATCCATCAATATGACTTCAGTTGTGTGCCACGTTTTTGTCATAAACACAGAGGGGCAAATTTACAAGCTGTTTGCACCACTTTTGCGTCACTTTTCCCATGTTAAAAGTGATGCAAAAGTGGCGCAAGGGGCTTTTAAATCTGCCCTAGAATGTTATAGCACTAGACCACTCTTGGGAGGAAGGTGACAGGGGCATGGATTTTAACAATGGAGGCAACAGGGAGGGAGGCAGCAAATTGACCAAACCTATTAAATGGGAGAGGCAATGGGAGCACAATGGGCCACACAGGGCAGGTGGGATGGGTAGTGGCAGAATAGAGGAAAATGAAGGGCAGGGAAAGGGGGGCGGGGCAGCTGACCAAACTACAGGATTCAAAGAGAGAGGTTGTCTTCCCACAGTTAACCATTCAGGGGAGGAGTGAGCGGCAGTGACATAAAATGGACCTTGATGAGCAGGAGGGATGGGATAGTGGTTTGTACTTGGGCAATGGAGGGCAGAAGGTGGGTAGCAGGGGCAACAAGCTTACCACACAAGGCAGGTGGCAGGGGCAGCACAATAGTCCACACAAGGCAAACAGGAGGGATGGGGAAACACAATGGTCCGCGAAGAACAGGAGGGAGGTGGAAAGGGTCATGCACACAGACAATGGGGGGGAGGGAGAAGGGAGGCAAGGCACCAAGCTAACCCTTCAGGCTGGCTAGAGAGGCAGTAGCAGCACAATGGACCATGGAGGGGAGAAAAGGGGGGCATGGGCTGCTCAACAGACTATGCAGGTGAGGCAGTAGGAGCAATGACACACAGCAGACCATGATGGGCAGGACAGCGTGTTAGAGGCATTGAGTCAGATGATGAAAGACAGGGGGAAGAGAGCAGTGATGGGGCAGCAAGCTGAACATGCTGGTATGTTATAAGACAGGACGGGCAGTGGAAGTGCAACAGCCCACTGAGGGCAGGCAGAAGTGGCATGGAGGGCAGGAGAGAGAGTGCAGGTGCATGGACCAAGACAAAAGAGAGCATGGAGGAAGTGGGTGGGGTCGGAAAACTAAGGATGGAGGGCAAGCAAAAGTGCCAGTTTTCACATAGAAAACAATGCAAGGGGGGTGGAAGGAACAGGGCACATACTCAGTAAAGGGAGAGAAGTAAGGAGGGGAACTGGGACAGCAAGCTGACCACAGAGGAAAGGCTTGCATGAGCAAGGGCTGCACAATGAACCATTGGAGGCCAGGAAGGGAGGGGGCATGGGCACACATACGCAGAATGAAGGGCAGGCAGGAGGGTGTCAGGAGCAGCAACAGCAAGCAGACTATGGAGGTCAGGCTGAAATGAGAAAGGGGGAGGGGGCAGATCCAACAAGGTGACCATGAAGAGCAGGCAGGAGGGGCAGTTACAGGACCATGGACCAGGCAGGGAAAGTGGGAGGGGAAATGGCAGCACAGTTGACCAAGGACCACAGGAGGGACAAGCTGTGGCAGCACATCAGACCTTGCAGGTGCCCGAGTGCAGGTGCATGGACCCAGACAACAGAAAGCAGAGAGGAGGTGGGTGCGGCAGCAAACTAAGCATGGGGGCGAGCGGGAGGGGTAGTGAGAGAAAAAAAGACCATGCAGAGGAGGAGGGAGAGGACAGGGCACAGATTTGGGCAGTGATGGGACCCCAGATCAAAGGCCTGCATAGGAGGTGGTAACACAATGAACCATTGGAGAGCAGGAGGGAAGAGGCAGGGGCACACCCACAGAAACAAAGGGCAGGCAGGAATGAGCAGGAGTGGGCCTGATCACCAATCGTTACACCCAACTTTACATATCCAGCACTAAAGGGGTTACCATAAACTTTATAACTCCCTCCCGACCTAACTACGTCCCTAGGCTGTGGTGTATCCAAAGTCTAAAATGTTTATACCATCATAATCCACCCAATGTGTGGAAATGAAAGGAGGCACCTCACGGTCGTAACACCAAGGGGACTGCTAGCTGGTACCCGTCAGCGAGTCCACTTATCATCATCGGTTACCACCTTTCCTATTTAAAGAAACGTGTGTGTATGTGTTATTTAACAAAAACCTTAACCCATGAAACCAAGAGTAAAACTCAAAACCTACGTGTCATAGTATGCTAATAACATGTATGCCCAATGGACCCCATGAGGATCTATGCAGAAAATCCTCACAATTAAAACTTGGTGAAGCTACCTAGCTAAAACTACCTTTATTTGGTGCTTCTAGCTTCCCAAATTAAAAATGGTTCCAATCAAACCATGATCAATTACGCTGAGTGGGGGGCGGCCTGGTCACTTCTTCCTCCTATTGTTTGGATGAGGAGTGAGCAGGAGCAAGCTGACTACGGTCAGCAGGCCAGCAGGTCAGCAGGCCATCATAGGCAGTACAATGAATCTCAGACAGCAGGTGAAAGGGGGCTGGGACATGCACACAGAGAATGGAAGGCAGAAGGGAGGGCTGGAAACAAGGTGGACAAACCAAAGGTTAAAGTAATGTTATAGCTAGATATTAAACATTTTAACTTGCTTAAAACGAAAAACCTAGAAATTATCTGAAAAGACCAAAGGTTAAAGGAATGTTAGAGTTAGGTGATAAAGTCAGTAATAAGGTTTGGAACCTGTAAAACCAATGAAATTCACCAGTTGTAGCTTGGCGCGCTAACTATAGTTTACACCCCCACCATGCACTGTTTATGACTTTACATCACTCATGACATGTTCAATGGCATCACTGATGAAATCACTGAAGGTATCACTGATGACATCATGCAATGAGTGTGACAGTTTGCTCTATTGTTATGCCACTGTGATGTGTTGTTTGATATATAGGGTGGGATCATGTTTAGTATTCTAACCCCAGTCCCACACTAATTTAGGAAAGTATGTTTTTTACCCTTTGGGTTCTGACCTTTGACTTTGAACTTGTGCTTCTAACCAATACCATTTGCTTTCAGTCCTCTGCTTCCGATCTGTGACAGTTGCTTATGGATATTGTTAACTTCTTCTTCAGCAATCTGAATGAACTCAAACATTAACCTGCATTCAATACTGCAGATGTCATGCCTCCCTCTTACGAATGTTGAACACTTCGAATGTGTATGTTTTTATAACTTGCAAAAAGAACACTTGATGGACAGAATGAAGAACAATGTCATACATTCACCCCAGAATGTATCTACATAGATATGGGACCCCCTCTGAAAATACTTTAAAGGTCAGGGAAAGAGGGGAACAAAATTACATCACAGAACGAAATTCCCTCACGACCTGCTAATTTCTGTAAATCACAGCTTTTGTACTTTGAATAAAAGTTTTCAACACAAGGTGGCTACATATATTTTTTCATTTAAGATTTTTTATTGTTTATTTTTTTGTTATTTCTTTATAATATTCCTTTAAATTTATAACATCATTTTACAAAAAAGCACATATGATTCAGCATTTGGGCAATTAATATACAGATACTATACAGAGAAAACAAAAACCTAATACACATTTACCAGTATATCATACACACACTTTCATACACTCTACATTCATTCTTCATTCTGTGTCGGAGGGGTCACAAGTTGTTATGTGATCTAATACGCAAGGTCGACGCGTTTCGGTGGGATAAGACCACCTTCCTCAGGACCTCTTAGCAGAATAGCCGATCTTCCCCAAGAAAATTATATACTCTGTATAGATATCTGTAATAATAAATAACATTCCATGTAACTGTTACATTGTATCAGTTTCATATTAATTCGTATCTCTAACATGTATTATACAGTTTCTACAGTTGTAACTTTAAAAAACACACACCTTGTGGAGAGTTCACTGCAAACTAATTCCAATTTTCTATTCATTTCTTTCTAACTTTTGTCAAAATGCTCCGCTAACAAGCAAAACAGCACATATATCTTTGTACAGATGTTCATAAAAGATTGTCAATAAGGGAGAGAAAAAGATACAATGTAGGTCCTAGAATAGTTGGTTAAAAAGTGAAAGAAATTTCAAAAGGACTAACTGAGGGAACCAAATTATTTAATGCTTATTATCATAACCGGTAGTTGTTTTCATTATACAGACTATATTTTGTTGTTCTTACCCAGGATACTGCTTTGAGGCAGATCAACACTTCTATTTAAACTTCGTTTTTGTCAGAATGTATGCTGCAAGCTGTACCTGTAATGATCTGTATAGAATGGATATTTGTTCTAAAAGCATGTTCTAGTATTCTGGAATTTACATCTCTTTAAAATCACATAACAGCTTACCCAAGTAATCTCATCCGTTGACAATAACTTCAATCACATAGGGAAGTAGAAAGCTGCAACCTTCACTGTGTTAGTCACACGAATAAGAATTTCTACAAGAAATGTAAAATAAGGATGGTACTAGGTCTAGTCAGTTCAGCCGTTGCGGTTATATTAGTCGTGGGAAGAAAAACTGACCTTGTAAGTTAATAAAAAGCCGCTCATATACAATCCATTTATATGCTTCAGGTGACTTCTGCGTTTTCTCGATATCTGGGACAATCCACTACATTCTGATTTTAGTAACTGAAACGAGATGACAAATAGAAATTAAAAAGAATTCATTTCGTTTTTATTTTCTGTCATTAAGTATTGATTAAGTTGTAGCGACTCGTCAGATTCCCCTATCATTAATTAAATTGGGAATCATATGTATTGTTACAAACATAACGATATATCTTCAAAACAAACGGGTCATCTGTCTTGCTCGGAGCTATCATCGTAGGGATCAGCTCAAAATGCCATGTCACAAGTTCCCATTGCTATTTAAAGTTTAACAATTGCGAGTCTTAATGATGATTTGGGAATGAAGCTAGCGCGCCCTTAAAAAATGGAGCCTTCAAGCAGAACGATTAACATTTCTTTGTATTGCCGCTCACAGGCGTCTAAGCTCGAATGCCTATCCCGCACATTTCCCGGTTGTTAGCTTACCTCGTTTTTCAAGCGGCGTGGACGCCAAAAAAAACTCGTTTCGGAATCCCGTAGTTTAGGGCATACCAAATCTCGGCGGTTCTTTTATACACCTCGATTTTCACGCCAAATGTGCGTCTACATAATTGGATAGTGGCGTGAACGACCAGCGCCATTTCTAAGTGGTGTATACTACATCAACACACGCAAGTTCGTGTTTGAACTGAAAAAATGTTGTCAAATCAATCAGATAATTTAAACAAGTAGGGTGTTAGATTTAAAGAACTGGTAAGTTTAATTTAGAAACAGCTTTTCTCAACCGAGCAATATCCTAATCATGTTAAACTTTCAACTCGGGCTAACATGAGCACCATTTTTGGACGGGGTCTGATTCTACAACCTGCATTGCTCGGCAAGTCTCATTCAAACAAAAATTAATGTAAGAGTGTCAAACCAAATGTAATAAATATATACACTTTATTATAGAGAAAAATGACAAATAATGTTTTTTATTTCTGTTTTTCATTAAATCCATCCAGTAAATATATTCAGAGGCACAAAGTTTTTATTTCTGTTTTTCAATAAACACATACTTTAAATGTTGTCAGCGGTGTAAACCCACAACTTGATCAGAATCGATCAGAAGATATTTTAGGCAGACAAAAATATATTCCCCCCCCCTTTTTTTTTTACATTGCCTCTGAGAAAAAAAGCCCTATGGGTCATTACATTATTGGTTATTGGTTATTGACAAAATGGTACTTAGGACTTATATTCTCATAATTTTCTGCACAATACCTAGTATATCATTATTAAAGTGACTACATAATATCAGTATCTTGAGATCCTAGGACGTAAATGAAGTATGACTGGAAACAACCATGCTGTTGCTCAAGGTATATTAAAGTTGTTTATTCTGTTATATACCAAGAAATGTTTTCATTTAAGCCTATTCTCACGGTGTCCAAACGAAAAATCCAATAACATTCTCGTTTTTTCCTTGTTCTTTCCATTGTTTCGCCATTTGTATATTGGACTTTTTCCAAAATGCACCATCTGAGGTCAGATTCGTTAGGGTTCGAGTCAATACAGTGTTGAGTTAGAGGTGCTGTCAATTTGATAGTTCTTACAGCAGATTTATGTTCGCTAAACCTCTGTCTGAACTCACGTCCTGTTTCGCCAATATATGCGAGTCCACAGGGACATACAATGTAGTAAATAATGTTTTTACTTCTACAGTTGGTAAACGATTTTAATGTTATATTTACATTGTTATGTTGAATAGTATCACTGACTATTGCGGAATCACAGGCATGACAGTTGCCACATCTATGATTTCCTCGGAAAGCATCCAGACCAGTCAGAGTTGTCTGTGTTTCCCGTGGTCGGGGATTGTTCCTTGTGTAGACCAGCCGGTCTCTAAGGTTCCTGTTGCGTCTATAGGCTATCAAAGGCTTCTCCAGAAGTGTCTCATTCTCCACCTCAAGAATTCTCCAATTCTTGTTAATTACATTCTTTATTTTTTAATTTAGTGTGGAGTGATTTATCACACAGGTTATCTTATTTTGAGATTTCGGTCTTTTGTGGTTGAGCAGAGCATTTCTATCGTAATATTTTGCTCTTTTTAGAGCTTGACGAACCAGACGATGTGGATAACCTCTTTCGACTAGTCTCTTTTTCAGAGCTATACTATGAGTGTTATAGTCGGACAGGGAGGTACAATTACGGCAAATGTGCAGGAATTCCCCAAAGGGGATCAAGTCCTTCTGACAATGGGGATGAAAGCTCCCGAATTGTAGGATGGTATTTTTGGCAGTGGGTTTACGAAAAAGGCTTACCTGTAATATACCATCCTTACCTTCAATTACAATATCCAGATATTCAACTCGACTGCGACTGTAATTCGATGTGAATTTTAAATTCTTATCACTCGCATTAAGCCATAAAATATATTCCTCAAGTTGTATTGTGTCACCATGCCAAATGAAAAAGATTTCGTCGATAAAACGTCGCCAAACGGAAACATTCTCAAAGAAGGGGGCAGCTGTGTTAAAAATGTTCTTTCTCTCCCATTCCCCCATATATGTGTTAGCCACACTTGGGGCACAAGATGCTCCCATACTTGTGCCCTTTATCTGCTTATAGAGACTTCCTTCAAACTCCCAAAAATTATTTAGGAGAACTACCTCTAAACATTGAATGATAAACGCATCCGGTCTGTTATCGGGGTATCTCTGTAGGAGTGAGGTGACTGCTTGCAACGCTTGACATTGAGGGATGTTGGTGTACAACGCCTCAATGTCAAGCGTTACCAAGATATCAGTCATGGGATCAATGCCATACCTTCAATTTTATTAATCATGTCACCTGTATCACGGACAAAAGACTCGTATTTATGTGTAAGTGGACATAGGAATGAGTCCACATACTTGGAAAGGGGCTCAGTATTGGAGCCTATGTTGAGATGATTGGGCGCATAGGTGGATCCCTTTCGTTCTTATGTGTCTTGGGAAGACCATACATAGCCGGTGTAACTGGGCATGATTTATTCAGAAATTGATATTCTTTATCGCATATGTATCCATTCTCCAATGCAGCATGTGTCATTTCATTAATAGACACTCCGAGTCTTTGCATTTCTCTGGTGTTTGCAGGTCTATAGTGTTCCGTGTTAGATAACATGTTTTTTATTTTGCTGTCATAGTCCGATTTATTAAAAACAGATATGCCCCCACCTTTATCACAAGGCTTATTCACCACTTGGGAATTGTTTTCAAGGTCTGCTAGAGCCATATTCTCTTGTTTGGTTAGATTAAAGTTGGATCTCTGGGGTTTAGATAGTCATCTAGTTATATCCAATAGTATCTGTCGTTCAAAAATTTGTACCTCTGGCCCAACCATATCAAGGGTTGGGGTAAAGGTCGACGGAGGTTTACATTTTGAAAGATTATCAGTCTCATCTAGCATGTCTCTGCCTTAAAAGTATTTCTTCAATCTTACTTTTCTAAAAAAAAGCATGGAGATCTGAATGCAATTTGAATTTATCAATAGAGGTAAAAGGAACAAACGATAATCCCTTACTAAGTACCGCTGACTCTTCATCCCTCAACATGGTTGATGATAAGTTGTAAATAGGGAGTATATCTCTGAACTATTAATGTTTTCATCAGTCTCTACCACCAGTATTGCTGGTTCCTCGTTTTAACGTATTGTTGTTGTGGTTGAGGGCTCGACATATGGGGGCCACCTCTGTTTTGTTGCCAGTGGACTTGTTTGCCCCTGTAGGGGCCTCTCGACAAAAAACCTCTTTTTTGGAAGTTACGTTGACCCTGTCTACCTCTAAACGGTCCGGAATTGAAGCGCCCTCCACTCGGCCCTGGATGTGAGTAATTATCATTGTCCGAATCTGACGGCCCAGTGTCAGAGAAATTGGTGTAATTTTTTCTATAGTTGAAGTTTGGTGTATAGTCTCCTGGGTTGCCTGCCTGATAGTAATTAGGATTTAGATAAGGGTAAATCTTCTCTTTAGAGATCCAACGTACATCGTTTTTCAGTATATTTGTTTGAATGAGACTTGCCGAGCAATGCAGGTTGTAGAATCAGACCCGGTCCAAAAATGGCGCTCATGTTAGCCCGAGTTGAAAGTTTAACACGATTAGGATATTGCTCGGTTGAGAAAAGCTGTTTCTAAGTTAAACTTACCAGTTCTTTCAATCTAACACCCTACTTGTTTAAATTATCTGATTGATTTGACAAAATGTTTTCAGTTCAAACACGAACTCGCGTGTGTTGATGTAGTATACACCACTTAGAAATGGCGCTGGTCGTTCACGCCACTATCCAATTATGTAGACGCACATTTGGCGCGAAAATCGAGGTGTATAAAAGAACCGCCGAGATTAGGTATGCCCTAACCTACGGGATTCCGAAACGAGGTTTTTTTGGCGTCCACGCCGATTGAAAATCGAGGTAAGCTAACAACCGGGAAATGTGCGGGATAGTCATTCGAGCTTAGACGCCTGTGAGCAGCAATACAAAGAAATGTTAATCGTTCTGCTTGAAGGCTCCATTTTTTAAGGGCGCGCTAGCTTCATTCCCAAATCATCGTTAAGACCCGCAATTGTTAAACTTTAAATAGCAATGGGAACTTGTGACATGGCATTTTGAGCTGTTCCCTACGATGATAGCTCCGGGCAAGACAGATGACCCGTTTGTTTTGAAGATATATCGTTATGTTTGTAACAATACATATGATTCCCAATTTAATTAATGATAGTGGAATCTGACGAGTTGCTACAACTTAAACAATACTTAACGACAGAAAATAGAAACGAAATGAATTCTTTTTAATTTCTATTTGTCATCTCGTTTCAGTTACTAAAATCAGAATGTAGTGGATTGTCCCAGATATCGAGAAAACGCAGAAGTCACCTGAAGCATATAAATGGATTGTATATGAGCGGCTTTTTATTAACTTACAAGGTTAGTTTTTCTTCCCATGACTAATATAACCGCAACGGCTGAACTGACTAGACCTAGTACCATCCTTATTTTACATTTCTTGTAGAAATTCCTATTCGTGTGACTAACACATTGAAGGTTGCAGCTTTCTACTTCCCTATGTGATTGAAGTTATTGTCAACGGATGAGATTACTTGGGTAATCTGTTATGTGATTTTAAATAGATGTAAATTCCAGAATACTAGAACAGGCTTTTAGAACAAATATCCATTCTATACAGATCATTACAGGTACAGCTTGCAGCATACCTTCTGACAAAAACGAAGTTTAAATAGAAGTGATGATCTGCCTCAACGCAGTATCCTGGGTAAGAACAACAAAATATAGTCTGTATAATGAAAACAACTACCGCTTATGATAATAAGCATTAAATAATTTGTTTCCCTCAGTTAGTCCTTTTGAAATTTCTTTCACTTTTTAACCAACTATTCTAGGACCTACATTGTATCTTTTTCTCTCCCTTATTGGCAATCTTTTATGAACATCTGTACAAAGATATATGTGCTGTTTTGCTTGTTAGCGGAGCATTTTGACAAAAGTTAGAAAGAAATGAATAGAAAATAGGAATTAGTTTGCTGTGAACTCTCCACAAGGTGTGTGTTTTTTAAAGTTACAACTGTAGAAACTGTATAATACATGTTAGAGATACGAATTATTATGAAACTGATATAATGTAACAGTTACATGGAATGTTATTTATTATTACAGATATCTATACAGAGTATATAATTTTCTTGGGGAAGATCGGCTATTCTGCTAAGAGGTCCTGAGGAAGGTGGTCTTATCCCACCGAAACGCGTCGACCTTGCGTATTAGATCATATAACAACTTGTGACCCCTCCGACACAGAATGAAGAATGAATGTAGAGTGTATGAAAGTGTGTGTATGATATATTGGTAAATGTGTATTAGGTTTTTGTTTTCTCTGTATGGTATCTGTATATTAATTGCCCAAATGCTGAATCATATGTGCTTTTTTGTAAAATGATGTTATAAATTTAAAGGAATAATATAAAGAAATAAAAAAATAAACAATAAAAAATCTTAAATGAAAAAATATATGTAGCCACCTTGTGTTGAAAACTTTTATTCAAAGTACAAAAGCTGTGATTTACAGAAATTAGCAGGTCGTGAGGGAATTTCGTTCTGTGATACATTCACCCCAGTACAGAGGTCTGGGCCTAAATTCATTGTATTTTTGCTCCCAATGTCATTCCAGTTTCCACCCAGCCATATTCAAATCAGTCTTGACCCTGTGCCCAATGGGAACAGTCCCTCCCGAACTGCCAGGCCAGGTCCTCACTTGACTGAAATCAAGCATCCCAAGACCGGTGACGGGGTTTCACCCCTCATCAGCCAAGATAGCTTGACTCCAGTGGAATGGAGAGCACGGGACCCATGCCTGGGCATACCCGTCCCACTCGGGGTGACAAATGCAAAAAGAACAATTTAGAGACATAATGCAGAACAATGTCATGCATTCACCCCAGTACAGAGATCTTCTAAATGTTGAACACTTCAGATGTGTATGTTTTTATAAGTTAGCACCATGTAACTGATATTGATGAATTCATTAATTTTCTTTGGTGATAACTGGAGACAAGTATGCCCTGAGCATCATAAATAACTAAGCTTTGACACTTTAGCGGCAAACTACTGACTGAAAGGCTTCTTTCATGTCCCTTGGCTGAACATTCCCTTGTCACAGACTGACCAGAGAGAGCTGAGGGAGTGAAACAGGAACACTGTGTTTTAAAAATGTGTTGTGATTCCTAAACAGTGTGCTTGATGCGTGGTGCCCCAGGCTAATTTTGACAACACCCCAGGGTGCCTCTGTGCAAAGATTGGGAACCTCTGCACCATACAGCCAATTCCTTTCGTGTATAGCTTTCTAACATGCATAGTAGGACATAAGAGCCCACTGTGCACAGGAGCGTTGCCCTCCAGGCCAGGCATGTAGCCCACCCATGTGCCTACCCACCATGTGTCTATCACCAATGTACGTGGCCTATAGCTTTGCATAGGGGTTTGCAACAGAGCGTGGCCAAATCCAAGCTCATCACAAAATGCGATGCAGTGCGCGCTACAAAATTTGTTTTATTAATTACATTGTTTTCTTACCTCCAATTATCCATATTCCGGTTTTTAGCACCCCCCACCCTGCCCCTCCCCCGCCCCGTCTTCCTCCCCCACCGTAACGCCCTCCCCGGGCCGTGGCTGTTCATTAGCAATCCTTTTCGATAGATCAATTATAATTTCACCCGCTCTGCTGTACAGGTGTGACTTTGATATTTCTGGGTTAGAAATGTTTTTTTTTAGTCCTCACTTCTGCTCACACCACCTTCCTTTATTCATCAATTGTGTATTTCCCTATCCCTATTAGAAAACAGGGTTTCTGGCTGGCAGAGTATGCACCCTGTACAAGCAGGAACCACAATCCTAGTCAGCGTAACTCAGATGCACACTTTAAGTTAACCTGCACTCATTCTCTGGTAGCTTGGCATAGAGCAGTCAGGCTTAATTTAAGAGACTGTTCCGTATGCATATGCATATGGCCATTGGGCCATATGCATGAAAACATTTTCCCATAGACCCAGAATGGGCAAAACACTTTGATGCATCTGGCCCATTGCAATGTGTTATGTAAAACAGTGAAAACACCACAAAAAGACTCCACACAGGTTTAGAACAATAGATTATGATTTTATAAATAAAACCAGACCAACAAGACATACATACAATAAGTAGAAGTTCAGATCTGAATATCTATTAAGATTAAGTGCAAGTATAGTGTTTAGAAGCAAATAGCATGTTAGGAGTAAATGAGGTGCGCTGGACCGAGGCAAAGTCATGAGTTCAGGCCGCCCCCGATGGAGTGGCAGGCCGGCTACAGAACCCACACAGGGATTGCTGAGCAAACACAAGATGCGGGATGCGGTGATTGATGTGTCGATGTCAGTCCCCTAGTCAAGGAGATGCATTGATTTTCTCTACAACTTGATGGCAATGCACCCAGTTTCCGAAGGCGAGCATCAGTTCTGCAAAGCGTTGATTCCATGTAGCTGATGTGCTGGGTCTCTCCCCGCTGTCAAAGGGATGGGGTGACAGTTAATTATAAGTAGCGGCAATGCGGTGGTCTCTGCACTGCGTCTGTGCTGCCAAAGGGATGCGTTGATCGTCCCTCAGAAGTGGTGGGGATGCAGAAGTCCATGTCCTGTGATGCTGCTCATGCTCCATGTGTGATGTGCCGATTCTGTTCCTGCTTCAGTAATGAGGCAATGATTCTGCTCTTCGCAGCAGAAAATTTATCAATTTTGTTTGAGCAGCATCTTGAGTCACTTCCAATGACCCAGGCACAGGAGCAGGTTTAAAGACTTTGATGTCAACAGTCTTTGAAGAACAGGAGGCTAGTCAGCTAGCCCTTGGAGACACTCTTCAAAATCAAAGGGAGCAAGCAGACAGAAGAGAGCACAGCAAGGCAGCAGTCTTCCAGAGCAGCACTCCAGCAAGCAGTAATCCTCAGCACAGCAGTTCTTCTTTTTCTCAAAGTGTTTTGAAGTTCAGAAGTGCACTGAGTTGGTAGGAGCGGAGGTCCTGAACTTGTGCCTTTGAAGTGGGAGTGTCTCCGAAGAAGGGTCTTTGAAGTGCACACAGGTCCCTTCATCCTGTCCTGGCTCCAGACTCACAAAAGGGGGTTAAACAGATATTTGTGTGAGGTCAGAGCACAGCCTATGTTATGTTATGTTATGTTAATATGTATTTATTAAGCGCTCGTACGCCCAAGGGCTTCATGGCGCTATAGAAGAGAACACAACACAACAGTTAAAAGTGGTAATAATAAAACTCAGCAATAAACCTGTGAGAATAGCCAGGTTTTAAGGGAATGTCTAAAGCTGAGGAGGTTACTGCTCATTTTCAATTGAAGGGGAAGGGAATTCCAAAAGGTGGCCGCTAGGTGGTCAAAACAGCAACCACCTAGGCGCTTCCTTTTGTAAGATGGGACAATCAATAAAGATTTTTGAGCGGAGCGAAGATTTCGCGATGGGTTGTATCTGAAAAACAGATCTTTTATAAATTTAGGGCCAGAGTCGTGTAAGGATTTAAATAGGATACACCCTGTTTTAAAGGCAACTTGCTGCGCAACAGGCAGCCAATGTAAGTGTTTCAGCCCAGGACTAATGGATTGCCTTTTTGGAAGTCCCAGAATCAATCTGGCAGCCTGATTCTGGACCAGCTGAAGACGTTTCAACTCTCCAATTTGGAGCCCCAAATAGAGACTATTGGAGAAATCCAGTCGAGACAGGACCAAGGCAATTATGACCTGGATGAAGGCAGCCTGTGAGAGAAAGCAAGCAATTTTTCTTATTTTTTTTTAACTGAAAGAAACTAGAAGACACTACCGCGCCTACCTGTCTTTTCAAAGAGAGATCCTCACTAATCAGTACTCCCAGACTTTTAACTGAGGGTGATCTAGAAGGTGGAGCCCCCATGCTAGATGGCCAAAAGCATGGGCTCCAACTTGATACGCTCTGCCCAGGCAAGACCAATTCAGTCTTGCCTGGGTTGAGTTTCAGATGGTTACAACTCATCCAAACCTGAATGTGTGACATGGTGTTTTGGAATTCCTGCACCGAATCCTTGGTGTTCAGCGGGAAGATGAGTTGCAGATTGTCCGCATAGTTAAAGATGGTAACTTTCGCATTTCTAAGGGAGTACAGTAGCGGGCGCAGGTACAAATTAAAAAGTAAAGGTGACAAAGATGAGCCCTGAGGTACTCCACATGTGGTGGAAATAGTGGGGGCTGTGAAAGGGCCCAGTCTTACGGATTGAGTACGGCCAGTAATAAATGAACGGATCCAACTCAACGCCGGTCCCCTAAGGCCGGCTTGTTCGACACGGTTGACCAGGATGGTATAATCAACCGTGTCGAACGCTGCCGAAAGGTCCAATAAAACCAGGGCCTGGTGAATCCCATTGTCCGCATTCCGCCTCAGGGTATATTGTACCGCCAAGATGACTGCTTCAGTTGAATGACACGCACGGAAGCCAGCTTGGTTAGATTCAAGGTATTCTGTTTCTTCTATGAATTTAGACATGTTGGCGCAGACGTGAGCCTCCAGTAACTTAGCACAATACGGCAGCAATGATATAGGCCTATAATTTAGCGGGTCAAGCGGGTTGGCTCCGACTTTCTTAATCAAGGGGATCAGTAAGGCCTTTTTAAAGTTATTAGGGACTTTACCCTGTAAAAGAGATCCGTTTAGCAGAGAAAGTACACCCTCAGGAATAACTGTTCCCACCTCTCTCAAGATGTGCGGGGGGCAGATATCATCAGGTGAACCCGATTTGACCCTGGTAAACAGCTTAGAAAGAGTGTCACCATCAATAAGGGGAAAGGATTCCAGCGTCAAACAGTTATGGTACGCATCATCTAGAAGGGAGGGGGGCAGAGCAATAGAAATACTTTGTTTTATGGTACAGATTTTATTAAGAAAAAAAGAGTTCAATGAGTTGCAGAGGTCCTGAGTCGGTGCGACCAATGGTGTAGTTCTGTCACTGCCACTAAGACCGTCTACAATATTGATCAGTTCTTTAGATTTATTCTGAGAGTTCAGAATTTTCTCCGAGAAATAATCAGTTTTATGTTTTAGGACACGTTTCTGATAGTCTTTGCGGGCCTTACAATAGTTGGCTTTATCTTGTGCCAAATAACCAATTCGCCATTTCCGCTCTTTTTGACGGACTTCAAGTTTTTGAGACTTCAAGTGAGGTGTAAACCACTTATGTGCGTCATTAGGGTGAGAGCGGGGAATGTTGGAACAGGGGGCATGAGCGTCGGCTGCCTGACGTAGCCAGTTGGAATAGGCTTCTTCAATACCATCAATGTCCTGAGCCATGGGTGGAAGAGACGACCTCAAAGTGTCCAGGAAAGCTAAGATGTCAGTGTTCTTCCATATTCTAACTTTCCCACCTGTCTGGAAAGGCTGCTTTTTGCTCTTCACAATGGCGAGTGTAAAGTGTATCAGAAAGTGATCCGTCCAAATACAAGGAGTGATGGAACAGATAGCCAAAGGGATATTCTGAGACCATATTTGGTCAAGGCTGTGCCCTTTTTCATGAGTTGGCGAAAGAATCTGTTGAGTTAGATTCAGATCTAATAATGCCTCTTTCAATACAGCTGCCTGGGTGTCTAAGTCAATGGCATCAAGCCAAAGGTTGAAATCGCCCAACAACACAATTTTTTTATAGTTAATAGTAAGGGGAGCTAGTTGTTCTGCCAGTGAGCTCGCAAATGTAGGCATGGTTTGGGGGGGGGCGATAGATGAGGATCATTAATAATGATCCACTGTCAGTGTCCATTTTAAAAACCATATTCTCTGACCCTGTAAGATCAAGAGATGGTAGTAATGAGAACTTATGAAGGTTACGAATAATAGCTGCTACTCCTCCGCCCCTTTTATCAGTAGGTCTATTGACGTTTAACATGTAATAATCAGAAGGGACGGCCGACAATATATATGGTAGTGAGTCAGCATTGAGCCAAGTCTCCGTAAGGAGCCAGATGTCAGGTTGTTCAGCTTGCAGCATAAAAAATATGTCCATATGGTGTTTGGCCATTGACCTAGTATTCAAATAGTAGCATTTAAGCATGGTCTCTGGTTCTAATGAGGGTTGAGGAGAAAAACGGGGGTTAGAATGCATAGCTTTACCAGCTATATACTTAGGCTTAAGGATGCCATAAGTGGCAGCGCGATTTAGTACATACGGTGGTAGTAGTGGGCATAAATTATCTGAAGGTCTTAACAGTATCAGGTCCTGGGAAGAGTAAGTATAAATTCGACCAGGGGTACTAGCCCCAGGCCCCAGTCGGCCGCGGACGGGCGCAGACGGGCTTGACTTAAGCGCGACTTCGGCGCGCATACGTCGCGCCCGCTGCGCTCGTCCGCTGCGCTCCCGGATACACATTTAGTTTTATGCCCTGCCTCCCGGGAGAACTAGACCGCTAGCTCCGGTACAGCCCCACCCAAGATGGCGCCTCGCCTCACCCTCCACACAAACGGCACCAGCCGCGGTGGAATGGGGCGGGGTACAGATGTAAAACACAACACAGTCGGTAAGTTTTAGTGAGTGCTATCAATTTTTGAATTAAAATTACAGGCATAAAATATTACGTAGCGCTGACATCTCAGTCGTGCCAGTACTGCAGCAATTACAACCATTAACTGTGCGTGAAGTTAGCAAAGCAATAGGTTCCCAGAGAGCTAAGTTGCTGCCACCAACCTTTCGTTCTCGAGGGGCCCTGGGCGCTAGATCATTTTATGCCCTGCCTCCCGGGAGAACTAGACCGCTAGCTCCGGTCCAGCCCCACCCAAGATGGCGCCTCGCCTCGCCCTCCACACAAACGGCACCAGCCGCGGTGGAACGGGGTGGGGTACAGATGTAAAACACAACACAGTTGGTAAGTTTTAGTGAGTGCTATCAATTTTTGAATTAAAATTACAGGCATAAAATAATACGCAGCGCTGACATCTCAGTCGTGCCAGTACTGCAGCAATTACAACCATTAACTGTGCGTGAAGTTAGCAAAGCAATAGGTTCCCAGAGAGCTAAGTTGCTGCCACCAACCTTTCGTTCTCGAGGGGCCCTGGGCGCTAGATCGTTTTATGCCCTGCCTCCCGGGAGAACTAGACCACTAGCTCCGGTCCAGCCCCACCCAAGATGGCGCCTCGCCTCGCCCTCCACACAAACGGCAGCAGCCGCGGTGGAAAGGGGTGGGGTACAGATGTAAAACACAACACAGTCGGTAAGTTTTAGTGAGTGCTATCAATTTTTGAATTAAAATTACAGGTTACAGGTTCTTACTGTCAAATATTTGCTTGCATTGATCTGAACATTCATTGGCATTATTCTTATTGGCAACAATAATATTATTGTATGAGCATGAATTATGACATACATTGGTATCATTATTGCTGATGTCAGCATTGCTGTGTGTGTCCGGAAGACCCCCAAGTCATTGGTTTTTATCCTATGCTATCGTACTTATGAGTCAAGGTCAACAACCGTCTCTCCTAGCGCTTTGATTAAGTCTTATGAATACCTCCCTGGTTGCTAAGCTCCCAGCAGTCAGTATGACCTGGCTGTGAGCTCATTGACTCGTTCTCTCCACAAATATCATTTCTTGGTGTGGATCCGCCAATGAGAACAAGCCCTATGCTGATTTATCTTTTTCACTAAGAAGAACTATTTTACCTACACATTTGTACTCCTTTGCAATTTTAATGACCTACAACATATTTGTAATCTTTTAACATCTTTTAAAGAAGAAGCTGTATCTTGTGAACTAATGTTTCATTTGTTTGCAAAGGTTTTAATTAATCATCCCAATAAAGTTATACCTACCTACCTACCATTGCTGTGTGTGCACAGGTTGCAGTACACTCTGACATTGCATTGACGGGCATTCAGGTGAATATGTGGTCACAGGCTAAGGTATACATTCTCGTTGCATTTACTGTTATTGTCGGTCCTGCTTATATCATGACATTCATTGACATAATATTCACCCATTCCAACATCCCCCCCTCCAGTTGATTAATCAACTATTCTATCCTCCTCGAATGTCATGGCAGTTATGTTATTTGAAAGTGTATGTTTGTGTGTGTGTCTGTGTAGTGTTGGTTGCTTTTTCCATAACTAGGTGCATACCACCCAATTTGAGGACTGCTTTTTTTACAGCAAGAAATGCCTACTTGTAGGAAATGACATAACTGAAGTAAAGCAGGGAGAAGAGGCATAACAGATGTCAGTAACTTGGACACCCATCAGGGAATCCACAAAAAGATACTATGCAACCAGTCACCCTTCGGGGCACCACCGTCCTTCTTCATATCAGCTTGTAGATAATGTAGACCTTGGATGGCATGGGTTATTGTTCCATTGTTCATGTCTTTTCCTGGGATAAAAGTACAACAGGTTATACCAATCTTGGCACACGCCCAACCTCCATTGTGGTCATCAAGTCCAAAACGTACCGATGTTCCATCACCATAAGGAAGATGGCTCGCAGTTCTTCCTTGATAGCATTTAGGCCGAGCTCAATATTGTTAATCGTTCACATCAATTCCATTCTGGTTATTTGTAACCAGTGGGCATTTGCTTTTTTTTGCCTGGTGAGAAAGTGTATTGACCTGCCTGTGTTTACTTGTACTGAGCCCAGACAAAATAATCAACAGATCTTCTCCTATGAGCCGGATGCAACAGGGTTGTTTTCTTCTGTAATAGATGTTGAGACAACTCAGACAGAACTTCTTCCATGATGACCAGGGTTGGAGTGTGTATGGTCACGAGGGCATAGGGGTCCTGCCATCCAGGGATGAGCTGGATGTAGACAAGGTCACCGTATTGCCAGTAGATATCCATTAGTGTGGAGGTGTCCCATTGCCGTTGTGGTTCCATTGCCTCTGACACATAAAGAGTACAAGGTAAGTGTCTGTACAATTAGGGGTTGCCCCTTCCTCTCCGACAATGTGTATCTATTGATCTTGCTATCTTATATTTCCTGGCATGGGGTGCCTATGCTGGTATTGGGACCCCTCCCATGGGACTCATTTCCCCCAGCATGATTAAGATGAGTGACCTTGCACTGGAATTGCCTGTCTGGATCCATTGACCGTTAAAGAAGGTGGCCCCAAAGATATTAAGGGTCCCCCTGGGACCACAGACAGAGGTGGGAGCAGACATATTTGTGCACTGATGGGGTGATCATGCTACCTCCAAGAAGAACCCTGTTCTCTATGAATTCCCAGGGCCAAACATTGTCCTCCCCTATGGTGTCCTTTCTGCACATCCTGTCTACCTCGGATTGGATGTCACTCGGCTCAGTAAAGAGATGAAGTGCAGTGCCTTTGTCCAAGTAGGGACCCTTACTGCTTGTCAGAATAAGATGGATACACAATCTAGATAACCCTTGTTCACCTCCTAGGTAGCTTGGCACGAGCAGGCAGGCTTATTCCATAGCAAATGTGTAAAGTGTTTGTCCTCATAACACACAGTAACAAATTGATAACACCACAAATGAACACCAAACCAGTTTAGAAAAATAAGGTATCTTTATCTAACCCAACAAGACCAAAACATCAAACATCCAACATGCATATATCAAAATATCACTTAGAAACAGTTACTTGCCGAAATATCACTTGCAGAAACAAACAGCTCCACTTGGGGCCTTTACGGCGTCTTGACAGGCATAAATTCACATTATGGTGCGGCATTGGGCACAAAGTCACAGGGACCCCCGAACAACAGTACCTTGGAGAACGAAGTCTGTGGACGATGCATGGCATCGTGGAGGTGAGCCGTCAGTGCAGAGGTTGAGGCCGGTTCCCTGGGTGCCACGGGGTGGCGAGGCATCAGGTCCACGAGGAGGCGACATGTCGAGTCCAGGACAAGGGAAGATGGCGACGTAAGTGGTACGACATCGGTTCCAGTGAGGCGATGTGAAGTCAAAGAGTTCATGAAGTCACCCTCCTCGTTTATCGGCTCTATGATAACGGGATGAAGGCACTGGTGGTGATGGTGTTGGGTGCAAGCGCTGGCGTCAGTAGGGCTGATAACTGTATGTGTTGGAGCTGCTGTGAAGGCAGGCAGTGAATTGTGCACTTCACGAGTGGTGCCCCTGGCAACCGTACAGGTCGTGGTGTCACTGGCAGCGTCATTGATGGAGTCAGAGATGTTGTTCTTGCTTTCTTTAAGTTTCTTCCAGCTCACAATAGCAGGAACAACCTCCAGAGGAGCAAAACTGGAATAAGCACCTGCTGACAGGTCAGAACACCCAGCAGTTCAGTTCAGGGTAGCTGGTGGCGAAGTCTGTGTGTCCCTGAGACTTAAGAGCAGGAGGCTAGCACACACATGCCCGTAGACATTCCTCTTCAAGCTGGTTCACAGCAACGTTCCAGTCTTTGTCCTCTTCCTTGGCATAAGCAGCAACTGCTGACCAACCCAGCAAAGCACACAGCCAAGGGACAGTACTCCTCCTTACAGCTTCCCAGCTCTTCTCCTTGGAGTTTTAAGGTCCACTGCTTATACCCCATTTTCTCTTTGTTCTTCTTTGTGCAAGAGTCCCTGAGCCCAGTCTGAACCAGTTCTGTCCTCACTTGTGCAGTATGACCACAGTGGTTGGAGACAGCATTGTGCAAGGGAGACATACCCTATTCAGGTGCAAGGATAACTTCTTCTCTTACTTTAAATGCAGCCAAGGTCTATTCAGCTCAGCTCTGGGTCATCCAGGAAGTGCCAGGCACACATCAACCCCCCACTGGCTGTCTACAGTGAATTCACATCCCCAACCCCTGTTACTACAAATCCAGACAATCAATACACAACCAGGCAGAGGCACACAGACTGATTAGACAAGAAAATGCCTACTTTCTAAAAGTGGCATTTTCAAACACACAATTTAAAAAACATCTTTACTAAAAGACATGTTATTACATTCTGAGTTCAGAGAGCCTAAATGTTATTCTCTACCTTGTCCCAATGGGACGTTATACTTTTAGCATTGTTACAAAGTACCTCCCATGTTATCCAAAGGGGAACATAGCCTTTCAGTAGTGAAAAACGAAATACACTGTTTTTCACTACCAAAACATGTAGCACACACCAGTACATGTCCTACCTTTCACATACACTACACCCTGCCCATGGGGGCACCTAGGGCCTACCTCAGGAGTGTCTTACATGTAAGGAAATGGAAGGTTAGGGCCTGGCAAGCGGGTGCACTGGCCAGGTCCACATGGCAGTTTAAAACTGTGGGCTGATACTGAGTTATATTTGCAGGGCTACTTATGTGGGTTGCACAATCAGTGCTACAGGCCCACCAGTAGCATTTGATTTATAGGCCCGGGCACACTCAGTGCACCTTACTAGGGACTTACCAGTAAACAAAATGGGCCAATCACGGAGCACTGGCACTTTGAAACTGATCAGTAAGCAAGCAAAAACAAAATCCACCACAGCATAAAAAATGAAGGAGGTAGATGCAAAAAGTCAGGGGAAACCATGACAAGGATGCCTCGTCTAACAAACTCTAAAGTACTTGAGTGACTGGTATTTTGAAAATATGTTGTTAGTCCTTCTTAGAGGAATGGCGGTCTTTTTCAATGTTGGTGCACTCACAATTTGATCACTGACCTATAGGGTAAGAGCTGTGGGTCATAGGTTAATTTGGTAAAGTAAATGTGTTAGGCAATTAATTGGAACATTACTGTTGCATCTGTGAACAATCCTGCTATATGGTTTTGCTGGAGGGCTAAATGGTTTTTCTGAGGAGGGGATTTTCCTATCTGAATTGGATGGAGGTGATATACATTTCAATGGTATTGGTGAGGTTTTTAAACTAATTTTAGTAAGCATTAAAAATGTTGGGCCGATCGGGGAGTTTTAAACTAATTTTAATGTAAATCATTTTTATGGGTTTATCCCACCTCTCCTTGCTACAGCAGCGACAGTATTTTCTCTTAAGGCTGTTCAGTTCAGAGCACAATGTTTCAGCAGGTGCTGAGGTGCCCTTTTGACCTATTCGGGCTCAATGTGATTGTGAGGAGAGACAGATATTTACTTTTTAGGTTATACATTTCTGTTGACATGTGCCTGCCCCTTAGGTCTTTGCATTTGATTTAGGTTTCTTCAATTTGGTCAAATTTTCATGTCCGGGCCATTTTCTGGAAGGGTTGGGGACCTTTGGGCTCTTTTGTGTGGGTCCCGGCAGGCTGTTCCCTGTTCTGCAGCATTCTGTTAAA
Organism: Lissotriton helveticus; assembly: GCF_964261635.1. NCBI lineage: Eukaryota > Metazoa > Chordata > Amphibia > Caudata > Salamandridae > Lissotriton > Lissotriton helveticus. The sequence goes on from NC_136069.1 coordinate 755,321,360, forward strand.
GGACCCTGGAGGTGGCTGAGACTTGTAAAACCCACCTAAAGTTGGATTTGGGTGACTGACCCTGGGTGGCTACTTTCATTCAACATGGGGGCTGTCCTGCTTTGCCTTCCCCCCAGGGGCCCAGCCAACCAACCCCGCACGATCATCATGGCATGGTTGTTCTGAAGATTGGGTATGGCAGATACTGTTGTGTAGCTCCTACTAATCCGTAGGATCTGCACATTGTTTGGACAACATAATCTAAGGTGCCTAGACTGGTTCCAGACTTCCCCGCAGGACATGTTGGCCTGAAGACCGGTTAGCTCACAGTGCCGCCATGAGCCCCCCAACCTTACAAGGGAGCGAATGGACCCTGGCAACCTCTGAACATGGCAACCCTGATCACTCAGGGACCATGGAAACAGTACAGAATCTTTTGCCCAGCCACTCGTGCTTGCTTTGTCTCAGAGAATAATACAGAATATAGAGTGGGACATTTTCAATATATTTATTGAACCTACATTATTCTTGTATAAAATACATATGCTGCAATGATTAGAAGACAGAAGCAAATAAAGGACATTATGAGCACCAAAAGAGTGAACAGTATATACATTTCTACCATGGTGCTGAAGCAATAAATATATGCAGGCATGTATACAAAATGGTAAACTAACATACTGTTATGATGCGGACCCTACACTAAGTGTACCCAAAGTGTGTATGGGTGTAGAGCCAAGAATCCCCGAAGGGACGAGCAAACCCCATTACATGATAGGAGAGAGTGAAGGACCCCCGTCTTGGTCTCAAGTTGGACACCCTTCATGGAATGTCAGACCAGTGTGTGTTGATTTCTCACCATGCAAAGACCTTCAGTGCCTCTTCTACCACTCTATCAGGATCTCTATTATTTATAATTAAAAAAAAACTTTGTGATGTGTGCATTATATTAGTGATGTTAAAGATATGTAGATAACGCTGTTGCATCATGGATGAAGATAAGACGACTTTGGTACCTAGTGCGTAGAGAGGCCTAATGTATGATGGTCAAGGAATCGTGATAATGTTGTACGAAGCTCAATGTGTAAACAAAGTTGTGTCAGAGAAACGAATCCAACATTGTGTGCATGCAAATGTGTGCAAAAGTTCACAGCAGAAATTGTATTTTCTAGGACGATGTAAGAAATAAGGTGCTTCGCTACATGGGCCTAACTCAGGAATGTAACAGTCACTCCTCATCCTAAGGGTAGATATATACAAGCTATCTAAAAAGCCAGCATATCATAAAATGGAATAGAAAGTAAAAACTATTCTTAACAATGTCTAAAAAAAGCTTCCCTTTAACATATTCACAAAAGCCTTAAAGTGATTATACTGTGTGAAATCCTAAACACTCTGAAAGCCATGGTCCCTAGAAAACAAAAACAGATGAAGTTTGTTTATAATAAACAAGCCGAATTATTCCCACATGGAAAATGCCAATTATTTTATGTGTTCCGAGAGGCAGACACAACATTGCTGTTGTCCACAATCGCAGATGACGATCTCAGAGACGCACCTCCAAGCAGATATATGAAGCAAAGGTGATTTCATTCAGCTACCACAGCAGCCGCTGAGGGAGGGACTGCATCCTCTATGCATAATGTAGAGCCGTTGACCTAGTCACTGGGAGCCGAAGCATCCCAGTGGGGCTCAAGAAACGCATGTATCAGAAATGGAAAACACGGGGACAACAATACCCATGGGACCTTAACGGGTCCAGTAGTATATCAATGTCCAGTGGTGCAACCAATTGTGATCCTAGGCATAAGTCCAATACACATTTATGGCTGCAAAGCAGGCAATAGAATATACGTTGTATTTAGTTAAGCCAAACAGGGCTGAAGGACAAGAACCAGTGCTCATCCAGTTCTCGAAGGCTAAGTGTGCCAAACATGAGAACCCTGTGCTCACGGAATCATAGCACAAGCAGTGCTGTCTCCATTCCAAATCGAACTGGGATGTCCATTGCGGAGCAAAAAATTAAAATCAGGATTTCCAGCAAAAGTAGCAGGACAAGAAGGAGCTCTCCAAAAACGCTTCCCAGCATGGAATAACACCAAAGATTGTCTGAAAGGTGCCAACCAGTCCAGAGTGGATACATTTAAAAAAGTGCACTATTCCTTTAGTAACCGAAATGTTAAAGATACGATGGACTAGCTCCCCAAAATGCAGAGGGAAGTTGGTGTGGAGTAGTGTCTGTGTCTCACTCAAGGACCTTGTGTCAGGGCTGGACAAATCCAGTCACGACCTGCTCAAGCACATCTCCTTGCTAGGCTTAGGTATAAAGGATTGCTTGATTACCCATTTGGAAAGCACCATTGTTGCATTTCACAGAGGCTCTTATAGTTGCTGTTTAAACTGATCCATATGTCTCCGTGTCTGGATTCTAAGTTGGCGGCTGCCGAGACTGGTCTGAACAGTCACAGGTCTAGTGTTTGCAATCTAGGGAAGTGTTACTGCAATCGCACTTCGCACTATGCGCTAAGCGCACTTCAACTGAGGAGAAGCAGCGTTTTGTATCACCCATGCTTGTGACTGAAAATTATTCAAGGGAGTAGCGATTTTCTCCGTTTTCACTCCGCCTGTCAATTCTGCTATTTTTTTCACTAAGTATCCTGTTTTGGGAAGGTCTAGCGCCTTCCATAAAAAACGTTATTTGTAGCACAGCTGATTCTGAAGTTTCTGAGTTGTTCAGCTTAGTACTCCATCCGTTCATTTATGTAGGTTAAAGAGTGAAAGTTGAGATTGAGGTTGAAGAGGGAAAGTTGAAGTAAGTCACAACTATTTTTATTGAACGGAAACCTTTTTCAAATATTCCACTTTCCTTCCTTCATTCCGTTTTTTGTGAAAGGATTTTTGAAGGCTATAGTTATTTGTTACTCTGGAAATAAGAGACAATTTAATTACTCTGATATTTTGTACAACGTTAAATTCTGGAGCCATGTACAGAACTACACCTCTAGGAACAGACTACCTTTCAGTATAAGAACAACAATAATTACAATTGAAATAATATCTGTAGATATAAATATATATATATATATATATATATTCACTGAAAAAACCATAGGTTATAGACCATATATAGTTAGGAATTAGCATTTACAAAACCTTGAAAATTCACTGAAAAAACCATAGGTTATAGACCATATATAGTTAGGAATTAGCATTTAAAAAACCTTATTTTACTCACACAAAACCATTGAAATTCCATATATAGTTAGTTGTACTAACTATATATCGCGCACCCGCAATCCACTGCTGATCATGTCACATATTACATCATTCATGACATGGTCAGTGACATCACTGATGACATCACTGATGACATCTCAAATGACATCACTGATGACATCACTGATGACATCTCAAATGACATCACTGATGACATCACTGATGACATCTCAAATGACATCACTGATGACATCACTGATGACATCACTGATGACATCACTGATGACATCACTGATGACATCTCATTTGACATTACTGATCACATCACTGATGACATCATTCATGTGATAATACGATGAACCTCTTCAGACTCTAATATAACCTTAGATACACTCAGTGTAAACAGACACTCATAGACTGTCACTCATCCATGGAGTTACTCAGACACTTAGTCAGTCATGCAAAGAATCAATCACACCTCCATTTCCTCAACTATACAGTTATATACACCTTACTTATTCAAACATATACTAAAACATATTTACTCACTTATACAATCCTGGATACAAGTTCACAATGATCCATACAGCCACTCACACATTCACTGGCTCTTATGCACAGTTATTTATATATGTCAACTCTCACATGTACTGTATTTTACATATGTACTTACTTTGACATGTAGCACTGAGATATCCATTCACTCACCAATACACTCATGCACACAGTCACCTGCCCATACAGCTGTTTCCACATGCACTTTTGAACCCATACATCTAGTCAATCAACTGCTCACACATCTATGCAGAGAGTCATACACCTCCCAGCCACCCACACACACACTCAGTCTCCCATACAAATGCTTGGGCAACCAATCAATAACCCATATAGTTAATCATATAGCTACTGATCAACACATGCAGCAGTTTACAGAACAACAGACATAATGATGCACAAATTAAGACAGTTTAGTCACTAACCCATGCACTCAGTGAGACACATTTAATCAGTCACTCATACAGTCAGTCATGCCCCTACTAAATCCTTCATCAAGACACTTATACATCCACTCATTCTTCAATATGTAAGACATATTTTAACTTTACAGAATTATACAGTCACTGGATGTAGTCATCAGTGATGTCATCATTGATGTCATTTGAGATGGCATCAGTGATGTCTTCAGTGATGTCATTTGAGATGTCATCAGTGATGTCATCAGTGATGTCATTTGAGATGTCATCAGTGATGTCATCAGTGATGTCACTGACCATGTCATGAATGATGTAATATGTGACATGATCAGCAGTGGATTGCGGGTGCGCGATATATAGTTAGTACAACTAACTATATATGGAATTTCAATGGTTTTGTGTGAGTAAAATAAGGTTTTTTAAATGCTAATTCCTAACTATATATGGTCTATAACCTATGGTTTTTTCAGTGAATTTTCAAGGTTTTGTAAATGCTAATTCCTAACTATATATGGTCTATAACCTATGGTTTTTTCAGTGAATTTCATTGGTTTTTTAAAAGCTAATATCTGTAGCTGTAAAATGTATTCTTCTTTAAATCCAAAAATATATTTTATATGTTTATTAATAATTTTTTTTAATACTTTTTTTTTGTTCGCTCCCGGTTCGCGAACCGGGAAGCTTCCCGTTAGCTCATCTTGATGCCGCGACCCAGTCCGCGAACCGGTAAACGTTCCGTTAGCGCAACTGCCGCGTTAGAAAACAACATCGTGACGCGTCGCGTCCGCATGACGTTTCGCGTTGTCGCGTGATACGTCATATGACGTGCTACGTTAGCGTACCCGGAAGCGAACCGGTACGCGAAGCGAGGCGCGAAGCGCAGCTTCCCGGAAGCGAACCGGGACGCGGCGCAAAGCGCGTAACGTAAACACAGCAGGTCATGTGACTTGGTAATAACACTTTTTATTGGTTCATTTCACTTTTGGTTTCCTAATGATGTAAGACTAGGTCATGTGATCTAAAATTAACACTTTTCATTGGTTTAGAACTATTGTTTTTCCCAAATGATGAAAACCCCTCCTTCTTTCCTCACTCTGACTTTCATCTTTGTGAGAGAAAGACCCTTTGTTACCAGTGAGCAATGGCTTCTTTAGTAGCTTCAGCTGGTGCTTCCCCACCACCTCCACCACATCCAAGGAAGAGAGGACCACCTGCTGAAGTTATAATTCAGCAAGAAGAGGAAGAAGAGGAAGAGGAGGAAGAGCAGGAAGAGAGGCATTTTTTGCCTGAGGAGCCCAGGAGGTCTCACCTGAAAGAAAATTTTATTTGGCAATTTTTTAAATTTCCCAAAGGCCAGAAAAAAGTAAATGCAAGGTACGTAACTTGCCTTATATGTCAAGATAGACTGTCCAGAGGGACCGAGAAGAAATACAGTTACGGAAACTACACAATGCATCGCCATATGAGTAGGTGGCATCCTAACAACTACAGTGCTGCACAGTTACGTAACGAACAAGATAATCCCCCTATTATGGCCAGAAGATCTGTTGTACCGGAAGTGACGGGACCAGAGGGGAGGGAGATGGTGCCGAATATACAAATGAGATTCGGGGAAGTAAAGCAAGTCTGCGTACTTTGCAATGGGTTCATTTGCTACAGAGAAAGTAGCATCACTCTGATCAACAGAGCTATCGAGAATCATGTTTGTCCGAAACGCCCCAGACAATAAATTCTTTTTTTTTTGTTGCTCCTGTTGAGCCCTTTACAATGAATCGTTTTCGTTTCCCCCCCCCAAAAAAAAACCCCAAAAATATAAAACCGTTCAGAAAATACAAAAAAAGTAAAAAAATGTTCAGAAAAATAATAAAAAAAATATAAAACAACAAAAACAATAAAAAAAAGTTCTTTTCAGAACTACCTCCCCGTTATAAAAAAATTGGTAGAATATTTGGAACTCTGCCAACCTCTATTTCTCTTGGTTCGCTTCCCGGTTCGCTCGCCGGTACGCGAACCGGGAGCGAACCAAAATTTTTTTTTTTTTAAAAAGAACAGTAAGTATAAGGGAAGGAAACAGACAGTTATGTTAAAAGAAAGACAGCTATAGGGGAGTAAACTAGAGATACTGTTACCTGCAATCCACTGCTGATGATGTCACATATTACATCATTCATGACATGGTCAGTGACATCATCAGCAGAGGATTGCGGGTAACAGTATCCCTAGTTTACTCCCTATACCTGTCTTTCTTTTAACATAACTGTCTGTTTCCTTCCCTTATACTTACTGTTCTTTTTAAAAAAAAAAAATTTGATCAGTCAGAAACAGTGACAGTAATAGAGACAGAGTGAGTGACCAAGAGTGAAGAAGTATGAGAAGAGAAGGACTAAGAAAAATAGTGGAAGGAGTAGAGTAATTAAGTAATAGAGAAAGGAATGAGGGAAGTAGCAAAGGCAGGAAAGTGATGCTTAAAGAAATGAAGCAATGGAACTAATAGAAGTTAAATGTGATAGAAATATAACGAAAAGAGTACAAAACATTTACCTTATAATTGTCGTTAAGTTAGTCATTTGTTATTTTTATACTTTCAATCTGTGAAAGAGAGAACAAACATTTGAAAAATATTAAAACATGTTTTTAATAAATTAGAAAAGACAAGGGAAAAGATAGAAGGACAAACAGTTTTTCAACAACTTTGACACTTACAGAAGCCTCTGCTTCTCCATGCCTCTACACAGTCCTAAAAATATACATTTTAAACTAACAGTATCTTGATGCAGATGAAGTGAGTCCTATCTTGCAACATGGTGCATCTTTTGCATGACTGCTGCATCGGTTTCATGTGGCAGTGTTTTTTTACAGCATGACACATCTGCCTAGATGCATCATTTTATAATGTTGTCGCCTCATAGCAAATCTTTTCAACCGCCACTGCGTCACAAAAGTGACGCACAGTGGCGCAAAAGAGGCATACACCTATCATAAATCTGTCCCTAACATGTTAAATGATTGATTCAGGATGACAATAAGGTGTGGCCTATCCAGAGGTTTGTTTGAGGTGAGGCCTACTCAGGGTTGCAGATCAAATTTACATTTGTTGAAGAATACAGAGGAGATAATACATGTGAAGGCCTACTAATGAAGTAAGTCATGTCCACTTCACTCTTGAACAAAGGCCAGACCTCTTCTGTGTCCGTGGACAGACCTAAACTTCATCTGCACAATGTCATTCGTAAACTTAGGAAACACAGGTGATGTAATTGAAAAATGAGGAGTTTATTTTCCTCATTTCACAATCACATCACCTGTGTTGCCTTTGCTTAGGTATCTTATAGTGCAGATGGAGTCTAGCATATCAAACAGTACACAGAAGTTGAGCAGTGTATACAACAATTTTGACACTTAGAAAAGCTTCAGCTTCTGCATGCCCCCTACACAGTGCTAATTATATACATTTTAAACTGATGGTATCTTGCTGGAGATGAACTGAAACCTATCTTGCAACATGGTGCATCTTTTACACAAAAGTGACACACAGCGGAGCAAAAGAGGCGCACAGCCATCATAAATCTGACCCTAACATTTTAAATCATTGTTTCAAGATGCCGATAAGCTGTAACCTATTCACAGATTTGTTTCAGGTAAGTCCTACTCAGAGTTGCAGATGAAATTTAGGTTTGTTGAAGAATACAGAGGAGAAAATACATGTGCAGGCCTACCAACCAAGTGTGTCATGTCCACTGCACTCTTGAACAAATGTCAGACCTCCTCTGTCTCCAGGAACAGGCCTACACCTCATCTACACAATGTGATGTGTAATGTTAGGAAACACAGGTAATATAATTGAAAAACGTGCAATTTTTTTTGCTCATTCCACAATCATATCACCTGTGTTTCCTTTGCTTAGGTATCTCATTGTGGAAATGTAGTCTATCATATGAAAGACTACGTAGAATATGAGCACTGTATGCAACAACTTTGACACTTACAGAAGCCTCACCTTCTCCATGCCTCCTACACAGTTCTACATGTACATCATAAATGCAAACAGTACAGAATTAATTATACATGTTAAATGGTTTATTTTTGCTGTTCTCAGAATGTATCAAATTTCACTAAAAACAGTGACTTGAAGGTATTCATCATATAACAGCGGGGAAAAAAAAACACAATCAAAATGATTGTGTTTAAAAAACCCATACAACATAACAAATCAGAATTCAGAACTCCTTAAAGTTAACTTACTTTCCATGACGTCGAAGGATGTCCTATGAACAGCTTACACTCTGTTGTGCTGTTATTACTTTCAGCCCGCCACTTTCTGAAAGAAAACTTCCATCGTTTTGAAAAATATGTTACATACAATAAATGACTTCTCGCTCTCTACCACACGTTTCCACAAGGCCAAATCGTGTCAGAGCCATTTATAACTCTTGGAATTCTTGTAAGCCAATCCCGTCATGTTGTATTTCCGCAACTTTCAGAATTAAAATTTTGAAGATCATTTTCACAATCCTGGATTACTAATATCTTCCCCTTCTTGCTCAGTCATGTTCTACATTTCCTATGACACTGATACTGCTTACTATGAAGCAGACTTACACTATCTCTATGACTACTACAATTATTTAATTCTCTACATCACTTTTAATCACAAAGCAATGTAAAACAGTAGACAGCATTGCAGACTTACATTCCCTCTACTCCATGTTTTGATTGGCTGCTTCAATTTGCTTATAAAAAGAAACAGTTTTTCTGAATTCATTCAAAGTGCAGTTATTTCTCCATGACGTCCAGTGTTATGGTAAGAAGTTATGTCTCTGTACTACACTTATCCTCAAGGCCAAATCGTGTAGGAGCCATTAGAACTTCTTGAAATTCCTCAGAGCACATCCCGAGATTCTTTCCCTAAAATTTTGGTTTTAAAAACACCAGGTAAGAGTTTTTAAGGTCATACGGCAATTTTTTTGTGAAAATTAAAACAGAATCAATGCAGAATGACCAGCCATTTCTAGACTTTAAATAAGCTGTGTAATGTCCTGATGTTATTGAAGGACCGTCATGATATATAATTGCTGCAGTTACAAAAGTCCTTCCTGATATTGACAACTGTGAAGCCACAAAATGTTTAATTAAAGTTGTCAATTTTGTTCCATCAGGCCTACATCGTTGGAACATTAAAATAACATACTGGCCATATGTTCGTATAAATAATGTGGACATCATTTCAGATTTACATTGGCTACACTCCATGTTGTGATCAGCTGCTTTTACTAGTTTATTAAAAGAGACTGATTTACTGTCTGGCAAAGTTAAATATATAAATCTTTCTGAGTCTACACTAGTAGTACTTGATACCCTACAGTTCTCGCAGTCATGCTGCCATTGATAAGAAAGCCCAAACAGGTGATCTACATCTACACCTTCAGCATGCAATACATCAAGCATATACATTAAAAACTCCTGACAATCTTGCTGAATATTTTGAGAGAATTGTGTTTGGCCTGAACATCTGTCTAACAGATTTCGAATTTCAGACACACTTTCTATTTTTGTTCTATCAGTGCTACATTTCTCTAACACAGAATTTAACAAACTGCAAAATCTTTGATCAGAATTGACCACAATCTCTTCTTTTACATTTTCTAGAGAAAACAAAACATTAACCACTACATTAGCAAAGCAGTTGACACCAGAACTGTTTTCAAATTGAAAACCAACAACATCTTCAACAGAATCCTTTTTGTTTCTGCTTATAATTTCAGGTTCATCGACTTTTCGTCTTTTTGCTACAACCTTCCCAGTATTGGTCACATTTCTTCGTTTCCGGCCTACCACACGTTTCTCAAACAAAGGATATTGAGGCAAATGTGGCGCATACTCTCTTCTTAACCTATTGTATTCCTTAACACAATCTAGATCCGCACAAATGTTTGTGACATCACACTCAATCAAGTACAATCCCGATAAAGTTCTAACTCGTGACAATGCCACATATGCCATACCCTCCTTGAACACAGAACTGCCAATATTCACCAATGCACTGTCTACACTTAAACCTTGCGATTTATGGATTGTCACCGCATATGCCAAGCAAACAGGAAACTGCTTACGGCGAACATATAAGTCTTTTACAAGCAAAAATCTAGCAGAACAACGACCAATTAGCTGTACTTCCTCAATGCCATCAAATTAAATTTTTAAAAATTCAATTCCATCTCTATTTCTGTATTTTACAAAATCAACAACATTACCCATTGATCCATTTACCAGACCTCTTTCAACATGTAAATTCCTTCTTAAAATTATACGGCAGTTCAAGCACACATTCAGAGTCTTTTCAAAACCTGCAGTTTTAGATATAGTCTTCTCTAATGAATCCAATTTTGTTTTCAAATTCTCAGACAAAATAATTGTTGATCCCATATGCTCTACTCTGTCAATAGCTTCCAGTTCCACAATCTCTTGCTTTTCTAAATGCAACATTTTGTTGTTGAATTTGGCACATTCTGCAAGAGTTGGCATCAAACATATTCCAGATTTCTTCTCAGTAATTTTCTGAAAAATATTCTCAGGCACAACATCTTGTTCTGGATATAAATTTGACAGTAATCGTGCATGTAAAGCTTCTTTCCCATGCTCGGTCACTTTTCCAATTCTAACATCTTGTAGAATAGTCTTGTAAACTTCATCCTTCGCCTGACGCATATTTTCATGCAGTTCAGCATAATTGAAGTTTAACCATATATTGACTTGGCCAATGCTCCCTAGGCACTTCCTGGTATCTTCATGCGTGAGCATTTTGAACACAGGTTGCCCTTTCACTGGTGTCAGCTGCAGAAGATCTCCGAAAACAATGATGTGTTTGCCACCAAATAACACATCATACTCTGTTTTGAGAACTTCTTGCATTCTCAAATGCACAAAGGCAAGCATGACATTGGAAACCATGCTTACTTCGTCAATGATAAGAAGTTTCATTTTCCTCAAGATTCTTGAAACTTCACAACAAGCATCTCCATATAGCTTGTGATATTGTAATTTGTTGTCATGCTCCACTGGCAGCATCAGTAAACAATGTAAAGTAATCCCTTTAATGTTATGTGCTGCCAGTCCAGTTGGAGCGGTGACAACACAAGACAGCGATGACTCAGTCCTTTCCTGCAAATAACATGAAATTGCTTTAATAAGGAAACTTTTTCCAGTTCCCGCTTCTCCACTCACGTACAGTCGGACAGGCTTCAACGACGTACATGAGCACTCTTTCTTGTCATGACTTAATCCATGATCAATTTGCATGGTAACTTCGTCATATATTTTCCTCTGCTCAACGTTGAGTTGTCTTTCCAACTCTTCTAAGTTAACCGCATCCTCCTGAGCATGTGCCATGGCTCTTTCCACTTCATTCATAGCAGTGGCAGCTTCATTTTCGATAACAGGTCCTCCTAGTGGATCCTGACTCAATGAAGCAGAACTCTGACTGTCCTGAGAACTGTCTCTGGCAATCTCGGCTGCAATCGTTGCTTCCTGCTCAATTTCCGCATTCAACATTTCTACATATTTGGGAAAAGCAGGACATTCTATGGTCTCCTTGGCAGCATTGAAAGAGTCTTCGTAACAGAGGAAATCTCCAAGCAGTTCCTCTTCTGCACGCCAAGGCTTGAAAAGTTGCAAAAGTGCTAAATAGAAAAACTCCTTTTTTTCAGGAGATTCGCCACTCAATTTTCGATGGTTTACCAAGTGGCATTTTCTTTGCTTGACCAGACATCCCTCACTTCCTATTACAGCATACACTCCTTTCTCAGTATCTTCTTTGATGTTCCTCTTGAATATGTAATTTTGAAGAAACTCATACAGACAAACATTCTCGAGGTGACTGCTTCGATTTGGATAATATGTATCCAACATGTTGGTCTTCAAAATGTCGGTACTGTTTGGCTCCTTTTCCGCCAAATACTCAATTTCGCGCACAGGTTTCAGAACTCGATTACGCGTTGCAGCAAGACCAAGACTCGCCCAAACGATACTCCTGGACTTGGCATAGAGACTTGCTGAAGACAACCGGTCAGAGCATTCGTAAGCTCCGATTTCTCGATGCGACAACATCTTCAGACAGAAACTGTACAACTTCTTGCTGAGGCTCTTTTCATGGGAAATGTTCTCCCACATATCCTTCAATTCTGTCTTCTCTTTTTTGGTGATGTAAGATGTCACATACCGAGCCACAGCCATACAGTTATCAGCCACAAACTGTATATCCATGTTAGCATTCCACATGGACAAAATCACCGGGTTGTAGTCGTTGATGTACTTAGACTCTTCGTTCCTCTTCAAATTGTATGTGTTTTTAGGTGATTTCTTCATCACATTATGTCGCAGCGAAGACATCAAACTGTTTACTCTTCCTTTACAAATCACCGGTCGTGGAAAGCCGAAACGACATTTGGTGTAGAACTTGTCCTTGTTTCGGAATTTACGACGACAGTACTTTCCACATCGATGGCTTTGGAAACGTAGAACTTTTTCTCTTAGGCTTTTCTTCTCCTTTGCGTTTGGAACAGCACACGTAGAATACTGTTGTATGAAACTCATCACTGAGTCTTCTGGATCCGTTCCAAATTTAGGTGCATCCTTGATCCACAGCAACATATGTATATGAGGAGCACCTCTTGCTTGGTACTCCTTTCTCCAGAAGAAATCCAACACCTCTCCAAGAGGTGGATTCTTCTTATTCATGATGAAAGACATCATAGCTTCAAATCTATGATTGAAGTACCTGCATACATTGACTGGATCCAAAGAGCACAGTTCTCCGGGTGTCTTGAATTCGATGTTTTCAATGTTTCCATTTGCCTCTCGTAGAAATTCAAGTAAGTCTTCCCAGCCATACTCGGCACAGCTCAGAGTGAGGAACCATGTGGGAGTTCCTAAGTTCCTCAGCATACATTTTAAATCACCATGACGACGGTACCAGTACTCATTAGTACCACGCTGACACGCCATGAGATTAATCAGGTGAGAATCCAAAATACTGTCTTGGACATTGACTTTATCCATAAAGTCACTTGCCGAGATGTTTTGCATGTGTATACCACTTTTCAAGATGTGGTTCACTGCATATGACAGTCCAGACAGATCGCTTTCAAACAGGAGATGAAACAAATAGGGAATGCATTGTCGAAACCTACCAACTCCTGCATACAATCGTAAAGTCCGGTATTCAGAAGCAGGAATTTGATGAGGTCGCTCATCATATCTTCCTCCCTGACCTGTTGGAAAAAGCTGTGGGAAACACCGAGCTTCCAAACTTTCCTCCCAAACACTAATGGGACTCCCTTTGGCTTGTTTCATTTGAAACAACTCAATAGCATTCTCCATGACTTCCTTGGAATGCAAAGGATGAACACTATAATGTTCATATATTTCTTCACTAGTACAGGGTTCTACTTTCTCAATTTGATCAGCACACAAATCGCTATCCTCTTCCTCACTTACTTCCTCTTCTGCAACATATACATTCTTATAGTATTTATTATTTTTTTTCAAATACAATGTTGCCTTTTTAACTTTCCTAACATCCACTAAATCTTGCCATATTTTCTTATTCTTTGTCGGAACCCCATTAACTAAGATAACCAGAGGTTCCTCTTCCACTTTTTCTACTCCAATTGTGTTAATGTTTTTCTTCAAATCTAGAGGCAAATAAACAACTCTTCCCTTTAATCCTCTCTGTAAATCTGATGGAGGCAATTTCCCTGTCTTTGGCTCCATTCTTACAATAGCCTGAAAGGGATGGATACTTTGAATCAAAATAGATTCATAAGTATTTAAATCCTTCAATTCAGAAGGAATCTCAACCAATTCCAGATTATTATGAACTGCTCTAGCAGGCATCTGGTTTTGATTTAATTTGTTACAACAATAAGTACACATACGTTGATCCAATCCCAAATCAAAACAATTTTCTACCATCAAGTATGTTGTGAAATCCTTCCATTCACTATTATTTTCCCTTTCACTTTTTGCATATAAATCCACTAACTTAGTCTGATTCTTATAATAAGTGCGTCGACAACACACACAAGTGAAATTTGGCCTCTCACTTGATTTCACCTCAAACGTCGCAATTTCCCTCTGGAAATTATCTGTACTGGAAACCTGTACACTATCTTCCACATTACCCGCTTCTTCTTGGTCAATTTCAACATTCTCCTCTTTACTTCCAAAGTAACAAAACTCAATTTCTTCACACATATTCTTCACATCTATTTCAGAACCATGCAAAAGAGCAGCGCATAATTGTTTAAGCATAACTGCTGGACTCTTAGCATAATACAACATTCTAACTAATTTCCTCACTTTATTATGATGCACTGCTAGCATCCTGAAATGATGAAAAACACTCTAGCATACTCTCCTGGAAAGACAAGCCAGTGAATGACCATGCAAACCTGTCACTTCTCTCACTCTGCAAGGATCTAATTCTTGCAACAACTTCATTTTCTGTTTCAAACTTTTCTTATTAAATGACCGTACAAAATCACAAAGCAAATTGATGGAATCCTGTCGCACACTGCAAATACTACTACACTTCCAGGTGTACACAGGACCCTTAGGACGTCTTCCTAAAACCTCATTACCTAACACCTCTTCTATCTCTGTTGTCACAAGTTTTTCTTTTTCAACTGGACAACCATCTTTCACTTCATAAGCTCGACCACTGGTGTCAACTGCATGCACCAAATCATTATCCTGGAAATAACTCTCCTCATTAAAAAATGCCTCACAGCTTGAACTATGCATCCATTCTCCAGAAAAAACTTCACAAAAATTACTACGATTAACTATTCTCTTCCATCTACTATTTCTTTTGAAATCATAAATTGCCTTGTTTAGCTTCCTAATTCTATTGATTATCAAAATAAATAACTTACGTTTAATTTCAAATGCCTGATCAATAACTTTCTCAACTATTTTTTTTCTCTTATAAAAAACCACTTTCTGTTGACCTTTCTTAATATTTTTTAACAAATTGCCAATTATCCTGTTGCGGAACATTCGTTTACGAATGTCCCTAAACTGTTGTTTCCTTCTACTATCATGCACAGAGTTATCTCTTGCTCTAGCAGTAACATTTTTCATTGGCCTTTCCTTTCCGTTTGAATTGCTTCTCTTTTTCTGGACTGAAACATTTTCTGTAGTAATATTTTTTTTACTACAGATATTTCTTATGAATGTTTTTGTACTCTTACCCGGTGCTTTCTTGGTGACTTGACAAATCTTTTTGTTAGAGGACTGCTGCTTTTTTTCATTGACCTGCTGTCTTTGACGTTTTGCAGCCTTTCTCAGTCTTTCTTTGGTTGGCATGCTGAAATCTTGAAATGATCTGCAGTTGAATCTGTGGTAAAATATAATAAAAAATGTTATTAACCACTATTACCCAACAGTAAATCAATAACAGTAATCAAAAACTTAAAACACTACTTGACATTTTTACATAGAAGATTTTTTAGTGCTTGGCAAATTTAGAATACAGAAATAGCAGAAAAGAAATGGAATTTATATTCATTTTACCTGTGCTGTTTTATATGTGAATCTAATCTAATTTTATGAGCATATTTTAATATTTTATTGAAGACACTACACATAACCTGTTTTTGAAGGTGTCTTTATTTTTAAATTAAACGGTTTACATTTTTACTTTTTATTTATTATAAAATTTTAAAATAAATGTTTATAGTTCCATAGGCTCAAGCACGTCAGCTTCCCATCCTATGTCATACAATTCTGACAAATCTGCATCCTCATCACGTTCTTCTTCATCCTCAGGATTTAAATCATCCAAGGGATCAACATCCACTGATGTTTCAATTACGAGTTCAATGATGAGGTCGAAATCAACTGATTGCTGATTGTCGCTCATGTTGATGTTGTCTTTATCTTTAAAGAAAGATAACAACAATGAGATGTTGCAGAGTAAGAGACAAATCTCAGAGATTATAATAGTAAAATTGTTTAACAAGAGTAACATTTTGCAGCTATTATTTAGCCATGTCCAGCGATGCTGAGGAGGTGAAGCCTATGTCCAATTTATCAGTGAACAGGACTCATCTCTTCTTAACCTTGGATAAGCCTCACCGACTCTGTGTCCCCTTCACATACTTAAATATAAAGGGGCAGATTTATGTTAACTGGCACATCCCCAGGGATGCACCAGTTAACGTGCACCGCTGCTCTGCCACCCATGGTGTGCCGCATTTACAATCAGATAGGACAAAGCTGCGTCAAAACCCTGCACCTGCTTGAAGCAGGCATAGGTCTTGACGCAGCATTGTGGAGATAGGGCACCCCTGAGCCTTGCTGGAGCTGCATCGCACTTGCGATACAACCCCAGCAATGCGCCACCTTTACGGCACAGATGCGTCACGCATCTGTGCCGTTTTTGCCCCATGGTGCGCCGCATTGTAAATGCAGCACACCATGGGTGGCGGAACAGCGGCGCAGGATGACTGGCACATCCCTGGTGATGCGCCAGTCATCATAAATCTATCCCTAAGCTTCTTATCTTGTTAGAGATGAACCGCCATATGTATCATCAAACTATTTTGCATTTCCTAAATAGCGAATTTTAAGGAATAAATAGCGATTCTTTACCATTCCTAATTTGCGATGAGCAAATTGCTAATTGCAAATTACCCATTCATTTCCATGGGCCAGGAGGCCCATAGGAAAAGAAGGTGCAATTTGCATTTAGCAATTAGCTCATCGCAAATTAGGAATTTTTCCAAGGGTGCAGGGGTGTCTCAAGAACACCCTGCTGCACCCCTGAAAAAGAAATTTGGGGGCATATGGCGCACATAAGGGCATGTATGGGCGTCATATGGCACCTTTTGTTTTTTGGAAAAAAAGCTTTTTGAAAAGAATTCGCAAATTACCACCAACTAGAAGTTGGTGGTAATTTGCAAATCCTTAATGGCATTTTTTGCATATTTTTTGTTTGATACATTGCATTTAAGGAATCGCTAAATTTGCAAATCCTTAAGTGCAAACGCAAAATAAGGAATAGCAAATTTTGCTATTCCTTATTTTGCATCAAACTTGTTTGATACATACCATTTGTCTAATTAGCATTCGCAAAGGCCGAAATTCGCAGAATTTCGGCCTTTGCGAATGCTAATTAGCTTGATACATATGGCCCCAAGTGAGGCCTGTCTTGCAACATGGTGCATCTTTTGCATCACTGCTGCATCGGTTTCATGTGGCACGTTTTTTTTTACAGCATGACACATCTGCCTAAATGCATCAATTTGTAATTTTGTCGCCTCATAGCAAATCTTTTGCACCGCTGCTGCATCACAAAAGTGACGCACAGTGGCGCAAAAGAGGCATACACCTATCATAAATCTGTCCCTAGCATTTTAAATGATTAATTCAGGATGACGAAAAGGTGTGGCCTATCCAAAGGTTTGTTTAAGGTGAGGCCTACTCAGGATTGCAGATCAAAGTTACGCTTGATGAAGAATACAGAGGAGATAATACATGTAAAGGCCTACCAATGAAGTAAGTGATGTCCACTTCATTGCGCCAGTCATCATAAATCTATCCCTAAGCTTCTTATCTTGTTAGAGATGAACCGCCATATGTATCATCAAACTATTTTGCATTTCCTAAATAGCGAATTTTAAGGAATAAATAGCGATTCTTTACCATTCCTAATTTGCGATGAGCAAATTGCTAATTGCAAATTACCCATTCATTTCCATGGGCCAGGAGGCCCATAGGAATGAAGGTGCAATTTGCGATTAGCAATTAGCTCATCGCAAATTAGGAATTTTTCCAAGGGTGCAGGGGTGTCTCAAGAACACCCTGCTGCACCCCTGAAAAAGAAATTTGGGGGCATATGGCACACATAAATTTTAAAAACATTCCTTTACCTCAAAAATGATTTTCAAGTCATAATTTGAAAGCACTGCCCACGGGGAAATGACTTAAAATGTCCTTAAGACACATGAAAGTGTTTTTTTAAAGCCTTTGCAACTTTTTTGGGTCACTTTTAACATGGCTATGTAACTCAAACAGTCAAAATCTAAATTTACCATGCACAGGTGGGAGCATATTTACAAGGAATTTGCTCCACGGGGAAAGGTCTTTTAATTTAATATGAGAAAAATAACATCAGAGACACTGAAATGCCTTATAAAGAAGCATACACCATTATGTCCTTGTCATAAATTTTAAAACCATTCCTTTTCCCCAAAAACGATTTTCAAGTCATAATTTGAAAACACTCCACAAGGGGAATTGACTTAAAATGTCCTTAAGACACATGAAAGCGTTTTTTGATTGCCTTTGCAGCATGTTTGGGTCACTTTTAACATGGCTATGTAACGCAAACATTCAAAATCTAAATTTGCCATGCACAGGTGGGAGCATATTTACAAGCAATTTGCTCCACAGGGAAAGGTCTTACATTAAAATGGGAAAAATAACATCAGAGACACTCAATTGCCTTATAAAGAAGCATACACCATTATGTCCTTGTCATAAATTTTAAAACCATTCCTTTTCCTCAAAAACGATTTTCAAGTCATAAATTGAAAACACTCCACAGCTCCTATGCACAAAAAAACCCTGTCAGTACTAATACTTCACATTTTCTCCAATTACAATTTCTCAAAGAAACAAAATCTATTTGTAAAACACTTGAGACAAAGCAACATTTGAAAAACACAACTTTCTTCATAATTTTCTCCTTAAAGCACACTATTCTCTATCTAAATTAAAGAAATCTTTTCTCACCTTAGCAAATACTTTATGAGTTTCAAAACAGTCTCAGAAACACACCAATTTGTCTTCAGCAGAGCAAAAGGTATGCACTCCAGAGTCTGCAGCTATCAAAAGCACAGAAATGCTGTAATTCTTCACACATATCTCTCATGTCACCCAATCAAAACTCTTCCCTCACTTTTTTCAAATCAAAACCCTTCCCCCCTCTGCCCTCTCTGCCTTTTTTGCATAGCAACCACCTCTTGGAAGACCTCTGGTGTTTGCAAGTTCACACAACAATGTTTCAATTGAACTCTGAACTCTCAGTGCACCTGCATATCCAGTGCATTCTTTCATTTAATGATTTTTTCTTGACCACTCAGAATACATCTTTCAAAGAACTCATCCATGCACCCTAACTTTCTGTTTTCAGCAATCAAAATCCACCAATCACTGTTACTGCTTCATTAACACAGAAACTCCACAGTTTTTTTCATTTTAAACTCTTATTTTTTCAAGTGCCATTTCATTGCCACACTTCATCTGACTGCAGCAGAACCTCCTCTCACCATGTTTTCTGTCTGGATTGTTGGACATAGTTACATCTATTGGGCTCAGAGGTATGCTGAGAACAGAAATCTACCTAACCTCAATTTACAAGATGTGGAAATTAAGTGGTTTGGCCACAGAGGATTAAAATGTCACCAATTGATACCATTGGTGAAAACCTTTATGCATTTGCCAAAACCTGACCTGTTAATTGTGCACTGTGGAGGTAATGATTTGGGCACTTTGACTGGGGTAGGTCTGGACATGCTTTTAAAGGACACCTTTGAGCAATTGATGGCACTTTTTCCTCAAACTGCCTTGGTATATTCAAATATATGCCAAAGACAGAAATGGAGGTGGTCAAACCAATTTTGTCCACAAATTGAGAAGTCGAGGAAGCATGTAAACAAATCTGTTTCAGCTTACATGAGAGACCATGGAATGGGCTCCATGTACAACAATAACTTGCGTTACTACATGCAACATATCTACAGAGGAGATGGAGTTCACTTCTCAGATGAGGGCAACAGAGTTTTCATTCTGAATTTAAGACTGTGCATTGGTACCTACTTATAAGTACCTAAATGTACCATAAACCCAAAAGCTCTTCTCAGAGCTACCCTACATCTGATCACTCACAATTATTATTTTTCTCTAACTTTTTTCACTAATTTTCAACAAAGTACGCTCCCCGGGGCGCTACCCGGTACGCGAACCGGAAGCTAACCTCGCGAAATATTTAAAAAAAATGTTTTTTTTCGCACATATAAGCCTCCTCAGCCACCCTCAGAAAACCTAGGGGGTCAAGATAAGTCTACCATGCCCCCTTCTACCCATTCTGAACATTATTTGCCCTCCATCTTGTATCTTAAGTCGACCGAAACACAAAATGGTGGACTCCCGTAACGCTTCAGGTTCGCGTACCGGGGCGCTCGCCAGTTCGCGTACCGGGGCGCTCCCCGGGAAGCGCACCATGAAAAAAGGTGGGAAAGTAATTTACAGAAAAACGACTGGAGACACTCTCACCAAATATAGATTAGCTCATACTACATACCAATCCCTATCATTTTCACAAATTTGATTGAAATTCCATTTAGCCATTTAGCCTGTAGACCTCTCTAAATACCGTGAGGTAAATTACTTCTCAAAACACATCTGAAGTGTTGGAATTGACAACCAATGAAAATGTTACTTTCATTTTCTACTTTTATTACCTGACATTTGATTGGTTATATACCTGAATATATATAAAGGAAGAGAAGGAAACACAGCCATTTTGACTACTACTTCCTGGTGTACATTTCAATTGGATTTTCACTAATCACTTCAACTTCTTTGTAAAGGTAAGTTGTTATTTTTAAAACTGAAGTATATTGTGCACCAAAAGTTAATATGGTAAACTTTTTCTGATAGTTATATACTATCCCTCTGTAGTAGTTATAGATTTAGATAGACTTCTCTGTTATAGTTATGGATGGAGTTAGGTTTCTCTTGTATAATTATGAAATTACTTACGTTAAATCACATACACTTTTTTATATTCCTACTTTCACTCTGATACTATACACTGCCCAAAGATAAATTCACTGATAAAAACTGCCTATCTAAAATTAATCCCAACACTGCCCTATCTCTACTAATATATATATTTTTTTCCAAATTTCAGGCAACATGGAAGGCGAACACAAAGTTTCATTTCAAATTGTCCTGCAAGAGAGCAGCCAAGAAATAATTGATCCAAATTATATAGAATTTATGGATGAAACTTGGGACCAAGAACTACTGCAATGTGTGCAAGCAGTAGATGATCTCCTTCAAAATGAGGACATTTTACACCCTCAGAGATTACAAACTATGTTCAATGAAAATAATGACATTTCAGACAGTGAAATGTTAGAAAGTTTATTACATTTTGAAACACAATCACAATAATAAATAATTGCTTAAAAAATAAAGAAATTAAAAAATAATCAACAAAACCAACAATCAATTAACATACAGTATTTGAAAAGTCTATCATTCTTTTTTCCTTATAGTACGCTCCCCAGAACGCTTCCCGGTTCGCGGACCGGGCGCTGCCCACGCAAAAAAAACATTTTTTTTTTTTTTTACCCCTGCGGGGCCCTTTTAAAGCCTCCATATCAAACCTAGGGGGTCAGGGAGGATCTACTATGCCCCCTTATGGTCATTTCCCCCTTTGTTTTGGCCTCCTCTTGTCTCTCGATCCTACCGAGAGACAAGATGGCGGCCGCTCCGGACTGTTTAGAATGTTGACAGACACCGGAGAGCCAATCAGCTTCGCTTCGCGAAGTTCCGTTACGCGTAAAGTACGCCAACCGGAGCGCTGCCCAGAGCGCGCTTACAGATATATATCTTTTTTTGAACGTTAATTTCTCAAAATCCACTGGAGCACATATATTGAGACCTAGCAAAGGCACATCGGGCTAACAGTCCCTACAATTTTGCCAAGTTTCGTGCAAATCCATTCAGCCGTTCGGGCTAAAAGTGAGGCCAACCGCCCTATGGAAATTAACATCGGAAAAACACGTTTTGGGACCCCCCTTTTTTCTCGGCCCCCCCTTGACGAACCTCCCCCAAATTTTCAGGGGCTGCTCAGAAACAAAATGTTCCATTTTCCTGAAAATTTCAGCCAATTCCGTCCACAAACGCCAAAGTTATTAGACATAGAATTTTCAAAAATCCCATAGAGAAAAAATCCTAACTATAAATACCTACTAGGGACCGCCATCCTAATGAGCCCCATAGTTAGGAATTAGAATTTACAAAACCTTGAAAATTCACTGAAAAAACCATAGGTTATAGACCATATATAGTTAGGAATTAGCATTTACAAAACCTTATTTTACTCACACAAAACCATTGAAATTCGCATATATAGTTAGTTGCACTAACTATATATCGCGCACCCGCAATCCACTGCTGATCATGTCACATATTACATCATTCATGACATGGTCAGTGACATCACTGATGACATCACTGATGACATCTCAAATGAGATGAATTTTGTGAATTTTCAAGGTTTTGTAAATGCTAATTCCTAACTATGGGGCTCATTAGGATGGCGGACGGAAGAGCCACCGCGGCCCTGGAGTAGGCGGAAAAAGCCTTTTCCGTGTCCGCCTGCCGCGGATACTCCGTCCGCCATATCAGGATAGGAAAACGTGTCAAATTTCCGTCCGCGACGGAAAAGCACGCACCGCCGCCGAACTACACACGACCACGTGGCGGACGGAACACATCCGGAGGCCCCGCCGTACGTACTGACGTCTAAGACCGTCCCCCAAATCAAGATGGCGGAAAATACACATAAAACCGCAGCGGAAAAACAACCTGTCTGAACACGGCGGAATCCCCACAGTGAACATAGGTGACATAGCAGAGATACCCACCGCAAGCTGACCACCACCATGGACCCAGCGCTACACGCTTTCCCGATGCTCTTCGCGATCCACCACGTCCTAGTCATGGCCCACTATGGACGACGACGCAGGTAAGGCACAAACCATTGGCTGCCTGGAGGGGAATACCAGCAAGGGACGTGACGTAGGGAGGGGGAGTGTCATGTTACCGAAACCACTGATGAGAAGCAAATACGAATACACATTTGTAGTACGCAAGCAGGAATGACAACGACAGACCACGAGACTTGATAGACTACCTTTATTGTACAAAATAGGGGTATAATCACAGTGTATGCGTGAGCATGGGCAAAGTGGGCACCAGAGCAGCTACATCATTGGCAGTTAACGAGAGGGCAGAATGCAGTATCAGAGCATCAACAGGGCATTGTGGAGTACAGAGCAGGTACATCATAGGCAGTAAACGAGAGGGCAGAATGCAGTATCAGAGCATCAACAGGGCATTGTGGAGTACAGAGCAGGTACATCATTGGCAGTTAACGAGAGGGCAGAATGCAGTATCAGAGCATCAACAGGGCATTGTGCAGTACAGAGCAGGTACATCATTGGCAGTAAACGAGAGGGCAGAATGCAGTATCAGAGCATCAACAGGGCATTGTGGAGTACAGAGCAGGTCCATCAGAGGCAGCACGTGAGAGGGGCAAAGTGCATCAACAGTCCATTGCACAGAACATGTCCATCAGAGGCAGCACGTGAGAGGGGCTAAGTGCATCAACAGTCCATTGCACAGAACATGTCCATCAGAGGCAGCACGTGAGAGGGGCAAAGTGCATCAACAGTCCATTGCACAGAACATGTCCATCAGAGGCAGCACGTGAGAGGGGCAAAGTGCATCAACAGTCCATTGCACAGAACATGTCCATCAGAGGCAGCACGTGAGAGGGGCTAAGTGCATCAACAGTCCATTGCACATAACATGTCCATCAGAGGCAGCACGTGAGAGGGGCAAAGTGCATCAACAGTCCATTGCACAGAACATGTCCATCAGAGGCAGCACGTGAGAGGGGCAAAGTGCATCAACAGTCCATTGCACAGAACATGTCCATCAGAGGCAGCACGTGAGAGGGGCTAAGTGCATCAACAGTCCATTGCACATAACATGTCCATCAGAGGCAGCACGTGAGAGGGGCTAAGTGCACCAACAGTCCATGGCAAGGCACAGGTCCATCATAGGCAGCACATGAGAGGGCATACAGCAGCATGTGAACAGCAACAGGGCAGTGTGGACACCAGAGCAGGTACATCAGAGGCAGTACATCACAGGGCATAGATCAGCATGAGAACAGCAACAGGGCAGTGTGGACACCAGAGCAGGTACATCAGAGGCAGTACATCACAGGGCATAGATCAGCATGAGAACAGCAACAGGGCAGTGTGGACACCAGAGCAGGTACATCAGAGGCAGTACATCACAGGGCATAGATCAGCATGAGAACAGCAACAGGGCAGTGTGGACACCAGAGCAGGTACATCAGAGGCAGTACATCACAGGGCATAGATCAGCATGAGAACAGCAACAGGGCAGTGTGGACACCAGAGCAGGTACATCAGAGGCAGTACATCACAGGGCATAGATCAGCATGAGAACAGCAACAGGGCAGTTTGGACACCAGAGCAGGTACATCAGAGGCAGTACATCACAGGGCATACAGCAGTATCTGAGGCACCACAAGTACGAATCACCAACAACCCGTAACAAGGTCCACAGCAGTGGAAGACTGTGTACAATGGACAATTCACACACCATGTCCAATTACATGTGAGTGAAGACAACAGCACCTTACATCACACTATCAGGTGGATTGCGTGAAGTTCCCGCATCGAACAGACTGCCAGCACCTGAAACAGGAGTGTGAGACACAGCCACAGCCCGAGTGACCGACACATGGGCCACAGACCCAGACAGACTGCCAGCACCTGAAACAGGAGTGTGAGACACAGCCACAGCCCGAGTGACCGACACATGGGCCACAGACCCAGACAGACTGCCAGCACCTGAAACAGGAGTGTGAGACACAGCCACAGCCCGAGTGACCGACACATGGGCCACAGACCCAGACAGACTGCCAGCACCTGAAACAGGAGTGTGAGACACAGCCACAGCCCGAGTGACCGACACATGGGCCACAGACCCAGACAGACTGCCAGCACCTGAAACAGGAGTGTGAGACACAGCCACAGCCCGAGTGACCGAGACATGGGCCACAGACCCAGACAGACTGCCAGCACCTGAAACAGGAGTGTGGGACACAGCCACAGCCCGAGTGACCGACACATGGGCCACAGACCCAGACAGACTGCCAGCACCTGAAACAGGAGTGTGAGACACAGCCACAGCCCGAGTGACCGACACATGGGCCACAGACCCAGACAGACTGCCAGCACCTGAAACAGGATGAGGCACAACTGATACAGTGCCACTACATGATGCATGACAGCAAACAACAGACACAGTGCCACTACCTGACACATGCGAGTCAACTGCAGCGGCGCCACTGGGACCACTGAAATGATGAGCCACAGGGCTGTATGGGCCAGGAGGCAGGGTGGCTCTGGGAGCGGGGGATAGTTGCAATTGGCCGACATCGGGTTGGGCATGTGTCAATGGTGTGTGTTTCCGTTTCTTGGTGACATGTGACTGCACCCTGGACAGGACAGGACTGGCAAGTGGGCCTGACTGGGTAGAAATATCACCCACCATGGGAGGTGCATCTGCTGGCGGGGGAATGCTCTCTGGGGACGTGCTTGAGCCAGCTTGTCGTTTGCTGTGTGGCTGCCTTCTGGCCTCTGCAACATGTGGCATGGGGGATGCTACTACAGGGTCAACCTCCATCCGCTCGTGACGGGCCCTGATGGGAGTGGAGGTAAGGGGTGACTCCACTGCGGAGACATCTGTATTCCGTTTCCCAGAAAACAGCAACCGCAGTGCATCAAGGGGTGATGTATGCCTGTCCTTGACAGCACCACTGTCCATGGGAGATGCCTTTGCCCTTGGATGACCAATTTCCGTAGGAGGAATGATGTCTGTGGATCTTCCCTGTTCCCTGGATGGTGCCCTGTCCCAGGCAGCAGACTTGTCTTTGGTGTACACATCCCCAGGACACACCTTCTCCCTGTGTGTGTCCCTGCCCCTGGGAGTGTCCGTGCTCTTCTTAGGTGCGTATGTCTTGTGACTGTCCTTGTCCATGCCCTTGGGAGTGTCTCCTTCCTTCCTAGTCTCCCTGCCCTTGGGAGTGTCTCCTTCCTTCTTAGTCTCCCTGCCCTTGGGAGTGTCTCCTTCCTTCCTAGTCTCCCTGCCCTTGGGAGTGTCTCCTTCCTTCCTAGTCTCCCTGCCCTTGGGAGTGTCTCCTTCCTTCCTAGTCTCCCTGCCCTTGGGAGTGGCTCCTTCCTTCCTAGTCTCCCTGCCCTTGGGAGTGGCTCCTTCCTTCCTAGTCTCCCTGCCCTTGGGAGTGGCTCCTTCCTTCCTAGTCTCCCTGCCCCTGGGAGTGGCTCCTTCCTTCCTAGTCTCCCTGCCCTTGGGAGTGTCTCCTTCCTTCCTTGTCTCCCTGCCCTTGGGAGTGTCTCCTTCCTTCCTAGTCTCCCTGCCCTTGGGAGTGGCTCCTTCCTTCCTAGTCTCCCTGCCCTTGGGAGTGGCTCCTTCCTTCCTAGTCTCCCTGCCCTTGGGAGTGTCTCCTTCCTTCCTAGTCTCCCTGCCCTTGGGAGTGGCTCCTTCCTTCCTAGTCTCCCTGCCCTTGGGAGTGTCTCCTTCCTTCCTAGTCTCCCTGCCCTTGGGAGTGGCTCCTTCCTTCCTAGTCTCCCTGCCCCTGGGAGTGTCCCTGCTCTCATGAGGTGCCTTCCTCTTCTCACTCTCCATGTCCAAGGTAGTGTCAATGGAACTGGGAGTAAGGTTTGCCTTGGGAGTACCTTGTGTGTGGGATGCCTGTGCAGCATGTGTTGCCATTGAACCCAAACCCTCTATTGGATCACGTGTCTGTACTCCACTGTCTCTGACGGTGTCTCTGTGAACAGATTTAGCTGACCTAGGGGATGGTGTCTGAGCCCTCCGAGACTTGACGTGCTGGCTGACGCTGCTTCTAGTGCAATGACCTGTGTTCGAGTCCTGGTCAGACAATTGACTCCCCCCTGAGACATCCAGTGTTGTAGATGGTGGAACAGAAGTTGCTCCCAGTCCCTGCGACTGTACAATGGCAGACGACACACTGTTCCCCAATGACTGCACTGTCCTGTGTAGAGCAGCCAGATCGCCATGCATACCTTCCATGAAAGCTACCACCTGCCCCAACTTCCTATCGTGGTCTTGGAAAGCATTAATCATATTGGTCTGCCCCACACACAGCTGTCGCAGCAGATCAACAGCCTCAGCACAAAGAGCATTTTGGCTCACGGAGGCCGGGGCAGCGGTTCCGGCACCGAACGCTACTCTGCTCCCCCTCCTCCTGCGTGCACGAACAGTACATGGTGCAGTTGGCGGCAGGGTGGGCCCTGTGTGCTGTGTCCCGACCAAAGGTGTTGATTGCCCACTCCCAGTCTGTGACAACAGTGCTGACTCACCAACACTGTCGGAAGATGTTGACGATGTTGTCTCCACATGCGAGTCCTCCGGGACGGTCCTGTCCCCCTCTCCGGCGCTGCCCCCTTCTGTGTCAGTCTGCGTGTGCCCGACGTCTGATCCGGATGCATTGGCTTCAAACATCTCCTCGGTCTGTGGCTGAGTGTCCACTGCCAAAGCTGAAATTCACAGAAAAGAGGTGTAAGTCACGGCCACACTCACGTACAGTACTGGTACGGAAACCCTATTGCCATTGCTGACGATGTACTTCGATCCCCCAACCTACACACGGGCCACCCCTACCAGTCATCCTCACACGAAATAAGTGGCGTTGTCCGTGCGACATGTACAGCATGCGGACAGGGCATGAGCAACTACATCTGCACACCAGTCTTGCCATGGGGTGACGGAGCACTACAGCATGTGCACCAACACTCAACTGCTTAGCGAGTGCCGTCTCAATATGCCGCACCGGAAGGTGACTTTTAACTGCGCCAATGTCACCAACATGGCATTGCAACGAGACGCACGATTCACGGAAGTCACTAATGTGTCTGGCCAACATAACATGCATTGCACTCACAAGCAACATTCACTGACAGTATGCTTACCGCCACGTTGCTGGTCATCCACACGCAACCGCTCGGACAGGGCAGGATGCGTCACAGCTATGATACGGTGCATGAGAGGGGTCATTGAGCGTCGGGCCAGTCGTGCCGTTCTTGGAATCATCCCTAGTGTCACTTCCGCTACGTTCCTGCTCAGCCTGGAAATGTCGTCCCAGCGTTTGTGGCAGTGTGTATGTCGTCTATTGGACACCCCCACTGCTCGTACATCACGTGCAATGCTCCTCCACACGTTCTTGCGAAGGTGCAGCTTGACCTACCATGATGGGAGACAAAAGGGTGCAAGTTAGTGGACAGTTGGCCAGTCACACAGATTGGGGCAACACGTTACTCTCAAGCAGCCATGCACATTGCGGTTCATGCGTTGGTCCCACATCACACCGCCAAGATCCCAGAGCCCAGGTGTCATGGTACACATCATGCACACCAACTTGTCCCCCACTGCACTTACCACCTGTCCGGGTGCGCCGTACAGGCGTCCGTAGTTGCGGAGCACACCGTCCACGAGGACATCCAGCTCCACGGCGGTGAAGGGACGAGACCGGATCTCTTTGCCTCTCGACATGGCAAGGTCACGGAGTAGGGCACTAGAGCGGCAGTCGGTGGTCAGCTCCGCAGCAGCAGTTGGAGGTGATGGTCACAGGCAGCAGTCGGTGGTCAGCTCCGCAGCAGCAGTTGGAGGTGATGGTCACAGGCAGCAGTCGGTGGTCAGCTCCGCAGCAGCAGTTGGAGGTGATGGTCACAGGCAGCAGTCGGTGGTGATCGTGGAATGTGTGGTATTGCACATGACACATTTATAGGGCCCTGTGGCCATGTCAGTGGCATACGGCGACAGCCATTGGGCAGCCCTAGAAGCGTGTTTGGAAATGGGCCAATGACTGGCCCTGGTGTTGCGCTGCACAGCATACGGTACATTCTATTGGGCACACGCCGCCCTTGTTCGCACCTCACATTGTCTGCACGTGCACAGACTGTCACGCTCACACACCGGCAAGTGCATGTGCAAGGTTCCGGGACGGATGGTCGATTTGCAACAATGTTGTATCACTGGCGCCAACATGGCAGGGCACGTGTTCGGCGGGGGACGTGCAGGCCAACACATCCATTAGCTGATGTCAATGCACATGGCAGGTCATGCCCCCCCTTACAGTGCCATTGCATCATCCAGCCTTTACCGGCCGGCCATGGCAACCACCGCCATTGCACGGCCCTTCCACTACCGGCGTTCCCTGGCGGTCCTGGACAGGGCCTGGCACGGCGGGAGTGGAAGGGCCTTGCCTCACACTCTCCCTGCGTGGCTGGGATGGCGCTGGCACGGCGTTGGCTGGTGGGTTGGGCAGGGTGGCAGGGGCAGAAGTGGTGGTAGTAGTGGTGGTGGTGGAGGTGGTGCTGGTGGTGGCTGTGCAGGTCACAGTGGCCGGTGTTGTGACAATGGCAGAGGCCGTAGTCGTTGGTGCAGGTGTGACCTGGGAGCCAGATGGCCCTGGCTGCCTGCTTGTGCCGGGATCTTCCTCTGCCCCGGAGGTGGCTGCCCAATCGTCCCCTGAGACTTCTGTGAGTGGCGAGTCTGGAGGGCGGGTGTTGCTTCCAGCTGTCAGATTAGGATGACCTGCAAAACGAAAATGTGAGGATGAGTAATGTGGACTTGACAGGTTGTTTTCATTTTGTTGCCGATTCTGTCTGCACTGGTACTCACCCCACCCACCACCACCACCGCCATCCCTACGGACATGGGGGCCTGTTGGGAGTTGTAGTTCCGTCCCCTCACACCCACCACCATCCACCACCACCACCGCCATCCCTATGGACATGGGGGCCTGTTGGGAGTTGTAGTTCCGTCCCCTCACACCCACCACCACCCACCACCGCCATCCCTATGGACATGGGGGCCTGTTGGGAGTTGTAGTTCCATCCCCTCACACCCACCACCACCCACCACCACCACCGCCATCCCTATGGACATGGGGGCCTGTTGGGAGTTGTAGTTCCGTCCCCTCACACCCGCCACCACCCACCACCACCACCGCCATCCCTATGGACATGGGGGCCTGTTGGGAGTTGTAGTTCCATCCCCTCACACCCACCACCACCCACCACCACCACCGCTATCCCTATGGACATGGGGGCCTGTTGGGAGTTGTAGTTCCGTCCCCTCACACCCACCACCACCCACCACCACCACCGCCATCCCTATGGACATGGGGGCCTGTTGGGAGTTGTAGTTCCGTCCCCTCACACCGACCACCACCCACCACCACCACCGCCATCCCTATGGACATGGGGGCCTGTTGGAGTGATTTCGACGTTGGTGAGTATGTGGACTGCATGCATGGGTTGGGGTCTGGGAGATGTGTCTTCACAGTTGTGTGAGGCACACCATGTAGTTGTGCTCGTGGTGCTTGGTTTGTACTTACCAGCCTCTTCTCCCTCAGCAAGTCCATCAAGGCTCTCAGGGTGGATGATGGTCATCACCTTGTCCTCCCACTCGGTGTAGGGTAAGGGCTCCGGGGGGGTTCCACCGCCTGTGTGATTTGCCCGGAGATAGTTCTTGGCTCGAATGGATTTCACTCTGGTCTTGAGATCATGCCACCGCCTCTGTATATCCTGCTTCGTCCTCGGGACGCTCCCGGAGGCATTCACCCTGGTGACTATCCGGTCCCACATGCTGTTTCTCCTGGCTATGCTGGTCTGCTGCACTAGGGCCCCGAATAAGTGGGGTTCGACACGGATTATCTCATCTACCATAACCTTTAACTCGGTGTCAGTGAATTTTTTTTTTTTTTTGGTGCCATGGTGTGTGGTGCTCGGGGTGTGGGTTTGCATGAATGGGGAGGTGCAGGTGTGTGGTGTGTTGGAATGGTGTGGTGGGTCTTTGTGTGGTGGGTGTGTTTGGGTGTGGGTTGTGTGAATGATATATGTCTTTGCTGTCAGTTCAGTAGTGTATCCTGCTAGCAGCTATGCAGTGATGCAGAGGATTTGTGGAGTGGGTGGGAGTTATTTTATGGTGTGTGTCTTGGCCGTGTCTGAATGGTTATTGGCAGTCAGGTGCTAGGTGGGAGTGTTGCCAGGTGTGCATTGTGTGGTGCTTGGCGGTGGATCATTGTGTGTTGTGATTGGTTTGGATGTTTTCGGTGGGTGGTCGTTCATTTTAGTGTGTTTGGTGATAACTTCCGTCGCAATGTATGGCATTGGTTTGACAGTAGGGATGTTGTTTGTGTTGTCGTTCCGCTGTGGAGCACGGATTCTCGGTGCATTGGTACCGCTGCGGACGTGGATGGCGGTGACTACCGGGGTACTTGCGGAGTTATCCTAATTGCGGACACGGACATTGCGCAGGTATCGCGGGGGTAGTGGATGTATTCGCGGTCATGTGCGTACGCGGCGGTCAATGTTCTTTCTGTTCCGTCCGCCTGCCGCGGACTCAGGTGTACTACGACCGCCGCGGACGGGGATTGGTGTGCTCCGTACGCCGCAGTCAGCGTTTTTTGCATGTTTTATCCTAATTGCTGTTGCGGATTTTACGCGGACAGGTCCGGAGTATCTTGCCACCTTCCGCGGCGGACGGTACACGTTTCCGTCCGCGATCCTAATCGACCCCTATATATGGTCTATAACCTATGGTTTTTTCAGTGAATTTCAATGGTTTTTTAATAGCAAATATCAAAAGCTGTAAAATGTATTCTTCTTTTAAAGGAAAAATATATTTTATATGTATTTAATATAATTTTTTTATGTATATACATTTTTTGAGGGAACAAATTTATCAACTATCATGCTGAAGAAGAGTGTGGGGAAAAAAAACCAAAGAGGAGGACTAAGAGGAAAGAACAATCAGTTCAAAAATACAATTGCTTTAAAGCATGAAGTGCTTTTCCACACATTTACATTTAAATAACCCATATTAGAACATACAAAATATCTACAGAGGAGACGGTGTACATTGAATTTTAGACTCTTCATTGGTACTTACATGTTGGTACTTACATTACCCACACAACACAACAGCTCTATTCAGAGCTACCCTACCTCAAAGCACTCTAAAATATAATTTTAATATTTCCCTTGGTTTTCCCCTTGTTACGCTTTCCGGAACGCTACCCGGTGCGCGGACCGGGCGCTAACCGTGCGAAAATTTGAAAAAAAAAGGTTTTTTTTTTTACATATATGGGCCTCCTCAGCCACCCTCAGAAAACCTAGGGGGTCAGGATATGTCTCCCGTGCGCCCTTATACCCATTCCCAACATTGTTTATCCTCCATCTTGTGACTAAATTCGTCCGAAACACAAGATGGCGGACTCCCGTTACGCTACCGGTGAGCTACCCGGTTCGCGTACCGGGTAGCGCTTCCACCGCGAAAAATTGAAAAAAAATGTATTTTATTTTTTTGCCCCGCGGGGCCCTTTAATAGCCCCCACATCAATCCTAGGGGGTCAGGAGGGGTCTACCTTGCCCCCTTTCATGCATTTCCCACTTCGTTTATTTCCACCTCTTGTCTCTCGATCCTACCGAGAGACAAGATGGCGGCCGCTCCGGACAGTTTAGAATGTTGACAGTCACCGGAGAGCCAATCCGCTTCTCCTCGCAAAGTTCCGTTACGCGTCTGGTACGCGAACCGGGGCGCTAACCGGGACGCTGTCACAGATATATATATTTTTTTGAACGTTAATTTCTCAAAATACACTGGAGCACATATCTTGAGACCTAGCAAAGGCACATCGGGCAAACAGTCTCTACAATTTTGCCAAGTTTCATAGAAATCCATTCAGCCGTTCGAGCTAAAAGTGAGTCCAACCGCCCTATGGAAAACTCAATGTTAAAAACACGTTTTGGGACCCACCTTTTTTCTCGGCCCCCACTTGATGAAACCCCCCCAAACTTTCAGGGGACGCTCAGAAACAAAATGTGGCATTTTCCTGAAAATTTCAGCCAATTCCGTCCATCAACGCCAAAGTTATTCAACATAGAATTTTCAGAAATCCCTATTCAAAAAAATCCTAACTATATATACCTACTGGCGACCGCCAGTAGGTAATATATATATATATATATATTCACTGAAAAAACCATAGGTTATAGACCATATATAGTTAGGAATTAGCATTTACAAAACCTTGAAAATTCACTGAAAAAACCATAGGTTATAGACCATATATAGTTAGGAATTAGCATTTAAAAAACCTTATTTTACTCACACAAAACCATTGAAATTCCATATATAGTTAGTTGCACTAACTATATATTGCGCACCCGCAATCCACTGCTGATCATGTCACATATTACATCATTCATGACATGGTCAGTGACATCACTGATGACATCACTGATGACAACATCCAGTGATTATGTGTTTCTGTAAAGTTTAAATATGTTTTACATATTGAAGAATGAGTGGATGTATAAGTGTCTGAATGAAGGTTTTAGTAGGTGCGTGATTGACTGTATGAGTGAGTGATTAAATGCGTCTTACTGAATGCACGGGTTAGTGACTAAACTGTCTGAAAGTGTGCATCAGTATGTCTGTTGTTGTGCAAGCTGCTTCATGTGTTGATCAGTAGCTATATAAGTAGCTATATGGGTTATTGATTGGTTGCACAAGTATTTGTATGGGAGACTGAGTGTGTGTATGGCTGGCTGGGAGGTGTGTGACTCTGTGCAGATCAATGTGTACTTGTATCAGTGATTCTATAAGAGAGTAAGTATGTGTTAGTATATGTTTAAAAAATGTAAGGTGTTCTGTGTTTAACTGTATAGATGAGAAAATGGAAGTGTGATTGATTCTTTTCAGGACTGACTAGGTGTGTGAGTAACTCCATGGATGAGTGGCAGAGTGTGAGTGTCTGTATAGGTGTATGAGTGCATATGATAGTGTTGTCAAGATGAGTGATTGTATGTATGAATGATTGTATGAGTGAATGTGTGTGTAGACATAGGAATCAGTGAGTGCGTATGTAGTAACTAGTATTGGTGTGTCAATGGTTTCAAAAATTATACTCTGTATTTAACACTGGGTGTAACGGAGGTTATATTAGAGTGTGAGGAGATGCATTGTATTATCACATGAATGATATCATCAGTGATGTGATCATTGATGTCAAGTGAGATGTCATCAGTGATGTCATTTGAGATGTCATCAGTGATGTCATCAGTGATGTCACTGACCATGTCATGAATGATGTAATATGTGCCATGATCAGCAGTGGATTGCGGGTGCGCAATATATAGTTAGTGCAACTAACTATATATGGAATTTCAATGGTTTTGTGTGAGTAAAATAAGGTTTTTTAAATGCTAATTCCTAACTATATATGGTCTATAACCTATGGTTTTTTCAGTGAATTTTCAAGGTTTTGTAAATGCTAATTCCTAACTATATATGGTCTATAACCTATGGTTTTTTCAGTGAATTTCAATGGTTTTTTAATAGCAAATATCATAAGCTGTCGAATGTCAAGTACGTGGTAAGTGAAAACATTTTCGTGTTTATGCACACTGATCTGCTTTGAATGGTGCCCCCCCCCTCATTTCTATTAGGAGTACTCTCTCTTTGCAGATAGTGAAAGGTAGTTAACGCAGGCCTTTGCCCCCGTTGTAATCCGTCGTGCCTGCTTCTCTCTCCATTTGATTGATTGTTATCCAAGTATTTACTGTTTTAGAATTAGTTCTCTTTGGTTCATTCTCTATTTACAAACAAACACAGAGTCGCAATACTCTGTTTAGTCTTTGCAGATAACGAAAAATCTTGTAAAAAAAAAGAAAAGGAATCGAGCAAAATCAGTAGGCCACTAATGGGATCTCTTTTTGACCTCGCTAAAATAGAAACATTAGGAACAACCCCTCATGACAAATACAAAACTAGTGAGATGAACTGAACTCCACACAATGATGGCTGCAAAACAGCTCGGCTCCGCCACCCACCCCGCCCAAAATAACGATAAAGAGCGGCTGCCATGATTGGTTGCGGAATGGCCACGACGGAGCTACGAAATGATGCTGCTCTCATGCTAACCCCAGCTTCAGTCTGAAACATCCAGAAACACTGTAGACTACCAATTCGATCAGTTCCGGTAGCGCCCCAATGTAACCCGGTAGAGAAGAACTAGCCCTCCCCTCTTTGACTGATGGTTCTTGTTGCCTGTCCCTTCTGTTCTCATTTAACAGAACTATTTAGCCTGCTGAAAGGGGTTGTGTTCCGACCGCTGGTTGGTGGAGACATTTTGACTATATTCTGGACCTGCGTTGTCGCGTAATGCGTCATATGACGCGCCGCGTTAGCGCATCCGGAAGTCATCCGGGGCGCGCAGCGCGTAACGTAAGCATAACAAGTCATGTGACTTGTTAATAAAACTTTTCATTGGTTCATTTTACTTTTCTTATTGTAATGATGAAAGGCTTGGTCATATGACCTAAAAATTACGCTTTTCATTACTTCCGAACATTATTTTTTCTTAAATATATGTTATAATGTTCCAGGCTAATGTACTTTCCCGGAAATTTTACAACTGTCCTGCAAGTAAAATATATTCTTTTTTCGAGAAAAAGAGCGTTTCTTCGTCCCATGATGGAGCCGTTGAGCAAAAGAGGGTCGACCTGCTGTCTTAGTCGCCGATACGCCTGAATATGAGATTCTTATCGATCACTTTATGTTGCAGGAATAGAAAACACAACAGCCCTTGACCATTTATCTTTACTGCGTTCCTTCGTATTATACCTTTTACCCTTCATGTAATTGGTCTGCTTTATTTCACTTGCCTTTTAATGATTCTAAAACAGTGACTATTATTACAAACTTTACCAATGTATATACTACTACCATGTTTTCTTTTAAAAACCTTTATTGTGAAAATTTCATTATACAAATACGAGCCTATAACCACGTGGGCCGGCCACGGAGCAAACTGTAATCGTATGTGATGAGTAGACATTTACACTGTAGAGGAACGTAACGGGCGGGCCATTAGGTTGCAAGAACTAAGGTGTCTAACAGTTACGGAATCGGTGGACGTACATTTTATAATTAAAATACGACAGGGCCAGTTACAATAAAATTATCTAGATATACATTTGCGGGCAAGTACCATGGGTGACGTTAATTCGAACTTTCAACAGTACAGTAATCAATAACACATCAGAACTTAATATCAATAGGGATGTCGAAATATTCAATCAATTCTCGTCCCCGCCCGCCATGTGCTTCAAAACTGCATACGTATCTCGTGATTTCAAGGTTCTGCAACCAGTACACAACAAGGAGTTACGAGTCCCATTTATTCCGGCGCCATTTTGGGCGAGGACGGGCAGGTCCAGGATATAGTCAAAATGTCTCTACCAACCATCGACTATGATGATGTTCATATGCTGTATTTATTAGAGTAACACTCATCTGTCCACATGAAATTAATTTGCCACAATCTAAACATGTCATTTTAATCTTTCCAAAGTTCTTCTAAATATTTGGGACCGTTTCCCTTGCCTCTGAAGCTCTCAGTGCCACTTCTTTGATGAATGTACTAGCAGGTCAGGGGTTCTCCTCCAAATCTCTCTTTTATGCAGCACTATAATTAATTGGTGCCACCTCTCCATATGACGATGCATGGTATAGTTACCACAACTATATTTTTTTTCGGTTCCTCTGGAGAGTTCATCGTGGCAGATGAAGCGTGTAACGTACCGGGCATTTACCTTTTTTTGCATGTACAGGAAAGGAAAAAAAATCGAGCGTC
Source organism: Lissotriton helveticus (assembly GCF_964261635.1). Taxonomy (NCBI): domain Eukaryota; kingdom Metazoa; phylum Chordata; class Amphibia; order Caudata; family Salamandridae; genus Lissotriton; species Lissotriton helveticus. Next base: position 755,358,179 of record NC_136069.1, read on the forward strand.
CGAGTTCTAAGGTGTCCCAGGGCCATTTTAGTGGAGGACATGATACAGCGATAATGCCCTGGATAAGGACACTTCCTTCGGGCACCCCACGCCGTCTTTCGGCGCAGCATTGTAGGATGGCCACACCAGTGCGGCAACTTGCTAGACACCACCTCGGTGCCATCCGGATCTCGGCGCCCCACTGCAGATGAACTGCCTCCACATGGAGAAGCGGGAGAGGCTCGTTTGCGCCGCCTCCCCCCCCCCCTTCGGGCACCCCACGCTGACTTTCGGCGCAGCATTGTAGGATGGCCACACCAGTGCGGCAACTTGCTGGACACCACCTCGGTGCCAACCGAATCTCAGCGCCTTGTGTTGTCTTCCATTCCGAAAATATTGTTGGCAGCATTTTGAAAGGAAAGACAAACAGCCGTTTGTGGCCCTCACTACACCGTTCTCCTAGTGAGTCTCACATTGTTACATTTAGGAAGAATGTTGAAGAGTAGTATGTTGAAAATCTGAAGCCATTGTTATACAAACTCTCAACCAGCCTTGGATGGAAAAATCCTGAAGAATGTACAAACTGAAAACCAGTTTTTCTCTGTATAGCATCAGCAGCAACGCTTGAGTCAGCTTTGTGTGAAGCCGCCATTTTGATTCAATCAATAGCGTCCCCCTGCACACATTCAGGGACCTGGTCGTGTCTTCAGGTCAAACGGATTGTGGGACAAGATGCACAAAGGAAAAGGAAAAAAGTTCCGCCGGACCCCGGGAGGTGGCCGCCTATGTCATGGGCGATCTTAGGCCACACCAGGGCAATAGTGAAGCTGCAGCAGGTGCAAATAAGCTTCAGACAGTGTTACAAGCGCTGCTCAGAACTCTCAACTATGACACCACCTCGGTGCCATCCGGATCTTGGCGCCTTGTGCTGGTTCCGGCCTATTCACACATCGGTCCGCTACTGACGCCACCTCACAGGCCAACGGGGCACCCCACGCCGACTTTCGGCGCAGCATTGTAGGATGGCCACACCAGTGCGGCAAATTGCTGGACACCACCTCGGTGCCATCCAGATCTCGGCGCGTTGTGCTGCCTTCGGCCTATTCGCCACAAGTGCGCACGCAACTCAGCTGCATAGCGAGTGAAACACCAAGGGGCGCCCCACTGCAGCCGAGGAACCTCCATCTTGGGGGCGACGCACAGCATCACATTGCTTTCCAATGCAGTCAGATCCTCAAACAGCCCCCACTGACTGACGCGAACTCACAGGCCAACGGGGCGCCCCACGCCGACTTTCGGCGCAGCATTGTAGGATGGCCACACCAGTGCGGCAAGTTGCTGGACACCACCTCGGTGCCATCCGGATCTTGGCGCGTTGTGCTGCCTTTGGCCCCATTCGCACATCAGTCCGCTACTGACGCCATCTCACAGGCTAATGGGGCGCCCCACGCCGACTTTCAGCATTGTAGGATGACCACACCAGTACAGCAACTTGCTAGACATCACCTCGGTGCCATCCGGATCTCGGCGCCCCACTGCAGATGAAGTGCCTCTCAACTATGAAACCACCACTGTGACATCCGGATCTTGGCGCGTTGTGCTGCCTTCGGCCTATTCGCACATCGGTCCGCTACTGACGCCATCTCACAGGCTAATGGGGCGACCCACGCCGAGTTTCAGCATTGTAGGATGACCACACCAGTGCAGCAACTTGCTAGACATCACCTCGGTGCCATCCGAATCTTGGCATCTCAACGCCTAGTGGTATCTTCCATACAGAAAATATTGTTACGCTACCTTTGGCCCCATTCGCACATCAGTCCGCAACTTAGACATCACCTCGGTGCCATCCGGATCTTGGCATCTCAGCGCCTTGTGGTGTCAGTCAGAAAATATTGTTGCGCTGCCTTTGGCCCCATTCGCACATCAGTCCGCTACTGACACCATCTCACAGGCCAACAGGGCGCCCCACGCCGACTTTCAGCATTGTAGGATGGCCACACCAGTGCGGCAACTTACTAGACACCACCTCGGTGCCATCCGGATCTTGGCGCGTTGTGCTGCCTTCGGCCTATTTGCACATCGGTCCGCTACTGACGCCGCCTCACGTGCCAACGTATTTTCTCCGCATTTTATACCCTATGCCGCATAACAGGTCATGTGACTTGTTTATAAAACTTTTCATTGGTTCATTTTACTTTTGGTTTCCTAATGATGGAAGGCTTGATCATATGACCTAAAAACAACACTTTTCATTGGATGAAAACTTTTTTTTTTCCAAACGATGAAAGCCCCACCTTGTTTCTGGATGTTTCAGACTGAAGCTGGCGTCAGCATGAGAGCACCACCATCTCGTAGCTCCGTCGTAGTCATTCCGCGAGCAATCATGGCAGCCGCTCCCCACCAGAAGCCTGCAGGAGTCGGGGCCCCCAAAACTTTTGATGAATTCTCAAGGCGGAGGGGACGCTTTCGAGAATGGGGTCCAAGACCTAGCAGACAAGCGTCCGATTTCCAAGGTGTCCCAGGGCCATTTCAGTGGACCAGGCCCAAAAAGGAAAGAGCCTGCCGCCATTTTGAGAGTCCTGTGACAGCCGCCTATCGCTGCACCGCAAGAGTGGGCGCAACTCAGCTGAATTGCGGCTTTTGACACAGTGGACCAAAAACGGACGGAATGGCAACTGAAACGGTAAAGGGGCGCCCCACTACAACAGATGACACTCCACCTGGAGAGGCCCGTTCACGCCGCCTCCCCCGGGGCGCCCCACGCCGTTATTCGGAGCAGCATTGTAGGATACCAAAACCAGTGCGGCAACTTACTGGACATCACCTTGGTGCCATCGTTCTGCTGCCTTGGAACTATTCGCACAACAGTTTGCTACTGAAGACCCACCCCCCGCGACGCCCCACGCCGTTATTTGCTGGGTGGCAACTTACTAGACATCACTTTCGTGTCATCTAGATTTCAGCGCGTTCTGCTGCCTTGGAACTATTCGCACAACAGTTTGCTACTGATGACCCGCCCCACGCCGGAAATCTGGACGTTGTGCTGCGTTGGGACTATTCGCACAGCCGACCGCTACTTCGTTGTTTTTCCCTAAAAATGTTTATATGTTATTACTATTTTTGTTTTCTTGTATATATTTATAAATTATTAAAGTTTTATAATCTTACTACTTTGTCGGAGTGCTATATATTTTTAATGTGACACATAATTGTAAAAACTTTGATGTACAAAGAGTCATCCCTGGAATCTTCCGCTTCACGCTCGGTCCCCTCCCCAATCACAATACAGGATGGTTTTCAGATAATAGCAACGCTTCTGCTGTGACGGATCTCATCGAGTGTGGGCCTTGATCTACTATAACTCCTTTGAAGAGGGGTGAATCTTTACAGCTGTGGCCATAAACTACATCTGCAGGGCTAGCTGATACCCTAGGACCAGCCTGGACAATCGGACACAGAGGAAAAGGAGTGTCAGAGGGTGCAGTAGTGAATAGGGCGAAAGGGAGGTGTCGGGCGGGCACAGGGTGTGATTCTCAGGAAAGAGCAGCGCAGATGGGGGGAGGTTTATTACCCATGCATAAGACAGAGAGCGGGGGTGACCACTGCCTGGGGGAGATGCTTGCGAGGGTGGGGAGCCATGCTAAGGATCGACAGCGTGCACAGAGTGGGTCTGGTCAAGGCATCTAAAATGGCTGCCGTGCACGACAAAAGTGTGGCATTTGAAAAAAGACAAGATGGCGCAGACAATGTTTTTCAACACTTCCTGATTTCCTTCGAATCGAACGTTAACAGACGTTGGGGCATATTACCAAAGTTAAGCGATATTTATCCCTAACGATGCATTGCAAAGATTTTTTTACCGTCAGAAATTATCGCAGATAAACCTTGCTATTATCAAAGTTTATCGCAAATACGATAAAAACCGACCGCAATGCATTAATATCGCTGAAAACTCAGCGATATTCATGCATTACCGAGCTAATCCTCTTAGCCATGTTATCCACCTCCCATAGGATAACATGGCTAAGAACTGCTCAGGGCAGCTGTTACTTTTTGGAGATATTCGCGCTTATCTCGAATATTTCCAAAAGTTGATAATAGGAGATAGCGATGTTAGCGACTGTTTCCAGTCGCTAACATCTTGGCATGCCCACTTTGCATGTCATTAGTGATAAATATCACTCACATGCAAAGTGGGGCCCAAGATGGTCGCTATCTCCTACTAGCCGTCGCTAACTGGTGTTAGCAACAGCTAGGTAATACAGATATAATTTTATCTCCGCGAAGCGGAGCGCTGTTACAGATATATATCTTGTTTTTGAACGTTAATTTCTCAAAATGCACTGAAGCACATATATTGAGACCTAGCAAAGGCACATCGGGCTACCAGTCCCTAATATTTTACCAAGTTTCGTGCAAATCCATTCAGCCGTTCGATTATTATTATTATTTATTTTTTTTGCCCCGCGGGGCCCTTTTAAAACCTCCACATCAAACCTAGGGGATCAGCGAGGATCTACTATGCCCCCTTATGGTCATTTGCCCCTTCGCTTTGGCCTCCTCTTGTCTCTCGATCCTACCGAGAGACAAGATGGGGGCCGCTACGGACTGTTTGGAATGTTTACAGACACCGGAGAGCCAATCAGCTTCGCTTCGCAAAGCTCCGTAACGCGAAAAGTACGCGAAGCGGTGCGCTGTTACAGATATATATCTTTTTTTGAACGTTAATTTCTCAAAATCCACTGAAGCACATATATTGAGACCTAGCAAAGGCACATCGGGCTACCAGTCCCTACAATTTTGCCAAGTTTCGTGCAAATCCATTCAGCCGTAAGATTATTATTATAATTTTTTTTTTTTGCCCCGCGGGGCCCTTTTAAAACCTCCACATCAAACCTAGGGGGTCAGCGAGGATCTACTATTCCCCCTTATGGTCATTTGCCCCTTCGCTTTGGCCTCCTCTTGTCTCTCGATCCTACCGAGAGACAAGATGGCGGCCACTACGGACTGTTTGCGGCCACTACGGACTGTTTGGAATGTTGACAGACGCCGGAGAACCAATCAGCTTCGCTTCACAAAGCTCCGTTGCGCGAAAAGTACGCGTCCTAGGCCGCTGCCCGGTCCGCGCTTACAGATATATATCTTTTTTTAAACGTTAATTTCTCAAAATCCACTGGAGCACATATATTGAGACCTACAAAAGGCACATCGGGCTACCAGTCCCTACAATTTTGCCAAGTTTCGTGCAAATCCATTCAGCCGTTCGGGCTAAAAGTGAGGCCAACCGCCCTATGGAAATTAACATGGGAAAAACGCGTTTTGGGACCCCCCTTTTTTCTCGGCCCCCCCTTGACGAACCCCCCCCAAATTTTCAAAGGCTGCTCAGAAACAAAATGTGCCATTTTCCTGAAAATTTCAGCCAATTCCGTCCACAAACGGCAAAGTTATTAGACATAGAATTTTCAAAAATCCCATAGAGAAAAAATCCTAACTATATATACCTACTGGCGACCGCCAGTAGGTAATATATATATATATATATTATATATATATATAATATATATATATATATATATATATATATATATATATATATATATATATATATATATATTACCTACTGGCGGTCGCCAGTAGGTATATATAGTTAGGATTTTTTCTCTATGGGATTTTTGAAAATTCTATGTCGAATAACTTTGGCGTTTGAGGACGGAATTGGCTGAAATTTTCAGGAAAATGGCACATTTTGTTTCGGAGCAGCCCCTGAAAATTTGGGGGGGTTTCTTCAAGGGGGGCCAAGAAAATGCAATTTTCCATAGGGCGGTTGGCCTCACTTTTAGCTCTAACGGCTGAATGGATTTTCACGAAACTTGGCAAAATTGTAGGGACTGGTAGCCCGATGTGCCTTTGCTAGGTCTCAATATATGTGTTCCAGTGGATTTTGAGAAATTAACGTTCAAAAAAATATATATATCTGTAAGCGCGCTCCGGGCAGCGCCCCGGTTCGCGTACCTGACGCGTAACGGAACTTCGCGAAGCGAAGCTGATTGGCTCTTCGGTGTCTGTCAACATTCTAAACAGTCCGGAGCAGCCGCCATCTTGTCTCTCGGTAGGATCGAGAGACAAGAGGAGGCCAAAACAAAGGGGGAAATGACCATAAGGGGGCATAGTAGATCCTCCCTGACCCCCTAGGTTTGATGTGGAGGCTTTAAAAGGGCCCCGCGGGGCAAAAAATAAAAATATAAATGTTTTTTTTGCTTGGGGAGCGCCCGGTACGCGCACCGGGAAGCGGTCTGGGGAGCGTACTATAAGGAAAAAAGAATGATAGACTATGATATTTTGAAATATTGTATGTTTATTGATTGTTCTTTTTGTTGATTTTTTTTGTTTTTTTTATTTAAGTAGCAGTATTTATGATTATTAAATATACATTTATTTTTGTGATTGTGCACAGTATACTATAAGTCTGACTTTACATTATAATCAATTTGGTACTAGTTTATGAATTACATATAAAAATGATTAAAGACTCAAACAATTTTTTATTATTAAATATAATTTTATTTTTCTGATTCTTTTTCAAAATTTAATGGAACGTCTAACATTTGACTGTCCGATATGTCTTCTTTTTGACTGAACATAACTTCCCACATTTGACCGTCCTCATATTGAAGTAAGAAATCCACAGATTCTACACATTGTAGAAGTTCATGGTCTCGTGATTCATCCATGAATTCCAAGTCAATGGGTTCAATGATTTCCTCATTGTTCATGTCTAGGACAATTTCAAAGGAAACGTTCTGTTCTCCTTCCATTTTTGTGCTGAAATTTGCATAAAAAATAAATATATCAGTAGAGATAGGGCACTGTTGGGTTTAAGTTCAGACAGGTACTTTTGAGGCGTGAAGTAGTACTATTAAAAAGTGCCTGTGAAAAAGCCTAAGTAAATTCATAATTATACCACAGAAACCTAAATCAATCCATAATTATAATAAACAAGCCTTTCTCAATGTCTAACTCTTACAGAGGGATAGTATATAACTATCTGAAAATGTTTTCAAATTTATAAAATAACATCTTACCTTTTAAAAACAAGTTTAAGTTGTGAGTGAAAATGATCTTGCAATGTAGTTCAGGAAGTAGTAGTCAAAATGGCTGTGTTTCTCTCTCTTTCTTTATATATATTCAGGTACATAACCAATCAAATGTCAGGTAAAAAAAGTAGAAAATGAAAGTAACATTTTAATTGGTTGTCAATTCCAACACTTCGGATGTGTTTTGTGAAGTAATTTACCTCAGGGTATTTAGAGAGATCTACAGGCTAAATGGCTAAATGGAATTTCAATCAAATTTGTGAAAATGGTAGGGATTGGTATGTAGTATGAGCTAATCTATATTTGGTGAAAGTGTCTCCAGTGGTTTTTCTGTGAATTACTTTCCCACCTTTTTTGAGCGAGCGCTTCCCGGTGCGCGCCCCGGTACGCGAACCGGCAGCGTTACGGGAGTCCTCCATTTTGTGTTTCGGTACAATTGAGATACAATATGGAGGGCAAATAATGTTGAGAATGGGTAGAAGGGGGCACGGTAGACGTACCCTGACCCCCTAGGTTTTCTGAGGGTGGCTGAGGAGGCCCATATGTGCGAAAAAAAAAAAATCACATTTTTGCGCGGTTAGCGTCCGGTGCGCGTACCGGGTAGCGCTCCGGGGAGCGTACTATGGTGAAAATTAGTGAAAAAAGTTAGAGTAAAATATTAATTGTGAGTGATCAGATGTAGGGTAGCTCTGAAAAGAGCTTCTGGGTCCTGTGGCTGATGTAGGTACCTACAAGTAGGTACCAATGCACAGTCTTAAATTGAGGATGAAAATTCTGTTCCCCTCATCTGAGAAGTGAACTCCATCTGCTCTGTAGATATCTTGCATGTAGTAACGCAAGTTATTGTTGTAGATGGAGCCCATTCCATGGTCTCTCATGTAAGCTGAAACAGACTTATTTACATGCTTCCTCGAATTCTCAATTTGTGGACAAAATTAGTTTGACCACCTCCTTTTCTGTCTTTGGCATATATTTGAATATACCAAGGCAGTTTGAGGAAATAGTGCCATCAATTGCTCAACGGTGTCCTTTAAAAGCATTTCCAGACCTACCGCAGTCAAAGTGCCCAAGTCATTTCCTCCACAGTGCACAATTAACAGGTCAGGTTTTGGCAAATGCAAAAAGGTTTTCACCAATGGTATCAATTGGTTACATCTTAATCCTCTGTGGCCAATCCAGTTGATTTCCACATTTTGTAAATTGAGGTTGTGTAAATTTCTGTTATCAGCAAACCTTTGAGCCCAGTGGATATAACTATGTCCAACAATCCAGACAGAAAACATGGTGAGAGGAGGTTCTGCTGCAGTCAGATGAAGTGTGGTAATGAAATGGCAGTTGAAACAGTAGGAGTATGTAATGAAAAAAACTGTGGAGTTTCTGTAGTAATTAATCAGTAGCAGTGATTGGTGGATTTTGATTGCTGAAAACAGAAAGTTAGGGTGCATGGATGAGTTCTTTGAAAGATGTAATTTGAATGGTCAAGAAAAAATCATTTAATGAAAGATTGCAATGGATACGCAGGTGTACTGAAAGTTCAGAGTTCAATTGAAACATTGTTGTGTGAACTTGCAAACATGAGAGGTCTTTCAGGAGGTGGTTGCTATGGAAAAAAGGCAGAAAGGGCAGAGGGGGGAAGGGTGTTGATTTGAAAAAAGTGAGGGAAGAGTTTTGATTGGGTGACATGAGAGATAAGTGTGATGAATTACAGCATTTCTGTGCCATTGTTGGTTGCAGCTTCTGGAGTGCATGCCTTTTGCTCTGCTAAAGAAAAATTGGTGTGTGTCTGAGACTGTTTTGAAACTCAAAAAGTATTTGCTAAGGTGAGAAAAGATTCATTTAATTTAAATAGAGAATAGTATGCTTTAAGGAGAAAATTATGAAGAAAGTTGTGTATTTAAAATGTTGCTTTGTGTCAAGTGTTTTACAAATAGATTTTGTTTCTTTGAGTTACATAGCCATGTTACATAGGCATGTTAAAAGTGACACAAAAATGGTGCAAGGGCCTTAAAAAAATGCTTTCATGTGTCTTAGGGCATTTTAAGTCACTTCCCCATAAATGTAGGTATATAATTACTTTACATGATGTGTTTAAAAACGTTTTTTGAAATCAATTAGGTTTCTTGATATGTACTGCTTGAGTTTCATAGGTTGCTTGGGGCATATTTACAAGGCCTTTGAGTTCCTTTGATGTTGTTTTTCCCATTTTAATTTAAGATATTTCCTTGTGGTGCAAGGTCCTTGTAAATACGCCCCCATGTGTGCTTGGCAAATTTAGATTTTGATTCTTTGAGTTACATAGCCATGTTAAAAGTGACGCAAAAATGGTGCAAGGGCCTTAAAAAAACGCTTTCATGTGTCTTAGGGCATTTTAAGTCACTTCCCCATGAATGTAGGTATATAATTGCTTTACATGATGTGTTTAAAAACGTTTTTTAAAATCAATTAGGTTTCTTGATATGTACTGCTAGAGTTTCATAGGTTGCTTGGGGCATATTTACAAGGCCTTTGAGTCTCTCTGACGTTATTTTTCCCATTTTAATTTAAGACATTTCCCCGTGGTGCAAGGTCCTTGTAAATACGCCCCCATCTGTGCTTGGCAAATTTAGATTTTGATTCTTTGAGTTACATAGCCATGTTAAAAGTGACGCAAAAATGGTGCAAGGGCCTTAAAAAAACGCTTTCATGTGTCTTAGGGCATTTTAAGTCACTTCCCCTTGAATGTAGGTATATAATTGATTTACATGATGTGTTTAAAAACGTTTTTTGAAATCAATTAGGTTTCTTGATATGTACTGCTAGAGTTTCATAGGTTGCTTGGGGTATATTTAAAAGGCATTTGAGTCCCTTTGATGTTATTTTTCCCATTTTAATTTAAGACATTTCCCCGTGGGGGAAGGTCCTTGTAAATACGCCCCCATGTGTGCTTGGCAAATTTAGATTTTGATTCTTTGAGTTACATAGCCATGTTCCATACAGTGCTCACCTTCTGGGTAGTCTTTGATATGCTAGACTCCATCTGCATAATGAGATATCTAAGCAAAGGAAACACAGGTGATGTGATTGTGAAATGAGCAAAAGAAATTCCACATTTTTCAATTACATCACCTGTGTTTTCTAACATTACGAATCACATTGTGCAGATGAGGTTTAGGCCTGTCCAGGGACACAGAAGATGTCTGGCCTTTGTTCAAGAGTGCAGTGGACATGACTCACTTCATTGGTAGGCCTGCACATGTATTATCTCCTCTGTACTCTTCAATAAGCCTAAATTTCATCTGCAACCCTGAGTAGGCCTCACCTCAAACAAATCTCTGGATAGGCCTCACCTTATCGTCATCCTGAATCAATCATTTAAAATGTTTGGGGCAGATTTATGATGGCCGTGCGCCTCTTTTGCGCCGCTGTTGCGTCACTTTTGTGATGCAGCAGTGATGCAAAAGATGCACCATGTTGCAAGACAGGCCTCACTTCATCTCCAACAAGATACCGTCAGTTTAAACTGTAAACATTTAGGACTGTGTAGGGGGCATGGAGAAGCTGAATCTTCTGTAAATGTCAAAATTGTTGTATACAGTGCTCAACTGTACTCTTTGATATGCTAGACTCCATCTGCACAATGAGATACCTAAGCAAAGGAAACACAGGTGATGTGATTGTGAAATGAGGAAAAGTAATTCCACATTTTTCAATTACATCACCTGTGTTTCCTAACTTTACGAATCACATTGTGCAGATGAGGTTTATGCCTGTCCACGGACACAGAAGAGGTCTGGCCTTTGTTCAAGAGTGAAGTGGACATGACTCACTTCATTGGTAGGCCTGCACATGTATTATCTCCTCTGTACTCTTCAACAAGCCTAAATTTCATCTGCAACCCTGAGTAGGCCTCACCTCAAACAAACCTCTGGATAGGCCACACCTTATCGTCATCCTGAATCAATCATTTAAAATGTTAGGGACAGATTTATGATAGCCGTGTGCCTCTTTTGCGCCACTGTGCGTCACTTTTGTGACGCAGCGGCGGTGCAAAAGATTTGCTATGTTGCGACATATTTACAACTTGATGCATCTAGGCAGATGTGTCATGCTGTAAAGTCCTGTGCCACATGAAACCGATGCAGCAGTGATGCAAAAGATGCACCATGTTGCAAGACAGGCCTCACTTCATCTCCAACAAGATACCGTCAGTTTAAACTGTAAACATTTAGGACTGTGTAGGGGGCATGGAGAAGCTGAATCTTCTGTAAATGTCAAAATTGTTGTATACAGTGCTCAACTTCTGTGTACTCTTTGATATGCTAGACTCCATCTGCACAATGAGATACCTAAGCAAAGGAAGCACAGGTGATGTGATTGTGAAATGAGGAAAAGAAATTCCACATTTTTCAATTACATCACCTGTGTTTCCTAACTTTCCGAATGACATTGTGCAGATGAGGTTTAGGCCTGTCCACGGACACAGAAGAGGTCTGGCCTTTGTTCAAGAGTGAAGTGGACATGACTCACTTCATTGGTAGGCCTGCACATGTATTATCTCCTCTGTACTCTTCAACAAGCCTAAATTTCATCTGCAACCCTGAGTAGGCCTCACCTCAAACAAACCTCTGGATAGGCCACACCTTATCGTCATCCTGAATCAATCATTTAAAATGTTAGGGACAGATTTATGATAGCCGTGTGCCTCTTTTGCGCCACTGTGCGTCACTTTTGTGACGCAGCGGCGGTGCAAAAGATTTGCAATGTTGCGACATATTTACAACTTGATGCATCTAGGCAGATGTGTCATGCTGTAAAGTCCTGTGCCACATGAAACCGATGCAGCAGTGATGCAAAAGATGCACCATGTTGCAAGACAGGCCTCACTTCATCTCCAACAAGATACCGTCAGTTTAAGCTGTAAACATTTAGGACTGTGTAGGGGGCATGGAGAAGCTGAATCTTCTGTAAATGTCAAAATTGTTGTATACAGTGCTCAACTTCTGTGTACTCTTTGATATGCTAGACTCCATCTGCACAATGAGATACCTAAGCAAAGGAAGCACAGGTGATATGATTGTGAAATGAGGAAAAGAAATTCCACATTTTTCAATTACATCACCTGTGTTTCCTAACTTTACGAATGACATTGTGCAGATGAGGTTTAGGCCTGTCCACGGACATAGAAGAGGTCTGGCCTTTGTTCAAGAGTGAAGTGGACATGACTCACTTCATTGGTAGGCCTGCACATGTATTATCTCCTCTGTACTCTTCAACAAGCCTAAATTTCATCTGCAACCCTGAGTAGGCCTCACCTCAAACAAACCTCTGGATAGGCCACACCTTATCGTCATCCTGAATCAATCATTTAAAATGTTAGGGACAGATTTATGATAGCCGTGTGCCTCTTTTGCGCCGCTGTGCGTCACTTTTGTGACACAGCGGCGGTGCAAAAGATTTGCTATGTTGCGACATATTTACAACTTGATGCATCTAGGCAGATGTGTCATCCTGTAAAGTCCTGTGCCACATGAAACCTGCGTCAGATTTCATGTGAGCGTTTTGTTGTAGGGTGGCCAGTCATTTGCATGAAAGCCCTGTAAAACTAACACAGTAAAATTAAGAAGATTTCACTGAGTCACATTTATGGCATTGCTGAATCAAATCCTTACGCCTGTTTGAAACAGCATCGCTGGACATGGTTAAATAATATCTGCAAAATGTTACTCTTGTTAAAAAAATTTACAATTATAGTCTCTGAGATTTGTCTCTTACTCTGCAACATCTCATTGTTGTTCTCTTTCTTTAAAGATAACGACAACATCAAGCATGAGTGATAATGAGCAATCTGTTGATCTTGATATTATCATTGAAATTGTGATTGAAACATCAGTGGAAGTAGATCCCTTGGATGATTTAAATCCTGAGGATGATGAAGAACATGATGAGGATGCCGATTTGTCAGAATTGTATGACATAGGGTGGGAAGCTGACCTGCTTGAGCCTATGGAACTATAAACATTTATTTTTAAAAGTTACTGGAAATGAAAAGTAAACATGTAAACCGTTTCATTTAAAATTAAACACAACTTCAAAAACAGGTTGTGTGTAGTGTCTTTAATAAAATAGTCAAATATGCTCATAAAATTAGTTTAGATTCACATATAAAACAGCACAGGTCAAATGTAGAAGCATTCCATTTCTTTGCTACTATTTGTGACTACTAAATCTGCCAATGCACTAAAAATTATTGTATGTAAAAATGACAAGTAGTGTGTTAAATTTTTGACGACTGTTATTGATTTACTGTTTGGTAATAGTGGTTAATAACATTTTTAATTATATTTTACCACAGATTCAACTGCAGATCATTTCAAAAGTACATAATGCCATCTAAAGAACGAAACCGAAAGGCTACAAAACGTCAAAGACAGCAGCTTACTAAATGCTTGCAGCAGTCCTCTACAATAAAAACTCGTCAAGTCACCAAGAAAGCTCCGGGTAAGACAACGAAATCATTCCTAAGAAACATTTGTAGAAAAAAAAGTAGTACTACAGAAAATGTTTTAGTCCAGAAAAAGAGAACCAATTTAAACGGAAAGGAAAGGCCAATCAAAAATGTTACTGCTAGAGCAGGAGATAACTCTGTGCATGGTAGTAGAAGGAAAAATCAGTTTAGGGACATTCGTAGATGAATGTTCCGCAACAGGATAATTGGCAATTTGTTAAAAAATATTAAGAAAGGTCAACAGAAAGTGGTTTTTTATAAGAGAAAAAAAAAGTTGAGAAAATTATTGATCAGACATTTGAAATTAAGCGAAAGTTATTTATTTTGATAATCAATAGAATTAGGAAGCTAAACAAGGCAATTTATGATTTCAAAAGAAATAGTAGATGGAAGAGAACAGTTAATCGTAGTAATTTTTGTGAAGTTTTTTCAGGAGAATGGATGCATAGTTCAAGTTGTGAGGCATTTTTTTAATGAGGAGAGTTATTTCCAGGATAATGATTTGGTGCATGCAGTTGACACCAGTGGTCGAGCTTATGAGGTGAAAGATGGTTGTCCAGTTGAAAAAGAAAAACTTCTGACAACAGAGGCAGAAGAGGTGTTAAGTAATGAGGTTTTAGGAAGACGTCCTAAGGGACCAGTGTATATCTGGAAGTGTAGTAGTATTTGCAGTGTGCGACAGGATTCCATCAATTTGCTTTGTGATTTTGTACGGTCATTTAATAAGAAAAGTTTGAAACAGAAAATGAAGTTGTTGCAAGAATTAGATCCTTGCAGAGTGAGAGAAGTGACAGGTTTGCATGGTCATTCACTGGCTTGTCTTTCCAGGAGAGTATGCTAGAGTGTTTTTCATCATTTCAGGATGCTAGCAGTGCATCATAATAAAGTGAGGAAATTAGTTAGAATGTTGTATTATGCTAAGAGTCCAGCAATTATGCTTAAACAATTATGCACTGCTCTTTTGCATGGTTCTGAAGTAGATGTGAAGAATATTTGTGAAGAAATTGAGTTTTGTTACTTTGCAAGTAAAGAGGAGAATGTTGAAATTGACCCAGAAGAAGAAGGTCATGTGGAAGATAGTGTACAGGTTTCCAGTACAGATAATTTTCAGAAAGAAATTGCCACGTTTCAGGTGAAATCAAGTGAGAGGCCTAATTTTACTTGTGTGTGTTGTCGACGCACTTATTATAAGAATCAGACTAAGTTAGTGGATTTATATGCGAAAAGTGAAAGTGAAAATAATAGTGAATGGAAGGATTTTGCAACATACTTGATGGTAGAAAATTGTTTTGATTTGGGATTGGATCAACGTGTGTGTACTTATTGTTGTAACAAATTAAATCAAAACCGGATGCCTGCTAGAGCGGTTCATAATAATCTGGAATTGGTTGAGATTCCTTCTGAATTGAAGGATTTAAATACTTATGAATCTATTTTGATTCAAAGTATCCATCCCTTTCAGGCTATTGTACGAATGGAGCCAAAGACAGGGAAATTGCCTCCATCAGATTTACAGAGAGGATTAAAGGGATGAGTTGTTTATTTGCCTCTAGATTTGAAGAAAAACATTAATACAATTGGAGTAGAGAAAGTGGAAGAGGAACCTCTGGTTATCTTAGTTAATGGGGTTCCGACAAAGAGTAAAAAAATCTGGCAAGATTTAGTGGATGTTAGGAAAGTCAAAAAGGCAACATTGTATTTGAAGAAAAACAATAAGTACTACAAGAATGTATATGTTGCAGAAGAGGAAGTAAGTGAAGAAGAGGATAGCGATTTGTGAGCTGGTCAAATTGAGAAAGTAGAAGCCTCTAAAAATGAAGAAATATATGAACATTATAGTGTTCATCCTTTGCATTCCAAGGAAGTCATGGGGAATGCTATTGAGTTGTTTCAAATGAAACAAGCCAAAGGACGTCCCATTAGTGTTTGGGAGGAAAGTTTGGAAGCTCGGTGTTTCCCACAGCTATTTCCAACAGGTCAAGGAGGAAGATATGATGAGCGACCTGATCAAATTCCTGCTTCTAAATACCGGACTTTACGATTGTATGCAGAAGATCCTAGGTTTCGTCAATGCATTCCCTATTTGTTTCATCTACTGTTTGAAAGCGATCTATCTGGACTGTCATATGCAGTGAACCACATCTTGAAAAGTGGTGTACAGATGCAAAATATCTCGGCAAGTGACTTTATGGATAAAGTCAATGTGCAAGACAGTATTTTGGATTCTCACCTGATTAATCTCATGGCGTGTCAGCGTGGTACTAATGAGTACTGGTACCGTCGTCATGGTGATTTAAAATGTATGCTGAGGAACTTAGGAACTCCCACATGGTTCCTCACTCTCAGTTGTGCCGAGTATGGCTGGGAAGATTTACTTGAATTTCTACGAGAGGCAAATGGAAACATTGAAAATATCGAATTCAAGACACCCGGAGAACTGTGCTCCTTGGATCCAGTGAATGTATGCAGGTACTTCAATCATAGATTTGAAGCTATGATGTCTTTCATCATGAACAAGAAAAATCCACCTCTTGGAGAGGTGTTGGATTTCTTCTGGAGAAAGGAGTACCAAGCAAGACGTGCTCCTCATATACATATGCTGCTGTGGATCAAAGATGCACCCAATTTTGGAACAGATCCGGATGACTTAGTGATGAGTTTCATAGAACAGTATTCTACATGTGCTGTTCCAAAGGCAAAGGAAGACAAAAGCCTAAGAGAACAAGTTTTACGCTTCCAAAGCCATCGTTGTGGAAAGTACTGTTGTCGTAAATTCAGAAACAAGGACAAGTTCTACACAAAATGTCGTTTCGCCTTTCCACGACTGGTGATTTCTAAAGGAAGAGTGAACAGTTTGATGTCTTCACTGCGACATAATGTGATGAAGAAATCACCCAAAAATACGTACAATTTGAAAAGGAACGAAGAGTCCAAGTACATCAACGACTACAACCCAGTGATTTTGTCCATGTGGAATGCTAACATGGATATACAGTTTGTGGCTGATAACTGTATGGCTGTGGCTCGGTATGTGACATCTTACATCACGAAAAAAGAAAAGACAGAATTGAAGGATATGTGGGAGGACATTTCCCATGAAAAGAGCCTCAGTAAGAAGTTGTACAGTTTCAGTCTGAAGATGTTGTCGCATCGAGAAATCGGAGCTTACGAATGTTCTGACCGGTTGTCTTCAGCAAGTCTCTATGCCAAATCCAGGAGTATCATTTGGGCGAGTCTTGGTCTTGCTGCAACGCGTAATCGAGTTCTGAAAACTGTACGGGAAATTGAGTATTTGGCGGAAAAGGAGCCAAACAGTACAGATATTTTGAAGACCAACATGTTGGATACATATTATCCAAATAGAAGCAGTCACCTCGAGAATGTTTGTCTGTATGAGGTTCTACAAAATGACATATTCAAGAGGAACATCAAAGAAGATATTGATAAAGGAGTGTATGCTGTAATTGGAAGTGAGGGATGTCTGGTCAAGCAAAGAAAATGCCACTTGGTAAACCATCGAAAATTGAGTGGCGAATCTCCTGAAAGAAAAGAGTTTTTCTATTTAGCACTTTTGCAACTTTTCAAGCCTTGGCGTGCAGAAGAGGAACTGCTTGGAGATTTCCTCTGTTACGAAGACTCTTTCAATGCCGCCAAGGAGACCATAGAATGTCCTGTTTTTCCCAAATATCTAGAAATGTTGAATGCGGAAATCGAGCAGGAAGCAACGATTGCAGCCGAGATTGCTAGAGACAGTTCTCAGGACAGTCAGAGTTCTGTTTCATTGAGTCAGGATCCACTAGGAGGACCAGTTATCGAAAATTAAGCTGCCACTGCCATGATTGAAGTGGAAACAGCCATGGCACATGCTCAGGAGGATGCGGTTAACTTAGAAGACTTGGAAAGACAACTCAACGTTGAGCAGAGGAAAATATATGACGAAGTTACCAACCAAATAGATCATGGATTAAGTCATGAGAAGAAAGAGTGCTCATGTACGTCGTTGAAGCCTGTCCGACTGTACGTGAGTGGAGAAGAGGGAACTGGAAAAAGTTTCCTCATTAAAGCAATTTCATGTTATTTGCAGAAAAGGACTGAGTCATCGCTGTCTTGTGTTGTCACCGCTCCAACTGGACTGGCAGCACATAACATTAAAGGTATTACTTTGCATCGTCTACTGATGCTGCCAGTGGAGCATGATAACAAATTACAATACCACAAGTTATCTGGAGATGCTTGTTTTGAGGTTTCAAGAGTCTTGAGGAAAATGAAACTTCTTATCATTGACGAAGTAAGCATGGTTTCCAATGTCATGCTTGCCTTTGTGCATTTGAGAATGCAAGAAGTTCTCAAAACAGAGTATGATGTGTTATTTGGTGGCAGACACATCATTGTTTTCGGTGATCTTCTGCAGCTGACACCAGTGAAAGGACAACCTGTGTTCAAAATGCTCACGCATGAAGATACCAGGAAGTGCCTAGGGAGTATTGGCAACGTCAATATATGGTTAAACTTCAATTATGCTGAACTGTGTGAAAATATGCGTCAAGCTAAGGATAAAGATTATAAGAATATTCTACAAGATGTTAGAATCGGAAAAGTGACCGAGCATGGGAAAGAAGCTTTACATGCACGATTACTGTCAAATTTGTATCCAGAAGAAGACGTTGTGCCTGAGAATATTTTTCAGAAAATTACTGAGAAGAAATCTGGAATATGTTTGATGCCAACTCTTGCAGAATGTGCCATCTTCAACAACAAAATATTGCATTTAGAAAACCAAGAGATTGTGAAACTGGAAGCTATTGACAGAGTAGAGCATATGGGAGCAACAATTATTTTGTCTGAGAATTTGAAATCAAAATCGGATTCATTAGAGAAGACTATATCTAAAACTGCTGGTTTTGAAAAGACTCTGAATGTGTGCTTAAATTGCCGTATAATTTTAAGAAGGAATTCACATGTTGAAAGAGGTCTGGTAAATGGATCAATGGGTAATGTTGTTGATTTTGAGAAATACAGAAATAGAGATGGAATTGAATTTTTAAAAATTAAATTTGATGGCATTGAGGAAGTACAGCTAATTGGTCGTTGCTCTGCTAGGTTTTTGCTTGTAAAAGACTTATATGTTCGCCGTAAGCAGTTTCCTGTTTGCTTGGCATATGCGGTGACAATCCATAAATCGCAAGGTTTAAGTGTAGACAGTGCATTGGTGAATATTGGCAGTTCTGTGTTCAAGGAGGGTATGGCATATGTGGCATTGTCACGAGTCAGAACTTTATCGGGATTGTACTTGATTGAGTGTGATGTCACAAACATTTGTGCGGATCTAGATTGTGTTAAGGAATACAATAGGTTAAGAAGAGAGTATGTGCCACATTTGCCTCAATATCCTTTGTTTGAGAAACGTGTGGTAGGCCGGAAACGAAGAAATGTGACCAATAGTAGAGAGGTTGTAGCAAAAAGACGAAAAGTCGATGAACCAGAAATTATAAGCGGAAAGAAAAAGGATTTTGTTGAAGATGTTGTTGGTTTTCAATTTGAAAACAGTTCTGGTGTCAACTGCTATGCTAATGTAGTGGTTAATGTTTTGTTTTCTCTAGAAAATTTAAAAGAAGAGATTGTGGTCAATTCGGATCAAAGATTTTGCAGTTTGTTGAATTCTGTGTTAGAGAAATGTAGCACTGATAGAACAAAAATAGAAAGTGTGTCTGAAATTCGAAATCTGTTAGACAAATGTTCAGGTCAAACGTAATTCTCTCAAAATATTCAGCAAGATTGTCAGGAGTTTTTAATGTATATGCTTGATGTATTGCAAGATGAAGGTGTAGATGTAGATCACCTGTTTGGCCTTTCTTATCAATGGCAACATGACTGCGAGGACTGTAGGGTATCAAGTACTACTAGTGTAGACTCAGAAAAATGTATATATTTAACTTTGCCAGACAGTAAATCAGTGTCCTTTAATAAGCTAGTAAAAGCAGCTGATCACAACATGGAGTGTAGCCAATGTAAGTCTGAAATGTTGTCCACATTATTTATACGAACATATGGCCAGTATGTCATTTTAATGTTCCAACGATGTAGGCCTGATGGAACAAAATTGACAACTTTAATTACAAATTTTGTGGCTTCGCAGTTGTCAATATCAGGAAGGACTTTTGTAACTGCAGCAATTATATATCATGACGGTCCTTCAACAACATCAGGACATTACACAGCTTATTTGAAGTCTAGAAACGGCTGGTCATTCTGCAATGATTCTGTTTTAACTTAAAAAAAAAAATGGCCTTTTGACCTTAAAAATTCTTACGTGGTGTTTTTACAACCAAAATGTTAGGGAAAGAATCTCGGGATTTGCTCTGAGGAATTTCAAGAGATTCTAATGGCTCCTACACTATTTGGCCTTGAGGATAAGTGTAGTACAGAGTCAAAAGTTATTTTTCAGTTTTAACTATTTCTTGAAAAAAAAGAAGGTTTTTGTAAAGAAAGTGGTGGGCACGGATTAGTTAAAGGACAACAGAGTATTTCCCAAAGCAAACGGTGTTCTTACCATAACACTTGATGTCATGGAAAAATAACTGCACTTTGAATGAGTTCAGAAAAACTGTTTCTTTTAATAAGCTAATTCAAGCAGCCAATCAAAACATGGAGTAGAGGTAATGTAAGTCTGCAATGCTGTCAACATATTTTGAACAAACTTTTGGTTATAATGTCATTTAAAAATTCCAACTATATAAACCTGATGAAAATAAGTTTTCAACTTTAATTTCAAATGTTGTGGCTACAAACTCGTTGATTTTAGAAAAAAAATTCTAACTGCAGCTATTATATGACATGATGGTCCTTTGACAACATCCACGTATTACACATCTTATTAAAAATATTCTTACTTTCTGTTTTCAGAAGAAATAATTTAGGGTAGGTAACTGGCCTATAATGATTCTAGGGGTTGATATAATTGTATGTACTGTTTTAAATTGCTTTGTGATTAAAAGTGATGTAGAGAATTAAATAATTGTAGTAGTCATAGAGGTAGTGTAAGTCTGCTTCATAGTAAGCAGTATCAGTGTCATAGGAAATGTGGAACATGAGTGAGCAAGAAGGGTAAAATATTACTAGTACAGGATTGTGAAAGTGATCTTGAACGTTTTCTTTCTGAAAGTTGCGGAAAAAGAAAACGACGGGATTTGCTTAGAAGAATTCCAAGAGTTATAAATGGCTCTTACACGATATGGCCTTGTGGAAAAGTGTGGTAGAGAGCGAGAAGTCATTTATTGTATGTAACATAGTTGTCAAAACGATGGAGCTTTTCTTTCAGAAAGTGGCGGGCTGAAAATAATAACAGCACAACAGAGTGTAAGCTGTTCATAGGATATCCTTCGACGTCATGGAAAGTAAGTTAATTTTAAGGAGTTCTGATTTTTGATTGGTTATGTTATATGGGTTTTTTAAACACAATTATTTTGATTGTGTTTTTTTTCCCCCGCTGTTATATGATGAATACCTTCAAGTCACTGTTTTTAGTGAAATTTGATAAATTCTGAGAACAGCAAAAATAAACCATTTAACATGTATAATTAATTCTGTACTTTTTGTATTTATGATATACATTTAGAACTGTATAGGAGGCATGGAGAAGCTGAGGCTTCTGTAAGTGTCAAAGTTGTTGCATACAGTGCTCACATTCTGCGTAGTCTTTCATATGATAGACTACATCTGCACAATGAGATACCTAAGCAAAGGAAACACAGGTGATGTGATTGTGGAATGAGCAAAAAAAATTGCACGTTTTTCAATTACATTACCTGTGTTTCCTAACATTACGCATCACATTGTGTAGATGAGGTTTAGGCCTGTTCCAGGAGACAGAGGAGGTCTGACATTTGTTCAAGAGTGCAGTGGACATGACTCACTTCGTTGGTAGGCCTGCACATGTATTATCTCCTCTGTACTCTTCAACAAGCCTAAATTTCATCTGCAACCCTGAAACAAATCTGTTGGTAGGCCACACCTTATCGGCATCCTGAAACAATCATTTAAAATGTTAAGGGCAGATTTATGATGGCCGTGCGCCTCTTTTGCGCCGCTGTTCCGTCACTTATGTGACGCAGCAGCAGTGTAAAAGATGCACCATGTTGCAAGATAGGCCTCACTTCATCTCCAACAAGATACCGTCAGTTTAAAATGTATATAATTAGGACTGTGTAGGGGGCATGCAGAAGCTGAGGCTTCAGTAAGTGTCAAAGTTGTTGCATGCAGTGCTGCACTTCTGCGTACTCTTTCATATGCTGGACTACATCTGCACAATGAGATACCTAAGCAAAGGAAACACAAGTGATGTGATTGTGAAATGAGCAAAAGAAATTGCACGTTTTTCAATTACATCACCTGTGTTTCCTAACATTACGAATCACATTGTGCAGATCAGGTTTAGGCCTGTCCAGGGAGACAGAGGAGGTCTGGCCTTTGTTAAAGAGTGCAGTGGACATGACTCACTTCATTGGTAGGCATGGACATGTATTATCTCCTCTGTACTCTTCAACAAGTCTAAATTTCATCTGTAACCCTGAGTAGGCCTCACCTCAAACAAACCTCTGGATAGGCCACACCTTATTGGCATCCTGAAACAATCATTTAAAATGTTAGGGACAGTTTTATGATGGCCTTGCACCTCTTTTGCACTGCCGTTGCGTCACTTTTGTGAGACAGCAGCAGTGCAAAAGATGCACCATGTTGCAAGATAGGCCTCACTTCATCTGCATCAAGATACTGTTAGTTTAAAATGTATATTTTTAGGACTGTGTAGGGGGCATGGAGAAGCAGAGGCTTCTGTAAGTGTCAAAGTTGTTGAAAAACTGTTTGTCCTTCAATCTATTCCCTTGTCTTTTCTAATTTTTAAATACATGTTTTAATATTTTTCAAATTTTTGTTCTTTCTTTCACAGATTGAAAGTATAAAAATAACAAGTGACTAAGTTAACGACAATTATAAGGTAAATGTTTTGTACTCTTTTCGTTACATTTCTATCACATTTAACTTCTATTAGTTCCACTGCTTCATTTCTTTAACCCTCACTTTCCTGCCTTTGCTACTTCCCTCATTCCTTTCTCTATTACTTACTTACTCTACTCCTTCCACTCTTTTTCTCAGTCCCTCTCTTCTCATAGTTCCTCATTCTTGTTCACTCACTCCGTCTCTATTACTCTCACTGTCTCTGACTGATCATTCTTTCACTACTTGTTCATTATGCTTTCTCCCTGTAGTTCAACCACACTAAGGGGCATATTATCAACACAGGCAATAAAATTATCGCTGCTTTTATCGGCAGAAAACTGCCGCAAATGTGGCTTTAGCGGCAGTTTTCTGCGGCAAAAGCGGCTTTAGCGGCAGATTTCTGCCAATAAAAGCAGCGAAAATGTTATCGCCTATGTTGATAATATGCCCCTATATTATTTACATTTCTTTGCTGTTTCAATCATTCCTTTTTTGTTACTTCTTCTTTTCTGCATTCTGTTTTTTCTCTCTGTTATTCCACATGTTTTAATCTTAGTTTGAACATTCACTCACATTCTCTAAGAAACTCTTGTTTGTTATTCTTCTACTCTCCTTTTTTTCTTTCACTTCCTTATCTATTTTGTTTTTCACAATTATATCCTCTTCCATCTTTTCTTCGGTAAATAAATCTATTAAACAGTATCTCTGGTTTAGTCCCTATAGCTGTCTTTCTTTTAACATTACTCTCTGTTTCCTTCCCTTATACTTACTCTTGTTTTTAAAAAAAATTTTTTTTTGGTTCGCTCCCGGTTCGCGTACCGGCGAGCAAACCGGGAAGCGAACCAAAAGAAATAGAGGTTGCCAGAGTGCTAAACATTCTAGCAATTTTTTTATAAAGGGGAGGTAGTTCTGAAAATAACTTTTTTTTATTATTTTTGTTGTTTTATATTTTTTTATTATCTTTCTAAATTTTTTTTAACTTTTTTTGTATTTTTTGAACGGTTTTATATTTTTTTTGTTTTTTTTAGGGGGAACAACGAAAAACAGGCATTAGAAAGGGCTCAACAGGAGAAATTTTTATTTTATTTTTTGGGGCGTTTTGAGCACTTGTGGTTTTCAAATGCTCTGTTTTTCAAATTGATACTCATATTTGCACATGAGAGTAGGTCACCACAATAAAGGCACACTATCTTCATGTGCACAAAATTCTGTTGGATGTTTGGGACCGTTTCCCTCGCCTCTGGTCCCGACAGAGTTACCTGTGCCGATGTACTGGCCACAGGAGTTGGTGGGTTGTCTTGGAGGTGACGCATCTCTGCAACGTTGTAATTCAGTGGATGCCACCTCTGCATATGACGGTGCATAGTATAGTTACCATAACTATACTTTTTGTCTGTACCTCTAGATAAAACATCTTTACAAATGAGGCATGTCACATGTCGGGCATTCACTTTTTTTTGGCCTCGAGGAAAAGAATAAAACTGCCAAATAAAACTGTCTTTGTGGTGGGATTTCCGGGGCTCTTCACGTAAGAAATGCCTCCCCTCTACTTCCTCTTACTCTTCTTCGTCCTCTTCCTCCTCTGGGTTGGGAAGGAACTGTGGAGGTGGTCCTTCCTTCCTAGGTAGTTGTGGTGGTGGTGGGGGTCCACCAGCTGCAGCTACTACAGATGACATTATTTTAATAAGTAAAAACAGGTCTTCCTCTCACAAAGATGAAAGTCAGAGTGAGGAAAGAAGGTGGGGGCTTTCATCATTTGGGAAAAAAAAATGTTTCAAACCAATGAAAAGTGTTATTTTTAGGTCACATGACCTAGGCTTACATCATTAGGAAACCAAAAGTGAAATGAACCAATAGAAAGTTTTATTAACAAGTCACATGACCTGTCATAAGACGCATTACGCGGCAACGCGATACGTCGCGCTTACGCGACGCGTCATGATGTTGTTTTCTAACGCGGCAGTTGCGGTAACGGAATGTTTACTGGTTCACGGACCGGGTCGTGGCACCAAATTGAGCTAACGGGAAGCTACCCGGTGCGCGGACCGGTAGCGAATCAAAAAAAATATTTATATACATAAAAAAATTATATTAAATACATATAAAATATATTTTTCCTTTAAAAGAAGAATACATTTTACAGCTTTTGATATTTGCTATTAAAAAACCATTGAAATTCACTGAAAAAACCATAGGTTATAGACCATATATAGTTAGGAATTAGCATTTACAAAACCTTGAAAATTCACTGAAAAAACCATAGGTTATAGACCATATATAGTTAGGAATTAGCATTTACAAAACCTTATTTTACTCACACAAAACCATTGAAATTCGCATATATAGTTAGTTGCACTAACTATATATCGCGCACCCGCAATCCACTGCTGATCATGTCACATATTACATCATTCATGACATGGTCAGTGACATCACTGATGACATCACTGATGACATCTCAAATGACATCACTGATGACATCACTGATGACAACATCCAGTGACTGTATGTTTCTGTAAAGTTAAAATATGTCTTACATATTGAAGAATGAGTGGATTTATAAGTGTCTGGATGAAGGATTTAGTAGGTGCATGACTGACTGTATGAGTGAGTGATTAAATGTGTCTCACTGAGTGCATGGGTTAGTGACTAAACTGTCTTAATTTCTGCATCATTATATCTTTTGTTCTGTAAACTGCTGCATGTGTTGATCAGTAGCTATATGAGTAACTATATGGGTTATTGATTGGTTGCCCATGTATTTGTATGGGAGACTGAGTGTGTGTGTGGGTGTCTGGGAGGTGTATGACTCTGTGCATAGATGTGTGAGCAGTTGATTCACTAGATGTATGGGTTCAAAAGTGCATGTGGAAACAGCTGTATGGGCGGTTGACTGTGTGCATGAGTGTATTGGTGAGTGAATGGATATCTCAGTGCTACATGTCAAAGTAAGTACATATGTAAAACACAGTACATGTGAGAGTTGACATATATAAATAACTGTGCATAAGAGCCAGTGAATGTGTGAGTGGCTGTATGGATCATTGTGAACTTGTATCCGGGATTGTATAAGAGAGTAAATATGTGTTAGTATGTGTTTGAATAAGTAAGGTGTGTATAACTGTATAGTTGAGAAAATGGACGTGTGATTTATTCTTTGCATGACTGACTAGGTGTGTGTGTAACTTCATGGATGAGTGACAGTCTGTGAGTGTCTGTTTACACTGAGTGTATCTAAGGTTATATTAGAGTCTGAAGACGTTCATCGTATTATCACATGAATGATGTCATCAGTGATGTGATCAGTAATGTCAAATGAGATGTCATCAGTGATGTCATCAGTGATGTCATTTGAGATGTCATCAGTGATGTCATCAGTGATGTCATTTGAGATGTCATCAGTGATGTCATCAGTGATGTCACTGACCATGTCATGAATGATGTAATATGTGACATGATCAGCAGAGGATTGCGGGTGCGCGATATATAGTTAGTGCAACTAACTATATATGCGAATTTCAATGGTTTTGTGTGAGTAAAATAAGGTTTTGTAAATGCTAATTCCTAACTATATATGGTCTATAACCTATGTTTTTTCAGTGAATTTTCAAGGTTTTGTAAATGCTAATTCCTAACTATATATGGTCTATAACCTATGGTTTTTTCAGTGAATATATATATATATATAACATTTCTATGGCAAAATGAAACCCCTCATTTTGTTCCTTTTCAAATTAAATGTATTAAGTGTAACCACTTTATTCCTATCAAGATGACTTCAGGTGTGCCATACTTTTGTCATAAGTAAGACTGTTAGCGTTCTAGTTGTTCTTTAGAACACTCTGGGACATTCTGTCATTGGGCTATAGTTGGGCTACATCTGGCTGATATTTGGGCTACATTTGGGCTCTTTTGTCTCTGGTGGCCATCTTGGGAGACTGCATATCAGAATTTTTTTAATGAAATATAAGAGGATTTGAGAAGTCACTCAAAATGTGCCCTAATTTTTCTTTCTTCAGCACTAATCATAATTTCTATGGCAAAATGAACCCCCTCATTTTGTTCCTTTGCAAATTAAATGTTTTAAGTGTTAACACTTTATTCCAATCAAGATGACTTCAGGTGTGCCATACTTTTGTCATAAGTAGGACTGTTAGCGCTCTAGTTGTTCTTTAGAACACTCTGGGACATTCTGTCACTGGGCTATAGTTGGGCTACATCTGGCTGATATTTGGGCTACATTTTTTTTGTCTCTGGTGGCCATCTTTGGGCTACATAGGGCTACATTGGGCTACATTGGGCTACATTGGGCTACATTTGGGCTCTAACATATATATAGCCCAATGTAGCCCAATATATATTTTTCAAAGTTAATTTTCGTAAAAACCACTGGAGCATATATCTTGAGACATAGCAAAGGCACATCGGGCTACCAGTCCCTACAATTTTGCCAAGTTTTGTGCCGTTCGAGCTAAAAGTGAGTCCAACCGCCCTAAGGAAAACTCAATGTTAAAAACACGTTTAGGGACCCCCCTTTTTTCTCGGCCCCCGCTTGACGAAACCCCCCCAAACTTTCAGGGGACGCTCAGAAACAAAATGTGCCATTTTCCTGAAAATTGCCAATTCCGTCCATCAACGCCAAAGTTATTCAACATAGAATTTTCAGAAAGCCCTATTCAAATAATCCTAACTATATATACCTACTGGCGACTGCCAGTAGGTAATTGTTACATCCTATTGTATATTTCCCTTTTTATTCGTTTATTCTATTATTATAGATATTGCCCTTTTAAGTAGAATGCATCTTTTGTCCTGGCACATGCACATTATCCTGTAATTCCATTTAGAATTGTAATGTTATGAAATAGTGGAGTTGGAGAAACCTGTCTGATGGATGAAGTACTGTGCTGCTGTTCATCATTAAACTATTGGAATTAAACTGGACTACTCAAGATTACTACAAAATTTGGCGACGAGGGTGTCAAGTACTTACTACTTCTACTATTTTGCAGCACAGGTGTAGTGCACCCATTTTCATTGATTTTCGTCGACTTTACTGGATTCCATCTTTGGGATTTTGGAACTGAAATTTTACATTTTGGATATATACACTCTCACGTAGTTTTACCTTTGAATGGAAATGAAAAACGTATTCTGAATTTTCAGTGGTTTGCCCTTCTAACACTGTCTTTCAGTTTGGAGTCGTATTACTTGTCTACGATTTGCACCAAATTCTTTGGCATCATCAATAATTGAATTTAGTGAAAAAAAAAATTTGCGCCAAAACAGCGATCTGCTACGGATTTTAACATGTTTTAAAGCTTCGTTTACCTTTTGTGTAAACCAACGTCTTTTTAAGCAACGCACGGCGAATCTTTGATTTCCATGACATCGGTGTTTTGTTTTGAACATAGACGCCGCAGATGGAGACCGTGAACGTGCTACACATGGTTTCCATGACACCGTTGTTGTCATCAGGAAAGAAACCTTAGCGTGCGCTTGGAACAACGTCCAGTGTGTATTGTCATCACGTTTTGGATACGTAATGTGACGTTTGACATCATCAGCGGCCATATTGTTTCACCGGTGTTATTGTTTCACTACGACATTTCACGAAGTGCGCTCATAGAGTCTACAGAGAAACATTTATTCATACATATAAAAGAAGGATTTACAGCACGCGCTGCACATTATTTTTAGAAACTATATATTAAAGACTAGAGACTATTTTTAACCCTTCGACTTTTCTAATTTCGCTGATGTGCACAGCTGTAGTACATTGAATTACTACTAAAAACCGAAGTCCAACATACTTTGGAACATATTTACAACAGTTCCTATCCTTTTATACAACTACATATATTGTATTATTGTATGGTGTTTAAGTTTCTGTTTGCCTATTAGTTATTCCCTCTTCAACATGCAATTTGATCCCCCATCTAAATTCCTCCAAAGTAAGGGAGATCCACCAATTCCTTGGAATAGGTGGAAGGAAGAGTTTCTAACATATTTAAAGGCAATTGATGGGGAAAGGATGGGAAATGAAAGAAAAAAAAATATTTTTCTTCATTGTTTGGGGTCAGAAGGACAGGCTGTGTTTAGAAATTTACCACCTGTTCCTGGAGATTCAGGTGTTTTCGATGAAGCTATGCTTCGTGTAGAAACACGTTTTAAACCTACGACAAGCATTGCCTTAAATCGTTATAAATTTTATACTAGGGCACAGAGAGACAATGAATCTTTTGATGATTTCTTAACAGGGTTACAAGCTTTGGTAGTGTCATGTAATTTTGGGAATATGACTGATGAAATGATGAGAGATCAAATCATTGTAAATGTAAAAAACAAAAAAACTCAAGAGCAATTGTGGATTATGGGGAATCCAACCTTACAAGAAAGCATTTCCACAGCCAAAGCGTTCGAGCAAAGCAATAAATGGATGAAAACCATAGAGGAAACTAATATGAAAAGTGGAAGAAATGATAAATCAACTGATGAAATATGTGCTATGAACGCTTTTACAAAAAATGTTTCAACCAACAAGAATTTTGGGTAAAATCGTGTTAAATGTTTTAGATGTGGGAGTTACAGTCATGTGGCTTCTTTCAAATTCTGCCCTGCTATTGGAAAAGAGTGTAACAAATATGGAAGAATAGGGCATTTCTCTAAAGCGTGTAGAGATGAAAAGAGAAAGATTAATGACAAGAGTAACAGTTCAAATTTTAAGAAAAGTGAAGTTTCATGTGTGAAAGGAGATACTGATTCTGAGATTATTTGTTCTCATTGTGAACATATCAGTTGTGATGAGAGTCTTAAAGAAAGAGGAATTGTTGTTACGTTGGTAAATATTAGCGCACTAGGTGCTGACATATTGAATTCTCCTAAATGTTTAGTCAGTTTCATGGATGTTGAATTGGAATTAATGGCAGATTCCGGTTCTCCTTGGACAATTATAACAGAGGACTATTTCAATGAAAAGTATGGATCTAAGTTGTCCAAGAGAGATTTGTGTCCTCCAGATATAATTGCACGGGGTTTTAATGGTTACACTATAGATTTCATAGGTTATATTGCTTCTACTATTTATTTCAAAAATGAATCAGCATATATCAAATTATATGTGGCTGTAAAAGGAATCAATGTTCTGGGATGGGGAGATCAATGGAAGCTGAACATTGTTTTGAATCCTCGCAATAAGGATCCTGTAATGGTTTTGCAAGAATGTTTTTTTCAAACAGAGAATGTGAATGTTGTAGATGAGGACAGTCGGTGGAGATTATTAGCCATAGAATTTCCTGAAGTTTTTTCTGAAAAACTAGGCAGATTAAAGGGTTTTACACACGTCATCAAGCTTAAACAAGGTGCATCTCCCATTGTTCAAAAACTTAGGTCAGTACCGCTTAATGTCAGAGAATAATTGAGTGAAACGTTAAAAGAGATGCTGAAGAGTGATGTTATAGAAGAAATAGAATCATCAGAGTGGGTTTCGCCTGTTGTTTTAGCACGTAAATCGGACAAGTCTTTGAGGCTCTGTATTGATTTGAAAGCGTTGAATGCAAATATTGTTGTAGATTGCCATCCACTGCCTAATATAAATGAAATGGTGAGTATGCTGGGTGGAGCAGTGGTATTTTCCACTTTGGATTTAAGATCTGCGTATCACCAAGTTGTTTTGGCAGATGAATCACGGCATTTGACGGCATTTGTCACGCCAGAAGGTCTTTTCCAGTTCAAACGTATGCCTTTTGGTTTAGCTTCGGCAGCCTCAGTTTTCCAAAGGTCCATGCACCATATTTTCAAGGACATGGGTGATTTTGTCAAATGCTTTCAGGACGACATATTAATATTTTCTAAAAGTGATGACATTCATTTAGAGCATCTCAGAAAGGTATGTAAAGTTTTGAATGAGTTTGGACTTACTATTAAGAGCAAAAAGTGTAAATTGTTTCAAAAGACGATTGAGTATTTGGGACATACTGTGTCTAGTGATGGTGTGGCTCCCAAGAAATCATTGATTGATGCCATTTTGAAAGCACCAGCGCCAGACTGCAGGGATAAGTTGTTATCTTTTTTAGGACTCTGTGAGTATTACAGTAAATGTATCAAGGATTTTGCCACTAAAGTGGAGCCTTTGAGAGAGTTAACAAGAAAGGATGTGGAATTCCTGTGGGGTAGTAGGCAACAAGATGTGTTTGAAGGCATAAAAGTTGATATGATTTCTGCACCCACTCTTAAACCGTTTTGTTTGAACAGACTATGTGTTTTAACTGTAGATGCAAGTTCTTACGGTTTGGGTTGTGTTTTATCTCAACGTTCAGGAAAAGAAGAATGGAATGTTGCTTTCGCTTCGAGATCTTTAAATCTCACCGAGAGAAGATATACAGTCATTGAAAAAGAATTGTTGGGATGCGTGTGGGGAGTGGAACATTTCCGTAATTAGATATGGGGAGCGAAATTTTTGATTAGAACAGATCATAAACCTTTAGTAGGTATTCTTTCACCTGGTGGGGGTCTTATGGTGACGGCTCGCATTGCTAGGTTGATGTCACGTTTGCAAGAATATTGTTTTAACATAGAGTATGTACCAGGAAAACTTAATGTAACAGCAGATTGTTTATCCAGACTACCATGTACCAGTGAGGAAAACACTGATGATGAGGAAGTCGTGGTTAGTATAACTGAAACAAAGGAATTCAATACCATTTCTGAGGAGATGTGGAAGAAAAGCATGAGTGAAGATACTGTTTTGTGTAAAGTTAGAGATTACGTCAATTTGGGTTGGCCCTCCAAAGGTCAAATCCAAATTGAAGTAATGCCTTATTTTAATGTTGCAGAGGATTTAGTTTTAGAAGGAGATCTGTTATTCAGGGGAGGAAAGTGTATTCCTCCTACATCCATAAGTAACATCGTTTTGGAAATGAGTCACGAATGTCACATGGGTATGTCTTCAATGAAAAGATTAATTAGATCTAATTTTTGGTGGCCAGGGGTAGACAGATTTGTAGATAAATTTGTGAGAGAGTGCCCCGAATGTATTGAAAGTGATAAAACGTGTAAGTGTGATCCTGCACCTTTAATACCAGTAAAATGGCCTGACCAACCATGGTAGAAGTTAGGTATTGACATTGCTGGTCCTTTTAGTTTTTTGCCTCAAGAGTGTAGATATGCTATTGTTGCTGTTGATTACCACTCCAAGTGGCCCGAAGTCAAGTTGGTGCATCATCCCAACACTGACAGTGTTATTCTATTTCTAAAAGAAATCTTTTCTCGAGAAGGTTTTCCTGAGTCTATCATCACAGATAATGGAGTGCAGTTTAAATCGTTAGAAATGTTAGAGTTTTTGAAATCATATGGTATAAAACATCGTACTACTGCATTATATGAACCACAAGAAAACGGACAAGTTGAAAGATATAACAGAGTTCTCAAACAAGACATACTATGGGCACGTGGTTTTGGGGGACTTTGGAAAGAGAAATTGAGAGAAAAACTGTGGTTATATCGTATAACACCTCATTCCACTACAGAAGTATCACCTTTCAAGTTGTTGAAAGGTTGAGATCCAACATCCAAATTGTGTCCGTGGTGGTTCAAAAAGAGCAGTGAATGTCATAAATCAGATGTAAACATCAGTGATGTAGCTCGAAATGTAGAAATGTAAGTGCAGATACGATGCCAACATGAAAGTCAAACAACCTACTTTTATGGTTGGGAATTATGTGAGAATTCGCAAACCAGGTTATATATCCAAGGGTGAAACTAAATTTGGTAAACCAATGAAAAGTGTTGTAACACAAGATGGTAAGGTGTGGAATGTCAGAAGAGTTTCTAAATGCACATCTTAATGAATAATAATTTTGAAATAATTTTCTTTTCATTTTCTGTCCATTTCTTAATTTTCCTTAAAGAGGGAAATGTGTTACATCCTATTGTATATTTCCCTTTTTATTAGTTTATTCTATTATTATAGATATTGCCCTTTTAAGTAGAATGCATCTGTTGTCCTGGCACATGCACATTATCCTGTAATTCCATTTAGAATTGTAATGTTATGAAATAGTGGAGTTTGAGAAACCTGTCTGATGGATGAAGTACTGTGCTGCTGTTCATCATTAAACTATTGGAATTAAACTGGACTACTCAAGATTACTACAGTAATATATATATATATATATTTGTACTTACCACCAAGAGTCTTCTCTGTCAGCAAGCTATAAAAAGAAAAAGAAAGAACGTTGGATTGATACAGAGGAATGTACTTCTAAGAACTTTAATATCTTATTCAATCATTAAGGAGAGCAGATAGTCCACTATTTATAATCATTAATTAGGAAGTGCAAGAGAGGGTTATTGAGAGATTTAAGAGTGAGTCTGTTAAAGGAGTAGTAAAATTGTATTTTATGTTTAGAGGTGCCCTAGAAGGCATTCCCTAGGTATCCAGTGAGGACGAGGCACAGCAGTGGCAGTCTCTCTTGTCATCCCAGTTCCACTCTTCACTGTGAATAGTTTAATATAAATTAACTTGCAGGGAGTTTGGGATTTGGGGAAAAGTTCTTTTGCTCCTGTGGAACCTGAGTTTCAGGTGCTTGGTACTGACACCTTGCAACCTGGAGATTAACGTCTCTCTGGCTGAAGTTAAGGCCACATCCTGTTGAAAAAGCTAGGCTTTTCAACAGGGAATAAAAGTGTATGTTGGAAACATTTATCGAAGGCCACAGCACTGCCTCCATAATTGTGGGCGGTACAAAAGGGGGTGGTGATGGACGGAGCATCTGAATCAATCAAACACTCACACCCAGTCAAAAGATCTGGGTTTATTCCATCACCGTTCTTTAGCCCACTCTGCCACCCCAGTTCAGACATGGCTATATGCAAATCAGTCTGACCCTGTGCCTCATGGGAACAGTCCAGCCCGAACTGCCAAGCCATGTCTTCCCTGGACCGGAAACAAGCTTCCGAGGAGCAGTTTCTGACATTCCAGCCGTCTTCAGCCCGGCTTGCTTGAATCCAGTGGCAAAGTGAGCAAGGGACTCACGTCTGAGCATACACTGCCACACTTATAGCGGCCAAAGCGGTACAAAAGGGGGTGGTGATGGACAGAGCATCTGAAACAATCAAACACTCACACCCAGTCAAAAGATCTGGGTTTAATCCATCACCGTTCTTTAGCCCACTCTGCCACCGCAGTTCAGACATGGCCATATGCAAATCAGTCTGATTCTGTGCCTCATGGGAACAGTCCAGCCCGAACTGCCAAGCCATGTCTTCCCTGGACCGGAAACAAGCTTCCGAGGACCGGTTTCTTTTATATGGGTGTGAGTGTTTGATTGATTCAGATGCTCTGTCCATCACCACCCCCTTTTGTACCGCTTTTGGCCGCCATAAGTGTGGCAGGGTATTTTATATAATGCAAGGGCATTCAGACAAATATTAAAACATGGATTTGCAGACAAGTACACGGCTAAAGCCCCTCCAGCAGCTTGAGCAATTCCTATTATCCCAGTGCCAAGAAACTAACTGGTGAACGTGAACATAACAAATATCAGTAACATAAAATAAGAAAACATAACATAAGTTAATATAACAAAACATAGCATAACATACCTCAGTTAATTATAATTGCTTCAGTTCTGTGTTTTTTGCATTTAAAGCAATGCAAAATGAGCTATATATTTACCTAACTATAATGTCACTTTAACCTTTAGGTTTTTTTCAATGAATTTCTAAGGTGAGTTATATTCTTTTTACTTTACCTAACTATAATGTACTTTTAACTCTTGGCTTATATAGTGAATTTTGAAGGGTTTTATAACATGAAGTTTAGCATTATATTCAAAGTAAACTATAATATAAATGTTTCAATTGTGCATTTTTTATTTTATTTACAATACTATTGTAATATGATATTTGTTTTGTTGTAGTCTTTTTCTCTTTGTTTGGTACTGTGGTACTATCACAGGACTACCACAGCTAATAAAAAGACTGTGGGCACTCCAGTGTACTCTGATGTGCACCAGGTGCAACAGCACCTGGTGTAGGGTAGTAAGGCACACCGATGGTGTGGTGAGGTATGGCATGGGGGCAGCAACAGCATCTTTTGGCCATGTCCTCCACCAGCAAGGTAATCACAAGAATTACCCTGCCTGGAGCACAGGAGCACTACTCACATAAAGGGAG
The DNA here is from genome assembly GCF_964261635.1 of Lissotriton helveticus. NCBI lineage: Eukaryota > Metazoa > Chordata > Amphibia > Caudata > Salamandridae > Lissotriton > Lissotriton helveticus. Next base: position 755,392,910 of record NC_136069.1, read on the forward strand.
TCCCAGATATTCCCTTTTTGGTATCAAGCAGTACTTGCAAGGGATCACCAGAATTCATGTGTTTTTTGACAGCTCGCCTGCACCTCAGGCAGACAATGGTAGGAATTTCTCTATGTTTTTGAGGCCTTTGTATGCCCCACACATGCCACCAATATCCCTATGCAATAGCAGACAGTGTTTTAGGCCTTGGGGATGGATGAGGTGGAAACTTATTATGGGCAATTATTGGCCCTGCTCCGGCTGTGCTTAGGTCTCCAGCTCACAAGGTGACCCTCAGAATTACCTTGTCTGGGGTGTGAAAGCACCTCTACATTTTGAGGGGAGTGCTAGAATTCACATTTTCTGGGTGTATTGCTGCACCTCAGGCAAGGTAATCCTGGGGACGGGATTACTTTACATTTTGGGGTGAACTAAGCGTATTTTCCTGCATTAGTCGGCATGGCAGAAGATCATATACAAGATAAAAAAGGTTTCACTTTCGAAGTTTTAAAAACTTCATAGGTTTTCTAGGTTTCCCTAGGTGCCGGCTGAGCTAGGGTTCAAAATCTACAGCTAGGCACTTTGGAAAAAAGGGTTAGTATTCATTGTAGAGGGGGCCGTGGCCGAACAGCCACGATGACAGACGGCTCTTGCACGAGCTCCGTGCCCGGCCGGGCTTTCACCGACATATACGGACCCGTGGAGGTCACCCATCAGCTGAACTGTGCGTCACAGCTGTAGGACCCGGGCAGGAGCACAGGAGTTGGTGCGGAGGCGTGGAGGACTGCCAGGACGGACGGCTCGGAGACGCGCTGGAAATCGCGGCGCGGGCCTCTGAAGCCGGGAGGTTGAGTGGCGCTGCGGCCCGGCGGCGAACCTGTGCATCCCGGGACTCACAGGAAGGTGATCGCCGGACTAGCGGAGGCTGGGCCTGCGGTCCTTATGCGGCGGCTGCCTGCCCCCCGCGGACACTGCCAGAAAGCGGGAAAACGGTGGACCAAGGTGAGGAGGACGGGGCAGGGCGCGCAGAGCCAGTGGCCGGCCTAGACCTTAAACCGGGAGGTGACGCCATTTTGAGACTGCCAGCCGGGGGAGAGCCACGGGACCACGACGTAGCCCCTGCAGAGCGCGGGCCTTTGTGAATCTCCTGTAGCCTGCTCTCCCCCCCTCGCTATCCCTGTAGCCGGCGGACCGGCCCCATTGGGGGGTCGGGGAAGACCCTCAAACCAAGAGACAGTAAAGCATCGCCTCGCAGCACCAAGCTCACGATTTGGGCGGTGGCTGTGGGGGGGAGCTGCCCTTGGTCACCATACTCACCCTGAGCAGGCCTCGTGGCCGGAGGAGACGCCCTTATGGAGCGAGCCGCAGACAGCTGTACCCTGGTGGGGTTTGGAACCCCCTGTCTGACGACCCTGTTCGGGGCTGGTACCCCCTCCTCACCGGCTCTTTCTCCACCTGGGAGCCCGGGGCGGGCCTGACAGACCTAGTGCACGGAGGGGCCCCCGGCGCCCGGGAGGCCGACTCACCTATAGGGTGGCTATGCACTACAGGACAAGCGCACAATGGTCCAGAAGGGCCAGAGTAACGTGGAAGGTCCGGGGAGCCGTCGGGACCCGGTCTGCAGGCGGGAGCAGGGGCGAGCGGTGGCGGACCTGGCCGGGCTGACCAAACGATGCTGAGTACCCAACAGCCGGACAAGCTGGACCTTATACTCCAGGAAATCCAGGATTCCCGACAAGAGCTGGAGCACCAACTCGGAACCCTCACTACTAACCTCTCCCTTCTAAAAGCCGATCATGGCAAGCTGGCGGATAAAGTCAAAGACCATGGCCTGACACTCACAGACTTTGCGCCCAAGGTGGCTGATCATGGCACAACCATCCAAGAAATACAAGGCCAGGTCGCCGTGCTTATGGAACGGGTCGAGGACGCGGAAGGCCGCAACCGAAGGAATAATATAAGGGTGATCGGCCTGCCAGAAAAATGTGAGGAACCGTGGGCTGAAGAGTTCATGGAGCAGTGTTTCAGAGAGCACGTGGCAACGGAAGGGCTCTCTCCGTACTTCTTTGTGGAGAGAGCGCACAGGATCCCGATGGGACAGCCTCGGCCAGGGCGCCCTCCGCGTCCTCTCATTGTTCGTATCCCTAACTACCGCGACAGGGACGCCCTCCTGAGAAAAGCCCGTGAGAAATCCACCATCTATTTTGAGAATCAGAGGGTGTCGCTCTACCCGGATTATACGAACATGGTACAAAAACAGCGGGCCTCCTACATGGAGGTGAAGAAGAAACTGAGAAGTGCACAGCTAAAATATGCGTTACTCTTCCCCGCCCACTTGAAAGTTATCCACGGGAAGAGATCTCACTTTTTCGAAAGCCCCACGGACGCCGAAGAATGGCTAGAGGTGATGGGTTTGGACGGCAGCCAGGAAGCATCCCAGGAGGTGGTGGCGGGGACGTCGGAGAAGAGCTCTGGGGGTAGCCGCCGCTCCCCCTCTGGATCAGGTGGGAGACCTGCTGAGCGTGGCCCGTCGTGGGATCACCAGAAGGAGGACTAGTTGGTGGCTCTCACGCTTGCCGGTACCTTCAGAGAGGACTCGGCGAAAATAGCCACGGACTCTGACGACAACACAGTGCATTCAGACTCGGAAAACAGTGTGCTGCTCTTTCCTACAATCACGCCTAGAGCCGCTGATGACCTCATCGATAGCTAACCTGTCAGGTGATATCCAGGACTGACGTCTCTGCAGCTGTCACTGCACGGTATCCTTTTTTGTTGAAATTGGGGCTTCTGACGCCCGCCCTATTAGAGAAGATATGTATGGGGATGGTGGTGATACACGTGATGAACAGATGATGACTCTTTCCACAATAGACATCACATCCCCTAGACTTGGCACTGCACTAGGTACTTGGGGGCAAGGCTTGAGGTTGCTCACTGACATCTCCACAGGTGCTGTCTGTATACCACACTGACTTTTCTTATGAGCATCAAGGGCCCGGCCGGGCCACTGTTGAGCCGGTGGAGACCGGAACTGGTAACAAAATGGAGACGTATGTGCTAGGCCACCCCCCCAATGGCGAATGCACCAAACTTTGGTTCTCTTTATTTCTATTATCAATGTTGGGCACAGCCATGTTCGCTGGCTGTGCCACGTTAGTTTTAATTCTGTTAGATGCTTTTTAAAGGTGTACTCTCCTGGGTTCGGCTCCCCAGAGTTTTCGGAACACGACCACTGACAGTAATGGTTCCGCCACAGGTAGATTATGGCTGATCACTCTGGAATGTACAAAGTTGTCACCTGGAATTGTCCTGGGCAGCATCTACGCCCTGAATTACGACCAGGAATTGTTCCTACAGAGGGTCGGGAGGGCACTCTCCTCGTGGGCTGAGATCCCCTGGATACTCGGGTGGGATTGGAACGCCGTGCTGGATCTGGCCCTGGACAGGTCACACCCACCCCTACAGGCTGCCGGCGCTATTAAGCTTACTGCCACCTTCAAGGCCTGGGTGGAGGGTTGGAGGCTGAGGGATGTTTGGCGAGAAGTACACCCCACACACAAAGAATATTCCTTCTACTCCCCTGTACACGACTTACACACACGTATCGATAGGCTCCTGTGCTCTCAGGCGCTGATTGCGAGGATGAGTGCCCCAGAATACATAGCAAAGACCTTTTCGGACCACAGGCCCCTAAAATGCACCTTCTCCTGGGGCAGGGTCCCGACCCCAGTCCCCACATGGCGACTCAATCCGCAGCACTTGGAAGACGGACCGTTCAGGGCAACTCTTTTGGAGACCCTGACACACTACTGGGAGATCAATTGGGATACTGCCTCCTCCAACTTGATAGTCTAGGACGCGATGAAAGTGGTAGTGCGGGGGGTAGCGATTGGGAAGTTGGTCGATGCCAGGCAAGAGATACACAGGAAGTTATGCGAGGTGGAGGACCGGCTAACGGGGCTTGAACGAGAGGTAATTGAAGAGCCGGGGAAAAGACAGGTTCTGCAGGAACACCATATCCTACACGCAGAGTCATTAGAAACACTACGCACCCTTGATTACAAAGCTTACTTGCAGAGACAACACACGGAAGCGGACCTCTCTGGTGCGCTGTTGGCCCGACTGGTACGAGACCCGCCTGACACTTCAACTATCACTCAGATTCGTAACCATATGGGTGACCTATTAGGCACACAACTTGACATCAATCGGGCATTCCATGACCACTTAAAGGCCCTATATAGCCGGACCGGGTCGGACGATCCTACTCGCATACTTGACTTCATCCGGGACCTCCCCTTCCCCCGACTGACAGCAGAGACACAAAAGTCGACCGAGGGACCCTTTACCCAACAAGAAATACGCGCTGCGATCAACATTTAAACAGAAATAAGACGCCGGGCATGGACGGACTCCCGGTGGAGTTCTATTCCACTTATGCCGACTCATTGGTACCGGTTCTGGAAAAGGTCTAGAAGGAAGCCTTCGAGACAGGCCATCTCCCACACACAACCATGTAGGCCACGGTGATCTCTATACCTAAGCCGGGTAGGGACAGCTTGGAGCTAGCAAACTATAGACCATTATCCATGCTGGCCACGGAATATAAAATCTAGAGCAAAGCTATAGCCCTCCGAGTCCAACCCCACCTGACTGCGCTTATACTCTGCGACCAGTGTGGGTTTCTGCCGGGGCGCAGCACCTCCCTCAACACGAGACGCCTTCACGCTATGATGACAGCGTCGCCGGCAGAGATGCCACAGGCGGGTTGTATAGCTTTAGATCTCAAACAAGCGTTCGATTCACTTTCCTGGCCCTTTATGTTCGCAGTCCTGCACAGATTTGGTTTTCCTGACCCGTTAATACGGTGGATCGGGCTGCTGTATACCAACCCCATGGCAAGGGCGAGAACGGGATGGTACGTATCGGCCGAATATACAGTCCACCGGGGCACCAGGCAGGGATGCCCCCTGTCCCCAATGCTGTTTGTGCTAGCACTTGAACCACTGGCCATTGCCCTTCGCCAACATGCAGCGGCGCTGGGTATACCAATGGCGGGGACGTCCCATCTCATATCAGTATATGCGGACGACATGTTATTATACCTCCGGGATTTGGAAGCCGACCATGGGAGGTTGTATTACACCTCCGCCGTTTCGAAACAGTATCGGGACTGGCCATCAACTCGGAAAAATCGGTGGGATTTTACTTCCATGACGGGCCTCATCCGCCCTCCCTGCCGTTTGGCGCCTACACGATCCCGGTAGCCCAATCCAGCTTTAAATACCTGGGAATCTGCATATATAGGAGACTGGAGGACCAGCTGGATGGTAATGTTTCTAGGGCCATCGCCGGCCTCCGTGGTAGCATCGGTTTTTGGACCTCACTCCCCTTATCAGTCATGGGACTCATTGCGATAGCAAAGATGGTAATGCTGCCACGCTTGCTGTATTACTTTGTGAATCTGCCTATCTGTATCCCACATCGTATCTTTATGACCCTTTAGTCTTTATTGATTACTCTTATATGGGGATCAGGCAGGAGACAAATTAGTCTGAGTAAATTACAACTTGGCACCTCTCAGGGGGGACTGGGTGCCCCTGACTTCCAGGCATATTTTTATGCAAGTCAACTTCAATGGTTGTCTTATTGGCTGGCCGGGAGTGACCTCCATGAGATTGGGTGGACGACGGACCGGCTAGACCGGGGGGGACTTACATACTTTAATGCTGCCCAAGAGTAGACTTCCACGAGAATGTCATCCGCTGCTCCGCACTGCCCTTCTTTGTAGGAGGAAGGCGTTGGCTTACACATCTTAGGTACAGCCATACGCAGACAATATTCCCTTACTAGGTATCACGACACCGCAGGGGAAACTTACCAGATACGCCCTGAGGGAATGGACGGCATGCGGGATTGAGGGGGTGGGCAGTTTCTTCGGGGAAAATCTGTTGCTGGACTATCACACCTTTGTACAAGTGACTGGGTCTTCGGACAGACAGTACTTCTTACACACCACTGTTTCTCATTTTATCAGGACGGCTTGGGCGCCACAACGAGTACAACCACAGCAACACGAACTAGTACACCTCGTACACTATATGGGGGCTGGCGGCCACTTGGTAAGATGGCTGTACACAGGGCTTAGGACGCATGCTGCATTACCCCTTGACACCCTGCGAGAGACCTGGGCACGGGACACTGGGGAGGATTTTACTGACGTAACTTGGTGGGTGGCCCTAGAACATCCCAAAAGAGTTTCCTGGAATGTGAGATTCAAATACATCCAAGCCATGATACTCCATAGGGCATACCTTACCCCGGAGAAGATCCACAGGATGTTCCCCGACGCCTCTCATCAGTGCCCGCGCTGCAGGGCGGATGAGGCAGGCCTCCTGCATATGCTTTGGTCGTGCCCACAATTGGGCGGTTACTGGTGCGAGGTCTGCCGGACAGTGCGAGAGGTGTCTCAGATCCAGGTGAGGGAGAGTGCATTGTATTGCCTAGTGGGAGCCCGCCCTCGCCCTAAATCGTTAAAACCCAAACTGCGATTTGTGGCCTTAGCTCTCCTCTTGGCGATCAGGAAGATTACAATGCAGTGGAAGTCCCAGAGAGCGCCTAGGGTGGAGGCATGGCGGGCGGACGTGGTGAAATGGGGTAGAACGGAATGTGTTGCCCTTAGAAAGGAGGATGAAGGCGGAAGGAGAAAAACCCCGATGGCACTGGATTGGGAGGTCATGCTACTAGAATTAGATAGTATGCATCGGCCGCTGTCCCAGGGCACCTGAGCACACTGAGCCCTGAGGAATTACTGTAGTAGCTACCGAGTACTGAGGCGGGACAGAGGTGGTTTAATGAGCTTCTATTGTATAATCCTGGTAGAGAGTGGTCTGCCCTGGGGAGCTGGAATGGAACAGTTAGGAGGAATTGGACACCTGAGTTGGTTGGGTGGGGGAGGGATAGTTGGGGAGAGTGTGGGTGGGTATGGGAACATGTTTTGCTAATAATGGAGGACTCCAATAATGTGTACAATAATGTACAGAACTGTCCTGGAAGATGAGTCTCTACCCTTTGTCTACGAATTGGGAGTAAATTGAAAAGCGTGATGTATAGCATGTCTGCTGCCATAACAACATATATATGTGATGAATATGCATTCACGAATAAAGTTTTGCAAAAAAAGTATTCATTTTAGAAATGTGGTGTGCCCACGTTGCTTTGTGGACCGTTTTCAATCACAGGCACAAGGCCTACCCACACAAGTGAGGTATAATTGTTATTGGGAGACTTAGGGGAACACAGAATTGTAGAGCAACTGTTATTACCTATTGACTTTGGATGCATTTCTGCCTTCCAAATGTAAGTCAATGTGTAAAAAAGTAATCACTTTGAAAAATTTCCTATAATTCACATGCTAGTGTGGGTACCCCCAATAGCGGAGATGTGCAAATAGCTACTGTTTCTAAACTCTATATTTTGTTCCGTTTTCAGAAATACATAAGTGTCTTTCATACCTATTTCTCACTATTTATATTTTCCCAAATGAATTGCTATATACCCGGTACATAATAAATAACCATTGCAAGACACAGCTCAGTTATCGGCTCCGGGTTTGTCAGGTTCTTGATGAACCAACAAGTCCTATATATCCCCGCAACTAGAAAGCTCCAGCGGATGTAACGGTATAGTGCTTTAAAACATTTGTCATATGTAGAGGAAGTTACAGGTGAAAACGTTGACACAAATGGCTGTTTTTTTAACTAATTTTCAATTTTTCCTAATTTCATCTGTTAGTTTACATAAAAAAACCTTGAAGGATCTACACAAATTACCCCTTGCTGAATTCAGAATTTTATCTATGTTTTTTAAAGGTTTAGCTTTCCAGGATCCATTATTGCTTTCATACCCATTTTTACCATTAAATTGAACGAGGTTGAAAGCAAAAACAATTGCAAAAATAGTCTATGTCCGAGTAAAATGCCAAAACTGTGTAAAGATTTTTGGTTTTCCGACAAAAGTCAGCCTGTCCCTGAAAGCTGGGAAGATGGTGATTTAAGCACCTCAAACTCTTTGTTGATACCATTAGCAGGAAAACAACAGACACTTTCATCTTTCCAATTTTTCACCCAAAAAACAGGAGTTGGCTGTATTTTGGACAATTTCTGGGTCCCCTCCAGGGGAATCAACAAACCCTGGGTGAGGGGGCACTAGCGAGCCCGAAGCAAGATGGCCACACATTAGTGCAGCTCTGCTGGTCGGGTTCCAAATCCGCCAAATATCTTGTATCTCTCCTGGCCATCCAGGGATCTAAAACCACGTCCCTGAACCCTGCATTGGGCTGTTTTCAGCGGAATAGATCGCTGTGTCTGGTTTGGATGATGAACGCCGTTTTTCAGCAGCGGCCGGCAAGATGGCGGAGCCCATGCTCTGAACGCTGCGAGAGCTTGAAGCGGTCCTGGATCGTCAATGCACAGGCAAGATAGCAGCGCTGATCGGCGGTGGTGAGGCTGGCTGCTGAGGCTTGCTGGGATCGTAGTGGAGTGCGGGGCTACTGTGGCTGCCTGCGTGATGAGGTTGACGAGCAGGGGCTAGCGAGTGCTGAGGCTGTCACCCTCAGGACGCTGTGGATCACACACGCCCGCTGTGCTGCACGTTTACTCAGAAGCGATACTCGCTTCAAGTGGTGGCTGCGGTACCATATTGCGGCCCTGGTGGGATTACGGCATTGAGGAGGAGAGAACGCGGCACATCGAATGCAGGGTGAGACACCTACAGCATTTATGTGAATTGGGTGGCGACGCTGTTCGCAAGAGTTGCTGAGGCTCCACTGATATCGGCATTACGTGCAAAGTTGGAAGCGCCATAAGCTGAGTACATGATGGGCAGAAGGTGGAAGAGCTAAAGTGGACCGCCATTTTGTGCATTCTAGTGCCTGCGGCTGCCTGACATGGATATCTGTAACTATTGCAGGTGGGTGTGGCTGAAGTCCGTTATTACTACAGCATAGAGAGGTCTATATACAAGCGGGAGCTGTGAAGTACTGTGATACCATACACCGGAGCAGTATTAGTCCTGAAGTTAAACTGTCTGCTGTGCTTGTGTTGATTGTGGACTGTTGGATACACTGGTCCAGGCTTTTAGTATAACAAAGTGGGCTACCCGGGAGGAGCTGTACTGCTTTAGTTGCATGGAGATTTGCTACTGCCGTGCGAACACCTGCGGTGGTGCAATAGGTGAGCTGCATCTCCACTCTTTTGCATTTGCTCATCGGATTGTGCTGGGGTATATACTAGTGAGCAATCTCAGCTAGGATGGGCAAGCCGAACAAGCAGTTGCAGCCCAAACTATCCTTTGAGTCCAAGCACCTTAAAAAAACAACTGCACAGGTAGCATCAGATACCGAGACGGATACGGAGACCGGTAGTATTAGCAAACTGGAGCATATGATGATGGCCATGCAACAAAGTTTGCACACAATAGACAGCAAAATTGACACTCTAAATCTGCGCATGGATAATACGGCCTCCAAGCTGGATTAGCATGGGGTACGCATAGCTGAGGTGGAACAGCGTATCTCCAACACAGAGGATTAAGTGGAATCTGTTACTGAATCCTGCACGCAAATGGGAAAGCTACTGGCGGTAATACAGGCAAAGAATGAGGATTTAGAAGCCAGATCACGGCGTAATAACTTGCGTATCACAGGAATACCAGAGTCCACCAATGTGGGGAAGATGGAGCTCTATGTTGAAGAGATGCTCAAGACAATGTTTGGAGCGGAGCACTTTTCTAACATGCTGGTGGTGGAGATGGCGCATCGTTCTCTCGCACTAAGCCTGGTCCCAGGGACTCCACCTCAGCCGATAATTGCTAAACTCCTTAATTATGGAGATAGAGACACAGCTCTTTGACTCGCAAGAGAAATGGGTGCTACTAGGTACAAAGGAATGGAGGTCGCACTCTTCCCAGACTTCACCACCGTAGTGCAGCAGGCATGGCGAGAATATCAGCCGGTCAAGAAGAAGTTGCAAGCATTAAAAATACAATATGCTATGCTTTACCCCGCAAGGTTAAGGATTCAACATGGCAGTAAACCGAGGCTGTTTGCTACTCCAAAGGACGCTATGCAGTTTGTCAAACAATTGGAGCGGAGGGAAACAGCTACAGAGGCCGGGGCTGAAGCAGATAATGGGGAGTGATGGAATTGGCGTGAGACTTGTTCACTCTACTACATTCATTGATAATTTTGACTTGTATGGTTTGCCTTCACAGACGATTGCTTTTCAGGTACGGCACCTGCGTCTCCTATGGTATGCGGTGGCTAAAAATGCCACCGGGACAACATTGGACTTGTCTGGCCTGGGAAATTAGCTGCAAATGATGTTGATAAGGGGAATTACAGTCCAGTTAGCTATGTCTATGTAGCTGAGCATAGAATGCGATGTAATATCAGTTTGCAAGTGGTGACATAGATAATAAGGTGATGAAGTCATATGATGTTGAAATTGTCTGTGCTGACGGATATATATTCTGGGGGTCACATGATAGATCTGACGTGTTCTTGGTGAGGTGATCCCTCATTAATTTTCTGGATACGACACTTGTGTTTCAGCTGGTCTGGGATGAGCTTAGGAGGGACACTAGAGATTGCCCTGACCCCCCTCACACCGTTGAGGGGGTCGATGGGCAGCTGGTGTCCTCCATGAGGGTACACCCCATATTGTTATTGATTGGGTTAGTGTTCTGTGTGAGGATTAGCCACTCACAGCGGGATGAGGAGTTTTTCATTACCCATGTGTTGAGTGTTTTGGGGTTCCTCAGCATTGTTGCATACGTTGCATTCAGTAGAATAAATAATGGCAGAAGCAGGTAACATAAATTGGATTACTTGGAGTGTCAGAGGTCTTAACAATCAAAAAAAAACAGGCCGGTATTGGCATAGCTAGATCAGCATAAGGTGCAGGTAGCACTGTTACATGAAACCCATCTCACCTGAAGTGCGGCATCTACAATTGCCAAGAAATGGACTGGAGCGCATTTTTCTTCTTCCTACTCCTCGTATGCGCGGGGGTGATGGTTTTATTTAAAAGAAATATCCCCTTTGTTACTAAGTAGTTAGTTGATGGCAATGGGCGATATGTAATAGTGCAAGGCAAACTGTGTGGTACTTTAATTACCCATTGCTATCTGTTTTTGCACCTTCTAGTTAATCCCCATGGTGAATTGGGTCTATAGCTACCTAGCGAACAGGGAACTACAGCCCATCTAACTTCCCACTCCAATTTTAAGGTATATATATCTTTCTAAATTGGCTCACTTATCTTCAGGAAGGCGTGAGTGCTTACATGTAAATTGTGTTTATCTGTAGTCTTAGTCTAATGTCCGTATGGGCCCAATCAGTCTTTGGAACTCCTGGATGTCGCAGTTATTTTGTGCTATCCTTTAAATGTATTCTTATGAATTTTGAAAAAAACTCTGAACCCTGGATGTTCTCTAAACAAATGTTGTTTGAAATATGCCGTCCCTATAGAAAATCTTGATGATCTCTAAACAAATGCTGTTTTAATATGTCGTCCCTACAGAAAATCTTCTCTCCCCTGTGGCCCTCCCTCCCACCACCTCACCTCTGCCCTGATGAAGGTGTAGCCCGTGTCGGGCTATATACCGAAATGCGCGTCGGCGTCTGTTCCACCTTAGGAACCTACTAAACCATCTGGGACTCCATGTCACTCGTCCCCAATCCATCCTATACATCTGTGGCTATTGTGTGAAGTGTTGCATGATGTATGAATGATTGTGTCTGTGTGTTGGTGGCATGTGTCGTGGGAGTATGGGCTATGAATAGGAATTAATCGCCCTTTTTGATATTTTATCATTATGTATGTATAAATGTTCTTTTTGAATATGTTTGTTTATACTACTAAAATATAAAATGAAAATGCAAATAATGAATTTTTAATAAATAGATTTGACAATAGATATGTGTTTGGTCTTTCTAGAGATATCCACCCACGGTTCAGAGTGTAATATAAAGTGGTTTGGACCTCTTGTAGGCCCTCTTTCTAAAATTACAGGGTAGGTGCCCTTCCTTGTTTGACTTTGATTACCATAGTAGTCAATGTATATGGGCCAAATATAGATGATCCTGAGTTTTTTGAGTTACTGTGGAACAAAATATACAGGTTGCAGGTTGCCGCCCTCTGCAATTGTTTGTGGGGGGGATTTCAATCTTGTGTCAAGACCAACGTTAGACCGGCACTCCAATGTAGACCCTGTTATACAAAACCGGGGCGAGCTCTAGCCACTAAGATTACAGAGCCATGGGCACAACATTGTACAGTGCAGGCATCACAGAGGGTGATACCACCTGCTCTGACACAGCAGGTATTCTTGATCTGTTTGCACCGCATTACAAAGATATGTATATCAGCAGGCTAACAGCTGACGAGGATGAGATAGCACAATATCTGGAATATATAGCTTTAGTGTGGCTGTCAAAAGGACAGCAGGATTTCCTGATGCACCCACTGACGGCTGAAGGAATTAGGGATGCTATTACTGCCCTGCCCAATGGTAAAGCCACAGGTACAGATGGACTCCCAGCAGAGTTCTACAAAGACTACATAGATGTTTTAGTACGGCATAGGCAGGCCATGTACGGCAAAACTTATGAGCAACAAAAACTGCCTGACACGCTTAGGGAGGCATTAATAATAACTTTATTGAAGCCGGGAAAGTCATCAGAACGCTGTGACTCGTACAGGCCTTTGTCGCTCATGAACACAGACGTAAAGATATTGGCGAAGGTTCTGGCAACCCGGTTACGACTAACAATACCTATTATGGTCTTGCCGGATCAATCAGGGTTGATCCCCACCGGCTCCACAGCGCATAATTTACGAACGTTATTTGCGGTAATGCATCTCTTGGATCCTAAGTTGCCAGCAGCTGCCATACTATTAGATGCCGCAACGGCGTTTGACTCGATTGCCTGGAACTATATGCTTGTGGTATTGCATCGTATGGGGTGCCTTATTTTTACACTAATTGGATTAAATTGCTCTATACAGACCCAGTGACCCAAGGGCCGGTAAATGGACAGACATCAATCACATTTCCAATTAACCGCGGCACTAGGCAGGGTTGCCCGCTATCGCCTCTATTGTTTGCGGTAGTGTTGGAACCGCTGGCATGTGTGTTGAGACAGAGGAATGCGAAGGCAGCATTGCGTTTTATCCAGCGTCCTTTAGCGGTGTCCATGTATGCAGATGACATGGTCTTGTATGTGAGGGAACCTGCGGTATATAGTGGAGCAATTAATTAGAGAGTATATCCGGTTTGAGTGGTACTCTGGCCTTGCAATCAATTGGAATAAATCAGTAGTGTTATCACTGACAGAGAATACCAAGCAAATTGAGCTGGGATATCCCCTAGAATGGACTACAGAACCTGTTAAATATCTAGGTGTTTGGATTCACAGGGATCCGGAAGTAGTTGTGCGTTCTGATTATGGCACAGAGAATCTCCAATCTTGAGTACCAGGTAGCCCGGTGGATTAGACTACCGCTGATATTTGCTGACAGGGTTGCACTGATTAAAATGGTGGTGCTGCCGAAATTTTTGTATTTATTTGTAAATGTAACTATTCATCTCACTCAGCGTTTTTTCACTACACTACGGTCCTTGCTGATTACTCTAACCTGGAGGTAAAAAGCAGAGGGTTAAGTGGGAGACCTTAACATGACCATATGCGATGGGAGGCTTCACAGTGCCCGATATGCAACTGTATTACCTATGTGCACAGGCACAGTACGCATATTATTGGCAAAATGCGCCACTATTTACGCTGCATGTTGCGGTTGAGGCGAGGCGGTGAACACAATTCCTTTAAAAGCTATGATTGTCAATAAACATACGGTTATTGAGCGTCCCGAGATTGACACTGTACAATGCAAAACTTGGGGAGGTGTACTCAAAGACTTCCGCTGTATGCGCAGGCAATGCCGTTGCTGCATCATACGGCTCTGTCTGTAACAGGTGGGGCGGGCTCCCTTAGGGTGCTGCATAGTGTTGGGATGCAGACTATGGGGGACGTGTTTCCCAGTGGGAAGTTTATATGCCTGCAAGATTTTATACAAGAAGGGGGGAATGCTGCTCTGTTAACATTCATTTATAGCAGGTTGTGATCTGCAGTGCGGGCCCAGTATTCATGCTTCCGGGAAGCATCATCAGTGTTGGGGACTTTGCGACCTATTTACACCATGCAAACTAAAACTACATTGGTTTCACATTTATACTCCGCCTCACAACTAGACAAAGGTAACGGTGCAACAGGTTCTATTGACAAATGGAACACTATTCTACCTCAGCCACTTACGGTAGAGGAGTGGGAGGAATGCTGTAGGCTGATGGGTCAATTTGAAGCCAATGGCAACCTGAAGCTTATACATTAAAAATACTTTCATCAAATGTACTACACTCCGGCACAACTTTATAGATATGGTCTGAGAGACTCACATTGTTGTAGGAGATGTGGTGTCGATAATGCTGATTTTCTACATTTAACGTGGGCATCCCCAAGGGTGGCAGATTTCTGGGGAAAGGTTGTGAAGGCCCTAACGGAAATGGTGAGTGAGTCACTCAAATGTGATATGAAAGTGTGTTTGTTGGGTAATGTAATGGGGTTAAAAATGATCAATCAAAAAATTGTGGCAATGGCGATCCAGTTGACAAAACGTAGGGTTGCATTGAACTGGGATGGTAGGCCAGCACCCAAATTGGCACACTGGTTGCATGATGTGGTCCACTGTTATGATCAACTCACATGTTATGCAGAGGAGCTGCCAAGCGCTTCCAGACCGCGAGACATTTGGGATCCCTTTACTGCCTATATGTTAAACCATACTGCTGACTGATGGCAATAGATTTGTGGGTAAAGAATGTATTGATTGGTTGTGATGAATCCCTGATCTCATAATAATATCTATCTCTGTACTGTTTTTATTAACGGCAGCCATGTATTCTGTGCTAAGCGTGTCTATGATGTACTGTTACATTGCTGATTATGTTTGAAAATGTATAAATAATATTTAATTTTTTTTTAAAAAACCCTGGGTACCTTTAAAATCCCCATGATGTTGGAAGAAAAGGAAGAAAATTTGGCATGGATACCTTACGTGGTCAAAAAGTTTTAGGGGCCTAAGCGCAAACTACCCCAAATAGCCAAAAAAAGGCTTAGCATAAGGGGGAAAAGGCCTTGCAACGAAAGGGATAATGAACATACTTCAGAGGTACTCCAAGGCGATGTAAAGATCTCTAATACCATTGATGAAACTCTAGAGATGTATAGCGACCCAGGGGTGGCAGTGCTGAACACATCTTGTGATACACAAAAAGACAAATGGATCCGTTAGAGCATCATGACAGTCTAGATGTATTGGAAACATGCAATACAGTATGACTTGGAGTGTTGCTGCGGAAACTACTTACTAAGTTGAGCACAGATTGAAGTGATATCACTTGTATTTGCAGTGACTGTGCTACGTACATGAAAAAGTTGTGTGATAACCTGTCAAAGTCAATAATTGATCTAAAGTGCTTCCCTGTACGAGATCCTTGCCTTTTGCTAGATGGTATCCTAAAAGCAGCTTTTCGGTCTTCAGATGTAACTAAAACTGCTGTTGACTTTGTATTCCAATATGGTGCACAAGAGCTAAACTACAAATATTTCTAATTTTATGCTTTGAGTGGCATAAAGAAATAATCTTCTTAACTATGCCCTTAAGCAAATATATTTCAGTGCTAGAGGCTATGAATGTTATACTTTCTAGGTGGCAATCATTTAAAGAAACTTTGCACATCAATGATGTAATGTGCAAGAAATGTGTATATCTTCTGTCACATATTTAAAGTGATATTAAAAAAAACTACAGTTTACTGTGTTCTAATATTTTTACAGGTAAACCATGAATGCTGTAGTGGTTATAATAAAAATAAACTAGAGTCTAAAAACACCTTGTTCAACCAAGTGTTCTGAGTAATTGATAGATATATGAAATGTTAGCTTGAGAGTAGGTTGGGGGCCACTTTTAGTGACTGGTTCACCAACCTTCATTGTTTGTAATGCTTACCACTTGGTAAACAAAGAAATGTTGAGGAGCAATTCCGGAAATGTTATTTTACAATGCTTGAGAAATAGATTGCAAAAATGCATAGAAATCTCCCATCAGCAACCATGGCATTTGAAATCCCCAAAAAAAAGCATCTTTGTGGTGCTCAGCACAAGTTCTAGATCCCTTCTGTGAAGGGGATTTTTCTCTGAAATTTCAAAAGTAGTGCTTTATCTTTGACCCCTTCAATGACTCTAAAGGCATATGCATTCATTTCAATACATATGTTGCAGAGCCTGACCCTGAGATTCCCAATCTTCAGGTACACCAGTATTGGCCCGGAAAGCTATACCAGTGGCCTGAGTTAGCAACTTGAGTTGTGGCTGCTTTAGCGCTGCCCAGCCCTAACGCCAATATTGAGGGCACCTTTTTACAGAAAATGGATGGTGTATATTGGAGGGAAAATCCGACTAAAGACTCACTAAAGAAGTGCCGTATGGTGTAATACAATATTTTTGATTTGTACAAATGAATCTGAACCCCGTACTCACTGTAGTTTCATTGTTATCATGGAAGATCTGGGCAAAAAAAATGAAATAATAAAAGCAAACATTGCATCAATGTTGTTGCTCTGTTTTTAATGGTAAATAAGCATTGAGTAACTACCGAAAATGCTGGAAAAGACTGGGAAAACCACTGGAATTCACAAAACAAAGATGCAAAAAATATGAAAGGTTATTATGTAACCACCTTTAAAAGATTATTAGACATACATCACCACAATTATCAGTCCTTTTCCACCCGTCTGGGCAGGTATTGCAGTATAATATTCGAATAGCCCCTGCCCCTAATGGTGCGCAGACAGAATGGTGAGTAAAAAATATCAAATTGCACAAATATCGAGTAATAAATATTGTGATTCAGAAATATCGACAGTAAGATTATCCTGGTCAAGAATATCGACTTAAGTTAAGTAATATTGATTTAAAAAATATCAAAGTGTTTAAAATCGTTTGCAAAAATACATTTGTTAAAATATTGTTTTTTAAAATTGTTATGTGCATTTTAGTATATATTTTATATATATGTGATGTATTTTTTATGTAAAAGAATTGTTTGTATTTTTAGTATATATGTGCTACATTTATAGTAGTTGTAAAAAAAAGTATTTGAATTTTGCGTTTTTAGTTCTGAAGCAGGCTGTGGGTTTATAGGGGAATAGTGTGATTATTTTTATTTATCAATATTTGTTTGATTGAGATTTTAATAGTTTTAAATGTGTAAAGTATTTGATTATTAATTGATTAATAATTGGTTGGTAATTAATTTTAATTAATAAATTGGTAATTAATTATGGTAATTGTGTAATTACATTTAGGTGTGTGTTGTGGTGTTTATAGATGTAAAGGTGTAAAGTAATTATTTTTAATTTATTAATTAATAATTGGTTGTTAATTAATGTTAATAAATTCATTGGTCATTAATTAAGGTAATTATGTAATTTTAGGTGTGTGTTGTGGTGTTTATAGGAGTACAGGGTGGGACGTAATTTGTGTTTAATTAATTAACTAATATATACTTGTTAATTCATGTTAATTATTTGATATTTATTATGGGTAATTGTTTAATTTGTGCCAGTTGTTTTTACTTTAAAAGGGGTAAATGGTGGGTAATAAATACATTTTAATTACTTTATTATTAGTTGTTAATAGTAATAGTTTTTAATTTAAAAATGTGTTTTTGTATTCAAATCTTTTTTTTATTGTTAGGAAATGCGGGGGAAGACATTACAAAAAATAGAAAATACAATAAAGGACAATACAATAAAGGACAATATAATAAGTTCAATCATAAATAAAATGTAGTGTGAATGACAACCTTGGCAGAAGCATAGCAAAACCATTCAAAACATAATATTAACCATAGATAAGGCAATAAGCATGGTTCGTATTCAGATAATGACAATAATTGAAAGAATGGTCGCAATATGAGGAAACGTCAGAAAAGGAAAGGAAAGGAAAGGAAAGGAAAAGAGGAAAAGAAAGGCAGAGGCGTGAGAAGAAGAAGAAAAGAAAAGAAAAAGTAAAGATGAAGCTACAGAATAAATGGTAGCAACTAGCATAGAATCATGCAAAGTAACCATATCAGTGACAGCGAAATATAAGAGTGTATGCTTTTGCCCCTCTTGCATGACAGAACCAAGAATATTTACTGTTCAAGGCCTATGGTGGATCATAGCCAAATGCAAGTAAATCAAGTGAACTCCAGAGCTTGTTATGCGACTTGGGCCACGGAGAAGAATGAAGTGCATCATTGTCTGCCCCCCCTAAAGAGGCCAACCACTCCTGCCATATTTTAAATGACACGTCAGAGGCGTTCTTCCATTTGCATAAAACAACTTTACATGCAAGTCTAAGCATAAGATAAATTAAGTGTCGATCATGGTCATTCACTAACCTCGGATCTATGGCCCTCAATATGACATAGGCGAATTGTCTTACAGGGAGGTAATGGAAAGTTCTTTGAATGTAATCATAGATTTTATCCCAAAAGGCTTGTAGCAACGGACAGTGAAAGAGCATATACGCTAAATCACCCACCTGGGATTTGCAGTTCCAACATAATGGGTAATCAAGGAGCTGAAGTTTAAAGAGTTTCTCCGGTGACCAATACGTTCTCTTTATAAGCA
Organism: Lissotriton helveticus; assembly: GCF_964261635.1. Taxonomy (NCBI): domain Eukaryota; kingdom Metazoa; phylum Chordata; class Amphibia; order Caudata; family Salamandridae; genus Lissotriton; species Lissotriton helveticus. The sequence continues at coordinate 755,411,690 of NC_136069.1, forward strand.
TTAACTTGGTTTGAGACAGTATCGGGGAGATTTTATTAGAGAAAGGGGTCAGGTGTATCTTTGCCCAGTCAAAAGTCATGTTAGTGGAGTTACACTCTTTTTCCCACGATAGTTCGCACTTCCTGTGCGTTTTTTGGGGGTTCGGGGAGAGGAGTTTATAAATCTTGGATACCATGTGACCCACTGACATGAGTTGAGATAGCTTGCCGCATATTGTAGGGTCGTTCGGGGATATAGCTCTGGCAGATATTAAAGATTGAAGGCGTAAGAAGCTATAGAAGTCAAGAGGTTGAAGGTCGAATTGGGATTGTAAAGTGGCGAAGGATAGAGATGAAGAACCCGTATAAAGATCTTTCATCAAGTTCACTCACTTTGTAGACCAATGTTCCCAATAAAGGTATTTACCTTCCTCTTTAATAATCGGGTTAAACCATAACGAGGTTAAGTTGGATCTGTTTAGTTTGACTATGACCTTGCAGTGTCTTTCTAGAGTTAGGAGGGCCCTTTAAGTGTTGAGCAATATATATCTAGATTGGGGAAAGGCAGTGGTATCTGTTGTCATTATTGCGGATAGTGGCAAATTGTTGATGATCGCCTTCTCAATGAGAACCCATACAGGAGTATAGTCTGAGAGAGGTTGGAACCAGTTTGCCCACTGTTTGCATAGGTATGCCGTCTGGTAGCACCTAAAGTTTGGCAGACCTATGCCTCCCTTATCTTTTGGTAGTTGTAGCTTCCGTAAAGAAATCCTCTGTTTCTTGCCTTGCAATAGAAAGGTATTGAAGAGTTTGTATATCTTTTTTAGGAATTCATCCGAGAGCAGCATAGGCAGCATACTTATGAGGTAATTGATAAGGGCTGTAATCATCATTTTCAGAGTTTCTGCCCTTCCCCACCATGACAGAAATTTCGAGGTCCAGCCGTCTAGAAAGGATGATATCTTCTTATAGAGGACATGCTCATTAATTTTAAGGGTACTTCAAATTCTAGACCAAGGTACTTAAAGCTTTTAGTCTGCCAGAACAGGCCAGAGTTGCCGATTATGCTTTTGTCACCTATATTATTGAGGAGTTTCACCTCCGTTTTATCTCTATTTAGCTTGTATCGTGAAACCCCGGAGAATTCAGTTATAGAGGACATCAGTTCCAAGATTGCCAACTCTGCATCTTCAGACACTACTAGTACGTCGTCCGCATAAACCGTTATTTTGACTGTGTACCCGTCAAAGCCAATACCTTTGATCTGATCATTATATCTAAGATTAAAAAGGAAGGGTTCAATGACGAGAAGGAAAAGGGAGGGGGAAAGGGGACAGCCCTGTCTAGTGCCTTGTTCCAGTTTAAATGAGGATGCTCTCACTCTTGCTGAGGGGTTAGAATACAACGCCATCACCATAGAAATAAAATCTGTTCCTAAATCCAAATTTGTGTAGAGCAGCTTCCAAGTAAGACCAGTCCAACTTATCAAAGGCCTTCTCGGCGTCCAAGGTAACTACAACAGTAGGTGAGGCAGACAACTTTGCTTTTTCTATTACATGTGCAAGGGTACGTGTGTTGTCGCTAGACAATCTGTTTTTAAGAAACCCTATCTGCGACGGGTGAATAAGTTTGTGTAGGATTTCCTGGACCCGTTGGGCCAATATCATTGCGTAGATCTTACAATCAAGATTGATCAATGAGATTGGTCTGTAATTCTTCAGGGAGGTCGGATCCTTCCCATCCTTTGGAATTACTGCTATAATAGCCTCTGCGGGGGTACCATTTACTTGACCACTATCAGCAAAATTCATATACAGGTCTCTGAGGGGTTCGATCAGGGAGGGGGAGAAGCTCCTGTAGAACATAGCGCTAAAACCATCTGGGCCCGTGCTTTCCCAGTTTTAAGATTTTTGGTTGCTTGCTTAATGTCTTCAGTGGATATGGGGAGATTAAGCTCGGCCTGGTCTTGTAGAGAGAGAGAAGGAAGAGTACATTTTTCCAAGTACTTCCCTATTTTTGAGCTATCAAGCTCTCTGTTTTTGCTATACAAATCGCTATAAAAGTCCCTAAAGATGTCAGCAATTTTAGTGGGGTCTGAGTGCGGCTTCCCGGATTTTTCTATCAAGCTCTTAATAGCTGTCTGTTGCAGCTTAAATTTCAAATAAGATGCAAGGCTCTTACCGGCCTTGTTAACGTTACATAGCCTAAAGTTCTTTTGAGTTTTAAGCCAGATTCCCACCCTCTCACTCACTATTTTGTTATATTCGTATTTTTTAATCATTATGTTGTTTAAGGTAAGAGGGTCTTTAGAGATTATATGTCCCTTTTCTAATGTTGAAATCTCCTGTTCCAAACTTGTCAGATTGTTGTTGGCATCTTTGTTCATGGGTGCACGGATCTTGATTATTACCCCTCTAACCGTACTCTTAAGGGCCTCCCATCTAGAGAGATCACTGGTATCCCCCTTTTTATTATGTGCAAGGTATTCTCTTATGGCCATTTCTATGGTGAGCCTATGCGTATCTTTTTTCAAAACCGCATTGTTGAATCTCAATAAATTTGTTCTTTTAATCTCATTATGGACTGCTAGTTTCATCGTGATGCAAGAGTGGTCAGAGATTACACGTGGTTCAATGGACGTTTCTTCAATATCGGCAGAGGAGCGGCCAGAAGTGAGGATGTAATCTATACGCGAGTATGACTGATGGGGAGGAGAATAGAAGGTATAGTCTCTCCCTGTAGGATTCAACAGCCTCCAGGAGTCAATCAAATTGTAGCGGGTGCAGAGATTAATGAGTGCTTTATCCGAGCTATTTGAGCGGAAAGGGCAGCGAGAGTCTCTATCTAACAAAGGGTCTAGAGGGAGATTAAGGTCGCCACCTAAGATGTGTGTAAAAATTTGTTTTAATTGCGCTTTATAGTTTAATTTTGGTGTGTGTTGTGGATAATATAGTGTTAAAGTGAGTGTAGTCAATTAATGTTTATTAGTTTTTTTAATTAAAATATACTTTTAATTGATTATTAATTATGTTAATTTAAGATGTTGAAGTGTTTTGTATTTGGTGTGGTGTTATAGGGTTGCACTTTTGGAGTGGGAATAGTAATTTTTACCCCTCAGCTATCCAACACTTTCCCTACTGTTGCACTCTTTGGATTTGAAATAGTAATTTTTACCTCTCCACTATCTAACACTTTCCCTACGGTTGCACTCACTGGAGTGGGAATAGTTATTTTTACCCCTTTGCTATCCTACCCTTTCCCTACTGTTGCACTGATTGTATTGTGAAATTTAATTTTAAATATTTTTTAATAGTTTAATGTTTTTATATGTTATAGATGTTTTTTAAATTTTAAATCCTTAATATATATATTTTTTTTTTATATTATTTTAAACTTTTAACATAAATTAAAAATAATAGTTTATTAATTGTTTTAAAGTAAAAATATGTGTACATTATTATGTTTGTGTTTATTTATTGTATTACGTTTATTTGTTATATTTTATTAAAATATATATTAAATTTATTTAATTTAGTTAAAATTATATTTCATATTTTATATATATATGATATTTTATTTAATATTTATATAAACGCCGATATTTTATACACCTACTTTTTTTACAGCAATATTTTTTAGTCAATATTTTTGTATTTACCTGTTTAAGAATAGTAGTTGATATTTGTGTTGTCTATATTTTTTACTCACTATTTTTAACCATGATATTTTTTACATCAATGTTGTATCAGTGAACCTCGACTATCATTCAGACTCAGAGTTTAATACCTTCAGTTGCTCATGCAGCATATTGACTTTACAATAATGTAGTTGATTTATTTTGGTCGCAATATTTTACAATACTGGAATCACTCGCTATTGAGGACTCCATCACGGTTCTGGGTGATATGAACTTCCACCTAGAAGACATTAACAATAAAGACACCTTGGCCCTTATCTCAGATATGGAAACCCTGGGGCTAAAACAACTGGTCGCCTCGGCCACTCATCTGGCGGGGCACACCTTAGACGGCATTTTTTCTAATGTCGGGGGTTTACGGGTATCGGATATTTCACCGATGCCATGGACAGACCACTATGCTGTATTCTGTACTATGACAATAAATACACCCTTGAACAAGGCAACCATCTCCTCAGGCCTCGGCTCTTTTAAAGCATGGAATAATATTAAACAGCCAGACTTAAGAAAACAGCTCGATAGTACACGCCCGCTGATCTCCTCTGACTCAATTATGGCAACACAACAATTTCAGGACTGGTTGGGTCATGCTATTAACCTTCTGGTCCCTATTAAGTATATATCCAATAATAGGTCTACTCCAACTGCTCCGTGGTATACGGATGAATTAAAAAAGCAAAAACAACAGAACCGGAACTGTGAAAGGCATTGGAGGAAAACTTATGACCTAGTAAGCAGGACCCGCTATAAAGAATCACTGGCCGTTTACAAAACCATGATTGTAAAGGCTAAAAAGTCCTTTTATTCAGATCAAATTGAGCAGGCAAAGAATTCCAGCAAAAAGCTATATGAAATCACCAAATCCCTTTCAGGTAACATTCCTGATTTGACTCCACCTCCATCCCAAGTGATGTGCGATGCACTGGCTAATTTTTTCTTTGCTAAAGTGGACGACATTTACCAAGCCTTCTCTTCCAAATCTACCTCTAAATCCACCATAGCAGATCCCTCCTTCTCCAATACACTTCCAGCTACAGCCTTTATCGGTTTTAAACCACTAACTAACGATCACACACTAAATATCGTCTCCACTATTAAAACAGGATCATAATTGGACCCTTGTCCTTTCTCGGTCCTTCCTCCTGTGATGGACTCGATTATCCCGGTCCTCACACAAGTATGCAATTCCATTTTGAGCTCCGGGATATACCCTAAGTCCTTAAAAACCACACTGCTCAAACCTCTTCTAAAGAAACCTTGTCTTGATAAGACTGAGCTAAAAAACTACCGGCCAATTGCCAGCCTTCCTTTCATAGCCAAAGTGGTTGAAAAGGCCATGAACATACAACTATCGGAGCACATCGAGACACATCGACTGCTTGACGACACTCAGTTCGTATTTTGGAAATATCATGGAACCGAAACTGCCTTAATTAAAGCCTCCGATGATGTGAGATTAATTCGAGACCAGGGCGGGACAGCAGTTCTGGTACTGTTGGATCTATCAGCCGCTTTCGACACGGTCGACCACAAGATCTTGGTCGACCGTGTCGAAAAGATGGGCATCTGCCTTACAGCAAGAGACCTGCTCGCCTCGTTTCTCACAGACAGAACATAGGCCGTTACCCTTGGACCTTACCAATCTGCTAAGCTCTCGTTACCATGTGGGGTACCTCAAGGCTCATCCCTGAGTCCGACACTATTTAATATCTATGTGTCGGACCTTGCTAATGTCATCAAAGCACATGGGATGAGCCTAACCTCATATGTGGACGACACGCAATTGGTATTGGCCATTAAGGGTGACGGAGGGGAAGTCGCCCAACGCTTCCAAAATGGAATGACGGAGATAGGAGAGTGGATGGCTACAAATTGCCTGAAACTCAACTCAGAAAAAACTGAGGTAGTTATTTTTGGACCTCTTTCACCAGACTGGTCATCTCATTGGTGGCCTTCCACATTTGGAGCACTTCCAAAGCCAGTAACCAAGGTTAGAAATTTGGGAGTCACCTTTGATGACGGCCTAAATTTTATGCATCATGCAAATAAAGTGGCCGCCACCGCCCACCATAAATTACGCATGATCAGAAAAATCAGTCCGTTTTTGCCAGCAGTCGCCATAAAAACCTTGGTTAGTTCCTTGGTCCTGTCATCACTGGATTACTGCAACGGCCTATGTTTAAACACACAGGTTAGGGTTACGAGAAAGTTGCAGTCGATACAAAATGCGGCAGCACGCCTGCTTTTGGGAATTCCCAGATTTGCGGCCATTTCAGACACTATCAAACAACTTCACTGGTTGACGATCCACAATAGGATCAAGTTTAAGTCATTATGCATAGTCTACAAAGCGCTAAACAAGCAAGGCCCGCATTTTTTAACAGACCAACTGGTCCCATATCAACCTTCCCGTCTCCTTCGGTCCGCTAATCGTAACCACCTAGTGATTTCCCGCTCGAAAACAGTGTCATGGAGTGATCGTCGCTTCTTGGTCGCTGCTCCAAAACTTTGGAACACCCTGCCCCAAGACATCAGATCAAGCTCTACACTCATCCAGTTTCGTAAGAGACTTAAGACTTGGTTGTTCTCCCAATAGTCCCTATGAAACGAAGGTAACTTGTTGGAGCAAATAACACCGATCTAATCTATGCAAATTGACAGCGGGAAGACGCCTGCGGGTATTTGTCGCGCTTTATAAATGGCAATAAATAAATAAATAAATAAATATTTTGCAAGGAGTACATTTTTCTTCTTTGTATATTAACATGCAATATTCCTTTAATCTTTTTTCTCAATCCTTCTCTTCTTAAATAATCAATAGGTGGTGCTGCTTTTCTGGTTCAATTTTGATAGGTGACGGATGGCGAGGTATTTGGAACGAACTATCTGAAAACATGAGTTGAGACACAGAGAGAATTTCTACCATGAGTTGATTGCTATTTGTTGTGAACACTCATCTCTTTCTGAGAGTTGTGTAGATTGAGATGTTAATATTGTTCAGTAAAGATTTCTACAATGGATATAGGGGTAAAATGATATTGTACTCTTCTGTCTTTTCAGTAAAGCTCATACACACCCACCTCTATAATGCATACTTTCTTCTAAACATTTAAATGAATCACAGCAATAGAATGGGGGAATTTATTGAGGACTTGAGCCTGTGCTACGTGATGTGAAGTGACACAAATTGGTGCAAACCCTTGCTAGGTTATTTTTTTACCAGTGCCACATTTATGCTGAAAGGTACTTTTTTTCAGTGCAAGTAGCGCTTTTAATTGCTTTGTACAACTATGCATTATAGAGGAGTTACTTGGATGAAAATTAGGAGTTACATCGCAAGCACCTATAGTGTTTGACACAGAGTCTGATTTACTCAGAAAGCCAAATTGGGCTTTGAGCCACAGAAAACACCTTCTTCAAGCTGATGCTAACAAGGAAAAATGCTTTTGTCTGTCTGAACATTTCACACATTGTATGTGTGTAGGATTGCAGAGTACACATGGAATGTGCATTGTTTTACAATTTGTCTAAGCATAGGATTTTGTACTGGAAGGGTGGCTTCCCATCCAAAGCCTTTGCTAGACAAGCACACCTCTGCACCACAGAGTACAGGTTGTACGTGGTGTCTTCAGACTGTTTGTGCGCCAGCACAGGGGTAATGAGAGGCTGTAGGTCATTTTTAGGGTTTGCCTGCACAGCGTTTTGGCTGTGCTTGTGAAATATCTTGCATTAACACTGTGTAGGAATTTGTTAGGCTGCTCTGCAAATATTCAATCACACCATCTTCTTGACTGTATTTATGGATCATGGTACATTTACTAGGGAGTGGGGCAGAATAATCATGTCCTGGTCAATCTAAACTGCACATGTAGATTAGATACACCCATACGCTTGTTTTATCTAATTTTCCAAGGTTACCACACATTTTTATTCAGTCAATGCACAAATCTTTTTAGTTGAGGTAAACCCTTGTGCGCAACCATTAGAAGAGGTGTTCCTGAAAGCGTACATTGCAGGAGATGGGCTAGCAAGGTCTGCAGTCGTGCTCCTATTAACACTTTACTATGGATGAGCAAGTTGAGACCACATGACCATGTTGCGCTGGGCTTGTCTGCCTTTCAAACTGCTGATATCAATGTACAATTACATTTTAGAATTCAGCTCACTGTTCTAGAATCTGAACAGCATTTGTATGTAGCCCTGGGGTGGTTAAAAAAAGAAAGAAAAGATCACTTACCGGCTGGCTAGTTGACCAGCCCCTGCCTCTTCTCCATCCTCTCCATCCTCTGCTTCTGTGTTGACCGGCTGAACACAGGCTCCCAGACCCCCCTGAGCCAATCATGATGCTGCTGTTAGCAGCGTTGTGATTGGTCTGAGCGCGTGGTTTGGTGTTCAGATGGGGACTGGGAGGCTGTGTATGTTCTCCACCCAGGCTGTGTAGTACAGCCCGGTGGAGAACATGCTAAGTGCGCATGATGGTTTGGCCAGTCCAAGACGGCCGGCCAAACCGTCATGTTCACTTAGAAAGTGACCCAACCACACCTCTTAATGCTCTGTGAGCACACCATTCCAACCTCACCCTGTCGAACTGCCTCGGTACAGAAAAATAAATAATAATAACAGCGTGTTATTATCATTTTATTTTTCCTTTTTCCAGTGCTGAAAACCAGTGGAGTGACGCTGCTCCGCCTTAGCGGAGGAGTCGCCCCAAATGCTCCTATTCTCGGTTTCCAAGAGGCGAATGTAAAACCTCCAAGCATTTGTCAAAACCTGAACATTTGAAATGTGATCAATTCTTTCAGGGTACAGGTGGCACGTGCATTGGTTTGATATGAACAAGCATACGTCGATGATGTCAAAATGTACCTGGCAGTAAAAGCGAACATTGTCACTGCTACCCCCCACTATGAATGTTAATGCTAAGAAATGGCAAGTAAAGGTCTTTAAAGCAGTCCATGACAGAGCATCTGCTGAAATTGCATTTCACTCTTGGCATTACATAACAACTTAGGCCGATTCATTCGTCTGACCTTTAGTTGATGAATAAACGCCTTGCCTTTTGTTGGTAATGATATTCACGTCGAACATCTCTTTGCTATTCAGCCACAAGACCCTGTTGTCATTTTCTGCTAATTTTCCATAAATTACCTCAGAAAAACAAACGACTCAATTGAAAGGAATAGATCAGAAACGTGCCCCTTGACACGGGATGCTTTCCAGACTGGACGCCAACATGGCTGACAGGAAATATTGACCTGTGGTGTCAGATACTGGTCTAGAATGTATCAGCAACCTCCTCTTTTCGCAAAGCATCACCGTTTACCAGTCAGTCTGAGCTTCATACTACAAAAAGTATGAAATGCCAGACTTGTGCCTCCATGTCTTTATGTTTGAAGTTGACCTTTATTTTGTTTTCTTGGGTCTGTTTTCTGCAGTCATATTCAGTTCCACAAAAGCATCCCTTGCAGTCTGCTTAAAGCTCATTTAACCGAAAGTTTGGGTTCAAATCTTACCAAATCTCTAAGATTTGACCAGATTGCTGCTATTTTGACAGTTGATAACTAGTATTTCGTTTTTTTACATGTAATGAATGTAAAGTAATTTTTAATTACCATAGTAAAAGTCCCATTAGCCATGAACTGCAAGTAAATTGTACCCCTGTAAAACAATGCTCGGTAAAGTATGTTTTCAAACCATTAATTAGCATTAGATCATAACATTTACTTTCCCAATTTGTCGACTCATATAAAATGTGGGGCAGATTTACAATAAACTAACGCATCATGGTGCAGAAAGTCATTTTGCTGAGCAGTGCTGCGTTAGTTTGGAAAGCACAGCGATGCGACATATTTACAACGTCGTGGGGAGATTCATTTGTTCAGGAAAGGTTCCATTCCTGCAGAAAAACAATCTGAAAAGCCGTTTTTCAACTCATAAGTATGCGGCATTAGCACACATAGAAGTTGAAAAACAGCATTCTTTCAATGATTGTTTATGTGCAGGAAGGGAACCCTTCCTGAACATAAACAATCATTAGAGGGTATTTCCTCATTCTATGTTTGCTGCAGAATGAAGCATGCATAGAAACAGGAAACAAAAACTAGGAGAAATGAATACATTTCTCCTCGTTGTGCCTCCCTACGCCTCCCCTGGGGAGGTGTAGCATTCACACCCATTTGCAGATTTAAGATTCCTCGTAAATCTGGAAATGTGTCTTGTTCCATGGGTGTTGTGTGGGAACACCCCCAGCAACACTCATGGAACGCCACTTTCACGCAAAGTGCTGTGTGTTAAGGGGCCATATTTACAAGGACAGGAAAAGCCATGTAGGGTGGCTTTTCCTGTCCTTTTAAATATGGGGCAGTGTATTGGCTGCCAGTACGTCACAAAAAGTGACGTACTGGTAGCGCAAGGGCCTGTAATTCTGCGCCAGTGTTTACTGCGTCAGAAAGGTGCAACTCTGGCTCGGCAGTAAGGGGCCAATTAGGATGACGGGCAGACTTTGTCCGCCCGTCATCCTGTCGTGTGGAGGGACCGCCCGCCATAAGGGCAGGGGTCCCGTTGGGGGCATTAGGATGCGCCAGCCACAGTGGCAGGCGCATCCTGTATCTTTAGCATTGCGGCGGGTGGTGCTGAATGCATCGCCCGCCACAATGCTAAAGATACGTGTAGTGCATTACAAAGCACAACGCGACAGGCACCACGCGGTGCCTGCCACGCTGTACTTTACAATGCTGGGGGTACCACCCAAGTGCACCCCCTACCCCCCCGGAGTCCCTGGGGGCCCGCAACGGGCCCCCGCAGGGTGTCTCCGCATGCCTTTACATGAAAGGCATTTCAAAATGCCCATGCTAATATGGCTGGCGGTGTCTGATAGACACCGCACCATATTAAACCTTTTCTGCCCCGGCCGCAAGGCGACCGGGGCGGAAAAGCGGCGGACGGTCTTTCCGTCCGCCGCGGTCACCCCCGCCATACTAATATGGCGGCGGGTGATTCCGGGTAGGATGGCGGGCAGATCGTCCCCGCCAGGCCGGCGGTGTCTACCGCCAGCCTGGCGGGGGCGATCCGCCCGCCATCCTAAGGGGCCCCTTAGTTCGAAGGAAAATTATGATTTCTCTGGCAGTGGGATACATGTTTGATACAGCAAAGCTTACAAGACAAGAACATGAACATTTAGGATTCAGTGTTACAGCTACTTTCAAGTTTACTCTGTCTAATGGGCCGTCCAGTTTCTTTGTGAGACAGGCGTGATACGCTCACAGTCAAAAGGGAGATGGCTTTTTATCCGCACAAGGAATGAAGGAACATATAACGACTTCAGGAATTTTCTGTAAAAGAAAGAAGCATGCTGACTAGCAATCCCATGAGGAAAGATAGGGAACAGCAACAATAAAAATTACATAGATGCTAACTGTTTGAAACCGGAAATAGGGGGAACTAAAAAAAATCCCTATCAACTTACATTGCAGCAGAGGCAATTTTAGGAGTGAGGCAGCTGAATTGCAGACATTTTGGGCTTAAAAGTATCGAGAGTCTTCTGCCTGAATCAAGAAGTAAACAAAAGTGAAACATATAGGCATAGCAACTTTCTAATTCAATCTCACATTGGTATATGAACCGGACCCCTTCTTGACAACAAATGCAACTTCATCCCTGCTAATAAATGATCTTACTTGCATCATACCAGTTACTTTCATTGCAGATGTGACGAAAATGAAAATCGAACAGACCTTCCATTGGAAGCACAGAGGGCATGTTACACATAGTGCCCTAGGGGTGCAAAGGATGTGTGAACAAGCTTTATGCGCCTCCCAGGGCACAATGACATTACAGAACTGGTCGCGGATGCTTGTGCATCCCCTTCTGTAATACTGACAATGCTGCTGCACATGTATCGCCAGTGCTATCTCGAAAGGGCATTCATTCCCTCATTTGCATGGGAGCGTGACCCCATGCAATTGAAGAAATCTCTTTGCCATATTATGGTCTTGGGCACAAAGGCAAAGGAGCCATCGGGAGGTGCACTAGGAACAGCAACCAGCCCTGGCTGATTTCTGCTCGACCGGCTCTGGGAGCGGGAGGAGGGGGAACGAGTAAGAAATACTACTCCTGCTTTTGTTACAGGGGGTCAATATTGGAGCATTGCTGGAAAACCAGTCCCCAATGACAAAACTGGCCCCCAAGGACACAAAATGGCCCCGCCCCCTGGCATACCGGGGAAATGCCCAGTCCCCGCTAGGGCAGTCCGGCCCTGAGTGCACTGACAATGCACTGCAAATAGAACATGATGAGCTGTCAGGGCACCTCCTAAGGGCAGTCCTCTGGAGGAGACAAAGGAGGTCCCATGGACCCCCCAGACATCTATCTTCAAGTGGATAGAGCCACTCATTGCACCTGCCTTACTAAAGTGCAGGTGGGTTTATTAAAACAGCTGCTCTGTATTTCACTGAATTCACTGCCTCCAAGCAGCCCGAGTTTGCTGCTACCCTAGGGGCAGCGCATTCATTGTAATTAGGTGAACTATGCATGCTTGCACCTGGTGCACCTGTTTAAAGGTGCACAGTGGCGCAAATATGAAAGAACGCCCGATGCATAATACGGCCCCAGGTGTGTTCACCAAAACTAAAGACATTTTAGGTGTATGATCTAAAGCTCGCCACTGGGAGGATGAAGGTCATTTCATGTGCCCCTTCTGTAGGCTTTACTTTCCATAGCACACTATATAAATTAAGTCATTTATATTTTACTACTACTACTGAATGGCTACATTAAGATAAACTCATCATGGTGAAATGAGATGCCTATAAATGAGACATCGTAAGGTGGGGACTGAAAGTCCATACACTAATATACACATGCATGTAAATTATAACTACCCAATACACCGCTACCACTAGTATATGTGAGTATCTGTGACTTAACACATTGCAAAATATACCACTTATTACACAGTGACGTTACACAAATTTGTTGGTCCCACAGTGCAGAATGTGAGGAGAGGCTCCTGTGCTTCCCATAACTTAAAAATATTCAAAGGTTTTGGGCTAGATGGGACTCCTTGAAGGGTTAGGGGGCACCTGAAGGAACGGGGACCCCCTGAGCTGGAGGGGTATATGTTACACCCTAGCTAATATAAAATAGTAAATATGAAAATGATTGCCATTGAACAGGCTGGGAGAAAACATTGCACTGCTACCTTTGCTTAAAAGCAAAGGTAAGTCTCTATAAAAACAATTACGAACAAATGTGCCATATTATCTGCCTCTTTGTTGCATAACTCTTAGAACTCTTGAAATTAATGAAAATGAAAATCAAATATCAGCAGTTATCTGAAAGATGCCACACAAGACTTTGACAATCCATCTCATTAGATTTTTAGTTTATTTATTTTCCTTGAAAAGATCTTTTGATACATAGGAAAATGTGTTACTATATCCATATTTAATAGTATCAAATGCCATAGATAGGTATATTATATGATTATAAGAAGAGCATATTTCATGAGCATTACTGTTTTGAAAATGAATGACCAAAAGTGTGAAAAGAGAAAGAAAAAGCATAGTATAGGCATGTATATAGTCTACTCAGGGTATCGAAGTTTGTATCAATGATAGAACTGGGTCCCAAATTTTCTTTCAGTGGCATTGCTTAGCGTATTTCTGTGTGATGGACAACACTAATACACAGAAATATATGAAGTGAGTACACCATTTCTTCATAGGGGAAGGATTGATATCTGGCTGCAGCCTTGCATTAAATAAACTTGTGAACACGAGCCAACAAATATAATACTCATATGGTTGGAGAAAATCGCTGATGATGCGCCAAGTAATATCAGTTTTGCAGCTGGGCAGAGAGAAATATCAAACAGTTTGTAAATCGTCTGATAACTTTGAATCCAAGAATTCTGGATCTTGGCACAGTTAATTTGTAAAAGTTTGTGTGGGTGACTGGAGTGAAGCACCAATAGCAAAAAAATATATAATAATAAAAAATGTAGATTTTGGGAGTGCAATATAAATTCTGAATACATTTAAAGTGCTGAGACATTAGGACCTTTATAACCTAAATTTATACTCTTAAATATTTCATTTTTCATAGCGAATTCACCAAGTTTATATGTTTTTTAGGTGCTGAAGGTTGCCCGTCTACCAATGAATATTATCCTCAACCGATAATTCCTTCCAGATGCGAAGTGCATGTTAATCATTAAAGTGGAATGGGATCACATTCAGATCAGAGTGTAAAATATGTGTGAAATAATTGAACACCTGTAGATTCCTAAAGAACCCTGTGGTAGGGACTTAATGCAATGAGACCAGTGATGCAAAAGATTGAAAAACAGATCCATGATAAAGCTCACCTAAATGTTGCAGTGTAGTGGTAGATCACTCACTGATGCACCCATGTATCATTAGGTAAGCTTGCTTTAGAAAAAGGGAAACCATATCACACTGTTAGTCCCACCTTTGTTTCCATATGCATGTTCACTTACCTGTTTTACGGTATGTTTTCTGTTTTAATATAGCCCATGTTATAGCACTGCTCTCTTTGAGTGCCAACCAACAAAGCCAAAGGCAGTTGGAGTTGGAAGTCACAGGAGAAGGACCTGCTGGATATGGGCTCTTTCATTTTGAAGATTAAAGTCACTTTTTCAGCCTTTTTGTAGCACTGCCTTTCATCATAACAATTGCTGACAAGGAGTACTAATAATCATCAGGAGCCCACTGTCTTTTCTCGCCTGTTTATAGCTGTTTTCATTCATGCTTTGTCACTGGAGCTCCCTCGAGATAGCCTGATCAGTATGCTTGCTGCTAAATATCTCTGGAGGTGTCTGTGGACCTCATCAATGAAGTGGGTGTGTGTTTGTTTGAGAAGCACCCCAATCCAGAGAACAACATGTGACCTGAGATGAGTCACACACAGTTGACGCGATTCATCGGATACCTCCTACGATGCGTGGGAGTGTCACATGAGCTGTTTGAATAATTGCCAAAGCTCTGACATTCAGGCATGCATGTGTGTGTTTCACGCATTGATTGGTGTGCAAACATCACACAGTACATCACGTGACAAAGATGTCATTGCGCATTTCATGGCAGCCATTTTGGTTTGGGAAGGTTATCATTAAAGGTAAAATCAATAAAATCATTGCTTCATTGCTGCTCAGATTTCTGACTGGATAGGCAAATGTGACGCATTCCTGTTGTTGGGAAGATGTCTCAAACTCCAATACATATGGTACCACTTCCAGAAGATATTTGGTGCTAACTTATGTTGGACTTTGCTGGTCCATTTAATGTGCTTGCAAGTGACGAGAAATACTTACTAGTTTTGACTAGTTTTCAAACTGGGTTTATTCTGACTTTACAGCGGTGCAATCTACAGAAGCAGTTATTAAATTTGATCATAGTTTTTTGATATTGAAGGGTCACCTAAGGAGCTAGTAACTGATAATGGGACACATTTCACGTCATTACAGATGAGAGATTTCATTGATTCCTTTCATAACAAACATTTGAGAGTGACATTGTATTCTCCAATCTCCAATGGCTAAATTGAGAGAATGAACAGGTTTCTAAAAGAAGGTATTCAATCAGCTATAGCCATTGGTGTACCAGTAGAACAGTTTTAGAGACAAAAATGATAAAGATACTTGACGACTCCACACAATAAAACAGGCAGTTTGCCTTTTCTATTTATTAGGAAATGTGATGCCAGACCAAAAGTCTGTCCAGATTGGGTCGAAGGTTTAATAAAATAAAAAATTACAATTGTCATTGTAATTAATATAAAGAAGTGGTCAATAGGGTATCGTCTCACCAGGCTGCTCGCAAAACAAATGTTGACAACAGACACTCAGTACAGACAGGAATTTTCAAATTGATGATTGGGTCCTAATAAGAAGCCCATTAGGGTTAAAAAAGGAGAGTCAGTCTCCACAGCTCCAATTCAAATAGTCATGGTTGCAAAGGGCTCTGTTTTACTTTATGAAAAAGGATGGTGGACAAAATATGTCTAGTTAAACTTACCAGGGAACAGGCAAAGAAAAGCATTGGTCGGAAAGGAGGTGTGGATGAAGAGTTACCTCAGGCCTCTTTATATAATGATAATAATACAGAAGATTCAGTCTTAGACAATTCTCAAAGGAATGAACCTAGAAACTATGAAAGTTCAGATGACAATTCAGTTGTACAGGGAAGCTCAGCTTCTACATTTTCTTCTTCGTCTGACTCATTGTTTAATGCTTCTGGTACTTGCGGTATGGGACAGATTTCTGTTGATGCTCAAACAAACTTTGGTTAATCTTAAGAAAACAAGAGGGTATCTCGTAATGTTTTAATGCATGCAAAGTTCAAGGAAGTATTGAGACTGTCATGAAAGAACAATGAAGATGAAATACAAAGCGTTCCAATCAACTTCCACAATATGAACTATTTTGAAAATTAATGTTTATTCCATGTCTCTGTGCTTGGCAGAAGTGAGCATAGGCATGAGTAGATGACAGGGGCTGAATTGACAATCGCTGGGAAAATAAAGATTGTTCATCACATGCATGCGACTGGGTACATAATAAATTGTACAGTTTAAATGATAACTGTGATTTTTTTTTAATGTAAAGTTCTTGTGGCTCATGATTAGGTACATTATTGCCCATGTAATGGATTAAGAAAGTTAAAGTCCCTGTCCGCAATGCTGAGGTATAATATGAAAGGCCTCACCTCTTTGGGTCCTGGTCAGTATTAAGAGATGTGACTCAACTTGTCTCATACAGTAAAGTGCATGATCTGGCACAAGATCACTATAGCGTGGGTTATATATGAAGGTGATAGTCAAACCTAGGAAAAACAGTGATCAAGTGGGATGGCTAGTTTGACTGAGAATCAACTAGAAAGAATAACTAACAAATAGGTGTGTGATCTCTGGGAAATCCCTCTATCATTTGAATAATCTGGATATTTATTGCAGCTCAGATCAGCACAAAACCAAAATTCGCATGTCAACGTCATGCAACATTCACTTGAACATTACCCCATTTTTGCCAGTCACCTTTGTCATTTGTTGCATTATCTTTTGATGAATGTGTGTTATAATTTCCTTTCAAAGTCATGATTAGACTTTAATGTGCTCAAATTGTGACAACTTAACTTGTCTTCGACTTGCACTTTGTTAGACATTGGTGTCTAGTGATAGGTGAAAATAACTGCTTCAAATTAGCAGGGGCGTGCCTTGGTCAGTAAGATTGGGGGGAGGGGGTGAATATCGGATTTTCCAACAATCACCCTGGTGTATCATATGAAAATACATTATATGAGAAGCAACGCATGGGGAGCTAAGGTGCAGTGCGTTAGGAGTACTTAAAGCACTATATTTTTCAAACTAACAAATATTTTTAAGACCTTCAAAACAGAGACCAGAGAGCGTGTGTTTTTGTCTATGTGTATGGGAAAATCCCATGTGAAATCCACCAGAAACCTCACCATACCCAACTGTCCTGATGGCCTCCCTTTCCGTGGTTATTTGTCCCGGCCCAGTATCGGGTAACAAGAATGGCTCTTAGTGCGGAAAGCGCATCCCTTGGCTGTGTGCAGCTTCGCCTGGGCTGCTTCCTCTTTTGAGGAGGCACGAGGGTGGTGGCAAAAGCCAAATTGGGTAGCCCTGAGCCAGCCTTCCCCTAGCCTCAGGGGATGTGATGGTCCTGTGCATGTTGTGATCCAGGATCCCAGAATACCTACTTTCCCTTCATGCTACTGCTTTGACCAGTTCTACGAAGCAATAGGGTGCCCAGCTGGTCCACTGTCATGCTAGGAAGAACAATTTTAAAAGATTTTCCGTATAACCCCAGACTGCTCTCCTAAGAAGCGCTCAATGGTTTGGGGCTGCTCTGGCTAGCATCCTCGAGAAGTGGGTGGATGTTGTTGGTCTGCACTCTGAGGTGGAGAGTCCAGGGGATAAGCAGGCAATAGTTCCGTTCTCAGTGAACTGGATGGACATTCTCAATTTGGACAATAGGTCCCATCCTAATATACTGAATGTGGAGGATGGATAATACAGCAATTGCTCTCTGACCTTACTTATTCCTATTTCCAGCTCGAGGGGCTCAGTGAGAGGAGCGTTGGCCCTGGATCCCGAAATCCCCTGTATCGTGGCAGTGGTCTTTGATAGAGGGTCTGTTCCATCCCATAGGCATCACCTAGCTGCCCTTTTGTTATGAGCATTGTGACCACTGTGCCCTCCTCACAGCTGTCTGGGGCTGCCAGGGGGTAGGGCATGTTCTTATGAGCCTTGTTTTTTTTTTGGTGAGTGCCCCCTATCTGCCTCCTGGCTGGACAGGCCCTGTTCTAGGCTTTCGCCCTCACTGTTGGACTCAGAGGAGCTGGAGTCTTCGTCTTCAGTGCTCTTCAGTGCTGCTAGCTCTGTGGCCACCTCTCAGAGGAGGACATTCCAGCCCTCCTCCTTACCTACAAATCTGCCCCGTAACCCCAAGCCCCCTAGACCTCATGGAGGAGGAAATTCTAGCCCTCCTCCTCACCTACAAATCTGCCCGATAACATCAATCTCGCTAGACTTAAGTGAAGAACACGCTATCCGCACGGTTGCAATCAACTCCGACGGATCAGCTACCCTTCGCTCCAGAGGAGTTGTTGATAACAACCTAGCACAAGTCCCCTTTTCTGCCCCAACTCACGACACTCACCCCGACTCCCCTCTGTCTGGCCTCCTAATTAACTGCCGCTCAGCAGTAAAGCATGCAGCTGATGTTGCTGATCTCATTCTGAGCCAAAAATCTGACTTAGCAATCTTGACCGAATCTTTGCTCAAGGAATCCTCATCTCCTTGCCTAGACCTCCTTGTCCCTCCCGACTATAATATCGCAAGGCTGGAAAGACAATTAAAAAAAAAGGGGGCGGTATTGCCTGCATCTACCACTCTAACCTCCTCGTAACTGAACTTTTGGCAGATCCCACAGACTCCTGCGAATACCTTGTACTTTCCATATGCAGCAACGCCACTCAACTGTGCAAACTGCACATCTTTTACCACCACCTAGGCATGAATGACATCTTCACTGACCACCTCATGAAAATCGCCACAGCCAAGGTTTCCCCAAATTCTAAAAACATTTTCCTTGGCGACTTCAAACTGCACTGGACGACCCCAAGGACCCTCAGGTCAGCACCATCAAAGACGTCCTGGCTGACCAAGCCCTTATCCAAGCCTGCACACTCCCAACACACACGAAAGGCGCCACTCTAGACTGGATCACCGCTAAGGAATCAGTGGTCAAGCCTACAGACCAGTGCGACTGGTCTGACCACCATGCTATCAACTTCCTTTTACCTGGCACCCACTAGACAAGGGCACAACAACCTGTGATTCCAAAACGTTGGGTTAGAGACACTAAGATCCTTGATCACTGGAAACTGGCTGCGCGCTGCAAATCTGACCTCCCCCCTTATATCACAATGGTCAACAACCTCACTGAACATTATTCCACTACTATATCTCACATTCTTGATGATCTTGCTCCGCTAAAACGAAAAAGAACCCAAATCAAAGACAGAAACCCCTGGGTCAATGGATCCCTCAACAATGAGAGGAGATCTCTCCGGCAGACAGAAAGAAACTGGAGACATCACCCTTCAGGTGCCCATTTAAAACTTCTCCGCCAGGCCAGAAATGCCTATAATAAAAACATTCTCAATTCAAAAAAATTCTTCAGATCAGAACTGGGAAAAGCCAAGAACAGACTTTGCAAGCTCTTCAAATTGGTCAAACACCAATCTAACACACTGGCTAAAACCTCTAAAGAACCCCCTAAATCTCTAATATCATACGAGGAATTTTCCTCCTTCTTCTCTGACAAAAGTACTGCCCTAGGAAATGAACTTAGATCGCCACCCACTCCCAACCCCCTCTGGAACTGCCTCATCTCTCCGCGCTGCACCCCCAGACATCATCCAAAAACCAAGCACACTGGTCCAACTTCAAAGTTTATGACGAACATTCCATGTTAAAAATTCAAGCTTCCTTAAACCCGACCAACCACTTTAATGACCCACTCCCCTCTAACTGCTTAGCCGCCGCCTTTCATTCTATCATTCCTAGTTGGACTGCAATAATCAATGCCTTCCTTCTTCAGGAGTCCATACCTGACTCTCTTGAAGCCGGCCAAGTCATCCCATCTTAAAAAAACCTTCGCTGAATCTTGCTTCCCCTAACAACTTTAGACCTATATCTAATATCCCACTCCTAGCTAAAGTTCTTGAGAAATGTGTGCAACAACAGTTGAGCCAATACATCACCAACTCCTCCCTACTAGACGACTTCCAATCCAGGTTCAGGCCTGGGCACAGCACTGAAACTACCCTTCTCCACATCCTGGACAATGCCCTCCAAGCCCTTGACCAAGGCAAAACCTGTTTCCTAATCCTCCTAGATCTATCCTCAGCTTTCAATACGGTCAACCACAAAAAACTCCTTAAACGCCTCAAACTCAGGATGGGACAGGATGGGCCAGTTCTCAAATGGTTTAGGTCCTTCCTCCGGAACTTTTCACAGAGATTCCTAATCAACGGTAACTTATCCGTTCCCTCTCCGATCACGGTTGGAGTCCATCAAGGAACAGCCCTGTCCCCTACCCTCTTCAATCTTTACCTTTTTTTTTTTTTTTTTTTTAACCTTTACCTTAAACTGCTTGCAGAAGTACTACCACATGTATGCCGACGACACCCAGATCTACATCAAAATCTCTTCTCCTGAGGAGATCTTATTCTTGAATGAGGACTTGAAGCTGACTGTCCAATGGCTTACCTCTAACAAGCTCAAACTTAACACAAAAAAAACAGAATTTCTTCTAATCTCCCAGCCCAAAACCAACCCTGACATTCAGGAATGGGTCAAGGCGATCACAGCTTTAAACTGCCCACCAACCATAGTGGACTCTGCCAAATCCCTTGGAATAACACTAGACTGCAACTTGAAAATGCATGACCACATCACCTTGATGGCCAAAACAGCCAGATTTCACCTGAGCTATCTAAGAAACCTGAAACCTTTCCTCGATACACCCGATCTAAAAATGGCAGTCCAGGCACTAGTCATCTCTAGACTGGAATATGGATGCTCTACCCTCTCTGGTATACCCAAGATCTCCCTGGCCCCATTAAAAGCCTGCCTAAATACTGCCGCCAGACTCCTAACAGGCTCAAAGAAATTCAACCACATCTCACCACACCTGAAAGCTCTGAACTGGCTTCCCCTTGAGGCCAGAATCCAATTTAAACTGCCATGTATCACTCACAAGTCCCTACACACCAATTCCCCTGAATTTCTCACCCAGAAACTCTTGGTATCCGGAGGAGCCAGAAACTCCCCGTCTGCCAGACACCTCCTGCTCCTGCCACCACGCCAGCAAAAAAAAAAAAAGCTTATAATCGGGCATTCTCTGGTCCGCACCAAGAATATGGAACTCACTCCTGCTGGCCATTAGAAGAATTCAGTTGCTGGCACACTTTAAAAAGGAGGCCAAAACCTTTCTAATGGGCAAGTTCCTCTCCTAACTCTTGCATTGCAATCACCTCAGCAACCTTGCTCTACATCCTATTACTGCCACACCTTGGATGATCTGGCTGCTATCCACCCGGCACCTTCGGGCATCCCACCCTGGGATCTGGGACCTCTTGTTCTTGTAAAATGTATATACCTTTTTTTTCTATACCAAATGTTCCCACCCCCCTCCTAAGTCTTTTGTATGCAACTTGTTAGTCCTGTAAAGCCCTCAGATACCCCGTCTCAAGTTAGCGTTCTCTATAAAATACATAAATAAATAAATGTACTGTGGTTGTTGGGGCTGTTCCTCAGTCATCTTACATCATTAACAGGGTCATTCGCTGTTCTCTCATTTGACCCTTGTGTCTGGTCGGAATGAAAGTTTTGGTACATTCTATGGTAATGGTGTCGAACGTGCCCCGTTTAGGACCAGGAAATATGTGTGTCTTTGTACAGGTGAGCCACTCAAAGCAGTGTCGTTGAAATCTACAAGTCTGGTGGGGGAATGTTGCTCACATGTGTTCTAACAGAGTCTCTATGAATGATTGGGAAATTTGTCTATTTTAAATATTGCTAACTTTTGGTCATCTTGAGATTTGCTTCAAAATTAATTACTAATTATACTTTTGTTTTGGGGGAACTGTGTACACAGGGGTAGTATTAAAAACATAATCTACTGGTTATGAACTTAAAAACAACCTGATGCATCACTTAAAATATTGGTTAACATAGAAACAAAGACAATCATGCAATGAAGCAATAACAACCTGTAACAAAAGTGTGATTGTTAGTTAAGGGCAATGCAGATTGTTTTGCAGCAGAAAACTAGCAATCATGAACTTCTGAGTTGAAAGAACAGTTACTATCACTTAAAAGCATAGACAAAACATAATATTTAAACATGCTGTGTGATTTGCAAAATTCGAATAGCCCCACAAAATCAATAAAGGTATAAAAATGGAAAAGAATTTAATGGAGACTAACAACGTTGGCATTAAAAATAGTTATTTTGTCCAAAAAACGGAGCAATTTCCTAGTGCTTAGAGCCCAGGGAGAGGGGATGTGCTGCCCAGTACATGGAGCTGAATGAGCCTGATAGTCTGTCACTACCGTCTCGGCAAACAAAAAGTAGCAACAATTTCAACAGAGAAACTGGAATAACGTGATACCTATTGGTCCTTTGTGGCCAGACGCAAAGTATATCCAATTCGCAGAGGCCCAAAAGTTTTCCCTAACTTCTGAATTACACCATTTATTACACTGAAAGGTTGTGCATATCACTGCCTAACACCCAGTGATCCAAGTGGGAGGAAAAAAGAGAACACCTCTTACTTCTTTCAGGTGCTATCAGTTTTGGAGTCAATAGCCCTAAGTACTTTTAAAACAAAAAAATCAAGTTTGAGATGTTGACTCTGTATCACACCCAGAGCCTATGAAAGCTGGCTTGCCACCATGCCATGCTATCCCCTACTGACACTTGGGGACTACGTTTATACTCTGACCCACACAGCTACAGTTGCACTCATACTGTTGGACCTCAGCACGGAGTTCGACACAATTTCCCATCCATTACTAACCAACACACTTAGGTCTTTGGGCATTTGTGGCTCAGCCCTGGATTGGATAATTTCCTTCTTATATGTCAACAAAGAGAGAGGTAGGGAAATCAAGGACACTCTCTTAGTCCCCAGTTAAGTATCAAACAACAAGAAAAGAGAGGTCTGGTCAGTCTTAAGGCTGCCAGAGATATGGAGCAAGGAGATAAGTGGGTTTTGTTTGTACACAGTCACTCCGATTGAGTAGGAAAGCCCTCACACACCGACCTGGTCAGTGTCATGCTTCATCATCGGGCCCCACCGAAGAGGCCGAGTGCCTCTTCGGTGTGCTGCGACGCCAGAAAGACTGCGGAGCTGGTCGTGTGGGGAGGACGTGATGTGAAAATTAGAAAATTAAAAGTGCCTAACAGGGTATCAGAATTTTTTTTTTAATGAGTGATCCCTAAGACACGTGTGGGTGGTTTTATGTGTCTAAATTTACGTGCCAAGTTTATTACGAGTTGGGATAAATTCAGCTAAATACCACGCGTTTTAAAATTAATCAGTCAACATGTTTCTGCCGTACTTGTGGTATGTATTCACCAAGGCATTCTTCAGGACTAAACCCCGGCGGTATGGACACTCTAATAGTCCACCCTGACCTGGGGGCGTGAAAGTGAAAAAGAAAAAGTGAAAAAGTGCTTAAAAATTAGAAGAGCAATTGCTCATTCTAAAAAAAAACCAAATTCAGGGGTGTGTCAGCACTTTAAAATAGGGCGCTACTAGCACCATGGGTCTCGGGAGGAGGATTGGAGCGCGCCTGGCACATCGCCCTCAGCGTTCACAATCCGCTTCTAAACCTGCAAGAATCCTCTTTACCGGACCGAGGTAACCGGACCGAGGTCCGGTAAAGAGGATTCTTGCAGGTTTAGAAGCGGATTGTGAACGCTGAGGGCGATGTGCCAGGCGCGCTCCAATCCTCCTCCCGAGACCCATGGTGCTAGTAGCGCCCTATTTTAAAGTGCTGACACACCCCTGAATTTGTTTTTTTTTTAGAATGAGCAATTGCTCTTCTAATTTTTAAGCACTTTTTCACTTTTTCTTTTTCACTTTCACGCCCCCAGGTCAGGGTGGACTATTAGAGTGTCCATACCGCCGGGGTTTAGTCCTGAAGAATGCCTTGGTGAATACATACCACAAGTACGGCAGAAACATGTTGACTGATTAATTTTAAAACGCGTGGTATTTAGCTGAATTTATCCCAACTCGTAATAAACTTGGCACGTAAATTCAGACACATAAAACCACCCACACGTGTCTTAGGGATCACTCATTAAAAAAAAATTTCTGATACCCTGTTAGGCACTTTTAATTTTCTAATTTTCACATCACGTCCTCCCCACACGACCAGCTCCGCAGTCTTTCTGGTGTCGCAGCACACCGAAGAGGCACTCGGCCTCTTCGGTGGGGCCCGATGATGAAGCATGACACTGACCAGGTCGGTGTGTGAGGGCTTTCCTACTCAATCGGAGTGACTGTGTACAAACAAAACCCACTTATCTCCTTGCTCCATATCTCTGGCAGCCTTAAGACTGACCAGACCTCTCTTTTCTTGTTGTTTGATAATTTCCTTCTTAGCCAACCGCACCTTTCAAATCTTCTCTGCCACGGCTAATTCCTACATTCTCGCCTCACCTTACGGTCCCCCAGGGCTCCATCCTTAGTCCTTTGCTTTTTATTTATTTATTTATTTATTTTTCACATTTTTAGAGCGCGCTGTTACCCGGAGGTGTCCTGGCGCTTTTTAACTTATACGTCAGGCCTCTTGCTGACATAGCCAAACAGGCCGGCCTGAATCTTTTCACTTACGCCGACGACTCCCAGATCATCTTTTCTCTCTCTAGCACCGAGCCCGGCTCAACTTCTTGCCTTCAGATGGGTCTAGGAAAAATCGCAACATGGATGAATCACAACCACTGGCGTGTCGAGATGGGTGCCCTTTTGCGTCCCTCCAGCCATGTCCGTAACCTGGGGGTAACTATTGGCGATTCCCCGACCATGCACCATCAAACAGTCAAGGTTACAACCGTACGCTTCACCATCCTGTAGTGGCTTAGGAAGATCATCCGGATGTTGCCAGGTGACACCCAGAAAACAGTGGTCCATGCCCTCATCACCTCACAGTTGGACTATGGAAATGTCCTTTACCTAGGTTCCAACAAGGCAGTGACCCGAAGACTACAGTTGGTACAGAACTCTGCAGCAAGACTACTTTGCAGGGTTCCCAAGGCCAGACCCATCCCTGGCTACCTCCATGGCTTACATTGGCTCAGGGTAGAGAACCGTATTAAGTTCAGACCCCTGAGCTATATGTTCAAAATCAAAATGGGTACGGCGTCACAGTATCTAAAATCCCTTGTCCGCCCCTATACTCCCACTCGTTATCTACGGTCTGCAACTCATGATAACTTCACAATACCCAGGTTCAAACTCGCCAGGATGGGTGGAAGATCTTTTGCCTATCTAGGCTTGTCAATCTGGAATGCTCTTCCCCTTGCTATCTGCCAAGAAACCATCTGCACGTGCTTCCGCAGATCCCTTAAGACCTGGTTATTTAACCAATAACTCTACCTACTGCCACTATAACTTGCACCTAGTCCACCCGGCTCCGGGAAACCCTTTATGGGCAGCTGTTGAGCCTTACAAATGTAATAAATAATAATAAATGAATAAATGAAATAAAAGGTACAAGCGATCCCTTACTGACACCTAGGGATGAGCCGCACTGTACAGTCAGGTTAAAATACCAAAAAACTGTAGCTACCTTCGTCATCTAGTAGCGTGTTGACTAGAAGAAAAAACACAAGAGATCTACGCGCTTGTCCTAGTTTGCCACCTGCCACCACTGGGGGTAAGGATCAGAAGTAGCTCTTTTCCCCTCTGACGGCTGCCTCTGGATGGACCTCCGCCCTGTGAATTCAGCAGAACTTCTAAATAATTATGGCTTCTGCTCACCAATCTTTTTTCACATTTCAATCTGTTTGGGCTCTGGTCCTTCCTACAACAGCAGTTGGGCTTGATGAACCAATCTCTCATATCTTGCTCGTCAAAATGTTGCTCAGATATAAATTTACCATAAATAAATAGAACGATAAGAGGCATTTAGCAAAACAGGAACAAGTTGGTTTCAATGAATGCTGTGGCGGGAGAGCCTGGACTCAACACGCCATCTCAAAATCTCTTGATGTACAAAGTTTTGGCTGTCCATTAATACAGATCATGAGGTGCAAAAAAACACTTTGCTACATTACAAAAAAGCATCTCAGTTGTAAATCAACATACGTGGGCCTCTGATAATGACACAGATGGTGGAGAGCTAGTGTCGGCCAGTGTGTATATGTCCAGATGTCTGGCATGAGGAGCGTGTGATCACTACGTGTGGTTTGCCTGCTGTGCCCTGATTGGTTGAGTGTGCCTAGCTACATGTGGTATCTAGCTTTGTTGTATTTCTAGGGAACACAAGCCTTTGGCCAAATGGGTTTTATTGGGGCCAATTATCTCAGACTTGTTTGTGGTGCAACTATCTATCTGTGGAATCGATCAGGGTTTTCCCTGGGTGCGTGCTTGTCTTAAGCTTATGAGGAACCCCACGTGTGACCTGTTAGGCATGGGTTGCAGGACCTGCCTGACCATGTGTCTCTGATTCTGAGCTGACGGAGAGGTCACCTTATGGGGATCCAACAGCAATGATGTGAGTTTATCTGAACTCCTAAAAGTAATATGGCAGCCACTGGTATAATTTGTATCAACATTGTCATCACTATGCATACAGTTGTCATTTTGCACATTGATATTGTATGTACTGGTATTAATGAGATTATGTTTTCTCTGGTCTGAACGCACAACAACATTGTTCTTAATTGCAACAATAATATTATTGTATGAGCATGCATCACGAATAAATACATTGATATCGTTGTTGCTGATGCCGACGCAGTTGTGCGGACACAACTTTCTGTATACTTAGACATTGCATTTACAGGCATTGTGCGGGTACA
Source organism: Lissotriton helveticus (assembly GCF_964261635.1). NCBI lineage: Eukaryota > Metazoa > Chordata > Amphibia > Caudata > Salamandridae > Lissotriton > Lissotriton helveticus. The sequence goes on from NC_136069.1 coordinate 755,438,514, forward strand.
AGTGGTGGCATACGTTCATATTGCATTTACTGATATTTCTGTTGTGGGCCTGCACACATCATGACGTTCATTGACATCATATTCACCAATCCCAACAAGTAGTTTCCATAATATTGGGATTTTCTAGACTTGGCTATAAGTTCAACTTCGAGAAATCTAATATAACTTTTGTGAGTGTCCTTTTCCTAGGATATGAACTTGCGCATGAGAGGAAGAACCTTGCTCCTCATTTGTTGGAGAAATGTGTACAAATACAACCTTCAAAAATACTCAAACAATTGCAGTCCTTGCTAGGATTTCAAAATGTTTGTAGGACGTACATACCTGAATATGCACACTGCATTAAACCACTTAATGAATTAATATGATCTGGTTTTTGCACAACATGCTGAATATCAGTATACACAGATACACTCAGGGTACTACAGTCTGACTTGCTTGAAAACACACTACTTGAATACACGTGTCAATACCACAAACCTGAACATTTGTATTTAGCCAGGTGGAATATGATTCACTTCCATCACTTTTAGTGATGGGGAAACAGTGCTGAATGCATAAAAATTGCATTTATATTCCAATGTGGAAATGCGTTTTACTTCCACTGAAAAAATACTGATTGTGGTGCAGATGGCAATCCTCAAAGAATGGGCACTTTGCCAACCTTAGAGGTTGTCACATAAGCTAATGTTCTGAAAGCTAATACCCTTCATCCTAGATGGATACAGTGGGCCACATTCTTAACACCTGTTGATGTAGACTTTGTCTTTGACCCTTCTTTACAGACCCAATCATTTTTACAGTGTGAGCATGTTCATCATATGCCATTTTTGGTCTTGCCTCTAGAGCAGTATAACTATAATATTTACACTGAGAGTTCATCTTAACCTGCTATAGGTTCTAAACAGCAGTACTCAGCGGCATGCTTTATTATTATTATTGGTGATTTCCAACCACAAACAACTCACACGCAGTCTTTAGATGACTGCACTGTACAGCTGGCTGAACTGAAGGCTTTGCTTCTTGCACTTGAACATACGAATCCTGAATTCCCCACACTTATTGTGTGTGATTCATATCCCTGTGAACAGTCCTTTAATTATGATTTTCATTATTGGCAACACAACGGATTCAAAGATTCTAAAGGTAACACAAACAAGCATAAGATGATTTGGGTTAAAGTGACAGACCTCAAAGATAGGTTGCCATGCACTCATGTAATACATATGTTGAGCCATCAGCATGTTGAAGGACACGCTGCAGGAAATTCCTTGGCTGATGAAGCAGCCCAATCTGCAGTCACCACAGCTGCAGTTTCAGAAATTACTCGTTGTAAAACTAAAATGGATGATAACATCTTAACTGCCATTTATGCAAATAAAAATGGCACCCCTTTACGTAAGGGCTTTCCTTCTACATATTCTTATCACTTAAATGAACACAACATCCCTTTTGTAACAATTCAAAAAGTTGGCGATCTTTGATTCCCAACCAAGACTTCAGATTCGCTTCAGTGATAGCATCACACAAAGGTGTTCCTTTGGCACATGCTGACCTTGGGACTACAATGTCACCGCTACCCCAGCAGTCCTGGTGGAAAGACACATCCACAGGCCAAGAAATATGACCTGTGTTGTGACATTTGTCAACAAATTAAAGATTCCACCTTGGCTCGTCCACCACAGACTACTGATCTCCAACAAACCTTTTGGCTGCATTTATTTGGACCACTGTGGTCTGCTAATTTCAGACACTGCATTCAAATTTATTATAGTTGCAGTCGATTCTTCCTCTATGTTCCTCTTGGTTTGGCCGAAGTGCTCGGTTGACACTTGAACTGTTATTAAAGACCTGCAAGTTTTTGTCAGGACACATGCATGCAGTGCACCCCACTCGGACCAGGGCTCAGCTTTTGTGTTAAAAGCGTACAAGGATTCTATGCCATCCCTGGTTGGACAGGTGCATTCTTCTTCTCCATATATGCCTGAGGGAACTTCTGTTGTGGAGAGGATGAACCATGACTTAAAGCAGTCCTTAACAACTATAGTATTAGACACTGGCTGTAGTTAGATCCATCACCTATATGGGGTTCAATGTGCTTAACATATCCTCTCTAAAAGATCTCTGGTTAGGGGGTCCACATACAAAATACTTTTTGGCATCAAGATGTATGTTCCAGACCTTGAAGACGAGTGGCATACTGAAATTTGAAGGGGCACCCCAGCAAAGTACATGGAAGGGGCCCCCAACCCGCTTGACCCAGGCAGGAGCTCTCAGGCCCTCCTGTGCAAAGTGCCAGAGGAAGGCCCCCTGCAGCTTGGGGGCCCCGCACAGCGGGGGCTGGGGGGCTGTTGTTACACCACTGGTCCAGACATTATGGCTACTGCATTCCAAAAATTGGTGTTCTTGTTCGAGAAAAGAGGTGATTAAAAAGGAATTCGGCCTATCGTACTGAGCACCAGTGCTCATCCTTGACATCCAAGGACTGTGATCCTGCCAATGCTTCCAGGTTCTAAAGAAAAGTGCATTGTCTCAATTGAACATGTCAAACTACACCATGTGGCTGATTCTAAATAGTAGGTCACAGGTGTGTGTGCTATTACACAGGATGTCTCTCTGTAACTAGTGAGCACCACCGAAGCTGTTTCTCCCCAGCTGGGGGGTTGAATGATTCCACAACCAGCAACACGACCAAAGTGAGTACTATTCTTACTACTGGGTCTTCTGCAGCTAATGTACTTTATACTGTGTGTCGTCCGCTTTTGGATTTTTCGCATTCTGCTATATAAGTTGAACCTCCTGTTTATCAACTTATTGCTACTGGATATTATATGGATTATATCAAGGGCAAAGTCAGCTTAGATCTATCATGCAATTTAGCTGGCAAGGAAGTATTCCATACCTGAAAGGAAAGCAACTCTTTGTCGTGCATTCACATATTTACAAGCAAGTTATTGTACACGGTGCATGTAATGTTTCTATATCAATTTGCCCTGTTTCTTGAAAACGATCTTCTACTTTTAACTGTCCTTTCAAATGGTAGCTATTTAATTCCAAATGATCATGACTGCTGTGGGATAAGGGCGGGAATTCCATATCTTTTATCAGTTTCTCAGCCCATCTCATATTGTTATAATGTCTTGTTTACCTCTACCCAAGGAGTTGTTGAGAGCCTGCTATGGCCTTCCTTTCCATCTTCGAAGTCAGACTTTAATAAGCTAAGCAAACTCAAAGCACTATTGTTTCAAAAAGAAGTAGCTCTCACATTTGCTCACAAGACCTTCGAGTTACAGTTGACCAGTAAATCCAGCTAGATACAGGCACTGTTAAACACACATCTCCCACTACAGTTTGGTGAATAGATTCATCACAATTTTAATGCATATATTACAGCCGGTCTTGTGCATTGTTTTAAGGTCATAGGCATCTATCTTGTTCTTTTCATTTCCAACAATATTAGGATTAGTACCATTTTTTTCATTCTCTTCTTTCTAGTGTGTTCGGCGAACTCCCGCTGCTATTATTCCTCATTTGCTTCATTTTTATCCTATTTTTGCTTTTCCGCAATGGATGTTCCATGTGCATGCCCTCTGGAATTACCAGCACTCCAGCTGTGTCATGAGTGTATTGTTCAACACTTCAGAATCGTGTTGCCTCAAGTACTAGACCTTGATTGGTGGCTAACATTGCAACCTGCCTGGTTTACCTGTGTGCACCCCATGTTTCTCTGCCTCTGACGCCATTTCAAATGGGCACTAGATATTTGCCTGGCTTTTCAGACACCTGCTCCAATGGAACTGATAATGAGTCCTTTATTGACCCATTATCAAAGTTGGCCCTTGGGTTTGCGGCTTCTCAACCATGCAAGGTATGAGCTATTCCTTCTTGAGGAGATCCTTGCGACAGCCCCTGGATCACTACATACTGACTCAATTAACACGGATGCAGGTGACCCGGTAACTGTCTCAGTATCGGCTGATACCAGGAATCATCTCTAAACTCTGTAACTTGTGACCCAGGCTGTCGAAAAATTATTGTCTGCACTTGGAGACTCCATCTTGGAGTCCATGGCTTTTGATTTTGCGAGAGACATTATGGATTCCTCCATTTCACCATAATTTGATCCCCTTTTTACGAAATTGATGTCACTTTTTAAAATATTTCTAATTCATGATATGCTTCATGTTTGGTTGCCATGCTTTGAGTTTGCCTGTCTTGGGAACACAATAATTATTTTTTAGCTAATTTTGTGCTATTGCCTCAACCAAAGGGAGAATGTTGTGTGATTCATACATGGACATTGTCATTTTCCTATGTTAGCCTTACTATGCACATTGTAGGCCGCTTCTGCTTTGCATATGTTACCAGAGCACATAGTTGTTTTTGTGTCACATTGTATTTTTACATATAGTTAGCTCACGATTTTTTGTCCTTTTCCTGGGATTTAGTCTGCACAGTCTAGGCAAAGTCAAACAACACAGCTTTTACTTATTCTCTGCAGACGGACACTAGAATCTAGACATAATAGAGATGCCCAGCTTCTGTTTTTGAAAGCACATGCTTTGTCATATAACCCAGGACATGTCGTTCTAAACAGACAGACAACTGAGACTGGCACAGAGCGCAAAGGTCTTGCTTGAGGTGAGCTGCGTCAGCTGGGATGTAGAACAGCTATCTATGAATGCTAAGGTATGGAGTCCACTGCCAAGCCCAGAGATCTATAATCTATAATCATTTAACTTTTGTTGGGAGGGTGGGCTTATGCAAATCTGTCAGACAATATGACAGGACTCTTTATACTATACGGTCTAATAGCTATGCTAATGACATTACTGACCTGTATTTGTTTGCTAATTGAGGCACAGCTAATGCTCATTAGAGCACAATAGTTTAAATAAACATTATAAACCTTCCTCATGTCTCTGTTCTATTTGTTGTGGACAAGTATGAGTGAAAGAGCGAAAGGGGAGGACCTGTTACCGTAATCCTGGGAGGGTCAGTTGTGTTGTCTTCTGGGGTGCTAGATCACTTATCTCTCTGGAATGGTTAGGTGGGCAAGTGATGCACTATGAGCTAGTCAGATTCAGGTCAGTAGATGCTGATGTGGAATGGTGACTGAGTCCCTACATGCTGATATTCTATGGTCCCAAGCATAATTCTTTTCCTGAGCAGAATCCCAGAGACAATACCTATAATGTTCCATGTACCCTGGGATCGCAATTTTTTTCCTGATTCAGCATGGGCATTGTCCTCCATTCTTTGACTTCTCCCTAGTGTTGGTTGATAATATTTGTAATGTTTGTCCCCGTGATATGCTCTCTTCTCCAGTGCTGGTGCTTTTACAGGCTGTCTAGTGCCACATACACACACACACGCCTTTGACACAGGTGTGTGCATTATGTCATGCTTAGGGGGCTTATTTACAAGCCTCTCGCGTCTCGGGCGCATCACTTTTAATATGGGGAAAAGTAATGTACCTGCGGTGAAAGAGACTTGTAAATAACCCCCCAAGTTTTGTGTTGTGAGGGTACCTTTTCAGTACAAAATACTGTGCTTAGACATACTTTAAGCCATTTCCAACACTGTATGTGTGCCTTGTCACTATTTGTCAGACAAGCACACATGCTGAATTTGGCTCTTCTTAATGTTCTAGCTACATTTCACTGAATAACATATCATAGTCAGTGGTAATTGAATCCGCATAGCGTGCATCTTTATTCAAATAAGACTGCCCGTCATGCCCGAAGTGCTCTTGGGTGACTTCAAAACATGTTCAGCAGAACTGACTGTAGTTTGGGTTACTCTGATCTTCGGAATCATAACTGATTTCACTTTAAAGCATCTTACAGACCGACCTTTTCAAAGCCAAACATAGTAAATGATGATTATCAAATGTCTTTATATATTTTATATTGTTCTGCATGTAAATAAATGTGCTTTATAATCATTTTATACGAAATTAACAAGCAGCTTGCGTGTGCACGATTAGTAACCCCCTTATATATTATTCATGGTTGCTAATTAAAATACGCATTAGTAAACAAGTTGCTATGACAGCCATGCATATATGTTTTATTAGCATTTTGGAACTAGTTATTATTAAACCAAACCCGCTCGGCACAATCCTCAAAGCATCTATATTTTGGCAGAAATTAGGACTCTAGAAGTGGCAGGTGTGACACAATAATTTTAAAATGTCATAAAAGTGAGCAAATTGAGTTACAGCCAAAAGGCAAGGACTCCCAAGACGTGAAATAAACTAAAAGGGATTGCAGAACATCTAATTGCTGACACATCAATCTTTCTGTTCTAGTGTGTGTTGAATCGGCACATTTCATTTCTATTCGGACGAACAATAAAAGTGCACGAGCTAAAGGTATGGTCTAAAATAAAAGATACGTTCTATAGCCAAATAATAAATTCGGGCGCTTGTTTGCATTTCCTTTCTTCCTCCTGAGCTTTGTCTTAGTTAGAAAGTCCTCGCTCCCTTGTGAGTTTTTACCTGCTACCACACACTCACATGGCAGGTGAAGTAGTAGTCCCACAGGGTATAAGGCCCTGCCTGATTCAAAGATGGCCACCGTTCCCTTACCTGGGATTACTGAGTGTTGGAACTATGGAAATCAGCACCTGTAATTGATAGGGACCAGTGGGCCGAAATAGGGAGCAGATCTTCAGTACACAGCAAACTGCCATCCACATCAAAGCATGTTCCGCCTGGCCACTGCCTCTCTCTGTACCCCATCCCATAATGTTCTGAGGCCCTCTGCTCAGATTTACCACCTGTGCAGAGCAGGTGGTAACCTGAGTGGAAAAGCTGCCAGAATCAGGGAACACAAGCAGTGCTTCATTTGCAAATAAATGAGTGCCAGTGCCTAAAATCTGCTCAAAAGCCCTCAACTGGTGCAATTCAATGCCATTGCTCGGAATACCAAAGCTGTGTAATCTTGAATTCATCTCATACCTCTTTAATCCACTGCCAGACACCCCTTCTCCTTTATTTCACTGGTTGGTTCCTGCTTTCTCCCTTTGCAACGGGTTTCCCATGTTTCTATTCCTCTGCCTTTCCTCTTTGCGTGTTTTTCACTCTCCTGCCATCAGTATTTGTCTCATGCAGAAAAATATGTTCCAGTCCCTAAAAATAAGTGCCGGGTCCCTGCTGGAAACAACCAGCTCAAATAATGCCCTGAACACAAGTGCAAAAAGAACCAGATGTTTGTCAGTGGTGCAGATAGACAGTGTGTCATGGGCCCTGGTTCATGGTAGGAAATGGCCCCCCTGGCCGCTGCTTGATCTCCGAATTATAACATTAATCAGGGGTCAGTGGGTCCCTCAGGCCTATAGGCCCTGGTGCCCCTGCACCTGCTGCACCAGTACACGTGGACATTTCGCCATATGGAAAAATTATATCAGTCAGTGATAAACTTATTTCTATTTAAAAAGAAATCATAAAAGTCAGAACAACGTGCATAAGAATGAAAACAGAGGGTAGCCAACATACATTTTTTTAAAGATAGTTAACTAGATTTAAAACAATCACCCTGGAATTTCATGATATTACAATAAATAGCACAGCACATGGGAAAATACTGTGAGACTTTGAGGAAAACGTACTCCTTTGTACCATAATGCAGCACAGCAACCTCAGTTAGAACTAGGAAAAGAGAGCAGCATACTGATATAGCTACTAAGATTTACTGCTGATGCTCTCTTCTCTGTGCTCTTTCAGGCTGCCTTGGGTCATGCACACACCTTTGCACTAGCATTATAACTAACATAACTAGCAGGTTACGTACATGAATTATATCTTTCCAGTACAAAGTACTATGCTTAGAAATACTTGAGATCTTTTCATACATTGTATGGGCCTTATTTACAGGATTTTGCTGTAGGGCAGCGCCTCAGGCCTGCCTGCTGCACTGCCCTACGGCAAAGGCAAAGGGCAGGAACGCACTATATTTGTCAGGTATGATGCATTCCTGTCCTTTTCTCCTACACTGCAACACAAAAAGCCATTGCACACCCATTTAACTCAGAAAACTGCGTTAAAGGGAACACTATTAACAAGGCCACATTACACCACGCAAAGTGGCTTAGTGCTACCTGGTAAATATGGAGCAGGCCCCTGAACCATCAGAGCGTCGCAAAAAGTGATGGTCCAGTGACGCAGCCTCGTTGTAAATGAGGCCCTATGTGTGCTGCACAATGCAGTATGCATGCAATGTGTGAAATATTAGGTGAAACAAAAGCGTTTTTCATTGTTAGCACCTGACTCGAAGAGGTGTGATTTTTTACACAATCGCCTATTATTTTTAGTAGAGACGACTTTGTGTAAAAAAACATAAGTGGTAGTGGGGAACGCCTATATACCACCCATGGAACGCACCTTTGAAGCAAAGTATTACAGTGCAATGTAAATCACTATTTGCTTTACTTTTAGGGCTACTTTATAGGCCAAAGATGTGTTGCGCTGGAAAGGAAATATTTTGTCAACATTTAGTGCCGGTTGGCATATTTTTCAATTACTTTCCAGTGGTGCAAAATGTTGATACATTTTGACATTGTATCTTTAAGGAATTAGTTTCATAGCTAATATTAGGGCCTCATTCCAGAAAAAGTCACATTCACATACTCACAAATCTGTGTGAATCGGCGCCAAAAATGAAAAAAAGGAACATGAACTTGTTTTATTTGAATTTGAAGGTGTTAGTGACAAATGGCAATCACATCAAATTGCAGTCAAAATATAAAGAAGAAAATGTTGTGAATGAACGTATTAATAGATCGTTTTAAGGGTTGTGCCTATGCACAGTTAGGTAGGAGGGGGAATAAGTGAAGCTGAATCAGGATTGAAACTCAGTAGAAAGATGCTGTCACTGTGGGCCAATAATCTGTCCGTTGGTAAGCAGGACTGGGGTTGTGAGAACTGCCCTGCTCTCTTTGAATTCATAATGTGCAAATCTATTTACACACTTTGGAAGATGTTACAGGAAGTAGAAGAGTGTCACGTGGTGCCATTTTGTCAACTCTTCGCACTTTTTGCAGCTAGTGGGTAAGTCGCTTGGGCCTAAGAAGGTATTTTCAATATCTTTGAGTACTCTGGATAAAAACATATCATGTGTCAGGGGGAAACAGCTTGCGTTTGATTTCCACAGGCGTCATGTTGTGGTTTCCTTTCCATAGTAGCCATGCCTCACATAAAAACAAATCATGCATTTGAAAATAGACCACTGGAAGTGGAGTTGGTGATACAGTCATCTGCTGGTCGTTTTCTGTAAATAATTACAAATCTATTGCTGAATTGTTCGGGTAAATATTTAAAACTATGGCTGTGTAGGAACATTATTCATTTTCCCATGTGTTCCTGAATTTATAGTTTGTGATGGATCTTGAGTGCTGGCATATAAGATAATTACGCACTACTAACCGGAGGCATCTCTGCGCTTGTACGAATATGGCTGAGGAACCCTTCCTGGCCTTTCACTGTGAGGAGCCCACTCCTGGGCATCCCCAAGGTGAAGTCAGGCATCCTCAGCGTTGCTGGGGCCGTTGTAGACATTAAGCAAGCTATTGCCCAGAGGTGCAGAGTGGGGCTCATGATCAGAATAGGCACCGAGGCAGGAATTATCAGGTCCGAGGAAATTGAGCCCAAGACCCGCCGAGGCGGGAATTGAAACCTGGTCCCGGCCAGACTACTGCATCAGGGTCTGCCGCTCTAACCATTGAGCCACACTTCTCTATATGATCTATGGGATGTCATAGGCTGATTTATATTTACATTCTGATTCACATTCTCATGTACATGTCTCTTAAATTAGGATAAAAAGTTATTTGTATGCATGCATGCTTTGTTTTTCCGAAAGTAATTCCTCAGTTCCCCCTTAAGCTATATAGGTTAAGTAAATGCCAAACATCAAATATAGGCTGTAGAGAGGCTTTTGGAACTGCATTTGACATTTATGTGCTAAATCTGAAATTTGGTAATGTAGCCGGTAGTATGCTTTGTGAAAGCAGTGTCCAGCTGCCTCGTGTTACAATTTAAAGCATGCAAACCACCCCCTCTTGTTAATTATAAAGGGGGTGTTTCCACAAATCCCTGCCACCAGAAGGGGCTGCACCACTTTACATCAAGGTAAACGTGTGCAATATGGTAAAGTGTATTTTTTATAACCATGACTAGAGGCAGATAGAAACTCATGTCTTATGACATGTGGCTATTTCGCAAAGTAAAGCTTTGCTAAACATGGAGTATTGTATGATTGGTGAAGTCTAAGGACCGGATTTATATATTGGGGGTAAGCATACTCTGCTGCAACTGTGACGGAGTATACTAACCACCAAGATAATGGTCTGCCCACCCAATTTACATGCGGATGGACCATAGGTTTAATCAGGCCAGAGATTACTCCATCTCAGCGGTGATTAAACCCCTCTGACATTCATGTGGAGTAAGGGCAGTCATAAGCAGACCTGTAACTCCACCTACCTCATTAAGTTAGGCTAAATTATAGGTCAGTTTTCACTACCCATCACTGCCAGGAAAACCCTAGAGGTAAGGGGAAATGAAGACTCCTAAATACTTCTTTCCCCAGGGAAGAAAAGAAAATCTCTTATTGAAAATAAAAAAAGGAATCCCTTTGATGCAGGGATCTGTCATGTTGACAGAGCTCTGCAGCAAACAGTGAACTGCTTTGATAGGAAGCGCTGTAGTGTAGTTCCGATATTCCCAATAGGCTCTGCGCATTGGAATAATATATTCAGCAGTGTAGACTTAGGACTGAGGTTAACTAGGTCTCTACTGACTATATTAGACTTAAGGTTTGCCAGCTAGCTCACTCAGTCAAATGTGCGTACTTAGTTTCACCAGAATGCAGAGAAAAGAAAGATGGGCGTTTTCATTAAAAGATGTTATTTATTGAGCAGTCTTCTTTCTCATACAAGAGAAATGAATTGCCACAATTGCAATACTCATAGTAAAGTAAAGTGCGTACAGTAAAAGGAGGATTACAAAATAATACTGTAAAAGCATTGATATGGTTTCTTAGCCATATGATACTTTAAAATAGATAAAATATATATATACATATATACATTGACTAACGTACTCAACTGGTGCTTCTAAATACGCCTACCCCGGTGTACCTGACCTAAGCCTAATACGTGGGAAGGAGTAAATAAGTAGCAGCTTAAGTTAAGTTTGTTTTGCCAAGAATCTGACTCAAGAATTCTCTTTAGGGGTTTAGTCAGCTCCGTACCTGGGTAATAGAAAGCAGGAGGTCTTGTATCTCTCTCTCAGGACTCGATATCCCAGTAACCCGCAAAGGTATCTGGAAACACCGGAGCTGGATTTCTCGGCAGGGGAAAAGACAGCGTCTCTCTCAGTGCGTCAAAAGGGAGGGGCAGTGTCCGTGGGCTCTCGCATCAGCTGGGCTCTTGGGCAAGTAGATAGCTGCTCCAAAACCACCACCGTGTGTTTGCTTAAGGCAACTGTTGTAAATAAGGCCAGGTAGTCCATGCACTTTCTTGATGCTCCTTTATTCAGGTTAGATGGTAAGTAAGATATATAAAGGGGAAACCCCACCAGGAGTGGCCTCCTGCCACTCAGCCCACATTCAACTGCCAGACATCCACACAGAACATTCTAACAGGCTCTTGCATCACACATTCTATGCTGGGCAGCAGGGACAAGTATAACAGCAACGTTGGTATATTTATACCTGAAAGGTGCCGGGTTTGACATAAGGCTGGACATAAGACGTCAATAAAGATGTCACTAAGAACTGGCCGTTCTTACAGTGCTTTACAGGAGTTCTAGGATGAAATCAAAACAAAAGCAAGGGGGATTTCCCAGGTTGCTGGAGGTTTGGTTTGTTTAGAGAACTCGTTGTGCTTTCTAGGAGGCCGGGGAAGTAGCCTTGCTTAATGTGACAGCATGTGCTACGACTGAATATGGATATGATTACTATGCCGTTGTAGGGATATTATTGATTATAACCGGACAAGGGCATAAAATAGAAATATCGATTTAGGTTCCTAGATAAAAACACATACCCACTCCACGATCTAATGTCCATCATTACTAAAACCAAGCAATAGTAAACATATAAAAGTGCATGCGTATTTCAACCCACCCCAAAATACATTTTTAGCATTTGACATGGTGCATAGATATACACGAAAAATGATTATAGATACTGTACGCTATTCAAGCAGTGTAATCATTCAGTAAAAAAGATGCATATATATATCAGCATGAATGATTTGCGAAATTTACACATGAAATGGCTCTTAATACAGAAAAGAAGGTCGAGACCATTCCATCACATATAAATACAGTTGCTGTAAATGTGCTAGAGGCTGAGGTAATATATTGTCTCTATAGTTCCTAAAAATAGAAGCTCTGTTCTCTAAGAATAGTTCTACTTTAAGCAGAGTACATGTGCCAGAAAAAGGTAAATATTTTGGAATTGGGAAAAAAATAATTTCGCTTTCAGGGGAGACAGGAAAAAAAATATGGTTCTAAATATGTTCAGTAGCTTTTGTTTATCAAAGCCAAAGGCCGAATTCAGAGTTCAGGGAACGCCGTGTACTAGTTTGCTTAAAAGATATTCTTTTTGATCAGGGGAGAACATCATTTCAGACAGACCTTCCAAAAAGTGGTTTACCGCTTCAGGTGAAAGTTCGACCAAGTTGGAAAATGCCGCAACTGTGCAGTCGTGAGAATGATTGCTATCATCGATGTCAGGATCAGCAATGCTCACAGAAGGTCGTACCTGGGCGATGTTGCTCTCATCTCGTACTTCACTACCCCCTAATCGCAGTGGTGAAGTCTCAACGAATGCCGTCATCAGAATGGGTAGCCGCTGGGGACAACACGATGCATGAGCCGTTACAGGACTTAGCAAAGTATCTGTATCCAATGGTACTGCTGATGGTAGTGTAAGACAGACGTCCAACACGCATTCTTCTCCGCATAGCATACATCGAAGCACAGGTAAGATGCAATTCTGCCAGATGGGTCTGAATGAAAGAAACCAGGTCATATTCAGATCTCTTAGCCGGGCTAATCCAAGGACTTTAGTTATGCGGTCCCGATAGCGTATAGCTAGGATCGTTTCTTCCATCGTTGCTGGAGTCTTGTCTGCGACTTGGCTTGCCATATCGGAGCAGAAGTATCAAAAATAAAATGCCTGCTACGAGTCCCAATAGAAGTGGTAGGACGCCAAAGACAGAATGGACAAAATTAGGAAAAATGCCCAGAACTGTTTCGAAGGGTGTTAACAGTCCCGAAAAAATTGTCTTAAATATATGTGGGATACCGCTGGTATCAGACATACTTAGGATTTGGCTTAGCATTTCTGCGAAATGCACGGGGCAATTTGTTGATAAAAGGCTATGTATCTCTGCCGTTGTCCTTGCAACCTGCAGATCATACGTTTCTTTTGATGACGTCAAGGGCACAGTTGTCTGTAAAAGAACAGACTTCATTCTGCTTAAAGTATCAATTCGAATAGAAGAGATATTAAAAAAAGACCAAATTTTCTCCTCCGTGTCTGGAGTGCTGTTTGGATACAATACTTGCATACAGCAAGTGACCATGGAACTAACGCTCGCGAGATAAGCTTTTCCTGGCACCATGCCACAACATCTGTGGTCCACTATTAGAATATAGCTCCCGTTAGAAAGCCGTCTAAAGAATGGCTCTATTCAAGTTGCAGGTGTGACATGAAAGGTTATTTGAAGTCCCCTCACAGGCCCCATGCAAGTTATTACCTTGACAAAGAAGTATACCACTTAGTGATCGTTTACAATTGTTACCATAAGAAATACATTCTGTTCCTTTTCACTAAAACATGTGTGTGTGTAAGGTAATTTCCATGATGACTTAATGTACCCTTTACCCAACCTTTCATACTGGCTTGCTGGTATATACTCTTGACAGTATTTAAATTGGAAAGTTGTTTTCGGAATTGTTATTGTTCCGTGTATTATCCATTCAATGACAGGTCTTTCTGACATTGTCAATGGTAATCTCTCAAGTTTTTCAATGCTCAGAATCCTATAGTCTGCTCCTTTTTGTGCCAAACTGATTTGTGTATCAGTAAGGTTAAAGATAGAGAATAATGACGTTGTGTTGATTAAACGCCAGGGCACGTAGCCTGAACGCAGATTTTTCAACGTCCAGCCAAGCTGTACAATAGAACGCAATTGGGACTGACCGTGTTGTAACGTTAGTAAGTCCTGCTCTATTATATCAATAGCAGATGATACAATACTGTCCAGTGAATATATTCTGGAAGACAGAGTCATTAACCGATTGTCCACAACAGAAAGTGATTTTTCCAAATTAATACGGTCAATTTCCCGTATTTTCTCTGCTGTTTCAATTTGCATTACTTTCCAAGCTTCGTTGTATGCAGCGTATACACCGGCCGCTATGAAACGTTTTTGACGCTGTTTGCGTGGTCCCATTATGAAATCACGCAAGTCAGCACCGTCTTTAAGTAAAGTCAAGTGTTGCTTAATTTCTGCCAGTGTGGATGTCTGTAGCCATTCGAGGCAGAGTTTTCCTACACTGTATGTTGTAACTATCCCTGGATGTTGTCTCTGGGAGTATCTAGGGTCTTGCCTGGTCAATTTGAACGCCTGTAATTTGTTCAGGAATCTATCTTGACAGTTATTTGTGTCTGTGGGCCAGATCAACGCTTTTTTCCAATCAGGATGTCTTCTGTTTTGGTTAAAAATATGTGATACGTCTATCTCAACATCTGTAGTGCTATTACTGTCAGGTGTTGGCTTTGGAATAGACGATTTGTTTAAATCTTTTATCTTGGCTAGGCCAAGATAGGTTGTCTGTTGAATGGTGTCATTCAAGAATATAATTTGTTCTGGGATCATGCAGGCTCTAAATAATGATTCTTTACCTTGGACCTGCCAATCTTTGGTACCCCAGATGGTTTTTGTTTCAATGTTCTTTTTCCAAAAATCAAAACCAAATGTAGTCTTTTTTCATAAAATGCTTCTGAATAGATTAATTTAGTGTTTGTCAGCATTGTTTTCAGTCCTGTCTTATTTAACAATTTGAAATAAAATGTTTCTGCATCACTTGTGTTAAACCCTGAGAAGTATGGGAATTTCTCGTAAAATGTTTTTGAACTACCTTTTGGAGGAGTTGCACAATGTTCCCATTGATTATAATTAAAAACATTTCTAGGCTGAGCAGATTTATGCAAATAGTGATGTGCAAAGTGGTTGTAGCAGTACATTTCTTCATAATTCGATGAACCCTGCAAGTAATCATGTTCTGTAAATTTTGCTGAAATTACTAAATCTGACATCATATCCTTCATACTTTCAAAGTCCCAATCAACAGAGAATGTACTCGGTTTTACAAAGTCACTTAATGAAACCTTAAACTGGTGTGGAAACTTCAAGAGCTCGACCGGGCCATAGATTTCGTAATCTGTTTTGTCCCAAGCTACCCCACCGGGTATTGGATTGGCTGTGACATTCACTGATGATAGTTCTCTTTTCTCGATGTGAGATGACTTGTGTGGCTTTAGGACCAAGTTGATGTTCTGACTTGCTGTGTCCATTGTACTGTATTTTCCCTCAATGAATTTCCCCAAACAAAGAACCATGATGAGCCAAAGCAGGAGGAAAAGTACACCTAACACAATCCAAAATTCAATCCATGGAGAAATCAGATAGGTTTCTTTGAGTTGATGAAAGAGTTCTGTTGCTTTGTCTTTTAAAGTTTTTGTTGTTGGCTGTTCTTCAGGCTTGCTTGGGTCCTCAGAAAAGTCATCGAAATTGATGAAGTAGCCAGATGCAGTTCTGTCAATTGTTGGAATCGCTTCCGCATTTTCATTTGCTTTTGGAATTTTCTTTGTTTCAATAGCATAGTCTGAGGCTACATCGTTGTAGACAGGTATTTCTTGACGAACTCTTGCAATTTGGGTTTCAAGAGGCACAAGTTCCATGGCATTGTTACATAGTCCTTTTTTATTCACTGCAGGTTTATCAAATGTGATTACTCTCTCAGTTTGAACCTCTTGTATTGTAGCAAGTTTTGGTGTTCTGCTACTTCTTGGGAGTCCACTGGGCCTACTACTTATTATTGGCCACATGTTACCAGCAAGGGGCGGTAGTACTACTGATCTTGTTCCGCTGACAGCTAAGACAGGTACTGCTTTTCTGTAAGAAGGCCCAAATTCCTTCTTCACCGCGATTTTCTCTCTGACCAGATCCCCAATCTTTGGAATCCAGACATGCCTTGCTGGGACAGGTGGTTTATCTTCAGTGGTTGTTGGCTGCTGTTTTAGCTTTATGTTGCTCAGGTCTTTTCTTGTTTCATTTAAGTCCTGTAAAACAGCCAAACGGTCTTTGATATCAAAGCATTTTTCTTCTACCACTGAAGTCTGACTATCTAAGTCCTGAATATGCATTCTAGTACCGAACAATAGTTCGTACGGGCTGAAACCTTTTAAAGAATTTCTTGGCAGATTATTAAGACTACGTTGGACACTTGTTAAATGTTGGACCCACCCATCACCCGAACCTAATACCCTCGCCGTTATAGATTGCTTTATGTCTCGGTTTTTTCTTTCCACAATCCCATTTCCCTCAGGATGGAAGTGACAAGAGTACTGCAATGCAATGCCCATGCTGACCATGGCCTCCTTATAAGCTCGAGAGCTAAAAGCAGGACCCTGGTCAGAATGTAGCATGCCAATTGAGTATGTGCCGATATAGACTCGCAAATCTTTTATAACAGCTCTGGCGTCAGCCGAGCGCTGGTGTCTACATTTTTAAGTGAATCTTAGTCTTAAATGATATAAATTGGGACGCATTTTTCCTGTTTGATTTTGCGTATAGATCGCCTTATGCTTTCTAATAGGGGTCCTGGCAATGCTCCGGCCGGTTCGCTACTGTGATCAGTTTAGACAGCTCATTGCAAATTTGTAGTTTTGCAGGCTCATCCCCGGCCACCAATATTCTGATTCTAATTCTGTCAGAGATTCTTTGATCATCTGGTGCCTTAGACCTAATCCCATATGTGCTTCTTGGATCAAGAAGATTCTCCTGTTCGTGTTTGGAATTACTCTATCCCCCACTCCAGGGATTCGAGCAAAAGGAACGGAGTTTGCATTGATTATGTATGTATAATTGAGTGGATAGTTCACGGGTAATGCTGCACAGTCGCCTTTTGAAGACGTTTTTACCGCCAGCATGGTTTCCCGTCTATGTATTTTTCTGGTTGAGTACAAAGTGGTTCCGTCGGGTAGCGAGAAATTGCTTTAAGGCGTAGTTAATTCAGTTCAATCTATACATAAAGTAAACCCTCTCAGAACAATGCAATCCAAAAATATATTGTCTTTATATTAACAAAAATTCACGATATACAGGAATTACTTCATTCCGCAATAACACAAATTTCAATAAATGATAAAAACAATGCAAATTACATGTGGTGCATGTGACTATCAGTGAGCAAAGTGATCAGTGCATTTAATCCAGTGACACATTTATACAATATATACAGTGAAATTGGAAGGGGGAAAAGGCCAGGATATTCAATTCGTCCTCCAAGGAGACAGGGGTTAATTGTACAAGCTCCTGGAGTTATCTTGACCGGTGATGAGCGTCGACGTTTCGACCCTAAAGCGCCCCAGTCGGTGGTCGCGGCGGGTCTTTATCAAGACCGTATATAGGGCAGATCCAGAAATCGCTGCCTGGTGGGTGGCCAAAAGGTCCGACCCCTGGGGAAAGTCCGTTCGTCTGCGTGCGAGTCCTGCCAGCAAGGTAAATGGGGCCTGGGCTCCCTGGCAAATTCCTTTGACTCGACACCCTTCGGAGTGATGTTAGAGGCCTGGAACTCGAGTTCTCTTAGCTTGAACTCGTGTTCCATCCTTTTCCTTTCCATCTCCAGCTTGGACTCATGTTCCAACCTCCTCCCCTCCCTCCGTTCTTCCAACTCCATTTTTGCTATTTCCCACCTTAACAGTCTTTCCTCTCTCCTGTCAGCTAACTCGGTTTCTGACAACCCTCTCGATGACACACTGCTGCCCTCCCGCGAGGTTGCCTTGGGGCTGATTGACATCTCACCCACCCCTGGGGGACATTCCGCAGTCCTATCAATGACAGTACCTCTGTCCGATTCCTCCTCTTCCACCGTTCCCTCCGTGTGTGCTTCCACCCATGCTCGCAGACTAGTACGGAGCTCCTCTCTTTTGGCCCCTCGCCTGACAAACACTCCCCTCTCCTGACAGAAATCCTTGAGCTGGGCCACAGTATAGGTCTCCAGCTCTGACATTTCGAATTCCATCTTGTCAGTGAAAAGTGTGGAACACCACCCCGAAGTAGGTGACCAGGATAAGAACTTTGAGGGTCACTTCCACCCACCTCCAGGAAAGAATTTGGAAAAAGCAAAACGTTGAATTTGAGGGCCGCTAGGAGAAAACTCCGGGTGTGTACCTGTGGTGCACACTGAATTATTATGTGGTTCAAAACAAGCACGGCTCGCAATCCACCCGCTGAGCACCAATTTTATGTTGGACCTGCGATAGGCAAGCCCAGCACAAAGGGGGGTAGCTTGGCTTGAGTGACAAGGCGGTAGAAGGCTGTTGTGTTAAGCCGGCTATGACCAAATAATAACTCCCTTCACACCACACAAAAAGAAGGACACCACACCACTGTTATAGAAACATACGTTTCGTTTATGTAAAAGTTCTCTGGGTTTGAAGGAAGTTCACTTAGGTAATCACATTCACATTTCTTACATGGGTTTGATTAGCTGTGTACTGGTTTCTCAGGAATAAATAGTTGGACTCTAATAAATAAATATACTGGATAAATATCAGGATTCAATACATTAGAATAAATATCAGCAATGACTGGAATAAATATCAGCAATGACTGGAATAAATATCAGCAATGACTGGAATAAATATCAGCAATGACTGGAATAAATATCAGCAATGACTGGAATACATATCAGCAATGACTGGAATAAATATCAGCAATGACTGGACAGTTTCCTAGCAGGTTAGTTACTGATCGTTTCACATAAATATCACAGGGTCATTCTGGTATTGCTGCCACCAATTAATCACTTTCACGGTAAACACATTACGTTTGTCATTCAATGCGGAATGCGTGCTCTTACAGTTTTTGAAGTGTTCACGGGTTCGGGCTCTCTGGGCACAAGATACGCGTGATAATCCCTTAGTTGCACTCACAACTCATTGCGCATATCTGGAAGATAAAGGCATAAAATGACTACGGCAATTACACTCCGCGGCCAGCCGGTTCAATGCTACTGCTGCCGGAGGAGTCTGTGCGCTTCTGTCAGCGCAGGCGGGGTTTCCGAAGGCGGCTCCAGTTCACGAGTCTTGGGACCATCGAACGGGCTGCCGGAGGGGCCAAAACACCTGCGAGCACAGTTAAAAATGAGACCGCATCACAGTTTGAATTTGAATTTGAATTTTAAAATATTTGTAGAGCGCTCTTATACCGGAACGGTTTCATGGCGCTAGATAGCTGTGGATCAGTGGAGGCGGAAAGGAGGACTAGACTGCTACAGATCTGGAGAACAGGAAGGTCTTCAATTGCTTGCGGAATTCCAGATAGGAAGGTGACGTCCTAAGAGCAAATGGGAGTGAGTTCCAAAAGGATGGAGCCAGCACAGCAAATCTGGCCCCCCCGGACTTCTGTTTCCTGAAGCGTGGAACAGACAAGAGTGCCAGATGAGTGGAACGAAGTTCTCTAGAAGGGAGATAGGGGGAGATGGCTTCACACAGGAAGACGGGGGCGGTCCCTGATCTGGCCTGATAGGTGATGCAGCCCAGTTTGAAAAGGGCCCTCTCCCTTACTGGAAGCCAGTGGAGGGACTGCAGCAAGGGGGTCGTGTGGTTGAACCTGGGGAGGCCAAAAATCAGGCGAGCCGCCTGATTTTGAATCAGTTGGAGTCGGCGGATCAGGTAAGCCGGCGCACCGTTGTAGATAACATTCCCATAGTCAAGGCGCGAAAGCACCATGGCCATGAGAATGAGTTTGAGTGCAGCGGCGGAAAAGAAACGGGAAACCCTCCGGATGATCCGGAGGGAAAAAAAGCAGGCAGACACAACTGAACTGGTCTGCGTATGGAGAGTGAGCAGGGGGTTGATGAATATGCCCAAAGTTTTGACTTTGGGAACTGGAAGGAGGCCAGAAGGAAGGGGACCAGGGACTGCAACCACCCCCCGCCAGGACCAGTTCGGTCTTGTCCGGGTTTAATTTGAGGTTCCACAACAACGCGGCAACTTCAGGGGTAGAGACGGCCCACCTCACTTCGGCGGCGCCGGTAAGCGCTCCAGTCAGTATTGCACTTCTCCCAAGGGCGAAGGGGGGTTCCAGTGGCTCCGCGATCCTCCCTCCGAGCTCACTCACGGGGGGGGGGTTCCCACCCACACACTAGCTCCCAAGTCACTCGGGCAGGGCAGAGACAGTAATCTCGCTCAAATGAAGGCCAGCCTTTCCCCGCCCCAGCGCAGCACCTCACCTTCTATCCACAAACAGCGCGTCGACGGCGGTGGGTTCGGAGACGTCCAAACGCCCGCCAGGAGGCACTTAAGTTGAAGGTGGCACTTTTAAGAGTTGCAGTTGCGATCTCACCACTGGGGGGCGGGGAGGCTCTAACTATGGCCAAAGTCTCTGAGGGGCAATTGGGCACTCGCTGACCAGGCGCTGAAGGCTAGAGGTCACTGCTCACGCTTCTGACTGGAACGCCAGTCAGGGTCCACGCCAGCAACCTCTGCTGCTCTTCTGCCTGCGCTATCAGCTGCCTCAGGGGGTTAACAGGGCAGGTGTAAATCTGGGGTCAAGTCCTCTTCTTCTGGTGTTCTTTGATCATTCTCTTCTTATGGCCGCCAGGGACTGGGCCTTTTATAGCCCGTGCCCTAGGATGCCAGCACGAGCCAGAAGGTTCTAGAACCTTCCCTGGCTATGTCAATGACATGGCCCTTTCAAGGTATCTTTTTGGTCATTAGGAGCCACCGTACTGGGCTTCCTAAGGCATTCATTTTGTGTACTTGCAACTCCTGAGGGGATTCCTGTCAGGTTTGCAGGTTACACAAAGTGCGCCAAAACCTTCAATGGGTCAGAGGTAAGAGGGGCTCCAATGGGAGTCACTCTCATAGGGGACAATGGTGTCCACCATTTTAGGGTTGACAACCCCAGTTGGTTATGCCACTGGTTCCGTCAGGCGCCTTGTACATAGGTGCCAGAAACTTGGTGAGCAACTGGGCATCAAAGAGCATCTAGCCCCATGGGACAACACACAAAAAGGTCCTGGTAGACAAAGAAAAAGCGACAAATTTTAGGAGGCACGGGGGAACAAAATAAATCATAGTGTGAGGGGACTCTCAGAAGCAGACAGGTCTAACACGCGTCCCCCCCAGCTGAAAGTGGGGAGAGCTACCCAACCCCTTGGGAGTTCTCAACACTAAGGCGGAAATACCTGGAGAGACCGTCTGCATTGGCGTGGTCAGCTCCGGGCCGATGTTCCACCCGAAAGTCCATTCCCTGTAGGGAGATAGACCACCTCAACAGTTTTGGGTTTTCCCCCTTCATCTGCATGAGCCAACGAAGGGGTCGGTGGTCTGTCTGAACCAGGAAGTGCGAACCAAACAGGTATGGTAGCAGCTTTTTCAGTGCCCAGACCACCGCAAAGGCTTCCCGCTCAATGGTACTCCATCTCTGTTCCCGGGGAAGTAGTCTCCGTGACAGGAAGACCACGGGTTGATCCAGACCCTCTTCATTGAGTTGCGATAGCACCGCCCCAATGCCAATGTTGGATGCGTCTCTCTGGACAATGAATTCCTTTGAGAAATCTGGAGCCTTCAAAATTGGAGCGTTGCACAATGCTTGTTTCAGGGTGTCGAAGGCTCGTTGGCAAGCCTCGGTCCAGATGACTCTCCTGGGTTGCTTCTTGGCCGTGAGTTCAGTAAGGGGAGCCACGATAGTGCCATACCCCTTCACGAACCGTCTGTAGTAACCTGTGAGGCCCAGGAAGGCTCGGACCTCAGTCTGGGTCTTGGGGGGTTCCCAGGCCACGATTGCCTCAATCTTTGCCTGAAGGGGTTGCACCGTTCCCCGGCCCACCAAGTGACCTAAGTACACCACCGACCCCTGCCCAATCTGACACTTGCTGGCCTTGATCATCAGACCAGCTTGTTCCAGGGCCTGGAGAAAGTCTTGCAGGTGCTGCAAGTGATCCTCCCACCTGCTACTGAAGACGGCAATGTCGTCCAGGTAAGCAGCAGAGAAGGATTCCTTCCCAGTGAGGATCGTGTTCACCAGTCGCTGGAATGTTGCAGGAGCGTTCTTGAGCCCAAAGGGCATCACACAGAACTGGTAGTGTCCATCAGGTGTGGAGAAGGCTGACCTTTCCTTTGCTCCATCAGTCATGGGAATCTGCCAGTACCCTGCTGTGAGGTCAATGGTACTCAGATATTGGGCAGCTCCCAACCGGTCAATTAGTTCATCCGCCCGAGGGATCGGATGAGCATCGGTCTTCGTGACCGAATTGAGTCCTCGATAGTCCACGCAGAATCGCAATTCTGGCGTGGTGCCAGGTGGTGCAGCTTTGGGAACTAAAACCACCGGGCTAGACCAAGGGCTATTCGAAGGTTCAATGACTCCGAGCTACAGCATCTTAGCTACTTCGCTTCGGATGCTGGCCTTCACCTTGTCCGACAGCCGGTAAGACTTAGACTTCACAGGTGGGCTGTCACCGGTGTCCATGTCATGAACACACAGATGGGTCTTACCCGGGACAAGGGAGAACAGAGGAGAGAATGACCCCAAGACCTGGCGACATTCCTCCTGCTGCTCCAGAGTTAGGGATGGTGAGAGTTTCACTCCCCCCACTGACCCATCCTTCTCTTGAGACGCAAACAGGTCGGGGAGAGGCTCAGTGTCCTCTTCCTCCGATCCATCAGTCACCATGATTAACATGACTTCGGGCCTCTCATAGTGGGGCTTGAGGCGATTGGCATGCAGCACCCTATGGGGATGCCGTGGGGTCTTGACGTCCACCAGGTAGGTAGACTTGCCCATCTTTTCCAATACCTCATAGGGGCCTGTCCAACGGTCCTGAAGAGCGCTCAGCTCTCCCGGCTCCATCACCCACACCTTCTGTCCAGGCTCCAGCTCCACTGGGTGAGCGTTGTGGTCGTACCACGCTTTCATCACTGCCTGGCTGGCTTCCAAGTTGTCAGAAGCTTGCTTCCACAACTTAGCCATTTGGCTCCGGAAGGCCAGCATGTAGCTCACCACATCCTGGGGAACTTTCCGGGGAGACTTTTCCCAGGAGTCCCTCACCAGGCTGAGAGGTCCACGTACAGGGTGCCCGTACAAAAGCTCGAAGGGGCTGAAGCCCACTCCCTTCTGCGGCACTTCCCTGTAAGAAAAATGTAAACAGGGTAGGAGGACGTCCCATTTCCTCCGCAGGCTTTCGGGTAGACTTCTGATCATACCCTTCAACGTCTTGTTGAATCTTTCCACAAGGCCATTGGCCTGTGGGTGATAAGGAGTGGTGAACCGGTAGGTCACTCCACACTCCTTCCACATTGCCCGCATGTATGCTGACATGAAGTTGGTCCCCCTATCAGACACAACTTCCTTGGGGAAACCCACTCGGGTAAAGATCCCCATCAGGGCCTTTGCCACCACCGGTGCAGTGATGGTTCTCAGAGGAATTGCCTCTGGATATCTTGTGGCATGATCCACCAGTACCAGGATAAACCTGTGACCGGAGGTTGTCGGTGGATCTAGGGGCACAGCAATGTCGATGCCCACCCTTTCAAAGGGGGTGCCAACGACGGGAAGTGGTTCCAGGGGAGCTTTCAGCTTCATCCCTGTTTTCCCACTGGCTTGGCATGACACACACGACCGACAGTATGCGTCGGACGCCACCCTCATTCGAGGCCAATAAAAGTGGGGGACAAGCCTGGCAAAGGTCTTGTCCTGACCCAAGTGTCCTGCCAAGGGAATCTCATGAGCCAACTCTAACAGGAAGGCTCGGTAACACTGTGGGACTACCAGGGCCCGTGACAATCCGTGCACTGGTGCCCTGGGTTCACTGTAGAGAAGGCCATCCTCCCAGTAAACATGATAGTTCCCAGACTCGTTACCCGCTGCTTGGGCTTCAGCCTGTTGCCTCAGACCCTTGAGGGAGGGACATTCCCTTTGTCCCTTGCTCAGTTCCTCCCTGGACGGACCTCCCTCCACTCGCCAATCAGCGGGGATAGGTAAGTTCTCCAACGGAACCATGTCCTCCTCCGTGGACTCCAGGTCCACCTCCGCAGGTGGCCTATCCGCCTCACGGGGCACGGACGTCGAGGCAGGCTCCTCCTGTCCTCGACATGCTCCCTCATCAGCAGCTACGGGGCGGGCCATTGTTCTAGACTCCGACCCCTGCGACTTCTCCTCTCGAGCAGTCGCCGACCTGGTACTCACACAGGCCCAATCAGGTGTACCCAGCATCTCAGAATGAGTCCGGTATTCCACCTCCTTCCAAGCATTGTGCTCCATATCATTGCCCAGCAAACAATCGACTGGCACGGCGGGGCTTACGGCGACTCGAAGTGGACCTGCAACCCCTCCCCACTCAAAGGGAACCTCGGCCACAGGATAGTGACCCATTCTGCCGTCAGCCATTGCGGCTGGATGAAGTACGCCTGGCATCACCTGCTCCGAGGACACCAGATGAATCCTTACCATAGTCATACTGGCTCCTGTATCTCTCAGAGCTTCCCCTCTATGGCCATTGATGGTGATCCACTGCCCATACTTGGTAGTATTCGCGGGCACCTGGATCTTTGGAACCATCTCCCGATCACCCAGGGACACTAAGGTGACTCCCGCCCACTCCCTTCCCTTACTTAAGGACATCTCCTCCCCGAGCGCTACACTAGCGACTCCCGGGGCCTTTCCTCCAGTGGGAGGGGGTGGTCTCTTTGGGCATTTCGGGTCTCCTTTGTAATGTCCAATACCACCGCACTCAAAGCAATGGACAACCCTTGGCTGCTGACTCTGGCCAGGGTTAGGGTTCTTCTGCGGGTTAGCCTTAGAGTTGGAAAAGGTGTTTTTCCCCTTAAAGTAATTTTGGGGACCTTTGGAGAACTCTTTCTTATTATCTCCCCCCTCTTTCCTCTGGGGAGCGCCCTGTCCGGACTTCTGAGAATCTCCTCCAGTCCCCTTCGTGGACACTCGGGTACTCGCCCAAATGTCCGCCTCCTCAGCAAGCTTACGGGGGCAAGTAAGTTTGCTGTCTACCAGGTGTTGCCTCAGCTCGGGAAGACATTTCTCGAGTAGATGCTCCTTGAGGATTAAGTCATACAACCCTTGATAGTCCTCCACCTCACTACCTTGGACCCACCCTTCCAGGGCTTTCTTGGCAAAATCCAGGAATTCAACCCAATTTTGTGAGCTCAGCTTGTGGCTGCCCCTAAACCTTTGCCGGTATTTCTCAAGGGTCAACCCAAACTTCCTGATGAGCGCCACCTTCATGGCGGGGTAATTAACCTGTTCCTCCCGGTCTAGGGCCAATAGGGCATCCCTACCTGTCGGAGGCATGTACCGGTATAATCCACCACCCCAATGCTTCTCATGGATCCCATGGGCTCTTAAGGAGACCTCATAGGCTGCCAGCCACTTGGCTATGTCGTCTCCAGCGGTATAACTGGTGACTACGTCCTTGGGTAAATGGGGCCTGGGCTCCCTGGCAAATTCCTTTGACTCGACACCCTTCGGAGTGATGTTAGAGGCCTGGAACTCGAGTTCTCTTAGCTTGAACTCGTGTTCCATCCTTTTCCTTTCCATCTCCAGCTTGGACTCATGTTCCAACTTCCCCCCCTCCCTCCGTTCTTCCAACTCCATTTTTGCTATTTCCCACCTTAACAGTCTTTCCTCTCTCCTGTCAGCTAACTCGGTTTCTGACAACCCTCTCGATGACACACTGCTGCCCTCCCGCGAGGTTGCCTTGGGGCTGATTGACATCTCACCCACCCCTGGGGGACATTCCGCAGTCCTATCAATGACAGTACCTCTGTCCGATTCCTCCTCTTCCACCGTTCCCTCCTTGTGTGCTTCCACCCATGCTCGCAGACTAGTACGGAGCTCCTCTCTTTTGGCCCCTCGCCTGACAAACACTCCCCTCTCCTGACAGAAATCCTTGAGCTGGGCCACAGTATAGGTCTCCAGCTCTGACATTTCGAATTCCATCTTGTCAGTGAAAAGTGTGGACCACCACCCCGAAGTAGGTGACCAGGATAAGAACTTTGAGGGTCACTTCCACCCACCTCCAGGAAAGAATTTGGAAAAAGCAAAACGTTGAATTTGAGGGCCGCTAGGAGAAAACTCCGGGTGTGTACCTGTGGTGCACACTGAATTATTATGTGGTTCAAAACAAGCACGGCTCGCAATCCACCCGCTGAGCACCAATTTTATGTTGGACCTGCGATAGGCAAGCCCAGCACAAAGGGGGGTAGCTTGGCTTGAGTGACAAGGCGGTAGAAGGCTGTTGTGTTAAGCCGGCTATGACCAAATAATAACTCCCTGCACACCACACAAAAAGAAGGACACCACACCACTGTTATAGAAAAATACGTTTCGTTTATGTAAAAGTTCTCTGGGTTTGAAGGAAGTTCACTTAGGTAATCACATTCACATTTCTTACATGGGTTTGATTAGCTGTGTACTGGTTTCTCAGGAATAAATAGTTGGACTCTAATAAATAAATATACTGGATAAATATCAGGATTCAATACATTAGAATAAATATCAGCAATGACTGGAATAAATATCAGCAATGACTGGAATAAATATCAGCAATGACTGGAATAAATATCAGCAATGACTGGAATACATATCAGCAATGACTGGAATAAATATCAGCAATGACTGGCAATGTTCCCTCTAATTTTTTTCCTCTGTGTGCAGCAGTGTAGGGTCTCTGTGCGCTGCAGCCATGGCAATGTGCGCCAGGAACCAGACTGTGCGTGTGTGCAGCGCCAAATATCCCTCCAAACTTTTGCTTAAAAATCTGAAAAGATGGTGCATTTCCACACATACAGTGTCACGTTTAACTATACTGTGTTGTGTGGTTAGGTTTGCCGTAATTTTTAGCTGACAAAATAGCAAATACAAGTTAAAAGCACTTAAAAAGTATTTTAAAGTTGTGTAAACTAATTACATCGGTGGTACTCATAGTACGGCCCGCGGGCCGCCAGCGTCCTAGCAGGCCTTCATTGGCGGCGCACGCACCTTGCCTTGTCGTTTCTAGGCAAAGTGGAGATGCATGGGCTGTAAGAAGGTGTGAAAAAAACAACAAAGCCTCATTAACAAGTAAATGGAAGCCCTGTGAAGTACTCAGGTACAGCTGTGTGCGCGCCCAGGAAGCTGTCTCAGCCCGGGCTGCCACAAACGAATGGGTAAGTGGGGGAGGCTGGGGCTTAAGCCCTTTGAGCCCAGTGGGCATTGCACGCCTGGATGTAAGCACATTCAGAATTTGGACAGATAGGGACAGAGACAGACAGATAGATAGAGACAGAGGTAGAGAGAGAGAGGAAGATAGAGGGAGGGAGGGAGGGAAGTGGAGGGAGGGAGGGAGAAGGGGGTAGAAGGTGGGAGAGGGAGGTAAGGGAGTGGGGGTAGATGGAGAGGCAGATAGAGGTAGAGGGAGGTAGAGAGAGAGGGAGAGGGAGAGGGAGGGGCAGAGAGAGGTAGCGGTTGAGGGAGTTAGAGAGGGGGGGACAGAGGGACGGAGAGGGAGGGACAGAGAAGAAGAGGGCGGAACAGAGAGGGAAAGGGAGGGACAGAGGTAGATGGAGAGGGAGGGACAGCAAGGTAGAGGGAGGGAAAGGGTGGGAGAGGGAGGTAGAGGGAGAGGGAGCTAGAGGAAGAGGGAGCTAGAGGGAGGGACAGAGAGGTAGGGGAAGGAAGAAGGAGAGGGAGGTAGGGGAGGGAAAGGGAGAGGGAGGGACAGAGAGGTAGAGGGAGGGAGGTAAAGGGAGAGGGAGGGAGGGAGAGGGAGGGACACAGGTAGAGGGAGAGAAAGGGAGAGGGAGGGACAGAGAGGGAGAGGGAGAGGGGGGACAGGGGTAGCGGGAGGTAGAGGGAGGGACAGAGTGGGAGAGGTAGGTAGAGACAGAGAGGGAGGTAAAGGAGGGAAAGGGACAGAGCAGGTGAGGTAGGTAGAGACAGAGAGGGAGGGAGGGAAAGGGAGAGGGAGCTAGAGGGAGAGGGAGGGACAGAGGTAGATGGAGGGACAGAGGTAGAGGGAGGGAAAGGGAGAGGGAGGTGGAGGGGGGGACAGAGAGGTAGAGGGAGAGGGAGGAAGAGGGAGGGACTGAGGTAGAGGGAGGTAGAGAGGGAGGGAGGGACAGAGCGGGAGAGGTATGTAGAGACAGAGAGGGAATTAGAAGGAGGGAAAGGGAGAGGGAGGGGCAGAGAGGGAGAGGGAGATAGAGACAGAGAGGGAATTAGAAGGAGGGAGAGGGAGGGATAGAGAGGGAGAGGTGGGTAGAGACAGAGAGGGAGGGAAAGGGAGAGGGAGGGAGAGGTAGGGACAGAGCAAGAGAGGTATGTAGAGACAGAGAGGGAATTAGAAGGAGGGAAAGGGGGAGGGAGGGACAGAGAGGGAGAGGTAGGTAGAGACAGAGGGAGAGGGAGGGACAGGGAGAGGGAGGGAGAGGGAGGGACAGAGCGGGAGGTATGTAGAGACAGAGAGGGAGGTACAGGAAGAGGGAGGGAAAGGGAGAGCTAGGGAGAGGGAGCTAGAGGTAGAGGGAGGGACAGAGAGGTAGAGGGAGAGGGAGAGATAGAGCGAGGGGAGGTAGGCAGAGACAGAGGGGGAGTTAGAGGGAAAGGGAGAGGGAGGTCGATGGAGGGACAGAGCGGTAAAGGGAGGGAGATAGAGGGAGGGAGAAGGAGATAGAGGGGGGAGAGGTAGAGTATTTGCTACTTCTGTGGACATTGTGGACAATGTGCAGCCTTTAATTTTAAACTTTTGAGCATTCTAGGAGCAAATTTGAATGTTTTCAGATATGTGTTTGTCCTACCCTAACAAGGGTGTAAATGTTGATTTAGATATTTCACTGGTAGTAAGGTCAAAATGTCATGTCTTAATTTTGGAGGTCGGTTGTGGGGTAGAACATTAGCATCAAACAGCCCGAGCATTGTTCATAATAAAATCAGTGTTGAGGCAATGCTATCGTTTTTGAGAGAGCAATGAGACTGTTTTTATTAACCATATTTTGCTTAGTAGTATAGAGTATAGCCCTCATATGCTAGAGTCTGCATCAGGGCCATTGGATACTTTTTAGGTCAACACTATACTTCCTAGATTACATTCCACATCACTATAAACCACTTCATAACACACCATAACACTCAACTCCACGCCACTCCATAACAATGCACTCTACTCCATGTTAGAAGGCTTCACTCCACGCCACTTTGCACCCTGCTACACACTGCTGTAAAACATGGCTAAGACATATTGACCCTCACCACTGCCTTCCTGTTCTAGAAAAATTGTGTTTTGATAGGGGGAGAGCTGGGGTTAACTCACTGCCTCCAAGGCACCTTATTCTCGACAAACACTGTGGGTGTTTCAGTAATGTATAAAGGGTGATACCAAGAACTGATTGAGCTAATTAGGTCTAGAAATGCAGAAATTATGAAATATAGGGAGTGAGGTGGAATGCTGCAGGTTAAAGTTAGGATGTTTTAGTGCCCTTTACACTTGTGACAAAGCCTCCTTTTAATGATGGTTTAGGGTCTTCAGAGCATGTAGCAAAACCCCTCTGGCTGCTGGTTATAAATAGAAATTCCCATTAATTAAATTGATGGTTTTGACCTGCTTTTTCCTCCACCGAGTAATAGTCTCCTGAAAGAGAAACTATGACTCGTGATTCAGCACTTGGCACAATGCGATTAATCAATATTCTCATTTGAGCTGTCGAGGGGGGTGATGATAAAAAGGGGGGAGAAGGACGGCATCCAAATAAAACTGATAAAAAGTATCAGACCATTAAGTTACAGACTGCAAAACGACAAACCTTAACTCATGGCAGCCGAGAACTGCAGAGGTCAGGGCAGGGCAGAGGCCCGGCTGGGGCCGCTCGTGCACACTGCACTACTTATATGTAATGAGAGAGAGGCTCGGCGGTGTGTGTCAGGAAAAGGCAGGCTGAATGTGATTGGTTGCGGATTTCAATTATGCAGATTTTTAAAGCAGAGGGTTACCCAGGATCTACTGAGAATGCTTTATTTCAAAGAATGCGTCTGCCTGTACATCTTTAAATAGTTATTTTGTGGTGTTATACATCCCAATGTTTTTTGTTAGAGTTGGCGATGTTGAAACTTTTCTTACTGTATGTAAGAATGGTTTTTACTTTTTCTGTCCGTTCTGAGCTGCAGTCCCCTGTCACTCTACCGGACTATCAGAGATTCTTTCCATAGTGCCAATCTAAGGAAACGAGCTTCTATAGTGTTTGGCTTTCGCAAACTGCGAGGAAGAGTATTAACTACCGAGCGTGACAATGCCGCGTGTATGACACACTGCATTACGTTTCTAACAGTGCTCAGCTGCTGATGTGCATTGCAAATAGCACAAGTATTAGTACATATTCCTCAGCTGTGCACTTAAAGAACTGTCAGGAGCTGTCAGTCTCCCGCCAAGAAAATACATTTATTTGCGCCGCTCGCACTTTAATAAATCAGCGGTGGCGCGAACGGTGTTGCAGGGAGTGCGCGGTAAATACAGTTCACTGCGCGCTTAAGGTGACCTCTGTGCGCGCGCGCTCACCCGCGCAGCTTATTGGGAACAGTGATGACTGGACAGTTTCCTAGCAGGTTAGTTACTGATCGTTTCACATAAATATCACAGGGTCATTCTGGTATCGCTGCCACCAATTAATCACTTTCAGGGTAAACACATTACATTTGTCATTCAATGCGGAATGCGTGCTCTTACAGTTTTTGAAGTGGTCACGGGTTCGGGCTCTCTGGGCACAAGATACGCGTGATAATCCCTTAGTTGCACTCACAACTCATTGCGCGTATATCTGGAAGATAAAGGCATAAAATGACTACGGCAATTACACTCCGCGGCCAGCCGGTTCAATGCTACTGCTGCCGGAGGAGTCTGTGCGCTTCTGTCAGCGCAGGCGGGGTTTCCCAAAGCGGCTCCAGTTCACGAGTCTTGGGACCGTCGAACGGGCTGCCGGAGGGGCCAAAACACCTGGGCGCACAGTTCAAAATGAGACCGCATCACAGTTCCACAACAACGCGGCAACTTCAGGGGTAGAGACGGCCCACCTCACTTCGGCGGCGCCGGTAAGCGCTCCAGTCAGTATGGCACTTCTCCCAAGGGCGAAGGGGGGTTCCAGGGGCTCCACGATCCTCCCTCCGAGCTCACTCACGGGGGGGGGGGTTCCCGCCCACACACCAGCTCCCAAGTCACTCGGGCAGGGCAGAGACAGTAATCTCGCCCAAATGAAGGCCAGCCTTTCCCCGCCCCAGCGCAGCACCTCACCTTCTATCCACAAACAGCGCGTCGACGGCGGTGGGTTCGGAGACGTTCGAACGCCCGCCAGGAGGCACTTAAGTTGAAGGTGGCACTTTTAAGAGTTGCAGTTGCGATCTCACCACTGGGGGGCGGGGAGGCTCTAACTATGGCCAAAGTCTCTGAGGGGCAATTGGGCACTCGCTGACCAGGTGCTGAAGGCTAGAGGTCACTGCTCACGCTTCTGACTTTAACGCCAGTCAGGGTCCACGCCAGCAACCTCTGCTGCTCTTCTGCCTGCGCTATCAGCTGCCTCAGGGGGTTAACAGGGCAGGTGTCAATCTGGGGTCAAGTCCTCTTCTTCTGGTGTTCTTTGATCATTCTCTTCTTATGGCCGCCAGGGACTGGGCCTTTTATAGCCCGTGCCCTAGGATGCCAGCACGAGCCAGAAGGTTCTAGAACCTTCCCTGGCTATGTCAATGACATGGCCCTTTCAAGGTATCTTTTTGGTCATTAGGAGCCACCGTACTGGGCTTCCTAAGGCAGCCATTTTGTTTACTTGAAACTCCTGAGGGGATTCCGGTCAGGTTTGCAGGTTACACAAAGTGCACCTAAACCTTCAAAGGGTCAGAGGTCAGAGGGGCTCCAATGGGAGTCACACTCATAAGGGACAATGGTGTCCACCATTTTAGGGTTGACAACCCCAGTTGGTTATGCCACTGGTTCCGTCAGGCGCCTTGGACATAGGTGCCAGGAACTTGGTGAGCAACTGGGCATCAAAGAGCATCTAGCCCCATGGGACAACACACAAAAAGGTCCTGGTAGACAAAGAAAAAGCGACAAATTTTAGGAGGCACGGGGGAACAAAATAAATCATAGTGTGAGGGGACTCTCAGAAGCAGACAGGTCTAACAGATATCTAATGTTGTTTTGTATTTTTTGCGCACGATGTTATTCATTAGTGCTGCACTGTGTGAGTTTTGTACTGCAAATGTTTTGCAACATGAGTTAAGGTGTCTGTAGTCCAAAACTAGACGATATGAATCGTCTGGCTTGGAGACAGGAAACAAAGGATTGTTCATTTGTGAGGTGCATGTTTCAATCACCCCCTGGTATTCAAGTTGATCTAAGATCTCCCTGACTTGTTTTTTAGCTTCTTGCTTAATTGGGTACTGCCTTTGTGCAGTTGGTTGACATTTTAACTGGATTTTGTGAGGAGGAGAGTCCTCATCCCATCCAACATGATTTTTATATAATGCAGGAGCTTGGGCTACTGCCCATTTTCTTACATATGTATATTTTATATGAATTGGAATATGATTTGAGAAGGCAGGCATAATCATTTCTTTGCCATGAGGGCACTCCCTGACAAACTCTGGTGGCCAGTCTTTCCCAGCTAAAAGGATGTCATAGCCTTTGGAAAGGTTATCCCAAAATAGACCCCTTACTTTCCTAGTCTTATCTCCCTCTAAACGTAATGTTATCTCGTATATTTTATGAGGTTCACTAACTCTGGTATCTGCAGTTTCCACTTGAATGTATTCATTCGTGTCCACTGTCTCCAGATGATTTATCAGGATCCTGCGAGCTATGGTCACTTCTACTGCGCTGTCTAGCATTGTCTGGGCCCATTCTCCGTTTTTCAGTTGTGTCCTCAGTATCCTCGGCATGTTTAACTATTTTAATGCTGGCTTCCTTCTTTCTTGGAAATTTAAATTTTTACTTTGATGAGCAGGTTCCTTGTCTTTGGACTTGACGTGCTCTTCCCTGTGTTCTGACTGTCCTCTTCTTTCCGATTTCTGCGAGGAAGTCTGAAAAGATCGAGAGGGACGTGTATCAATGTCTTGATATCTATCAGGTTTTTTCAGATTATCCCTATTTCTAAGGTTGTATCTTTCTCAGAGGGCTCCCTCTGGGGAGACTTGTGTCCTTTCTCTCCGCCTAGGAGACCTTCCTCTGGACTGGTATCTTTTTCTTTGGGAATGGATTGTTTATTCCATCCCAGCTCTTTTTTGGAGTGTTTAGATTATTTTTAATAAATATCTTTTCAGGATTTTCAGTTAGTTGGGGTTTTACTGGTTTCCCATCCAAACTATCTCTTCCTAATTCTTCTTAGGATTTTTCTATGATTCTGGCAAGTTCAATTGGTTGGTCTGCTATATCTGTTTCTTTAAATTTCTGGAGGTATGTTATGTCCTCCGTTGCCAATTGAACTAATTCTCTATATGCCTTTGTTAATTCTTTTATTTTAACTAAAAGTTCTTCGCTTGACATTTTATCAATGTCTGGATGTGGTGTGTAGCTGGCTAGAACCGGCCACGTTGCTCCTGGTCTACCTAGTGGACCGAGCCTGGTGATGTGATTCTTATGTTTTAGGGCGCCTTTAAACCAGAGTAGGTGCTCTTGGTATTTTAATGGGATTTCAACCTCCTCGAAGGGAGTGTATTCATCCGGAGGTTCCTCTATTTTGTAATAGTGGAAGTCGTGTGTTACAGCGTTTGCTGCTGGAAAGTTTATCCATGCGTAGAATACCTCTGTCTGCCGATATTCATGGGCCTCAATTACGAATACGACTATTCCACCTCTCGGTGTTAGTCCATTTTCTATAAGTTTAAGAGTTATAGTTTTTCTTATGTTGACCGGAATGAGTATAGCATTCGGGTCATTGTCTTGGAGACTTGTGTCATCCGCTAGGAGTTGAGCTGCTATTCTAGCTGCCTCCCTTTCGTCTTCACTTTTCCCCCATTTTACTGGCAGAAAGGTTTTTGTTGCAGATCAAGTTTCAAGGAAACAAAGATTAGGTGCACAATATTTTTGGAACACTGTATCCTTCAACGTTGACTAAACCAAAAACTATACATAGGAATCTCTTCCTACTAATTTCCGGAAGATTTTAACCTTTTACCCACTCCAGACGTCTTTTGGAGTATTTACGGGGAAAAAGGGTCTGTGTGAAAAAGCACGACTGAGTTACTCTAACGTCTTGCGTTAGATTTATCACCTTACCAAACGTTGGGCGCCATGTAGTGTAGTTCCTATATTCCCAATAGGCTCTGCGCATTGGAATAATATATTCAGCAGTGTAGACTTAGGACTGAGGTTAACCAGGTCTCTACTGACTATAATAGACTTAAGGTTTGCCAGCTTGCTCAGAGGTCACTAGAAACTTTCTCGAATGTTCAAGAAGGAATTAACTTTCCTGAATAGACAAGAAGGGATTAGCTTCCGACAATCATATAACATGACAACTTTGCTCCCTCAGAATAAGAGTGTATCTCTAGAGTCGTGTGAAAACAATAGACAGCTATTTCACTCAGTCAAATGTGTGTACTTAGTTTCACCAGAATGCAGAGAAAAGAAAGACGGGCGTTTTCAATAAAATATGTTATTTATTGAGCAGTCTTCTTTCTCATACAAGAGAAATGAATTGCCACAATTGCAATACTCATAGTAAAGTAAAGTGCGTACAGTAAAAGGAGAATTACAAAATAATACTGTAAAAGCATTGATATGGTTTCTTAGCCATATGATACTTTAAAATAGATAAAATATATATATATATACATATATACATTGACTAACGTACTCAACTGGTGCTTCTAAATACGCCTACCCCGGTGTACCTGACCTAAGCCTAATACGTGGGAAGGAGTAAATAAGTAGCAGTTTAAGTTAAGTTTGTTTTGCAACGAATCTGACTCAAGAATTCTCTTTAGGGGCTTAGTCAGCTCCGTACCTGGGTAATAGAAAGCAGGAGTTCTTGTATCTCTCTCTCAGGACTCGATATCCCAGTAACCCGCGAAGGTATCTGGAAACACCGGAGCTGGATTTCTTGGCAGGAGAAAAGACAGCGTCTCTCTCAGTGCGTCAAAAGGGAGGGGCAGCGTCCGTGGGCTCTCGCATCAGCTGGGCGCTTGGGCAAGTAGATAGCTGCTCCAAAACCACCACCGTGTGTTTGCTTAAGGCAATGTTGGTATATTTATACCTGAAAGGTGCCGGGTTTCACGTAAGGCTGGACATAAGACTTCAATAAAGATGTCACTAAGAACTAGCCGTTCTTACAGTGCTTTACAGGAGTTCTAGGATGAAATCAAAACAAAAGCAAGGGGGATTTCCCAGGTTGCTGGAGGTTTGGTTTGTTTAGAGAACTCGTTGTGCTTTCTAGGAGGCCGGGGAAGTAGCCTTGCTTAATGTGACAGCATGTGCTACGACT
Source organism: Lissotriton helveticus (assembly GCF_964261635.1). Classification (NCBI taxonomy): domain Eukaryota; kingdom Metazoa; phylum Chordata; class Amphibia; order Caudata; family Salamandridae; genus Lissotriton; species Lissotriton helveticus. The sequence goes on from NC_136069.1 coordinate 755,474,282, forward strand.
GAATATGGATATGATTACTATGCCGTTGTAGGGATATTATTGATTATAACCGGACAAGGGCATAAAATAGAAATATCGATTTAGGTTCCTCGATAAAAACACAATAGCGCTGTGACAATGGTTCCCTGCAAAGCCTTATAATTTATTGCCAGCTTGGTGGTGATTTAAAATCTGGTGGGTGGTCCCTCCACCAGGGCGATTGAGCAATTTACTCCATCGCCCTGGAAGAACAATGGGCCATCCACCAGGAAATAAATCTGTCCCTCAGTTTTATTGAATGAGAACGGCACATTACTGACTTTAAGAAACCAGTTGTCAATCTACTTGATGTCTTTAGCAGCCTTGCTAACTTTCCGCAGCTAACCTTTAGTTATTTTCTGTATCATTTCTCCCAGCCTTTTGAAATATGTGAAAACATGCAAATAGCCACTGATCTGAGCCTGTCCCAGGACCATTGGCTTCCTGAAAATGAACTCTCTTTCCTATATAACAGCTGTCAGTTAAGGGAGGAGGTCTCTGATGAACAGATTTAGCAAACAAATAACTAACAGGCTATATCTATTTCCTGCTTAAAAACCTACTATGAAGAGGAATGGAGACACTTCATTATAAAGCAGACCACAAAAAGAAGCATTCCGAATTTTGCATTAGCGCATGTTTATGCCCCTTCATCCACCCCTCTACTCGACATCCCCGCTAAGAAGAATGCAACTGCACTGCAACGGTCTACTTCACGTACCCGCAAAGAAGATTTTGACCTGTTTGCAACCGATTTCCCAGCAACCTGCACAGGTAACCAACTACTACATCGATGCTTCCCTGGGACCGCATCTGACCCAAGAGTGGATCTGAGGCTGCTGAGTCCTGACATGTAGTCGCTGGTGAGTCCCTCTGATGGGATACTTCCTGTGAGTGCTGACGCCTGTGGATTTGTTTCTGCCCTCCTGCCTTTCAGCCTACTGCTCGCGGTACCCGCTACGCGGGTCCCGCTTCGTGTGGGAGCTGACCTTGTTTCTGCGAGGCCGAACTGACAAGAACATCGTCCTTTCTTCAAGGGAGCTTCTGTGGGTGATTGAGTGGTGCGGGGCTGCGAGCGAGTGTGGGCGCAAGACTACAAGTCCCAGGAGCGCCCGCCAGACCCAATTGCTAACACCTGGGCTGCTCTCCCTGCATGCTCCTCCCCACCAGTGCCTGTTAAAAATCTACTCCTCTGGTTGCAGTTGGGATACTTCCTGTGAGTGCTGACGCCTGTGGATTTGTTTCTGCCCTCCTGCCTTACAGCCTACTGCTCGCGGTACCCGCTACGCGGGTCCCGCTTCGTGTGGGAGCTGACCTTGTTTCTGCGAGGCCGAACTGACAAGAACATTGTCCTTTCTTCAAGGGAGCTTCTGTGGGTGATTGAGTGGTGCGGGGCTGCGAGCGAGTGCGGGCGCAGGACTACAAGTCCCAGGAGCGCCCGCCAGACCCAATTGCTAACACCTGGGCCGCTCTCCCCGCATGCTCCCCACCACCAGTGCCTGTTAAAAATCTACTCCTCTGGTTGCAGTTGGGATACTTCCTGTGAGTGCTGACGCCTGTGGATTTGTTTCCGCCCTCCTGCCTTTCAGCCTACTGCTCGCGGTACCCGCTACGCGGGTCCCGCTTCGTGTGGGAGCTGACCTTTTTTCTGCGAGGCCGAACTGACAAGAACATCGTCCTTTCTTCAAGGGAGCTTCTGTGGGTGATTGAGTGGTGCGGGGCTGCGAGCGAGTGCAGGCGCAGGACTACAAGTCCCAGGAGCGCCCGCCAGACCCAATTGCTAACACCTGGGCCGCTCTCCCCGCATGCTCCTCCCCACCAGTGCCTGTTAAAAATCTACTCCTCTGGTTGCAGTTGGGATACTTCCTGTGAGTGCTGACGCCTGTGGATTTGTTTCTGCCCTCCTGCCCTTCAGCCTACTGCTCGCGGTACCCGCTACGCGGGTCCCGCTTCGTGTGGGAGCTGACCTTGTTTCTGCGAGGCCGAACTGACAAGAACATCGTTCTTTCTTCAAGGGAGCTTCTGTGGGTGATTGAGTGGTGCGGGGCTTCGAGCGAGTGTGGGCACAGGACTACAAGTCCCAGGAGCGCCCTCCAGACCCAATTGCTAACACCTGGGCCGCTCTCCCCGCATGCTCCTCCCCCCTCACATAGCATTGTATATTGCTAACTCCCTACTCCCGCGGCGCGGGAGCGCGCGGGAGAAGCCCGGGACAAGGGCGGGACCGTCTGTGGCCGTCAGGGGCCAAAGGAGGCCGGGCTGGGCCAACCCTCTGACAACTGGCTACCGGGACTGGGACATCTAGCCCCTATTATTGTCCACAGTTTTTATTCTCTCTTTACTTGTTTTTTAAAGTATCGCCAGTCATAGTATTTCTATTTTGTTTGCCTTGTTTCATTGGGGTATTTTCAGTTGCTAATCTAGTTACTTGAGGGGATTTCTTTTATCTAATAAAAATGCCTTCCTCTGTGTCGGATCCCTTACCCAGTTCCGTAGGGATATCTATCCTTGGGCCACTGGACAAATATTTTGCCAGAGTAAAAAGCGAGGTAGACAGAGAGATCACGCTGGCCGAGAGGCGAGCCGGGCGTCGTCTCTCTGTCGAACTCCTAAAGAGACAACCACTCCCTGTTATACAGAAGATAGACTCTTGTAATCAATTAGATCCAGTGATTCGCAATGATTCTGATGCTGATTTATTCAGCACAGAAAGTATACCATTAATATTTCAAGACACCCAACTACCTTCTGATGATATCCTAGTCATTCCTGATTCTAATATTACTCATCCTATTCAAACATCTGATTCTTTAATTGATTTAAGTACACCTCTTTCATACGATATACTACCCCTACATAATGTAAACGTACCTTCTCCTGTGTTTACACCTTTGGGTACTGATCTACAATTGGCTGGTTCACTTGATGGGAAGTTTAAGAAATCTTCTATTCCATCTCTAGGTACGGATTTGCAATCGAATACCGTATTAAGGAAGAGTTCCAAAAAACCTCTTACCAAGGGAATCAATAGTATTTCTCGTTCCCCACCAAGGAAAAGGAGAAGAAAGGGTGGCCTTAGAAAGGGAGATAGATTTCTCCCAATGGCTACCAGTAATATGTATTCTCCACATAAGATCATTAAAGAAGGTGGGAAAGTAGATCCAATAGGGCACTGTACTATTAATCAAAAAAATGCACCCAAACATATAGGGCTATTGGAAGACATTGAACGCCTCTTAAAAGCCCTAATACTCCCGCTCACCGAAAGAGTTAAAAGGTTGGGTGAGAAGATGGATCAGATCTTGTCGAATAAAAGTTTGACAGATTTCCAACAATCCAATAACTCGAGTTATGTGCCTCCCGTGGTTGAACAGCTCACCAATATTCCATCCAGGCAACAATCTGCTATTCCTATACCCAACAAAACTTCTACTACAGTTAATTCTAACGATTTAGTGGCTATAAATACTGTTCCAGTCAATGACAAAATAATTAAAGATAAAGTTCAGGTAGGAATTATCAAACAAAATATACATAAGGGTCCCACTAGTAAGGCTGTCCACGCAACTAGAACTAAAATCAGTAATTCTGCAGACTTACCACCGGAATCATTAAACGATGTTATTATTTTGACTGGCGTCCCGACCCTGTCAGGCGGCAACATTGAACATAATTCCAACCTTAAAAAGAAAGTTATTCATTGGCTGCGTAAGTATAGACCGCTCCCTTCGCATCTAAATGGAGACATTGTCACAGTTAGACGATGTAACTGGGTAGGTCTACGCCCCAAGGACATCGAAGGGGACGTGATCATAGTTAATTTTAAAGATCACAGATTGGTCACATACATTAGTGACTGGTTCCCCGGGAGATGTGAGTGGGGCATTTCTACGCGGAACCTGAGTTACTTTTATCCGGAAGTCTTAATGAACCCAACAAACAAACGATCAATACGGTATCCCAAACACCCCTCCATGAAGCGTGGACATGATGCACCATTTAGAACTGGTACATCCTGGGATCCGGCTGTCCATAGCTACTACTGTGAGACCAAAACTCCCTCTGTTAACCATAAGCCCACAAACTACCCACCAACGATGCATAGACCCTATGTACCACGTAGACCAAATTTAAACCCGAACCCGGCCGTTCACAGATACTATGGCATAAATGATAACCCTTTTTCTCAAACAACGAATCCCAATTTGTATTCATCATCATTCAATAATAATAATTTTTATGCCAATAATCCCAGGGAATACTGGGACATTCCACTATCTAACCTTTTTCATCCCCTCTCCGGTTTGGATGAAAACGAGTGACTACCTGTTCCTTGGTTAAACGAGAAATCGCGTCGTGGCCATATGTCTAATAGTCCATCGATAAATGAGGCTCGTAACCCAGATTTAGAGAAGGCCAATATGAATATTACAAGCATGGTGACGTCTGGGGAACCTACCCCAAAAGTAAGGAACGTAGGTAATAGTGATGATCTTTGCGGTGATAAACTTGTTAGCATTGTGGAAGAACATAGGGTGACAGACAAGTGCTATCAAACATCTATGGGCAAGGAAACCCACACAATTATTGATAGCGGGTCATGCACTCGTCGGAAATTAGTCGAACGTGTGGGGAAAAAATGGTCTATTACTTTTTGGAATATAGCCGGTCTCAGAGCAAAAACAGAGAATCCAGAGTGGAAACTCTTCAGTGAAAACTGTGATATAATTTGTCTTCAGGAAACTTGGACTGAGGGTGAATACCATCTGAGTGGTTTTAAAACTGTATCCATTCCTGCCGTAGCTTCAGTACATGGCCGATCAAAGGGTGGACTATGCATGTACATTTCAAATTGCCTCCTATATAAAAAATTGCAGCTATATTCTCATACCAATTTTTTTCACATTGTCGGTCTGCATTTTGACAGTTCTGTCTCCATATTAATAGTTAATTTCTATAACAATATTTCCCCCGCAGACACACTGGCAGTACTTAAAAATCTTAACACCAGTTTAAATAGCATTATTACTAGTACTAACAGATTGTTTACCGTAATTTGGGGAGGGGATTTTAACTGTTCCTTATGTGATAGATCCGGAACTGGAAATTGTGGACTGTCCTCGGAAAGGGAAACCAATACATCTCATTTCGAGCATTCAATTTTAGGAGACGCCCTAAATGAGATTCTTTTTGTTTATGATCTAGGCTTTGCAAATGAATTGTGCTGTAATAAGACCGCATTCACTTCAACCTTCAATGGCAGAGGAATGATGTCAACTATTGATTTTATCCTTATTTCATCACATTATCGGGAATGTATTGTTAATTATAATGTCTTAAATGTTCCTCTTAGTGATCATTTCCCAATAAGGATGGAACTATTGGACACTGATCTAATTGTGCATAAAAGAGCTGAAGTTTTTTCTATAGATGTAGGCATAAATAGACAAAATGGTTATGCTGTTAAATGGACCAGGGTGGTTCCCGAGGTCTTTCTAAGCAAACTGGTTATTGATTGCAGCACACACTTTGACGTTTGCTTAGACCCGGAAACTGAGGATGTAGCAATCCTAGCCAATTTTAAAGAGATTATCGCCAGTATAAAAAATGGCTTATGGGTTAATGCTAAGGCTAATAACAACTCTAGGAAAAAACTAGCCTGGTTCTCACCGGCATGTACCAAGGCTCTTAAACAACTAAAAATGGCCTTGCGGCAGCAGCGAGAAGCCAGCCTCTGATAAGGACCCTACGGAAGGAGTACAAAACTGCACTAAAAACTCAAAAACAGTTGTTAAAAGATAAAGCTTGGAAATCCTTAGTGGAGGCCTCTGAACTTAAGGATATGACAGCTTTTTGGAAAGCAGTCAATGCTCCCTTTTTTAAAGATAGCTCAAAGGCTCGTATGGAGATAGCCATAAACGAAGATGACTGGGTTAAGCATTTTGAAACTCTCTATAATCCAGTCATAGCTATCGGGGAATCAACCCAAGTACCAACGGCCAAGAAAAATCACGTAGAAGGTCTCTATCTTAATTTCCTCCTAGATGAGGTAATTAAGGGTATTAAGTCTAGCCGTGGGGGCAAGGCGCCAGGTCCTGATGGCGTACCAGTGGATATTTTTAAGAAGAACATTTGTCTCTGGGTCCCGCTGCTCACTAGATTTTTCAATGCTGCTAGTTCCACAGGACTACCTGACACATGGTATCAATCAATTATTATACCTATTTTTAAAAAGGGAGATAGATCCAAATGTGCCTGCTACCGGCCCATCTCTTTTCTTGACTCCACCATCAAGATCATTGGGAGAGTCATTCTAGATAGACTTCAGAAATGGGCTGAGGAACACCACATTATAAGTGATCTTCAATATGGGTTCCGAGAAGGAGTTGGCACTATAGAACAAGTACTTAATCTATCTATTTTGATAGAAAAATATACAACGGCCAAGGGAGGTAGACTTTTTCTAACTTTTTTAGACCTTACCTCCGCATTTGACTACGTAAATCATAGTAAACTTTGGACTATTTTAACCAGGCTGGGAGTTGAAGTAAATATTATTAGCTTTCTAAAAGAACTGTATAATGGGGCCTGCGCAATGGTTAGGTTTGGCGTTGGGGGTGAATGCACAAGGGAATTTAGAGTTGGTAGGGGTGTTAGACAAGGGTGCGTTCTTGCCCCCTTTTTATTTTCTATTTACATTAATAATTTAGAGGACACCCTCTTACGGGAGTGTAATGATATGCCTAATGTCTCATCCCGTAGGTTACCAGCTCTCATTTACGCAGATGATACTGTATTAATGGCAAGAACCCCTGTAGCCGTGCAGGCAATGATTACATCCTTTAGTACTTTAATGGACAAACTTGAATTACAAATTAATTGCACTAAGACCTTTGTGATGAACTGTAGCAGTAATGTCCACAAAAGGAAAAAAACTATGTTTATTGGATCTATTCCTTTACAGCACACCCCTACTTTTCCATACCTGGGGATTCTCTTTGAGCATACTGGGAATTGGAATAGTGCAATACATGCCAGGAACTTACTATTTGCCAAAGCCATAATGGCTCTTAAGACTTTTAGTAAAAAGATGGGCAAAAAACCAGTTAAAGAACTTATTTACATCTACAAAACTAGTTGTGTCTCGGTCGCACTATATGGGGCAGGTATATGGGGAAACTTAAATGTCAACAGTTTACAAATAACTGAAAATGGCTTTTTACGGTACTTATTAGCACTCCCAAAGAGCACGTCTAACTACAATTGCCTACAACTGCTTAAAGTTAAATTCTCTCAAAACAGAATTCCTCCTAATCGCACCACACCAGCAATCTCCGGTCATCGAACAAATGTTGATTTATCTCACTGCTCTTTACTGTAGGCCGCACCTTATTGATTCTGCAAGCTCTCTGGGAATTATGCTAGACAGAAGTCTGAACATGCAGAATTACATCAGCTTTCTCACCAAAGGAGCGAACTTCCAACTCAGCATTCTAAGGAAACTCAAACCTTATTTCCCTGCTCATGTCCTCCTAAAGGTGGCAGTGCAAGCCATGGTGATCTCAAAGCTGGACTATGGTAGTGCAACCCTTTGCGGCCTACCTAGAGTGAAGACTGCTCCTCTTACAGCTGCCCTCAACTCTGCTACCAGGCTTGTAACAGGTGCCAAAAAAAACAACCATATCACTCCGGACCTTTTGTCCCTGAACTGGCTTCCATATGAAGCTTGGAAACAGTTAAACATTGCATGCATGACACACAAAGCCATTCACTTCAATACCCCACAGTACCTCACTCAGAAACTGGAGCTCTACAATTGTGCCTTCTCAGGTATGGCACTGAGGATTTGGAACGCCCTCCCCCCTGAAGTCAAGGTGAATCCTTCCATTGTCCTCTTCAAAAAGGAATTCAAAGTGCTTTTGATGAAGACATTTATGCCTCTGACTGGCTATTCCTTTAGATATTGAGGTCACAGTCGCAGATCTGTGGCCCAGCTGCCAGCGCCACGAGAATGCCCCGGCTTTACATGATTGTGTATTTTTCACTTTGTTGGTTCTGTTTGTGTATCCCTCTTGACGTGTAAACTGTAAAGCGCTCTGATGCCCCCGGTGGTCATGTTCGCACTATAGTAAACTTTCAAAATGAAATAAATACAAATAAAAAAATAAAATATTGCACCAGTTGGTCTTTCTGTTGTTCATATTAACAACCAGGTAGACCATCCCTTGCGTTTTAAATCATGGGGTGCCTGGAAAGGGTGTGCTTCTTTTTATATTGAAGGTTCTGGAACAGACCCTATTGGATTGATTTTTCCAAATTCTACAGGTAATGTTGAGAAAGATAGGAAGGGAATGTGAAGAAACTTTAATCTAATATGTTAATATAGCTCAGTCAGTCATACAAGCTCACATCAATCTGCTGGTGGAACCTGAGGAGATAAGAAGAAGACAATATATTTGGAGAGAGAGAGGACTGACTGTTCTCTCTTTCACTTGCATCTTTGACTGAGAATGTTACTTAGAGCACTAAGAAGCTGGAATAAGCTAAGAAGGGGAGGGGCAGGACATATCAAGGGGCGTCTACTTTGCTGGAATACATTTACGTATGCCCGGTAAGTGGTGAAAATCCAAGGAATAGAGCCTGCTGCATTGTCCCAGAACAAATCAGTAATATCCAGTCTAGGTGGACTCTTATTTGTGTGCCTGAAAGAAGTGGAAATTAAGTTTGTTTAGCATTTAAATCAATATTCATAGAAGAATCCTTAAAAAGTTCGGACATATGGAGCCTCAAAAAAGAAGATATTAAACTTTTTCAAAAGATGAGACTTACAAAATGTTACTTCGGAAGTAGATGAAGGCGGTGTCAAGCCAACACAAGAAATAACAGGCATCAAGCATGAACATTTTTCAGCTCTGAGCCTTTGAGTGGCAAAGGATGCCAAAGTACAGGTCCTCCCCAAAACGTACCTGCCAGCATCCTCTATCCATTCTCTTTCTATGGCTTGTCAAATGGGGAGAATGCCTAGATCGCAGTCAACTTTACTGCATTGAATAATATTCGATATTCATCTATGTTCATTCTGGTGAAGAAGGTTTCTAAACAAAAAACACAACATAACTTCTAAACCTCCTAAGCCATTTCCATACATTATAGCTTGCAATTTATTTTTACCAAACTGATTTGTTATTTTTAACTTATTTGTAACTTTTTAATTCTTAATGTCACTGTTGTTTTGGCACAGTTGTACACACAGTACGCACATTTTCTTTGTGGATAGTCTTCCAAATTGTACAAGATACCAAGGATAAACTTGGAATTAATCCTACAAATAATGGTTGCTTCTAGGTGATAGATTGTTTGGACTGTGTTGGTGTACAGCATCAGCTCACAACTAGACTGTGTCCCCCCCCACCCCCCCTCGAGATTCACAATGTGGATTCCTAAACATCTGGGCCTAAGTTGCCTAATTTCCTCAATTCACTATTAAGAAATCGGAAACTGCGATGTACAATAGTGTGTTTTACATTGTTACCCATTTCCATTGGGTGGCAAATGGACCCGCCTGATTAATATTCATGAGGCAGGTTGGAATTTGCAACCCATTGTGAATGGCTACAATCACAGGGATGTCGGCCTGCTGGGGTGAGCAGACCACCATGTCTGTGATTGCATTTTAAATAAAGCAATATTTTTTTTGTAATTTTATAAAGCAGCCCGTTTTCCTTAAAGGAAAATGAAAGGGATTTCAAAAACAAAAATGAAAAGCTACCTTTTCATTTTTTAAGAGTAGACAGTGGTCCGTGGGACCACTGCCTGCTCTTAGAAAATGTTGGTGCCCACATTCACAAAAAAGAAAGGGGTCCCTTAGAGACCCCTTCCGGTTTGCGAATGGGCTACCACCAAATTAAAGTTAGTGGTAACTGCAAATGTTTTGCGACCACAATCCCATCGCAAAACATTGATATATATATATACCAGTGCTACTCGGTATTAGGAAGGGATGCTCTAAACATGCAAGTTACCAAGTAACATTTTGCCTTCTGTACATGGCAAAATGCACTTTACCGGTCACAAACGGACAATGGACTGTTTGCGACAAGTAAAATGTTATGTACATCTGGCCCCAAATGTTTTAGGTTGTTAACAGAGTGCTTTTGGAAAATATAAGCCATATTTAAATTTAAATATACATGCTTGGGGTTTTCAAAGCTTTAGTGATGCAGTTGTTCTTGGTAAACAGGAGTATTAAGCCAAGCTCACAGGTATATAATGTCAGGCTGTATTGTGGCCTAGAGTACCTCTGAACACTTTCCTGCAAGACCAGTACAAAGAACTCACTATCCTGGTCTGGCACGAAAAAACATTCCAAACAAATTTTGTACTGCAACCAAGAAACAGAGGATGACTAAAATGTATCAGGAAGCAGCCTTGAAGACGGATCCATTCTAAATGCACAGTAATTTGGAAATTGGAGCTGGTCTCTGGCAGCAAGAAGGACCACATAAGCAGAAGTAGGATGTATGACATTACAACGCATACTTTTACAACGCCTACCTTTACATCGCAGTTTTTACAACGCATGCTGTTACAACGCATAGGTAGGCGTCGGGGATTGAACCCTGGTCCCGGGCCGTCCTCTGCTCCCGGGTCTGCCGCCTCTAACCAGTGAGCCACACCACTCTAGTGTAATAGTTGCGTCGTAAAGGCACTACGTGGTAAAAGTTGCGTTGTAAAGGATGTTCCCCGCAGAAGTATGATTTCAAAATACAACTCAAAATCCCCTATGCAAATTCTCCTTAACAAAGTGTCTCATTTCCCTTGTGTACATTATTCTTTCAGTGCTTCTACTCCTAAAAGGAATGATTTTATTTTAAAGAGACTGAATTTCAAAATCAAGAACCAGCAACTATTTTGCAGCACCATCTGACTTTTTTCACTTGTATCTCCTTGCATACTTGTCGCACAGCCTCCAGACTCTCTTGTAATAGAGCTATACCTTAGAGCCCGCCATAGCCACTAAAGGCTTGCTTCAGCTTTTAACCAGAGAGCGGGCCCTTAATGGCTGGCAGATCCTACTACGGATGGCTCTTAGGCTATTAGAACATTTAATCCCTAGAGGTCAGAATGTTCTAATTTGTGAAGCAAAGGCCTCAGGGAGGCTGAGGAGGTTGAAATCCCCTTGGGCTCCTTTAGGCCTTTGTTCACAGCAACAGCTGTGAACAAACATTGGCATGTTGATGCTCCGGGCTTCGTGAGCACTGTCTTCAATAGAGTGCTCCAATGTTCTAATTTCATGTACAGCAGCAGATAGCTCCCACCACATTTCTGCTGCATTCATAAATGCAAACTTCATTTCCACAAATCTCCAATATTACTTCAGATTTGACACAATAATTGACTCTTACTTCCTTGGGGCATGCATGTGCATTCGATACCCAAGATTACAGTGCATGAAGGGGGATGTTATCAGCACTTATTCTCTATCATTCTCTCCATTTAGAGTTTTCTGGTTAACAAGTTGTGCAGTTGTTGACTACAGAGCTAAATGTGAGAAGGTGGTTGCAGGTTAGGGCCACCGGCTCTGTTTTGAAGAGCTGGGGCTCTGCTGTAAATCCGCTGTAAATCAGTGGAGCATCGTCCACTAAACCTGCATTTTCTCATCCTCATTTTGAGGTGGTGGAATTGCTGATCAATCACCGGGAGAGTCTCCACTCTAGAAGCTACTGTTCAATCAATACATAGCAATGGGGGAAACCCGTGTGGCTGTGGGACCTGGGTAGGGATTGGGTACAGAACACAGTGGTCCCAGTGAAATAATTACATTCATATAATACATAGTACCCAACATTACAAAACTCAATAAAATGGGTTGCGATATTCTTTACAAAGAGTGTCAAACGATCACTACAAAATGTATTATTTCTAGTTGCTCCATGAACAGTGTAAAGGGTGTAAATAGAAGTGCTTGTGAATAGGTCTGAAGTCCACATCTAGATAAGATAGATTTTCAATGGTGTATCTACCAAATTGTGGAATTCTAATGACAATAAGGGTCTCCAGTCAGGTCACATTTAAAACTCCCTTGTGACTATTGCATATATTGTATATATATTATTCTTCAAATGTAATTTTCTAACTTCTCACCTATTCACAAGCACTTCTATTTACACCCTTTCCACTGATTGTGGAGCAATTGGATAATATGAAATAATACATTTTGTAGTGATCATTTGAAACTCTTTATAAAGAATATTGCAACCCAATTTATTGAGGTGTTTTTGTAACGTTCGGTACTAAATAGTATTTGATTGTAATTATTTCGCTGGGACCACTGTGTTCCAACTCACTGTTCAATCAATGGCAGCGGAACTTTGCATTAGGGCCACTGCCTTTAATGCACTGGAATGAAGATTTCTCTGTTCAGTTTCACCACCTTTCTGGCAATAGAGATCTATGAAGAAATATATGTATGTCTATATGGAAGATAGATCATTTTAAGATAAAGGGGCAGCAATGTGCACTATATTTTAATCTAAATCCTAATAGTTATGGTTTGCTCTAACCTGGAGCTATATGGTCCACATGTATATCCTTCCTCATACTGGAACTGATCAAATTGTTTTCTTGACTTAATAATATCCATGATTCCTCAGTTAGGTGTTAGTCTAATTGTCCTAATGAGACCTCATTTAGGGGCTCATTAGGATGGCGGACCTAGAGGAGGAGGGACCGTCCGCAGGGGCAGCGGCGGTCCCTCCAGTGCAATTAGGATGTGACCGCCTGCCTGGCGGTCACATCCTCAATCTTTAACATTGCGGCGGGTGCAGCTTCAAGCTGCACCCGCCGCAATGTTAAAAAAGCATACATTGCAAATGAATGCAGCAAGCAGCAGGCACCGCGTGGTGCCTGCCGCTTGCTGCATACATTTGCAGGGGGGCACCATAGGTACCCCCCATGTGCACCCCCCACCCCCCTTCACCCAGGGGGCCCGCAACGGGCCCCCGCAGTGAAGCTCCGTATGCTTTTCCACGGCGGAAAACCCGCCGCGGAAAAGCATTTCTTTCTGGCCATCCTAATATGGCTGACGGTGTCTGATAGACACCGTCACCATATTAGTGCTTTTCCGCCGCGGTTGTAAGCCAACCGCGGCGGAAAAGCTGCGGACGGAAACCAGGACCCACCAGCCATCCTAATGTGGCGGTGGGTCTTTGGTGGGTCCGCTGCAGTTTTTCCGCATCCTCTGGGCCGGCGGTGGCTTCCGCCGGCCCAGAGGATGCGGAAAAACCGCTATCCTAATGAGCCCCTCAGTTCACAGTGTTACAATCATAGGGTCTCTATTTGGGTGTAAAAACAGGTTTTCAACAAGTAGCTTACAAGCTTTGGGATGCCACTTAAGATTTTTATCACTGTATGTATTCATGAACTAATTGTGCATCACAAAATATTGATGGCATGATTATATCTTTTAATAATATAATAGAATAAGCTCATCAAATAAATAATTTTTTGGACATCATTCAGGAGTCCTTAAATGCTTGTTTGCAGGTGTATAGCTTCAGAGGTGGGTTGTTTGGGGGGTTACACCCTCCTAATGAATGCATTATGTATTCAATAGTTGGGGACAGAGCTATCAATAGGGTATGATAAGGTGCCTGTTGTATTTTACCTGGAATTTTTAACTACTCAATCTGATAAAAACGTACACACACACTCATCTCTGGTTGGAAGGTCAGAAAACATGGTTATTTTACGAAATGTGTTTTTTAAGTACCCCTCACAATCGCACTCTTTTACCTTTCTACTGGTCCTTAGCCCCCTCATGCTGTGCTTCTCATTTAATGATTGTTAGAAATGGGGGTATCTAGTTGGCACATTGTTACCTTGTCCAAGTAGGGACCCTTCTTCCTAGTCAGGATAAGGGGGATACACTACTGAAACAACCACTGCTCACCCCCTTGGTAGCTTGGAACAAGCAGTCAGGCTTATCTCAGAGGCAGTGTGCGAAGCATTTGCACATAACCAACACTAATACAATGAAAACACTACAAAAGGACACATCATCAATTTTAGAAAAATAACCAATATTTATCTGTGTGAAACAAGACAAAAACAATAAAAATCATCCAACATACAATAATCAGAATATGCACTTTGCAAGAATAACCTTAAAGATGCAGTTTCTTGAAGTCAGTAGCTCCGTACCGTGCTACAGCGGTGGTGAAAACAACCAAATCTAACAGTTTCTGTCGACCACGTTGGTGGGAACCGGTGTCGGTGTCAGCAGATTTGTAAACAGTCTCTTTTGTTCAAGCCTACCACTGCGGTGTGGGCTGGCGGAGGTGATCATCCAGGCAGCAGTGTGATGCAGTGGCTGGTGGCAGTCATCCAGTGGCATCGGTGAGACCAGGGCTGTGGTGCGAAGAGGGACAGAGCTTGTCGCGATGCCAATGGTCATGGTGCAATCACCGGCGTCTGCCGAAGATCATCAGTTGATGGGGCTGGCGTCTAGGGCCTTGGCTGCAGTGTGGGACTGGACGGTGGTTCGTGTAGATTACAAGCAGTGTTTCCAGACCACGGTGCATAAAACAGTGGTGATGGCAACTGGCAACTGAGTCATCGGTGAGACCAGGACGGTGAAGTGAAGTGAGGCAGTGTGGAGTGTGGTGCCAACAGATCACGGTGCAAGCAGTGGCTCGGTGGTGGTCTCGTCGTCGGTGGGACCAGGGTTGCGGTGCGAAGTGCGGTGGCGCTCTCTGTAGGGCCTTTTGTGGTGCCTTGAGGTCACAGAACCGTTGGTGGTCTTGGTGACAGCATTGGGTTGTAGTTTCCCTCTGTGGCAAATAAGACACACGGTCCCAGAGGCGGTACGCAGCGGAAGGTGAAGTCTTTACTGTTTCTGAGACTTCGTGAACAGGGGGCAAGCTCTACAGCTAGCCCTTGGAGAAACTTAAACAAAGAAGTTGCAGAAATTTCAGTCCAGTCCTTTCTCTGCCCAAGACAGAAGCAGCAACTGCAGGACAACACAGCAAAGCAAACAGCAAAGCTGTAGTTCCTCCTCACAGCTTCTCTAGCTCATCTTCTTTGCAGATTTCTGAGTCCAAAAGAGTTCTAAAGTCCTGGGTTCTGGGTCCTAATATTTCTAACACATTTCACTTTGCTCTCTTGTGGCAGAGAGTCTCTGAGCTTAGTCCAAACCAGTTCTGTCTTTACTGGCCCTGCTTCTTCACAGGAGGTGGAGACGGCATTGTGTAAGGCAAACCAGGACTATTCAGATGCAATGAAATCTCCTCCCACTACTCTAAATGCAGCCCAGGTCTATTCAGCCCAGCCCTAACTTATCCTGGAAGGCAGGACACACCTCATTCCTCCTTATTGTCTGTCTACAGTGAATGTACAACTCAATCCCCTGTCACTGTAAAGCCAAACAGTCAATCCGCAACCCAGCAGAGGCACACAGGATAGTTAAGCAAGAACATGTATTTTTTCTTAAAGTATCATTTTCAAACACATAATTAAAAAAACATCTTTAGTAATAGATGTGTTATTAAATTCTGAGTTCAGAAAGCCCAAACTCCATTTCTCTATTGTGTCTCAATGGGAAACTATACTTGTAAGATGTTACAAAGTATCTCCCTTTCTATCCTGATACAGATAGCCCTTCCATAGTGAAAAACGAAATACACTGTATTTCACTATCAGTACATGTCAGACACACCAGTACATGTCCTACCTTTCGCATATACTGCACTCTGCCCAAGGGGGTACCTTGGGCCTACCTGAGGGGTGCCTTACATGTAAGAAAAAGGACAGTTTGGGGCCTGGCAAGTGGATGTACTTGCCAGGTCGACATGGCAGTCACAACTGCGTGCAGACACTGCAGTGGCAGGTCTGAGGACCCTTTAACCCCTTCGATGCTCATGACGAGCTGAACTCATCATGAGTTGCGCCGCTCACATGCTCATGACGAGCTCAGCTCGTCATGTAACGCGGTAAACGAAAAAAGCCGCACAGCGCGAAAATGACCGCAGCACGCATGCGGTTAAAGAGCTGCTTGTGTGGGTGGCACAATCAGTGCTGCAATCCCACTAGCTTCATTTGATTTACAGGCCCTGGGCCCCCACAAGGTGTGCTGTACTAGGGGCTTAAAAATAAATCAAGTAAGGCAATCATGGAAACACTAATCCATTAACACAATTTACATAGATAGCATATGCACTTTTGCACTAAATAGCAGTGGTAAAGTGCCCAGAGTCCTAAAATTAAAAAAACACATGATCAAAGACAGGAGGCAATAAATTCTGGGGGTAAAGCCACTGAAAAAGACAAGTCTAACAATGATTAGCATGATATGCCAGTGTGATTGTAGGTATATCTGAAGCTCCCCCTCCCCCCCAAAAAATAAATTACTGCTGAAGCTACTCCACTGCTTGCTTGTTCCTTGACACCAATAAAATGTTCCTCTCTGGGTAACCGTAATCTGTGTTTTAAAGCCAGTGCAGGAGACCCAAAATGCATACGAAACTGAAACAGAAAGCAAGAATAACCATGTACCAAACTAAATCTATCCTTAATCATCTATTAGTCAAAAAACACATTCCTGGTCTTTTTCCGAACCGTAACTGACAAAATCACCTCATACAATGATCTCAAAGCTCTAAGTCTCTTTCACATATCTAAGTAGGTCTTCCAAGACATTGTAAACTTTGTCTCCCAAATCAGTATAATCTGCAGATTTATCAATGTTTACCTGATGGAAAACCATGCAGAATCTAATGATTAGCAATGAAAACAAACTAACCTCGATAACTGGGGACTGACACCACCATAGGTCACCCATTTAAGCAGTATTTGGCTAGCCCTTCAAAGACGTGGATAAACTTAATTCTATGAAGCTCAAAAACCTGTCTCCTGTAGCATAAAGGGCTGCGACTAACACTTTACCTACGAACAGTCATCAAAATCAAAGTGAACATCAGCAGTATTTGATAATGTTGGCCTGCAAACACTGTTTATGTTCCAGCTTGGTAGCTCCGTTGTTTCATCAGGCCATGAGAGGGTTTAGACAGCAGAGGCAGCTCATTAAAGGCACTGGATTAAAAAAGATCTAACAGTCTTCATGCTATTTCATTGTCTATATGGATACACTGAACATCACTGCATTTACAAATTGCATAACTTTGAATACTTAAGGAAAATTAAAAATCACCTCACCTCATTAATAGCAAACTGCCCAACAGCTTGAAAATAATTGTCTTCCAACTCTTTGGCAGGGGATATCAATTTACGCAATGTAAATGTTTTACAAAACTAGGGGCCATATGTAGGTAATCAACATTTACCGATTCTAAAATACTGAATTTTACCGATTCGGTATTTCAGAATCAGTAAATGGTATGTAGGAAACAATTCAGTAAATATTCCCGAATCGGTATGATTCGGTATTTAAGAATCGGTATTTACCGATTCGGTAATTTCCATTCATTCCTATGGGCCTGAAGGCCCATAGGAATGAATGGGAAGCCATTCACAATTACCAATTCGGTAACTACCGAATTGGTAATAGGGGGCACATATTCAAGGGTTGCAGGGTGTCACATTGACACCCTGTTTCACCCCTGAATCGTGCATGTGTGCACATGTGGCACACATACATGCCCTAAGATCATGTATATCTGCCACATGGCACTTTTAAAAAAGCACATCATTGCTTTTTTAAAGGTTTTCGATATTTACCACCATCCTGTAGTTGGTGGTAAATAAGGAATCCTGAATGCAAGAAGGCACTCACTTGAGTGCCTCCTACATAGCTTTTTGGGTTCAGTAATTACAGATTCCTTAAAATAAGGAATCGGTATTTTACCGAATCCTTAAGGAATCGGTAATTACCGAATCCTTAAACCTGTCTCCTACATCTCAAGCCCTAAATACCGGTCGGTAACGGCCGAAATTTGGTAATTTCGGCCGTTACCGACCGGTATTGGGCTACCTACATCTGGCCCTATATCAATCTTTGACCCAGAGAAAGAGCGAGAGGTGGGTTAGGGAGAAACAAGGAGGCGGACAAAGATAGAAGGAAAACGACAAAAGGGATGGAGAAAGAACTTGTGGTTGCGAGATAAAGAGGCAGAAAGTGTAAGGTGCTTGAGTAAAGAGGCATTAGGTGGAAGCAAGACCTACTATTTTGCAAACCGGAAATTCAGCAACACTGGAGGCTAAGGAAACTTTCTTTGTGTCCTTGCATTATTTATTGTAAACAATAAACGCTAATCCGATCATCATTTCTCCCACATCCTTCATAAATAATAGCATTAAAGCACTGGATGATTTATAATTAGCAGGGTGGTATGTCTAATGTTGAGCCTGCAAGGCGAGAGACAGATTGAACTTGACAGGGGTGGCAGGCACAATCTTCCACAAGACCCAATGTGTGAATGAATGATCATACAGTGAATGTGGTGCACCGCCCAGCCATGTGAACAATATTTTTCAAAATGTTACAGTAAGACAAAAAATATTGAATACACGAGACAACGAGATTCTTTGAGCAGCCCACTTTGGTTTCCCTCTAGCCCCTTTGGCATCGAGACCAAACGGACCAATAGGAAAGCTTTGCTGGTCTGCCGCCTGACCTTCATGAAATGAGTCGCCCTTAATCATCTGCAATAAAAATCAACGGTAATAAAACACTTGTCATTCTGAGAATGCTGCACTTTCCCCATTTAACATAATGCAGCTCAGAGAAAAAAATCACATCGAATTTAAATCAATACCGTTCTCATTTGATATGTTTAAACAATTCAACAATGACCTTA
This sequence comes from Lissotriton helveticus, assembly GCF_964261635.1. Taxonomy (NCBI): domain Eukaryota; kingdom Metazoa; phylum Chordata; class Amphibia; order Caudata; family Salamandridae; genus Lissotriton; species Lissotriton helveticus. The sequence continues at coordinate 755,493,112 of NC_136069.1, forward strand.
CTGTATCATTCCAGCTACCTTCCCTTCCTCTGCATTGTAGCTATTAGTATTAATGTTATGACTTAAATTAATCATATGTCCCTTTTTATTATCATCATTCCATTTATTGTTAGCATATACCTGTACGCAGTTTACAAAAAGAAAAAAAAACATAACTATCGTCCATACAAGTAGCAAAGATCACAACACTATTATTGTACACATCCCCACACCCACGAAATATTTCACACGTTCTGTAGTGCAGTTGATGGGAACACAGTGCAGGCTGGCACAAAAAAGACAATCACAGTCCACCATCAAGGATCACTAAGAGGTAACAGTCAGTAAAGGAGCCACAAACTGCAAGGTCCAGTAACACCGGGGCATATTATCAAGGGGCTTTATCTCCGCATTTTTGGCTTTAAAAGCCAAGAAAGCGGAGATAAAATTATCTCCCTATTACCAAGCTGTCGCTAACACCAGTTAGCGACAGCTAATAGGAGATAGTGACCATCTTGGGCCCCGTTTTGCATGTCAGAGATATTTATCACTAATGACATGCAAAGTGGGCGTGCCAAGATGTTAGCGACTGGAAACAGTCGCTAACATCGCTATCTCCTATTACCAACTTTTGGAGATATTCGCGCTAAGCGCGAATATCTCCAAAAGCTAACACCTGCCCAGGAGCAGTTCTTAGCCATGTTATCCAATGGGAGGTGGATAACATGGCTAAGAGCATTTGCTCGATAATGCATGAATATCGCTGACTTTTCAGCGATATTCATGCATTGCGGCCGTTTTTTATCGCATTTGCGATAAACCTTGCTAATAGCAAGGTTTATCTGCGATAAAAATCGCCGATTTGCGGCGATAATTTTTGTCTCTAAACAAGTTAGAGACAAAAATTCTCTCACCGTCCTCTAAAAATAGCGTTACCTCTTGTATCGACCCTCATTCACTGTTGAGAAATACTTGTACAGTCACTGAGAGATTTTCACTATCAGTTGTTGATTTTACTCTGTACCACAATAATAACAGGAAGCACATTTCACATTAAATGGGGTGCAGTTGCAACTCGTATACATTTTTGGGGAATAAATCCCCTGCATCTCTTCCAAGTGCACCAGGGGCCGTATTATACATTTTTCCTTATGGGTGCAACAGGTGTGTTTGTCTGCTTTTTGCATCCCTGTGGCACAACAGTATTACAGAAGTAATACTATTGTGCGTCCCCTTCTGTAATATTGGAGGTGCTGGGGCACATGTAGCACCAGTGCTATAAATGAGGGAATCACTTTGCCTCTGTACTCAGGCATTCACTGCGCCCGACTGCAAGGGGATCTATCGCCGCTCTTCAAAGTACAGGCAGCATCCCACCTGTACTGTGAACAGGGCCGGACTGGGAACCAAAACCGTCCCTGGCAAAGTGCTCGGCCGCCCCCCTCCTCCCCCCGCGGGGGGTTGGGGGAGCCGACGAGCTCTTTGCCAGGGCAGGTTTTCTGCCGATTTTGTTACAGGGACGATTTTGCAGCTATGCGGCAAAAACGACCCTGTTACAAAAATGGACCCCGGGGGCCCAAAACCAGCCCCCACCCGTGCGGCGCACCAGGGGATTGCCCGGTGCCTGCTACGGCCTGTCCGGCCCTGACTGTGAACTAGGAGGGGCTTTAGAGCAGCTGCTCCATATTTCACTTGAATGCGCTGCCCGAAGGGCAGCACAAGTTTGCGGCTGTCCTCAGAGCAGGGCATTCTTTCTAATATGATGCACTGACCCTGTTTGCACCCAGGGCACCTTGTGAAACAGGGAAAGTGTGCCGTTTGCATTATTGCTGGGTGGTTCTACATTGGATTACTGGGGTTACATTTGATCTGTGAGGCTGTCCTGAAGACCCAGCAATTCTAATACTATATCATGGTATGATGGTGGGACATCTACTGATGGGACCATAGATTCACCATTAAATATGCACACATGTACACGCATATACCCATATGTAAATGCACATATACGAAGATCGATGCACAAACAAATAAAAATGTAACATCCATGCATATATATCATATACAAGCACATGCATGCACATTAGAACACACACAAAAGCACAGGCACATAGACAGATGTAGATACATACAGACACACAAACACACACATTCACACACACTCTTGCATTGATCTGGATTCCTCATCCACCAGAACATTGAGTGGAGGTTGACGATCCCCAAATGTTACATTAATGGTGTCAAGATTTGAGGTTGTGATTACTTCAGGTTGATCTTATAGAGTACTGACTAATTTATGTTTGCTTGCATTGCTGACACCATTCCATGCATTATAGTGTGAGGGAATATTTTGTCACCCCCTCGATTACACTCCTTCCTGTTTTTCCTGTTTTACCCCTTTCTCTTTTACACCCCTTTTCCTCTCCCATTCAACATTCTCTTGCTCCCGAGCTCCCTTGTTATTTTTCACTGCGCTTTTAGTGAGCAAGTAAGCCTTCTGATTTTTGATTTAATTCACCAAATTCCATACAAAGACGGCTACTGCAGATTTACTTGAATACATATTTGCCATTTATGAATGGGATTCATAAAACTAAATTCATACAAAGATGACCACTGGGATATGCATGCTTCCACTATTCCACTGTGCCCATCTGTGCACAGGGATTCTTACTGCTTTCAAAGATGGCAGTCATGGATGTGCATTGATCTGTGGCAGCTATCTTTGAATGAATGTTGTGCTCTTGACAACACAGGGTCTCATTTACAATAATGGGACGCACTGCAGCACAGCAAGCCTACCTGCTGTGCTGCCATGCGTCAAAAGAAAAGGGCAGAAATGCTGCATACCCACAAGATATGGCACATTCCTGTCCTTTTCCCTGCGCTGGTGCACAATGGGCTGCCATGCACCAACACAGGCACTCTTGCGCCATAGTGTAAGGGTAAATGTGTTGTAGGTGTGATTGTTTTTGTATAGAAAGGGACACCTTCCTGCACAAAAACAATCACAAGAAGTGTTTTTATCTTTCTATCTGTTCTTCAGAATAGAAATCTTGAAAATCTGGAAATGTTTTTGTGAAAGAGGAACGAAGAGATTTTAAATTATATCATTTCCAAATATTTATGAGGAGGTTATAATAGGTTTTATTTTCTTTGAAATCACTTTTGATTATTGTTTAACTGCACAGATACTCGTATTCCGTTTTCTGACTGCTTAATAGGAGCACTATTCTTGGGTGCTTTGCTAAGTACCTGTGGTCAATTTGACGTGTGCTGCTGCACCCTTATTCCATGCACATTATTTTACTGAGTTAGTTCTCTGGAGGTGCATAGTTGAAAGCAAGAATTTTCCCCCATTCCCTTCTTTGAAAAGCACTGTCATATTGCCTGTGGTACAATGATGGAGACGTTGTGCTCCCACCATTTAATGTCTAACATGTTGAACGATTACAGAGTAATCCCACTCTTAAAATGGTTATTTCTCCTAAAAAAGAAAAAAACACATTTCCTCGTCCTGTACTTTTCTTGTATGCTTGAAACATCTCAAAAGCACTTTTTATTAAATTATAGCTGTCAGCCATAGAACACAGAGATGGACTCTGAACATTTGCTTTGGGTACAAAATGCTCGTACCTATCCGTCCTCACATCTGGATAATAAAATACTCCTTAAAATCACTTGGTAAGAAATACAGTTTGAAAGATAGGAGGACTCCTCTAAACAGAAGGCAGGAAGACTGAGCGCTTAGAAGTTTCAATCTTCAATTGTTGTATCATCTTTGACACAATTGACTATTTTCTGTTGAATCTGTTGGCACTTTTTTGTTAATACCCCAAGGATTTTGTTGATCCTCAACTGGAACTAGTCAACAAAATTATAATGTAAGCTGTAAAGCAGATTAGACTTTACAATGAAAATGGGTCACATAGTAATATCAAACCATGAAGGTTTATTTCAGATTAAAATCATTGCAGAAGCCAAATTGAATAGTTAAAAGACCGTCAATTAACAATGTGTGTCAAGAAATAGCATGAAGCTCAGAATATCTGAGTAAAATGCAAGAAATAATTAGAACCAGATACAGTTCAGTCCTAGTGAATAAATCAGAGGTCAGACCGACGTAGTGCTGCCTCCTAAAGTAAAATAAAAGAATGAATCCACCACCCACAAGAAGGGTCTTTCTTTTATAACGCGTCATTAACTGGAAGACATACATTTAATCCAACTATGCAAGAGTCACAGGTTTTTGAAACAATCAAATTAGAGAGAACAATATAGTTTCTGACCTCACATTCTAAACATTATGCTACAGATTCACATAATGCAGTTTCCATACCTGGTGCCCTTCAGTCACCTAAAATGTTAATACAAATGGTGTTACTGAGCATACAATGAGAAGTTCTCATGAAGATTCACTCAGTGGTCCCAATAGGTGAAGCCTTGAGAAAAATTCACTCTGCGTGGAACAGCGTTTAACAGAGCATTAAGGAAAGAAACATCATTATGTACATTGCGTGTTAAAACATTGCTCACAAAGTTGCTTGTACAGGAATCGTCTGTGCGCAGGGTATGATAGAGACAAAACATGATAATATATTGAAAAGAAGGCTGCGTACAGGAAAATACATTATGAAGTAGGGGTCTATCTTGAGCAATGTTGGAACAAGTAGGGTTTCCTCAGCATAATGACTTTGTTTCAACTACATGATGATCATATCATGTTAATAGTACTGCCAGTTAACTGTAAACCCACCTTCAACTCTTAGCTCACATTATAACCCATATTTTGTACAGTTAATAACTGAGTGCAAAAATAGACTCCATTCCTAGTGCAAATTTTAGTTGCACCATTGTGTTTTTTCCCCAGCGGCAGAACTTGTTCAGGGGGCACAGATAGGACAGAGACTTCTTGGCAACAATCATCGTGATTGTGGATGATTTTCTGCTGGTGCCCTCTTACCATGGCTCTGTAAACTAGGCCAAGTCAACCCTTTCCGCAACTGACTGTCATGGTAGCAAAGACAAGAAGTCAAAGGCTTCTCAGGAAGGTAGTCTGAGGGGCAAAGACTCAGACCTCAATAGTGAGCATAACCCCCTGGGTTCCTGCTCTCCCAGTGCACAGCCTGCAGCTCCCCCTGGCAGTGCTCTGCTTCTGGCTGCAGAGACCACGGTTCAAGGACCTGTGCCCCCCCCCCTCCCCTCGCCCTGGACTGCTCATGATTACTTTCTCCCTGGTGTTTTGTCCGATTTTGCTGACTGGTTTCTTGGTGTAGATTTGTATCTCCTTATTTCTTGTCCCTGTTTTCTTTTGTAGTTTCTATCTCTTTAACCTTTATTCTTGCCCCTGTTTCTTCCTCTTATCATCATATACTTCTCCCTTTTTGCCGGCCCCGCCAAAGCTGCCCCCATGCCCCCCATGCTTTTCCCGCTCCCGCCTCCCAGCTGTCATGCCCCCCCTGACCTCTACTTACTGGAGGCCGTTGCATGCTGAGTTGGGTATAACCGCTGGGTTGCTGCTCTCCCAGTGCACAGTCCTGCAGCTCCCCTGGCAGTGCTCTTCTACCGGTCACACAGACCACAGTTCGAGGCCCCGTTACCCACCTAGGGCTGCTCGTGATTGCGTTCTCCCAGGTTTTTTAGCCGATTTTGCTGACTGGTGCCTTGGTGTAGTTTTGTATCTCCTTATTTCTTGCCCCTGTTTTCATTTGTAGTTCCTATTTCTTTACTCTTTATCCTTGCCCCTGTTTTCACTTCTTATCCCCTTATCCTGTTCCCTTTTGCTGGTCCCCGCTACTGCTGCCCCCGCTGCCCCTGCCACGCTTTTCCCGCTCCCACCTCCCAGCTGCCATGCCCCCACCTTTACTTAATAGAGGTGGCTGCACAGCCATGTGCAGTGGGCACGCCGCAGGCGTGCCAAAGGCAAGCCCATCTGCACCCATCCGTGACCCGACCATGACCAGCACCAGGAACCCTGGGCCTACCAGCACTACAGCTCCACGGCTCTCCACGGACTCAACGCCGGCAAGAACCACAACTGCAAGCTCTCCTCAGCTCTAGACACCCACGAACCCTTCACCTGATGTCACTGCTGCCATTCCTTCACCTTCGCCGAGACCGAGGACCCTCCACCTCCCTCCAGCAAAAACTTTATCGCACCTCAAACCCTGAAATGCTTCCTCCACAGACACGCCGCGTAAATCTGGGATCTCCTCGACAGCACAGACCCGCACATCGCCTTCCTCACTGAAACCTAGACGAACACTTCTTCCGGACCAGACATCACGATCGCCATCCCCGAAGGTTACAAGGTCACCCGGAAGGATCGCGCCAACCGCCCGGAGGAGGCATCGCCGTCGCCCACAAGACCAACCTCCGGCTGGCACTGTAGTGTAGTTCCTATTATCCCAATAGGCTCTGGGCATTGGAATAATACCTTCAATAGTATAGACCTAGGGCTGAGGTTAACTAGGTCTTCTACTGACGATATTAGACTTAAAGTTTTGTGTTTGCCAGCTAGCTCAGAGTTCACTAGAAACTTTCTCGAATAGGCAAGGAGAATTTTAACCTCCCTGGATAGACAAGAAGGGATTTAGTTTCTGACAACCATAGAACATGACAACTTTGCTCTCCCCTAATCAAGAGTGTATCTCTAGAGTCGTGTGAAAACAAAAGACAACTTATTTTACTCAGTCAGTTCACTGCATTCTTAGTTTCACCAGATTGTAGAGAAAAGGAAGAGACGGGCGTGTTCAATAAAATATGTTATTTATTGATCAGTCTCTTTTCTCATACAAGAGAAATGGATCGATATTATTGCGATACTTATGGTTAAGTAAAGTGCATACAGTAAAGACAGAATTATAAAATAATACTGTAGAAGCATTGATATGGTTTCTTAGCCATATGATATGTAAAATGGATAAAATAGATACATACATATATACATTTGACTAATCATACTCAACTGGTGCTTCTAACTACGCCTACCCCGGTGTACCTGACCTAAGCCTAATACGTGGGCGGGAGTAGATAAGTAGCAGTTTAAGTTAAGTTTGTTTTGCCAAGGGACTGACTCAAGAATTCTCTGCAAGGGGTTATTCAGTTCTGTACCTGAGATCTAGAATGGTTGAGGGCTGGTATCTCTCGTCTTTGGTCTTGATATTCCAGCTGCCTGCAAGGGCTGCTTGGAAGCGCCGGAGCTGGATTTCTCGGCAGGAGAAAGGCAGCGTCTCCTTCTCAGCGCGTCAGGAAGGCGGGGCAGCGCCAGTGGGTTTCGCTCTCTGCTGGGCTCCTCGGCAAGTCTTGCTGCTCCGATCTCGTCACCACTGCGTGTGTTTGCTTAAGGCAATGTCGGTAATATTTATACCTGTAAGGTGCCGAGATTGACGTAAGGATGGACATATATACGTCAATAAGGATGTCATACGAACTGGTCGTTAGCACATTCTTTACTGAAGTTCTCGGTGAAATCAAAACAATGGCTGTAGGGTTTTTCCCAGGTTGTCATAGGTTTGATTTGTTTTGAGAACTCCGTATGCCTTATCAGGGGCTGGGGGAATAGTGCTTGCCTAATTAGATGGCAAGCGTTATGACCTAATCAGATAACGCGTTCCTGTGCCGTGGTGTGGCTTAATCAGATAGCGGTTTTTGCACCGTGGGATGGCTGTTAGTTAATTATTAACCAGACCAGGGTCAGGAATAGGGGGATCGATACAGAACCTATTCCGACGGGCCCACAGATCTGATGGAACACCTCAATTTCAAGATTCAGACCAAACCGCCCTCCATCCTCCAAGTCATCATTATCTACAGCCCACCTGGATCCCATGCTCCTTTCTTCGACTCCATCACTGACATCATCACGCCAGACCTCAACTTCCACCTCGACAACCACCAGGACCCCAATGCAACCTCCTTCCTGGACAACCTCCACACCATAGGGATCAAGCAGATTGTACCTGAACCACTGTACTCAGCTGGGCACATCCTCGATCCCATCTTCACAGCAGGAAACTCCATCACCTTCAGCCACACTTTCGAACTCCTATGGACAGATCACCACTGTGTCCACTTCAAAGCCAACATCCCCTGTAAAGGCCCGCATCATCTCCAAAGCAGAAATTGGAATATGATCCCCGATAACCAAGTCACCACAGCCCTCGGAAGCACCGCCCCCACCACCACAGATGATGACGCCACCTTCAAAACAGCTACTGCTGCCTACCAACAACTCATCAGACTTTCCAGGAAGAAAGCACTTCAGGACAGAATCTCCACCAATGCACACAACAGCAAGGAACTCTTTGGCATCATCAAAGAGTTTGCCCAACCCCACAGCGAGTCCACAGATATCATTCCCTCCCTCCCAGGACCTCTGCGACAGACTCAGCACTTTTTTCCATCACAAAATCAAGACCATCTATGACAACTTCGATGTTAACAACCCTAAGGAGGAGCCGCCTCCCACCTTCCTCCTTGGACTTCTGCGACAGACTGAGCGCTTTTTTTCCAAAACAAAATCAAGACCATCTATGACAACTTTGATGCCAACAACCCCCAAGAGGAACCCCCTCCCACCACCCCCAGCAGCACTCAGCCGACACTGAACAGCTGGACTGACCTCAGCATCAAAGACACTCTGAGGATAATGAAGACCACCCACTCCGGGGACCCCATGGACCTCTGTCCCCACCACATCTACTGCAAAGCTGCTGACATCATCGCCTTGAGCCCCAAAGTATCATAAACCAATCCTTCGAGACTGCATCCCTCTCCGACGACTGGAAACACACCGAGATCAATCCTCTCCTGAAAAACACAACAGCGACCCACTGACCTCAAGAATTTCAGACTGATCCCCCTACTCCTTTATCTTGCCAAAGTCCTGGAAAAAGGCTGTCAACAGCCAACTCGCCGCCTTCATTGAGGAAAACAAAATCCTCGATTCCTCCCAATCAGGCAACAGGATGTGGGGGCACACCGCTGACCTCTCAGGCAAGGTGCGCCCCATGCATTCTGAGAAATGCAGTCTCTTGTAGCTTGCCCCAATATTTTCGAGTGTTTCACCATGCTAAGGGGCGAACTGTGCTGTGAGGTCAGCAGTGTGCTCCCACCCCTTTTTGGTTAAAAAGGCTCCCTTGAGCCACTGAGCTGACGGGTTAGTGTAGATGCACCTGTGCCCCTGTTAGAGGTACTTAGACCTGTAAGAATTTTGGCAGCCTGCTCAGCAACCCTAGAAGAAAATCATTTATAGCTCTATATTGATGACAGGTAAAATCCAGAAACACGTGTCTAGAGATGACAGCACTAATCTGCACCAACTTTGGTGGAACACTCCATCAAAATGCCAAGTAAGCGTGCACTCCAAACTGCATTTAGCAGAATGCTAAGGGGCAAACTGTGCTGGAAGGTCAGCAGTGTGCTCCCACCTCTTTTTGTTTAAAAAGGCTCCCTTGAGCCACTGAGCTGACAAGCTAGTGGAGATGCACCTGTGCGCTTGTGAGAGGTACTGGGATCTGTAAGAATTTTGGCAGCCTGCCCAGCAACCACAGAACAAAATCACTTTTGTATCTCTCCTGATGACCAATAAAATCCAGAAACACATGTCTAGAGATGACAGCACTGCTCTGCACCAACTTTGGTGGATCACTCCAGCAAAATGCCAAGTAAGCGTCCACTGCAAACTGCATTTACCAGAATGCCAAGGGGTGAACTGGGCTGAGAGGTCAGCAGTGTGCTCCGACCCATTTTTGTTTAAAAAGGCTTCCATGAGCCACTGAGCAGACGATCTAGTGGAGATGCACCTGTGCGCCTGTGAGAGGTACTGAGACCTGTAAGAATTTTGACAGCATGCTCAGCAGCCCCAGAAGGAAATTGTTTTTTGCTCTCTACTAATGACGGATAAAATCCAAAAACACATGTGTCTAGAGATGACAGCACCAATCTGCACCAACTTTGGTGGAACACTCCAGGAAAATGCCAAGTAAGCGTCCACTCCAAACTGCATTTACCAGAATGCTAAGGGGCAAACTGTGCTGGAAGGTCAGCAGTGTGCTCCCACCTCTTTTTGTTTAAAAAGGCTCCTTGAGCCACTGAGCTGACGAGCTTGTGGTGATGCACCTGTGCGCCTGTGAGAATTTTGGCAGCCTGCTCAGCCACCCCAGAAGAAAATCTTTTTTGATGTCTACTGATGAGAATAAAATCCAGAAACACGTGTTTCTAGAGATTACAGCACTAATCTGCACCAACTTTGGTGGAACACTCCATCAAAATGCCAAGTAAGCGTGCACTGCAAACTGCATTTACCAGAATGCTAAGGAGGGAATTGTGCTGGGAGGTCAGCAGTGTGTTCCCAACCATTTTTATTTAAAAAGACTCCCTTGAGCCACTGAGCTGACGAGCTAGTGGAGATGCACCTGTACACCTGTGAGAGGTACTGAGACCTGTAAGAATTTTGGCATACTGCTCAGCAACCCCAGAAGAAAATCTTTTTTGATCTGTACTGATGACGAATAAAATCCAGAAACACGTGTGTCCAGAGATGACAGCACTAATCTTCACCGACTTTGGTGGAACACTCCAGCAAAATGCAAGTAAGCCTGCACTGCAAACTGCATTTACCAGAATGCTAAGGGGCGAACTGTGCTTGGAGGTCCTCAGTATGCTCCGACCCCTTTTTGTTTAAAAAGGCTCCCTTGAACCACTGAGCTGACGAGCTAGTGGAGATGCACCTGTACGCCTGTGAGAGGTACTGAGACCTGTAAGAATTTTGGCAGCCTGCTCAGCAACCCCAGAATAAAAGTGTTTATTGCTCTCTACTGATGACGGATAAAATCCAGAAACACATGTCTAGGGATGACAGCACTAATCTGCACCAACTTTGGTGGAACACTCCAGGAAATTGCCAAGTAAGAATGAACTGCAACCTGCATTTACCATTATGCTAAGGGGCGAACTGTGCTGGGAGGTCAGCAGCTTCTTCCACCCCTTTTTATTTAAAAAGGCTCCCTTGAGCCACTGAGCTGACGAGCTAGTAGAGATGCACCTGTGCACCTGTGAGAGGTACTGATACCTGTAAGAATTTTGTCAGCCTGCTCACCAACCCCAGAAGGAAATTGTTTTTTTGCTCTCTACTGATGACGGATATAATCCAGAAACACATGTATCTAGAGATCACAGAACTAATCTGCACCAACTTTGGTGGAACACTCCAGCAAAATGCCTAGTAAGCGTGCACTGCAAACTGCATTTACCAGATTGCTAATGGGCGAACTGTGCTGGGAGGTCAGCAGTGTGCTCCAACCCCTTTTTGTTTAAAACGGCTCCCTTAAGCCACTGAGCTGACGAGCTAGTGGGGATGCACCTGTGCGCCTGTGAGAGGTACTGAAACCTGTAAGAATTTTGGCAGCCTGCTCGGCAAAGCCAGAAGAAAATTGTGTTTTGATGTCTACTGATGACAAATAAAATCCAGAAACACATGTGTCTAGAGATGACAGCACTAATCTGCACCAATTTTGGTGGAATACTCCAGCAAAATGCCAAGTAAGCGTGCCCTGCAAACTGCATTCACCAGAATGCTAGGGGCAAACTGTGCTGGGAGATCAGCAGTGTGCTCCCACCCCTTTTTGTTTAAAAAGGCTCCTTTGAGCCACTGAGCTGATGAGCTGGTGGAGATGCACCTGTGTGCCTCTGAGAGGAACTGAGACCTGTAAGAATTTTGGCAGCCTGCTCAGCAACCCCAGAAGAAAATCTTTTTTGATCTCTATAGATGGCGAATAAAATCGAGGAACACGTGTGTCTAGAGATGACAGCACTAATCTGCACCAACATTGGAGGAACACTCCAGCAAAATGCAAGTAAGCGTGCACTCCAAACTGCATTTACCAGAATGCTAAGGGGCGAACTGTGCTTGGAGGTCAGCAGTATGCCCCCACCCCTTTTTGTTTAAAAAGGCTCCCTTGAGCCACTGAGCTAACGAGCTAGTGGAGATGCACCTGTGCACCTGTGGGAGGTACTGAGGCCTGTAAGAATTTTGGCAGCCAGCTCAGCAACCCCAGAAGAAAATCTTTTTTGATCTCTACTGATGAAAAATAAAATCCAGAAACACGTGTGTCTAGAGATGACAGCACTAATCTGCACCAACTTTGGTGGAACACTCCAGCAAAATGTAAGTAAGCATGCACTGCAAACTGCATTTACCAGAATGCTATGGGGCGAACTGTGCTTGGAGGTCATCAGTATGTAAATGTAAATGTAAATGTAAATGTAAATGTTTGTATTTTATATAGCGCACTTCTACCCGGAGGCCTCGTAGCGCTGTATTCATACCGCTGCGGAACCCATCCTGGCTTTCCTGTGAAATGTCCACTCCTGGGCACCCCCAAGGTGAAGCCAGGCATCCACAGCGCTGCTGGGGCCGTTGTGGAGATTAAGCAAGCTATTGCCCAGAGTCACAGAGTGGGACCCATGATTAGACTAGGCACCGAGGCGAGAATTATCAGGTCCGGGGAAATTGAGCCCAAGACCCGCCGAGGCGGGAATCGAACCCTGGTCCCGGGCCAGACCTCTGCATCAGGGTCTGCCGCTCTAACCATTGAGCCACACTTCTCCACAGTATGGTCCCACCCCTTTTTTGTTTAAAAAGGTTCCCTTGAGCCACTGAGCTGACGAGCTAGTGGAGATACACTTGTGCACCTGTGAGAGGCACTGAGACCTGTAAGAATTTTGGCTGCCTGTTCAGCAACCCCAGAAGAAAATAGTTTTTTGCTCTCTACTGATGACGGATAAAATCCATAAACACATGTGTCTAGAGATGACAGCACTAATCTGCACCAACTTTGGTGGAACCCTCCAGCAAAATGCCAAGTAAGGGTGCACTGCAAACTGTATTTACCAGAATGCTAAGGGGCGAACTATGCTGGGAGGTCAGCAGTGTGCTCGAACCCCTTTTTGTTTAAAAAGGCTCCCTAGAGCCACAGAGCTGACGAGCTAGTGGAGATGCCCCTGTGCACCTGTGAGAGGTACTGAGACCTGTAAGAATTTTGGCTGCCTGCTCAGCAACCCCAGAAGAAAATAGTTTTTTGCTCTCTACTGATGACGGATACAATCCATAAACACATGTGTCTAGAGATGACAGCACTAATCTGCACCAACTTTGGTGGAACCCTCCAGCAAATTGCCAAGTAAGCATGCACTGCAAACTGTATATACCAGAATGCTAAGGGGTGAACTATTCTGGGAGGTCAGCAGTGTGCTCAAACCCCTTTTTGTTTAAAAAGGCTCCCTAGAGCCACAGAGCTGACGAGCTAGTGGAGATGCCCCTGTGCACCTGTGAGAGGTACTGAGACCTGTAAGAATTTTGGCAGCCTGCTCAGCAACTCCAGAAGAAAATCTTTTTTGATCTCTACTGATGACGAATAAAATCCAGAAACAAGTGTGTCTAGAGATGACAGCATTAATATTCACCAACTTTGGTGGAACACTCCAGCAAAATGCAAGTAAGCGCGCACTGCAAACTGCATTTACCAGAATGCTAAGGGGTGATCTGTGCTTGGAGGTCAGCAGTATGCTCCCAACCCTTTTTGTTTAAAACGGCTCCCTTAAGCCACTGAGCTGACGAGCTAGTGGAGATGCACCTGTGCACCTGTGAGAGGTACTGAGACTTGCAAGAATTTTGGCAGCCTGCTCAGCAACCCTAGTAGAAAATTGTTTTTTTGCTCTCTACTGATGATGGATAAAATCCAGAAACACATGTGTCTATAGATAATAGCACTAATCTGCTCCAACATTGGTGGAACTCTCCAGCAAAATGCCAAATAGGCGTGCACTGCAAACTGCATTTACCAGAATGCTAGGGGGCGAACTGTGCTGGGAGGTCAGCAGTGTGCTCCCACCCCTTTTTGTTTAAAAAGGCTCCCTTGAGCCACTGAGCTAACGAACTAGTGGAGATGCACCTGTGAGCCTTTGAGAGGTACTGAGATCTGTAAGAATTTTGTCAGCCTGCTCAGCAACCCCAGAAGAAAATAGTTTTTTTTATCTCTACTGATGATGGATAAAATCCGGAAACACATGTCTAGAGATTAAAGCACTCATCTGTACCAACTTTGGTGGAACACTCCTGCAAAATGCCAAGTAAGCATGCACTGAAAACTGCATTTACCATAATGCTAAGGGGTGAACTGTGCTGGGAGGTCAGCAGTGTGCTCCCACCCTTTTTTATTTAAAAATGCTCCCTTGAGCCACTGAGCTGACGAGCTAGTGGAGATGCACCTGTGTGCCTGTGAGAGGTACTGAGACCTGTAAGAATTTTGGCAGCCTGCTCAGCAACCCCAGAAGAAAATCTTTGTTGATCTCTACTGATGACGGATAAAATCCAGAAACATGTGTGTCTAGAGATGACAGCACTAATCTGCACCAGCTTTGGTGGAACACTCCAGCACAATTCAAGTAAGGGTGCACTGCAAACTGCATTTACCAGAATGCGAAGGGTCGAACTGTGCTTGGTGGTCAGCAGTATGTTCCCACCCCTTTTTGTATAAAAAGGCTCCCTTTAGCCACTGAACTGACGAGCTAGTGGAAATGCACCTGTGCGCCTGTGAGAGGTACTGGGACATGTAAGAATTTTGGCAGCCTGCTCATCAACCCCAGAAGAAATATAATGCTAAGGGGCGAATTGTGCTTGGAGGTCAGTAGTATGCTCCCACCCCTTTTTGTTTAAAAAGGCTCCCTTGAGACACTGAGCTGACGAGCTAGTGGAGATGCAGCTGTGCGCCTGTGTGAGGTACTGAGACCTGTAAGAATTTTGGCAGCCTGCTCAGCAACCCCAGAAGAAAATAGTTTTTTTATCTCTACTGATGACGGATAAAATCCAGAAGCACATGTCTAGAGATGAAAGCACTAATCTGCACCAACTTTGGTGGAACACTCCAGCAAAATGCATTTACCAGAATGCAAAGGGGCGAACTGTGCTGGAAGGTCAGCAGTGTGCTCCCAACCCTTTTTGTCACCCTAACCAGGCTTCAGGAAGAACCACAGCACCGAAACCACACTTCTCGCAGCAACAGGTGACATCCGCGCCCTCCGTGACAGAGGTGAGACAGTGGCCCTCATACACCTAAACCTCTCTGTGGCCTTTGACACTGTCTCTCACCACACCCTAGCCCAGAACAAGGCCCTCGACAGGACCCTCTCTTTCCTCACCCGTATAAAGCAATGAGTCAGACTCCCTCCATTTCTCTCAGAACCGACTCCAACAACCTGCGGAGTTCCACAATGATCCTCCATCAACCCAACCCTGTTTAACATCTGCATTGCCCCGCCCAGATCCATCATCAGAGAACATGGACTGAACATCATATCGTATGCAGACCTCACCTAACTCATCCCCTCCCTATCCAACTAACCAAACATCACCAAATGCAATTTCCAAGTTGGGCTGGAAGCCATCGCCAGATGGATGAAGAACAGCTGCCTTCAACTCAAAACGGGCAAAACCTGAGGTACTCATCATGGACCCACACCCCAATGCCTGGAATGACACCTGGTGGCCTGCCATCAGACACCCCCTGCCCCCACAGACCACGCGCGCAACCTCAGAATAATCCTGGACCCCGAAGTCAAAATGGACCGCTAGATCAACGCCATCACTTCCTCCTGCTTCCACACCCTCCGCCTCTTCAGCAAGACCTTCAAGTGGATCTCCCTGTACACAGGAAAACAGTTACACACACCCTTATCAGTAGCAGACTGGACTACAGCAACACAATCTCTGCCGGGATCAACAAGAACCTCACCCTCAAACTCCAGAACATCCAGATCGCCACTGCCAGACTAGTTCACAACCTACCATGCCACAGCCACTCAGCCTGCACCTATGGACACTACACTGGCTCCCAGTTGAGAAGAGGATCATCTTCACACTCCTCACTCATAGACACAAGGCCCTCCACAACACCGGACCCATCAACCTGAACCACTGCCTCACGTTCCACGCTCCAGAGCATTCCCTCCGCACGGTCCAGCTCTCCCTCGCAAACTTACCCTGGATCAAGAAAAGCAGAACAGGAGGGCGCTCCTTCGCCCTCCTAGCGGGCCAAAGCATGGAACTCCCTCCCTCTCCACCTCCAACATACTGCATTGCTCCCTAAGTTCCCAATGGACACCAATACCTGGCCCTTAGATGGAACTCAGTGAACCTCCAGGATCTGCAGAACCCCCCATCCCCTTTTTTCCTCAGCGCCTTGAGATTCGGTCCAGGTGAGTAGGTGGCACTCTACAAACCCCTCTTTGATTGATTGATTGATTGAACCAACTTGCACAATATTCCACTGTCCAGCCCAATACGTCTTTCTAAAAAGGAAAATAGCTTCATGTGAATACGAAACATAATATTAAACAAACAAATGGGGGTTCAGTACAGGGTTCAATATTCCTTCCCACTGGGAATAGTTAAATGTTCCCTAACATCTAATGTCCTATCCCAATTTTCTGTGGCATTCCCAACCTCAATTTGGTTTAGCAGCAATAACAGGTCATATGACAGGCACATGTGTGGGTTCACTTAGGCAAACACCATTTAAGGCTACTCAAAGGTCAATTCGTCACCAGCTTAACAAGTCGTGTTCCGCATCCGCTGCAATTATGCCGGACACCACACTGCAGATCTGGTTTGTGATTTATTCACAACCTTTGCCAAATGACCTGGAATAGGGTGACATCTCATGATGTATAGTTTATAGTTTATAGTTCAGGCATTTATAAAGCGCACTACTCACCCAGAGGGTCTCAAGGCGCTAGAGGGAGGGGTTCATTGTTTATCGAATAGCCAAGTTTTCAGTTCTTTTCTGAAGGAGATGTGATTCTGAGTAAGGCGGAGGTGGGTGGGGAGTGAGTTCCAGGTCTTGGCAGCCAGGAAGGAGAAGGATCTGCCACCCATGGTGGTTTTTCGGATGCGCGGGACTGCGGCGAGGGCTTGATTGGATGATCTTAGTTGGCGGGTGGGATAGTAGAAGGACAGTCGGGTGTTGAGGCATTCTGGTCCTAGATTATAAAGGGCCTTGTGTGCGTGGGTAAGAAGGCGGAAAGTAATTCTTTTGTTGACGGGAAGCCAGTGGAGGTTTTTTAAGTGACCGGTGATGTGCTGTTGGCGCGGGATGTCTAATATGAGTCTGGCTGATGCGTTTTGGATGCGCTGGAGCTTTTTCTGCAATTTTGTTGTAATTCCGGCGTAGAGAGTGTTGCCATAGTCCAGTCGACTCGTGACCAGTGCATGGGTGACAGTCTTTCGTGTTTCGAGGGGGATCCAGCGGAAGATCTTTTTGAGAATGCGAAGGATGTTGAAGCAGGAGGACGATACGGCGTTGACTTGTCTGGACATTGAGAGAGAGGAGTCTAGAATGAAGCCAAGGTTACGTGCATGGTCAGTGGGTGTGGGCGCTGATCCCAAAGCGGAAGGCCACCAAGAGTTGTCCCAAGCTGAGGGGGAGGATCCAAGGATGAGCACCTCCGTTTTGTCTGAGTTGAGTTTTAAGCGGCTCTGTTTCATCCATTCGGCTACTTCTTTCATACCTTCGTCAAGGTTGTCCTTGGCGGTGTTGGGGGCTTTGGTGAGGGAAAGGATCAGCTGGGTGTCATCGGCGTAGGAGATGATGTTGAGGTTGTGTCGACGTGCGATGGAGGCGAGGGGACTCATGTAGACGTTGAAGAGGGTGGGACTGAGTGAGGAGCCTTGAGGTACGCCGCAGATGACTTCGGTGGGCTCTGAGTAGAAAGGGGGGAGTCGGACTCTCTGTGTTCTCCCGGCTAGGAACGAGATGATCCAGTCCAAGGCTTTTCCTTGTATGCCGATGTTGTTGAGGCGTTGTATGAGGGTGTTGTGACAGACAGTGTCGAAGGCGGCGGAGAGGTCGAGTAGAATGAGGGCCACTGTTTCACCGTTGTCCAGGAGTGCTCGGATGTCGTCGGTCGCCGCAATGAGGGCGGTCTCGGTGCTGTGTTTGGCTCGAAAGCCGTTCTGTGAGGGATCCAGGGAGTTGTTGGATTCAAGGAAGGCTGCGAGTTGGCTGTTGACGGCTTTCTCGATGACTTTGGCTGGGAAAGGGAGGAGGGAAATGGGTCGGTAGTTTTTCAGTTCTGAGGGGTCTGCTGTTGGTTTTTTCAGAAGGGCGCTGAGTTCGGCGTGTTTCCATATTTCTGGAAAGGTGGCGGAGTTGAAGGAGCAGTTGATGACATCGCGGAGTTGGGGAGCGATGATGGAGTCAGCTTTGTTGAAGATGTAGTGGGGACAGGGGTCAGAAGGTGAGCCAGAGTGGATTGAGTTCATGAGGCGAATGGTATCTTCAATGGTGATTGGGTTCCAGGAATTGAGGTAGTTAGTTGGAGGGGTGGGATCAGAAGGGGGTGGGGTGAGTTGGTCATTGGGAGTGTTCTTGAAGCTGTTGTGGATGTCGGCAATTTTGTTGTAGAAGAAGGAGGATAGCGCATTGCAGAGGTCTTGGGAGTTAGTGATGTCGTTGGATGCTGCGGGAGGGTTGGTGAATTCTTTGACGATATTGAAGAGTTCCTTGCTGTTATGAGAATTGTTGTCGAGACGGTCCTTAAATGCTGATTTCTTGGCGGATCGAATCAGTTGGTGGTGTTTGCGGGTGGCTGTCTTGAGGGAGGCCATGTTGTCTGAGGTTGGTTCTTTTCTCCAATTCTTCTCCAGGGTGCGGCATGTCTTCTTGGATTTTTTAAGGTCATCATTGAACCAGGGAGCCTTTTTTTCTGAATGATTTCAACTGGTGTTTTTTCAGGGGTGCTAGTTCGTCCGCACTGTGTGTAATCCATTGCCTGAGGTTTGTGGCCGCTTGGTCTGGGTCCGTTGTTAGGGTGGGAGTGTTTTGGCTGAGGGATGCGAGGAGTTGGTCGGTGGTGATTTTGTTCCATTTTCTTCGGGGAATGGGTTGTGGACGGTTGTGGGTCAGGGTTGTTTTGTAGCTGAAGTGAACACAGCTGTGATCCGTCCAGTGGAGAGCTGTAGTGTGATCGAAGGAGATGTGCTTGCTGGAGGTGAAGATAGGGTCGAGCGTGTGTCCGGCTGTGTGAGTGGGGGTGTCAACAAGTTGTTTGAGTCCGAGATTGGACAGGTTGTCCAGAAGGGTGGTGGTGTTGTTGTCGAGAATGTTGTCAAGGTGGTAGTTGAGGTCTCCTAGAAGAATGTAGTTCTCGGAGGCGAGGGCGTGCGGGCTGACGAAGTCAGTGATGTCGTCGCTGAATTGAGATCGGGTGCCTGGGGGCCTGTAAATGAGGGTTCCTCTAAGGGTGGTCCTGGGGTCGGTGTGGATCTGAAAGTGGAGGTGTTCGGCGGTTGCAAGATTGTCGTCAGAGCTGGTTGTAATTTTGATGGTGTTTCTATGGACGATGGCGATGCCTCCTCCAGTTTTTTTATTGGTGCGGTCTTTTCGAATGATCTTGTAAGTGTCCGGTATGGCTATGGCGATGTCGGGTGCAGAAGATGCATTCATCCAAGTTTCAGTGAGGAAGGCGATGTCAGGTGACACAGTGTCGATTAGGTCCCAGAGTTCGGTTGTGTGTCTGTGGACCGAGCGGGTGTTCAGTAGGATGCATTTCAAGTCGTTGGGTTCGGAGCTGAGTGTGGAGGAAGTGTGTTTGGTGAGGGTCCTGAAGCAGTTGAACTTACAGGAGAGGCAGGAGAATGGGCCGTGGGTACGTCCTGGGGTAGCTACGCAGCATAGTGGGGTGCGTCCGGCGTTGAAGGCGAGGAGAGTAGCGGCATCATAAGTTACTCTGGGGGGTTGGGAGCGGTATAGGGCAGGGGGTCTGGCGCTGGTCGCGGTCCAGGCGCAGACGGGCTTACCTTTGGCGCACCTTCGGCGTGACCGCAGCGCGTGGACGCTGCGCGTTGATTCATCTGTCATAAATGTGGAGTGTAGGGGGGCGGAGCGTGGGAGGGGCAGCTGGGAGGCGGGAGCGGGGAGGAGCCACGGGCCACGAGCACAACAAAATGGGGGGTCAGAAGTGGAACTGACGACACGAATATAGGAAGGCAATTGTAAATATCACAAATAAATGCAGCGCAATTGTTTACTAGCGCAAGTGCAGACTAACGATACCAAGCGCTGTCCCCGTCGAGGCGCTCTCACTCAGCCAGGTGATGGGCGCTATGTGATCGTCTAGGCGCTGGGGCTTCAGGCGGTATTTAGGCACAGCAAAGTTCAATCTGCAGGAGGGGTGCAGGTTAAAGGCAGGGAGCGAGGAGGAGCGACCGACCCAGAGCGAGTCCAGCTGGTCACAGGAGCCCAGGGGGAGCGAGCTGATTCTGCTAGTGGGTGGGAGGGGCAGCTGGGAGGCGGGAGCGGGGAGGAGCCACGGGCCACGAGCACAACAAAATGGGGGGTCAGAAGTGGAACTGACGACACGAATATAGGAAGACAATTGTAAATATCACAAATAAATGCAGCGCAATTGTTTACTAGCGCAAGTGCAGACTAACGATACCAAGCGCTGTCCCCGTCGAGGCGCTCTCACTCACCCAGGTGATGGGCGCTATGTGATCGTCTAGGCGCTGGGGCTGCAGGCGGTATTTAGGCACAGCAAAGTTCAATCTGCAGGAGGGGTGCAGGTTAAAGGCAGGGAGCGAGGAGGAGCGACCGACCCAGAGCGAGTCCAGCTGGTCACAGGAGCCCAGGGGGAGCGAGCTGATTCTGCTAGTGGGTGGGAGGGGCAGCTGGGAGGCGGGAGCGGGGAGGAGCCACGGGCCACGAGCACAACAAAATGGGGGGTCAGAAGTGGAACTGACGACACGAATATAGGAAGGCAATTGTAAATATCACAAATAAATGCAGCACAATTGTTTACTAGCGCAAGTGCAGACTAACGATACCAAGCGCTGTCCCCGTCGAGGCGCTCTCACTCAGCCAGGTGATGGGCGCTATGTGATCGTCTAGGCGCTGGGGCTGCAGGCGGTATTTAGGCACAGCAAAGTTCAATCTGCAGGAGGGGTGCAGGTTAAAGGCAGGGAGCGAGGAGGAGCGACCGACCCAGAGCGAGTCCAGCTGGTCATATAGTCGGTGCCTGTTATGCTTCTGATCACTCTGTTTCTTCTTAGTGCTCCATACACTGGGAATGCAGCTGAGTTCCTCCTCCCGGACAGTGCCTCCTCCTGCAGGGTCAGGCACTCCCTTTTACTCTATGAGCAGTCAGGCAGGTTTCTGGGTGCTAGAATGAGCAACAACTTTGACACCAAGTGGAACAGACTTCAGGTGATGCCCCCTCACATCTGGGAGACTCGCTGTCATGCAGCCACCAGCTCTTGTCTCACAGCAGTACTTTATCGACTACTCTCTTGCTTGTTCAGTAAAACAAATTGGAACTTGAATAAAGTGGGGTGTTTTTTTTTCATCTTTATTCTCATTTTCTAGATGGGGATGTTTATTGAGTATCAAAGGTCTAGGAACTGGTTTGTGATGATTTCTTTTCACATTTCTTATTCTGGCTATAATGCAGACACAGCCTTTCATCAAGGAGATGGCTCTCACCACAGGAAGTGATGACGCTGAGTCCAAGCCAGAGTATAGAAAACATGTTGTGAAGACTTTGAACATAGTTGTCTTCAGCCTTCCTAAAGTAACAATCGGGGACAGACAAAGGGTCTGTTCCCAACTTGACCTCGGAGTTTATCATTTTCATATGGTGATTTACACTTATGTGTTAAAAGTTGGAGAATTAATTGTGCAAACAATACTTGTGTCAATTTAACCCGTTCCATGTGTCGGACTGCCCCTGGCCATCCGACCTCACAGTGGGCATGTGCGGAGGCCGTCCGAACCCCGCCCACTCATTAATTCTCCAGCACTGCGGCGGAATTCGCGCCGCGGTCAAGGTGTTAAACTGAGCTCTGACATGCAAGGGCAATTACAGTCAGGCATACCCTAATAGTAGTTGCTCGTGCTAACGCAGAACTAGGCACAATAGGAACATTGCTTCTCCTATAAATTAGAACATGTTTATCCATTGATTCTAAGGTCTGTGCGGTGATACCATGGCCTGTATTTCCTCATCGGTTTATAGCCACTATGAGTCTTGGTCCACGATAGGAAGAATACCCATCTGAGCCCAGAATTACTGGGTGAAAAATGAACGGTTTTCCTTGATTACAGGGTCCATCGTGCTCATATTTTATCACCTACTATGAAGTGGTGGCAGATGTGAGTGGGTGGGTCACTGTGCTGGCGAATGGGGCGAGTGTTGGGGCAGAGCTCTTTCGTGGTATGCTGGGGGCAGGGGCATTTGATGCTCCACCAGCTCTTTGAGGGGGTTTAGTGGGGGTCCAGCCTAAAGGTCTACTCACTCCCTAAGACCCAGAGTCGTGGTGGTTTACACAGTGCAGTTTGGCACTTAGTACAATTGGGTCCAATGTTCCGGCATCCGGGAATCCCAGGAGCTGGAAATCCATGCCACTCATAATCAAGATCCATTGGATACCACTACAAGTTACCCTAACTGATAAATTCAGTTTGAGACCCTCTTAGCTATACCTCATGGGTCTCGATGACATTGTTAGTGAGATACCAAATGACTGAATTTGTCTGACAGCTTATCTTTGTGCAAGTGAATAAAACAGATATGAAAAGGTTAATGGGCTGTTTATTTTGTGCCATTGCTGTCACATCCTGTTTAATACAACTAAATGATGGGGGATTCTTGATGCTAAAATGAGTTGTGTTGGGAATATATTATCCAATTAATTCTTTGTAACAGGTATTGTGCCCTGTTGTATAATTCAAATTACTGCTCACTGGTACCCCCACGGAGCCATTAACAATTGCCTGGCTGTCTCTTTGAAATTACCACAGCTAGTGATATAAACATATATATTTATGCACAAACAGATGGCTAATATTCAGATGCACTGTCTAGCAATCGTTGACATTCTGTAACGATGCTCACATATCTTCCTATGTATAGTATATTTACACTGCTGCATTGATTGAACTCCGTTATTGGGCAGGCTAATTTCCTACCAAAACTCTAAAAATATTTTTTACACTGATATAGCTCAGAAAGTGGGACTCATGTTCGCCACAATAAACATTCTCTTTCGATGTTCATAACTTCAGTGAATGGTATCTTTATTTTAATACACTTGAATACCCCACTATAACTGCTTCTTTGCAAATATGTTTTGGGGTTTAAATACTAAGAAATCCAACATAACTCTGAAACATATTTCTACTGAATATTTTATAATTGTATTCACTTACAAATAATATGTGTATTGTTTGATTATTTAAAATCTTCACAATTAAAAGCAATGAAAGTTCACCATTAATAAAGATCATTTAAAATTTCAATAAAACCATGTGATTTAAATAATCAACCATATGTTCCTTTTTTTATTTTAGTTTTATACATCTATGAGAAGACAGGGTGATGAAATGTCTTGGTCAAGGTGCATTTTACAATGACGAGGTGGACGGCTGAAGGGTGCTTTGTTGCTACTGTCCAGGAAGATGTCTATTTCCTCAATCAAAAAGCGGTTGTCTAAGGAGGTATCTATTTCCTCAAACAGGAAGCAATGTTTTTCTGCCTTTATGAATGTCTTTTCCACACCATTAAAGTATTGGACTATTCTGGCAATGGAACTCGTGTCTGATGATTTGAAGCAGGTCAAGATTGCTTCCCTGCAAGTGCAATTTTATTCACTTGCAAGTCGATGTGCTGGTCCAGAATGACGTCACTAGCTCTCTCCTCTTCCAGCTCACTTCTACTTTGATCCAGGAGAAACTGATTTCTGTGCTTCCTTTAACCAAATAAAGAAAGCGTACAATACCCAAATAGATGCTGCCACTTACATTGACACCCATACAGCAAATCTATACTGTGGTGGGGTCAATAATGTTTTATTTTGTAATTGAATATTTCTTTATTCCTTCAAAGTCTTAATTAGTCAGTTTGCCCGACAGATAGTAGGCCAGTGTTGTAGGTGGAACAGATAGAATTGTTTTGCAACAGTAAGCCTGTTTATCCACCATAATATCAGTCTTTTTTTCTTGACACATCATAGGGACTGCAGAAGAACTCACAGGAAAAATGTTAACCATTTAGGGCCTGATGTTACAATGGTATATTTATACTTTTGTGCATGTTTACGCTTTTTCCGTTTTCGCAAACTGCGATTTAATAGTAACTTTACAACTGCAGGGACGCTGCAGTTGGGCGCACATAAAATAGACATTTTCAATATGTTAAAGTTTTTTTGAAGCCCTTCTCATTTGGCATGATTTCTGTAGGGAATGGAGGTGACTTTTTGCAGCAAAGCATGGTAAGCAGACACAGATTTGGTCTGGATGTATTTCCTAATTTCAGTACCAGAAGATTAGTCTCCCTTCCATTTTTGAGCGATTGCCTCCTCTGTTTTGATATGTTTTGCTGGATTTATGCTTTGGGCACTGTGCCACTGCTAATCAGTGCCACAGTGCAAGTGCTCCCCATGTTAAATTGATATACTGATTGGATTCCATGATTGGGTTATTTGATTTATCTGTCAGCCCCTAGTACAGTGCACCATGTGTGCCTATGGCTTGTAAGTCAAATGCTGCTGGTGGGCATGCAGCACTGGTTGTGCCACCCACAGAAGCAGCCGGAAAAGTGTGTCTCAGGCCTGCCATTGCAAGGCCAGTGTGCAGTCTAGCACTGCAATGTCGACTCGGCCAAGTGCACCCACTTGCCAGTCCCTAAACCTTCACTTTGCTTCATATTAGACACCCCTATGGTAGGCCCAAGGGCATGGTGCATTGTAAGTATAAGGTAGGGCATGCTCTGATGTTTGTAGCATGTTCTAATAGTGAATTACAGCCATTTTCGTTTTTCACTATTGAAGGCTACCTGATCTCATAGGCCGGAATGAGCAGTGAAGATTATTACATTCTTATAATCCTTACTGACTCAGGGAACATGGTAGAAATTCAAATTTACTAACTCAGAATAATAAAATACATCTTTTAGTAAAGTTTATTTTAATATTCTGTGTTTAGAAATACCACTTTCAGAAAGTAGGTATTTGCTTGCCTAACCATTTGAGCCTTCCTCTCCTGGTTTGTGTATTCCTTGTCTGGGTTTGTGTGTGACGGGGCTGGGGAAATTCCAGGAGACAATCTGGGACAGCCCAGTGGTGAATAGAGAGGTTTATATCCAGATGGGAGGGAGGAGTGCACCTGGGACCTGAATAGGGCTTGGCCTTCCCTCTACAATGCTGGCTCCACTCCCTGTGGCTTGTCTGATGTCTCTGCCCTGCACAGCAAAAGGAGAAGAGGAATTCTGTCAACAGAGTGCTCCAGAGCTGGATCTTCCCTCCCTTGTGCTGGCTCCACCTCCTGTGGGGCGTCTGATGTCTCTGCCCTGCACAGTGAAAGGAAGAGAAGAGTCATGTCAACAAAGTGCTCAGGAACTGGTTTGAACTAGGCAGAGGTCTCTCTGCCTTCAGAGAACAAAGGATTTTGTGGTATAAATATTGGGATCCTGATCCCAAGAGATTAGATCACTTCTGGAACAAGAAACCTTTTTGCCAAGGAGAAGAACCAAGGAAGCTGCAGGAGTTTGGACTGCCCCTCTGCCAGTGTGCTGTTTGCTGGGTTGGCCTGCAGTGGTTGCTTCATTGCCAAGGGAAAGGAGAAGGAACTTTGTAAGGACTTTCATCTTCAGAATATTCTCCAGGGGCTTGAACTGTGCTTGCCTCCTGCTGAAGTCTCAGGGACAGAAGACTTCACCTCCAGCTCCCTCCTGAATTTCCTTGCTGGGAATTCTGACTCCAGTCACTTGGGTGCCACTGGGTGCTGGAAGCGCGACGCATTGAGAAGAATCATGTCGCCGCCGCAGCTGAAATCATCGCAACGCCGGAGAAGCGAGCCTTCGTCGCATCTCCCTGGAAGCGCGTGTTCATCGAAGCTGTCTACTGTCGCATCACCAGAGAAGCGTGACGCCATCGTGAGAGTCACCATCAAATCACCGGAGAAGCGTGCCGCAGGGCCTGTCGCGGCTCCAAAGTACAGAGTTGTCGCATGGCTGCCAGGGCGTCATCGCATCGTCATTGCATCGCCGCATCAAGGACGCCATCTTCTCGCATCGCAACTGGATCATCGCATCGAGGCGCAATCTTGCGCACCGCAACGGGCCCGCAAGCCGAGAATCTACGAAACATCACCTCCGCCGGTAAGGCTCGCAACGAGTCCCCTACTCTGCGCAAGCATTGAGGCAGGACGCAATCATTCCCCCGGATCACGGAACCAACGCATCTCCCCTTTTGCGAGCCTTTTGTTCACTTTGCGTTACGCATCCAGGCACTTTGTTGAGAACTTTGTCGCATTTAACAGCAACTTGATTTAAGAGACTTTAATCATCTTTTAAGTAATCTTAAGTGTAGTATTGTGGATTTTTGTCGTTTGTGGTCTTGTGTTTAAGTCTATATAAAGAATACTTATTTTTATAAAATCTGTGTTGTGTCCATCTGTAGTGTTATCACTGTATTACTGTGTATATTCACAAATGCTTAACACACTGCCTCTGAGATAAGCCTGTCTGCTCGTGCCAAGCTACCAAGGGGGTGAGATGGGGTTATTAAGGAGTGTAATCCCCTTATCCTGACTTAGAAGTAAGGGTCTCTTTTTGGTCAAAGGTGAATACCATTGCCAACTAAAAAAAAACAGATCTAACATTGGTGGTCAGCGGTTAGGATTTGGACTTTGCATTTGTGTTTTATATACAGTGATTGGTGTACACTACTAGTGAGTGCAGACCAAACATGACCACATACTTTTTTTTAGAATCCTTTTTTTTCCCTTGGACTGTTAGTTTTTCCTGAAAACTCCCAATTTTTACTACCATGAGTAGACCAGCATCTGTTGCATCTATGGATCTTGATTTTGAGGAGGAGAGGTTGGAAACCTACACTGTGAAATAGCTCAAGTATCTCTGCAGGAAATTGAAAGTTGCTACACCAGGCATTTCTAAAAAGGAAGACTACCAAAAGGCGCTGAGGGCCTGGGTAGAAGCTAGAAATGTCCCTGATCTTGTGGTGGAGCCTGTAGGGCGGTGGTACTCAAAGTACGGCCCGCGGGCCATTTGCGGCCCGCCAGACCTTTCCTTGCGGCCCCCACAGCAGTCACGGACTCAGCACCATTACTGCTGTTGTGGTGTCTCCTTGGGGCCGCATTTGCGAGAAAAGTTCAAAGGCATGCGCAGACAATTAGTGTATTCATGCTCACCTGCGCACCCCCCTCATCTGCCCTCGTGACCTCATAGGCTTGCGTAGCAGCAGGACCTATTTCGGACGCCGACGGAAGCAGTGTGTTGAAACCGAGCCGAGATTCACTTGCCCCTGGCACCAATTGCCGCGAAAGCAGTAAGTATATGACAATACCATAATTGTTATGCCTGTGCCCCCATACTTTGTGGATTTCTGTTTCTAGACCTTGTTCATGCACCACACAAAAGGTCAAGATATCGTTTGGGGTTTTCCAGGCGCTTAAAATCTTGGGCATAAGAGTAATGTATGTTTTTCTTTTCGATTTATTTCGAGTGGTTTTGCATATTAATTTAAGTGCACTGGACAGTAGATGGCGCTGTTGCGTATTCTGTGACCAATTGTGAGTTAATCTTTGGCTGAAATGTACTTTTTTATGCGAGTTTGTTATCCCCGAGTTAGCAAGCCGGGCTGCTGAGACGTGTAACTATTGGGGCTCCATTTTTGCCTTCAGGGTGAAAAAAAAAATAGACATCAACTCGGCAGCAGCACTACTGCTCAAAAAGCCTTTGTCATTTCAAATCGACTTTTTTCATTCTTTCAGTCTCATCATTTCAGACCTAAAGCATTCTCATTATTATATACAACAAAGCCATAGTTTTTGCTTATTTATCTTATGCAACTAACAACTACTGGGGTCTCCATTTTCGCCCTTAAATAAATATCAACTCAACAGCTGCACAAAGCCTTTGATGCAATTCCAAATAGGCCTGTGTTAGTTCTTTCACAGTTTTGTCATTTCAGAACTGAAGCATTTTCAATTTTATATACAACAAAGCCATAGTTGTTGCTTATTTATCTTATGCAACTAACAACTATTGGGGTCTCCATTTTCGCCCTCCGGGTGAACCAACAATATCTCATCTCAATACCAGCATCACTGCTCAAAGATTTTGATGTAATTCAAATAGACTGGTTTTAGTTCTTTCATAGTCTCATAAGTGAAGCATTTTCAATATTATAATATATTTACAACAAAGCCGTAGTGGTTGCTTATTTATCTTATGCAACTAACAATCATTGACAAAGCCAATAGTCCGGACTTGTTGCAGGTATAATGTCACTGGTTGTATCTGATATATCTGGATACAATGACAAACCGCATTATACCAGTAGGGTGGCAAACTATGCTAAGCACAGATTTTGAAACGGGTTTGATTTTTGTTTACTCTAACCCCGCCCACCCACTGACTCCACCCCCACCGGTGCGGCCCTCGGCCACCAACCACACTGTAATTTTGGCCCCCGACAGAAAGTTTGTGAGTACCCATGCTGTAGGGGATGCAAATGGCAAATTGAAGGGCCAGAGTTTCCAGCCAGGGGTGGGGTGCCGTCTCTTCCAAAGACCTGTCCCCTAGAGAGTTGGAATACAGGGAGAGAAATAAAGCGCACAAGCTGGAGATGGCTAAGCTTAAAATGGAGAGGCAGAGGGAAACAGAGAATAACAAGTTGTCTTTGGAAAAGAAGAGAATGAGAATGGAGCATGAGAGAAGGTTAAGGGAGTTGGAGATCAAAGCAAGGGCTTAGAAATCAATCCCTCTGGTGGCAGTGCACCATCTGTGCCTTCAGAAGGCAGAGTACATATTCCCAAGGATGTCATCAAAGATTTTCACAAAGGTGAAGATATTGGTCAGTGGTTTGCAACCTATGAGATAGCAGTGTTGGCTCACCGGGTCCCTGAGAAGGATTGGGGAGCGGGGTTGTGGGGCCACTTTCTGACTGCGGGGAGGGATACTTTGTTAGACCTACCCAGTGAGCATAAGATGTCTTACCACCACATGAAGGACGCACTGATGACAAGGTATGGGTTAACTCCAGAGCTCTATAGACAGAGGTTCAGGAATTGTAAGAAACTGGAGGGAACCACTTGGGTAGAATACGTGTCTTTCTTTTGCAGAGCTATGGATGGTTGGGTGAGGGGTAGCAATGTTGATCATTTTCAAGGGCTCTATAATTTGATTGCTAGGGAGCACTTGTCTGCTAATTGTTTTCCAGAGCTACGCCAGCACCTTATTGATAGCAAGTTGACTGACCCTAGAAAGCTTGCTGAAGAGGCAGGCCGCTGGGTCAGTACCAGGGTCCACAAGCGTCTTGTGGAAGACTCCGTCAAAGGTGGGCAGGGTCCCTAGCAGAAGAGCGGGGGGACAAGGGTAAACAGAGGGAGTTCCAAAAAGGTCCCCAGATTAATTCCCAAAGGAACCAGGGTAAGGGTTCCAGCCTCCCCCTGAAAAAAAGTCAGGACCCCAACAGGTAAACCTGTTCACAGGGGGCCCCTTACCTGCTTTCAGTGTAAGCAGGTGGGACACCGTTGGTATGATCCCCAATGTCCTCGGAAAGGACAGTATGTGCCACCCCGTGCACCACCCTGTCAGATGGCCAGTGTAGCCCTGGGTGGGGAGGAGATGGGTGCCCAAGATAGGTGGGGTCCCGCAGAAATTTTCCTTGTCTCATTAGGAGACTTTGAGTTTGTCCCTAAAACTCAGTTGCCTGCTAACACTAAGAAATACAGGCAGTGGGTGACCATCAATGGCCATAGAGTGGAGGCTCTCAGAGACACAGGAGCAAGTGTGACAGCTGTCAAGTGTCACTTGGTCTCTGAAGAGCAGGTAGTCCCCAATGCATTCTTCCCAGTTGTTGCCGCTGACAACACGGAGAGCCATTGCAAGGTGGCTCAAGTTCCCTTTGAATGGGGGGGATCTCTGGTACTCTTCAAGTAGCTATGAGGCCAGCCATGCCTGTTGATTGTCTGTTAGGCAATGATTTAGAAAGCTCCCCTTGGGCTAAGTTGGAGAGGAAGGCGCATTTGGAATGTTGGGGCTGTCTGAGTGGGCATGTGTTACCACTCGGTCTATGGCAGCTAAGGGTGTTCAAGAGACCCTGGAGCCTGAAAGTATGGCCCAGGGACCTGCCTTAAAGAGAAGAAGTAGGGGGCGCAGGAAGCTAGCCCCCATTGTTCCCACGGTCCATGAGGAGGCAGACCTTGAGGGGGATGCTCTGGAACCTACAGGGGAGCGAGTTTCTGAACTGGGGAACCTACCTGAGCTGACCCATTGGCAGCAAGAAGGGGGTCCCTCCCGGGAGGAATTTTGTGAAGAGCAGAAGATGTGCCCTTCTCTTGTGGGTTTGAGACAACAGGCCACAAACCAGGCAGCAGATAATCAGTCAGGATCACATTGGATCTACTGGGAGAATGGTCTCCTGTATAGCGAGCCTAAGGTTGCTGAGCCTGGGCCAGCCCGTGTGCTGGTGGTACCCCAGCGCTTTAGAGCCTTCCTACTGAGTTTGGCTCATGATGTTCCTTTAGCTGGGCAACTGGGGCAGAACAAGACCTTTGAAAGGCTTGTCTCCCACTTTTATTGGCCCCAGATGCGAAAGAGGTTAGATACTCATTGTAGGACCTGTCAAACTTGCCAGGCAAGTGGGAAAAGTGGAAGGAGGCACAATGCCCCTCTCCAACCTTTCCCTGTAGTCAGTACCCCCTTTGAACGGGTAGGCATTGACATTGTGGGGCCACTGAACCCCAAGACAGCCATGGGCAACAGGTTTATCATGGTCTTGGTAGACCATGCTACCCGGTACCCGGAAGCCATTCCACTCAGGACAGTGACGGCCCCCGTGGTGAGACGTGCACTGATGGGGATCTTCTCCCGTGTGGGGTTCCCCAGAGAGGTTATGTCTGACCGAGGTACAAAGTTCATTTCTAATTATATGAAGTCACTGTGGAAGGAATGTGGTGTTACCTACAAGTTCACCACTCATTACCACCCACAAGGGAGTGGACTGGTTGAAAGATTCAACCGGACCCTCAAAGGCATGATCATGGGTCTTGAAGAACCAATGAGGAGTAAGTGGGATGCCCTCCTGCCATGCCTTCTGTTTGCCTACCATGAGGTGCCACAAAAGTCCCAAGGGTTCAGTCCCTTTGAGCTTTTGTACGGTCACCCGGTAAGAGGACCTTTGAGTTTGGTCAAGGAAGGCTGGGAGCAATCTCCCAGGAAACCTCCCCAGGATGTATATCTCTACATGCTGGCCTTCAGGAACCAGACTCGGCGTTTCAGGGATCTTGCTAAGGCGAATCTGAAAGCCAGCCAGGAGGAAATGAAGCGGTGGTACGATCAGAATTCCACTCTGATTGAGCTTCAGCCTGGACAGAAAAGTTGGGTCATGGCCCCTTTGGAGCCTTGTGCGCTCCAGGACAGGTGGACCGGTCCATATGAGGTGGTGGAGCGCAAGAGTGATGTCACCTATCTGGTGAACTTGCGTTCTCCAAGGAACCCCTTGAGGGTCCTACATGTTAACCGCCTAAAGCCCCACTTAGAAAGGTCCGAAGCGGGCATGCTCCTTGCGACAGATGATGGAATGGAGGAGGAGACTGAGCCTCTTCCTTACCTCCTGTCTGCAACAGAGCAAGATGGGTCAGTGGATGGTGTCAGCCTCTTTGCCACACTGACCCCTGATCTGCAGCAAGATTGTCGCCAACTGTTGGGGTAATTCTCTGATCTATTTTCCTTGGTTCCTGATATCACAGAGTGGTGCTTCCATGATGTGGGCACTGGTGACAGTCCTCCTGTGAAGCACAAGGCTTACAGAGTGACTGACAAGGTTAGGGCTTACATTAAGGAGGAAATCTCCAATATGTTTGCTTTAGGGGTCATTGAGTCCTCAAACAGTCCTTGGGCCAGCCCAGTGGTCTTGGTCCCAAAGGCTGCCTCGCCGGGTGCCACACCCGAACTCCGGTTCTGTGTGGACTACAGAGGGATCAATTCAGTCACCAGGACTGATGCACACCCCATCCCTATAGCTGATGAGCTCATTGATCGGTTAGGGCCTGCGCGGTACCTCAGCACGTTTGATTTGACGTCTGGGTACTGGCAGATCACCTTGACTGATGGGGCTAAGGAGAGATCAGCATTCTCCACGCCAGATGGACACTACCAATTCTGGGTTATGCCCTTTGGGATGAAGAATGCCCCTGCCACCTTTCAGAGGTTGGTCAACCAGGTGTTGGCTGGACTGGAGGATTTCAGTGCCGCCTACCTGTATGACATTGCAGTGTTCAGCGCCAGTTGGGAAGAACACTTGCAGCACCTCTGGGAAGTGTTGAAGGCCCTGCGCAAGGCAGGCCTCACGATCAAAGCAAGTAAATGCCAGATCGGGCAGGGTTCCGTTGTGTACTTGGGTCACCAGGTAGGAAGTGGCCAGGTGGCGCCCCTGCAACACAAGATTGATACCATCCTGGCATGGGAACCCCCAAAGACTCAGACACAGGTGAGAGCCTTTTTAGGACTCACGGGGTACTACAGGAGGTTTGTCAAGGGGTATGGAAACATTGTTGCACCCTTGACTGAGCTGACTTCCAGGAAGCAGCCCAAGAAAGTGAACAGGACTGACACCTGTCAGAAGTCTTTTGACGCCCTGAAGACTGCCATGTGCGCAGCACCCGTGCTTCAGGCACCCAACTTCTCAAAAGAATTCCTTGTACAGACAGACGCTTCAGAGCATGGTGTGGGGGCTGTTCTATCACAGATTAGAATGATAGAATGTATGACACATAGACGAGGCAACACACATTGGGGAAAAAGGAAACAGGAGGAAACATCTGGTAGACCATTCCCTCATAGGTAAAACATAATTGTGAAAGTAAACATTAAAAAGTAAGGTCCAAGGCAAACGTGTTATCAAGCTAGCTATAAATCAGTGGGGCTGCAAAGAGGTGTTCTTCTTCAATAATGGAACGACCAAAAGGATACATAGTAATTGGGAGAGAAATGCAATGCAATAGAATTGATGACCAAGTAACAGGAGGATGGGCAAAACTCTTCTTTCCAGTATCTTTCAGAGAGCCATCACTGGCAGGCTTCTATTGTTCATCTGGCATAGGCGCCGTTGAGCACCGGTGGTGGAGGTACTCGTCTAGCTCTTTCTGGAAAAATCTTCTTCGCTCAGGATAGGGCACCCTCCCTCCTTGGAGGACGCCTCAACTAATCCTGTCCAGTGTCCAGGCCAGTGCACCAATACTAACCCTGGGCGAAGAACTACGCTCCGTTCGCGGAGCTTGCGGAGTTTTGGCAACTCCGCGTTCTACAGACAACGCGAAGCTGTCGATTACTCCGCGATCCGGTGCGTAGCGTAGTTCTCGCGCGCTGAATAACATTATCGCGTGCGCCGGGGTAAGTTCGCGCGATATTTGACGCGATCACGCACTTTGGAAATAAGGGAACGCAAGCGGGCGGGACAAACCTCTTGAGTAACTTAGCGCGCTAGCTATCTCGAGCATGCAGGCAGCGCCCCGAACACGCGCACCACGCTCCCGAAGACGAAAAACGGCGCGCGAACGGGTCTAGCAAGCTACTACGCATGTCCGCGGAGCTACGCGAAGGTCGCGGAGTGCAACTGCGTCTTCGCGTAGCTCCGCGGAGTGCGGCTCCGCGAACTACGCCCAGGGTTAACAAATACTGTCTTCCCTACTCTATCGCTTGCACCTTGGACAGGGGGCCTGCACCCTATTCTTCATCCATGAAGTCCATCCCTACTAATACAACTTTCCCTCTGGTGCACCGTCCTTCCATTGGGGGGCAAATGTGACTCAATACTCTGGCCACAGGGGGGTCAAGGAAAAATGGGGTCAGACTCAAGAGGACCAGGGGCAGAGACTCAAACACAGGCAAGCCTACAAGCTGGGCTCAATGGGCTAGAACTCAAGCACAGGAGGACCAACAGGCTGGGGCTCCTGGAAAGCCTCTCTCTATGTTTTGTTTTTCGGTGGTACTGCCTCGTCCAGCACTTCTTTGCTCTGACGCTCTGCATCAATCATATTCATGGATGTTCCATAACAAGCAGCCAGGCTGTGCATCACCTCTGATGACTGTAGGGTGTCCCGGACCTATTAGTGGGTAGAATGCAGACTTTTAATTAACTGGCAATGATAACATGTTACACAGTTAATTGTTTTCTCTCCTAATGCCAAGTAGTGGGGTAAGCCTTAATTCATTTACTAAGCTCTGAAAGAACAATCCGGAAATACCTTGAATCATTGCATCTGCCCATTCCTATATTATTCATCTGAAGTACCTCAAAAAGGGAATTTCAAAGCACTGACTTATTTGTGTTTCTTTTCTTAGCAAGCTTGTGTTCAACAAGTCATAGAGATCACGACACAGCTTCTACTTTGTGAACCTTCACTACTGTGCAGGTCTGCAGACACCTCTAGAATTATTTTTCAAAGGGAGCCAACATAAGTATTGCATTGTGACCTTGCTCTCAAGTTATAGTTGTGGCAGGAAAAATTAAAATTGTTAGTTTAACAGAGATCCTGATTAGATATATAACTGACAAATTAAGCATGTTGTTGCAGGTACATACATTCTCCAGCAAAACTTGTTGTTCCAAACACACTCCTGTAGAGTTATGTGCTCTTCAAACTGTTAACCACTAAAATCTGTGGTGCGCAATTACCGGGGCATCCAGTCACCCTTCCTAGTATTGTGCATCATGTGCACCATACAGTACACAAACTGGGCCATGTGTCATCATAACCAGGGGAAAGACATAGGCATCTAACAACATTAACTTTCTTTTCTTTTTTTTTCTACGGGCCTACCAATTCACCAGCTCTTGTAAGGGCTGTCAGCTCAATTACACAGGCTAACTGATGAAGAACTCGTGATGTCCCTGCGACTGTATGTAGTGTGCGGTAACATGAGCAATAGTGGTGTTGCCACCTGGGAATTTAAACAGGAGCCATCAACCTATAGTTTCCCTTAAGGATCAGATAAGGGAACATCAGTCTAGTCTACCTGTCCTTTCATCGTCTTTTCAATTCAATTCCATCAATTTACAGAAAGGAAGGGCAGTAACACGGCGGACTTCATGGTGACACAATTCTAATCATGACAATTTTTCCGAACAGTACGTTTTTATTGCCAGTTAAACATGCACTGGTGAGGTGCTGTGTTTCTATTTATTCAAGGGCATGTTCACAGCATGGAGTACCATATCTGTGAAATTAGTGGCTAAAGCGAGTCCAACCGATTGTCTTATGGACACAGCCACCGTCATGACCCTTCCTAGACCGCTCAGGAGGGCTCTTGTGATAGCATCAAAGACAGAAAGGGGGCACGACAAACCATCTTGTGTACTTAAAACAAAAACAGCACACCACAATATATGTACCAAGCACAGAAGCAAAAGAAAAACACAGTTTTTTAGGTGCCCAAAAGACTTTTTCATGCACCTCGTGTACCTCATTTACGGTGTTAGTTCATCAAATAGCTAATCTCCTACCCCCCTTCGACAGTAGGTGACCTAAGCAGGTGACCTCCTGTCGACAATACTTACCCCTTTTAAAAAGCAGACATCCTAGCCATTTAGAGCTAAACACAAGAACAGTTTGTTAGAAATGGGAGTCCCTAGCCAATAAAAACGTTTGTTCATAAATAATAGCACAGAGGAGAACTTATCAGGCTTAGGGAATCAATGTTGCATATTGCCTTCAGGTCTGACCTAGAGAATTCTCCCAAATAACGGTTTATTAATTGATGGAGTTGTACAGTGTATAAAGTGTATAGTGTATAAAGTGTATATATATGAAGGATTATTTTTAAATATTGGAAACATTTTAGCGACTTCTTCTCCTGCAATAGTATAAAATGTATATATATGAATGATTGTTTTTGACTTACTGAAACCTTTTCTGTAACCATTCTGGTGCAACAGGGGATGTATGTGTTGCTTTTCTTTTATGATTTTTATTAATCGAATAAAGGTTTTTTGACTGACTGACAACCAGACAAATCGCTCCACCAACTAAGATCGGCCATGCACCACCACCCACAGAATCGAGAAAGAGCTATCAATCTGTCAATCCTTTCCGTGTCCGGGCCAGGTGAGGTTTCCCGTGTTGAGTCAAATTAAGCCGCAGGCTTCACTCCTGGTGGTGCCCTTCCGTCAACTGCTTTAAGTTTCAGCTTTGCAACCATACTCCCCCCGGAACCCAAAGACTTTGGTTTCCCGGAAGCTGCTTGGCGGGTCATGGGAATAACGCCGCCGGATCGCTAGTCGGCATCGTTTATGGTCGGAACTACGACGGTATCTGATCGCCTTCGAACCTTCGACTTTCGTTCTTGATTAATGAAAACATTCTTGGCAAATGCTTTCGCTTTGGTTCGTCTTTCGCCGGTCCAAGAATTTCACCTCTAGCGGCACACTATGAATGCCCCCAGCCGTCCCTCTTAATCATGGCCCCAGTTCCGAAAATCAACAAAATAGAACCGGAGTCCTATTCCATTATTCCTAGCTGAAGTATTCAGGCAACCGGCCTGCTTTGAACACTCTAATTTTTTCAAAGTAAATGCTTCGGACCCCCAGGACACTCAGTCAAGAACATCAAGGGGGCGCCGAGAGGCAGGGGCTGGGACAGGCGGTAGCTCGCCTCGCCGCGGACTGCCAGCTCAATCCCAAGATCCAACTAAGAGCTTTTTAACTGCAGCAACTTTAATATACGCTATTGGAGCTGGAATTACCGCGGCTGCTGGCACCAGACTTGCCCTCCAAAGGATCCTCGTTAAAGGATTTAAAGTGTACTCATTCCAATTACAGGGCCTCCAAAGAGTCCTGTATTGTTATTTTTCGTCACTACCTCCTCGAGTCGGGAGTGGGTAATTTGCGCGCCTGCTGCCTTCCTTGGATGTGGTAGCAATTTCTCAGGCTCCCTCTCCGGAATCGAACCCTGATTCCCCGTCACCAGTGGTCACCATGGTAGGCACAGAAAGTACCATCGAAAGTTGATAGGGCAGACATCTGAATGTATCGTCGCCGTCACAGGGACGTGCGGTCGGCCCGCGGTTATCGAGAGTCACCAAAGCGGCCCGGCGAGCCCGGATTGGTCTTGGTCTGAAAAATGCACGCATCCCGGGAGGTCAGTGCTCGTCGGCATGTATTAGCTCTAGAATTACCACAGTTATCCAAGTAACAGATGGAGCGATCAAAGGAACCATAACTGATTTAATGAGCCATTCACAGTTTCACTGTACCGGCCGTGTGTACTTACACGTGCATGGCTTAATCTTTGAGACAAGCATATGCTACTGGCAGCATCAACCAGGTAGCCGCACCTGACAACGGGGTGGAAGCCGCGTGCCCATCTCCCCGACCGGCAACCTTCGCACAACCCTCCTTCTCTCGGAAGCCTGTCAGGGGAAGAAGCCCACCCGCCTGGGCGGGAGGGCTCACTGGAGGGGTGTAGAGAGGTGCACCGGTCACATGGGCACCAACAGGCCCAGCCGTCTCCCCGGGAGGGAGAGGTGGGCCGAGGCACAGCCTGAGCGAGACGCAGGGGTGCCGGAGCCTGGCAGCGGCGGCACCCCTTGGAATGGTCGCTCCGAGCTGCTGTGGAAACGTGCTGGGCAGAGAAGGGCGACGGCGTGGCACACAGGGCCCGCAGACCTGCCGGCCAGGCAGCATCCGAGGGCCTGGCACCACCTGGCCCCTTCCGCTCGGGTCAGACCACTGGGGACCACGAGCTGCCAGGGCCACTCAGCCTTCGCTCTGCTGGGTAGGGTGAACGACCTAACCGCCATGCGGCAGGCCCTCCCTCGAGTCGGACAGTCCATGCAGGGTGGAAGCTCTTTGTTTGAAACAACAGCCGAGGCTAGACAAGCAGTCCATCCCTAAACGGACCGAGAGTGCCCAATCGATCAGAGTACAGCCGGGGCATCCCCTGGCAGGCCACTCTGCACAGAGGGGGTACGCTGGCTTAGCATCCCCTGCATGCCTGCTGCCGGGGCACGCAGACTGGGAGAAAAAAGACCATCGGCAAGGTGCTGAGAGGCAGGAGCGTCCCTGGGCCCCTGGGGGCCCCGGCGGGCAGGCCCCAGGACTGCCTTCCCCCCTCTCAGCATGGCCGGACCTCACGGAGGTCTCCCTGAGCAAACTCGGAGAAAAATGACAATCGGCAAGGGGCTGAGAGGCAGGAGCATCCCATGGCCCCTGGGGGCCCCAGCAGGTGGGCCCCGGGACTGCCTTCCCCCTCTCAGCATGGCCAGACCTCACGGAGGTCTGCCAGAGCAAACTCGGAGAAAAATTACCATCGGCAAGGGGCTGAGAGGCAGGAGCGTCCCGGGCCCCTGGGGGCCCGGGCGGGCGGGCCCCGGGACTGCCTTCCCCCTCTCAGCATGGCCAGACCTCACGGAGGTCTGCCTGAGCAAACTCGGAGAAAAAGGACGATCGGCAAGGGGCTGAGAGGCAGGAGAATCCCCGCGCCAATCTGCCTGCCCCGAGCGTCCGTGGGAGGGCTCCCGCCTGCCCTTCCAGGGCTCCGGGGCCGCAGGGCTCTGAGGCTCCAGGGCTCCAGGGCTCCAGGGCTCCAGGGCTCCGGGGCTCCGGGGCTCCAGGGCTCCGGGGCTCCGGGGCTCCAGGGCTCCGGGGCTCTGGGGCTCCGGGGCTCCAGGGCTCCAGGGCTCTGGGGCTCCCGGGCTGCAGGGCTCCGGAGCTGCAGGGCTCCAGGACTCCCGGGCTCGGGGGCTGCAGGGCTCCGGGGTTGCAGGGCCCGGGACCCATGGAGCCCGTCCCGGGTACTTTGCCACGCCACGGGCCGGAAGAGGGAGCCCCGGACGCCTGGGAGGTGTTGCCCGGGAACACAGCCCATCTGGTCCCCGGTAGGGAACTGCCGGCCCGGGAGGGGTCCCAGAGCACCTTGTCCCTAGTAATCCGGAGGAAGGCTACCCTTCTTTCTGGGAACAAGTGCGCACCGCACGGCTCAGGGGACCCTAGGCGCGAACATGCCCGACCTCCTGGAGCCCTGGCTGGGATCCGGGAGGCGAATGGCAACTCATCGGGACTTCCAGGGAAACCCAGCCATCTGGTCGCCCCATTGGGAAGAATTGGGTGCGACCAGATGGCCGAGTGGAAAAGTGTGACCAGATGGCCGGGGCCGACATGATGCCAATCTGCCTGCCCCGAGCCTCCGCGGGAGGGCTCCCGCCTGCCCTTCTAGGGCTCTGGGGCCGCAGGGCTCTGAGGCTCCAGGGCTCGGAGGCTCCAGGGCTCCGGGGTTCCCGGGCTGCAGGGCTCCAGGGCTCCAGGGCTCCGGGGCTACAGGGCTCCAGGGCTCCGGGGCTCCGGTGCTCCGGGGCTCCAGGGCTCCGGGACTCCCGGGCTGCAGCGTTCCGGGGCTGCAGGGCTCCAGGACTCCAGGGCTCAGGGGCTGCAGGGCTCGGGGGTTGCAGGGCCCGGGACCCATGTAGCCCGTCCCGGGTACTTTGCCACGCCGCGGGCCGGAGGAGGGGGCCCCGGATGCCTGGGAGGTGTTGCCCGGGAACACAGCCCATCTGGTCCCCTGCAGGGAACCGCCCGCCTGGGAGGGTGTCCGGGCATACCCATGCCCCTAGTAATCCGGAGGAAAATTACTCCCTTTCTTGTAATCCTTGCACTCAAGGTGACAGAGGGGACCCAGGGCGCAAACGAGCCCGACCTCCTGGAGCCCTGCCTAGGATCAGGGAGGCAAATGGCACCTCATCGGGACTTCCAGGGAAGCCCGGCCATCTGGTCGCCCCATAGGAAAGCATTGGGCGCGACCAGATGGCCGAGGCGAGAGGGGCGACCAGATGGCCGGGACCGAAATGACGCCAATCTGCCTGCCCCGAGCCTCCGCGGGAGGGCTCCAGCCTGCCCTTGCAGGGCTCCGGGGCTGCGGGGCTCCGGGGCTGCAGGGCTGCAGGGCTCCGGGGGCTGCAGGGCTCCGGGGACTGCAGGGCTCTGGGGGCTGCAGGGCTCCGGGGACTGCAGGGCTCTGGGGGCTGCAGGGCTCTGGGGCTGCAGGGCTCCGGGGACTGCAGGGCTCTGGGGACTGCAGGGCTCCGGGGGCTGCAGGGCTCTGGGGCTGCAGGGCTCAGGGGCTCCAGGGCTCGGGAGCTGCAGGGCCCCGGGGGCTGCAGGGCTCCGGGGCTGCAGGGCTCCAGGGCTCCAGGGCTCCAGGGCTCGGGGACTGCAGGGCTCTGGGGCTGCAGCGCTCCGGGGCTGCAGGGCTCAGGGGCTGCAAGGCACCCGGGCTCCAACCAGGCCGGGGAGATCAGGGAGTCTGCCCAGGCACGAGGGACCCCTGTCCCGGGCACACGGACCCTCAGGACGCGCCGCCGTTTTCCATGATTTTTTTCCCAAAATTCTGCGTAGTGTGCGTAGAGGCACTACGCAAACTACGCCCAGCCCTATTCAATATTCCCTTCCACTGGGAATAGTTAAATGTTCCCTCACATCTAATGTCCTATTCCAATTTCCTGTGGCATTCCCAACCTCAATTTGGTTTAGCAGCAATAACAGGTCATCTGACAGGCACATGTGTGGGTTCACTTAGGCAAACACCAATTTAGGCTACCCAAAGGTCAATTCATTACCAGCTTAACAAGTCATTCTGCATCATGCTACAATGGTGCCGGACACCACACTGCAGATCTGGTTTGTGATTTACTCACACCTTTGCCAAATGACCTGGAATTGGGTGACATCTTATGATGTATAGTCGGTGCCTGTTGTGCTTCTGATCACTCTGTTTCTTCTGAGTGCTCCATACACTGGGAATGCAGCTGAGTTCCTCCTCCCGGACAGTGCCTCCTCCTGCAGGGTCAGGCACTCCCTTTTACTCCATGAGCAGTCAGGCAGGCTTCTGGGTGCTAGAATGAGCAACAACTTTGACACCAAGTGGAACAGACTTCAGGTGATGTCTCCTCACATCTGGGAGACTGGCTGTCATGCAGCCACCAGCTCTTGTCTCACAGCAGTACTTTATCGACTACTCTCTTGCTTGTTCAGTAAAACAAATTGGAACTTGAATAAAGTGGGGTGTTTTTTTCCATCTTTATTCTCATTTTCTAGATCGGGGATGTTTATTGAGTATCAAAGGTCTAGGAACTGGTTTGTGATGATTCCTTTTCACATTTCATATTCTGGCTATAGTGCAGACACAGCCTTTCAGCAAGGAGATGGCTCTTACCACAGGTAGTGATGACGCTGAGTCCAAGCAAGAGCATAGAAAACATGTTGTGAAGACTTTGAACATAGTTGTCTTCAGCCTTCCTAAAGTAACAATCGGGGACAGACAAAGGGTCTGTTCCCAACTTGACCTCGGAGTTTATCATTTTCATCTGATGTACACTTATATGTTAACAGTTGGAGAATTAATTGTGCAAACAATACTTGTGTCAATTTAACCCGTTCCATGTGTCGGACGGCCCCCGGCCGTCTGACATCACACGGGGCGTATGTGGAGGACGGCCAGGGGCCGTCCGAACCCCGCCCACTCATTAATTCTCCAGCACTGTGGTGGAATTCGCGCCACGGTCAAGGTGTTAAACTGAGGTCTGGCAAGCAAGGGCAATTACAGTCAGGCATACCCTAATAGTAGTTGCTCGTGCTAACGCAGAACTAGGCACAATATGAACATTGCTTCTCCTATAAATTAGAACATGTTTATCCATTGATTCTAAGGTCTGTGGGGTGATTCCTTGTCGGTTTATAGCCACTGTGAGTCTTGGTCCACGATAGGAAGAATACCCACCTGAGCCCAGAATTACTGGGTGAAAAATTAAAGGTTTTCCTTGATTACAGAGACCATCGTGCTCATATTTTATCACCTGCTATGAAGTGGTGGCAGATGTGAGTGGGTGGGTCACTGTGCTGGCGAATGGGGTGAGTGTTGGGGCAGACCTCTTTCTTGGTATGATGGCGGCAGGGGCATGTGATGCTCAACCAGCTCTTTGAGGGGGTTTAGTGGGGGTCCAGCCTTAAGGTCTACTCACTCCCTCAGACCCAGAGTCATGGTGGTTTACACAGTGCAGTTTGGCACTTAGTACAATTGGGTCCAATGTTCCGGCATCCGTGAATCCCAGGAGCTGGAAATCCATGCCACTCATAATCAAGATCCATTGGATACCACTACAAGTTACCCTAACTGATAAATTCAGTTTGAGACCCTCTTAGCTTTACTTCATGGGTCTCAATGTCATTGTTAGTGAGATACCTAATGACTGAATTTGTCTGACAGCTTATCTTTGTGCAAGAGAATAAAACAGATATGAAAAGGTTGATGGGCTGTTTATTTTGTGCCATTGCTGTCACATCCTGTTTAATACAACTAAATGATGGGGGATTCTTGATGTTAAAATGAGTTTTCTTGGGAATATATTATTCAATTAATTCTTTGTAACAGGTATTGTGCCCTGTTGTATAATTCAAATTACTGCTCACTGGTACCCCCATGGAGCCATTAACATTCTCCTGGCTGTCTCTTTGAAATTACCACAGCTAGTGATATCAACATATATATTTATGCACAAACAGATGGCTAATATTCAGATGCACTGTCTGGCAATCGTTGACATTCTGTAACGATGCTCACAATCTTTCTATGTAAAGTATATTTACACTGCTGCATTGATTGAACTCCGTTATTGGGCAGTCTAATTTTCTAGCAAAACTTTCAAAATATTTTTTACACTGATAGCTCAGAAAGTGGGACCCATGTTTGCCACAATAAACATTCTCTTTCGATTTTCATAACTTCAGTGAATGGTATCTTTATTTTAATACACTTGAATACCACACTATGGGCCAGATGTAGGTGGCCCAATACCGGTCGGTAAAGGCCGAAATTACCGAAATTCGGCCGTTACTGACCGGTATTGGCCATTTGGGATGTAGGGGACCCAAAAACATCCGATTCGGTAAATTTACAGAATCAGTAAATTTACCGAATTGGTGACGTTTCCGAATCGAAAATTTTACCAATTCGGTAAATATTCCGAATCGGTAAAGTTTCCGAATCGGAAACTTTACAGAATCGGTAAATTCACCGAATTGGTAAATTTACCGAATCGGAAACTTTACCGAATCGGTAAATTTACTGATTCGGAAATTAAGAAATGGAAAAATTGAATTCGGAGATGTAGGTCACCTCTTAAATACCGAATTAGCTTGAAATTCTGTATTTAAGAGTCGGTATTTACCATGGATTGAAATCAGGTGATAACCAGGTGCAGGCTATAAAAAAGGCCCCAAAATGCAACATTTTCACCAGAATGGCGGCATTCTATGTCATTGCGAGGCGGCTACGGCTACAGGCAGAAGGAGAGAGGGTTTGGAGGAGGGAGGAGCAGGTGTACAGGCAGAGGATCACACTATTCCAGCTAACTGAGCCAGAGATCCTACAAAGGTACAGGCTAGACCCCCAAACTATCCTGGACCTTATCAGGGACCTCCACCCACTGTTGGACCATCCTACCCCAAGGGCGCACTCCATCCCACCCCATGTGCAGGTGCTGTGCAGCCTACACCTGCTTGCATCTGGGAGTTACCAGAGTGTGGTTGCTGCGGTAGGTGGGGTGTCCCAGAGCTGTTTGTCCCGTTTCTTTAACAAATTCCTAGACGCCATGTTGTAGAGAATGCATTACTACATCAGCTTCCCTGCAACGCATGCAGAACCGTTCAGGACAAAGACAGACTTTTATCAGATGGCGCACTTCCCAAACATCATTGGCTGTATTGATGGTACCCACATACCAATATGCCCACCTGCTGCCACAGAGTACATTTATCGGAACAGGAAGTCCACCCACACCATAAATGTACAGGTGTTCTGTGATTCCAAGTACATGATCAAGACATAGTAGCCAAATTCCCCGGGAGTACCCACGACTCTTACATCTTCCAAAACAGTGGAATCTACACACGCCTGACAGCGGGTGAATTCGGCGAAGGATACTTGCTAGGTAAAACACTGTGTGAAACTCCCTTGATACGTATTGCAGA
Organism: Lissotriton helveticus; assembly: GCF_964261635.1. Classification (NCBI taxonomy): domain Eukaryota; kingdom Metazoa; phylum Chordata; class Amphibia; order Caudata; family Salamandridae; genus Lissotriton; species Lissotriton helveticus. The sequence goes on from NC_136069.1 coordinate 755,537,189, forward strand.
TGGATGTGTGTGTGTGCATGTGAGTAATGTTTTTACTTCTTCCAAATAGGGGACAGTGCATTTGCCCTCCGGTCCTTCATCCTCACACCCTACCTCCACCCTTCAACAGCCAGCCAGAGGAGATACAACAGGGCACACAAATCAACCCGAAACATTGGTATGTGGAAGAGCAGGTTTCGCTGCCTACATAAGAGTGGAGGGGCCCGCCAGTACACACAAACCACCTGCTGCAATATGATTGCAGCCTGTGCAATGCTGCACAACCTTGCTGTTAAGAAGGGCACCGAAGTGGCTCCTGAGGTCGTAGAATCTCTTTTTCAGGTCCTCTGTGTCTCTGGTTGTCACTCCCACTGCATTTACTTTGTCAACTATGTCCAGCCAGAGTTTCCTTTTGGAAGATTCTGCCACAGTGAGGGACTGCCTGCCAAACAATTTTTGGTGCACCTTAACCACCTCCTCAACAAGGACCTGCAGCTCCATGCTGCTGAATTTCATTTTCCTCCTCCTCCCTGTCTGCTCTTTGTCTTTGCTGCTTGCCATTTTGCAGTTTTAAAAGTGCACAAAACCCTTTCTGCTGCTCAGGGACTCAGCTCAGCTCCAACTGCCTCTCCAGAAGCTTCTAATTAGTTGCAGCTGCCTGTGTAGCCACTTCCTGGTAGGGAGGGGGAGGGTGGTAGCACCTGATTGGCTGCCTACTTAAGTTTCACTTTTGTTTGCTTTCCGATTCGGTATTTACCGAATCGGTATTTCCAATTCATTCCCATGGGCCAAAAGGCCCATAGGAATGAATGGGGTATACCGAATCGGTAAATACAGATTCGGTGAATACCGATTGTCCGATTCCGATTTTTACCGAATCGGTATTATTTACCGATTTTTTATCTACATCCTATTTACCGATTCTAAAATACCGATTCGGTAAAATACGGTATTTTAGAATCGGTAAATTGGGATTACCTACATCTGGCCCTATAACCGCTTCTTTTGCAAAGGTGTTTTGGGTTTTAAATACTAAGAAATCCAGCATAACTCTGAAACATATTTCAACTGAATATTTTATAATTTTATTCACTTACAAATAATATGTTTATTGTTTGATTATTTAAAATCTTTACAATTAAAAGCAATGATAGTGCACCATTAATAAAGATCATTTAAAGTTTCAATAAAACCATGTGATTTAAATAATCAGCCATTTGTTCCTTTTTTATTTTATTTTTATACATCAATGAGAAGACAGGGTGATGAAATGTCTTGGTCAAGGTACATTTTACAATGACGAGGTGGACGGCTGAAGGGTGCTTTGTTGGTACTGTCCAGGGAGATGTCTATTTCCTCAATCACAAAGCGGTTGTCCAAGGAAGGTATCCATTTCCTCAAACATAAAGCGATGTTTTTCTGCCTTTATGAATGTCTTTTCCACACCATGAAAGAATTTAACTATTCTGGCAATGGAACTCGTGTCTGATGATTTGAAGCAGGTCAAGATTGTGCAATTTTATTCACTTGCAAGTCGTTGTGCTGGTCCAGAATGACATCACTAGCTCTTTCATCTTCCAGCTCACTTCTACTTTGATCCCGGAGAAACTGATTTCTGTGCTTCCTTTAAGCAAATAAAAAAAGCGTACATTACCCAAATAGCTGCTGCCACTTACATTGACATCCATACAGCAAATCTATACTGTGGTGGGGTCAATAATGTTTTATTTTGTAATTGAATATTTGTTTATTCCTTCACAGTCTTATTTAGTCAGATTGCCCGACAGGTAGTAGGCCAGTGTTGTAGGTGGGATAGACAGAATTGTTTTGCAATTGTAAGCCTGTTTACCCACCAGACTATCAATCTTTTTTTTCTTGACACATCATAGGGACTGCAGAAGAACTCGCAGGAAAAATGTAGACCATTTAGGGCCTGATGTTACAATGGTAAATGTATACTTTTGTACATGTTTACGCTTTTTCCGTGTTCGCAAACTGCGATTTAATAGTAACTTTACAACTGCAGGGACGCTGCAGTTGGGCGCACATAAAACAGACATTTTCAATTTGTTAAAGTTTTTTTGAAGCCCTTGCCACTGGCATGATTTCTGCAGGGAATGGAGGTGACTTTTTGCAGCAACGCATGGTAAGCAGCCACAAATTTGGGGTCAGTGCAGAGCTGAGCCCCCAGCAGTGAATACAAAATAAAACATGGACAGACAAGCAACCTTTTTTATTCATCTTTTATTATTGCTTTTCACTTTTTTATGTTTTTTATGATTGTAGTGCTCTCACCCGGAGAGGCCAAAAGCATATCACTTCCCTCACCACGCTCATGTTCAGGTGCAGTTAGGAACAATGTCATGGCAGTGTGAATAAATGTGGCCCAATAACACAAGTTATTCAGAACAACAGTACTAATAAACATGCACTTACATATTTATTACCCAAGTGCACATTAAAAATTCGAGTTTACCAAACTACAGAAAAATTGACATGAGAAAAACTATTTTTTACTCCCTCACAAATGACATGTACCATTTTTTTCACATACGGAAACAACTCTTCTAATAGAAAAAGGTCTCATCAAAGTAATTCTACCAATCTGCCCAAATTGAACCCTTCCATCCTGGCTTTGGTTAATCACTTCTGGTCAAAACTAGCTTACAAAAAATACCATAGTAGGACCCTTATATGTAGGTAAGCAGAGGATAATATGCTTTTAATTACCATTGCCAAGGGATAAGAGGGTCATCGCAACTGACTAGAGGCACACTTCCCAACAGGCTCAGAAATCACAGAAATAAAGGCAATAAATGCTACAAAATTAGACAGGTCAAGCAAGTTTGGCAGGTTTGAAAACAAATTAAATAGTGTCACAGACCTACTCACCAACGGTCCATGTTCTATATACTGAGGACCCCCCCGACCCCTATGCAGGGTTCTGTTGACATCTGAATGCCCACCACTTTTCACTTCATGGTGTCCCTAGACAACCAGTATCCCACAGCCACCATCACTGTCTCCTCCACACATGTCTGAAGCAAAGGCTCGGCTTGATGAACAGGCATGCCATCAGTCTGGGTCATCTGCTGACAGCAGATCACCTTTAGTAGCGCATACTGTGAAACACCATGATATATACGACATATACAAAAGTACAACAAAATATTTTATTATATTCTCAATAGAATATCAAATTTCATCATACATTGAATTATTTAATCCATTGTTAATACTTTCATGTGATCAAATCAATTTCATTACATGGAAAATTGTTCATTGAAGAATGAACTCCCTAACTCAACATATTCACACACACACACACATACACGCATACACACACACACAGTTATCACATCTTATAAAATAAATGATTGGTGGGAAATGAGATTTATCTTCTTAACAGTGTCCATTACTGTTTTCCTGGTTATATTTTAAATTTTTGTTCTAAATCCAATAAACATAAAATCAATGTAGGCTCTATTGCAAACATGAAAACCTTCTTCAGGACCAACATACAGATTGTGTCCTTAACTATAGAGGGGTTCAGATCTTTTCAGTCCTAAAACACAATAAAACCAAAGTATTACAATATGTCTATTTTATTCAGCTTGATTGTAATGAGGTACATATTTTAAAAAAAATGTAAAAAACTCAAAGCACAGATTAGTGTGAAAATCCCTCTAAAAGCATCCCCAAGGTACTCCATGTGCTCCATATACCGGAAAGAAACAAAACAGCACGCCCTCAGTCCAATATAATAAAGAAAGTACCACTGAAGGAAGTGACTCTTAGGGGCCACCCGGGTTACTTACAACCATCTGCTATGCCTTCCCAAGAATGAAGAGTCAGTCAGACAGTAGAGAATACAAACATGTTTTATTAGCAATACTCTGCAGAGGAGTCCAATCTGACCTGCACCCTAAGATGTCTGCAATGGGACTAGTCCCCCCAACAGCCCACAACACATAACCATTCCTCCCAGAAGCCTCCATCCACTCCCACAGTGGAAAGATACCAGCCTGGGCTGAAAATGAACAAAGGAGGCACAGAATGATGGGCTACCACCTGCCAGATGGCTACACGCTATTTGCAACTAAAGGTTAGCGCGCTGAGTCTCAGCGTCTCCTAACATGGCAGCAAAGTTACACACAAGGATAGGAATGCAAGGGCAGAATGGCCTATTCAATAGTAAGTCAGAATCCAACCTTGAGCGCGTAAGGAAATAATAGCTGAATACAGTATTCTGCTGAGGCAAGCAATACGAATAATGAGGCCTAGTTCAGACAAAGCCTAATGGAATTGCAAAATACAAAATGGAGTCACACTTGCTAACTGAAGCTTGCGCATTATGAGGATAACTCAGTGGGTTACATAACATGAATGCAAATGGGACGTCTTTTAGCGGCACACTGCTAACCTACTATGGCACGGAATAAGTATATAATAAGAATGGGGTTTTTCAAACCTAACAGACCCTCCTTTTAACATGGGTGGCTAAATGTTTTATTGGCGCTATCTGGTAGGGTCATTACAATTCTAATCACAAGGGGAAATTTCTATTCTCATGATCAATATCTTAATACTCAGAAGTGTTCAAATGCTCGCTATTAAGCAGGGAAACTATAAGAGACATGTTGACCTAAAAAGTGTCTGCATAAATGCTCATCAACCCATCGATCTCTTTCTGAATCATGATCTTAGCATTTGTATCGCATGGATATCCTTTTTCTTGGGAGTCGGTGTACTTACTATTGAGAGCCTGAAGGGATTAGAAGTGTCTGGAGAATCGTAGCTTTGCCTGCCTGCCCTGTCAGCAAATTCATCGGCAATATCTTTACAGCTTGCCGCTCCCGCTGCGCGGGAGCCGCTGCGTGCTGCAGATCTCTCACCTGCCAGAGAAGAAATTTTCGGACTAGCTGCCGTGGCGTGGAGAGGCTGCAGGGGTGTTGCGCGGCAGGGACTCACTGTTCCAGGAGTCCCTGCGAGACCTGACGTCATCTGGTCAGCGCCCCCTGCCTGCCACGCCCGCGGCCGGCAGATTACTGATAAGGCGCCTGCTCCTTCAATTCGAAGATAACCCTATTGAGAGCCTGAAGGGATTAGAAGTGTCTGGAGAATCGTAGCTTTGCCTGCCTGCCCTGTCAGCAAATTCATCGGCAATATCTTTACAGCTTGCCGCTCCCGCTGCGCGGGAGCCGATGCGTGCTGCAGATCTCTCACCTGCCAGAGAAGAAATTTTCGGACTAGCTGCCGTGGCGTGGAGAGGCTGCAGGGGTGTTGCGCGGCAGGGACTCACTGTTCCAGGAGTCCCCGCGAGACCTGACGTCATCTGGTCAGCGCCCCCTGCCTGCCCCGACCGCGGCCGGCTGATTACTGATAAGGCGCCTGCTCCTTCAATTCGAAGATAACCCTATTGAGAGCCTGAAGGGATTAGAAGTGTCTGGAGAATCGTAGCTTTCCCTGCCTGCCCTGTCAGCAAATTAATCGGCAATATCTTTACAGCTTGCCGCTCCCGCTGCGCGGGAGCCGCTGCGTGCTGCAGATCTCTCACCTGCCAGAGAAGAAATTTTCGGACTAGCTGCCGTGGCGTGGAGAGGTTGCAGGGGTGTTGCGTGGCAGGGACTCACTGTTCCAGGAGTCCCTGCGAGACCTGACGTCATCTGGTCAGCGCCCCCTGCCTGCCCCGCCCGCGGCCGGCTGATTACTGATAAGGCGCCTGCTCCTTCAATTCGAAGATAACCCTATTGAGAGCCTGAAGGGATTAGAAGTGTCTGGAGAATCGTAGCTTTGCCTGCCTGCCCTGTCAGCAAATTCATCGGCAATATCTTTACAGCTTGCCGCTCCCGCTGCGCGGGAGCCGCTGCGTGCTGCAGATCTCTCACCTGCCAGAGAGGAAATTTTCGGACTAGCTGCCGTGGCGTGGAGAGGCTGCAGGGGTGTTGCGCGGCAGGGACTCACTGTTCCAGGAGTCCCTGCGAGACCTGACGTCATCTGGTCAGCGCCCCCTGCCTGCCCCGCCCGCGGCCGAACTTCCGTGTATAAAAATAGTAACAGTTTCGTCTCGCGGGACGCCGGGCGAAGCCCGGGCAAAGGGCGGGCCGTCTGTGGCCGTCCGGGGACGTACAAGGACGGGACGGGCCACCCTATTAACATCTGCGTCCAAAATTCACACCTAAACTGTAGTCTTGTGACAAGGACCCCTAACCAAAAAGAAACGCGGTAAGTGCACAACAACGCAATCGTCAGTAAGGTGACGGGTGATAGAGAATCGTGCTGAATCTCTAATAGCAACAATAAAGCGATACCTTGGGGAAACCAGCATCACTAACATCACTAGGTCTCCGACAGGAAAGTGAAATGGGATTTAAAAAATTACGTTCTCGCACTATATTCATGAAGCGAATGGGCACCGAGGAAGCTGTCAGGAAATCCTCAGATAAAGCAATAACACATGGCCGGATAACTCGGACCCCGGCAATTAGCAACTACTTTTCTGCTTTAACATCTAAAAGGGAACTAGATACGAATATCCCGGAAATAGAAAATAACCTTAATCCACACACAAGTATAGGGGAACAAATGTGCTCATCATTGATACCTCACCTAATTCAGAATTTAAGTGATTTGGTTCCTGATAACAAGTCCAACTATTCTTTACATGACCTACAATCCTTGGACCACGAGGCGACTCTCTTAAAATCCTCAACTCCTATAAAAGGTTTTGGGAGTCTACACAAAACTGAGGACCTAAGTACAAATAATTTGAAGCCAAAAGAAAACAATTCTGACTTAAAGTTATCTAATGGTTTTTCGGAAAAATCATTAGAACAAGTTCTTGAATTTGATTCTTCTTTGGATCCATTCATACTCAAAAATAACAATTTTGCTAACACCGCAACACCAATGTCAAAGGCTCTATTTTCTCTACAAGAAATACTGGAATCGGTTCTCTCCTTTTTAGGAAATATTCTAGAAAATTCTGACCAAACTTTAGATGTCCAAATTGGTATACTAAAGTTTCTAGTAGAAGAAAAAAGGAAAAAAGAGTCCTCCGAAGCAGCAGAAAATCAACTAACTGCTAACACTAAACAAGTGCAAAAGAATATATCTACCAATAACGTACAAAAGCAAATAAAACGTGATTCTAGTACTCAGACATCAGAAACAGTACAAACAGAAACACAAAAAAGGGAAAAGTTGGAAACTCAAAATGAATCTACACTATACTCCTTAAAAAAATTATTTCGAGAAAAACCTCTAAAAAATGTAAAACAATATCCAATTTTTTCAAAACCGACTAAAACTGATATGCACAAAAACGATTCCGTCCAAGACGATCAGGATAATAGTACTAAAAACTTATCTGAAACTGTAAAAGGAGAAATAACTAATAAAAATATGGAAACTGAGCAAGAATGAAGGAAAAAAAGGAGGAAAAAACCATTAAGAAGGATTCACAAAAAGAAAACCCGCAAGCTTAAATTTCAAAAATCTATCACACCTCAAAAACATCGAGAGGAACAAGAAGATGAAATTATAAAGCTTCACACTACAAAAAAAGTGGAAACCACTGACAGAAACATTGTAGAGAAAATACAACCACTGAACCCAAGAGCAGAGGAATACCTTCCACCCAGGATACTTATAAAGACAGGACACAGAAATATAGGGGTCGGAGAAGGCGATAACAAGTATTCTCAATGTAGCGAAAAGACACAGTCCAAACTATTACAATTCGAAGAACTTTTTCCAACTGATAATGTTCCACTCAATAGAGGTAGGATAGTCAATCTTCTGCAACATATATGGCCTCTACAATCATTGACCAGTAACGAAATAGATTTAGTTACTTTCCCCAAAAAAGACAATATTAAAATAGCGATGGTAACATTCTGGTCATCAGTTCTTCCTGGGATCATTCTGAACGAAAAAGAGACACTTCATAAATGCGGATATGATGTAATTGAAAAATCTGAACCCAAGGAAAATAAAACCTATAAAATGTTTAAAGATCATACGCGATTAATTCCTAGTACGCAATCCAAAAATTCTCTTACAATTTCTTCTGCATCACAAGATCCAGGATCAAGTAATTCAGGATCTACATACCCAGGGGAGGATACTTTGAAAATTCAAGTGAACAATGGGGAAAGGGCCGTTTGGTACCAAGATTCAAAAGAGAAGGAAGTCACTGATAGTGTAAAATCCTGGTCTTGGGTCTCGGAGACACTGAATAGCAATAAAACCTTCACTTGCCTGCAACACCCTGTTTAACAATGGATTAAAGATAACATCGTGGAATATGGCTGGGAAAACTAAAAATAAAATGATTGAAGCCATGAATAACCAGCCTGACATCCTGATTCTGCAAGAAACTTGGGCAACTGAATCCTTCTCCCAGAAAGGCTACTATGTTTATGACATACCAGCAAAAGCAACTAACCGGGGCCATGCTAAAGGTGGTTTGGCTATTCTACTAAGGGAAGAATATTTGTGGGCCCAGGAGATTGTTGAGACCAACCTCGATAACTTACAGTGCATTAAGATTTCCTTAAAAACACATGATACTGCCTCACAAAATGCAATTCTGCTTTTCAACATATATGACCCTCCTGGTAAAAAGCAAGATACCCTATTTGTAGATATCATGGAAACCATTACGCAGATAATAGAAGACCAACTTTATCTGTCTTATATAATTATGGGCGACCTTAACGGAAACATTTCCAACCTCGAAATAAGTAAGTGGGAAAGTATATATAAAGAAGAAACACTGGAAATTTCAACTCCACAGTTCCCTAAAGGTATTCATTCAGATAAAAGAGGTAAACTGTTACTATCAGCACTGCCTAATTTAAATGGGGTAATCTTGAATGGTAATGTCGAAGGAGATATTCCGGCATCGTACACTAGAAGGGGAAACGGGACCTTTTCTATTATAGATTACATCATCTGTGGTATGGATTTAATGGAAACAGTTACGTTTTTGCACTCTAATTTTACAGTAGATAGTGATCATGCACTGATGCATTTAACCACCTGCTGGTTGGCTAACCCTACAGCTGCAAGTCAGATCACCCTTTATAGAAATACAATCTTGGTAAAAAGTGAACAGAGACGCATCTTCTGGAACTCATCAACTATGGACAATATATCTGCACTGATCAAATATACTCAATTTCTAAAGAAAAAATATTCAGATGATCCAATAGCAAACTTTGAGTACATAATCAAGGAACTTAAAGACGTACTATTAAACAAATTACAACAGGGTACAATAGGAAATAAAAAGAAGAAAAATAAAAATAACAATAATACCCGGAATTCAATAACTAAGAAAAAGCTCAATAAACTGATACGTGCTCAATATGTGTACTTTTCTCCTTCAAAAAAGAAAGAAATTAATAAATTAAAAAATCAATTGAGAAGAGAGAAACTAAGCTATAAAAAAATATTACAAGATCGCAATTGGGTTGACATCCAAATAGCCGCAAGAAAATATAACCAGCGCAAATATTGGTCCCTAATGGCTAAAATAACCGGAACAAAAAAGAAACTACAAGCCATTCCGGTTCCACCGAAAGATTGGGAAACTTATCTGACTGATCTTTATAAAGCAAATCTGAGTATATTAGATGAAAAAAGCGCTGATAACATCATGGAAAAGCATAATTCATCAATCTCTAAAACCACGGCAATATCTGTAGAAACATATATTCGAAAAGCAAGAAACACTGGTGCCTCAGGCCCAGACCAAACATCCATCAAGGTCTTGCATGCAGACCCCAAGGAATGGGGCCAGATGTTATCACCACTCTTTAATCACATCTTCAACACTGGACAAGTACCAAAATCATGGCAGGGGAGTATCATCATCCCCATACATAAAAAGGGGAGTAAAATCATAGCAGGATTTTACCGTCAAATAGCACTGATGGATGCCACCGGAAAAATTTTCGCCGCAGAGGTATTAGAACGATTGAAAGATTGGGCCTTCTCGTTGAGTCTAATACCTATGTTTCAAGCTGGCTTTAGACCGAAACATTCAGTTACTGACAATATTGCAATCATCCAGGTTATCCTAGATAAATACGTAACTCGGAAAACTCAGGCTGTATATGCAGCATTCATAGACTATTCTACCGCATTTGACCGTGTCGACCGACCAACACTATGGAATAAATTAAGGAGTTTTGGTATACCAGAACAATTGCTACAGGTCATAGTAAGCCTCCATACCAATACCTGGTGTCAAGTACAAATGGGAGGCGAAAAAGGTTTAACGAAAATAATAAAAACAGCTAACGGTCTTAAACAAGGGTGTCTTTTAGCCCCGATACTATTTTCCCTATATCTCAGTGACTTACCATATCAGCTACAACAGGGCTCAAGTTTGCCTCCTAAAATCGATAAACAAAGTATTCATGCGTTGCTTTACGCTGATGATATAGTGATGTTAGATCTCACTCCTTTCGGACTGCAAAAATCATTAGACATCCTGCATAAATATTCAAAAGAAATTTTTTTAATCCCAAATATAAAGAAAACAAAAGTTGTAGCCTTTTCTGGGAGGAAACAAAGTGCTAAATACAACTGGAGGCTTGGCGGAGAAAAGATAGACGAAGTTGACGAATATATATACCTTGGCAGGATTCTCTCAAAGAATTTAAAAAATACAAAACATATAAATAACTTAATAAAGAAATCCGATCTACATGCTGGAGCACTTTCTAGACTCTATAGTGCTACTGGTAACAGGCATTTCTCCTCACTGTTAAAAATATACAGAGTGAAGATCCCTCCTGTCTTATCCTATGCGACGGAATATATCCCTATAAAGCAGTGGGATTACATGGATCGTAAAGAAGGAAAAATCCTAAAAAGAATTATGAAGGTCTCAGACTCCATACCAGTTCAAGCCTTAAGATTAGAATTTTCCATTACAAGTTCTTATGCTACGGCCGTGGCTAACGTTATTAGGTGGGCTTACAACCTCCTCCATGCAAAAGAGGGAACATTAAGATTGCTGCTGAAAAACGAAACTTTCGATTTAGATGCCGCAAAGCAAACTTTTCTAGGGAACAAGACTGTTGTATTTCGAATGGCCAAAATTTGTCCGGACATTTTGCTCTCCTGGTCTGTATCACAATTGAAACTTTTTCTAAAATGTTTTACCCCAAAATTGAGCTATGAACTTGATCACGCACATTGTAATAAACTATCTACCTACAAACCTTTCATAGAATTACTGGAGTACAAACATATCCAGCCATACATTGGGTTTTCCCTTACGCATAGCGCAAGGAGGGCGATCACAATGTTACGACTAGGCATATTACCTGTGCAATCATTTAAATCAAGATGGTGACCCGGAGGATCCTCACTATGTTTTCTTTGCCAAGGGGGTAACCAGACCATCGAGCATTTACTATTTGTATTTCCTAGTTCTAACGTAAGTATAGCACGTGCAAGATATCTTGATCCTATATATCGCACCTGCAAAATTACAACGGTAAAAGAACTATTAACAGTGTGTAAACAGCCACCAAATGAACTTGTATGTTATAATTTTTATAAATTTTAAAAATCTCTGTTATTTTTATACTGATCAGTGATGTAAATTTTCTTTTTTTGATTGTTTTAATGTTATATTTGTGGTCCTCTGTTGAGTACCAATACAAATAAAAATCTTTTTGACAGTTTTGACAGTGTACTTACACAGCAGGCACAACAAGCTGGGAACTGTGCATACATAGGCATATTCTTTGCCTTAGCAACCCCTTTTGACTAAGGGAAGAAACCTACTTTCATGTTGGAGCTGATGGATTGTATGATACATAGACGGGGCAACACACATTGGGGAAAAAGGAAAAGGAGGAAACATCTGTCAGACCATTCCCTCATAGGTAAAACATAATTGTGAAGGTAAACATTATAAAGTAAGTTCCAAGGCAAACTTGTTATCAAGCAAGATATAAATCAGCGGGGCTGCAAAGAGGTGTTCTTCTTCAATGATGGAACGACCAAAAGGGTACATAGAAATTGGGAGAGAAATGCAATGCAATAGATTTGATGACCAAGTAACAGGGGTATGGCTAAAACTCTTCATTCCAGTATCTTTCAGAGAGCCATCACTAGCAGGCTCCTATTGTTCATCCGGCGTTGGTGCTGTTGAGCACCGGCGGTGGAGGTACTCGTCTAGCTCTTTCTGGAAAAATCTTCTTCGCTCAGGATAGGGCACCATCCCTCCTTGGAGGATGCCTCAACTAATCCTGTCCAGTGTCCAGGCCAGTGCACCAATATCGTCTTCCCTACTCTATCGCTTGCACCTTGGACAGGGGGCCCGCACCCTATTCTTCATCCATGAAGTCCATTCCTACTAATACAACTTTCCCTCTGGTGCACTGTCCTTCCATTGGGGGCAAATGTGACTCTTACTCTGAGCACAGGGGGTCAAGGAAAAATGGGGTCAGATTCAAGAGGACCAGGGGGCAGAGACTCAAACACAGGCAAGCCCACAAGCTGAGCTCAATGGGCTAGGACTCAAGCACAGGTGGACCAACAGACTTGGGCTCCTGGATAGCCCCTCCCACTGTTTTGTTTTACGGTGGTACTGCCTCGTCCAGCACTTCTTTGCTCTGCCGCTCTGCATCAATCATATTCATGGATGTTCCATAACAAGCAGTCAGGCTGTGCAGCATGTCTTGGCCCCCTCTGATGACTGCAGGGTGTCCCGGACCTATTAGTGGGTAGAATGCAGAGTTTTAATTAACTGGCAAGGATAAGATGTTACACAGTTAATTGTTTTCTCTCCTAATGCCAAGTAGTGGGGTAAGCCTTAATTCACTTACTAAGCTCTGAAAGAACAATCCGGACATACTTTCATTCTGCTGTCACCTCTAGAATTATTTTTCCAAGCGAGCAAACATAAGTATTGCATTGTGACCATGCTCTCAAGTTATAGTTGTAGCAGGAAAAATTAAAATTGTTAGTTCAACAGAGATCCTGATTATATATATAACTGACAAATTAAGCATAATGTTGCAAGTACATCAAATTCTCCAGCAAAACTTGTTGTTCCAAACTCCTGTAGAGCTGTGTGCTCTGCAAACTATTAACCAATAAAATGTGTGGTGCGCAATTACTGGGGCATCCAGGCACCCTTCCTAGTATTGTGCATCATGTGCACCTTGCAGTACATGAACTGGGCCATGTGTCATCATAACCAGGGGAAAGACATAGGCATCTAACAACATTCATTTTCTTTTCTCTTTTTTTTCTTCTGGCCTACCAATTCACCAGCTCTAGTAAGGGCTGTCAGCTCAATTACACAGGCTAACTGATAAGGGACTCGTGATGTCTCTGCGACTGTATGTAGTGTTGCGGTAACATGAGCAATGTGGTGTTGCCAGCTGGGAATTTAAATAGGAGCCATCAACCTATAGTTCTCCTTAAGGATCAGATAAGGGAACATCAGTCTAGTCTACCTGTCCTTTCATCGTCTTTTCAATTCAATTCCATCAATTTACAGAAAGGAAGGGCAGTAACAAGGCGGACTTCAAGGTGACACACTTCTAATCATGACAATCTTACCGAACAGTACTTTATTATAGCCAGTTAGACGTGCACTGGTGAGGTGCTGTGTTTCTATTTATTCAAGGGCATGCTCACAGCATGGAGTACCATATCTGTGAAATTATTGGCTAAAGTGAGTCCAACCGATTGTCTTATAGACACAGCCACCGTCATGACCCTTCCTAGACCGCTCAGGAGGGCTTTTGTGATAGTGTCAAAGACAGGAAGAGGGCACGACAAACCATCTTGTGTACTTAGAACACAAAACAGCACACTACAATATATGAACCAAGCACAGAAGCAAAAGAAAAACGCAGTTTGTTAGCTGCCCAAAAGACTTTTTCATGCACCTCATGTACCTCATTTACCGTGTTAGTTAGTCAAAGAGCTAATCTCCTACCCCACTCTGACAGTAGGTGACCTAAGTAGGTGTCCTCCTGTTGACAATACTTACCCCTTTTAAAAAGCAGATACCCTAGCCATTCAGAGCTAAACACAAGAACAGTTGGTTAGAAATGGGAATCCCTAGTTGGCAAAGGTAGGTACCTCTGTCCAAACAGAGACCCTTCCCTCAGTCAGGGTAAGGGGGATACACATTTTAAATAAGCCCTACTCACCCCCTTATTAGCTTGACACGAGCTGACAAGTTCATCCGAAAGGCAATGTACAAAGCATTTATACCAACACTCACAGTAACACAGTGAAGACACCACAAAAGGACAATACACCAAATGCACATCCTCTTCCTCTGTCACACTGAAACAAGACAATCAATCCACAAAAAGACAGAAATGCACGGAAAAGTTGGATAAGAAAATATCTCCTTCCTAAAAGTCCTGTGTTCAAACGCAGACTTTAAAAAACATACTTACTAAAAGATGCATTATCAAATTCTGAGCTCAGTCCTATTTTCTATCTTATCCCTATGAAAGATATACTCAATAAGTGTTGCAAAAATTCCCCATTCTGTCCTATCAGCAGGACAGCCCTTCAATAGTGAAAAAGGAGAATGGTATCTTTTAACCACCAGGCCACGCCACACACACCAGCACACATCAGCACATATCCCACTCCTCACATACACCGCTACACAGCCATTGGGGGCCATGGGCCCACCACAGGGGTGCCCTATGGACAAACTGCGCGCAGGCACTGTGGTTACAGGTCCAATATATATTTTTTCTGGGCCACTCGTGTGGGTGGCACAATCAGTCCTGCAAACCTAAGAGTAGCTATTTATTTACCAGCTCTGGCACAATCAGTGCACTTCACTAGGGATCTACTGGTAAAACCAATATGCCAATCATGTAGAACCAAGCACAATATCTATTTACACCGAAAACACTTGCACTGTGACACTGATCAGCAGTGGCAAAATACCCAAAGCACCTAAGCTAGCAAAAACGAAAACCAGCACAGGATCAAAACATAGGAGGTAGAGGCAAAAGGTCAGGGGAAAAACACACCAGGGATGCCATTTCCAACACCATACAACTGTACTGTCCTGTAACTTTGCTGTGTCTAAAACAATGACAAGGACCTATTGTATATAGTCTATAAGCAATACTTTTTAAAGTTGAACACTGACAAAACTGAGGATTCTAGAGTTTGGTCAGAAAGTTTCAATCAGGAATCATCTTTGGTGGCCAACTACTGCTGGTACTTGTCCTGTGCCGGTTAACAAAGCCAGGAACCTCTGATTCATGTTCGACAAAGATCTCACCTGGGCCTTTCATATTAATCAAGTTCCATCCGCTTGTTTCTTTACGTTAAAAGGCCTGAGGAAGATTCTCCCTGTCAACCCTTTTTTTTTAGGAAAACGGTGGTAGCTGCCATGGTTCTTTCTAGAATTAATTATGGTAATGCTTTGTATTTGGGAGCAGGTGCGGCCCAATTGGCCAAACTTCAATCAATTCAGAACGCGTCAGCTAGAGTTTGCTTAAGTTACCTAAACATCACTCCACATCGAATACTATAAAACAACTCCATTGGCTCCCAGTCCGACGACGTGTCGGTTTTAAGACACTTTGTTTGATACAGAAAGCCTTGTTTGGTGGTGGGGGTAAGGGTGTGCAATCCTTGTTCTCCCTCTACCTGCCACCACGCTCCTTAAGGTCAGCCACCCTTGGCCTGGTACAACTTCCGTAGATAAAGAGAGTAAGGTGTGGAGGAAAACGCTTCTCTTTCCTGGCATCCAAACTTTGGAATTCACTGCCTACACACCTGAGAAGGTTACCTAATAGATCGGTCTGTAGGAAGGAAATTAAAACATGGATCTTTTCCCAAACCTAAATATGCCAGCTGCTATGCTTAGCTACTTTACTCAGCGCCAAGACGTCTCGGCAATAGTGCGCTTTATAAATACCCTCAGTCAGTCAGTCAATACTGCCAAAGAATGCACTTTAGATCAGCGACAGAAAAATATTGAACAGCAAAAAAAGCCTAATATTAGCCAGAGCAGCAGACAACTGGAGGGCCACATTTTTATTTTCCCTTTGAACTGCATGCAGGTCAGTCACACATTGTATATACAATCAAAATAGTGGGACTATTACAATGTACTAGCCTTCTCTTCACCAACACTTTTCGCAACCAAATCCGGAATCTCACACAAAAAGGCTCGTGAAATCTGTAGGAATCCCAGCTCTACATAACCTGCTGCCCACAAAGTGGGTGGCACAACTGAAAAAGTTGGGGGGGGGAATAAAAACTACTCTCTACTTATATTAAGGCCCATCATCAGACATTTACTTGCCTGCTAGATGCCAAACCCATCACATGCTCACCACAACTATCCATTAACTCAAATGAAAAATTCACAATTAAAAAAAAACAATAATCAGAGCAAGAGAACGCAAAACATTTGCTACAACTAATGCATCTGAATCACCCACCAATACACACATAGCACTGTACTATGTTAAATTCATAATAGAAAGAAACAATATAGACCAATTACTTCCCAATATCTACAACCAAGTCGCTATTGCAAAAAACATAATAAAACAAATCTGCAAATAAACAATCAAATTCCTCTTTTTAAGACTGTGTCCGGAGCTGGGCATGGCACCCACCTTCCTTTCTGGCTTTAGAGGACTCTCTCCCCAGCATGATCCCCCTCCTTGGGAATTCCTTCCTTGTCTCACCGAAGGCCATAGCAAGCCGGCCACACACTGAATTCACAAGCTATGTTTCTCAAAGTTGAAAATCCTTTTATTCAGCATAAAGACACACTGTCTGGAGTGCTTGAAACACTTTTTGCAAATTAAATACATATTCTACTGTGGGCAAATCCAAACGAAACACATTCCTTCAAATCAATCATAAATTACCTTCTGAGCATTGCACTGAATTTCTACGTGCCAATTTTCAGAATGCAGCTCGTGACAGAAGCTGAAAAGCTCTAAGTACTGACACACTGCTCCCTTTTTCCCTTTCCAGAACTCCTGCCCCCCTTTCATGGAGCGGCCAAACACATTCAGCGCAACTGAATTACGAGCGTGTATTTCACCTCTCCTTACTGCACCTTTAGAATGCATGTCTGTTCAGCATAAATATACATTACCTTGAATCGTCACAACACTGTTTTCAATTGAAATGCGCTTCCCTTACTTACATTTTTCTCATGTTGTACTCTTCCTATGTCAAAACAAATGTACAGACTTGCTAGTATTTCTGATCAAACCAGATTTTCATTTATTTATTATTATTTCATTTCCTCATAATTTAAAGTGTCATCAGGAGGCGATAGCTAACCTCCTTCCAATGGGCATCTGCAGAGCACAACGACGACAAGAGACCAAATTAAGATAATTCCAGACATTTTCAAGAAGGATCCAGACTCATTGTTTTGCCTGGTGAAGAAATTGCAAGTACTTTTCCCAAAGATGGTCCTCAGACCGTGTCAAAGAAAAACCCCACACAACTCAGCTTGCTGAGGCAAGACAGTCTTACCTCCACACGACTCGAAACAAACATTTAACCAGCACCACCACTGACGTCGGTCCACAAGTCTCATAACACCCAAATACAACAATCAAACCACAAGTCAGCCTGGACAATGCATCAGAACAAAACAATCCAAAGACTGCACCAAGACAAGAGCACAGTCCGGAGACTGTATCAAGGTTAAGAAGACAGGCTCTAGCCCCAGACTTTTGAAGTATAGACCAAATTTCTAGTTGGCCTGGCAGATTGTTTTCAAACAGTCCCAAGCCTTTTCAAGAATGGGCCAAATTTCCAGTTGGCCTGGTAGACTGTTCACAAACACTCTGTGTCTTTTAAAGGGTCCGCAAACCCACCAAGTTCAAACCAAGATAGTCTGAAGACCGTATCAAGACACAGCCCATCGGCCCGTGTCGTTCAAGCAAGGCAGTCCAAAAACTGCACCAAGACAGTCCGAAGACTGTACCAGGAAATAGCCCATAGGCTCATGCCGTTCAAGAATGGTGCATTTTTCCAAGAATCAAATCACTCACCTGGTGCACACAGGTCAAGTCAAGTTCTTCTCCACTGCCGACTCTTTGGACCAAACGGTCAACTCCAAGGTTTCGCCTTCTCAGGACCCCAGCCGGTGACCACTAGACGAGGAGTCGCCTGATCAGATTGGTGCGGCAGCTGCGAGAACCAAGCTCGATCATTTGGGGTACCGCGATCCGGTAGACCGACCGGACGCAACCCCGACCCTGCAACCCGTTGGCAGGTGAGTCGTGTCACCTTATGGGGTCCCTGTTTGAGCACCATTGGAAGGAAGTGTCCCTTAGCTGCCATCCGTGTTACTTACAACCACCTGCTATGCCTTCCCAAGAATGAAGAGTTGGTCAGACAGTTGAGAATACAAACATGTTTTATTAGCAATACTCTGCAGAGGAGTCCAATCTGACCTGCACCCTAAGATGTCTGCAGAGAGACTGGCCCACCCACCAGCCCACAACACATAATCATTCCTTCCAGAAGCCTCCAACCACGCCCACAGTGGAAAGTTACCGGCCTGGGCTGAACATGAACAGAGGAGGCACAGAAGGATGGGCTACCACCTGCCGATGGGTACATCCTATCTGCAACTCAAGGTTACCATGCTGAGTCTCAGCGTCTCCTATTGTGGGAGCAAAGCTACACACAAGAATAGGAATGCGAGGGCAGAATGGCCTATTCATTAGTAAGTCAGAATCCAACCTTGAGGAGGGAAGGAAATAATAGCTGAATACAGTATTCTGCTGATGCAAGCAATACGAAAAATGAGGCCTAGTTCAGACACAGCCTAATGGGATTGCAAAATACAAAATGGAATCACACTTGCTAACTGAGGCTTGTGCATTACGAGGATAACTCAGTGAGTTGCATAACATTAATACGAATGGAACATCATTTAGCCACACACTGCTAACCTATTATGGCACGGATATTTCTGTCTTTGAATATTTTGTACTCAATAGTTTGTCCAAACACCAGAACAATTGCCTGTTTTCTCAGTACTTTTAACAATGAGGCCCTAGGAAAGAGTTCTAGAAAGGATGAATGATGAATGATGATTGTAGCTTTCTGGAGGGAGATTTTGAAATATTAAAGCTTAAGAGGACAGACAAGCCATTTCACTCTCATCTCACATACCAGCATATGGGCATAATGATGTATTGCCTTAAATATATGCTGCTACATCATATTTTATAGACTCCTTCATGGACTTGCATAAGGTATGCATCTCTAAATATATGCAATAACTCCTGTAATCAAATTTGGGAATCTAGGCAGAGGCCTGATTTATAGGGCTTGTAGTACGCAATATGTCCAAAACATTTTCACTAAATCATTTTTACATGCACTTCATACCACTCTTGGGCCTTTTCTAACTTCTCTACATAATTAGAGTTACTAGCATACTATGTAATAGTTTTTTTCTTGACCTCAAAATAAAGGAAGTTTGTGGGAGCTTTGCCAAAATTCAAACTCATGGACTCCAGACGACGATATGTCTGCTGAGAGCAGTTAATCAAATAAACCGGCTTTCACATTTTTTTACTATAATAACCTTTTTTTGGACAGCTTTTCCCATGATTTCACTTCTCTGATAAGGAATTGTGGAAATAAGTCATGTGGAATCTTAACGTCTTTATGGAAGATATTCAAGGACAATGAAAGTGAAACTGTCTGGTCTGCCCCGAAATGATTACGTCCCAAAACCAACACATTACATGTGTCCTGCAGTGCACAGCACACCTCTAATGCATAGGATCCTTCAGAGTTTGTCTAGGCATAAGAATTTGTACCGGAAATGTAGCCTTACTGAGATAGACCATGCACACTCTCCATTGATCTGTGTTGTGAGACTGTGCATCAAGCAAGGCATCCTGCTTTTGGGCCAACATAGAGGACATTGAAAGCAAGCCACTCCTAGTAGATAAGGCTCTGTGCTATGCTTCCTCCTTGTACAATGCAGATAGATGGAAAATCTGGGCCAAAAAGGGACCCTAATCCTTAAAATATAATCCAAAGGCACTCAGGGACAGAATTATAAGTGGCTCGCACTGCCGTTGCGTAATTTGACACTTCGGTGGTGCAGTCAGTACGCCATACCTACAATGTGACGTATACAGACCAATGCATCCATTTTGTCTTCCTGCATCAGATTTTACCTGCTTCTGAACCGACAGCGTCTTGCAAGATTAAATATATGCATGGAAGGTGTTCCTCCGTAATTTCCAAAATAAAACTAATGCAGTGTTATTTACAAGTTTTGGGAAAAGTGATGCTTCATCGGCAAGCGATGCACAGAGCCTGAACTGCATCAAAAGACCTGCGTATCGGTAACCCAGGGGTAAGAAATGACGCATTGGCTCTGGTACATAAAAGAACATACCCAAAGCACTTCGGCAAGCTCAACTATGCCATGGAGCTGCTAATACTTCAACTAGGAGTAGCGAAGAGACAACC
Organism: Lissotriton helveticus; assembly: GCF_964261635.1. Lineage (NCBI taxonomy): Eukaryota > Metazoa > Chordata > Amphibia > Caudata > Salamandridae > Lissotriton > Lissotriton helveticus. Next base: position 755,557,679 of record NC_136069.1, read on the forward strand.
ACGTAATCAGTGAAGGAGAAGGAAGCATGTGTACTGCCCTAGGACTACCCTCATTGAGCTCTGGGTGGAGGAGGTCATAACCTACTACAGGCTCCAGAGGGAGTCCACCATACGCCCCCTGAACAAGATTGCACTAAGGCAGAAGACAACACCTCAGAGGTCCATCAACATCCCTCTGCAGGACAAGATGGCAGTCCTCCCCATGCTGACATCTAGAACATTCCAGACCACCAAAGCCAGAGTTGCAGGAATATCCTAGCCACCTTTCTCAGCCTTCCTACCCTCCATCCTGGATGACATCATCAGCCTTACACCCCAGTACCTCATGTTTCCCAACACCCAACAACAACAACTGGACACTAAGCTTGGCTTCTATGCCATACCTGGCTTTCCGATGTTTTGAGGGAAACTGATTGAACACATGTACAACTGGTGCATCCTGCTGCAACTTCACACCTGTACCGCAATAGGAAGCACACATACTTTAACAAAGTACACTGAGTTGTGGACCATCTGGGTCTGTTCACCAATGTTGTGGCCAAGTACCCTGGAAGTAATCATCATGCCTACATCTTCAGGCACTCCATCATCAATGAGCGCTTCCAGAATGGAAGTTATGGGAGGGGCCAACTGGTTGATAAGTGGATATGAAGTACATGACAAACCTAATAACAGTAAATAATGTATGACAAAATAGACATAGCTGTGTGTGCTACCTGAGACAGTGCATTTGTGGGAGGGGTGGACCTCATACTTGCACCAATCATCAGGGCAAATGTGCAATGCAAATCCGCAAGTCAGCACATGTGAAGACATACTAAGCCATTGTGTGTGACTATCAATAGTGGTAAGAACCTGACCAATGCAACGCTCTAAAAATGATGTATTGCAACTCTGTGGACATGGTAGGGCTTCCGTGGCTGTTTTCCTTGTATCAGGTATAACTGCCATGGTTCTTGAGGCATGTCATGCATCACAGACAAGGAAAACTGTGAAATCTATCCAAACAATTGGCCTTCCCAGGTCATGTGTCACGCAGGAAAATTACTCAAATCATCCAACACACCTGAGACACCTATGTGTGGTGCAGTCCGTGACACACATACAAAGACAATCGAGCTCCCAAGTATTCATGCCATGCAGGAATGTGGCTCCTCATGCAGAAAGTAAATCCCACGTGAAATGCAGCCTCACAAACCCCATGCTGAAATTATGCCTGTCTCAGTGCTACGCAGCACATTGTGTGCCAGTGCTGCTTGAAAACTGTAGTCTGTGCTGTATGGTCTCAAATATGTCCTACACTGTCCTTTCACAGTGAGACAGTGCAGTGCTGATAATTTACTTGCTGCATTGTACATTGAGGCTTGTCTTCTCTCCACACAGCTGACCCAATGCACTGCAACGTGTAGACAATGATGTTCAACATTGAAATGCAACCACTAATGTCTTAATGGCAGTAGCTACTGAACATCAGTGACCACTACTGTCACAATTCTATCTGAGTGAATTACTGGGTTGTGTCACAGCTTCTGTTCTGACGTTACAAGCATGTCACATCAAGTGCGTGGAGATTGGGTAACACTGTCAAAGTCAGACCCCACAGAAGAAGTACCTGGAAGCGAAATTAGTGTCTGCACAGATTTTGCAATGTGGTTTTGTGTTAATTCAGTTTGCTGTGCACCACAACGATAAAGATAAAGATAAACCATGCTGCTGAGGAAAAAAATTGTATCTTGCCCTGAAATATAATTTTCAATTTAGCAGGATTTAATTGAAAAATCTGTGCCCCCTTTACCTGAAATAAAGGAATCAGTTGCCGAAGATGGCACCTTCTCTCGACTGTAGCCTGGCAAAAATCCATTCAGGACTGTTCCTCTCGAGTTTTCTATTTCCTGTCTAGCAAAGGTAGAGAGGATATGCTCCAAATTTCTTTGGGGATATCGGAGACCAAGAAGGTCGCTCAAATGGATGACTCTTTTGAGACACCGTGGAGGCTGGGCAATCCTTAATTTTTTGTTATATTATTGGGCATCCATGATACAGCATATAGGGATCCTTCTAGTTGGGGCTAAGGCTGAAATCCCGCTAGCTAGTAGACCATCCATATATGAATTGGGGCTGGGGATGAAGTAAACAGCTGTTTGGTTAGGATACTAGAACCTAGCTATTATAAAAAGACACAATTCAAAGTACTTTAAGCTGCTTATTTAGTCTTGAAACAAATTCGGTGAAAGATGGAGATCCCAAATGTAACTGTCTATACGCCATTATCAACCTCTGGCACCCTCCCATTAATATTTCAGGATTATACTACATTTAGATGGCGGACGCAGGGAGTTTCTTTTCTAGGTGATTTATTTGATGAAGGGCAACTCCTTTCATTCATGAATTTACAGGGGAAATTTGGTCTATCCAAACAAGATTTTTTCAAATATCTACAGGTTCGTAGCTTTTTAGGGAGAGGTATGCATGGATTAGAGCTAAGGTTTGATAAGATCCCTCTGATCAAAATAATACAAAAAAAATCTTCTCTAGGAAAGATTTATGAACAATTACAGGAAGCTCTCCCCGATTATATTTGTACTTGGAACATAAAGTGGGAAAACAAGTTGGGAAAGACAGGAATAAACATAGAGGAATCTTTGGACCTGGCAAATCAGATTTTAATAACTGGAGGTCTCAGGAGCCAGCATTTTTATGTCTGTTTTGGATCTTTATTATACTCCAGGAAAAATTGTTAAGTGTGGAGGTTTGAGGGGAGAAATATAACAGGTGTGGATTACAAGCAGCAGACGCTGTTCATATGTTCTTTTCATTTGGGACGACTCCTGGTGGACAACGGCACTGGGGCAAGACCGACCCCCACCGACCACGCACGCAACCTGGGAATCATCCTCGACTCAATGATCTCAATGACCAAACAAGTCATCGCCGTCTCCTCCTCCTGCTTCAACACCCTCCGCATGCTCCGCAAGATCTACAGATGGATCCCGACAGATACAAGAAAGACAGTCACCCAGGCCCTCGTCAGCAGCAGACTCGACTATGGAAACGCCCTCTATGCGGGAGCCCTGACCAAGCTCATCAATCGACTACAACGCATCCAAAACGCCTCGGCACGACTGATCCTCGATGTACCACGGCACGGCCACATCACCCCCCACCTGAGAAACCTTCACTGGCTCCCCATCAACAAGAGGATATCCTTCAAGCTGCTCATCCACGCACACAAGGCACTCTACAAGACCGGCCCAGCCTACCTCAACAGACGGCTCTCCTTCTACACCCCCAACCGCCAGCTACACTCCACCGACCTCTCACTCGCCACTGTCCCGCGAATCCGAAGAACAACCACCGGCGGGAGATCCTTCTCCCACCTCGCCGCCAAGACATTGAACACCCTCCCACTGAGCCTACGACAGACCCAAGACCTGCTGACCTTCAGGAGGACACGAAAGACCTGGCTGTTCAATCAGTAGCGGCCCCCACCTACCCCCCCAGCGCTTTGAGACCCTCGCAGGTATGTAGTGCGCTTAACAAATGACTGATTGATTCTTGCTCTAAATTTTTTATTTTTTACAGGAGGTCAAAGACAATGTGGCTATTATTTTAGGGCTCCCGATAATTATCACTGCCGACCTTGTAATATTGGGTTTAGGATTTGACATGGAAGGAAATACAAGTCTATGACTGCATTTTTGTTTATAGCAATGGCTATTGCTGGTCTATGTATCACTTCCGAATGGATAAGTCCCGATACCCCTACGTTTATCAATTGCCGTTCAAGGATTTTAGCCATCTATAACTTAGAGTCTTCAACTTACAAAGTAAGAGGACGAAGAAAGAGGGTCTTGGGCCGTCAAATATGGGCTCCGGTCACAAATTGGCTGCAGCAAGCCTAGGAAATGTATAACAATATTTTGTTTGTAGTATTTGACTTTTGTGGTTGTTTGATTACATTTGTTTTCTAATTAGGGGGGATAGTGGATCTCGAGCCACACTATTGGTTGTACTTGAGAAGTATGCAATGTATTAGTGTATAATTATGTGTTATTCTAAGTTGGCCATTGTATCTTGTGTGGTATGCGCCGTGATTAATTTGTCATGACTTGTCATATTGAATATGTTTTTCTATAAAACGGGGATAAAATGAATATAAATATTTTAAAAATAAATACATAAATAAAACATGCTGCTGGCATGGGTAGCATGCCTACGTGCCTTGCCATCACAGGGTCTCCAATCAGCCGGAACGCAGGCCTCGCCGGCATTGAGAAATTCTTGTGTGAAGAACAGACAGTGGCTTTTGCAACCTAATCACGGCTATGCAACTAAAACAAGAATGGGATTCAGGCATGTTAACTCTGCTCTTGAGGATCTGAAACAAGTGGCTGTTGAACCTTCTATGGAAACAGCTGCTAAAATTCATTCAATTGGAAAACTGATAGTAGCAGAAGGAGCAACAATCGGTTTAGGTGCTTGCTAAAGAAATACTCTGTGGGCTTTTTGAGATAAATAAGTGTAGTTTAATCAGGAAGACAACACACAGCATGCACATCGCCCGCTGACCAACCACCAACTGTCATTACATAGAATCAAGGATACACACACAGGTGTTCTGAAGTAGTATGTTATACAAGTATTGTGGAAGGTAGTAATGGAACAAACAACTAGAAGGAAAAGTATAATGAAAGGTATCCATGTCAAGAGAAGTAACAAATTACAACACATCTTCCTCCTTTATGGAAAAATAAAATATGCAGGATAAAGTATACAGAAGCATTATGATAAAGAAAGAAATAAACTAGCTTGGACCAATGAATAAATAACTAAATAACTAAAACATGTCTAATATCATACCCACTTACTTCCTTTAGAAAGAAGATGAAAAATAAACAAGTGTTAACAACAATAATTATTCAAGTAAGCTGGTGGTCTACGAAACCTTGAGGTTCTGCCACATCCAATCGAAGGAGCAACCTGAAAGTTAGGAGAGTTGTGAGAAGTATCACCAGAGTCAGAAGCTTCACCCCCACCAATGATACTTATGTTAACAGGCAAAGAAATGTCATCATGCATAGAAGTCAACATATAACTACTGTTACATGTGGAAACTTGAGAGTCTGTACCAACTAAATCTTTCTTTGTAGAAATGTTCTTTTCATTTTTATCTATGAAGATTCCACTTTTCACCATTGTTCAATATAACGTAATGAGGAAAAACATCTTTGACTACAAAAGGATCTTTAAACTTTGATTGTCCTTTGGATATTCTCCCAGGTCTTACTTCGACCAAATCTCCTTTAGAAATGTGAGAATTAGACATGTCTACCTTAAGTGACAAATCACTGTGACAACCATTAGTAACCCATTGTTTAAACCAGGAAGGATTTAATTTGGTACCAGGAAGTCTGCCACGCATGACTTCAAAAGGTGATCTCACATTGGAACCTAGAATGGTAGTACGATATGCCCAGACCATGTCTTGAACCATTAGAAACTCCCCTTGAGCTGGCAATTTGAATAAGGCCTTTGACCGTTCTGTTGGCTCTCTCGCATAAACCATTGCCATGTGGGTTATATAAACTAGTGCGATGATGTGTAATTCCACAACTTGACTAAATGAACACATGTCATGGGAAACAAGTTATGTACCATTATCTGTGATTAAAATGGTGGGATAGCCTTCTTCATTAAAGATTTTCTTTAAGAAACCAATGGTACAAGCAGTAGTAATGTCTTTAACAAACTCAACACTAAGCCATTTTGAGAATACATCAATAGTTACAATGGCAAAATGTTGATTAAGAGGTAGTTCCTCCATCGGTCCAAGGAAATCAAGGCACATGCTATGCCAAGGACCTGCAGGAGAGGACAAGTGGCTCGTACTTGACCCGACAGCCACCTTGAGCCTTTTTCACCCTCTTTACATGCTGAACATTTTTCAATCCATGAAGCAACCTGTCTATCCATGCCGGGTCACCAGAAATTAACTTTGAGTCTGAAGAACCGGGCCTAGAAGGGCCTGGCGGCGCAGGGCATGCCTGAAATCTCTGAGTTCACCTGCCTTGTTGTACAGAGACACGGAATACTCTGTTAGCGTAGAAAACCAAATTTATTAGCTGCAGCTATGCACAGTTGTCCCAGAAGTACACCAATAGTAGGTTCTCAGGAGACTGCCCCTTCACTTCGTGGCTCACAGACTTTTATAACCATATACACCCACAGAAAATACTCCCCATGCACCAAATATTAGCCAATAGGAAAACATTCAAAACAAGACACCATGTGACCAGAACGTCCACCTTGAGTCGTGTTCTTGCCCAACCCCATAAGTCAATCAATGACAGCACCTATAGGTCAATCAGTAATGGTAGGACGTGTTTGTGTGCTTCAAAGGACAACTTGAGAAATAGGATAATGCAGGGAAAGAATACCGAAGGCCAACAGATAAGATAGGGCAGGGAAAGAATACTGAAGGCCAACAGATAGTTGGGACAAGGATTAGTCAGTCTAGACAAGGATTAGTTAGTTTGACTAGTTCCTGGAATTGGCTTCACAACAAGGAAGCGGGGGGTTATTTGACATGTAGCAGTACAAAGGGCAAAAACACTTGGTTTGCCAAGCTGCCTGAGTGAGGGCAACACAAAATGGCGACGGAATACAAAATGGAGTCGAAACTGAATTACCTCAAGTCTGCGCTGAGTCAACGTTTGACCCAAATGGCCCTCATGAGCTATGGATTAATTTGTGTCTTAAACTAGAAGGAGGAATGAATTTGTCACCACGCATGAGCACATTTTCACTACACAATGACAACTCATCCAAAAATTTTAAGAAAGGACGAGCGGAAATATCTACACTGCTTTCTCATCTAGAACCTAACTTAACAAGGAGAATGACCTCTTTAAGCACATGATCAATATCCATTGCTTTTGCACCAATCTTCATGTGTAAAAGTACCTTCACTAGCTGCTAAAACGTCATGAACTGAGGCAACTGCTTCCTCTTCATCTTCCAGATTAAGAGAAGTATCATTAAGATCCTCCCATTTAATAGACATCCTGGAAAGACAATCAGCCTGGAAGTTATGCCAACCCTGCATATGAGAAATGTCATATTGATATTCTTGTAGTTTTGTAGCTAACTTGGCTAACCTTGGGGAACCCTTGCCAGCTCTCCCGGGACAAAATGCAAATCAAGGGTTTATGGTCAGTTTTGAGCTGAAATTTTGTGCCCCACAGATAAGTACGAAAATACTGTACTCCCCAAGCAGCTGCCAATGCCTCTTTCTCGATCACAGAATAATTTTGTTCAGATGACGTGGGAGTACGAGAGGTAAAAGCAATTGAACGCTCACCTTGAGGATATTTCTGTAAAAGAATTGCACCCAATCCAGTGGCACTAGCATCCACCCTGAGCACAGAAATGCATTTTGTGTCAAAAGGAGCTAAGATGTTGGCTTCACAAATTTCAGTTTTGATGCGATTAAAACTAACACTTTGATCATTTCCCCATACAAACTTTGCACCTTTCTTTAGAAGTACCCTCAACTGTAATGTCTTGTCAGAGAAATTCCTGATGAATTTGGAGTAATACTCTATCTACCCCATGAGCGACCTAAGCTGATCTTTATCAGTGGGACAAGGAGCCAAAGAAAATTGCTTCCAGGAGATTTTTCTTTGGATTTATTCCCATAGCTGATATTTCATAACCGAGATACTCAATTTGTTGTACCAGAAAGGAAAATTTTTCCTTACGTAATGCAAGGCCAGATTCTAAAATTCTGCGTAAAACTTCTTTGCGTACTATATTATGATCAGCAACAGAATCACCAAACACTAGTATGTCATCCTGGAAAAAGACTGCCTTTTGAATTCCTTAGAAGATTTCAGTAACCATCCTTTGGAGAACATTGGCTGCTGAAATCAATCCAAAAGGAAGTCATGTGAACTGAAAGATTCCTTCAGTGGTTATGAATGCAGTTAGTTGTTTTGAATCATCATGTAACCTGATCTGATGATATACGCACTCTTTAAATCCAACTTTGAAAAATATTTAGCTCCCTGCAAAGTAGATACCAACTCACCAATATTTGGTAAAGGAAACGTGTCAGCTCCAACGCATTTGTTAAGAGATCTTAGATCCACACAGAACCTCAATTTACCGTCCGATTTCTTCGTAATTACAACCGGAGACACCCATGAGGATGCCTCAACAGGTTCAATTACACCATTTTGTAACATTTTATTTATCAAAGATTTCACATCATCTCTTACTGACAAAGGATTTCTCCTTAGTTTATGCTGAATAGGTAGACTGTTCTCTTTTAAACAAATAAAATGTGAGTACCCTTTCAATTCACCCAATTCCCTTTTCCATACCTCTTTAGATTGTTGCAAAATGTCCTCCAAGGAATCATCATCCACAACCATGACTTGAGAGGGTGCTCTTGGATTTATAATGATGTGGAAATCATATTACTGAACCTATCCTAATATGGGTGGCCCATCAACTGACACATAAATCTTACCATTAGTAGACTTGTGCTTAAAAATAATGTCAGATTCAAAATAACCTACAATATCAATAGTTTCAACCTGATATTCCATTGGAGAAATGTCACTTTTGCATAGTTGTTTATCACTCCAATGACTTCCAAAAATAGCTTCTGGGATAATGGTGTACCTGGAACCTGTATCAACCATGAGAGAAACATCAAATCCATCTATGGTGAAAATAGTTTTTGGTCTATTTTGTCTCTTGTCATCATCAGAAACACTGTCCACCTCACCAACAACCAAGAGTCTCTCTCTCAAATTCGAGATTTCGCCAGAAGAGTCTTGTACAACTGCTATCTTCGCACGACTTTTAGTTTTGCACAATTTGGAGAAATGTCCAAGTCGTCCACATTTCAAACACTCTTTTTTCGAGGCAAAACAAAATCTGGAGTCAGACATGTGACTGTTACTCCCACACCGCGAACAAAACGTCTTGCTAGACTTTGTGGGTATGTTTTTCTTGATACCAGGCCTCATTTTGTTTTTTACTGCAGCAACTGATTCGTCCTTCTCTGAAATCTCAGATACATTTTGTTGAGAGCTGTTTTTCTTTAAAAGTTCCTTCATATAACTCTCTGACTCTTCTATTACTTTAGCTAAGTCAATAGCTACTTTTAAAGTCGGATTTTTAGCTGCTCAAAGTCTTTCTTGTATTTTATTATTGTTGCATTGAACGATCAGTTGATCCCTAATCATTTCGTCATTTATCAGACCATATTTACACTTCATAGATAGTTCTCTTAGCCGAGCAACAAAATCATCAATAGATTCCTCACTTCTTTGACGATGGGTATAATATTTAAAACATTCATGACTAATTTTTCCTCTTTTAAGAATCTAACCTCTAGTCTACATATTGCTTCTTTGTATTCATCTGGTATTTGCTCTCCGTTAGCTTGAAGTGCTTGTGGCAAAAACCTGAAAATCCTCTGTCCTTCTTTACCTAAGGTGCATAGTAGTAGTGCTTTTTTTCTTTTCCCTGAAACTTCCTGATCATCTAACACATCTAAATAAGTATCAAAGATTATAATCCAGTCTTCCCACGGTATAGGAGGAGGACCAGATTAATTTAAAAAAGGAGGTGGCAAGGTCATGTTGATAGCCTGCGACATGACAGAAAATTATCTTTAAACTAATGTGGCTAACTTTTAAACACTTAAATATCTAGTTTTCCACACAATTAAAAATACACTTAATCTTATAGTAATCTGCAATATTTTGTATATGTGACCAAAATTCCAACGATAAATATGACTAGTTAAATAAGCACCACAGTTCAACAGGAAAATAAAGAACCTTTAAATTAGTGCAAAACGAGGTAAAATGGATCGTTGAAGTACTTGCCAGGTGTGCGCATCACCGCTTGAAAATTGACGCGCTATGATTTCTTAGGTTAAATGCTGTCAAACACTAATTGAGCACAACGTGTAATGCGATAGCTCCAGTTGCTTGGTAACACATGGTAAACTTGTATCAAAATGGCTGCCGTACGTGGTGACGCTCCTCACAACCAACTGTAGAACAAGGCTTGAAACGCACATACAGTAATTAGTAATAAAGATGGCTTGTTTGCGTACTGACGCGTTGCGTTATGAGCCAGTTAAAGAGGCATGAAACACATGCGTCAGCTAAAATTACGTTGGGTCCTGATGTAGGTGTAGGGGCAGCGTGCAAAGAGTAAACGCGCGCACACAGTCTACAACTCACGGTATTGCCAACTTGATCCATGTAATTATCTTTTGATCTCTTCTTACTTGCCATTTGTGAAGGTTAAACTTGAGGTGTAGAGGTTCTTGAAGGTTTTGCACGACTGTAGAGGTTCTTGAAGGGTCCGTTTGGCGAAGTGCTGCAAAACGCTGTGGTTGAGTTTTCGGAAGTTCCTTTTGTGGTCTGGTCAGCTTCACTTTCTTCACGATTGTCGCCAAATTGTTAAAGAAATACTCTGTGGGCTTCTTGAGATGAATAAGTGTAGTTTAATCAGGAAGACAACTCACGGCATGCACATCGCCCGCTGACCAACCACCAACTGTCATTACATAGAATCAAGGATACACACACAGGTGTTCTGAAATAGTATGTTATACAAGTATTCTGGAAGGTTGTAATGGAACAATCAACTAGAAGGAAAAGTATAATGAAAAGCGGCCCTATCAAGAGAAGTAACAATTTACAACAGTGCTCTTGGTTATTATGGACTGGGAATGTCAAATGAGATTGGCGCCATTGAGAAAGCTGTGATATGGCCTCAGTATGTGAAAGACAGGATCCAGTCCACTTACATGTATTTAGCTGGCAGTGTCGGCCTGACGGCACTGTCTGCAGTTGCAGTCAGTAGGTCTTCAGCACTCATGAGCCTCATGATGAGGGGCTCCAGATTGGCAATTGGCGCAACATTTGCAGCAGTGATTGGAGTTGGAATCTTAGTATGATCCATATTCTTTGAACAAAGTTTTGGTGCCAAACACCTAGACTCGATGTTGCATGCAGGTGTCATGGGTGTAGTGGTAGCTCCTTTAACCTTGTTGGGTGGTCCTCTGCTTAACCGCCCTGCCTGGTACACTCCTGAAATAGTGGGTGGTCTCTTGACAGTGGCTGTATATGCACCAAGTGAGAAGTTTTTGAATATGGGAGGACCTCTTGGAGAAGGACTCTGTCTGGTCGTCGCCTCTTCTATTGGGAGCATGTTCCTGGCTCCAACTTCTGCATTTTGGCGCCGGCATGTATTCGATTGCAATTTATGGTGGGCTGGTACTTTTTGGAATGTTTTTGCTGTATGACACACAGACAGTCATCAAACGTGCAGAGACCCACCCTCAGTATGGAGTTGAGTAATTCAACCCCATCAATTCATGCTTGGGTATTTACATGGACACAATGAGCATCTTTATGCGCATAGCTATGAGCTTTTCCGGCAGCAGCGGCAGGAAAAAGTGAATACTCATGTAATTCAACCAGCTCTTGTAACTCGGAACAGTTGTTAGCTCTTGTATTTGCTAGAGTTGTGGAGATTGCAAGCAAATATCATCTTGTAGTGCCACTTTATTTTAAAGGTGTTATGCTGCACAGAGTACATTTGGTCTCTTATTTCAGATAATAAATCTTCAATATCTGTTGCACATATGAGATGAAAACAAGTTAAAAATATATATATCACTGTTGCAATAATGGTACATGTAATAAGAGCTAAGATTAAAATAATTATGAGAATCAATGGGACCACATAATCTGCACAGGGTAACAGATGTAAATTAAGGCATGTTGTAGGACAGAAAATCCAATATGAGTACAACACCAACAAAATAGAGATTTGTGAGAAACGTATCACCTTGTAGCTGTACATACTCTCTCTGCATGTCACACATGCTGGTATACATGTATGTGTATTGAAGTGTCGGGAATAATATTTCTAGAAAGGCCATATGTGCCATCCAGTGTCAGTGTAGGCCCCAGAGAAGGGTACATGTCTATACAGGTTCATAAAGTGAAAATACCAGTACAAAAACATAGCTCTCAGCAATACTGACAGTACACATACAGACATACACTCAGGTATACAACCGCCATGACAGAAGCAAAGATAATGACGGTGCACCTGTTCTGGTGTCAAATTTACCAAACACAAACCATATGAACTCTGCAATGTGCAAGTCACAAACACCAAAACCACATAACCACAAATGGGATTCAACATACATCAACATAGATTGTAATGCAACCTCGCCAAGGCACCACAGTGCAGTCAGGATATCAATCTCAACATTTCTTTGACACAGCAATGATGATAGAACCATTGCAAATTGGCACATAATCTACATAAGTTTACAGTACAACACATATGTGTGAAGACCAACATATTTTGTAGAGGTCTGTGTTAGACAGAGATAATTTACTGCATCCGGGTTGCCCACCTAGAGATGCCCCACATTGCATACCCATTTGTCAATCCCAGTGCAAAATGACACAGACAACAGGAATAGATATGTGGAAATAAATGTGCCAATCTAAATGTAGCCAATATTGTCCAATACTGGTAGAAATGTGTAATAATCATTCAGCACACATAACAGAAATGTACTCAAAAGTGGGTTTATCAATCACGATGATTATTGACAGACTTTTTTTTCTTTGTCTTTTCAGCTGAGCAAGGATATGGTCTGCAGCCATGGGTCATGACCTCTTTTGCACATCCTCAGATAGAGGCAGAGCGCACCTACAATAAGGCACTGGTCAAGACCGGGGGTATTGTGGAGTAGACTTTTGGGTTACTGAAGTCCTGCTTCTGCTGCTTGGACATTTATGGTCTGGAAATTGCTATACTCCCCCATATGGTTTGTAAAATTATCCTGGTGTGTTGTGTATTGCACAACATCTGTCTGCGCAAATGTCCCATGGGACCTGTGCCATGAGGACCAGGAAGCACTGGATGAGGATGTGGATGAGGACAGAGGGGAACATTTAGTCATATATGCGGGAAACCGGCGAAGGAATACCATTGTCCAGAACTTTTTCACTGAAGGGGGAATTAGGCTGATGGCTATAAATCAAAGATTTGTTTTGAAATAGATTTCCAAAATATAAATAAATGATTGAGCACTTCCTTTGTGTATGCAATTCCATTTCACAGACACTGTAAACATCAAAACACTTACACATAACCTAATAGAATTCTGGCCCATCCCAAAGGTAAGTATCTAGGTGTAACACTCATATCAGGACTACATTATGTTTAGCAAAATATGTGCACATATTAACATGTACCACGTGCATTTGCATGGGAAAACTCACACAAAGCAAACGTAGCAATGTCGAACAATGTGCACATGTTGTGAGTATGTGTGCAGCAACAGTGTACCGACTGTCAGACATTCTACCACAGTCCAAAGGGAGTGTACATGTTAACAGTGTGCAATGACTGAGTGTGTGTGTTGTACGTCTTGACCTTTTTCACTGCCTTACACTCGTGGAGGCCATTATATTTACCTTACTGTCCTAGGTCTGTGAACAGAGGCCCATATGATGTGAATGGGCACACATTGCAACCGAGTTTTTCTCCATATGCTACATCAATGTTTGCGAGCACATAGCACAATCAGTGTTGTCTCTCACATAATACATATACATGTTGAGTCCTTATCTGTGCCGGTGCTAGATTAGCTACCTAGGCCCAATGCAGGCATACTTGACCTATTAGGCAAGGATGCAACTGTTACATGAAGGAATGGATGTGACAGTGCTGGTATGTCCTACTCTGAAACAAACAATGCTGGGGCTCCTAAAGCTCCATCTATGTGGTCTAATTAAAACAGGGCACAGAGCAAGTCTTAAAGGCACATAGATGTCAAGAAAATAAGTACATACATCTCACTCCTGCCAAGGTCTTATGTACTGAAGCATCCCAGGTCAGAGTGGCATGATCTGTCAATGAATGCACATATGACTAACTATTGTGTATGCTTAAACACGTTATAAGTTCACGTAAGCCATCTCTGTTGCCAAATGTGATGCATAGAAATGGTAAACATAGTGCGACTTGGAAGTCATTACACATTTTTGGCCTACTCAAGCAGGCCTCATAATGATCCAAATATAGGCTAATAGGTTTTGCGAAATACTTCTCTGCAGGATGTAATGTGCATGTGCCATACATAAAGTGCTAAGCACCAAGCCCAGACATCAGATGTGTGTGTACTACTACATTATATGGTGGTCCTTGGGTATTTTAGTCTACTAAATGATGTCTTGCACACATGAAAAGGTGACCTATTGGCCTATAAACATACCTTTTCATATATAGATAATCAATCTGTGAGCTAAATACCACACACATTCTAGACTTACTGAAACACCCGGGGTATGTTAGTCCCTGAGTGTGTATTGTATCCGTAACACATACTTTGTCAGAAATGCAGACAGATAGTATGATCTTCACGTTTGGCTATAATCATCTCTAACAATGTGAATATCATTTGCATAGGTGTGCAATATTTGTGAAATTAAAATGCCTATTACGCAGCTACGTATGTTACGCCAAGCATAATATAAACTGTAATTCATGTTGATAATGTCAAGGTATCAAGAATTCACAATATGTGTGTGTACTTCACAGAAATATATTGGCTGTCCTAATGTCTGCACCTGGAACACAAGGAGTCACACATATGCCCAGTTTACACATACATGCAACACATCCCAAGTCATCAAGCATGTCAGCAAAGATTATTTGAGCAGGAAAAGTGAGTCCTGGGAGTGTTCGTAGAAAATGTGACAAATTCACCCAGGATATGATACAATGGCTCAGCCATGCTGCAACCCTCAAAGTGTTAAGCTCCTTTCACTTTCAATTCCAGTCTTTTTGTCTGTGCTGGCTGGTGGAGGTATTTGATGCGTGCCCATGTCATAGTGTTTTTTGGTCTTGTTAGTGTCTCTGCTGTCCCTGTTGTGCTTTAAAATTCTTACTTGTGTCTTGAATTTGTATTTTGTATTGGTTTGTACACTGAATTATTGAGTGTCCATCTATTTAGTTTTTTTTTGAGGGTTTATGTACCAAGCAATAATAACATGCAAGGAGCTAAGTAAAGAAGACAAATAAGCATGGGTACTGTCTGATGTGTGTAGCATTGTTCAGAACATGTGGAAAAATCATACTTCAATGCAGAGTGTGGTCAGTCAAGCTGGTCAGCTCACATAGCCATCAAAACAAGACACCCTTGGACATGTAGTGGGTAGGTTGGTTTGGTACTTTTTTAAAATCGCAACACCTGACATGTGATTTCTCTGATATGATCTGAAAACACTGAAACATGGCATACATATGTCCATCATACGGACATGTCAGTTTTGCCATATTCTGCATGCCCAACGTGGTAACAATACCAGACGTTTGTGAAGTCAATTTACTGTGCTTCATATTTACACAGTAGACATGTTCAACATTCACAGAACAATGTGCCATGTTTTTGCATTGTAGGTGGAACAGAACAATGGACCTGTGGCAAGGTGGACACCTTCAGGGATCCCAATGCTACCAGTGAGTGTCACCTAAATGTTTTCTGTGTTCTGTAAGGATTGTGGGTGATCCCTGATATTGGTTGCATTGAGATGTGTAAGGGGTATAATCAGTCACCTGAAACAAGGATTACCTCACATGTAGAATCACAGCAAAAGTAGGACAAAGTTGCATGTGCAATAGTTAGGGGCAATTGTCAATGTGCATTTATGGCCAATGTATTCTGGGGCACATGATAGATGGCTCTGAATCTCTGTTGGTAAAGTTTGGCCAGCTATGGTGTGGATGCTTATGGCACATGTGCAATCACCAGCCCCAGGACCAACAGATAGTCATAAATTCAAATGTCTCACACCCATACTATAGACAGAACGTAACAACATTTTACCCACATTTTGTGACAGAAAAGTTGCATGGGAAAGGCTGTTATTTTCCAGGTACAGTATGCTTGCACAAGGCCAAAATTGAGCAGGACACTAGTGTGGTGGGGTGGAACACATATCTCAGACAATACAACCAATAGTCAACAGCAAATGTTTATGGGAAACTATGCACAGTGAACATCTTTTTCAATGTAATTGTCGTCCTATTGTGTGTTCACATCATACCATGTCCATAAATGCTGAATACTGCTAACACAATTGATACAGTGTGAAGAATTGAAGACATGGTCAGACATTCATCTCATTCAAACAGCAAAATGTTTTGGGATATATATACATGTACCAGTAGCTTGGCATCTAGCCAAAGCTTGTACTCCATGAACGTGTGTGACCCTATGAGCAGGCTCGGCATACCAAAATATGATTCCTTCCTAATATAGATGCTGCATATGTATTTGTGAGTTGGTATAGTTAAATTGTATCATTCATTAGAGCAAAACCATTGGGAACGGGGGCATGGCCTGACCATTGACCAAAATGGCCACACGGCACTGAAGCTCCGGAACCTGCCATCCTAATCGTGAAAGTAGCGGATGTTTAGCATATCCATCAGCATTGTAACATTGGGTGCCCAGTGCAAACACCGCATGGGTGTGAGGTGGATGCCCCAGTGATGCCCTGGCTCGCCGCCACCAGATACTACTGAAAAGGGAGATGGCCCAGCCCGCCATGGAGGCCACAGAGCAACAGGGGCAGCAGGTGAGCCTAAGGACGGGGCTGCGGTGCCCTGCTGGGAATTCCCCCCACCCTGCTCAGACATCGCTGTTGGTGGCAAAGCTGCGATACCTGTACTGGGACAGCCTGACACAATTGCATCAGGTGAGAGGCCTACGGACTGGCTGGCTCCACTGCACTAGGTGTTCTGGGGGGGTGCGGACTGGCCCACGGCTGCGAGACCAGGCTGACTCCCTGTTGGCGCTGCCGGGCCTGCGGAGCCCCTCTGCCCTTCACCGAAAGGTGACCCCCGGTCGATCGTGCATTGCCGAGGGGGAGAAGCCCGGAACTGCAGTTCAATGTGCCTGAGGCCCACCGGGGGAAGGGAGGTCTGGCCCACCTCAGAGGTGTGGGAGAGCCTGAGGCCAGGGCCGTGGTGCCCTGTCGGCTCTCGGTCCCTCTGGGGCTCCATCTGCGGGCTTGGGCAGGGCTGCCAGTGCAGATACCAGAGGACAATGACCTGATCTGCACCTGCGACTCCTGAGCAAGGCATGGCCCGTGGGAGGGCCCTGAGCAGAAGCAGCAGAGAAATCCACCTGGCTGCCCCCCTCCGCTGCTGACGAACAACTTATGGCTGGCTGCCTGGCTTGAACACCCACCAGATCAGAGCTGCCTCTCAGAGTAAACACACAACTTGCTCCTTTACGGGACAGTCCTAGCTGGCAAATAATGCAATCTTGCCTGGGCACCTCCCACTGGGGAGACTCTCCTTGAATTAATTCAAGCACTACGAGACACTACTTATGCACCCAGGTTGCTGCATTTCTCCCCTCGCATAACACTGGACTGAGTAATACCCTTGGGACTGCCACCCCCAGCTCGCCTGCAAGAGAGGTACCCACCTGGTTGCTTTACGTACTTCCTGCTGGACCCTACTGGGGTTCCCAACCCCAAGTGCACAACATCTGCCCCCGGGAGCAACCTCACTGTGAATATGGGCCAGGGATGCCCCAAACAACAGCAACTCACCTTTGACAGGCCTGCTGTGGCTGACCGCCCGATGCAAACACCAGACCTGGATAGTGATCAGGGGATAGATGCCCCCCTCCCTCCCTTGAAGGTAAATCAGCTATCATGGCAAACTTAAATTGAGATTACATGCCATTGACACAAGATTCCACATCATAGCTACTATGGTTAGACCAATTGGGGGAACGACTGGATGGACATGCTGCCCAATTGGACACAGTGGAGGAGTGAGTGTCCATGTATGAGGATCAGACCAATGCAATGGCACGTGGTTAAAAAAACCAGAACGACTCATGAAGGCAGTAGCGATTAAAAACGAAGATTTAGAAGCAAGTTCTCGGAGAAACAATGTGCAGATTCTCGGCTTGGTGAAGTTGACCAACATGGGGCACCAAGAACTGTTCATAGAGACCCTCATAAGTGCCCTGTTTGGAGCAACGCATTTCTCCGAAGCATTTATAGCAGAGTGGGGACACAGATCTTTGGGACCCTCCTGCCCTCCGGAACCCATCCGCATCCCATCATGGTCCGCCTTTTGAAGTATAGAGACCAGGACACCATTATTCCTCGAGAACTCATCACTGCGGTACCAGAGTGCCACGCTCGCAGTCCAAGAAGCAAGGTGAAAATATACAGAAGCAAAGGCTCAGCTAAGGAAACTTGGCCTTAAATATGGCATGCTATATCCTGTGAGATTGCAAGAACAGTGGATGATAAACCCAGGCTCTATGACTCACCTGCAGACGCCTTCCCCTTTTGTAAAAAACAGAAGGACAGTAACCATTGTAGCCCCTATTCCTCTCCGGAACATTCATCCCTGGACAGACAATTGATGGCCAGCGTGGAACTATTCCCCACTGATCAACGTATCTCTCTTCCACATAACTTAGCATTGCCTGGGACTGGGATGCATGTCACGACTGGATGTGCTGAGGCTGTTAATGTTACTGATATTTGCTCTATTGTTCACAAATGTCACACAACCCCTACATTCAATTAATATAGTTGCTTACAAGGATCCGTACAGTCTGGGTATTAGGCCCTGAAGCGTTGCCTGCCTCTCACGGATGACTCTAAATGTTACCTTTTTGGGTTTTTGTTTTTGGGATCTTGGGCAAGGGGAATTCGCCAGGCTTCCCCGCCTGGTGTGGGTGGTGGGTGTGCTCATTGGGGTTTAACTATTTTTTTCTTGCATTATTTTCCTCTTCCCCTCACTCTTTCCTCATGTATACCCCTTCACCCCAGCGCATGCCATACCCAACACTAGACACAGAGTCAGCATCATTCCGCTGTATAAGAGATGGGAGCCCGCAAGTCAGTCCTATCCTATCTACAGACACTATATCAAGACAGCCTTTCTCCAGGAAACGCAGCTCCCCCTACAGGCCTCCCCCCCCTTCACCTCTTCCTGCGACCGTCTTAGATACTTTGCTGGGTACAGTAAATACTCCAGGGGAATGTTTATACTCTAACATCATAGTCTTCCATTCACACACCATACCACCATTGCAGATGATCAGGGTTGGTACGTCTTGGCAGCGGGAACACTCTTAGGCACGGAGACCTTGTTTTTAAATATATGTGCCCCAAACACAGATGACCCATCCTTCTTTGATGGGCTCTACACTCTTCTGGACCGATTCAACCCCAAAGCCTTATTTGTTGATGAATAGTTGAATTTATGGCTTGACACCAGCCAAGACACATCTAGCTTAGGCCAGGGTAACACATTTCAATCCCTTTGTATAGTCCGAGACCTCTTGGACTCACTGGCCCTCTGAGACACTTGGCGCACACAGCACCCTGGAAGCCCAGGATACACATTTCATTCTGCTCCACCCTCGGTATGGATGTGCATCGATTATTGGTTCATCTCCGATACCGCCTGTCAGTGGGTATGAAACATGGAGACGCTGCTACATGCGCTCTCGGATCATGTACCAGTGCTCCTACATCTCACGGTCCCATACACTAGGGGCTGGGAGTGCAGATGGTCGTTCGCTACGATTGCGCAATTAGATGAGGTGTTCCACTTGGGGCTCCACACCGCCATCCTTGAATACTTTGCACTCAACACAGGGTCTGTTACACAACATTCCTTTTTATGGAAAGCCCTCAAGATGTACATTTGCGACATCTGTATATCGAAGCAGTCAGGAGTGCTGCGAGCACTGCACAATGACCTGGCTCAACTGGAAACAGAACTCATGACCATTGACAACACAGATGACCAAACACTCACTGAAAGTACATTATATAAATGAGCGACCCTCCTAGCACAATTTAATGAACTAGCTGACAGGGAAGACAAGCTACTGAGTAAATATAGCGCAACATGCAGATATGGAGATGGAGAACGCCCTGGGAGGACATCGGCTGATCTCCTGTGACCCCACCGGGGAGCAGGATACAACAAGCCCCTTTGCTCAGAAGACGGTACTAATATCTCAGACAATTTTGACATACTACAAAAACTAGTCTCATGCAATCAATCACTATATACCTCCAGGCTGCCTCCCGACTCAACAGCCATCTGGCCTAGCTTGAGGAAGTGACAATGGTTTGGCTGTCTACTGGACAGGCCCAATTTCTCAGTGAACCTTTTACTGATGAAGAACTTACCCAGACAATAGTTTGACTAGATGGCTCGACGGCCCTTCCATTGAAGGCCTGTCTGGTGCCTTCTATAAATCATTCAAACAGACGCTGGTGCCTCAATTATTGGAAGTATACTCAGAATCATTAAAGAATGGAACACTCTCTCTCATGATGCAGGAGGCTGCCTATTACACTATTACTGAAGCTTGGAAAAGATTCCACCAGATGCGCTGCATATATACCTTTGCCCCCCTAAACTTCAACAACAAAATATTGGCTAAAGCAAAGACAAACAGGCTGTCACTACTCTTAGATCAGAACCTCTCACCGATCCAGACGGGCTATAAAATAGAGAGTCACCTACGACTCCTGTGACGGTGACACTTTTAGATGCTGAGAAGGCATTTGACTTGCTTGAGTGGCCCTTTCTTAATGCAACACTTTGTAAACTTGGCATACCCAACAATCTTAATGCATTAGTCTCACTCCTGTAATCAGTACCCATGGCTCAGATGCGGGAGAACGGCTCTCTCTCTGATCCCTTCCCCATCTCTAGGGTAACCCGGCAAGGCTGCCCACTATCACCATTACTATTCATTATAGCCATGTATCCACTGCTCAGACACCTCCAGGAAAAGCATGTCCATCGGGGCCTCGGTTCCCTCCCAGCCCTCTTTAATTTCCATGTATGCAGACGATATTCTGCTGTACATCAGGCACCCCTCCAAAAATCTAAACCACCTAGTGGAGGAAATCGTTTGATTTGGAGACAGGTCTGGCCTGCCTATGAATTAAGACAAATCTGAGCTTTTCCCCTCGACCAACTCAACAGCTCCTGACGATAGCTCAGCAGACTGTTGGGTTTCAACTCGCTGTACTCCCCTAAATTACCTCTACCTCATAACCCGTGGATTCCTCTAACTTCTGAGAGATTGGCGCTGCGTACTGAAGGAATATAAAGTTTATGCTATATAATGTTGTCGTAATATATCCAATATATCACCCAACCCATGTAGACTTTCAGAATCGGGTCTGAGCTGAACGAACGCCATCTTGGTTTCATTTCCTATGGCCGCTTTCGTTAGTTGGGAAAACACGTGACATGCTGCTGATAGAAATGCTTAAAAGGTCGGCCTGGGATATGAACAGACCATTGATTCTAACTTAGGGAACTCAAGGTCGCATCTGTCTTTCTTGAAGGAGGAGCACATTCTTGCAGGTGCCATGCTCATACTCCCGTGCACCAGAATGGACGGGAGGCACCTTTACTGACCTACCCCCGGAATAGCTTGAGCTGAGTTTCGAATCAATCAGTGGTGCCTTATATGGGGTTTCCTGTTGGTTTCTCATGAATTGGTACTTTTCCATGTACGGGGTTTCTATGAGGTATGCCGAAAGTAGATATGCACTGTTTTGAATGCAATCCAGCAGTCTCCTCTGCACACCTTTGAGAGCTGTGGCGAGAGGGAGGCTCCCCTATATAGGGCGCTTTTGCAAAATAAACAATTGAACCTTCTCCATTGCTGGCTGACCTATTCTTGGTAACTATTGTATATGGGCTATTGGTAAGTATAGCTCTATGGTATATTTTATTAGTACTTCAGTTGGCGACTCCGACGGGACTCCGGGATAGGGTTGTCTCCTCCTATAAGTAGGAGAAGAGGGACGAGGAGGGATTCTGGTTGAGGGGGTGGACTGAAAAAGGATCCTAATTGAGAAACCAGTTTGTGGTAGAAAAGGAAAATTCCACTCTCCGGCTCAGTGACCTTCCCAGCTGCTAAATAACACTTCGCCGGAGTCCTTCAGGCTTAACCCGGGGAACAGCTGACCGCGTTGGTCTATAAAAGAAGTTGGCCGTGGATAACGTGCAATCAGACCTGAGTGCACCAGGTGAGTGAATTGTATTGTAAGTCCTTTGTTGACTTTGGAATGAGCACTTTTGAGAAGTGGCTCAGAAGAACAGTTAACTGAGTATGGAATGTAGTGGTTAGTGAACCACAGGGAATCTGGGGGTCTGACGTGGCAGAGGTGTGACTGCACAGGCAGATGCCTCACAGACTTGTTCGGTGATTAGTTGGGACAACATCGGACGCCTTAGTGTTGCACGGTGGGTGCTCACTCGGCCGAATTCCCTTCGGAAAGGCCCGCAGGAGCAACTGGGTAAGCCTGGAATCCAGGGTGATCGGTTCCCCGAACAGGAGTCGACGGGCTCTGTTCGTGTATAAGACATGTCGTATGGAATTGTGAATTCATGACCGAAGTATTTTTTTATCGATCGAAATGTATGCACTTTATGTATGTTATGTAAATGGAATTGTCTGAGTTGAAAAGTGAAGAGTATGCGGTGAAGTGGACGCGTCCATGAGTGACTTCAGTTGGAATGGTCTGATTTGTTGAATTCCTAAAAATGTCGTGTTTCAGCAAACTGTGTTTTGGATGCTGCCGCCAGAGAAGTGGACGGTTGGAAGAAAGAAAGCCTGCTCCTCCGGAAGGCAGTCCTAGTTTTGACATGTATGTCAAACATGGTATTTCTCCTATTTTGTTTAATACACTGTGGAATAAATATACTAAAGACAATACAGAATTGCAATGGCCTTTAACTGGGTCTTTTGATGAAAGACAAATTAATTAATTACAGAATAAATTGTTTTTAAGAAGGAGCCGTCAGTCTATGTTTGACTCCTTGACCTTATGGTTAAAGGAGGCGAAACGACGGCGAATACGAGAGGAAAAATTGGGAAAGATTAAGGCAGGACAGACTGTAACCCAAAAAGCAGTGGCGTATGAAAAGTAGAAAGTAGAAAAGAATATTGAGCAATTAGATAGTCAGTTTCGATTACAAACAGATAAAAGTTATGTGACCCGACCCGAGGTAGAAGATGAGATAGAAGAATTATTAGATGTTTGCCCTCCGCCTCCATAGGCCCCCCAAGGTTTGTACCCGGCGGTCCCAGTGGACCGGACCGGAAGGGTGGGAGTAGCGGTGCCTGCAGTTGCTACCGCACCTGCGGCCATACATCCTCCGGCCCCGTTACCTGCTCCTCCTACCCTTTGTCCAACTACCTCAGATTTATTTACTTTGATGCCTGGGGCTGGTGCCACCTCACCCCTGTCCCCGGTATTTTTAACGCCCCCAACTAGAGGGGCGACGGCCATCCCTATGGGATTGACCGCTGCCTCTTCGGATATCACGCCACGACGCCCTATGGGAGGTATGGAAGGTCGACGAGTTTTTACTCGATCGTCCTTAGGAGATGAAGAAAGAAGGGCTGTAGTGGTTCAGGCGTCCCAATGGATGCGGAATCCAATTTATACTCTGGAGGACAATTGGAGTACTATGAAAGATTTTGAACCAGTTACGCAACAACTAGCATTGGAACATATGGCAATACGACAGATTTTTTCATGGGAGCAATGTTTTCAGGAAGGGCTGGCCCCCCAGATATTATCTAATATCAAGGATCGAGCTTTTAAATTCGAATTACAGGTTGAAGAAGTATTTCAAAATGTCGAAACTTTGATACGATACAGGGACCGAATGAATCATAAATGTCCGGATATAGGGGCACAGTATCCCATGGGAGAAGTGCACCCTCTTTTTCACCCAGAGATTCCTGAAGTGTTAGATGGAGGGGGCCAAGTAACCAGAGCACGTGTAGAGGCACGTTTCCAAGAACAATGGGTCTATACCCCTTGAAAGCGGAGCGAGGTTCTTACCTTGAAAGCCCAACTCCCTGACCCCCGAAAAAACCCTATGGCTTATTATAAAGAATTGACAGAAGCCGCAAATTCGGCTGTTATGACTTTAGCTGACATCAAGTTATTTTTCGGTCTTCTAATCCCAGTAGATATATGGAGACAGGTGCATGATTCAGATCATGCTGCCGAACTTGGAGGGACCTGGGATCAGATTAAGACATGGGACAAAGATTGAAAACCGGGCGACAAGCCCAAAGACGAGATTTTAGCTATACCTGCTCGAATCATTACATATATGCAGACCCTTATTCCTCCAGGAAAGGTGGATTGGGATAAGTTAACAGCTTGCAATCAAAAGAAGGATGAAAATGTGTCTGATTTCTTTACCCGCTTTGAGAAAGTGTTTATTGACTTCAGTGGACAAGATTTGTCCACAGAAGGAGGTATACAATTATTTGTAAATAGATTTGTCAGTAATTTATTACCAGAAATAAAGATGCGTTTACAAGCTGCTGAAAGCACTTGGACTACTTCAACCCCTTCAGTTATTCTTAGCATGGCTCAGTATTATAAACACCGAGAAAATGAGAACAAGGATAAGTCGGATAAAAAGGTTAAGGAATTGAAGACCCGAGTACTGCTACAGCAAGTCAGCAGAGGGCAAAATGGTAGAAGGGGAGGAAGGGGCTCTTTCCAGAGAGGTGGAATGATGATAGGAGGAGGTGGTCAGGGACCTAATATAGGGATTAATCAGTGTTCCAATTGTAGACAGGAGGGACACTGGCGAGCCCAGTGTCCATTAGCCAGTGTACATTATCGTACGGACGGGGTTGTTTTAATCGAGGACGAGGAAGAGGAGGTACTGATCGAAATAGTATGAGACGTGGTGACAGGTCCGGCGATGAGTCAGGAAAGAATTATTTCGATGATTTTCAAGGAAGGCAATACTATAGTGAGGATTATCGAGAGGACGGATATGATGGACACAATTATGCATGAGACAGCCACGGACAGAGCAGGGGCCATATATCAGAACCAGTTGACCAGCAGGGGCCTTATGTACAGGGGCAATTGATGGGAACATGTGAGACGTTTTTGGTGGATACTGGAGCAATGAATAGTTCTGTTGCTCATACATTGGTCCCAAGGGCTGCTCTGTCTGGGCAAAACAACATATCGGTGGGATTTTCAGGGATCCCCGTGGTAAGCCCTGTTTCGAAGCCACTCCCCTTTACTATTGGCCCTGTCACTGTAGACTCACCATTTTTGCTTACGTCTAGTTGTGGCAAAAATTTGCTGGGATTAGATATACTAAAGAAGTTGCATGCTCATATTTATTGTTCTCCTGATGGTGTGTATCTAACATTGCAACCCCCTATTGAGCGTAAATCCCAATGTTTAGTTAAAGATGCACCTCTCCCTCTTGAGTTTTCAGGTATACCCCACACTCTTTGGGCAAAGGGGGACACGGATGTAGGATTGTTGAAAATACCCCCTGTACCCCCGGTTAAAACCTAACGTGCATCTACCACGTATTCCCCAATATCGAATTTCGCCAGAAGGTGAACAGGCTTTATTGCACATAATTCGTGATTTAATTAAGAAAGGAGTGGTAGAGGAAACAGCTGCAAACATTTGTAACAGCCCTATTTTACCGATTTTGAAAAAGGCCTCTTTAGATGGAGACCTCGATTATCAAGATACTTATCGTTTTGTAATTGACCTTTGAGAGGTTAATTAAATAGTGATTCCTCAATACCCTGTGGTCCCGAATATCACTGCAATCCTGACTATGATTCCCCCTACTGCCCAGTATTTTTCAGTAATAGATTTGAAGAACGCTTTCTTTAGTATTCCGATGCATCCTGACAGCCATCATATTTTCGGATTCTCATTATCTGTCCGCAGCTTCAGATTCTGCCGCGCACCTCAAGGCTACACCGAGAGCCCTAGTATTTACAGCCAAGCCCTGAAAGCAGTATTAGATGAATTAGTCCTGCCTCCTGGTAATGTTCTTGTTCAATATGCGGATGACATCTTAGTGGCATCTGATACAGCGGCTGGATGTAAGGAGGCCACAAATAAATTGTTGCACCATTTGGCAGCTAATGGTAATAAAGTGTCCCTATCCAAATTTCAGTATTGTCGACAGGAAGTGACATACCTTGGTCATTTACTGTCGAAAGCAGGGAGAAGATTAACTCCTGAACGGATAAGTGTTATTACTAACATGTCTGTGCCCCGTACTCAACGTGATGCTCTTGCTTTTCTAGGCATAACCTCTTACTGTCGCCAATGGATTCCTAATTTTTCTCTTCTGGCTAAACCCTTTTTGCATTTGGTTACCAAAGATGTGCATGAACACTTGCCCTGGATGGATGAATGCCAAGATGCTTTTAATTCTCTGAAATCTGCTCTTTGTTCTGCACCCGTCTTGGGTACTTCGGACTACCGAAAACCTTTTGTACTTTACGTGCATGAAGTGGACGGTTGTTCTCTTTCAGTGTTAACCCAGGGTTTTGGCGGAAAGCAACGATCTTGTGCATATTTTTCGGCAGTATTGGATAATGTTGCCAGGGCCCTTCCTAGCTGTTTAAGGGCCACTGCTGCTGTGGTGGTGGCCATTCGACAGTCGGAGGGGATTGTTTTATATACTGATCTCACAGTGATGGTACCGCACGCTGTGGACATATTATTGAATCGAAATAAAACTCAGCACCTTACGAGTGCACGATTGACTGGTTATGAATTGACTCTATTTGCACCTCGCATTATAATTAAAAGATGTGCCACTCTGAATCCAGCCATGTTACTACCCCTCCCTTCAAGTGTTCAAAAGGACGATGTCCATGATTGTATATTTCGGACTGAAGAAGAAACGAAGGGATGTATAGACCTCACTGACTCCCCTTTATCTGACCCACAAGGGGAGTTGTTTGTGGATGGCTCTTGTTTTAAGTTACCAGATGGCAAGACAACAGCTGCTTATGCTATAACTACCCTTAGGACAGTAGTAGAGACCGCTCGGGTTTCTCAACATTCAGTGCAAGCAGCTGAACTAATAGCATTATTAAGAGCAGGTGAACTGAGTGAAGGTTTAAAAGTAAATATTTTTACAGACAGCCAATACGCCTTCAGCGTGGCCCATAGTTTCGGGCGGCTGTGGAAGGAACGATGGTCAAAGAATGGTCAAAGAATACAACATGGCCCTTTGATTGAAAGATTGTTAAATGCCCTAACTTTACCAGAGAAAGTGGCTATCATCAAGTGTAGCGCCCACAAGAGAATTATTGACACTACAGGTGAGGGAAATGCTTTTGCCAATCAAATAGCGAAAGAAACAGCACAAACTAAAACATCCAAAATGTTTCCTAGTGTAGCAGCCCGATGGGTGGCAGAGACCACGTTTTTGATAATACTATTGAAAGTGTTAGATAATTACAGAAAGAAGTCACCCCTGATGAATTATTAAAATGGGAACAGGAAATAGGACGATTAGATAAAAATGATTGTTGGATTGAATTAACTGACAAGCAGAGATGGCTATTGCCCAATGCCCTGGTGTATGCAGTAGTAGTGATGGCCCATGGCATTGCCCACATTGGAACAAAAGGTATTTGTGCATTATTGGACCCAGTGTGGAATAACTGAAATATCTCCAAGACCGCTGCCCACGTGGTTAAATACTGCATGGTCTGTTTACAGCATAATCCCGGTGGGAGAGAGACTGTTCTCAGTGGAAATTTTGCGCCCCCTTCTTTGCCCTTTGAAGTGCTATAAATGGATTATATTCAATTTGATAGGGTGAATAACCTGAAGTATGTATTGGTGGTGGTCTGTGCATTTAGCAAATGGGTTGAAGCCTACCCCACCAAGGACAATACTGCCTTGGCCACTGCAAAAGCCCTGATGAAGGAGTTTCTGCCTCGATTTGGTTTGCCCCGAATTATATGGACAGACAATGGGGTGCATTTCAATGCAGAACTCGTTAAATATATTTGTAAAGGGTTACAGATAAAACAAAAATTTCATGCAGCACATCACCCGCAATGTGCCGGACTGGTTGAGAAATATAATGGTATATTGAAATTAAAGATGGCAAAGATACAAGAAAGCACGGGTTTTAGTTGGCCTGATGCGCTGCCCCTAGCGTTAATGTCAATAAGAGCAACCCCTCATACTTGGGCTGGGCGTTCACCTTATGAGGTTGTTTTTGGCCGAACAGCCAATGTATGGGGTGTCCCAAGGCCTAGATCCTTTTGTGATCTTGATTACCCTATGATGACAGATTATTTGTACGCTTTAACTAAAGATTTGCGTTCCATTCATCAACAGGTTTCAGTAGTACTGCAGCCGCTGCCGGAGGGTCCCGGACATCGTTTGGAACCAGGACAGTGGGTCCTCGTGCGGAATTACCAACGGAAATCGAGTCTGGAACCCAGGTGGAGCCGTCCTTATCAAATCCTCTTACCCACTCGAACAGCAGTAAAAGTAGATGGGAAGAAACATTGGATTCACGTGTCGCATATAAAGAAACTGCCTCTGCCGCTTCCTTCTGACCAGCAGAATCGAGACGGAGTTCTGACACAAGAAGGAGAGCGGAGGTTGAGCTTTGTGCCTTTCTCGGATGCCAATGAAATTGGGCAAGAGGAAGGGTTGTTGACGCCGCAAGGAAACAAATCAGCCTCAGTTTCTAAAACTCGTGATAAGGCTGATCCCCCTGAGGCTCCTGAAAAACGTGTTGTACCAAATGTCCCTGCTAATGTGTTGTTCCTTGATCAGGAGCAACCTGGCCATCTTCGATACAATTTACGGCCCCAAAAACAGCAAGATACCCCAGTCTTGGATTACAGGAGATAGGGAAAGACTTGAGCTGTAGGGCTGAAAATAAGTTTTTTACTGGGGTATTGAGCAAGACACTGGACTGAACCCGTTGAGAGCACGGAACTGTCATATTGCTCTGTTCAGAAAGAAAGACTGTGTAATGTTAAGGGCCTACATTGCAACATCCAAAGTACAGAGAAGATTGTTTTTGTGGATGGGTAATAAGAGCCTACCTGTGAGGCGCTAGATGGACACAGGGAGAAGAAACCCTCTGGCAGTTGGCTTGCATCTCATTTCGGAGTTTAGTTTGGAGTTTTAGTTAGAATGTATCCCTTTGCCCGGTTTGCCCTCGAAGACGAGAGACCTCTTGCTCCCAGACCTTTTCTAGAGAATGTCCCCATGTTTTCCGGTCGGGCTACCAGAGTGAAGATAGCCTTTGTAATCACTATTGCAGTTATTATGATTATATTGATGAGTGTGTTTATGTATATGGAATTTCAATACACTATGCACAAGGTGTTAGGTACCACCACAGCCCCGCCGGAGCATTTCTTTTACACCTTACCTCCTCACAAAGAGCGACATCGAGAAACCTATGCTAAAAATGTATTCATAGAAATGTTGCACGAAGCTCATAGCACTACGAATAAAACAAACTGTTGGGTATGTGTCCTTTTGCCATCTGTAATGCATCGCCATGATTTATTAATCTCTTTGATAAAACAACAGTTGATGGACAGAATGCAGAACAATGTCATACATTCACCCCAGTACAGAGATCTGGGCCTAAATCCATCATTTGTTTGCACTCCACACCACCCCAGTTCAGACATGGCCATATGCAAATCAGCCTTGACCCTGTGCCTCATGGGAACAGTCCAGCCCGAACTGCCAAGCCATGTCTTTCCTGGACCGGAATCAAGCATCCTAGGACCGATTTCTGGCTATCAGCCGTCTTCAGCCAGGATAGCTTGACTCCAGTGGTGTGGAGAGCAAGGGACTCACGTCTGAGCATACCCATCCCACTCGGGGTGACAAATGCAAAAACAACAGTTGATGGACAGAATGCAGAACAATGTCATACATTCACCCCAGTACAGAGATCTGGGCCTAAATCCATCGTTTTTTTGCACTCCACACCACCCCAGTGCAGACATGGCCATATGCAAATAAGCTTTGACCCTGTGCCTCATGGGAACAGTCCAGCCCGAACTGCCAAGCCTTGTCTTTCCTGGACCAGAATCAAGCATCCTAGGACGGGTTTCTGGCTATCAGCCGTCTTCAGCCAGGATAGCTTGACTCCAGTGGTGTGGAGAGCATGGGACTCACGTCTGAGCATACCCATCCCACTCGGGGTAACAAATGCAAAAACAACAGTTGATGGACAGAATGCAGAACAATGTCATACATTCACCCCAGTACAGAGATCTGGGCATAAATCCATCATTTTTTTGCACTCCACACCACCCCAGTGCAGACATGGCCATATGCAAATCAGCTTTGACCCTGTGCCTCATGGGAACAGTCCAGCCCGAACTGCCAAGCCATGTCTTTCCTGGACCGGAATCAAGCATCCTAGGACCGGTTTCTGGATATCAGCCGTCTTCAGCCAGGATAGCTTGACTCCAGTGGTGTGGAGAGCATGGGACTCACGTCTGAGCATACCCATCCCACTCGGGGTGACAAATGCAAAAACAACAGTTGATGGACAGAATGCAGAACAATGTCATACATTCACCCCAGTACAGAGATCTGGGCCTAAATCGATCGTTGTTTTGCACTCCACACCACCCCAGTTCAGACATGGCCATATGCAAATCAGCCTTGACCCTGTGCCTCATGGGAACAGTCCAGCCCGAACTGCCAAGCCATGTCTTTCCTGGACCGGAATCAAGCATCCTAGGACCGGTTTCTGGCTATCAGAAGTCTTCAGCCAGGATAACTTGACTCTAGTGGTGTGGAGAGCATGGGACTCACGTCTCAGCATACCCATCCCACTCGGGGTGACAAATGCAAAAACAACAGTTGATGGACAGAATGCAGAACAATGTCATACATTCACCCCAGTACAGAGATCTGGGCATAAATCCACCGTTTTTTTTAACTCCACACCACCCCAGTTCAGACATGGCCATATGCAAATCAGCCTTGACCCTGTGCCTCATGGGAACAGTCCAGCCCGAACCGCCAAGCCATGTCTTTCCTGGACCGGAATCAAGCATCCTAGGACCGGTTTCTGGCTATCAGCCGTCTTCAGCGCGGATAGCTTGACTCCAGTGGTGTGGAGAGCATGGGACTCACGTCTGATCATACCCATCCCACTCGGGGTGACAAATGCAAAAACAACAGTTGATGAACAGAATGCAGAACAATGTCATACATTCACCCCAGTACAGAGATCTTGGCTTAAATCCATCGTTTTTGGCACTCCACACCACCCCAGTTCAGACATGGCCATATGCAAATCAGCCTTGACCCTGTGCCTCATGGGAACAGTCCAGCCCGAACTGCCAAGCCATGTCTTTCCTGGACCGGAATCAAGCATCCTAGGACCGGTTTCTGGCTATCAGAAGCCTTCAGCCAGGATAACTTGACTCCAGTGGTGTGGAGAGCATGGGACTCACGTCTGAGCATACCCATCCCACTCGGGGTGATGAATGCAAAAACAACAGTTGATGGACAGAATGCAGAACAATGTCATACATTTATCCCAGTACAGAGATCTGGGCATAAATCCACCGTTTTTTTTAACTCCACACCACTCCAGTTCAGACATGGCCATATGCAAATCAGCCTTGACCCTGTGCCTCATGGGAACAGTCCAGCCCGAACAGCCAAGCCATGTCTTTCCTGGACCGGAATCAAGCATCCTAGGACCGGTTTCTGGCTATCAGCCGTCTTCAGCTGAAGGACTGGACTTTTAACAGAACCAGCGGTGCCAGGGGACAACACCTATAACCTTCATGGGATACCTGTTTCGGCGCACAAGTGACAGAGACACGGGACACTTCCTTCCACGTCAAAGATCAGCGTTTATTTACTGCAGGGAAACAAGAGTCAATAGAAGTACATCGGCATGTAGGTTCTGCGAGTCTGCTTCAAATTGCGTATGTAGGTCGCTCTCTTTTATACAAAATGTTGCCATTGCACAACATGCGAACAAAAGATTACAATTCAGTTCCCACAGTAAACTTCAAAAGGGTCGCTTTCATGTGTTCAGAATCCCGGAACATAATTACAGTAGCAATGCCGGTTCCCAACTGTAAAAGTACATCTTCCCACCATTAGGCACACCCATTAGAGTTGTAAATGACCAAGAAGAAGAAACAAGAGCAGCTGCAAGGAAGTCAGACACGTGTAGAGAAAGGAGTGTGGGGGTAATATCGGAAGCATGATCGTAGGATCAAAGAGCTGGATCCCATCGCCTGCACGGCTGTCACAATAGACCGGCATGACCAGATTACCCTCAAGCTGAGCCATCTGCCTTCGCTATGTCATTCCTCCGGCCATAAAGACGCGTGAAAGGAATATGCGTCTTCCGCAAGGCTTGGGAACAAGAAGGTCAGGGGGCGAACAGTTACCTGCTCGCTGACTACGTGAGGGCAAGAAACAAAATGGATGCCGTATCTAAAATGGAACCCAAGGGTTCAGATGAAAAACCCGTAATATTAGGCGAACCCTAACAGGTAGTGTAGCGAAAATGCATACACTTACCGCACTCGCCATTTACGGTTCATAGATACTAAACTCGACCATATTCGGTAATGCCCAGAACGTTGTAATAATTTTTACCGAACCTCAGACGGTCCTTTTGCCCTCATGTAGGCAAGCACTAGTCGGAATCATAATCGATTTCGATACTCATCAGATCATTTAGATGTTGCTGATACATTATTCTATCCTTCAATGCCTCTTTGGTGCCAACGGGCTGTCTTATACACGTTGTAGCACAAAGGCCACATAAGGCAGGACCACATTGCACACAAAGACAACATGTGAATAGAAACGTCACAACAACCCTTATGATCATCAGAATCTTCCAACCCCAAGTCGACATCAGACCCCAAAACCATCCCAGAAGCGTCCAATTTCCTTCGTCCACGTGTATGGACTCCGAAATTTTGTGCAACTTAGTGATGGCTTGATAAACCGTTGGAGCGTTATCAGGTATGAATATGCAGCAGCTCGAATGGATGACTTTACAAACACCACCTCTATCTGCTAGAACAACGTCTAGAACCATACGGTTCTGTAACGTCATCAGTCTATCCGCCTGAAGCTCGGCTGTCAAATTACCAAGGGCACTTGCAGTTATGTTGGCAGTTGATTCTACTACACGAGTTAACTGCCTCAGGTTCCTGCTATTGACCATAGGGCCCCAGAACGGTAGAAAACCCTTAAAGAAGTCTCCTGCCTCTTGACCGGCAGTATCTTCTTTGTTAACAACACCTCTCACAACTCTAGTTCTGTGATAATCTGAGGCCACAGTGAAAGTTGGAGGCAAAAGATTTGCAATGTAGCAGGTACCCGAGAAGTCATGAGGTAACCACGTATAGGCTCGATCATAACATACAAAGTAGGTACCCTTGGCAGTCAGGAAGACAGGGGATGAGAGCGTTGGTAAGACATATGTCTCAGTACACGCACTCTCCCCAAACTGAGCTCTCGGATTTCGACCAAGACCTTTCAAGCAGAAATTACCAAGGTGAGGTACAATCCATATCGGTGATGACCTTTTAAGCTGCCTATCACCCACTGATACACTATACTCAGCCTCACTTAGTTCCCTATATGCTCGCACCTCCTCCTCTGGGATAAGCGATGCGTCAAAAATATCTCTATCTAAATCAGCAATAGCTCTCGCCAGAGTCTTGTGGTACGGGCCAGGACCAAAGTTTGCTGAGCGTGGTTCTCGATGG
Organism: Lissotriton helveticus; assembly: GCF_964261635.1. Classification (NCBI taxonomy): domain Eukaryota; kingdom Metazoa; phylum Chordata; class Amphibia; order Caudata; family Salamandridae; genus Lissotriton; species Lissotriton helveticus. The sequence continues at coordinate 755,591,412 of NC_136069.1, forward strand.
GGGTAGGAATCTAGTGCGCTACGGAACATAGTTTGCAATGCTCGAGCTGACCCTTGGGCACTATAAGGCAGAACTAAGTACGGAATACCCTTATCCATGGTATGTGGCATTAACCCACACACCCAACAATTGGTAGTGTTTACCACTAACTGATGCTGATGCAAGAGTTGAATAAAGGAGTTGTTTCTGAATTCCGCACGTCTGGCTTGTTCGTGTTGAGGCAGAAGATGAAAGGAATGTGGAGAGACAGTTGAAACGAAATTTAGATCATGAGATGGAAGAGTAGGTGTAGTAGAAGGCAATAAGAATTGGGACCCATAATATACTCCCCCCACCAGTAACATAGATACAGTCAGAAACAATATGAAAACCTGTAGAAAAAAACATTTTGTACGAAACATCTTATGTAATGCAGATCTTTGCGCCAACATTTTCTCTCTTTTCGACAGCTCAGACAATGACGATTCCATCCCCTAACGACCGTCCGCGACGTTCTTGACGCACTTCGTTCTGAGTAGCGATTATCAATTCCCAGGAGTTCCCGGAAATCGACAAAAGAAACCGACCTTGTGTCGATAGCTGCTAAACAGAAGGAAGTACCCGCACGGCCCTACGGCCAACCTAGATGATACGTTCTAGCTAAATTGAACGTTCAATTTATTATAATGTTCTCGGCTGTACGAAAAGGGAAAAACACACAATATACAATGTCCACTATGTTCAGGGCGAGTGTGAAACCTAGAAACAAAAAAATCTTTTTATTCAGTGTCTTGTGCGTGGACGAAGAAAGTATCGGCTGCTCCCAGGGCGAGTCTGATCTTCAAATAGTGAATTGGACGGCAAAGGAGTGTTCAATTGTTCAGGCAATTGTTCAGCACTCGAATTTTCCAAGGTTGACGGGGAGGAAATTGTTTGAGGGGAATCAACAAGGGCGTCAGATACAAGCTGAGCTTCGCTGAATGGGACAAAACATTGTGGAGTGTCGGTTTCAGATGAAGAAAAACCTCTTCTCATCCAGGTGTCCGACGGCAAAGGAAACGGGACTCTTTTGGTGTGGGTAGCATGTACCCAGTTTTTCCGGCCTTCCAGCCGAACTGCCGTCCTCGTTGCTAGCTGTACCTGGAACGGTCCCACGAATCTCGGCTCAAGATTTCGTTTCCGTCCGAAGTTGCGGACAAGAATCCAATCCCCGGGTTGGAGCCGATGACCAGGACCCTCTGTTCGTGACGGCAAAGCCTCAAAGACCTGTTGATGAATCAAACTCAATTTAGCAGTCAGATCATGAAGATAGTCAATCAACATTGGATATTCGATTCTATCAAACTCCTTAGGCCTTGGGACTCCCCATATATTAGCGGGACGGCCAAATACGATCTCATATGGGCTAAGCCCTACTCGTGAGTGTACAGTTGCCCTGGTCGACAGGAGAGCTAGGGGCAAAGCATCGGGCCATGATAGACCAGTTGTCGCCTGAATTTTAGCCAATTTTAGTTTTAGGGTGCCATTGTATCCTTCCACCAAGCCTGCTGATTGTGGATGGTTTGCACTATGGAACTTCTGTACTATCCCTAAGCCACGACACACACTCTTCATCATACTTCCCACAAACTCACTTCCGTTGTCCGACCATACAACCCGAGGCATTCCGTAGCGGGGAAAATACTCTTTGAGCAAAATTTTTGCCGTGGATAAGGCTGTATTATCCTTAAGGGGGTAAGCCTCAATCCATCTAGAGAATGCACACACCACAACTAACACGAATTTCAAATTGTTACATCTCTCCATGTGGATGAAGTCCAACTGGATAACTTCGAAAGGGTACGTAGGAGGGGCAAAATGGCCAGGTGGAGTGGGAGTGCCCTTACCAGGATTGTGCATCAAGCACACCATACAATTCTTAACCACTCTCTCTGCACACTTAGTAATCCCATCATTCTTCCATACATGAGACAACAACTTGCATATGCCTTTTGTGCTGATGTGCGCTGCACCATGAGCCATTGTAACGACAGCGAGCACATATGCATCTGGTAACATCCATCTCTGCTTTTCTGACAAATCAACCCAACATCCGTTCTCATCCAATCTTCCCGTGCTCTCTTTCCATTTAGTCCTTTCCGTCTCAGTGGCTTCATTCTGTATTCCCTTCACACTCTCAATCGTGTCTTCACACATACCAGTCTCTGTTGGCCATCTCACTGAGCTCGTAACATACATTCTGTTCGTCAAATCTTTAGCTGTCTCTTTAGCCGTTTCATCCGCAAACGCATTACCACGACCCACATCGTCCGTCAATTTCTGATGTGCACTACATTTGACTACGGCCACCTGTTTAGGCAATGTGAGTGCATCTAAAAGGTCATTCACAAGCTGACCATGCTGAATCTTCGTGCCATGCGACGTAAGGAATCCTCTCTCTCTCCACAATCGCCCAAAACTATGTGCCACACCAAACGCATACTGGCTATCTGTAAACACATTCACCCGTTTATCTTTAGACAATACACACGCTCCTGTCAATGCGATCAGCTCAGCAGCCTGAGCCGAATTCTGACTCAATCTTGCGCTTTCCACAATCGTACTCAATGTTACTACAGCATACGCAGTCGTCACATCACCATTCGGTAACTTAAAACAGGAACCATCCACATATAAAGTACCATCGGGATCTGCCAATGGAGTATCTTTTAGGTCAATACGACCCTTGGTTTCCTCTTCAGTTCTGAGATAACAGTCATGTAGTGCTTCACCACTTGACTCCGTGTCGATCGGCAGCAATGTTGCTGGATTCAACACATTACATCGTTTTATCCGTATATGACTGGCCAGTAACGTCAACTCATATCCAGACAATCTTGCGCTCGTCAAGTGTTGAGTTTTCGTTCGATTCAATAGAGTGTCAACTGCATGCGGAACCATCACCGTAAGCATATTATCCATGACCAGACCTGCGGACTGTCGAATGGACGCCGCAGCTGCCGCTGTTGCTCTTAAACAACTCGGCAAGGCTCTAACTACTGGGTCTAAAGTCGAGGAAAAATAGGCGCATGGGCGTTGTTTGCCGCCAAAAGGTTGTGTCAGAACACTCAACGCACAACCATCCCTCTCGTGAACGTATAGTGTAAACGGCTTACTGTAGTCAGGAGTACCCAACACAGGAGCCGAACACAATGCATCACGTAATTCAGAAAAACCTTTCTGACACTCTTCAGTCCAAGGCAAAGGAGATGAAACATCCTTGCACGTAAGGGCTATCAATGGTTTCGCCAATAATGAAAAATTTGGAATCCATTGTCTGCAGTAGGACGTAATACCTAAAAAGGCACGAACATCTCTCTGGGTTTTTGGCACAGTCATTCGGGAAATCGCTGCGATTCTCTCTGGGGTCAACCTTCTCCCTTCTTTTGACAATAAGTGACCTAAATAGGTAACTTCTTGACAACAATATTGTAGCTTAGAAGGTGATACCTTGTGATGTAAGTCATGTAGATAATGCAATAATGATACTGTAGCCGTTTTGCAAATAGCTTCTGTATCAGCTGCCACTAAAAGATCGTCAACGTATTGAATCAAAGCCGCACCCGTCGGTAAAACAAAGGCATCAAGCTGACTTTTAAGTGCTTGACTGTAGATTGACGGACTCTCACAGTAGCCCTGTGGAGCGCGTTTTAGCCTAAAACTGCGACCACCTAATGAGAATCCGAATAGGTCTCTGCTTTCCTCAGCAATCAGGATACTAAAGAAAGCATTCTTTAGATCGATCACCGTGAACCAGGAGGCAGAGGCCGGAATCATTGTTAGTAAGGCCGTGATATCAGGGACCACGGGGAATTGTGGAATCACTAATTTATTTACTACTCTCAAATCTATTACGAAACGATACACAGGAGGTTTAGATCGGTAAGTTCGTTTCAAAATAGGCAATACAGGGCTATTACACACGTTTCCACGAGTTTCTTCAACAACACCTTTTCCAATTAGATCATGAACGATCGCTAACAGCGCTCGCTCACCATCAAGAGAGATACGATATTGAGGTAATCGTGGTAATCGCACATTTGGTTTCAATTGAATCACATAAGGTGGAATGTCTAACAGACCCACATCATTGGGACCTGTGGCCCATAGAGACGCAGGAAGGGAACTCAATTCCGGTGGGAATTTATCGACCGATAAATACATAGAGAGATCACTCTCCGACCTAATGTAAGCTCCACTCCTTCGGGGGAACAATACAAAGTTGCATTTAGTCGTTTCAACAAATCCAGACCCAAAAGATTCTCACCACAACCTGTAGATAGAATCAGTGGAGCCGTTAGCTCACGTGGTCCAATCGTAAGGGGCAAAGGACTAGAGACTGGGTTGCTAACAGGGGCGCCAGAGAATCCAACGGAAACGTTCGTTAAGCCAGACAAAGGTGCGCCAGGGAGTTTCGAATGCATGATGGAACTTTTCGTCGCACCAGTGTCTAACAGAAAAGGCTCAACTACGCCCGATGTAGCCACTGCAACGTAAGGCCCACTCTGATCGACCGGAACTGATACTACTCCCTCTCTTTGTCGGTGGCTGTCCTAGTAATGGTCGTTTGCAACAGTCTCATGTTCTACGTAATAATCGTCCACATTATATTGTGCAGATCGAACTGACCCCGTATTTCGCTGGTCAAAACAATTATTCGTATCCGATTGATTTTGATGGCGATCAATCTGATTTTGGGGTGAACCACGACCTCTACCTCGTGATACCTGTTGAGGACCACCACCACGGCTTCCTCGTATCGACACACCATTCAGACGGTCCCGTAAGGCAGGACAATCATATTTTATGTGTCCCTCTCTCCTACAATATGCGCACTGATTATACCCAAGTGAAGATCTATAGTCAAAGTTGTCAGTACGCGGCTGCATCCTATCGGGCTGTGCTCGCGGTCGATACTGCTGTTGCGAATCATTTTGGTTTGATCGTGGAGGATATGCTTGCTGCAACAAAACCTTCGTTTTGAGCTCCTTCGTTTTCTTTTCTACACGATCACTTTCTTCCTTTTCCCTATTCTCATAGTATTGAGCCGTTGCTAATATCTGTGCAGTGGTTGAAACCGCCCACGCACTCTCTGAATTCTTCAATTTGTTGCTTAGCTCAGGCAACAAATTCGACACGAACTTGTCGACAAATAACCGTTGACCTCCTTCAGCGCCCATGTCCTGACCGCTGTGGTTGACAAACGCTTCCTCAAACCTTGTGAAGAAATCCGAGACACTCTCGTCTTTCTTTTGCTTACAAGCTGATAACTTATCCCAGTTCACCTTCATCGCTGGCATGAGAGTTTTCATGAGCGTAATGATTTTCTGAGGCAAATCCAAGATCAGCTGTTCAGGCTTAGCCCCGCCGACTTGTAATGCATCAGCCGCTAGCAGTGCAGCCCAATCACCACCTAGCTCATTTGCGTGGTTTGCTTGACGAATTTTCGCCCAAACTGGTTGCGGTACAACGTTACCGAACAACATGTCGATATCGGCAAGGTTCATAACAGAAGCTTCCACCAATTGGGATAGCTCCTTATAATAACCAACCGGATTCTTACGCGGATCAGGCAAGGATTGCTTCACTTGCAAAACTTCCGATCGTTTCCATGGGAGGTGTATCCACACTCTTCGAAAATGCGGTAAAACCGGAGGGATAGCTTGTGGATCACCAGGCACCCAAAGTGGCGGAACCTCTCTCATAGGATACTGACCAGGAGCCGCTTTCCAATTCTCAGTGGCATCATCAAATGACACCCGAGAATGCACTGTGGATCTGAACGCTAACAAGCGTTCCAAGGCACGTCGTACATCTCCACCTACGATCATACCGTTCGAAAAGTGACTCTGGAGTTCAGTTATATCGAGCGGTACAGTATCTAGATCATCGTTATACCATTCTTCCCTCAAAAAGTTACACATTTCTTCGAACACGAATCTCTGCGTAGGCTCATTAAACTGAGAAAACGTGTCGAAGACCACACGTGGAGTGTAGTTAGTGGGATGTCTTATCCATCTATGTGCCATAGTCACTAATGTCTCTCTCTCCCTTCCGCAAGGGATCTGACTCCGTCTCTGAGGAGTTTCAGAAGTATCGGATGGGAATAACTGTCCAGAAAGCGGTGAATAAAGAGTAGCGACAGTGTTAGGGATACGCTTACGAACAGAAGGAGAAAGAAAAACAGGGGCAACAACACTGGAAGTGAAGGAAGGCATAGTAGGAACGGACAAGGTAGTCGGGGTAACAGGAATAACAGACTGAGGAGGTACAGGTACAGGAGCAGTGGGAACAAGGACAGGTGGTGGAACAAACGTAGGGTTAACAACGGGCTGACTCGCAGCCGCTGGAACACCAGGAGGAACTACAGGAGGAGCTACAGGAGCCGTAGCACCCTGTGCATAAGGAGGTGGCGATTTCATTAAATATGCTAACAAGGGATCCTCCTTCGAATCTTCTTCTTTCTTATCTAGGCTAGTCGGTAAAACCGGATAACATTTATCTATTTTCATGTGATGTAATCTAGTGGAAACTTCCATTTCCTTTTCTTCTTTTTCTTGTTTACATTCTCGTATAGTTTGCATTATCGGACCGAACCCTTCTCTTTGATCCTTTTTAAGTTTTTTGATTTCTTTCTGCTTGGCCTCTTTACGCCACAGCCGAAAAGAATCAAACATAGCTGGCCTAGCTTTCTTTAGAAATAATTTAGCTTCAAGATTATCTAGAATCGTAAGTTCAAAACTTCCATGTGGTGGCCAACTAAGGTCACCGTCTTTCTTCGTGTATCGGACCCAGTACTCATTATATATAATAGGACCCACACCATGTCGACTGTAAAGCTCATGTATCGGAGTTCCAACTGGAGGTGTCTGACACGAGTCCTCCAACCGGGAATCCATTGCGCAACATTTGAAGATACTAAACAAACCACTATGGCTAGGCATCGTGCACACTAACCTAGTATCAAACTTCAAGGGTTACCGAAGTACTAAACCTTCGTGTAAGACAAAACCCTCGGTTTTTGGCAATTGCAACTGTCAAATAAAATACTAAGAACCAATACTAAGAACCACAAATGCAATGGAACCATGCAATACAACAAAGCCTTAAGGCTACCACAAAGCTCAGTGAGCTGCAACAACAAAGCCTGAAAAGGCTACAACAAAGCTCAGTGAGCTAATACAACAAAGCCTTGAAAGGCTACAACAAAGCTTTCAAGAAGCTAGAACAACCACTAAGGACTGGGAGCGACCCACAAATACTTAACTCAGAACTTCAATGGCGTCACCAGGAAGGCCCGTCTATCGTCTCGCTTGTACGTAAGGTCTGCGCCGGGCGTCGAAGACAGGTCGACAGTCAGGGCATCGGTCCGTTGCAGCCGTCAGGAGGTGGGAATCTTCAGAGGGAAAATCTTCGGGCCACTTATTTCGACAACAGGATCGATGAAGCGGGGTGCACCTTCCCTCGGAGATTTCACACGAAGTTCCTCACGATCGTCAGGCTTTGGACCGGTACCGCTGATGTTGCCCCACGTTGGGCGCCAACTGAAGGACTGGACTTTTAACAGAACCAGCGGTGCCAGGGGACAACACCTATAACCTTCATGGGATACCTGTTTCGGCGCACAAGTGACAGAGACACGGGACACTTCCTTCGGCGTCAAAGATCAGCGTTTATTTACTGCAGGGAAACAAGAGTCAATAGAAGTACATCGGCATGTAGGTTCTGCGAGTCTGCTTCAAATTGCATATGTAGGTCGCTCTCTTTTATACAAAATGTTGCCATTGCACAACATGCGAACAAAAGATTACAATTCAGTTCCCACAGTAAACTTCAAAAGGGTCGCTTTCATGTGTTCAGAATCCCGGAACATAATTACAGTAGCAATGCCGGTTCCCAACTGTAAAAGTACATCTTCCCACCATTAGGCACACCCATTAGAGTTGTAAATGACCAAGAAGAAGAAACAAGAGCAGCTGCAAGGAAGTCAGACACGTGTAGAGAAAGGAGTGTGGGGGTAATATCGGAAGCATGATCGTAGGATCAAAGAGCTGGATCCCATCGCCTGCACGGCTGTCACAATAGACCGGCATGACCAGATTACCCTCAAGCTGAGCCATCTGCCTTCGCTGTGTCATTCCTCCGGCCATAAAGACGCGTGAAAGGAATATGCGTCTTCCGCAAGGCTTGGGAACAAGAAGGTCAGGGGGCGAACAGTTACCTGCTCGCTGACTACGTGAGGGCAAGAAACAAAATGGATGCCGTATCTAAAATGGAACCCAAGGGTTCAGATGAAAAACCCGTAATATTAGGCGAACCCTAACAGGTAGTGTAGCGAAAATGCATACACTTACCGCACTCGCCATTTACGGTTCATAGATACTAAACTCGTCCATATTCGGTAATGCCCAGAACGTTGTAATAATTTTTACGGAACCTCACAGCCAGGATAGCTTGACTCCAGTGGTGTGGAGAGCACAGGACTTTTGTCTGAGCAGACCCATCCCATTAGGGGTGACAAATGCAAAAACAACAGTTGATGGACAGAATGCAGAACCATGTCATACATTCACCCCAGTACAGAGATCTGGCCCTAAATCCATCTTTTTTTTGCACTTCACACCACCCCAGTTCAGACATGGCCATATGCAAATCAGGCTTGACCCTGTGCCTCATGGGAACAGTCCAGCCCGAACTGCCAAGTCATGTCTTTCCTCGACCGGAATCAAGCATCCTAGGACCGGTTTCTGGCTATCAGTCGTCTTCAGCCAGGATAGCTTGACTCCAGTGGTGTGGAGAGCATGAGACTTACATCTGAGCATACCCATCCCACTCGGGGTGACAAATGCAAAAACAACAGTTGATGGACAGAATGCAGAACAATGTCATACATTCACTCCAGTACAGAGATCTGAGCCTAAATCCATCGTTTTTTTGCACTCCACACCACCCCAGTTCAGACATGGCCATATGCAAATCAGCCTTGACCCTGTGCCTCATGGGAACAGTCCAGCCCGAACTGCCAAGCTATGTCTTTCCTGGACCGGAATCAAGCATCCTAGGACCGGAAATTACACCGCTTAGCTGCAGAAGTCCATGCGGACACTGGTACTTGGTCTTTGATCGGGTGGTTTTGGGACCTCCTCTCTACTAGGGGATGGAAGATTTTCATGATTCTAGCTGGAGCACTTGGAGTGGTCTTTGTTTGTTGTCTGTGCCTTCATTGTGGGCCAGCATGTTGCTCTTTTTGTGCTGCGAAGCTCACTGCCTCACTGAGCATATCACGACAGGCTAAAATTGAAAAGCAGTTAGTGCAGAAGGAAGTTGCAGACCTCATGCAAATAGATGAAGGAGTGTTCTTAGATTAGAATGATCGGGTATATTATAGTATATATTGGCTAAATCACGCCAAAAGGGAGGTCTGAAGGAATATAAAGTGTATACTATATAATGTTGTCGTAATATATCCAATATATCACTGCTACCTCGATAGAACCCCTATTGTAAACACACCCAACCCATGTAGACTTTCAGAATCGGGTCTGAGCTGAACGAACGCCATCTTGGTTTCATTTCCTGAGGCCTCTTTCGTTCGTTGGGAAAACACGTGACATGCTGCTGATAGAAAAGCTTGAAAAGTCGGCCTGGGATATGAACAGACCATTGATTCTAACTTAGGGAACTCAAGGTCGCATCTGTCTTTCTTGAAGGAGAAGCACATTCTTGTAAGCGCCATGCTTATACTCCCGTGCACCAGAATGGACAGGAGGCACCTTTACTGACCTACCCCCGGAATAGCTTGAGCTGAGTTTCGAATCAATCAGTTGTGCCTTATATGGGTTTTCCTGTTGGTTTCTCATGAACTGGTACCTTTCCATGTACGGGGTTTCTATGAGGTATGCCGAAAGTATATATGCACTGTTTTGAATGCAATCCAGCAGTCTCCTCTGCACACCTTTGAGAGCTGTGGTGAGAGGGAGGCTCCCCTATATAGGGCGCTTTTGCAAAATAAATGATTGAACCTTCTCCATTATTGGCTGACTTATTCTTGGTAACTATTGTATATGGGCTATTGGTAAGTATAGCTCTATGGTATATTTTTTTAGTACTTCAGTACCTTGCAAAAACTACACCTAAATACCTTCAGGGACCTTGTTCCAGATTGCCATATCAGGACACCGCTTGGCATCCCTCAAGACATGGAACTATCATACATTGACAGATTATTCTTACAAGGCCACAAAACACTTTGCGTGCAGTAATGGCGTCCTGCCTTCTGTCACCTGTGGAAATCCCACCTCTCACACTACTCATAGCAGACTCAGTGGGCTCCCACCTGATCGCTAAACTCTACTTCTCATGCATGAATTTGAAACAAGTGCACAAATAGAGGGGCCTGCTGCCCCTGGAAGGAGGACCTGGGACACTGACACTTGGACAAAGATTTGGCCCACAGCTGGCACAAATAAAACTTGTATCGCCTAACCACTGCCACAAGCTCCTCCATTTCAGATTTGTCCATAGATCCCATGTCACCCCATGGAACTGGCCAAGTACGATCCGTCCAAACCTTTGCAATGCCCCAAGTGCCGATCACCCTTAGCTGATTTTGCCAACATGACATGGACCTGCCCTGAGATCTCTGTCTAATGGGCATCAGTGTTCCAAACATTATCGATCATGATATCTACAACTCTTGCACCAACCCCCAAGCTGGCCCTGTTGAGCATTGTTTCTGACCTCTGACTCTGCTACCACAGATTTACAGCTATTGATCTATTATTAGCAAAGAGGGAAAATGCAGTACATTGGGGAGATTGGCTCTGTCCCACAAAGGAGGCCTGGCTCCAGAGTGTGTCCTACAGCAACATGCAAACTGAGATATACTCCACACTACAACCACCCACATCTTGCCCTAAGGATATTTGGCACATATACCAAGCATCTACTTACCTTGCAACCTGGCTCTCCGGCGCCTTCCACTCCTCCCACTAAAAAACACAGCTACACTCCCCCTATCCCGAATGACCCCTTATCCACTAGTTGCTAGACCTCACCGTCTCACAGCATTATAGCATAAGGGCTCCCTCACAAAGGATCGGATACCCACAAACTCTGCCCCGCCTCATTACATAACTATATAGTAAGTCAAACAGATCACTTCTTTGAACATGCTTAATAACCCCCCTCCCCATCTCTCCCTCCCCCTCCATTTTGTGTATTGAGGTTTTGTACAATGTTTGTCGGTTACTGTACAACAGTTTGCTGAAGTGCTATAAATAACGATTTATAGACAAGGGTCATAACAATGTAATATCAGACAGCTATGCGACCAAAGTAGCACTGAAGATCCTTTATCGGATAAGAAGATGTTATCAATGTATGTCTGTTGTTTTTTCCCTAATAAAGCATTTATAAAAATAAAATAAATGTTGGGCAAATTGCATATCCCGTTTTGTTATTGTTAGTGTGTAAGTCCATTGTCCATATCAATAGCTTGCTTGGGTTCACCAATTAGCCCACATTTATCATGACATATGGCAATTTCATCCACCATCATGGGTACCTGAGCTTCCCTCAGAGTACTGCATACCAGTGACGTGTGATGGGGTGACAGAGAAGCAAAGCATGCCATGGTCGTTTAAAGGATGCTGTCAAGAAACTGCCTGTCAGATGCACATTGCTAGTGTAGTTGTCTACACGGAAATGTATGGACAATTTTGTGTGGCAGGTCCACACACGCTGTAAGGATGCCTACCTCAGTGTAGACAGAATAGGAATAAGTAAATGTGGCACGTCACCACTCCACAGATACCAATGCAGTTAAATGCCTGGCTACCCAGTGTTTTACAATCAACACATGATCATGCCTTTGTAGTGTTTTGTGAAGAAAAAAGCCAATGTGTAACGTACCACAGCCATGTAGGCACTGTGTTCTAAGCATACAGCCCATTTTGCAGTCCACCTACTGAGGGCGCTACCCATACTGTCTCCCCCAAAATGTGTTACCATTGGATAATTTTGGCAATTACCTGCAAGATACAGCACAAGATACACATGAGATCTGCATCATGCATGCACACACTTATCACATGTATAATGTATGAGTCTACGTGCCTCAAGGTAACATTCACACTGTCATTGATGGACAGACACAATGTTATGTAAAGGACCACATGGTATTGCTTGTATTTAATTACATGATCTATTTAATAGGATTCCAGGTATTGTCATGAGCCAATATTGGAGTAGTGTCTAACAGGTCTGTTGATTTGGATGTAGTTAGTCACGCTCCATCTTTGTTTCAACTACCTAGCACAAAGCCCTTCTACACCTGCAATGTGTGTGATCTTGTGCAATTGCCATAACAGTTATGCACAATACCTGTAGTTGCAACACAATAATAATTTCACATAGGTTATTGGTCATGGAATATACCCTCTTGCATACTGTATGACAAACCTCAGGGAGTACCTAGGTGGACCATTCCATTCCACAGTCTTACAATTAGTATGAGTGTACATTTATTTGGGCACACACTGTCATTTCATATACCTACATGACCAAGACCTGTGTACTTTCTCATTGTTACTTTAGGAGAAATCTAGGTATCTTATGGTGGTTGGTCATGATTCGATCCATAGTTTAAAAAAAATGTATGGCAGGACATGTTACATGTGATGTTAACTGTAACTGCAACAACAAAAACTGGACCAGCAAAGCAACCGCCAGAAAGTCATTGTGCCCATTGGTAGTGATCCTTTGCAATTCTGGGACCCTTCAAATGTCAACCAACAGTAATACTAGAGCCGGTGAGCTCTACCCCAGGACAGGCATCAGATTTTGAGAAACATGCCCTTAAAGACAATGTGAGATCAATCTAAGGGGCCGATTAGGATGGCGGACGGATCGCCACCGCCATGCAGGCGGTGGCGATCCCTCTGCCATCTGTGCGCGTCCGCCACCAATTTCCCCCGCCATACTACAATGGCGGGGGGGACCTCGGCGGACAGAAACACCGTCCGCCGCTTTTCCGCCCCAGTCGCCTCACGGTCGGGGCAGAAAAGGGTTCATATGGCTGGCGGTGTCTTCCAGACACCGCCAGCCATAATACGATGGCCGAATGCAGATGCCTTTCCGTGGCAGCATACAGGCTTTGCTTTGAGGGCCCGTTTCGGGCCCCCAGGGTGAAGGGGGGTGGGGGGTGCACCTAGGGTACCCCCCTGCGTTTCACAGTACAACATGGCAGGCACCGCGCGGTGCCTGTCATGTTGTGCTGTGAAACGCACAACATGCATTTTTGACATTGCTGCAGACAGTGCTTTCAGCACCGTCGGCCGCAATGTTAAAAATACAGGATGCACCCGCCACTGTGGCGGGTGCATCCTAATTCGGGGCACAGCACCTCCGCCCTTGTGGCGGACGGTCCCTACCCCAGGCAGTATGGCGGATGGACTTTGTCCATCCGCCATCCTAATCGACCCCAAGTCTGGCTGGCTTGTCACACTGATGCGGATGGTTCACACTTTGCAGCAGTCAGTGGATCACGCAGCCGAACAGCTGAGGTCTCCCTCTGACTTTTTGCCCCTCCACAGTTTTTATATCTTGTTTTTAACAAATAGTGTTGTAGCATAGGTTAGGATAGGTTGTAGCATAGGGATCGGTCAGTTTGATATTAGTGATTTTAGAAATGTATTAGTGATTTGTGGTTAGGTGGGGACATGGGTGGGTAGATTATTAAGTGGGTGGGGGTTAATATTTAGGATACATAAAACAAATACATAAATAAACATTTTTATACTTGTTTGGGTTTTATTGTTTGGGTAGTTTGTTTATAGGTGTAGTATATGTTGGTCTTGTGTGCAAATGTGTATATTAGGGGGGTGAGGGGTTGATGATTAACATGCCTGTAGTGGTATTTGCTTGGAGTAGTACAAGTTAAGGTTAGGTAGGTTAGGATATTTGTAAGTTAAGGTAGTGTAGGTTAGTTAGCATGGGTTAGTTTAGGCATAGTTCAGATAGGATAAGTAAGTTAGTGTAGTGTAGTTATTTTTTTATTTATAGCGTTTTATACTGTTAGTAATAAACAGTGTTTGGGGGCATGGCAGAGCCAGCAACCTAGATGGCTGCTTCACTCTGCGGCTCTGGAGTCGTTTGTCGAACGTCCACCCTGGGATAAATAAAGAAGACCTGAGATTCCTGCACCGGAATGCATCTGGGGGACTCCGGCCGCTGAACAAACTGTTTGCTCAGGCTGGGGACTCCTGCTGGGCCTGTTTCAGCGTGCTGCGCTCCCAGGCCTGATGCGGCCCTCGGAGGCCCCAAGACGACAGGGGTCTCGGGTGAGCCTGAAGGCGGGGTCTGAGGAGCGCGCCGCGGGATGCGATTTAACGTTGGATCGGAGGACCCAAAGCGCTGACTACTGCTACCGGCAACTGCCTACACAGGACGGAGCCCTGCTGCCAATGACAACAGCAGTTGCATCGGGGACCGGTGAGATCCGCAGCCTGAAATGGCAGGGCCTTTGCTGCCTGGCTTTCCCCCTCACTTATTGCATTACGTTGCCCCCGCACCCACGAGGCCTAGCCAAACTCTGCTCAGGGCCTGTTAATGGAGCCCAGATTTTGAATTGGTGACATGGCAAAAACTGTGTTATTATCACGCCAATTGCTCCATTGCCACTGGGGCTTTAGTGCCACTGCGACTCTGGAGCCTCCCCATCCATTGCTTATGGGACATTTGATCCATGATCACCCCGGCGGTGTCTTGCTGTAGGTGAGATAATTACATTGCCAGCTGCTGCCAGCCCTCGCACTACTATCTTTCCCCAGCGTGTGCGGAGCGAGCTGGCCTCTCCAGCAGGGATATTGAACTGTGACTCATTTTGGTGGTGCGACATATTTATACAGCAGCCCAACCTGGGCTGAACCGACCCTAAACAACGTCTACTCAACTTCGAGACAGAGAAAACTCCGAGGCGTGAGGAGACTGAGGGCCCTACCGACCCTGAGGATAGCCAATTAGAGGGAACACCCACCATAATGGTGGAGTTACGAGCCAGTTTCCATGCCATCAACGCTCGCTTGGACACCCTCACTACCCGGCTGGATGATATCCACGGATGCCTTGAAGCCCAGGACACCCGAATGAAGGCTGCTGAACAGAGAATCTCTGATTTAGGGGACACACAGCCAACTGTGCAGAAACATCTGGAGCGAGCGGAGAGCCTACTATAGCAACTCGCTTCTAAGGCCGAGGATTTGGAGGCACGCTTGCGCCGCTGTAATGTCTACATTGCTGGTGTAGCCGAATCCACTGACACTGGATCCATGGCCAAATGTGTTGAATCAATGCTATCAGAGATATTCTGGAGGCAGGCTATCTCTACTTTTGCGGTATTTGATATTTGATATTTATTAACACTTATAAAGCGCGACTATCGCTCCGGAAGGAGCATCCTGGCGCTGAGAGATCAGAGAACCGACATGGTGAGGAGTGGATCAGATGGCTGCCAGAACTGCTGAGTCGGGGTGGAGGAAAATCCAGGTCTTCAAGAGTTTCCTGAACTGGCTTTCTGTGGGGACGTGCCTGAGGTTAAAAGGGAGACTATTCCATGCCTTTGACGCAAGGAATGAAAATGTTTTACCACCTTTTGTTTTCAGCTTTATTCTAGGAATTACAATCAAATTAGCTTCAGATGACCTTAAACAGCGTGATGGAATGTAGCGCTGGAAGCGCTTGGCTAGATAGAGAGGGCCAGTGTTCCTAGTGGCCCTGAAAACCGTGATAAGGAGTTTAAAAAGGACTCTCTTGTGGAGGGGAAGCCAATGCAGCGTGTTGAGGGCTGCAGAGGCAGAAGACCTTTTTGGAAGTTTAAGAACCAGTCTGGCTGCTGCATGTTGAACACTTTGCAGTTTCTTTAGAGAGGACTTCTTTATTCCAGCCAGGAGGCCGTTGCAGTAGTCCAGCCGGGAAAGGATTAAGGCTACCGCGACTGTTTTCCTAGCAGAGATAGGGAGGAAGTCAAAGAATTTCTTCAACTGTCGGATGAGGTTGAAGCAGCACCCAGCTGTGATACGTACATGGTCATCAAAACTCAAGGAAGAGTCAAATTGAACGCCTAAATTGCGGGCCGAGGAAACCGCACATGGCGGTGCTTCAGAGTTTTGAGGCCACCAGTCTTTAGGTGAGAAAAGGGTGTCTTTACCTAGTGGTATAATTTCGGTTTTTGCGCTGTTACACTTGAGATGGTTAAGGTTGAGCCAGGAGAAAACTTGGGAAAGACAGTTCTGGAATCTAAGGGCAGGGTCAGGATGTTTTTTATCAATGGTGACGACGAGCTGGGTATCGTCAGCATATGATGTGACGCGGATACCGTGGGATTCAATCAATGTTAAGAGGGGGGCCATATATATATTGAAGAAGAGGGGGCTAAGTATGGACCCCTGGGGCACGCCGGATGTGACAGGCTTCTCGCCGGAGAGGAAAGGGCCAAGTGATACTGTTTGTGTTCTATTGGATAAGAATGATGCAATCCATGTTAAAACAGTACCCGACACCCCAATCTCGCGCATTCTATTAATAAGGATGGCGTGCGAGATGGTGTCGAATGCTGCGGTTAAGTCGAGCAGGATGAGTACAGCATGTCTCCCTTCATCCTGCAAGAACTTAATGGTGTCCGATAGTTCAATCAGTGCGGTTTCTGTAGAGTGGCCAGGGCGGAAACCTGATTGCTGTGGATGTAGAGTGTGATTGTCTTCTACAAAGGCTTTTAGTTCCTCGTGGACCAGCCGTTCAGTGATTTTGCCTAGTACCGGGAGTAGGGAAATGGGGCGCATATTAGATAAGTCTGTGGGGGATTTGTTTTGCTTTTTCATAAGGGGCTTGACTATGGCGGTAGAACGCGTACATCGTATTCTGGGGCCTCGCCCAGTGCCTGGAGCTACCCCAATAATGATTATTGCCAAACTCCTGCATTACCAGGATCGTGATGCTGCTCTCAGGCTTTCGAGGGAATGTAGCTTCCTCACCTACCGGGGATCGAACATTTCAATCTTCCAAGATTTCACGCCAATGGTGCAAGAGGCTTCAGAAAATATATGGATATTAAGCGCTCGCTACAAAAAGCGAATGTTAAATATGCCATGCTGTATCCGGCCCGACTTCGGGTTCAGATCAAAGTAAAGACGCATGTTTTTGATACCCCAAATGAGGCGGTGTCGCTCTGGAAGAAACAGCAAGACGGAAGCGGCCCAAGTGAATGAAATGGTGGTCCAACCCCTGCCTCACGATGACCAATGGCACACTTATACATTAGAATTTGCTAGGATTTGTCTGAGCTCCGGTCTGGAACTCCAAACTTTGTTATGTTTTGCATCCAAAAATTCGCCAATACATATCTTTCAACCCTCAGGTACTTTTGATTAACTGATGTGATACAAGTCGTGTTGGGTGGACATGACTGTAGTTTTGCACATTCTGTAAAAGGACGGCTCCACTGAGGCGTTGCCTTCCCCACAGGATGTTATCCTGCTCTCTTTTTTTTCTTTCTATCTCTTTCCCTACCTCATTCCTGACTATTGATAGTGGATTGGGATTCACTGGGTGCCTTGTTTTTGTGTATCCGATGGGGGTGGGGGGTGTGAGTGGGGCGGGATCTCTTTATTGATGTTCATTGTTTGTTATATTTTGGTATGGAGCACACTTTACTTATTCTGCATAATGATGTAATTAATGGTGCTTAGTTGGCCCCTAGAGAAGAACGTGGCCATGGTATGTGCCTTAGATGTCTATCTTGGAATGTACGGGGACTATCCAACCCTAAAAGGAACCTACAGGTTTTGGCATACTTGGCCAGACATGCCATTCAGATAGCTTTCCTGCAAGAGACGCATTACGCACCACTGCCAATGCACAGTGTTGCAGCGTTGTGGTTGGGCCACCGTTTCTTTGCTAATTATAGTACATGCTCTCATGGGGTGTGTATTTTGATCAATCGCCCCCTTCCTTTCCAGGTCTCAGAGGTGATAGCAGACGATGGGGGCAGGTATATTATTGTGTTGGGACTGCTGGGGGGAGTATCAATTTTACTCGTTAATGTGTATGCACTAAATGTAAATGTCAATGTAAATGTAAATGTACATGTATTTATATAGCGCAAATCACCGACACGGTATCTAAGCGCTTGCTTAGGGAACCCGTCCTGGTATTCCCCTGTGAGATACCCCGGCAGGGTGTCCACAAGGTGAAAGCCAGGCATCCCGCCGCGAGGGGCCGTAGTGGAGATTAAGCAAGCTATTGCCCAGAGTCGCAGAGTGTGACCCCGTGAGTCGAGTAGGCACCGGAGCGAGAATTGTCGAGTCCGTGGAATTTTTGAGCCCGAGACCCGCCGAGGCGGGGAATCGAACCCTGGTCCACGGCCGATCTCAGCTTCCGGGTCTGCCGCCTCTAACCACTGAGCCACGCTTCTCCACCAAATGTTTATACTACAGATTTTTTTCCCAAGATTGCTACTCATATCAATCACTTAGGAGCAAATAACAAAGTTATGGGTGGGGACTTTAATCTTACACTAGATCCCACTCTAGACACCACAGGGCCTGGCAGCAATACAAAGCCACAAGCTGCACCGGGCCTTACTGACCAATTGAATTCCCAGCTACTCGCTGATCCATGGTGAACGTCACACCCGGGAACCCGCAATTACTCCTGCTAGTCCGCTCCACATGGCTAGTGGTCCCAGATAGATCACTGATACCTCACCCCACAACTATTACTGGAAGTGCAACACTTGATTATCTTCTCCGCACACTATCTGATTATTTTCCTGTTCTGCTCTCGATTGACTTCCCTACAAATCCCAGGCAGCGCCCGCTTTGAAGGTTTCCTCCACCAGCTTTACTCGACTCGGTGTTCCACACTGAAGTGGGAGATGCTCTTAAGGAATATTTTTCACACAACAAGGGAGTGGCCTCTTCACAGGCAATGTTGTGGGATGCTTTTAAAGCATTTATTTGCAGGGAAAGCATTTCCAAGCATGCACGGGTGCACTGCTCTATACACGGGAAACTAGAGAAAATTGAGCAGCAGCTACGGGACAAGTTATATATCTGTGGAGACCTCCTCCTCCCCCGACTTATTGCATGCCCATGCAACACTAATGACTGAATTCACTGATGCTGCTGCCTGGGCGATTACATTTCCTGGCAAATATGCTCAAGCGCGAATGTATGGGGAGGTTAGCGACCCAGCAGGACGCTGGCTCGCATTCTAAGACCACACTGCCAGTACACATTTATTACATATCTAGACGCGGACACAAACGTCACGTTGACGAAGGGAACTGACATCACTGCTGCTTTTCTTTCCTACTATACCCATTTATATATGACATGGGGTCTGGATAGAATCGGTACAGTGCAAGTTTTTGGCTTCCCCGATAGATATGGTAGAAATTAAGCAGGCTATCAGTGACCTTGCCGGGAGTCGTGCCCCTGGGACTGACGGCCTAACCGGGGAATTTTATAAAGCTTCTCACCACGAGTTAGCTCTGAGACTGATTGAGGTATATAACGAGGCATTACAAACTGGGCTCTTCCCACAACAATGCGCAAGGCTATTATCACATTACTGCTTAAGCGAGGGAAATCAATGCGCCAATGCTCGTCCTATAGGCCATTGTCGCTACTTAACCATGATCATAAAATTCTCACCAAGATATTAGCCGCCCGTCTATAGTTGCTCATGAATACTACCCTATGCCCTTTTCAAGAGGGCTTTGTCCCTGGCAGATCAACTTTGCTTAATTTGCAAACTGTATTCTCAGTTATAAATCTAATTGAACCCACGCTACCTGCCGGGCCGGTACTTTTAGATGCCGAAAAGGCATTCGACTCCTTAGAATGGCTCTTTTTGTATGCAGTAATTCAGAAACTGGGGATCCCTATTGGTTTCCTCAATTTAGTGCGCCTAATATATGCTAACCCAGTTGCCCGATTGAAACTTAACGGTGCGCTCCCGGCCCCATTTCCTCTTTCACGAGGTACCAGGCAGGGATGCCCACTCTCGCCTTTGTTATTTATTGTTGCCAAGGACCCACTAGCGCGAGAAATACAGAAACAACATCTCCATCACGGCCTACAACTCTACACGACTCCACTTATCGCTTTATTTTATGCTGATGATGTCATGCTGTTTGCACGGCATCTGACAGAGAACCTCCCCTCGCTCTTACGCGAGGTGGTCCGGTTCGGGGTATATTCGGGATTAGTAATTAATTGATCCAAATCTGAAATGTTCCCACTCACCCCAGCAACTTCCGAGGAAGATTTTGAGTTCCCCTTACCAGTCCCCTAAGTTTTTGGGTATCTTCTAGCATTGTAACGTAGCGGAGGTCATATGCCTTAGTTATGGTCCAGCTATCAACCGCCTCGTGGCACAGATAGAATAGTGGATTAAACTTTCCCTTTCTATGGCTGGCTGAATCGCCATAATAAAAATGGTAGTCCTGCTGTGGTTTCTAAATATTTTTTCAAATTTTCCCATTGCGTTAACCGGAAAAAAATGTGAAACACTCCGGTCTTTACTCATTTTCCTAATATGGTCAGGCAATCAACCCTGTATAAGCTGGAACACGTTAATTATGCCATACACACAGGGGGATTTCAGGGTCCCTGATTTTTACTTATATTACCTTGTGGCCCAAATCTATTTTACATATTATTGGTATCACCCAGATGCCCTAACTCAATATCTTAAAACCGACCATTTGCAAACATACCCAAACTTGTTATCTGTTGTCTTGCCACAGGGTCTGCCTCGGTGCGCCACTGAGATGCAAACAGTGCCTAGAAAATGTTGGGCTTGGACTAAATTACGGCGGTACATACAGAAGGAGGTCCTTTACTCAGCACATATTCCTTTGGTGGATAACCCCTGGCAGCCCCCAACCACTGAGGCTCTCACCAAACAAACATTATTAAAGCACAGGCTCCATGAGATTGGTGATCTATTTACAGACTATCAGCCATGTTCATCCACTGAGCTACTCTCTCACAGGGAGACTACATATATGGACAGCTTTCTCTTACACAGAGTTTGTGGCTCCCTGATCAGTGCCCTGCCGGATCCCTTTGCGGAACCAGAGGGATTCCCTCCCCTAAAACCTGTTATCACCTCGCCTGATAGTACTCATTTGATCTCACATTTATACTATGTATCCTTATCCCTCTGCTCTGTCGCTGGTTTTAAGGCACGAGCGGCATGGGAATGGGATTTAGGCATCCCTATAACTGACGCTATATGGCTTTTCTGCTGCGCACAAATGCGGTAGGTTTCAAATAACCTTATGGTTGAATTTACTATAAAACCCACACCACTGATGGCACTTTTGGGGTATGTTCAGCCTCTTAAAAAATGTGTCAGACGATTCACAGCGATTGCCCTACTTATTGCTAAGCGACAGGTATCATTGCACTGGAGAGGATCAAGAGTACCTACTGTGAGGGCTTGGTTGCGGGATATGATATACTGTGATAGTACGAGCAACGTATATGCTACTGCCGCTCACCGCACGTCCCCGAGACATTTGACAGCTGTTGAGGGATTATCTAGGCAGGCACTCTAAACTATTGTTTGTTTTTGTTTGATATGCAAAACTCAATAAAAAGATTTTTTTAAAGTCATAAAAAATGTTTTATACTTTTACGACTGCTTAATGATTAACTGCGTATGAGTTGTCTTTCCTATTTTGGTTGTGTTAAGGACATGCTGTAGGATTTCCAGGCAGTGTTTGTATACATGTGCAACTAGGTGAAACACCTATGGAGAAACGCCTGTCAAGTTTGTAATGGAGCTACTTATGGGATAATTGTTAACAGAAAGGGGAGGGAGAGGGAATAGTGGATTCTGTCTCCCCTAGCAATTATTATAAACAAAATGGAATCCACTAGGTGGATTGCGGTTGTTACCACAATGGTGGGGAGCAACCAGTGTTGTTAAAATACCCCTCACACACCAACAGGCCCCTTGGTGTCATGCTTCATCATCGGGGTCTTCGCAAACCTCTACGGGATGCGGCGTGCTACGACTTCACGGCTACGCGTGAGCACTTTTCTGTGAACTATGTGTTTCGTGTGTGTGAGTAAATGATGTGAGTGGTGAGGTGAAAGTGAGAGGTTAAAAAATACCTGGCACGTGAGTACAGAAATTTTTTTATTTAGTCTCCGGCTGGTATTGTTAAAAAGAGTGCTAAAGTGGTTGTGGTTTACTGATTAGGGTAACCCAACCATGTTAGTGCGTCGACATGTTTCGGAGTTAGAGAACCCCTTATTCAGGACGAGGATGTGCACTACTTATCCCCACCTTACTCACATGTATGTAGATTTTAAAGTGTGCTCTACAAAAAAAAGATTAGGTGAGAATGTACCTATCTATGTTTAATGTAAGGTCCGTTGCGCCCAATTGGCGATTAAAGACACCTGTAAACAGAGAAAATCAAGTAAAACAGGGTAATACATGTTTTTTAGTCTCATACTGTGTAAATACACAGAAGGGTAACAAGGAACAAAAGTGAAGGTCCAGGAACCCTAAAAAGAAAAAACAGAAAAAACGAACAACATATAAACTGGGACACACATTCATTCATAGTATCTGATAAGCCCTTGAGGGCGTAGTTTCTGACACAGATGTGTTGCTTCCTTATGAAAAGAGGTCAAATGGCCTCATGAGCCACAGCGTGTTGGGGGGGTCCGTTCTACCCGTTGTGGCAACCTGTGAGGTATTCAAGGAAATGGATCAAAACATTGTAATTCCTCGATTTTGATGAAGGTTTTACACACCATTCAGTATATCCATACATTCACACACACTCACGGTTACTCCTAGGGCTGTCTGGCTTCCTACCCCTCCACGCGGCTCCGACGAGTAATTCGTGTGGTCAGGAGCGGGCTTCTTATAGTCTAACTAGCTCCAATTAGCCACTGATTGAAAGCGGAAAAAGCCCATAACAGGACCTAACCCTTAGTCTCCATGCCGCTTCTGCGCGCAACGGGTAGGGCGTTCCCGTGCAAATGCGCATGTGCGGTAGAGCGGTGAGGGACTGACGCGCATGCGCATCGCCTCAGTGTGTCTATGACGGCATTAGCACAGTGTCTGCCGCTTCGCGCATGCGCGAAACTGGTAATAGACGCCGTGTATATGTCAGCCTGATGTTATGGCCTCAGAAATGGAAAAATACATAGAATCGAGCTGCAGGCATGGTTTAAGGTTCGATAAGGGTTTTTAGGCGCCATGCATAAATCGGCCATGATGTCAAGGGTATAGTTAGACCCCAGATATGGAAAGTACATTAGGGGAGCTGTCAAAACTAGTTAAGGCTCGAAAAACGACTTGACACAATAAACTGAAAAAACTTAAAAACTACATTGTTCAGGACATTTTGATCATAGAGCCCCTTAAGCAGTAGGTATAGTTATTGCTGCGGGTATAATTATTACAGCATAAATGATAACGAGGATGTTTACTTAGATATGGAATTTTGGCAAAAATCTCATGCAGTAGGGTATCAGGGGTTACCAGTTACTGAAGTAGTTGGCTATCAGTTATTAACGTAGTTGGCAACGTAGTGTTTTTTTTTTTAGCGTAGTTGGCTCCATGGAATGGAGTCGTTCAACCCAGTCACATCTGAGCCCAGACGGAACACCCATCTTTGTTCTTTCTCAAATAAGCCTCTTTCTGATGGCAATTGTTCAATAACAGTCCAATGTATATCATTTACACAGTGCTGTGCTTCTAGGAAATGGGATGCCATTTTTGTTGTCTGTTTTTTGCATCTCACATTGCTCTTGTGTTCATTAATTCTAGTTTTTACAGCACGTGTGGTCATTCCCACATACTCTTTTCCACAAGGGCATGTGATGAGATACACCACATTGCGGCTGTTGCAATTCGTGACAGCACGTTGTTCCCACTTTTCGCCATTACTGAATTCAAGAGTCAAGCTTTTCTCAGTCAGGTGGCAGTTGTTACAATTCCCACACGGGTAATGCCCATGTAGTCCTTTCAGCCTTGTTTGCTGTATTACATTGGTTTGGGGTCTTGTATGGACCAGGATATCTTTCAGGTTTCTTCCTCTCCTGTGGGCAAAGATGGGTTTTTCCAGATCTAGACTCACACTTGTTAGGATGCGCCAATGTTTATTTACCAGTTTAGATACCTGGTTCGACACAGGGCTGTAGGTCGTGACACAGACTGGTCTGCCAGATTCCTCTTTTGGTGGGTTGTCATCCAAAAGAGCTTCCCGGTTGTTGTTCCGGGCTCTTTTCATAGCCTGGTTGATGATCTTATCTGGGTATTTCCTTTGTTGTAGTTTTTTACTCAGATCCAGTGCTTGGATTTTGTACTTCCCCACATCGCTGCAGTTACGACGTAGGCGTAGGAACTGCCCATATGGTAAGTTTTCTCTTAGGTGACGTGGATGAAAACTGTCGAACCTAAGGAGGCAGTTCCTTGCTGTCGGTTTAAAGTGTGTCTCAGTTTTCAAATGGCCTGCCTCATGATAAATGTTAAGGTCTAGAAAGACCATGGACTCCTTGGACATTTGGTGGGTGAACCTCAGAAAATCATTCTGGCTGTTAATCCATTGCATGAAATCCATGACAGATTGGTTATTTCCTTCCCATATGACCAAGACGTCATCAATATAACGTTTCCAGGACAGGATCTTACTCCTGAACGGGTTGTCCTGGTGAAGGATTTTGGTAGTCTCCAGATGGTGTACATAGAGACCTGCCAGGCTTGGAGCAAATGTGCTCCCCATGCTAGTCCCATGGCGCTGCAAGTAGAGGGTGCCTTCATACTCAAAAAAGTTCTTGGTGAGGGCCATCGAGATGCATTCCATCACCACACCTCTTGGCGTATGGTACAGCCACTGTTTGCTGTATAGAACTTCCTCAATGTATCAGTAAGTGATCGTCGATGTGGAGAGCTTGTACACCAGTCTCCCACACGATGAAACTCTCAACATCATTGAGGAAGTTCTATACAGCAAACAGTGGCTGTACCATACGCCAAGAGGTGTGGTGATGGAATGCATCTCGATGGCCCTCACCAAGAACTTTTTCGAGTATGAAGGCACCCTCTACTTGCAGCGCCATGGGACTAGCATGGGGAGCACATTTGCTCCAAGCCTGGCAGGTCTCTATGTACACCATCTGGAGACTACCAAAATCCTTCACCAGGACAACCCGTTCAGGAGTAAGATCCTGTCCTGGAAACGTTATATTGATGACGTCTTGGTCATATGGGAAGGAAATAACCAATCTGTCATGGATTTCATGCAATGGATTAACAGCCAGAATGATTTTCTGAGGTTCACCCACCAAATGTCCAAGGAGTCCATGGTCTTTCTAGACCTTAACATTTATCATGAGGCAGGCCATTTGAAAACTGAGACACACTTTAAACCGACAGCAAGGAACTGCCTCCTTAGGTTCGACAGTTTTCATCCACGTCACCTAAGAGAAAACTTACCATATGGGCAGTTCCTACGCCTACGTCGTAACTGCAGCGATGTGGGGAAGTACAAAATCCAAGCACTGGATCTGAGTAAAAAACTACAACAAAGGAAATACCCAGATAAGATCATCAACCAGGCTATGAAAAGAGCCCGGAACAACAACCGGGAAGCTCTTTTGGATGACAACCCACCAAAAGAGGAATCTGGCAGACCAGTCTGTGTCACGACCTACAGCCCTGTGTCGAACCAGGTATCTAAACTGGTAAATAAACATTGGCGCATCCTAACAAGTGTGAGTCTAGATCTGGAAAAACCCATCTTTGCCCACAGGAGAGGAAGAAACCTGAAAGATATCCTGGTCCATACAAGACCCCAAACCAATGTAATACAGCAAACAAGGCTGAAAGGACTACATGGGCATTACCCGTGTGGGAATTGTAACAACTGCCACCTGACTGAGAAAAGCTTGACTCTTGAATTCAGTAATGGCGAAAAGTGGGAACAACGTGCTGTCACGAATTGCAACAGCCGCAATGTGGTGTATCTCATCACATGCCCTTGTGGAAAAGAGTATGTGGGAATGACCACACGTGCTGTAAAAACTAGAATTAATGAACACAAGAGCAATGTGAGATGCAAAAAACAGACAACAAAAATGGCATCCCATTTCCTAGAAGCACAGCACTGTGTAAATGATATACATTGGACTGTTATTGAACAATTGCCATCAGAAAGAGGCTTATTTGAGAAAGAACAAAGATGGGTGTTCCGTCTGGGCTCAGATGTGACTGGGTTGAACGACTCCATTCCATGGAGCCAACTACGCAAAAAAAAAACCCACTACGTTGCCAACTACGTTAATAACTGATAGCCAACTACTTCAGTAACTGGTAACCCCTGATACCCTACTGCATGAGATTTTTGCCAAAATTCCATATCTAAGTAAACATCCTCGTTATCATTTATGCTGTAATAATTATACCCGCAGCAATAACTATACCTACTGCTTAAGGGGCTCTATGATCAAAACTTCCTGAACAATGTAGTTTTTAAGTTTTTTCAGTTTATTGTGTCAAGTCGTTTTTCGAGCCTTAACTAGTTTTGACAGCTCCCCTAATGTACTTTCCATATCTGGGGTTTAAATATACCCTTGACATCATGGCCGATTTATGCATGGCGCCTAAAAACCCTTATCGAACCTTAAACCATGCCTGCAGCTCGATTCTATGTATTTTTCCATTTCTGAGGCCATAACATCAGGCTGACATATACACGGCGTCTATTACCAGTTTCGCGCATGCGCGAAGCGGCAGACACTGTGCTAATGCCGTCATAGACACACTGAGGCGATGCGCATGCGCGTCAGTCCCTCACCGCTCTCCCGCACATGCGCATTTGCACGGGAACGCCCTACCCGTTGCGCGCAGAAGCGGCATGGAGACTAAGGGTTAGGTCCTGTTATGGGCTTTTTCCGCTTTCAATCAGTGGCTAATTGGAGCTAGTTAGACTATAAGAAGCCCGCTCCTGACCACACGAATTACTCGTCGGAGCCGCGTGGAGGGGTAGGAAGCCAGACAGCCCTAGGAGTAACCGTGAGTGTGTGTGTGAATGTATGGATATACTGAATGGTGTGTAAAACCTTCATCAAAATCGAGGAATTACAATATTTTTATCCATTTCCTTGAATACCTCACAGGTTGCCACAGCGGGTAGAACGGACCCCCCCAACACGCTGTGGCTCATGAGGCCATTTGACCTCTTTTCATAAGTAAGCAACACATCTGTGTCAGAAACTACGCCCTCAAGGGCTTATCAGATACTATGAATGAATGTGTGTCCCAGTTTATATGTTGTTCGTTTTTTCAGTTTTTTCTTTTTAGGGTTCCTGGACCTTCACTTTTGTTCCTTGTTACCCTTCTGTGTATTTACAGAGTATGAGACTAAAAAACATGTATTACCCTGTTTTACTTGATTTTCTCTGTTTACAGGTGTCTTTAATCGCCAATTGGGCGCAACGGACCTTACATTAAACATAGATAGGTACATTCTCACCTAATCTTATTTTTGTAGAGCACACTTTAAAATCTACATACATGTGAGTAAGGTGGGGATAAGTAGTGCACATCCTCGACCTGAGGAAGGGGTTCTCTAACTCCGAAACATGTCGACGCACTAACATGGTTGGGTTACCCTAATCAGTAAACCACAACCACTTTAGCACTCTTTTTAACAATACCAGCCGGAGACTAAATAATTTTTTTTCTGTACTCATGTGCCAGGTATTTTTTAACCTCTCACTTTCACCTCACCACTCACATCATTTACTCACACACACCAAACACATAGTTCACAGAAAAGTGCTCCTGCCTAGCCGTGAAGTCGTAGCACGCCGCATCCCGTAGAGGTTTGCGAAGACCCCGATGATGAAGCATGACACCAAGGGGCCTGTTGGTGTGTGAGGGGTATTTTAACAACACTGGTTGCTCCCCACCATTGTGGTAACAACCGCAATCCACCTAGTGGCTACTTATGGGATATTCAAACATGATTGTACATTGTAAGTTGCACTCTTACTGTGAATGGAGACACAGCCAAAAACAGGTATTCACCTACTGTTGCCGTGTGTGTTTAAGTGATGCTACATATATAGATGATTATGCTAACCACTCTGACTAATCAAGGATGTGTTGGGTCACACACTGATGCCTGCCACTCACACTCTCCCTTGCACCATTTTATTGTCACATCAGTGTTTTTGGTGGCTAGTATCAATGGAGGCAGACTCCACCTGAGCAAGAACTTGATTAAGCCTTACCAGTGAATGATTGCTAATTGTTGCACTTCATGCATGTGCCCTTAGGTAATATCTTGATAGTTTTCCATGGGTCTATGAAACACAATTCCCTTTAGAGGATAGCTTGAGTCTTTAGGGTCAGCACATCCAATGTGGTGTACTTAGTAGAAACGTCAACAGACATACAACACGCAGGTTGACGATTTTGCATTTATTTACATCTGGGTAAATTTGAGGTATCACTGCAGCAGTTCTTGCAGCAACAACCCTAACAATGTTTGAGAGCTAAAGTATGTCCAGACAGAGTCCATGGGGGATACATGTCATGTGACATGATGAGGAGAGAAGTGTTCCAGTGAGGATGAGCTCCAAATTGCCATCAGTGAAGGTGGGCCTCATCTACATTCCCCCAATGGGTAGGATCAACAGGTGGAAAGGCAAGTAGAGGACTGAACCACTTGACAAGTGTACTGGCATGATCATAAGCATATGTTCAATCAGAAACTGACCATGTGGCATAGACAAATGTTACCGGGCAGTTCTTCACTGTAGAATGTTGGAGTCCACATCTTCGTCCTCTGAGGTGTGTGGTGCCTCGGCTGAGGGGGGGGTGTCAGTGCTGGAGGCGACGGAGGAACACACACATCAGGGGCAAAAGATGTCAATCCCCTGTCTCCAGAAGCATTTGTTTGTGCCAAGAAGGAAGGCAGCACAGCACTGAGAGGGGCCTATTGGCTTGCCAGCACAGCAACAACGCTGTGGTGGAAGGCACTCGTTATTGCTGTGTAGGAGTCCTGCTTCTGCTCCATAGAATCTAGGATGTTGTCGTGTATTTCTATAGGTCCTGAATCGATCCCCCTATTCCTGACCCTATGCTGGTTAAACTAACTAGCCAGTTAACTAACAGTCAGCCCATGAGGCAAGAAAACCCCCATGATGCAGATACCGTTATCTGACGCAGTCACACTACGGCACAGGAACGTGTTATCTGATTAGGTCATAACGCTTGAGATCTAATTAGACAAGCGACATTCCTCCAGCCCCTGATAAGGCATACGACGTTCTCATAACAAATCAAACCTATGACAACCTGGATAATCCGTGCGGCCATTGTTTTGATTTCACAGAGAACTTTTGCAAAAGAATGTGCTAACGAGCAAGTCGTATGACATCTTTATTGACGTACCTATGTCCATCCTTACGTCAATCCCGGCACCTTTAAGGTATAAATATTGCCGACCTTGCCATATGCAAACACACGCGTGGTGACAAGACGGAGCAGCCATACTTGCCGAAGCCGAGAGCAGAAGCAGACCCCGCAGGCAGCAGCCCCGCCTTCCTGACGCGCTGAGAGACGCGCTGCTATCTCAAGCCGAGAGACCCAGCACCGGCGCTTCTGGGCAGCCCTCGCAGGCAGCCTGGAATATCGAGAGCAGAGAAAGAGATACCATTCCTCATTCATCCTAAATTCCAGGTACAGAACTGAATAACCCCTCCTAGAGAATTCTTTAGTTATTCACTTGGCAAAAACAAACTTAACTTAAACTGTAACTTTCTATTCCCGCCCACGTATTAGACTTAGGTCAGGTACACGGGGTAGGCGTATCTAGAAACACCAGTTGAGTACGTTTAGTCAAATGTATAGGTGTATGTAAATATATTTTAATCATTTTAAACATCATATGGCTCAGAAACCATATCAATGTTTTTACAGTATTATTTTATACTATTGCTTTTAATGTATGCACTTTACTTAACTATAAGTATTGCAATAATATCGATCCATTTCTCTTGTACGAGAAAAGAGACTGATCAATAAATAACATCTTTTATTGAACACGCCCGTCTCTTCCTTTTCTCTACATTCTGATGAGACTAAGAATGCACGTACTGACTGAGTAAAATAATTGCCTTGTGCTCACACGACTCTTGAGATTGACTCTTGATTAGGGGAGAGCAAAGTTGTCATGTTCTATGGTTGTCAGAAACTAAATCCCTTCTTGTCTAATCAGGGGAGTTAATCCTTCCTTGAACATTCGAGAAAGTTTCTAGCGAACTCTGAGCTTAGCTGGCAAACCCAAAAATTAAGTCTAGTATCGACAGTAGTAGACCTAGTTAACGTCTGGTCTAGGCCTTTACTGCTGTAGGTACTATTCCAATGCGCAGAGCCTATTGGGAAAGTAGGAGCTACACTACATGGCGCCCAACGCGTTTGGAAAGGGCGATAAAACTAACTTAAGACATTTAGAGTAACTCAGTCGTGCTTTCTCACTCAGACCCCTTTTCCCAAATACTCCAAAGACGTCTGGAGTGGGTGAAAGGTTATTATATCCTCCAAAACCTCGCAGGAGGGAACTCCTACGTATGGTTCTTGGTCTAGTCAACGTTGAAGGATAAAACAGTTCCAAAATATTGTGCATCTAATCTCTGTTTCCATAAAGAAACCTGATCTGCAAACAAACATAATACCATCCTGTCAGTAAAATGTCAGACAATGATGAAGAAAGAGAGGCAATTAGATTAGCCACTGAAATAGCAGATGCTGATGCTACCATGCAAACAGCAGACCCGGATATAATACTCATCCAGGTCGCCAAAAGGAGATCTATAACTCTAAAACTTATAGAAAATGGACTGACACCTAGAGGTGGCACAGTCATATTCGTAATTGAGGCACACGAATATCGGCAGACAGAGGTATACTATACATGGATACATTTTCCAGCAGCAAATGCTGTAACAAAGTACTTCCACTATTACAAAGTAGAGGAACCTCCTGAAATGTACACTCCTTTCGAGGAGGTGGAAGTACCACTCAAATTCCAAGAGCATTTGCTCTTATTTGATGGCGCCCTAATACATAACAATCACATTACAAGGCTCGGTCCTTTAGGAAGACCAGGAGCAACGTGGCCGGTCCTAGCCGGATACACACCACATCCAGACATCGATAGGATGCCTGCAGCAGAGCTGTTAATACAGCTAAAACAACTACTAAAAATACACAGACAATTAGTTCAGTATGTAATGCGGACTTCAACAATTCAGCCAGCGATTAAACTACCACAGCTGACCCCACACCAGGGGAACACAAATAAAATTACACCACAGAACATCCAATCCTGCCTAGGTAAAGTTCCAGCTAAACGGGAACAAATACCATTCTGGTTGGCACAGAAAATAACCCAAATAGAGGCGGTGTTTCCTGACACCACCCCATTAGAAAAACACAGGATTTTGACTATATGTCTCCCAATGGGAATCGCACCACACATAGAGGACTGTGACACTTGGGGTACAGTCTTTGCTTCCATCTATACAAAAACGCACGGTGTTCCATCCATTTCGGTGATACCAGATGTGCTAAAACAAATTCAAGATGAATACGGTCCAGAACCTGCTTTAACTCTTGGTATGAAATTACTGAAAGACTTCAAGCAGGTCTCGGCTATATTATTAGCCAACATAAAAGGTGAAGCAGCAAACGTGGCGATCCACCAGAGGTTAAAAGAGACAGATATAGCAGACCAACCAGCTGAAATTGCCAGAATCATAGAAAAATCTTATGAAGAACTAGGCAGAGATAGTCTAGGTGGAATACCAGTAAAACCGCAACTGACTACAAGTCCAGAAAAAATATTTTTTAATAATAATAATTCACCAAAAAAGAACTGGGATGGAAACAAACAATCCAATCCTAGAGAAAAGAAATTCCAGTCCAGAGGAAGGTCTCCTAGGCGAAGAGAGAAATCTCCAAACCCGAGACAAAGGTCACCCCACAGTGACCCCTCTGGGAATAGATATAACCTTAGAAATAGGGATAATATTAAAAAACCTGATAGATATCAAGACATTGATACGCGTCCCTCTCAATCTTTTCAGAATTCCTCGCAGAAATCGGAAAGAAGAGGACGATCAGAAGAGCACGCCAAGTCCAAAGACAAGGAACCTGCTCAACTGAAAAAGAAATTACAATTTCCAAAAAAGAAGGTAGCCAGTATCAAGGTAGTTAACAATGCCGAGAATACTAAGGACACAACTGAAAAACGGAGAATGGGCTCAGACAATGCTAGACAGCGCAGCAGAGGTGAGCATAGCTCGCAAAGTCCTTATGAATCATCTGGAGACAGTGGACACGAATGAATACCTTCAAGTGGAAACTGCAGATACCAGAGTTAGCAAGCCCCACAAAATATACGAGATAACATTACGTATAGAGGGAGATAAGACTAGGAAAATAAGGGGACTATTTTGGGATAACCTCTCCAAAGGCTATGACATCCTTCTAGCTGAAAAAGACTGGCCACCAGAGTTTGTCAGGGAGTGCCCTCATGGCGAAGAAGTAATTATGCCTGCCTTCTCGAATCAAATCCCGATTCATAAAAAATATACACTTGCTAGAAAGTGGGCAGTGGCCTTAGCACCTGCTTTATATAAAAATCATGCAGGATGGGATGAGGATTCTCCTCCTCACAAAATCCAGTTAAAATCACAACCAACTGCACAAAGGCAGTACCCAATTAAGCAAGAAGCTAAAAAACAGGTAAATGAAATACTAGATCAGCTAGATTACCAGGGGGTGATTGAAACTTGCACCTCACAAATGAACAATCCTTTGTTTCCGTCGCCAAACCAGACAATTCGTACCGTCTAGTTTTGGATTACCGACACCTTAACACATGTTGCAAAACGTTTGCAGTGCAAAACTCACACAGTGCTGCACTAATGAATAACATAGTGCGCAAAAAATACAAAACAACCTTGGACATCTCCAACGGATTCTTTTGTCAAAACATAGCACCAGAGAGCAGATATTTAACAGCTTTCTCAGTAAATGGCACTCAAAAACAATTCTGTCGGTTAGCCCAGGGGTACAAGAACAGCCCGGGGGTATTCTCAGCGAGAGTAACAGAATTACTACAACTATATGATGATGAAGCATTATCTTATGTCGATGACATTTACTTAACAGATGATGACTTGGAGACTCACTTGAAAAGAGTGAACACCATAATACTTGGTTTCGCTGCAGAGGGTAACAAATTCAACTTTAAAAAGTCAAGAATTGCCCATCTGACGGTCATATTCTTAGGATATGAGTTATCAAGTGAAGGCAAAAGCCTGGCAGACAATTTCCTAGAGAAATGTGCCGTAATCCAAGCTCCTAAAACACTAAAAAACCTACAGTCAATTCTAGGCTTCCTAAATTTTGGAAGAACTTACATTGCAAATTATGCAGAAAGGGTCAAACCCCTTTATGATCTAATTAAGCCAGACTTTAAAAGATCCAGTTGGACTCAAACACACACAGAAATTTTGAGATCCTTACAAACAGACATGCTAATTAAAACAAAATTAGAAACCCGTGATAATACACGCAACCTTGTGATCCGAGTCATCCCAGGGAGATGCGGATTCACATACCTGACCTCTAATGAGGGAGAAAAGGTACCAATTGCATTCAAATCACACTTGTACACCAAAGCTGAAATGAAATTTAGCCCAACGGAAAAAATTCTTACAGCTACACAGACAGCTATAGCAAAAGAACGAGCCCTGGCACAAGGTAAACGAATAATAATCGTGACACCAATACCAGCCTTAGAGGCGGTAACAAAGGCAAGCATTCCAAATGCTAAAGCACTCCATCCGAGATGGATACAATGGGCTAACTCTCTTGCTGCAACAGACGTGGTGTACGAATTTGATCCTTAAATTAAAAACACAAGAATTTCTACAATATGAATTTGAATGTCCTCTGCCAACCGAAATTCTGCCTCTAGACCAATACGGCTGTATAATATATACAGACGGATCAGCACAACCCGCAGTGGGGGGTAAACAAGCTTACAGTGCTGCGTGCGCGATTGTTAAAGGTCGTTGGCACGAAGGGAAATTTAAACCAACCCTAACTAAAACACAATCTCTAGGAGATTGTACAGCTCAGCGAGCTGAACTACTAGCATTCAAGATGGCGCTTGAAAATACCGATCGAGAATTCCCCACACTCATAGTGTGCGATTCGTATTATTGCGTTCAATCTTACAATGAATACTTGCAGATCTGGCTTCAAAATGGTTTCAGGGATGCGAAAGGTGGCACAATCAAGCACAAAATGCTCTGGGAACAAGTAGCTCTTTTACAAAAAGAACTACCAAAGACTCACGTGATACATACACTGAGTCATCAACGTGATGGCGTTCACGTTGCAGGGAATTCATTGGCTGATGAGGCCGCGAAGGCAGCTGTGCAAATGGCTTCCGTAGCTGCCGTCACCCGGTCAAAAACAAAAATAGACAGCGAAATATTACAAGCTGTCAGCGCTTCAGAAAAGGATTCGATAGAACCACTCCCTAAAGGCTTTCCAGTAAAATACTCATACATAACTGATGCAAACAATGTTCCTTTTGCTCAAATCCCTGGAGTGGGGGAGAGGGCAATTCCAAACATGGAACATAGGTTAGGACTAATAATAGCGGCACACGAAGGGCTTGCTGGCGTCTCAGCCACTGTATCATTATTAAAACAGAGATACTGGTGGCCACAAATGAGAAGACAAACAAGGAACTATGTTCTAGCATGTGAAATATGTCAAAAAATGAAAGTATCAACTGTGAGACGTCCAGCACAGACGCCCCTTCTAATCTCGGATAAACCATTAGCCTGTGTTTATCTAGACCACTGCGGTCCCTTACAAAGGGATGGTAACTATAAATATATCTTGGTCGCAGTGGACTCATGCACGAGATTCATATGGATGTGGCCCCAGCGAACGGCTGACGCCAGAACTGTTATAAAAGATTTGCGGGTCTTTATCGGCACATACGCAATTGGCATTCTGCATTCGGACAATGGTCCTGCTTTTAGCTCTCGGGCTTATAAGGAGGCCATGGTCAGCATGGGCGTGCAATTGCGGTACTCTTGTCCATTTCACCCTGAGGGGAACGGAATTGTTGAAAGAAAAAACCGTGACATAAAGCAATCTATAACGGCAAAGGTATTAGGTTCGGGAGCTGGGTGGGTCAAACATCTAATAAGTGTCCAACGTAGTCTAAATAACTTGCCAAGAAATTCTCTGAAGGGATTCAGTCCGTACGAATTATTATTCGGAACTAGGATGTTGATCTCTGACC
This sequence comes from Lissotriton helveticus, assembly GCF_964261635.1. Classification (NCBI taxonomy): domain Eukaryota; kingdom Metazoa; phylum Chordata; class Amphibia; order Caudata; family Salamandridae; genus Lissotriton; species Lissotriton helveticus. Next base: position 755,626,873 of record NC_136069.1, read on the forward strand.
TTGATAGTCAGACTTCAGTTGTAATAGAAAAAACCTTTGATGTCAAAGACCGTTTGGCTATTTTGCAGGACTTAAACAAAACAAGAAAAGACCTGAGCAACATACAGTTGAAACAACAGCCAACAACCACTGAAGAATCACCACCTGTCCCAGCAAGACCTGTCTGGATTCCAAAAGTCGGGGATCTAGTCAGGGAGAAGATCGCGGTAAAGAAGGAATTTGGGCCTTCTTACAGAAAAGCAGTTCCTGTCTTGTCTATCAACGGGACAAGATCAGTTGTACTACCGCCACTTGCTGGAAAAAAGGAGAACCGAGTTGTATCCATCGACCTGGTAAAACCACAACATGTGGCCGATAACAAACGGTAGGCCAAGTGGACTCCCAATAAGTAGCAGAACACCAAGGTTTGCTACCAGTACAGAGGTTCTATCAAAGAGGCTCATCACATTCGAAGCGCCTACAGAAGAACAACAAGGACTATGCAACAATGCAATAGAACTCAGACCTCTGAAAACCCAAATAAAGACATTTAGCAGAGACACACCAATCTATACTGAAGTACCAAGTGAAAATGCAAAAAACAAAAATCCTGAACCAATTGGAACAATTGACAGAACTGCATCCGGTTACTTCATCAACTTCGATGATTCCTCTGACGGTTTCAGCGAACATAAGACACAGCCATCATCAAAATCCTTTAAAGACAAAGCGAAGGAACTTTTGAAACAACTAGAAGAAACATATCTGATTTCTCCATGGATTGAATTTTGGGTGGGTTTTGGTGCATTTATCCTCATACTTTGGCTCATCATGGTATTTACTTTGGGACGCTTCATTGAGGGAAAATATGCTAAAATGGACACAGCAAGTCAGAACATCAACTTGGTCCTCAAACCACACACATCTTCACACGTCGAGAAACGAGAACTTTCTTCAGAACTTTCTTCAGTCAACTTCACAGCAATTCCAATACCTGGTGGGGTAGCCTGGGACAACACTGACTATGAAATTTATGGTCCAGTCGAGATCCTGAAATATCCACACCAAATTAAGATCTCTTTGAGTGACTTTGCAAAACCAAACTCATTTGCTGATGATTGGGACTTTGAAAGTATAAACAATATGATGTCTGACTTAGTAATGTCTGCTAAATTTACAAAACATGATTATTTGCAGGGTTCTACAAATTATGATAGTATGTATTGCTATAACCATTATGGTAACCATTTCTTGCATAAATCTGCACAACCTAGAAATGTTTTAAATTATAATCAATGGGAACATTGTGCTACACCTCCAAAAGGGAGCTCTAGAACTGTTTATGACAAATATTCATATTTTTCAGGTTTTAACATAACTAATGCGGAAACATTTTATTACAAATTGTCAAACAAGACAGGGATGAAAACCATGATAACCAACACGAAATTGATATATTCAGATTCATTCTTTGAAAAAATGAATACTTTTGGATTTGATTATTGGGACAAAAATGTTGATTTGAAAAGTGTTTGGGGTACAAAAGAATGGCAAGTACAGGGTTTAGAAGCTTTGTTTAGAGCCTGCATGATCCCAGAACAAATGATATTTTTAAATGACACTGTTCAACAAACCACCTGTCTTGGCTTAGCCAAAATCAAAGATTTAAATAACCTGTCTATTCCAAAGCCAACAATGTTTAGCAATAACTCTGATACAGATGAAGAAATAGACATAAACCATATACTTAACCAAAAAAGAACACATCCTGATTGGAAACAATGGTTGATCTGGCCCACAGATACAAATAACTGTCAAGATAGATTCCTGAATAAAACACAGGGTTTCAAAATGACCAGGCCAGACCCTAGATATCCCCAAAGACATCACCCAGGGATAATAACAACCTACAGTGTGGGCAAATTATGCCTTCAATGGCTGCAAACTTCCACACTGCCTGAAATTAAGCAACACCTAACTTTACTTACTGATGGTGCTGACTTGCGTGATTTCATACTGGGACCACGCAAACAGCGTCATAAGCGTTTCATAGCAGCCTCTGTATATGCAGCATACAATGAGGCCTGGAAGGTTACTCAAATTGAAACAGCAGAGAGAATACGTGAAATTGATCGTATTAATTTGGAAAAATCACTTTCTGTAGTGGACAATGGGTTAATGACTCTGTCCTCCAGAATATTTTCATTGGACAGCATTGTGTCTTCAGCAATCGATATATTATCGCAAGACTTACTGTTATTACAACATGGTCAGTCACAATTGCGTTCTATTGTACAGCTTGGCTGGACGTTACAAAATCTGCGTTCAGGCTATGTGCCTTGGCGTTTAATCAACACAACGTCACTATTCCAAATCTTTAACCTTACTGATAGACAAATCGGTATGGCGCAGAAGGGTGCTGATTATACAATCTTGAGCATTGAAAAACTTGAAAGATTACCAATGACAATGTCAGAACGACCTGTCAGTGAATGGATAATCCACGGAATCATAAATATTCCAATCTCAACCTTCAGGTTTCAATACTGCCAAAAATATATACAGGCTGGCATGTACGAGAAATTGGGAAAGGGGTACCTTAAAACAACATGGAACCTGCCCTATTCACATGCATGTGTCAGTAACAAAGGACAGAAAGTGTTTCTTAGTGGCAACAATTGTGCTATGTCACTAAGCGGCACGCTTCTGTGTAACGGTATTAGTTTGCACGGAGCCTGTGAAGGGAATTCATACAACCTTTCATGTCACCAGCAAGGCGCACCTGCAACTGAAATAGAACCATTCTTTCAAAGACTCTATAATGGGAGTTACATTCTTATTGTAGACCGCAGATGTTGTAGTCTTATGCCCGGGACTCCTTATCTCGTCACTACGACGGCGAAGGTCAAGTGCTGTGGACGTTCTTTGTTCCCCAGACAGGGAGGCAAGGGCATGGCCCAGTTTGAAAATTACTTCTATTCGAATAGACACTTTAAGCAGAATGAAAACAGTGCTTCTTCAGACGCCTACAAGGCTCACGTCATCTAAAGAAACGTATGATCTACAAGTCGCAAGGACGACTGCAGAGATACATACATTATTATCAACCAATTCCCCCGTACATTTCGCGGAAATCCTGAGCGAAATCTTAAATATTTCTGATACCACTGGGGTCTCAAAGGTATTTAAGACAGTATTTTCGATGGCATTAACACCATTCAAAGCCATACTGGGTATTTTTCCAGATTTCGTCCATTCGATTTTTGGCGGACTTCCCTTGATCCTGGGACTAATTGCAGGAATCCTATTCCTAGTCCTTATTTTTCGTTATGGCAACCCATGTCACAGATCAAACTCTCACGACAATGGAAGAAACGATCCTAGCCATTGGATACCGGGACCGGATATCAAAAATCCTGGGACTCTCCCGGCTTAGAGACCTAAACATGACTTGGTTTCTATCATTTCGACCAATGTGGCAAAGGTGTGTTTTACCTGTACTAAGGTGTCTGCTATGCGGAGAAGAATGCGTGTTAGACACCTGTCTGACGCTACAATCGGATGCGCCGGTGGATGCAGATACACTGCTGGTTCCTACCAAGGTTCACGCTTTGTGCTGCCCTCAAAGGCTGCCAATTCTGATGACGGCATTCCTGGAATCTTCACCACTGCGATTGAAGCGTAGTGAAGTTCAAGATGAAAGCAGCATCGAACAGGTACGACCTTCTGTCAGCAATGCAAATCAGAATGTCAATGGAGACAATCATGCGCATGAATGCATGGTTACCCCTATTTCCGACTTAGTGGAACTTTCCCATGAAGCTGTTGACAGTTTTTTCGAAAGCCTGAATGATATGATGTTCTCTCCGGAACAGAAATAGAGACTTTTGAGTAAACTCGCACACGGCGTTCCCTGAATTCGGCCTTCAACCTTTAAAAATAAAGTCACATGAACAATTACAATCCAGTTCACGGACAGCAATTTTTTTTCAGCAAGCCCCTAAAATATTTTTCTAAATATTTTTTCCCGGGACACTGATTTTCTGCTTAAAGTAAGAAACTATTCCTAGAGAACTAAGATTTCTATTTTAGATACTTTATAGACTTTATAGACTTTAGCTGCCCGCTGGTATGTTCACAAATATTTTATTATGTGATGAAATGGTTTCGACTTTTCTTTCTGTATAGCAATATTAAGAGCCATTTCATGTGTATTTCTCATATACCAACAAGCAATAATGCATAAAATGCGTGTTTACTTTTGCTTTTAATTCATAGCTTAAGTGCATACAATATATATGACTGCAATTTTTCAGTATATTTGAAAATTTCGAAATGCATTTATGTATTTTGGGGTGGTAAGGTATACACTATACTCTATAGTATGTTGTACTATGTTATACTATGCATAGATTAGTAGATATGACCATAGTTAGCGTGGAGTGGGTGTCGTGTATTTCTATAGGTCCTGAATCGATCCCCCTATTCCTGACCCTATGCTGGTTAAACTAACTAGCCAGTTAACTAACAGTCAGCCCATGAGGCAAGAAAACCCCCATGATGCAGATACCGTTATCTGACGCAGTCACACTACGGCACAGGAACGTGTTATCTGATTAGGTCATAACGCTTGAGATCTAATTAGACAAGCGACATTCCTCCAGCCCCTGATAAGGCATACAACGTTCTCATAACAAATCAAACCTATGACAACCTGGATAATCCGTGCGGCCATTGTTTTGATTTCACAGAGAACTTTTGCAAAAGAATGTGCTAACGAGCAAGTCGTATGACATCTTTATTGACGTACCTATGTCCATCCTTACGTCAATCCCGGCACCTTTAAGGTATAAATATTGCCGACCTTGCCATATGCAAACACACGCGTGGTGACAAGACGGAGCAGCCATACTTGCCGAAGCCGAGAGCAGAAGCAGACCCCGCAGGCAGCAGCCCCGCCTTCCTGACGCGCTGAGAGACGCGCTGCTATCTCAAGCCGAGAGACCCAGCACCGGCGCTTCTGGGCAGCCCTCGCAGGCAGCCTGGAATATCGAGAGCAGAGAAAGAGATACCATTCCTCATTCATCCTAAATTCCAGGTACAGAACTGAATAACCCCTCCTAGAGAATTCTTTAGTTATTCACTTGGCAAAAACAAACTTAACTTAAACTGTAACTTTCTATTCCCGCCCACGTATTAGACTTAGGTCAGGTACACGGGGTAGGCGTATCTAGAAACACCAGTTGAGTACGTTTAGTCAAATGTATAGGTGTATGTAAATATATTTTAATCATTTTAAACATCATATGGCTCAGAAACCATATCAATGTTTTTACAGTATTATTTTATACTATTGCTTTTAATGTATGCACTTTACTTAACTATAAGTATTGCAATAATATCGATCCATTTCTCTTGTACGAGAAAAGAGACTGATCAATAAATAACATCTTTTATTGAACACGCCCGTCTCTTCCTTTTCTCTACATTCTGATGAGACTAAGAATGCACGTACTGACTGAGTAAAATAATTGCCTTGTGCTCACACGACTCTTGAGATTGACTCTTGATTAGGGGAGAGCAAAGTTGTCATGTTCTATGGTTGTCAGAAACTAAATCCCTTCTTGTCTAATCAGGGGAGTTAATCCTTCCTTGAACATTCGAGAAAGTTTCTAGCGAACTCTGAGCTTAGCTGGCAAACCCAAAAATTAAGTCTAGTATCGACAGTAGTAGACCTAGTTAACGTCTGGTCTAGGCCTTTACTGCTGTAGGTACTATTCCAATGCGCAGAGCCTATTGGGAAAATAGGAGCTACACTACAATGTTGCAGATCACCCTCTGCTCTATGGCTACGTCACTGGTGCCACTTCATCAGAACAGTTGTTCATGCCTCTGCCTGTCACCAGCAATGTCAGCCAGGGACTGATCCAATCCATGGAGTGGAGGGTAGGTGCCTCCTATTGCACTCGAAGTGTCCTCATTGGGACTGAGGCACCTAAGACTTCCTCTAGGGTGCCCGTCTGGGTCTCCATCCCTGCCCGTATCAAATCTTCCAGCTGTCGCTGGACTCCTACCGCACACCATCGGAATTCAACTTGGGTGTCCTCGGAGTCCAGGTCTGGGCTTTGGCTGGATATGGGTTGGTCTGGTGGAAGCCGGATCCTCGGGAGGCCATGCAACATGTCAGCCCTTCACATAGTCGGAGATTGTGTGTTAATGTAGGCCAGGATTTCCCGGAGGTTGTCTTGGGACAGGGTTGGCAGGCTGTCATCCTAAACAGGTTTCTCTTCCAGGACAGGCAGTTGCTCAGGATGTGTTCTTTAATCCTCTTCAATGAAATAGATATATGTTAATGAAGATCCATGTTGGATGATGACATTAGTCATCTGGTTGACACACAGACTTTCTTCTAATTAGCCTTCAGTTCACTATTGATGCACAGGATATATGTTACTCATACGAATTGAGGACAAGTTGCACTTTAGTTACCTTTCAGATGTGACAAGGGTTACTTTTCATAACATGACACATGATAGCTTTACTGATTTTGATTTGACGTATTGACACCACTACTGTGCACATTGCACCAAGTCCCAAGGTTGCCTGCATTCCCTGGAGCCAGTACTCAGTCGACAACACCTGTGAAGGTGATGTGCGTTTGGGATTTTATTTGCTTGGATCCTGCAGTCTGTCTTTCACACAGTACACCATGTCAGTCTGCCTTGTTGTGCTATCTTACATGCACATTGTGTATTCATGTGGCCAAGGGTTCAGTTTTTCGCAGTCATCCATATAACTCTACACAGCTAACTACCTGTTTACACAGCAGGAATGAGTGAGGGCATGTACCTACCATGAGTTTCCTATGTGTGTGTACTCATGCGATTTCATTTCACACAGTTGGCTCCATAGTTGTGGACAATGGGCACTGTGTGCCGACTCAGAAGGTCATTGCACCATCAGGATTCAAGCAAGCCGGGCCGAAGACGCCTGAAATGGCAGAAACCGGTCCCCGGAAGCTTGTTTCCTTCCCAGTGTAAGAATTGGCTTTTGTAGTCTGGTCTGCCCTGTTCCCATGATGCACTGGGCCAGGGACAGACTAATTTGCATACAGCCAGGTTCTGAAACTGGGATGGTGCAATGAGCTAAAAAACGGTGTTGGATCTAGCCCTGATCTCTTGACTGGGTGAGAGTACTCTGCTTAATTCAGAGACTCTGTCCATCACCATCCCTTGTTGTAAATAAAGACTCAGAAGTGATGGGCCCAGCCAAACTTAGTAGATTGCTGAAACTGACACTCGCTCCATTTCATCATTGCCAGTGTTAGTGATCTGCAGAGTATTACACATTGCTTGACTCAGGCCCACTCACTTAAACGTGTACATGCCTCCTCTGGCAATCCGGATTTAGGCACAGAGACTCATCTTACTGCCACACAGTAATGGGACACACATCATACGTTTACTCTTTTGTGCCTACAACAACAATTTGAGTGGCCATAGTCAATGGAGTTGTTGTTGAGGTTGAGTGATTGTCAATGAATGGTGAGGGGTGGGAGAGAAAGAGAAAAAAAGAAGAAAAACAGAAAAAAGTAGAAATGAAATATATGTGTGACTTTATTTATATATTGTTTCACAAACTATATATAATATATTTTTGATATGACACCTAAATGGATATTTAATAAATTGAAAAAATGCATACAGTGATATGAGGTGTACTATTTGAACTCTAGAACCATGCCAATTATATAAATCTCTAGTTTATAAGCAAGAAACTTCCGCTTTACAGAATCAGGGACAGGTGTCATTTTTGCCTCCTTTTTATGGCACTCCTCCCAAGACGTGCAACATAGGGGTTTGTGACCTGTGGCGAGGATGGCAAGGAGGAGAGAGGAGACCACAGCAAGGAGGAGAGCAGCCCGGGCATGGTGGAGAGCTGAGATGCCAGACCGGGGAAGTACTTCTTTGCCTTTATCCTGACTTAGGCATGGGCGGGCAGGGGCAAACTACGCTACGCTGTGGAGTCCGAGTTTATGCCCGAACTCCACATTCCAAGCAGAGCATGGAGTTGGCAAAACTCTGCAAACTTCCCTGGTGGAGTGGAGTTCGACATCCAGGATTAATTGTGAGCCATGTTTCCGTCGGACTCCCTCGTGACATGTTACATGTTCAGCCCGATTCACCTCACATGTAGGCTGTAGTACACCAATGGGCTCTTCTCTGCCATCCCTTACCAGCAGCGATATAAGTTTGACACTGTCAGAAACAGCAGTGCATGTGTCTCCAATGTGTATCTTTTAGTACACATGTACCCTCCCATCTCATTGCTATGCAATGTCTCCCCATTCAGAAATAGTGCCGGTTCAACGTGCTCACCCACACCTACAATGGATTACGCAACCAGTGACCCACTGGGGACACACACCATCTTTTCTTACAACACACATGGTCCTCTGGTGTGCATCACTGGCATTAAACCCCAACCCCAGTATGCGTTGGTACATGACATGAATTCGGGTGGTCTCTTGGATGACAGGTGACACATGTGTGCTATCAGTATGTACTTTGGGCCAGCTGTGTGAAATTTACATTCCTGCTGGAGGCTATGCATGTGGCTCTTCGCATGTTCCTGTGTGTTGATGCTTCACATGCTCCTCACCTGTGCCCCCTCTCAGGTGAGCAGTTTATCCTCTGACAAGCCCATTCCATTTTATTACTTTACAGTCCTAATTTGGATGCATGGGTCCAAGTAAGGCACACTAGCCTTATGTTACAAGGTGGCCTGCATTGTCACAGTCAGTTTGGAGAGGGTTCAAGTGTCCATGCTTGATGTGTTGTTCCAGTCCATGTTTTTGCCTTTGTACTGAGGGACTTGTAGTTCTGGTGACTCATGGTCTACATTCCACTGCAAGTCCCAGTATGCAAAGGTGAACCTGGACTGATGCTGCATATCACACATGGAAGGGATAACCATGACTTAGCTGGACTGAGCTGTGCAACATGTAACTGGGCTTTGTCACTTACATTTATGTGTTTTTAATGATACATGAGGCAGATTCCTACCATTTGCCTTGAGCACAGCACAACGATGCACTGGGACTTAGCTAGCTGCACTGCACAAAATGTAATGTTTTGCCCACATTGCCCCTTGTTGCGACTTACCTCGAAGGTCTTGTTGGTCCTTGTAGGAACTCTGCTCGATCCAAGTACTCCTGTCAACTACTCTGCTGGGATGACAGTTGACACCCACTCTTCCAAGGCATCCAGCTCCTCCTGGGCAAGGGTCCTCCTCCTCCGGTCTGCATGGCGGCCTTCAGGTTTTGGGCCTGTTTCTCCTTTGTCCTGCGCTTACAGTTATGCCAGCATTTATTGCGGTCAGTGACTGTCTTCATCACTTGTCCCTCATTATTGATCTTGTCCACTATGGATTGCCAAATGGCCTCTTTCTTCCCTAATGACAATTTAGAGGTGACAAAGAGCTGGTGTTCGTGCTTTCTCACCTCAGTGACCAAGATATCATTCTCCTCCTCACTGAAATTGCACTTCCTCTTCTGACTGGATATCCTTGCTGGTGTTTGGGTTGTTTCCCTGGATGCTGTTCTCTGCTTACTGCTCCATGGCTGTTTTCTGTGAGTTATTTTTTTTGTTTTTTCAAAAGTATCATTTGTCTTTTTTTTAAGCTTGATACACTCAAAAGTGACACAATAGTGATTAACATCATTTTACGTGCCGCAAACCAGCCTTATCTCTGTTTGCCTGCACATATGTCAGTTTTCATTAAGACAGCCCTCCCATGGAACCATCAATTTATTTTTTAAGCAATATCTGACCTAAGCCATGGTGCGTCATCCCATAAATATGATTTATCTGTGGCATTTTAAAAAGATTTGACGAAGAACAACTTTTTCTGCCGCATCGCTGCCTTGACACAGTGATTCGTCAGTTCTTGTAAATGAGGCCCGATGGTAAGAGCTTATTTTTTAGTAGAGTCAGGAATCAAAATACTTCCTCTGGGTTTCTATTACAGACCATCTGTTGGTTTCAATCAACAATATTTCCACACATTTCAACAGGAGGAATTATCCATGTGGGCCAACCCAATGGTTACAAAAAATGCATTTGCCCCATTAAGGGATCTAAACAATATTAACTGATTACTCTCTGGGGTGGGTGTGGGCAGAGACTGTGTTAGTCCTTTGGCCAAAATAGGCAGAATGGTGAGGGAAGAGGAGTCCAATCTGGAACAATCTATACAAGCTTCCAGTGAGATTAGGGATTTAAGTAATTTAAGGGAAGATAATACAGATGAGGTAGTTACTACGATCAGCAGTTTTCACTCAGTTGATTTTACAGAAGGACATAGAAGGGCAGAATTAAAGGTAATCTTACAGAGCATAGCAGGTTTATCGAGCACATTTTAAAACGAGCAATGGCTACTCTATATGAAGAAATTTCACATGATATGGTTGCAAGATACATGGGAATCAGTATAATAATAATTTTCTTATAGAGGGATACAAAACATTCTTCTGCCCGGCGTTAAGAGTAGGCCCAGGGAGAGCGAGGGGAGGTCTGAATATATTTATAGATCTAACATTACAGGGCAGATGGACAGACTTGGGTTGGGATTCAAATGTTGTTCACGGATTAAAAAGCGTTAATAAAATATTTAAGCTAGTTTTTTATAATTTTTTTATAATGCATCATTATACACCCAGGGCTCTTCTAGCTTACAAGAATTAAATATTAGACTGGATCAAATATATGAGCGAGGGCGGGTAGCGTCACACTTGATCTTAGCTGGTGATTTAATTGTCATTTGTGCCCAAAAGTGATGGTGTCCCAGGGGGATTGGTCATCCTGTACATGTAGGGATGGACCACATTTGGAGCACACTCAGTAAGGAAAGGAACTGAATGGCCTGCTAAGTACGTATGGACTAACTCACACGTTGGATCTAATTGCCATTGAGCAAGGCACAATTGTTCATCTAACTTTTAAGGACAGAGGATGTTCGTCGATTATATTTTTGTATCCTCCTCATTAAAATGTTGTGTATCTTATTTTAACATTAAGTATAGTGTGTTTAGTGATCATAATCCTGTGGTCTTATCCCTTGCCGATGCGTGTCACCCCCCCAGTATCTCATAGTCTGGTGGGGGGAGAAATTGTGGCAACGGATCAAGGTAGGAGGTTGCGCTAGACACAGGTTAATAGTGAGGTTCTTAATGGCGCCCTTTTTAGTAAAGGTAAGCAGAACGTTGCAAACTGCCTAGACCTGGAAGTGCAAGGGGTGGAACTAGTGGATGCCTTTGGAAATGTTGCACAGCTAGTTGATAGTCTGTTGAAAGCCCCTGTTTTTACGGCTAGAATGAACACCCCAAGATGGTTTGATGAACATTCCTCACAAGCCCTAAGAAAGCTGAAAGCAGCCCTTAAGCAATCCCCAAGAGCTAGGGATTGGGTGCCTGATATCCAGAAAAATTATAAACAAGCTGTCAAGGGGCGCAAGGGACAAATGCAGCAGGAAGCTTGGGAAGAACTCAAAGAGGCAGTGGGGACGAAGGACTTTACTCGCTTCTGGAGAGTTATTAATATTTCATGTTTTAAAGACTCGAACAGACCCGGGCTAAGTAATAATATCTTGCTGGCGCAATGGCAGCAGCACTTTGCAGGACTGTATAATTATCATTCTAGCTTTGACCATTTACAGGAGCTATATCCAGAGCAGATTTTGACCCTAACTCCTTTCTCTCTGGATGAGGTCAGAATGGGAATTGAGGGCCTCACTAGGAACAAGGCGCCGGGCCCAGATGGGATCCCCCAGACCTCTTCCGCAGCAACATAGAGATCTGGACACCATTTTTAACAAGGGTCTTAAATGCAGCAGTGGACACAGTAATGCCGCCATCATGGTCCACTGCTAATATTGTCCCCATATTTAAGAAAGGCAATAGGGATAGCCCACAATGTTATCGCCCTATATCTCTTATTGATATGTCGGTGAAAGTTTTGGGGCGGGTGGCTTTAAATCGTTGATGGAATGGGCGGAGGCAAATCAAGTCATTACGGATGTGCAATATGGATTCCGATCTGGGAAAGCCACTACAGATCAATGCCTCAACCTATATCTCACCACTGTCAAATATACAGTAGGGACAATGTACCTAGCTTTCATGGACCTCACTGCGGCCTTTGACCGAGTGAACCTTGGGAAATTATGGATGAAACCATATAATATGGAAATAGGGAAGAAGTCATACAAATCCTATAACTATATATTAGGTTCTCATATCTTAGGTAAAGTACAGTCCTTTTCCTATTTGGGCATTTTATTCGATGAACATCTAAATTTTAAACATTTGCTAGAGGAAAGGTGTTTGGCTCTGGCAAGGTCAACGGGCTCAATCTCGAATTTTGCACATAGGCTCGGACGATGGACCCCAGAAGTTGTTCTGAAATTATATAGCTCAATGTGTTGCTCCAAAGTGTTATATGGAAGCGAGGTCTGGGGATTCGGTGAGGCTAGCAAACTGCAAATTGAACAAAATAAGTCTTTTAGGCACCTACTTAACGTTCCCCAGAGTACTCCTATGTACATTATCCATGAAGAGTTGGGAACCAGCTCTATACCTTATTTGATGGCTGTTAGACCTTTGCTATGTTGGGTAAAGATCTGGGCAAATGAGGAGGCAGCCTTTAGTAGGCTGGTGATCCAAGATTGTCTTTCTCTTGAACATGGGCTTAAAATTCCTTGGCTAGGGTATGTGAAGAAGTCTTTTGATAAAATAGGATGTGCAGACTTATTTACTAACCCAGCTAATATGAATACTCAGGAAAAGGTACTCGTTAAGGAACGGTTTGTTAAGTACTCTACGAGGCTAAAGGAGGACAGAGAGTTCATTAAGCCTTCGGTAAGAGAAGATCTAGTAGTTAAGTCTACAGCAGAGGTCTTCAATCTGTGGGGCGCGACCCCCAGGGGGGTCGTGGAGTCCTTGGAAGGGGGTCGCAGATTCTGCCAGAGCATGCAGTTCCTGGCGTCGGGCTGATTGAGGGTGCTCATGGCGGAGGCCGAGTTCACACCGAGGGGTGAAAAACATCAAGCCCTCATTAACAAGTAAAAGGTCTTTTAAAGACCTGTCAAGTACTCGGGTGTGGCTGTGTGTGTGTACAATCCTGTCATCTACCACATACCAGGCTTACATGCCAGGAACTATCACAAGGAATCTGCTGCCCTTCGGGCCTGCAGGAAAGGTAAATTCACAATTTAGTCGCATCGGGTTTCGTTTCGTTCCGGAAAGGAAAGGTTTTCAAATAGAAGTTTAGATTAATTAAAGATTGTTTCTCCATTTCTGCTGCTCCCAAAATGGAAAACACACCTCTCAGGAAGTTGGAAATCATGGAAACTCATATTAGTTCATCTTTGATCTATCGTAGCATGCGAACTCCCAGTGTTTAGGGTAGCTAATATTTGCAGTTAGTGGTAGTATGTGTTCGTCTACAGCACCTTCTGGTGTCCTTTTAGGCAGCAAAAGTTTTGAAGAAAAATAGGCTGACATATGGCTTATTCGGGACCATTCTGTTTTTCCTGCATTTCTTTTAAATGTATTCACGTCTTGAGGAAGATGATCACTTCTTTCGTTACAATTGCACACTGCTCATATAATAGGAAGCTTGTTATATGCTGCTTTTTTATGAGCGGGCTTCACTTCACAGCGCAGCTGTCGCCAGACAAATATGTGAGCATCTCTACAGAGGTTTTGGTTCCACCCACATTTTGAGAGCCAGGAATACAGTAGGTATTGGAATTCTTTCGCTTTTTCAAGAGAGGCTCCCTGTAATGAGAATTCCTCGTTTACAGCTTTTCTTGCTTCTTTACTATCGATTGAGGACTTAATATGTTGTTCTGTAAAGAAATAGATGGGTTTTAGATTTGTGAATCTCCAATTCTTGCTATTTTCTTTCCCAGACTTCTATTTTGCTGTTAATCACTTGTTTATACATCTATCTTGTTGTTATTTTATCTTGGACAGATCCTTTATGCAAGACCTCTAAAGGCTGTTTTTTTCCGTGAGCCACAGTATAGGAGTTTGAAAATTGCCTTGTATATTTAATATTTGGAACTCTGGTCCTAAGAGCCTGTGATATCTAGTGCCTATACATTTCCTTTTTTTTTTTTTTTTTAGATTTAAATATGTTTTTATTCATCAAAAGGAGTAAAGGTTGGATGGACGCGTGTGTGAAAAGATGGGTGGATGAATGATGGGTGAATGGATGGATGGATGGATGAAGGATGGATGGATGTATGGATGGAAGGATGAAAGGGTGGATGGATGAAGGATAGATGTATAGATGAAAGGATGAAAGGGTGGACGGATGAAGGATGGATGAAAGGATGGATGGATGAAGGATGGATGGATGAAGGATGGATGTATGGATGGATGGATAAAAGGTTGCATTGATGAATGATGCATGGATGGATGTGTAAAAAGGTGGGGGGATGAGTGATGGGTGGATGGATGTATGTATGTATGGATGAAAGTGTGGATGGATGAAGGATGGATGTATGGATGGAAGGATGAAAGGGTGGATAGATGAAGGATAGATGGATGGAAGGATGAAAGGGTGGATGGATGAAGGATAGATGTATGGATGGAAGGATGAAAGGGTGGACGGATGAAATATGGATGAAAGGATGGATGAATGAAGGATGGATGTATGGATGGATAAAAGGTTGCATGGATGAATGATGCATGGATGGATGTGTGAAAAGGTGGGTGATGAATGATGGGTGGATGGATGTATGTATGTATGGATGAAAGGGTGGATGAAGGAAGGATGGATGTATGGATGGAAGGATGAAAGGGTGGATAGATGAAGGATAGATGGATGGATGGAAGGATGAAAGGGTGGATGGATTAAGGATGGATGTATGGATGGATAAAAGGTTGCATGGATGAATGATGCATGGATGGATGTGTGAAAAGATGGGTGGATGGATGAATGATGTATGGATGGAAGGATGAAAGGGTGGACGGATGAAGGATGGATGGAAGGATGAAAGGGTGGATGGATGAAGGATGGATGTATGGATGGATAAAAGGTTGCATGGATGAATGATGCATGGATGGATGTGTGAAAAGGTGGGGGGATGAATGATGGGTGGATGAAAGGGTGGATGGATGGATGGATGAAAGGGTGGATGGATGAAGGATGGGTGTATGGATGGGAGGATGAAAGGGTGGATGGATGTATGGATGCATAAAAGGTTGCATGGAAGAATCATGGATGGATGTGTGAAAAGGTGGGTGGATGGATGGGTGGATGGCTAAAGGATGGATTTATGGATGGAAGGATGAAAGGGTGGATGGATGGATGTATGGCTGGAAGGATGAATGATGGATGGATGGATGTAATGAGGTCTAACAGGCGCATTTATGGTTGTCAAAAGTTGATGATGAGGAGTACCAGTTTCTAGAAACTTTTGTCGGAAGGGGGTCCTTACGCCTAAAAAGGTTTTACAAGGGGGTCTCGGCATCAAAAAGTTTGAAGACCTCTGGTCTACAGAGTGTATTGAACCTTATCTGTCTCTTATATGCAGGGCCCATGATAGATTTTTAATTACACATTTCAGGCTAAATATTTTTCATCACCTATTGGCGGTACCACAAGGCTTTACAGCGACCATAGAACAGAAAGGACCCTGTGGCTGCGACAACAGGTCTCCGCAGGATATCCTACACTTCGTTCTGCTTTGCCTGTATTACGCATTTCCCAGAAAACATTTTCTGAAGGGTCTTCTAAAGAAAGCCAGATTTAGGCAGACAAGTGTTGCTCTGGCATTTTTCAAATTGGCACCAGATGCTCTCACTCTTTTTTGTATTAGAAATTTCTTAAGGTCTGCTCTTAGATTAAGGTTTCAAAGGATGGTAGAGCTCAAGGAATTACTGTCTTGCCTTTTTTATACCTCGCCGTTTTTAAAACTAGTATTTTATAGTATTTTAAATTCACTGTGTGATATATTAATTACTGCCTCGCCTTTTATATTTCGCTGTTCTGAAATTATTACTTTATAGTATTTTAATTCACTGTGCGATTTATGTGTATTGGCCCAAAAAATGTTAGTCAGGGGTTTCTGTTTTCTTGAAATTCTCTAAGAAACAATTTAGTATGTTTACCTGATGTGGCTGTGCCCTGTAGAATCTCTCGGAAGTTGTACCTTCTAATGATTGTTTTCTATTTTTTATTTTATACAAATTGCATCTTTTATGGTATTTGTTATATGCCAAATATAGATAATAAACAAACAATGGAACTTATCATCCTCTGGAGCATTCACCTTAATTCTACTTAAGTTCTATCACGGGGAACCAAGGCCTGTTCGAGTTTAAAGAATGGGTGTGAAAGGATAATTGTATATAAAAGCTAGCAAGAGGAAGGGCCAAATATATTACGTTTTGTGCCAGTTCAGTGTCAGATTAAAAAGTGAGGCAAACTGGAGCTAAAGCTTGAATTGGAATTAACATTCCAGCGCAAATCCAAATTTGTGCTGACCAGAACCCATACAGAAACGCAAAGTAGCTGGCTCCACTTTGCCCCAAAGTGTCATCTCATATGTGGAACTTGGGCATACTCATACAAACTCCCATGGTTTTTAATGCAAATCCCTATCTACTAAAAATGATAGACAGGGCTGTATGCAAACAACATACGCTTCCTAAAGGTAGACATAATACTGGAGAAAAGTTTTCTTTTCTCGAAACCTAGTATTGTGTGCTGTAATCTACAACACACACACCAACTTGGAAGGGTTTAAAACGATGTATAAGCATAGTATTTTGTAATTGAAGGGTATCCTTCCATTCAAAACACATGCTCAAAGACATGCCCACACCTTTGCACTATGGCCCAATAAAGTTGTCATTAGTCACTTATTTTCCCGCTTCTCAAAAGAAAACATTCTTTCTGACAGCCCACATAAATCAAAACTGTCATATTAAAACCCAAGGTACCCCTCTTCAGCCTCATAATTACCAGGCCATGTAATATAATTAATCTCCCTCTGTTGCAGAGCAATTACTGCATTTACGACTAGCTGTATGTCAGGCCTCTTTCAGGGGACTATTTTTCAGTCAAGGGCTAGTTGGACACAACCTGGGGAAGGGGAGAGGGTTGAGGTCATATGTCACTGATGTCCCACGGCCCGTCCTACTATGGCCCTGCAAGTTGGGCTAAATACAAAGCCTACCTACCTTACTTGGGTAGTGAAGATGAACGGTCACAGGCTCCTCAAGGAGGTGGTGTTGTGTGCTCGAGATTAGCACTTAACAATCAGTCAACAAGCACAATAATTCAATTGTCAATCTCAGTGCTTGCCTTTTTGAAGAAAGTACTTTAATCACTCAATTGTACTAAATTCTAGACAATTGCAATAATCACACAAGCAAAAGTCTGTGGGTGAGATTCTTCCTTAAGGAGCTACACCCTACCTAATCCCTCTGATAATCTCACCTGCTCCTGTGTAATTCACAATATTTATTTTGGGGGTTTATACAATGCAACAAATAGTTTTCTGATGTTAACAGTAAAATCTAGCCCAACAAATAAAATAACTAAAAGGCTTTCCCAAAGAGCCAATCCTTGAAGAGCAAAATGGTCCCGGTGGCATGGACTTGTAGTGGAAGAGCATTCCACTCCCTTGGCAGCCAAGAGAACAAGAGCTGCTATCCCATTGTTTCCCTTCTAAATTGAGGGATGACTACCAGCAAGAAATTGGAGGACCAAAGTGTCCCAATCAGTTGATTTGTAATAAATCTATTGGACAGGCACTGAGGACCATTATGATAAGTGCCTCTATGAGTTAGAACTAGTCCTTTGAGTGTCACACGTTCTTTCACAGGCAGCCAGTGCAGATATTTTAGAGCTGGCTGGATGTAAGCTCTCCTGGGGAAATATGATTCGAGCTGTGGCATTCTGCACTAGTTGGCATAGGCAGACAGCCCCAGTAGAATGAGCTGGCATAGTCCAACCTAGAGGTGATCAAACCTAGAACGTTGTTTTCTGCGCTGTGAGGGGAAGCAGATACAGAAATATTTTACGCAGGTCAAAACAGGTACCTAGTACCCATGCCACCGAAGGAACAAAAGATGCACTGTTATCTCATTTCAACCACTCTACTGGGGGGTGTGGAGAGGGACATCCTAAGGCCAAAGGCCATTGTCCGTGGGGGGCCCAAAGAGCAAGAATTCTATCTTGCTGACGTTACATTGGAGGCTGCTGTCACACATCCATTAGAACACAGTGGTCATGCATGCCTTAAAATGACTCAGACCATGGGAACACCAGGAGGCTAACACTAACGCACCATCGGGCGGAGCCGTGAGGGGAACGGCAGCAGTGTTAGAACGCCGGGAGGCAGACCGGACGGAGCGGACTACACTCCCCAGCAGCCTCTGGGGCGGCAGCGCGCCCGTGACACGCCAGGAGCGCCCAAAGGCGCCAGTAAAAGGCTGACCCCCCGGGAGCCCAGGGGGGAACACCAGGAGGCTAACACTAACGCACCATCGGGCGGAGCCGTGAGGGGAACGGCAGCAGTGTTAGAACGCCGGGAGGCAGACCGGACGGAGCGGACTACACTCCCCAGCAGCCTCTGGGGCGGCAGCGCGCCCGTGACACGCCAGGAGCGCCCGAAGGCGCCAGTAAAAGGCTGACCCCCCGGGAGCCATGGGGGGAACACCAGGAGGCTAACACTAACGCACCATCGGGCGGAGCCGTGAGGGGAACGGCAGCAGTGTTAGAACGCCGGGAGGCAGACCGGACGGAGCGGACTACACTCCCCAGCAGCCTTTGGGGCGGCAGCGCGCCCGTGACACGCCAGGAGCGCCCGAAGGCGCCAGTAAAAGGCTGACCCCCCGGGAGCCCAGGGGGGAACACCAGGAGGCTAACACTAACGCACCATCGGGCGGAGCCGTGAGGGGAACGGCAGCAGTGTTAGAACGCCGGGAGGCAGACCGGACGGAGCGGACTACACTCCCCAGCAGCCTCTGGGGCGGCAGCGCGCCCGTGACACGCCAGGATCGCCCGAAGGCGCCAGTAAAAGGCTGATACCCCTCTCGCCCCGCGAGTCGCGCGCGGGAGCTGCCGGGAGAAGCCCGGGACAAGGGCGGGGCCGTCTGTGGCCGTCGAGGGCCGATTGAGGACGGGCTGGGCCACCCCCCTTGGTTCGTTATGTGAGTACTGGAAGGTGAATCTATGTGGAAGTAACTTGCCCATTTTAACAAACACTTATTTGAGACTTCTCATCAACCCCAATATGTCAGTCCAAACTACTTTACCGGATAACTATTTGCTGAAAGTAGTTTCCAGGATCAATAGCGATAGAAGGAAATCTCTAGGGAAAAGTACTGTACCAGACCTCCCACTGACTCTATCCGAGGATCCTAATAATGTAGATAATAATATCGCTAATGAGACTGTTACAGCAGTGGAGTATGATAATATCAGTGTTGATTTAACTACGGCTCCAGACAATTTGATTAGGCTGGAAGATGACCCGTGTGAGAACTCCGAAGGCACACCTCAGCAGTCCGTAAGGGCTACAAAATTTATGAGAGCCTGTAGGAAAACGGCATCAAAGCGGGGAAATCATTCTATCAGAAAGAATAAAAAAGACGCCATACCCAAGGAGAGCACTGAGGAAATGGGGCCATTATTAAATGACAATTTTGTCTCCATTAAGCCTGACCAAATTGACCTGTTACTGAGTTCTATTTATGATAAATTTAATATGGTTGTAGAGCCTTTGTTAGTTAAAATTGATGATTTGTGGGCAGAAGTAGTAAGACTAAGGGCCGTGGTGGATCAGCATGCTGATAAATTAGAAAAATCTATTTTAGATATAAAAAAAACTGCGTGCCCAACCATTGTCTCTACAAAGGATAGGGTACAATCACGATCTACAAATAGTGCCCCTTCTACTAATATTGGGAAGCAGTTACCTAAAAAGCTACCTGTGCCAACACATACTATGGCTCAGGAGGCAGGTAGACCCTCACAGCAACCTATTGTAGGGTCAACAAGCTTAGTGTCGGGTACCATACAGAGTGATGTTAGACCTATATTAGCTTCAAATAGTGCTAAGACAGTTAGGGCACCAGCTGCCTTAGCTTTGCCTGCTGCTATTGGGGGGACTAATGGGGTACCCATACGGATATGTAGGCGCCCAGTAGATCTTCCACCCGATTGTGTACCCTACGTTGTGGTCTAACCAATGTCCCGACCTTGACCCAGGTTCCTACTACCCAGGAGTCAGCGGATTCTCTGAAGAATAAAACAATCTCCTGGTTAAACCGTCACTGTGGTTATCCAGTTGGCTACTCTGATTAAATCATCTCCATCAGAAGAGTCAACTGGATTGGTAATACCAGAAAAACATGTGGGGGTGACTGTGCGATTATTAATTTTAAACACCTGCAACACGTTGCGACCGTTTTGCTTAGAGCAGCCTCACTTACACAGTCAGAGACAGATGTTATTGCTAGACCACTAGGATATTTTTACAACCATCTTAGCAGGCTGCCTTCTGTTGATTGCGGGGAGGGGGTAACGAGCAACTTTACTTACCCATCTTTTGTAAATAGATCTGTGTTGCCTAACCTCTGTCCTGGTTCTCAGGATGGTACATTTACCCCGCCAATGCATATGGTGTACCCTGTGACAGGCGGGAATAAATCTATAACATATACCTCCAACCCATTTCCAACTCATGGTAGCACCCCCTTGTCTGGTAATGGGATGGTTTACCAAGTCCCAATTCAGAATAGATATCAATCGTTGAGTTTTCTGGATCATAATCATTGACATGAGATTGATCTTTTCCAGGGTGATGCAAACAGTAATACTCATGGAGAAGTTATTATGTCCGTAAATGAATTGGACGATAATGCGATTATAGATTGTATGTTGGTAGGGCGAGAAGTCTCAAATTCCATGTATAACATAGAGCTTTTTAACTTAGAGGATAACACGTCCATATTTAGTGATGTACCGCCGATTGTAAGCCATGAGAATGATAGGGTAACTTGGTATATCGCAAGCTGGAATATTGCAGGCCTAGTGGCCAAGGAGGATATGTTAGGATGGAAAGATTTTGTGAACTTATTTGACATCATTTGCCTTCAGGAAACCTGGTGTAAAAACTTTAAGGGCATTGATGGCTTTGTATCCTATGAACTCCCTGCCTTGGCCTCACCTCATGGTAGAGCAAAAGGAGGGCTGTTGGTGTTGATTTCAGTCAAGTTACCTATCTCAGTGAAAAAGTATGTAAAAGTGGGGGCTCATTCACAAATTCTATGGCTAGCACAAGAAACGGGTAGAAATATACTTTTGATTAATTTCTACAATAATATATTTGATGGCACTAGACATGTTGCAATTAACGAACTAGATAGGGCATTGAATAATTGTGTTAAAATTGTTAATGGTGTTTTTGAATTTTTTTTTGTGGGGGATTTTAACGTCTCAGTATGCCCATTATCATGTCAGAAGTTATGTGGTATGTACAATCGTTTGGGGGATGTTGAGGTTCATTTTCCCCATCACTCCTACGGAGAGACCTTGAATAACTTTCTGATAGATTATGATATGGAAATTATGGAAAATGTTAAAAATGATGAGGGTGAGAATATACCGACTTTTAAAGGAAGGGGCGCTAATACTATTATTGATTTTATATGCATGTCTTCAACCCTTATTTCCGCTATGTTCAGCACCCAAGGTGGTTGATGTTATGTTAAGTGATCATAACTGCTTAACTACGGAAGTAATAATATGGAACCATGTCTATATACATGAACAGGGTAGTATTGTTAATATTGAACCCCATAGGCCGAATGGCTGTAGACTGAGGTGGAAGGGAGAAAAAGCAGACATAACATCTGAGTTTATCATTACTAGTTGTCTGATGGAAATCACAGCAATTTTAGAACAGGATGAAACCTCGGCCACCAGTATTGACAACTTTGATGGAATTAATTCAACCATCAATAAGAAGTTTACCAAAGAGGGTGGGCACAAGAATAGATTTAAAAGGGGGTGGTTTGATCATGCTTGTTCTATTGCCCGCAGGGACCTTAAAGATGCTTTAGCAGCGAAGCCAAGAGATAAGAGTCTGGTGATTCAACTTAGGCAGGATTACAATTTGATCCTTAAACGTAGAAAAGCTGAATTACAGCAGGAAGCGTGGGATAACCTCAGCCAAGCAGCAGAATTGAAGAATTGTACTTTGTTTTGGTCCATGGTGAATAGCCCATTCCTAAAAGATGAAAAGGTCCCAGAACTCACATCAAATGTGAGTATGGAATCTTGGATCCAACATTTCTCTGTTATTTTTGATTCGAGCAATAGACCTGTCTCCAATGGAGAAAGCTGGCCTATCATAGCCTTAAATATTACTATAGATGAGGTTATGGTCAGTATAAGAGCCAGTAAGGGAGGAAAGGCCCAGGGACCCGATGGAGTACCCATAGGCGTGCATAAGACCGCACCGGAGATCTGGGGCCCATTGTTGACTAAAATCTTCAATGCAGCTATTTGCTGTAAAATAATCGTCCCTATTTATAAGAAAGGTGACCGGGGCGTTGCCAAAAACTATCGGCCCATATCCTTACTGGATTCATGTGTCAAAATTATGAGTCGGGTCCTTTTAGTAAGACTAGAGGAATGGGCAGAAACTAATGAGATTTTAACTAATTGTCAGTTTGGCTTTAGAAAAGGACGTGGTACCATTGAGCAGTGTCTGAACCTAGAGCTTTTGGTAGGGAAATATACCCAGGCCAAAAAGGGGTCGCTTTATTTATGTTTTGCCGACCTAAGCAGCGCTTTCGATATGGTAGACCACACTATATTATGGGCCACACTGATAGAAATGGGGGCACCTGAAGGTATAATCTATTTCTTAGCCCGCCTGTACTAAAAGCTCACTACCAGTGTCCGATACGGACCTAGTGGGGAGTGTACGACCAAGTTCAGGATTGGGAGGGGAATTAGACAGGGGTGTGTTTTAGCACCCCTGCTTTTTACCCTCTTTATAAATGAGGTAGATTCTGTCCTGCAGACAGTCACGGCGGATGCCCCTAGAGTTAACAATCTTAACATACCCGTGTTGCACTATGCGGATGACGCCGTGTTACTGTCCAGGACTCCCCTGGGTCTCCAACGTTTGATGGACTGCTTCGCGCAGTTCATCAAAAACAGGAAACTGGTGATCAATAAATCCAAAACATATGTGATGGAGTGTGGGCCTGGACGAGCTAAACCGAAAGGTAAATCCCATTATTTTATTGATGGTGAACCGGTCCAAAAAGTTGAAAATTTCTGCCACTTGGGAATCACTTTTTCAAACAATGGTAGTTGGGATCTTGAACACAAAGCTGTTAAAACAAAGATGATTAGGAGTGCTAACGGGGTCTTTGTATTTGCCAAGAAGTTGGGGAGTAGACGCATTAAAGACATGTTAAAAATCTATCAATCTAGATGTCTTTTTGCAGCCCTTTACGGGGCAGGTGTATGGGGCGTATCATCAGCAGGGAGCCTTCAGGTGGAGGAGAACAATTTCCTGAAAAGGCTCCTGTGCTTACCCAAATCTACCTCCAATACCTTGGTTCATAAGGAAACAGGGATCCAAACCCTAAATGATATGATCATGTTAAGACCCTTATTATTGTGGCGCTCTATTTGGCTGAGTGATGGCACCTCATTGAACAGAGCTATTATCGAGGATTGCCTTTCTTTGGACCAGCATTTAAAGATCCCTTGGATTGAATATATTATTGACTGCTTCCAAAAGATTTTTGGGCTTAAGGTGATCAATGATCCATATAGTGCCTCGGATATCTCTAAATTAAACATGAAAATAACTTTTTTGAACTATTGTAACGAAAGGCATTTTTTGGAGGATTCCAAATTATCCACATGTATACTGTACAACAGCATGAATGATTTTACTGGATTCCATCCGTATTTGACACAGATTACCAGAGTCTCGCACCAGTTTGTACTAACCAGAATGAGGATGGGAATAGTACATTATCTTGTTGCGTGCCCTAATATTAAAATGCGCCCTAATGGTCCCTGTGTATGTGACAATAAAACGGAACAGAGCACCAAGCACTTTCTTTTATCATGCAAATTGTATAGTGAACTACGGAAACTCTATCTAAAGCCTATTTTGAATAGATTTGGAGTAAGAACAATCATGGACTCTATGAAACTGCTTTTTAATTTGCATCATCCGGACATCTGCTTTTTTACTGCTACATTTCTGCTTAAAGCAATTAGCGCCAGGAAAAGTATGAGTTTTTAATTATTTTAAATATTTATTCCATCCCCCTCTGGATTATATATGTATTATGTGTTTTCTTCTTAATGAAATGTTTCGTATTTGTAACTGTATGTGCTTTTATGGACATGTTTTTTAATGCTCCGAATAAAGCTTTATGAATTGAATTGACTCAGACCATGATGGGTTTTATGGTCTAAAGTGAGGAGAAGTTGTGTATTGTCAGCATACAAAACAATGTGTACAACATGGGTTTTATGGTCTAAAGTGAGGAGAAGTTGTGTATTGTCAGCATACAAAACAATGTGTACAACAAACGATTATATTAGAGTCGCTAAGGGGTCATATACACATTGAGCAGTGTGGGGCTCAATGCAGACCCCTGAGGAACTCAAAAGCCCAATTATTTGGTTCCTGAGGCAAAAGAGGCCATCCAAACTGATTGAGATCCCTCTGCCTAGATGGAATGCAGCAACCCCAAGGATGGACCGCCAACACCAACATCTCAAAGATGCTGCAGGAGAGTGGAATGCAGGACTGTATCAAAAGCTGCAGATAAATCTAGAAGAACCAGTTTAACTTGCTTCCCTAAATCCACCTAACATGCTTGTGTCTGCCACCTCCAACAAAGTAGCCTCCCTGCTGAAGCCCAGGCAGAAGCCTTACTGAGAGTGATGGAGTAACTTATGCTGCTCTAAAAAGGCAGAGAGCTGTTTGCTGATAAGTTTCTCCAATGTCTTGGCAAAAGCTGGAAGCTGAGAGATAGGGCGAAAGTTGGCAAAAATGGATTCGTCGGCCAAAGATTTCTTTGGAAGTAGAATCAGCTTAGCTGGTGTCTAATAGGCACTGTGACTAGTCGAAACAACTGATTTAGAAGTAGATTGATAGCGGTATGGTTAAAAACCAAGACATGAGGGAGACACGGGTCATAAGGTGGCCCAGATTTGTAAGATCTTAAGGCATAGGAAGAGTCTTCGAGCGGGATGGGAGCAAATTCCTGCAATAATTGGCCATTGAGTGGCCATAAAACTTCTTGCTGAGCTGAGGAGCTGTCAGTATTCCTTGGGACATCATTTGAAAGGAATGGGGAATCCATACTGGTTTTAATTTTGGTATCATAAAAATTTGAAAGTGCAGAGTTTGAAAGAAGGTGTTAAGGGCATCTGGATGGTACATTTCTTGTTATCTGATGAGTCTATCTGAGCTGTAAGTATATGAGATTGAGCTTTTTTAATTCCTCTATGATAACATTTAAGGCAATTTTGCATATGAATTTATCTATAAGAAGGTACTGCCCCCTCCCTATTCTTTCCTATTTCTTGCAAGTTTTCTGCAGTTCTTTAAGCTACTCATCAAGCCAAGGGTCTGACTGTCAATTTATAGGGGATTTGGCCATTCTGGGTATGATGGGAGCAATGCAATCGGCCGCCTGAATAAGCCTGGAATAAAGTGACCTGATATCAGCCTCCATGTCACCACTCAGAGCGGCACTGAACTCATCTGAAGAGATATTAACCCACTTTCTGGGCAATAAAAAATTGTAAATTGTAAAATTGATACTTGTATAGCGCACTGCTCACCTGCAAGGGTCTCAAGGCGCTTGTACGAATACCGCTGTGGAACCCATCCTGGCTTTTCCCTGTGAGGTGTCCACTCCTGGGGACCCCCAAGGTGGAGGCCAGGCATCCTTAGCGTTGTGGGGGCCGTTGTGGAGATTAAGCAAGCTATTGCCCAGAGTTGCAGAGTGGGACCCATGATTAGAATAGGCAATTATCAGGTCCGTGGAATTTTTGAGCTCAAGACCCGCCGAGGCGGGAATTGAACCCTGGTCCGGGCCAGACTTCTGCATCAGGGTCTGCCGCTCTAACCACAGAATGTGTTCTGTGAGCATGGGGCCATGATCCAGAAACCTTTGACGATAAATGAGGGCATGACCAGACCAGGTCAAAGATTTCATATCAGACCCCGAGACTTCACAATTGGAAAATATGGTGTCCAGGATGTGGCCCGCTATATGTGTGGGCTGGAAAAAACAAACTGCTGCATTTCCCAAAAAGACATATTTTCCAGGAGGAGTTGGCCATGTGCATCAGAGCATGGGTCTACATGAATATTAAGATCCCCAAATATTGTAAAATTTGAATATTTTAACATATATATTGAAAGCAAGTTGTCCAACACGTACAGAAATTCCCCTGTGTGCCCAGGGATGGGGGATGGTAAATGAGAATGTGGGCTAAGCTTTTGTTAGCAGAGGGTGATGCAAAAAAGCCCAATGATTCTGCTTCCACAAGTTCCTTTGCACCAAACGTAGTGCAGTTAAGGTAATGTTGATAAATAAAAGCTATCCCACTACCCTTTTTCCCAATTTCTCAAGATGCAGCACAGAATAACCAGCTGCAATAGCTAGTGCAAGATCAGTGGCAGAATTATCTGACATTCAGGTTTCAGTCAAGAAAAAAATCTCCCCTTTAGCCTCCCTCAAAACATCATGAATATGCAAGGCAATTTTATGTAAAGATCGAATATTGAAAAGTAAGGTGTTCATCACCCACCCAATTGAGGGTCATTGTGAGTTGCAAGGAGA
Source organism: Lissotriton helveticus (assembly GCF_964261635.1). Classification (NCBI taxonomy): domain Eukaryota; kingdom Metazoa; phylum Chordata; class Amphibia; order Caudata; family Salamandridae; genus Lissotriton; species Lissotriton helveticus. Next base: position 755,653,778 of record NC_136069.1, read on the forward strand.
GCGGACCTTGAGGGGAGTTCTCTGTGCCTGTAATATAACATGGCAATGCTGACAGTTTTGAGGTAGTGTTGAATTAACAAAAGGAGAAACCCTATGTTCCAAAACAGGGGCAGGGTAATTAAACCTAGAAAGTAAAAGGTAGGGGACAGCCCAGGGAGTTAGACCTACTAGGGGAAGATGGCTCCAATATCAGGCAAAGAAGGTTCAGCCGTCATGTAGATGATCCACTGTCCATGGGTAGCCAAGCAGGCAGCGTGGCTGCCGCTGACAGCGGGCTGAGCGTGGACGGGTTCAGACAGGCTTGACAGATAGGCTTGACTTAAGCACACCCTCAGCGCTCCATCGGCTTGTCCACGCATTAGACTGCATTATATAGAGTGCCGGCAGTGACAACATGCTCAGGCACTAGACCGTTAACCAGTCCAAAATGCCTGCCGGAGAGGTATAAAACTAGTAAAGAACCTCCACTACCCACCCCTGATAAAGTGCAAATGCAATTAACAACATACAGATAAAAACTCCTCAAACAGTTTCCCCTGTTTTTAAATTCATAATTGTGCAAATGCTGCAAAACAGCAAGCAGCCTTCACAAGGCTTGGGCTTCCACTTCTGGGAAATGAGGAGATAGCATGAATTAACCATTTGTACAGTTCTAAGTTCCACATCCAAATGTGCACTCAGCGTCCTATTCACAAAGATAAACCTACATGTGCAGAATTAGTACAAATAGGTTTACTCTTACACTTTTTTGTAACTTTACTTCTTTTTGTGATCCACCATTTATGAGTGTAAACTTACTCAAAAGTGTCGAGTTACATGTCCCTATCCCCTGATTTAGGGGATGGAATCAGTAAAAACTTCAAAAATCGACTGTAAAATTACTATTAGTTGAGACTTGATGTTCAGCACATTTGGAGGAGACCTCCGCAATTGTGAAGGAGATCTCCATATGGTAAAGAATAGCTGAAAGTTTTACATGTTATTAAACTTTTTAAATCCTTCATTTTTTTTATTTAAAATGTTATCTATTAATGTTAATTTGATATCTTTATGTAAATACAGAACCATATACATTATGTTGCAGCATTATTATCTTAATTTTAAATTAAAAACAATTATTTTAAATATATTAAATTAAAAATACATATTTTTGAAGTGTATATTAAAGAAAAGTCCTAACTAAAATTAAGAAAATATAAATATATCTTAATTATGTATTGCAAAATATGAAAAGTGCTGTGTAAAATGTCTATAGTTAAATAAAAGCAATTTCATTATTTTTAATACATATTCATGTTACATTACAACTATCCTACAATGATCACACTTGCAGCCATGAATGGACTAGCAATCATCATGCAGTTGCAGGCCCCATCCAAACATGATGATCATGTTACTGCAACTCCGACTGGGCTCACATTGACCACATAGTTGTTGCCCCAACCAACCCAATGACGATCACACCATGGCAGTCCTTACTGGGCCCACAATGATCACAGATTTGGAGATCCCACTAGGAACCAGGTTGTCCAGTCTTATTTTCTGCCAGGTCAGGCATTCTCCTTAACTCTCTCAGCAAGCAAAGATGCTTTAAGATTTTTCAGTGCAGATCCACAGCATATCTAGCATAAAATATAAACTTAAGGTGATGTCTCCTCACCTCTGGGAGACTAGCTGCCAGGCACACACCATCCCTGAATTATTTATGGAGCATCCATTAGCTGGTCACAAATTAATTTCAACTGGAACAAAGTGGGGTGGTTTGGGTCCCAATTTTTTACACAAAGTCCAGACAGTGGATATGGATCTACTGTGTCAAAATTCACAACTAATTGATTAGGGTGGTTCTTCTTTTATGTGTCCTGCTTCAGCTGATCTCCAGACAGAACCTTTGCATAGAATGATGCTTCAAGTACAGGCATCACTACTGCTGTCTCCAACTTGAAGCGCCCAGAACACAGACGGAAGGAGCTGTAAGGCGGGAGGTTTCTGCCCTTGTTTGTCAGCAGCTCAACTGAAGGAACAATCAGGGGCAGACAAGAGGGCAATCTATGCCATGGAGCGGCTCCTCTATTTTTTTAGGCAAACTTGTAACTTTTAACTCTTGTTCATTTTTTCTGTTTGTGGTATGCTACATAGTACAGGTCCCAGCTGTGCATGAGTAACTGGCTTAAGTACTCCACTCCTGTTTAGCGTTTGCTGGCCTGACAATGCACTAGGGGCCAGATGTAGGAGAGCAAATACAGGTCGGTAACGGCCGAATTCGGCCGTTACCGACCGGTATTTAGGATTCGGCATGTAGGGGCCAACATTCGGCCGTTACCGACCGGTATTTAGGATTCGGCATGTAGGGGCCAACATTTTACAGAATCGGTAATTTTACCGAATCGGTAAATTTACCGATTCTGTAAAATACCAAGGGCTCGATGTAGGTCGGTCGGTAACGGCCGAAAATACCGATTTTCGGCCGTTACCGACCGGTATATCAGAAATGGTATGTAGGGCCCTTAATTTTACAGAATCGGTAAATTTACTGATTCGGTAAATCAATATGTAGGTGACACTCCTAAGAGTGCCACAGGCCCTTAAGAGTCGGTATTTTACCACCCCATCCAATTGGGTGGTAAAATACCGAATTCAGGTGTGTATGCACATCTGTGCATGCACACCTGCGTCATGTGACACACAGACATGCCCTTAGGGCATGTATGTGTGCCACATGTCACACATGCCTGTATTTGGGATGCTAGAGGGTGTCAAAGTGACACCCCCTGTACCCTTGCAGGATTCGGTATTTAACGATTCGGTAAATACTGAATCGGTATTGCCCATTGATTCCTATGGGCCTCTAGGCCCATAGGAATCAATGGGCAATACCGATTGGGTAATACCGAATGTTACCGATTCGGTAATTGGCAAATAAAATTTACCTACATCTCCCACCTTCTAATTTACAGATTCATAAATACCGAATCGGTAAAATTCGGTATTTATGAATCGGTAAATTAGAATTACCTACATCTGGCCCTAAGACCCCTCTTGGGCTTGATGAAAGTTGATTAAAAAAAACTTTCTGCAATCTCAATACTGGATATTTTCCAATGATTTATTGAAGTCTTTACATATATTCATTTTTACTTTACAGTCAATGATTCAATTTTTAACAATAAGAGCATTTGTTCTGACTTTTCAAATATCACATACTTCTGTAGATAGAACAATATGAGGTTGAGTCGCAGGTGAGGAAGCAACAAATACACATTACTTATGTATGCATGGCCAAAGCAACTCTTTATTATGCGTGATTTAAACACTTAATAAACATTGGTGCTCAAGCTTTTTTTAGAGGGCAAAAAGCAAACTAGGTGGTGTCAAATATGTTACAGATCATGCCATGTGCTAGAAACAATGAAAACAAACTGGGATGCAAATACAAGTAATTCATTTACTTTATGGACCTCCTCAGTTAGTCGAAAGTGCTAACGTTTTGCTGGGTAAACCCAGTGAAGAATATGAATAGGTCGCTGAGTGTTGTAGGCTTACCTTTTGTAACCATACAGACATGGCTATCATAGCCCAGAGGGGGTAATACGTCCTGAGTTTAATTCTGTTAGTAGAAAGCCGAATTTCAAGAGCAAGTGCAACAATACAGCACCCCCATGTGTTATGTTATGTTATTGTCATTTATAGCGAGCACGGCTACTCCACAGCCAAAGCCAAAAAAGGAAAGGAGCTGAAAGACAACTGTGGACTAAATGAAAAGCAACGTTTTTTGCCGTTTCCTGAACATTTTAGAATATTGAGTGACACACAGATTGAGGGGAAGGGAAATCCAAGCCTCCGCTGCCTTATAAGACAAGAAACTGCCCCCCCATTCTTGCCAGGCAGAAACGGGGGATCACCGGAAGACACTGCTCGGCTGAGCGCAGCAGTCTCCGTGGCACATATAAGCTTAAACATTTCCTGAGATGAAGAGGACCAGATCGTTAAAGGGCTGCATGAGCCAGGGTAAGGGCTTTAAATTGAACTCTTTGGGCCATGGGGAGCCAGTGAAGGTCGTGCAGGTGTTGCTTTATGCTGGATCTTCCAGGAATATTAAGAAGTTCAAAGAATGCTCTGGGGAATGTGAGCACTACTTTTACAAGCTGACATGTGTTCCGTCAGTTGCATGTACAGCTCTCCCACCATGAACCATGCTTGCATCTCTCAGTGCTTGGGGAGTGATACCCAAGGCCTTTTAAATTGTATCCATACAACTAGTGGGTGTGATCTACAGCTGAGGTGGAAGGAGTTTGAAGGCTGTTAAAAAGGAAGAGAGGTATTGCCATATTCCAATGGATCTTCATTAAACAAATCTGTGGAGAATTCTTTCTGTCACAAGGCGAATACAACACTAGATAAGGGTATTCAGTTACCAATATTGCAAAGTCCAAGAAAGTCAGTTAGGTCTGGTTCTTTGATCCTGCATGTAGTAGACAGTTTCAGCTAGAACAGCTTTCCAGGCTTACGTCAGACTGTGTAGCGGTTGCATACCCAAAACGAAAGACAAAATACTTCATAAAAATATCATAAAAGCTAGAACGAGAAGTGTGAACATGAAATATGATCATATTGAAGGGGATTTAAATTCACTACCCTGGAAGGACAAAAGGCTACGGTTGCCCTGGAGGGATCGAACCAGTGATGATAAAGCTACAGCCTCTCTGAACGGTGTGCTTTCCAGGGTAACAGGGACCAAAGTGGGTAATACTTGAGAAGCTCGGACTTATAAGCCTGGCCTGCTGGCCCTTGCACTTTATGGAAGGTACACCATAGGAATACATGTAGCAAAGCCTGCTCTTTTCAAGCAGTGGCAGGAAGGAGGAGGGAGGAGTAAGCGCAAGGAAAACAATGGAAGAATCAAATCAATTGCTGACCTTAAATCTGCTAATACACCATTAGGTTAGTCACGGGAGGGAATCCTTTTCAAAGTCACTTTTTGTATCTTGTGCTTACACCACTGGTGGATTTGGCCATTGTTGCATGGTCAACCTCAACTTTTTGCCTTCTGTTCCTGAACTCTTTTGTTGGCATTAGGGCTCTTTTTCCCTGCATACCCATGGAACAGAGCTTGTGCTCTCTTCTAAAGCATGGTAAGTTGGCATTTAATTAATTGGTACTACGTGTACCTAGGGCATGTAAATTAAATGCTTCTAGTAGACTGTAGAACTCATTGTGTCACCCACTAGTGTAGTATTTTTGAAACAGGACTCCGGCCTACCACTGCAGCCTGTATCACAGTTTTAAGCTGCCATTTTGACCTTGCAAAATAAACTTTTTGCCAACCCTAATCCTTACTTTTTAACAAATAGAAGTTGCCAGTAAAGTAGGCAGAAAGGCACATAGGGCAGGGTGCATTGTATTTAAAAAACAGGACATGTAGGTTTACGTTTCACATGTCCTGGTATTGAAAAACTCCTAAATTTGTTTTTCACTACTGTGTGGTCTACATAGCCCATTTGGGTACAATTGGATCACCCTGTTAACATTTTATTTAGAACATGTAGGCATGTCATGTTTAGACTCAAAAGAATTGTAATTTTAAATCCTCTTTAAATGTAAACTCAGATTTTAAGCCACTATTCTAAAAATGCCACTATTAGAAAGTTGACAATTTGCAGGCCCTAACCATTTTGTGTCTCTGTCAGTGTACTGGATCACATGACTGTGAATAGCGCTGCTGTTGGGGCTTGTGTACTGTGGCCAGACAGTGAGGCAAATGGGAATAGTTGTAGGCAGGATGGGCTGGGTGTGGAGCTCTTCCTTGCCTCACTTATACTTCAAAGGGCTTGCCTCCAGCACACACAAAGGAAACAATACTAGCCTTTAGTCACCCCAGACTTCCTGGAGCCTTGGCTGCGGTAGGGAAGAATTTTACAGAACCAGAGATGGGGATAGCCCTGAACCATGCACCTGGCCTCTGCTGGAGTGAGTCCTGGATCCTTGGAAGTGGTGTTAAAAGTGCAGCTCCTGCCTAACGCTAAAATGTGTGACTTAAAACATTTCCCCCAAAAATTGCCCAGCGAAGAGACAGATGACAGGAGCCTACCTAGCAGCCGATCCACCCAAGGAGCATCGTCCGTCGGCCTGACTTTGGGGTAGCTCCCACTACTTTCTTCTCTGCATCGGCAAATCCTGTTCTGCGGGACCTCTCTGCGAAGGTATATGGATTCATAGGGCCCTCATCGGCTACCGCCTACAGCTTCGTCCCACTGGAGAGTATAGGCGACCCAAAAAGTCTGAAGGTAATAATCTTCATGACGAATGTGTCCAGTAGTTTCCTGACAATACCTCCATCTCCTCAGACTATGTTGCTGCCTTGCCCTGCTGAGCTCAACCTTCTTGGGAACTGGGGCAAATGACATGCAGGAGGGTCTTTGGGAATGAAACTGGAGTTCCCTCACTGTCCTTGATTATGGTCAGCTACAGACCAGTCCTAACTGGTCCACTGGAATACAGATGCATTGGGGTCCAGTAGCAGAGGGTACACCCCTCTGTGACTGCAACTGGGGCTGGAAAAGTTGGGGCAAAGTCTCTGATGCTGTTCAGGAGTCAAGCCCCCATCTCCCATGATGCCCTTCAGGCCAAACAAGAAGAACTCTCTCAGTGGGCCCGATGCCCAGGTCAGTTCTGATTGAAAAAGGGAGCTAGGACCACTAGCCCTTGAGAGAATATCTTGAGTCCTTTGGCAGTAGGTGACATTCTCACCCTTTGGGAGCCTCCAATTGTCTGGTGAAGGTCGCACAGTGCTGGATTACGAAATAGGTAAAGTAGACACTGGCCTATGGGCCCCACCATTTTAGGAGCCCTGTGACAACTGATCAAAATACAATTTAACGTACATAAACCAGAGACATCAGATTCAGATAACAGTTTGTCTCTTAAAAGGTAATCTTCTGGCAGCTTGCAGTTTGTAAAAAAAATCTGGTGCATTGGGTATTAGGAGATAATTTGTGAGGGGGGTCCCAAAACTTCAACTGCCTAGGGGCCTCAACAGAGTTTAATCCAGCACTGAGGTTGCGGTTAAAGTCTGGTGCAGGAGGTGAACTCGTTGGTGCCACCTCACTTTTGTGCAGTTCAGGGGTCACAGGCTTGAGGACTTGCAGTTGGTCCAGCAGATCTCACCTATGAGGGTTGAGGAGGACCTATTTATCCAAGTTTGGGGGCCCTAGAGGAAGAGGCAATCACTAGCCAATTGGGCAAGTGCAACCTTGAGCAGCACTTTGCTACTTGTGATCACTTCGTGGGAAGTGTGGCATCCGCAATGAGATGACAGAACTATTCTTCAGTGTGCAGGTCTCACTAGCCCATCCCTAGGATGGGGCTAGCCAGAGTCTACACGCCTTTTCGGAAATCAGTTCTTCACTGGTTTTTCCACTTCCCCAATAGTGTCAGTGTTGAAATGAAAAATATGGCACAGGAATCAGCTGAAGGTAAGTTTATTTTATGCTCCCACCTCCCTCACATATTACCAATGTTGTAACTCTAACATTTCAAGCAAGCGCCCAGTCATTCCATTGACGGTAGGACACAGAGAGGGGGGAAAAATAAGGAGGGAGGAAAAGGAAGGGGAAATGCATGGAGGGGGATAAGAGATAAGGGAGCATTTCAATGCTACAGATGGATGATAATTACACTCAGTTGAAGGCAGGTAAATTATAATACATGCTCCCCTTTAAACAGAACAGAATTTGATGCAAACAAAATATGTTAACAATTTCCCTACTAAGGGTACTAGGAAAAGGTGGGTAACTATACCCCGATTCAGGGGGCGCTAGGTGGTGCACTAGCGTATGGAAGCCTTCACGTGAGGTTCCGGCAGTTTGGCGACAATTATCCGCCTAAAAATCCTTTTATAGGCAATAATCGGGGATATACTTGCAGGCAGCGATACAGCAAGGTATCCGACAACTGCATGCCGAGTTTGGTCGGAATCGGAGCGACGCTGCTGTGGAGAGACACTCCGGCAGTTTCGACGGACTGGCCAGGTGGAGGAGACGGCGTGATCAGCCGACCGTCTTAACCAGGCAAGCTCGGGGCCGGGATTACAGCCTTAGGCCCTAAGATCGGGCGAGTCGCGCGGCGCGACCTTGCAACATTGAAACACTGGGACATTTGAAGCGGTGATCGCTGGGGGTGGTAGTGACACGCCCCCCCCCCCCCCAATAGCGTCTAAAGTGGTCAAAAGGCCTGTTGCTGGTGCTCGGGAGAGCTGAGACTGCCCTGGATTTATGGGGGCCTGACTTTTGGAGGCGCACGTCTTTGGGATTTGATTACTCAACTGGCTGACCGGGAGTGGACTTCTACCCTCCACCCCCCTCCCACGGGAGACAAAAGTGAACTGCTGTGTGCCCACATGAGGGGTGAGCGAGCCGCCAGGAATACCAGCAGGATTGTGGGGAGGGAGCCCCCAGTGGCAGCCTGGTGACGGAGCGCCTGGGGGTCATATGTGCTAGCGCCGCCTCGGTGCTTCATAATGATCTCAATAAGACTGGCTGTGGAAGACCCCACTCCCCCATAGGAGATCACTAAAGCCGGCAAGAGCCCTGACGTGAGTGACTATACTGTTTGGCGGGCTCCGTCTGTGATTGTGCAAGAGGCCACGCTCCAGGATTACTTGTCAGGATAACGACAGCGGAGAGTCGAAATATTGGTGGGGATTACAGTGTCGCCTGTTACGCCAGTGGTGTTGTACTGCTCTTCACTCCATACTGTGGGCAGGTTACTGCGGGGTCTGGACTGCAGCGCCAAGGGACTGAGGGAGGAGGTCAGCGCCATATTGGATTTGGAGGCGATCGGATCAGTCCACGTCCATTGATTGATACAGCACACTGTATTGCCCTGAGATTGCTGAGTATTGAGTACGGGGGGTTACGGTGCAATTACTGTTCCAGAAAGCGTGGAGCAAGAGGTCAGAGTCTGAGGGACGCACTGTGCTCCCGTCATATCCTGCTACTTGGGGATCCTCTCCCCCCCCCAACTCTTCCTGTTCCCCGTACCACAGTAGGACTGCTGGCTGGTGAGTTGACGTGTGGTCATCTACAGAGTGAGACAATCTGCACTGATCAGCAGTAAAGATGGGGCGGCCGGACATGAGACAGCCAAAACTCACCTTTGACTCTACCAAGAAGACAAATCGAACTGGAGGAGTCCAGCACAGTCCGGCTGGAACGAGTGGAGCAGCGGGGGACCCATCGGACGCAGCAACAAGCCTGCAAGAAATTCTGCATGAGACGCGTCAAGGATTTGCGACGATCGCTGACAAAGTTGATAGAATATCATCGCGCAAGGATGCAGTAGTTCATAAATTGGATGCCCACGAAGACCGTCTGAAAGAAGCGGAACAACGGATCTCGGACTCGGAAGACACTACGACGCGGCACACCTTGCAGCTCTCCAGAATGGACAACCTGCTACGGGTTATTGCGGCCAAGAACGAGGATTTGGAGGCGAGAAGTAGACGTAATAATGTCTGTATAGTAGGCATTCCGGAGACGACAAATGTGGGCAAAATGGAGGACTACGTTGAGAAGATGTTATTGGCGGCGATTGGCTCCGAAGTTTTCTCTCCGCAATTTATAGTGGAGAGGGCGCATCGCTCCTTGGGCCCCAGACCAAAACCAGGTGCGACTCCTAGACCTATCATCGCTCGGTTACTGAATTATAGGGATAGAGATGCGGCCTTGCGTACGGCCCGCAACACGAAATCACTCTCATACGATGACAATTCCTTTACCATATACCCAGACTTCACACCGATGGTACAGGAGGAGCGGAGGAAGTTTCTAGCTGTGAAGGCCAAGCTGCGTAATTTGCAAATGGACTACGCATTGCTCTACCCGGCTCGCCTGAGAGTTACATACCAGGGACGACAACAATTCTTCACAAACCCTCAGCAAGTAGAGGATTTTCTTAAACACTATAAGCGTGCTAACAGGCAAGCTGAGGGGGAGGAGGAAGATCCGGATCCACTGCACGAGGAGATCGAGGAAGGTGAACAGTGAGTGGGTGAAATTCCGCATATCGTGACTTTGGTTATCAGTATATGAGTATGGGGCAGGAGATATGAGAATGGGGATCGCAATGGAGTACGCCTTTCTGACTGTCCCCCACATATATGAGTACTGGGGTGCATGAGTATATTTGGATACCCCACATTCTTTGTTGCTTCTCAGCCCTAATTTGTGTTTTTTTGTTTTTGTTTGCTATTGATAGTATTGCTTGGTGATGCAGTACCCATGTTGCCTTTGTTTATAGCGCTGGACACCCCTCAGGGTCACTAGGCCGAACTACAAGTAACATAGTGGTTTTGGCGAGAGTGAGGGGAATTAGTGTTGCCGCCTAGAAACGGTCCCCAAAGGGAAATACCCTCGAGTTTCTTTGTTGTGTGGGGAGTTCACTAGCCCTAGTTCTCGGGGAAATTGTGGGAGGGGGGAGGGTACATGGCTGGCAGGTTGGGGTTTGTTTCAGTGGGAGTGGGGAGGGTGTAAAGTGCTAGAGGAAGGGCATCATTGGGGGGATGGGAGACTTGGGACAGTTGAGGGTTTTTTTCCTACAGAGGAGGGTGGGGTGGGAAGTTCATTGGACTGCTGTTTTGCATATTCATGAATGTACATTGCTGTGGTTGCTGTGGCTAATTTTGATACGACTGCGAGTTCATGTGAAATGTAACATGCTCTGCAACATATGGCTATTCAGGTTATGGGGATGTGACAAGGGATGGCAGATACTGAACGAATAACGGAACTTTCAGTTTTGTCCTGGAATGTGCGGGGATTAAATGATGCAAGAAAGGGCAGGAAAGTGGTGGCATATCTGGAGTAGCATCATGTACAAATCGCATTATTGCAGGAAACGCATCTGAGCCCACGCTCTACTTATGCATTTGCTGGCAATTGGGCAGCGGTAAGAAGTTTCTCTTCATATTCCGCATATGCCAGGGGCCCTGCAATCTTAATTAGAAAAACGGTGCATTTTGTGAAACTTGGTGAGCATACGGATACAGAGGGGAGATTTGTCGTAATGTGGGGCAGGCTTGGTACTGACACAGTCACAATGGTAAATTGTTATGGTCCTAACGTAGATTCGCCCGAATTTTTCACGCAGCTATGGGGAAAGATACTAGACACAGGGTCAATGCATATTATATGGGGAGGAGATTTTAATGTCGCGTTGGCCCCCGGATTAGACAGGTCTGATGGAAGCCCTCAATATAACAGACATGCCAGGGATGCATTAGAGGGCATAATGGGTGAAGGAGGACTGATAGATAGCTGGAGGTTTGTGCATGTTGGGCTTCGAGAGGGGACACACTTTACCACACACGCCAACACGTGGGCCAGACTTGACTACTGTCTCCTATCTCGAGGATTAGCGGTTAATTTGGGCAAAGTTACTCACTTACCAAGGTCCTATTCGGACCATTGCCCGGTTCTGGTTCAGATATCAATCCCGGGATATGATAGGGCCGCACCAACGTGGCGTATGCAACCCGCGGCACTACTGGATACACAGTTTAAAACGGAGTTGGGGGAGGAAATCGCAGAATTTTTCCCTCGCAATAATGGATCGGTGGATAGCGTAGATACCATCTGGGAAGCGTTTAAGGTGACGGTGAGGGGGTATTGCATCTCAAAGAGCTTTGGGGTACTGAGGGACATTCGAGGAATGCTTGAGAAACTAGAAAAAGAACTGAAGGAGATGGAATCTAGGATGACTCGGGAACCGATGGGCCCCATTCATAGGGAATTTAGAGACAAGCTCAAGCAATATGAAGAGGAAGCAGATAGAGAGGCCAAGTTCAGGGGCTAACATTGGCAGGCACGACGATACTGTGAGGGAGAGAGGCCGGGTCGAGCACTGGCAGAAATCACTAGACATCCACGATGCAACACACACGTACTGGAATTACGCACATCGGAGGGTGGAATGCGCCAGGATTCGAAGGGTATTCTAGGCATCTTCACAGCACACTATAAGGAGTTATATGCTACGCAACGCGCTGGGGAGGTCCGATTTGGGAAATTCCTGGACGATGTGGCACTCTGCTGGCTGAGTGACACCCATAGGCAGTTCCTTGGTGCCCCATTCGAACTTGACGAAATACGGGATGCAATTATGTCCCTTAATAATGGCAAGGCGACTGGCTTGGATAGTCTGCCAGCGGAATTTTATAAATGTTATCTTGATATAATGGCCCCGGTGTTAAGAGAGGTCTTTGAGGAGTCTTTGGAGGTGGGCATCTTGCCGGGGTCGATGAGGGAGGTGGTAATCACCTCTCTGTTGAATCCAGGTAAAGACCCCGCTCAATGCGATTCATATAGACCGCTTTCTTTGATAAACTGTGACGCTAAGATACTGGCGAAAGTACTGGCTACTAGGCTCTCCTTGCTTAAGACCAGGATAGTCCTTCCGGATGAGGCGGAGTTTGTCCCCGGAAGATCCACGGCTAGTAACTTGCGTACTCTATTTTCGCTGATCCAAACGATAGCGCCAGACCTGCCTGTAGCTGCCATATTCCTTGATGCGACAAAAGCATTTTATTCGGTCGAAAGGAGCTACCTTTTTGCCGTTTTATACAGGATGGGGTTCCCTAAAATATTTGTGGCATGGATAAGACTATTTTATACTGATCCAACGGCGAGAGTGCTAATTAATGGTGAGCTTTCGGACCCGATCTCCCTAACCAGAGGCACCAGACAGGGGTGTCCGTTGTCCCCGTTACTGTTCGCAATCGCGATTGAACCCTTAGCATGTCGTATCCGACAGCTGCACAAACAAAGCGCTTTTAGATGTTTTCAACGACAGATAGATGTATCACTCTATGCTGACGATTTAACGTTATATGTGGTAGATCCGCAGACTAATCTCAACCCACTGCTCAGGGAATTCTTGGTATTCGGTCGACTGTCTGGCATACAAATAAATTGGAGGAAATCACAGTTTTTTCTCCTGACCCCTGCAGTGGCCCGGTTCTCATTGGATTATCCACTTGAATGGTGTGACTCTGACCTACGTTATTTAGGAATTCAGATATCGACTGTAAAGGAGGAGACGTTACGAAAGAATTATGGCACTGCCATCACTAAACTGACGGAGGATGTTACACGGTGGATCTCTGTACCTTTCACCATGGCTGGTAGGGCTTCATTAATTAAAATGGTGGTTTTACCTCGAATTTTATACTTGTTTCAGAATATCCCGTATTATTCAGGGACATTTTTTTTTAAAACATTACGTTCGGAACTGTTGTGGCTGTTCTGGGCTGGCAAGCAACCGAGGTTGGCATGGTCGATCATCACCCAGCCTTATATCAGCGGGGGATTTGATGTCCCTGATTTTCTAGTCTACTACCTGAGCGCTCAAGCCCATTTAGCCTATCATTGGTTTACACCTACACCATTCATGCGGCAACTGGCTGTGGAGGAATGGATAGCCGACCTCTTCCAATGAAAGGCATTATTCATGGCCCGGTAAGTGCAATAGAGACACCGGCTACTACGGTGACATGCACGATTGATGCATGGCGGCGAATACTAAATAAGATACCAGTTACTTTCCTGTATGCACCGACTATGCCGCTTGTTTATCATCCAGGTCTCTCCCTTTTGCAGGAGGGGGGGTTCCAAGTGATGTGTACTAAGTTGAAAATTTTCACCTGGGGCAACCTGTTTGTGAACGGTCAGTTCAAAACACGTGAACAATTGGGCTGAGGCCGTGCCCCGAAATTTAAGGATTGGATGAATGATTTATTATACTGTCAGGAACAGAACACGGTATATGCTGACACACAACCATTGAGTAGCAGGACCAGGGACATATGGGATCCGCTAAGGGAGTACTTGGTAGCCACTACAAATGCATCTGAAGATGGGAGTCAGGGAGAAGCGGATACAGCAATGGATGTGGGATTGGAGGGTTAATACGCTACAGATATGACAAATGCCTAGTTGGGATCTACAAGGGTTTGATGTGTAGATGAGTCAGTAAGGGTGGGATTATTGTACTTTTGATAAGGTGCTTCTCCGTGTTGGTTTACTATGACTATGGATATGCTGCAGATTTCAGGGAGTAGGAGGGCCTGGTTGCACAGTATAGGTTATGACATATGGTCTATGGATGCGTGTAGACCTGCTATAGAGGTCCCAGCGTGCAACATGGATGCCAGAATAAACGGCTGAGGGTCGAGTTCTGCAGTGCTCTTGTGCTTGAGTACCCCCTTGATTTATTGTCCTTATTGATATATCATTGCTGTGATGGGTCAGACTGAGGTCTGTCATTGTCGAGGGGGCTGCTATTTCTATGGACTTTCTATGTTTGTGGTTACATTTGTATGCCTAGCAAGATTACAGCAATCACAGACTTATGTTTAGCATACCCCAAGTTCAAGTTCACCGTTACTACAACAAAAACACTTCATGGACCTTGGCTAATGTGTACCACGAAACAATGGGAAGAAGTGTATGCTTTTGAATTCTGCCACCTGGCCTCCGGGTTGTCGGCACATTGGCTGTGTATATATACGAGAGCAAATGACATGTTTCATCGAATGCAGCCGGCCCGTGAGGTTCTAGGCATCATGCTGTGGCAATTTGTGATGGTACAATAAAGGTCTTTGAAATCAAAAAAACTAAAAAAAAAACCTATACCCCGATTCAGGTAGGGATAGATACAGGACAGAGCCAACAGTAACTCATTCTGTAGCATACTCTATGAACTATGCAGGCTTCTTCCTGAATCTTGTGGCTCTAGGATTAGTATCACAGGTAATAGTGGTTCTGGACCCTGTTGGTTCCTTTTGTTGAGGATGGACTGTTTCTGGGCACATAGATAGTGGATGCTACACATTTTCCGGTCGTCTAACACTACAATTTCTTTTTACCTTTGTATTTCTTTTGGGTTCAGAGTTACATCTATCCTTAGGTCTTCAAAATGATGGGAGTTGTACAGTTACCCTGTCTTCAATACCCCACACCCTCCTGGTGGTGCTTTGTTTCATATTGTAATGTGAACTGTAGTCTTTTTGGTACTGTTCTCCTGTTTCCCTATATTGTCCCTCTGGACCCATACAGGTTGCCCTCCTCCCAACCAACTAGGCATTAATTCGGTACTTGCCACCCCACTTTTGAGTGCAGTGAAAAGAGAGATTCCTTTGACTGCATTAGGAGTAGTGTGGTAAGACCACAACATGTTTGCTCTCTGGCAGTATAAAGCCGTGGTAAAATGTGTTTTGGATAAGCTTTTCAGAAAGTCTCTCAGCTCCTCAGATACAAATTACATGCCATCGTCTGAAAATAAAGTATTGGGAATGCCCTCAGTACAATATGTGTCCGTAAGGAACTCATCACCTTAGTGGTAATGGAATGGACCACCCTGGTTACTATCCAAAGGGAATGAATGTCCCCCAACACGATCATGTATTTCCCATGCCAATTTGAGTATTTTATTGGTCCTATCATATCAATCGTCATTCCATGGCTTACTCTGTACTGCTATCGGGGACATTGGGATGTTCCTCACTTTCTTTGCTTTGTCACTTAGGGCACATGTTAAGCAGTCCTTAATTGTATTCTCCAAAAGAGTGTCCATCCCTGGGAACCAATAATGTGTTCTGGCTTTACTTTTAGTTCGGTTCCTACCTGGATAATCTTTGTGTGCAAGATTGGCTATCCTGTCCCATAACTCCATTGGAGGTTTTCATTTGTCTCCTCTTTTGACCAGTTTCCCTTCAGTGTTTAGTTCCTGTTTGACCCCTCCAAAATCATTGTGCTTCTTTTGGTAAGATGTTAGGCAACCCTTGCATAATTTTGCTTTTCACTATCAACAAGGTTTCATCTTCTTCAATATATGTTTTACTGATGCCTGCTAACACCACTTCAACAAAATGATTATTAAAACCCTCCTCTTTGGCTTGACCCTTGCTAATAGGCATCCTTGAAAGGCAATCTTTTGCCAGATTATTAACTCCAGATATGTACTCTATCTTGTAGTTGTAACCTTCCAGCCCTAGCACCCATTTTGAAATGCGTGGTTTACTGTTTTCAATACCCCTGGAAGAAAATATGTGGGTTAGGGGTTTATGATCGGTGAGTAGGGTAAAAGGTAGACTCCAAAGAAAGTTCTTGAAGTGCAAGGTGTTCCAAGAGCAACCAAAAGCCTTGCTCTTAATAGTTGAAAGGTATTTTCTGCCACTTTGAGTGCACATGATGCAAAAGCTGCCACTTGTTCTGAATTATTTACAACTTGTATTAGGATAGCCCCTAGTCCCTTTGCACTGGTCTGGTTACAATGGCCTTACGTCTAACATCAAAATTTCCCAAAGATGACGATGTGATGATTGCTTCTTTTATGTTGTCAAAGGTGCTCTGTACTTGATCGTTCCAACTGAAATGTACTTTTTTTTAAGTATTTCCCATAAAGGCGCACCTTTCACAGCAAAATTTTCGACAAACTCAACTAGTCCTAAACATGACGTGAATTCATCTCTATTGGTAGGTGGCAGCACTTCCCTAACCACCTCTCTCAAATCCAATTTAGGTTGGATTCCTTCCCTAGATATCATATGGCCCAAATAATCTACAGAATCCACCCCAATCTGACAATTTTCAAGCTTGTGGGTTGGGCCTGCATCCTTGAGTGCAGACATAACAGGCCTTAAGATTTTGTAATGGATTTCCTCTGTATTCCAATAAATAAAACATCATCCTGAAAGAGAGGCACGTTTTTTAGGCCTTGGAATCTGTTGCATTATACATTGAAAAGCTGCTGCCTATGAGGCTAGGCCAAATGGCATTCTACAGTATGTGAAATCCCCAAATGAAGTTATAAAAGACGTGTATGACCTAGAGTCAGCGTGAAGCTCTACTTGGGGATGTATGACATTACAACGCATGCTTTTACATCGCATGCTTTTACAATGCGGTTTTTACAACGCATACCATTACAACGCATAGTGCTTTGGGGCGCTGGATAGTGAATAGTTTAATTTACTATTCCAACTCCAGTGCCCGTGGATAGTAGGGAAGGTGTTGGATAGTACATTAAACCTATTCCCTATCCTAGAGCGCCCCCCAGCGCAATGCGTTGTAATGGTTTGCGTGGTAAAAGTTGCGTTGTAAAGGATGTTTCCCTCTACTTGGTGATATGCTTGTGATAAGTCAATAACACTAAAACACTGGAATTATTCATTGTGCTTAACATTGCATTCATTCTTGGAAGGGGAAAACGATCGACCCAAATGTAAGAGTTAAGATCTCGGAGATCCACACATAATCTAATGCCATTTCCCCGTCTTCTGTGTGACCACAATGATGGCTAGCCATTCAGAGTTTTCGATCTGTTCAATTGCACCCTGCTCCTCTATTTTCCTAAGTTCTTCTTTAATTGTTTTCACATGAGGTGAGGAATTGGTCTTACCTTGTGTACCACAAGACATGCATTGCTTTTTAATTACATGTTCTTTTTTTTAAACATCCTAACTCTCAAACTCCATGCAAATGTTAGCACCTGTGCTTGACCTTTCACATAAACGTACTTGCTCAAGGTTGTTGTGATCTAATTTTGTCCCCAATTTTCTCTGATGTTTCCAACCCAGTACATTGGAACTGTGTGCTGTCATGTAAACCTTACCTACCGTTGAGAGCTCTTTAAAGGCTATTCTGATGGTGATCATTATTCCTAGTAAGGGAATAGGATCTTTGTTGTATCCACTTGGTTGTATAGCTGCGTTCTCAAGTCCTTGCCCTTCGAGGCAAATTTCATCTCAAACTAATTTTTCACAATCAAAGTGTATGGGGAACATTTTAATGGGACAGATCGATAATTACACTCAGTTGAAGGTAGATAAATTCTAACAGTCGGGCATTCTGAGGACACATTGTCAGGGGTAGGAGCAGCATTTGTTCAACAGAGGTGGCAGCTTCTTCGTAAGCTTTCACTCTGTAGTCCCCCCACCAAAGGACATCCTGTCAGGGAGGAAGTGTGGCGTCCGCTCAGAGCATTCATATGTTCTTGTGTAAGTAGGGTTGTCAGCCCATTTCCAGGTGGGAAAATATTGCAGGGACAGCAGATGTTTACTGGCCAGGCTGTTAGCTAGTTGGGGCAACCAAACGGCCATTTTCTAAAAGTACCATTGGTAAAATGTTTACATTAAATCCAACTTCAGAATAAAGTTGGTTTAATTTGGCAATTTCTCTGATACCAAACAGTAACAGGTTTAGTAGCTCCATTGCAGAGTTAGCCCAGCAGTGCAACTCCCATCTTATCCAATGGAGGGCTACGAGTCTTGTTACAGCAAAAATTACTCTGGGTGTTTTTGTTGACGGGAAAAGAAAAATACCTATCTCATCTTGTATTACCTTGCATCCTGCCTTTTGGGCATCAGAGGCTGGCCTTATGTGTGGCTTAAAGGTAATTCAAGGGAGGTTTGGACTTTCTCATCACTTGAAATGGCAAACTCGAGTTGGCAGTTCAAACCACCGTGCCAAGCTGCAGTGGCAGTCTGTGAGTCATGTTTTTCTTTGTCATCACTGTGGTGGCATAATGAGTGCTGCAGGCCACAAGTACCACTTACCTTGCAAGCCCTGGAAGTTGAGTGTCATCTGTTTCCTCACACTTTATTTACATCAGCAAGACTCTGCAGCAGGGGTGGGGAACTCTGTAAATAAAATGATAGGCCAGAACTATTCAAGGGTACAGGACCTGTGGGGCACGGAGCGTGGGTCGGACACACGAGGTCGATGGTGTCTAGTCTCTGCTTACTTTTGGGCTTAGAGGAAATTTTGAAGAAAAGTTCCTAAGAAGGTTGAGCTCAGCAGGGCAAGGCAGCAACATAGTCTGAGGAGATGGAGGTGTTGTCAGGAAACTACTGGACACATTCGTCATGAAGATTATTACATTCAGACTTTTTGGGTAGCCTAAACTCTCCAGTGGGACGAAGCTGTAGACTGTAGACGATGATGGCCCTATGAATCCATATACCTTCGCAGAGCGGTCCCCCAGAACAGGATTTGCCGATGCAGAGAAGAAAGTAGTGGGAGCTACCGCAAAGTCAGGCCGACGGATGATGCACCTTGGGTGGATCGGCTGCTAGGTAGGCTCCTGTCATCTGTCTCTTCACAGGGCAATTTTTTGGGGAAATGTTTTAAGTCGCACATTTTAGCATTAGGCAGGAGCTGCACCACCAGAGGATTCCCCTGTTTCCTTCAACAGCAGCGATCACCAGCTTCACTATCAGTAACTCTTCCCGTAGCAATAGGACCACTAGGACAGTAGATCCTAAAAAATGATGCAGGACTTGGTCCTAAAACACCAATTCATCTCAGGTAGCTGACTGGGGCTATCTGGCTTGGTTTCACCGACTGGGGCTTGCCCTTTGTTGCGGCCCAAAAGTGTATTTTAAAACCATAGTGAGCTGGGTACCAGATTCTTTTAGCAACCCTGAATTTCAGTGCTGCCAGATCTCCTGCATATGTGATGTATTTTTAAAGCATTTGCAAGTATAGTAAAAGCTCTACCTCATGAACCTTCCGGTGAGTTTTGAAGTTTAAGGTATCTAAAAATTAGTAACAATACAACCAATTTTTGTAAAGTTATGTCAACTGTTTATTGTGTTGTCCTCATTCTTTATCGCGTTATGAGGTTGATGTTAAACACTTCACACATGTTTCTCAGAGTAACCTGTGCTACTTCGGTGCCATATCTTCCCAGGTCTGAGCAGGAGCACTGAGACAAGGCTAACTTGGCTTACTGATGGCAAAGAGTGGTTGATATCTGGTGTTTTCCATCAGATAGCAGTCCACTTTGCCACATAGTTGGTGAATATAAAATGTTTTGTAACATACACAAAAGTGTAAGTTTACCCGTGTAAATCAGGCTCAGTGGGGCAGATTTATGTTAACTGGCGCATCCCCAGGGATGCGCCAGTTAACATGCGCGACAGTGCACCACTGCTCCGCCACCCATGGTGCGCCGCATTTATGATGCGGGGCACCATGTTGCAAGGCAGTGAGGATGCGTGACGCATCCTCGGCGCACGGGCGGCGCATTGCAGGAGTCATGTCGCAAGTGTGACATGACTCCTGCAATGCACAGGAGCCACCTATCCAATGCATGCTGCGTCACCCTTACGCCTGCTTCAAGCAGGCGTAAGGAATTGACATAGAAAGTGACTGAGTGAAATCTCATAGCAAACAATGCGCCCTATTTACAACGTGACGCATCTAGAAGATGCGTCATGTTGGAAACCCCTGCGCCATAGGGAGGCGTTTCTGCGCAGGGGGGGGGTTCCTGCGCAGGAACGCCTCCCTATGGCGCAGGGGTTTCCAACGTGACGCATCTCCTAGATGCGTCACGTTGTAAATAGGGCGTATTGTTTGCGCCGCCGTTGCGTCACATTACGTGACGCAATTGCGGTGCAAGGAGGCGCAGGAGCCCCATAAATCTGCCCCTTTGTATCTAACTCAGGACCTACTAGTTTGCATCTAGAAGGGCACAGTCCTCTCTCAACAGCTGCCTGCTAACACTAAGTTTAAAAATAAAAATATAATTACTTGAGCACTTGTGTGTGTAGGAACTTCTAGGCGAACTTTTCAGTTCACAGACCTGGCATTCCATTACTAGGAAGTGTGGGGAACTAAAACTAAGGCCCTTGTACTGAACCATTTTACAGTTGGTAAGGATCTGATTCGCAAAATCAGAGCCTTTCCGACTGCAAAATGGCTTTTTTAATTCACTAAAACCAATTTAAAATTCGGTAAATTGTTACCGCATTGCAAAGTGGTCTTGGGTATGAATAGCGATTCAATATTTAGAAGGAGCATGTTGGGGGCAATTAATAATAATAATACGTTTATTGTTATTAGTTAATAAAAACTGTCACAATACAAATTAGATGTGCATATAAAGAAATCCTTTTTTAAAATAATCAGTTTTCTTGAAAGCCTAGATTAATGTTACCACAATACAGGAATATGTAGGCACCCCGGGACACTGTAGGAACAGGCCCTGGGCGTGGCAGTCCCCAGGGCCTTCGAAGGCACCAGGCGGAGGGCCACACAGCTTGCATCCCACAATACACAAATCCCCGGGGGTGGTGATTCCCGTGGCTTGAGGGGGGTCGTTGAGGCCCACACCCTTCTAATTTTGAAGAAGGGGCCTTGGACGCGAAAGTGGTGCAAGGGGGTTGTAAATCTGGTACACAGCGTTTTGTTTTACTTTGCTTTCCTTTCTGTCATGTAGAGGATCCAGGGTAAATACAACAGTTTTTGTACAGCCAGTACCTTTCAACCCTACACCCAAACGGCTTTCTGCCTGTTACCACAGTAGCAGTTCATGGAACACTTACGTGAGCACAGAGGTTAGAAGTTCACCACACCATGGGGCCCATTAGGATGACGGGCGGACTTTGTCCTCCCGTCATCCTGTTGTGTCTAGGGACCGCCCGCCATAAGAGTGGGGGTCCCGTTGGGGGCATTAGTATCTTCAGCATTGCGGCGGGCGGTACTGAATGCACCGTCCGCCGCAATGCTGAAGATACATGCAATGCATTACAAATTACAACGTGACAGGCACCGCACGGTGCCTGCCACGTCGTACTTTGTAATGCTGGGGGGTACCATAGGTACCCCCCATGTGCACCCCCACCCCCCTGGAGGCCCTGGGGGCCCGCAACGGGCCCTCGCAGGGTGTCTCTGCATGCCTTTCCGTGGCGGCAAAGGCATTTGTACATGCCCATGCTAATATGGCTGGCGGTGTCTCATAGACACCGCCACCATATTAAACCTTTTCCGCCCCAGCCGCAAGGCGACCGGGGCGTAAAAGCAGCGGACGGTCATTCCGTCCGCCGCAGTCCCCCCGCCATCCTAATATGGCGGGGGGGATTTAGGTGCGGATGGCGGGCGGATTGCCCCCGCCAGGCTGGCGGTGGCTACCGTCAGCCTGGCGGGGGCAATCCGCCCGCCATCCTAATGGGCCCCTATGTTGCTAATGGAAAAAGTTACTGTGATGGAGTTTTTAAACTTTTCCATAGGACCTGTTAAACGACCAGCGCAACGCATGCGTCACATCGCATGCGTTTACGTCGCGTGGCGTCACAACGCACGCAACATTACAACACGTGCGTTTAACTACGCATGCCACTACATCGGAGGCGCCATTAGATCGCGGGTGCTTACAACAGACACGGGAGACATCGCTGGAACCACGAGACAGGTAAGCCCGTAATGTTTTAGGCTTTTAGGTAGTTGGTGGGGAGTGTAGTGGAGGGGCAGGGTTTTAGGCTTTAGGGCTTAGGGTTAATAGTAGTATATGGTTATGTTTTAGGGGTTAGGGTTTAGGGTCTGATACAGTAGTGTTTTAAATATTTGGGTTAGGGCTTTTAGGGCTTAGGGTTAAGGGGCAAATATGGTAGTGTTATGGACATTGGGGTTAGGGCTTTTAGGGCTTAGGGTTAAGGGTCAGATATGGTAGTGTTTTAGGCTTTAGGGTTAGGGCTTAGGGTTAAGGGTCGTGTAGGGTAATGTTTTAAGGTTTAGGGTTAAGGGTCGTAGATGGACACTATTTAGGCTTGAGGGGGTCAATGTGTCTTTGCTACGTTGCTTAGAGTGTAGTTTAGGAGGTAGGGTCAGGAGGAATGCGCATGGGGTACAAATCGCGATTTTGAAGTATGCGGGGTGTTGGTATGCGGTGTGAATGTCTTTTGCATGCTTTACAATTGGGATGCGGCGTGATAGTCGTAGCTATAGACTCTGGTAAAGAGTTAGCCTCAGAATTATACTTCAAATTATAAATACCATTTCTATTGGGGACCGCCATCCCCCCAAAAAAAGACGTATATACTTTTTTTTATTTACTTTTATTAAAACAACAATAAATAACTGGAAATGTAACTTAAAGATAACAATACAATAAATAACTAACTTTAACAAAACAATATATTAAACAAAATGTGATATGATAATCTACAAAACAAAAAAGAAAATTAGTGTTTAAAATTAGATCGATGTGAATAATGAGGTCAAACATTAAAAGTCAAGGTAACACTTGACAATATTTCATTATTTTTACGTGTGGAGTGTGCCTGTTACATTTCACTTGTCTTAGAGGCCCTCGTTCAAGCGGTGTCTGTATGGAAGTGCCTACTGCGTCAGATTTAC
Organism: Lissotriton helveticus; assembly: GCF_964261635.1. Classification (NCBI taxonomy): domain Eukaryota; kingdom Metazoa; phylum Chordata; class Amphibia; order Caudata; family Salamandridae; genus Lissotriton; species Lissotriton helveticus. The sequence goes on from NC_136069.1 coordinate 755,676,970, forward strand.
ATTACAGATCAACAGGTCTTTAAAATGATTCAGAGATGAGACAGAATTAAGTGAGAGATCAAGTCATTATGCAGGACAATATTCTTTAGGGCTTATTTACAAGACTCGTGCACACTTTTGTGTTACTTTTCTCATGTTGAAAGTGATGCAAAAGTGGCGCAAGGTGCTTGTAAATAAGGTATTCTAATCCTAATGCATTTAATCGGAGGGATTGTATATCTAGGCTGTTCTGCTTACCTTGTGTAAACACTGTGACCAACAGAGTTCACAACTTGAACTCAGCTTTGGTTCTTCACGTCAGAGTGGACAGCAGCGTTGATAACTTTAAAAGAGAAAGAGAAACGATGTGAGAGAAAGTGAGCGAGAGAAAGAGAGAAAAAATGACATTAAAAGTGAGAGAGAGAGAAAGTTATAGATGGAGCAGTTAATACTGGAGAAATTACTCCTAGCTCACCTTTTGCCTCCGTTGTGTGTCCAAGGACATGCTGCTTCATAGTGCACCCTCCAGTTTAGTGATCTGAAAGACAGTATATAGAGTTAGAAATAGCATAGTACATACAAATGCACACGTATATTTTTTGTTTCTTTTTTGTACACTCAGAATACTATATTACAACAAGTTCCACCATAAGGAGGTGTCTGTGCGCTGTTTTTTTTCCAAAATACTAGATCCCATGCATTCCCACTGCATAGCGGTAAGTTCTCAATATTGGGTATCTAGACTGTTGCACCCCATTGACTCGCAGAGTCCGAAGGTGAGTGTTTTTCTGGGGAAGTCAGAGGCAGATTTAGAAGCTCCTTGCGCCACTTTTTCCATGTTAAAAGTGACACAAAAGTGGCGCAAGGGTCTTGTACATCTGCCCTTCAAACTGTTGTAACCTATCTATTCTCACTGGCCGGAGGTAATTGTGCATTCCTACGCAGTGAAGCTGCTGCACACTACCCACTTTCTCCTTTCACTGATGACTTGTAGTTGTTTCGGAAACAAGCTTCTTTGCTCACCTTGTGCCATTGGCCTGATTCAAAGAGGGTGCAATACGTTTCAAAGCAGCTATCTCAGAAGTTGTTATGATGGCCACACATCATTGCAGAATCCTCGAACGTTGAGTTTTAAAGGTATTGGGGGGACGCCAATTTGTGAAACACAACCTGTAAGATAAAAAGGAAGTTAACATTGTGCGTAATTTTTTATTCGAAGGAGAGAGGAAGTGAGAGAGTGACTGCAAAGAATATTCGCAGCTCACCATTCTGTCATCAGTATGTTTTTCACCACGTGCCGGGACACAATGCACCCTGATGCTCTACATCTAAAAGATAGTAAAAGAAAGAAGTTATGATTGGTAATTGTTACTATCTTAATGTGGAGTTGAATAACATTGCCCTTTCACACACGTTCCCTCTCACATTTAAAACCATTTTTCATTTTCATTAATCTTTATTTCGGCAATTTGCCATAAAAGATAAGCATAGAATTAGTACAAGCAAAAGTCAGACATCAGTGTTACATCAATAGCGGGATAGCAGACAGATAAAAAGCGAGAATGCCCCAATACACATCAACCTATACTATAAAAACAATCAAATAGACCAGTACTGATTAATTAAAACAGTCTATGATATTGCGATTTAAAAATGAAGGCGATTTAACAGTATAGCTAAAATCTTAAATAAAATGACCTGATACAGGAAGTTTATACACTAACTAATACGTAAACTGAATCAGGGATGAAGCACCCTAGGAATTAGAAACAATCTCTTGTGCCATGCTGCTTCGAGAAATTTGGCCGTTGCAAAAACAGTTACCTTTGAAAGGTCAGTTTTAAGAATTCTAAAGGCCTCAGAGCATTTAGCAAACCTTAGATTTTTACATAAAGGAATTATCCAGAACCTTCTAGCCGCAATGTAGGCAGGACAAAAGAAGACTAAATGCAATTCATCTTCAAGCCTACAATTGCAGCCACGGCAGTTTTCCATGGAGTGCTGCTTCCATTTACTGGTAAATGCTCTTAGCGGGAGAGTGCCATACCGCCATTGCAGATATAATTTCCTGGCCAGATTCGGAAAGATGTCATCAAGAACTGACTCAAACTTGTAGGAATCTTTCACCCCAAGAAAAGTGTTAGCCAAAGAATCTGGGCGTGTACCCTGTGTGTGAGATGCAAGGTTACATGCATGAAAAGTTGCCACCAGATGTTTGCGGGACAATCCCTGACAGGCCACTTCAGGATCACTCCACAGGGTCGGAAGGCCCAACCGGGTAAACTCAGTTTTTAGATATTTAAACCACGGGATGTTCTCTATAGCAGGAAGAGCAAGAATTTCCTGCAGTTCCTGTCTATAGTTGGCTAACTCAGGAGTGGACCATAATCTTCTCCAAAAGGTTAGGGGCTTTACACCCACTACTTCGTCCAAAGGTTTCAGACCCAGATCCAACCTGAGGGGCAGAAGGGGGTACTAGCCGGTAACTTTAAGAGTTGTCTAAGAAACTTGTTTTCTACAATGACCAACTCTTTTTTGCAAGCATGTCCCCAGAGTTCACTTCCATAGAGAATCGCACCTCTGGCCTGGAGTCTATAGATCTCCAACGGGGGGGGCTAATGGTCTAACAGATGATTTATTAGAGTTGACTAGCCTAATTATTCCCCCTGCTATTTGAGCCAATCTGAGCTGGGACTTAACTTGATGATCGCCCCATTCCATTTTATCATTCATGGTCACACCCAGGTACTCAAACGTAAAGACTCTTTCTAGCCTGTTCAGGCCTATAGAGGGGTTGGGGCGTGTTTTTTTGGGGGTATTAAAAATCATGTACTTGGTCTTCAGGGCATTTATTTCGAGACCATGCTCTCCACAGAATGCCTCAAAACCCTCCAGAATACGCTGAATCCCCATTGGGGATTTCGACAGCAGCAGGGTGTCGTCCGCAAACATAATTGCGGGCACCCTACTGCCGCCGAGCTTAGGTGCATCTGTATTAGGGACATTATTTAGGTAATCGATTACCCCGTTGACAAAGAGGCAAAACAGGGTCGGTGCAAGGACACAACCCTGCCTTACCCCTCTGCCAACGGGAAATCTTTTTGAGAGGCTACCCATCCTCCCGCACCGCACCTGTGCATAATTGTCCGTGTGTAGACGAACAATGATGTCTAAAAGAGCGGCGGGGATCCCGAGTTTGGCGAGTACCGTCCATAGTTTACTCCGTGGAACCAAATCAAAGGCTGCGCGGAGGTCAGCAAAGAAGGTGTACAACGTAACCCACTCCACCCGCACCGTCTTCCAAAAGAGGAGGGCCAAACGAAAAATTTGGTCCGTAGTTATAACCTTACTCCTAAACCCAGCCTGGAACGTGCTTAAGATTGAATGGTCCGTCATCCATTCCTGCAGGCGATCAAGTATCAGCCTCGCGAAGGTTTTTTGTGAAACATCAATGAGGCTGATTGGCCTATAATTGGCTGGGAGCAGAGGAGAGCCCTTCTTGAAGATAGGTACAATCTCTGCTCCCAGCCAAGTACTAGGGACCGCCATTCCCCCAAGGATTGCATTAAAAACTTCCAACAGGTAGCGGGGCCCAAACCCTAGGTTGGTGCTTAAATAGATCTCCCGGGATTTTATCTAGCCCGGGGGCTTTACCCAATAGCAGTTTAGATATTACATTAAAAACCTCCCCCAGTGACAATTGCATTGGCTCAACGCCCTCCAAAGTTTTAGATTGCGGGGTTGACCCGCCGGGGAGTAGAAGGTGTTCAAACGATAGCCCATCTTGGAGCTTGGGCAAGCCAGGGCTGACCCCTTCATAGAGGCTGCGGAAGTGGTCCTCCCACACCGTAGCCGCTATATTGGCCTCCACAGCTTGAGTCGGCTCGGCAGAGCCTGTTCTTACTATCTGCCAAAATTTACGAGCATCTCTAGTCTGAAGGGAGGCCAACATGTTTTCCCAATTGGAAAAATCCCATTCCACCTTTGCATGGTGGATAGCTTGCTTCAGTTCCGCCCTCCTAGTCTTGATTATCTCTATGTCCCTAGGGTGCTTCAATGCAGCGAGGAGGTCAGCCTTTGCCTTCCTACAAGCTGAGTTGAAACAGGAGGGTCTTTGCCCCCTGCGGGGCCCTTTCCGCGCAATTGGGTTTAAAAGTTCCACAAGGGTATCCACCAATTCCGTATGGAGGGTGCCCAACTTGGAAAACAATTCTTCTGGACATTTAAAACCAACTATTTGTATAGTTTATATTCCGGACGTTTGACCGATTATGAAAACGTTCCTGCTATCGGAAAACAATATATATACCTGCACTTTGATACACTATATAGGACTGCGTTCGTCTAAATCGCTGCGTTGCTTTTTTGTATCCAGTCTGCTACAGCCCTTCGACTCCCTCCGATGCGCACCCAGGCCTCACTGCTCACCTTTTCGTGGATAGGACACCTTCTACATCATGTAGTCCAGATCTGCCACTAAGAAGTCTCACATATGGTGCTGAGTCTTGATATCTCTATGGCTAATGACATACTCGTGCTCCCATTATCATCATTATCGCAGGTTCTTCACCCTCTCAGTCCTTCCGGTACCACTAACTCAGTAACCAAAGAGGCCACGCACGTGGTGGTGGGACCACTGTTTGGGGGTTCGGGCCTACATTAGGCGTCCGAACCACCCGGACGGGCCATCACAGCGCTTGCGATGAGAGCAACTCTAAAATGGCGTACAGCACGTGCGCGCTGTCTTTTTTGTAGGTACGGTCACGTGTGTAGTGACGGATGCGTTGGATGGGTGTGGTGTGGATGTATACCAGCCATGAGGGAGTGTGTGTGCCTCTCTGACAACTAGACCTGGAGCAAAAAAATCACTATAATGGAAATCTGGGCAATATTTTGTTTTTGTGTTTTCCTGGTAGCGTAAGTGGAGTGGGCTGGCCTGATGTATGCTAGTGCTGCGCGAAGCTCTGAAGCATGATTACTGAGCTATGGGCGTGTTCCCGTCGTGAGCTATATGAGAAATTAAGTTATTTGGGTGTCCGTTTTGTAGTGCTGATGTCACCCCGGTCTTAAAAGAAAATGTGTCATTATATCTGTAAAGTTCCACAACTTGGCCAAAATGGAAGGTACGGGGTATCACTGACTCTAGAATGTATGATGATACAACGCATGCTTTTACAACGCATGCCATTACAACGCATTTTTCACAACGCAAAAACTATTACAACGACTGTTTTAACAACGCATACCATTATAACGCAATATAAATAGAATCCATAAAAAGTGCCATCACAATGCAAAACAATGCTACGCATACCATTAGAACGCCCCAAAAATATATATTTTAAAATTAATTTTGTAAAATAACTCCTGGCACGGGATGCAGGGAAAAGAGGGGGTTTGGGGGGGTAAGTGTGTTAAAATGTGGAACGCAACTGAGCACATACTTTTTAAAAAACGGGCCATGAAAAAAATGAATACTCGAGTATTAAAATCAATACTCGAGTATTAATCGAGTAACATAAAACATTTGTAAAAAACAGCATTTTTAAAAAGCGAAACAGAAATTAAGTTAAGATTAATTTAAATACATTAAAACAACGTAGAAAAGTTAACTCTACACAGAAAAGAAATGAACTACCTAAAAACGTTCCTCCATTTTAGGAGCATGCTCAACGACAAGTCCTACAACAGTTTTCGTGACAAGAAATAGATCCTACAGCAAACAAAATGGAGGACCAGACACTGACAAACACATTAAACAGTCACTTTTTTTTTAACAAGAAATTAAATTATTGGTTCTCACATCAAACGAATGCAAAAAATACGTGAATAAAATTGAATATTTTTAAGAATATAATTTTGAGACACCCAAAAATGTATAAATAAAGCTTGCCCACCATTTTGAAATCAGTGGTCAACAGACTACAAGCGAGAGCAGACGCTTTTTACTCTACCTCTCACGCTCCCACAGAAAGAAATACAGTGGAATTACCATAGAGCCATTCTCAAAAAGCAAGTAAGTATAATACATTTTACTAAAAATATTAACTATAATTAAAAAACAATAAAAAATAGTTTATAATGATCACATATTATTTTTCAGTTCTGTGCAAAATTGGCAGACAATTATCCAACGAACCGAATATTGAAAAGCAAATTATAAAATTGTAAGTAAGTGAATAAAATAAAAAAAATAGAGAGTTGTATAACAGAAAAAGTGACTTTTCGTACACTAAATGAACGATACTTTTCATTTAAACTTTTTAAATGAATCACAGTCGGATGATAAGTAAACAACACATTTACTACTTATACTCCAAAAAAACAATCATGTTAAAAAATTCTTGAAAAATAAACAATGTCTGCAATGTTGTGAAGCAATTTTGAAAGTAATTTTTTATCTTTCTACCAAAGTGTGTTATTAAAATGCAAAAAAATCCTGAACAAAGAATAAATGTTTTTGCTACAGTGACATGTAAAAAGAGTTATGAATAATAATTACGAAACGTGTACGTTTCCGAAATGTATTATTTCACTAAAATAGCTAAGACTGTTGGACTGTTGGATAATTCTGCAGTAATATCTCTTTCTCTCAATGAAAAATTTGTTTTAAAATTTTATTGAAAAATATGAAAGGAATGATAATTTAGATTTAAGGTAGCACTTGAAATTTAAGAAAAAATGCTAATTCCAATCTCTTTTACATAATTACAGCATACTGAAATTATTTGGACTCAAATACAAATCCAATCTTTAGAGGAAAGAACACCAACAACACAGAAGGACATCTCTGTCAAAGGTCCTCAGGACACCCCCGCGCCGCATGGCCCTCCAGCTGTGTCTGTGCCCCCTCGCTGCTGCTCGTTTTTGCCGTTTTTGCCCTCCTGTGCCCTGAATATTGCTTTGTGACTGTTGCATCTACCTCTGTTGTATTTTGTATCTTGTTATTCGGTTCCTCTGTTCTTGGTTCGTGGCCCCCCCTGGTGTGACCCCCGCTGCCCGCTTCCCGCCACCGCGACATCGCGGCCCTGCCCCCTTTTCTTCTGTGCACTCCCCGCTCCCGCCTCCCAGCTGCCCCTCCCTCCCACTTGGCCTTAAATGGAGACCGCGCAGCGCAGATGAGTGTGACCTGTCCTCAGAACACCCCCGCGCCGCACGGCCCTCCAGCTGTGTCTGTGCCCCCTCGCTGCTGCTTGTTTTTGCCGTTTTTGCCCTCCTGTACCCTGAATATTGCTTTGTGACTGTTGCATCTACCTCTGTTGTATTTTGTATCTTGTTATTCTGTTCCTCTGTTCTTGGTTCGTGGCCCCCCCCTGGTGTGACCCCCGCTCCCCGCTTCCCGCCACCGTGACATCGCAGCCCTCCCCCTTTTCTTCTGTGTCCTCCCCGCTCCCGCCTCCCAGCTGCCCCTCCCTCCCACTTCGCCTTAAATGGAGACCGCGCAGAAGCGCAGCGGACACGCACAGCGAACACGCGCAGCGGGCGAGCCTATTGTGCGCCGAAGGCGCGCCAAAGGCAAGCCCGTCTACGCACGTCCATGCCTGGACCATGCCCAGCACCAGAACCCCTGGACCCAGATGACGCCAGCCCACATGACGGACCTACGACGCCGCCACTCTCATCGCACTCAACACCTGACGGAACACCACCTGCTACCGAGCCACCCCGAAACGCACCCACAGACCCTTCACTTGCCAAGCCTGCAAGTTCCCCTGCCACCGGACCGGCACCGCACCCAACAAGCCGGGCACCAGCAGCAACCACCTCAAGTGCATCCTCCTCAACACCCGCTCTGTCCACAGACACGCCGTGGAACTCTGGAACCTGCTCGACACAACATCACCAGACGTCGCCTTCCTCACAGAAACCTGGATGAACGCCTCCTCAGCGCCCGACATCGCCATAGCCATCCTGGACGGATACAAGATCATCCGGAGAGACCGCGTCAACCAGACAGGAGGAGGAATCGTTATCGTCCACAGGAACACCATCCGCATCTCGACCATCTGCAACGACACCCTCACCGCCGCCGAACACCTCCACTTCCAGATACACACCGACCCCAAGACAACCCTCAGAGGCACCCTCATCTACAAACCCCCGGGACCACGCACACAATTCAGCGAAGACATCGCAGACTTAATCAGCCCGCACGCCCTCTCCTTCACGGACTACATCCTCCTAGGGGACCTCATCATCTACCTGGAGAACAACAACGACAGGAACACCGCCGCCCTGCTGGACAACCTCGCCAACCTCGGACTCAAGCAACTAGTGAACACCCCCACCCACTACGCCGGCCACACGCTTGACCCCGTCTTCTCAACCAGCAAGCACATCTCCTTCAGCCACTCCACCGGACTTCACTGGACCGATCACAGCTGCGTCCACTTCAGCTTCAGGAGAAACATGACCCTCCACCACCCACAACAGGCGCCTCGCCGGAGCCGGAGCAAGATCACCGCCGAGCAGCTCACCACCTCCCTCTGCCAGAACCCGCCCTCCAGCACAACGGACCTCAACGAAGCAGCCAGCAACCTCACACAGTGGCTGACCGCCTGCGCCGACGACCTCGCACCACTAAAGAACCCTCCCAACAGACCCGGCAGCAAGAAAAACCCCTGGTTCACCGACGAACTCAAGGACTCCAAGAAGATTTGCCGCACCCTCGAGAAAGCCTGGCGCTACGACCAGACCACAGACAACATGACCGCCCTCAAGTACGCCACTCGCAAGCACCACCAGCTGATCCGTACCACCAAGAAGACAGCATTCAAAGAACGACTGGACAACAATGCCCACGACAGCAAGAAACTATTCAGCATCGTCAAAGAGCTCTCCAACCCCAGCGCCGGAAACAACAACATCACTCCTTCGCAAGACCTCTGCGTCTCACTCACCTCGTTCTTCCACCGCAAGATCGCCGACATACACAACAGCTTCGGCGCACCAATCACGCAACCAACCATCGAACCAATGCCCCCCACCACCACCCTCTGCAACTGGACCCCGGTCAGCACCAAAGACACCACCCGCACGATGAACACCATCCACTCCGGATCACCTACCGACCCTTGCCCCCACCACGTCTTCAACAAGGCCGACTCCATCATCGCACCCCATCTACGGGACATCATCAACACCTCCTTCCACATGCCACCTTCCCAGAGAGCTGGAAGCACGCCGAGCTCAGCGCCCTCCTGAAGAAACCAACAGCGGACCCCCCCGACCTCAAGAACTTCCGCCCCATCTCGCTCCTCCCTTTTCCTGCCAAAGTCATCGAGAAGACCGTCAACAGACAGCTCGCCGCCTTCCTCGAGACGAATGGATCCCTTGACCCCTCGCAGTCCGGTTTCCGAGCCAACCACAGCAACGAGACCGCCCTAATCGCAGCCACCGATGACATCAGATCCCTGCTCGACAATGGGGAAACAGCAGCCCTCATCCTCCTGGACCTCTCCGCAGCATTCGATACTGTCTGCCACCGCACCCTAGTACATTGCCTCAGCAACATCGGAATCCAAGAAAAGGCACTGGAGTGGATCATCTCGTTCCTAGTCGGAAGAACCCAGAGAGTCCGCCTCCCCCCGTTCAGATCCAAGGCCCCCAAAGTCATCTGCCGCGTACCACAAGGATCATCACTCAGCCCAACCCTCTTCAACGTCTACATGAGCCCTCTCGCAGCCATCGCACGCCAACGCAACCTCAACATCATCTCCTATGCCGACGACACGCAGCTGATCCTCTCCCTCACCAACGACCCCGCCACCGCCAGAACCAGCCTACACGAAGGGATGAAAGACGTCTCCTAATAGATGAAGAATAGCCGCCTGAAACTGAACTCAGACAAGACGGAAGTCCTCATCTTGGGACCATCGCCCTCCGCCTTGGACGATTCCTGGTGGCCCCCTGCCCTGGGCACCACCCCCAAGCCAACGGACCACACACGCAACCTGGGCTTCATCCTGGACTCCTCCCTCTCGATGACCAGACAAGTCAACGACGTCTCCTCGTTGTGCTTCAGCACCCTCCGCATGCTCCGTAAGATCTTTCGCTGGATCCCCACGAGACCAGGAAGACGGTCACCCAGGCACTCGTCACGAGCCGACTGGACTATGGGAACACCCTCTACGCCGGAACCACAGCCAAACTACAGAAAAGACTCCAACGCATCCAGAACGCCTCCGCACGACTCATCCTGGACATCGCCTGACACAGCCACATCTCCGGCCACCTGAGAGACCTGCACTGGCTCCCCGTCAGCAAGAGAATCACGTTCAGGCTCCTCACCCACGCACACAAGGCTCTCCACGACCTGGGCCCCAAGTAGCTCAACGACCGCCTGACCTTCTACACGCCCACCCGCCAGCTACGATCGACCAACCTCGCCCTCGCCGCCGTACCACGCATCCGCAGAGCCACCGCCGGAGAAAGATCCTTCTCCTACCTGGCAGCCAAGACCTGGAACTCCCTCCCCATCCACCTTCAACTGTCCCAGGACCATCTTTTCTTCAGGAAGCAACTCAAGACCTGGCTGTTCGTGCAGTAACGTATCCCCCCCCCCCCAGCGCCTTGAGACCCTTCCGGGTGAGTAGCGCGCTATACAAATGTCATGATTGATTGATTGATTGATTGTAAATATACTAATAAAAAAACATTAACAGATAGAAATTACCTAGCAATTTTTGAAAATATAAACAATTCTGCAACTGTTTCAGAACAAAAAACTCTATTTTATTTTTAAAAGATGGATTGTACATTTTTTGCTGTCAAAATTTACATTTTTCAAAACATTTAATGCATTTTAACCATGAAATACAATATTTTTAAATCCTATTAAAGGCGATTTAATAAAAATAAACAGTATGTATATATATATTATATGCTGCTACAGATATCAAGTTCAACATTTGATCTCAAGCAAGAATGAAAAACAACCACCTTTAGAACACTCTCTAAAGATAAATTTCAGCATCTTCAAAACATCCAAAAAGAAATACAAAAGGTAAATATATTTCCAAAAAGAGTAGAAGAATAAATTAACCCCTTTTTCTCCTGAAAGAGTAACATATCAAAAAAAGAACTATACAATAAACCACATGTTTTCAAATGTTCTTACAGGCCTACAAACTAAAAGATCAACCTAACAACAAGAACTTCAACTTAATCCATCGTAGCCAACCAACAAAGGGAAACAACAATTACAACACAAGACCAACAAACAAACCAAAAGGTGAGAAATACTAAAACCAAGCAGACTAATATCTTTACCTAAATGTTTTTTGAAAAACTGTACAAAAACAAACAGAGGCCAAAAAAACAATAACAAATCATATATTAGTAATTCTGACATACTTTTCTTTTTTTTGTTATCATTACAGATAATGTCAATGAATACGACTGCCCATTGTATTACCTCAAGCAAAGGAAACCGACTTCTAAAACATGCAAGGTACATTTATTGCAAGGAGAGAATAACAGAACCAAGGAGACATTGGAGATGCGTGCAATACTACTCAACTCATTGCACAGGCACAGCAGTTACTCTAGGTGACACAGTTGTAAAAACATCAGAGCATAACCACTCTGCCTCTGCAATGGATATTGAGGTAAGAGAAACAATAAATGAAATGAAAGATCTTGCAAGTACCTCCAATGACTCCTCTGGTTCCATTTTGAGGGAGGTTGCCCAGCATGTCCCTAGTCATGATGCAATTAGTATGCCCATCATACCCTATCTGAGACTAATTATACAACGTAAAAAACAGGCAAGTAACCAACAAAGAGTTAAAGCTCAAGCATTCTCTGATATTCTTATACCTCCTGAACTCTGTTTCTATATCCAACAAACCTTTCTTACTGCATGATAACAAAAACCCTCAAAAACTAATAGTTATCTTTAGCACACCCCGCAATTTAGCCAAGTTAGAGAATAGTGATGTTTGGATTATGGATGGCACCTTTAAAAGCACGCCCCATCCATTCACCCAAATAAACACTATTCATGCTAAAATAAACAATACAGTAGTCCCCTTAGTATACAGTTTGCTACCTGACAAACAATCCACAACGTACACTGAACTTTTAACAGTGATAAAATCAAAAACATCAAACAAAAGTCCTGGGAAAATAATTATTGATTTTGAATTTGCAATGATAAATGTTATAACCAAAACGTACACGAATACCCAATTTCAAGGATGTTTTTTCCATTTTTCCCAGGCATTTTGGCGTAAAATACAAAAAACGACCTTAGTTGTGGATTACGTATCAGATAGCAAACTGCAATTTCAATTAAAAAAGCTAACTGCACTTTGCTTTGTTCATCCTGATAGTGAAGACGAGTACTACACTGCAATTACAGAATCAGACTTTTACACATCAAATAATGAAAAATTGGCACCCGTACTAAATTATTTTGAAGACACATGGATTGGGCATCTACGCAGGTCGGGTCGCAGGAGGAAGCCACATTTCCATGTGGAGTGGTGGAACTGCTACGCAAGCTGCTTAGAAGGAGGAGCAAAGACAAACAATGCCATAGACCACACAATTGGAAAACCTCACCCTAACTTTTATCATTTTTTAGAAACTTTGAGGAAGGAGCAAAGTTTCCAAGAAATGAGAATGTCACAAGCATAAACAGGTAGTCTAAACCCATGCATTTCTAAAAGATCAAAAGAAAATGTTTGAAAGACTATTGAGAGCATTACAACAATTTTCGTTGTATGTGGCTTCAGACTACCTGGATAATGTTGCACACATTCTACATTACTAACTCAACCTACACTATTACTTACCTGTTTTGCCCTAAATTATATACACACACATTTAAATTTAAATTAAACACGCATTTTTAAAAAACAATTTCAACATTTTTAGGTCGGGTTACCTTACCTTAGATGTCTTCTTTTTTCTTTTCTTTTCTTTAATAATCCAATCCATAACCATGCTTGTTTTTTTTCAAAATAAAAATCAGAAATTAAAAACCCATTAGCAAAATCTTTTTTTTCATCGTATTCCCAAAGAAAACCATTCCAATCAATTGGTACTCCATTCCAAAAATGAATCCTTTCGAAAAAGATCGATTTCAAATACCATTCCAAAAAAATTATTCTTCTCCAAATCCCACAGATCTTGAATTCCAAAATAAACGATTTAGCGATCCATTCTCTTTCTTTGCCAAAAAATTCAAAACCTTCGAAATCCTCTTTCGTTTGAAAATGTTCCTTTGAAAAAAAACAAAAAAAAACATAGATCTTTTCAACAAATTCCAAAATTCCCCAAAAAACAATCCTGCTTCCTGATAATAAATCCATTCTTCAGTAATCGATCTTGTTCTTTTTATTGTCTTTACGGAACAACGATATCTTCCATTTTTTCAAACAAAATGCAGTATTTACATTGAAATAAACATAGTAAATACTAATATACCAACTTTTTTTTTTAAAACATTAAATTACACATGACCCGACGTGGGCATACACTAACAACAAGTTCGGGGACATGCTTAAAAGTTACCAATTAAACATATAATTAACTTATCTAAACCTCCCTCTTCTCTCCTTGCAATAAATGACACTCACACCATCATTCACAAATGTATATAAGTTTTAGAAGTTTCCTACTTGAGAGCAGGTCTACTTGCTTCTGCTCTGTCTAGTGAAGCTCCTCAATATGGCGGCCTTCGTCATTCACGTTTACGCGTATACGTCATCTTGAGCTACCAAAAAAGAAAATGGACTATTTTTCAACTATTTTTTTTAAATAATAATATATGTTCAAAATTTATTTTTATGTGAAATAAAGTTTATCGATATGGTATTGAAATATTTTGAAAAATATAAAAATTATCTAAATTGCAAATATAGTTATTTAAATAAAAAAATAAAATATACAGTCTAGCATTGTCATTTTTAATTAAAAATTAATTATTTTACAATGTACTACTAATTATTTCAACATTTATAATACTGTTAAATACCATTCTTACCTTTAGGATGCTCCCTTTTGCTTCTTTTCCATCCAGCGTTACTCTTCTAAAAACTTCCAATATGATAGACGCGGCAATCACCTTGACAACTATTGAAATAAAAGAAGGACATAATTTTACATTGAAGTCAATGTAAAAGCGTGGGAACTTTAAAAAAAAAAAAATTATTAGTTATTTAATAAATATTATTAAGTTTAAAAACATATGTCAATAAATATATATTTTAAAAATTATTTAGATAATTAAAAAAAAATGTATTCAGTAATATTATTTTTAAAAAAAAGTTATTTATTATATTACACTTTTAAGTATTAATTATTATTTTGATTCCAGTGGAGTTGTAATAATAATGTTAAAGTATTGGATAGTATAGGGGGCATACATTACTATTCATAATCAGGGGGTGTGTAACAGTAGGGTAAGTGTTGGACAGTGTAGGGGTTAAAATTACTATTCTTACTCCAGAGGAGGTGTAATAGTAGGGTGAGTGTTGGATATTGTAGGAATTAAAATTACTATTCTTACTTCAGGGGGGTGTAATAGTAGGGTAAGTGTTGGATAGTGTAGGGGCTAAAATTACTATTCTTACTCCAGGGGGGTGTAATCGTGTTGGATAGTGTAGGGGTTAAAATTACTATACTATTCTTACTAGTGTAGAGGTTAAAATTACTATACTATTCTTATTCCAGGGGGGTGTAATAGTAGGTTAAGTGTTGAATAGTGTAAAGGTTAAAATTACTATTCTTACTCCAGAGGAGGTGTAATAGTAGGGTAAGTGTTGGATATGTGTAGGGGTTAAAATTACTATTCTTACACCAGAGGGGGTGTAATAGTAGGATAAGTATTGGACAGTGTAGGGGTTAAAATTACTAATCTTACTCCAGAGGGGGTGTAATAGTACTGTGATTGTTGGATAGTGTAGAGATTAAAATTACTATTCTAACTCCAGAGGGGGTGTAATAGTAGACTAAGTGTTGGATAGTGTTGGGGTTAAAATTACTATACTATTCTTACTAGTGTAGAGGTTAAAATTACTATACTATTCTTATTCCATGGGGATGTAATAGTAGGGTAAGTTTTGAATAGTGTAAAGGTTAAAATTACTGTTCTTACTCCAGGGTGGTATAATAGTAGGGTAAGTGCTGGATAGTGTAGGGGTTAAAATTACTATTCTTACCCAGGGGGGGGTGTAATAGTAGAGTACGTGTTGTATAGTGTAGAGGTTAAAATTACTATTCTTACTCCAGAGGAGGTGTAATAGTAGGGTAAGTGTTGGATATGTGTAGGGGTTAAAATTACTATTCTTACACCAGAGGGGGTGTAATAGTAGGATAAGTATTGGACAGTGTAGGGGTTAAACTTACTAATATTACTCCAGAGGGGGTGTAATAGTACTGTGATTGTTGGATAGTGTAGAGATTAAAATTACTATTCTAACTCCGGAGGGGGTGTAATAGTAGGCTAAGTGTTGGATAGTGTTGGGGTTAACATTACTATTCTCACTCCAGGGGGGTGTAATAGTAGGGTAAGTGTTGGGTAGTGTAGGGGTTAAAATTACTATTCTTACTCCAGGGTGATGTAATAGTAGGGTAAGTGTTGGATAGGGCAGGGGTTCAAAATACTATTCTTCCTCCAAGGGGGGTGCAATAGTAGAGTAAGTGTTGGATAGTGTAGGGGTTACAATTACTATTCTTACTCCAGGGTGGTGTAATAGTAGGGTAAGTGTTGGATAGGGTAGGGGTTGAAAATACTATTCTTCCTCCAAGGGGGGTGCAATAGTAGGGTAAGTGTTGGATAGTGTAGGGGTTAAAAGTACTATTCTTTATCCAAGGGGGGTGTGATAGTAGAGTAAATGTTGGATAGTGTAGGTGTTAAAATTACTATTCTTACTCCAGGGTGGTGTAATAGTGGGGTAAGTGTTGGATAGTGAAGGGGTTAAAATTACTGTACTTACTCCAATTTTGGATAGTGTAGGTGTAAAATAACATTAAATTGAAATAAAAAATAATAAAAAATATTAAAATATTATATCAAATTAAATTATAATTAAATTTAGATAAAATACGTACCCATACTTACGTAGTAATGACACGCGTTGTAATAGCATTTGCGTTGTAATGGCATGCGTTGTAATAGCATGCGTTGTAATGGATCTTGCGTTGTAAAAGTGTAATTGTAATGGTAGTGCGTTGTGAAAGTTGCGTTGTAATGGTTGTTTCCCCTGACTCTATATTCGCTCATAGTTGCATACATAAAATATGGTAGACATGACGTATTTCTGCGATTATGTATGTTTATTGTACATTCAATGGAGTGTTTTAGCTGTAGTAATACAGGGCTGTGAAAGGTTTAAGTTGTAGTTTTTGGCACATGAAGGGCAGCTAATATATATACGTATGTGGTCATTCAGGTACACTGTACAAATTGATGCTGGAAATCAGTGATCGAGTCTCGGAGTTACATGCACATCGTGGTATTGTAGAGTAATGATGTAATGTACGCGTGCCTGAAAATGTATTGTAAATATGGTGCTCATGTGAATAGCTGGTAAAGTTTTTGGTTGATTTTGCGCTATATAAATATACTTTCTAAAACACAAAATGAGGAATATCCCACACTGACTGTCACAGGTAAGATGGTTGCATACGCTATTTATAGCACAATATAATGTGGTAGGGCGGAGGAGCAGCATGTTACAAACACAATAAATACACAGACACAGATAGATAGTTGAAGTGGGTACGGGCAGGTGTGCTCGACTCCATTTTATTACGTTGTTGTTGGTAACAAGTAGAATAGTAATAATGATATCATATACAGATATTTACTCATAACGGTTTATGACTTCTGTTGTACAAAGGTAGGAACATTGTATGTGAAATAATATACAGAACATTCTGTTATAAAGGGTTCATGAGTTGTGGCACACTGAAGTAGTTGTGGTTTGTGTGGAGCCTGTGATGATGCAGGCAGACCGCACTGGTAAAAAAAAATTTTGACTATTGAATTTTGCCTTAACAAGGGCACGTGGCGAACATTTACGGTGTACTGAGTTAGTGGTACGTGTGGTGTTTATTGCGTGCTCACCCTGCGATGATGCGTAGTCTGAGCGGGCTGCACTCAAACCATTCACTGTTGCATACTGGACTATATGAACTTTGAGGGGGAAAAAAACTAGCATCAATGGTTATCAATTGCTCTGTAAACAAGGTCTACTGATTGCCCCCATAACAAATTAAACAATTGCATTTCACGTAGTGCATCCTAACTTTTTCAAAATGGGGACGTATGTCTGGTGGCGATATTGAAGGTGAAATCCTAGAGGTACTTGTTATTGCCGGTGGTGGAGGTACATTTTGCCGCAATTTTTGACATTTTTTTGTTATCATAGTTCGAAAAATGCAACAATTGAAGGTGCATGCGCATACTAGCAGTGCAACAGCACTATTTTTTTCGCTGCTTTAAATTAATCAAGGCTGAATTTAACGCTTTCTGTAGTGTAGATGAAAAGGTAAATTCAAGTTGTGAACCCTACTGTGCACAGTGTACATGGAAGCTAGTAGTCAGTCCAGTTATCAAACAATGCTTTTTTCACTTATTTTAACAATATCTGAATACATACAGTATAATTCTCTCTGCATTAAATAAATCAAGTTTGAATTTCCTACTGTCTATAGTGTAGATGCAAAGGTGAATTCAAATTGTAAATCCTGCTGACCGCAGTGTACATCTTAGGGTGGAGTGCATCATCTGCAATTATGATTGAAGTGGAAGATAGAACATGTATGCCGCGTGTATATTATTATTAAACTAAATCTATAAGTCAAATAAAAGAAGTTTTTTAAGGAAGGTTAATAAAGGGATATTGTGTAGGGTTTGATAGGTGTTATACTTAGTTTGGTTTAAACTGAGTTAGTGGTATCTAAAACAAGAAGGTTCTGTGGAGCCTGCGATGATGTGTGGTCCAGGCAGGCCGTACTGATAGTAATGTTTTTTGTTTTGTGAATGGTGCCTTAGTAAGGCCACTGGATAATCATTTTTGGTGCACTGAGTTACTAGTACCTTTGGTGTTTAGCGAGTACATATTCAGCGATGATACGTGGTCTGGGGGAGGGGGCACAGTAATTGGAGTAATGTCTTTTGTCAATTGGATTCTGCATGAATTCCACTTAAAAGTGATAGTATGCTTCATTGCTGGCATAAAACTATTCACTCTTCTTTCCAATGATTCATGGTGCACTGAGTTAGTAGTATCTTTGGCGCTGAGCTTGTACTTACCCTGCGATAATGCGCAATGCAGGGGGGCTGTACTGGGAGCAATGTTTTTTGTCTAGTGAATTCTGCTTTAATAAGGCTACAGGGAAATGACTTGTGGTGCAGTGAGTTAGTGGTACCGAAAGAACTCAGCGTGTGTGTACCCTGTGATGATTCGTGGTTCGGGGGGGTCGCAGTGGTATAATGTCTCTTGTCTATTGGAATGCGTCATGTACAATTGTCATTCTATCTGAAAAAATCTGAACACATACAGTAAAATTGTCTCTGCATTAAATTAATCAAGGTTGAATTCCTTACTGTCCGTAGTATACATGCAAAGGTGACTTCAAGTTGTGAACCCTGCTGTCCGCAGAGTACATCGAAGGCTGTAGTTGACACAGACATCGAGGAACTTTTTTTTGTCACATACTTTAACAAAATCTGACGACACAGTACCATTTTTCTTCCTTAAATAAATTGAGACTGAATTTTATGTTGTCTGTAGTACTTATGCGCCACTGGTATCAAGTGGTAAACTCTTTTGATCACAGTGTACATTTGAAAACAGAACTCAGTACAGTCATTGGGGAATGTTTTTTTGTGGCATCCTTTAACAAAATACTCTTTGCCTTACATAAATCAAGGATAACTTGAATGCTGTCCGTAGTGTAGATGGAAAGCTGATTCAAGTTGTGAACCCTATTGTACGCAGAGTAGATTGAAGGCAGTAGTCAACACATACACCAATGAATGCTATTTTGTCACAGTTAACAGAATCTGAGGACACAGTATAATTGTCTCTGCCTTAAATAATTAAATTTTGTTTTTAGTGCTTCTGTGCTTCTGGTATCAATTAGTGAACTCTGTTGATCGCAGTGTACATTTGAAGTCAGTACTTTGTACAGACATTGAGGAATGTTTTTTGTGGCATCCATTAACAAAATTGTCTCTGCCTTTCATAAATCAAGGCTAACTTGAATGCTGTCCATAGTGTAGATGTAAAGCTGAATTCAAGTTGTGAACCCTGTTGTACGCAGTGTAGATTCAAGTCAGTTGTTGAGACAGACATGGACGAATGCTTTTTGTCACTTATGTAAGCAAAACCTGAAGACATATAGTAGAATTGTCTCTGCATTAAGTAAATGAAGGCTGAATTTCCTACTGTTCATACTTTAAGAAAATTGTCTCTGCCTTATATAAATGAAGGATAACTTCAATGCTGTGCGTAGTGTAGATCCAAAGCTGAATTCAAGTTGTGAACCCTGCTGTCCGCAGTGTAGATGGAAGACAGTAGTTGATAAAGATATAAGTCTGCAGTGCTGTGGCGCTAAGTTCACAATTGGCCTGTATCGAGGAGGCACATGGTCATGGTGGCATCCACGTGGCAGGGTGAGGACCTTAGCTGTGGCAGAGTCTTTTCTTTTTGCAGAAGTGAACCACTCCTAAGGCGTAGGCTAATTATTTATACTCTTATGCTGACGTTGCGTACTTTGGATCAGCCCACTTCAGTTCTGCTTGAAGGGGGTAGACCACACAGCAACATGACCAAAATATTACCCAGAGTCTGAGATAATATGGTTGCGTCCACTGTGCAGTACACTACGCGTATCAATGGTATATCTACACACGGAAACGTTTTTGGTTTGTATAGTGAGTTGTGCATAGAATATCACATGTAGTGTTAGCATTGTGTACATTATTGTTGATGTGCAAAATCTTTCCCTTATACATAAATGGTTGCCACATCTCTGGACATTGAGCTAGTGTGTTGTTGAGGGGATATATTATTTTGGGAAGGTCAGTTGTCCTGTTTTGCACTGCCTCTGAGGTAGTAGAGGGGGAGGGGTCAGGAGGGGTGGTTGTAGTGGTAATGGCGCTGAGTATTGTGATTTTGACATTTCACTCATACAAAACCATTGAAATTCTTCCGTTATAGTTAGTTGTACTAACTGTAACTCTCACACCGGCAATACACTGGTGATGATGTCACATATTACGTCTTTCATGACATGGTCAGTGACATCACTGATGAAATCATTGATGACATCTCAAATAACATCACTGATGACATCACTGTTGACATCATCCATGTGACAATCAGATACACCTCATCATACATTACTATAACCTCTCATCACACACTGAAAAATACAGAGTAGCATATTTGAATCCATTAACACAGCAATACAAGTATCTAAAAACAAATTCAGTAATTCTTAGATCCACACACACATCTAATCACTTATCTATAGATTCCCTCATACATTTTGTCAATGATCAATAGAACACTATCAAATATACTTATACACTTATATTAACATTACACACCAGCACACATCCTATTCAGTTATGCAGTCATCCTGCTCACTTTTGTAAACAATGTACCTTATTTACAATTACTCAGCTACACACTTATACAAATATGACTTCATTTAGTCATATAAATAGTAACTCCTACTTAGTGTGTTATGAAATCACTGTTACAAGTATACAATTATCTATACAGTCACTCATGCACTCAATGAGTTTTATGTACACTTATTTATATACAAAAACTGTCACATTCACTGTCTTTTTTTCTACTTTGTTGGACATGTACCATTGAGAAATGTTTTTGCTCATCACCACACCCATAAAGATATTCACTCATTCAAACAAGTATTATAATACGTAGTCTTAACCTCATGTACGTACTGAATTAGCTATTCACATATCTTTCGGCAGTCACAGACCCCCCACCGAAGCACACACACATTCACTCTCCTTTGCAAATAATCAGCTAACTAATCAATAACTAATATGGAGTTTCACGTAGCTAGTAACCAACTGGTGCAGCAGTTTACACAACAACTGACCAAGTAATACAGATATTCACACAATTTAGTCGCTATCCAATATATTTAGTGAGTCACTATAAATTACTCAAGTAAACGATCAATCATCAATCACACTACTACTAAATCCACGATCCAGATTTTTATATATCCACTCATTCTTCAATGCAGATTGCTACATATATAATACATATTTAAATATAGAATCAAACCACATTCACTGGATGATGTCATCAGTGATGTCATCAGTGATATCATTTGAGATGTCATCAATGATGTCATCAGTAATGTGACTGACCATGTCATGAATGATGTAATATGTGACATCATCACAAGTGGATTGCGGGCGCGAGAGTTACATATAGTACAACTAACTATAACAAAGGAATTTCAATGGTTTTGTATGAGTGAAATGTCCAGCTAACTATAACACCCCTGAAACCTATGTTTTTTTCAAAGAATTTCCAAGGTTTTTTAAATGATAATTATTAACAATAACCTGCTTGAAACCTATGTTTTTTTCAGTGATATATATACATATAAAATGATCCTGTTATTAGTCCCACCTTACCATGCAGAGCTTCACTCACCATCAGCAGAGCCCCCTCTTTAAAAGACCAATTGGTAGACACTTGTCCTGAGACCATTGAAAAAACAACGTGGCTGCAAAATAACAGTGGCTTTTTTAGATGCAAAACCTGCAAATCATGTGTACATGGGATCAATATAAAATCTTACACCGACGGGTTTAGCAATCAGGAACATCTAATCACCCAAGTTTTAACTTGCAAGACGGAATACGCCATCTATGTATTACAGTGCCCGTGTTTGTTGAAGTATGTCGGGAGCACAAAGATAGCCGTGCACAAACGCATACTTCAACACCTGAGAGCAAGAGCCAACCAGGATAACACGTATCCGGTGGCTAGACATTTCCGCGATGCACATCAGGGTGACAATACTAGCCTCAAATATTTTTTCATTGACGCAGTCAAAGCCAGTAGACGAGGGGGAGACAGGGAGGCCAAACTCCAGAGATTGGAGACCAGATATATATTACAACTTGATACGGAGTCTCCAGGAGGACTCAATGTTACTAAAGATATGTATACTTGTTTACCTTAGTCTCCTGTATCCTTTGGTAGAAGTTGGACACCAATTGAATTTCAGGTATCACAAGGCAGCCGGATGGCTTGTCTTTAGTGATCTGTTTTTATAGTAGTATACTAATCAGTCTATGCTACCTGGGGAGGGGCGCGGCTTGGAAGCCGACGATAGTGGCTCCCTATGCGGAGAGCTCCGCAACTGAGCCCATACTTATCCTGTACAACCGGAGCTCCAGACCCTTACCTCCCGTGAAGAGATAGAGGAAGGGACGACCCTCCCCTGTGACCAAGAACCAGAGGGGTTAGATGACCCAGAGACCAGCGGGAGCCCAATTACGAGTTGACCGGAATACCGCGAGAGGCGAGCCAAAAATGGCGCCCGCGGCCGAAAGCTGAGATCCTGAAAAGCTGCGAAAGGGAAAGTGACCTAGGGCTGGCGAGACATCTGCTCATGAGGCGGGGGCTGGCAGAAACACTCGAAGATCCCTCCGACCCAAAGCCGGAGAAGGAAGCGGTCCGAGACGACACAGGTCAACAGTGAGGACGTAGCTGAGGCTGACGGACTGCTGAGCGGAGATCCCTGCTGCCGCCCCGGGAGGCGGTGACGATATCGGTGAGGACTGCTGGGCACTAGAGGAGCGCTGCGGGCGGCTGGACAGTGGTAATAGCGAAGACCCCAGAAAAGAGTGCAAAGCGGGACTGGCGGCATAAGCGAGCGAAACCGGAGGCGCTGGAGCAAGGAATTCCATTCCAGTGCACCGGCAGGACAGTGGGGGACGTGGGAACGCCGCAATTGGAGAAGCAGACACACGCCCGGCAGCCATTCAAGACCCCATTGCAGGTAAAGTGAAAGGCGGCTCTGAGGTGCTGGATAACAGCAGTGAGCGATAGTAGGGCTCCTGGGAGAACAGTTCTGGAGCACCCCCTCTGAAAAAAGGCAAAGGACAGGCACTGAACAACCCAGGGAGCAATTAAAACCTCGAGACACGTCACAAACTCACGCTCTGAGGCCGACGAGGGAAAGCGCCCTGGAGGTCAGGCATGGTGAGAGCCCCCCCCACACCCCCAAAGGAATAGGCACCGCAGGACGACAACAGATACAGCCACCGGCGGTAGAACTCCTGGGGACCGCAAAAGGGGATGAGGAGCGGAGGAGAGCAGATTTCCATGCACCAATTGCTACTGGCGTAGTTACACTACCAACGGGCTTTTGATCAGTGCAGAGCTACGTGGCGCCCATATGTGCTATATTGTACATGAGGCCGCGACCATCTGAAGTGCGGAACAGGCGGTGTTGGAGCTTGCAACCTGCAGGTACTGTTCTATACCACATCCCCTAGAGATCAATTATACAGCACTCTCCACTGGGGCAAAACACGTGCTGGTTGCTGTTGGAGTACCTGGCCATGGGGAAGCCAAAGGGCAACAAGAGCGGCACTCAGTCGGTTATGGAGGGCGAGCTCACTGAACAGGAGGAGCAGATAGAACCTGGACAGATGCGAGATCCCCATCTACAGCAACAGCTGGATAAAATCCTAACGGCCATAACTGACACCTGCACAGCGCTCCAGCAGGACATCTCGCAGGTAGCCATAAGACTGGGCTTGTTGAAGGCCGATCATGGCAAACTAGTTGATAGAGTCAAGTTGATGGAGGGAATGCTCCAAACCATTGAACCAGCACAAAAAGACCTCAAAGCCTTGATGGTGAACATGCAGGAGCATGTGGATGCTCTAGAACGAAGAGCAGAGGATGCTGAGGGACGCAATCGATGGAACAACATCCGGGTAGTGGGTCTGCCAGAGAAAATCGAAGGGTCAGACATGATACGATACCTTGAGGAATGGATTAAAACAGTGGTGGCACCAGAGGGCCTCTCCACCTTCTACACTTTGGAACGAGCCCACACGGGACCGGCCCGACCGTCTCAGCAGGGACAATCTCCGAGGCCGGTGGTGGCCCGGCTATTGCACTTTCGAGACCGGGACCTAATTCTACAGAAAGCGCGAGTGGATGGACCCTACCAGGTGGCGAATAGCAGGGTAAACATATTCCCAGACTACACTTATGAGACCCAGCGCCGTCAAACTTCTTTCCTGGCCGTCAAGAGGGAATTACGCAGTGAGGGATTACAATATTCCCTCCTTTTTCCGGCCAAGCTGAGGGTCATTGTTGATGACAAAACATGTTTCTTTGATACCCCTGATGATGCCTGTGTTTGGCTGGAACAATACAAGGCGGGGAAAGACGGTGGCGGGCGAGGACCGCAGATCATATCGGAGGGATTGCCTAAACGGAAATCGTGTCGACTCCGCAACAGACAGCGGGGGAGGGGACAGCCATCTTCATCACAACTGAAGCGGAATGACGGGATGTGCTAGCAGTGGTGTCCACGATGTCGGGTGCGCAGGAGTCCCAATCGCCGGAGGGTACAGAATCGGAGAAAGACAACAACTAATCCGACTCCGAACGCTCTGAAGCGGACAGTCTGCGTCTACTGAAGGTCACTCCAGGAACGGCTGAGGGAATACTGGATGAAGGGTGAACAGGCCTGAGAAGTCGGCGGGATTGAGGACTTGAAGCCAACATGAACTCCCAGGTGTGGGGTATCAGGGGGGGTGTGGCTCTATGTTGTTGAGAGGGAGGGGGGTGTTAAAGGGGTCTACTTATTGGGGGCTCAGTTGGACAGCGAGAACAGGAGGAGAAGGGTAGCTACCCATTGGTACACAAGCCCCCCTCATCGCCCTTAAGGCGTGCCTGCAGTGTCTACTGCTCGGCTTCGTAGTTCTTAGGTAGTTGTAATGGTTTGGATGGGAACTGGAAGGGAACTCCTAGGTCATGTTCTTGGAGGGGTTGGAAGTTTGGGGAGTTTGGGGGGAGTTGGGGAGGGATAATCACCGATGCACACACAGAGTCACACATTTTGATGCGCAGGACACTAAAGGAGAATGGGTGATACAGCCAAATTGCGATGTATAACCTGGAATGTGCGGGGCCTTCATACCATGACAAGACGACACAAAATTCACGCCTATCTAGTTCGCAGGGCATACACATTGCACTACTCCAAGAAACGCACCTGACTAAGGCTGAAGGTATAGCACTACAGCGTAGGTGGAGGGGTCAAGTGTACAACACCACATACTCAGCGTTTGCTAGAGGAGCACTGATATGGATTCGAGCGGGGGTCCCTTTTCAGTTGACTAAACAAACGATGGACCCGGAGGGCAGGTTTGTTGCCATCGAAGGGAAACTTAGGGGTAGGGACATTGCTTTCTGTAGCATTTAAGTACCTAATGCGGAGCAATCAAGCTTCCTGGCGAGGATGTCTAGGACATTAGCGCATTATCTGACAAGACCTCTTGTGATGGGGGTGACTTCAATTCCATAACGGATATCTCACTAGACAGATCGCATCCTCCACTGGTCGATTCCCGATACATAGGGTGATCAAAGGTAGGGCAGATTGGCAGACGAGATGGGGGCTAATAGACGCTTGGCGCGGGCAACACCCGCTCAACCGAGACTACTCCTATTTTTCAGGAATGCACGAGTTACACGTCAGATTGGATACGGTGCTGTGCTCCTCTACAGTAATGCCAGCAATCGTACAGTCTGAGTACCTGACTAGAACGATCTCTGATCATAACCCTTTGCTGTTTACCATGCAATGGATGACTGGAGTCTCATGTGTCCCTACGTGGAGACTACGCCCCGAAACAATGGACAACTTGGTCTTCCACGAGGCACTGAAGGAAGGAATTACCCATTACTTTGCAGAGAATGCTGGTTCGGCCACCACACGGGCAATGGAGTGGGACGCCTTCAAGGTGGTTGTAAGGGGGATCTGTATAGGAAAACACGCGGGAGCATGCAAAGTGCTCTTAAGTGATCTGAACAAAGCTGAAGAAAATTTACGTAAGGCAGAATTAGCGAGACCTGGCCACCCTGAACTACAAGAGGAGATTAGTGTTGCAAAAGCAGCAGTAGCGACGGAAATGGAACGATTACGTAGCTTTGACCATAAGGCTTATACGGCGAGGGCCCATGCGGAGGGAGACAAAGCAGGGACTTTGCTGTCCTGGCTGGCCAATCCCACAAAAAAAAAACTACCCCATCCTGGAGTTAGAAACGGAGGCGGAGACGATAGTTAACACCCAAAATGAGATCCTACAGTGCTTCCAGCACTACTATGAGAAATTATATAAAAGCGCATTACGGGCCGGAGACCCTGCCATAATGGTCTTCCTGGAGACATTGCGCCTACCAGGCCTCGACCAAGAACAGGCAAAAGACTTGGGAAAGGATGTAGAACTGGGAGAAATTCGGAGTGCCATTAAGCGCATGGCCCGCAACAAAACCCCAGGACTAGATGGATTACCCATAGAATTTTATGGGAAATACGTTGACCTATTGGTACCGAGACTCCAGGAGGACTATAGGGAGGTGAAAGAGCTGGGACAACTGCCCCAATCTATGAGGGAGACGCTGGTGATCTCATTGTTGTAACCAGGTTGGGAAAGCAGGGATATGGCCTCTTATTGACCATTGTCGATGTTAACCACCGACTATAAAATATTGAGCAGTATCTTAGCGACCCGACTATTACAATAAATGACCAGATTGGTCCACGAAGATCAAGCTGGTTTTATACCTACGCAAAACACAACAACGAACATTAGGCGATTGATCCGACTACTGGAGGAAGACCGCCCAGAGGCTCAACAACCAATGATATTATCAGTAGATATCGAAAAAGCGTTCGATAGCTTAGAGTGGGAATTCTTATACAAAGTAATGGGACGGTTTGGGTTGGGAGAGGGCTTTCTACGATGGACGGAGGTGTTATATACGTCGACGGTGGCCAGAGTGAGAGTAGGCACGCTGATATCTGCGCAATATCCGGTAGCCCGAGGCACACGACAGGGATGCTCGCTCTCCCCTTTATTGTTCGCTTTGGCAGTGGAACCACTGGCAGTTACGATTTGTTTTGGGGACCACTATGGAGGGCTGAGAAGTAGAGAGGGGCAACAGTACATATCGCTATATGGATACGATCTGCTTCTCTTCCTCGAGAATGCTGGAGAAGCGTTAACGGAAGTTGGAAATCTGCTCTCGAGCTTTGGGGTTGTATCGGGATTGAGAGTAAACTGGTCTAAGACGTGCCTGTTTCCGGTACGGCAGGGGGAGACCCAACCTGACATGACTAGAGCAGTGAGGTGGGAGCCCACCTGTTGGAAATACTTGGGAGTACACATCTATCACACTGCAACAGACATGCTGGAGGGGAATGTGGGTCGAGGAGTGAGAGCATTGAAGAGCAGTATGGCGTTTTGGGCCATCCTCCCGCTGTCGGTTACGGGCCGAATAGCCCTATTGAAAATGATAGCACTTCCTCAATTTTTATACTACTTTAGGACACTGCCAGTGTGGGTACCGAGCTCCACGTTTAAATTGCTGAGGTCGATGACAGTGTCTTTCCTCTGGGGTGAGGGCAGACGCAGAGTGGCGCAGGCAACACTTATGTGGCCTAAGGGTGAAGGAGGGCTGGCGGTCGCAGACTTTGAGCTATATCATTTAGCGGCCCAATTACAGTTCTTCACACAAGCAATAGCGAGAGAATTTAGAGGGCCAGAACAGGGAAGAGGCAGGGGAACACCGCACCACATCCTATCGTTTATCACGTTGCAGCAGAAGTGTGACCTTAAGGATCTCCTAACGGAGGCGAAAACACTCAGACTCTGTTGGAATCAGGGCGGGAGTATTGCACCCATATGCACCGGAAATCCCGATTGGAATGGTGACAGCGTTACCACATGATGGGGATTGGTCACAGTTGCAATCCTGGGAAGAGGCAGGACTCCAAATGGTGGGGGACCTATATGAAGATGGAACCATGTTGCCATACCAGACTTTACAGGAAAGGTTTGATCTACCGCGAGGAGGGTTCCTGCTGCATGCAGTGATAACGAGAGCAATACAGACCCACTGGAGGGAGGGATTGACAGAGCCCAAGACAACAATGGCATGTCAATATGCCATGATGGCTGCTGGGACCTTTAAGGCGGTAACGTGCCTATACTCCAGAATGCTCAACGAGGGATTAGAGCCCCTGGAAACATTGAAAGGAAAGTGGGAGATAGACATAGGAAAAGAAATCCCTGATGCTGCTTGGACGCAGATAGTGCGAAGAGCCTGGAAGAGCACGAGTAATGCGAGGTTCCAACTGGTGCACTTTTACATACTCCACAGGGCATATTTGACGCCGGGGAAAATCCAAAACCTTTTTAGGAGCACAGAGGCAGCATGCCCAAGATGTACGCGACCTGGGGTGGAATTAGAACATATGTTGTGGTCCTGCCCAGCGATGGAACTGTATTGGAAGGAGGTGGGAGACACACTAAATGCGATAACAGAGAGACAACTGGTGTTTGATTTGGCTACTAGCGTCCTGCACTGGTTCCCCCACACATCCAAGAATAAGATAACAAGCAAATTTGTGGATATGGGGCTTATATTGGCGAAGCGAGAAATCACGAAGCATTGGAAGGCAACAGTGGGACCTAGCAGCAAAAGATGGAAGAGCGAGTTCACGAAGTGGGCAAATAGTGAGAGTGCATTACGATACCAGCTAGCGCGCAGACGAAATAATGATAGAGCGTTGGAGGCAGCGACAGAATGGGGGGAGATATTATTGCAAGCACTGCAAGAATTCGAGCAGCAAGATGAGGGAGTAGAATAGATTACTGCATGATGGAAGTCCCGAGACATGACAGCAACATCGAGCGAACAATAATATAGTACCTCCTGAGCGAACCAATTACAGAGAACTGATACGTGTGTAAGCGTCGGTGAGGGGGATGGTGGGGGGGAGGGAGGGAAAGTATATTTTGTAAGTTAGAAGTGAGTTGGGGGTGTAATTCAAAGGGCTATGTTTAGTTTGTATATTGATACCATAGAGATCATACAACGGCATAAAATGTAAATAAACAGCGGACTGGGGGTTTCCACCGATATTGTGATATTTATGTGGACAATGAGATACTCACGGGTATGTGTGTATTGTGCAGAAAACCAATAAACTACGTCTTTAAAATAAAAAAAAATCAGTCTATGCTACCTGGGAAACAATTTTCAATCCATCCTCCAGCTGACATTGGATATCCCCGGTTGGGGATTTGATCAGCCAATATGAGTTTCCATAAGATCTATTACAGTGATATCAGTAGGATACAATTGATTACCCGATTCATTTTGCACAAGTTGCCAAATTGAAATTTGAATTAATATACAAAATCCTTTCAAACGTAGGAATTAAGTACTGTTGCTGCTATATGAAGAGAATCTACTATTTTAAATACATAAGCTTTTTGTTTTTTTCATTATGCTTTTGAGTATATTAGATAGGATGTGTTGTAATCTCATGTACATACTCTCACTCGGTGTTCAGCACGTCTACTTGGAATCATGTTTTTAGCAGAAAGGGTTTAGCACAACTATTATATGAGATCAGCTGAAGTTTTACATCAGTATTACTTTTTATAGGGGCTGCAGAATTTGAGGCACATACGCACTTTATAGATATCTATGATACACAAAGTCAACCAAAGGTGCCATTGGTATTTCTTTCTATTGTAGGGTACACTGAGTTTGTCTGCAACCAGTAGTAGGCTATATATTTGCACATTGTTTGCTAATTTGCACAAATTAGCATTTCTGCACATAATATGGCAGCTTATGGAGAACATATCCATCATAAATAGCCAGCCCTGTATATTTAGAAAACAGGATATGATCATGAGTTGAACTGAATAATGCATTATGCCTATATTTCATGCATTCATAAATATCATGATTATTAAGATCTTATGTTTACATTGCCTATTTGCACTTATTTGCACTTTTTGCACTTTATATGAAAGATAAATCATTGTGCACTAGGAGGTATTTTAACTAACATTGGTTATTTTACATACTGTACTGATATGGCTCATATAAATGGTAAAACGAGTACACTTTGAATTGTTTTTAGCAGGAAGCAAGATGGCGGAGTGAAGACGCCACGGAGAGAATGCTCCACAGTGAACCCCTGGCCCTCGAGCTTGAAAATACTCGAATGAGCGCTACGAATTCATAATTGAATGGGCTATCGAGCAGAAGATACTGAGAAGCTGTCATTAATGCCATAGAAGAGTTTCACGGCGTTATTGGCTACAAGGCTTCCAGTAACAAGGATTTGCAGTTTAACACTATATTAACACTTTATCGGCGTAACATAACAACGAATCAGCAGCACGTACCTATGAGCCATCTGTCTGCCTGGCTCGGAGTCTGAGGTCTGCGGAGGTCTGCGGAGACGTGGGACTGGTGGATTGGCACGTCTAGTAGGCTCAATGGTAGCAGCAGCGGAAACCGAAGTGAGCTGAGGGAGTTGGAAGGAGGAGGGGGAGGAGCGGTAACGCACTCCTGCCTATTTACACTTATTTGCACTTTTTGCACTTTATATGAAAAATAAATCATTGTGCACTAGGAGCTATTTTAACTAACATTGGTTATTTTACATACTGTACTGATATGGCTCATATAAATGGTAAAACGAGTACACTTTGAATTGTTTTTAGCTTGCTTGTATTATATAGGGCCCCATAATAATTAATTCATAATATCCTTTGGGCCAGTACTTTGATTGACAAGCAACATTCAATGTTATAAGTTTTATGTATGTCAACAATGTTGCAGAGACAAATTGGAATTTCCAGTGGTTACTACTAGTATCATGCCAATAGACGATATTATTTCTTATGAAGACTATTGCAGGAACAACTACATGTATTTTACTGTTATTACTCCAAAGTCTGTACAAAGCATGAATATGAATGGTTTTGAATAGACAATGCTCCCCTATCTACTATAGATTAATATCCAACTATGGGTATTTTTAACAGCTATTGGCATTGTCCATACATGTGGTTAATGTTGAAGGTTAACCTTTCTTCTATATTTATTATCGCTATTGTCACGTGGTGTATTTGAAACTAGCACTGTCACTTTAAAAATGAGCGTTTGACCGATGGACGTTGTCATGTGAGCAAGGCTCCACGGATCCGAAACGTCATGCGGCATATAGCTGCTACAAGTAAATAAAAAATTGCACTAACTGGATGGTCCGTGTCCGAGGAGTCTTTTCGGCAGGGCGGGAGCTGTTATCTGCTGTTTGGACGCAGCATTGAATATACATATATATATATATATATATATGGCAGTAGAATTCGTCAGATATTCATCCAAAAGACAACAGCGGACCCAGAATTACAGGTGCTATATCTTATTAAGCTTGACCCCGCACCTATGCCATGATGCGTTTCGAGCCCCAACGGCCCTTGATCACATGACACGCTATGGAATGGGCACAGGATATTTAAAGTGACAGTGCTTATTAATTCAGTATGCGTCATCATTGACATAGAAGTTAGTTTAATTCCATCGCATTCAATTTTTAAAACAAATAATGTTTTAAAATAAGGAAGCCTATTTACAAACACTTATAATTTTCAATTTGTAAATAAAACCTGGAATAAAAAGACAGGGATAAATACTAAAATAGTATAAAAATATCAACCTTATTTATATCCAAGATTTACGATTTCATTAGCTTCATTGTGCATAACTGTATAATACATGAAGTCTAGGCGAACTAATAAAATTGCCATAGCACATGCCCAAATTACCAAGTGTTGTTAGTTTGTTCACTTGCTGCTAGTAATTGAACACAATAAAGGCCCCATTGGGCAATTCCCTGATGATGCGCATGATAAAGTGGAAAAGTGCGCATATAGTGCAACTCAACCTGTGCAAAAAGACCAGCTGGCTACCTGCTGTCTAGATTTAAAATATAATGCATTTCAAGTTTGCGCAGGATTCCTTCCCTGTTGCCACCCCTTCTTAGCGGCATGACTGCATCAATTACAAAAAACTTCAAAAGTTTCAAATCCCTGTTGTGGCAGTCGTTGAAGTGTCGAGCGACTGGATATACTTCATCGCAGTTGGTAATTGCCCTCATGTGTTGGAGCACCCTTTTGTGCACAGGAAGCTTTGTGCACCCTACATATATGAGGGCACAGGGGCATTCCAACACATAAATAGAATACTCCATTTTACATGTGAGATATTTGGATATAGGAATAGCCTTATCTTGAAAAGGTGTGGAGTAAGATGTCATATTCACCCCGTGCTGACATGCCTTACAGGATGTACATTTAAAAAATCCTGTACGCGAGCTGAGCCAGTTTGTCTTAGCCAAGACTTCCGGACTACTGCTCACTAGGCTATTTTGTATAGAGGCTGCTCTTCTATATGTGATGGTGGGTGATGTACAAAATACTAATTTAAGACTTTGATCATTCTTTATCAAGGCCCAATGTTTACTTATGATGTTGTGAATGATTGAATGTTGTTTGCTGTAAGTTAAAATCAATCTGGCTGGTTGTGACTCAGGTGCGGAACTTGTAATTTTCCTCATTGTTTTCGTTGTGAGTGCCTCCTCTCTGGTTAAAGCCTCAGTACGGGTCATAGCTGCTTTAATTGTTTTGTCTGAGTAACCTCTAGCTAAGAAGCGCAAACGGCACACTTCCTGTGCCTCTTTAGTGTCCTCCTACTTGCTGCATATTTGTTTAATGCGCAGCATCTCCCCATAGGGGATGCTGTGGTTCAAATGCTTGGGGTGATGACTCGAGGCATGCAGCATAGTGTTACCTGCAGTGACCTTGCGTTGTAGTTTGGTTTGAATCATGTTGTTATCAACCTCTACATCCAAAACCTTCACAGAGGAGGTACTCAAATTTGAGGTAAATTGTAAATTCAATGAGTTGCTGTTAAGCTCCTCAATGAAAGATATTGCCATGCCTTCTTTTCCCTTCCAGATGATAAACAGATCATCTATATATCTGTACAGGCATACTATATGTTCACGCATTGTTTCCGCATGTAGACCTCCGAGAACCTGCTTCTCCCATAGTCCCATATGCAAACACGCATAACTAGGGGAGAAGCAGGATCCCATCGCCACCCCTATAGTTTGCTGGAAACACATTTGTTGAAACATGAAAAAGTTATTTTGTAAACAAATTTCAACCATGCTTGAAAGCATTTTGTTGTGCGTGTAACAATGTAATGGCCTATGGTCCAAGAAATGCTGTACAGCTTTGAGACCATCAAGATGATCAATGCTCGTATAGAGCGAGGTCACATCTAATGTGACAAGAATAAAATCCTCTTGCCACATTGTTCCCTTTAATTTCCGTAGGAAATCCCCAGTATCCTGTACATAGGAAGGCAGATTGGTCACATGTTCTTGTAAGAAAAAATTAATGTATTTGGAAGTATTCTCTAAGAGACTGTTACAGGCTGAAATTATGGGTCTGCCTGGTGGCTGCGTGTAATGCTTGTGTATTTTAGGTATAAAATAAATACACGGAATGACCGGATGGTCAATCTTTAAAAATTTAAACTCGTCTATACTTAGAGGCCCTAGACTCTTCCAAGCCAATAATTTCTAATAATAGTTGTTCCAGGAAGTTTTAACAGTAGACAGATCTATCCTCTTGTAACAGTTTTTATCATTCAGATGTTGCCAAGCTTCTTCCAAATACATATCCCTAGGCCAAATAACTATGTTCCCACCTTTGTCAGATTGACGAATAATCACAGATTTATCATTTTGCAACTTTTTAATCAGCTCATGG
Source organism: Lissotriton helveticus (assembly GCF_964261635.1). Classification (NCBI taxonomy): domain Eukaryota; kingdom Metazoa; phylum Chordata; class Amphibia; order Caudata; family Salamandridae; genus Lissotriton; species Lissotriton helveticus. The sequence goes on from NC_136069.1 coordinate 755,710,877, forward strand.
TACATTTTGTCTTGTTTGGAGTACTTGTATTTGAAACGTGACACTTTGTGGTGCAATTTTTTCACATCTGCAATTACCAATTCATGATAATAATCGATATTGTCCTTAATCATTAAAGGGCAAAAAGTTGATTTGGCTCTAAATTGAGAGAATGCTTTTCCTGTTGCCAAGCCCACCAGATTAGTGTCATCAGAAGTCATTTGTGTACTCTTACTTTGTAATTGTACAAGATCTCTTCGCAGTTCCATATCTCCGGCTGTTAGAATATCCGGAGTAGTGGGCTGGCTGAATCTATCACCCAGAACATTTTTTTATTCTGTTTGTTGGAAAAGAACTTGTTAAATTTTAGCTTCCGAATGTACTGAAAAATATCCACTCTGGTCTGGGCATAGCGAAAATTGCTTTCAGGACTAAATGACAATCCCAAAGATAAGATTTGTGTTTCTGCTGCACTCAATTCGGTTAATGATAGATTAATTACAGAGTTACTTTCAGTTGAATCACTTATTGTGCCTCCACATTGCGTTTCCAATTGCGATTTTTGTTCCTGTTGGCCCTTCCTCGCCCTGTAGCATTTCCTCCGTTGGTGGCGTTTGTAATTTTTGTCACTCCTTGCTTTGGCTGCCGGGACCGCAATGAGTCGAGACGGTCCTTCCTCATGCATTCTAAATCCTTGGCTAAGGAGTACCGTTGAAACCTCAGATCCCCGCTGAAAGCTGCTTGACAGTTTCAGCGTACTTGACCAAAATCGCCATCAAATTAATCGATGACTGCAAATTACAATGCGCCCACTCAGTCAACAAGTCAGGGTTGGGTACGTCATATGTGGGAACCAGCATAATTCGAAGACCTGTGGTATATATATATACATATGACGTACCCAACCCTGACTTGTTGACTGAGTGGGCGCATTGTAATTTGCAGTCATCGATTAATTTGATGGCGATTTTATATAAATATATATATTTCAAAGAGCACTCTTCTTCCTCGTTTTCTTGCAGCCTGAGTAGAAAGAGCACGGACCACAGGATTCTTTATGAATACCGTTCTGTTTATTTAAGATTCACAGACAAAAACGGCAGCCATAACGCGTTTCATCCCTCCCTGGGGACTATATTGGTCTTCTTTGAAGCATATCATTATACAATTCCGTCAATCCATAATCATTAATACTCTTCTCCGTTATTATAAAGTGGCATGTGCATCAGTGTAAAATTCACTACTTGTTTTTTTTTAAAAGTATCTGCAGCTCCAAATGTCAACATACCACATTTGTGTCAATATCATATCAATGTCTTATGCTCACAATGGGGGACAATTCCTTATGCTGCTGCAAGCAGTTTGCAATTCTGTTTGACTGCTTTAGCATGAAATTGTAAAAACTTCAAGAGTTTGCAATTTAAGTGAGGGCCTGTGAGGTCCAGGCTTCTCATAATATCTATTCTACATGTGCGAATCACTCTCTCATTTAATAGGTGCTTTAAAATTGTACAGCGTACATTATTTAGTATGGGACATATGCAGACGAAATGCATTAAGTCCTCTTTTGGGCCATCACGTAATCTGCACATTTTTGGTCCTTTATATCGCCATAGTGGTTTATCTGCCAAAGACGGCAGTTCACCTAAGCATATGGCCAATAGTTTTTTCTTGAGAAAAGCTGGATAGGTTAGATGTAGATATGTTGCGTGTTGCAATATGGCATACATTTGAATTGTCATCCAGGCGTGGGATCACCATGAGAATATGCTTTTATCATCAACTAGCAAATTCATTTTTGCTACTTTATTCATGGCTTGGCAAAAAGTATAATGCATAAGATTCAAGTCCCCTACATTCTACTTTTATGTTAAGGGCTTCTCTCACAGGTTTCGAATATTTAAGGCATGTATTAAGGTTTTGCGACCGAAATCCAGTTGCAAAACTTTCATATTTTACCACCTCCGCAAAGTAGGTGGTAAGCATTTTGCAAATGGAAAATGTTCCCTATGGAACTCCTTTGTGAATGTTCCCAAAAACTTTTTATGAGCAGGCAGTGGTCCGTGATCCCACTTCCTGCTCACAAAAATGGTCTGTGTAATTTTTATTTTTATTAAACACATCCCGTTTTGCTTTAAGAAAAACAGGCTGCATTTAAAAAACAAGAGATGGCTTTATTTAGTGGATCTCAATCTAAGTCTTACCTCATGCATATTAATGAGGTAGGTCAAACTCCAACCTACTTCGAATCTGTATTGTGAGAACCTACCTAAGAATACACAGGTCGACTCTCAAAATACCATTAGATTTGTTGCAAGTTGATTCTCAAATTGCGACCACTAATAGCAAATCCATTTTGTACACTCCTGTTACAAATTGGGTTTCTTGCTGACAAATTATGCACCCTGTTAAAGCAGGAGGCACTATCCTAGTCAGGGTAAATCAGATACACAGCCCTAAATAACCCTTGTAAACTCTTTGCTAGTTTGGCACAGAGTAGGCAAACTTTACTGAAGAGGCAATTTGTAAAGTATTTGTGCAACACAACAAATAGTAACACAATGAAAACACCACAAAAATTCTTCTCAAGAGTTTTGAAAAATAGCTTATTATATCCAAGTCCAAAAATGATAAAACTCCAATAAGTGTAAGTCAAGATATGAATTTTAAATGAATAACTCTCAAAATAGAGCATAGAAGCAAATAGTGCTTTGAGTTTATTGTAGGTCGTGCTGGACCGGGACAAAGTCAAGAGTTCAGGCTGCCTGTGATGGAACTCATGCCATCTACAGGACTCATGCAGGGCCCGCTGAGCAAAGTGCTTTAATCGTTGGTCGCAGAACAAAATGCGCTGTGCAATGTATCGATTCTTCCTATGCAGTTGAGGATATGCTGGATTTCTCCGTGCAGCATTGGTGATGCTTTGGTGGTGTGGACAAAGCATCAAGTCTAGAGTGTGGTGGTTCCACATGTGATGCACAGGGCTAACCCATCTGGGAGGCGATGTGGCAATCTTCTCCACCCTGTGGCAGTGATGTGTTGAGTACTGATGCGGCAATTACAGAGATGCTGCGGCGGGGCCAAGTGCGATGCACTGGGTCTGGACATCACCGTGGCTATGAAGCGTTGATCCCGATTTTGCTACAGGCTATGCGACGCAACGATGTTGATGCATAGGCTATTTTCAAATGCAACTCACATCCAAGGGCCCTGGACAGCATGACTTACAGCCAAGTAATGTGCGAGTTGTAAATGAAAGGTGAAGTCTTTGATATCGCTGTGACTTGAGCAATAGGTGGCAAGCCAACAAGCCCTTGGATAAACTAAGGTTCAAAGTTGTGGAGACCATATCCAGTCCTTCTCATTCCCCAGGCAAGAAACAGTAGGCAGCACTCCAACACAGCAAAGCAGGTAGCAAAGTGGCAGTTACTTCTGCAGCACAGCAATCAGCAGGCATCAGGCCAACAGAGCAAAGCAGTTAGCAAAGTGGCAGTCCAGCCTACCTGTCAGAATTTCCTTAGTTCCAGCATTTTTCTGAGTTGGTGAGGTCAGAGGCCCAGTGCTTTCACCCCATTTGGCCTTTAAGGGGACTTCAAAGCCATACTTTGAAGTGCACAAGACCCTACCTTCCCTGCCCTGACTCCAGATTTACTTCATGATGGTATACAATCCTTTGCGTGGGGACAGGACCTAGATCTTTCAGGAGCAAGGTGTCAGCTCCTCCCTACCCTTCGGACCAGAAAGACCCATCAACATGCAGAAGACTAGGCAGTCACATCTTTTGTGTGTGGCTGTCTAGAGAGAATGCAGTAAGCCAGCTGTTGCACACCCCAGATGTGTATTCCAGAGACATGCAACAAAGCAACAAAAGGTTTAAGAAAATGAAAACTTTCTAAAAGCACATTTTCAGAACTACAATTTCAAAACCAACTTCACCATAATTTGTATTTTTTAATTGTGCTTCCCAAGACACTAAGGGCCAGATGTAGGAGCCAAAATACCGGTCGGTAACGGCCGATTTCGGCCGTTACCGACCGGTATTTAAGATATGGCATGTAGGGGCATTATTTTACAGAATCGGTAAATTTACCGATTCGGTAAATTTACCGATTCTGTAAAATACCGAATCGGTAAATCCCAGATGTAGGTGGGACTCTTCTGAGTTCCAAAGGCCCTACAAATTCGGTATTTTACCACCAAATCCAATTGGGTGTTAAAATACCGAATTCAGGTGTGCATGCACATGTGTGCATGCACACCTAGCCATGTGACCTAGCCATGGCTAGGTGTGCATGCCCTTAGGGCATGTCTGTGTGCCACATGGCGCACATGCCTAGTTTTGGGGTGCCAGAGGGTGTCAAAGTGACACCCCCTGCACCCTTGCCAAATTCGGTATTTACCGATTCTGTAATTACAGAATCGGTATTGCCCATTGATTCCTATGGGCTTCAAGGCCCATAGGAATCAATGGGCAATACCGATTCGGTATTTACAGATTCGGTAAATACCGATTCTTAACGATTCGGTATTTACAGAATCTGTAATACCTACATCTCCCCCCTTCATATTTACTGACTCTTAAATACCGAATCGGTAAAATTCGGTATTTAAGAGTCGGTAAATATGAATTACCTACATCTGGCCCTAAATCTGGTTTTCCTATCTTTTCCCAATTGGAAACGGTACTTATAAAATGTAATTTGTCAGTCCCAATGTTATCCAATGGGAGAGATAGGCCTTGCAATAGTGAAAAAGTAATTTGTGTATTTCACTATCAGGGCATGTAAAACTCGCAAGCACATGTAATATTTTTTAATACACTGCACCTTGCCCATGGGCTGTCCAGAACATACCTTAGGGGTGGCCTATGTGTAACAAAAAGGAAGGTTTGGGCCTGGCAAGTAAGTTAACTTGCCAGGTCGGGATAGCTGTTTAGAACTGCAGACATAGGGCCTGTAGTGGCAGGTCTATGATATTTTAATGGGCTACTTAAATAGGTGGCACAATCATTGCTGCAGGCCCTCTAGTAGCATTTGATTTCTATGCCCTGGGCACATGTAGTGCAATTTTACTAGGGACTTCGAGGTAAATCAATATGCCAATCGTGGATAAGCCAATGCTACTACATTTTAGATAAAGAGCTCGAGCACTTTAGCACTGGTTAGCAGTGGTTAGCCGTGGTACGGTGCTCAGAGTCCTAAAACCAGAAAAAAACAAAGTCAGAAAGCAGTCAAAAACAGAAGTTCAGAAGGCAAAAAGTTAGGGGAAGCCACGCCAAGGATGCCAGGTCTAACGACTCCATTTAAGGAATTGTAAATTGCGAATTGTTATCTGTTGCAATTTAAGATTTCTTAAATCAAATCTTTGTACGTGAGGGCCTATGTGATGTTAAAAATGCACTACGCGGTTCTGCAGATTACTGGGAACCCTCAACTCCTTGACATTTGTTACTGGGTAAAGAAATACACTTTTCTGATGACAACTTAATCTGCATTGTCCTGATGCTGCTTCAAAAGTCCCTGATTGATGCTTCAATGTATTATTAGTTTTTGAGGGAGGATTCTTGCACATTTCACACCGTGGATGACTAATCTCCTACCAGTCCTATTTTTAAGCCAACACCACTTTTTGTTTTCACAATTTTGTTTCTGTCACCATACACAAGGCCTTAAAAATCCCGGCCCACAAAAATTCAGGACAGGCCAAAGGTGTAAACATGGCTTGGTGCCAATATGCAGACGTGTACACCTTTTTTTCCCAATAAGATCCAATTCAGCTGCTGATTATGGTGTAGCTAATATGGACGATGTACTCTACTGCTGCCCATACCTTACCCATATGTAAGGGAACCTTGCACTGCTGCTGCTTATGCCTTTCATGTTCTCGGCGCACACAGCTCCTGGCATAGATGTTTTGAGACAGTAGCTTTTACTTCTACTTCCAGTGCATTACTTGTTTTGCATCAAGGAGGGTTGCCCAACTACTTTTTGTGAGGTACTTATTTTGTATGAAGGAGGTAAGCACAGTTCTATCACCCATCTGTGCCAATTTCAGAAACAGGCTATGCCTACTAGTACAGTTTAGCTAAAATGTGCAGTGTACACAAGACAGTGAAGTAGAAACACATTTAAAATGAGTGCAGGTGTGCAATAATGCTAAGGCTTTAGTGGAATCAAACAGAGAATCAAAAAAGCAATGATAGCAGCAAATGATACGGCAAATATGTGGATTTGTGTTTGTAGCTTTTGTATGATCTCAAAAGGAAGCATTAAGAAAGTGAGAGATAAGGTTGTATAACACAACCATGCATGCCTAAGCTAAACGTGCCTAAACAACGCAGTCTGAACCACAACCACGTCTTTGCCATGCAGACCTTTACCACGAATTTTGTTGAAAAGGCTGTCATGTCCTTTAGGCTATTCCTGTCATGTATACCCCTTTTTAAATACATTGTCCCATCCATACAAAAATAACGGTTCTGAAACAGGTGATCTGTTACTTAGTATTTTGCTACTGTCTCCTCAACACAAGGCTCTTAGTATTCTATCCTAATCCCTGTACCTGACATACAAAAACATGTATTTAGGCACGGCATGATTACTCTGTAAAAGGGTCGCCACTATTTTTCATCCTTGGCCAACAGCCAGCTGTGCATGATCACATTTGTTTGGAAAAACATTTATGATTGTTTTCAAAACATTCTTGACTCTTTTCAAAACATATCGATTTTAAAAGAAACCCAGGAGTGACCACTCTAGTATATAAGACCCTTATTTCCCCCAAATCAGAGGAGAATTCCTTTCAAGCTGACACAGAGTCCGGCATGCTGTATCTTCGACACGTAGTGGTCTGACATCCCTTGTTGTCCTTGAAGAATAGATGGGTCCTTCATTCTCAACCATCAGGTGAGGGGGCTGGTTCATCCCTGGGAGATTCTTGGCTAGAGACATACATACACGTGTATGCATGCTACACATACAGATCTAGGCTAGGTACATTTAGGCAAATACTTAGGGCACGTATTTTAGGAATATGCAAGTGATACTGTTTTTATCTGGACTGCTCATGTTCATCTTTTTAGCATTATGGTATAAATGTATTTACTATTTACTATATTGGAACTTGCCATCTCTTTTGTATGCTTCTGTCTCCTGATTGTTGCTGCAAATACGTTTTACCCAAGACTGACGCTGGACCAATATATACTTATTGAAAGGCCCTAATCGCCATCCTGTGTATTTTCTGAGAATAAGTAAGCACGAGTGACTGAGCGAATTTTTTTTCCTGTTTTCCACGATACACAAGGAACCAGGGTTGTCATGTTCAGTGGTAGCCAGAGATTATCTATACCACTGTAAGATACAGAGGGTGGAAGTGACACTGTAGAGCTAGTTGGTCTAACGGCTGATATATCCTGTGGGGGTGTTCGGAAGCGTTTGGGACACCAAGCCCTCAGTTTAGGTCATCCAAAATGGTCAGGTCCTGGAAATTCTAAAGAACTACACGACATGGTGCCCAACATTGGTTTGTTTCTTATATTAACAGTTAAAATCTGAGTAGTTCAGTCGTGCTTTCTCAGAAAGCCCTACTCACACCTTTCAGAGACGTCTGAAGTGGGAAGGGATATCCGCCTCAGCTGAGAAGATTTACCCTGTGTATTGGCTGAAGATTTAAGCAAGCTTGTAACGATAAGAGGTTCCCACACTGTGCAAAACCATAGCTCTTAACTTTCCTCTTTTCCTTTAAAAATGACTACGTCCACGAGTAGTGGTTCAGATAGGGGGAAGATGAGTGCAAATGCTCTTAACATTACAGAAAACTGCAGACATGCAGTAACTATGAAATTTTTAGAACACGGTGTACCAGCAACAGGTGGCTGTGTTACCTTTGTGATTGAGGCCCACGAGGTGTTCGGATCAGAGGTATTCTATTCCCTGGTTCAGTTCCCACCTGCAGATCTGCAGACTAACTTGTTTCACACATACATTGTAGTTGATCCACCGGAAGAATACATTCCATACGAAGACATTGGAGTCCCATTAACTTGTCAGCAACACAGGATCTGGTTTAAAGGTGCCCTTACACATACCATCTGTCATGAGACTCAGTCTACTCAGCAGAGAAAGAGGGACCTGGCTGGTCTTAGCGACATACACTCCACATCCCGGGACAGAAACACTCCCAGTGGATGAAGTCTGCACAATATACAAAGACATAGTACAGTTTGTCAGGCGAACATTGACAGTCCAACCTGCAGATTCCGTTCTGGATAGCACAACAAATATCACAGCTGGAAGCAGTATTTCCCAATACGTGTCCGCAGGAAAAACATAGAATGCTAACCATTTGCTTGCCAATGGAGATGGTTCCCTCGATCGAGGATTGTAGCACTTGGGGAACAATGTTTACATCAGAATACACAGTACCCCTTCCATAGCAGTTATTCCTGATGTATTGAAACCGATACAGATTGAGTACAGGGCAGGACCTGGCCAGGACCTGGGAATGGAACTGATGGGTAATTTTGCCGAAGTCTCTGCAATCATGCTGAGCAGCATAAAGGGGGAGGCAGCAGCATTGGCCATACACAGCTGCCTAAGGGAAATATTTCCTATAAATTAGGAGTGAGAATTACCAAAAGTTATTTAATAAACCTATGCTGCATTAGGTAGAGATAATTTGGGAACCAAGGCCCCGAAGCCACAAATGGCGGGTAGTCCTGACAAGGACAACTCAAAGCAAGCACCCTCTTCTACTAAAAAAAGTGGGAAACAAACACTCCAAAAGGAACGATACAGAAAAGAATTTACAATCAAGAGGGTGGGTCTCCGCAACAGGAGTCTTCTGAAAAGAGGTGCAAACTTAGGAATTGTGATAAAATTAGGAAACCTGATAGGTATGAGGACACTGATAAACGTTCCTTTTCATTCCTTCCAGGGGTCATCAAAAAACTCAGAGAGGTATAGGCGATTACAACAAAAGACTGAAGATCGATCAAAGACAAAAAGGGAAACACATGGTACTTTGAATTATATTATCAAACAGGAAGAACAACCTAAAACAAAACCTCAATTCAAAAAGAAGAAAGTAGCTGGCTTCAAAATTAGAAGTGCCCAAGTTAATGAGGACTCAGCTTCTGAACAGGGATTGGGCTCTGACGATGCTAGAAAGCGCGGCAGAAGTAACAATAGCTCCCCAGAACCTGAAGGATTTTCTGGTGACAGCAGTATTGAGTGAACATATCACGGTGGAAACACCTGATAACAGAGGTAATGTCCCACATAGACTGCATGAAATCACACTCCAAATATAGGGGGACATCTCAAGAAAAGTTAAAGGTCTCTTTTGGGAGAACTTAACTTACAGATATGACATCCTGTTGGCAGAAAAAGATTGCCCGCCTGAGTTTGTGATGGTTTGCCCAAAAGGGGAAAGCGTCAATTTACCTTCTTTCTTGACCTCGTTCCAGAATCTTTAAAAAATTCATATGCGCAGGAGTGGGTGCTGGCACTAGCTCCAGCATTATACCACCAGCATGTAGGGTGGGACGTGGAGTCTTCTCACCACGAAATCCCATTAAAATCTACTCCAAATCCACAGAGACAGTACCCTATTAAGAATGATACAAAAAGACAGGTCAAACCAATTTTAGACAATCTTGAATACCAAGGTGTGATTGAGACTTGCACCTCTCCAATGAACAATCATTTGTTTCCCGTAATGAAACCTGACCATTCATATATATTCTAGTTTTAGATTACAGACATTTAAACACATGCACACAAACATTTGCATAGTGCCGCATTAATGAATAACATTATGAGGAAAAAATACAAAACAACATTAGATATCTCAAATGGATTCTTCTGCCAAAATATAACTTTGGACAGCAGATATTTGACAGCATTCTCTGCTATGGGCACTCAGCAAAATTTGTGTTGCTTGCCCCAGGGGTATAAGAACAGCCCTGGGCTATTCTCAGCAAGAGTGTCAGTAATATTACAAACATGCGATGAGGAGGCAGTGTCCTATGTAGATGACATCTATCTGACGGACAATGAATACCTTGAATACTTGAGCAGGGTGAACAACATAATTGTGGAATTTGCCAATTTGGGCTACAAATTTGACTTCAAGAAATATAAAATTGCCCATCTCAATGGCCTATTTCTGGGATATGAGCTTTCAACTGAAGGCAAGAGCTTGGTAGCCAAAAAGTGTGCCCTGCTCTAACCTCCAAGGTATCTAAAGGGTTTACACTCCATTTTAGGATTTCTAAATTTTGGCAGAACCTACATTCTGGATTATGCAGAAAAAGTAAAACCTTTCTGCAACTTAATCAGGCCTGATTTCACAGCACATCAGTGGACACAGAAACACACAGATACTCTACGTTCAGTTCAGGCTGACATGATAACATCTAAGCATTTGCACACACATGTGAATTTTACCAACTTGGTGATCCGGGTGGTCCCGGGTTTATCAGGATATACCTAAGTCACTTTCAATAAAGGAGAGACAGTCCCAATTGCATATAAATCACATTTGTACACACATGCAGAAATACGATTTATAGCCACTGAAAAAATACTAATGGCAGCACAGACTGCTGTAGTAAGAGAAGGAGCACTAGCACAGGGGAAACGCATAATCGTTGTAACCAACTTTAGAAGCTGTTTCCAAAGCGAGCATTTTAAACGCAAAAGCACTGCATCCATGATGGATACAATGGGCTAATTCTCTCACTGCAACACATGTAGACTACAAATATGATTCTACATTAAAAACCTAAGTGTTCCTGCAGTACGAACAAGAATACCTTCTCACAAATGAAATCTTGCCTCTAGAAAAATATTAATACATCACTTATACTGATGGATCTGCTTATCCTGCCATTGGAAGTAAACAGCAATATAGTGCAGCATGTGCTATAGTGAAGGATCGTATGCGGGATGGTAAGTTCCATCCCAGCAATACAACTGCGGAATCTCTAGGTGATTGTACCACCCAGCTGGCAGAACTAATAGCCCTGATACTGGCACTATAGTATACGGATCAGGAATTCCCCACACTGATTGTGTGCGATTCATTTTACTGTGTGCACTCCTACAATGAATATTTTCATTACTGGGGCCAGAATGGATTTAGAGAATCCAAGGGTTGCACAATTAAGCATAAATTGTTATGGCAACAAGTGGCAAAGCTAAAAGCATGCCTACCACAGGCTCAAGTTATTCACACCTTGATTAACCAGCATGTTGGCAAACATATTGAAGGGAATTCACTTGCCATGGTGATAGTGCGAACTGCTGCCATTGCTGCAAACACTCGTTTTAGCACAAGTATAGCCGGAGACATATTGATAGCTGTCAATGCCTCAAAAAATGGCTCTGCCGCCCCAAAGGGCTTTCCACTCAAATATTCCCTTGACCCTACCAGGTATGTCGCTCCCCCGCCGCTGCAGCTCCTCCAGCGCTTGCTCCCTGCACCCTTGGTTCCGCTGCCCATTCCTGGGCGCCGTTTTTCCTTGCCGTTTTTCCTTGCCCCGCCCACTGTTTGCTGTTCCCGCCGCTGCTGTCCCTGCGGCCCCGCCCTGTGCCCATTCGCTAACCCCAGCCGCCTGTGTCCTAGATGCTCCTCCCTCCCAGATCCCCTTTAACTGGCGGCAGCGCGCGGTGAGGAGAGCGACCCTTGACCCTACCAGGTAGGGTGCTCCCCCCACTGCAGCTCCTCCAGTGCTTGTTCCCTGCATCCTTGGTTCCGCTGCCCCTTCCTGGGTGCCATTTTTCCTCGCCATTTTTCCTCGCCACTGCTCGCTGTTCCCACCACTGCTGCCCCTGCAGCCCTGCCCCCCGCGCCCGTTCACTAACCCCTGCTTCCTGCCTCCCAGATCCCCTTTAACTGGCGGCAGCGCAGGGTGAGGAGAGCGACCCTTGACCCTATCAGGTAGGTCGCTCCCCCCGCTGCAGCTTATCCAGCGCTTGTGCCCTGCACCCTTGGTTCCGCTGCCGATTCCTGGGTGCCATTTTTCCTCGCCCCCCCGCCCACTGCTTGCTGTTCCCACCCCTGCAGCCCGCCCCCGCGCCCATTCGCAAAACCCTGCCTCCCGCCTCCTGCCTCCCAGCTGCTCCTCCCTCCCAGATCCCCTTTCACTGGCGGCAGCGCGCAGTGAGGAGAGTGACTCTTGACCCTACAAGGTAGGTCGCTCCCCCCGCTGCAGCTCCTCCAGCGCTTGTGCCCTGCACCCTTGGTTCGGCTGCCCATTCCTGGCGCTGTTTTTCCTTGCCCCCCTGCCCACTGCTCATTGTTCCCGCTGCGGCTGCCCCTGCGGCCCCGACCCGCGCCCATTCGCTAACCCCTGCCTCCCGCCTCCCAGCTGCTCCTCCCTCCAGATCCCCTTAAAATGGCGGCAGCTGCGCACTCCGTTGGCGCGCTTAAGGCATGCCTAAGGCAAGCCCGTCTGCGCCTGTCCGTGCCTGGACCGCACCCAGCAGCAAAACCCCTGGACCCCGCGAACGCCATGACACCAGACTCCACTACGACGCCAGCAGCCTCCATGCACTCAAAGCCGGCCGAAACAACACTTGCTTCCAGGCCACCCCGAAACGGACCCTTCTCCTGCCGCACCTGTATCTCCACCTGCGACAGAATCAGCAAACCACCAAGGACTGGACCCAACCACCTCCGCTGCAGACTCCTCAACACCTGCTGCGCACGCAAACACGCCGTAGAGCTCTGAGTTCTGCTTGACACCTCCGTCCCAGACGTGGCCTTCCTGACCGAGACCTGGTGGAACAAGCCATCATCCACAAATCCACCCTCAAGGTCGACACCCACGCCGACGACACCCTCAACACCGCCGAACACCTGCACATCCGGATCCACACCAACCTCAACACCACCCTCATAGGAAACCTCATCTACAGACCCCTTGGACCCCGGGCCCAGTTCTGCGACTTCATCGCCTACCTTGCCAGCACCCATGCACTCGCCTCCATGGACTACATCCTGCTCGGGGACCTGAACTTCCACCTCGAGAACAACAACGATGCCAACTCCGCCACCCTGATCGACAACCTCGCCAACCTCGGCCTCAGACAACTCGTCACCGCACCTACCCACGCCGCCGGCCGCATGCTGGACCCCATATTCTCCACAGGCACTCACGTCGCCTTCGACCACACCACTGAACTCCACTGGGCCGACCACCGCTGCATCCATTTCACCTTCAAGAAACCAACCACGCACCACCGCACCCAACAGCTGCCTCGCCGCTGCTGGAGCAAAGTCACCGAAGAGCAGCTGATCACCACCCTTGCCCAGAACCCACCCACTGACCCCACCAACCCAGACACCACAGCCCGCAACCTCAGACAGCTCGATCGACGACTGTGTCAACACCCTCGCCCCGCTCAAGAAACCCTCCAACAACCATGCCAGCAAGAGAGCCACCTGGTTCACCGACGAGCTCCAGACCTCCAAATGCGCAAGCCCGAAACTGGAGAAAATATGTCTCCACGAACGCACACCGGACAACTATGCAGCCCACAAGGATGCCACCCGCAGACATCACCACCGCATCAGATTAGCCAAGAGATCCTCCTTCAAAGACCGCTTGGATAACAACGCACACAACAGCAAAGAGCTCTTCAGCATCTTAAAGGAACTCTCCAACCCCAGCGCCAACGCCAACGATATCCCGCCCTCACAAGAACTGTGTGACTCACTAGCCATTTTCTTCCTCCGCAAGATCGCAGACATCCACAACAGCTTCAACACCACAACCGCCCTTACTACGCCAGACTCCACCTCTCCTGTGAACACCACCAGCGCCATCTGCCTGACCTCCTGGTCCAGCATCAACCACGACGAGACAGGCAAGGTCATTAACTCCATCAACTCAGGATCTCCGTCAGACCCATGCCCACACAATGTATTCAACAAAGCAGACACAGCCATCGCATTCCAACTACGGAAGGTCATCAACATCTCCTTCGAAACAGCGACATTCCCGGAAAACTGGAAGCACGCCGAAATCAACGCCCTCCTCAAGAAGCCCAAAGCGGACCCCAAGGACCTCAAGAACTTCCGGCCCATCTCCCTGCTCCCGTTCCTGGCTAAGGTCATCGAGAAAATCGTCAACAGACAATTGACCCACCACCTGGAAGACAACAACATCTTGGACCCGTCCCAGTCCGTGTTCAGACGAAACCACAGAACCGAGACCGCCCTCATCGCAGCCACAGACGACATCAGGTGCCAAATAGACAACGGCGAAACATCAGCCCTCATTCTCCTGGACCTGTCGGCTGCTTTCGACATGGTCTGCCATCGCACTCCAAAGACACGCCTCCTAGAAGCCGGAATCCAAGAGAAGGCCCTTGACTGGACCACGTCCTTCCTCTCCGGCAGAACCCAGAGCGTCCACCTCCCACCCTTCCGATCCGAAGCCACCGACATCATCTGCGGCGTCCCCCAGGGCTCATCCCTCAGCCAACGCTGTTCAACATCTATATGGCCCCCCTCGCACAAGTGGCCCGCCATCATGACCTCAACATCATCTCCTATGCCAACGACACCCAGCTCATCCTCTCCCTCCCCAAATACCCACACACTGCCAAAACCAACCTCCATGAGGGAATGAAGGCCATCGCCGACTGGATGAGGAGCAGCCGTCTGAAGCTGAACTCGGACAAGACGGAGGTACTCATCCGCGGACCCACCCCCTCAGCCTAGGACAACTCCTGGTGGCCGACCACACTGGAAACAGCACCAACACCCACTGACCATGCATGCAACCCAGGATTCATCCTTGACTCCTCCCTCACCATGTCTAATCAGGTCAATGCCGTCTCCTCCTCCTGCTGCAACACCCTCCACATGCTCCGCAGGATCTACAAGTGGGTCCCGACCGAAACAAGAAGAACAGTGACACAGGCCCTCGTCAGAAGCAGACTGGACTACGGCAACGCACTCTACGCAGGAATCCCAGCTAAACACCTACGACGACTACAACGCATCCAAAACGCCTCCGCCCGACTGATCGTCAACGTCCCCGCCACAGCCACCTCATCCCCCACCTGAGAGACCTACACTGGCTCCCCGTCAACAAGAGGATCACCTTCAGGCTCCTCACCCACGCACACAAAGCACTCCACAATGCCGGAACAGCCTCCTGAACAGCACACTCAGCTTCTACACCCCCACCCCCAGCTCCGCTCCGCCCGCCTCCGCATCCAACGAACGACCTTCAGCGGCAGATCTTTCTCTTACCTCGCCGCCAAGACCTGGAACACCCTCCCTACCCACATACAGTAGACCCAAGACCTAGCCGCCTTCAGAAGACTCTTTAAGACCTGGCTCTTCGAGCAGTAGCAGTACCCCCCTCCCCTCAGCGCCTTGAGACCCTTGCGGGTAAGTAGCACGCTCTACAAGTACTCTGATTGATTGATTGATTGATTGATTCCTATAAATTAGAAGTGCAAAACACACCGTATGCTCAAATTCCAGGAGTGGAGGACAGAGTTATACCAAACATGGATCGCAGATTAGGTTTAATACTAGCTACACACGAGGGTCTGGGCTCAGCACACACAGCAGTCAATGCTACAATTTCATTACTGAAGTGGCAAATCTGGTTTCCAAGTTTGTTTAAACAAACAAAGGCTTATGTCTTAAAATGTAACATGTGCCAGCAGATGAAAGGTTCCACCGTAGCACGGCCACCATAGACACCATTACTCATTTCAGACAGACCTCTCATGTGTGTCTGTTTGGATCACTGCAGCCCCCTAAATTCTGACATGGCTAACAGGTACATCTTGGTGGCAGTAGATTCATGCTCTAGATTTCAATGGGTTTGGCATCAGCACTCAGCTGATGCACTAACTGTTATAAAGGATTCGTGAGCCTTCATCAGGACAATCGCAATTGGCACGTTACATTTCGACTGTGGACCTGCGTTTAGCTCTCGGGCTTACAAGGAAGCCATGGAAAGTATGGGCGTGGCCTTGCGTACTCCTCCCCTACCATCCTGAGGGAAATTCGGTGGTGGAGAGGAAAAACTAGGACTAAAGCAATCCTTAACAGCAAGGATATTAGGTGCTTGCGGTAGTTGGGATCAAACCCCTATATGGGGTCCAGAGGCTACTAAACAACATGCCAAGAAGTTCCTTGGGAGGAAGGACCACCTATGAGATCCTGTTTGGGACAAGAATGTGGGTACCTGACCTCGATTGTGCCAACACAGTGATGAATGTAAAACCATTTGAATTGAAAGATCGTTTGGCTGTTCTACAGGAACTCAATGACTTCCGGCCATTCCTAGCAATGTCCAAGTAAAACATACCGCCACTAGGGAAGTGAAACCAGTTCCAGCAAGATCTACCTGGGTCCCAAAGGTTGGGGATCTGGTCAGAGAAAAGTTCATGGACAAGAAGGAGTTTGGACCATCCTAAAGAACACCTGTACCTGTCCTGCAGTTCAAGGAACACGTACAGTGCTTCTTCCACCTATTGCCGGCAAAAAAGAAAAAAGATTTGTCTCCATTGATCTCATCAAACCACACTATGTGGACGATTCTCAACAGCAGGCCAAGTTGAATCCTGAGTAGCCGCAGATCTCCTCTCGCTACTATATAGGAAGTCCAGATGGAAAGACTAATAACGTTTCAAGACTCCTCTGCGGAATATGCAGGAGTATCAAATACCACGATACAAATACACCAGTATAAAATGAAAAACGTACAAATACAAATAAAACGGTAATTGCAATTCTGCCCAATAATGACATATACATCAATGGGCATTCACAAGAAGCAACTGCCAGTTCTAAAAACACTGCTGAGCTGTTGTGCAGTTCCTGTAAAAACGATACAGGATACACAGTAGGATTGGTGTTGGACTGATTCTGAACACCCCCACCGGGTATGTTGGCCTTTTGTATCAGCTAGCTCACATTGCCATTAGAATCTCCTCTTACCAAGGAGAGAATAGTTCTTGGAAACTATCGAATATGACAACCCTGATCCCTCAGGACAGTGGAATCAATATACCTATTTTCGCTCAGTCACTTGTGCTTACTTAGTCTGTCTTAGAGAGATACACAGAATGAACAGGCAGGGCATTTTCAATAAGGATTTATTGAACAGTTGTTATTCTGGTGTAAAATAGATGAGTTGCAACAACCATTAGACCATGAGTACTCGCAAACATTGGCCAGGGGCCACAAAGTTTTGTCTTTTTGCGACCGAGGGCTGCACTTATGTCAGCAGGGTGGCAGTAGGGGGTCTGGGTGGGCCAGGGATTGTGTAAGGGGGTCTCACAAATGTTAAATAAACAGGCAAGCATTTCTTTGAAGGTTAATAAATGCTTGCCCGTTTATTTAACATTGCTTTCTGAATATTAGTGCCCAGCAACGAGACAGCAGCTCGTGCTGCTGTTCATTAAGGGGACCGCATGTAAAGGTCAAGAGGGCCGCAAGCGGCCCCCGGGCCGTACTTTGAATATTAGTGCATTAGACAGTAAAAGATATAATGATTAGAAGTACTATTAAAGTAAACGGATGGTACAACTCTACCATCTTGCAGTAATTATGAGTACATAAAAAACATGACACTAAAAAGATGCATACTCCTATGATGCCTCCCTAACTAGATGTACCTAAGTGTACCTAGCATGTGTGTAGGTGTTAAGCCAAGAATCCCTCTAGGATAAAGTCAACCCCATTACCTGAAGCAAGAGACTGTGGGATCCCATCCTGGTCTCGAGTTAGACACCCCGTGAGGGATGTTAGACCACTGCGAGTTGGAGTGTCTGCATGCAGGAACCCCAGCGTCTCTGGTCAGTGTGTCTGCCAGAAAGTCCCGGTCTCCTCTGTCTATCTTAGCAAGATGTGATATATATATATATATATACCCATAGGCCTCCCCAGGGGTCCTACCATACTGTATTACTGTCGGCCTAAGGATGACATCGGGCATGAACTTTATACATAAATATTATATAGGAGATGGTAGTCCTGCTGTGGCTTACTGTTTTCTTTTTTTTCTATCATGTAACAGATCCTCGTTCCCTATTTTTCTGTTTGTTAAGTTTTAAATATGACATTTTGTCACAAAATGCTTCAATTATGCATTAAAAGTTGCAATAACCCTATAGAAGGAACATGTTCTCGAGACCGTATCTATCCCGTTATATGTGGAAACTACCTTAAAGACTGTATATAAACATGTAAAGATATTGTAAATATTTTAAATTGAAGATATCCTCGATGGTACATGGGTTTTTAAAGTGTAATATCGTATTTTGAATTCAATGGGTTTTTATTATAAATAAATGATTGAATGTATGCTTTTATGACTTTGCAACTCAAATTTGAATAAAGCTTAATTGGATTGAATTGAATAGTCCTGCTGTGCTTCCAAGAATCCTCATGCATAATGTATGAGATTTCGAACTAGGGAAAACCTGCATTCTGAATGCAGTGTCGTATCTGGGCATAAGGTCAATCCCTGTAAACCATTATAAGTGTAATGTAGGAAAGAATATAGGTGAAGGGTCCACATTATGGTACCTACATGGAATATAACAGCGCCACCAAAGACAGATCCACCTGCTTCTGGCTACTTCATCCCCTTCGATGATTTCTCTTCTTATTGAAGTGAACCAGAGTAAACGCCACCTATTTCCAATAAGAAAAACTTTGACAATTCTATCCCTTGCTGAAAAAGACTTACTTATTGAACCTTGGTTGCATCTTTGGTTTTTCTTAGGGATCCTGTTCCTGTTAATTTGGATTGGTATAGTAAATGTCTTTTTCCTACTACTGAATGGACATTACCTCCCACAACGTTCTGCAGTCCAACCTGTGAACTTGGTATTGAAATTTCATATGTTATCTCAGCGTGAACAGAGAGACCTGTCTCTAGTGATCATTTCAGCAGCTCCATTACCGGATGGTATAGTTTGGGATAGGGCTTCTTATGATGTATTCGGTCCTACTTTACATTTGAAAATTCCACATGTATTTAAAATGTCATTGAATGACTTCATTACCCCGAGGGCACTCTTTAATGAATGGGACATTGAGACTGTGAATACTATGCTCTCAGACTTAGAACAATCTGCTTCATTTTCTTACAGGGAATTATACAAAGATACACCTGACTTTGACAATATGTATTGTTACCAGCATTATGGTCATCACTTCTTGCATAGAGCAAGGGTCCCACGCACTGTTAACACTTACCATTGATGGGAACATTGTCCTACACCACCAAAAGGTAGTTCTGACACATTTGCACATAGATTTGCATACTTTTCAGGGTTCAATACATCAGACTCAATGTCATATTATTATAAGCTAGTACAGACAAATGCAACTGCGAAGAAAATGATGCTTACAAATACAAAGCTCATATATTCAGCACCTTTCATCACCCAGCTGTCTGTACAAAGTTGTGACTATTGGAGGGACATGGTAGACACAAAATCCATTTGGGGACGAAAGATTGGCAGGTTCAGGGAACAGAGGCTTTATTTAGAGCTTGCTTCATTCCATTACAGATAATATTCCTGAACAGAACAGTGCAACAGACTACCTGCTATGGGTTTGCGAAAATAAAAGACCTAAAAACACCATGCATTCCCTTGCCCACACCTATTTAAGGTATATTAAATGACACACTGATAAGTGAGGAGATGCTGGGTGCAATGCTGCAGAATGGTACATACAATTCATCAGCTTCCAATTGGAAGGGATGGTTGGTTTGGCCTATCAAAACAAATAGGTGTCAGTCAAGATTCAAGGATACCACCAGAGGGTTTAGTATCCATAGGCCTGACCCACGCTATGTACATATAGACGACCCAGGGGTAGTGACTTCTTATAATATTGGGAAGTTGTGTCTAGAATGGCTAAAGACCTCAACACTATTACAGGTGAAACAACACGTATCCCTTCCATCAGAAAACATGGATATTTGTAATTTCTTGCTAGGTCCCAAGAAACCGCGCAAGAAACGCTTCTTCTATGCCATCTACAATGAACTATGGAAAGTTTCCCAACACGATGCTGCTGAGAGATTACTTGAGATTAATAGACTTAACGTAGAAAATGCCTTGGCTGTGGTGGACAATGGTATGACCACACTTTCATCACATATTTATTCACTGGGCAACATTGTGTCTTCAGCAATTGACATAATGGAACAAGATTTCTCTATACTATAACATGGGCAATATCAATTGCTCTCCATTGTGCTTTTAAGCTGGACGCTACAATCCTTGCGTTCTGGCCACGTGCCACTAGGCGATACATTAACAGCACAAATTTGTTTTTGGCTTATAATCTGACCGACAGACAATTGACCATGGCATGCAGAGATGCAAAGTACACCATGCTGCTCATTGAAAAATTAAAGAAGTTACCTTTTACAGAAGCAGTCTACAGAATAATTAATCCATGGATATGTCACACTGCCAATCACGACCTTCCAGTTCCAATAGTGCCTTAGATACATCCAAGTAGGCAGGAATGAAGTGTTGGGTAAAGGGTACATACAGGAAACCTGGAAGTTACCATATAGATATAGGTGCAGAAATAACAACACTGAAGTTTTCTTACGTTGTACAGACTGCCGGAAGGCTTTAAGTGGGTCTTTAGTGTGCAAAGAAGTGTTGCTTCATGGAGCGTGTAATGAGTCAAAAGCAAACTTATCTTGCTACTGGAAAGCTTCGCCAGCTGCAGTGATTCATCCAGTTTTTGAGTTGCTCTCGAATGTGAGTTATTTAATGCTGAATGATCAAGGCTGTTGCGGGATGGTGCCAGGAATCGCATATCTAGTCACAGTTTACTTCAGAGTTGTTTGCTGTAAGTAAGTAATGTTTCCCCCGGCTTGCACAGTTAGGGAGGCATAACTGTGGCCTTCATTGAATGTTTCCAGTATTAGGTTTGATTCGCTGAGAAGACTGACAGCCATGTTGTTTCAACAAAATGTAGCCTTAACTTCAGCCCGAGAGACTTTTGATCTCCAGGTTGCAAGTTCTTCAGCTGAGATTCAGGCCGTGGTCCGTACAAACTTCCCGATCCATTTCGGAGAAATGGTTTATCGTATCTTTAACATGTCTGATACGTGTAGGATCGTACACTTATTTCAACAACTTGGATCAGGTCTCTTAACTACCTTTCAGACCATCTTCGGAGTAATTCCAGCTTTCATGCACTTCATACTTGTTAGCATTTTTGGAGGGCTTCCTTTGGTCCTGCTATCAGTAGTGGTCATCCTGATTTTAATCCTATTGCTTTACAATGGGCATCTCAATACCTCAAGACATGGAGAGAACACGGCTGGGATGAAGTTGTCGTGAGCGTATGGTGTTCTGCCTGGGTACGCCTCGACTTCGAGAGGTGAGTGAGCATTGGTTCCTGTCTTTCATACCGATCGAGCTAGACTGTGTCCTGCCTGTGTTCTGTTGCCTCTTCTGTGGATGCAAGTTCAACCTGTGTCTGACACTTCCATTGGTTACGCCGCCAAACTTAGAGGAGCTCCTGGCTCACTTTCAGGCCAACTTGCACAGTTGTCCACAGTGTATTCCCGTGTTGATCACTCCATTTCCAGAGCCTCCAAGGGATGCATCCACTCCTGTTGGAAGGGATATTGGCTCTGCTCCAGAAGTATAGGCATCAGTATCAGACGTGCAGGCATCTACTTCTTCCTTGATGGCTGCTGTGGGAACCAGGGATGACCATCTTTGCTCACTCGACATGATACTGGAAGTCCTGGAGGGATTGCTACCTGGGGATACAATGTGGATTCATAAACAATCTGGCCTCTCCTATGCTGGGAACCGTTTGGCAATTTTTAAAACATTTCTGAAATTGAAGATCGAAACTGACTTTTTAATTTTATTTTATTTTCTGCTCTAACTGAGCATAGTGGCTTTCAAGGTGCTCAGGGAAATAGTAAGCACATACACAAGTTTAGAGGACCTTTTGAATGCTTTTAGAGAAAATAGTTTTATGAACATTTGTAACAGACTTTTAAAGAAATGCTTTTTAGTATTTTAAGTTTCAAATGATTATTATTCTTTTTATAGCTGGAGTTTTATCATTATTCAGCTGACCCTGTTGACCTTTTGATGAGGAGTGGGTGTCATGTCCTTTATGCTAGTCCTGTCATGTTTCCCTTTTTTACATACATTGTCTCATCCACATGACAATAATGGTTCTGAAACAGGTGACCTTTTGCCTAGTAGCTTGCTCCTGTCTCCTCGACACCAGGCTCTTAGTATTCTATCCTAATCCCTGTACCTGAACTACATAAACATGTCTTTAGACATGGCACAATTACTCTGTATAAGGGCCACCTCTTCTTTTCATCCTTGGCCAACAGCCAGCTGAATTTGTTTGGAAAAACATTTAAGATTGTTTTCAAAACAGCCATGACTGTTTTCAAAACATATTGATTTTAAAAGCAACCCTGGATTGATCACTCTAGTATATAAGACCCTTATTTCCCCTGCATATCAGAGGAGAATTCCTACCAAACTGACATGGGGTCCTGCATGCTGAATCTTCGACATGCAGTGGTCTGACATCCCTTACGCGGCGGTCATCCTCGAAGCAGAGACGTGGTCCTTTTTTCTCAACCATCAAGTGAGGGGGCTGATTCATTCCTAGGGGATTCTTGGCTAGATACATAGATATACTGGGACTCTAGTACCAGTGGGCAGGCACTAATCTAGTACCGCACACCTATCGTTCAAATATAAAAAAACGCATAAACACAAGAGTGCAGAACCCTTCTTCATTCATATAGATACATAGATACACACATATACATGCTACACATACAGATCTAGGCTAGGTACTTTTAGGAATATGCGAGTGCTACTGTTTTTATCTGAACTGCTCATGCTCATCTAATTAGCACGATGGTAGAAATGAATCTACTATTTATTATATTGGTACTTGCCATCTCTTTTGTATGCTTCAGCCTCCTGATTGTAGCAGAAAATATGTTTTACCCAAGACTGACCCTCGACCAATAAATACTTATTGAAACATCCTAACCGCCATCCAGTGTATTTTCTGAGAATAAGTAAGCATGACTGACTGAGCGAAAAGCCCTGTACTGTTTTCCACGACCTTTGGGGAATCTGGGTTGTCATATTCAGTGGTTGCCAGAGACAACCTACACCACTGTAAGATACGGAAGGGTGGTAGTTGCACTGTAGAGCTATCTGGTCTAATGGCTGACATATCCTGTGGGGACACTCAGTTTAGGTAATCCAAAATGTGCAGGTCCTGGGCATTCCTAAGACCTACACGACATGGATGATTGCTAAAAGGATATGCATGGTAAAGTGCACACCCCAGACCTCACTCTATACCCTAACACCAGATACCCCAGCCCTGCAGTCCACCCCATCCCAGCGCTTAAAACTACCCTGACACCCCACCCTTAGCCCAAAAACCAAGCCCATGCCCAAAAAACTACCCCTACCCCAGCCCCCCCACCCTGAGCCCTAAAACTGATCCCCGTCCCTGAAAACTGTCCTCCTATCCTGAGACCTAAAACCCAGCTCAGCCTTAAAACCTACCCTGGCCCAATCACCCTAAGCCCTAAAACCCTGCCTCCTATCAAAAACTACCACTACCCAAGACCCCATGCCCTGAGCCCAAAAACTGACCTCCTCCTCCTTGAAAACTGCCACTTCCTCCTCCCTGAGCCCTAAAACCCATCCCCAGCCCTAAAGGCTACCCACACCCCCAAAGCCCGGCGCCAGCCCCACATCCCCACTTACCAGACTGCCTCCGGAACTTTGTCGCCCAATCCATCCAATTCCTCTCCCTGCTCAACTACACATCTAGACTGCTGACTGATTTAACCATGCATATGCATGGTTAAGGCGGTGCAAAGTCTAAATTTCGAGTTTTAAATATCGACCTACAAAAATATCAAGTTGGAAATACGGAAGGTCCAAAATATCGAGGTCAAGAATATCGTTGGACAGAATATCGACCCTAAGGTTAGTAATATCGATGTAAGTAATATTGATGTTACTAATATCGATATTTGTATTATTGTTATGTATTTTATTATGTATGTGTAATATGTTTTTTGTTAGTATTTTACTTGTTTTAAATTATATGTTTCCAGAGAAGCAGGCAGTCCTTCGCGCTATACCAGGGAAATTTTCCAAAACGCAAGGACATGACGTAAGCGCCCCTGGATTTTTAACTAAAGGGTGTATCCAGAGAAGCAGGCAGTCCTTCGCATTTTACCAGGAAAAAATTCCAAAATGCAAGGACATGACGTAAGCGCCCGGGATTTTTAACTAAAGGGTTTTAAGCAACCAGAGAAATACATAGTCCCGGGCATCTGACTAGTGTAACAAGAGTTCACAGTGCAAGGACGCAACTTAGACACCTCTGGCTTTTAAACAAACAGAAAAAAGAAAAAAGGTCCATTTGGAAAATATCCGTTAAGGGTGATTATAACTGACCCCTGCACCACGACAGATATCAAACGTAGTCTTGACAAAGGTGGACAAAATTGAGAAAAACCACCGAAACGCGTCGACGCATCTCCTAGTATAATTCACGACCCAGATACCTTTGTTGATATACTGTATTTTGGTGTACATAACCCAGGTGTCAGAAATAGAGTCTGAATATACAATCAGTATTGTACTAATTCTAAGTCTTACAGCCTTTCTGTCTCTGTATTTCAATCTTGCTGGTCAATATTGAATGCTTAAAAATTCTTTTTCTTTACATTCTCAACTGTGTTAAGTGGCCCCACACGGGTCCACTCGTTTTATGTTTTTAATGCTTGTATTTGCAATAAATTGTATGAATTCATTTTATATACGTATATCTTGTTATTAGTTTTATTTTTTATTGTATTTTATTGAGTTCTCCACAAGGGAATTTCCTCGTTTCATTGGTTGACTAACCCTAATTCCCTTGATTGCTGTTAAGGGGTACCTCTCATACTTACTCCCCTTAAATTATATGTTTACTATTTTTATATATTAATAATCTTATTTTTAAGTAAATTTTATGTTTTAGTACCGGAGCGGGTTGTGGGTTTATAGGGGAATAGGGTGGGAAGTAATTTAAATATACTAAATAAATTATTAATTTTTAGGAATTATAAATTAATTGTAATTAATTTTTGTGTTTATTTCTGTAGCGGGTTGTTGGTTTATAGGGGAATTGAGTGGGAATTCATTTAATTGTGATTAAGTGATATGGATAATTATTTTATTTTTACTTAATTATTAATTGGCAATTAAATATGTTAAATGATATTTTTTTTATTGGTAATTAATGTTTTTAAATGGTAAATCATTTTTTTAATTGATAATTAATTTTGTAATTGGTAATTAATTTTGTTAATTGGCAATACATGTTTTTATTAATTGGAAATTATGTTTAATTGGTAATCAATGTTTCATAAAAAGTATTTTTTGGTATGAAAAATAATGATATTGTTTAATATTTTTTAACTGTGAATTAAATTTAAATAATTAATATTTTTTTAATGAATTTTATTATTGTGTAATATTTATTATTTGGTGACTAATATTTATTAATTAATATTTATTGGTATTCATTGTTAATTTATTGTTAATTCATTATTCAATTGTAATTATGTTTTTAATGATTATTAATGGGTATTTGTAAATGATGTGGAGTTATTTAAAAAATAAATTATTTATTATTTTAAATACAAAAATTATTTATAAGTATGTTATATTTAAATTCTACGCTATCCAATGTTTTCCCTACTGTTTCACTCTCTGAAGTTGGAATAGTAATTTTTAACCTCATGCTATCCAACGCTTTCCCTACTGTTGCACCCTCTGGAGTTGGAATAGTAATTTTTACCCCTACGCTATCCAACGCTTTCCCTAATGTTGCACCCTCTGGATTTGGAATAGTAATTTTTACCCCTAAGCTATCGACTACTTTCCCTACTGTTGCACCCTCTGGAGTTGGAATAGTAATTTTTACCCCTTCGCTATCCAACACTTTCCCTACTGTTGCACCCTCTGGAGTTGGAATAATAATTGCTACCCCTACGCTATTCAATGCTTTCCATGCTGTTGCATTTTCTGAAGTTGGATAGTAATTTTAAGTGTTACGGTATCCAATGTTATCATTACTGTAGGTTTTTTTGGACTTTGAATAGTAGTTTTATTTATTTAGCAATTTAATATTTTTTTATTATTTTTGATAATGTGGTGTATTATTAATTTTAAAAATATTGAAAGTATATATATATATTTATGTATTAATGATAATTATTTACTTTTTATTTATGTTATTGTTTTATGTGTGCAGATGTATTTGTAATCTATAATATTTTTAAATAATTTATGATATTAAAATAATTATTAAAACTTATTAAGTATATATTATATATTTTATGTATATGGTTTTTTTTTAATGAAAAAGCTTTATTCGATTTTAAAATACATAAAATCATAAAAGCAACAAGTCCATTACAGTAACATTACAATTTAAAAAGTACATATATTTTAACAAATGCTTAAGCTTTTCCTTTTCTTTAAGATACTTTAAAAAAAAACCAGCATGACAGCTACGCAAGTTACATCATTTAAAAACAATACAAATAATAAAGCTGGGCGACATTGCCTCCAAGTACCATGTTTTTAAAAAAAAGGTTTGATCCATCTAGACCTTTCCAGTGTATAAAATTTACAAAAACATATTGCATGCAGTGTAGATTGGGTAGACAAATTGTCACATGGGCATTTACACAAATTTCTACCCCAATCATTTGCTTTGGGAAATGAAATTAGACGAAAGAAAACATCAAACCTGAACCTTGTTAAAAGATAGCGATCATAAGCCTCCAGGCACCAAATTAAATAGGGCTGATTTGAATATGTGACTAGGGTGAGATGATGCTGTATTACAGATTTTTTATTCAATTCCACACCTAGTCTCAGGGATTCAGCATGATACCAGCACAGCTGCTTCAAGTCCTTTCTTGAAATCTTAAGCAGGGAGTCTGGTTGATAGTAATACTCCGGTCTTCCCAAGTCCCTGGTAAAATTAAGAATATACATCAGCCAGGGTATCTTGCTGGCCTTGTCCAGCCCCATGCAGTCCTTTATAATGTTTCTGTTTAACAGAAGGTCAGGAGTAGTCCAGATTCGGTGCCATAGCAGGACAGGTTGTATACTAATCAAGTCGATAATATATCGAATTCCCAGCTCTGCATGACAATTAAAAACAGGGGATCTTACTGGGATTGCCAAGATAAATCTTAAAAAGACATGCTCGACCTTTTGTATTTCATAACACTTGTCGATACCCCAGATACCTGCTCCATAAATGGCTGTGCTGATGCACTTGGCCTGATAAATTTTTAACAAAATTTCTGGAGGTCTCTTCCCCATCTTTTTAGAGAACGACATAAGTGCTGCTGTAGCTCTCTTAAACATCAAGATCCTATTTCTGATGGCTGACCCCCAGGACCCAGTTTCTTCAAGCACAATACCCAAATAAGAGAAAGATTTGGTGTTAGCAATGTTTTCATTCCCGGCAAACAAACGACACTCTTTGTTCCTAGATCTTCCACACGTCATTACAAAGGTTTTAGATACATTTAGTTTAAGGCCCCTGCAATCCATAAAATTTAGATATGTATTCAAGGCCACTTGTAAACCTTTTTGTGTGTGTGACATGATCACGGCGTCGTCTGCATACAAAAGGGACACAATTTGTTGGTGGTTAACCTGTGGGGAGTCACGTACTTCAGCCATTAGTTCTTTTTCTAAATCATTCGTATATAGGTTAAAAAGAAATGGGGCGAGTACACACCCTTGCCTCACTCCCCGTTTTACCTTAAAAGGCTTGGTACATTCTCCTTTAATGCTGAACCTAACTTTGGCCCTGGCCCCGGCATAAAGTTGTCTTAAAAACGAAATTACCACTTCTTCCACCTTCATGTCCCTCAGTATCTGCCATAATCGATCATGAATAACACAATCAAACGCAGCGCTTAAATCAACAAACACTGCGTAAAGTTTGCCTTCCTTAGCCTGGGTGTACTTTCCTAGGAGCATAGAGAAATTTAAAACCTGTTCTGTGGTACCCCGACCCTCCCTAAACCCATATTGCACAGGGGTTAAAATGTTGTTATCTTCAGCCCATTGTTGTAGGCGATTTAAAATGACCCTCCCTGTAACTTTCATGAAGGAGTCCAGGAGAGATATAGGGCGATAACACGCGGGATTTTCCCGGTCCCCTTTTTTTTTTTTTTTTTTTTTTAAAAGCAAGACTTTATTCACGATTCCAACAACATTACATGCACGCGCCTACAACCCGGAGGCCGGCTGAAAGGGTGTCATACGTTCGATATAAAAGCAATTGCGCATGCCTTCACTGGCTGTGAGCCTTCTATGGAACAGAAAACATGTTGGAGCTCCAGAAGCATTTAGTATACGGACAGTACAACCGCTTGCATTTTATATTTTATGTAAAACAATAAAGAAGAGAACTAAATACATGACTCAGTATTAACAGACACAATAGTACTCTCGCTTCTCGGTACCTGCTCAATTCTGTTGGGTATCGCCTCTGCAGGCTTCATTCGATTCCGCCTCCCCTTGTGCCCAACCCCTCTCTACTATACTCCCTGTGTCATATACGGCATAAGGCCCTTGTGTATGTCGTTTCACACTCCGTAACAATTAAACATTTTCTGTCTCATCCTCAGAACTATCGCTATCGTTCTCCGGCAATGGCTCGCATATGTCCCCTCTGTAGGAGTTCCATTGTAACCAGACCCCATTCCACTTGCGCGGGTTGTCTCTCATCTTGTAGACTGCCCTCTCTGTTATCATGAGTGTGTCCATGTTTCTGTTCCATTGCGCCAGTGTGGGGAGCTCCGCCGTCCCCCATTTTTGCGCAATGTCCCGTTTGGCCGTCATGACACCTATCGTGGCCCACAGCTTACTATAATATGTCAAATCAGTAGGCCCCCAGACATTCAACAGGCACATACGTGGGTCCAGTGTTAGAGTGGTATTTAGTGTCTGTGCGATGGTACGGAGCACTCGCTGCCAATACCCCACGAGGCATGCGCAGCTCCAAAGTGTATGTAAGAAATTGCCCTCCTCACCGCACCCCCTAAGACAATAAGGATGATCCGCCCTCTGCAATTTATGTAGAGTCATTCTTGTGTAGTAAATCCTGTGTAGGATTTTCAGTTGTACCAGGCGGAACCTAGCTGAAATGCCAGCTTCACGTGGGGATGCAATAGCTGCGTTCCAGTCAGAGTCGTCAAAATCCACGACGTCCTCCACCCACTTATCTTTTAGCTTTCCCTGTGGGTCAGGTAGATTATTGAGTAGTTTACGGTACGTTAGGGAAGTCACACCCTCCTGCATACAGTCCGTAAGCAGACGGTCTTCCAGCGGGGAGGACTCCGGGGGTGTAGTGCCCGGTGGGATCACTGCCAGAAGGGCATGTCTGATTTGTATGTATCTAAACTGTTCTGTGTTTCCCAACTCATACTGTTGTTGAAGGGAGGCGAATGGGACCACTCCCTCCCTAGACCACATGTCACCCACTGTTGATATCCCAATGGTGTCCCACTGGGTGAAGCCCTTAGTATGCCTCAAATGACCTAAAGCCTTAGTGTCCCACAGCGGGGTGAGTTTTGTGATGATCCCGTCCCAATGTAGTTTCGATTGCGCCTTATACCATAACTGTACTGTATGTTTGGTGGGTCCTATCAGTTTCGTCGCAATACCCTTATGATACAGAGGCGCCAACATGCTGCTAGTACCCAGTTGGGCCCTATCTGCCTTAAATGCCGGGTCGTCCTGTGGGGCGTGGATCCATTTGTTGAGAATCTTGAGCTGTGCCGCCCAGTAGTACAACTGCATATTGGGTAATGCAATACCACCGTCGTACCAGCTCCTGTTGAGTTTCGCGTGTGCGATTCTCGCTGGCTGATTCCCCCACAGTAGACCCGATATCAGTGCAGTCACCTTCTGAAAGTAACTGGAAGGTATTAATGTCGGGGTATTTTCGAGCACGTACAGAAAACGTGGCAGTGCCATCATTTTGAACAATGCTGCTCTGCCCAACAGCGTCAGTGGAAGTCCCTGCCAGTGCTGTACGTCATTACGCAGTCTGATGAGGGGGGGTTGTAGATTACGATTAGAGAACTCTGCAGCATCTCGGGTTACATATATTCCTAGGTATTTGAAGGACGTGGTAGCCACTTCCAGTGTGCAAGAGTCCGGGAGGGTCGGGAGGGGACCCTTGAGTTCGTAAATTGTCGATTTCGACCAATTAATAGTGTAGCCAGACACCCGCCCATGTGAGTTGCATATAGATAGGAGGTTTGGGATGCTGCTGCCCAGATCCGTGAGGTAGATCAACATATCATCAGCGTATAATGACACTCTGTCCTCCCAGCTAAGGTCCCATCTAATCCCCTTCAGCAGTGGCGTGTTACGAATAGTAATCGCAAGAGGTTCTAAAACCAATGCGAAAAGGATGGGCGAGAGTGGGCATCCCTGCCTGGTCCCCCGTGCCAATTGTATGTCACGCGATATGTGGCCGTTTGCCACCACTCGCGCTACTGGGTCTTTTTTTTACAGTAATCGGATCCAAGTGATAAAATTGGGTCCGAACCCCATGGAGGTGAGGACCGCAAAGAGGTAGCTCCACTCCACCATGTCGAATGCCATTTTGGCATCCAATGATAGTATCGCTGCCGGTTCCGTCAACTGTGGGGTTCTCGCCAACACTCCCTGCACTCTACGAAGGTTCAAGGCCGTACTCCTATGCGGCATAAAGCCAGACTGGTCTGGGTGGATCAACTGATCCAAGTAGGGCATGAGCCTGTTTGCCAATAGTTTCGCCAGAATTTTGGCTTCAGGGTTCAACAATGAGATAGGTCTATAAGACGTGCACTCATTAGGCGGTTTGCCCGGTTTCGGAATGGCCACTATAGTCGCCATCCGTTGGTCCAGAGGCAGCGTGCCGTTCTCCCTACTATCCACATACATCTGTAAAAGGGGTTCACTCAGGGACTCTGACATTGTTTTGAACCATTCAATGGGCACCCCGTTCGGACCCAGGGCCTTTCCCGGATGGATCGCATTAATAGCTAATTGAATTTCGTCAGTTGTTAAGTCGGAATCAAGGTCTTGTGCCGCCTCTTCCGTCAACGTTGGCAGGGACACATGACCGAGGGCGGCTCGAGCCTCCTCCTCTATCACAGCCACCGCTGGGGTGTATACCTCACTGAAGTGGTCGGCCAGGGCGTTCACTATTTCTTCCGGCCGCGTGTGCACCCTCCCATGTGTGTCTGTGATTTGTAGTATGTTCCTGTTGCCCCCCTGCTTCCTATCTAGCCATGCCACGAGCTTACTGGCTTTGTCCCCAATGTCATACACCCTGTGTTTGGTGGCCGCAATATCCGCCACGGTCAGTCGCTTCATATGGTCAGCAAGGAGGCGTTGACTGATCCGTAGGGAATGTAAAGTAGCGTCTGACGGGTCTGCCATATGGGCGGTGTTGGCTTTGTCGAGTTTCTGTTCCAGCTCTGAAGCTTCCTTCCCCTGTATTTTCTTGTGGTGTGCTATCGCTGCTATGGCTTGTCCCCTGAACACTGCTTTATAAGCTTCCCAAAGCACTGGAGGTGAGTCCACCGAGGCTCGATTTTCCTCAAAATAATGTTGGGTAGCTTTCTGCAGGTCCTTACGAATGGACGGAACTTTAAGGTACCCCGGATAGATCGGGTAAATTCTTCTACGGGTCATTTCAAGACTGGACATTGTTAAGGTAATCGGCGAATGGTATGAAATACCCCGTGGCTTTATTTGTGCTTCATCTATGGTGAGGCGACCGTTCCCTAATGTGAGGAAGTAATCGATCCTGGACAGACTATTGTGCGTAGCTGAGTAGTAGGTGTATTGTAGTTCCTCTGGGTGCAGAACGCGCCACACATCAACTAACCCCTGCGCTTCCAGGAACCCGCTGAGTTTGTTAGGGCCATCTACATGTGCTCGTATGGGAAATCTATCACGAGTGTTGTGTAGTACTGCATTAAAATCTCCCCCAATTATTAAATCTCCTTCCGGGAGTTCTAGGAGGAACTAGCCGAGGTCTGGCAGTGCCACGGCATGTAGTGCTGGCGGGATATAAACCGAGACCACGGATAACGACCTGCCCTCCCATTGGCCATGAACCGCCGCGAAGCGGCCCTGATCGTCTATCTTGGTGGATTTTACGATGTAGTGGGAAGATTTTCGTATTAGAATGCCTGTGCCCCGTGACCCTGAGGTGAACTCCGCATGCGCAACCATGTGGTATCCCCGTCTATCCATCGCCTGTGTAGTAGCGCCCACCAGATGTGTCTCCTGTAAAAGGACCAGGGCGGGACCCACTCTCTTAATTCCCTGAAAAACCAGACCTTGTTTAATCTTATCGCCTAGCCCTCTGACGTTCCATGACATTATTTGCAACTGGGCCATCGGGGTGATTCGATCTAGTCTGGCCATGGCAGTGGCTTGTGTCGGGGCCAACCCAGGATCTTCGGATTCGAACCATACCGCTCCCTGTGAGTGAGTCTCTCCCGGGGGCGGGCCCACCACCTCTCGTGCGGGGCAGTGCGTCCGACCAGAGGCGAGACATATGGAACATCAAGAAACGTACCTTCGCGTGTACTGTAGTGTGTCTCGTAACGCTGTGCAATGCTCATGTCGTGTTGCATTGTGTTGTGTTGAGTCAAACCACTAACTTTTAGGACCAAGTGATCCAAGAAAATAAACATCCCCTTTCCCACAACTGCCCCCCTCCCTGCCCCCCTGCTACACGGACTCAAACCTGCCCGCCTCCCCAACTTAGCAGAGTGCATGTCCCAATCCCCAACCAGTGTACTTGCGCGCCGGGGTGAAGGATTCTCCGAGGTCGGCGGCCTCTCATTCATCTCCCCGGAGGCCCATCGCCCAGTGTCCAGTGGCGGGCCTTAGGCGTGCAGCACAGTAAGTCCAATAAAAGTTAAACCTGGAAGTCATTGCTCTTCGTTGTCCTCCTCGCCCGCATTGTTTCTCAAGGGTGAGCCATCGTCTATTCCCCCCCTCCCGATGCTCGGGATTCCGGGTGATGTCCTGCGGCACGATCCTTCTGCTGCCGGTGAGGTCGCCGAGGGCGGGCGTTCGTTCTCCACCCCTCCAGCCAGTCCCGCGCGGATTCTGGGTTGTCAAAGAACCAAGTTTTATTTTCTGCAACCACCCGCAATCTGGCCGGGAAGAGCATGGAATACGGGATCTCTCTCGCTCTGAGTTCTTTTTTCACCTCGAAAAACGTTCGTCGCCTGCGTGCCACCTCAGCCGTGTAATCAGGGAAGAATGCCACCGTGGAGTTTTGGATCTTGACAGGAGGGGATGTGCGGGCAGCTTGCAGAGTGACATCCCTATCCCTGAAATTGAATAGTCGGGCAACAATGGGCCGTGGGGCCGCTCCTGGCTTCGGTTGGCCTCCCGGCATGCGGTGCGCCCTCTCTACTAAAAAGAATGTGGATAGTCCTTTTGGTCGCAGTTCATTCGTGATCAAGTTCTCTACGTATAAGTCCATGGCTCTCACGCCTTCCGACTCTGGTACACCAATTATGCGGATGTTATTCCATCTAGAGCGCCCTTCCTGTTCGTCGAGCTTCTCACGCAGTACCTTATTGTCTGTTGCCAACTTCTCCACCGCCAATTGAAGTTCAGACACATCCTCCAATAGAGATTTTGTTACCACTTCCATGGCGTTGACCTTTTCCGTCATTTTGTGGAAATCAGCTCTGATCAATGTAATGTCAGTCGAAATCGATCCTACCGTCGTTTGCAGATGCGCCAGGGCCTGCATCACGTTGTCCAGTGTCGCCTTTTTGCTCCCTGGTACTTCCACGGATTTACCAGCTGTCTCCTTTCCGGTCGTCGGGGACACAGCGGGCCTATCGCAGGCATATCGATCTATTCGAGTCTGCGTGGTGCCACTCTTCAGGCCCTTCCCCGCCATGTTGGCATTTTCCGCGGTCCCCGGGCACTCCTGTGACGGAGGACCGCGTCTACCCCTTTTGCGGTTGATTTTGTTCGCCAACGTTTCAGTCTGTGTCGGTGGCCGGGCAGGGGGCGTTGTGCCTGCCCTGGATTGCCTGCGATGAGAGGACCGTGTAGTTGCCCCGTTATGCCTGGC
Source organism: Lissotriton helveticus (assembly GCF_964261635.1). Lineage (NCBI taxonomy): Eukaryota > Metazoa > Chordata > Amphibia > Caudata > Salamandridae > Lissotriton > Lissotriton helveticus. The sequence goes on from NC_136069.1 coordinate 755,745,104, forward strand.
AGGGGCTGCAGGAGGAGTAATGTTGGATGTTTCCCGTTCCCTGTGTTTATGGGATATGCCGCCAGTCAGTTCCAGACCAGGGACCGAGTGTCAGTGAGTGCCGTAGCCCAGCTCTGTGTAGGGGTATTAGGCTTCCCCCGAAGCTTGCATTGACCAGGGAGTGCCCCGGACACGATCGGTCAGGCCCACCTGTGGGACGCAGCCATATTGCGTGAGACCCCTCTATTCCGCTTCCCTGGTCGCATTAGGGGCAGCCGCCTGCTGTTTTGTGGAGTTAGTTCACACCCATCCAATCCACTAGAGAGTGTCCTGTTGCCCCCTGAGCGCCACGTGCCCCGTGATGCCAGTTCCACCGGTGGGGGTTACAATGTGGTGCGGGCGGTGGCCTCAGTCTTCCGATGCTTCCTCCAATCAATTAGGCTAGGTGCGGTCTCCTTTCGCCCTGGGTGCACACCGCTAGCAGATCAGTGCCATTAGTATCCGCCGCTCGCAACTGCTGCCTCCCTGGAGTCTGGGCGCGGTGTCGGTAGTCTGTAAGCAGGCCGGGCCCCGGTAGCAGTGTCCTCCGCTCCCCACAAAATGGCGGCTCACCTCTGTATCACCATTCCCCACAACGGTCCGCAGTGCACGATCTGGTCGTCACGGAGCAGGGATGTGTCAGCCAGTCACCGCCTCTGCACTGCCGGTCGTGGGCTGGGTCCGGTGCGGCCGGCACACATACCGAGTCACGGCGCACCCCCCGCTAGACGGGTACTTGGCGGGAACTTCCGGTGCGGGACTCCCGGAGCAGCTTCACTTCCTGCTGGGCAGGACTAGTAGGACAGTCCCCGGCTTGCTCGCGCCTTGTGGGCCGCTCCGTAGCTCCACCAGAATTCGGCTCCCAGGCGTCGGATTTTCACGTCGCTTTCAGCCGCTTACACCGCCCGGTCCTGGGCTCTGGTTCCCTCCTGCAGGGATGAAAAAGTGTAGCGGATCGTATGTCGGATCGTAGGAGAGGCCGCCTCAACCACGGAGCCTTTCCTTTATGCTGCCGCCATCTTCGGCTGCTAGCCACGCCCCCCCCCGGTCCCCTTTTTTAAATATGGGAATAATTATTGATTCCGCCCAAGTATCAATGAATCCCAGTTCACAACTAGCATCAAGAACACGCTTTAATAGCGGGGACCATAACTCAGGCTGATATTTAAATAAGTCGATGGGGATACCATCACCACCCGGGGCTTTATTGCCACAATTTTGAGCGATGGCAACTTGAATTTCATTTACAGATACCTGTAAATCAATTGGAGTAAAGCCGCCCCCACCATCCCCCACTGTTTCCCTCCCTGTATCTGCCAATTTCTGCACTCCACCCGGGTTATAGACCTCTGCGAAGAAGTCTGTCCATGAGTCTTCCGATATTGCTACTTCCAATCTAGCATTATCTCCTGGATTAAAAAACTGAGCTTTAACAGCTGCCCAGAAGGCAGCACCGTCCCTTTTCAATGAAGCCTCGTGTAAATTTACCCAGGCTTCATTCTTTATATTACGTTTCCGGGATTTTCTTGCCAAATTATATTCACGCCTGCACTGGGTTATTTCTATTTGACTTCTTGGATTTTTACTCAATGCCCTCTTAAGATGTGCGTGTGTTTTCGTACATGCTGAGTCAAACCACCTATTTTTGGGCTGCGTCCCATCTCTAGCTGGGCGCAGAAGATTCTTTTTAATGATCCTGGTGATATCTGTAAAGGAATCCAGAACCTCTGAGTGTAAGACATCTATTGATAGGTACAAGTGCTTGTTTAATTATATTGCTATTAGTAATCGCTGGATTACTCAAAGACCACCTAAGAGCATACCCATTCTGTTTGCTTAAACTACAATTACTTGTCCTGGCCAATCTTTCTATCATGGAACAGTCTTTGTTTGCAGGGAGCTGGATACCAAAGCCGAGAGGGAGATGGTCGCTCAAACCAATAGTGTATGTTGTGAAATCAATTAGGCGGTTAGAATGGGAATTAGTGATTGTGACAAAATCTATCAATGTACTATGCCCTCTCCCCACATATGTGGGACTAAATTCCACCGGGGAACTGCATTGCAGATTTACAAAGCCCATATTAAAAGAGGCCATCATGTCGTTGAGTGCATCACCCCCATTAATGTGCTCAAAGTGTGGCTGATATTCCGACTTGTACATTTCAGGGTCGCCACTAAGCATGGGCGGATTTTGCGGATCCACGATTCACGGATTTGCGTATTCACGGATCGTGGATCTGCAAAATCCGCGTATTTGCGTTTTGCGTATTTGCGGATTTGGGGCGGGGCTTCCAGGCCTCCACTACAGCTGCCTAAAGTGCCAGAGAGTTGTCTACAGCGACCAGGTGTGTGTTACTATGCAATAGCGCCGAAGGGCGCAGGGGTCCCTTGGGAGAGCTGTCCATCATAGTGGGTCAATGGCGGGAAGACGGTGCACACCGCGAGTGTGTGGGCGGGGCCAAACGGACGGGGCTTCCATGCGAGTGCACATATCTCTTGTGTGTATTAAAGGTCAGAGACCCATCAGAGCAGCAGATGAAGATACAGAAGCTCCTGGTCACAGGAACAGCACGAGGATTGCGCTCGTGAAAGTCAAGGATGCAAAGGCCTCTGTCTTTGGGAAGAGGGCACAGCTGCCCAGCCTTGACAACGCTCACGATTGTTTTTTGGGCCGATGAATGAGTCACCGAATTTAAGCTTCAACTAGGGCACATGCTTAATTGATATCTGTAAGTGCTTCCGGTTGAGGTTTAATTTTTGTGCCAGGACCATCGTGCCAGAATGAACCCTGCCCTTCATATTTATTCAAGAAGACGCCACCGTTTTGTGCCATACCTCTACTCAACTGGAGTACTTTCTATTGGATAATCAGTAAGCGCTACCTCGTTGGGTAAATGTATAGTGCTTTTATTACACTACAGCTGCCTAAAGTGCCAGAGAGTTGTCTACAGCGACCAGGTGTGTGTTACTATGCAATAGCGCCGAAGGGCGCAGGGGTCCCTTGGGTGAGCTGTCCATCATAGTGGGTCAATGGCGGGAAGACGGTGCACACCGCGAGTGTGTGGGCGGGGCCAAACGGACGGGGCTTCCATGCGAGTGCACATATCTCTTGTGGGTATTAAAGGTCAGAGACCCATCAGAGCAGCAGATGAAGATACAGAAGCTCCTGGCCACAGGAACAGCACGAGGATTGCGCTCATGAAAGTCAAGGATGCAAAGGCCTCTGTCCAGCATCACAGCCGATTTTCGATGGTATATTTGGGAAGAGGGCACAGCTGCCTGGCCTGTTAACTATTTTACGATGGCGCCGGCAAGCTGCCAGCGCCATCCTAAAATAGTTACTAAATTAGCTTCAACAGGAAGCTCGAATAGATAAAATAAAGCAGATGCACGAGCGCCTGCTTGATTTTATCTATTAGTGCTTCCTGTTGAAGCTAATTTAGTAACTATTTTACGATGGCGCTGGCAGCTTGCCGGCGCCATCGTAAATTAGTAACAACAACAGGCCAGGAAGGCTTGAACTTTTGGCCTCGGAATCCGCCGCTCGCGGATTGCGAATTTTCGGTAAATTCGCGAGAGTTTGCGGATCGCGGATTTACCGAAAATTCGCGAAATCCGCGAGCGTAGCGGATTTTGCGCTCATGCTTAGTCGCCACAACCGCTCTGATACTGCCTGCATAGATGATGATTGAAATCGCATCCCCATATCAGGATAGAATCCCTTGCTGTATTATCCACCAACTTTCTAGTTTCCTTGATAAGGGCTTTTATCATCTCATTTACCAACCCCTTCTCAGTATTGTTATACATGTTAATGATTATTACCTCTGTCTTGGGGGTCACATGAATTACAATAATTTGGTACTCACTAGATGAACCCTCCGATTTCACAGATAATATCTCCAACAGGTTATGTTTAATTAATGTTATATATTGTATATGCATTATTTATTCATTTTAAACATTATTAAATATTTTTAACTATGTTTATTTGGTTTATAAGTATTATTTACTTTATTTTACACTTTTTTTAGTACAGATAAAAAAAAAACGATATTTTTAATTACGATATTTTTAACATCTATATTTTGGTTTGATATTTTTGTACTTACCATGTTGTAGATAGGATGTCGATATTCTTGCCTCCGATATTCCTTCAGCTTTCCCAGCACTTCTCCTTGGCAGAGGCTCCTCTTGGGTCCAAAAGTATTCTAAAGTTCTGGGGTCTGGGCCTCAATATTTAAATTCCATTTCTCTTTGTCCTACTGTGGCAGGGAGGCTCTGTGCTCAGTCAAAACCAGTTCTGGCCCCTCTGGTCCAGCTTCCCGGCAGTAGGTGGAGACAGCATTGTGTAAGGCAGACGAGGCCCATTCAGGTGAAAGGAAATCTTCTCCCCCCACTCTAAATGCAGCCCGGGTCTATTAAGCCCAGCCCAAACTCATCCAGGAGAGGCAGTACACACCTCAACCACCCCAGTGGCTGTCTACAGTGAATGCACATCCCCAGCTCCTGTCACTCCAAAGCCAGACAGTCAATCCACAAACCAGCAGAGGCACGCAGGATTGCTAAGCAAGACAATACCCACTTTCTAAAAGTGGTATTTTCACAATATAAAAAATCATCTTTACTAAAATAATGCAGTTTTATATTCTGAGTTCAGGCATACTAAATTCCAGCTTTCTATCTTGTCCCAATGGGAAGTTATACTTATAATATGTTATAAATATACTCCCATTCTGTCCTATGGAAGTATTTCACTATCACCCGCATAAGTACATGTCCTACATACAATGCATCCTGCCCACAGGGATACCTTGGGCCTACCTTAGGGGTGACTCACATTTAACAAAAGGGAAGGCTAGTGCCTGTACTTGCCAGGTCGACATGGCAGTAGAGACTGCGCGCAGATACTGCAGTGGCAAGTCTGAGGACCCTTTGAAAGGCTGCTTGTGTGGGTGGCACAATCAGTGCTGCAGGCCCACTAGTAGCATTTGACTTACAAGCCCTATGCACACAAAGTGCACTGTACTAGGGACTTAGTGGTAAATCAAACGTGCTAATCATGGAAACACCAATCCATAATGACAATTTACACAGAGAGAATATTCACTTTATTTTTTTTTATTTTTTTTTTTAGCACTGATCAGCAGTGGTAAAGTGCCCAGACTCCTAATACCAACAAAAACAAGGTAAAAAACAGGAGGCCAAAAGGTCTGGGGATCAACCCGCTGAAAAATCCAGGCCTAACACATACACACAGACAAAAAGACACAATCTCGTCTCGGTTTTAATGGTCTTAAAACATTTTAGTTTACAAAATATTGAGCTCCCATACTACTACTCCTTAAGCCCCCTCCTGCCCTACTTCTCATATAATTTATTTTAGGAAGAGTGATTGTTCGGAGTTCTGAACCTCCCCTCAACCACCCCATATTTTACTGACCGAGATACTCCCCTGTGCAAACGTGTAAATGTACGGCTTTTGGGAATTCATAAAAGTACCCAAAAATGCCCGTGTAAATCTGTACCTTTCGCAGCACTTCAAGTCCATTATGGGAAAAGCAAAGTAACCCCTGCTATTTCTTCAATGCAGAGCTATAAGCAGCATGGCAAAATCCCTTCTCCAACATCCCACCAAGTTCGGGGTGTTCCATTTCACTTCCTGCCCTGGATTGGTAATTACTTCCGCCCTTGCTGGGAAAAATGACTGACCAATTTCATGGTTGGAGAGATCAAAAAAGAGTCAGCAGGTGCCACAATCTCACAAGTTTTTGGACGTTCATAAACTCTCAAGGAAAGCTATAACATTATCTGCCCACTCTCTACTCCTTGTGGGGCATTACCTACTGTATAATTGAATGAAGTTGTACTAAACGTGGTGAAACCAATGATGCCTGATTGTATCCTTTTGTAAATAACACGCAGACATAAGTGGATCAATGTTTAAAGTTGTAAACGGCTTTATGAATTAGGACCCGAGCCTGCACAACTCATGGGTCACTCAGCTTGGCAGCAAAGCACCACAGACATATTAGTTCATTCTTGAGAAAAGTTAGGATGCCACTGAAAACAAGAAGTGCAACACTCCATTTTCTTTACTGCTTCAGGGCTTTAGCCAAATAAGCTGAGTAAATGATAGAGGCAGATCTCCGGAAGTAATTCATATTTTGATAGGTCTATGATCACCCAGAATGAGATCATTAACATTATAGTAATGATTTACCAGCACACTGACTAGAAGACATTCAGTTGGTGTCAAAAACACACCAGAGACAGATCTTACAAAAGTGTCACTGCAGCGCGAATCATCAATACAAGCAAATTAAGACCAGCAATCACAGGCCCTAATCAGCTAATGCGATCTGGCAGTCAATCTAATGCCCCTCTGTCTGCTGCACGGCTTTTGCGACAATGTATTCACGTACAACTTTCTACCAGCGACGTCCACAGCCTCCTTCGAGATGTATGATCTTTGAAAATGAATATTCAGATTGTGAGCTGGTGGAGAACGGGAAATGTGTTAATGATCATTGGGAAATATTCTTTAGAAAACAGATCTATCAGGGCTTGCTTTTTGTCTGCGCGCTGATGGGAATGGATTGTGCTTGGGGACCTCGCATGCCTACTAAACTGATGTGATGCATTACTGGGCCTGCACACAAGAAGTGAGCACAGATGGCGGACCCATTACAACTCTCACCAGAAATTCATCATTGTTTCCAGCAATTCAAATCTAAGTTGCATTTCCTCAGCTCAGGCTCACTCGGTGAGGCGAACCATAAGTAACACTGATTAATGGCTGATTAAAACTTTATAAAGAGAGAATGTTCTCAGATCGAGAATGTATGGCTGACAATGTTTTTCCGTAATGGGAGATCATGCTTTATTTTGCATCTACATTAAGATTACGTCTTTTGGGGATGTGATTTTATATTCCATAAAAAAAAAAATACAAATGTCATATAATTCTGACACATCATTTACTCTGCAATACCCACTCCTTCCCAGAATTTAGTTAAAAAAAAACAAAATAAAAATACATTAGTGAAATCTAAAATCACAAGTAGCAAAGTGACTTTAGTCGATTTAGGTAGAATTGCTCATTGGAAATATACATGGTTATTTGAAGCTGAAAATGTGCAATACACAATTTGAACTTTTTGAACTTCGAACTTTTAGGAAAAGTCTTAAATCAGACAGATACAGAACTAAGGGGCTCATTAGGATGACGGGCGGACTTTGTCCGACCGTCATCCTGTCGTGTGTAGGGACCGCCCGCCATAAGGGCGGGAGTCCCGTTGGGGGTATTAGGATGCGCCCGCCACAGTGGCGGGCGCATCCTGTATCTTTAGCATTGCGGCGGGCGGTGATGAAAGCACCGTCCGCCGCAATACTAAAGATACATGTTGTGCATTACAAAGCACAACGTGACAGGCACCGCGTGGTGTCTGCCACGTTGTACTTTGCAATGCTGGGGGGTACCATAGGTACCCCCCATGTGCACCCCCCACCCCCCCGGAGACCATGGGGGCCCGCAACGGGCCCCCGCAGGGTGTCTCCGCATGCCTTTCCGTGGTGGTATTGCCACCACGGAAAGGCATTGGAAAATGCCCATGCTAATATGGCTGGCGGTGTCTGATAGACACCGCCACCATATTAAACCTTTTCCGACCCGGCTGCAAGGCGACCGGGGCGGAAAAGCGCCCCCGGCAGGCCGGCGGTTACCACCGCCGGCCTGGCGGGGGCGATCCGCCCGCCATCCTAATGGGCCCCTTAGAGTCAGGTGTACATAGCAAAGGAATTATTTATCTTTATTAGCAAATATTAATGAATCCCAAATTAGATCACAATTTTCTTTTACAAAATTGAGCCTCGTCCAAGGAGTGATTTAATATGGTTCGTTCGCAAAGTTCTAAATTGCTTTTAGGAATTTGTAAAATTGGCGTATTCCAAATAATGCACACTGGCAAAATGACCTCACAAACAGGAAAAAGGAAATAGATATCCACATGGGTTGGCCTGTAAAATAAAGAAAAAGGGAGCCCTAGAAAAATCTGCATCAATCTACTACAATTTAAATCAATGCATCCACATCCACACAGAATATGACAAGCCAGAACCCAGGCAGAAATGCAGAAAAAGAAAACTTAAGTGCAGTGAAAAAAAAGGTGAAATTCTTACAGATGAAGTGCCCCCCCCATAGTGATTAATTGTTTGGTAAGTCTTTGCTGACTGTGCAACTCACAAGCTGGATATCATGCTCAGCATCCAGGAAACACATACATGCGGTTAAGTTACATATGATACCACTGAAGAAATCTGGACAAAATTCTGCAATGACCAGTCCAGAATAAAGGAGCAAGTAGCCAGTTGAAGGAGTGAGGCATATTGCCCAGGAGGAGGATTGTCTGAAGAATTAACACCTACACCTCTTGAAGAGTTAGTTGATGTTCGAGTCAGTGGTGTTGACTGGAGTGAGCACCATGGACACCTCAGCACCACCATTAACACTAGATGGAAGTGGCCACCCTAACAAATCAATCATGCGAAGGCAGAGTTAGTACAACATGGAGCCAAGATACGTGCTTGTGCATTATAAGGCAGTGTATGCAAAGAGAAGCTACTCCTCTTTCACGTTGGTAGTACACAGAAAAAATACATTGGGAATGGTAGTCACAGCAATGTTAAGAGCATGTTATGAGTTAGGGTTGAGTTTATGTACAAGTCCATTATCTCACATATTTGGATTTTCAACAAAGTGGATGGTTGATAAAAATGTGCATTCATATGAAGTCCATAATATACACAAATATAGCGTCCTACCTATGTGATCAGTGTTACACACTACTAAGCTGTGCTGTTTTCCTGTAAGTATACCATTGTAGGCAATGACTTTAAAAATCAAATTTAGACGTGCGAACCCTATTAGAATTGCACCTTAGAATGCGCTTAAAACGGCTGCAGAAATGTTTTCATTTCCAGTGACATGGAGAAAAATTTGCCTGCTTTATGACATAAAAGGATCCTTATTAATGTCACAAATATTTCATAAGTAAATCACACATACGGAAAATGTGCTTGCTTGAATTTATATGAATATAACATGTAATGATATTGTAAATCCTCAGGCAACTATGGAGCATATTATCAAGAACGGCATAAAATATTATCGCCAGTTTAGCTGCAGAAAACTGCCGCTAAAGCGGCGATAATGAGCTTGATAATATGCCCTAGAGAATTCCGATAGAAGTCCATGTTCTGGTGTGAACATTTATGACCCCTCTTGCGGCACTGGCGGAGTCTTATGGGGCCCAGATCGTATCCTATGCTGACGATACTCAGCTCCTTTTTACGTGCAGGAAAGGAGAAGAGTTTGATGGAGAGAGTATCCGTGAGTGCCTTGGGGCTGTCTTCGAATGGTTCCAGCTGAACAGCCTCAAATGCAACTCAGAGAAATCTGAGGTACTCTTCTTCGGCTGCCTTCACGATCCGGACTGGCAGGAATGGTGGCCGGTTAACATGTTTCCTCCAGCACATTCATCCCAGTTGGCTAAGAATCTGGGAATTAAGATGGATAACGGCCTGGCGTTAAGATCTCAGATTCTTGGTCTCTCGGGAACTTGCTTTGGCCTGCTTAGGATGCTGCGTAAGTTCTTTCCTTTACTATCAGTAGATCACAGGAAGTTGACGGTGCAGGCCTTAATCGGCTCAAGATTGGACTATTCCAACGTCCTGTATCTTGGCCTGCCGGACTACCTGCTGCATCGGCTCCAGGTGGTCCAGAACTCGGCTGTGCGGGCCATTTTTGGCCTTGACAGGCACGCCAGAGTTTCGGGACTCCTGCAGTCGCTCCACTGGCTGCCTGTCCGGAAACGGATAGTGTTTAAGGCCTTGACCTTGGCCCATAAGGCTCTCCATGCTTCGGGGGCAAAATATCTCCAGAAGAGGCTGGTCTTTTACCATCCGACCCGTTCCTTGAGGTCTGAATCCCTGTTTCTGGCTGTGGTCCCTCGAGTAAAAAAGGCTCGCATTGGGGGCCGCTCTTTTGGGCTGTTGCCACCACAGATGTGGAACACGCTGCCTTTGTCACTTCGCAGCACTTCTAATCTGCTGATTTTCAGGAAGGGCCTTAAAACCTGGCTTTTTGCCCAGTAGTTTGCTTCTGTTCCCTGTTTCTCCTTGCTTCAATGTGTTGTGTTACTCTGTGATGGTTTTATTAAAAGAGCCGGGACACTCCACGGAGTAGCCGTGAGCTATAAAAGACAAAAATTAACACAACATAACACAACATAACATGGGCTTCTATTGTAATTTTGCAAGGCATTTTATCAAGCCCATTATCGCCGCTTTAGTGGCAGTTTTCAGCCGCTAAACCGGCGATAATTTTAGCGCAGGCTTTGATAATATGCCCCTATATTCTTTACTCTCTGAGGGCCCGATTCACAGAACTAACTTAAGACAAAATCCTAAACTTACTACCATTTTGGTATTCAAAAAAGACACTTACTCATTTTGGTATTCACAGAAGGCAATTACTCATTTTGGTATTCACAGAAATTAGGAGTCCTAACTTTAGGGCTCCTAAATGCCTTCCGTGAATATATACATATATGGATGTATTTATGTATGTATGTATGTATGTAGGTATGTATGTATGTATATATATATTTTTTTTTTCATTGAAAAAAACCATAGGTTTCACGCACGTTATAGTTAGGAATTAACATTTAAAAAACCTTAGATATTCACTAAAAAACACCATAGGTTTCACCCATGTTATAGTAAGCTGGACATTTCTCTCATACAAAACCATTGAAATTCCCTCGTTATAGTTAGTTCAGCTAACTATAACTCGCACGCCCGCAATGCACTGCTGATGACGTCACATATTACATCACTCATGACATGGTCAGTGACATCACTCATGACATCACTAATGACATCTTAAATTACATCACTGATGACATCATCCTTGTGAAAGAGTTGCAGACCTCCTTTCAGTGTAATATAACCCTTGATACACACATTCAAAATAGAAACTAAACATTTCAAAACAATGGAGATACCAATACCAGTTAGAACAACCTATTCAGTAATTCCAAAATCTACGTACACATCCACTCATTCACCAACAGTTCTATATAGTCACTCATACATGTACTCACTCATCATATGTACACTCATCATATGTACTCATACACCTATACATCCTGTTACACACCTACACTCATACATAGTTACTCACACACATACTCACACATGCAAATAAACTATCAAACATCTATTTACTTGCATATACAGCTATACATACACCACTACACTTACTTTTACAGAAACGTACACATACTTACTCTCTTAAAGAATCACTTATAGAACACATACTTATTTATACAGGAACTCTTCCAATCTCTCACTCTCATATATACTCACTTATATACATACATTTTCAGATATACTAGTTTAAAACATATGTAGTTACTCATAAAGACACTATTGAGACAGTCATTCACTCACTAACACACACATACACACATTCATCCACCCATACAGTCCCGCAGAAATGCTGTGTTCAAAATACATACAAACAGTGAGTCACTCATTCATGTATCTATGCGCTAAGTAATATCCCCCACCGAACCATACAGACACTCAGACACTTATACTGATACTAAAAAAAAACAAATTATCCATATACACACTCATGTAGCTACTTAGCAACCCATGCAGCCACTTATAGACAAAGTGAGACACTGATACAGATATTTACATATTTAAACATTAGTCGCTAATACATGCATTCTCTAAGATACACTTGATAAGTCAGTTATGCAATAATTTTTACATAAAAAAACCCATCCATTTAGACACTTATTTACCCATTTATTTTTCCAACAACCTTTAGATATACATATATATATAAAAATATTTATTTTTCTGAAAAACACACATTCACTGGATGATGTCATCAGTGATGTCATCAGTGATATCATTTGAGATGTCATCGGTGATGTCATGAGTGATGTCACTGACCATATCATGAGTGATGTCATATGTGACGTCATCAGCAGTGCATTGCGGGCACGCGAGTTATAGTTAGCTGAACTAACTATAATGGGGATTTTCAATGGTTTTGTATGAGTGAAATGTCCAGCTAACTATAACATGTGTGAAACCTCTGTTTTTTTCAGTGAATTTGCAAGGTTTTTTAAATGCTAATTCCTAACTATAACATGTGTGAAACCTATGGTTTTTTCAGTGAATTTCTAAGGTTTTTAAAATGCTAATTCCTAGCTATAACGTGTGTGAAACCTATGTTTTTTTCAGTGAATTTATATATATATGTGAAAATCCAAACTTGCCTTGATAGTGCCTGGTAGCACCGACAGGTACGCAAACTTCCCCAAAAATCGCCAGAGTCAGTCTTTCAAATTTCAAAAATGTTCTTTATTTCATTCGTGGTACAAGCCCTCAGACGCGTTTCGGACGTGAAGTCCTTGCTCACTGATAGAGAGTGGAAGGGCTACCACTGTGATATAGGGCAACACCCCACAGAAGCGCGCCAATTCCTGGTCATTAATGAACATCAACACAGGACTATACTTGAGCAGGGAATACTGGTGGGAATACAAATAAGGGCGCCATTTTAAGACATGCAATAATCGTATAAATAACAAATATTGTTTATAAACTTCATTGTATCCAGCGCACAGTCCTATGGGTTTTAAATAATCATGAGGTTACACACATTTTAAAAAAGGCATAATACATTTAAATATGGTTACAGACAAATCATTATATAATAATTATCTTCCCCATCACATATAGGTCTGATGTCACGGAGTTTGATCTCTACATTGCATTGATATGACATCGAGTCCGCCTTCTGTTTAATCAAGGTTTTTTTTTAAAATAGTTGGACTTGAGCAGAAAAGTGCATAGTGCATAGACAATTAAGCGTACAAATACCATCATGTGCCAAAATTATACATGAACATGTGTGTTATTGCTTGTCAAACCAGTAACATTAAAATTGCCTGATGCAAAAAACCCCAATCCAAATTTCTTACCCCTGAAATGTCAGCGTCCACTCTGTCTATTTCAGCGAGGATAGTTATTTTTTGGTAAGATTTGTCCCTCTTAAATTCATATATATGTGTGCAAACCCCATACATACCCTCATTCAACAATAGTCTATTTGCGCTCAGACAGCTGTCAGACGAAACCAAATGCAGTTATCAGCCTGAATGCTCACAAAAAAATATGATGCAAAAAAGCCCGTTCCCAGGTTATCCTTGCTATATGGCTAATGCGGGGTGTGTGTGTTTTATAGTGCTCCTAACGTGGTGCTTTAAAGTGATTGATGAGTAGGCAGGATGGACTTAAAGTTTATGTAGATTCTGAGAGTGTGTAAGTGTATGTGATTTTACCGAAGTAAAAAAGAAATTAAGATTAAAATCAATTCTCAAAGGATTTTAATCATCACCTGCCGAAAGTATAACACAGGTGCATAAATGCATATTTAAGTATAGCTATTGACTCTTAGATAAGGGAATCCTGACCTGCAAAAAGACCCTCTATCATCATGGATAAAAAACATGACTGATGTGTTTGGGGTTACCTGAACTTACAAAAAATTGTGAAGGTCCTCTCCCATGTTCAGCCCCCCCGGGGTTTTACTATTGAGAAGCACTATATATTTGGATTCGAGCTGTCTAAGTCGTTTTTCATTGTCTCCCCCTTTTTTACTGGGCATGACAGCATCGATTACAAAGTACTTGAGGTGATTTAAGTTCTTCTCATGAATGTTTTGGAAGTGCCGCGCTACTGGGTAGCTCTGATCGGCATTCACTATTGCCCTCAAGTGCTGCAATATGCGCTGGTGTACTGGTAAATTAGTGCTGCCCTCATAAATAAGCCCGCAGCTGCATTTCAATTCGTAAACCGCTAGTTCAGTGCGGCACGTATAATGTGCTCTTAAAGTGATGGGCGTGGTATCGAAGGGGGTTACATATGAGGTGGTATTTTCCCCAAACTTGCATGCCCTGCATGAGCAGCAGCGAAAAAAACCCTTGCGGTGGGACAACCAATTGTCCTCTTTCAGTGTTTCTGGGCTGCTGGACACCAGATCATTGCGCATTGCATAAGCGCGTCTATATGTAACGGTGGGGGCTGTGGGCATTATCTCTTTCAACACATGGTCAGTAAGGATGATGGGCCACTGCTGTTTAACCAACTTAGTAATTTGGCGAGCTTGGCGACTATACCCAGTGATGAGGCGTATAGTATGTTTGCCTTGTTGTTCTCTAGTAGTTGCTGTATTAGTTATGCTTGGGTCTAACAGGTCTTGACGTTTTAGGCGGTTGTCCTTCGCCATACTTACATCCAATTTGTTAGAGTTGTAACCCCTGGCAATGAGTCTCATTTTGGATTCTTGTTGGTGTTTATCTCTGAGCTCAGGGGTACTGCAAGACCTGTGGATCCTAAGGAACTCCCCATATGTGATTGCAGCAATTGTATGTCGCGGGTGGAAGCTTTTGGCGTGCAGAATGGTGTTGCCTGCGGTGTTCTTTCTAAACAGGCTAGTAGTTATTGTATTCTCCACTATATTAATCTGCACATCAAGAAAGCTTGCTTCCTGGGCACTGATGCTGGCTGTGAATTTTAAGTTTAGTACATTGTCATTAATGTCATTGACAAAATCTTTTGCCTGTTGCATAGTGCCTCGCCAAATAATAAAAACATCATCGATGTATCGCCAATACTTCATGATATTGCTATCCCAGCTGATTGCATGTTGCCCCTTGAGGACATGTTCCTCCCCCCAGCCTACGTGGAGCCCCGCGTAGCTGGGGGAGAAACATGCCCCCATGGCAACCCCCTCAATTGCTTGTAGACAGTGTTATTCAATAAAAAAACATTGTTTTTCAAACATTTTCAATCATTGCAACAAGCATTTTATTGTGTTGGTAAAGTTAATTGGGGCGTTGTCCCAAATAGTACTTAATTGCTCTAATACCATCAACATGGGAAATGCTGGTATACAGCGTGGCTATGTCCATTGTCATAAGCAATAGGTCATCTGACCAGGTGCATTCCTTGAGCAGGTATAGGAATTCCGTTGTATCCTTAATGAAGGCTGGTAGGGAGACAACGAATTCTTGCAGATAAAAGTCAATATATTTCGATGCGTTTTCGAAGGTGCTGTTGATTGCCGACATAATGGGCCGGCCAGGCACAGGTGTCTGTTGCTTATGCACCTTCGGAATTAAATATATATTGGGTAATACTGAATGCTCTTTGTGCAGAAATTTAAGTTCATCTTTGGAAATCAATCGGTCACGTTTCCACTGATAAAGATCTTTTTCATAGGACTGCTGTATTTGTTTAGCGGTCTTCATATCAATTTTGGCATAACAGTGTTCATCATTGAGATGGCGATTTGCCTCTTCGATGTAATAATTTTTTCCCCATAACAGTATGTTACCGCCCTTGACAGATTGGTTAATGACGATAGTGTGGTCATTCTTTAATTTGCGCATTAGATTGTTATATGGCCTCATTTTTGCATCGGGTGGTTTGTGCTGTTTCATAGTTCTTATTTGGAGTTTTTTCGGTTCATCAGTTAGCCTGTCCGCATAAATGTCTATGGCGTCCCGTGGCATACTGGGATTAAATGTAGACGGGGATTTGAAAGGACTATTGCATGTGCGGTCAAGATCAATTCCTTCCGTATCAGCAATAGATTGTGTGTGATGGGATTGTCATCTTCCGTATGTAACTGATGCATCGTCCGCATTAATCCCACATCTTTAGCTAGTAATCCGCTCTTCTTAGAGTGTTGGTTAGCTTCAGTGGGTTTTTAGCAGCTAAACTCGATTTGATTGCATAGTATTTTTCCAGGTTTTTTTTGCGGATACATTTGAAGATGTCAATCCTGGTGTTGCAATAGTTAAAATTACTCTCTGGACAGAATGACAATCCCAGCGAAAGTAACTGTTTCTCTACTTGGTCCAGTTGAATGTTTGTTAAATTGATGATGGTATTTTCATTCATTGATTCTTGTTCTTTCAGAACCTCTTTTTCTGTTGTCTGCCTTTTGGCTTGGGTGCACTTGCGGCGTTGTCGTCATCTTGCGTTCCTCCTCTGTTTTGTGCAGAGTTTTCTTTCCGTGAACGCAGTGTGTGTTTTCTCTGCGTCCGGACATATTTGATTTCTTGCGCCAATGTCAGTTGGCCCATATCCCCGCTCTTTGAACCTGGGGTGCTGTCACCAGATTCTTCCTCGCTGGGGACCAGACTGGTGTCATATCCTGATGGGTTCTAGTCGCTCATTACAGCTTCCACTGTGCATGCCACAACTTGAGATTTTCTTGCTGAGGCACCTCTTTGCTTGCGCAGGTGATCATATTTACGAGCAAAGGTGTAAATTTGCCCTAGTTCGTAGTCCTGCTGGTCACGTGCGAACTTGTATGCCTTCCTTGTCTTAATAATATTTTCCTGTTTCTTAAGACGCTCTTTCATTTCTTTGGTTGTCATTTCAATATACGCTTTGTCTTTTTGGTACTGATCTTTTGTTAACTCCTCTTTTATACGGGTGATCTTGTCCAGATCTACTTGGCGGTCTATTTTGGCGTATTTGACTAACAGGCATAGTAAACGCATAGAGGCTTCTAGGTTACTTTCGGCCCAGTCTTTGAGTAGTAACAGGTTTGGATTTTCAAAGCTCGGAACGAGCATTATACGTAGGCCGCGGGGCACCCTTGCCACTTCATGATATTTCTCGAGTGAGCGTATTTCCCACCATTTGGTGAGTTCACTTTTACTGTTCTTCTCCAGCTCTTTCATAAGTGTCTTTACTTCTGAGTCACTGCTAATAGTCTTTGTTGTTTTACTATTACTGCCCTGTTGTACCTTCGGCAGGTTTGCAAAAAGCTCATCAAAAGCCTCCTCTCTCTCCCGCTCTTCCGACATTGTACCACTGTGTTATTTCTGAGTTAAACAAATTATTCGGGTGAATTATTCTGAAAACACCTCTTGTGCTGACTCCACCGGCACCTCCCCAACCTGCGTGTCTACTTGATGCGGTATTGCTCACCGTAACTACTGCCTCCGGGTTCCGTCCTCCGACTTCTTCCTCGGCAGCGTCTCTCCGATAGTAACCGCTCTTTCCTGTGACGTGCGGGGGGCTGACCTTTGTTGCTCCAAACTTTTGTGTTCCTCGATGTGCCATATTATGCAAGTCTTACCCCTGTGGGCTGGTGGTGCGTGAAAAAGTCCTCACTGACACAGAATTGCAGCATCAAGGACGGCTACTCGTCCCATTTGCAGTGGCGGCTGTTTGGCGTCACTGCTGGAGTATTACACGCACGGTAATACTTGCATAATATGGCACATCGAGAACACAAAAGATTATGCACTACGTGGTCCAGAAGGCCAGGCGGCTGGCCACGCCCACTGGGGCGGGTCATTACTACATTTCAGGTGGTGCAAGGAAAACATGTGGAGTGTGCTAATTTTTCCAGAAGCCTTTGAGAAAGTGTTCTATGAAAACGAAACGCGTCAGGCGCTGACTGGATCTATTTGAGTGCTGTGTGGCTTTGTTCATGTTGAACCTGCATTAAAGAAATGGTGGCAGATATTTACTTGTCGTGTGGCACTCCTTCTACAAGCAACTTTGTTGGATATATATATATAGATGTAGTGAACAAGGCGGCAACGCCGAAACGCGTCTAAGCAGCAACTGATTTAAGAATAAAGTTTGGATTCAGATTCACGGAGTCAGCGCCTCTTTTGATCTTGAAGTATGGCATGTAAGAATATATATATATATCCAAGTTTACTTCCTCCATGTACACCGGGACTCTGTGGCTGCGGTGCAGACCAAGGATAGAGGTACAGGGATAGAGGTAACCCTGTAAATAATATAGCTTTCACCAGGCACAGCTGCGCTGTACCGCTGCACTCCAAATCCAGTCATATACATCAATCAGCAAGTGCTACAAGCTCCCACTGGGGGTAGTAGGATGCAATGAAGAAATTCGATTATGATTTTGGACTCACAATACCTGTTTATATATGATTTAGGTGTGACTGAGTAACATGCAAAACCCACTAGGGTCAATCCATGAAATTGAGCTTGTAGCACTTGCTGATTGATGTATATGATTGTTTTTTACTCAGCACTACATATAATTTGAATTATATTCACGCATTGGAATAGGATGTGAGCCTTTTAGTGTTTAGAATGTGGCACTATGCCAGTGAATTTCGGGCGACGTTAGTTGCCCATGTTTCGAGATGCACTTGCAAATATGAGAATTAACTATTATGCAGTATGAGAAACACAGATGGAAAACACAATACATATTTTTCCTGCTCCAAATAATATGTTAAACAATATATGTAACAATATGTGTAACATTTTGCGATACTCCACTCTAAGATGGCGGCCATACTGAGTGCCCAACGTCCTCTTTCTATTTCTTTTATGGGGAGTCACATGTGAATTTGTGTTGATACAACTTTATTTAACATAGTCATTTCGAAGTGTGAATCCACCCGTGAGCAAAGCGAGCGAGTCGCCGAAACGCGTTGGGTTGTTCCTTTCATTCTGTATTACCATGCTGGAACCGAAATGAATAAATACTTATCTTGAGTACACGGATTCGTTTTGAAGCGATTATTACAAAGACTGGATTTAGAGTGCAGCGGTACAGCGCAGCTGTGCCTGGGGAAAGCTATATATATATATATATATATATATATATATATATATATATATATATATATATCTAAAACCTTCTATGATAAAGGGGTCGGCACTCTTCATCATGGGGTTTCTCCCGTTTATTATGTCAGTCACATCAGAAACAAGAAGCAAACCAGGCACTGTAAGGACGCATTTCATCACTCACGCTGCCTTTCACAACCTAAGATGCACCATATTGG
This sequence comes from Lissotriton helveticus, assembly GCF_964261635.1. Classification (NCBI taxonomy): domain Eukaryota; kingdom Metazoa; phylum Chordata; class Amphibia; order Caudata; family Salamandridae; genus Lissotriton; species Lissotriton helveticus. Next base: position 755,764,072 of record NC_136069.1, read on the forward strand.
TGCTCATTTTTAAGTTTCCAAAACATTGAAAATAGAAGATGCACTATTAATTGCAGTGATTAGGTTAACACGAGCACGTGGGATAATCACAATTACCAACATTATTGCAAAACTACATTGTTTCAACCAAGAGTAACAAAAGAGTAAATCCTGCAAAAAAATTGCTTTTACATTAGTTCACTAGCTGTGCTGGTCAGAGTTATGCATACAATTTAACTCATTGCACAAAGCACATATAGCCTTATGTACTCGTGTGGTGCATTAATACCAATGAGATATGGTGCACCAAAGGTATAAAAAGTGCATCTATTGTGTGCTTTGATATGTATGTGTGTGCACATTAATGTTTTCCTTTTCAGAAACATCTGGATTGCTGATATTACTCTTCTATAGGTTTAGATTTGAAAGTTGGTTTGCTAAAATGCATTTAATGTAGTGCATTTGCAAGGGCTGAGAGAGAATGAATCATGTTTATTCAATGTTTTCTTTATACATTTTAACCATTTGTCGGTTTGGCTGAATAATACATGTATTAGTTACTGTCTAACATATAGGAGTAAAGTAAAAAAAGAGCTTGATTCATTTATTAAAGATTTCATTTATTGGATTATATGTAGGTTGTAGAATTAATATGCATTTAAAGAAAACTGTTAAGTTAGTACTATTGTGGGCCTTAAGCCTACAGTTGAGACATTTAATACTAATGTAAAACTTGTTTTATTGCATGTTTCTCCTTAAAGGTGCAGACCAAAAACATTCATTAGTTAGTGAAAAGCACTTTGCATTTCAGAGGTAGTAGCACAAGAAAGATTTGTTAAGGTCAAACTATTGTAATGAAGAACAAAAGGAGTGTTACCAGTTGGTACAATCAGACGAAGGGAGGAATCCAAGGACACTTTGGAAGCGGCAACTGGAATATGGTAGTAGTGTTCAAGGCGGCAAGGTCTTTTTTGGGAACTGTAAGAGTACTATGATGTGTATGAGATCATATTTCTCGAATGTTGTTTGTGTATTTTAATTATTAAATCCATCTTGGGTTTTGGTTAGATTCCCTTTAGACTTGGAGAGGTACAGACCTCTCTTGTCATCTCTGATTGTGTGGCTTCCTGCTATACATGACTTTTTACTTATAGAACTTCTACAGAGATTCTGTTGCTGACACCTTCCTTGCTTCTATGATTTATTAGTGTTTCCCCTATCCCGAGTTTAGTGTAGAGTTTAGCATATGCAAGTCTTTTCCTTGTATGAGGAGAAGGATTGAAACCTTTTGTCTAGTCATCAAACCTTTTTCCTTATGTTTTGGCATTGCTGCCACGGAGATTCTTATATGATCTTTGCTGTTGAGAACCAATATTGTACGCCGCTGTGGTCTTCCTTTAATAATCTTATATTTTTATAGTATGCTTTTGAGATTGAATTATATTAGTCTGGCTTTAAATTTGTAAAACACCTTTCAACGTCAGGTGACTGACTCCTACTTTTATTGTATGGTCCAAATGATCACACTGTACCTTAAGATTTAAATTGTTCTTAACCCCATTTCATCACAGGCTACTAAAAAGGTATATTGACCATAGCTGAATCGTTCTTAGCATGTATTAACCACAATTTGCGATTCAGTAACATGTTACTGATTTGCAATTTGGGAATGAAAATACACACTGGTTCGGTATTTGGAAGGGGGTGTTTAGGGTGTCTCTTCCAAATGCAAGATTGGAATGCTCTGTATTAATGTTTTGTCACTGAATTCTATTTGCATAGGATTCATATTTTACCAACAATTCAAAGTTTGAGGTAACTCATTCGCAAATGGGAAGGGGTCCCTCTGGGACCTCTTCAGCTTTAAGAATATTAAAAAAAATATTTTTCAAGAGCAGGCAGTGGTCTCTCAGACCATTGCCTACTCATAAAACTAAACTTAAAATCTTATTTTCTTTTTTTAAAGACATCCCTGAATTTAAAAGAAAAAAATTGCTTTATTAAACAGCAATCACAGGCATGATGATCTGCTGATTCAAGCAGGCCACCATCCCTGTAATGACGGTGATTCCTAATGGATGGCAAATTGCGACCAACCTCATTAACATTCATGAGGTGGCTCGATTTCTGACCAACTAGGAATCGCTATTTGAACATTTAAAGTTACCTACATTAGGAATACCGAATTCCTAATTGCTTTCAGTGATAATCTCACTTGGGAAATTGGTATTCCAAATGTTGATACATCTGGCCCTCGATTCTCTCCTCTTCACCTAGGGCCAGATGTAGGTAATTCTTATTTACCACTTCTTAAGTACCGAATTTTACCGATTCGGTATTTAAGAAGTGGTAAATATGAAGGGGGGGGGATGTAGGTATTTCCAGATGTGGAAATACCGAATCGTTAAGATTCGGTATTTACCGAATCTGGAAATACAGAATCTGTATTTCCTATTGATTCCTATGGGCTGTGAAGCCCATAGGAATCAATGGGCAATACCGATTCTGTAATTACAGAATCGGTAAATACCGATTTTAGCAAGGGTGCAGGGGGTGTCACTTTGACACCCTCTGGCACCCCAAAAATAGGCATGTGCGCCATGTGGCACACAGACATGCCCTAAGGTCATGTTTGTCTGTCACATGGCTAGGTGTGCATGCACACATGTGCATGCACACCTTAATTCGGTATTTTAACACCCAATTGGATTGGGTGTTAAAATACCGAATTTGTAGGGCCTTTGGGACTCTGAAGAGTCCCACCTACATATGGACTTACAGAATAGGTATATTTACCGATTAGGTAAAATACCGAAGTGGTAAATTTACCGAATCGGTAAATATACCGATTCTGTTAATTCAGACCCACCTACATCTCAAAAGCCAAATACCGGTCGGTAACGGCCGAATTCGGCCGTTACCGAACGGTATTTGGCTACCTACATCTGGCCCTAGTTGTTCCTCAAGATCAAGTGCAGTGCACAAAATGCTGGCACTGTTGTTGTTGGAAAACGTTTTGTGCCCGTGGCCGGGTAACTTATGTGCTGGCATTAACATGGTTGTTGTTTAGTGGATTGATGAAAGTATTGTAGGAGATTATTGTAATATCGTGTGACAAACATATCGTATCCAAAATATGCTTTGCAAAAATATCACCCCATTGGAGTTAATAATACAAAAAACGACACACAAAGTGACAATACTTTAAAACAAAAAAATTAGGAATCAATATTTCTGTCAACTTACATTTTTGCTAGCGATATTCTTAGTTACGATGTTGTGAGATAGGGTTTCTCAAAGAAAACCTCCCAATTCTTGTGTTGGTTAGAGATACTATTATTAAAGTCACTCTTTCAGCAGTATTTCTGCTTTTAATGTATATGTTTTGCATTGTTTTTGTGTGCTGATGTGACATTTCTATATTACTGCGGCCACATGCATGTGTATTTTAGTGATTCACAGTATGTCATATGTTTTCAATTAGTGTGTGTTCCAATTACATGTTCATAATCACTTAAAGAAAAACCTATAGCCTACAAGTGTGGATATGTGCTATTGTGGTGACTTACATTTTGTTGCTTCACACACATTTTATTTTACTTGAGCTTTCTGCCCTCTGTCATTTTACACCTATTCTATGAGTCTATTGTTGTCTGTGTGATTGATTCCATAGCAGTTCTATTGAGTGGTATGCGCATGGAGGCATATTTACAAGCCCCTTGCTCCACTTTTGCATAATTTTTCCCATGTTAAAAATTACCTAAAAGTGGCACAAGGGGCTTGTAAATCTGCCCCATGGTGTCTAACTCAGTGGCGTAACATTGCTCCAGGAGGCCCCCGCAGCACAGTACCCTGGCCTGAGAGCTCCTGGGGGGCCCTCCACGTACTTTGCAAGGGGTCCCCTCGAGAACATTTCCGCGAGCTTGGCTTGGAGTGCTACTAGTAGGAGGGGGTGTTCCTTTTGTTACGTGGTCTTACTGCAGGCTACATTTTATGCATTAGAGGATAATGTATTTCCCTTCCAGTGCCCCTCCATCATGTATTTTTGTAAACGCAGAATGGGGCTTATTAGCAAGAACCTCGTTAAAATTATCGCTGTTTTAGCGGAAGGAAACTGCCGCTAAATCGGCGATAATCTGTTTGCTAATATGCGTTATAGAATTCCAATAGAAGCCCAGGTTAAATGTGCAGGACATCTAACCTGGGATTCTATTGGAATCCTATAACGCATATTAGCAAGCCCATTATCGTCGTTTTAGCGGCAGTTTCCTGCCACTAAAACTGCGATCATTTTAACAAGGTTCTTGCTAATATGCCCCAATATGCCGTTCTTTTCACTGCACCCACCCACATTTGCATCTTGGGAGTATGTTTTCGAGTGAGTTATATTCCACTAATGTTACGAAAAATACGTCATGATGAAAGTCCGACTACTTATGTACAAATATTTTCGAATGGGCTTTGTGAGTAGCAACATTTCTGAGTGACAATGCTGTGGACATAAGCACACAATGCTATTCTTGCTCATTGTCGTAAACTGGTTTGCAAATGAAACCCTGTTTATGTTAAAGACTTCCATTAGGATGAAGTGTAAATGTACATTTATCTTGTTTGGATCTCTTGGAAATTAAAACAGTGATCGTGCCTTCTATACTCTATGGTAGAATTCACTGCCTTAAACTGCTGCAACTGGCAATTTATTGACCATGTGGAGCCGAACTTTGAGATCTCGAGGTAAAACGTGGTTGAACAATTTTGTATTTTACTACAGTTAATTTTCAAATAATATTATATAATGGGAACTGTGAAATAGATGCTTGGAATTTGGCATTTTGGTTTGATGAGATGAAACTCTTTGAAATGACTTCAAGGGGGCGTCAATGCCTTGTACTTGAAAGACCAGAATTTGCATATTTGCAAAGTGAAGAGATCCTTTGACAATCTGCTTAATTTTATATTCAATTTTGGTAAATGCTTGTATTTTTAAGATTACTGAGTAACCTAAAAAGAACTTTCCTGTTTTCTGTAGCACAGCTTCATAGGTCAGGACTCTTATAAAAAGAAAATTGCCCTTCATGTGCTGCCTCAATTAGTTTGCTTTCAATTAGGTGACATGCTTTCCTATTTGCATTTTTTCAAGCCTTTTAAGATACTTTAGAATGTGCATTTTCAACCACATCCATCTATTTAAAGATTCACGTAATAAGTATAATTTTCAATTGAAGCCCTTCCAATGGTTCTTTCAGCAGAAAGCACACTGAAAATATTCAGGAAACTATTTGGTGTACTGGCTTTTCCAGTCAGTTTCTCTCAGTAAGCAATGTGCGATGTAACACTGTTAGATTTGGGGGTCTCTAGTTGTCAGAGGTAGGTACCTTGGACCAAATAGGGACCCTTGCGTCTAGTCAGGGTAAGGGGTACACTCCTAAAATAACCCCTGCTCATCCCCTTGGTAGCTTGGCACAAGCAGGCAGGCTTATGTCAGAGGCAGTGTGTAAAGCATTTGTGAACACATACAGTGACAACCCAGTGACAACACTAAAGATGGACACCACACAAGTTGTAGTATCAAAATAAGTCTTTTTATATAGACTTAACACAAGACCACAAATGACAAAAATCCACAATACTGTACTTCAAAAATGGTAGAATTAGCTTAGTTCTCTTAAGATGTAAAATGCGACACTTTGAGTTCAATGTACCTTTATATGCGTAACGCTATATAACGAAAGTGTTACAGGGAAGGTAATGCGTTGGTTCCTTACACATAAGAACGGTGATGCATCGGGTCACTACTGATACGTAGGGGATGCGTCGGTTCTTCTTCGCGTGGAGAGGGGATTCGTCGGTTTCTTACTGCGCTTCTGTGGTGATGCGACCAGCAGCGCCGCGATGCGATGAAGATCCGGTGCAATGAACAAAGTGGCGTACTGTTTTGGGGGACTTCAAATTTAATTTAGAGAACACCTCATTTAGGGACACTCAAGCTCTCCTGGAAACACTGGGCTGCTGTGGCCTGGGACAGCGGGTGGAAGGCCTCACCCATTCAGCAGGGCATACCCTTGATGGGGTTTTTTTGATGCGACACGAAGTGTGCACGCCCAACGGCCGTGCGGCGACTTAACGATTCTTCTGAGCTGCAACAGGCCCTGTGGCATGCTTCCCGGTGATGCGGCGGCGTCTGATGCGATGTCGATCCTATTCTCCGGCGATGAGAGGCGCTTTGGCAATGATGCGACAGCTGCGACAGGCTTTCCCAGCGATGCGACAACTGCGGCTGCGGCGGCAACACGCTTGCCCGATGATGCGGCGGCATCTGGTGTGACTTCGATCCTCTTCTCTAGCGATGCGAGGCGCTTCTGCGTTGAGAAGTGACAGCGGCAACAGCGGCGACACGATTCTTCTTCGTGAGTCACACTTCCAGCTCCCTGCAACACGCAGGCCCTCAGAAAGCTCAACACAACTGCAGTCACATCCAAAGAACTCTTGGGGAGCTGGTGGGTGAACTCTGTTGTCCCTGAGATTTCAGCAGGAGGCAAGCTCTATCTTAAGCCCTTGGAGATCCTTCCTAAGTTGAATGAAAGTAGCACAAAAGTATTTTCTCCTTTCTTTGGCAGTCAGGCAACCACTGCAGTCCAATCCCCCAAACATCACTCAGCTTAGGGATAGTCTCTTCCTTAGTTCCTCTGGTTCGTCTCCTCAGCAAATGTTTCTTCTTGTTTCCCAAAAGTGATCCAAAGTTCTGGGGTCTGGGTTCCCTCTTTCATACTCATTTTCCCTTTGTTCTCTGAAGGCAGAGAGGCCTTTGCCTAGTCCAAACCAGTTCTGGTCAGTCCTGGAGCACTTTGTTGACAAGATTCCTTCTTTCCTTTCACAATGTAGGCCTGGGACATCAGACGCACCACAGGAGGCGGAGCCTGCAATGTGAAGGGAAGGTACAGCCCTATTCAGGTCCCAGGTGCAATTCCTCCCACCCATCGACATGCAGATAGCTCTATTCAGCCCTGTGCTGACTCACCCTGTCTCCTGGAATCCCCCAGCCGCTGTCACTCAAACTCCAGACAAGGAATACACAACCTAGCAGAGGCAGGCTTGGACAGTTGGCAAGAAAATACCTACTTTCTAAAAGTGGTATTTTCAAACACACAATGTTAAAACCACCTTCACTAAAAGAGGTATGTTATCATATCAGTTCAGGCCTACTAAACTTGAATTTCCACCTGGTTCCCTGAGTCAGTTAGGATTATAAGATGTAATAATCAACTGCCCATTCTGGCCTATGGGGAACATGGACTTGTCTGGTCCGGATCTGGTTGATGCAATTCCCACTGGTTATTCGATTACCAGATTGGACAGAGTTGACCGGCGAGGGGGAGGGCTGGGCATTTTGTACAAAGATTCCCTTATCTGTCGTACACAAACCCTCACATCTCCCTCAGACTCGTATCAGGCTTGCTAGCTTTCTATCAATCTCCACCCTTCAGAATGCTTCTCTGGCCTCCTATGTTATAGGCAGCCGGAGCCTAGGTCCTCCTTTAGTCAGGACCTGAGCATAGTAATAGAACCTTACCTTGAGAGAGCTAATATTACTGTTTTGGGGGACTTCAATTTTCATTTAGAGAACACCTCATGTAGGGACACACAAGCTCTCCTGGAAACACTGGGCTGCTGTGGCCTGGGACAGCGGGTGGAAGGCCCCACCCATTCAGCAGGGCATACCCTTGATGGGGTTTTTTCTATTGATCAGAGGTTGAAGCTGGGGCAGCCTATCCCCCTGGCCTGGTCTGACCACTTTGCTGTCCAATTTGATCTGTACTATCAGGAGGCATCACCTCCCATTTCTGGTGGCAGTAAATACAGGGAAAAAATGAATTTCAATCTTATAAGCACCGACTCCCTTTTGCCTTTTTTGAATAAGCTGGCATTCTCTAATCAGTCTGATGTTAACTTAGCGGCCCTGGAGCTTTCCAATACTCTTAAATCAGCCATGGACACCCATGCCCCTGTGAAGAGATTTTATTCAGCTAGAAAAAGCCCGTCCGCCCCCTGGTTCTCTGACAGACTTAGAGCGTAGGCTGTGGCTTGCCCACCTAGAGCCCTTGGAGAAAGAACGTCATAATCTCTGCTTGAAAGCATATAAATCCGCTATCCTTGAAGAAAAAAGATCATCATTTTCAGGGCTCACAGCCTCGTTAAACTCCGCCAGGGATCTTTTTAAGATCGTTGATTCTCTTACCTCTCCACAGGCAGCGGTTTCCACTGAAGGTTCCCAAGCATTCTGTGATAAAATATCTGGCTTTTTCCACACCAAAATTTCTGACATCTACATCTCACTTGAAGCAGCAAATTCTTCTATCAGCCAGGGCATTTCTATGCTCACCCCTCTGGAAGAGGGCCTGCTTAGGTGGTCGACCCCAAGATTACCCAACTTCCCTCGGCTGTCCCCAGAGATGGTTGACAGGCTCCTTGATAGCGTCACCTCACGTTCCCTTCTGGACCCCTGTCCTCTTAAGGTGCTTAAAACCTGCCGGGAAGCTGTTATTCCCTATCTTATGGAGGTCATGAACCGCGCCATCTCTGAGGGAGTCTTTCCCTCCGTATGGAAGACAGCGATTGTGAAGCCTTTATTAAAGAAGCCCTCCCTTGATCCAGGTGAGTTGAAAAATTTTCGGCCCATTTCCGTACTCCCTGTCCCTGCCAAGATGCTGGAGGCTCATTTAAATCGCCATCTGAGCACCTATTTAAAGGACCATCGTCTCCTTGACAGATCCCAACATGGCTTCAGGAGATATCATAGTATGGAGACTGCCCTTACGGCAGTCTTTAACAACATCCGTATCCAGGTTGACTCTGGCCGTACTACTCTCCTGATTTTGCTGGACCTTACCGCAGCCTTCGACACACTGTCTCCCATATACTGGTTTCCAGATTGGGAGAGATAGGTGTTGAGGGCCCAGCCTTGAGTCTCCTTGCTTCCTTCCTGTGTGACAGGGAACAGAGGGTGACGATGGGCCAGTTTCTCTCTGCCCCCAAGTCTTTGCACTGTGGGTCCCTCAGGGCTCCTCTTTAAGCCCTACACTTTTCAACATTTATGTGGCCCCCCTTGCAAGCGTGGTGAGATCTTTTGGGCTAGAGGTGTTGTCCTATGCGGATGACACCCAAATTATGGTATCAATTACTCATACGGTAAGGGACTGTGCCCTCAACTTCAGGAATTGCATGGAGGCTGTCTCTCAGTGGATGGTTGAGAACTTCCTGAAGTTAAATGCAGAGAAGACAGAGGTCTTGATCTTTGGGAATGATCAGGAAATCTGGTCCAGCAAGTGGTGGCCCTCCGTGCTCTGGAATTGCCCTTGTCCAGCCACCCATGGTAAAAACCTGGGTGTGCTAGTGGACACTGCCCTCTCTTTAGAGCTTCAGGTAAACAGGATGGTCTCTACCTGCTTCGGCATCATTAGGACCCTTAAGAAGATCTCCCACTATTTATCCCCCGATGCACGTAAACAGGCCACCATGGCATTAGTGTCCTCTAGACTGGACTATTGTAATGCCCTTTATATGGACATTAACAAGGGCCTTGTCCACTGGCTCCAGTTGGCACAGAACGCGCCAGCAAGATTAGTACTGAATCTTCCGAGATACAGTTCTGCTTAGGAGCCTCCATTGGCTTCCGATGGATCGCAGGATCACTTTTAAAGTCCTATGTTTGACCCATGAAGCTTTCTACGATGCCGGTGCAGAAAACATCAAGTCGCTTGTCCAGCATTATGCCCCTAGTAGACCCCTTCGATCCGCCCACAAAAATCTACTCGTGGTCCCTAGGTGGCAGAGGGCCAGATGGGGGGGGGTAGAGCCTTTTCCACAGCTGCATCCAAACTGTGGAACTCTCTCCTTCTAGAGATCTCTGGCCAGGCCTCTCTTCTTTTATTTCGCAAGGCCTTAAAAACATGTCTCTTTCCTTGATTTTCCTTCCTAGCTTTTTTTTCTGTGTTTCCGTCCCTTCCTCCGCACCAGCACCTTGATGCCCTTGGGCTAAGTCTGCGCCTAACAAGACTATATTCATTCATTCATTCATTCACAGTCAGCCTTGCAATAGTGAAAAACGAAAATGGCTGTAATTCACTATTAGGACAAGCCACACACACCAGTGCCTGTCCTACGTTTTACCTACAATACACCCTGCCCTTGGACCTACCATAGGGGTGACTAATATGCAGAAAAGGGAAGGTCTAGGGACTGGCAAGTGGGTGCACTTGCCCAATCAACATGGCAGTACCAGACTGCACACAGGCTCTGCAATGGCAGACCTGAGACACACTTTACAGGCTGCTTCTGTGGGTGGCACAACCAGTGCTGCAAGCCCACCAGCAGCTTTTGATCTACAAGTCCTGGGCACACGCAGTGCACTGTACTAGGGTCTGACAAGTAAACCAAACCAGCCAATCATGGAGTCACTAAGCCATACATCAATTTACAATAGGGAGAGCATGTGCACTTTAGCACTGATCAGCAGTGGTGAAGTGCCCAGAGTCATAAAACAGCCAACAACAGGTCAGATAAAATACAGGAGGAAGGCAAAAAGTTCAGGGATGCCCCTCCAAAAAGGGCCAAGTCCAACAAACACCATTTGATATGTTCCTGTTTCACGTACCTATTTATAAATCCATGGCCCGCCAGTAGAGGGAATCGTTTTTTAGGCATTGTTTAAATGTTTAAAGGGTATTTAGTGGTATGAAAATGTTAATAGATTTAAGTAAGTAACACATCAGTGAATTCCTCTGAATCTTAATTTTCTTGTGTAGCCATAAATTCTAGTGTTCCCTGGATGCTAGCTTACCCCAGGTCCAATTACTGCAGCTATCTCCCTTTGGAAAAGGAGAGAAAATATTTTTACACACTTTTTTCGTGTTTGCAGGGCATTCTGAAGACGAAAATGTGCTAGAATCCATGCAAGCACTCAAACCCTAGATGCTCATGATCTCTAGATTTTTATAATTGTCTGGGGTAGTCAAGCACTAGGGGATCCTGCCAAGTCCTGAATACCCTCCAAAAATCTGACTTGGAATAAAATAATAGACATTTCACATTTCTGTGACAACAGTGCTGGAATTAGTTGACGTTCTAGTCTTTTTGACTCCTTCCGTATTTAATGAAGCCTGAGGTGCGGATACGCTCTAAGACCATTTGATGGAACAATCCAGATTGTAATGCCCATTTTTCCATCTTTTAGCTCAATTGGGGCATATGTTCATAAAATGAGTCAGTATTGTATCTGAATCTGATCTGTTTTATATCAAGGAACTTCTTTAAACATTGGGACTGTGATTTTGCTTGATTTTATTTGTGTTTATGATTATTTCCACCTTGGACTTTAACAAGGAGTAGCCCCTCTTCCTTACTGCTCCCTCACCTTGTTTCAACTGGAAAAGGAACGCTCACAGCCACCTTGATGTGCAGGGCTGGACTGGGAACCAAAACCGGCCCTTGCAAATGGATGTATGACGTTACAACGCATACTTTTACAACGCCTACCTTTACATCGCATTTTTTACAACGCATACCATTACAACGCATAATGCTTTTGGGCGCTGGATAGTGAATAGTTTAATTTTCTATTCCAACTCCAGTCCCCGTGGATAGTAGGGAAGGTGTTGGATAGTACATTAAACCTATTCCCTATCCTAGAGCGCCCCCAACCGCTATGCGTTGTAATAGTTTGCATTGTAAAAGTTGCGTCGTAATGGTAGTGCGTTGTAAAAGTTTCGTTGTAAAGGCTGTTCACCCTTGCAAACTGCTCGCCGCCCCCCCCCCTGGAGCTGTATGGTGGGGCGGTTTCGGCTGATTTTGTTACAGGGGGGCGATATTGACGACCCCCGGTAACAAAAAGGCCCCCAGGGGCCCAAAACGGGTCCCCACTCTGGCGGCTCACCGGGAAAACGCACTGTGCTCGCTAGGGCAGTCCGGCCCTATTCTAGTGTTTCTTCCTCCTTCACTTTTTAAAGAGGCCCAAGGCACGGACATGCAGAGGACGCACTGGAGATGCTCCAAAGGCAAGCTCTTCGGTGCCCGTTCGCACCTAGACGGTGCCAGAGGACAGGACCTCTGCACCTTTTTTATAGACCAGCTTGTTCTTACTCAGTATGGCAATTATTTCAGCTGAGGGCATGGGCTTAATACGTATGTCAACACTCTCTTGACTCCAACTTAAGTGTTTTGACCTGTAGAAATGTTACCTTTTCGGCAATGCTATCCGGCGACTCTATTCATCACGGTTATAAGATACCTAGATTACTTTTTTTGATTAACTGTAGATCGCTAGTGAGACATCCTCTCAAATTATTCATCTTTATAGTCAACGAATGCCCAGATGTAAAGTTTTTAACTGAGACATGGCTCAACGAGAGCACGCTGCATGCAGTACAGACCATTCCAGAGGGCTATAAGATTGTAAGGCAGGATCGGGCGGGCAGGAAGGGTAATGGGGTTCCAATTTTCATCAGGGATTCCCTAAGTTGTACTAACTCCCCGTTTAAGCTACATGACTGCGAAAATGCACTTTTTTTCTATAAAGTTTTCATACATTTATGTATTTTCACTTAGTTCTTAAGGGCATTGCCTGAAGCATTAGCTACACAGCCTCTTAAATAGGCAAACTGTACACTATTAGGCAACCTCTTTTTTGCTTTGATACCTTTTGATGAGGAGAATGTAGCCAGTCTAGTTAGGCAAGTAAAATCAGGTTCTCATTTAGACCTCATATTCTCAACCCCAGAACAAAAACTATCCTTCTTGTTGTAAATGAGCTTTTAACCAATTTTTGTTGAGTCCAGTTCTACCTAAGGCCTGGAAACATGCAATACTTAAACCTCTATTAAAAAAGCCATCCCTTGACCCCTCACATTTGAAGAACTATGTGCTGATCACAGTCCTTGCACTTCTAGGATAGGTGCTGGAGAATATTCAATTATATGAGTTTTTTTTAAATACCATCTGCTCCACTCTTCCCAGTTGGACTTCCATCCAGGACATATCACTGAATCAGCCCGACTGGTGGTAACTGAGGACCTCGAAACAACTCTGGATATGTGGTGTATGGTAGCCCTTATTTTACTGGATCTCAGTGCAGCCTTCAACATGGGTGACCATAGTATCCTGTTGGAGAGATTATACAATCTTGAGGTATAACATCAGGCTACTAAATGGCTCTTGTCCTTTCTCGATGATTGAAGCTTTCAATTATGGGATAAGACATTTTATCCAGGTATCTTATCCCTTCAATGTGGAGCTCCCCAGGCTCATCATTGAGCCTCACATTGCAGACATTGTCCAGTACTATGGTGTTTCATTTGTGTCATATGCTGTTGAAACTGAATTGATTATCTCACTAGCCACTGGACATCACTCTAAAGTGGCATGCCTTAAACCATGCCTCTCAGCTGCTGTGTTAAACTGAATACTGGAAAAACAGAGGTCATGATCATAGGTACCAACCCTAGTTGTTGGACACTGCACTGCTGTCCTGACAGCTATAGACCATACCCAAGAATTAAATCTTCGGTTAAAGACTTAGGCATCTGGAATAACTACAAACTGTCTTTTGAAGTCTAAGGCAGGAGCGGCAGACTGTTTTAACATCTTTAGAACCATCAGAAAGTTAATGGGAATCATACATATTACTTCCCAAAGAACTGGGGGGCATATTATCAAGAAATGACATTAAAATTATTGTTGTTTTAGCGGCAGGAAACTGCAGCTATAGCGGCGATAATGGGCTTGATAATATGCCCTTGTGAATTCCCATAGAAGCCCATGTTCTGGTGTGAACATGGGCTTCTATTGGAATTCTCTACGGCATATTATCAAACCCATTATAGCTGCTTTAGCCGCAATTTCCTGAGTAACCTTCCATCTAGACTACAGTAATGTACTTTACTTTGGTACTTCCCAATCCACTTTACAAAGACTACAGATTATCCAAAACATGGCAAAACGCCTGCTGATGAGGAAGCCCAAGCATCACTCTACCTTCAAGTTAGTTGCCAAACTTCATTGGCTCCCAATCAAAAAAAGGGTTCAATTTAAAGCACTATCTATAACATATTGTGCCTTCCACAACATAGGCCTAACATAGGCCTAATCTTATTAAACCGTCTTGTTAAGCCCTATGTGCTATTTAGAGCCTTAATATCCTCTAATGCGCTGCATGCAAGGATTTCAAAAATTCATGCAAGCAGATACAGGGGTTCGTCTTTTATTTACCTGGCAGCCAAAGTTTGAAATTCCCTTTGCATAAAACTTTGCAGTTCCCCATACAAACTCAGATTCGGGAAGACCTGGTTTGTCAAGAGAGACTGAGTTGGCACGTTGTGTTTTAGTTCATCTCACTGACTTTTAGCACCAGGAAGCCCTATTTGGGCAGGCATGCACTTTAAAAATGCCAATTAGGAGAAATAAAAGTAGAATTTGTGAAGAAAGCCAAACAGGCTATCTGCTACATTTGGACCTGTGTATGTGGGTACCATTTTCAATGGTAGAAGCTTGGGCATGCTGATGGTAAGGTTTTGTCTTGGCTCCAAGTTCCAGAGATTTCTGTCACATATCTATGAGGAATTTGGGTGGCTGATTTCATACATACTTTAACATTTTCATGGGTCCAAGTTGTGGGACCCATGAACACTGCACCATGATAAGTGCACCACCATGGATTCCCTTTGGTCTCCTCATTTAGGTACAACCTTGGCCTCAAATGCTGCAACAATTCCACATGAAAATATTTTTTAGGCATAACCTTGATGTTTGCAGGGCGGTCTGGAAATGAAAATGTGCTAGGAATTACACAGACTGGACCACCATGTATTCTTTTTGACCTCCAGTTTTCAGTTTCAGTACCTAGTGCTTGTAGATGTATCCAGGTAAAGATCCAAGACCCAAATACAACAAAGAATCTTCCATATAAAATCAAACAACATTGATTTTTAGATGTATTTTTGATTATTGAAGTGCATTCTTTGTATGTCAATAAACCACACCACCTTGGATTTGCCTTGGTATCGGATTTTCAGAAATGCCTGGGGATTTTAGGGTTCCTTTGTGCCAGCCGACCGTGGGCCCAAACATTTCAGCCATTCCACAAGGAAAATAAAAGGAAAATGTAATATCCTTAGGCATTGTTTTAACATTTGGCGGAAGAGGTGTGGCGCAGCAGCCAGGGCAACTGACGCCGAAACCCGGGGGCTCACAGTTCGATCCCCGGTGCTGGCGAGAGATCAGCCCAGCACCATGTGACTCTGGGCAATAGCTCGCTTAATCTTCCTAATGGCCCCCAGTGCCTTGACCCCTTTGTGTATTTGTTTGTGCTTTACAAATTCTGGACATTTACAGTGGACATTTGGAGTGTATTCTAGTCAAAAACATTTGCCAGAACTCCACACAAGCAATATCGCTTTTGTCTCCCAGAGAACTATAGTTTTCAGAAAGGCCCAGGGTTCCTTGGGAGCTGACTGAAATGGGGACCAAATACTGTAGTATTGCTTCGTGAAAACTGGAAAAAACCTGAGATTTAGTTTTGACTGGGTCCATCCTATCATATGTCTACTAATTGGGAAGATTACAACCCCTTCACCATCTCAGTGGGAGCAAGTAGTCACAGGCTTCTCAGTGAGGTAGTGTAGGGGTGTGTGTGGCTCCAAACTTGATAATCATGCAGCAGAACAATAATTTACTGTACAGCCTAGTGCTTATCTTTTCTAAAAAATGTAAGTTCTTTAACAAACTAAAATCCTGCACATTTTAATATGCAGGTATTAAATATACTGTTGTGGGGGTCACTGTACGCAGGAATCACAGTTTCATCTTTCCCACTTTTCTCCCTCCACTCTCTGTACTACATTCTGGGTTAAATCTGGTATAGCAGTTTTCAGGAACAGGTACAGTACTGCTCTCATTTTTATTGCAAGTGTGCTCAATTACCTGGCAGAGATGCTCTGAATCAACTCACGGCAATGGTACAGGTGAAAAGTCTGCATAGGGCCAGGCAGTCATCACAGCAGAGCAGTCAGCTTTGGCCACAACTTAATGTCTACGACTCTTCCTTCCAGCCTCAGGAATGCCAGCAATACACATCCACTGTCTAGGAAAGCAACATCATCTTCATCTTGTGCCCATAAGTTTGCCTGGGGATTCCAAAATTGAACTCAAAGCTCTCCATTATTCTGGCTAATTTACGTACACAATGAGTACACCACACTGGCTAGAGACCCCAGTCAATTAACAACCCAATTCTCAATTGATGTTCAGCGGTGTGGAGCAAGACTTGTGTTTGTGTAGCACCATACAGCGATTTGTGTTACAAACAAATCCGAGATAAATAATTTGACATGAGAGTGACCCCTTTTTTAAAATTCTTCCTTAGTTTTTCCATTGACATTCTTCTCCCTTTTCTAAATTTAAGTGTCCTGTCTTCCTTTGCTCGATCGAGATGGATCTGTGCAGCTTCAACATCCTCAGCAGGGTTGAGCTGCTTAAAACTCTGTAAGTGGAGGGGGCTGAGGTTAGTCAAGAGAGGTACCAAACTGGATCTCAAAGTAGCAATCATGGCCTTTGAGGAGGTACAAAAATGACAGTCCACCTCAGGAGAGGGGGTCATGGATGACAATGATGGGGACGGAGTGTAAACAGAGGAGGAGGGACAAGACCCAGCAAAGAGAGGCCCAACTCCACCCCAGCAGATGACCAGGATGCCCAGGATGGAGCAGGGGGCAGTGTGTCTGCTAGAAGCCTCGCCTCACAGGAGCTGGAGGACAGGAGAGAGTAGAGGACACTCAAACTGAGCTGGAGTTAGCCAAACTAAAACTGGAATCGGAGGAGAGGGTGGCAATAGAGAGACTGGCCATGGAGGAGAAGAGTATGGTCCATGAGCTCAGTGTCAGGGAGCGGTACTGAAAAGCAAGGTAGATGGAGTTCAGCAATATTGCTGACCGCATATCAGCAGTGTCTCCTGGAGAGGTGACTATCCGCATACCCAAGGATTCGGTGACCAGCTGTCTGGTGGGAGATGATGAAATGGTTCTCAGCATATGAGGTAACTCTGAAAGTACACAAGGTCCCAGAGGAGTAGCTGGGGGTTAGCTTGTGGAGGTATATGTCCATAGTGGGGAGGGACATGCTCCTGACACTTTAGGTTCAAGACCAGAGCAAGTATGTCCCCATGAAGCCCATTCTTTTTACCAAATTTGGGAAGACCCCTGAGAATTATAGATAGAATTTAAAGGGACAGCCACAAACTCACAAACCAGTCTTGTGTAGACTTCTTAGACTACTCCAGTAAGGTACTGAAGGGCTGGGTGATAGCTAGCAAGGTAGATGATTTCAATGGGCTGTACAACTTGATTGTGAGGGAGCACATTCTCAATACCTGTTTTATAGAGCCGTGCCAACACCTAGAAGATAGCAAGCTGACTGAACCCAGGAACCTTGCTGAGGAGGCGGACCTCTGGGTCAGCACCAAAGTGTCCAGGAAGGTATGTGGGTGAGGACTCCCAAACGGAGAGCCAGGTTTTCCACCAGTAGAAGAGGGGAGACAAAAATAAGGATTTCTCTCAAGGCCCCCAAATTGGTTCTCAAGGACAGTATGGTACTCGAGATTCCGAAACGCGCGTTGGCGCATTTTTTGTTGTTGAGAATGTCTATGATGTCTACAATTGCTATGTATTGTTTTTGTTAAATTGTTTTTGTTCTGATTATTAATTTTGTGACAATTTTTCTGTGGTTGTTGTTTGTGTATATATCATTCTGTCTTGTTGTTGAGACATGCACCTCAATTTATCATACTGCTTCGTCTATGTTGGGACTCACTTGAGTGAGATGTAGATTGGAGTCATATTGAGCTACATAAATTATATGTACAACGTATTTATTGAAAAGTTATTGAATACTAATTGAAATAAATAAATATATTTTTTTTTTAATTAAAATACAAAAAAGTTATATAAATGTGCTGTTCTCTGTGTGGGACAGTTTTGATGTGAATATGATCTAGGGTTTTTTTGCTGTATATTTGGTTGATGTTTCCCTATTCTATCCCCTTGATATTTGCTTCACAGGGACCCTTGTATGTATATTTGGTTATCTTGATCTTGAGCACACTGCCAGGAAGGAAGAGGATCTTAGGTCACACCTGGGAATTGTTGTGGTTGCTTGAGTGGGTGTGTGTGACCATCAAGACCATGCTGCCAGCCTGTTAAAACAACCTAGATAGCTGCCAAGAGAGGGAAGGGCAAGGGGAGTGGGAAACCAACCACTGAATATCCCTCTGGAGGTGGATTGGCCCCAGGAGCCTACATTTGACTCCCTTGGTGATCAGACTGAGCTTTCTAGATGGCAACCAGAAGGAGGACCCCCCAGAGAGGAGTTTTGTAAGGCACAGAGGGAGTGCCCAAACCTAGGAGGCATGAGGCAGCAAGCTAAAACCCAGGCAGCTTGTGATACCTTTGGATATCACTGCTTACTTTGGGAGAATGACCTCCTGTACAATGAGCCAGAGCACCTGTAAATTGGGAAACAAGTGAGTTGGTAGTTTCCCAATACTACTGGGCCTTCCTACCAGGGCTAGCTTATGAGATACCCCCCTGGCAGGACATATGCAGTGGACAAGACCTTTACCTGGCTTTTTTCTTTTTTTTACAGAGTTTTATATAGCGCAAACTTGACCCGAATCGGGTATCAGAGCGCTCTACATAGCATCAGTTGCATTACATGAGGACACATTCATTTTTGTTAGGCATGAGGATATTAAGTGATTTGCCCAGAATCACAGGATGTTCAGCGTCATTGTCGAGACTCGAACCCAGTTCCCAGATGTGAGGCCAACTCCAATCTTTCTCCTGGCTTGTCTCCCACTTTTACTGGACCGGGATGAATGTTTTCTCAGATACATTCTGTAGGACTTGCTAAACCTGCCAGACAAATGGGAAGACTGGGAGAAAGCTGAAAGCTCGCCGGCATCCCTTGCCTGTTGTTGGCACCTCTTTTGAGAGGGTGGACATCAACATAGTAGGGCTCAAGGGCCCCAAGAGAGCCTCAGGCAACAGGTTTATCCTGGTCTTAGTGGATCACGCCACTTGATACCCAGAGGCCATTCTTCTGGCGACTGCTACTGCACCTGCAGTGGCTCAGTCCCTGATGGTTTTTTTCACCAGGGTTGGTTTCCACACAAAAGTGGTGTCTAACAGGGGACCAGCTTCATGTCTGCATACATGAAGTCAATGTGGAAGGAGTGTGGAGTAACTTGAAAGTTTTCCACCCCTACCATCGAAAAACAAATGGGATTGTTGAAAGGTATAACAAGACCCTAAAAGGCATGATTATGGGCCTGCCTGGGTAGAGTGGGACATCCTTTTACCATGCCTGTTCTTTGCTTACAGGGAGGTGCCATAAAAGAGGGTTGGATTTCAGTCTGGTTTAGGAGGGGTGAGAGCACGTTCTCAAGAAGCCTCCCTAGGATGTGTTAGCTGCATACCAGAAGGTAAAGTTCTGCAAGAAGGCTTCTGAGAACTTGGAGGCTAGGAGGTAATGAAGTAGTGGTATGACCAGACGGCTACCCCTGTTGAATCCCAGCCCAAACCAAAAGTGTGGGTAAAGGAGGCTGTGCAGCCCAGGGCACTCCAAGACAGTTGGACTGGGCCTTAGGAGATCGTTGAGAGTAGGGGGGAGGCCACCTACCTGGTGGACCTCAAGACACACTGACATCCTTTTAGAGTCTGCCATATCAACTGTCTCAAGCCACACTTTGAGACGTCTGAGGTGATCATGCTGTTTGTGACAGATGAGGAGGAGGAGGAGGAGATTGAACCTCTCCCTGACCTCCTATTATCAAAATAGAAAGATGGGTCAGTGCGGGGTTCCAACTTCTCCCTTACCTTGACCCCAGAACAGCAGAAGGACTGTTACCAGTTATTGGGGCAGTTTTCCTCTGTGCTTTCCCTCACTCCTGGACTTACAAAACTGTGTACCCATGACATTGACACAGGAGATAGCCTCCCCTGTCAAAAACAAAATTTACGGGCTGTCTGAAAGGGAGGGCCAGCATCAAGGAGGAGGTCTTAAAGACGTTAGGGGTGATTGAGTGGTGCTGGTACCAACATTTGCCCTGCCGAGCAATTCCTCAGAACTCCAGTTCTGTGTGGACTACAGGGGGCTCAACTCAGTTACTAAAACTGAAGCTCACACCAACCCAGAGCTGATGAGCTCATTGATAGGTTAAGGGCTGCCATGTTTCTTAGTACCTTGACTTAACTTCAGGGTACTGATACATTTCACTAACTGTAAGGGCTAAAGGGAGATTAGCATTTTCTACTCTTGAGGCCACCTTTGGGCAGAATAATGCCCCTGCTACCTTCCAGAGGAAGGTGAACCAGGTTTTGGCTGGTATAGAGGTCTTCAGTGCTGCTAACCTGAATGACATAGCTGTCTTCAGTAGCAGCTGGAAGGACCACCTCTTTAACCTGCAGGAATTGTTTCAGACCATGCAGAACTTAGAAATGTATATCAAGGCCAGTAAGTGCCAGATAGAGCAGGGATCTGTGGTGTACTTGGGACACCAAGTGGGAAGGGGTAAGGTGCAGCCCCCCAGGCCAAGATATAGATCATTCAGGCCTGGGAGTCCCAAAAACACAAGCAGCGGTGTTGGAAGCCGGAGTCCCAGTCCCGCACCACTGTCACCTAATGCGAGACCCGGGACTCCTCACTCAATGTTAGGCCAAGTAAGGACACCGTTTGAAATAGCCCCGCTCACCCCCTTAGTAGCTTGGCACGAGCAGCCAGGCCTAACTCCAAGGCACGAGTGTACAGCATGTGCAACCACATTCACAGCAACCCACTGGTGACACCACAAATGGACTCCACACGAGCTTGATGAAACGATTATAAACTTTATATAAAAACATATATGATCAGACCACACAATACAAAAGCCAGCATATAATAAAGGGTAATATTCATTCCGGCTGGCTGGTAGGTTCAAATTCCAACCACCCCTTTCAAAATGCTATGCTGGTCGCAATGCTAGAATCACACATGTTGCAATGGACAAACAATAATGCACTGCGTTACGATACAATCCTGTGCTAGGCAAAGGAGAAATAATACAATGTGTAATGATACACCCCGGTACCTTGCAATGGGAGAAATAATGCAATGCATACCGCTACAATCATGTACTGCGCAATGAAGGAATAATGCAATGTGTCAAACCCCATACTTTGCAATGAAAAAATAATGCAATGCGCACTGCTACAATCATGTACTTTGCAATTAAGGAATAATGCAATGCGTAGCTACAATCATGAAATTTGCAATAAAGAAATAATGCAATGCAGGCCGCAACACTCCTATACTTTGCAATGGAGAAATAATACAGTGCGTAGCACTACAATCGTGTACTTCGTTATGCAGTAATAATGTCAGGCGTCATAAGACAGTCCGGCAGTTCGTTAGCAGCAATATTAGCAATGTGTATTACGACAGTCAGCCTCTTCGATAACAGTTGCCCCCACACGTATCAACGATGACATAAACTACATCTTTTCACTCTGGCTCCGGTACTGCCACTCCTTTGGTCAGTACTGCCCCCAATCTGAGCCGAAGCAAAGGTTCATATGACCAGAAGGACTGAGAGGCCGAGAGAGTGTCTGTCAAATCTGTCAAGTAACGTTCTTTTACTCACATTTCTGCAGGAACGCCACAAAATGAAAAAAAGTTTCACAACTTCCCCGAAGTGCATATCACACCTAACAGAGTCAAAGAATCAACAGCAACTTGGGGAAGAAGGAAAAAGAAACAAGGAGGAGAAACACAAAAGGTCCCACGTCGCGCCCCAGTCTGAAACAGGATTATTTGACCAAAAGCGAAAGTCTGTGACAAGAAATAATCGAAGTATATACAGTCTCTCTGTTTATACACAATATCTTTCTATCTGCACATTTGTCTACCTGATTGATTCCCTTCTTTCGTATATTCTGATCACTGGGGTGAGAGAGAGGGTGTGTGTATCTAGAGAGAAACCAACATTGTAAGTAGTGTATATAAATATGAGGAGCAGAGGTGATAAGATGAATGTATAGTAATTAACCCACCTAAACACATATAACTATTGCTCAGAATGTCCTTCTCAACCTCATATATTGCTCTGGAAAACTCAGGAGGATTTTCCACCTTAGCGTCAAGTAAAATAAACATATTCCTTATCCTTCAGGAATTAAAGATAATAACAAAAAAAGAAAGAGCTGATCTCCAGGACTCGGACCTCACGTCAGATAAGTATATGGACAACACAACTAATATTTGCAGAATACAGCGAACAAGCACTGTTACAAAAATAATTTTAATGCAGCTTTGCGTAATGTCTTTTCTTTTGTACAGGAACCAACCGAGCCGGTCAGGAAGACGAAGACGGGAACGAGACGGAGTGAAGCTATGCCCGAGACCAGAATATCACCTAAGAAAACGCTGCCACAATGAGGGATGCCGATGAGGTGAACAACGGCTGGGAAATGCAGTTAAGTGCCCAGGAAACAAACTACACGATCCCGAAGCTAGAACGCGAATCGTCACAGTCCGAGATCAGTACATCTTTATCCCCCTGGCTGGCTCCCACACATGCGTCGAATCGGGAGTCGGCCATCTTTGTAGTGGAGGTACGTATCCGGTGGCGCATATCCAGCAACCCTGACAGTGTCCTTCCGAGCCCGCACCCCGCCCAGGTAGTGATCCCCGTTACCTGGGGGCGTGACCCCACTCTTCTCTCCTCCTTCAGTGAACTGGGCCATTCGTGCAGAACTTTCTCAATGGGCCTCACCGGCTCGGCCTGGTAGCTCAGCTCCTCCGGGGATGCGGGTCGCAACTGTTAGGAAGGTCTTAGGCAGCCGCAGGGCACACATACCCCATGCCTCTGAGATTACGTTACTCCAGGTGCACATTCACCACAGCACCCTCCGGATCTCCTCTGGCACGAAGCCAAATACACAACGCTGATGGGACTTCACCTCGACTCCGAGTGCACATTCACCAAGCCCTCCTTCCTACGGTATCAGTTGGCACCAAGACATGCACACGACGCTGCAGAGACTCACTTTCTTCCGGTGCACACAATGATCAACAGAACACCCCCACAGTCCCAGGTTGCGCCAAAGCACACACACTGCTTCACTGAGACTTACTCCAACTCCGGTGACCCGATATCCAGGTGCTCTTCACCAACGCCTTCGGCCGCACGCTGACACGCTCACCGTGTCTGAGCCTCGCTTCTCCGGTGCACTCGATGACCAGGTGTTCTTCACCATCGCCTCCGGTGAACCCCGACATGCACCATGCGCCTCCGTGTGTCCAATATCACAGGGCACACTTTCCAAGGGTCTCAAGCTACCACAACACACGCCCACCACGTCGCTTGAAACTTCTCCGGTAAATTTTATGTTCCTGTGTTTCCAAACAGGGAGCCAGCTCACCTCGGGCCCTTCGGGTAACAAGATACAGCACAAAGCACAGTCTTCTTCAAGCAGGGGGACCCAGCGCACAAAGCACAGTCCCAACAGCCTCTTCCTTGATTAAGACAGTGAACTGCAGACCAGCCCCAGATCACGAAGCAAGGGCCAGTCCTTACCAGGAGTCTCTTCAGTTGTTCCTTAGCAGAGGTTCCTCTTGATCATGAAATGGGTCTAAGCCTTTTCAGTCTCAATCCATTGCTCAATCCATTTTGATTCCAATGTTCAGGGGTCTCCGCTCTCATAGATACACCCTTAAATGTCTTTGAAGTTCGGTGTGCTCAGGGATCCCTGAACCCTGCCTAAATCAGTTCTGGGTGTCCCCCTTCCAGTTTCACCTTTCTCCCTTTGATACTGGGGGTCTGGATCCTTAATCACTCAGTGGGAGAATGGTCAATTGTTTTATAGCAGCAACCCAGGCCTCTTCACCTCCCTGGGCTTGTCCTTCACCTACTCTCCAGATGCAGGTCAGCCTGATGCCATCTCAACCGCTCCCTGGGTCAAGACCTCCCCCAGCTCCTCTCACCTCTCAGATCCAGACAGTCAATCCACATTCAGCAGAGACACACAGAAATGCTTAAAGCACAAAACTCAGCCACTTTCTAAAAGAGTGGTTTCTGAACACACAGTTATAAAACAAATTTCATAGAAAGATGTGTTATGACACTGTGAGTTCATACATACTAAACTTCACCTCTCCATTTTAAACTTATGGGAAACTAGACTAACAAACACAATACCCAGCCTCTCCCATTCTGTCCTATGGGCAGGATGGCCTTTCACCAGTGAAAAATGAAATGGAGTGTTTTTCACTGTCAGGACATAGCACATACCTCAGTATATGTCCTGCCTTTTACTTACACTGCACCCTACTCAGGGTTTACCCGGGACCTACCATAGGGGTGCCCACTGGTTACACTAAAGAAAAAGTAAGGCCTGACAAGTGGTTGACTGTAGGTCTGAGTCCCTTCTCCTCGCACCTTTGCATTACTAGTCCTGGCACACACAGTGCACATCACTAGGGACTTTACTAGTAAGGCAAACATATCAATCTTGGCCAACCAATTACCATTACACTTTACACAGGTAAGACTTGTACTTTGACACTGATTAGCAGTGGCGGAGTACCCAAAGCATCTAAATTGGAAACTCTATGTCAGGAAAATGGACTAGGGGGAAAGCAAAAAGTTTAGGGAACTGTAGCCAAAAAGGCCAAGTCCTACAGGCAGTGAGGGTTTTACTGGGGCTCACAGGATACTACAGGAGGTTTATCAAGGGTTACGGCTCCATTGCTGCCTCCTTGACTGAGCTGACTTACAAGAAGCCGCAAAGGCAGATTATCTGGACAGAGGCTTGCCAGACAGCCTTTAACGCCCTCAAACAGGCCATGTGCACAGCCCCTGTGCTCAAGACCCCAGGCGTTTTCAAAGAGTTTATAATTCAGACAGATGCCTCAGTGCATGGCGCAGGGCCGGTCTTATCTCAGCTCAATGATGAGGGCCTAAGCCAACATGTAGTTTTCATCTCTAGGAGTTTACTTCCATGGGAACTGAGGTGGCGTACTATTGGAAGGGAAGCCTTTGCTGTGGTCTGATTCCTGAAGAAATTGAGAACATACTTATTTGGGACCCACTTCTGGGTTCAGAGAGACCACAGGCCCCTCAGGTGGCTAATGCAAATGAGGGGTGAGAATCTAAATTTGGTGAGGTTGTCCACCTCTCTACAAGGAATGGACTTTACAATGGAACATAGATCTGTGTCCGGGCACTCCAGCGCTGATGGTCTCACCAGGTTCTTCTGCCTTAATGATTAGAACTCCCTGGAGGTTTGGTAGTTCTCCCCACTTTCACTTGGGGGGATATGTGTTAGCCATGATAGCCTTAGAGTGGTCTTCCACAAAACATATTGCCTACTTACCTCCAATTTGTGCTGGATTTAGCTTTTGTTGGCATTAGGACTCTGTGCACTTTACCACTGCTAACCTGTGCTAAAGTGCTTGTGCTCACTCCCCTAGACATAGTTTGATTGGCATACACCTAACCAGCAAATTTAATTTACTTATTAGTCCCCTGTAGAGTGGTATACCATACACCTAGGGCCTGTAAATTAAATGCTACAAGTAGGCCTGCAGCACTTATTGTGCCACCCACTTAAGTAGCACCTTAAAACATGTTTCAGGCCTGCTGTTGCAATCTCAATATTCTAACTGAACAGTGGGCGACCCAATACACCCTTGGAGGCTAGGGCACAACATCTAATAGGCAGTGCTTGATTTGTAAAATTTGAAGTCCAGGTGCTCAAATGTTTGTCGAAGGCCACACCCAATTCCACCGGATCCGCCCGCTTACTCTATTAGCCCCACCCATATCCTCAACTGCCACTGCTGAAAGTCAGATGTAATACCTGATCTGAATTTCAGCAAGGGAGCCTTCCGACTGATGCAAATAAGTTAATATAACATCTGCGCCTAGACAATTCACTTCATATGGTGTTATGACTGGTTTAAATATTAGAACAATAAAACATGATAATTAGTTTTATAGTGCTTGCTAACTGTGGACTTTGACACTGTAAATCACTGTAAATACTAAGGGGCCCTTTATGATGTCGGGCGGATTGCCCCCGCCAGCCTGGCGGGGGCAATCCGCCCGACATCCACACTCGTTTCCCCCCTGCCATATTAGTATGGCGGGGGGGGACCTCGCCAGACAGAAAGACCGTCCGCCGCTTTTACGCCCCGGTCGCCTTGCGGCCGGGGCGGAAAAGGAATAATATGGTGGCAGTGTCTATCAGACACCGCCAGCCATATTATGATGGGCGTCAGTAGGTGCCTTTCCGCGGCGGCGATGCCGCCACGGAAAGGCATGCGGTCTTCACTCTGGGGGCCCCCTGCGGGCCCACAGAGTGAAGGAGAGGTGGGGATGCACACGGGGGTACCTGTGGTACCCCCCTTCATTTGCATCAACAAAGCGGCAGGCACCGCGCGGTGCCTGCCGCTTTTTTTATGCAAATGCATCAATGCATCTTTAGCATTGTGGCGGGCGGTGCAGAGAGCACCGCCCGCCACAATGCTAAAAATGCAGGATGTGCCTGCCACCATGGCGGGCACATCCTAATACCCCCCACGGGACCCCCGCCCTTATGGCGGGCGGTCCCGAATTCCGACAGGATGGCGGGCGGACAAACTAAAGCAAATGTTCTTCTACTTTCCCATGCTGACCACATGCCCAGGGTCACAATGCATCCTGCTTGCAGCTTCAGCACACACTCTCCCCTTCCCAGGCCCAAGCACACCACTACGCCAGAGCGGTCAGTCTGTGTTATGGTCTCACCATCCCACCAACCATGCGGATGATGGGAGGGGCTCAATGCTTACCTTGTGGGATCACCCAAGGGAGGAGAGGAGGAGACTACCAGCGAATCAGAGCAGGCAGAGTCAGACGACCAGTGACATAACAGTTCCAGAGGGCCACTGGGGAGAACAGGTATTAAAATACCAAAATCTATCCTGAAAGAGATTAAACATGGCACAGAAAAACAGCACTTAATTGCAAGTTAAAGAATAGATAGATAGGAATACATACAGAAAGGGGTTAAGGCCCTGCCCTTCCATCCTTCTGACCCGGGGGATTACACAAGGTGCCCAGCAGCGTCATGATTGTTCCTTAGACTCGGAGTCGGTTCATACCAAGTTTACCAACCACCACAGTGTCAACTCTAAACTAAAGAAACAGTAGCATTGTTTTGGTGTCCTATGGGTTACTGCCTTTAATAAGAAGAGGCCTGCTGCTGTCCACTGACTGCACGACACGCTGCCTGCTTGAAATAATGGTGCAGTTCACGTTGTGCTGAAGTGCTTGTGTGTCGTGACTCAAGCATATGTGCGCCGGAGAGTAACATTTAAAAAAAGGTTACGCGCGCTGCCATGGCTGCCACAGCCTATCAGAACCAAATCCTTGATCAAGAAAGCTCTGCCTCTAGAAACACGTTACATTGGAAAAAAAACCTGCTAAGAACTCACAACTGATAGCACACTTTCATTTATTATCGTCATGGAATACCGGCTGTGGCTCTACCGGTCCCCGCGCGCCACTAGACAAAGGGCAGATTTCCCGGGAGGAGCTGGAACTTGGGTATACAAACATACATACATATATATATATATATATATATATATATATATTGAACACCTGACTCGGAACTTTGGTCATGTGACCAAGAGCCTGTGTGCTGGAAATGCGTCGTTTGTGCCCTAGAACCAAGAATAAAAAAACTTGAACTTACCTGATCGGTGTGGCTCGTGTTCCTTTGAAGTGAAGAAGGAATCCGGTGAATATATATATATATATATATATCAAAGCTGCCCACAGGCGAGGGAGCACTCAAGCAGCAGCGTAGTTTCTTTAATGCGGGTAAAGGACATCTCTGTACGCCGATGATTACAGCTCACTCGGATCTTCAGTCTGCCGTGCCTACTCTGTGAAGCAGCAGCGGAGGGATCCATGGCCACTCTGCACTCTGAGACCCATCGCGGGTTTTGTATTACAACCATCAAGGGAAGAGACACGCACTACTAGTCCCACAAGACACTGTGTTCCCTCCATATGAGTGGCCCATCTGTGGGCGGTTAAATAGTGGGAGTGTCGATATGCTTTTAATCACGATGAGCCTCTGATGACGAGCACAGGCTCTGAAACGCGTCAGGCTGAAGATCCGAGTGAGCTGTAATCATCGGCGTACAGAGATGTCCTTTACCCGCATTAAAGAAACTATGCTGCTGCTTGAGTGCTCGTTCGCCTGTGGGCAATTTGGAGCTTTGAGTTTTATATATATATATATATATATATATATATATATATATATATATATATATATATATTACCTACTGGCGGTCGCCAGTAGGTATATATAGTTAGGATTTTTTCCCTATGGGTTTTTTGAAAATTCTATGTCTAATAACTTTGGCGTTTGTGGACGGAATTGGCTGAAATTTTCAGGAAAATGGCACATTTTGTTTCTGAGCAGCCCCTGAAAATTTGGGGGGGTTTCGTCAAGGGGGGGCCGAGAAAAAAGGGGGGTCCCAAAACGTGTTTTTAACATTGATTTTTCCATAGGGCGGTTAGCCTCACTTTTAGCCCGAACGGCTGAATAGATTTGCACGAAACTTGGCAAAATTGTAGGGACTGGTAGCCCGATGTGCCTTTTGTAGGTCTCAATATATGTGCTCCAGTGGATTTTGAGAAATTAACGTTTAAAAAAAGATATATATCTGTAGCAGCGGACCGGGCAGCGCTCCAGGACGCGTACTTTTCGCGCAACGGAGCTTTGTGAAGCGAAGCTGATTGGTTCTCTGGCGTCTGTCAACATTCCAAAAAGTCCGTAGCTGCCGCCATCTTGTCTCTCGGTAGGATCGAGAGACAAGAGGAGGCCAAAACAAAGGGGCAAATAACCATAAGGGGGCATAGTAGATCCTCCCTGACCCCCTAGGTTTAATGTGGAGGCTTTAAAACGGCCCCGCGGGGCAAAAAAAAATAATTTTTTTTTTGTTTTTTTGCGTGGGTAGCGCCCGGTCCGGGAACCGGGAAGCTTTCTGGGCAGCGTACTGCAATGAAAAATGAATGATAGACTTTTCAAATACTGTTGTTAATTGATTGTTGGTTTTGTTGATTATTTTTTATTTTTTTTTATTTTTTAAGGATTGTTTATTGTGTTTAATAATTTATTAAACTTTCTAACGCGGCGCGTCATATGACGCATTACGCGACAACGCAGGTCCAGAATATAGTGAAAATGTCTCCACCAACCAGCGGACGGCACACAACCCCTTTCAGCAGGCTAAATAGTTCTGTTAAATGACAACAGAAGGGACAGGCAACAAGAACCATCAGTCAAAGAGGGGAGGGCAAGTTCTTCTCTACCGGGTCACGTTGGAGCGCTACCGGAACTGATCGAATTGGTAGTCTACAGTGTTTCTGGATGTTTCAGACTGAAGCTGGCGTTAGCATGAGAGCACCACCATTTCGTAGCTCCGTCGTGGCCATTCCACGAGCAATCATGCTAGGCGCTCCCCACCAGAAGCCTGCGGGAGTCGGGGGCCCCCAAGACTTTTGTAGAATCTTCAAGGATGAGGGGACGCTTTCGAGAATGGAGCCCAAGCTCTAGCAGACAAGCGTCCGAGTTCCAAGGTGTCGCAGGCCCATTTTAGTGGACCACGCCCAAATCTGAAGAGATGGCCGCCATTTTGAGAGTCCTGTGGCAGCCGCCTATCGCTGCACCGCAAGAGCGGGAGCAACTCAAGTACATGGTGAGCGAGACGCTGTAGTCGAAAGAGCGGGCGGTAAACAGCTGAATAGCGGAAGAGGCACAGTGTAGCAAAAGCGGGCTGAATGGCAAATGAAATGGAAAAGGGGTGCCCCACTACAGCGTGTCTTTAGGTGAAACGGATTGTGGGACAAGGTGAAGAATGGAAGAGTCACCAAAAGGAAAAAAGTTCCGCTTGACCCCGGGAGCCGGCCACCTATGTCGGGGGCGATCTCAGGCCACACCAGGGCAACACGACTTGGGGAGGGGGCCGGAGCCAAGCGCCCCCTCCGAGTCCGCGACATGACACCGTCCCTCGGGGGCCTCCGTCAAGCGGTTCAGGGTGGCACCGCATCACAACAGCCCCCACTTACTTTAAGAATAGTGAAGATGAAGCAATTGCAAATAGGCTTCAGACAATGTTACAAGCACTCCTCAAAACTTTGAACTTTCAGAGTGCATGAGTTGGGACAGCGAGGGGTGATTTGGTTTCTCGGACTGTTTTTCTGGTCTCTCACCACTGGCATACTTTAACGTTTTCTTGTTTCTAGGACATTAATAGGTTTTATCATTACGTTATGTTATCGTTTCTTTGTTTGTTGTTTAATAAAAGTTCATGTTCATGTTCATCAGTGGCCTACTGATTTTCGTTTTCCTATTTTTTTCTTTCCAGGTTGTTTCATGGTAAAGTTTCTGTTAACAGGATACAGTGATCACTTCGTTATTATTGCATATGTCCTTTTCACTAGGGGTGCTCTCTGGTCGGGCCAGATGACGTATCTCTAGTAAATGGTCCGGGTGAAAAAGGTGCATCAATCAGTGGGGAGTAGATAGGCATGACAGATTACAACGGGGGAGAAAGGTCCGCATTACGTACCCTTTCACTACTTGCAAAGATTTTCCTACGTTTATATGCAAACAGGGAATACCTCCAAAAAGAACTAATTCCCAAACAGTCAATGTTCGGACAATCAATCAATCAATGAGGAATGAAATAGGTACGACGTGTTAAAGGCTTGCGTTACCTACCCTTCACTATCTGCAAAGGGAGAGAGAATATTCCTATTCTTCCTCGTTTGCAGGTAGAGAAGATCCTTAAGAGAATTAACTTCGAACAATTCAATGCTCGATTGAAACAATCAACAAGGGGTACTGTGAACACAAATGAACGCCGCTTATGTACATACGCATTGCTATTTTCAACAGGTTGTTCCTAATGTTTCTATTTTAGCGAGGTCAAAAAGAGATCCCATTAGTGGCCTACTGATTTTGCTCGATTCCTTTTGTTTTTTTACACGATTTTTCGCTATCTGCAAAGACTAAACAGAGTATTGCGACTCTGTGCTTGTTTGTAAATAGAGAATGAACCAAAGAGAACAATCAATCAAATGGAGAGAGAAGCAGGCACGACGTATTACAAAGGGGGCAAAGGGCTGCGTTAACTACCCTTCACTATCTGCAAAGAGAGAGTACTCCTAATAGAAATGAGGGGTGGGGGGCAGTATTCAAAGCAGATCAGTGTGCATAAACACGAAAATGTTTTTACTTACCACGTACTTGACATTCGACAGCTTATGATATTTGCTATTAAAAAACCATTGAAATTCACTGAAAAAACCATAGGTTATAGACCATATATAGTTAGGAATTAGCATTTACAAAACCTTGAAAATTCACTGAAAAAACCATAGGTTATAGACCATATATAGTTAGGAATTAGCATTTAAAAAACCTTATTTTACTCACACAAAACCATTGAAATTCCATATATAGTTAGTTGCACTAACTATATATCGCGCACCCGCAATCCACTGCTGATCATGTCACATATTACATCATTCATGACATGGTCAGTGACATCACTGATGACATCACTGATGACATCTCAAATGACATCACTGATGACATCACTGATGACATCTCATTTGACATCATTCTTGTGCTAATACGATAAACCTCTTCAGACTCTAATATAACCTTAGATACACTCAGTGTAAACAGACACTCACACACTGCCACTCATCCATGGAGTTACTCACACACCCAGTCAGTCATGCAAAGAAACAATCTCACCTCCATTTCTTCAACTATACAGTTAAACACACCTTACTTATTGAAACATATACTAACACATATTTACTCTCTTATACAATCCCTGATACACGTTCACAATGATCGATACAACCACTCACTCATTCAGTGGCTCTCATGCACAGTTATTTATATATGCCAACTTTCACATGTACTGTGTTTTACATATGTACTTACTATGACATGTAGCATTGAGATATCCATTCACTCATCAATACACTCATGCACACAGTCAACTGCCCATGTAGCTGTTTCCACATGCACTCTTGAACTCATACACCTAGTGAATAAACTGCTCACACATCTATGCATAGAGTCACACACCTTCCAGCCACCCCCACACAAACTCAATCTCCCATAGAAATACTTGGGCAACCAATTAATAACACATATAGCCTCTCGTATAGCTAATGATCAACACATGCAGCAGTTTACAGAACAACAGACATAATGATGCACAAATTAAGACAGTTTAGTCACTAACCCATGCATTCAGTGAGACACATTTAATCACTCACTCATACAGTCAGTCATGCACCTACTAAATCCTTCATCCAGACACTTATACATCCACTCAAGACATATTTTAACTTTACAGAAAAATACAGTCACTGGATGTTGTCATCAGTGATGTCATCAGTGATGTCATTTGAGATGTCATCAGTGATGTCATCAGTGATGTCACTGACCATGTCATGAATGATGTAATATGTGACATGATCAGCAGTGGATTGCGGGTGCGCGATATATAGTTAGTGCAACTAACTATATATGGAATTTCAATGGTTTTGTGTGAGTAAAATAAGGTTTTTTAAATGCTAATTCCTAACTATATATGGTCTATAACCTATGGTTTTTTCAGTGAATTTTCAAGGTTTTGTAAATGCTAATTCCTAACTATATATGGTCTATAACCTATGGTTTTTTCAGTGAATATATATATATATATATATATATATATATATATATATATATATTCACTGAAAAAACCATAGGTTATAGACCATATATAGTTAGGAATTAGCATTTACAAAACCTTATTTTACTCACACAAAACCATTGAAATTCGCATATATAGTTAGTTGTACTAACTATATATCGCGCACCCGCAATCCACTGCTGATCGTGTCACATATTACATCATTCATGACATGGTCAGTGACATCACTGATGACATCACTGATGACATCTCAAATGACATCACTGATGACATCACTGATGACATCTCAAATGACATCACTGATGACATCACTGATGACATCTTATTTGACATTACTGATCACATCACTGATGACATCATTCATGTGATAATACGATGAACCTCTTCAGACTCTAATACAATCTTATATACACTCAGTGTAAACAGACACTCACAGACTGTCACTCATCCATGGAGTTACTCACACACCTAGTCAGTCATGCAAATAATCAATCACACCTCCATTTCCTCAACTATACAGTTATACACACCTTACTTATTCAAACATATACTAACACATATTTACTCACTTATACAATCCCTGATACACGTTCACAATGATCCATACAGCCACTCACACATTCACTGGCTCTTATGCACAGTTATTTATATATGTCAACTCTCACGTATACTGTGTTTTACATATGTCTATACTTTGACATGTAGCACTGAGATATCCATTCACTCACCAATACACTCATGCACACAGTCAACCACCCATACAGCTGTTTCCACATGCACTTTTGAACCCATACATCTAGTGAATCAACTGCTCACACATCTATGCACAGAGTCATACACCTCCCAACACACACACACAGTCTCCCATACAAATACTTGGGCAACCAATCAATAACCCATATAGTTACTCATATAGCTACTGATCAACACATGCAGCAGTTTACAGAACAACAGATATAATGATGCACACATTAAGACAGTTTAGTCAGTAACCCATGCACTCAGTGAGACACATTTAATCACTCACTCATACAGTCAGTCATGCACCTACTAAATCCTTCATCCAGACACTTATAAATCCACTCATTCTTCAATATGTAAGACATATTTTAACTTTACAGAAACATACAGTCACTGGATGTTGTCATCAGTGATGTCATTTGAGATGTCATCAGTGATGTCATCAGTGATGTCATTTGAGATGTCATCAGTGATGTCATCAGTGATGTCACTGACCATGTCATGAATGATGTAATATGTGACATGATCAGCAGTGGATTGCGGGTGCGCGATATATAGTTAGTACAACTAACTATATATGCGAATTTCAATGGTTTTGTGTGAGTAAAATAAGGTTTTGTAAATGCTAATTCCTAACTATATATGGTCTATAACCTATGGTTTTTTCAGTGAATTTTCAAGGTTTTGTAAATGCTAATTCCTAACTATATATGGTCTATAAGCTATGGTTTTTTCAGTGAATTTCAATGTTTTTTTAATAGCAAATATCAAAAGCTTTAAAATGCATTCTTCTTTAAATCGAAAAATATATTTTATTTGTTTTTAATACAATTTTTTAATGTATTTTTTTCTATTATTTTTTTTGTTTCGCTCCCGGTCCGCGAACCGGGTAGCTTCCCGTTAGCTCAATTGGTGCCGCGACCCGGTCCGCGAACCGGTAAACGTTCCGTTTGCGCAACTGCCGCGTTAGAAAACAACATCGTGACGCGTCGCGTAAGCGCGACGTATGGCGTTGCCGCGTAATGCGTCTTATGACGCGCCGCGTTAGCGCACCCGGAAGTGCTCTGGAGCGCGAACTGAGGCGCGAAGCGCAGCTCCCCGGAAGCGATGCAGGGCGCGGCGCGCAGCGCGTAACGTAAGCGTAACAGGTCATGTGACTTGTTAATAAAACTTTTCATTGGTTCATTTCACTTTTGGTTTCCTAATGATGTAAGGCTAGGTCATGTGACCTAAAAATAACACTTTTCATTGGTTTAGAACTATTTTTTTCCCAAATGATGAAAGCCCCCACCTTTTTTATCACTCTGACTTTCAACTTTGTGAGAGGAAGACCTATTTTGATTACTAAGAAATGGCTTCATTAGTAGCTGCAGCTGGTGCACCCCCACCACCACCACCACCACCTCCTAGGAAGAGAGGACCACCTCCTCAGGTTATCGTTCAGGAAGAGGAGGAAGAAGAGGAAGAAGAGGAAGAGGAGCAAGAGAGGAGGCACTTTTTGCGTGAGGAGCCAAGGAGGTCCCATGTAAAAGAAAATTTCATCTGGCAATTTTACTCATTTCCCCGGGGCCAAAAAAAAGTAAATGCCCGCTACGTTACCTGTCTCATCTGCAAAAAAGATCTGTCCAGAGGGACTGATAAGAAATACAGCTATGGCAATTACACCATGCATCGGCACATGGAGAGGTGGCACCCTATAAATTATAGTGCTGCGCAGGTACGTGACCTGCAGGATAACCCCCGTCCTGTTGCCAGTACATCAAATGAAGAGGCAGTGACGGGACCAGAGGCGAGGGAGACGGTCCCAAATATCCAGCTGAAGTTTGGGATTGTGAAGCAAGTGTGCATTTTTTGCGGCCAATTGATTTGCTACAGAGAGAGTAGCATACATTTAATCAACACAGCTATTGACAATCACAAATGTCCAAAACGCCCCAGAAAATAAATTATCTTTTTTTTTTGTTGCTCCTGTTGAGCCCTTTATAATGAATCATTTTCGTTCCCCCCCCAAAAAAACTAAAAAAATATAAAACCGTTCAAAAAATACAAAAAAAGTAAAAAAAAATTCAGAAAAATAATAAAAAAATATAAAACAACAAAAACAGTAAAAAAAAGTTCTTTTCAGAACTACCTCCCCTTTATAAAAAATTGCTAGAATGTTTAGTACTCTGGCAACCTCTATTTCTTTTGATTCGCTTCCCGGTTCGCGCGCCGGTACGCGAACCGGAAGCGAAACAAAATTTTAATTTTTTTTAAAAAGGAAGAGTGAGTATAAGGGAAGGAAACAGAGAGTAATGTTAAAAGAAAGACAGCTAGAGGGAGTAACAAAGAGATACTGTTTAATACATCTATTTACCAAAGAAAAGATGTAAGAGGGTATAATTGAGAAACACAAAATAGATAAGGAAGTGAAAGAAAAAAAGGAGAGTAGAAGAATAATAAACAAGAGTTTCTTGGAGATTATGAGTGAATGTTCAAATTAAGAAGAAAAACAGTAAAGGATGTGGAGTGAGAGGTAGGGATAGAACCGGACTAAAAGAACAACCCTGAGGGAAAGTGTTAAGAAAAGAGTGAGTGAAAGTAAATAGGAATAAAACAAGATGTATGACAGTGACTAAGGTTAAAACATGTGGAATAACAGAGAGAAAAAACAGAAAGCAGAAAAGAAGAAGTGAGAGAAAAGGAATAATTGAAACAGCAAAGAAATGTAAATAACATAGTGTGCTTGAACTACAAGGAGAAAGCATAATGAACAAGTAGTGAAAGAGTGATCAGTCAGAGACAGTAAGAGTAATAGAGACGGAGTGAGTGAACAGGAGTGAGGAACTATGAGAACAGAGGGACTGAGAAAAGGAGTGGAAGGAGTAGAGTAAGTAAGTAATAGAGAAAGGAATGAGGGAAGTAGCAAAGGCAGGAAACTGAGGGTTAAAGAAATGAAGCAGTGGAACTAATAGAAGTTAAATGTGATAGAAATGTAACGAAAAGAGTACAAAACACTTACCTTATAATTGTCGTTAACTTAGTCACTTGTTATTTTTATACTTTCAATCTGTGAAAGAAAGAACAAAAATTTGAAAAATATTAAAACATGTATTTAAAAATTAGAAAAGACAAGGGAAAAGATTGAAAATCATCCAATTTTACAAAGAAATAAAGTTAGAGATAAACATGGAGAAAAAAAGAGAAAGAAACGGTGATAGACAGTCAGAGACAAAAAGAAATTGTAATAGAGTAAATTAGTAAGAGAAAAAAAAGGAAGATACTTTCAGT
The DNA here is from genome assembly GCF_964261635.1 of Lissotriton helveticus. Classification (NCBI taxonomy): domain Eukaryota; kingdom Metazoa; phylum Chordata; class Amphibia; order Caudata; family Salamandridae; genus Lissotriton; species Lissotriton helveticus. The sequence continues at coordinate 755,800,930 of NC_136069.1, forward strand.
GACAGAAAAGAAGGATAAAAGAGAAAACTAAATTGAAGCTGTGTAAGCTACTAAAAGAAAGTGAGTAAGGTAAACTATATAAGGAAAGGGTGAATAAGGAAAAGAGAGTGAGGGAGAGAGGAGACAGAGGAAGTGAAGGAAAGAGTGTCAGATACAGACTGAGTGAGGCAACAAAGAAAGATAAATGAGTGAGGGTGAGTTATACAAACTGATTGCACCAAATAAGGAGAACACAAAAATATTTAATTTAGAAAACAAAGGGAGGAAAGAAGGAAAAGACAAGCGAAGCAGAAGGTCTAAAAGCTGAAAAATGGTGCAAGGGAGAAAAGAAAAAAGCAGAGTTGGATTAGGGAAACAAAGGTTGAAAGATAAGTGGAGTTAGATAGCAAGGGTGAAAGAGAATAAAACAAAAGGCAATGTGAGTATGTAAGGAGGATTGATAGAAGGTAGTAAAAGATGAGTGAGCATGAGATAAGATGAGTACAAATTAAAATTCACTATACAAAGTACAGAATTAATTATACATGTTAAATGGTTTATTTTTGCTGTTCTCAGAATATATCAAATTTCACTAAAAATAGTGAGTTGAAGGTATTCATCATATAACAGCGGGGAAAAAAAAACACAATCAAAATGATTGTGTTCAAAAAACCCATATAACATAACCAATCAGAAATCAGAACTCCTTAAAAGTAACTTACTTTCCATGATGTCGAAGGATGTCCTATGAACAGCTTATACTCTGTTGTGCTGTTATTATTTTCAGCCCGCCACTTTCTGAAAGAAAAGCTCCATCGTTTTGACAAATATGTTACATACAATAAATGAGTTCTCGCTCTCTACCGCACTTCTCCTCAAGGCCAAATCGTGTAAGAGCCATTTATAACTCTTGGAATTCTTCTAAGCAAATCCCGTCATTTTCTTTTTCCGCAACTTTCAGAAAGAAAACGTTCAAGATCACTTTCACAATCCTGTACTTGTAATATCTCACCCTTCTTGCTCACTCATGTTCCACATTTCCTATGACACTGATACTGCTTACTATGAGGCACACTTACACTACCTCTATGACTACTACAATTATTTAATTCTCTACATCACTTTTAATCACAAAGCAATTTAAAACAGTACATAAAATTATATCAACTCCTAGAATCATTATAGGCCAGTTACCTATCCAAAATTCTCTCTTCTGAAAACAGAAAGTAAGAATATTTTTAAGTCAAAAGGCAACATTGTTTCATAGTCAAATGTGAATCATTTCCGAAACATCAGCTTTTTTTACATTTTAAATAAACTGTGTAATAAGCGGATGTTGTCAAAGGACCATTATGTCATATAATAGCTGCAGTTACAAATGTTCTTCCTAAAATTAACGACTGTATAGCCACAACATTTGTAATTAAAGTTGAAAACTTACTTTCATCAGGTTTATATAGTCGGAATTTTAAAATGACATTATAACCAAAAGTTTGTACAAATAATGTGTACAGCATTGCAGACTTACATTACCTCTACTCCATGTTTTGATTGGCTGCTTGAATTAGCTTATTAAAAGAAACAGTTTTTCTGAACTCATTCAAAGTGCAGTTATTTTTCCATGACGTCAAGTGTTATGGTAAGAACACCGTTTGCTTTGGGAAATACTCTGTTGTCCTTTAACTAATCCGTGCCCACCACTTTCTGTAAGAAAACCTTCTTTTTTTTCAGGAACTACTTAAAACTCAAAAATAACTTTTTACTCTGTACTACACTTATCCTCAAGGCCAAATAGTGTAGGAGCCATTAGATCCTCTTGAAATTCCTCAGAGCAAATCCCGAGATTCTTTCCCTAAAATTTTGGTTGTAAAAACAACAGGTAAGAATTTTTAAGGTCAAAAGGCAATTTTTTTTAAAAAGTTAAAACAGAATCATTGCAGAATGACCAGCCATTTCCAGACTTCAAATAAGCTGTGTAATGTCCTGATGTTGTTGAAGGACCGTCATGATATATAATTGCTGTAGTTACAAAAGTCCTTCCTGATATTGACAACTGCGAAGCCACAACATTTTTAATTAAAGTTGTCAATTTTGTTCCATCAGGCCTACATCGTTGGAACATTAAAATGACATACTGGCCATATGTTCGTATACATAATGTGGACAGCATTGCAGACTTACATTGGCTACACTCCATGTTGTGATCGGCTGCTTTTACTAGCTTATTAAAGGACACTGATTTACTGTCTGGCAAAGTTAAATATATAAATCTTTCTGAGTCTACACTAGTAGTACTTGATACCCTACAGTTCTCACAGTCATGCTGCCATTGATAAGAAAGGCCAAACAGATGATCTACATCTACACCTTCATCTTGCAATACATCAAGAATATACATTAAAAACTCCTGACAATCTTGCTGAATATTTTGAGAGAATTGCGTTTGACCTGAACATTTGTCTAACAGATTTTGAATTTCAGACACACTTTCTATTTTTGTTCTATCAGTGCTACATTTCTCTAACACAGAGTTCAGTAAACAGCAAAAACTTTGATCCGAATTGATCACAATCTGTTCTTTTAAAGTTTCTAGAGAAAATACAACATTAACCACTACATTAGCATAGCAGTTGACACCAGAACTATTTTCAAATTGAAAACCAACAACATCTTCAACAGAATCCATTTTCTTTCTGCTTATAATTTCGGGTTCATCGACTTTTCGTCTTTTTGCTACAACCTCCCTACTATTGGTCACATTTCTTCGTTTCCGGCCTACCACACGTTTCTCAAACAAAGGATATTGAGGCAAATGTGGTGCATACTCTCTTCTTAACCTATTGTATTCCTTAACACAATCTAGATCCGCACAAATGTTTGTGACATCACACTCAATCAAGTATAATCCCGATAAAGTTCTGACTCGTGACAATGCCACATATGCCATTCCCTCCTTGAACACAGAACTGCTAATATTCACCAATGCACTGTCTACACTTAAACCTTGCGATTTATGGATTGTCACCGCATATGCCAAGCAAACAGGAAACTGCTTACGGCGAACATATAAGTCTTTTACAAGCAAAAATCTAGCAGAGCAACGACCAATTAACTGTACTTCCTCAATGCCATCAAATTTAATTTTTAAAAATTCAATTCCATCTCTATTTCTGTATTTCTCAAAATCAACAACATTACCCATTGATCCATTTACCAGACCTCTTTCAACATGTAAATTCCTTCTCAAAATGATACGGCAATTTAAGCACACATTCAGAGTCTTTTCAAAACCAGCAGTTTTAGATATAGTCTTCTTTAATGAATCCAATTTTGATTTCAAATTCTCAGACAAAATGATTGTTGCTCCCATATGCTCTATTCTGTCAATAGCTTCCAGTTTCACAATCTCTTGGTTTTATAAATTCAACATTTTGTTGTTGAAGATGGCACATTCTGCAAGAGTTGGCATCAAACATATTCCAGATTTCATCTCAGTAATTTTCCGAAAAATATTCTCGGGCACAACGTCTTCTTCTGGATACAAATTTGACAGTAATCGTGCATGTAAAGCTTCTTTCCCATGCTCGGTCACTTTTCCGGTTCTAACATCTTGTAGAATATTCTTATAATCTTCATCTTTCGCTTGACGCATATTTTCACGCAGTTCGGCATAATTGAAGTTTAACCATATATTAACGTTGCCAATGCTCCCTAGGCACTTCCTGGTATCTTCATGTGTAAGTAGTTTAAACACTGGTTGTCCTTTCACTGGTGTCAGCTGCAGAAGATCACCGAAAACAATGATGTGTTTGCCACCAAATAACACATCATACTCTGTTTTAGGAACTTCTTGCATTCTCAAATGCACAAAGGCAAGCATGACATTGGAAACCATGCTTACTTCGTCAATGATAAAAATTATTTGTTCACTGTATTTTCTTTTTCTTTTATCATTTTTTCCTGGTGCGCTCAGGGTGTGCGCACCGGTAAGCTTACCCGTATCATTTTCACTTGGAGCGCTCAGGGTGCGCGCATCGGTAAGCTCTCCCGAGAGCGCAGCGAGAGCGCTATTTCTGCGTTTGTAAAAAAAAATATGTTTGGAAACTAAATAATAATGCAAGACATTCAGTACCATGCTTATAAAAGTAGTATTTTTGATTTTCCGAATGAAAATTATTTTGCAGTTCCGTAAAGCTACCAAAACGTCACTCAGGTGCGCCGCGTAAGCGCCCCCGGAAGCGCCTACATTCGTGCCGCGTAAGCGCCCCCAGAAGCGCTCCGGTGCACGCAGCGTAAGCGTGTCAAGTCATGTGACCTTAAAATAACTCTTTCCATTGGTTGTTAACAGTTTTTTTTTAAAACTATTGAAAACCCCACCCTTTTCCTTCACTTCTTCTTTCACTTTGGTGAGAGCAAGACCTCTTTTTTTCTGTGCTCACAATTTGTGGATAGAATGGCTGCCAGACCATCCAGCAGCAGTGAGGATTCAGATGGTTTCATTGATGAAGAGACTCCTCAGCCGAAGGTGAAAGAACATTTTATTTGGAAAAAAATTTCTATACCTGAGGGACTTAAAAAAGTAAATGCCCCAAAAGTTGAATGTAAAATCTGCCAAACTGTACTTTCCCGAGGAGACCCCAGAAGGAAGTACAGTTTTGGTAATTCAACCATGATTCGACAAGTCCAGAGGAGGTACCCCCAGAACTATGCCCGGGAGAGTGTCAGGGCTCTGGCACGAGAGGCTCCAAGGGATGGTGCTTCTACTTCAACTGGAGGAGCAACTGTATCGGTGAGGGGGTGACCAGAACAGCTGATCCCAAATATTCAGCCTGTTTTTAATGAAGCCACAATCAAATGCAAACATTGTGATCAACTACTTTGTTATGGTGAACAAAGTATTTTGAACATTGTTCGAGCAATAGAGAACCACCGCTGCCGTCCCCAGCCCTAATTTTGATTTTTTTTTGCTCCTGTTGAGCAGTTTGCCATTCCCTGTTTTTGACGCATCTAGGTAGATGCGTCACTTTGTAAACCCCTGCGCCACATTATACCTGCGCCAGGTGTAATGTATGCAAAGGGGGCGTATTGACGCAAGGAAGGGTCGTAGAAGTGACGCAGTGAAATCTATGAGATTTCACTGCGTCACTTTTAGGACGCCGTTGCGTCAAAATCTTGTGCCTGCCTCACAGGCGCAATGTTTGACATTAATGCTGGTCCAGAGATACTGTAATGGTTTCATTGACATATTTACAAGCCGCGTGCGCAATGTTTGACATTAATGCTGGTCCAGAGATAGTGTAATGGTTTCATTGGCATATTTACAAGCCGCGTGCGCAATGTTTGATATTGTTACAGAGATAGTGTAATGGTTTCATTGGCATATTTACAAGCCGCGTGCGCAATGTTTGACAATAATGCTGTTACAGAGATAGTGTAATGGTTTCATTGGCATATTTATAAGCCGCGTGCGCCATGTTTGACATTAAAGCTGATACAGAGATAGTGTATTGGTTTCATTGGCATATTTACAAGCCGCGTGCACAATATTTGACATTAATGCTGGTCCAGAGATAGTGTAATGGTTTCATTGGCATATTTACAAGCCATAATATAATATGCCAAAGGCAAAAATGGAACTGGTCCAACCAATTTTGTCCACAGATTGAGAAAGCAAGGAAACATGTAAATACAACTGTTTCTGCTTTCCTCAGAGACTATGGTATGGGTTCCATTTACCACAACAACTTGCGTTACAACATGCAAGGCATGTATAGGAGAGATGGTGTGCATTTTACAGATGAGGGGAATAGAGTTTTCCTCTTGAATATAAGACTCTGCATTGGTACCTACTTGTAGGTACAAAAAACACCAACATAACACAACAGCTCTTTTCAGAGCTAACTTACCTCTAAACACTCTACTTTATTTTTTTACTCTATTTTTTTACACTGTTTTTCCCCGTGGTTCGCTCAGGGTGCGCGTACCGGAGAACGCACCTGGGAACGCACCCAGCGCTTACCCCGCGAAAATTACAAAAAAAACAAAACGTTTTTTTGCCCTTCAGAGTGCTTCTAGGCCCCCCTCTGAAAACCTAGGGGGTCAGGGGGTATCTACCCTGCCCCCTTTTAATTATTTCCCCCTTTCTTTTTCACCTCTTGTGTCTCGATTCTACCGAGACACAAGATGGCGCACTCTCCGGACTGTTTAGAATGTTGACAGACACCCGACAGCCAATCAGCTTTCTGCTCGCGCACTACCGTAGCGTGCCGGGTGCGCTCCCCGGTACGCGTACCGGTGAGCGCTCGGAGCGCGCCTATAGATATATATGTGTTTTTGAAGTTAATTTTCAAGAAAACCACTGGAGCAATTTTCACCAAATATAGCAAAGGCACATCTGCGTACCAGTCCCTACAATATTGCCAAGTTTAGCGTAATTCCGTTCAGCGGTTCGGGCTGTAGACTTGTCAGACCGTCCTATGGAAATGAACATGGGGAAAACACGTTTTGGGACCCCCCTTTTTTCTCAGCCCCCACTTCACGAATCCCCCCGAAACTTCAAGGGAAGAAGCGGAGCAGAGCTGGCCAAAATTTTGGAAAATTACACACAAATTCCTCAACCAGCGCCAGAGTTATTCCCAATAGAATGTTGCGGATTTCCTATGGTAGCCAATCCTAACTATAACTACCTACTGGCGACCGCCAGTAGGTAATATATATGTGAAACACATGTGAGAAAACTTAATTACATTCTTCAGATTTTATATGTTTGTTAGTTTACCTAGACTAAAATCAAAAAAAAATGTGTAATTTGTCCAACAATCATGTGTGAGCATACAACATTAACACATTGCATTCTTCTGCAGTAGATATGTATAGCCACAGAGCCAGAGGCTATGGAGAAGGATACGTCAAGGAAATAAATGAGTGCAAAAATGATGTCTCAAGATGGAAACTATGCAGAAAATGCACAATATTAAGAAGGACAGGCTTTGACATCATTGACTCATTATCACAACAATTTCAGTCTGAACCTTTGTCAAACATAAGAATTCAGGCTGCCATCCCACTTATTGTAAAGATTACGGCAGAGTTATGGCGCTTTGCTACTGGCTCCTTCCTGTACACAGTTAGGGACTCTGATGGGATGCTGATGCTCTTTTTTAGCTGTCATCAACCAGGTCTTGAATGTCATGCCCGTATGAATGACTACATCCAAGTTCCTACAGAAAATGCTACACTGAACAGTATTTAGTACAAGTTCTATGGGTTTCATTTACGTTTGCTTTTTTATTATATTTTTCAGGCGGCTTCGCTTATTCTAGCTATAAGTGGCCTTTAACACCACTGAGAAACTTAAAAACGCCAAGGGAAGTCCTCTTCAATGAGGACTATGTGCAAACAAGAAGTCCTGTGGAGTGGGCTTTTGAGCTCCCAAGGACCCGGTTCAGGTGCCTGGACAAGACTGGAGGGGCCCTCTAACAAAAAATGATGAGCATGGTCTATGAGGCTTTTTATTTTGCAGCTTTTGATATTTGATTTTAAAAAAGAATCACATATTTTAATTAAGTATTAAAAAGTTGTCCATAACATATTAATATTTTTGCATGATCCTTCCTAGGTCATGTAATCCTGTCATCTACTGGGGCGCTAGCAAGTCACAGGAAAAACTTTGGAGTTATTGGAATTTTTCTCAAAAAATATAGCTACATATCCTCTCATTCATGGAGTGATGCCAATGTAACTGAGCTGTATGTAAGGTGCCTGGCATGTTGTGTGCGTGAGTCAATGTCTAGAACTCAGACTTGATGAGGTAAATTGTTACGTCTGTTTAAATTTGGTGTAATTTATAACCACGTCTGAGCATATTATTGGTAATATCATATTATCGGTATCAAAATATCAGCTCAAAGTATGACTGAAGATTGCCATATGTGTGTCTAATATATTTGGAGGAACAGTAGCTAAGAAAATGTAACATTGACTTTATAGTTTCACAGTAGGTAAATTCAATATATGCATTGCATTGTAAAAATCATAATTTTATTTTTGTTGTGCCACAGATTTTGTTATTGTATTCTATAATTGTTTCTTTTCTGCATGGTTTCGGTGTAGACAAGTGTTTGTAAACATTTTTGATGTACTTTTCTCCTTGTTGGGCTCTGGGATGTATAAACCTTTTCTATTAAACTGACCATTTATTACACCCTTATTGATGTAGCTGTCTACAGAAATAATAGTAATTTACCTTTTAAGTTATGAGGAAATGTGCATTCTGTGTATCTAACACATGCTTGTCCAATATTTCCAATTTCTAAAGTAGTATGTATATCTTCATAGCGCATCAATGTAACATCATTTAATTCATGTTATGCAAAAAAGGTCATAATGTACACATATGTATTCATTTTTTAATAAAAATATAATACAAATTCAAATTTCAGATTCTCTGAAAACCTGAAAGTTTGTATAGTGGTTGAGGAATTGAAGATGTGCCAACAATAGCCTAGAGTCTTTTCCAGACAACAGTCCATGAGTGGATTGGAAATGTGTGCCAAAAGCTGGCAAGGTGAATAGTCGAGTCACTCACATTAGGACATCACATTTTGTGACTTTTGGTGATAACTTTTCGAGTGTTGTCATCAACTTGACCCGATAAACAACTCCTCTTCTGGGTCACTGAAGCAGCCTGAGTGTCAACAGTGTGGTGCTTGAAGGAGGCTCTGTATGCAACAGTGTCCCACTTTCTGTGGAGCTGCCAGCTCTAGATGTTTCTGGGACCACGCTGGTAGCAGATGATGCTTGACCATGGAAAGTGGCAGCTAGATGAGACACTGCTGCAGACCATGCTCTAAAGCATCCCGCATCACCCCAGAATGTAAAGTATGGACACTCAAGTGAGCTCGAGAAAGTTGTTTCGGGCCGTCTGAAAAATCATACTGAGCCCTTGGAAATTGAATAAACAGGCCCAGCTGTTCCCACATACACATTCCTACACATCAGGGGCCTAATTTATGAGAAATGACGCATCGCTGCGTGAAAGCAGCGATGCGTCACTTCTCAGTGCGCACTCCTTGCGACATTCCTGATGCGTCATATTTAATGTATGAGGCATCATGTCGCAAGGAGTTACAGATACGTCAGTATTTCTGACGTAACTGTAAGCGCAAAAGTGACGCATTGCTGGAGTGTGTCACAAAAGTGAAGCAACTCCAGCAATGCGTCCTTTCACATGGGGCAAGCCCCATGTGAAAGGGCCTGCGTCAGTCTTACGCCTGCTGTGAGGCAGGCGCAAGATTTTGACGCAACGGTGTCCTAAAAGTGACGCAGTGAAATCTCATAGATTTCACTGCGTCACTTCTATGACCCTTCCTTGCGTCAATACGCCTCCTTGCATACATTATACCTGGCGCAGGTATAATGTGGCGCAGGGGTTCACAAAGTGACGCATCTACCTAGATGCGTCACTTTGTAAATATGGCGCAACAAAGTGCATTTTTTACGCCACTGGTGCGTCACAAAAAGTGACGCACCGGCGGCGTAAAAGTGACGCACAGCCTCATAAATGAGGCCCCTTGTCTCTACTTATAGCATTGACATTGGTGACCGCATGCTGAGCTTTCTGCTTCGCAGCCGAATCTATCCCAGCCCTTTCAAATCTGTCCTGTAACCTTGAGTGAGTGCCCACAGGTGTAGCATGCTCTGGCTGCATAACAGATGTTATGGCTGTAGTTTTCACAAGAGCCTGGCCACAGTTGCTGTAGGTGTGGTCTACAGGGGGATTGTGGGCCAATGATGTGCATAATGGGGATAGGACTCTGCTGGAAGAATTAGATCCTAGGCCCTAAGAGTTGGAGAAGATTTGGGTGCTTGCCACACAAACCTGAAGGACCAAACTGGTCTTGAAGATCATCCTCATTAGCAGGCGTGCTGCACCCCCTGAAGGTTTGTGATCTTCTTTGCTCAGGCAGAGTGTTGCACGTAGTTCAGGCTGATGACTAAGATCTTGCTGCTTCAACTTATAAAAAAGAAAACAAATTGAAGTCAATGATAGTGTATATTTTAAGCTATATATTAATTATAAAATATTTGGCCTTTATTAATGTTTATTATTTGAAACTGCTCTTCAAATTATTTTTTACACTACTCATTCAAATGATGGTTCATACAATTTATAGTGTTCATTTGAAGTGACGGTATTTGTGGTTTCTCAAATCAGCCATGGCTACTGTGAGAGAGCTGTCATACATAGACCCAGGGTTCATTGTAACAGCACTTTGTGATGTAGACCCCCCAAAATACTTGCATATAGATAGTTCAACTGTTGATTAATAATAGCCTTCGTATAGAGTATGGTAGAGGCACACAGCAGAATATGATTTCAACATCAAATAGATAGCCCATTTAAAAAATGAACATTCACAATGATTCATTTTGAATTGAAGGACAAATAATGGTGCTATACCATTAAAATGAAATCAGAGTACAAACACCTATCTGTTTGGTAATATGCAGGAATGATTTGAAAACATCTATGTTAGCTGATTTTCTGTTACTCCAGCAACCTCCTTTTGTAATGTTGGGCGTATTAGCTAAATATACAGGGAAGGTGCAGTGCTGCCCCTAGTTTATTGCAAATTATCTATAACATTATTTTTCCCCAAAAAAGTGAGACTTGGGGGAGACAGCAGAAACATTCTAGACACAGGCCATTTTTCAGTAATTGTGAGTGACATATAAATACATCGTTCTAGTTCATCCTCTATGTAGTTAAGGCCAGGAATATGTTTTTGTCGTTTTAATAAATGAGTAGTCCTTGCAATTTTCAAGGAACAACTGACTCATTGTTATGTGTGAGTATAATATGTATAAATGTAGAGTGCTACTTATTAGGCAAAATTATTAACTTCATTATGATTCATTTGTGCCATTCCTTAGGTTTTAGCTATAAACAAAATATGTTTTCTGCATGAATGAAAAATAGAATCTCAAAATGAATTGATATGCAATTTTCAAAAGCAGAACTGGAACATTGTAGTCCTAGTAACATCAATTAATATGTACAAACTTCTACTACGACCAATTATTTCATTTATATTGTATGAGATCAAGCGAGATGGTATGTGTTAAGTGAATCAGATAATAGTAGACAGACCTTACATTGTTATATGTAACTTGATAGATGCTGGGCCTGATTCACAAAGTTAAACTTACACTTTGTGCATGTTTACACTTTAAGTGAATTTCACAACCTACGTTTGGAGTTTTACTTCTCTGCATGCCCTGCCTTTTTATGTGCCGAGATCTCTGCCAGAATGTGGAGTTTCCGCACATGTAAGTATACCGAGATATCCCCACAAAAATTTGAAAGGACATTCAGCGTTGTAAAACTCACATGCAGTTAGAGAATTTCACTTAAAGTGTTAACCTTTGTGAATCAGGCTCGCTCTTTATAATCGGTTGTGTGGCTTGATGCCCAAATTTAAGATAACACTTGTTTGATAGTGTTTCCAATATTAGTTGTGTTAATGAGAATATTTTAAAGGTTGAATTGAGAAACGCACAGCTGCTAATACGATTCAAAGTATAACACATTTTTTTTTTAAAGTCTCTCAATGCTCGAGGGTGCTGCTCGGGTGGCGTATCTTGTCAGTGGCGTCCTGAATTAACATGCAGAAATAGTGCCCCCAATGAACCACTGGAAGCATCCCCTAGCGCACCTCTCACTGTTCTCCTGGATCACCAGGATTCCATAATCAAAAGATACGATGATTTCAATTGCCTATGGTTGCAAATGATCTTATTTTATTCATAAGTTCATCAAATTTCAATAAATGTTCCAAAAGAATCATATCTGATTCGGATAAACTCAAACCGAAGCTAAGAGAAATGGGTGAGAGATTCCGGGCTAGAGACTATCCAGACATGCTGATTGATCAGGCAGAGCAAAAAGTTAGTAATATGCAGAGAACGGATTTGTTGAAGACACGAAGCAAAAATAAAGACAATAGAACGACCGTTGTGTCTAAATACTCCACCGTGAGTTATGATTTCAAAAAAATCATTCGCAGCCACTGGAATATACTCAAAGCTGAACCTGATTTTAATCATGCATTTGATAACCAACCCATTTTTGCGTTCACAAGGGGCAAGAATCTTGGCGAACTACTAAAATGAAAAACAGACCCATTGGAGGTATTTCGAGGAACTCAACCCTGTTTACAATGTGGGAATTGTAATAACATCATCAGAGGCAACTTCCTAACACATCCTAATAAAGGTCACAGAATCAAACTACGAGTTAACGCTACCTGCGATACAGCCAACGCAATTTATATGCTTAAGTGTCCTTGCGGAAAAGTATACGTTGGCAAAACCACACGAAAGATAAAAATCAGACTTAACGAACACAAATCCAATATCAGAACTTGCAACACCAAATCGTCAGTAGCGCCGCACTTCATTGAAGCACATCACAATATTTCCCAACTACAATTTCTGGTCTTGGAAGTCATTGCTAAAAAAAGAAGGTCAAGACAATAATCGCTTTCTTTTGCAAAGAGAGAACAGTTGGATTTACCTATTAAATTCTAACAAACCGTTCGGTTTGAATGACCGCACGGAATTTATGTGCTATTTATGAACGATGTACACATCAATGACTCTGCCTTGGACTGCGAGGGCCGGATGCAAGGTCCTTTGATTGCACGTTTCATGCAAAGTACATCTCACTATCAGCGACTATTGTTTATTTATGCCCATTGTTTATTTATGCTCATATGTGTTTATAGGTATTTTTGCACCCCGTTTGCAACTTTATTTAGATCAATGCCATTTAATCGCGAACAATTTTTCATATAGACAAACTCTGGGTTCGTCATTGGCCAACTTCCGATCACGTGATCGGGCGTTTGACCAATCACGACCCCGGATACCTCAGAAGCACGAACTGGCATTCTTACAAGTCTGATGATAGGCGGCAGCCCGAGGCTGTTTGAAATGTTTGGTAAGACTGTTCTGGTGGACCTGCAGGGAGACGCTTCGCGTCTGAAATGTAATTTATAGTAAACGCGCATTATCTTAATTCCCCAAAGTTAACGACCACATATCGAAGAGCGTGTCTAACGCAGGTTATTTTTCTACAGCCACAGTGAATTTAAAGTCGACCGTTTAATGATTTCACAACAGTTCATTCATGTGAGTGCCTGTGGGCATTGTTTATTTGTTTCTTCACGTATTCACCTAGGGGTTTCACTTATGCACACTTAGACTAGATGTAATGCATCGTTTGAGTATCTTTTTGTCTGTTTCATGGAACTTATAATATTGATTACGTTTTTTATGCACCTTGTTTCAGCTCATGGTCCCCGATGAAGGGCTAGACAGCCCGAAATGCATTGGACTGATTAATTAAGACAATGTTAATAAGCATGAAATGAAAAATTAAGAGTTTCAAATGGACATTTATTGAAATTTTACGGACTTATGAATAAAATAAGATCATTTGCAACCATAAGCAATTGAAATCATCGTATCTTTTGATTATGGAATCCTGGTGACCCAGGAGAACAGTGAGAGGTGCGCTAGGGGATGCTTCCAGTGGTTCATTGGGGGCACTACTTCTGAATGAGAATATTGTGCCAGAGTGAGTATATGTTAGGTTACAAATACAATTTTTTTTTACTGAGTTGTGACAACATTAGTTAGCATACTTGTGTGAACAGGTTGTCATGAGTGTAGAGGCTTACATTGCGGATTAGGGGTGTGAGAGTGCGGAGAGGATAACGTCGTTATTATGTGTGAATTAGTGTTGTTGCTTCCTAGTCTCCACTCCTCCTTGAATTCCCATGATGTCTTCAGTGTGGAGTATTGGCAATACCTTCACCTCCTAGGGCATGGGGTTGAGGAGCCTAGGAGAACCTCCAGTAGTCACGAGGACATCTCGGTGGCCACTGGAAGTGAGAGAGGCCTCTCCCCCACAGGTCATTCCACTTCTTGCCTTTGTCCTCCTGTGAGCGCTTGCTATTGGAGACACCATTCAACTTATTTATAATTCTGTCCAACATTTGCATTGTCTAGCTCATGGTTGTTGTCTGGACTAGTGCTCTAAACAACTGTGGCTCAACTTTAATTATCTCATCCATCATAACAGTTAACTCGTTTTTAGAGACCAGGTGTGGTCTTCATCCAGGGATTTAAAAAAATGAAAGAGGACAGAGGTCGGTTGCTTGTGCTTCATGTTCTGAGCTGTACATTTTTCGGTTTGAGGCCCCTTCTTTAATCATTTCAGCTGCAGGTGTTGTTTTTTACTACATTTTAATCAGGTGCGTGTTGAAAGTTGGTTCTGTTTTAAAAAAATTACATTTGTTTCTTGACATTTAAGAAAAGAAATAAAAACAAGGTAATGACAGGAAGGATTGGGAAGGGAGGTGGGAAAAGTAGGGGACATTAGTGTACATCAGCTTATACATTCTCACAATATGGGGAAAGGCGAGACTAACATTTTATCAGAGGGATTGCCCAAGTCAAACAGGCATGCAGTCTGTAGATGCTGCAGAGCTCAACAGTCCCAACCGGGATTGCATGGAGGTCTAACAATCACATCTGTGAGGCACCATCTCTGGTGGGAGGTTTGTCCCTGCATTTGGCTGAGCCCCCTCTGTGCCCGAAACAGCATTGTACTCTCTTTGTCCCAGGTAAGATGTCAATGGCTCCCAAACATCCTCCGACATGAGCGCAGTGACATGAGCTCCCAATAGTAAGAGAGCTGCTCCTGGCAGTATGCTGCATCCTGCAGCCAGTTCCCAATTCTTGGTGCAGGCAGCCTGCCCCAATGGATGGCCATCTGCCTTGTAGCCAGTAGCATCGCAGTGAGTCAATAGGCTTTGGCGGCATCTTTGACATATCCCAGGAGTCCCATCAGTGGGGTCAGAGACGGCGCGTGACCAGTGATCTGAGTGAGGACTCCGTAAACATCAGTTCAGTAGCTAGCACATGCGGGCAGTCCCAAGCAAGGTGCAAGAATATGGCCTGTGGGGCAGTACACCTCAGGCCGCGTGCCTCCTTGATGCAATTGTGCCGGGAACCGGTGTAGTCTATTCAGAAGTTTAAAGTGAAGGAGCCGGAGTCTGTAGTTGGGCGACAAGGCCACAGTCTGATTGCAGCGATATAGCCACTGTGCTTCTGAAATGGGGGGATAGAGGTCTAGCTACCATGCTACGCGAGCCTTGAGGGTACATACCGGTGCCTTGTCTTGTATTGGTGTGGTGTGGAGTGGAAAAACGATGGATTTGGGCCCAGATCTTTGGACTGGGGTGAATGTGTGACATTGATCCACATTCTGTCCATCACTGTTGTGTTTGTCTTGCATTGAGGCATACAGTTGGGTGACCAATTTATGGGGAGATTGGTTCATTAACAGGTGTTCTGGTGTATACAGCGTGAGGGCTGGCACAGGGAACGTATCATAATGTGTGGCATTTAGTGCAAAGCTGATGGTAGAGAAGGGCATCCAGCGTCGATGGTCAAGGGCCCTCATTAGCCTCAAAGGGGGGCAGGTAGTGATCATCTGGGTAGAGGTCACCAAAAGGAAAGAGACCATGCTGGTGGGCTTGCCGCCTAGCACCCTCATCCTGTAGCTATGGATTCCTGGGATTTATGCAAGCCGCATTGAGTGTGCAAATGTACAGGAAAGCTAGGCATGACGACACAGGTCATTCCACGACCAGCGAATGCATGCCACCATGTCAATATTCACGTGTGGGGGATATAAGGTTGATATAGCACTGTAGCTAAAGGGAGGGGAGCTACCTGGCCAGCTTCCACAGCTATATGCGGCTGGACCGAGTGGGGTAAAGCCAAAAACATATGTATTGGGCATGTGCGCAGTATGTGTACAGACACAAGCCAGGTGCATTCAGGCTGCCTTACTTGAAGGGCAGAGTAAGCGTCTCCCACTCAATTCACAGCTGTTTGCCCGCCAAGGTGATCAAATTTGAGTACAATTGTTTCATAAATTGTGTGGTGAGCAGGGCGGTAGGTTGAGGAAGGGATGTGGGAATTTGGGCAGGACAATCATATTAGCAATGTCTAGCCTCCCCACTATGCAAAGGAATAGTCAGGACTGGGCTGGAACCTGCTCCACAGGCCAGGCTATAGCCCTCCCATTGTTTGCCCTCCAGAGTTCATCCATCTCTCAGCTGAGCCAGGTACACAGATAGCATACTGGGCCATCATCCCACTGCAGGGAGCAGTTAGACTCAAGGGGTTGCATGCCATAAGTAAGAGGGAATAGGGTGGAATTAGCCCAGTTTATATTGATAAGATACCAGAGTATCCACCTAACCCTACCACTTCACGTATTATGGGAGACCGATTTGTTTGGGGTTCCCTTCCGTGTAACATAATGTTGTCCACATACATTGACACTAATATCCTCTTAGCGGAAAGTTGAGCCCCCTATGGGGGTGGTGCTGTGGCAGCCCAGCAGCTAGTGGCTCCATTGCTGTAGCAATGGGACAGGGGATAAGGAACATCCCTGCCAGTACCTCTGGGTAACTGAAAACTGGACAGAAGTTGTGTTGTTAGGGTGGAGGCCCGTCGACGAGGCCAATCAGGCACAAGAAATGAGGGCTAAGTCCGATTTGCGGAAAGAGGTGGAATAAGTATGGCCATTCTAGGGAGTTAAATGTCTTAGTGGCATCAAGCAAGGTAGCATGAAAGAAAGCCTATGCACACACTGAAATATTACAATACAAAGGTAAACAGTCATGTGGAGTCCAGTTAAACAAGGTTCAAGAACATCAAAATTGACACAATTCATAAAGAACAATTGTGCTTTCAGTGATCAGAAAAGAAGTTTTAATAGTTCCACAATCAGCCGACACGTGTTTCATCGCGTGTTCACAGTGTATACGCGACTCCTCAGAGCTGCTCTTTATATGTGGAAAGCAGTTGAGGTCGCTCCACCGGTGATACTTCTGACCCAGTGGGGCACGTGACCAGAGATAGAGGGAAATCCTGGTAAGGAGTTCTCAAATATTGAAGATGTCCCGCGAACTAATGGTGGTTATGTTGTTGCCGCATGGATAAGCGGTGTGAAGGGAGACCACGTAGAGGTCGCACTCTTAAAACGGCATCCAATGTGGAGTACCCGGGATGTGAAATGGCCTGATTTAGCTGGAACACGGCGATCCGGGTGATTCGGAGCTTACGTCCTCCTGATGCAAACCCGTGCTGCGAGTTATCCGCTCCAGCTTATCCATGCGGCAACAACATAATCACCATTAGTTCGCGGGACCTCTTCAATATTTGAGAACTCCTTTACCTTTGTATTGTAATATTTCAGTGTGTGCATAGGCTTTCTTTCATATTCATTGTCGTATGTTAGTTTCCTCTGGCATACATTTTGGGTCGTTAAAGGGTTTTTCTACCCGCCTTTTGCACCACATTCACTTCAGAATTCTTGATACTCCTTGCGTACACTTTGGCAGTGCGCCCATTTGAATACTCTGTACACTCCAAACCCTGTGCTTATCAGTTTATCAAGCAAGGTAGCAACCATGGCCAGCTAAGGATCTATGGCATGCATGCATGTGTGCAAACATCGCACAAAGGTTATGAACCTTGGAGCAGCTTGGCACAAATCGCAACTGATTCGAACAGACAATATCTAGCAGTAGGGGAAGTACCTAATTGGCTAGGAGTTTAGCAAATATTTTATCACACATTTATCATTGACAGTGGGGGGTATTAGTCACATCGACTGGCGGATTTATTAGGTTTTAGTGTTGTTACAATGAATGCTTTCCAGAGGGACAGTGGGACCACACAGGCTATCAGGGAGTCCTCATACACAGCCAGGAGCTGAGGGGCTAAGATCGCTGCATATTGCTTATAGAAGGATGTGGTGAGACCTTCCAGTCCCAATGCTTGGTATCTGTGGAGGCGCAGAATCACCTGGGTCGCCACCTCCACCATGAAGGGGCATCTAGGTACAAACGGTAGGCTGGATAACAGTCGTATCATGTCAAGTTATGTGACAAGAGCCGCTGCATCAGGGATTACCGTGGTGCTGTACAGGTGGGAATAGAATGATGTCATGGTCTGTAGCAGGTCTTCAGGTTTCGTGTAGCTAACCTGGTGGTCATCAACAAGCTCCATCACATAGACAGCAGCCCAGGGTTTCCGGAGCATAGGTACCAGTTTCTTCCCAGGGCAATCGTCCTCGCCATAGCGCCAATAAGTAGCTTCCCAGTGGAGGTAGCGGGTTTCCTGCTGGGCCTTCTTGTCGTATGCCGAGAGTTTCTCACTAATAGCAGCGAGGGACTGTACAATATGTGTTGCATAGAAGTCTAGCTCATGAGCTCTGAATTCCCCTTCCAGGGTTGCTAATTACACCTGTATTACTTTGAGTATTCCAGATTGCTTCGCTATGCAGAATCTGCAGGACAAGACTGTCAGGGCATCCAACAGCATCCCAACCACCAAGCCCTTATTGTGTGTGTAGTAGTCAATGATCGCTGTTTAGACTTCATCTCGGAAGACAGGGTCATGGAGGGCATTAGGTGCTAAGCGCCAGGTGAAGGCACGCAGGGTGGCCAGTGAGGGGATCAGCTCTAGTAGGATGGTGGTGGCATGGTCGGATAGAGTGTGGAGTAGACGCACCACATGCATGGCACAGGTGAGGGCATCTTGGGTGAGCAGCCACTAGTCTATCCGCTGGACCATGTAACATGTGCGGGCGCAATGCAGAGGCCCTCCGTGCTGTCTGCATGCTTCAGACGTCATACAGGAAGTTGTCACACATGAGAGTGTAGAGCTGCACCTCGGAGTTGGGGTGGTGTTGTTTGGAGGTAGTAGAGCTATCTATATAATATGATCACGGATAACGTTAAAGTCACTGCCCCAGATAATGGTTCTGGGGCCAGTGGTAGCAATTAGATGCCAGACCCCAGGAAAGAACTCTGGGGTGTCTATATTGGGGCCGTATATTGACACTAAGATGATTGGGTGCGAGTGTAGATTGCCAGCAGCTATTACAAATTGCCCATCCTTATTGCATAGTGTCTGTCGCATGCACCAGGGCATTCATTTGTGGATTAGAATGGCAGTTCTACGGGCTTAACTAGAGTACAGGGATAGGTATGTTTCAGCAATCCACCCTGCGGAAAGGCAGGGGGCAATTGCTGGGGTGAAGTGAAGTTCCTGCAGGATGCAGATGTAAGCACAATGTCTGTTGATGTATCCTTCCTGATCCCCACCCTCTTCAACATCTGCATGGCTCGCTCGCAGCCATCATCAGAAACCACGGACTAAACATCGTCTCCTATGCCGATGTCACCCAGCTAATTCTCTCCCTCAGTGACAAACCTACAACCACAAAGAACAACTTCCACAATAGGATGAAGGCAGTCACCACCTGGATGAAAGACAGCTGCCTCAAACTCAACTCTAACAAAACCGAAGTCCTCATCTTGGGAACCACCCCATCCAAATGGGACAACTCCTGGTGGACCGCAGCGCTCAGAGCCCCCCCACACCCACCAAC
This sequence comes from Lissotriton helveticus, assembly GCF_964261635.1. Taxonomy (NCBI): domain Eukaryota; kingdom Metazoa; phylum Chordata; class Amphibia; order Caudata; family Salamandridae; genus Lissotriton; species Lissotriton helveticus. The sequence goes on from NC_136069.1 coordinate 755,820,455, forward strand.
CATGCACATAAACTCAGCATCATCCTTGACTCCTCGCTCTCAACGAACCGCCAAATCAAATCCATCTGATCCTCCTGCTTCCACACACTCTGCCTACTTCAACAGATTTTTAAGTGGATCACATGGTCGTCAGCTGCAAACTCGACTATGGCAAGTCACTCTACATTGCCACCACCCAGAAGCTCCAAAAGAAATTGCAAAGAATCCAGAACATCCCAGATGCAGCCACATCGTTGACCACATGAGAATCCTCCACTGGCTCCCTATCAACAAAATAATGACCTTCAAACTCTTCACGCATGCATACAAGGCCCTCCACAACATCCGACCAGCATCCCTCAACCAACGCCTCTCCTTCTACACTCCCACTAGACACCAATGCTCCACCAACCTGGCCCTGGCCACTATCCCATGAATCCACAAGACTAAGACTGGAGGAAGAACCTTCTCCTACCTAGCCACAATGACCTGGACCTCTTCCTCTACATCTCAGGCAATCAAACGCACTGCCTTATTTCAGAAAGGACCTCAAGACCTGGCTCTTTGACTGAACTGGCTCTTCGACTGAACTGTAGAACCCAACCCCAGCACCTTGAGACCCTAACAGGTGATTAGCCACGCTCTATAAGAACCCTGATTGGTTGATTGATTGATGCATGGAGCAGACTGACATTACGCTGGGCGTTTAGTCAGTGGATGTTCCAGCTCAGGCCTCATGTTTCAGTCAGCCCCTATCTAGGGAAGGAATACTGAGTATGTTAGGGACTGTCAGAGTGCTGCACACATGCCCGTAGGGGCAGTGTGATGGTGTGATGTCTCACCAGCTGCGGGTCAGGGAAGTGACAAACAGGGAAAAGAAACAAACCAAAATAACCACCCCCCTCCCACTTCAACCACTAAAATCAGATGATACACACAGTTCCTTCCTCCTCCCCAATAAACACCAAACAGTAGCAGAATACATTGGGAATCATCCTGTGAGGCATCAGAGAGCCAGGCGAACTGCCCAGCCGTGGATTAACTTGGTGGTTAGCAGGAAGTGGAAGAATCCCCAGAGGTGGTCAGTGCAGGTTCATCATTGGAAGTTCCAGCAGCTTAATCATGTCTGGGCATGTCATGCATTGATAGGATCAGCAAGGTCCTACTATGAGGACCATTGATGGATAAACTTAAAGGACTGAGGTTGAGACCGGAACTAACACTTGGCAATTGTGTCGGCGTGAGCGGCATCAGGGAGCTTCTCATCCTCATTGAGATTGCCGTTGCCATGCGAGACGGACCTTGTGTGGGGGCTGGCCTTGGAGTTGGACAGCTGACAGCAGAACTTCATTGCCACTTTGGGGTCAGTGAAATAATGAGATTTGCCGACGTGCTGAAATCGTCGTTTGGCAAGGTACAGTAGGGAGTAAGGTATGTCTGCTTTCTGGAGCAGGTGTTCAGTGGGGAGGGTAGGAATTTGCGTTGGGCTGCCTGTACTTTGAGAGTGAAATTGTAGCAAAAAGAAAGATCATTGCCCTAGTATCGGATGGTGTGGCACTTTTGTGCAAGTCGTAGTACTGTGTCATTGTAGCTGTAATGGAGAAGTCTTGCAACTATGGGTCTTGCCGGCGCGCCAGTAGAGGGCCGCGGGCCATGCAAGTGATAGGCTCTTCACACGATGAGGACCGCCGTTAGCGTATCCTCAAGCAAGTCCCGCAGCGTGCATTCAATGTAATCTTCTATTTTGTCAATGGCAGTGGATTCAGGTACTTGATGATGCGAAGATTGTTGTGCTTGGATCTCGCTTCAAGGTCCTCATTTTTCTATATATTAACTTCAGGATTGTATCCATTCAGAGGAGGTGCTGTCCTGAGGCAGTCTATGTGCCCTCCACATCGCAGGTGTGTGTCTCCACTTGTATGAGGCGGTCGTCATGCGTCCCAACTCTCTCCTTCATCCACGGGGCAACAAGGGTGGGGTACAGTCACGGGCCCTGGTGGGTGGTTTTTGGGGCATCGTCTGTCCCACCAGGCACAACAGACCCAGATGAGATGGCACCCTCTAGCAGGGCTGCTGCGCTACCAGCAGTTGGCCGCCCATGGCACAGGAGCTCCAGTCACTGCAGTGGGGGCCATCAGCATTGCACTCCCCGGGGGTGGTGAAGTGGCACGCACACCACAAGGCTCCGCTCACCCCAGCAGTACTGGGCCCACATCTATCGATGCACTTGCTGTCGGGGAAGGGGCACTGTACCGTGTGGCAGTGTTGCAGTCAGGGGGGTTGTTTGTCGCAGCCACATCTCTCCTCTCAGGGTGCAGCAGGCCTTGGGTACTGCCGCCAACAGCTGCAGGCCCATCAAGCTGGTGATTGTTGGCTGCCCCCGGAGCAGGGACCTCACCAAGACAGCAGGGGGCCATCAGCAATGCACCTCCCAGGGGGCAGCACCTTAGAAGGTATGGTGTGTCCACTTGGCAACAGCAGCGCAAGGCCCTTCATGGATCTCTCTCCCATGGGGGGTGGGGCTTAAGTGACACGCAAGGCCACAAGGTAGACCGTGGCTGTCCAAGTTGTAGTTCTACGCTCCCACTGCTGCTAGTGCCAAACTAGTGGCATCTCCAACTGCGTCGTCAGTTGGGGCATAGCATCAAGCCCATTAAGCAGCATTTAGCACCCTGGCACTGCAGATGTTTGCTGGATAGTAAAGTATCCGGCAGTGCCTCACTATGTGTCAACCATCTTACCTACTGGCTCTCTAGCGCCCCTTGAGTGTGTTAATGTTGATGGACATATCCACCTTGGGAAACCACATCTGTTAATTTACACCTTCGGAAAACACATCTGCTATTGCTGTCCTCCATCGTGAGAATCCCTCCATCAGCGTTGGTATTTAAACATGCCCACTGATGTTGGATTTGTTTAAATACTAATGCAGAGCGAGTGGTATCTGTCAAAGGTGGTTTGGGGAACCAACAATCGAGGACCGAGTTAACACCGGCGAACCCACCTCCATCATAACAAATGAAGATCCATCAGGCCAAACCTAAATAGGGTGGACGGATATCCACCAGCCTGATGGTTGATCAGTAACTCCATAACAAAGCAGCAACAGTATTTTGTCAAAGTCTAAATCAAGCCCTTATTTCCCAATCTCTGTCGCACTCTTCTTACACCAGTTTTCTTGGGGCAAGTGGTGCAGCGTCAACCTCTACCCTCTCTTTCTTTGTATGGGTGAGTGTGCTTTGCCTTTCTGCTGTTCCTAACATTCTGGATTCAGATGCCTCTGTACACCTTCCTCGCCCGCACTGGTATTCCGGAATGGACCTTGGGGCACCTTCCATACCAACATTGCAACCTGTAGCCTGTTTCTAGAAAGCTTGAGGCCACTATCCTGTATTCCTTGCACAGAAGGAGGGAATAATCCCATCTGCACGTGTGTACCATTGTGGTGACGTGATGATCACACTTCTTCCATTGTCATATGTCATCTTGGTGGCCAGAGAACAAAAGGCACTGTTGTACAGTAAACTGTATTTTTTCATTTAATTTAACGTAGTATCGCTGACTTTCAAAGACATTTTTATGTAAAAGAAAATGCCCATCAGGCGCAAGCATGTTTCAATTCCTGTCTGCATTTTATTTCTTGTCTGGTTCATTTTATGGATGCAGTTTCTGGTGACCAATACTATATAGACTTTGATGGGGTCCTGCAACCTCATGATGGACAGTCACTAGGTTAGCTATTTTTTAATCATGTTTAATGGATATCGTTAGCCATGCTCACAAAGATTGGTGTATTAGTAAGTGTAACTTACTCTTGGCTTACTCATGAATTTGGGGATAAGCCATGAGTGCTCCTGGCTCTGTTCTGGAATTCACAAGTACTACTAGAGTAAGTCATAGCAACATATTTGTGATTTGGGCTGCATGTGTTCTAATTCAGATGATATTTTTTTTAACTGCGCTACATTGAATATTTGACAGATTTAATACGACCGTTTTTAGCTTTTAACCTAAGAAAATCAATTAGTATTACGATTATGATTATTACTGTTATTATTATTATTATTATTATTAGTAGAGGTGGTATTAGTAGTAGTAACGCATATTCATATCCATACTCCTAATAAAAACAAGAATAATGCTAATAATAATAATAATACTACTACTAATAATAATAATAATAACTATAATAACAACTAGTATTATTATTATTATAACCACTATATTTATCATGATCATTATTATCGTCATTATTATTATTGTTGTTGTTGCTGTTGTGCTTTAAGCTGTTTTTAGTAAGTTGGTTTCTTGTCACTCTGTATAATATTGTACTGCAGTCTGGAATTTTTAAAAAAAGTACTTCAAAATGCACGATGTTCCATTATCCTGAGCCATGTGACGTTATTTCCTGTGATGCCATCGTGGGTCAGAACAGTGGTGCTATCACTTCTGGTACTGCTATGTTTGTGCAACGTGACAGCAGGGCATCCAGCCCCAAATAAGAACGCCCACGATGCTATAAAATCTTGGGAATTTTCTGGCTTCTCACAACTCCATTTTTGAAAAGTTAGCCCTCACAACAGAGGGAAATGGTCCAACTTATAAATATCAAGGGAGCCAGGCAGCCAGACCCCTGCAAGCGGAAGGAAAAACATTACAAACCAATCAGTTTCTTGAACTATTACATTCTTGATTTCTAGAATTGTAAGTCTTTCATTGTTATATTTTCTTTCTTATTAAAGTAAATAATGCACTTGGACGTGCAATACAATCTACTCGAATAGGAGGTATCCTTTCAGCCTTTCTTCCATTAATGTAAACCCTAATATTTGCAGCTTGCCGTTATGATTTATTTTAATCAGTGGACATTCATTTACACATTTTCTTTCAGAATTTACGTTGCTGAAAGCAGGTATTGTCAGACAAAATATATTTTACCTACCACTGACTCATAAAACACATGAATTTGATGCAGCTCTTTTTAATATATTTTCTTTCTGCAGAAATTCATCCGAGTACAATAAAATGCAGTGCCTCATAAAACATTGCAGTCTGATGCTTCCATTTTTGTTAGTTGAAGGAATTCTCTTAGGCGGCAAAACCGTAGAACTCACAAAGAACAGTGGTTTATGCTACAATTAATGCACAACTAGATTGTTAACTTATTTGGACACAGAAGGTGGCAAACTATGAAATCTAAACTTGGCCAGCAAATCAAAAAATTAAAATACACCATATGGCCAGTGGTAATTTCTAAACTAATACATATTATTCATGCAAAGTATGCCTTCATGCCTATTGAAGTATTATCATGCTGTTCCCATTTAGAAGTTGTATATATCCAATGCTTGAATTAGAGTTCGGTAGACAGGTTACTCGATCACAAACGTGACAGATATTCCATCAGCCTTATAACAGGTACAATATATCCTATGGCTGTTGTAATAATTCAGACGGGATATCTGTCATGTTATAATAGAGAGACATATTATCAAAGACCGGTGTTAAAATTATCGCCACTAGGAAACTGACGATAAAATGGCGATAATGAGCTTGATAATACGCCCTTGTTAATTCCCATAGAAGCACATCAGAACCGGTACTTGATAATATGCCCCAAAGTAACTTGTCTGCCAAACTCTAAATTAGCCCATAGGATAAAACACATCTTTTGCATATGTGTTCATTATTTTCTTTTTTAAATGGTAAAAACAACTTATTATGAAGTTTATCTGTAGCACCAAAGGCCAGGTACTTCACTCTCAGAGTAACGAGTTGCATGATTGCATGGGTGATAAGCTTCTTATGTTATGTATTAAGCACTTGATTAGCAGTTACTAGCATGTGTTCAGTACGTTAGCATGTTTAAAGCATGGATGCATTTATTGTGTTCTGGGGTGTTGTTTGTGTGCTGTTATTGTACAAAATGCAGTGTTTCGAATGGACTTGGTGAAATTGTGTCCATACCTTGTAAGAATTACCTCGTACTAGCAATTGCTGCAGAGCTTTACCACTGCTCATTGTTTAATTAAAGGAGAAGAGCTTCAAGCATCGTTGAGCTTAGCCATAGCTCGTTGTCTAATTAGCAGTCTACGTGTGAAGCCGAAGCAAAGCCATAACATTCTAAACGCAACCAAGATGCATTGATAGATTTGGCATTCTAGTAGTTAACTTCTTCTTAGCATAACATCATTTTTTTGTGTAATCACCAGTCTCTTAGTAAAAGCTTAAAATTCTAATTGCTGTCAGAGTCTGTAGTAAGGGCTGCCTTGCTTGCAGCAGCTTCAACAATCTCTGAGCATAATTGCCTCTTGTTTAATGAAATATTCAAGAAAGCTGGATATTTTTATTGCAAACAGTGCCAATTTTACAGCGTTTAGCCCTCCCAAAAATATATATGTATACATTGACTCCCATCTTTAGATCGAGATTATGCTAATAAATTTGATCATCTATTGGTTCACCTTGATATCTTAACAAACCTACACTGTAACAGTGGTTTGAAACCTTGCTCTAAATTAATTCCCCAGAACACCCAGTCTCATGGAATAGAACTGTTTGCTAAACAGGTTTTCGAAATGGGTAGCTGAAGATCTTTACAAGTTAAACGAGGAGATGCTGGCATCTAGATTTTTTAGAATGTTTTTAAAAAGACGACCAAAAATGAATATATGACCGTACAAAAACTGTAGTCTGAGAAATCTATAGTGATCAGGGAGGTTGATAAGGGTAGAAATGTTGTTGTTATGAATCGCTCAGATTATCACAATGAAGTATTATGCCAATTTAACAATCTAGAATGTTACAGAATAGTTAATGTTAATCATATAAATCAAAAGGTAATTAATAATACTATCCATTTGAACCACTGGGATAAAAATTGGCCTTCTGTCTGATGCTGAATACAACTATCTTAAAGTACAGTCTCCCCAGCAACCATGTCTAAACAGCCTTCCTAAAATCCATAAACAGGCTCTTTCCCTCCTGTAAGGCCTATTATATCTAGAATAGGGTCACCAACAGAACATCTGTTGGAATTTACAAATGTGTTTTTCAAACCTTTTGTCACAAATCTGCCTCCGTACATTTGAGATACGCCCTATGTACTTGGTAAAATTGGGGATGTTAATTGGTATTCAGCACAGATGAGGTTTGCCAGATTTGAATGTTGACAGTCTCTAAACATGTATCAAGAAAGAGTATGGTATGATGGCTCTTGAACATTCTCTGTTTACACGATGAGTCAACTTACTTGAACGCACTAGTATGCTCCTCAAAGTGCTGTTATTTTTTTGACCAACAATGTCTTCATTTATGATGGTCAATGGTTTCACCAATTACAAGGTGCAGCTATAGGATACAGCTTTGCTCCATCTAATGCCAACCTGTTTATTGGATGGTTTGAGAAGGGGCATGACTGGGCTATAGAAGCATCAAAGGTGGTGCCTCATATCCACTTTTGGGGGTGCTACATAGTTGATAACATTTAGATTTGCACGGGAAACCATACTGAACTGCTGGCAAACCATACCTACTTGAACAGTAACAATTTAGTGTTAAAATGACTGTGACTTTTCATTAAACACAAATATCGTATCTTGACTTGATACTTTACATTTTGGATAATACGATTCAAAGTACTTTATTCAGGAAACCAACAGCATGTAATTGAATCCTATTAGCTACAAGTGCCAATTTACCTAGTTTTATCAAAGCAATCCCATATGGGGAACTGTTTTGTATTCATAGAAATTGTAGTGAAGAAAATAAATGTGTTTATAATCTTGGTCTGGCTATTAGTAGAATTGTATAGAGAGGGCATAATGTTTCTTCTTTACAGAGTACTAAAAAAGAGTTGAAGGAATTCCCAGGGGACATTTTGATTAAAACTACTAAACATAAGATGGATGATAATTATTTGGCATTTACCACTACAACAAGTCCAAAGATTCATAAGATTTTGAACAAACATTGGGATCTTCTGTTTACTGTACCAAGTTTTGAAACTACCCTCCCAAAAAACCCTGCTTACATATAGAAGGGAACGCACTATCAGGGAGATTGTAAGCCCCAGTTACATCCCTTCATTGTCAACTGGTTCCAAAACTTGGATGCCTGAACAACCACATGACTTCTTTACTTATACGACCTGCTTGGTATGTAAGCTTGGTGTGAACAAGACCATGCAGTTCAAATAATATTCTGGTCAGACGTACAAAATTAGGCATTTTGTTTATTGTGTCACCAAGTATGTGATTTATGTAATTATTTGTGGTTCCAGTAAGATCTATGTGGAGAGTACATTAAAAGAGTTGAGATTTTGTATCATAGAACATGCTAGAGCATGTAGGAATAAAAGCTCTACTTATCCATTGAAATTGCATACTTGAACAGTTAGTGGTCAAGACCTTTCAAATTCCATGGCATTTACTATAAACAAAACAATATGAGAGGACGTGACTGGGAACGCTGAGACACTGTGAGGCTGAATGGATTTACTGCCTTAGATCAGTACAGTATGGATGAAAAAGAGAATATGGATACCATCATTTTCTATTGTCTATCCTCTGTTAAATAGATTATACAACAAAACCCTATTACATGGCTCGAGAATATTGTCATGAAGTATTACTATTCATTATATGTGTTAGACTTAGGTAACCCAAGATGAATCACATGGTGACTTACAGACTTGGGTAATAGTACTTGTTGATTGCCTAGAATTCTCTATGTATTTCAAGCCTCTACTATGACCAATGGGTGACACCTGTCATGGATGCACCCAAGTCACGTCAAGTAAGCTTTATTCAGTCAAAAGACTATAAAAGATATACAGCACAAAAATTAGACAAAGCTCATATAAATTGTACAAATTACCAATAAAAAACGTTAAAAATATCGCACGGCAATCACAAATCACTGTCATGGATCTTTCCTAATTTTAACGGAGGAACAGATAAAACTAATTCCAGCATGACAGACAAATTTAGATGATAAACACTCCAAATATTTGTGACTCTGTTTAGTAGGTCTGCAGTCAAAGGAACATACAATGGAGCATATTTCTTTTGTCTATGCACAGAATAAAAACTGCACAAGAACATAAAATGTAGACAAGATTGCTGGCTGATAATATCACAAGGGCAACAGGGTAAAGATGGGAACTAGCTGCCCTGTTGGGGGTAGGCAACTAGGAAGTGAACAGACTACAGCCTGAAACACATTAGTTAACAAAAATGCTCTAGATTAGGAATCCAGGGATGCGGCTGGGGTAACAATCTCTATGTGATTACTCACCATCACCATGTCTGGAATTTTTTTAGAACAATTTAAATTACTATTGCTTAGAAAATGGGAAGAAATCAGGGCCTTCGAGTAGGCAAGGGGGTAAACTCTGCTCCTCCCTCTGAGTTTTTCACACTCAGTGCTCCACGTAGAGCAACGAGTTCTGAAAAACTATACGGAGTGAGTGGACTTTTTCCACTTTCAAGTTGGTGAGCGGGAGCGAGGAAAATCCAAGGCTTGACCACCTCCTGGTGAGAGTCTCAATGCAAATGGTTGTGGCAGGTAACTGCAGCTTGCATTGGGAAAACTGCTGCTTGCTTTGAGGAAGCTGCCTCTCAAATAGAACATCTACTCGAGCGGCAGAAAGAAGCTGCATGCTCTTGCACTGCACATTATGCTGTTCGTGCTGATTTGACAGTGTGTGGTATTAAAAGTCAGAGCAAGCAGCGCGACTTACCTCACTCCAGCGCTTGCAGAACTATGCAGTACGTGGAACTGCACGAACTCTTCCCAGGCCTTCCAATGAGTTACAATCAATCTTGGTAGGAGAATAAAAAAATGGAGGAACACCCAAGTCTACGAAGGATTTTCTAATATAGGCCAGCCAAGGCATATTGTTACCATGATCGAAATTGATGCAGTCAGTAAGAACAAGGAGAGAAAGGTTAGTAAAGAAAGAACTCCAGATTTTTACCTCGAGTAAAAGGGGAGCTAATTTGATTACAATCTCAATATATGACAGATTAACTTCAGTATGAGTAATGCATTTAGAAGTGCTTTTTGGTGCTGCCAATAATCTAGAAATTAATTTATTTTTCATAGTTTGTAAACGGTTAGAGTTTGCTTAACCCCAAACACCCGTGTGATAGGTGACCAAAGAAAGACACAGCTTTGTATAGGGTGATTAGATCCCTTATTCGTTTGTATGTATGTTTCCTGGCAAACAAAATAATTGCGTGAACCACATCTCCCATTTTAAGCCCAAGTTGCGTCAATAGCTTATACCAGTTAAAACTTGCATCCATTAAAATCCCTAGATAGTTCAATTGTAAATCTGCCTGAGCTTGTATTCCTATGGCCGCACATCATCATAAAAGATTTAATATTATTGACCTCCAAGCCTAAGTTGGTCATAAAACCATTAAAGCATCTGGTAAGAGTTGCAGCCCATTTGCAGTGTGTGACAAAAACACTGAATCTTCAGCGTACAATAAAATAGGGGCTGACCTGCCTCCTATTCTAGGGGATCCTTTCCATTTGTCTGTAAAAACTTCACCAAGGAATTGATATAACAAGAAATTTAAAAAAAGGGGCAAGGATGCAACTCTGTCTGAGCCCCTTAGTAACTTTGAAAGTAGATGTACACTCCCCGGAAGTACTATTTTGGACCTGTGCCAAAATGTCTCAAAGGAGTCCATTTAAAAATTCAATTACAGCAATGTCAACCCCAGCACCAGTCATCAAATACCACAACCTCCCTTGTCCTCAAGATCAAATGCACTGGACAGGTCTAGAAAAGCCAGGTGCAGAGTGCCACCTCTAGCCCTTACGAACTTCCCTGAGATCAAGAGCAGGCTGACTGACTGTTTGACTGTGCTCACAAGCCTCACAACTTATCAAAAACCATCTGAGCCCCCTATCTTCCGCTCTTCCTCATGTTTCCGCAGTAATACCCTCCCCAAAATCTGACAGGGACAATGGTCAATCTCCTCCAAGAACTAGGTACTCTTGCATGGAGAATGGCCCAACATACATTTGCCAATAAAAGGGTCCAGAATGGTGGGTTATGTCTAAAGACATCTACTAGGACCCTGTCTGGGCCAGGGGCCTTCCCAGGGAAACTGTTTAAAATAGCAACAGTAAAATCAGACCCATCAAAGAAAAGTGAGGGAGAAATACAACCTGTTGCTTGGGTGACAGGGGAATTTTTAAGGCTGGGAGGGACTATTTGAAGGGTTAGAGACTGGGAACTAAACTCGCAGAGAAATGGAGCAACCACTCCTCCGTTGAGAGAGGGCATGCCATTTTAGAGTTCACTTCAGCTGAAAAATATTAATAGCTAACCAATGAAAAAATGCCTTCAACGTTTTAGTTTTAGTGGCAAGCTGCAAATCCTCCCATGCCATCTCACTGATTTCCTTCCTCCTTTACTCAAAGGTCAGCTTGTAAGCCCTCCTTGCATGCCTAATTTCTTCCATATTCCGAGGGAAAGCATGAGTTACCCGTTTCAATTCACTTAGAGCAGCAGTGCAGGCCTGGTTAAACCACCTACGGGCACGGGCGGGGGAGAGTTCTGTGGTGGTTATTTTTATGGACAGCAGTCTACATAGTGAAACACAGAGACTATTAAAACCACTCACTACCATGTGGCTTAGAAAAATCGGAAAGACAACACATCACAATTTCTCTTCTGGAATTTACCATATCAGCAAAAAGATTGCCCAGATTGATATTTCTCCACTTTGAGTGTAACCCCTTGTTGTGGCCGTACTGTAAAGTATTAGGAGGGGCAGGAGGTGTAGGTAGAGTTGGATTGTTAAAAGAAATGAGGCATGAGAGGCCAAGAGAGGATTATGGTCACTTAAAATAGAAGATAGAATGGCCAAATCTTGTACTAAAGGCTCTAGGTAAGTGGAAAAAGAGATAACATCAATTGTTGACCCATAGCCTCTCCTTGTAAAGGATAGGGGTTGTAAAGCCTTATCTTTAAATAAGTCCAAGGAAAATAAAAATGACTTTTTAACAATAACAAGATTTAAGATATTGCCATAAGGGTTAGGTATAAAGTGGAAAAGATCATCATCATGCCACCCCGTTATACCACATACAGTGTCTTCAGGTAAAGGACATTTGGTTATATTAAAATCACCCAACCATATAATGAAAACTCCGTCTAAACTGGTCTCTAAAAAGTTAAATATAAAACTGTCTAAATCATTATTTAAATCGGTAGGGTAATTTGAGAAAAAAAATTAAATATTAATTTATCAGGAAAATGAATAAACCATCAGAAAAGGATAAGAACAGAATTTGGTTCCAGGGGGTCGCCTTTAGCACTCTGGCTTTGACGTTCTTTACATTGAGGGAAATAAGCACCCCTAGTCAAACTTTGGAGTGACCAAACAAATAAGGCAGGGTGGGAACACAAAAGGATTTAAAGGCGTTTACATGAAATGCGTTTATTGCCCAAGTCTCTTGGCAACAAACCGGGAAACATCCTTTACAAAGCAACTTTTACCATGCAGTGCCTTTACGACGCAACTTTTACAACGCAACCATTACAACGCATTGCGCTGGGGGGCGCTCTAGGATAGGGAATAGGTTTAATTTACTATCCAACACCTTCCCTACTATCCACGGGGACTGGAGTTGGAATAGTAAATTAAACTATTCACTATCCTGCGCCCCAAAGCATTGTAAAGGCATGCGATGTAAAAGCATGCGTTGTAATGTCATATATCCCACCAAACCACATCAAAGTTGCTTATAGAGTCAAAACAGTCCGAATTGTCTAGTTTCATGTTGATACACCCATAACAGTGGCTTTTATTTAAAGATGGTTGACACAAAGTTATTCAATGGACTCTGATGACAATATCACCTGACATTTCAGTGCGCTGTATGTGTCTATTTCAATTATCCTTTTTAAATTGTATTTCTTTCACTTGGAGATAGTTTGACTGTGGTGGTTGATGTTAAACACAAGACCCATGATAAGGATGGCACTCATGAGGAACAAGTTAACAGTCTTGACTATCTTTTAAAGTTGGCTGATTCAAATGTGTGCAAAGGATTTCAATTCTAGTATTTATGGACAGTCTGTGGTAATTGACGGTATAAATGAAAGGCGGAGCCGCAATGTAGCTTTTGGAAATTAGCTTTAATGATCGCGAGCGCCGGGAATACAACTCTTTTCCGGGGACTGGCGTTGCCACTCTAAAATGGCCGCCCAACAATATCCTGGCATGCAACGCGTGTCCGCTCCGAACACTAGAGCGCAACACCACACGTTCTAGTGCCTGTTGCAGTGGTTCTTTCATGTTAGCAACGCATATGTAGGTCTTGCGGGATTGCGAGGCTATCTTTTGAAGATGGATGATCCAAGTTTGTGCAAAATGTTTTAATTCTAGTATTAGTTGACTGTCTAGTATCCGATATAGTGTTTCTTTTATGTCAGTTATCTAAACGTAACTTTTGTGAGATTGGGATGCATTTAAGGGAAGGAATTGTAGCATGGCACCTTTTTCAATCTGGACGTGATGACAACAGTACAGGTGCGATTGGAGTCTCCATATCCATCTAAATGTACGGGTCCTTTTAGATGTGATATAAGGAGTTGAAATTTGAAATATACGTGTGTCGAAACACTAATTATAGTGCCTTGCACTGAGTTTTATTTATTTCTGAAAATTGACTGAAACAAAGAACCTCAAGCCCTTTCCTCATGTAATGCATTATTGTTAAGGCCGAGGTGTTATTGATCAAAAATGGCCATCATTTAACGCCTTTTTGAACTCTGTAACAAATGCACCGATAACATTTGATGCAACTTAAAGATGGCCAATGTGGTTTTATGCAACTAACGTTTTCAGATAATTTGATAGCTTAGCACGTGGTTTGTTTTCACTACTAAACTGTTTTAGCAAGACATATGTTAATTTGTTACTTAATACATCCACAGTAATTAAGATTATATTTATCTAGTAGTTAGGATAATGTTTGTAATACATAAATTCTTAACAATTAGTTTTCTTTAAAGATGGTTGACATTATTTAGCAAATGGACTCTAAATGGCACACGAGTTGTCAATCCAGTACTTGGTGTAGTTTGTAACATACACGTTGTTCTTCTGGGATTAGAGTGTATTCAAAAAAGCCATTTATTATATGGTGTCCTTCTTTTAAATTGGAAGTGACAACACTATGATAAGTACAATTACATTTCTGTTATTTGTTTTGACGTTTTGAGTTTATTTTATGTGACATGGAGGGTTGAAACCTGCGGTAGACTTTGTGTCAAATCTCCCCCAATATGGCAATAGGGTTATTCCCGTTTTAAAATTGCCGAAACATGAATTTGATGCTGATGTTTATTCTTCCATTTGGGTATTTCTCTGTGCAAAAATGACCTGATAATGCCCCTTAAAATACGTCTTTTAGACATGCACCAGGTTGTGAAATAAAGTGGTGGTTGCTGCAGATTTTAAATGATAATGTTGAAACTTGGGGTAGATTCTGTCAGGAAACAGAGGCAAGGATTATGCTTCTCTTTCTTTTACTGAAATAAAAACAGCAGCCAATCAACATTTAACAAATGAGAAAAAAAACATTTGCCATGAGCTCCAGTAGTCCAGCCTCCACCAATCATAGTGGCCTACAGTATATCTAAACCAATGTAGCCATATCACTTCCTCTTTCTGAAGTTACGTCATTTGGTTTTATTTGTATGAGTATACAATAGTGACTGTTGACATGAGATTGTTGCATTGGTCCTCATACTGCTTGAAGACATACTCGGGGGCTACACCCCCTGCTGTGTACTGGCCGTGGGTCCGGGATCGGAACACACAATTTATGTGCTCATCAATCCCTGTCCTCTCTCGCTGTGACTGGTCGCGCATGCTCAGTGAAGCCGAAATCAGTAGATTTACCAAACTGTTCACCGCAAGACAACAGGAAAAGAGGCGGGTGTTCATTAGGTCCCGGAGAACATCCAACAGGGTGCAAATAACGGATTACAAGGGCTCTACCTAAGAAGAGACAGATGCCTCCCTTCACAACAGATTTTGAAAACTGTTGGGGTTATTTGACCCTGATAACTAGTTCTGGGAATTAGGTCTGTATCTGATCAGGGCAATCTCTCCCCCTTGAACCTCTTTTGGACCCTCAGGGAAACAGAAAGCAATGGCATACCAAGTAAATGAGGGAGAGGACTATCTGGTCTACCCAGAGGTCAGCTTTAACAAGATACGGAGGAGCGGCTGGCTGAGGCACTGGATACTTAAGTGCAGAGTTCGGTGAATTGTGCATTAATTAAAGCATTACAACCTTTTGCCCAAAACCCTGAAGTGTTATGGCCATTGTGAACTGATGGGCTCAGTATGGGGCACACTAACTGTGATTTGGCTTGGCTTGAGGTGGGCTTTGCTCGCAGGACTTCCAGAGGGTACAATGGTGAGGTCCTCTCACAACTGGCGTAATCAGTCCTATGGGTCCATGAATACAGAAGTACTGATTATTTTGAACATCTGGTTTACCACAAAGCTAAACTGTCATAGTGGATACCGCCATGTCCTTTCCGATTCTCCTTCAGACCAGGAGATGATTCCAGGAGACTCCGAACCTGCGGCCAAGCGTAAACGCAAAGTGTGACACATGCAGCCAGATTTACCACTCAACAAAAATCTATTGTTTGACCCCAGGGAAATTATTCATCCTAGGTCTACAGAATGGATCCCCTGTATTGAAGTGGCACACTACTTTCAATCTAATTTGTGGCAAGGCTTTGAGAGGAAAGTGCGCAATACGTTGCGCTCAAAATGCCCATACCCATCTTTACTAGGGAAAGTGGTGCACACGCCAGAACTTGACACCAACATGGCCATATTCCTGAAAAAAAGTTCTCCAAAGGGCCCCAATAAGGGTCTATACAGATCCTGGAGAGGCTGCCAGGCAAAGTTTTAGATATTTCTGGTCCCATCACAAAGATTCTCGAATTGGTGATGCCAGCTAAGGACAGCCAATCCAAGTTGTACCCAGGTGAACCCCTGGAATGGGCACGGAGAGCTCTATGCCTCCAGGGTAATGCCAACTGCGCAATTTCTGTCAAAATTGCACTAGTCAGTTCTTATGCATATTGTTGGAACCTAAATATGTCAGGTCACCTAGGGTAGCCTGGCCTAGGGTAAGACAAAATCACTAGAGGCACATGTGTAAAGGTTGCAGACCACCCAGCAGTAATTCAATGCAATAACACGCAAAAATGACACTACACCAAAATTTGTGTAAAAATACGAGCTTGTTTATAAAAATATTCTCTGCTCTCTTGTCTTCAGATATCACAGTTCAGTACATTACATTTATCCATGAAATTATGAAGAATTTCAAAGTTGCCAAATTATGTCATTAATCAGCATTAACAGCACATTACATTAGTCTCCAAACTTTGCTAGACTTGACTCCTCTGAAGGGTTTTATACCTTTACCCCCTCTCCACCTTTGACTCCAGAAGAATGGGCTAGCCTCACTCACTTTAGTTTCTCTAAGCAAGGGGGGGTTGGAATATAGTTATTTAATCACAAAACGGGGAACATCCCACATTCAAAGTTAAGTTTCAGAAGATCCTTTCAAGAAACTAGATGGGCATTACCCAGTACTAGCCCAATCCTAATATAGCCAACCGGAAGTCTTTGCTCCTTTAAGAGAGACGCTAAAGCCTCCAAGTTCCCCCTCACGACCTCTCCTTACTTTGTTTTATGTTGGGCCCACCGGCCGGTGTCTCCGTTTGCTGGGGGGGAAAAAGACAAAAGGACCCAGACTCCACCGGCCGAAGTTGTGGCCCCTCGTCCCTCCTCCTCATTAGCGCGGAGTCAGGGAAAGAGGACACACCAGTCGCACCTCTCCGCTTGAAGTGCGCTCTCCTTTGGAAACCGGGCCGCCCCGCTCCCTCTCTTCTCAGAGAAGCAGGGGCCCGCCTTGATGTAGCTCCCAGCGCTTAAGCGGGAAGCCTGGTGCTCGGAGGCTGCTCCCCGAAGATCTCCTCACCGGCTGCTGACAGGATTTCCCCCGCGAGGACGCAATCGCGCATGCGCGGGGAGTAAGCGGACCAGCCAACAGAGTCTGCTCCGCCTGCCTGACGCGGGTAGTGGCTCCGCAGCGGCCTGCTCGGTCCTAGGCCCCTCCTGTGATGGATCACCAGTTCAACTTGGAATATGCGCAGTGGCGCCGGGCACTATACAGCTAGCCCCCTTTTTCTCTTTCTTAAAGCAGCGCTGTCACGGAAGCGCGATCAGCGCCCCAGGGGTCCCGCTCACGGCGGAATCAGGGAAGACGGCTCAGCCCCAATAACCCTGTCACCCCACTCTTTCTCCTTACGAGTGGGGAGGTTTGCTCACACGCTGCAGGACCAAACACCGGTAAGGGGGTCTCGGCGTCACGCAGGGCAGGAACCTGCTTCACACCATGGAGAGAGGGGGTTAGAGGTGGAATCCCTCACATTTGGGCCCCCAGATCTCCAGTTACAGCAGTAATCCACTAACCCTCCATACTGGACAGGAACAGGTGCACAGGAGAACTCCTTGTTTGGTTCCCACAGCAGGGATCTCCGCAGCTCCACAGTCCACTGGGATTGACCCCTTCACCTAACTTGGGCACCTCCCTGACCAGGGTCAGCAGGACGAAACTAACTCGGCTAGGACAGCAGGAATGGGGGGCGGGGAACCCAGACAGAGGGCAACCCTTGTAGAGCAGTCCACCCTTAAGGACCCTACCCCTTCCAGACCTCAGCCTTCACTCTAGCTGTTCCTCACTGGCAAGACAAAATGGTTGCCCAGCATTCCGCCTTTTATAGGCTGACCCTCAGAGGTCCAGAAGGGACCAGAAGGTTCTGGAATGCCCTACTCTATCCTATGGGACAAGTTCTAGGTATGTCAGTTCTGACAGTTGGTAGCTACCATTTTGTGACTCCAAAGAAATTCCTGTCAGGAAAGGCCTCTAGGCCTGAGGTGAAAAACTATAAGGGCGAAAGAGCACCTATCCCCCAGACCAACACCTTGAAAAATGTAGTGGACACAAAAAAAATGAATAAGGGTATGAGGGGCAAAAAGGGGACAAAATAAATAATAAATTGGAGGGACTACGCAAAAGGCCAGACAGGTCTAACACATATAGACCCGCAACTGGCAGATTTGGCCTCCAAAGAGGCGGGCACTTTGGACAACAGTTTGTTATTTGGTGACAAGTTCGACTAAGACTAAGGAATGTGTTGACATTTTCAGCCTTAGGAAAAGCACAGACATTGTTGAAGAAGGTCTTTAACAGGGGCCTTTTTATCAGGGCTGGACACTAATGTAGCCGAGTGCTAGGCCACGGCTTTCAACAACCGCAAGGGGTTACATCTCCAGAGGAGGGGATGCCCCACTGCATCAATCAAACTTCTACCCTACACGAAATTGAGGTGGCAGAGGTCACGCCCAAAGAGGGGGTTACCAAGGCGTAGACAAAACTGCAGATACCTCTAATGCAGGCGAGATTACTTACTGTCAGAAATCATGGTAGGGGTGGATTCAGTTGTTTTATCACAATTGGTTGACAATTTCACAGGTCCCTTGGGTTTTACAGACAGTACAAGACCTGGAGTTTTATTACTCTCCTAAGGGGAGTCAACCATTTCCTCTTCATTTTTCCCACGCAGATATGTCTTTCATAGACAGCGAGGTTCAGTCTCTCATAACCAAAGTTGCGGGGGCCTTGACAACGTTACATCCCTGGAGCTTTGTCAATATGATATTTTTCGCTCCCAAGAAGGATCAGGGTTTTCGACTGGTTGACATGTTCGGAGTACAAATCTGTGTTCCGGGAGAATTCGAGATTTGGAGTTTGCAGTTACAAGAACTGTTGGTAATGACATTTGAAGATTAATACCAAAGAAAGAGGAAGTTATATAGTTACATCAGCTTATATATACTGTAATCCCTTAGGCTTGGAGGAAACTGGACTACTGGGACTTATGGGAAATGTGTTTTTTATTTGTTAAATGTTGATTGACTGCTGTTTTGACATCAGTAAAAGAAAAAGAAGCATAATCTTTGCCTCCACGTCCTTAATAGAATTGAAAACTCTTGGCGTGATAGCTAGAATTTTTTTTTTAATCCATATAACATTTCCACCAAAATGCCAATACATAACGCTATTCCTGAATCAAAATCGCAGAAACATGGATTTGATGTTGATGTATACCCTTCCATTTGGATATTTCTCTGTAAGAAAATACAATTATGGTCCCCTTTAAAATATATCTGTTAGACACGCCGATAGGAAGTAAAATAAAGGGGTTGCTATCACATACTTTTAATGCAAATACAGACTTGGCCTTTTGCATTTGTTGATAGTGTTTCTGGTAGTGATAATATCTTATATTCTTACCTAGAGCTTCACAGGAGAACATTTTGTTATGGAATAGTGTATTGATGTTAGTCTTTTCTTAATTAACATCCTTTTTCTTCACTAAAAGGGTAGATGGAATACTAATTGAACATAGTTAACTTGTGATGTGTTGGCTAATGTTGATTGACAATGTCCTTATTAGAGAAAAAGTGTATGTTTCCACTTAGACAACAATGAGGGAATAACCTATTTTGAATTAAGGAAGTAATGTCATCTCATGTAAGGAGTAATTTGACACATTTTTCCAGATGAGGACAGATAGGGCAACTGATCAATTTGTTTGCGTAATTGTGTGGCTTCTTTAATAAATATGAGTGCAGGTATATATTGATTTGCATTAGATATTAATGAAAAAAATATTCTTTTCTATTTTGATTCCAAATTATATTTTGTGCTTAGCCTGTAGGAAATGTACGGAGTTATGAGATGTCATTTGTACCTTGAAAAAATGGATGTCTATCAGATTAAAAAACAATTACCTTAGGGAAGGCAGTGCTATCTACTTAATAGGTAATTACGCATGTAAACGATGGGACGTTGAACACATCGACAGTTTGCATGTTTGTGCAAATTACTATTTATACAACTCCTTCTAAAGGTTGCAGTCTTCTATAGCCCTTGAGCTCTTGGTTTTCCACAGTTATTTTTTAATGCACTGGATTGGAGCAAGTGTACTAAAAAATGCACTGATTTGTGTGACCTCATTCTCTAAGAGCTATAGAACTGTAAGAAGGAACAAATAGTAATGTTGATTATTTACCTCTAATATGATTATCCTATTTACATTTGGCCATACACTTCATTGACACAGCCATAGGTTCCCTCTGCCCCCTCTAGCTTGTCTATCTCTCCAATAGGTGTCCTGATTGGGGAGTATAAATGGGACTTCTGAATTAAAGATCAGTTTCTTATCCTCACCCAGCTCCTGCACGCACTGTAACAAGTAAGAGTAGGACTCAGAGAAATAATTATTACCTATACTGAACTAGAACATTGGAAGGTCGATGGCTCCATTAAAGACAATGGAGTGCTCTGAGCTTCTACTTGCTGGTAGAAGCCTAGAGAGCAACATTCCAATGTTTTTTTGCTGTGTACAAAGGCCCTCCGGAACCCCAAGGGATTTAAACCCCTTCTGGCTCTGAGAGGCCATTGTTTTTACAATTTAGAACATTCTACCCACTGGGGGCGCAGTGTTCGAGTAGCCTTAGAGTACTTGTAAAGGTCTCTACCAGCCATTAAAGGCCCGCTCCCTTGTTAAATGCCTTCCCCTTTAACACAGGAGCAGGCCTTTAATGGCTGGTATAGCCCGCTACATCGGGTTCTAAGGCTGTATAAGAACGTCATGGTGGGTACATGCCACCTGAGGGGCCAAATATACAGGTCATATACTGCATTTAAGGAAGACACTGAATTTGGTTAGGAGGCTTAGTTATAAATTGGTGTGTGTTGAAAAAACCAATACAAGTTATTTTATTTTTGCAAATAAACTCTCTTGTTTACATTTCAGTGTGTTTTCTCATCGTACGGACCACACAACATTTGATTTAAAGCCAACTTTGATTCAATGCTAAACATTAGCAATTTTCACCTGGGTGCTAGACTCCAAATATAATCAGCCCACGCACGAAGACATATTGATTTTATTCATTCATGATGAATGACGATGTTTGTTTGGAAATCTGACTTTAAAATGACAATGATGATATTACGAACCAGTGACTCAGGAAATAATTCATCTTCCCTTCTGCTTATTTATGTTAGAAAACCTCCTAAGAACAAATAAGCTCACAATCTGTGTCGTATTTTGTATTTATTTATGTTTTGAAGTGTGAAATTGAGTGCCTGACAGCTGATGCACATCTACAGTTTCTGAAGTTCTGTGTTGAAAATGTTTAGAATAAAAGGCTGCATATTTGCCCCAAAGCCTTCAAGTTAATAATTGACTACAAATTGCTTTCCGAAAAACAGAACATGATTAACTAGGTCCATGCTTATAGATGTTATAATTGATTAATATGGTAATCTGTTTTACAATGAGGCAGTGTTTCAGCTTCAGGGTTTAAAGGCAACAACTGTCATATAATGTTATTTTGCGAACTCATTTACATTGTTAGTGACTATTTTGAAAACCAGGGCTGGATCCAGCAATCCTTTGCTCTGCTCTATAACAGATCATGAAGAAGCGCCACTGTGCCACACTGTTAGTGTGTTGCTTGAGTACCTATAATGTTGGCAGTTCCAGTGCCTGCAGAGAATTGGCAGTTTAGCATAAGTGATGCTTGGGTATTGCATAATGCATTCAAAGTCAAAGGCGCAACTAGAGCCACATTTCGTGGGGTCTAAGAAAACATTTCGGGGGGGCTGAAACATTAAGCAGTAGGTAGAGTGGTGCTGCAGGGGCTCTTAGAAGGGGTGAAACATCAACAAAGCCTCTTTAACATGCACACAGTATTTTAAAGACCTGTGAAGTGCTCGGGTGCGACTGTGTGTGTGCCCGGGAGCTGTCTGAGCCCGGGCTGCCACACACGATGGGAGGGGAGGGTGGCTGAAGCCCTATGATTCCAATGGGTGTTGCGCGCCTGTTCAGAGTTATTTAGGGCCTAATTGCGACCTTGACAGCTGGACTGCCATGCAACTGTCAGTAGCGGTTCAACCACCCCATGTCCATTGGTCCCATTGCTTTATGTGGAGCATGGCGATCGAACCACTGCCAGTCTGATGCAGCACCATCATGGATCCCGATAGGGCGGCAGTGGGGAAAGCAGCTGTGAATGTAGGCAGTGACAAATCAGGCTCCACAAATCAGACATGCTTTAGATGGCGGCTCCAAGGGCCACCCTGGGTGATTTCTCCCTAGTAGTGCTTGGGGCACATGTTGTGCTCCTCTCTGCATGCACTGTTGTGCGTGCACTGTCTGCCATGCAAGACATGTTGCATGGTAAAAGTGTGCACACAACAGTAAAGACGCTGCACCGATGTAGCATCACCTTCAGGCTCACATAGTGCCACCGCTGACAGACCGCTGCAGTCACGCTGGCCATGTCATGATACGGTGGTCGGGATACTGCCGGCTTGATGGTGCTCTCCCAACTGCCGAAACTACGGCCTGGTCGTCTGACCATCAGGTTCGTAATTAAGCCCTTAGTCTGAACAGGATTCAAAGTGACATGTCTTATTTACTGATTGCAAATACATTTCACTAGGCTCTTTGTTGTCTGTTAATTGTGTATGTGTTCTGCTGCACACAACGTTTAATTGCCAACCACCGTGCTTATTTTCCTCAATAGACTTTGACTCAGAGCAAGAGAAAGAGAGAAAAGGTGGGGACAAAGTAATAAGAGAAAGACAAAAACACAGAGACCAAGGGACAAAGCATGGTGGATTAAATGAGCATGAGGAGCAATCAAGTCTCCTCAGTCTTGGTACGTGGCACCCTGACCTTCAATAGATATGGCTATTGGCTTCTATGCAAAAATGTGGGCCTGTATTCTTTTGTTTCCTAAAATAAACACTGACCAACCCGAATTGTAGCCTCCTGTGATGTCATAATTAGAGTGGCAGAGCAGAAGCAAAGTAGAATGTGCATCTGTTGAAGTCGGGCAACTTGGAGTAAGCAACCGAAATGAGAACAGGTTGAAGCAGGTGCTGCAGTCTTGATGCCGGGCCGAAGACGGCTGAAATGCCAGAAACCGGTCCCCGGAAGCTTGTTTCCTTCCCAGTGTAAGAATTGGCTTTTGTAGTCTGGTCTGCCCTGTTCCCATGATGCACTGGGCCAGGGACAGACTAATTTGCATACAGCCAGGTTCTGAAACTGGGATGGTGCAATGAGCTAAAAAACGGTGTTGGATCTAGCCCTGATCTCTTGACTGGGTGAGAGTACTCTGCTTAATTCAGAGACTCTGTCCATCACCACCCCTTGTTGTAAATAATTTTGTCCACCCTAAGCGTGGAAGGGTATACTCAGATGTGAGTCCCTTGCTCATTGCACCATCAGGATTCAAGCAAGCCGGGCCGAAGACGGCTGAAATGCCAGAAACCGGTCCCCGGAAGCTTGTTTCCTTCCCAGTGTAAGAATTGGCTTTTGTAGTCTGGTCTGCCCTGTTCCCATGATGCACTGGGCCAGGGACAGACTAATTTGCATACAGCCAGGTTCTGAAACTGGGATGGTGCAATGAGCTAAAAA
The DNA here is from genome assembly GCF_964261635.1 of Lissotriton helveticus. NCBI lineage: Eukaryota > Metazoa > Chordata > Amphibia > Caudata > Salamandridae > Lissotriton > Lissotriton helveticus. The sequence goes on from NC_136069.1 coordinate 755,844,066, forward strand.
ACGGTGTTGGATCTAGCCCTGATCTCTTGACTGGGTGAGAGTACTCTGCTTAATTCAGAGACTCTGTCCATCACCACCCCTTGTTGTAAATAATTTTGTCCACCCTAAGCGTGGAAGGGTATACTCAGATGTGAGTCCCTTGCTCATTGCACCATCAGGATTCAAGCAAGCCGGGCCGAAGACGGCTGAAATGCCAGAAACCGGTCCCCGGAAGCTTGTTTCCTTCCCAGTGTAAGAATTGGCTTTTGTAGTCTGGTCTGCCCTGTTCCCATGATGCACTGGGCCAGGGACAGACTAATTTGCATACAGCCAGGTTCTGAAACTGGGATGGTGCAATGAGCTAAAAAACGGTGTTGGATCTAGCCCTGATCTCTTGACTGGGTGAGAGTACTCTGCTTAATTCAGAGACTCTGTCCATCACCACCCCTTGTTGTAAATATTTTTGTCCACCCTAAGCGTGGAAGGGTATACTCAGATGTGAGTCCCTTGCTCATTGCACCATCAGGATTCAAGCAAGCCGGGCCGAAGACGGCTGAAATGCCAGAAACCGGTCCCCGGAAGCTTGTTTCCTTCCCAGTGTAAGAATTGGCTTTTATAGTCTGGTCTGCCCTGTTCCCATGATGCACTGGGCCAGGGACAGACTAATTTGCATACAGCCAGGTTCTGAAACTGGGATGGTGCAATGAGCTAAAAAACGGTGTTGGATCTAGCCCTGATCTCTTGACTGGGTGAGAGTACTCTGCTTAATTCAGAGACTCTGTCCATCACCACCCCTTGTTGTAAATAATGCAGTGTTGATGTCGGCAAGTATTATATACATTCATACAGGTAGGCCCTAGGTTCGCCTTATTTTTAGAGTTTTAACCAACCTCTCTCAGGCTATCCTGAGAGATATCCATAATGTTTGAAACTATAAACTGTGGATCAGTGAACCCCCTCCCTTCCTAAGTGGATGCTGCAGATTGAGCGGTAGATTCAGAAGTAAATAGTTTCCCGGTGGACCAAAAGGATTCTATATCATGCAGCATTGAGGAAACATAATTATTTTCCTTTTCTGATTATGGTAGAGAGCAGTTAGGTATGACTGAGAAAAAGTAACAGGTGAGTGTACTACATGTAAGGCGGTTGTAAATAACTACAGAGACTTTAATCCCTATCCAAGAATGCAGGTAAGAGAAATATCGAACATAACTAGGCTATTCTATATTAGGTTTAAACCTATAATAACTGACGAAACCCCACCAAAAGGGAAGTAGCCCTCCCCAGTGTAAAATTATAAGCTCTAAAAAAATACATGCACAAGGACAAACTAAATGCCAGTCAAAGAAAGGAACAGGAGAGTGAAGGAGTAATTTTTATTTATTTCTGAGGGGACCAATACAATATAACTTTGCTATGCAAGGTGACAGCAAGAAAGACTGGTCTAACGTTATTCTGCTTGAGGTTTGTTGTTTAGGGATGTTACTAAAATATTGTTTCTTCTTCCTTTTTGTTATATTCGTATTGTATCTATGTATGCTTCCCAACCTAGCTGTCTCCGAGCTGCTCAGCCAGAGTGAGAGTTGGTATTGAATTGTTGCTGTGACTGGGACATGTGGAATGCTTCGGTGCCTGTGTGGATGAGTGGTGACAGTTGGAGATGGCCTGAGCAGCAGGCAGCCTACTCCTGGTGGGGCTGGTGTATGAGCTTCAGAGGCTGGAGATTAAGGAACACCATGCATACCGTTTGACAGATGCACATATTTAATATCTTGCAACTAAGAAGTTAATAAAGAAATACTCAAAAGACAACTCAGCTATGTCTGGTAAGTCACACCATATTTTGGCGACGACTTGGACCAAGACTCAAGCGTGCTGCAAGATACAAGATTACAAGAACCTTATCATGGTATGGACATGATGAACCAGAACTGAAAGAAACCACAAGAAACAAGTATGGAGCCCCAGACAAGCCAGCCCCACCAGTGTCCTTTTCAGTGGACAGCCCTAGCCTTGACACGCTTCACTGAACTTGTGGGTAAGTGGTGTGAGCCTCACAACTTCTGCATCCTAATATTGGTTCCTTCTACATTGTTTTGGATCGACTGGTGTTATGGTTGCTACAAGCATGTAAGTTTAACAGCGGTCTACCAGGATTACAAAGAGAGTTTTGCTGTGGAAAAGGGGAGCTGCAGTTCAGATGAGTCATCTATAATGGAAACTTTCAGATTGCTCTTTGCTTGTCATTGTGTGCGCATTTGTTTTGATAGTTTCTCTACTGTACCATCTCTCTGCCCTGTCTCTCACTGGAGGAGTGTGTGCTTGCTTTGGTTTGGGGGTGAAATTTCCCTTTGATGTGTTATCGCTGCTGAGGAATGTGCAGTGGATCATGTGGTACCTGGTCGAAGTGCCATCAGGAAGAGCAGTGCTTTGGAGACAGTTTGGGGGCATATCTGCCTAAGCTATACTGAAAGCTGTTTCGGATTCTTGTGCTACAGTTGTTTTGCCAGCGCTAGTTATGGTGAATTGCATTGTGCACTCTGGACCGCGCTCGCAGCGTTCTAGTGACATTTATGTGGCTTCAGTTATTATTACTTGGTACGTTGGGTGTTACACAGCCAGGTTAATGGTTATTTGTGTAGGATTTTTGGCATGTGGCTTCCCTGGCAGTTCAACTGCTGAGCAGATTTTTTTTAAAAACAGTGGCACGATTCAATTGATTGCATGCGCAATCTTACCTGCATCATTGGGGGTCGAGCTGAGTCTCTGAGTCTTCATTTGTGACGAGACACACTCTCATCGCGTCAGTGTTGCTGCTTGGCAATGTTTTGCTTCACGAGTGCACCTGAAGCCATCCGGCACAGCGTCTTCTGCGTGCCGCCATTTCGGTATTGGAAGCACCACATAAGCATCGGAGCCACAAAGTAGTCTGTCCACATTCTGCCAACTAAGTTGTTCTTTCAATAAAGTTAATAGGTGATTTCATGGGGACCAGGGACGTCGCTGTATCCAAGTGGTCTGCGGCTCTATACCTCCTCTACAGGTACTCTAGTATTTGGGCATTGTGTGCATGTCTACGACATAACACATGCACACTGTCCCAGGACAGCCACATATGTTCCTGTGATTCAAATGGTGTAGGTGATTCCTATTGCCTATTCTTTGCTCTAAGTAATTTATTACCGGTGTTTTATAAGTGCACATTTTGTTCAAACTATGTCATGGGGTGCCTAGTTCCGGCTCATAGTGTGCTGTGTCATCATCAGCATAGTGCACCCTCGAACTAGTTCAACGTGAAAGCTCAGTGACTGTAGCTAATTCGTGTGAGACATTGCTCACAGGTGGTTTTGCTGTGTTTTGCTCTTGTCTTGGCTAAACTTCGTTAAAAAATATACAAATGTCATAAGAAAGGTGTTTGCTTGATCTATAGTTCATGTTTTTCTTTTTTTACTCTAGCATTTTGATATGGTGACGTTAAAGATTTGCTTCCCTTACACAAGGGAGGTTCTAGCCTAGTAGTTCTCGGGTGAGAGGTCGCTAACCAGCGTGGTTTACATTCTAAATGTTCTACAGCTGTAGGAATGGCATTTGCACGACTTATGGATCATTTTGTTTCAATGTTTTTATCTAGCATACTGTTTTGTGATGCCACAGTTTATGCTTCCTTACACATGGGTGGCAGTTGTATTAGAGTTGGTGGAAGACACATTATAATCCCTTACTTGAGGATGATTCTTGTTTTTTGGGTCCATATGTTGGTCTCTCTCTACGTACATTTTGTGTAGTGTTTAATGAAGTGTTTAATGTGTGTAAGTCATCATGCGCTGCACGTTTGGTCTGCACGTTTGGTCTGTTTTGCATGTAAGTTGCCAATGCGCTGTATGTCTTGTTGGTTTGTGTGTAATTTGCCTTCGCCTCACATGTTGTAGTCTTGTGTGTAAGTCCCCCTGCGCCTCACTTGTTGTTGTTGTGTGTGTAAGTCCCCCTGCGCCTCACTTGTTGTTGTTGTGTGTGTAAGTCACCTTGCGCCTCACGTGTTGTTGTTGGGTGTGTAAGCCGCCTTGCGCTACACGTCCTGTACACTTTGTGTTTAAGTCACTGTGTGCTACATGTGTACATTAGTTTCACACCCATAGACAGGGTTGGTCTGTTAGGCCTTGTCTCTTTTACATTTGGTTTCACCCTATAGTTGTGGTCATGGGTGTTTGTCTAAGGGTGGGTCTACCCTTTTCTACTTACGTGTTTCTGAAGTGTTTTATTGGGAAGGATGGGTTTATTATTGCATTGCAATATGTTTACCTTTACTTTCTGATTTCTTAGTGTTCAGATTCTTGTGAAGATGTATTTTAGTTTGCTTCCCAGAGTTTTGAACTTTTTCTCTGCTTATGTAAATGTTTGTTTACAGTTCCTCCCACGTTGTATCACACTTTTATTTTTCATTTAAAAGGAGGGGGATGTTATATTCTGATTGTATTTATGTATGCTTCCCATCCTAGCTGTCAACTAGCTGCTTAGCTAGAGTGAGAGTTGGTATTGGAATGTTGGTGTGACTGTGATGCGTGGAATGCTTGGGTGCCTGTATGGATGAGTGGTGACAGTTAGAGATGGGCTGAGCAGCAGGCAGGCTGCTCCTGGTGGGGCTGAAGTATGAGCTTCAGAGGCTGAAGATTAAGGAACACTATTGGACAAATGTACATATTTAATATCTTGCAACTAAGAAGTTAATAAAGAAATACTCAAAAGACAAATTGGCTACGTCTGGTAAGACACAACACTGTTGCTTTTGTCAATTATGTGTTCTTTGGTCTAATGATACAGGGTTTAGAATAAGGTTTTAGGTCGTATTTAATTATTTGATGAACTAGAGAGAATCAGTAAATATCAAAATCATATTTGATATTTCAGCTAAAGTTGATTCTTTCAATGAAAGGTAAAATAGCTGGTTTCATAGGAATCTTTCCCAATATGTACCATCACATTTACCACAGACAGAGAATGGGTAAAACCCTTTGATACATCAGCCCCCTTTTCTAGTGAGTCAGTATTGATAATTAGCCACATAGTCACACACCCCAGGCTTTAAACTTTCAATGGAAATTATAGTGAATGATACCTGTGAAAGGAGTGTTGTCACAAAGCATCTGGATTGGTGGTGAAAACATGATACCATACATTTGGAAAACAGGGAATGCAGCACCACTTGGAATTCTGCTGAAAATAGTTCTTACCAAGTTCAATAAAGATTGGAATTTGTATTTGCAGTGATTCAGCCACGTATATGAAAAAGTGTGATGTCCTGTCAAAATCAATACCTGAACTGAGGTGCTTCCCTGTAAGAGGTGCTTTGACGATTGCTAGATGGTATGATGAAAGCAAAATTATAGTCTTCAGAGTTAATGAACAATGCTATTGAGTTTGTAGTCCATTCTGGAGCACTGTTTTGTTATGCGCTGGAGCTAAAACTCAAATATTTGTCATTTTGTGCTTTGTGTGGCATCATAAAAAGTGTCATCCCAACTGTGGGGCAGATTTACAAGAACTGGGGCATCCCTGCATATTAGCAAGGAAGCACCAGTTAATTTGCGTGATGGAAAAATATCCTTGCTCCACCAAGGATGTGCCGCACTTACAATGCGGGGCAATGATAGACAGATGCGTGACGCATCTTGTCGGCGTAAGGGCAGCGCATTGCTGAAGTTGTGTCGCAAATACGATGCAACTCCAGCAATGGTTAGGAATGCCTATTCCTAACATGCTGCCTAACTTCTTACGCCTGCTTCGAGCTGGTGCAAGGTTTTGATGCAGCGTCGTCGTAAAAGTGACTCAGTGAAATCTTGTAGATTTCACTGTGTCACTTTTACAACGCTTCCTTGCGATGGAAGCCCAGCCTGTGTACATTATACCTGACGCAGGCATAATGTAGCGCAGGGCTTTACAACGTGACACATCTCCCTAGATGCATCACATTGTAAATATGTTGAATAGTGGCGCATTGTTTACGATGCCGCTGCATCACAGAAGTGAGGCATCGGTGGCGTAAAGTTGGCGCAGGGGCTTGTAGATCTGCCCCTTAGATTTTTTCAGAAACACATGACTACTGCAGTGGACATAAAAAACTAGAGTCTGAAAACATCCCTGTCTACTAACTGTTCAGCATAATTGGTGTAGATGTGAAACATCTCATTGAGAGTAGGCTGGGCAACCCTTTTAGGGGCTTTGGCACTGCAACATGTTCCATGTTAGAATGATTGACACTTGGTAAGCAAAGAAATGTTGAGAAGTAATTCAGGACTTTTTATTTTACAGTGCATGAGGAATGGCTTGCAATGATGCATAGAAATGCCCCATCCCCGACTATTGAATTTGAGAGTCAATGAAGCCTCACTGTGGTGGATTTTCACTTACCTCGGATGCCCAGGACTTTGTACTGCTGATGACTCCATTACTTAATCATTATCTAGTCTGTCAATCTGGCTTGCAATGGTTCCATCATGTGAGGTTGGAGCTACTAGTCTCACTTTAAGAAAGTGCATTGACACCCAGCAGCCTGATTGGGTGGTCGCCTGACATGCTTGAAGGCCCGTTGTCACCTATCCCAGGATCCAGTGGAGTATAGGATCATGTCTGTAATTTAGAGTTCATACACTCTAAATTACACTCTGGAATTTCTTATTGCATCAGAAACGAATTCAGGTTTGCAGCATCTGACACTTTGAGTCACTAATGGATCAATGGTTTGTTAAAGAATTTTAGGATTGAGAGATTTACTTGCCACCTGATTTACTTAGAAATTCAAAATGTTTTCAGAAGTGTGTTTGAAATCAGTTGGTGAGAGTACATTGACTGATGGCTTCTTAGACAATTCATATTCACAGGACGATTAGTCGAAGGGGAGGTTACTCTGCTTAATCTGCAGTTCTTTGAGTTGTGCACTTTGACCTACATTACTTTGTGATTCTTACTGACTGTCAAACCAGTGAACTTCCTATCTGGCTAGTTCTTTTGTGATTAACCAGACAATTGGTGTGCAGATGTTCTGGGATGTTGAACAACATTGTTCCATGTTGGACTCAGGGCTGATGCACTACCACCTTTGATTGTCTCTGTGAGTCAAGATTGTTTTGCCCTCCCCAGAGATTGGATGTTTCTATAGCCAATATTGTATGTAGTTCCAATTGATTTGTGTAAAAAGTGTACATGACAGACATTCTGGCAAGTGTGTGATGTTTTATTTCCACCTAGGCATGCAGGGATACACGGTCTGTTATTGACTCTGAATATATTTGCTTCTACATTTCCATGCATGCTTTGATTCTGTAAGGGTGGGTTGGTAGAAGGATCATCTGCATGATACACTGATAGACCAGATTTTATATCGATTTGGTCAAAATGTAGATGTCTTAGAAGTTATACTTTTTATATTTGAAAGCACCATACACTGTGTTTGAATAACATCACATTTGAAAAATGTACACAAGTTTCTTGTTTATTGATGATGTCTTGGGTGTGTGGTGTCCTGCAAAAATTCAAAGTGGGTGTCTTCATGAGTATGTATCAGGGTGTATTGAGGGAGTACTGTTGTTGTGTGCCAATCAGCAGCCACTTCAGGTGATGTTCATGGACATGTAGGATAGTATTGCTCTCGTTATCGTGAACCACATATCTCAAGCACGATATGTCTGACATGAGTTGAACTCGCAGGAGGCCATTTCACTCCCACATGAGATTGGGCGATTGCAGGGACACTGTTCAGGGACATGTACATGCTTTAAACCACAGGATGTCCACCTATGGTACTGGTACATGTGTGATTTATATGGTTCAAAGCCTCAATATATCGATGTGCAGTGTCCTAGCAACAAACCTTATTTAATGTGTTCCTAAATTGCCGCCCTGGAAGTTATGTTACATTGCATTATCCATACTGTTACACTTACTTTATGTACAGTTGTTAATATTGTTGTTGGAATACATTACTTACCATTGGTAAATCTTGAAGTGACTGTTGTGCACACGTTTGTGATGGTAGTCCACTTACAGACTCCATTTGCATTTGTTGATAGACATTAAATATGTGTGTATGGTGAATTACTCACCTCATTTGAACAGCCATATAAGAGACATTTGAATTCAATAGTTTCAGTACTTAGTCTTGTAAGGGTCGATGGAGGAGTGTACTGGCAGGGCATTCTCACACATTCATGTATAGTGGGGACATTTGTATTGTGGAAACTTACCATTGTCAATTCAACCCTGGATTCCAGTCATGCCCTCAGCTTGTAGGAGCTCCAAAACCTTCTCCTCCCATGGATGTAGTTGTAGTGGTGTGCTGGCGAGGGTCACCACCAGTCCTTTGGGCCTCCTTGTGATAGTTGCTATACTTGCTCTTGATGCAGGACCTGATGTCATGGTCGGTCCAATGGGTAACATGGGTAACGCTGCAGAAAACGTATGTCTTATACCTGCTTTGTATTATGTGTACCCATGTGGTCCATTTAGATATTATGGCAGTGAATATATACCTTGGAACATTCATGAGTAGAAAAAAAGCCATCTTGAACTAACATTGTTATGTTTTTTATTGTTTGTTTATGCCCTTTCTTTTATTGTTAGGTTCTGTATTATGATGTATTGGAACAAGTGCTGTAAGACACTCTATGGAACGTCAAAGAACATGAAAGAATCACAGCAGCCATCTTGGGCATGGCTGCCACTATAAATAGCTGTCACATCTCCGTCTTGTGTGCAGTTCCGAGTTCCTCCCTGTCTTTATGCTGTGGGTGCATTCTTTGGCAGCAGCTTGGGTAATACCATCCTCAAGTTTCTCTCCGTGTCATGGATCACACAAGAAGGTAGGGGGCGTCTCTGTTGCATTTCTGGATTGCTGTGAATACCGACTCATCGGTTTCAGCACAGAGCAGAATTTTGAACTCAATTAGCATTTGATTTTCGTACGGACATGAGGGAAAACCACAGCATTGGGTGTAGTCGCTAAATCAGACACTAGAGAGCACTATTACCTAACAAAAGTTATTTATTTTATATTTGCAACTGCACAATCACATTGTTATTGTTTATTTATGGACACTATTCTGGAACATTTCTATGTTCTAAGTTATGAACAATATGTAAGATGCAGACAAAACAATATATTAAGATAGATGCAAAACAAGAACTGATGAAAGGTTAATTATAACCGGTGCTGTGAGTCTGTAGAATATCATAGGAGTATAATCAAACTACTAGATGAAAGCATGGTAATTTCATCAGTCTCTACAAAATAGATGCTCCTACACTGTTAATTGAAATAAAAAATTTACATTTTTTTTTCTACAGGTAAGAACAGTTTTCTATTGAAGGACATTTACCACCTTATGCAACAGTGACTTTTAACATCAAACAGTTAATTGCATGTTATCTTGTTTCAGGTCTGCCTCCCTGCAGTACCCTCCCTATAACCCTTCCACCCATCTGGGGACTCCGACCTTATGTTTCAAAGTACAGAATCGGTGTTGCAGGAAAGTGGGCATATTGTGGGTAATGCTCCCAAGGAATCAGAACATGACATAGTAATGAGCCTTTACTATACTATTCCTCCTGGGCAGTACTTACAATATGTCTCAGTTTGAGGATGTGTTGAACATTTTATCATTCATGCAAAAAACCATGTTTGCAACAAGGTAGGAATCAGCAGCCATGGCTAATGAGGTGGCTCATCTGCAGACTCAATTAATGGGAGGACAACCACAAACTACACCACTCACCACTATTAGCTCCTCTGTCCGCAAGAAGTGCTCCCACTCCAGTGGTAATGGTTACAATCCCAACCCCAGTCCCTTTAGCTGCTCCAGAGCATTTTTCAGAAGATCCGTCCAAGGTTCAGACATTTCTCATGCAGATACAATTGCATTTTATGGTACACCCCACTGCGCTTTCAGATACTCAATCTCGAATTGCATTGTTGATTTCATACCTTAGTGGAGATTCTGCTATGTGGGTAGTTCCTTAGGTAAATTCGGACAGCAGATTGTTATATAACTGGCAACAGTTTAAAGAGGAATTTGAGAAAGAAAGTTTATGATCAGTGCAGCATCAAAGGCTCTGTGGATTGTGAATTATTAGAACTTTAACAAGGCAACAAGTCAAGTCAAGTCAAAAAATACTTTATTCGATTAATTAAAATCATAAAAGTATACTACAAGCACAAAAACACATATAACAATGTAGTAGGCATACATTTCATTCATTTTTCACTTTTCATTTTTCACCAAGACAATACATTATGTAGTATACATTAAAAAGATGTTAAAAAGAACGTTTAAAAAGAACAGTTATGCAGGATGGATCGGGTTCAGGTGTTACTTTAACTTGTAGATAAATCAAACCCCTTGATTTAAAACAGCACTTTATATTCTAACGGTAATTCATTACCATATTTAAAACAATTAAAACTATACTGAGCAAAAATAATTATGCAAATCATAAGGAACATGTTTTATAGTATGCTACATCTCAATATTTACATAGTTCATTCAGCTGTTGAGGTATTCAGTGATCTAAGTCGTTTAGCTCTCATGGCTGCAACCAGAAAGCTAGCAACCCCAAACATTACAATAGGGGTCTCCATAATTTGTAAAAACAGCAATGCGGGTTTCACTTGCATAAATCCCCTGTTTCTCAAAAGCGGTAGTAAATATTTTTCTCTCCCCTCTACAAAAAAAGAGCAAAAAAATACAAAGTGGATCTGGTCTTGGTCAGAGAAAGAATCGCATTTACATGGGACATGATCCATTGGCTTGTTCCATTTCGGATAATCACCCAGAAGGAGGTGCATCTGATTGAATCGAAATTTTGTGAGAAGCCACCGGTGGTATGGCCTATTCACTACCCTCAAATAAGGCTGGATAGTCATGGTTGAAACAACAGTGTAGTGAGCCCTAACAGTTGTTTTCTCTATTTCTTGGGCTTCACGAAGCATGTCCCTAGACTCTATAAAATGTGTTTTAATCCATGTGACATCCTCTTTACATAGCCTCTCGGGATTACTATACAAATCAGGGCGACCCAAATGAGTAGCAACAGACTTAATATAGCTTAGCCATTTTATATCTTTAACTCTGTCTCTCCCCATGCAGTCTGTAATAATTTGTCGGTTTAGCATCAGGTTCGGGTTCAACCACATTTTCACCCAAAGAAGTAGTGGGGCCAGGTTAAGGGCATCCTCAATGTATCCTTGCCCTAATTCTGTCAGGACAGAGAAGATGGGTGTAGACTGTGGTAAGCCTAATAGTGAGCGCATGGACCTATTCTCTTCCTTCTGAATCAGTGCCAAGTCCCTGAATCCCCAAATCCCAGCCCCATATCTAGCCAGGGCCAGAGTTTTGGCTCTATACAGTTTGAGGATGGCTTCAGTTGGTTTACCCCCCAGTCTCTTAGCAAAACTCAGTATCGCAGCAAAAGACCGCCGTATAGCCATTGCTTTATTTGCGACCTGCGGGGTCCAGTTGCCCATGTCATCGAAGATGACTCCAAGGTATGTAAATGTTTTGACTTTGGATAAAATCACTCCATTGCATCGTAGGGTTTTTGTGGTGTTTTTACCTTTCCCAATGGACATAACGTGCGATTTTTCCATATTTACAACCAAGTCTAGATTTTCCATAAAAGCCCCAAACGAGTCAAGAAGCAACTGTAAACCATTGGGGGTTCTAGCAATGAGGACCGTGTCATCGGCATACATCAGTACCGGCAACGGTGACCCTCCCATATTGGGTATATCTGGGGTAGCTGTTTTTAGAACAGAATACAGGGAGTTAATATACAAAGAGAATAACATGGGGGCCAAAATGCACCCCTGTCTAACCCCTCTTACTGATCTAAACCCAGTGGTACACTTGCCTTCTGTAGTCATCCGTACTGATGCAGTCAGGTCACTGTGCAAGAAAGCTAAAAAATTAATCAAAGCAAGGTCCAGACCCAGCTCCGCAAGAATCGTCCACAGCTTCGACCTATTTACTAGGTCGAACGCTGTGGACAGGTCCATAAAAGCTAGGTGAATAGACCCGCTGGATGCGACAGTGTATTTACAAATGGTCATGTATAAATTAAGACACTGCTCCTCAGTCCCCCTTCCAGTTCTGAATCCATACTGAGTGTTGCATAAAATTGCATGTTCCTTTTCCCACAAATTAATTTTGTTTAAAATGACTTTACCTAGAATTTTAAATGAGGAATCAAGTAGCGATATTGGTCTACAACACCTGGGATCACCCCTTTGCCCCTTCTTAAAAATTGGTATAATAACCGACTGTGACCAAGTGGTCAGAATGTCAGACAAATTCATACATGCTAAATTAAAAACATTCGCAAGTACTATAGACCATATGTAGGGATGTGCTTTATACAAATCAGCGGGGACCCCATCCGGGCCTGGGGCTTTCCCGCCGGCAGTATTTTCAATTGCGTTTAATACTTCTTTTACCGTTACCCTTAGAGGAGTGTGTGTAGGTAAGGTATCTATAGGAGTAGAAGGGGTAGTAATGGTCTTACTTCCGTAGATGTTTTCAAAGTGATCTAGCCATTGCTTCTCGGTGATATTAACTTCTAATGGCTCATTCTCTTTGCCACTAAACAATGGAGAGTTCACTATAGACCAACATTTTGCACTATCCCTTAAAGTAAGATTCTCATAGAGTGCTTCCCAGGCTGTGTGTTTTATTTCTCTTTTACGAGCCTCGGTCATACTCCTATATTCTTTCCTTAGTTGGGACACTTCAGTTATGTTACGTGGCTTACATTTTAGGGCTTCTAAGAGTTTTTTATGTGCCTTTGAGCAATCGGCATTAAACCATCCCTGTGCCCTTCGTGGCTTATCAGCTGGTTTGCTTGTAAGGGCCTTAGCAACATTTTTACATATGGATTCAAAGGCTTTTGTGACATTTCCTCCTGTGGTCAAAGGGTCCCTGCATATATTTAGTTCCACACTTACTTTATCACACAAATTGGTAAAAAATTCCTCAACGTTAATCCTAGACCATTTGACTCGTCTACCTTGGTCATGGGCCCGGATGACAGTGGGGTAGGTTAACTGTTGGTCAAGATTTATAATGGTTGGTTTTAGATTAGTCAGTTCCATAACGACCGGATTATGGTCACTAAATGCCGTTATAATGGCATTGTATGAGATGACATTTGTAAGAACACTGGGTGACCCAAAAATATAATCAATGATGGTATTACTCCCTCTTGCACTATAAGTTACCACTCTGTCTTTCGGATTCACAAAGGCGGGTTCAGACATATCCATATCAATCAACAGTTCTTCTAAGGCGCCCCCTTTTGCAGAGTGTTCGAAGTGCAGATGGGTCAAATAGTCATCATCACAGGAACTGCCGTCATAACAGTTGAGTTGACAGAGATGTGTGTTAAAATCACCTAAAACAATATAATAAACCAAAGTAGATTGACTCTTCTTATAATTGTTTAAAAATTCAGCCAACATTAGGATATTTTCGCTTCCTTGTAGCCCTTCTGTTGAATTATAGAAATTTACATATAGGAGTTTTTCCCCCATACTCATCGAAACCTCCAGAATAAGGCAATTAGGGGAATTAATATTTAAAATTTTCATCACCCCCATGTGGCTTACTGAGATTAAAAGTGCTAGGCCTCCCTTACTTCTGCCCCTATTAGACTTTTGAGCTGCTTTAAAGTAGGATACATATCCTTCTACCCAGAAGTTATTTTCAGTGTCCCAAGTCTCTTGTAGTGCAATCACATCCTGTTCCTTAATGATATCGAGCCATTCTTTATCATCTCTTTTGGCTTGAAGGCCGGAAATGTTCCATGTCATTAGCTTGACTGATCTGTTAGCCCCTTTAGATCTGGGAGGTTCCTGCGGCCCCAACTTGGTGCCCAGTCAGGTGTTAGTATCAAGGTTTGTAAGGGCATCAAAACGGTTTCTTAGCTCCAGGCCAGGGGTCTGAGCTACTTGTTGATTGCAATCTAGGGACAGTTGGGAGCTAAGTGGTTGAGTGGCCCAGTTAGCTAGTTGCGCTTTGTATCTTGGGGTGTTGTTCCTATATCCTATATCCCGGCTGGCTTGTTGTGTTAGGCGGGGATAGAAAAAGCCCAGTGGGACCGCACGTATTTGCCCTTGGATGATGTCAGTTGCGTCCCAAAAAAGTCTTGTGCAAACGTGTGGATTCCTAAAATTGATAATGACGCAATCGTCAGAGAAGCGTTTGGCCGTCGGACCCAGCCAAGTAACTCTTTTCGCCAAGCTTATATGTGCAGAAACATCACTCGGGCCTGTACAATTTTTGTCGCACCAGCTCTTGACATTTTCCATGAGAGTTAGTTGTGTTTCAGGTACTCCCGGGATTGGTCTTGGGACATTAACCAGAACTGCCACGAAAGGAGTAGCCTCAGGGGGTAAATTTACCATAGGCTTGGGATACACACCATTCCCTGTTCTCTTATGAGTCATTTTAACAGCAGCCTCGTCCTTTGCCTCGCTATTATTTGTGTTGGGATCCAAGTTATTCTGTCTGGTAGGGTGCGGAATAATTCCGACAGATTTAGGATTGTTAGCAGGGATCACTGCTGGGATCAGTGGCAAAGGTGCTGCATTGGGCATTGTAATTCCGTTGTTAGTCACCTCCATAGGTTGGGTTAATTGCCTTGTGGCATGCGATGGATCTAAAGCTAGATGCTCTGTCACCTTTTGGAGCAACAGGGAGTTCATCCTCTCACAACGGGACATAATACCTGCTACACAGTCTTTAAGAGTTTCGACTATGTCACTCGAGATCTTGATGAGTGTAGGTTCAATAGTGTCTGTTAATACCCTTTCAATCATGTTTTTAATTGAGCCTTCGAGTTTAGCTGAAGATTGTCGTGGCTTAATGTTGGCTCTGTATTGAAAGGGGAGAGGTTTATGAGCTCTTATTCTTTTCCTACTTTTACCTGCTTTAGCACCCCCCATCGGAGTTTGGGCAGGCACAGGGGAGTCAGGTGCCCCTGTAGGGTGCTCAGGATGCGCTGGTTGTTGAACGTTAGGTAAATAATCACTGGCACTAGTAACAACAATATTGGGTTCTAGGGGTACCCTTGGCTCGTTGTGCTCAATCGTAACTCCCTCCAAGCCAAGCTCACGTTCTTTCTGAGCGATTTCTTTATTGAGCTGCCCCACGGCAGATGTTAGGTAAGTCAAAATGCTTTCTGGAGCACTGGTTTTGCGTGCAATTTTTACTTTGCTAGTTCCCCCTGTAAGCGATGTCTGTAATTTTCTCTTACCCATTTCTGAACTGAGGTGTTGGGGGACCGGCCTGTCCTGTCCTCTGTCGTCCCCTGACGGCCACAGACGGCCCGCCCTCTGCCCGGGCTCCGCCCGGCACCGCCCGCGCGCGTCCGCGAGGCGGAGGGAGCTGTTGCCTTTTGTTGCGCCTCCTGGCGCTTGAGCAGGAAGTGGGCGGTGGGAATCTGCAAGGCACGCTGGGAGTTGTGGTCCGCTCCGCTCCGCGGCCGCGCGATGGCGCTGCACAGCGGCGGGGGCGGCCACAACGTCAGGGACCCAGTGGCGCTGTGCTGTGCTGTGCTGGTGCAGAGAGACGACCCCTCCTGGAGCCGGTATGTTTCAAAATGATCCCCGCACCTCACCGGGTGCTGCTGCCTTTTGTTGCGCCTCCTGGCGCTTGAGCAGGAAGTAGGCGGTGGGAATCTGCAAGGCACGCTGGGAGTTGTGGTCCGCTCCGCTCCGCGGCCGTGCGATGGCGCTGCACAGCGGCGGGGGCGGCCACAACGTCAGGGACCCAGTGGCGCTGTGCTGTGCTGTGCTGGTGCAGAGAGACGACCCCTCCTGGAGCCGGTATGTTTCAAAATGATCCCCGCACCTCACCGGGTGCTGCTGCCTTTTGTTGCGCCTCCTGGCGCTTGAGCAGGAAGTGGGCGGTGGGAATCTGCAAGGCACGCTGGGAGTTGTGGTCCGCTCCGCTCCGCGGCCGTGCGATGGCGCTGCACAGCGGCGGGGGCGGCCACAACGTCAGGGACCCAGTGGCGCTGTGCTGTGCTGGTGCAGAGAGACGACCCCTCCTGGAGCCGGTATGTTTCAAAATGATCCCCGCACCTTACCGGGTGCTGCTGCCTTTTGTTGCGCCTCCTGGCGCTTGAGCAGGAAGTGGGCGGTGGGAATCTGCAAGGCACGCTGGGAGTTGTGGTCCGCTCCGCTCCGCGGCCGTGCGATGGCGCTGCACAGCCCCCGCCGCTGCACAGCGGCGGGGGCGGCCACAACATCAGGGACCCAGTGGCGCTGTGCTGTGCTGTGCTGGTGCAGAGAGACGACCCCTCCTGGAGCCGGTATGTTTCAAAATGATCCCCCAAGGCAACAAGTAATTGCTTCATTACCTCACATAATTTAATAAGTTGATATCTAAAACGCATTGGCCTAAAGAGAAGCGGGCTGCATTATATTATCAAGGACTAAAATATGAGCTCAAAGATCTGGTAGCGCAAATTGATCCTCAATTAGAGACATTTGAAGACCTCATAGCTCTTACACTACGATTAGATCACAGACCAAAAAAGTTACAGAAATAAGTGTGAACTCCGCCTATTTACTCGTTCAAAGGAAAAATCTATGTCGATACTAGTGGACACTAGCGAACCAATTGACACTGGTAGCATTTTAGACCACTTACACAACAAGAAAAAGATCAACAAAGAAAAAATGGTCAATGCTTGTATTGTGGCACAAAAAGGACATTTCCTGCAAGAATGCACAACTCAACCTAAGACTCTAACCTCAAAGTCACCACCCAGTTCTTCTTCACAGGGAAAGTAAAGAGTTTAAGAGGAAATCAAGAGAACCATTTGAGCAAACAACTAGTGGCTCCTTATCAGTCCATTGCTAACACGCTTCCGTTTTTATCACCACATTCAACTCTTCATGCTACCATTGTTGTGGATGATATATCTCTTGATGTAGTAGTCATGATAGAGTCTGGGGCAACCGGAAATTTCATTGATGCTAAACATTGTACTAGTTTAAACATCCACATCATAGTAAAAAATATCCCAGAAGCTGTACGAGCAGTTGACAGAAAAATGTTGACCTCTAGACCAATTACACACCATACAGTCAAAGTTGAGTTAACGTTACATCAAAAAACAGAAACACACCAGGAAATTATTAAATTTGACATCATGGATGATCCACAATCTGGTATTATTTTGGGAATTCTCTGCCTAATGGAACACAAACCTAGAATTGATAGGGCTAAAAAAGCATCCTTTTTTAATGATGTACTCAAGTCTGTTTGAAGACAGCCCATGTAATCTCTAGCAAAACACAGGGCATAATAACACACCTACTTCCACCAGTAACAACTCACATGATCGCAACTGCTGCAGAACAAGACACTGTGCTACTGGAACAATATGGATAATTTCATGATGTCTTTAATACCATTTTGGCAGAGACGTTACCTCCACACAGAGTTTATGTCTGTCAAATAGATCTCATACCTGGAGCAAAAATCCCATGCAGTCGAATCTATACCTTAACGGAACAAGAAAACCAACACATGTGAACTTACTTGGATCAGTATTAAAAAAATTGGTTCATTCAGCCATCCAAGTCTCCTACGGGCTCTCTGTTGTTTTTTATACCGATAAGTAATGATGAGTTACATGCTTGTATTGATCACCGAGCTCCCAACATCACCATCGATACCCTTTACCTCTCATCACAAAATCGATACCCTTTATGTCTCATCCCTGCTTGATCAAGTACAAGGTGCAAAAATTGATTCCAAATTAGACCTCAAAGGCACTTACCATCTTGTATGCATATATGCAGGTGATGAGTGGAAAACTGTATTTCGCATGAGATATGGTTTGTCTGAATCTAACGTTATGCCCTTTGGGCTTTGCAGTGCCCCTGCAGCATTTCAGTTTTTTGTAAAATATGTCGTTCAGGAACATTTAGTCAAATTAGTCATAGTCTATATCGATGATATCTTAATATTTTCTACCACAAGTGAGGAACATATGACAGGTTAAAACAATAATAACAGCTTTATGCAACAATGGTCTATACTAGAAATTAAGTAAATGTACTTTTCATATCAAAGAAGTGGAATTTTTAGGACTTATCCTGACACCTCATGAAACTACCATGGCTGAATTCAAAATGCAGGCCATCAGAGAGTGGCCTAGACCACAAAATGTAAAAGATATTCAGCAATTTCTGGGTTTTGCAAATTTTTACAGAAGATGTAAAGACCATTTCTCAGCTACAGGTTTTCCACTAACAACTTTGCTCTGTAAAGGAGTTTCCTTTCAATGGACTAACAAGGCTAAAACAGGTTTTCAGTTGTTGAAAATTGCTTTTATAACTGCTCCTATATTGAGACACCCAAAAACAGGACAACCATTTATTGTAGAAACAGATGCTTCCAATATCGCTATCGGGGCTATCCACTCTCAAAAAGACAGTAGTACTAATCACTTGCATCCTGTAGCATTTCTTTCAAAAACCTTATTGCCAGCCGAGCGCAACTATACAATTGCAGAAAAATAACTGTTGGCAATTCATCTGGCCTTTAAAGAATGGTGACATTAGTTTTAGGTGCCAAACACCCAGTAGTGGTTTACATAGATCATAGAAATTTACAGTGATTTTCTTGTGGTAAGGCTTTAACATCCAGACAGTTATGCGAGACACTGCTTTTTGCATAAATGCATTTTCAAATAATATTCCAGCCAGGTAAAAGAGATGAGCTCTCTTGTACAGATATCACAACTGCAGAGTCTACTGGACCTCCTTCTATGGTTCCACAAGAACAAATCATAGAAATCGTTACAGTTTTAACCATTGACTTCTTCGATCAACTACAAAAGGCCATGCCTATAGCACAAATAATACAATGGTGTACACTAGAGCAAAACAACCAAATAATAGATACATTGTCATTCCATGGAAAATATATATTCCCACAAGAAGTCTTGAAAAACATGTATTACAATGGTGTCATGATCATCCATTGGCTGGTCATCCTGGACGTACCAAAACTGAACACTTAGTTAGCCGTAATTTCTGGTGGCTCACCCGGAAATGAGTTTACCAAAAACCACTATCTCAGATTGAGTCCCACAATTCACATCCTGATTTTGGAAGGTTTGATGTGCTGCTCTTAATATTAAAAGTCATACATCAACAGGTTATAACATAGAGACTGATGGCCAAACTGAATGGGTGAATCAAGTACTGAAAGATTGTCTCTCAAGTTATTTAGCACCTACACCTAGTTCATGTGTAGAATTAATTTGGGAGGCTGAATTTGCATATAACAATTTACAACATTCTGCAACACAATTATCCCCATTTTATGCTAATTATGGACAGCATCCACACTCTTTACGTCTACTTCATCCCTTACCAAGTACTCAAGTACCTAGTGTGATACTCAAATTAACTAAGCTATCCACCATGGCCCTACATCTTCGTAGCAATGTTTTCAAAGCCAAATCCTTATATAAATGATTTGCTGACTATAAACAAAAAGCGGGGCCATTATATCAACCAGGAGATTGAGTTTGGTTGCCCATAAAAAATCTTCAGTTTTAACAACATCAAAGGTTCCCACCATGATACATAGGACCCTTCTCAGTGCAAAAAATGAATAATACTGTTGCATTTAAATTGGAGATACCTTCAACAAAGTGCATCCAGCCTTTCACACTTCCTTGTTAAAACCTGCTGTAGCTCACGTTCATTCTCGGCCACCGCCTCCTCTTTTAATAAATGACAAGTTAGACTATGAGGTACAAGCCATTAAAAGTGTGAAATGACATAAAGGAATACTTAGGGGGTGAGGCAGCACCATGGGCAATCCCTGTGGTGAGACGCGATGACCCTCTGCTATATGATTGGGACGCGTTCCAGTCCGAATTTGAGAAAACATTTGACCGAAGGGCTGAAACTTTTACTACGGATCGAGAGCTGCTGGCCTTGAAACAGGGCAACGCTGACTTGGTGACATACCTTAACAGTTTTCGCCGATTAGTGGCCGAGACCGACTGGCCAGAAGCCAAACAATCCGCTCTGTTTTATCAAGGCTTGAACGATGAACTGAAGGATGTGTTGGCACATATCGATCCACAACCCCGCACGTGTTCGGCTCTCATCAAGCTTACGCTATGTCTGGACCATAGGATGAAGGAGCGGAAAGTAGACCACAAAAAAAAAGACCGAGCTGTGGTGCCTTTGGATCGTGGAGGACAAGGGGAGAAATCATCTGTGGCACCAGAACCTATGGAAATCGGAGCAGTAAGGGCATCCTTGACCGTGAATGAGAGGGATCACCGACGTAAGCATGGCCTCTGTCTTTATTGCGGCAAAAAGGGACACTACCTACGAGATTGTCCTGTAAAACCTAAGTCAGGAAGATTCAGAACCGGACAAGTAGCTGCAGGAACAGCAGACAAGGGGCCGGAAAACTACCAAGCTTGAGGGTGGACGAAGGGGTACCATCAAGCAAACACGTTATCCCTTTCATAACGCCAGGTGGTGTGCAGGACAAGAGCCATCTGTTTCTTAATATGATTATGGTTATCGCATCTGTAGAAACAAATATTAGTGCCATGGTGGATTCCGGCGCAACAGGGTGCTTCATGGACTTTGCAGAAGCCGAACGGCTGGGAGTGAGGCTTATAACCAAGAAACATCCCGAAACAGTGTATTCAGTGGATGGTAAAGAATTGGAAGCCGGACCTATCAAATACCACACCCCGGAAAACAAACTCATCTGTAACGCAAACCATAGGGAAAACCTGTCCTTCAACATCATAAACGCACCACAATACGGTATCATCTTGGGACTCCCCTGGCTGCAAAAACACGAACCCTTTATACATTGGTCCTCTGGAACGGTACAGTTCACATCCGCATATTGTATGGAACATTGCGTTTCGCTGTTCGACGGCCCCTCAAGGGCTTTGGCCTCCATACAACACATAGCCACCGCGGCCAAAAAAGAAGTGTCATTACCGTCTTGTTATCTGGCATACGAAGCGGTGTTCAGCGATACCCAGGCTGAGGCGCTCCCACCCCATAGGGAGTACGACTGCCGAATAGATCTTGTCCCGGGGGCAGTGGTCCCGAATGGAAGAATATATGCTCTTACGATACCGGAGAACGAAATCCTGCGTGCCTACCTGGATAAATACCTTGCGTTGGGATTCATATGACCCTCCAGATCCCCGGCAGCATCTCCACTGTTTTTTATACCAAAAGCCAACGGAGAAAAAAGGTGTTACATCGACTACAGGGCTCTCAACACTATCACTGTGAAGAACCAGTACCCGCTGCCGCTAATCCCGGTATTGTTGGAGCAGGTACGGTCCGCCAGAATCTATACCAAGCTGGATCTGAGGGGCGCCTACCACCTCGTTTGCATACGCCAGGGGGACGAGTGGAAAACGGCGTTCAAAACGCGGTACGGGCTTTTTGAATATCTGGTGATGCCGTTTGGGCTCTGTAATGCCCCGGTCGCATTCCAATACTTCTTAAATTAAGTATTGCGGGAATATCTCGCCCGATACGTCGTGGTATACATCGACGACATTTTAGTCTATTCGGATACCACAGAAGAACACATAGAACACGTGAGTCGGGTGCTAAGCCTTGCAGACTAACCATCTGTACTGCAAGATCACAAAGTGTGAGTTTCACGCCACCACGGCAGAATTCTTGGGCGTGATGCTCACGCCGTCTGGTCAAGTCATGGCTGAAAGGAAGGTCAAAGCGGTGATGGAGTGGCCTCGCCCGTGTAAAATCAAAGATATTCAAAGCCTGTTGGGATTCGCCAACTTTTACAGGCGTTTCATTCAGGGATTCTCTGCTATGGTAACACCTTTGACCAGACTCACAAGGAAGGATGTACCGTTTATATGGGATCGGGCAGCACAAAACGCTTTCGATCAGATGAAAGCCGCCTTCTCTACGGCCCCGGTCCTAATGCACGCCAATCCAGAATTTCCGTTCACAGTGGAAGCAGACACGTCTGAAGTAGCGGTAGGTGCTGTGCTGTCCCAAAGAAAAGAAACCACCGGACTCCTGCATCCTATTGCCTTTATGTCACGGAAATTGACTCCAGCAGAAACTAACAATACGATCGCTGAGAAGGAACTACTAGCGATACGAGATGCATTCCTGGAATGAAGACATTGGCTGCTGGGTGCGAAACACCAAGTGACGGTGTATACAGACCACCGAAATCTGCAGTTTATGCGTGCGGCACGTCATCTGACTCCTCGCCAGTTAAGGTGGATGTTGTTTTTTAAGGAATTCCGGTTCATCATTACATATAGAACTGGTGTTCAGAATAAGAAGACGGACGCACTGACCAGACAAGAAAACCCGGAGATGCATACCAACAAACCTGTTAGGGCTATCATCGAGCCCTACAAAGTCCTGTGTGTCACTAGAACAGGGGATTTTTTGTTGGGTGTGAAATCAGGCGCACAGTCATGTGTATGGAGAACATGGTTAAGGCATCACAAGGAATGGAAAGTGAAGCAAGGCGTGCCTATGAAGGGTACACAGGTGCTCGTGCCTACGAACGCTTTGAGGAGAACGGTGTTTTCTTGGTGTCATGATGAGTCCCCTTGTGCGGGTCACACGGGGTATGCAAAGACTCTTGAAAAGGCATTGAGACAGTTCTGGTGGCCTACCATTTGTCCAGATCTTTGTCGATGGGTGAAAGAGTGTTCCAAGTGTGCCCAAATGAAGTCTGATCGTCAACAACCGCAGGGACCCACGCCAGAAAACCCTTGAGAGAGATTCTCAGTGGACTTCATTGTTGGCCTCCCCAAAGACCAAGGGAAGACTGCCATCATCGTAGTCATAGATTACCTTACAAAAATGGGTCACTTCATCGCATGTAACCAAGTCCCCACAGTAGGTCAGTTAGCTCACCTCCTTTTGGTTCACATAGTCAGATTGCACGGGCTTCCGAGGGTTATAGTGTCTGATAGAGGGGCCCAGTTTACACCTCGATTTTGGAAAACCTGATGCTCGGAGCTACAAATCACGTCATCACTCTCCACCAGTTTTCACCCTCAAACAGACGGTCAGACGGTCAGACGGAGAGGCTGAACCAGACTCTAAAGCAGTTCTTGCGTTGTTACGTGCAGGAAAACACTGATTCGTGGGTGAAATGGTTGTGGGTAGCAGAAATAGCCTATAATAGCACTCAGCGCTCCTCCACGCTTCACTCCCCTTTTCTTTGTTCCTATGGGCATCATCCCAGGTTCAACCACCTGTTGCTCCCGAATACCTGCAACAGATTGCCCGAGGTCAAGGAAAGGTTGTTGCATGTGCGCAAAATACTCCTTGCCACGCGCAAGAATCTTGTACAAGCTAAAGCCAGATACAAAACACAGGCAGACAAACGTCGCAGGCCTTGTCCAGGGTACAAGAAGGGTGACCTGGTGTTGTTGTCCATGAAACACATAAGATTTAAAAGACACAGTGTGTTCAACCCTTAGTCATAGGGCCTTACAGGGTAGTGAAACACATTAATCCGGTGGCTGTGCGGCTGCGCTTGCCTGCCCACTTTCGGATCCACCCAGTTTTCCATGTATCCCTCTTGAAACCCTCTCACTGTCCGGTTCGGTGGGCTCCTCTGCCCATATGGGTCCACCAGGACAAGGAATACGAGGTTCGGGGGGTTCTTGACTCCAAGTGGATGAGGGGGTGCTTGATGTATCTGCTTTCCTGTAAGGGCTATGGCCCAGGGGAGAATTCATGGGAGTCGGCCAGTGCTGTGCATGCTCCTGGTTTGGTGGCGAGATTCCACCGTAAGTTTCCGAGCAAGCCTGCTGCCGGTCAGCGCCCCTTGTAAAGGGGGGGTGTACTGTCAGGATCTGAACGGTGATGGGTCGCTGATCGGCATTGGCAAAGACACCTCACGTCGCAAACTACAGTTACCGGCATGCCCGGGAAGAAAGTCGCGTGCTTGACGTAAGGCACGCAATTCCCGGAAGTAAAGACGGCACCCGAGATGACGGTGGGGCCGATAATTCTGCAGAAGTCAGAGACTGCGGTTGGTATATTCTGAACTGCCGGTAAGCGTTGTACCTGTGTACTATGTTTAGACTTTTGTGAACCCCGTTTCGGATTGGGTTCAGATCCTTTTGGATTACGAGGTGGAGTTCGCCTCGTGTGAGTTACTTTACCCAAGGTGCTTTCTCGGCTGAGAGAGAGAGAGTAGCGGTTCCCCGTTGGTGGACACAGGCATCCTGCTGTTTCGTTGCGGGGAACATTAAGGCACCAACAGAACTCCCTATAAGCAGGAGACCCGTGCCGAACGTTCAGTTCAGGATCATATGGTGACCGAGTGAGTAGGATAAGGAACGGTTGGGGCTCCAACCATACTCATTCTCCTACCTGTTGCCTGACATTGGAGTGCGGTCTAGAGTGTTCTAGATCATGAAGCGTTACAGGATTATTTACCTACAGCTGGCAAAGTTAAGAGTCGATTTACCCAGGCCTGCTGTTTTACTTTCTTTATCTTCAATGATGTACATCTTTATATCCTAGTACAGGAGAGACGAACTGGGGGAGATACAGAGGGATTTATCTAACTACAAGACGTGAACTCATGTATATATAGGTATGTTGTAAATACGCTGACGGGACTGGAATGGTACTAAGGTTATGGGAGTCCCAACACCTGCCTTATGTTCTTCTATTGCAGTTGATAAATCTCTGGTCTCATCTCATTATTCACCCCTGATTTACGTCCTCAGTATTTTCCTTTACAGGTAGGGACGAGGATAGTACAGGGTTCAGAAGTAGAGTGTTATCGTTGATGTTATACTGAGTGTTTACTGGAGTGTATGTTCTAAGTGTATGCTCTTGTCATTTAAGATCTCCCTCCCTGCTGTCCCCTTCCTTTCCTTCCCTCGCCTGACTATCCTAGCAGTCTGTGTATTTCCTCCAGACTCTTGGGGACGTCGTGAGGGGGAGGCCATAGACAATTCAGCACAATCCCGAAGGAACAAGAAGGTGGAGCCTGACATTTATTTTCAATATACAATCTGCGAGTTGAAGCAGCAGCTTGGTTTATGGAGGTGTATTTCACCATGGCAGAACTTCATGGCTTTTTTAAAGGACATAATGAAAAGGTAGTTGATTGCTTTCTAACCTACAAGTTAATTTTGACTACAAGAATTTCTGAACTGATATGAGAACTGTGTCCATTGCCTGCCAACAAACAATAAACTGCTAACCAATAGTGGAGTGATATACCAAGACTGCATGTAATAATTTACTAATTGGTCAAATACTATTCATTATTTGTTTGATAATGGATAGTAATAACAGACTTTCATTCACCAATCTTCCCTTGGAATTAACACTGACTTCTGATTATTGATCAAACAATCAAAAGATAAAAACAACATAGAGAGAGGCTACATCTCTGGTGAAAACAGGTTAAAATATTAGATATAGGGAAAATAAAACAACATAGTTATAGGCAAGGGGGTATAATAGTTGTGTTTATTGTTTCAGGAATACTTACAAGAAAATCCCAGAAGAATAACCAGTGTCCAGAGCCAGTCTCTCTTGTTTTGTCTTCTACTACCCCTTCCTCCAGCTGATTTCAGAGATAGCTATTATTATCTGTCGCTTGCTTTGGTGAGAGGGATTTGAGGCTAGGTCATCTGTTCCTGAGGAGATCGCAACTTTGATATGATTGAAGTGCCACCCTCTTAATTAAGGAACACAGATCTCCTCCTGAACGGAATGGCGAAAGTGATTGATTTTAAAACCCTGGCTTCCATTCTAGAGGGAATGCAGAAACAACTAAATAGTGCCTTAGAAGAAAATAAGTCATTGAGAGAGGAAGTTAGGAGGTTGAGTCAGGAATCCATTCAGACTAGACAGAAGTTGGATGACTTGGAAGCATCAGGTCCGAGTTTTAGGAGTACACAATGTCTGCCGAATAATTTATCTCCTTCTGATATCTCAACTTAGGTTATTCATGCAATCTCACCAATTGTTCCTCTGGCGCCCCCTGAGAGATTTAGTGGAGACCTTCAGAAAGTGCAAATATTTTTAACTCAGTGTTCTTTGCATTTTTTGAGTTGGCCAGTCATATTTGCTGAAGATCAATGAAAGGTGGCTTTCATACTGTCATTTCTGAACGGCGACGGGACAGCTTGGTCGATGTTGCTAGTCACACAAAATGATCCTGTGTTCTACAATTTTGACAACTTTAAGGTTGAATTCTTATGAATTTTCGATTGACGATTGGATTGACATGCTGCAGACAATGAGTTATTGGCACTCAAGAAGGACAATCAGGAATTGGTTGCATATCTTGCCCACTTTAATAAATTAATTGTGGAATCGAAATGGCCGGAAGCCAAGAGAGCTGCAATTGTTTGTAGAGATTTAAAAGACGAACTTAAAGACGCGTTGACACAAATTCCGAGGAGATGAACCAAAGTTTCTGAATTGATTGACCTGGTGCTGCAGATTGATCACCGATTGAGTGAGCGTCGAAATGAGAAAAGAAGAGATATTCGCCCGCCTCCTCCACGTTTTGATTGAATAAAGATCGAAGGTCACAGGACCACAGAAAATTCATCCCCAGAAGAGCTCAAGCAGATAGGATCAATAAAAAGGAAAGGCAAAGGTCTGGGCACCTATGTTTGTGTTGCGGACTCTCTGGCCATTTTGTAGGAGATTGCCTGAAAAAGCCAAAATCTTCGCAGCAGGGAAAAGATCTGCTTCACCTGTAAAAGGAGTTGCACAGGTGGAAGCACATTTAATGTCAGCTCCTATTTCACATCAAGTTGTTAATACTTTGCAATCTTCTGCACCCCATTTGGTGGTTTCCTTTACTTCAAAATGTTGTGACCAATAAGTGAGTGGAGTCGCTGTGATGATTGACTCAGGGGTGATTGAGAACTTTTGTGACATCAAATATGCCCAGCGAATTGGAATTAAGTTTTTTGAGAAACATGTGATGGAAGCAGTCAGAGCTGTGGATGGTACAAATCTTTCCTCGGGCCTATCACACATGAAACTGAATTAACTCAATTATCAGGATTGAATGGTCATTCAGAAATTTTTACGTTTAACTTAATTGATGCATCACAGTTTCAGTTGATTCTTGGCCTTCCTTTGTTAACTGAACATAATCCATGCATAGACTGGGATTAGAGAACTATAACTATGGATTCAACTTTTTGCAAGGAGAATTGCTTTTGTGAACAACCCAAGTCGATGGAAGAGTCTCCAGCCAGAAAATTAGCCTGCCGTCCAGCTTTGATTTGCTCCTTGGAAATTAAGGAAATTCCCTATCGAATACAAGGATCTGTCATCAGTGTTCGATAAGAGAGAGGCAGAAATGCTTCCCCATCACCGTCCCTCTGACTGCAAAATTGACATCCAACCAGGGGTAGTTTTGCCTTGCAGCCGTATATATGCATTAACCGAAACTGAAAACCAATATCTCAAGACTTATTTGGACCTAACACTTGGCAAATAGATTTATACGTCCCTACAAATCCCCTGTCTCATCCCCTTTATTTTTCATTCCAAAGAAGGATGGAGCTCTTTGAACTTGCATTGATTATAGAGCCCTAAATCAAGTAACAATAAAAAATCGATATCCCCTCCCTTTAATATCTGTTTTACTGGACCAAGTGAAGAATGCAAAGGTTTACACCAAACTGGACTTCCATGGGGCCTACCAATTAATTCGAATTGCCCCAGGAGATGAATGGAAGACTGCATTTCAAACCCGTTATGGCTTATTTGAGTATCAAGTAATGCCATACTGGTTCTGTAATGCTCCTGCAGCGATCCAACACTTATTTAACGACATCCTTAGAGAATTTATGGACAAAATAGCAGTGGTCGATATAGATGACATTTTGATCTTCTCTGACAGCATGGAAGAGCATGTTATGCATGTGAGAACATTTTTAAAGAGGTTGCTTGAGAACCATCTTCATGAGAAATTGGAGAAGTGCGCATTCCAGGTTGAAAAGGTGGAATTTATTGAATTTGTGTTATCTCCTGAAGGAGTAAGTATGGATTATGAAAAGGTCAAGGCAGTGCAAGAACGGCCTTCTACCAAAAGTGTGAAAGAAATTTGAAGCTTCATTTAATTTTCACATTTTTACAGAAGGTTCAATTTGAATTTTTCCCTCAAGGTAAGCCCCATCACTCGATTGTAAGGAAAGGAGTAAAGTTTGTCTGGGATGATGAAGCTGAAGAAGCATTTACATTTTTTAACAGGTCCTTTACTCAAGCTCCCATCCTGTTGCATCCAAGAACGGATTAACCATTCTATGTTGAAGCTGACACCTCAGATGTTGCCATGGGAGGAATTTTATCTCAGTGCCACAAGGATACTGGCCAGCTTCATCCAGTGTCTTACTACTCCAGAAAGCTAACCCCTCCAGAATGCAATTATTCCATCGCTGACAAGGAATTGTTGGATGCTAAAATTGCCTTTTTGGAATGTAGGCATTATTTGCTTGGGGCAATGCATAAGGTCACAGTGTATACGGATCATCGAAATATACAATTCCTAAAGTCAGCTCTGACATTAACAGCCAGACAATTATTTTGGCCCTTATTTTTTGTGGACTTTAATTTCGTAATTAAATTCAGGCCAGGTACAAGTAATGCTAAAGCTGATGCACTTTCTAGGCTATATTCTGACTACTTGGAATCTGATCAAAAAGAAGGAACCATAATTCCGAAAGAGAAAATTGTTGTGGCCACACTCAATACTGATTTTTCAACTGAAATCCAGGAAGCTATGTCAAAAGAAGAGATGTCTTGCTGGGCTGAAGAACAATCAGAGAGAGAGAGATCAGGAGTGGTCTTCCATATCAAACTTCAAGAAAAAGCTTTGGAGTCTTGTCATGATGAATTACTCGCAGGGCATAAAGGAGTGCAAAAAACCATGGAATTGGTGGAGAGAAATTTTTGGTGGCCCAAGATGAAACCACAGATACGACAGTATGTTTCCACCAGCGAGAGATGTTTGAAAGGGAAATCTGATCGAAAGGCTCCTGAAGGGCTTTTGATGTGTATGCCTACTCCACCACATCCATGGCATACGTTCTCAATGGACCTGATCGTTGATCTTCCTCCTAGTCAAGGATTTAACACTATTTTAGTGATGGTTGACACATTTTCTAAGATGCCACATTTAGTTCCACTAAAAGGTGTTCCTCAAGCATCTCAATTGGCGCAATTGTTTACTCACCACATAGTAAGATTGCATGGAATCCCAAAAGTTTTTGTCCCTGATCGAGGCTCACAATTTGTTTCCCATTTTTGGAAGGTCTTCACTAAAAGTTTAGGTATTGACACTCATTACTCCAGCATTTTTTATTCCAAAACTGATGGACAGACAGAGAGAGTCAACCAAGATTTAGAACAATAACTCCGACTCTATTTGATAGATCAGAAATCTGGGTGGTCAGCTGAGTTTGCTTATAATAATGCCAAACCTTCCTCTACTGGCTACTCACCTTTCTATTTAAAGTTTGGTAGACACACAAGTTTATTATTAAAAAAAGAAGAGGGTCCAGTTGCTGTAGAGGAATTTGTAAAAGAGGTACAAAGTTCTTTAATTTGAGCTGAATATAATATAGTAAAGGCTAAAAGCTCTTCTAAATCCCAGGCTGATAAGAGAAGGCGAGAGAGTCCAGTTTTTAAATCAGGAGACAAGATTTGGTTGTCCACCAAGAATCTTAGATTAAAAGAAAACTGTAAGATTCAGCCCCGATTCATTGGTCCTTTTAAAGTAGACAAAATGTTAAACCCAGTCACAGTTAAAATTCACTTACCATCCTACGTCAAGGAACACCCAGTATTTCAAAGTCCACCTATATTGAGAGTCCATTCTCCACCAAGATCAATTTTGATACATTCTGTAGAAGTGTTTGAAGTTCACAAGATCCTAGATTCAGCCAATAGAAAAGGTAAATTTTATTATTTGATCAGTTGGAAGAATTTTGTTCCTGAAGAGAGATCTTGGAAGCTGCATACTAATGTTCACTCTCCAAAAATCATTTGAGACTTTCACAAAGCCAACCCTGCTAAGCCAAGATTGAAGGGATGCCTTTTGGTGGGGGGTACTGTCAGTACTCCTTTGTTTTGTTCCAACATTGTTGCAGGAGAAACTAAAGTACACCTTAAAAGGCCGTCTTCCTTAAAATATCTGCGATGGATAAGATTGGGTCCTACCTGGAAGACTTCCCTAAATCCATTTGATATGGATTGAGAGTCTCCTCTACCTAGTGTTAGACCCGATTCCACACTTCCTAGAAGAGTTCTCGGTCTAGTTGTTTTAGACTCAAGACTCTCCTTTGTCTTCAATGCGCCTGCGGGAGCTTCGCGTGGCGCACTTCAACTGAAGAAACCTTTGGAATGGACGTTTGTTTTGAGCGCGCTCTTTCCTGAGGAGAATTTTGGGAGCGCGTTCCTTGGGCCACAGTTTACTATCTTTAAGGAAAGTATTGGAGACTTTTGTTTATCTTTGCGCAGCGTAAATTCTGACGTGCCTGTGATTTAATTGCAGATCTCGACCTTGTCAGCTGAGAAAATCCAGACTTTTATGATTAACTTCCATCAAGCATAGCAGAAACTGAGATAAAAGTGAGAACTGAGAAATAAGGCTAATGGAGAAAGTTTTCTGTGAAGAGAAGCCTTCTCCCACTTTTAAAGTAAGCGTGTTAACTTTCAATATATAATCTGCGAGTTGAAGCAGCAGCTTGGTTTACGGCAGTACATTTAACCTTGGCAGAACTTCATGGCTTTTTTCAAGGACATAATAAAAAGGTGGTTGATTGCTTTCTAACCTACAAGTTAATTTTTACTAAATGACTTTCTTAACTAATATGAGAACTGAGTCCATCACCTGCCAACAAATAACAAACTACTAACCAATATTTACAAGGAGTGATATACTAAGACCGCATTTAATAAATTACTAATTGGTCAAATTCTATTTATTATTAGTTTGACAACGGATACTAATAACAGACTTTTATTCACCAATCTTCCCTTGGGATTAACTCCGAATTCTGATACTTGATCAAATAATCAAAAGATAAAAAGCATCATAGAGAGAGGCTACGTCTCTGGTCAAAATAGGTAAAAATATGAAATATAGGGAAAATGAAATCACAGAGTTATAGGCAGGGGGATATAATAGTTTATTGTTTCAGGAATTCTTACAAGAAAATCCCAGACGGACCAGTGTCCAAAGGCAGTTTCTCTTGTTTTGTCTTCCACTACCCTTTTCCCCCATCTGAATTCAGAGACAGCTGTTATCATCTGTTTTTGGCTTTGGTGAGAGGGATTTGGGGCTAGGTCTTCTGTTCCTGAGGAGATCGCAACATTGATTTGACAATTATGGTGTATTAGAACAAGTCAAGTAGGACGCTGAATGGAACGACAATGAACATGAAAGAATCACAGCAGCCATCTTGGGTGTGGCTGACACATCTCTGAGCCGGTGCTCATTATTGAAGATCCTGTCTTATGTGTAGTGCGGTTCCGAGTTCCTCCCTGTTTTTCTGCTCTGGGTGCATTCTTTGGCAGCAGCTCGGGAATTACCATCCTCAAGGTTCTCTCCGAGTCCTGGATCACAGAGACAGGTAGGGAACGTCTCTGTTATATTTTTGGATTGCTGTGAATGACGGCTCGTCGGTTTCAGCAGAGCATTTTGAACTCAATTAGCATTTGATTTTCGTACAGACATAAGGAAAAAGAAAACCACAACATTGGGTGCAGTCCCTAAATCGGTCACTGGAGAGCACTATTACCAAACAAAAGGTATTTATTTTATTTTTCCAACCTCACAATCACATTGGTATTGTTTATTCATGGACACTGTTCTAGAACATTCCTATGTCCTATGTTGTGAACAATATGTAAGATACAGAAAGACCCTCTCCTTGATGGACAGGAACCTGCACCCCCCCATCCCCAGCGTCTTGAGACCCTCACAGGTGAGTAGTCACGCTCAACAAATGCCTGATTTATTGATTGATTGAGACAAAACAATATATTAAGATAAATGCAAAACAAGAATGATGAAAGGTGAATTATAACTGGCGCTGTGAGTCTGTAGAATTTCACAGAAGGAGAATCAAACCACTGGATGAAAGCATGGTAATTTCACCAGTCTGTACACAATTGAAGCTCCTACACTGTTAATATAAATCAAAGTTTACATTTTTTTCCACAGGTAAGAACAGGTTTCTATTGAAGGATATTTACCACTTTATGCAACAGTGACTTTTACCATCAAACAGTTAGTTGCATGCAATCTTGTTTCTGGTCTCCCTCCCTGCAGTATCCTCACTATAACCCTTCCCCCCATCTGGCCACTGCAACCTTCTGTTGCAAAGTACAGATTTGATGCTGCCAGAAGGTGGGCATATTGTGGGTACTGCTCTCAATGAATCAGACCGTGACACCTGATGGCCTTCCACCTCTTTCGGATATCTCCCTGTATGCGGAGGGTGTTGCTGACACCGTTTAAATTATTGACTGTCCTGGCCCACATCTCCTGTTTATGTGTGAGGAGTCAGGAGATAGGTAACAAAAAAATATGGTTCGACTCAGATGATTTCATCCACCAAGATAGTGAGCTTCTGCCTGAAGATTTTTGCCAGGCATGGTGGGGTTGTGTAATTGCGAAGTGACATTTTTACTACAAAAGATGTGGTGGTTTGGCATGCAGGGAGGGGGATGAGGAAGTGGCACACATGGTTTGTGGGTTATGCTGAATGTGTGCTCCGGGTACTGGTTATGAGAACAATGGCAAATAATGGCCTTTCGGTAGTATTCTAAAAGGATTGTGGTCTGCATTTTGAAGCTGTATTATGGGCTTGGCGAGAAACGTTTCAATTAGTTACTTTGCTTCGTGTGCACGTGGTGTTTGAACTTGCCAATAAAAGTTGTTTTTTAAAATTGGAATCGTACTGTGATTTGTTGCTTATAACGTAGATATTGGAAGATGGGCAAGACCTTTTTTTTATATGCACCAATACTAGACTTCCGATGCCTTTTTGTACTCATAATAAACTCCCGGTAAGGCTTGGGGTGAACTGACATCAGATTTCCCAACCGCAAGGCCGGCGCAAGACCACTGGTTGAACCACCGAGCAAGCAGTGGCAGATCTGCATGTGAAACACGTAATGCACCTGATGGACTTGCGCATGCATGGCTTTGGAGTGGTGCAGGTGGTTTAGCACTATGCGGTCCACCAAACCTGTAATCAGGCCCAAGATCTCCACCACAATCGTTTGTTGGATGCATGAAAAAACAATGTCACAGCAACTCAATCCTTGAACAGCAAGTTTTATTAGAGTTCGATTTGCGAGTGTATATACAATTCAAGTGACACACCTCCTCCTCATAAGGTGGTGTTTCACTTGAATTGTATCTACACTTGCATTTTGCGATACACTTATACTTGTGAAGAAGAAGTTGGACTCTGAAACGCATCAAGTGATTTTGGCCGAAACTGAACTCAAATAAACTTGCTGTTCAAGGATTGAGTGGCTGTGACATCGTTTTCTTGTACTTCCAACAAACGATTGTGGTGGAGATTAGGGGCCCCTCGACCCCATCACAGCCCACCGCTGTAGAAGGCTTGGGTGACTGCGCGATCAAAAGTTGTGGATATATTCACCAGCACTAGTGGAGCGTATATATATATATATATATATATATATATATATATATATATATATATATATATATATATATATATATATATATATATATGTATCTATATTACCTACTGGTGGTCGCCAGTAGGTAGTTATATTAGGACCTATTATCCATAGGAAAATTGCAACATTCTATTTGCAATAACTTTAGTGCCAATTGAAGAATCTTCGTGAAATTGTCATATCTAGAGGCGCACAGGATCCGCTCACCGTCCCGATCACGAGCTGCATGCTAATTGGCTTTCAACACTCCAACTATTCCAATAGGAGCACAGAGGGAAAAAGAGACTACGGGTTGCCCTCCACTCAGTAAATCATAAACACAAAAGAACCCGGTCCCTAAGGCAAACTATTTCTAGAAGAAGTATGTATGTACCTCACATCTATTTCCTCTTCTGGAACAAAACCCTCTTATTACTGTT
The DNA here is from genome assembly GCF_964261635.1 of Lissotriton helveticus. NCBI lineage: Eukaryota > Metazoa > Chordata > Amphibia > Caudata > Salamandridae > Lissotriton > Lissotriton helveticus. The sequence continues at coordinate 755,878,257 of NC_136069.1, forward strand.
TCATATGTGGTAGTGTGCAATACGTATTGCCTTTTATTTTTAATATAAAAACCTCTCTCAACAGACAGTCTTCAAGAAACATGCACGGTAACTGGAATACAATTTACACAGTTCTCAATCAACTCAGTACACCTAAATCAGTGAAAAAATGTGAGGAGGACAAAATGACCCCTCACGGGCGCACCACCAATGGGGTAACTGGTAGGTACTCACCAGATAGGCCCCCTGTTCTCATCATAGGCGGTCATTTTTGTCCCAGAAAAGAAAAGTGTCCTAACAAAGAAAATCGTGCAGTGCAGTGGAGTGATAAATAATCAAAGAAGGTTGGTAGCTATCCTTCCATACCAATACCCAATACCTGGCAGCCTTCTTTTTAATTTGACAGATTACACTTCAAAATTAATAATAAAATTGTGATAGAAGTGTGTCTGCCAATTTTAATCACTTTTTGTATCTAAGTGGAGTGTGATTATTTAACACTCCACTGCACTGTAGGATTTTCTTTGTTAGGACACTTTTCTTTTCTGGGACAAAAATGACCACCGATGATGAGAACAGGGGGCCTATCTGGTGAGTACCTACCAGTTACCCTGTTGGTGGTGCGCCTGTGAGGGGTAATTTTGTCCTCCTCACATTTTTTCACTGATTTAAGTGTGCGTCAGGGAGCGGCATTGCAGGGAGTTGTTCAGAGGCCACGCCCCTTTTACACCTCTCTGCAGTGCAGCTCTGTGGCGCTTACTGGAGGTACCTAGTGGGCTAGTTGGACCCTAGGGACCCTCAGAATTCAAGGGGACTTAATCTCCCAACTTAAAACGGCCACAGGGCATGTTTACACAGTGGTGAAGGGAGGGGATGGGTCCTGAGGTGACGTGTGCAAACATGCCCTGTGGCGCATTTTAAGTTGGGGAAATAATTCCCCTTCAATCCTGAGGGCTCCTAGGGGCCAACTAGCCCAACAGGTGCTTCCAGTAAGTGCCACTGCGCTGAGTTGCAGAGAGGTGGGCCAGACCGTGCCTCTTTTTACACCTCTCTGCAACGCAGCTCTGTGGCGCTAACTGGAGTTAGCTAGTGGGCTAGTTGGACTCAAGGGGCACTCAGGATTCAAGGGGACTTTATCCCCCAAATTAAAAGGCCATAGGACGTGTTTGCACACATATCACCTCAGGCCTCACCTCCCTTCACCAGTATGCAAATGCGCCCTGTAACGCGTTTTAAGAGGTAGTTTTAATCCCCCTGCCCTATTATGTACAAGGGTCTTACAGAGGAGGCCATGGTAATCACAGGGGTACCCCAACCCATAGTGTTCCCTAGTGTATATAGGTGTTTTCACTGTATTTTAAGTGTCTTTTAGCATAGCACTGGCTCTAGGACTGGTTAGTCAGAGTCACTTACCACCATACCCATCTGAAAAAGTTGAGGGTACAGGATGATGTTGCAACAAGGCCTCTTTCTGCTCCTCTGTTTGTTCTTTCTGCACATCTTCCTTCTTCCTGCACTTTTCTTCGTCTTTGAGGACTTCTGTTGCTTCTTTCTGCATTTCTTTTTCTTCTTTCTGTGCGTTGCCATTTTTTCTTCTTTCTTCACATGTCCTACCTCTGTAGCATAGTTAGAAACTAGCATTTAAAAAACCTTAGAAGTTCACTTAAAAAAACACAGGTTTCAGGCACGTTATAGTTAGAAACTAGCATTTAAAAAACCTTTGAAATTCACTGAAAAAAACATAGGTTTCAGGCACCTTATGGTTGGAAATTAGCATTTAAAAATCCTTTGAAATTCACTAAAAAAAACATAGTTTTCAGGCATGTTATAGTTAGAACTTAGCATTTCAAAAACCTTAGAAATTCACTGAAAAAAACATAGGTTTCAGGGGCGTTATAGTTAGTTGGACATTTCACTCTTACAAAACCATAGAAATTCCCCTGTTATAGTTAGTTCAGCTAACTATAACTCGCGCGCCCGCAATGCACTGCTGATGACGTCACATATTACATTACTCATGACATGGTCAGTGACATCACTTATGACATCATGACTGGACTACTTTTGACCAATGCATCCCTCATGGATCTACATTTCCTGAAGGTGATGTTGGGATGTCTGGGAAGATCTATGCTGATTATTGTGTCATTACGTACTATCATCCAATTTTTATTGATGATTTTGTGCAACGTTTTGTGCTGTTTATGGTATGTAAGTATTAACCTTGTCTCTTGCTTTTGTGTGTTTATATTGTCGACCGGTAGTGGGACAATTGCAAATGTTAATGCTTGTCTCTCCTGATTGTTGGCTTCGCTGATAGCAATATTATGGTTTTCTCTGTAGCCCCTAGCTAGGAAGAGTTTTTTACTCTGTTCTTGGCCATGTTTCAAATCAAGATCTGTACTGCAAATTCGTCTGATTCTCAACATCTCTCCGTATGGTATGCTGTGGATGAGATGTTGTGGATGGTGACTGGTAGTATGTAACACACTATTTCCTGCGGTGTCTTTGCGGTGTAGCCTGGTTTAAATTATTTGATTATGGACAAAGACCTCAACATCAAGTAACTGAACTGAATGATGACTGATTGTGGCTATGAAGCATAGGTTTAGGTTGTTGATGTTAATTGATTTTATAAACTCTTTTGCCATCGCTTCCGTCCCCCGCCATATAATAAATAAATCATCTATATGTCTGAGACAGGCAACCACATGATTTTGTACTGTCTCTGTGTGGTCTGTTTTTAAAACCCTCTCCTCCCACTAACCCATGTGGAGGCTGGAGTAGCTGGGGGAAAACATGCCCCTGTAGCTACTCCTCTGGTTTGCTGGTATATTTGATTCTCAAACATGAAATAATTGTTTTCAAGACAGAAATTTATCATAGTCAACAACATTTGGTTATGATGGAATAATTCCAAAGCTCTTTTGCCTAGATAGTATTCAATTGCCTTTAAGCCGTCTTTGTGGTGGATACTGGTGTATAATGAAGTCACATCTAAAGATATAAGTAAGTAATCAGGGCACCACTTATATTTAGACTGCTGTTTCAAAAAGTCACTTGTATCTTGTATAAAAGAAGGCAAATCATGAACAAATTCCTGCAGGAAAGAAGTCAATGTACTTCAAAGTGTTCTCTACTAGACTTCCTCGTGCCGATAATATGGGTCTGGCAGGAGGTTTGGTCAAGTGTTTATGAATTTTGGGGATGACGTATATGTTTGGCATGGTGGGGTGAACGTTTTTTTAAATTTCCGTTCATCGAAGCTCAACAATCCTGCACTGTGCCATGCCATCAGCATGGAAAAAAATTCCTTCCAAGATGTTCTTACTGCTTGAATGTTACTTTTTTATCACAATCCAGCCAACTAGTTTGACGCTGGCCCTTCTTCGATAGGGGCGGTGCGTTTCTTTCCGGCAGAGCCACGCCGGTATGAATGAGACAGGTTTTGCCTTTCAACAAGAAAAAGAACGCATTCACTCATTTTCAGGAGTTAGGGCGGATTATTATTAAATATTAATAAATATTTGCCACGTGAACAAGGTCCAAGTGACTGGACCGAAATGCGTAGGGCATGGCAAACATTTAATAATAAATCCGCCCTAATTCCCGAAAAATTAGTGAGTGCGTACTTTTTCTTGCTGAAAGGCGAAACCTGTCTCATATATATATATATGTGATCAAGTCCACTGTTAGGGATGAAACGCATCATGGCTGCTGTGATGAAGCAAGGTTTCACTCGTAAAGAGACTTACTCAGACTCAACCCTCTCTAAATTAAACGTAATGCACTAATAAACATGTTTCGTCTTACTAATAATGCACCAGATGACATTTCTAGTATCTAGGGGAAGCTTTTCAATGTGCTTTCTACTAACGATAACCCGAGTGTCCTAAAATGGCCGTCGCAATGTGGAAACTTTTCTGCGCATGCGTCTGTCACACTCATGTGACATGACATATTCTCTGCTTTGGTGGGAAATCTTTGCTTCTGCGTACTAGAACTAAAGATGGCTGCTCTATGTTTTCACATGCTAACGCTTGCATTGCTGCTTTTATTAAATTGTTCGTTCTGCTTGATTCCTAATGCTGTAGTTAAAATACAGTAATGGGAATAGAGTAGAGATAAGTGGTATACAGTGCATTAATGTCTCCTTTGTTCTAAAACTGTTTCTCTTTGACTTTACTATTAGCTCGTATTTGGGCCTGATGTAATCTTGCTGCACTCCATCTTGCAATACTGTGAGAGAGCTCAAGAGTCCATAAGTCATGGCATTGAACCTGTGCCAGTGACTGTCTTGCCTGAAGATGCGCATGGGAAACTCACCCTTTGACCTCTCGAGAGGAAGCTGACTTGAACATTTTACATACAATGTATTTGTAATTGAAACATCCATTGTCGTGTGGAATATATGTGCATGGGAAAATAAAGTTATGGGCGGGAAAGATAATGTGCATTATTGAATCAAGTGACTTCATAACTGGTATGGTGTGATGGGGAAACATCCTAAACAACGACTCCGGAACCACAAGTTCCAGAGTCATAAAAGCGGAAGAACGACTTGCCAGAACAACGACTTACCCGAACAACGACTTGTCCGAACAACGGTCTTATGTTCGGGCAGGAGGAGTTCGGGAAAGTCGTTGTTCAGAATGTTTCCCAGCCTGCACTACGCGTGTAACTCTCACGTATGTAATGTACGTGATGTGAAGCGTCATGCTTTGCCCACCTTTGAGCACCACTGTGCCGTCCTCATTTATGTAAAAAGTGTCACCCGAGAGAGAGGAATTTCATCGTATGTTAGTGCAAAGCTGATGTCACTATCTATAAGCAGAAAGTTTGGAGGAGAGACGCAGAGGAACAGGTAAGAGGTTAATTTAAAGGGGGTCTGGAGTTTTGGGTTAGATTTCAGGGGTTGGAGTTTAGTAATTAGGGTTTAAAGGTAATCAAGTTATTTTTAGAATAAGGGAATTCGTTTTTAAAGTGAGAAATGTTTGGGGTAAATATACAGGGGTCGGGAGGATTAAGGATTCATTTGTAGAGGTTGGGGTTACTTTATAGGGTGTGTGGGGGATCCTATTTGGTCCGTAATTATCCTGATTCTGTTCAGCACCTGTCCTGTCTTGTTGGCACCTGAACTATTGGGAGTCCTGTCCTTTAACCCAGCCTGTGGCCAGGGTTGGTTTTCACACCATTCTAGGTGATTATATAATTGTGTGGGTATTTCATCATACTGTTTCCCTTTTCTTACCCTTTCCTATGTTTCAATGCTTAAAGACAGTCTCGTAATATCTTCCCATCATCTTGCTTTGAATATATTCTTCCTAATTGAACGAGCTTTGAATGAATTGGTATGGACTCTGACATTTAAGAATTTACATAGATAAAGTGTTTAAATCTTTCCCGAATCTGTGGTTATTTTTTGACTGCAAATGTTTATTTAACATCCTAGTATGCTAACACCCTTGATCCCTTAGGACTCTAGGTACCGATGACAAGGATTGGTAAGACAAATGGTATAGGTCCTAAATGGTTAATTCAAATTTCTGATCAAAGCGTAGGTTTACCTGTTCAAATTGTGTACGTTTTATGGACCTAGGTGAGTATGGTAAAATGAACAGGTGAGCTTGCGCTCTATCAGTATTCTTTTGGTAGCACAGCAGTGGTTAGGGTTTAATTAAGATAGGTAGTTAGTCGCATATTGATTATTTTGAATTTGTACTTATTTTATGTGTTAACCAAAACCCGTTTGTATTGTTCTGTGTTTGTTTTGGAATCCCGGGGGGCAGAATAGCGGGTGGTAAATGGAAGCCACACTGCAGTGAGGTCACTTGCCTAAGGAAGTAAGTGCACGGTTAGGTAAAACTGGAAGCACTGATTAGGGATTTTCTGTATAAATGTGTGAATAAATGATAGCAAAGTAGTTCGCTGGTGAAACTTTGGCCTTATATCACCTAGAAAGGGTAAGCCCGAGGGAGTAACAGGTTTTCTAATGCTTGTATGAAGAGTAGGCGGAAGGGATCTACTCGCAGTGTATGAAGAGTAAGCGGAAAGGGTTTTACTCGCAGTAGGTGCATATCATCTGTTCTTTGAATTAGACACTTAGGCACAGTGGCGAATGTTTTTACGTTGTTAATTAATGAATATTTCATTTAAAAGTGAAAAGAAATAAGTTCTCGTATTACCTTGCAAAAGAGGGAGTCCGTTGCGGTGCTGCGCTGACGTCACCAAGAGCCGTGCTGTTATTGGTTGAGACAGCGGGTGTGTAGCTGAGGTAATGATTGTAAAGGAGGGGTGAGTGCAGGAGCGTGGGAACTTGTCTCACGAGAAAAGCTGCGCAATCATTGGTCGAAATTTATTTGAATTCAAATCACTAATTGGTTCTTGAAAATAAGAATTGCGCTGGTATTGGTGAAGCATTTAGTAAACAATTGAGTGTAGCTGCATCTCAAAATCCTCAGTATATGTGGCATTTAGATCCAACAGTTATAGGAAATAGACCTGATAGGAGGTACTTAGGTTTTGCGCAAGAACAATACATAAGAGGCAGACCACATATCATGTACGGAGGAGAGAGAAAAATTTAGCTTTTTAAGAAAATTAAGAATTTCTTTAAGAAAGATAAAATGATTAAAACAAGAGAAGGGATTATTATTCCACCACCAATACGCCCGCATCATACATGATGGTAGAAAGGGGCTATCACACTTGTGTGGGGTTAGAAAACTGGATGGAGGACAGAAAAGATGATGGCGTTTTGGCATTTTCCAGAACATGGTACCTTTAATGGTAGAATTTTGTACAATTTGAGAACACGCATGAATGAACTAGATCCTAGACCTAGAATAACCCAGTACAAAGCATTAGAGGAATGGGAGACTGAGGCTTTTGAGCGAGATAGACCCAGAAGCAACAGACATTGGCGTAAATTTCATCCCAGATTTCCTAAAGAAACAAGAGATAAAAAAGTGAAGAAATGGCAACAGTCTATGTTAGTAGAGGGACTATATGCTGTATTAACCTCAGAAGAACCGTCAGGAAGTAAGAGTACAGAGAAACCGAGAAATTTAATGAATAGTGGTGAATCAGATGACGATTACTTGGAGGATTTATTAATGAAAAATCCGCCGCCTTACCATGAAGAAGCAAGTAAAGTTATCCCTTGTGCCCCATTCTTAAAACCACCTTTAGTTCCCCAGGTTGTACATGAAACTTCATTAGAAAAAGTATTACAGGATAGGGAACGAGAAGCAATAAATAAACAGAGAAATGAATTAATTCAGAAAGTTTCACAGTTGAATACGAGTCCTGAACCCTTGACCATTCCGGTAACCATAGGTCCCGTTGTTCCTTTATATGGAGAAAAGCAGTCGTGTCCTAAAACTCCAGTGACATCTAGAAAGGAACCATTGATAGTTGACGATCAAGCAAGTGAATGCGAGTCAGTGATTTCCCTGATGTATTTACCTGTAAGGGAACCGGTGGGTGACTCGATCAGGAAAAACACTTTGGGAAGCTCTAGAGAGGTACGAATGGAAACATGAACAAGAAGCGCTACTGTAGTTTCCCCGGAAGAGATAGAGAGATGGTCCAGAGAAATAGAAAAGCCAAAATCTCAGCCGAAGGTATGGGATATTTTTAAATTAGGAGTTGAATTAGAAGAAATGATTGCTCGTAATGTGGGATTGGAAAGGTAAAACACTTTCAGTGAAGATGAATTGTTGTTTATATGTTGAAGTATCACTCGAAATACTAAAACATTTCATGAAAAGTTAATGAGTTTGGCTTCTGACATGGGAATTGACATTGGTAAATCTAAAGTGTTACAGAAAGCTTACCGAGCTGAATTTTCTGATAAAGATTTAGAAAACATGTATGTGTCAGGATGTAAATTGCAAATTAAAGAATTGTTGTTGTTACAAAAATGGGGTGATTTAGACAGATGGAAAGCAAGATGGATAAAGAAAAAGGAGGAAGCCCAGGGAAAAAGCACTGCATCTGAATATTTACTAAAAGAACCAGAAAAAGTGGAAAGGTTATGCCCGATTAGAGAAGTGCCAGGAGGAGGTTATGTACATGTCCCATGGTCCCAACAGGATATTTTATCATTTACAAATGATTTCCCAAAACTCAGAGAGAAACCTGTAGAGTGGTAAAGACAGGTCGAGAGATTTGTAAAAGTATCAAAAGTGTTGTTGAAAGATTTAGATGGATTGTTTGACATTGTATTACCCGCAGATTTATGGACCGAAGGTAAAATTACTATTGATTGGCCTAATGACGAGTAACTAAGAGACCCAAAGACAGGAGCACCATCAGATGACGTGATGAAAAAGTATCATCAAGCCATAACTTTCCTAAAAGAGAAGGTACCCCCAAAAGAAACAGATTGGACAAGAATAGACAGAACTACCCAAAATAATGATGAATCAGTACATGCATATTATGAACGCCTTTTACAGGTATTCAAGTAGTACAGTGGTTTGGAAAGTATTGATACGAAAGACATGACACATTTTGATTATCGATTTGTGTCAGGGTTAAAGCCAGAAATTTTGCAAATGCTTAAAGATCATAAAATCTGCTGGCAGGCCAAGCCTGTGGATGAAATACTTAAGTATGCAAAATATTGTGGGGATGAAATTGACAATAAACGAATGAATTTGGAAGAAAAGGTAATGTGGGCACAGGTAAAATTAGCAGAGCAACAGGAACTACAGTTAAATCAATTGAAAAATAATCAGAATCAAGAAGACAGAAATGGGGCTAAACCGAAAAATAGAATGAACAGAGAGGAGGCAAAGAAAAAGTTTCATTGTCATGGGTGCGGAAAATGGGGCTTTGGAGAAATGAGTGTAAGGCTGTGCTGATTAATAATGTGCAAAATTACAATTTGAATCTACAGACGCAGAATGGGGTGTCAAGGAAGCCAAAGCGACAGGTAATCAGTTACCACTTGCACCTATGCCAGATTCTGGGAGCCAAGTAAAATACAGTGTGAATACCACAAATTGGGAGGGAAGTGGAAGGAGAGAAGCAGTGACATCACTATTTCTTTTGAGTGACACATTTTTTGAGGTAGATAGTTACTGATGGTGCCTGAGAGGGGAGGACGAGGAGTGCGTGCTTGGCACAATCTTGCCGGTAGATCAGTGAGGTCCATACATTGAGGGAAAAGTTGAGGGAAGTGATGTTACCTTTTTGTTGGATACTGGTGCTACCCGTTCTACTGTAAGAACAGCAGACGTACCAAACCTACCCCTCTCGGGAGAAGCAATCCAAGTAGTGGGCGTTTCTAATAAACAAATTAGTACTCCTGTTACAGAACCAATGAAAATCAGAATAGGTTATTTTAAAGAAATGCACAAGTTTGTATTGTGCGACTCCAGTCCAGTGAACCTATTAGTTAGGGACTTACTGTGTAAAATGAATTGCACAATCTTTTGTACGCCAAGTGGTGTTGAAATTCAAACCCCAGATGAAGATGGAATTTATAAATTAATGTTAGCCAAACAAGAACCTGAAAATAAAAAGATGTTAGTGGAAGACCTCCCAAAAGAATTGCAGCATATGGTGAATCCTGAAGTGTGGGATTTCACTGGAAAAGATGTAGGAATATTGGCAAATGTTGACCCAGTAAAAGTGATAGTGAAAGAAGGTGCAGTTTACCCAAATATTCGAAAATACAAAATGAGCCCTGAAATAAAAGCAGGTGTAGCAGCAGAAATAAAGTGTTTGGTTGAGCAAGGCATTTTACAAAGAAATTACAAGCAGTCCGTTTATTTCACCTATAATTAGTATAAAGAAACCGAGGTGAAAATATAGGGTTGTACAAGACCTCCGCAAAGTTAATAAAATTGTCGTCCAATGTTGTCCAGTTGTGCCAAATCCTGCCGTGATTCTGTATCAAATGCCATGGGAAGCCGGATGGTTCACGGTAATTGATTTGTACCATGCATTTTTCTCCATACCATTACATCCAGATAGCAAATTTCTTTTCTTGTTCAAATTAGACAACCATGTTTACGTTTGAAATCATGTCCCTCAGGGGTACACAGAGAGTCCATTGATCTTTAATCAGATATTGAAAAAATGTCTTGAAACTTTGGTTTCGCCTGGACAGTCTGACCTGGTGCAATATATAGACGACCTATTGGTGGCATCTAAAACTCGAAATGACTGTGTTGTTGATACTATTGCATTACTGAATCATTTGGCTGAAGGAGGGCATAAAGTGTCACCTGACAAGTTACAATTCTGTACCACATCGGTAACGTATCTGGGGCACCAGATAGAAAGAGGTGTCAGAAGAGTTACCTCAGAAAGATTCAAAATAATCAGAAACATGAATCTACCTCAGACACAGAATGAAATCAGAATGTTTCTTGGAGTTGTAGGTTACTGCAGGCAGTGGATTGTGGGGTTTGCAGTCCTAGCTAAACCCCTGATACAAATGACAACAAAAAGAGCAAAAGACCCAGTGGAGTGGGATGATGAAAGCATGACTGCCTTCTTGAAGCTGCGAGACTGTCTTTGCTCAGCTCCAGCTTCCGGGGTGCCTGATTATTCAAAGGAATTTGCATTGTTCTGTGATGCACGTGACAATTGTGCATTATCTGTTCTGACCAAAACTCATGGTTTAATGAGACGTCTTGTGACATATTTTCATCCACACTAGATCCAGTGGCATCTGCATTGCCAGGATGTCTGAAAGCAGTAGCTGCAACTGGCCTGAGTCTTGAGCAAAGTGAATCCATCATTATGGGACACCCTGTAACTGTGTGTGTCCCACACTCAGTGGTGATTCTGTTAACCAGATCACATACTCAGTATTTGACTCCTAGTCGGCTGACTAGGTATGAGCGAATCCTTCTAGGTGCAGGGAATGTGATCATTGCCAGATGCACTGTTTTAAATCCAGCCACACTGTTACCTGATTCACACTTTGAAGAGGTGAAAGGGGAAATCAAGCATGATTGCATTGACTTCAGAGAATACAGTACAAAGCCCCGTCCAGACATAAAAGAAGTGCGATTGTTAAATTCAGAATATGAGCTATTTGTGGATGGAATATGCATGAGGAAGGAGGATTAAGTGCTGCATATGCTGTGTGTATTTTGTGGGGTCCAGTTAAAGCATCCTACTTACCTGGAGTCAAGTCTGCACAAGTAGCCAAATTAGTTGCATTGACAAGAGCCTGCAAATTTGGGAAAAATTGGAAAGTGACAATATACACTGATAGTCAGTATGGTTACGGAGTTGTGCATGACTTTGGCCAACTTTGGATCCAAAGGGAGTTTCTGACTTCCTCCGGTACTCCTATTAAAAATCGACATTATGTAAAGGACTTGCTAGAAGCAATTCAATTACCAAAAGAAGTGGCTGTGGTCAAATGTGGTGCTCACCAATCTGGAAATGACAAAGTGACAGCAGGTAACCGATATGCTGACCAACTAGCCCAGCATTGTCCCAAACATAAGATGGCAATAAATAAGAAAATCGATGTATATGGAAACAGCTGCCAACTTATGTTGCTTGAAAGAGTGAAAACATGGGAGGAAGTGAGAGATTTTCAAAATGAGGCAGAAATGAAGGAAAAAGAAGAGTAGTAGAAAATAGGATGTCAGAGAAGGGTTGAGGGTGGTGTTATTGTTTACCTTGATGGGAGACCTGTGTTACCAGATTGTATGCTTGCTCCTATGGCTAGGATGTATCATGGAAGTTCACACATAGGTCGGGATGCGATGAATCGATTGTTCAGACAGAGTCGGTTCAACGCGAGATTCAGGAATGTAGCAGAGAGTCTTTGCCAGAGGTATATAACCTGCCAATGAATGAATCCTGGTAAGAGAACTGTAGTATTGCCAGGAAAGATTGGAAAGGCTGAAGGTCCCTTCATACGACTCCAGATTGATTTCATCCAGTTACCCCCTTGCCGAGGACTGAAGTACGTCCTTGTCATTTTCTGCCTGTTTTCAAAATGGGTGGAAGCCTACCCTACCTGCAGGAATGATAGCATCACTGTAGCTAAACTACTACTGAGGGAACTCATACCACGTTTCAGTTTTCCAGTCACAATTGAGTCAGACCGAGGGTCTCATTTTAATAATGAAATAATTCATCTGATCTGTGAAGCATTCCAAATTGAGCAAAGGCTGCACTGTGCATACCGCCCAGAGGCTTCTGGAGTGGTAGAACAACTGAATGGCACAATCAAGTCACAATTGGGAAAGATGTATAAATCTACCCGATTGGAATGGCCTGATGCTTTACCTCTTGTTCTGATGGGACTCAGAAGCATCCCAGACAGAAACACAGGTCTGAGTCCCGAGGAAATATTCATGGGAAGAGCAATGAGGCAAACATGGGTACCAAGACACAAGCTGATAAATATATCTGATGATTTAGTACTCGAGTACTGCAAAGAACTGGCTGACCGAGAGCGTTCTATCTCTCACCAGGTTGGGGAAGACGCTATCACCAGACAATCAACCAGCACATGATCTGAATCCAGGTGACTGGGTAGTGATAAAGGAACATACTCGAGAATCTTGTTTAGCACCAAGGTGGGGAGAGCAACATCAAGTGATATTGGTTACCACCACAGATGTAAAGTGCAGGAGAATTCCAAACTGGGTCCACGCGAGTCATATCAAGAGAGTGACTGAACCTGATGACGTAGGAGCTGAAGGTTGTGCAGCTGAGGGGTCTCAAGAAGTTGGTCCCAGAGTAGTTGATGAGGAACAACCGAGCACCAGTCAGGATGAATGGATTCCAGTAGTCAACATACCTGCAGAGTTTGTGAGAACCAGAAGTCAAACCTATTTAGATAGACAGAGTGATAGTGAGGATGAGTCAGGAATAGAAGAATGTACCAGATTACAGAAATCCAAGCCAATAGTAATTCTGAGGAGGAAAGATCGATATACTCAGACATTTGAAACTCCAGCTAGAACTCCTGAGTCTGAGGAGGGACAGATAGGTATTAGGGCAAAAGCTCAGGCAGAAGACAATCAAGAAATCCAAAGACCTGAGCAGGACCAGATAGGTGTAAAAAAGTGTGTTCAGGAAGAAGACGAACAAAGTCAAACTCAAAGTCAAAGTCAAATACAGCAAAATCCTGAACAAGGCAAGATTAGTATCCAGGCAGAAGAAGAAGCAAAAATAAGCCCTGGACCAAGTCAGATAGAGAGGAATTCAGAAGTTGACAAAGAACAAGTAGTGCCACAATTGAATGAAAATAAAAGAACATCTGAAGAATGCCAAAGCACAGTGCCAGTTAAAAGACTCAGAAAGGGAGATAAGTGGCCTAGGTTTGTCAAAAGATTGAAATGTTGCCTTAAACCAATAAATGAAGAACCAGAGCAAGTAAATAAAATATCAAGCCAAGCTGGACCATCCACAGAGCAACCAAGAAGGAGAAGTCCACATTTGAAAAGACTGAATAACAAGTTTAAAGGACCTGAGTGAACCTACGTCAACTTGAAGATTTCAAAAATCTAGAACTGAGTGATGACGTACTGAATGTTGATCAGAGTGACGAAGAAGTGAGACCAACTTAAGAAAAAAAAATCACAGGTTAAAGTCTGTGGAAAAGTTACAAAGAGGGGATAACATTTTTTCCTTAGTCAGAAATGGCTGATTATAATGTTATCGGAAGACCGATAAGAAATTGTCTAAAGACATGTTGTAGAATATGCACACATAGTATAGTAATAGTAGTTATAGTATGGTTTGGGTTGACATTAGCTATACCTTACTTGATGAGCAAAGAAATGCAGAATAACACTAACATACCTGACCAAGTTGATTCACCTAAGAAAATTGATACACATACACATGAGAAAGAAGTTAGTTTTAAGCAAGCTGGATAGTTTTAGAATCACCAAATGAGGGAGATTTACATTATAAAAGAGCTAGAAATAGAACTCATTTGAATGTATTTGCTAAATTGTTAGTACATTATGTAGAAGCTATGGAAATCAGTGATTGCTATGTGTGCATGAAGTTGCCCACATCCGTTGATGCAGGGATCACTTATCATCACTTACCTCTGCCATATGGTATTTCGTGTAACATTTTAGCTAGTTCGTGATCCAAGATGGTGGAGTGAGGACGCGAGCCGACGGCAGCTAGTCCTGGAGCTCCTCACCCCCTCCGAATGAGACCGAGGAACGGCTGTCTCTTCTCGATTCAATGGAGCATGAAGCATGAATAAAAAACTTTAAAACCGGACTTTAGTATACAACATATTCGGATAATAAGTCTGCTTCTAAAAAAGTAAACTCGCTCACCGACCCCCGCTGATGCTTTGGCTTCCTAGTCTCTCCAGGACCGTTGGACGCTCGGTTGCACGGATCCGCAGCCTGCTCTATGGATCGGAGGTTGGCTGGAAAGGTCTTCAACCTGCTCGCACCTGGTGGCTGCGCGCTATGTCTCCTAAGAATCCGCCGCGAGTCACGCGGAACACTAAGGCCACCACTGCTCCCCCCACCACGGATGTTAGCACGGGGAGTTCAAGCGCAACGAGTCTGGCAGACGCGGCGGCGATTCCAACAGCTGTGGGAGCGGGGGCAGGGGCCACAGCAGCAGCTGCACCAGGGGTGGCTTCGGTTTCGGTGCCTCCAGCGCCCAATTCGCTGCTGACAAACGGAGCCACGGACCAAACGACTAAACCCATGGGCACTGCTGCATCATCAGTCTTTGAGGCTTCAAGGGGGAGAGACAGCGCCCTACGGCCTCAAGGAGTCTTCCTCTACGACCGAGGCACCGGCTGATAAGAACATTGGAAAAACAGCTCCCGGTAAGCCTTCATGCTGTCCCAAGCCTTCATGCTGTCCCTTAAAACAATCTGATGTAACTGACTTGAGCATTTCCTCGTTAAAAAAAATCGTAAAAAATGCTGCTAAGCAAAAAATTAAGACGGGGGCGGGGGACTTTGGGTCTAAAAACGATGTTCCTAATGATACTAACAACCCTGCAAGCCCAAGTAGTCTCTCCAATATGTTTGGAAAACTAACCCCGGAAGTTACTGAAATAATCAATGGATCAAGTGATACATTATCTAAAAATCAAGAGACAGAAAGAAATAAAGCATTAAAGGAGACTATAAGGAAGAATGCCAATTCAATTGCACAAATTACTGATGAGGCATCTAACTTTCAAGCCATACAACCTATTGAACTACCAGTAACTTCGGAAACCCTACATATAATTGACTTTGCTGATGCCGGACACGACAGTACAAGGTCACAACAAAAGGAACCCAATTCGACAGTGGTGACAGGCGAAGCGAATGCAGACCTAGGCTCTCATGACGAATATGAAAATGAGACAGGAGAAGAAGAATCAGCTGACCCATCTGAAAATGTAACAAAATCTTTGGCGACCAGAAGACGTAAAACAAAAGGCAAATTTAAGACCAAAAAGTGGGGGAAAGTTAGCACTACCTTAAATCGAACTGTTATCAACAATATAGCGTCCGCTAAGAAAATTCTGGTCGATAAAAGCCCTCTTAGAAAATGGATTGAGGCTAAAGGTCTGGTTAAAAATATGACATTAAGGTTATCTGGAACAAGCCCCACGGACCCTGATACAAATTCCAGTCTGTCAAGTGGCCTAGTTCTTCCAGATAACAGTATTATAAGTGAACCAGTCAATGTAACTACCAAGGTCACACTGGAACAAAATATGTCTACATCTATGCTACAACATACCTCAGTAACCTCAGCTGGTGACTCCACGATACTAACCAACTTAAAACTGCCAGCTACAGATGGAGAGAAGAAAGATAACATTACAGATCCAATTGTTGATGATAGTACTCCAGCTATATCTACCGCCTTATCTGCTTCAAATACGAACACTCTATTATCCTCTTCTTCTCCTCCGACGGTCAGGAATAATAATATCTCATCTCCGAACCCAGAAGGGGAGGATAAACAAGAACCTAATTCTACTCAGCTCGATACAATACTCCAAATATTAACTAACCAGCGCACTGAAGCGCAAGAGCACTACTTGCAAGTACGCGAAGATAATAACAAACTTCAATCTGCCCTATCTGATCTAACCTCCAAATTTTGTGGGGTCTCACAAGACATTGAAGAGCTCCAGCACAGAGTAGTAGGCATAGAGGAAACAACAACCCGTACACACTCAGTGGTAAATCAACATGATACCCAGATAATCGCACTCCAACTTAAAGTCGAGGATTTAGAAAATAGACAGAGGAGATCAAACCTGAGACTTTTTGGGGTGCCGGAAGGATCAGAGGGATCAGGCCCGAGAGCTTTTCTTGTAGGTTTACTGCAAAAGGCTTTCCCGGACTTAGCTGATTGGGACTGGGATTCCCAAATCCAACGAGCACACCGTTTACCCCTAATTCAAAAAAAAAGAAAGCAAATTTCCTTGTCCTTTTATTATTTTCTTTGGCAACTTCTTGCTGAGACAGGCCATATGGCAGAAAGCGCGCCCTAACACTCCCATAGCAATAGGGAATTTGTCTTTATTTGTCAGGTCTGACCTCAGCAAAGCCACAATGGACAGACGCTGGGAACTGCGTAAATTGATAGATCCAATTAAATCTATGGGGGGCCAAGCTTTTCTTCAAGAACCAGCGCAGTTGAAAGTTATGAAAGGTGGGCGCACTCACTTCTTCAATGATCCTAAAGAAGCTGAACATTATCTCTCTGGACTAAGTAAAAGCTAAAGCAAAAGCTAAAACTATAGAGACCTTATTATTTAGTTAAGATTGTTATGCTTTTCTTGTTCTGATTATGCTGATTCAAATAGGCCAAAGTCAAAGAGAATAACTTTTCGAGATGCAAAGTTACTCGGTGGGGGTGGTGGTAGGATTCTTCAGGTAGACAGCTGCAGAAGCTGCCTCTCCAACGGCAGTAGAACCTGAAGGGTGGTCCCTTCCCGTTGTGGGTGGGTGACAGGGGGGCGGTGGGTGGGATCCTTCGACTCTCCGAGGGGTGGGGGCAAAAAAAAACTGGAAAAACATGTTTGCGAACTAAGAGGGAGACTGATAAAAAATGATGAAAATATAAATAAATATTTACTTATGCACGATTTTGAAACTAGGAAATATCATTTGGAATACTACTATGATGGTTGTTTTTATTTACAATGCATAGAATAAAATGCCTGGCCTGGAATGTGGCGGGGCTAAACAGTAAAAATAAGCACGTCTGGTGTCCGAAGAAATAAGAATATATAGCCCTCATCTTATATTACTCTCTGAAACACACCTAGCTGGCAAAGATAAAAAAATACTACGTCAACTAGGATATGACACTGTCAGTTGTACTACATTTGGGGTATCAATAAGAGGGGTCGCGATTCTTAAAGACAAACGATTTAAAGTTGAAACTTTACAAACTTCTTATGATAAAGATGGCAGATGGGTAATAGTTCAAATGGATATCGAAAATCATAAATATGTTATTTGTGCGATTTTCGCTCCAAACCAAGATGAACCTAAGTTTTTTGATGATTTGAATATAAATTTGTTGGGTTGGGATGGGGAGCTTATCATAATGGGGGATTTTAACTGTTTATGGATTACCAAATAGACACTACCAGGCCAGGGAGCTTCCAGCGGATGCGCAAAACTAGAGCGTCAATCTTAGATCTATGCCGCACTCATAACATAAAAGATGCATGGCGATATTTACACTCAAACTCTCCAGGCTATACATATTATTCTGCACCCCATAAACTCTGCTCCCGGTTGGATATGGCTTTCGCTAACACAAACTTTTTAAACACTTGCCTAATGGAGGTCTGTCCTAGAATCTCTTCTGACCACAATCCTATAATACTAACTTTTGACATTTCACATAGAAACATCCGCCCCAGATTATTTTATTTTCCTAGACATCTAATAACAGACCACGTTTATATCTCACAGCTAAAAATTCACCTCATCGAATTTATAGAAACCAACCAAGACTCTGCCATATGTAATATAGTTTGGGATGCCTGCAAGGCAAGTATTAGGGGGTTTACGCAAGGATATGTGATCAGACAAAATTTCGAACGCCAAAAACTTAATCAATCTCTGACCTCGAATATTTCGGCTCAAGAAGCATTGTTGTCAACCGCACTACGTCTTAATCTGCCAACGGTTGTAGAAATAGGCCTCAAACTAAACCAGTTGAAATCAGAAATAAAAGCTAAATTTATCAAAAAAAATAGTACTAACCTTCACAAATATAAGATAGAACAATATGAGGGTGGGGATAAAATCGGGAAAATCTTGGCGTACAAAGCAGCGGAAGATAGAGCCAGTACTATAATCGCTAGCATTCGGGGCTCTGACAATTTACTACATGATCAACCTTATGACATTCTAGAACAATTTGCAGAATTTTATAGGACCTTATATACTCCAGAATCCACTTCAAATGAAATAGCAATACAGAACTACTTAGATGAGCTTCCTTTAGTTTCACTTAGCCAATCAGAATCAGATCTTATGTCGGAAAACATCACTGGGCAAGAACTACGTCAAGCTATTACCTCTCTACCCTCTGAAAAGGCTTCAGGAGAAAACACAATCCCGCTAGAGATCTATAAAATCTGTCTAGAGGAACTTGCACATCTGTTATTACGGGTAATGCAATCGATTGGGGAAACCATTAAGGCACCCAAATCATGGAATAGAGCCAAAATAACATTCTTTCTTAAAAAAGGCAAACCAAAACAGGAAAGAGGGTCATATAGACCCATTTCTCTGATTAATACAGACGCAAAAAAAATTTCAAAAATTCTAGCTACCAGATTAGCTCCCCTTATGCCTAAAATGGTTAACCCCCAACAACACGGGTTTGTTACTGGGCGGGATACTACCATACACGTCAATATGGCTATTACAGCATTTGATGTGGCTGAGACTGAGTCCACCCCACTTGGTATGATATTACTGAATGCTGAGAAGGCTTTTGACCGGGTGGGGTGGGACTACTTATGGCACGTTATGACCAAAATGGGGTTTAACGGATATTTTCTAAAGTGGATAAAAGCACTATATGACAATCCTTCTGCATGCATTAGTTATGGGGGTCTGACCTCTACAGATTTTCTGATACTGCGGGGCACCCGTCAAGGCTGTCCCTTATCACCGTTATTATTTGCCCTATCACTTGAACCATTTTTACACTCCCTTCAAACACAACCCAAAATTATACCGTTTAAATCTAATGAACAGGTGTTAAAAATAACAGCATATGCTGACGACATTGCTGTATATTCTTCTGACATTATACAGACTTTAGAAGGAATTAATATAGAGGCTCTCAAATTTGGCAAAGTATCCGGGTACAAATTAAATACAAATAAGACACAAATCATAGCTAACTACTCACCAACAACAAAAGTCCCTGAGATATGTAAGACCGCTACTTAATTAGGCGTTAAAATTACATCGAAAATACGAGAAATAAATAATCTCAACTACAACGAATTAATTAAATATACCATCGTCACATTAAAAAAATGGCACAGATTACCTTTGAACTTAATTGGCAGAATCAATCTTATTAAAATGAAGATACTCTCTAAATTTTTATATTTATTTCACTCCATCCCATCTGCTCTAAATAATACTTTCTTCAAACAGCTTGACGGGATTTTTAGTAGTTTCATATGGGGATACAAAAAAGCCAGAAGATCGCTGAAGCTCCTCAAAAACAACACAAACAAAGGCGGTTTAAATTTTCCAGACTTAAAACTATACTTTTGGTCGTCGTTTATTAGGCGCCTTCGATCTCTACTACACAGGGAAGACACTCTTTTCTTTCATGTATTTATGTTAAAATCTGAATCTAATATGTTTTTACAACGAGTTAACGACCCTAATTATTTTAAAAGGGTTACATTTAAGACCGCCAAAGATATTATCAGGATATGGAATAACATCCTGGCTTACTGCAAAACGTCTTTTTACCACCCGAAACTACAACTCTGGGACAATCCTGGCCTCCCGGGGATATTCAACGATGGAATGACCAATAGATGGTCAACCCATGGTATCAATACTCTGGGGGATCTATATGGGGCACAAGGGTTTTTAGATTTCCATACCTTATAAATTTTTTACAATTTGACGTAAAACATGAGGTTTAAATACATACAAATACATGATTTCTTAGTTAGAAAGAAACAGTTATTTAATATCTTAGATTCTGACATTTGGAACTGTCTATACTCTACCAAAAACAAATCAGTGATAAGCGAGGCATACAAACATTTTTGTGCTGTTAAAATCGATGACTGTCTACAATTAGATAAAAAATGGAGCAGTAACACTGGTTTAAATATAACGTCTAAGCAAATCAGAGGCTCTTTAGCTAACATCAATAATGCTGTACGTTCATCTAGTTTAAGATTACAACAGTTTCGCACAGTTTGTATGTTATACTATACACCGGAAAAGATCTCAAAGTGGGCCCCTAACAACACTCAAGGGGATCGCACTAAATGTCCCAAGTGCCTTGCTTATGCAGCAGATCTAGAACATATGCTGTTCTCTTGTCCAATGCTAAAGGATTTTTGGGGGGAACTAATTAAAATTTTAAAAATCAAAAAGATATTTTTGCCCACGCTTACCGCATCAATTGTATTACTTGATCTATATCCTACCATTCTATCTCAACCCGCTCTGATAACAATCCTTATGTCCTGTGCCAAACTTACATTGGCTAGAACTTGGATTTGTCCAAAGCCTCCCAACATTTGGGAATGGTGGTCATTAGTCAACGAAATCCACTCTATGGAACTGGGGTTAGCCTATCTCAGAGGAACTCGCTCACGAAAAAGATTTGAAAAGATATGGGGCGATTTTATCGATGGACCCGGGTCTGTTTAAACGTTTAAATGTTTAAATGTCTGTGTCATAGATGTATCGATATACTTTTTCTTTTTTTCTGAAATGTGTTCCAAATGGAAAATCGAAATCAGTTATTGTGAAGATCGTGCAATTTACACTTTGTATTTTATTTTATGAATCTTGTTATGTCCCTCTCATTAACTTGCAAATAAAAAAAAGATTTAAAAAAAAAAAACATTTTAGCTAGTTTATTTTATAAAACTGGAAAATTGCAGCATTATTATTCCAATTTTGATGTAATCTTTTCTGAAGTTCCTTTACGTAGAAATTTAAATCGTATTTCTAGTACTAGAGACTCTATAAACTTCATGGGTGATTATTTTCTAACAGTAAGATCAATAGATATAGCTAAGGCTCACAAAGATAATCTAACATGCATATTACAAGAGAAAGAAAAGATGTTTTTAGATTTAGTTGAGAAAAGGAGACAGGATTTCTATAAGAAAGCATCTGATCATAAACAAAAGATTCCTAAATGGGCTGAAAATAAAGAGTTTACCTCTAATGGCAAGACTCAAGCAGCTATGTTGCTGGATTTAGAAAAGAAAGGGAAACTCTGTCTCCATAGAGAGAAAACAGACTATTATAATAATATATTCATTGGTTCCAGTGAATGTGAACATAATTTGGGGTTTCAAAGATGGAACTGAACCAGTATTCCCTGGAATGTATTATATTTATGGGAACAAGGCCTATTTTAAATTACCTAATCATTGGTATGGGAGTTGCTATTTTGGAATAGTATTCCCAAAGGTGTACCACATAGAGAAAATCACTGGAAGCAATGAAGAAACTAATGGATTAACTCGTAGTAAAAGAGCATCATTTGCTGAAATTGTAGGTGACATATTTAGTGCAATAATACCTTCAGTGGGAGTGGTTCTGAACACTCAAAGAATTGGCAAATTGTCAACAGTGGTGGATCGCTTATCGACTGACACTGCTAGTGGATTTCTAATGATCAATACCGAACTAGTTGCGGTAAGATCAATGGTTTTTACAAAATTGACTTGCTCTTGATATATTATTGGCAAAAGACGGCAGAGTCTGTAGAATGCTGAAGACGCAACATTGTTGCACTTACATTCCAGATAAAAGTGTTGAAATTAGAAAATATGCAATAAATATTACACATTCGAGAGAAGAACTGAAACCACTAATTAGTGGTCTCTCTTCAATAGGTAGTTGGTTCTCTAACGTAGGAAAAAGTTTAGTAGGTAGAATACTGATGCCAATGGTGGGAGTAGCCCTACTGATTTTAGGGATAATGATTTGTTGCAAATGTCTCAAACATAAAAAGACATATACAGTAAATAAGAAAGGGAAGAAAAGAAACGTCAGTGAAATTGAGCTTGAAGAATTAAATGGGGATTTGTATAAGACGATGAAAAGCTTCCACATGAATAAGGGGAAAAACCTAAAAGAGTGTTTGAAGAAATAGAAATGAGTAAATGTTGAGAGGTTGGCATCTGTTTCTGTAATTTGTGATGATATAAAATATCATTAAAGAGGATATTGATGGAGCAAGGTTTCACTCGTAAAGAGACTTGCTCGGACTCAGCCCTCTCTTAATAAAACGTAATGCACTAATAAACATGTTTCGTCTTACCAATAATGCACCACATGACATTTCTAGTATCTAGGGGAAGCTTTTCAATGTGCTTTCTACTAACCATAACCCGAGTGTCCTAAAATGGCCACCGCAATGTGGGAAATTTTCTGCGCATGTGTCTGTCACACTCACGTGACATGACGTATTCTCTGCTTTGGTGGGAAATCTTTGCTTCTGCGCACTAGTACTAAAGATGGCTGCTCTATGTTTTCACATGCTAACTCTTGCATTGCTGCTTTTATTAAATTGTTCGTTCTGCTTAATTCCTAATGCTGTAGTTAAAATAAAGTAATAGGAATAGAGTAGAGATAAGTGGTATACAGTGCATTAATTTCTTCTTTGTTCTAAAACTGTTTCTCTTTGACTTTACTATAAGCTCGTATTTGGGCCTGATGTAATCTTGCTGCACTCCATCTTGCAATCCTGCGACTGCGTAGAAGAGCTCAAGTCATGGCATTGAACCTGTGTCAGTGACTGTCTTGCCTGAAGATGCACCTGGGAAACTCACCCTTCGACCTCTCGAGAGGAAGCTGAATTGAACATTTTACATACAATGTATTTGTTATTGAAACATTCATTGTCGGGTGGAATGAAAGTGCATGGGAAAATAAAGTTATGGGCGGGAAAGATAATTTGCATTATTGAATCAAGTGACTTCATAACTGGTATGGTGTGATGACCTATCCTCGTCTTTTGAAAAATCAAATTGAGGGAATACACACATTTGCAACATTGGGGGGTGGTACACTGCCCTGGAAAATGTTATATCTAAGGTAGGCTTAGCCAGCTAGTTTGTCCGACTTGTCCGGATAGCTGACCTGTCACTGACCCAATGCACTCAATAGGCGATCGAGAACAGAGGTGCTGGCGGAGCATTCTGTCAGAAGATTCGAAAACCCAATTGGGTTTCTGTGAAGGAGTTTAATAACCCAATTGTGGTTCTGGGAAGGAGGCTCGATAACCCAATCGGGGTCCGACTGTTAGCTGCAGAAAGGGTTGCGACGCTGGCGTTGCACTTTAGCTGTGGGTGCCGGTGCTGACCTGCGGTGGTCCTGTCCTGATCCAATTTGGTTTGTACTTACCCTGATTCTATTCTGCACCTGTCCTGTCCTGTTGGCACCTGAACTATTGGGAGTCCAGTCCTTTAACCCAGCCCGTGGCCAGGCTAGGTCCTCACACCATTCTAGGTAATTATACAATTGTGTGGGTATGTCATTATACTGTTTCCCTTTTCTTACCTTTCCTATGTTTCAATGCTTAAAGAAAGTCTCATAATATTTTCACATCATCTTGCTTTGATTATTTTTTTCCTTATTGAACGAGCTTTGATTGAATTGGGATGGACTCTGACATTTAAGAATTTACATATATAAAGTGTTTAAATCTTTCCCGAGTCTGTGGTTATTTTATGAGTGCAAATGTTTATTTAACTGCCTATTATGCTAACACCCTTGATCCCTTAGGACCCTAGGGACTGGTGACAAGGATTGGTAAGACAAATGGTATGGGTCCTAAATGGTTAATTTACATTTCTGCGTAGGTTTACCTGTTCAAAGTGTGTACGTTTTACGGGCCCAGATGAGTATGGTGAATGAGCAGGTGAGCCCGCGCTATATCAGCTGCACTATTCTGGGAGTTTGAATAAGCTGCAGTTGACGAGCCACGGTGGTCCACGCTATTTCTTTCTGCCCTCTGAAGACTGGCTGAATGGGAAGGAGTATATTTGGAGATATATACATATATATATATATTACCTACTGGCAGTCACCAGTAGGTAGTTATTGTTAGGACCTAGTTACCATAGAAAAATCGCAACATTCTATTCCCAATAGCTTTGGCTCCGATTGACGAATCTTTGCAACATTTTCAAAACAAATTGTTTGTTGATATCAGCTTCTTTTTTTTTTTTCTAAATTTTTATTATTGCAAGAGAGACAACTTAGTACAACTTACGTAACATAAAATAAACAGACAAAAAGAAAAAAATTCAATTAAACCAATAATGAACATCAGAGAAAGAGGATCAACAGTTACATATTCAAAGAGAAAGTATAAATTTACAAGAGAAATAAACACAAATTTTACTGGCCTCAGTAAGTAAAAGATTTTTACAGGTCAAAAAAGTTTCGCCAAATTTTTTCCTTCTTTTTCAAAGCCTTGAGACCTCTGAGTTTGGCTAACGAAAGTTCCATTACATTTATTTCATTTATCACGGTCCACCATTCGATAACATTCGGAGGTTCTTTTGATATCCATGATCTTGCTATAACTAACCTAGCACATGCAAATACTATGGTTATTAAGTCTTTATATTGACAGTTGACATCCTGGATATCAAGTAAAACCAATTGTGCTGTAAGAGTTGGAGTAGTAATTTGTTTACTAGCTAGAACATCCATTATCCCCTTCCAATATGAAGATAACACCGGGCACGAAAAAAGCATATGTTCTATCCCTGCAGCATCCATATCACATTTCGGGCATTTTGTTCTGTCGTTAGAACGGGCCCCCAGTGCCCAGCTAGAAATTCTTTGAGGAGTATAATATAGCTGCGTTATAGTTCTATACAGCTGTAGCCTCAGATTAGAAGACTGGACTATTGAGTTTATATGGCATAGTGAAAAAGATATCTGTGTCGGGTTAATATTCATTTCCAGCCTTGATGACCATGTAGCTGCTATTTTCACAGTATCGTCAATTTTGCCTAGTATTAAATGTCCATAGCCCAAGCTGATAAGTGATTTTGTTTTATCTGAATATAAACATTTTAATGTTTCCTACCGGGCCACTTCAGCTATTTTCATTTTACAGTGCAAATAATCTCGTATTTGAATGTATTTAAAATACATATCATTATTTAGTTCATAAATGAGTTTTAATGTGTCGAAATCCATAAGCCCATTCGGACCGTACAAGTCATCCAAAGTACTAATACCGTGTCTAGCCCAAAGATTTCCTGCCCCATCCGAAAAAATATCAGGTAAACCTGGATTGCCCCATAATCGAAGCTCAGCATTAAAGAAAGAGATTTTGTCAGTAATCATAACTTCATCCCAAATTTTTTTAATTTGTCTAGCTGTCTTAAATTTTACTCTTTTGTAGTAGTTAGGATCGTGTAAACGAAAGAAAAATTGGTTGCAGTCAGGTCCCAACATGTATTGATGATAGAAAAGCGAGCTTTCGTTTTTCATCAAGCTACGTATGCTCCGGAAGAAGGTAGCAAAAAAGTATAACCTAAAATTTGGAAATGCTAATCCCCCTTTTCTATTGGTAACTCCAAAAGTTTTATTGACCTACGTGCTTTTTTGTAGCCCCACAAGAAGCTACTGCAAATACCTTCAAGTTTTTCAAAGAAAATTTTACTAGGTTGTAAGGGGATGGATCTGAATAAATATAGTACTTTGGGCAAAATCTTCATTTTTACTAGGTTTATGCGCCCCACTAAGCTAATCGGGATCTTGTGCCATTTTTTCAAAGTTAAAGCAATTTCCTTTAACAAAGATTCATAGTTCATAATTAATATCTTATCTGTACTAGCTGCTAACTTAATACCTAAATACGTCGCACTTTGGCATATACCAGGAATCGTGTCCAACGGTTTATAGTTAGTAATGACCTGCGTCTTACTCACATTTAGTTTGTATCCTGATACATTACCAAACAGTGCAGCTTCTTTAACTATTTCTGGGATAGCTCTTACTAAGTCTGTAGTAAACACCGCAATATCATCTGCGAAAGCAGTTATTTTTAGACTCTCCCCGCCATGCTGTGTTGGGATAATATTAGCTTGGGAAGACAGTGCATTTAAAAATGGGTCCAAAGATAGGGCAAAAAGCAGAGGGGACAGAGGGCAACCTTGCCTAGTTCCCCTCTTTATCAAAAAGTTCGCTGATTCCCTTCCCCCATAGCTGATCTTAGCCAACGGATTGTCATACAGTGAGCATACCCAGCCTAAATATTGGCCCTTGATGCCAATCTTCTTTAGCACCTCCCACAAGTACTCCCACCCCACTCGATCAAATGCTTCTTCCGCATCTAACATGACCATTCCCAGTGGGGTGAGAGTAGTTGAGGCTACATCAAAAGCAGTAATTGCAGTGTTCACATGAGCCGTAGTATCTCTCCCCATCACAAATCCATGTTGCTTAATGTTAACCAAATTGGGCATGATGGGGGCTAGGCGATTTGCCAAAATTTTAGAAAAGATTTTTGCATCCGAGTTTAACAAGGAAATCGGCCGGTACGAGCCACATTCCTCTGGGGGCTTGTTCTTTTTAAGAAAGAAAACTATTTTAGCTATTTTCCACGAAGTGGGGGCCTTCCCAGACTTAGCGATAGAGTCGATGACAGATTCTAAAAGAGGCAATAATTCCTGTGCACATGTTTTATATAGTTCCATAGGTAGACAATCCTCTCCAGCAGCTTTCCCCGAGGGTAAAGCTAGAATTGCCGTGTTTATTTCGGTTAATGTAATTTTTAAACTAAGTTGTTGGATAGCTTCCATATCTATATCTCTTTGTGTGGGTAGATGTTCATTAAGGTATTGT
The DNA here is from genome assembly GCF_964261635.1 of Lissotriton helveticus. Classification (NCBI taxonomy): domain Eukaryota; kingdom Metazoa; phylum Chordata; class Amphibia; order Caudata; family Salamandridae; genus Lissotriton; species Lissotriton helveticus. The sequence continues at coordinate 755,905,291 of NC_136069.1, forward strand.
AATATTACATTCTTAGTCGGGACATTGTCTGGGGTATACAAATTACGATAATAGTTGACAAACTGATTTAAAATCTGTTCTGGCTGGTCATATTTGCATAAGTCTGGGCCCTTAATAATATGAATCTTAGTTCTTGCTTTCTTGTCGGCTACTTTATATGCAAGTACTTTACCAATCCTGTCGCCCCCTTCATATTGAGCCAATTTGTACTTATGGATTTTAGCGCTGTATCTCTCTCTTAAGATCTTTTTAATAGATGATTGTAATTTTAGCAGCTCTAATCTTAACTCACCAATATTTGTTTTAGCTTGTAAGGTTGCTTCTACTAATTTCTGTTCAACTTGCAGTATATTAGAGGTGATTACCTTAGTAGCTCTACGGTTTTCAGCGTTTTTTCCAAAAATATATTGCTGAACAAAACCCCTTATGCTACATTTGCAAGAATCCCAAACTGCATTAATCGTAGCTGAGTTCAAATTAAGCTCAATAAATTCCTTAATGTGTTCTTTTAATGATGACACAAAACAAGAGTCTATAACTAAGTATCTAGGAAATGTGAAATGTCGTGTGTCCCGCCTCTGATTACTAATTTCAAATTCGAATAATATCGGGTTATGGTCAGATGTTATCTTCGGACACAATTCAATATTGCAATTGCCAGCTATTTGGTCAGATGCCCAGACCATGTCGATTCTAGAACAGGATCTATGAGGCGCCGAATAATATGTATTTTTACCGCTATATATACAGACCCATGTCCTCACCACATCTTCAACAAAGCAGACTCCGTCATAGCACCGCACCTCCGAGACGTCATCAACTGCTCCTTCAACTCCGCCACCTTCCCGGAAAGCTGGAAACACGCTGAACTCAGCGCCCTTCTGAAAAAACCCACAGCGGACCCCACCGAACTCAAAAATTACCGCCCCATCTCGCTCCTTCCTTTCCCGGCCAAAGTCATCGAGAAAGCTGTCAACAACCAGCTCGCCGCTTTCCTCGAAGCCAATAAATCCCTCGACTCCTCACAGTCTGGCTTCCGAGCAAAACACAGCACTGAGACCGCCCTCATCGCAGCAACAGACGACATTCGAACTCTACTGGACAATGGAGACACAGTCGCCCTCATCCTCCTCGACCTCTCTGCAGCCTTCGACACAGTCTGCCACAGCACCCTTTTACAACGCCTCAGAAACATCGGAATACAAGGAAAAGCACTTGAATGGATCACCTCGTTCCTCACAGGAAGAACCCAGAGAGTCCGCCTTCCACCTTTCAAGTCCGAGGCCACTGAAGTCATCTGCGGCGTACCACAAGGATCCTCACTCAGTCCCACCCTCTTCAACGTATACATGAGCCCCCTCGCGGCCATCGCACGCCAACACAATCTCAACATCATCTCCTACGCGGATGACACTCAACTGATCCTTTCACTCACCAATGACCCCAGCACCGCCAAAACTAACCTACACGAAGGAATGAAAGAAGTTGCCGAATGGATGAAACACAGCCGTCTGAAACTGAACTCAGACAAAACAGAAGTCCTCATCTTAGGTACCTCCCCCTCTGCATGGGACGACTCCTGGTGGCCGGAAGCCCTTGGAAAAGCACCCACCCCGACAGACCACGCACGGAACCTAGGTGTTATCCTGGATTCTTCACTTTCAATGAACAGACAAGTCAACGCCGTCTCCTCATCCTGCTTCAACATTCTTCGCATGCTCAAAAAAACATTTCGCTGGATCCCCACCGAAACCAGAAAAACAGTCACCCATGCCCTGGTCACGAGCCGATTGGACTACGGAAACACCCTCTACGCAGGTACTACCGCTAAACTCCAGAAAAAACTCCAACGCATCCAGAACGCTTCAGCCAGGCTCATATTAGACATCCCGCGTAACGAACACATCTCTGGTCACCTGAAAAACCTCCACTGGCTACCCGTCAATAAGAGGATCACTTTCCGGCTTCTAACCCACGCACACAAAGCACTCTACGAAATCGGACCAGAATGCCTCAACTCACGACTTTCCTTTTACACCCCCTCCCGCCAACTACGATCTTCAAACCAAGCCCTCGCCACTGTACCTCGTATCAACAAGACCACCATGGGAGGTAGATCCTTCTCTTACCTGGCAGCTAAAACATGGAACTCACTTCCCACCTACCTTCGCCTTACCCAGAACCACCTAACATTCAGAAAGCAACTTAAAACATGGATATTTGACAAGTAATCCTCCTCCCCTCCCTAAGCGCCTTGAGACCCTCTGGGTATGAGGTGCGCTATATAAATTCTTTGACTTGACTTGACTTGACTATATTAGGGTATTTAGAGCGCCATACATCCTTCAGGTTAAGCAGTCTGCCAAGTTCCAAAATTGCAGATCTAACCTTACGCATTCTAGTAGGAGTGCCATGTCCCGTAGAATCTATTTTATAATCAATAACGCAATTAAAGTCCCCCATGACCAACACCTCTCCCTCCCACTCTAATAACTCAATGCTTAGCTGCTCATACACCTTAGGATCATCTATATTAGGCCCATATACTACACACATAACAATTTTCTTAAGATCAGTTTGAATCTGAGCAATTGCCCACCTCCCCCGTGTATCCGAAGCAGTTTTAAGAATATCAACCCCCAATCGTTTCTGTTTTAGAATGGCCACCCCCCTAATGGAGGCGCCCAAAGTTGTACATACCACCAACTCATACCCTATTTGAGATAGCAGTTTTCTGTCTTGATAGCTAATGTGTGTTTCTGTCATAAGCGCAAAATGTGGTTTATACATGTCTACTTCCTCTTGTACTAATTTCCTTTTCTGCTTGCTATTGAGACCAGCAACATTCCAAACTAGTAGTCTAATTTTAGACATTTCTGCTTTTTATACATTTGATTTTCCTCTGAATAACGTCTTTAATAATAGAGCATATCTTACTTTTGTCTGTACCAAAATTCTTTCTTGCAATATAATTTTTTCCCCCATTTTTTAACCCACCCTTGCCAACAATCCCACCCACCCCTTCCACCCTCAACTCTACCCCATAGCCTACCTGGAGGCCCCATGGATCCCTCCCCCCTGTACCTACCCGGAAGCCTCCCTCTATCTTCTGCTGCTGCTTGAATGGCAGCCAGTCAGAGAGGATTCTCCTGGAACCCCATCCCTCTGTATTATTCTCATACAAAAAGAAAAGAAAAAGCGCCCATAGCCCATTTAAGAGTATAAACATAACTGAGAACTGACAAAATATCTTAGTCAATTCTTGATAGCTGTATCATCCATGATAGCTTAGTCCTGTGAATCTTGTTTTTCCCACCCTTTCCCTTCTTTCCGATTATTTTCTTAATTAAGTTTAAGAATCCATTTTTGAAAGATATTGTTCCGCCTCTTTAACATCGTGAAAAAAGTGAGTGTGTCCGGACTTTATAACTTTGAGGCGGGCGGGTTCTTGAAGAAAAACCGTTGCTCCACGAGAATTAAAGGGATCGATTAGTTTACGTAGCCCCCACCTTTTATCCATAGTAACCTTGCTGAGGTCTGATTTTGCAAAGAAAGTTAGATTATCAATTGTCACTGGGGTGTTTGGTCTGGCTTTGATAGAGACAGCTTGTCGCAGCAAATAATTGCCAAAGTGGATTAAAAAAGGCCGTGGATATTTGCTTTCTTGAGATCTAGGAATGATAGGGAGTCTATGTGCCCGTTGAAGTTGAGAATCCCAGTCCCAATCAGACAGATCCGGGAATGCCCTTTGTAGTATTTTTACAATGTATGCCCTTCCATCTGCTCCCTCCCATCCTTCAGGTATTCCAAAGAGTTTCAGATTTTGGCCTCTTTGCCTGTTTTCCAAATCCCCCACTTTATTCTGCAAACTCTCTATTTCTTCATTATGTCGATCTGATGTGACCGTAGTAGTGGCTAGGGTTTCCTCCACATCTACTACTCTTTGCTGTAGTTCCTCAATTTCTTTTGTTACTCCACTCAGTTTGCTAGTAACTTCCTGAAGGCAGCTGTGTATTTTACTATTATCTTCCCTTAGTTTTGAAAACTTTTCTTGTACCTCTTGACGATGGGCCATTAATGTTTTCAAAATTAAATCTAAAGATGAGGCGTTAGCAGAGGTTGATGCATTCGTAGAGGTCAGTGGAGGTGAAATAGAGATATTAAATGGTACCATTACCTCACTATGGGGAGATGTAGAGATGAGGGATTTATCGTTTTGACTCAATGTGATAAATCCGGTAGTGCCATCCCTTAGGTTCCCAGTAGATAGTGTCTTCCCAGTATCAGGTGAAGCCGGAGAAGCAGGAGGGGTAGCTGTGGTAGGCAAGTTTTCCAAGTCTAGTCCTTTTAAATCAGAACTCTCGGGTAGAACAACTTGCAAATTTTTTAAGTTAGTTTTGAGGCTCTTCCCTGCAATATGATTGTTTTCGGGAACATCTAATGGCAGATTTTTAGGTCCTCTTTTTTTGATTTGGACCCACTTACTCAGCGGGCTCTGATCCGTGATCAGTTTCCCTCCGCTGATAGTTGGTATTAATGTAGTTAATAAAGCAGCAGGGTTCGTATTTCTCCCCCCTTTTTTTGCTTTATTTTTTGCTTTCCCTCTTTTTTTAAAAGCAGAGGATCTGCTAGACTTTAGTTGCGCAGATTTATATTCTGTATCCTTGTCTGCGTCATCTGCACTGTCGGTGTCCCCTCCTTCCACTAACTCCTCATACTCCCGATATTTCCCGACGCGGCAGGGTCGTGGACCTGGGTCAGCGGACTCGATAATTCTCGCTTCGGTGCTTACTCTAATCAGGGGTTCCACTCGGCAACTCCGGGCATTAGCTTGTCTAATCTCCACAACGGCCCCATCAATTCCGGGGGTGCCTGGCTCCACCTTGGGGACTCCCAGCAGGGACCATCCCACAGGGAAAGCCAGGACGGGTTCCCCAGAGTTATACAGCGCCAGGAGACCTATGGACGGGTAGCAGTGCGCTTTACAAGCTCAAATACATTTACATTTACTCCTCATCGTCAAAGTTAGCCTCTGGAAGTATCTCAGTCTCTGTGTCTTCGTTTCTATCCATGCCATCACAATGGTTATCACACTGACTATTAGCTCTCTCCTCAGCTCTCTCCTCAGCTAGGGTCGGTCCTGAGTTTAGTGAGGCCGGTGAGGCGATTTTAGTTAAGTTGCCTATATTAATCTGATCAGTTAAAGCCAAATTATTGAGTCCAGGATTATTCGAATTATTACTATTAGTAGTTTTATCTACAGACATTTCAACAGACGCCACTACGCCTTCGTCTGTATCCTTTTGTTTGTCTTTCTTTTTAGCAATTGCTGTTGTGATATTGCCCTTTAGAGGAGTATTTAAGATAAGTGAAGGAGGTTGAACGGCTAGTTGTTTGCCCGTAAGTTTCTCCGTCAGTCGGGGAATCCTTGCTACTACTGCTGGCGAAATCGGTTTAAGCGTCGGTGAACTCACCTCGTCCACTCCTCCCTTCAGGGGGGTACCTCTGACTACTCTGGTCTTGGGCTTGGGCGCCATGAGCACTGTTTCTCTCCCTACTCCCTTCTCCCGGCAGTGGGCGGCAATTGCTTTTTTTTCCACTTCTTATCCAAAATCTCCAAAATTCCAGCAGCAATGCTTTTTAAATATCAGAACTGCAGTGGCAGTGACAATACAGTGCAGCAATATAGAGTAGTGTAATCTAGTATTGATATTGCTTTTTTATCGCCTAGTATGTCCAGCTCGCGGCTCTCACTTCACAGTTTCAGTCCCTGGCTCCAAAACTCCAAAACTCCAAAGCTCGGGCTCAGACTGACTCCAAAATCTCCAAAATTCCAACAGCACTGCCTTTTAAATATCAGAACTGCAGTAACAGTGACAATGCAGTGCAACAATATAGTTTAGTATCCATTTAGTATTGATGTAGCATTTGTTTCTCACAATTCTCAATTCACAGATTCAGTCCCCCGGCTCCTGGTTCCCAAGCACCTGGCTCCTGGTTCCTGTCTCCCAACTCGAAGCTCCCAACTCCCGACTCCCGGCTCCCGGTTCTTACCTTCTGTGTCCTGTCCAACTCACACCCGCACCTGCACACGCAACCGCCGTCGCGCTCTTCCTGAGCCTCTGTCTGCGAGCCACGGAGCCACAGAGCTTTTCAAAGCCCCCGAGCCTCCAAAAGCCTCCAAAAGTCCCGAATTCACCGTTCTCTGCAGCTTCCAATATCCAGGTGCATTCAGTCCCCTCGCGTCTCACAGCGTCTCGCAGCTCACAGATTACATCAGCTGCGGCATGTTAGTTTTTTTGCTCATATTGCTGCTAATGTGTAATTCTCTCATCAGAAGGCAGGCATCGAAATCAAAACATCAGAGCTTTCAGTGCCGGCGACGAACTGTAATTTGCAACGATTAGCACAGCTTTTTCCACAGTTTTCCCTCGACGTCAGCCATTAGTATAGTCGAGGGCAGGGGTTCTAACAGGAGCGTCTCTCTCCGTGGCGTCTTTACACCGCCATCTTGCAGCTATATTGTTGATATCAGCTTCTATGTTGAAAGTTTGGGGGTGATTCGTAAAGGGGGGGGCGCTGAGAAAAAAGGGGTCCGAAAACGTGTTTTCTCCATGTTAATTTCCATATGAAAATTTAGACAAGGCTACAGGTTGAACAGGTGAACAGAATTACCCCATATTTGGCAGGGAGAAGGGTCTTGGTCTAGAAAGCACGCTTTTGTTTATTTGGTGTAAATCCGTTCAGTAGTTTTGATGAAATATCTAAATTTACAGATATCGATATTTGGGAATTCTGCCATCTGATAGGCTGAGGGATTACGAGCACAAGCATGATGCGTATTGGCTGGGAGTGGTGCGAGCGGTTGCAACTAGGAAGTGTTGGCTGCCATTTTGTGATTCCGTTGGAGCGAGTAAGAAGAACGAAGGGCAAAAAAAGTGGGAAATAGGAGGGTAGGAGCACTGTCACCTCTGTTGGGTGTTTAGGATGTGCTGTAGAGGGGGTGCGAAGCGAAGTATTCACCCCTACCGGTGTGAGAATGGTGGGTTACGGAAATTAAGTGAGGTATTGCCTAGAGTCTGTTGCTGCTAAGGTGAGCTGGTGCGGGACTCGGGGATTAAAGCATGAGTTCAAATTTTGTGTCTTATCCTGTGAAGTCATGTGCCTTGGCCGCTGCACTACACCTGTGGAAGTAGTGTCAGCATGTGTGTATACCTACTAGGACGAACTTCTGACCAGTTCTGGTCTGAAAGTCCTGGGGTATGGAAAATTTGTGAGGTATTGTCTAGAGTCTCATGGTGCTAAGCTGAGCTGCTGCTGGACTTGGGAATGAAAGCATAAGCCTAAACTGTGTGTGCTATGCTGTGAAGTCATGTGCACTAGGCGCTGTGCCATACCTGTCCCAGTAGTGTGAGCATGTAGTTATAGCTACATGAATGAACTTTTGTTTCGAACATTGTTGCTTGTGTATGGTGCTTAGGGGGTCTTATAGAGGGAGTTCGAAGGTAAATTCACACGTATCAAATCAATTCGTATTTGTGAAGTGCTAACTACTCACTCCTATGGGTCTGATGGCACTGGGGGCGTAAGCTGAGCTGCTGATGGACTCGGGGTAAAGCCGTTAAAATACTGACCCCTACCAGTCTGAAATGCTGTTAAATTGAGCTGCTGCTGGACTCGGGGATGAAACCGTGAGCCTAAACTGTGTGTGCTATGCTGTGAAGTCAGGTGCTTCGGTGGTGTTGTATAGGGAGTGCGAAGGTAAATCGATACGGTGTTTGTAAAGTTCAAACTACTCATCCCTATGGGTGAGTAAAGCCGGGGATCAAAGCGAGAGGTCTGTGCTGCAAAGTGAGATAGTCTGACCGCTGCGCCACAGCTGTGTTATGTTATGTTATGTTATAGTAATTTATTGTGCGCGCAGCTACTCCAGCCAAGGAGAGTCCCGGCGCATAGACAAGGAGAAACATAACACAACAGAAGAGGTGAGAGAGAAAGGGGACAGCTAAAACAGAAAAGTTTTTATTGCTCTCCGGAAGGTCATAAGGTCCTCTAGTAGGCGGATTTCAACTGGGAGAGAGTTCCAAGCTAGTGCAGCTTTTACTCTAAAGGAGCGACCCCCCATACGACTGAGTCTAAATCTAGGAACTACAGCAAGGTCTTGGCCCTAAGAGCGGAGGGTGCGAGTGGGGACATAAAGAGAAAGACAGCTGGACAAGATTTCGGGGCCTATACCTCTCAAAATCTTAAAGGTCAAACAAAGGACCTTAAAGAGAATGCGCTTCCTCACTGGGAGCCAGTGTAGGGAGCGAAGGACACTCGCCACCGGGCAAAATCTGGGCAGACCGACAATTGCTCTCGCCGCAGCATTTTGAACCCTTTGCAGGCGAGTTAACTCAGCCTGGTTGGCCCCAACCAGAAGAGAGCTAGCGTAATCCAGGCGAGAGATGATAGTTGCCTGGACCACTAGCTGTCTGGTTGGGGCATCGAAGAATTTTAATACTGGTCTTAGGCCTCTCAACAGACCAAAGCAGCACGCTGCTGTCTTTTTGGTGTGTCCTACAAAGGTAAGGCCCGTATCCAGCCAGACCCCCAGATTTTTCACCTCCGACACCGGGGTCGGAGTGGGTCCCAGCTCGGGAGGCCACCATTGGTCGCCCCACAGCTCCACTCCCCTTCCGACGATCATTACCTCCGTTTTAGTGGCATTAAGCTGGAGACAGTTACCTGTCAACCAGCTAGCCACCTCCTTCAGTCCAGCCTGAAACCTGGGGGCGTCTTGTTCCGCGTCCCCGCTGAGGTTAACCGCCAGCTGAGTGTCGTCGGCATATGAGACCAGGGTAAGGCCCCACTGCCTGGCGACATCAGCCAGCGGTCTCACATAAAGATTAAACAGCGTGGGACTCAGCGAGGACCCCTGCGGAACCCCCATGGCCAGAGGCTGGAAGTTGGACTTGAAGGGAGGGATGGAAACACAGAAGGAACGATCGTCGAGGAAGGAGCGGAACCATTGCAACACCCGGCCACCGATACCAATCTCCTCGAGGCTACGCAGGAGGATGCTGTGGGATACCGTGTCGAAGGCGGCGCTGAGATCTAACAATATCAGCGCCGCCCTTTGACCCTCATCCAACCTCGCCCGAAGATGTTCCACCATCACAAGAAGAGCGGTCTCCGTGCTGTGTCCAGCATGGAAGCCATTTTGTGTGGGGTCGAGGGCGTTGGTCCGGGCCAGATGTTCTGACAGGGCCAGATTGACATAGGCCTCTGTAATCTTTGCCGGCCAGGGTAGCAACGAGATGGGACGGTAGCTTTCAGGCTTCGATGGGTCCAGGGAAGGTTTTTTAATAATTGGGGACACCACTGCCTGCTTCCACTTAGTTGGAACTACACCCGACTCAAGAGAGAGGTTGACGAGGGCATGCACAGCAGAGCGCCCCATAAAGGTCTGATCTCGAAAGAGAGCAGATCTTACTGGATCAGATGGAGATCCAGATTTAACTTGCAACGCAAGTTTGTCAAATCCATCCACAGTGAGAGGGGGAAATGAGAGCAGGGTGATTTGATGAGGTGTCCTATCGGAACTTCCCAGGCCAGTCCCTGTGCTAGTGAATGTCCGATAGATTGCTTGGACTTTCCCCAGGAAATAAGAGGCCAGGGATTCGCATTGAGAGATGGAGCTCACGGTCATAGAGGTGGTCCGCTTCACCGTCAGATCTTTCACGGCCTTGAAGATGGCCTTCGACGGGTTAGTGCTGTTTCGAAATTCAGCGGCATCAAATGCCGCTCGAGCCCGACAAATAGCCCGATGATAGAGCTTGACGGACATGGCGTATGCAGCTTTTAAATCAGCCGCATACGTCTTCCGCCATGCCCTCTCCGCCCGTCTACAGGCTCCCTTCAAGGCACGTAAGGCACCATCGTACCAGGGACTCGACTCTCTAGTATTGATTTTAGTCGATACGATGGGTATCAGAGCGTCCAGAGCCCTGGTAAGCCAGGAGCAGAAGAGGTCATATCCCTCTTCTACGCCATTCAATGGACCCAGCGGCTCCTCTAACAGAAGACGGTGGAAGTCTTCTAGCCTGAGTTTGTTCCATAACCTCCTAGGTACCCGTCTCGCTGATGAGATGGGAGGAGCAACCGATATAGGACAAAGAATGGACACCAGGAAGTGGTCAGTCCACTCCACCGGAGAAATAGATGTAATTTTAGTCTCCGGTAGATTGGTGAAGAAGGGGTCAAGAGTATGTCCCCCGATGTGGGTAGACTGAGAGACCAACTGGGAGAGCTGAAAGGCCTCTAAGTCTGCGGAAATGCTGCGTACCGTCGGAGAATACATTTTGGCGTAAGTTATAGGGTGACTCTAAAAAGAGCCCTTGTGTTCATTAGTTGGAGCTACATATAAGTGCGGATGCACAGCTTCAAGTTATTCAGGAAAACTCGGTTTCCCTGATCTGTGAAGTGTACTCCATCACTTCTGTATATATCCGCCATATCAAAACTTATGTTATTGTTGTAGATGGAGCCCATTTTGTGGTCTCTGAGGTATGCAGACACAGCTTTGTTGACTTTCATCCGTGATTTTTCAATTTGAGGACAAAATTGTTCGGACTCTTTCCACTTCTGTCTTTGGAATATATTGGAATATACAAAGACAGTTTGAGGCAAAAGTAACATCAATTGTCCAAAGGTGTCCTTCATAAGCATTTCCAAACCTACCCCAGTCAATGTGCCTAGGTCGTTTCCACCACAGTGCACAATCATGAGGTCAGGGTGTTGGAGATGAAAACAGGTTTTAACCAAAGGCAACAATTGGTGCCACTTCAATCCTCTCTGTCCAAACCATTTAATGTCTACATTTTGAAAACCTAGGTCTAAGTCAATATGTCTCTGTTCTGCATACCTGTTGCACCAGAAAACATAGCTATGTCCTACGATCCACACTAGCCTTTTGAAGGTATGGCTGGAAGGTATGGAAAGACGTCTCTAGCTCATTCAGTTCCTTCGTAGAATAAGAGATATGTTTAAAGATGGGGAATTAGTTTTTTTTCCACACAGCCTGATTGGGAGATGAAAAGCATTGTTTTTTTAAAAGTAGGGTGCACATTCGTTTTGTGGGAAAGCATCTTTGTGATTAGTTAAGGCAAAGCAGTTTGAACGTGGAGTACATATTATAGGATAAAATTTGATCAACTCAACCACACCTGCTACTTGCATTTGGAATGCAGTGTTCGAACTTAAAACAATCGTGAACTTTTACCCTGCATGTGCCGTTAAATGTTCGAGAAAATGTTGCAAAAAATTATCGTTAGGTTTTAAAAAATTTATGAATTTTTAACCTCCACATGTTGTAGAATGTTCTAGAAAGTGTGTTGATAGAATACGTTGCATTACTGACTTCTATGTGTACTTGATTATTAATCAAATTGTTTATGTGGAAAATTAGAAAGACAGTAATAGAGAGAAGTTTTGAAAGCTAAAAGAATCTAGGAACTATTCTAATTTGTTGTTTATTACCTACTGGCGGTTGCCAGTAGGTAGTTTTAGAGTTAGGACCAAGTTTCCATAGGAAGAGCATTTTTGTTTTGCTTATAACTTTGGGGTAATTTGATGAATCTTCATGAAATTTTGAAAGCAAATTCTTTCTTTACATCAGCTCCTATGTTGAAAGTGTGGGGGTGATTAGTCAAGGGCGGACCGAGATAAATGGGGGTCCCAAAACGTATTTTCTCCTTGTTCATTTCCATAGGAAAGTTTAGACAAGGCTACAGGTCGAACGGAGGAAAGGAATTAGCCCAAAATTGGCAGGGAGAAGGTTCTTGATGTAGAAAGCATGCTTTTATTTATTTGGTGTAAATCCTTCAGTAGTTTTTGGGAAATATCGAAATTTACAGATATTGATATTTGATTGGCTGAGGCGTTATGAGCAGGAGCTTGCTGCTTATTGGCTGCGATGGTGTTGCAACTAGGAAGTGTTGGACGACATTTTGTGATTCCATTAAAGGGAGTAAGTGGAAAAACAGGCAAAAAAAGTAGGAAAGGAGGGTAGGAGCACTGTAAGCTTTGTGGGGGAGTGCAAAACGAAGTAGTCACTGTTACTGGTCTGAAAGTGCGGTGTTGCTCAAAGTGACATGGTGCTGATATGATATGGTGCTACACTCGGGTATGAAACTGAGAGCCTAAACTGTGAGGTCCTTGCTGTAAAGTGATGTGGTCTGGTGTTTGTAGCATATGTGTGCAAGTAGTGTTAGTAGGCGTTTATACCATACAGGGAGTGGGAAGCGAACTACGGACTGCTACTGTGTGTTGATAGTGTACCGGAAGCGGCAAGCGAAATACTTATGCCTACCGGTGTGAAGACTTGGGGATGAAACCGAGGTGATTGCTGTAAAAGGATGGGCTCTGTAGTCTGGCTGTAATATACGTGTGCAAGTAGTGTAAGTAGGCGTTCATACCATACAGGGAGTGGGAAGCGAACTACTGACCTGTACTGTGTGTTTATGCTGTACCAGAAGTGGGAAGTGAAGTACTCACGTCTACCGGTGTGAAGACTCGGGGATCAAACTGAGCTGAGTGCTGTAAAGTCATGGGCTCCGAGCGCTGTAGGATACTAGCAGCTGTAGTATAAGTGTGAAGTAGTGTTAGCATGCGTTTATAGTATATAGGGAGTGGGAAGCGAACTACACAACCCTACTGTTGTGAAGACTCGGGGATTAAACCATGAGCCTAAATTGTGAGCTCATTGCTGTAAAGTGATGTGTGCTGGGTGCTGTAGCATACCTGTGGAAGTAGTGTTAGTTTGCGCTTATACAATATAGGGAGTGGGAAGCCAAATACTTACTCCTACTGGTCTCAAGACTCGTGGATGAAACCATGAGCTCATTGCTCTAAAGTCATGTGCTCTGTGTATTATTCCAATGTAAGTCATAGTAGAATATTAGTATGTAATTCCACTAGAATCTAAGTATGTAATGTTAGAATGTAGGGCTGTCATGAGGGGAACATTGCAGAGTTTGTACACAGTGCTGGAGAAGACGGTTGCCTTGCTGTCTGCTCCTGTTGGTGGCTGTTTCAGCTGTCTTGTTTTCTTGTAATAAATCTACTTATTGGATCCACTGCTGTCTGCCTCTTCACTACATAAATTTGGTGACAAGCGGGAGAAGGTAAAAAGAAGGTACCACTCACCAATATTTCAAAATTGCTTGCGTTGTGCTGAAGACCCGTTTTCTTGGTGTGGCTGTTTCTACTCATGCAGGGTCGTCGGCTCATTGAACTATGTCATCCGACTTCTGGTAGGATGTATATTTTTCAGATTTTGCGCTTCGTCTGCTTCTTCACTACAAAATGGTTGCTGTACTATATGTGTGTAAGTAGTGTTAGTATGCGTTTATACTAACAAATGCATCATGGTCCTAGGGAGATCGATCTGTCAGGCGCAGCTCATACAATGTCCAGGGGTGTGCATTTGCGCTACATTTGTGTTTGCTATTAGAGGGCCTTGCATGGCTTCCTCCCTGTGATAGCTAATCCTTTTATGACTACTTGAAGCGAGAGGAGGAAAACCTTGTATCACTTTAATAGAGGGGATGCGGATAGTAAAAATGGAGAGAAACAAATTAAAAAAAAAGCGGGTCTCATCCGTTCATTTAAATGAGGCCCCTGGTGGGTAATGTTCCGTGGCCAATCCAATTGCCATGTTGCTTGTAATACTTTATTCGATATATACATATCATAAAAGTACAAACAATACGAACATAAAACACACATATCTAAAATATCAAATTCGATTCATTTCATAATTTTAAAAAGATAAAAGAGTATGTACATATAAAACACTTAATTATATATAAAAATTCATAGGTCATATGCAGTAGTGGGTTTGGGTGACAAGTTAGATGCCACAGTCTACCCTTTAATAGTTTTTAGCAGCCTTGTTCGTATAAACCATGCATTAGATAGATACTTAGCAATCCCACATACGACAAACAGAGATGTAGTATCTGATAAAAAGATACGCAGGGCAATCCTGGAATCTCTCACTCCCAGCTCTCTACATACAGGTTTTAACCATCTTGCTCTTGGTTTTTTATATGCTATACAAGCGAACAAGAAATGGGGTAAAGATTCACTCATACATGGGCAACCCGGGCAGGTATGGGAATGAATCCTCAATCCTTTCCATCCCTCCATAAATTTATTCAGAGGAAGTACTCCGTATCTCATTTTCATGAAGAGCGACCAGTCTCTTGAGAATTGGATAAAATCAAGGAAGGGTTCTAGCTTCTTGATGGGTTTCTGTTCCAAAAATTTTGTAGTTAGAGACCCCCCACTTTGTACTTTTTAGTTCCTCCGCCTGGACCCATTCTCAGTAGATTTTTTAAATAATTTGCTTTTGGGGTGGGGATTGGGAGATCCAGAATTCTCCCAGGCCTAAGTTCAAAACCAACTGCTTTAGTTTGTTTAGCCAGTGGGTCTTATTTGAACTATTCAAGATGATCAGCTCATCCAACACTAAGGCATAGTTTGCCAGTTCTGGTGCCCTTCTCATGCGCACCCAGAACAGCAAAGGACGGAGGCGCACTTCGTCTGAAATAGGGTGTTTTACCATGTCTAAGAAAAGTGGTTTAAGAGGAGTAGAGGGCGGAAGGGCGACTATATCCCTCATAAACTTATTCTCCGCTATTGCCAGGTTCGTGGTGTTATTATATTGCTGGGTCTCTGTATGACTGGGGATATTAATGTCACATGTAAATTAGGAGCAGAAGGGCACAGAGACATTTTGCAGCCTAGGGGACCACCACCTTTCCAGGTATTGTTTAATAATTGTTCAGGGGTTCGAGGTCAACTGAAGTCCGGGGATCGCCAAACTCCGGGGCTTTACTTAAATATGCAGGGTGGGTCTCGGCAGTCCGTGAAGCCTCGGTGGTCCTAGGCAGTGCCTTATTTTTTTCTGTAATCACATGGGCAGTACTTATTGTGTTATAAAGTGATACACTCATAGAACTCTTGCAGTTGTAGAATTACCCAGGCTTCATTTGTGTAATAGTCATTTAGATTATGTTTGGTAGGTGCGCTGTAATATTAGAAAGGTTTGCCCTTAAAATCTTCTATAAACAGATGATTTTCACAATAAATAATAGACAAGTGTTGTCAGAAAAAGAAAACCTACACACTCAGTTATTTATTTGAAACAAAAAGTAACCTTTATTAAAACACAAATAAATAGAAATGTAAGTTTAATAGAACAAACAATATAATATAAAAAATGTGGGTTGGACTCCAGTGGAAGCAGCGCAGGAAACCAGCAAGACAAAAAGGAAACATAAGTATGTGTGCTATGTGGAAGAGGTAAAAAAAGGTAGTCCGAATGAAAGGATGATAGTGAGAATGGGAGGGAGGGGGAGTGGGTGGAAGGGAGAAGGGGAAGGAGAGTCAAAAGAAGAGAGGGAGGAGGAGACAGAGCTTCGGCCTACTGCACCCAGCCTTTAGTGTTTACCGTCCCGTCACTCATTTGTCCAGGACGCTGGGGTCCGCGAGAAAAAGTGTGGTTCAGCAAGTCCTTAAAATGAAAACACATGAGGCCAGAGATTAGGGGCCATATTGTCAAGGAACAGCAATAACATTATCGCCGCTTTAGCGGCAGGAAACAGCCGCTAAAGCGGCGATAAGGAGTTGATAATATACCCTTTAGAATTCCTATAAAAGCCCAGGTTCTGGTGTGAACCTAAGCTTCTATGGGAATTCACAAGGGCCCATTATCGCTGCTTTAGCAGCAGTTTCCTGCCGCTAAAGTGGCAATAATGTTATCGCCGTTCTTTGATAATATAGTCCTACATTATTACCTACGGGAAAATTGCTTGCATACACCTGTGCACCCAGGGTGTTGCACCCCAGCCCCTTCCTCCGCACTGTGCTCAATTGTAGGTCTTGCACACCGAGGCTTTACTGCCCACCTGCAACCACCAGTTTGTCCCACGACGTGTTGGTGCAAGCTCCGAGTCCGGGGTACGTTTGTGAGGTGGGAGAGCAGGTCTCCGGTCAGGGACGGTGTCTTGATACCACGATGGAAGGTATCAGAATGCCCAGGGCATCATTGCGGGTTGAGCTCCTGCTCCGCCCTTCTTGAGCCAATCACTTGAATGTCTGAAAAGGGAGAAATATTTTAATGGTGGAAACGTCTGGAGCTAAATAAAGGTTTATTTCAAGCTTGATAGAAAACAGGAGTTGAGTGCATCCTTCGTTTTTGATGTACGATCTACCAATTGTGATCTCCCGGAAGGAGTGTTTGCAGTTTTGGCTACATATATATATATATATAAATATATATATATAAATATATATATTCAACACCAAGTTCTGGCAGGCGAGAGCCTCGATGGCGGCGGGCAGCGCGGCAAGGACGCCACTCCAAATATCCCAAGCAGTCCAGCAATAAGAAAATAAATTCACACTGGTGCCGCGGCCTCTGTGAATTAACTCTTTAATTCAGCAATGCAAACGGGTGCCCAACGCGTTTCGCTGTTAAACTCACAGCTTGATCACGGGTGGATTTTTAACAAAACAATGTGTCACTTAAAGAAACAGAGACTCGTTCCGCCTTCAATCAATGGAAACCATAGACAGACTTCCGATGCAGAGTTTGTAAACAATAAAGTTTTGTGAATTCATGTGTTTAAACAATAATTCTTGATAACAGGTATTTGTGCAACATACTTAACAAATTAATAAAACACGAGATTAAGCCACAGTGGGCAAAACATACTAACAGGTTGGTGAGTATGTAGGTCAAGTTACCAGTTGCAGAAAATAATTACGAAGTCAAGCCCAAGTGGGCCAATGTCCATAAAGGCAACTGTTGTTATCAAACATCAGATCTGCTGCAGTATGTCTTCAAACAGTTTAACTCAAGTAACATAAATACACGCTACAATGAGCGAAAATTAATCAAAAGTCACTGGAACTTGAACCAAAATTAATTCTAGTATGTTGCCGTTTGTCTTCAAACAGTTTAACACATGTACCATAACATCACGCTCAAGTGAGCAAAACATGATCAGTGGTCCGGATCTTCCAAATTGATATGTAGTTCTATCTGCAAGAGAAGAAACATAAGGTTTCTAATTTACTGTCTTGGAACTCTCTCATAGGGTTAATAAAAAATTAATCAGTTAAAATCAACAAAAGGGCAAAATGGACGTACAGGTACAGATACAAGGAAGAGGTTATCAAAACATCTCATCTAAGATGAATGGCTAGTTCTTCGTCAAAGTTAAGCCCGGTAGGCATCATGGTATTGTACTTTATGATCATTTTTGACTCAAGTTTCCTTAACTCAATTGTGCGATTTCCCCCTCTCTCTCTTTGTGGCACTGAATCTAACACACAGAATTTAAGGAGACTTGGGTTCTGATTGTGTACTTGGTGGAAGTGGCGAGCCACAGGATATTGTTTATCATTGTTGGAGATAGCTCTAAGATGCTCAAGGATTCGGAGTTTGACTTTTTTAGTAGTGCTCCCTATGTAATAGAGATCACATGGGCATCTTAAGGCATAGACTGCAAACTCCGTATCACAGGAGAAATGTTTGGCAATTTTGAAAGGTGGTTTGTCTTTTCTCAGCTTAATACTCTTGCAGTTCTGGCTGTACTTGCATGCTTTGCATCTCATGCAGGTGAAAAAACCTTCAATAGGGTTCTTACGCTTGTACTCTTTTATAGAGCTAGTAGTGAGACTGTCTTTAAGTGACTTACATCTTCTGAAGGTGACCGATGGATAAACCCCTACATAATCGTTGAGATCTTCGTCTGTTCTAAGAACTTCCCAGAATTTGTTCAGACTTTTCCTTACCTCCCATGCCTGGTTGTGGTAAGTTGTTATAATCCTCAGTTTGTCTGTCTCTTTCTTCTCTCTAGGTTTAGTCAAAAGGTCATCTCTATTGAGATTTTTCACTTTTTCAATTGCTGCCTGTATACTGTCTTCTTTGTACCCTCTGTCTCTAAACCTGTTGCACATTATTTCTTGTTCTTTACTGTAGTCCTCAACCGAGCTACAGTTGCGTTTGGCGCGCAGCAGTTCCCCAAACGGAATACTGGCAACCAGGTTTCTGGGGTGACAACTTTGTGAAAGTAAAAGACTGTTACCTGCTGTCTTTTTCCTGTGGAGTCTACTGCAAATCTCATTGTCCTCGATGAAAATTTCTAAAAAAAAATCCAGAAACACGATGTTTTCTTTGCTACTCTGGCTCGTGAACTGTAAGTTAAAGTTGTTAACATTCAGTATTTGGAGGAATTCATCAACTTCTGATTGATCTCCCTTCCAAATACAGAAAATGTCGTCTATGTACCTTGTCCAGAGGACGACATGGTCTTGGTACTGTTTGATGTTCCGGACCACCTGCTCCTCCCACCAGCCGAAGTAGAGACCTGCAAAGCTGGGGGTGAAGCAGGTCCCCATCGCCGTCCCCTGGATTTGTCTGCACAGGATTTTATCAAAGATAAAAAAGTTGTTTTTCAAACACATCGAAATCATGTCTAGTACCATATTGGTATGGACCAGATAGGATAATGATCTCTGTTTGAGAAAGTGTCTGCAAGCATCGACTCCAGCATTTTGTGGGATGCTGGTGTAGAGGCTACACACGTCTAAACTAAGGAGGAGGTAATCTTCTTGCCAGTGTATCCCTTTGATTTTGTTTAAAAAATCACCAGTGTCTTTGATAAAGCCTGGTAGGTTCTGCACGTATGGCTGTAGAAAATAATCTACATATTTAGATACATTTTCCAATGTGCTGCCCCTGGATGACACTATGGGTCTGCCTGGTGGTCTAGTGGTATCCTTATGTATTTTGGGAAGGAGATATAGAGCAGGTATTTTTGGATCTTTGCAATACAAATACATGTATTCACTGTGTTCAAGCAATTCTTGATCCCTCCACAGTTTCAGTTTATCATAAATCATTCTATTAGATTCATCATATTCTGATACATTGACCACATTATACTTGGTTGCATCATTCAGTTGCTTTAAACCTTCCTCTTTGTATAGATGAAGTGGCCAGACCACAACATTTCCGCCCTTGTCAGCTTGTTTAATAACAAGGTCTCTACGCTCCTCCAGAGTTACAATAGCATCTCTTTGTGCTTTATTTAGATTTTGTCTACTTCTGTATTTCACAGAGTCCAGTCGTTTGAATTCCTGTATCATACCTCTTTCAAAACAGTTAATTACATCGCAGTTGATTTGCAGTAAAAAGATTGATTTGGGCTTAAAACCACTGTCACTCATCATTTTAATGTCAATGTCAGTATTTACCAAATTCAGGAAGGGATCATCAATAATGTCCCGTTGATTACCAAGTTCCTGAACTGTTTGAATCATTTCGAGGTCATGTACATTAAGGTTGGTTGGGGCCTGGTTGACCTTATTGGCTCTGTTCCTGTGTGTCGCAAACCAATTCTTAAGTTTTAATTTTCTAGTGAAGTGAAACAGGTCAATTCGAGATTCAGTGTAGTTAAAATTTGCCGAAGGGCAGAAAGACAATCCTTTAGAAAGAACATCAAGCTCTATGTCAGATAATGAATAATTAGAAAGGTTTACCACAGTTGATGTGTCTTTCTTCATTTTTTCGCCGTTTTTCCCCTTGTTTGCATTCCCATGGGGGCTTCTTCAGTCTTGGGAGTGGAGTGACCTCGTCCTCTTCCTCCTCTGCCTCCTCGACCACGATTTGGTCTTGGGCTTTCGCTTCTGGCTTGCAAGTTGAGAGCTCTCCCTTTTGCCATGAGCGTGATCTCCTTTAAAAATCTCTCTTTTACCCCTTCTGTGTCTTTGGGGTCCGAAGTTTCATTTTCGGTGGCCGGTGCCACGCTAACACCTTCTTGTACTCCTGCCACCTCCTCGGTAGAGATTGAGACTGCTGTAGCTGGGGATGTGCTCATGTCTCCTTTTCTCAGATGGTCGAATTTTTTACTGAATGTCAGTATTTGACCGTTCCTGTAATCTGCTTCATCACGTTCAAATTTTAACAACTTTTTTTGTTTGATTTCATCTTCGATTTTTGATAGTCTTTTGTTCATTTTGTTTAACTCAAGTTCAAATTCTTCGGTACTGCAGAGGTCTTTTAGCTTCCCCATAGTTATTTCAATTTCCTCATTGGTTTATCACAGTCTTTCTCAGCATATTTGATTAAAATTCTAAGCATGTTTGCTGAGCATTGTTCATTGTTACCCATCCATTCATTAATCATTTCCGGGTCTGGATTCTGAAAGGTGGGGATAGTGTAGATTCTAAGTCCTCTGGGGACCCTTTACACTTCCACATATTTTCTTAACGCCATGGCTTCCCAGCCCTTGGATTGTTCCTTTTTGGAGGCTTTCCATAAAGCATCCCAAAGTTTCTTTTTCTCATCTGGCGCATGCGCTCCTGTCTGTGCTCCTTCACGAGCTCCTGCATCTGTCAAAGATTTAGTGAACAGCATAGTTGCTGCCTCTTTCCGTCCATTCACCCTCTCCGTTGCCATAGTGCTTAACACACTCCGTTCTGTGTTTAACTCTGCGCTTTTGACGGACCAAGAAGCCCTAGTGACAAACGGCTAACTCGCGTCCTCCGCTTCCCTTTACACACACAAAAGTCGAATAGAATGTTCCCGTAGAAGTGCCGGTACTCCCCGCCTCGTTACAAATGTCGGCAGTGTTATCTACTCTGCCTCTCACCTTCACGATGCGGCGACTCGTAGGGACTCTGCTTTTTCCTATTTCTCGGCTCGTAGGTGCAGGGCGGGCTCTCGTCTAGTTCAATTTGTAATCCAACACCAAGTTCTGGCAGGCGAGAGCCTCGATGGCGGCGGGCAGCGCGGCAAGGACGCCACTCCAAATATCCCAAGCAGTCCAGCAATAAGAAAATAAATTCACACTGGTGCCGCGGCCTCTGTGAATTAACGCTTTAATTCAGCAATGCAAATGGGTGCCCAACCCGTTTCGCTGTTAAACTCACAGCTTGATCACGGGTGGATTTTTAACAAAACATTGTGTCATTTAAAGAAACAGAGACTCGTTCCGCCTTCAATCAATGGAAACCATAGACAGACTTCTGATGCAGAGTTTGTAAACAATAAAGTTTCGTGAATTCATGTGTTTAAACAATAATTCTTGATAACAGGTATTTGTGCAACATACTTAACAAATTACTAAAACACGAGATTAAGCCACAGTGGGCAAAACATACTAACGGGTTGGTGAGTATGTAGGTCAAGTTACCAGTTGCAGAAAATAATTACGAAGTCAAGCCCAAGTGGGCCAATGTCCATAAAGGCAACTGTTGTTATCAAACATCAGATCTGCTGCAGTATGTCTTCAAACAGTTTAACTCAAGTAACATAAATACACGCTACAATGAGCGAAATTTAATCAAAAGTCACTGGAACTTGAACCAAAATTAATTCTAGTATGTTGCCGTTTGTCTTCAAACAGTTTAACACATGTACCATAACATCACGCTCAAGTGAGCAAAACATGATCAGTAGTCCGGATCTTCCAAATTGATATGTAGTTCTATCTGCAAGAGAAGAAACATAAGGTTTCTAATTTACAGTCTTGGAACTCTATCATAGGGTTAATAAAAAATGTATCAGTTAAAATCAACAAAAGGGCAAAATGGACGCACAGGTACAGATACAAGGAAGAGGTTATCAAAACATCTCATCTAAGATGAATGGCTAGTTCTTCGTCAAAGTTAAGCCCGGTAGGCATCATGGTATTGTACTTTATGATCATTTTTGACTCAAGTTTCCTTAACTCAATTGTGCGATTTCCCCCTCTCTCTCTTTGTGGCACTGAATCTAACACACAGAATTTAAGGAGACTTGGGTTCTGATTGAGTACTTGGTAGAAGTGGCGAGACATCGGTGATGTCATTTGAGATGTCATCAGTGATGTCATCAGTGATGTCACTGACCATGTCATAAATGATGTAATATGTGACATCATCAGCAGTGGATTGCGGGTGCGCGAAATATAGTTAGTCCAACTAACTATATAGGAGCAATTTCAATGGTTTTGTATGAGTAAAATGTCCAGCTAACTATAACACCACTAAAACTTATAGTTTTTGGGTGAATTTTGGTTTTGTAAATGCTAATACCTAACTATATATGACCTGAAACCTATGGTTTTTTCAGTGAATTTCCAAGGTTTTTTAAATGCTAATACCTAACTATATATGACCTGAAACCTATGGTTTTTTCAGTGAATTTGCAAGGTTTTTTAAATGCTAATTCCTAACTATATATGGCCTGAAACCTATGGTTTTTTCAGTGAATTTCAAAGGTTTTTTAAATGCTAATTCTATTAGCGGATAACGTTTAAATATATTAATATCCTAGTGGGACCACCTGAGCAGCCCTAGGGGGTCAGGGTGTTTCTACCCTGCCCCCTTTTTGTGTTCTACACGTTTGTTTTTCTGCTTTCTTGTGCCTAATTCCTAACTATATAAGGCCTGAAACCTATGTTTTTTTCAGTGAATTTGCAAGGTTTTTTAAATGCTAATTCCTAACTATATAAGGCCTGAAACCTATGGTTTTTTCATTGAATTTGCAAGGTTTTTTAAATGCTAATTTCTAACTATATAAGGCCTGAAACCTATGTTTTTTTCAGTGAATTTGCAAGTTTTTTTTAAATGCTAATTCTTAACTATATATGGCCTGAAACCTATGGGTTTTCCAGTGAATTTCAAAGGTTTTTTAAATGCTAATTCCTAACTATATAAGACCTGAAAGCCCACCAGGAATCTCCAGTATGCACCAGGGGACTGCATTGCAGAGAGGTGTAATTAAGCCACGGCCCTTTTTACACCTCTCTGCAACGCAGCCCCCGTGCATGTTTGAAGAGGGGGAACTCATTCCCCCTGCATACTGGGGTCCCCTGGGGGCCAACTAGCCCACCTGGAACCTCCAGTATGCGCCAGGGGGCTGCATTGCAGAGGTGTAATGAGGCTATGCCCCTTGTTACACCTCTCTGCAACGCAGCCGCCTGGCGCGTTTGCAGAGGGGGAACTAATTCCCCTTGCATAATGGGGGTCCCTGGTGGCCAACTAGCCCACCAGGAGCCTCCAGTATGCGCCAGATGGCTGCATTGCATAGAGGTGTAATGAGGCCACACCCTTTTTTACACCTCTCTGCAACGCAACCCCGTGCATGTTTGAAGAGGGAGAACTAATTCCCCTTGCATACTGGGTGTCCCTGGCAGCCATCATGTGCCTTGTTAGAACCAAGGCACAAGAAAGCAGTGACACAAAGGTGTGAAACTCTCAAAGGGGCCAGAGTAGAAACACTCTGACCCCCTAGGCCTGCTCAGGGGGTCCCACAAGGACCCCCAAGGCAAAAAAAATAATATATGTATATTTTTTTAAAGTCGCGGGGTACAAAAAAACAATAAAAAAATATAAAACAACAATAAGAATAAAAAAACAGTTCTTTTCAGAACTACTTCCAATTTATATAAAAATGCTAAATTTTTTAAAAACTCTGTCTTTCTTTTACCGATACGTGCACCAGGGCGCGCACCCCCTCAAAAAAAGAAAAAAAAATAATGAGTGTGTGTGTGTGTGTGGTGTGTGTGTGTGGGGGGTGGGTGTGGGGTGTGTGTGTGGGGGGGTATGTGTGTGGGGTGTGTGTGTGTAGGATGTGTGGGTGTGTGTGTGGGGGGTGTGTGTGGGTGTGTGGGTATGTGTGTGTGTGGGGTGTGTGTGTGTAGGATGTGTGGGTGTGTGTGTGGGGTGTGTGTGTGGGTGTGTGGGTATGTGTGTGTGTGGGGGTGTTTGTGGGTGTGTGTGGGGTGAGGAATGTGTGTGTGGGTGTGTGTGTGTGTGTGTGTGAGGTGTGTGTGTGTGGGGGGGTGTGTGTCAGAGGTGTGTGTGTGTGGGGGGGTGAGGTGTGTGTGGGGGATGTGTGGGGTGTGTCTGTGAGGTGTGTGTGTGTGGGGAGTGAGGTGTGTGTGGGTGGGGGTGTGTGGGGTGTGTGGGTGTAGGTGGGGGTGTGGGGGTGTATGGTGTGTGTGTGGGTGTGGGTGTGTGGGGTGTTTGGGTGTGGGTGGAGGTGTGGGTGTATGAGGTATGGTGGGGGGTGTGTGTGGGGGGGTATGTGTGTGGGGCACCCCCTCAAAAAAATAAAAAAAATAATGAGTGTGTGTGTGTGTGGTGTGTGTGTGTGAGAGGTGTGTGTGGTGTGTGTGTGAGGTGTGTGTCAGAGGTGTGTGTGGGGGAGGGGTGAGGTGTGTGTGGGGGATGTGTGGGGTGTGTCTGTGAGGTATGTGTGTGTGTGGGGGGAGTGAGGTGTGTGTGGGTAGGGGTGTGTGGGGTGTGTGGGTGTAGGTGGGGGTGTGGGTGTGTAAGGTGTGTGTGCGGGTGTGGGTGTGGGTGTGTGGGGTGTTTGGGTGTGGGTGGAGGTGTGGGTGTGTGAGGTATGTGTGGGGGGTGTGTGTGGGAGGGGTGGGTGTGTGGTGTGTGTATGTGGGGGTATGTGTGTGGGGTGTGTGTGTGTATGAGTAAAATGTTCAGCTAACTATAACTGGTGTCAAACCTATGGTTTTCTCAGTGAATTTCAAAGGTTTTTAAATGCTAATTCCTAACTATATAAGGCCTGAAACCTATGGTTTTTTCAGTGAATTTGCAAGGTTTTTTAAATGCTAATTCCTAACTATATAAGGCCTGAAACCTATGGTTTTTTCAGTGAATTTCAAAGGATTTTCTAAATGCTAATTCGTAACTATATATGGCCTGAAACCTATGGTTTTTTCAGTGAATTTCAAAGGTTTTTTAAATGCTAATTCCATTAGCGGATAACGTTTAAATATATTAATATCCTAGTGGGACCACCTGAGCACCCTAAGGGGTCAGGGTGTTTCTACCCTGCCCCCTTTTTGTGTTCTACACGTTTGTTTTTCTGCTTTTTTGTGCCTCAGTCTATTAAGACCCAAGATGGATGCCAACACTTCCTGGTTAGAAGTGTTGACAGCCAATGAGCATGCAGCTTTCTCGGGAAGGCATGCTGATTGGCTGTCACTGTCTGTCAACACTAGCACAAGATAGATGCCAACACCTCCTGGTTAGAAGTGTTGACAGCCAATGAACATGCAGCTTTCTTGGGAAGGCATGCTGATTGGCTGCCACTGTCTGTCAACACTCAAAACCAGGAAGTGTTGGCAGCCATCTTGTGCCTTGTTAGAACCAAGGCACAAGAAAGCAGTGAAACAAAGGTGTGAAACTCGCAAAGGGGCCAGAGTAGAATCACCCCGACCCCCTAGGCCTGCTCAGGGGGTCCCACAAAGACCCCAAAGGCAATTTTTTTTTTTTTTGTAAATGTCGGGGTATGCGTACCCTGCGCGTACCCCGCGATTTAAAAAAAATATATTTTTTTTTGCCTTGGGGGTCCTTGTGGGACCCCCTGAGCAGGTCTAGGGGGTCGGGGTGCTTCTACACTGCCCCTTTTTTGAGTTCTACACGTTTGTTTTTCTGCTTTCCTGTGCCTCAGTCTACCGAGGCACAAGATGGCTGCCAACAGTTTCTGTTTTGGATTGTTGACAGACATTGACAGCCAATCCGAATGCAGCTCGCGCTCTAGAGGTAAGTGTACCGGTAAGCTCACCGGTAAGCTGCTATAGATATATAAAAAAAATTTGAACCTAAATTACTCAAAATCCACTGGAGCACATATCTTGAGACATAGCAAAGGCACATCGGGCTACCAATCCCTACAATTTTGCCAAGTTTGGTGAAAATCCATTCAGCCGTTCGAGCTAAAACTGCGATAGACCGCCCTATGGAAATTAACATGGGGAAAACACGTTTTGGGACCCCCCTTTTATCTCGGCCCCTGCTTGATGGATTCCCCTCCCAAACCGGAGCGCCGCAAGGCAAAGTTGCTGAAAAATGCAGGCAGATTCCTCAACCGGCGCCAAAGTTATTCCCAATAGAATGTTGCGATTTCCTTATGGAAATCAATCCTAACTATATATACCTACTGGCTATTGCCAGTAGGTAATATATATAGATATATATATATAGATATATATATATTTATATCATCATTAAAATATGTAAAAATAATTTAAAAAAATTCTACAACATTATATTAAAAATGTTATACGGAAGCCTCAATACAAGATCTGTGGTTAATGAAGGATAAAGTGTTTCAACATCTTTCACAGTGGAAAAGGCAAGGGTTGTTAACTAAAAATGAATTTATTTTTTTTTAAAACGAACATCCCATTACCCCTATCCTTTACTTTATACCCAAAGTACACAAGAATGTTTGTCCTGCTCCTGGTAGACCTATCATCTCGGCGAGAAAGAGCATTTTAGAAGCAATCTCTAAATATGTGGACTATTTCTTGCAGGATTATGTGATTAAATGACCCTCCTTTATTAAGGACACTGGAAACTTTTTGAGAAGAATTGATAATTTTGAATGGCACCATGATTATTTGTTTATAGTAATGGATATTACATCACTTTATACAAGTATCCATCATGCTGATGGACTGGCTGCAGTGAAATATTATTTTGATAAATCTGGCTAGTTAAACCGGGCTTGTTCAAGTGCAGGTCTTGTCGTGCCTGTAAATTTGGAGCTAATATAACTGAATACAAGACTTCATTTCGTTTTGCACCCATTCCCATAAAAGAGCATTATACGTGCCGTACTGATTACGCTGTATACGTCCTAGAATGTACATGCGGGCTGAAATACGTAGGCAGCCCCAAGCTCCCAGAATTCAACAGAATCATGCAACATCTGAGGGCTATACTTAATTCAGATCCCAACTTCCCTGTAGCCCGACATTTCAAGCTGGTGCACCAGAACAATGTGAACGACTTAAAATATTCTGTAATAGGGGCTGTCCCCGTATCTAGACAGGGAGGTAATAGGGAAAGAAGTCTACGCCAACTCGAATCACATCACCAAGATGCCTAACGGCCTAAATACAAGTGAGGACCTACACAATTTCTTCTAGAATTTGGTGTGTTCAGTATTCAGAATTCATGTACTCAATCTTTATGTCTGTCAGCATTGATCTTAATCCTTCTCGGTTGTTGGCTGTTTCATAACTCCAGAGCAGAAGGGTTTTGTTCAATTGATATAGCTTGCCCTGGTGATTTTTAAAATCATGGTAGTTAGGTTTTAGAACACTGGATTTGCACATTAGGTAAGTTATTATCGAAGCACTGCACTTTATAGACAAACGGACTATCTTGATATAAGGTATATGTACATTAGATATGTCATAGCAGCAGGCAGGGTGATGTTTCTGTTATCAATAAAAAAACAGTTGTACATTAGATTCATTCATGAAATATACATTCCGGAGAGGATGTATTTCCTTTGTACTGCAAAACACACAAGATGATGGACGGAATGTTGCACAATGGCCAAACATTCACCCCCAGTCACAGATCTGGGTTTGATCCATCGTTATTTTGCTCACCAAACCGCCCCAGTTCAGACATGGCCATATGCAAGTCAGCCTTGACCCTGTGCTTCATGGGAACAGTCCAGTCCGAACTGCCAAGTCATGTCTTCCCTGGACCGGAATCAAACATCCTAGGACCGGTTTCCGACTATCAGCCGTCTTCAGCCAGGATAGCTTGACTCTAGTGGCGTAGTGAGCACGGGACCCACGTCTAGGCATACCCTTCCCACATAGGGTGAACAGCAAAACACACAATATGATGGATGGAATATTGCACAATGGCCAAACATTCACCCCCAGTCACAGATCTGGGTTTAATCCATTGTTATTTTGCTTATCAAGCCACCCCAGTTCAGACATAGCCATATGCAAATCAGCCTTGACCCTGTGCCTCATGGGAACAGTCCAGCCCAAACTGCCAAGCCATGTCTTCTCTGGACCGGAATCAAGCATCATAGGACCGGTTTCTGGCTATCAGCCGTCTTCAGCCAGGATAGCTTGACTCCAGTGGCGCAGTGAGCAAGGGACCCACGTCTGGGCATACCCTTCCCACATAGGGTGAACGGCAAAACACACAAGATGATGGACGGAATGTTGCACAATGGCCAAACATTCACCCCCAGTCACAGATCTGGGTTTAATCCATCTTTATTTTGCTCACCAAGCCACCCCAGTTCAGACATGGGCATATGCAAATCAGCCTTGACCCTGTGCCTCAGGGGAACAGTCCAGCCCGAACTACCAAGCCATGTCTTTCCTGGACCGGAATCAAGCATCCTAGGACCGCTTTCTGGCTATCAGCTGTCTTCAGCCAGGATAGCTTGACTCCAGTGGCGTAGTGAGCACGGTACCCACGTCTGGGCATACCCTTCCCACATAGGTGAACAGCAAAACACACAAGATGATGGACGGAATGTTGCACAATGGCCAAACATTCACCCCCAGTCTCAGATCTGGGTTTAATCCATCGTTATTTTGCTCACCAAGCAACCCCAGTTCAGACATGGCCATATGCAAATCAGCCTTGACCCTGTGCCTCATGGGAACATTCCAGTCTGAATTGCCGAGTCATGTCTTCCCTGGACCGGAATCAAGCATTCTAGGACCGGTTTCTGGCTATCAGCCGTCTTCAGTCAGGATAGCTAAACTTCAGTGGCGTAGTGAGCACGGGACCCACGTCTAGGCATACCCTTCACACATAGGGTGAACAGCAAAACACACAAGATGATGGATGGAATGTTGCACAATGGCCAAACATTCACCCCCAGTCACAGATCTGGGTTTAATCCATCGTTATTTTGCTCACCAAGCCACCCCAGTTCAGACATGGCCATATGCAAAACAGCCTTGAGCCTGTGCCACATGGGAACAGTCCAGCCCAAACTGCCAAGCCATGCCTTCCCTGGACCGGAATCAAGCATCCTAGGACCGGTTTCTGGCTATCAGCCGTCTTCAGCCAGGATAGCTTGACTCCAGTGGCGTAGTGAACAGGGGACCCACATCTGGGCATACCCTTCCCACATAGGGTGAACAGCAAACCACACAAGATGATGGACGGAATGTTGCACAATGGCCAAACATTCACCCCCAGTCACAGATCTGGGTTTAATCCATCGTTATTTCCTTTGTACTGTCATGAGCATCAGCACTTATATAAGCACTAGCCCTTTAATATGAAATTACACTGAGGAGTAGACATCCAAAATCATATTTGATGGTATTAAGGTTATTAATTAATGTATTACATTTTCTAATTCCTGTTCTGCAAATATTCTTTGAATTGATATCAATTTGTATATCAGCAGCAATATTTTTATTTTTCCATTTCCGTTGGATATATTGTATTCACATATTATGTATGAGGCATATTTTAAGAACTACGATGTATTACAATATTTTTGGTAGTCTTTTGTCTTTATCTATTAACATTTCCTGTGAGTTTTCGAAACCAATAGGGCATGCACACTATTTAATGTTCAATTGTCAGCGGCGTGTCATGTGATCAAGATCGCGTCCCAGTGATCGAAACACTTCATGGCGGGCACTTGCCTGTTTTAACAATGAGGTCTATGGAACCAATTAAAGCACTTTTGAACAAGCAACTTTAAAAGTCTCGGCGTATTGTGGTCCGTACCTGGATGGTCCCATTGCATGAAGGTGGTGGGCCAGGATCGATGCCTAAATTTGCAAACTAAACAGAGTTCTCTTCTTCCTTTTTGCCTAATTTATGCAGCACTTTAAGTCTGAAAGGGCATTGTCTTGAGAGCTATATATGTATATAATATAAAAAAATGAAAAAAAGTACTCTAAACATATTAACACTTTATTAAAAATGTAAATACCCTATATTAACAAATATGTAACACTCAAATAAAAAATAAAAATAATAAAAACTTTTTTTTAAAAAGACAATAATTTGTATGAATAATATAATCAAAAGTATACAACACTAGCAAAGGAGTTAGGTTTACTATTCTAACTTCAAGTAAAAGTAGGGTAAGATTTGGACTTTTGAGGGGTTAGATTACTGTCCCCATTAAAATGTAAGCAAAAGCAGGGAAGGTATTGGACTTTGGTAGGGTTATATGTACAATTTACTCTCCAGTCTAAGCAACAGTAGGGAATTTGTTGGACATTGAAGGGTTTAGAATTACTATTCCCACTCCAAAGTAAGCAAAATTAGAGAAAATGTTGGACTTTGGAGCTGTTTGATTTACCATTCCCACTCGAACATATGCAAAATCAAGTTGTGAATTTACTTCTGGATGGCTTAGATGTATTATTCCTACTCCAATCGAAGCAAGAGAAGGAAAAGAGTTGCACTTTTGAGGGGTTAGATTTGCTATTACCTGTTCAAACTAAGCAACAAAGGGGAAAGTGTTGAACTTGGACGGGTTAGATCTATTATTCATACTCCAGTGCCAATAAAAACAGGGGAAGTGTATGACTTTAGAATGGTTAAACATACTACTCCAAACCTAAGCATTTAAAAAACTGTTAAATACCTAACAAAATAAAGATATTACAACATAATTAAACAAACTATATATATATAAAGATCTTAGTGTAGGAGGGACGCATACAGTGTACTTTTGCCCATAGTTGCTACAGGATTTCGTATTGTCTGGTAGTACCTGCCTCCTTCACCCCGGACCTGCGTGTGCTCACCGCTCCCCCTCCGCCGCTGCAGACTAACAGCAGCCGCCGAGCGAGGGAGAGCGAGAGGGCGCCGAACTTCAACACCCAGCTGCCCTTGCACCGGGACCGGAAGGGCGACAGTGAACCAGCGCGCCAGGCGGCGCTTATAATCAAGGCTCCACATCGGTGGAGCGAGGGACGCATACAGTGTACTTTTGCCATAGTTGCTACAGGATTTCGTATTGCCCGGTAGTACCTGCCTCCTTCACCCCGGACCTGCGTGTGCTCACCGCTCCCCCTCCGCCACTGCAGACTAACAGCAGCCGCCGAGCGAGGGAGAGCGAGAGGGCGCCGAACTTCAACACCCAGCTGCCCTTGCACCGGGACCGGAAGGGCGACAGTGAACCAGCGCGCCAGGCGGCGCTTATAATCAAGGCTCCACATCGGTGGAGCGAGGGACGCATACAGTGTACTTTTGCCTATAGTTGCTACAGGATTTCGTATTGCCCGGTAGTACCTGCCTCCTTCACCACGGACCTGCGTGTGCTCACCGCTCCCCCTCCGCCGCTGCAGACTAACAGCAGCCGCCGAGCGAGGGAGAGCGAGAGGGCGCCGAACTTCAACACCCAGCTGCCCTTGCACTGGGACCGGAAGGGCGACAGTGAACCAGCGCGCCAGGCGGCGCTTATAATCAAGGCTCCACATCGGTGGAGCGAGGGACGCATACAGTGTACTTTTGCCCATAGTTGCTACAGGATTTCGTATTGCCCGGTAGTACCTGCCTCCTTCACCCCGGACCTGCGTGTGCTCACCGTTCCCCCTCCACCGCTGCAGACTAACAGCAGCCGCCGAGCGAGGGAGAGCGAGAGGGCGCCGAACTTCAACACCCAGCTGCCCTTGCACCGGGACCGGAAGGGCGACAGTGAACCAGCGCGCCAGGCGGCGCTTATAATCAAGGCTTCACACCCGCGTCGCGGGAGCGCCGGGCGAAGCCCGGGCTAAGGGCGGGCCCTCTACGGCCCTCCAAGGCCAGAAGAGGCCGGGCTGGGCTACCCCCCTAACTGTTGAATACCATTGACGAAGGTACACTTCTTAAACGTGATATTATTGGTAGCCCAGATTTTCCCTACTTCCCTGTGTGTGGGTGGACTGTTGTCAGCTCTATTTGTCCATATATATAACCTCTAGGTGTTACCTATCCCTTCTCAGTGCAATATGAGAAAGACTAACAAATCGACGAGGATGCCTACCCTAAGTTCAAGCACTAAGCAGAAGGCGATCGCCCCCCAACCAGTCCCTTCACTTGCGGCGATTGATAAAACTGTTGCAACAGACTAAAGGGGTGGTATCGACTGCCATTGCTAACACAGAAAGAAGGTTGTCGTTACCACCTACTATATTTGTACATGACTCACAAAATGTAACTACAGATTCTTGGGCAATCACGATAGATCCCACTGATGACCTAGAACTAAGTCTTGGTGTTACCTCCTCATTTGTTGACCTTCCGTGTGCTCAAGCTCCAACTGAGACACAAAGGGATACAGAACCACCCCAGATTATTCCGAACAACCCTCGGGATGAAGGAAAGTCTTCTTTAGGCAATTTAGAGCCAAACAAAGCTAGTGATCCCCTAGCACATAAGAAGAAGAAAAAGGGTCAGAGCATTACGCAACATCATAATCTTGTTGCCCCAATCCCTAATTCTACACCAGGAATACCTTGCTGGGTAGCAAATATGGTAGCTGACCTTAAGGCTGATCTTGAAGATACTATCATTGCCCACATTAAACCACTCATGTCAAAAATTGACAGGCTGACGTCCGTATTAAACAACAAAGGGATGAGCCTGACTAGGCAATCTGTTAAGGACAGTTCTCCAATCAAAGGGGGGGCAAAAGGGGGCACCGCTAATAACATCTTGAATGCTAAGGTTACCACAGCTAAACAACCCTTAGTTACCCAAAAGGACATAATTCAAAGTAATGTTTCGCCTGGGAAGAAAGCTCCCGTACCCTTGAAGCCTAATGCACCTACCACCAACCCTCAAGTTCCATCACAGCAAGGGCATAGATTGGGTAATGTTCCATCTTCGGCTGACAAAACTGGGCAACATCTAGAAAAGGGAACAAATAAGGTCACTACCCAGCCAAAAAATCCAGTTGAGAAGACAAGGTTGATACGCTTTAGAACTTTACCCCCTAACATCTCGAGAGAAATACTAGCAGTTAGACGAGGGGAATGGATAGGTAGAAGCATTAAAACAATAGCAGGGGACATTATAACCATCAATTTTAGAGACACGGCTGCGGTAGATTATATATGCAATATACCAACTTGTGGTTCTAATACACAGATCCATCCCTTACCCCTTTCATATTTTTATCCGTTAATGCACCATAGGCAATTACCAAGAAACAGAATGCCTATGAACAGGGCATATCAGCAAGTCCCCAGCAAAGTTTTGTGCAAAGGCAATTTCCCTGGCAAGGTACCCCTAATTTTGATCCATTCCTATCACAGTACGCACACTGGAACAGGTTTTGCGCACTGGATGAAGTGGATTGACTCAATATCGAGAAAACCAATATTCTGCCTTTAGATTTGGGTTTAAATATGGAAGGGAATATCCTAAGGGAAACTACAATCTCTAGTCCCAACCCCATCTGTGTACCAATGACCAGTCACGCTGAGTTAACATCTACATCAGTGACTGTGCCCCTAAATAAAGCCTTGGGTCCTGGAAAGAGTGATGGACATAGTCCAAAGGGTGCACTGACAATCCTTAGTTGGAATTTAGCAGGTATCCACAGTAAATTGGCATCGCCTGAATGGAACTCTCTAGTGGAGGCGCACAAGATCTGCCTGTTCCAGGAGACCTGGAGCTTAGAATCACTCTATCGAGTTGGCTACGTTACATATTTTGTGCCTGCGGAGAGACATACTAATGGGAAGGGACGCCCCTCAGGTGGTCTGCTTACATGGATAAGCATCTCTCTTAATTGTTGTATAAAAATCAAGCAGATTAATAGCCCAGATATCTTAGGACTCTCCTTAATCGGTCCTTGCAGGGGACTTACACTGGACCTGTTTAACATTTATGTCAGAGGCACAAAACATGGGTCTATGTCCCCCATTGTAACCACCCTTGAAGTGGAATTAAGAGAAAAACCGAGGGTGCAAAAATTATAGTTGCGGGTGACTTTAATTGCACCTATGAGCCACTTTCCTCAGATGATATTTTGGATCTGGGCGAGGATGACACTAAGAGGGGCATTCCGCCCCTAAGTATTCCCCCGATCAAAAGATGGTCTCATAGGGCGATCCAGCTAAATGCCCTGACAGTGGAGTTTGGCTTAAGAGCTGCGAACGGCCGAACCCCATCTGACTCCCTGGGTGCTGCTACATTTAATAGAGCTAATCATACCTCGAGGATTGATTACATCTTGTTAGATGTCACGTTATGGGGATTAGTTCAGGATATGGTAGTCCTATCTACGGTGGAAAGCGACCATAATCCGCTTTCTATTTTCTTATCAAATCCCTGGCCCAACAAATCAATTGAGAAACCCCCCAAAAATGCCCACAAAATTTCTGTAGCTACTTGTGGGAGACGCCTAAAGTGGAACCAAATTTCTACTGATGAGGCCAAACTTAAAACAATTAGAGAATTACTTATGACCTCACAATTGAAATTAGACACCACCAATGTAGCCCAGGCAATAGGTGGGGTGACACCTATTTTTGAAGACACACTTAGGTCCATAGGGGAAATATTCCTGAAAAAGGGGTGTGTGGAAAGAAATACGATACCCCGTTTGTCTACGGGTAAGCATGATTGGTACACTCCTGCATGTAGACATGCCAAATCTCTCTTAATTAAAGCTGTGAAAGGTAAAATACAATCCCAGATACAGGAAGCTAGGAAAGGGTATAGATCAAACCTGGCAATAGCAAAAAAGGAGTGGGATGAGGACTTCTGTTGCACTTTAAAAGAGGCAAGTGCTAGGAAAGATTCAAGGTGTTTCTGGGACACCATTAGAACAAGAAATAGACCAGATAGTGACCTCATAACATGCAATATCACTAGCCAAGAGTGGGTTAACCACTTTTCTAAATTACATACTCGACAATCTGGTCTCTAACTACGATGCAAAGGGCTTGGGAAGCAGACCCAATGGCTATAGACTTCTCTATAAAAGAGGTAGAATATGCCATTGGTACTATTATGCCCCGAAAGGCACCTGGCCCTGACCGCATTCCTGGGGACTTATTGCGCTCTGACATCACGACATGGGGGAAATTCATCCACAGTCTACTTATTGCCATCTGTAGGGGCGCGTCTGTTCCAACATCCTGGAAAGGGGCGAAGGTCGTCCCTATTTTTAAAAAGGGCGCTAGGGACGACCCGTCTAATTACAGGCCTATTAGTTTGTTGGATATAAGCCAAAAGGTAGTCGGTACGGTATTGTTGATTAGAATACTGGAATGGGTTTATGATAATAAAGTCCTTTCCGACTTCCAGGCAGGATTTAGAACAGGCACTGGCACAATAGAACAAGCCTTTAGGCTGATGTTAGTGTACTGGAAGGTGGTGGTTATAGGCAAAGGCAGTCTTTATCTCGCATTTATCGATTTAAAGACTGCCTTTGACCTTGTACCCAGGGAGAACCTCTGGAAAGTCATTAGTGATATGGGGATACCGCACTATATTTTATCACTACTTGTAAGGCTCCATGACAATAGTTTTGCCAAAATTAGATGGGGCACAGGGGGAGAAAAAACTACCAGCATTCCAGTAGAGAGAGGGGTCCGCCAGGGATGTGTTCTGGCTCCCACCCTTTTCTCTTTATACATCAATGGAGTGGTTGAGCACCTGCTGAAAGATCCTTCAGATGAACCATCCCTGGCGGGGGAGCGCGTCCCTACCCTTCTCTTTGCTGACGACACGCTCCTCCTGTCCAAATCCCCAATGGGTCTCCAAAAACTTCTCAACAACTTCCAGACTTTCAGTGTGGAACGGGGCCTGGTAATCAATACCGAAAAAAACAAAATATCTTGTAATGAATCCCCCGAAAAAACCTGTACGCCCCCCTAAGCTGAAGGGCGTTCCTCTGGGGAGGGTAGATGTATTTGATTACCTAGGCATCCGCTTGTCGCACAATATGCAGTGGGTGCCCCATTTAGATAAAATGTTGTTGGCCCACAAGAGGGTAACTGGGGCCCTTCTGAAGGAACAACGTTCTTGTGCCATAAGACCCATAGCCCCTGTCATTGACATTTACATAGCGAAGGGAGTTAGTTCTGCTCTGTATGGGGCAGAACTATGGGGTTTTAGTAAAATTAATGAATTGGCAAGATCTGAAAGGAAGTTCTGCAGGGCAATTATGTCACTCCCCCAAGGCACTCCCACAACTCCATTAATGCTTGATTTAGGCTGTCGACCCATTGAAGATTTAGCAAGGTTTAGACCCCTACTTCTATGGGCGCGGTTGTGGCGAGTTCCGGAGCTCGCGAACTACGCTAAAGGGCTTTCTGAAATAATGTCCTTACCAGGATGGCACAAAATTAAATGGCTAAAAGACATGAAATCCCTTCTGTGTGATCTGGGCATAAGTGAAGCCTGGACTAATAAATCATCTCCGCCAAAGGCAATACTCAAGAGCTTGTATTGGAGCTGGATACTGAATAAAAGGAGTACTGACTGCACATTGGGTAGATTGACAGAGAATTTTTTGAGATTCAAGGACTTAACAATTCGGGAACTCTATTTAGACATTATTTAGAAACCATTTGATAGGTCCCTATATTTCAAATTTAGAACCGGAACATTACCTCTGCATACTTTTACATCCCAATGGAAACAGCCAATTCAGACTACAGATCTCTGACCCTTGTGCCTATATAAACAGGAGTCAGTGGCACATTTCATGTTTGAGTGCCAGGAGTATGTAAAACCATGAAGAAAATGGCTCAAGAATTTGTGTCGCATGTTGGGGACTAGGCATTATGTCGAGGCACTGCGTATTTTAATGTCAAACTCGCGCTCATTGTATGTTTGCACCCCCTCAAAATTTTTATCGTGGGCCTGGTGCATTAGGAGTAAAAGGCTTAAAGAAAATGTTTAATTCTCTTTTTAATCTAACCTGTTATGAACTGCTTCTTTTAAGGAAAAAGTAAGGTTTTTTAAACTGTAATGCAATCAACTTGTTGTACTTTTTTTATCATCAAATGAATTTGTGTATATTTTTTTTTAACATGAAGCTTTTATGATAATTCTTATCGAAATAAAGCCTTTTTGACTTGAAATATACCAAAAAATGAGCTGGGAGTGCTAGCTTATCTCAAGAACATTTGAACATTTAATCATCAAGAAATGTACAAATAAATCAATGATCGAGAAATATGCATTGATATTCAAATAATATTACAATCACAAAAACAATGTGATTCTTGTCTTTCGTGATATTCAGCAGCACAGGGACCCGATAAATCATGGATGACGACAGAGATAAACTGGCAGCAGAAGTTTTTCAGATTAGACAGCCTAATGGGGCCAAGGGTAAAAAAAAATGAAACCAAAATCAGCCTTAGAGATACATTTTTGAAATTGGAAAGACTACGTAAATCCGAACTTAGTAAATGGTGGGATGGCGTAACCCTCAAAAATTATATGGAACAAAAGAGGATACCTCGAGGGCTACGCATCCTCATATTCCCAACCTTTGATGATCTTGAGGAAGATCACCTGAAGGAGTGGGAAGAAAATCTGTATACCTCATCATTTACCATGATGAATATTCTCATAAAGAACTCGGATAGAAAAGTAGAAAAATTAAGACAACAAATCATGGATTTGGAAAAAGAAATAAAAGACATGAATTTACCTGAACTAACTGACAAAAATTATTTAATCCTTAAAGACATCATTAACAGACATCAATTGCAAATTAATGACAAAAAATTAAATAAACTAAAAAGAGATGAGCGGGACTACAACGAAGGTAGGATTTTCACTTTTGCCCGGGGCTATGATGAGGTGGCTAAACCTAAATCTAAACCCAATCAAACTGCTGGGACAGCACAATCAGGTGATTTGAGCACTTCCACGAATTATAGTAGCTCCAGCATCTCTTCCATTGATGAGAATACAACTGGAGCTGTGGGAGGAACTCCCAAAACAAATTCTTCTTTTTGCGACGAATTGAAAATGATAAAGAAAGGTCGGAAAAAGTTCATAGGAGGACTAGAAGGGGGAGGAGGAAATCCCACAAATACAAGGATGGGCACCAGGAGCCAAAACAGAACAAAGAATTAGAACAGGATCAGGCTAACCAGGGAGAATTAGAAGTCATTAATTTGTCGGACAG
Organism: Lissotriton helveticus; assembly: GCF_964261635.1. NCBI lineage: Eukaryota > Metazoa > Chordata > Amphibia > Caudata > Salamandridae > Lissotriton > Lissotriton helveticus. The sequence continues at coordinate 755,943,260 of NC_136069.1, forward strand.
ATGCTTAAATGAGTATGAGATTTCTGTTTTAAAAAAAGGGTTGAAATATTGTCCGGTATATAACTGTGATTATACTGATCTCCACATTGATTTGTTTAAATTTTGCAGAAATTTAAAATTGAAAAGTTTTTTCTCTACTTTGGATGCAAATGTACAGAGCAAAATACTGAATAAAAATTCTGAAATGACAACAGCTGAATTAGAGAATGTTCATTTGTTAATGACTTTGTCGGGGGAAATGGATCTCAACTTGGATGATGTAGCCAGTCTCTGTGAAATAGAAACAGATTACCAGTGCACAAGTGGATTGCGCTGTAAATCCAAGTTTATTCCTCATGGTAGCCAATACATAGCGATTGATTTGTTTATGGAAAAAACTTTACAAGAGTTTCATAAATTACAAGATAAATTTTCACAAAAAAGTCATTACAAAGACAATTTGTCCCGGCAGGAAAGATTGGCTTTATCTAACTTGAAACAGGATTCTTCAATTATCATTAGAGAAGCGGATAAGGGGGGGAATATAGTTGTGATGAACAGAACCAACTATATATCAGAAATACGAGAACAACTTAGTGATCCCAACTGCTACAAGAAAGTAAAAGCCAATCCCATGAAAGAAGTATTTCAAAACATATCGGAACATCTTTTTGTATGGAAAGAAGAGGGTCTGATTGATGGATCAGAATATAAGTATCTAAATGTTAACTATCCTGTCTCTCCTTTCCTATACACATTACCAAAAATTCATAAGTGCAGAGATAACCCGCCCGGTAGACCTATAGTCTCCAGCATCGGCAGCGTCACAGAACATCTTTCGGAATTCGTAGATGGCTTCTTAAAACCACTAGTGGTAAACTTACCCTCATATGTGAGGGACACCACTGATATTCTCAACAAATTGAATGACTTTAAATGGGAAGATGGCATGATTCTGGCCACGTTAGACGTGGTAGGCCTTTACACTTGCATTGAGATGGAGAAAGGTATAGAAGCACTAGAACATTTTCTTAGCAGCAGAAGTGCAAGTTTAAGACACCATTCTAAAATGCTAATACAAATGAGCCAGTTGATCCTTAATAACAATTACTTTCTATTTGAGGAGGAATGGTTCCACCAAATTAGGGGCACGGCGATGGGATCCAGGTTTGCTCCCTCGTATGCCAACCTATTCATGGGTTGGTATGAGAGGGAGCATGCCTGGAGTCGCAGAGCAGGGGAATGGATGGATCTGGTGGTATTTTGGGCCAGATTCATCGCCAACATTCTCATAATATAGAGAGGCACTTCGGATGATTTGAAAAATTATCTGCACTTTTTGAATAACAATGATTTCAATGTCAGGCTCACGATGAACCAAAGTTCATCAAGCATTGAATATTTGGACGTGACGCTAATGGTGGATGGAGACAAAATAAACAGTAAATTGTTTAGGAAAGAAACCGCCACCAACTCTATCTTGAGGGCAGATAGCTTTCACCCAGGATCTGTCATCTCAGGAATACCATATGGAGAAATGGTTAGAATCAGAAGGAATTGTAGTCGGGATGAAGACTATTCCCAAGAATTAAACCAATTACAACGAAGATTAAGTAAGAGAGGTTATGCCAAGAAAGACCTAGCAAGGGCCAGTGAAAAAGCATCAAAAATTGATAGAACAATGACTTTGCTTCCTAAAAAGAACGAGATCATCAGACACAAACCTTCCTTTGTTACAACATATTGCATGCAAAAAGATAAAATCAGGCAAGCCCTTAGCAGAAATTGGACTTTATTAAAGGGTGTCCCTGGCTTGTCAACCATACTGGATGACAAGCCTATAATAACGTTCAAAAAATGTCCTACGATTAGAGATAAGGTCTCGACTAATTATATCCGTCCCATATCTACACATACTAAGGACTGGCTTCCCACACAACCTAAAGGCTTTTATGTTTGTGGTACGTGCATAATATGTGCTCATGGTATGAACAAAACTAAAACTTTCAAATTCAATGGCACCAGCCAATTCCGTATTAATGAATTTATTAATTGTAATAGCGTTGGAATTGTCTATGCCATCATTTGCAATTGTAACAAAGTATATATAGGGAGTACTAAAAGACCCCTTAAAATAAGGATACAAGAGCACAGGCGAGCGATTATGAACCGTGATGCAAAATCCCCACTGTATGCACACATGGAGAAGGAACATGTTTCCAACATAGACTTCAAATTTCATGGAATACAGAAAGTGTCTCAACATGTGAGGGGTGGGGACTGGGAATTACGCATTCGCCAAACTGAAGCACGATGGATTATTAAATGTCGAACGATGAAACATGGTTTGAATATCGATTCTGAATTACATCATTTTTTGGCATAATCAGAATTAAATTGTGGACTCATTCTATACATACGAATAGTATGTTAAATTAGATGTAATCATCTGTTATCGTTTATTTATTGTACACATTCTGGGATAATTTTTATAGGCAAACTGTTTTTTCATTATCAATGTATATTTTTTGACATAAATAGCTTCCACTGCCCACATCCGGCAACATGGTTCTGGCATGTATGATTGAGTGTTAGTAGTAATTAGGAGTTCACTTGTTTTATCTTGAGGAATACATTGCAGAAAATACTATTACAGATCTACTCTCCAGAAAGGATGATTTCAACTCAATATAGTTTGGGGTAATTCAGCGTTAGTACATTAACACGCATCTGCGGGTAGATTTATTGCTAAATATGGATTGTGCGAACTCATGCGCTAAGATATATCATGGTAGGGGTAAGACGGACCGGACTGGGAGCTATCATGATAAAGATTGGGGCAGTTACGCATGAACGGAAGTCAGGCATAATCAGGCCAATCGGATATTTTTGGGCACAAAATACCGGGACGGAATCGTCATTTTTTTATTTTTTACTAACTGCGCATGTATGGAAATGCTTTGGAATTAACCGGATACAATAGTCACAGCGGATCGGGTGGGCGTTAGAATTGTTATGCCATCATAAACAACAAGCTGCGCATGACCGGAAATGTCGGGGAAACAACCGGAAATAATACGGATAGCGGACCAGATTGGCAACTTGTACTTTTTCACAGATGGGTTTAATTTTTCCGCGCGCGAAATTCAGCGTGCTAGGATTGGTCACTGGGCCCTTTTTAAGCAAAGAGAGTCAATGGTAGTTTACCATCGGGATTTATCGTACCCGGGTGGCGGTCCGCTGAACATGAGGCTACGTTACTGACGGTAAGCAAAGAGGAATAGATAGAAATTAGGCTAATGGATACCTTCGAGGGATGGAACTAATAGAGCAATTTATTTTGCTTGTTTCCTGTATTCTTTGCAGACTGGGTCGGATTGGAAGGAAGTGATAGGAACGGTTCTTAAGAGATGTCAATTGTTCTTTTCTCATCACTATATTGATTTGGGGTGAGTGAACAGGAAGGACAGAGTCATTTCCTCTCATGACTGATTATTGTGTAAATATAATACATTAAGTTTTATTCATTTTTCAGGTATGATATTCCACTGGCAGAGCATTTTTAAAGGACTCTCGCTTTAAGAAATAAGAGATAGAGCGATTGGAGAGTGTCATTGATTTAGTGTTTGTAAGGTATGAATTCCCATTGCCGCAATTTGAAATTGCTAGCGACTGGGTTATCTAAAACTATTAGAAGGCTTTAATTGGGAGGTGAACATATTAACCTAGATAATGGAGATACATTATACGTTGATGATTGATTGGTTTTCCTCTTATCTGTCTTACCCCAGTTTGATAACAAAACCGGTATACTGTTGAAGAATCAGGCCTCATGTAGAACACTCCATTTATTAAAGGTTCAGAGCTTAAAAGCAAAGATAGAAGAGACTTATCACAATTGCACAAGGTGAGCCTGTCACCCATGACCTTTTCAATGCTTACTTAACAGTTTGCCAACTTTTTATCCCAGGATGTAGATTTAATCTTTATGTAAAATGAATGAGCTTTCTTTGTCATTTTTGTTTAATTTTATGTAAATAATTCCCGCAAGTTTCAAGTAGTGTAGTCACAATAGTATGAATTTTACTCCACTACCACCAGGCACCAGAGGCTGTGTATTACAAATAGTTAATTAATGACTTGGCCTTTTTTGCAGGATAATATCCAATAAGGTTGATCATATGTACTGATGCCATTGTATTTTGTGTTTGCATTTGCAGCCCTGATGACGTCCTGCCTTTAGGACGAAACGCGTCGGCTGCTGAATATCACGAAAGACAAGAATCACATTGTTTTTGTGATTGTAATATTATTTGAATATCAATGCATATTTCTCGATCATTGATTTATTTGTACATTTCTTGATGATTAAATGTTCAAATGTTCTTGAGATAAGCTAGCACTCCCAGCTCATTTTTTGGTATATTTGTATGTTGAGTCTGGGGTTGGGACGATGCCCCAGTAGCTGGTGGAGTGTAAATCTAAACTACTAACTGACAATAATCCCTAGCAGTGCACCCTATTATACCCTACGTCGTCCACAAGCTGTGTTGTATAATCCTTTTTGACTTGACTTGATAAAGATCTTAGATCACATTACTTGTGAGTCAAAGTATGTGATCTATAGACTGAAATGCCCATGTGGAAAATACTATATTGGGAGCACTATCAACAAATTGAAATTGCGGATCCTTCAACACTTACGTGCAATAAAAAACAATGACCCAAACTATCCTATGGCAAAACATTTTAATGAATATCATCAAGGAGATTGCACACAACTAAATTACTCTGGGATTAAGCTTATAAAATTGGCTAAAAGAGGAGCCGACCGTATCTTGAAACTGCGGAAAATGTAAAGCAGACTAATCCTTGGGATGGGCACGGAGTACCCACATGGACATAATCTGGACGCAGAATTACATGTACACCTTTGAGAACTGCCCATTGATAAACAAGATACCATCTGAAATGAAAATCTAACTCTGTGTAATATAGTGTATATAAATGTATATAATCCCTCCTGAGATATAAAAAACACAAAAAAACAAAAAAACAAAAAAACAAAAAAACATAAAATATGTAAAAAAACAATCCCAATCGTTGGGTAGCACTACAAAGTGGTGGCTGAAGGCAGATTTCTCCAACTATGAACTGTCCACAGGAAACAGAAATACAATATTTCAAATGGTTTGGGCTTTGCCACATAGAAATGTAGAACAAGGATCTAAAATGGTCAGACATATGGAATGTGAAAAAAGTACTTTACTTAAATAGTAGCTGTAAGGAATCAAGATCAAAATACAAGACAAACTTACTGAGGAAATACAACTAAGATCCCAGAGACGGCTAAATTCCGCATGAAAGAACATTGAGCCAACCATCGAATATAAGGTTCATCTCATTGTGTAGAGTTTGTTCTGCAATCGCTTCATACAGAACTATCCTTGCACTTTGCACTTTATTAACACTTCTTAAACAAAAGTACTTTACAGTATATATTTGCATTTTATCAACATTTCTTAAACGAAAGTACTTCACAGTGTATTTTTATATATATATATACAAAAATGTAAATATAAGTGAAATAAGAAAGAGAAGTTTAAATAATGGCGATCGTTATGGCCCTAAAAAACTGTGAAAGAGGTTGACAGTCTAGTAGTTTTTAATTGTTATGGAAACAAATGAGGGCACTAGCACAGAGCACTTTATAAATGTTCTAGACACATAGGACTCTATGGTCCAGTTGAAGACTAAATGTAGTCGAAACGCGTAGGCTGTCCTTTTATTGCACTTTTGCACATGGTATTTTGAGAAAATAAAGAAATTAATTTAAACTTACTATTGTGGTGCTGTGACTTCCGTCGTAAACGAGGAGACGAGAGGAATCTGAGAAATATATATATATATATATATATTCACTGAAAAAACCATAGGTTATAGACCATATATAGTTAGGAATTAGCATTTAAAAAACCTTATTTTACTCACACAAAACCATTGAAATTCCATATATAGTTAGTTGTACTAACTATATATCGCGCACCCGCAATCCACTGCTGATCATGTCACATATTACATCATTCATGACATGGTCAGTGACATCACTGATGACATCACTGATGACATCTCAAATGACATCACTGATGACATCACTGATGACATCTCAAATGACATCACTGATGACATCACTGATGACATCATCCAGTGATTGTGTGTTTCTGTAAAGTTTAATTATGTTTTACATATTGAAGAATGAGTAGATGTAGAAGTGTCTGGATGAAGGATTTAGTAGGTGCGTGACTGACTGTATGAGTGAGTGATTAAATGTGTCTCACTGAATGCATGGGTTAGTGACTAAACTGTCTTAATTTGTGCATCATTATGTCTGTTGTTCTGTAAACTGCTGCATGTGTTGATCAGTAGCTATATGAGTAACTATATGGGTTATTGATTGGTTGCCCAAGCATTTGTATGGGAGACTGAGTGTGTGTGTGGGTGGCTGGGAGGTGTATGACTGCATATATGTGTGAGCAGTTGATTCACTAGATGTATGGGTTCAAAAGTGCATGTGGAAACAGCTGTATGGGCAGTTGACTGTGTGCATGAGTGTATTGGTGAGTGAATGGATATCTCAGTGCTACATGTCAAAGTAAGTACATATGTAAAATACAGTACATGTGAGAGTTGACATATATTAATAACTGTGCATAGGAGCCAGTGAATGTGTGAGTGGCTGTATGCATCATTGTGAACTTGTATCCAGGATTGTATAAGAGAGTAAATATGTTTTAGTATATGTTTGAATAAGTAAGGTGTGTATAACTGTATAGTTGAGAAAATGGAGGTGTGATTGATTCTTTGCATGACTGACTAGGTGTCTGAGTAACTCCATGGATGAATGACAGTCTGTGAGTGTATGTTTACACTGAATGTATCTAAGGTTATATTAGAGTCTGAAGAGGTTCATCGTATTATCACATGAATGATGTCATCAGTGATGTGATCAGTAATGTCAAATGAGATGTCATCAGTGATGTCATCAGTGATGTCATTTGAGATGTCATCAGTGATGTCATCAGTGATGTCATTTGAGATGTCATCAGTGATGTCATCAGTGATGTCATTTGAGATGTCATCAGTGATGTCATCAGTGATGTCACTGACCATGTCATGAATGATGTAATATGTGACATGATCAGCAGTGGATTGCGGGTGCGCGATATATAGTTAGTACAACTAACTATATATGGAATTTCAATGGTTTTGTGTGAGTAAAATAAGGTTTTTTAAATGCTAATTCCTAACTATATATGGTCTATAACCTATGGTTTTTTCAGTGAATTTTCAAGGTTTTGTAAATGCTAATTCCTAACTATATATGGTCTATAACCTATGGTTTTTTCAGTGAATTTCATTGGTTTTTTAAAAGCTAATATCTATAGCTGTAAAGTGTATTCTTCTTTAAATCCAAAAATATATTTTATATGTTTATTAATAATTTTTTTTAAATATTTTTTTTGTTTCGCTCCCGGTCCGCGAACCGGGAAGCTTCCCGTTAGCTCAATTTAATTCCGCGACCCGGTCCGCGAACCGGTAAGAAATCAACATAGTGACGGTATCGCGTTGCCGCGTAATGCGTCTTATGACGTACTGCGTTAGCGCACCCGGAAGTGCCCCGGGGCGCGGACCGAGGCGCGAAACGCAGCTCCCCGGAAGCGATCCGCGGCGCGAAAGCGCGACGTATTGCGTTGCCACGAAATGCGTCTTGTGACGTATCGCGTTAAAGCACCCGGAAGTGTCCCGGGGCGCGGACCGGGGCGCGAAGCTTAGCGACCCGGAAGCTAACCGGGGAGCGTTCCGCAGCGCGTAACATGAGCGTGAGAGGTCATGTGACTTGTTAATAAAACTTTTCATTGGTTCATTTCACTTTTGGTTTCATAATGATGGAAGGCTAGGTCAGGTGACTTAAAAATAACACTTTTCATTGGTTGAGAAGTATTGTTTTTCCCAAATGATGAAAACCCCTCCTTCTTTCCTCACTCTGACTTTCATCATTGTGAGAGGAAGACCTATTTTGCTTGTTGGAAGACCTATTTTGCTTGTGTGAAAATGGCTTCATTGGTTGCTTCAGCTGGTGCACCCCCACCACCACCACCACCTCCTCATGGGAAGAGAGGACCACCTCCCCAGGTCCTTACCAACACTGAGGAGGAAGAGGAAGAAATGGATGAGGAGGGAGAAGAACCACAATTTTTAGAAGAGTTGCCCCGGGTTTCCAGAAAGAAAGCCAGTTTCATCTGGCAGTTTTTTTCAATGCCTCGTGGCCAAAAAAAGGTCAACGCAAGGTATGTCACCTGCCTGATATGCAAGGAACAATTGTCCAGAGGGACGGACAAAAAATATAGCTTTGGAAATCACACAATGCACAGGCACATGACGAGGAAACATCCCCTAAATTACAGCCGGGCAGAATTAAGGGATATGCACGACAATCCAAGACCAACTCCTGTGGCCAGACCAACAATACCGGTTTCTCTAACACCAGAAGAGGCACGGGAAACTGTGCCAAATATTCAAGAAAATTTTGGGCACATGATTCACTTATGTATGCACTGTCGTGCATTATTAGCTTGTGGCAACATGAGCATCAATGCACTCAACCTGGCATATGAACACCATGATTGCCCTAACCGCCCCCAGTAATTTTTTTTTGCTCCTGTTGAGCCATTTTCAACGCCTGTTTTTTGTTGTTTCCCCCCCCCAAAAAAAACCAAAAAAAATATTGAATCGTTCAAAAAATACAAAAAAAACCAAAAAATTTTCAAAAAAAATATAAAACAACAAAAATATTTAAAAAAAAGTTCTTTTCAGAACTACCTTCCCTTTCCAAAAAAATTGCTAGAATGTTTAGCACTCTGGCAAGCTCTATTTCTTTTGGTTCGCTTCCGGGTTAGCTTCCCGGTACGCGGACCGGGAGCTAACCCAAAAATAAAAAAAAAAAAAAAAAGTGTAAGTATAAGGAAAGGAAACAGAGAGTGATGTTAAAAGAAAGACAGCTATAGGGAGTAAAGAAGAGATACTGTTTAATAGATCTATTTACCGAAGAAAAGACAGAAGAGGGTATAATTGTGAAAAACAAAATAGATAAGGAAGTGAAAGAAAAAAAAAAGAGAGTATAACATTAACAAAGAAGAGTTTCTTGGAGAATGTGAGTGAATGTTCAAAATAAGATTAAAACATGAGGAATAACAGAGAGAAAAAATAGAAAACAGAAAACAAAAAATAACAGAAAAAGATTAATTGAAACAGCAAAGAAATGTAATTAACATAGAGCCATATCATCAACATAGGCAATAAAAGTTTTGCAGCTTTTATTGGCAGAAATGTGTCGCTAAAGCTGCTTTTGTGGCAGAAAACTGCCACTAAAACCACTTTTGCACCAGTTTTCTGCCAATAAAAAGAGCAATAATTTTATTGGCTGTGTTCATAATATTCCCCTTAGTGTGCTTCAACTACACAGAGAAAGCATTATGAACAAGTAGTGATAGACTGATCAGTCAAAGACACTAAGAGTAATAGAGACGCAGTGAGTGAACAAGAGTGAGGAACTATGAGAAAAGAGGGACTGAGAAAAAGAGTGGAAGGAGTTGAGTAAGTAGGTAATAGAGAAAGGAATGAGGGAAGTAGCAAAGGCAGGAAACTGAGGGTTAAAGAAATGAAGCAGTGGAACTAATAGTAGTTAAATGTGATATAAATGTAACGAAAACAGTACAAAATATTTACCTTATAATTGTCGTTAAATTACTCACTTTTTGTTTTTATACTTTCAATCTGTGAAAGAGAGAACAAACATTTGAAAAATATTAAAACATGTATTTAAAAATTTGAAAAGACAAGGGAAAAGATTGAAGGACAAACAGTTTTTCAAAAACTTTGACACTTACAGAAGCTTCTGCTTCTCCAGGCCCCCTACACAGTCCTAAAGATATACATTTTAAACTAACAGTATCTTGATGCAGATGAAGTGAGGCCTATCTTAAAACATGGTGCATCTTTTGCATTGCTGTTGTTTCAGAAAAGTGTTGCAACACACTAAAATTTTAAATAATTGCTTCAGGATGCCAATAAGATGTCTACTATCCAGAGGTTTGTTTCAGGTGAGGCCTACTCAGGGTTGCAGATGAAATTTCGAGTTGTTGAAGAGAATAGAGGACATAATACATGTGAAGGTCTACCAATGAAGTGAGTCATGTCCACTGCACGCTTCAACAAAGTCCAAACCTCCTATGTTTCCCTGGACAGACCTAAACTTGATCTGCACAATGTGATTCGTAATGATAGGAAACACAGGTGATGTAATTGAAATACATGCAATTTATTTTGCTCATTTCACAATCACATCACTTGTGTTTCCTTTGCTTAGGTATCTCATTGTGCAGATGTAGTCTAGCATATGAAAGAATACGCAGAAGTGCAGCACTGCATGCAACAACTTTGACACTTACAGAAGCCTCACCTTCTCCATGCCTCCTACACAGTTCTACATATACATCATAAATGCAAACAGTACAGAATTAATTATACATGTTAAATGGTTTATTTTTGCTGTTCTCAGAATGTATCAAAATTCACTAAAAACAGTGACTTGAAGGTATTCATCATGTAACAGCGGGGAAAAAAAACACAATCAAAATGATTGTGTTTAAAAAACCCATACAACATCAGAAATCAAAATTCAGAACTCCTTAAAGTTAACTTACTTTCCATGACGTCCAAGGATGTCCTATGAACAGCTTACACTCTTTTGTGCTGTTATTACTTTCAGCCCGCCACTTTCTGAAAGAAAATCTCCATCGTTTTTAAAAACACGTTACATGCAATAAATGACTTCTTGCTCTCTACCACAATTTTCCACAAGGCCAAATCTGGTCAGAGCCATTTATAACTCTTGGATTTCTTGTAAGCCAATCCCGTCATTTGGCATTTCCGCAACTTTCAGAATTAAAATGTTGAAGATCATTTTCACAATCCTGGAATAGTAATATCTTCCCCTTCTTGCTCAGCCATGTTCTACTTTTCCTATGACACTGATACAAGCAGACTTACACTACCTCTATGACTACTACAATTATTTAATTCTCTACATCACTTTTAATCACAAAGCAATGTAAAACAGTAGACAGCATTGCAGACTTACATTCCCTCTACTCCATGTTTTGATTGGCTGCTTCAATTAGCTTATAAAAAGAAACAGTTTTTCTGAACTCATTCAAAGTGCACGTATTTCTCCATAATGTCCAGTCCTATGGTTAGAAGTTATGTCTCTGAACTACACTTATCCTCAAGGCCAAATTGTGTAGGAGCCATTAGAACTTCTTGAAATTCCACAGAGCACATCCCGAGATTATTTCCCTAAAATTTTGGTTTTAAAAACACCAGGTAAGAGTTTTTAAGGTCATACGGCAATTTTTTTTTGAAAATTAAAACAGAATCATTGCAGAATGACCAGCCATTTCTAGACTTTAAATAAGCTGTGTAATGTCCTGATGTTATTGAAGGGCTGTCATGATATATAATTGCTGCAGTTACAAAAGTCATTCCTGATATTGACAACTGCGAAGCTACAAAATTTTTAATTAAAGTTGTCAATTTTGTTCCATCAGGCCTACATCGTTGGAACATTAAAATGACATACTGGCCATATGTTCGTATAAATAATGTGGACATCATTTCAGATTTACATTGGCTACACTCCATGTTGTGATCAGCTGCTTTTACTAGCTTATTAAAGGAGACTGATTTACTGTCTGGCAAAGTTAAATATATAAATCTTTCTGAGTCTACACTAGTAGTACTTGATACCATACAGTTCTCGCAGTCATGCTGCCATTGATAAGAAAGCCCAAACAGCTGATCTACATCTACACCTTCAGCATGTAATACATCAAGCATATACATTAAAAACTCCTGACAATCTTGCTGAATATTTTGAGAGAATTGTGTTTGGCCTGAACATCTGTCTAACAGATTTCGAATTTCAGACACACTTTCTATGTTTCTTCTATCAGTGGTACATTTCTCTAACACAGAATTTAACAAACTGCAAAATCTTTGATCAGAATTGACCACAATCTCTTCTTTTACATTTTTTAGAGAAAACAAAACATTAACCACTACATTAGCATAGCAGTTGACACCAGAACTGTTTTCAAACTGAAAACCAACAACATCTTCAACAGAATCCTTTTTGTTTCTGCTTGTAATTTTAGGTTCATTGACTTTTTGTCTTTTTGCTACAACCTCCCCAGTATTGTTCTCATTTCTTCGTTTCCGGCCTACCACACGTTTCTCAAACAAAGGATACTGAGGCAAATGTGGCGCATACTCTCTTCTTAACCTATTGTATTCCTTAACACAATCTAGATCCGCACAAATGTTTGTGACATCACACTCAATCAAGTACAATCCCGATAAAGTTCTAACTCGTGACAATGCCACATATGCCATACCCTCCTTGAACACAGAACTGCCAATATTCACCAATGCACTGTCTACACTTAAACCTTGCGATTTATGAATTGTCACCGCATATGCCAAGCAAACAGGAAACTGCTTACGGCGAACATATAAGTCTTTTACAAGCAAAAATCTAGCAGAACAACGAGCAATTAGCTGTACTTCCTCAATGCCATCAAATTTAATTTTTAAAAATTCAATTCCATCTCTATTTCTGTATTTCACAAAATCAACAACATTACCCATTGATCCATTTACCAGACCTCTTTCAACATGTAAATTCCTTCTTAAAATTATACGGCAGTTCAAGCACACATTCAGAGTCTTTTCAAAACCTGCAGTTTTAGATATACTCTTCTCTAATGAATCCAATTTTGTTTTCAGATTCTCAGACAAAATAATTGTTGATCCCATATGCTCTACTCTATCAATAGCTTCCAGTTTCACAATCTCTTGCTTTTCTAAATGCAACATTTTGTTGTTAAATTTGGCACATTCTGCAAGAGTTGGCATCAAACATATTCCAGATTTCTTCTCAGTAATTTTCTGAAAAATATTCTCAGGCACAACATCTTGTTCTGGATATAAATTTGACAGTAATCGTGCATGTAAAGCTTCTTTCCCATGCTCGGTCACTTTTCCAATTCTAACATCTTGTAGAATAGTCTTGTAAACTTCATCCTTCGCCTGACGCATATTTTCATGCAGTTCAGCATAATTGAAGTTTAACCATATATTGACGTTGCCAATGCTGCCTAGGCACTTCCTGGTATCTTCATGCGTGAGCATTTTGAACACAGGTTGCCCTTTCACTGGTGTCAGCTGCAGAAGATCTCCGAAAACAATGATGTGTTTGCCACCAAATAACACATCATACTCTGTTTTGAGAACTTCTTGCATCCTCAAATGCACAAAGGCAAGCATGACATTGGAAACCATGCTTACTTCGTCAATAATAAGAAGTTTCATTTTCCTCAAGATTCTTGAAACTTCAAAACAAGCATCTCCAGATAGCTTGTGATATTGTAATTTGTTGTCATGCTCCACTGGCAGCATCAGTAAACGATGTAAAGTAATCCCTTTAATATTATGTGCTGCCAGTCCAGTTGGAGCAGTGACAACACAAGACAGCGATGACTCTGTCCTTTCCTGCAAATAGCATGAAATTGCTTTAATGAGGAAACTTTTTCCAGTTCCCGCTTCTCCACTCACGTACAGTCGGACAGGCTTCAACGACGTACATGAGCACTCTTTCTTATCATGACTTAATCCATGATCAATTTGCATGGTAACTTCGTCATATATTTTCCTCTGCTCAACGTTGAGTTGTCTTTCCAACTCTTCTAAGTTAACCGCATCCTCTTGAGCATGTGCCATGGCTCTTTCCACTTCATTCATAGCAGTGGCAGCTTCATTTTCGATAACAGGTCCTCCTAGTGGATCCTGACTCAATGAAGCAGAACTCTGACTGTCCTGAGAACTGTCTCTGGCAATCTCGGCTGCAATCGTTGCTTCCTGCTCAATTTCCGCATTCAACATTTCTACATATTTGGGAAAAGCAGGACATTCTATGGTCTCCTTGGCGGCATTGAAAGAGTCTTCGTAACAGAGGAAATCTCCAAGCAGTTCCTCTTCTGCACGCCAAGGCTTGAAAAGTTGCAAAAGTGCTAAATAGAAAAACTCATTTTTTTCAGGAGATTCACCACTCAATTTTCGATGGTTTACCAAGTGGCATTTTCTTTGCTTGACCAGACATCCCTCACTTCCTATTACAGCATACACTCCTTTCTCAGTATCTTCTTTGATGTTCCTCTTGAATATGTAATTTTGCAGAACCTCATACAGACAAACATTCTCGAGGTGACTGCTTCGATTTGGATAATATGTATCCAACATGTTTGTCTTCAAAATGTCGGTACTGTTTGGCTCCTTTTCCGCCAAATACTCAATTTCCCGCACAGGTTTGAGAACTCGATTACGCGTTGCTGCAAGACCAAGACTCGCCCAAACGATACTCCTGGACTTGGCATAGAGACTTGCTGAAGACAACCGGTCAGAACATTCGTACGCTCCGATTTCTCGATGCGACAACATCTTCAGACTGAAACTGTACAACTTCTTGCTGAGGCTCTTTTCATGGGAAATGTCCTCCCACATATCCTTCAATTCTGTCTTCTCTTTTTTGGTGATGTAAGACGTCACATACCGAGCCACAGCCATACAGTTATCAGCCACAAACTGTATATCCATGTTAGCATTCCACATGGACAAAATCACCGGGTTGTAGTCGTTGATGTACTTGGACTCTTGGTTCCTCTTCAAATTGTAAGTGTTTTTAGGTGATTTCTTCATGACATTGTTTCGCAGCGAAGACATCAAACTGTTTACTCTTCCTTTAGAAATCACCGGTCGTGGAAAGCCGAAACGACATTTAGTGTAGAACTTGTCCTTGTTTCGGAATTTACGACGGCAGTACTTTCCACATCGATGGCTTTGGAAACGCAGAACTTTTTCTCTTAGGCTTTTCTTCTCCTTTGCGTTTGGAACAGCACACGTAGAATACTGTTGGATGAAACTCATCACTGAGTCTTCTGGATCCGTTCCAAATTTAGGTGCATCCTTGATCCACAGCAACATATGTATATGAGGAGCACCTCTTGCTTGGTACTCCTTTCTCCAGAAGAAATCCAACACCTCTCCAAGAGGTGGATTCTTCTTATTCATGATGAAAGACATCATAGCTTCAAATCTATGATTGAAGTACCTACATACATTGACTGGATCCAAAGAGCACAGTTCTCCAGGTGTCTTGAATTCGATGTTATCTACGTTAGCATTTGCCTCTCGTAGAAATTCAAGTAAGTCTTCCCAGCCATACTCGGCACAGCTCAGAGTGAGGAACCATGTGGGAGTACCTAAGTTCCTCAGCATACATTTTAAATCACCATGTACCAGTACTCATTAGTACCACGCTGACACGCCATGAGATTAATCAGGTGAGAATCCAAAATACTGTCTTGGACATTGACTTTATCCATAAAGTCACTTGCCGAGATGTTTTGCATGTGTATACCACTTTTCAAGATGTGGTTCACTGCATATGACAGTCCAGACAGATCGCTTTCAAACAGGAGATGAAACAAATAAGGAATGCATTGTCGAAACCTAGCATCTCCTGCATACAATCGCAAAGTCCGGTATTCAGAAGCAGGAATTTGATGAGGTCGCTCATCATATCTTCCTCCCTGACCTGTTGGAAAAAGCTGTGGGAAACACCGAGCTTCCAAACTTTCCTCCCAAACACTAATGGCACTCCCTTTGGCTTGTTTCATTTGAAACAACTCAATAGCATTCCCCATGACTTCCTTGGAATGCAAAGGATGAACACTATAATGTTCATATATTTCTTCACTAGTAGAGGGTTCTACTTTCTCAATTTGACCAGCACACAAATCGCTATCCTCTTCCTCACTTACTTCCTCTTCTGCAACATATACATTCTTATAGTATTTATTATTTTTTTTCAAATACAATGTTGCCTTTTTAACTTTCCTAACATCTACTAAATCTTGCCATATTTTCTTATTCTTTGTCGGAACCCCATTAACTAAGATAACCAGAGGTTCCTCTTCCACTTTTTCTACTCCAATTGTGTTAATGTTTTTCTTCAAATCTAGAGGCAAATAAACAACTCTTCCCTTTAATCCTCTCTGTAAATCTGATGGAGGCAATTTCCCTGTCTTTGGCTCCATTCTTACAATAGCCTGAAAGGGATGGATACTTTGAATCAAAATAGATTCATAAGTATTTAAATCCTTCAATTCAGAAGGAATCTCAACCAATTCCAGATTATTATGAACTGCTCTAGCAGGCATCTAGTTTTGATTTAATTTGCAACAACAATAAGTACACACACGTTGATCCAATCCCAAATCAAAACAATTTTCTACCATCAAGTATGTTGCAAAATCCTTCCATTCACTATTATTTTCCCTTTCACTTTTTGCATATAAATCCACTAACTTAGTCTGATTCTTATAATAAGTGCGTCGACAACACACACAAGTGAAATTAGGCCTCTCACTTGATTTCACCTCAAATGTCGCAATTTCCCTCTGAAAATTATCTGTACTGGAAACCTGTACACTATCTTCCACATGACCCTCTTCTTCTTGCTCAATTTCAACATTCTCCTCTTTACTTCCAAAGTAACAAAACTCAATTTCTTCACATATATTCTTCACATCTATTTCAGAACCATGCAAAAGAGCAGCGCATAATTGTTTAAGCATAATTGCTGGACTCTTAGCATAATACAACATTCTAACTAATTTCCTCACTTTGTTATGATGCACTGCTAGCATCCTGAAATGATGAAAAACACTCTGGCATACTCTCCTGGAAAGACAAGCCAGTGAATGACCATGCAAACCTGTCACTTCTCTTACTCTGCAAGGATCTAATTCTTGCAACAACCTTATTTTCTGCTTCAAACTTTTCTTATTAAATGACCGTACAAAATCACAAAGCAAATTGATGGAATCCTGTCGCACACTGCAAATACTACTACACTTCCAGGTGTACACAGGACCCTTAGCACGTCTTCCTAAAACCTCATTACCTAACACCTCTTCTGCCTCTGTTGTCACAAGTTTTTCTTTTTCAACTGGACAACCATCTTTCACTTCATAAGCACGACCACTGGTGTCAACTGCATGCACCAAATCATTATCCTGGAAATAACTCTCCTCATTAAAAAATGCCTCACAGCTTGAACTATGCATCCATTCTCCAGAAAAAACTTCACAAAAATTACTACGATTAACTATTCTCTTCCATCTACTATTTCTTTTGAAATCATAAATTGCCTTGTTTAGCTTCCTAATTCTATTGATTATCAAAATAAATAAATTACGTTTAATTTCAAATGCCTGATCAATAACTTTCTCAACTTTTTTTTTTCTCTTATAAAAAACCAGTTTCTGTTGACGTTTCTTAATATTTTTTAACAAATTGCCAATTATCCTGTTGCGGAACATTCGTTTACGAATCTCCCTAAACTGTTGTTTCCTTCTACTATCATGCACAGAGTTATCTCTTGCTCTAGCAGTAACATTTTTCATTGGCCTTTCCTTTCCATTTGATTTCCTTCTCGTTTTATGGACTGAAACATTTTCTGTAGTAATATTTTTTTTACTACACATATTTCTTATGAATTGTTTTGTGCTCTTACCCGGTGCTTTCTTCGTGACTTGACAAATCTTTTTGTTAGAGGACTGCTGCTTATTTTTTTTCACCTGCTGTCTTTGACGTTTTGCAGCCTTTCTCTGTCTTTCTATTGTAGGCATGGTGAAATCTTGAAATGATCTGCAGTTGAATCTGTGGTAAAATATAATAAAAAATGTTATTAACCATTATTACCAAACAGTAAAACAATAACAGTGATCAAAAACTTAACACACTACTTGACATTTTAAATAGAAGATTTTTTAGTCCTTGCAAATTTACAATACAGAAATACCAGAAAAGAAATGACATTTATATTTATGTTACCTATGCTATTTTATATGTGAATCTGATCTAATTTTATGAGCATATTTTAATATTTTATTGAAGACACTACACATAACCTGCTTTTGAAGGTGTCTTTATTTTTAAATTAAACGGTTTACCTTTTTACTTTTTATTAATTATAAATTTTAAAAATAAATGTTTATATTTCCATAGGCTCAAGCAGGTCAGCTTCCCATCCTATTTCATATAATTCCGACAAATCTGCATCCTCATCACGCTCTTCTTCATCCTCAGGATTTAAATCATCCAAGGGATCAACATCCACTGATGTTTCAATTACAAGTTCAATGATGAGGTCAAAATCAACTGATTGCAGATTGTCGCTCATGTTGAGGTTGTCTTTATCTTTAAAGAAAGATAACAACAATGAGATGTTGCAGAGTAAGAGACAAATCTCAGAGATTATAATAGTAAAATTGTTTAACAAGAGTAAAATTTTGCAGCTATTATTTAGCCATGTCCAGCGATGCTGAGCAGGTGAAGCCTATGTTTAATTTTTCACTGAACAGGACTCATCTCTTCTTAACCTTGGATAAGCCTCACCGACTCTGTGTCCCCTGCACATACTTAAATGTAAAGGGGCAGATTTATGTTAAATGGCACATCCCCAGGCATGCACCAGTTAACGTGCACCACTGCTCTGCCACCCATGGTGTGCCACATTTACAATCAGATAGGAGAAACCTGCGTCAAAACCCTGCGCCTGCTTTAAGCAGGCATAGGTCTTGACGCAACATTGTGGAGATGGTGCACCCTTGAGCGTTGCTGGAGCTGCATCGCACTTGCGATACAACTCCAGCAATGCGCCACCTTAACGGCACAGATGCGTCACGCATCTGTGCCGTTTTTGCCCCATGCTGCGCCGCATTGTAAATGCAGCACACCATGGGTGGCGGAACAGCGGCGCAGGATGACTGGCACATCCCTGGTGATGCGCCAGTCATCATAAATCTATCCCTAAGCTTCTTATCTTGTTAGAGATGAACTGCCATATGTATCATCAAAATATTTTGCATTTCCTAAATAGCGAATTTTAAGGAATAAATAGCGATTCTTTACCATTCCTAATTTGCGATGAGCAAATTGCTAATTGCAAGTTACCCATTCATTTCCATGGGCTAGGAGGCTCATAGGAATGAAGGTTTAATTTGCGATTAGCAATTTGCTCATCACAAATTAGGAATTTTTCCAAGGGTGCAGGGGTGTCTCAAGAAAACCCTGCTGCACCCCTGAAAAAGAAATTTGGGGGCATATGGCACACATACATGCCCTAAGGGCATGTGTTGGCGTCATATGTGACCTTTTTTTTTTTTAAAAAAAAGCTTTTTGAAAAGAATTCACAAATTACCACCAATTTACCACAATAGTTTACAAATCCTTAATGTCATTTTTTACATATTTTTTGTTTGATACATTGCATTTAAGTAGTCTCAAAAAAATTTGCAAATCCTTCAGTGCAATTGCAAAATAAGGAATAGCAAATTTTGCTACTCCTTATTTTGCATCAAACTTGTTTGATACATACCATTTGTCTAATTAACATTCGCAAAGGCCGAAATTCGTAGAATTTTGATCTTTGCGAATGCTATTTAGCTTGATACATATGGCCCCAAGTGAGGCCTGTCTTGCGACATGGTGCATCTTTTGCATCACTGCTGCATCGGTTTCATGTGGTACGTTTTTTTTACACCATGACATATCTGCCTAAATGCATCAATTTGTAATGTTGTCGCCTCATAGCAAATCTTTTGCACCGCCGCTGCATCATAAAAGTGACGCACAGTGGCAGAAAAGAGGCATACACCTATCATAAATCTGTCCCTAGCATTTTAAATGATTAATCCAGGATGACAATAAGGTGTGGCCTATCCAAAGGTTTGTTTAAGTTGAGGCCTACTCAGGATTGCAGATTAAAGTTACGCTTGATGAAGAATACAGAGGAGATAATACATGTAAAGGCCTACCAATGAAGTAAGTAATGTCCACTTTATTGCGCCAGTCATCATAAATATATCCCTAAGCTTCTTATCTTGTTACAGATGAACCACCATATGTACCATCAAACTATTTTGCATTTCCTAAATAGCAAAATTTAAGGAATAAATAGCAATTCTTTACCATTCCTAATTTGCAATGAGCAAATTGCTAATTGCAAATTACCCATTCATTTCCATGGGCTAGGAGGCTCATAGGAATGAAGGTTGCAATTTGCGATTAGCAATTAGCTCATCACAAAATAGGAATTTTTTCAAGCGTGCAGGGGTATCTCAAGAACACCCTGCTGCACCCCTGAAAAAGAAATTTGGGGGCATATGGCACACATACATGCCCTAAGGACATGTATGGGCGTCATATGGGACCTTTTGTTTTTAGAAAAAAATGCTTTTTGAAAAGAATTCGCAAATTACCACAAACTAGAAGTTGGTGGTAGTTTCCAAATCCTTAATATCATTTTTTACATATTTTTTGTTTGATACATTGCATTTAAGGAATCGTAAAATTTGCAAATCCTTCAGTGCAATCGCAAAATAAGGAATAGCAAATTTTGAATTAAGGACATTTTAAGTCATTTCCATATGTGCAGTGTTTTGAAATTATGATTTGAAAATCGTTTTTGGGGAAAAGTAATGGTTTGCAAATTTATGACAAGGACATAATGGTGTATGCTTCTCTATAAGGCATTTCAGTGTCTCTGATGTCATTTTTCCCATATTACATTATAAGACCTTTCCCCATGGAGCACATTCCTTGTAAATATGCTCCCACCTGAGCATGGCGAATTTAGATTTTGACTGTTTGAGTCACATACCATGTTAAAAGTGACCCAAAAAAATTGCAAACGTTTTAAAAAAACACATTCATGTGTCTTAAGGTCATTTTAAGTCATTTCCCCATGGACAGTGTTTTCTAAGTGGCGCAAAAGAGGCATACACCTATCATAAATCTGTCCCTAGCATTTTAAATGATTAATTCAGGATGACAATAAGATGTGGCCTATCCAGAGGTTTGTTTAAGGTGAGGCCTACTCAGGATTGCAGATTAAAGTTACGCTTGATGAAGAATACAGAGGACATAATACATGTAAAGCTCTACCAATGAAGTAAGTGATGTCAACTTCATTGCGCCAGTCATCATAAATGTATCCCTAAGCTTCTTATCTTCTTAGACATCAACCGCCATATGTATCATATAACTATTTTGCATTTCCGAAATAGCGAATTTTAAGGAATAAATAGCGATTCTTTACCATTCCAAATTTGCGATGAGCAAATTGCTAATTGCAAATTACCCATTCATTTCCATGGGCTAGGAGGCTCATATAAATGAAGGTGCAATTTGCGATTAACAATTTGCTCATCGCAAATTAGGAATTTTTCCAAAGCTGCAGGGGTGTCTCAATAACACCCTGCTGCACCCCTGAAAAAGAAATTTGGGGGCATATGGCGCACATAAATTTTAACAACATTCCTTTACCTCAAAAACGATTTTCAAATCATAATTTCAAAACACTGCACATGGGAAAATTACTTAAAATGTCCTTAAGACACATAAAAGCGTTTTTTGATTGCCTTTGCAGCATGTTTGTATCACTTTTAACATGGCTATGTAACACAAACATTCAAAATCTAAATTTGCCATGCACAGGTGGGAGCATATTTACAAGCAATTTGCGCCACAGAGAAAGGTCTTACACTAAAATGGGAAAAATAACATCAGGGACAGTCAATTGCCTTATAAAGAAGCATACACCATTATGTCCTTGTCATAAATTTAAAAACAATTCCTTTTCCCCAAAAACGATTTTCAAATCATAATTTCAAAACACTGCACATGGGAAAATGACTTAAAATGTCCTTAAGACACATGAAAGCGTTTTTTGATTGCCTTTCCAGCATGGTTGGGTCACTTTTAACATGGCTATGTAACACAAACATTTAAAATCTAAATTTACCATGCACAGGTGGGAGCATATTTACAAGCAATTTGCGCCACAGAGAAAAGTCTTACATTAAAATGGGAAAAATAACATCAGGGACAGTCAATTGCCTTATAAAGAAGCATACACCATTATGTCCTTGTCATAAATTTAAAAACAATTCCTTTACCTCAAAAACGATTTTCAAATCATAATTTCAAAACACTGCACATGGGAAAATTACTTAAAATGTCCTTAAGACACATAAAAGCGTTTTTTGATTGCCTTTGCAGCATGTTTGTATCACTTTGAACATGGCTATGTAACACAAACATTCAAAATCTAAATTTGCCATGCACAGGTGGGAGCATATTTACAAGCAATTTGCGCCACAGAGAAAGGTCTTACACTAAAATGGGAAAAATAACATCAGGGACAGTCAATTGCCTTATAAAGAAGCATACACCATTATGTCCTTGTCATAAATTTAAAAACAATTCCTTTTCCCCAAAAACGATTTTCAAATCATAATTTCAAAACACTGCACATGGGAAAATGACTTAAAATGTCCTTAAGACACATGAAAGCGTTTTTTGATTGCCTTTCCAGCATGGTTGGGTCACTTTTAACATGGCTATGTAACACAAACATTTAAAATCTAAATTTACCATGCACAGGTGGGAGCATATTTACAAGCAATTTGCGCCACAGAGAAAAGTCTTACATTAAAATGGGAAAAATAACATCAGGGACAGTCAATTGCCTTATAAAGAAGCATACACCATTATGTCCTTGTCATAAATTTAAAAACAATTCCTTTACCTCAAAAACGATTTTCAAATCATAATTTCAAAACACTGCACATGGGAAAATTACTTAAAATGTCCTTAAGACACATAAAAGCGTTTTTTGATTGCCTTTCCTGCATGGTTGGGTCACTTTTAACATGGCTATGTAACACAAACATTCAAAATCTAAATTTTCCATGCACAGGTGGGAGCATATTTACAAGCAATTTGCGCCACATAATTCATAATTTTCTCCTTAAAGCACACTATTCTCTATCTAAATTAAAGAAATATTTTCTCACCTTAGCAAATACTTTGAGTTTGAAAACAGTCTCAGAAACACACCAATTTGTCTTCAGCAGAGCAAAAGGTATGCACTCCAGAGTCTGCAGCTATCAAAAGCACAGAAATGCTGTAATTCTTCACACATATCTCTCATGTCACCCAATCAAAACTCTTCCCTCACTTTTTTTCAAATCAAAACCCTTCCCCCCTCTGCCCTTTCTGTCTTTTCTGCATGGCAACCACCTCTTGGAAGACTTCTGGTGTTTGCAAGTTCACACAACTTTGTTGCAATTGAACTCTGAACTCTCAGTGCACCTGCATATCCAGTGCATTCTTTCATTTAATGATTTTTTAAATATTTTAAATAAAGATGTATTTTTATTGACCATTCAAAATACATCTTTCAAAGAACACATCCGTGCACCCTAACTTTCTGTTTTCAGCAATCAAAATCCACCAATCACTGTTACTGCTTCATGAACACAGAAACTCCACAGTTTTTTTCATTTTAAACTCTCATTTTTTCAACTGCCATTTCATTGCCACACTTCATCTGACTGCAGGAGAACCTTCTCTCACCATGTTTTCTGTCTGGATTGTTGGACATAGTTATATTCACTGGGCTCAAAGGTACGTTGAAAACAGGAAATTACCTAACCTCAATTTACAAGATGTGGAAATTAAGTGGTTTGGCCACAGAGGATTAAAATGTCACCAATTGATACCATTGGTGAAAACCTTTATGCATTTGCCCAAACCTGACCTGTTAATTGTGCACTGTGGAGGTAATGACTTGGGCACTTTGACTGGTGTAGGTCTGGAAATGCTTTTAAAGGACACCTTTGAGCAATTAATGGCACTTTTTCCTCAGACTGCCTTGGTATATTCAAATATATGCCAAAGACAGAAATGGAGGTGGTCAAACCAATTTTGTCCACAAATTGAGAAGTCGAGGAAGCATGTAAACAAATCTGTTTCAGCTTACATGAGAGACCATGGAATGGGCTCCCTGTACAACAATAACTTGCGTTACTACATGCAAGATATCTACAGAGGAGATGGAGTTCACTTCTCAGATGAGGGCAACAAAGTTTTCACTCTGAATTTAAGAATGTGCATTGGTACCTACTTATAAGTACCTAAATGTACCATAAACCCAAAAGCTCTTCTCAGAGCTACCCTACATCTGATCACTCACAATTATTATTTTACTCTAACATTTTTCACTAATTTCCAACAAAGTACGCTCCCTGGGGCGCTACCCGGTACACGAACCGGGAGCTAACCTCGCAAAAATTTTTTAAAAATGTTTTTTTTTCGCACATATAAGCCTCCTCAGCCACCCTCAGAAAACCTAGGGGGTCAAGATAACTCTACCGTGCCCCCTTCTACCCATTCTGAACATTATTTGCCCTCCATCTTGTATCTTAATTCGACCGAAACACAAAATGGTGGACTCCCGGAACGCTTAAGGTTCGCGAACCGGGGCGCTCAACGGTTCGCGTACCGGGTCGCTCTCTGGGAAGCGCACCATCAAAAAAGGTGGGAAAGTAGTTCACAGAAAAGCCACTGGAGACAATTTCACCAAATAGATTAGCTCATACTACATACCAATCCCTACCATTTTCACAAATTTGATTGGAATTCCATTTAGTCATTTAGCCTGTAGACCTCTCTAAATACCCTGAGGTAAATTACTTCACAAAACACATCTGAAGTGTTGGAATTGACAACCAATGAAAATGTTACTTTCATTTTCTATTTTTTTTACCTGACATTTCATTGGTTATATACCTGAATATATATAAAGGAAGAGAAGAAAACACAGCCATTTTGACTACTACTTCTTGCTGTACATTTCAATAGTATTTTCACTAATTCCTTCAACTTCTTTCTAAAGGTAAGTTTTTATTTTTAAAACTGAAGTATATTGTGCACTATAAGTTAATATGGTAAACTTTTTCTGATAGATATATACTATCCCTCTGTAGTAGTTATAGATTTAGAGAGACTTCTCTGTTATAGTTATGGATGGAGTTAGGCTTCTCTTGTATAATTATGAATTTACTTACGTTAAATCACATACACTTTTTTATATTCCTACTTCCACTCTGATACTATACACTGCCCAAAGATAAATTCACTGATAAAAAATGCCTATCTAAAATTATTCCCAACATTGCCCTATCTCTACTAATATATATTTTTTTAATCCAAATTTCAGGCAAAATGGAAGGCGAAAACCAAGTTTCTTTTGAAATGGACCTGCAAGAGAGCAGCCAAGAATTGATTGATACAATTGATCAAATTGACATTGAATTTTTCAATGAAACTTGGGACAATGAACTACTGCAATGTGTACAAGCAGTAGATAACCTCCTTGCAAATGAGGACATTTTACACCCTCAGAGACTACAATGTATATTCCATGATAATTATGAAATTTCTGACAATGAAATGTTAGAAAGTTTAATAAATTATGAAACACAATCACAATAAAAAAAAATGCTTAAAAAATAAAGAAAATAAAAAATAATCAACAAAAACAACAATCAATTAACATACAGCATTTGAAAAGTCTATCATTCATTTTTCATTGCAGTACACTGCCCAGAACGCTTCCCGGTTCGCGGACCGGGCGCTCCCCACGCAAAAAAAACAAAAATTTTTTTTTGGTTTTTTTGCCCCGCGGGGCCCTTTTAAAACCTCCACATTAAACCTAGGGGGTCAGGGAGGATCTAGTATGCCCCCTTATGGTCATTTTCGCCTTTGTTTTGGCCTCCTCTTGTCTCTCAATCCTACCGAGAGACAAGATGGCGGCCGCTACGGACTGTTTAGAATGTTGACAGACACCGGAGAGCCAATCAGCTTAGCTACGCGAAGTTCCGGTACGCTTAAGGTCCGCGGACCGGAGCGCTGCCCGGAGCGCGCTTACAGATATATATCTTTTTTTAAACGTTAATTTCTCAAAATCCACTGGAGCACATATATTGAGACCTAGAAAAGGCACATCGGGCTACCAGTCCCTACAATTTTGCCAAGTTTCATGGAAATCCATTCAGCCGTTCGGGCTAAAAGTGAGGCCAACCGCCCTATGGAAAACTCAATGTTAAAAACACGTTTTGGGACCCCCCTTTTTTCTCGGCCCCCCCTTGACGAAACCCCCCCCAAATTTCCAAGGGCTGCTCAGAAACAAAATGTTCCATTTTCCAGAAAATTTCAGCCAATTCCGTCCACAAACGCCAAAGTTATTAGACATAGAATTTTCAAAAATCCCATAGGGAAAAAATCCTAACTATATATACCTACTGGCGACCGCCAGTAGGTAATATATATATATATATATATATATATTCACTGAAAAAACCATAGGTTATAGACCATATATAGTTAGGAATTAGCATTTAAAAAACCTTATTTTACTCACACAAAACCATTGAAATTCCATATATAGTTAGTTGTACTAACTATATATCGCGCACCCGCAATCCACTGCTGATCATGTCACATATTACATCATTCATGACATGGTCAGTGACATCACTGATGACATCACTGATGACATCTCAAATGACATCACTGATGACATCACTGATGACATCTCAAATGACATCACTGATGACATCACTGATGACATCATCCAGTGACTGTGGGTTTCTGTAAAGTTTAAATATGTTTTACATATTGAAGAATGAGTAGATGTAGAAGTGTCTGGATGAAGGATTTAGTAGGTGCGTGACTGACTGTATGAGTGAGTGATTAAATGTGTCTCACTGAATGCATGGGTTAGTGACTAAACTGTCTTAATTTGTGCATCATTATGTCTGTTGTTCTGTAAACTGCTGCATGTGTTGATCAGTAGCTATATGAGTAACTATATGGGTTATTGATTGGTTGCCCAAGCATTTGTATGGGAGACTGAGTGTGTGTGTGGGTGGCTGGGAGGTGTATGACTCTGTGCATATATGTGTGAGCAGTTGATTCACTAGATGTATGGGTTCAAAAGTGCATGTGGAAACAGCTGTATGGGCAGTTGACTGTGTGCATGAGTGTATTGGTGAGTGAATGGATATCTCAGTGCTACATGTCAAAGTAAGTACATATGTAAAATACAGTACATGTGAGAGTTGACATATATAAATAACTGTGCATAGGAGCCAGTGAATGTGTGAGTGGCTGTATGCATAATTGTGAACTTGTATCCAGGATTGTATAAGAGAGTAAATATGTTTTAGTATATGTTTGAATAAGTAAGGTGTGTATAACTGTATAGTTGAGAAAATGGAGGTGTGATTGATTCTTTGCATGACTGACTAGGTGTCTGAGTAACTCCATGGATGAGTGACAGTCTGTGAGTGTATGTTTACACTGAATGTATCTAAGGTTATATTAGAGTCTGAAGAGGTTCATCGTATTATCACATGAATGATGTCATCAGTGATGTGATCAGTAATGTCAAATGAGATGTCATCAGTGATGTCATCAGTGATGTCATTTGAGATGTCATCAGTGATGTCATCAGTGATGTCATTTGAGATGTCATCAGTGATGTCATCAGTGATGTCATTTGAGATGTCATCAGTGATGTCATCAGTGATGTCACTGACCATGTCATGAATGATGTAATATGTGACATGATCAGCAGTGGATTGCGGGTGCGCGATATATAGTTAGTACAACTAACTATATATGGAATTTCAATGGTTTTGTGTGAGTAAAATAAGGTTTTTTAAATGCTAATTCCTAACTATATATGGTCTATAACCTATGGTTTTTTCAGTGAATTTTCAAGGTTTTGTAAATGCTAATTCCTAACTATATATGGTCTATAACCTATGGTTTTTTCAGTGAATTTCATTGGTTTTTTAAAAGCTAATATCTATAGCTGTAAAGTGTATTCTTCTTTAAATCCAAAAATATATTTTATATGTTTATTAATAATTTTTTTTAAATATTTTTTTTGTTTCGCTCCCGGTCCGCGAACCGGGAAGCTTCCCGTTAGCTCAATTTAATTCCGCGACCCGGTCCGCGAACCGGTAAGAAATCAACATAGTGACGGTATCGCGTTGCCGCGTAATGCGTCTTATGACGTACTGCGTTAGCGCACCCGGAAGTGCCCCGGGGCGCGGACCGAGGCGCGAAACGCAGCTCCCCGGAAGCGATCCGCGGCGCGAAAGCGCGACGTATCGCGTTGCCGCGAAATGCGTCTTGTGACGTATCGCGTTAGCGCACCCGGAAGTGTCCCGGGGCGCGGACCGGGGCGCGAAGCTTAGCGACCCGGAAACTAACCGGGGAGCGTTCCGCAGCGCGTAACATGAGCGTGAGAGGTCATGTGACTTGTTAATAAAACTTTTCATTGGTTCATTTCACTTTTGGTTTCATAATGATGGAAGGCTAGGTCAGGTGACTTAAAAATAACACTTTTCATTGGTTGAGAAGTATTGTTTTTCCCAAATGATGAAAACCCCTCCTTCTTTCCTCACTCTGACTTTCATCATTGTGAGAGGAAGACCTATTTTGCTTGTTGGAAGACCTATTTTGCTTGTGTGAAAATGGCTTCATTGGTTGCTTCAGCTGGTGCACCCCCACCACCACCACCACCTCCTCATGGGAAGAGAGGACCACCTCCCCAGGTCCTTACCAACACTGAGGAGGAAGAGGAAGAAATGGATGAGGAGGGAGAAGAACCACAATTTTTAGAAGAGTTGCCCCGGGTTTCCAGAAAGAAAGCCAGTTTCATCTGGCAGTTTTTTTCAATGCCTCGTGGCCAAAAAAAGGTCAACGCAAGGTATGTCACCTGCCTGATATGCAAGGAACAATTGTCCAGAGGGACGGACAAAAAATATAGCTTTGGAAATCACACAATGCACAGGCACATGACGAGGAAACATCCCCTAAATTACAGCCGGGCAGAATTAAGGGATATGCACGACAATCCAAGACCAACTCCTGTGGCCAGACCAACAATACCGGTTTCTCTAACACCAGAAGAGGCACGGGAAACTGTGCCAAATATTCAAGAAAATTTTGGGCACATGATTCACTTATGTATGCACTGTCGTGCATTATTAGCTTGTGGCAACATGAGCATCAATGCACTCAACCTGGCATATGAACACCATGATTGCCCTAACCGCCCCCAGTAATTTTTTTTTGCTCCTGTTGAGCCATTTTCAACGCCTGTTTTTTGTTGTTTCCCCACCCCCCAAAAAAACCAAAAAAAATATAAAATCGTTCAAAAAATACAAAAAAAATCAAAAAATGTTCAAAAAAAAAAAAAATATAAAACAACAAAAATATTTTAAAAAAAGTTCTTTTCAGAACTACCTTCCCTTTCCAAAAAAATTGCTAGAATGTTTAGCACTCTGGCAAGCTCTATTTCTTTTGGTTCGCTTCCGGGTTAGCTTCCCGGTACGCGGACCGGGAGCTAACCAAAAAAATGTTTAAAAAAAAAAAGTGTAAGTATAAGGAAAGGAAACAGAGAGTGATGTTAAAAGAAAGACAGCTATAGGGAGTAAAGAAGAGATACTGTTTAATAGATCTATTTACCGAAGAAAAGACAGAAGAGGGTATAATTGTGAAAAACAAAATAGATAAGGAAGTGAAAGAAAAAAAAAGAGAGTATAACATTAACAAAGAAGAGTTTCTTGGAGAATGTGAGTGAATGTTCAAAATAAGATTAAAACATGAGGAATAACAGAGAGAAAAAATAGAAAACAGAAAACAAAAAATAACAGAAAAAGATTAATTGAAACAGCAAAGAAATGTAATTAACATAGAGCCATATCATCAACATAGGCAATAAAAGTTTTGCAGCTTTTATTGGCAGAAATGTGTCGCTAAAGCTGCTTTTGTGGCAGAAAACTGCCACTAAAACCACTTTTGCACCAGTTTTCTGCCAATAAAAAGAGCAATAATTTTATTGGCTGTGTTCATAATATTCCCCTTAGTGTGCTTCAACTACACAGAGAAAGCATTATGAACAAGTAGTGATAGACTGATCAGTCAAAGACACTAAGAGTAATAGAGACGCAGTGAGTGAACAAGAGTGAGGAACTATGAGAAGAGAGGGACTGAGAAAAAGAGTGGAAGGAGTTGAGTAAGTAGGTAATAGAGAAAGGAATGAGGGAAGTAGCAAAGGCAGGAAACTGAGGGTTAAAGAAATGAAGCAGTGGAACTAATAGTAGTTAAATGTGATATAAATGTAACGAAAACAGTACAAAATATTTACCTTATAATTGTCGTTAAATTACTCACTTTTTGTTTTTATACTTTCAATCTGTGAAAGAGAGAACAAACATTTGAAAAATATTAAAACATGTATTTAAAAATTTGAAAAGACAAGGGAAAAGATTGAAGGACAAACAGTTTTTCAAAAACTTTGACACTTACAGAAGCTTCTGCTTCTCCAGGCCCCCTACACAGTCTTAAAGATATACATTTTAAACTAACAGTATCTTGATGCAGATGAAGTGAGGCCTATCTTAAAACATGGTGCATCTTTTGCATTGCTGTTGTTTCAGAAAAGTGTCGCAACACACTAAAATTTTAAATAATTGCTTCAGGATGCCAATAAGATGTCTACTATCCAGAGGTTTGTTTCAGGTGAGGCCTACTCAGGGTTGCAGATGAAATTTCGAGTTGTTGAAGAGAATAGAGGACATAATACATGTGAAGGTCTACCAATGAAGTGAGTCATGTCCACTGCACTCTTCAACAAAGTCCAAACCTCCTATGTTTCCCTGGACAGACCTAAACTTGATCTGCACAATGTGATTCGTAATGATAGGAAACACAGGTGATGTAATTGAAATACATGCAATTTATTTTGCTCATTTCACAATCACATCACTTGTGTTTCCTTTGCTTAGGTATCTCATTGTGCAGATGTAGTCTAGCATATGAAAGAATACGCAGAAGTGCAGCACTGCATGCAACAACTTTGACACTTACAGAAGCCTCACCTTCTCCATGCCTCCTACACAGTTCTACATATACATCATAAATGCAAACAGTACAGAATTAATTATACATGTTAAATGGTTTATTTTTGCTGTTCTCAGAATGTATCAAAATTCACTAAAAACAGTGACTTGAAGGTATTCATCATGTAACAGCGGGGAAAAAAAAACACAATCAAAATGATTGTGTTTAAAAAACCCATACAACATCAGAAATCAAAATTCAGAACTCCTTAAAGTTAACTTACTTTCCATGACGTCCAAGGATGTCCTATGAACAGCTTACACTCTTTTGTGCTGTTATTACTTTCAGCCCGCCACTTTCTGAAAGAAAATCTCCATCGTTTTTAAAAACACGTTACATGCAATAAATGACTTCTTGCTCTCTACCACAATTTTCCACAAGGCCAAATCTGGTCAGAGCCATTTATAACTCTTGGATTTCTTGTAAGCCAATCCCGTCATTTGGCATTTCCGCAACTTTCAGAATTAAAATGTTGAAGATCATTTTCACAATCCTGGAATAGTAATATCTTCCCCTTCTTGCTCAGTCATGTTCTACTTTTCCTATGACACTGATACAAGCAGACTTACACTACCTCTATGACTACTACAATTATTTAATTCTCTACATCACTTTTAATCACAAAGCAATGTAAAACAGTAGACAGCATTGCAGACTTACATTCCCTCTACTCCATGTTTTGATTGGCTGCTTCAATTAGCTTATAAAAAGAAACAGTTTTTCTGAACTCATTCAAAGTGCACGTATTTCTCCATAATGTCCAGTCCTATGGTTAGAAGTTATGTCTCTGAACTACACTTATCCTCAAGGCCAAATTGTGTAGGAGCCATTAGAACTTCTTGAAATTCCACAGAGCACATCCCGAGATTATTTCCCTAAAATTTTGGTTTTAAAAACACCAGGTAAGAGTTTTTAAGGTCATACGGCAATTTTTTTTTGAAAATTAAAACAGAATCATTGCAGAATGACCAGCCATTTCTAGACTTTAAATAAGCTGTGTAATGTCCTGATGTTATTGAAGGGCTGTCATGATATATAATTGCTGCAGTTACAAAAGTCATTCCTGATATTGACAACTGCGAAGCTACAAAATTTTTAATTAAAGTTGTCAATTTTGTTCCATCAGGCCTACATCGTTGGAACATTAAAATGACATACTGGCCATATGTTCGTATAAATAATGTGGACATCATTTCAGATTTACATTGGCTACACTCCATGTTGTGATCAGCTGCTTTTACTAGCTTATTAAAGGAGACTGATTTACTGTCTGGCAAAGTTAAATATATAAATCTTTCTGAGTCTACACTAGTAGTACTTGATACCATACAGTTCTCGCAGTCATGCTGCCATTGATAAGAAAGCCCAAACAGCTGATCTACATCTACACCTTCAGCATGTAATACATCAAGCATATACATTAAAAACTCCTGACAATCTTGCTGAATATTTTGAGAGAATTGTGTTTGGCCTGAACATCTGTCTAACAGATTTCGAATTTCAGACACACTTTCTATGTTTCTTCTATCAGTGGTACATTTCTCTAACACAGAATTTAACAAACTGCAAAATCTTTGATCAGAATTGACCACAATCTCTTCTTTTACATTTTTTAGAGAAAACAAAACATTAACCACTACATTAGCATAGCAGTTGACACCAGAACTGTTTTCAAACTGAAAACCAACAACATCTTCAACAGAATCCTTTTTGTTTCTGCTTGTAATTTTAGGTTCATTGACTTTTTGTCTTTTTGCTACAACCTCCCCAGTATTGTTCTCATTTCTTCGTTTCCGGCCTACCACACGTTTCTCAAACAAAGGATACTGAGGCAAATGTGGCGCATACTCTCTTCTTAACCTATTGTATTCCTTAACACAATCTAGATCCGCACAAATGTTTGTGACATCACACTCAATCAAGTACAATCCCGATAAAGTTCTAACTCGTGACAATGCCACATATGCCATACCCTCCTTGAACACAGAACTGCCAATATTCACCAATGCACTGTCTACACTTAAACCTTGCGATTTATGAATTGTCACCGCATATGCCAAGCAAACAGGAAACTGCTTACGGCGAACATATAAGTCTTTTACAAGCAAAAATCTAGCAGAACAACGAGCAATTAGCTGTACTTCCTCAATGCCATCAAATTTAATTTTTAAAAATTCAATTCCATCTCTATTTCTGTATTTCACAAAATCAACAACATTACCCATTGATCCATTTACCAGACCTCTTTCAACATGTAAATTCCTTCTTAAAATTATACGGCAGTTCAAGCACACATTCAGAGTCTTTTCAAAACCTGCAGTTTTAGATATACTCTTCTCTAATGAATCCAATTTTGTTTTCAGATTCTCAGACAAAATAATTGTTGATCCCATATGCTCTACTCTATCAATAGCTTCCAGTTTCACAATCTCTTGCTTTTCTAAATGCAACATTTTGTTGTTAAATTTGGCACATTCTGCAAGAGTTGGCATCAAACATATTCCAGATTTCTTCTCAGTAATTTTCTGAAAAATATTCTCAGGCACAACATCTTGTTCTGGATATAAATTTGACAGTAATCGTGCATGTAAAGCTTCTTTCCCATGCTCGGTCACTTTTCCAATTCTAACATCTTGTAGAATAGTCTTGTAAACTTCATCCTTCGCCTGACGCATATTTTCATGCAGTTCAGCATAATTGAAGTTTAACCATATATTGACGTTGCCAATGCTGCCTAGGCACTTCCTGGTATCTTCATGCGTGAGCATTTTGAACACAGGTTGCCCTTTCACTGGTGTCAGCTGCAGAAGATCTCCGAAAACAATGATGTGTTTGCCACCAAATAACACATCATACTCTGTTTTGAGAACTTCTTGCATCCTCAAATGCACAAAGGCAAGCATGACATTGGAAACCATGCTTACTTCGTCAATAATAAGAAGTTTCATTTTCCTCAAGATTCTTGAAACTTCAAAACAAGCATCTCCAGATAGCTTGTGATATTGTAATTTGTTGTCATGCTCCACTGGCAGCATCAGTAAACAATGTAAAGTAATCCCTTTAATATTATGTGCTGCCAGTCCAGTTGGAGCAGTGACAACACAAGACAGCGATGACTCTGTCCTTTCCTGCAAATAGCATGAAATTGCTTTAATGAGGAAACTTTTTCCAGTTCCCGCTTCTCCACTCACGTACAGTCGGACAGGCTTCAACGACGTACATGAGCACTCTTTCTTATCATGACTTAATCCATGATCAATTTGCATGGTAACTTCGTCATATATTTTCCTCTGCTCAACGTTGAGTTGTCTTTCCAACTCTTCTAAGTTAACCGCATCCTCTTGAGCATGTGCCATGGCTCTTTCCACTTCATTCATAGCAGTGGCAGCTTCATTTTCGATAACAGGTCCTCCTAGTGGATCCTGACTCAATGAAGCAGAACTCTGACTGTCCTGAGAACTGTCTCTGGCAATCTCGGCTGCAATCGTTGCTTCCTGCTCAATTTCCGCATTCAACATTTCTACATATTTGGGAAAAGCAGGACATTCTATGGTCTCCTTGGCGGCATTGAAAGAGTCTTCGTAACAGAGGAAATCTCCAAGCAGTTCCTCTTCTGCACGCCAAGGCTTGAAAAGTTGCAAAAGTGCTAAATAGAAAAACTCCTTTTTTTCAGGAGATTCACCACTCAATTTTCGATGGTTTACCAAGTGGCATTTTCTTTGCTTGACCAGACATCCCTCACTTCCTATTACAGCATACACTCCTTTCTCAGTATCTTCTTTGATGTTCCTCTTGAATATGTAATTTTGCAGAACCTCATACAGACAAACATTCTCGAGGTGACTGCTTCGATTTGGATAATATGTATCCAACATGTTTGTCTTCAAAATGTCGGTACTGTTTGGCTCCTTTTCCGCCAAATACTCAATTTCCCGCACAGGTTTGAGAACTCGATTACGCGTTGCTGCAAGACCAAGACTCGCCCAAACGATACTCCTGGACTTGGCATAGAGACTTGCTGAAGACAACCGGTCAGAACATTCGTACGCTCCGATTTCTCGATGCGACAACATCTTCAGACTGAAACTGTACAACTTCTTGCTGAGGCTCTTTTCATGGGAAATGTCCTCCCACATATCCTTCAATTCTGTCTTCTCTTTTTGGTGATGTAAGACGTCACATACCGAGCCACAGCCATACAGTTATCAGCCACAAACTGTATATCCATGTCAGCATTCCACATGGACAAAATCACCGGGTTGTAGTCGTTGATGTACTTGGACTCTTGGTTCCTCTTCAAATTGTAAGTGTTTTTAGGTGATTTCTTCATGACATTGTGTCGCAGCGAAGACATCAAACTGTTTACTCTTCCTTTAGAAATCACTGGTCGTGGAAAGCCGAAACGACATTTAGTGTAGAACTTGTCCTTGTTTCGGAATTTACGACGGCAGTACTTTCCACATCGATGGCTTTGGAAACGCAGAACTTTTTCTCTTAGGCTTTTCTTCTCCTTTGCGTTTGGAACAGCACACGTAGAATACTGTTGGATGAAACTCATCACTGAGTCTTCTGGATCCGTTCCAAATTTAGGTGCATCCTTGATCCACAGCAACATATGTATATGAGGAGCACCTCTTGCTTGGTACTCCTTTCTCCAGAAGAAATCCAACACCTCTCCAAGAGGTGGATTCTTCTTATTCATGATGAAAGACATCATACCTTCAAATATATGATTGAAGTACCTACATACATTGACTGGATCCAAAGAGCACAGTTCTCCAGGTGTCTTGAATTCGATGTTATCTACGTTAGCATTTGCCTCTCGTAGAAATTCAAGTAAGTCTTCCCAGCCATACTCGGCACAGCTCAGAGTGAGGAACCATGTGGGAGTACCTAAGTTCCTCAGCATACATTTTAAATCACCATGACGACGGTACCAGTACTCATTAGTACCACGCTGACACGCCATGAGATTAATCAGGTGAGAATCCAAAATACTGTCTTGGACATTGACTTTATCCATAAAGTCACTTGCCGAGATGTTTTGCATGTGTATACCACTTTTCAAGATGTGGTTCACTGCATATGACAGTCCAGACAGATCGCTTTCAAACAGGAGATGAAACAAATAAGGAATGCATTGTCGAAACCTAGCATCTCCTGCATACAATCGCAAAGTCCGGTATTCAGAAGCAGGAATTTGATGAGGTCGCTCATCATATCTTCCTCCCTGACCTGTTGGAAAAAGCTGTGGGAAACACCGAGCTTCCAAACTTTCCTCCCAAACACTAATGGGACTCCCTTTGGCTTGTTTCATTTGAAACAACTCAATAGCATTCCCCATGACTTCCTTGGAATGCAAAGGATGAACACTATAATGTTCATATATTTCTTCACTAGTAGAGGGTTCTACTTTCTCAATTTGACCAGCACACAAATCGCTATCCTCTTCCTCACTTACTTCCTCTTCTGCAACATATACATTCTTATAGTATTTATTATTTTTTTTCAAATACAATGTTGCCTTTTTAACTTTCCTAACATCTACTAAATCTTGCCATATTTTCTTATTCTTTGTCGGAACCCCATTAACTAAGATAACCAGAGGTTCCTCTTCCACTTTTTCTACTCCAATTGTGTTAATGTTTTTCTTCAAATCTAGAGGCAAATAAACAACTCTTCCCTTTAATCCTCTCTGTAAATCTGATGGAGGCAATTTCCCTGTCTTTGGCTCCATTCTTACAATAGCCTGAAAGGGATGGATACTTTGAATCAAAATAGATTCATAAGTATTTAAATCCTTCAATTCAGAAGGAATCTCAACCAATTCCAGATTATTATGAACTGCTCTAGCAGGCATCTGGTTTTGATTTAATTTGCAACAACAATAAGTACACACACGTTGATCCAATCCCAAATCAAAACAATTTTCTACCATCAAGTATGTTGCAAAATCCTTCCATTCACTATTATTTTCCCTTTCACTTTTTGCATATAAATCCACTAACTTAGTCTGATTCTTATAATAAGTGCGTCGACAACACACACAAGTGAAATTAGGCCTCTCACTTGATTTCACCTCAAATGTCGCAATTTCCCTCTGAAAATTATCTGTACTGGAAACCTGTACACTATCTTCCACATGACCCTCTTCTTCTTGCTCAATTTCAACATTCTCCTCTTTACTTCCAAAGTAACAAAACTCAATTTCTTCACATATATTCTTCACATCTATTTCAGAACCATGCAAAAGAGCAGCGCATAATTGTTTAAGCATAATTGCTGGACTCTTAGCATAATACAACATTCTAACTAATTTCCTCACTTTGTTATGATGCACTGCTAGCATCCTGAAATGATGAAAAACACTCTGGCATACTCTCCTGGAAAGACAAGCCAGTGAATGACCATGCAAACCTGTCACTTCTCTTACTCTGCAAGGATCTAATTCTTGCAACAACCTTATTTTCTGCTTCAAACGTTTCTTATTAAATGACCGTACAAAATCACAAAGCAAATTGATGGAATCCTGTCGCACACTGCAAATACTACTACACTTCCAGGTGTACACAGGACCCTTAGCACGTCTTCCTAAAACCTCATTACCTAACACCTCTTCTGCCTCTGTTGTCACAAGTTTTTCTTTTTCAACTGGACAACCATCTTTCACTTCATAAGCACGACCACTGGTGTCAACTGCATGCACCAAATCATTATCCTGGAAATAACTCTCCTCATTAAAAAATGCCTCACAGCTTGAACTATGCATCCATTCTCCAGAAAAAACTTCACAAAAATTACTACGATTAACTATTCTCTTCCATCTACTATTTCTTTTGAAATCATAAATTGCCTTGTTTAGCTTCCTAATTCTATTGATTATCAAAATAAATAAATTACGTTTAATTTCAAATGCCTGATCAATAACTTTCTCAACTTTTTTTTTCTCTTATAAAAAACCAGTTTCTGTTGACGTTTCTTAATATTTTTTAACAAATTGCCAATTATCCTGTTGCGGAACATTCGTTTACGAATCTCCCTAAACTGTTGTTTCCTTCTACTATCATGCACAGAGTTATCTCTTGCTCTAGCAGTAACATTTTTCATTGGCCTTTCCTTTCCATTTGATTTCCTTCTCGTTTTATGGACTGAAACATTTTCTGTAGTAATATTTTTTTTACTACACATATTTCTTATGAATTGTTTTGTGCTCTTACCCGGTGCTTTCTTCGTGACTTGACAAATATTTTTGTTAGAGGACTGCTGCTTATTTTTTTTCACCTGCTGTCTTTGACGTTTTGCAGCCTTTCTCTGTCTTTTTATTGTAGGCATGGTGAAATCTTGAAATGATCTGCAGTTGAATCTGTGGTAAAATATAATAACAAATGTTATTAACCATTATTACCAAACAGTAAAACAATAACAGTGATCAAAAACTTAACACACTACTTGACATTTTAAATAGAAGATTTTTTAGTCCTTGCAAATTTACAATACAGAA
This sequence comes from Lissotriton helveticus, assembly GCF_964261635.1. Taxonomy (NCBI): domain Eukaryota; kingdom Metazoa; phylum Chordata; class Amphibia; order Caudata; family Salamandridae; genus Lissotriton; species Lissotriton helveticus. The sequence goes on from NC_136069.1 coordinate 755,981,808, forward strand.
ATACCAGAAAAGAAATGACATTTATATTTATGTTACCTATGCTATTTTATATGTGAATCTGATCTAATTTTATGAGCATATTTTAATATTTTATTGAAGACACTACACATAACCTGCTTTTGAAGGTGTCTTTATTTTTAAATTAAACGGTTTACCTTTTTACTTTTTATTAATTATAAATTTTAAAAATAAATGTTTATATTTCCATAGGCTCAAGCAGGTCAGCTTCCCATCCTATTTCATATAATTCCGACAAATCTGCATCCTCATCACGCTCTTCTTCATCCTCAGGATTTAAATCATCCAAGGGATCAACATCCACTGATGTTTCAATTACAAGTTCAATGATGAGGTCAAAATCAACTGATTGCAGATTGTCGCTCATGTTGAGGTTGTCTTTATCTTTAAAGAAAGATAACAACAATGAGATGTTGCAGAGTAAGAGACAAATCTCAGAGATTATAATAGTAAAATTGTTTAACAAGAGTAAAATTTTGCAGCTATTATTTAGCCATGTCCAGCGATGCTGAGCAGGTGAAGCCTATGTTTAATTTTTCACTGAACAGGACTCATCTCTTCTTAACCTTGGATAAGCCTCACCGACTCTGTGTCCCCTGCACATACTTAAATGTAAAGGGGCAGATTTATGTTAAATGGCACATCCCCAGGCATGCACCAGTTAACATGCACCACTGCTCTGCCACCCATGGTGTGCCGCATTTACAATCAGATAGGAGAAACCTGCGTCAAAACCCTGCGCCTGCTTTAAGCAGGCATAGGTCTTGACGCAACATTGTGGAGATGGTGCACCCTTGAGCGTTGCTGGAGCTGCATTGCACTTGCGATACAACTCCAGCAATGCGCCACCTTAACGGCACAGATGCGTCACGCATCTGTGCCGTTTTTGCCCCATGCTGCGCCGCATTGTAAATGCAGCACACCATGGGTGGCGGAACAGCGGCGCAGGATGACTGGCACATCCCTGGTGATGCGCCAGTCATCATAAATCTATCCCTAAGCTTCTTATCTTGTTAGAGATGAACTGCCATATGTATCATCAAAATATTTTGCATTTCCTAAATAGCGAATTTTAAGGAATAAATAGCGATTCTTTACCATTCCTAATTTGCGATGAGCAAATTGCTAATTGCAAGTTACCCATTCATTTCCATGGGCTAGGAAGCTCATAGGAATGAAGGTTTAATTTGCGATTAGCAATTTGCTCATCACAAATTAGGAATTTTTCCAAGGGTGCAGGGGAGTCTCAAGAACACCCTGCTGCACCCCTGAAAAAGAAATTTGGGGGCATATGGCACACATACATGCCCTAAGGGTATGTGTTGGCGTCATATGTGACCTTTTGTTTTTTTTAAAAAAAGCTTTTTGAAAAGAATTCACAAATTACCACCAATTTACCACAATAGTTTACAAATCCTTAATGTCATTTTTTACATATTTTTTGTTTGATACATTGCATTTAAGTAGTCTCAAAAAAATGTGCAAATCCTTCAGTGCAATTGCAAAATAAGGAATAGCAAATTTTGCTACTCCTTATTTTGCATCAAACTTGTTTGATACATACCATTTGTCTAATTAACATTCGCAAAGGCCGAAATTCGTAGAATTTTGATCTTTGCGAATGCTATTTAGCTTGATACATATGGCCCCAAGTGAGGCCTGTCTTGCGACATGGTGCATCTTTTGCATCACTGCTGCATCGGTTTCATGTGGTACGTTTTTTTTACACCATGACATATCTGCCTAAATGCATCAATTTGTAATGTTGTCGCCTCATAGCAAATCTTTTGCACCGCCGCTGCATCATAAAAGTGACGCACAGTGGCAGAAAAGAGGCATACACCTATCATAAATCTGTCCCTAGCATTTTAAATGATTAATCCAGGATGACAATAAGGTGTGGCCTATCCAAAGGTTTGTTTAAGTTGAGGCCTACTCAGGATTGCAGATTAAAGTTACGCTTGATGAAGAATACAGAAATGAAATGAAATGAAATGAAAATAACATTTATAAAGCGCTACAATTGCCCTCAGGCGTCCAGGCGCTACAGAGGAGATAATACATGTAAAGGCCTACCAATGAAGTAAGTAATGTCCACTTTATTGCGCCAGTCATCATAAATGTATCCCTAAGCTTCTTATCTTGTTACAGATGAACCACCATATGTACCATCAAACTATTTTGCATTTCCTAAATAGCAAATTTTAAGGAATAAATAGCAATTCTTTACCATTCCTAATTTGCAATGAGCAAATTGCTAATTGCAAATTACCCATTCATTTCCATGGGCTAGGAGGCTCATAGGAATGAAGGTTGCAATTTGCGATTAGCAATTAGCTCATCACAAAATAGGAATTTTTTCAAGCGTGCAGGGGTATCTCAAGAACACCCTGCTGCACCCCTGAAAAAGAAATTTGGGGGCATATGGCACACATACATGCCCTAAGGACATGTATGGGCGTCATATGGGACCTTTTGTTTTTTAGAAAAAAATGCTTTTTGAAAACAATTCGCAAATTACCACAAACTAGAAGTTGGTGGTAGTTTCCAAATCCTTAATATCATTTTTTACATATTTTTTGTTTGATACATTGCATTTAAGGAATCGTAAAATTTGCAAATCCTTCAGTGCAATCGCAAAATAAGGAATAGCAAATTTTGAATTAAGGACATTTTAAGTCATTTCCATATGTGCAGTGTTTTGAAATTATGATTTGAAAATCGTTTTTGGGGAAAAGTCATGGTTTGCAAATTTATGACAAGGACATAATGGTGTATGCTTCTCTATAAGGCATTTCAGTGTCTCTGATGTCATTTTTCCCATATTACATTATAAGACCTTTCCCCATGGAGCACATTCCTTGTAAATATGCTCCCACCTGAGCATGGCGAATTTAGATTTTGACTGTTTGAGTCACATAACCATGTTAAAAGTGACCCAAAAAAATTGCAAACGTTTTAAAAAAACACATTCATGTGTCTTAAGGTCATTTTAAGTCATTTCCCCATGGACAGTGTTTTCTAAGTGGCGCAAAAGAGGCATACACCTATCATAAATCTGTCCCTAGCATTTTAAATGATTAATTCAGGATGACAATAAGATGTGGCCTATCCAGAGGTTTGTTTAAGGTGAGGCCTACTCAGGATTGCAGATTAAAGTTACGCTTGATGAAGAATACAGAGGACATAATACATGTAAAGCTCTACCAATGAAGTAAGTGATGTCAACTTCATTGCGCCAGTCATCATAAATGTATCCCTAAGCTTCTTATCTTCTTAGACATCAACCGCCATATGTATCATATAACTATTTTGCATTTCCAAAATAGCGAATTTTAAGGAATAAATAGCGATTCTTTACCATTCCAAATTTGCGATGAGCAAATTGCTAATTGCAAATTACCCATTCATTTCCATGGGCTAGGAGGCTCATATAAATGAAGGTGCAATTTGCAATTAACAATTTGCTCATCGCAAATTAGGAATTTTTCCAAAGCTGCAGGGGTGTCTCAATAACACCCTGCTGCACCCCTGAAAAAGAAATTTGGGGGCATATGGCGCACATAAATTTTAACAACATTCCTTTACCTCAAAAACGATTTTCAAATCATAATTTCAAAACACTGCACATGGGAAAATTACTTAAAATGTCCTTAAGACACATAAAAGCGTTTTTTGATTGCCTTTGCAGCATGTTTGTATCACTTTTAACATGGCTATGTAACACAAACATTCAAAATCTAAATTTGCCATGCACAGGTGGGAGCATATTTACAAGCAATTTGCGCCACAGAGAAAGGTCTTACACTAAAATGGGAAAAATAACATCAGGGACAGTCAATTGCCTTATAAAGAAGCATACACCATTATGTCCTTGTCATAAATTTAAAAACAATTCCTTTTCCCCAAAAACGATTTTCAAATCATAATTTCAAAACACTGCACATGGGAAAATGACTTAAAATGTCCTTAAGACACATGAAAGCGTTTTTTGATTGCCTTTCCAGCATGGTTGGGTCACTTTTAACATGGCTATGTAACACAAACATTTAAAATCTAAATTTACCATGCACAGGTGGGAGCATATTTACAACCAATTTGCGCCACAGAGAAAAGTCTTACATTAAAATGGGAAAAATAACATCAGGGACAGTCAATTGCCTTATAAAGAAGCATACACCATTATGTCCTTGTCATAAATTTAAAAACAATTCCTTTACCTCAAAAACGATTTTCAAATCATAATTTCAAAACACTGCACATGGGAAAATTACTTAAAATGTCCTTAAGACACATAAAAGCGTTTTTTGATTGCCTTTCCTGCATGGTTGGGTCACTTTTAACATGGCTATGTAACACAAACATTCAAAATCTAAATTTTCCATGCACAGGTGGGAGCATATTTACAAGCAATTTGCGCCACATAATTCATAATTTTCTCCTTAAAGCACACTATTCTCTATCTAAATTAAAGAAATATTTTCTCACCTTAGCAAATACTTTGAGTTTGAAAACAGTCTCAGAAACACACCAATTTGTCTTCAGCAGAGCAAAAGGTATGCACTCCAGAGTCTGCAGCTATCAAAAGCACAGAAATGCTGTAATTCTTCACACATATCTCTCATGTCACCCAATCAAAACTCTTCCCTCACTTTTTTTCAAATCAAAACCCTTCCCCCCTCTGCCCTTTCTGTCTTTTCTGCATGGCAACCACCTCTTGGAAGACTTCTGGTGTTTGCAAGTTCACACAACTTTGTTGCAATTGAACTCTGAACTCTCAGTGCACCTGCATATCCAGTGCATTCTTTCATTTAATGATTTTTTATTGACCATTCAAAATACATCTTTCAAAGAACACATCCGTGCACCCTAACTTTCTGTTTTCAGCAATCAAAATCCACCAATCACTGTTACTGCTTCATGAACACAGAAACTCCACAGTTTTTTTCATTTTAAACTCTAATTTTTTCAACTGCCATTTCATTGCCACACTTCATCTGACTGCAGGAGAACCTTCTCTCACCATGTTTTCTGTCTGGATTGTTGGACATAGTTATATTCACTGGGCTCAAAGGTACGTTGAAAACAGGAAATTACCTAACCTCAATTTACAAGATGTGGAAATTAAGTGGTTTGGCCACAGAGGATTAAAATGTCACCAATTGATACCATTGGTGAAAACCTTTATGCATTTGCCCAAACCTGACCTGTTAATTGTGCACTGTGGAGGTAATGACTTGGGCACTTTGACTGGTGTAGGTCTGGAAATGCTTTTAAAGGACACCTTTGAGCAATTAATGGCACTTTTTCCTCAGACTGCCTTGGTATATTCAAATTTATGCCAAAGACAGAAATGGAGGTGGTCAAACCAATTTTGTCCACAAATTGAGAAGTCGAGGAAGCATGTAAACAAATCTGTTTCAGCTTACATGAGAGACCATGGAATGGGCTCCCTGTACAACAATAACTTGCGTTACTACATGCAAGATATCTACAGAGGAGATGGAGTTCACTTCTCAGATGAGGGCAACAGAGTTTTCACTCTGAATTTAAGAATGTGCATTGGTACCTACTTATAAGTACCTAAATGTACCATAAACCCAAAAGCTCTTCTCAGAGCTACCCTACATCTGATCACTCACAATTATTATTTTACTCTAACATTTTTCACTAATTTCCAACAAAGTACGCTCCCTGGGGCGCTACCCGGTACGCGAACCGGGAGCTAACCTCGCGAATTTTTTTTTAAAAATGTTTTTTTTTCGCACATATAAGCCTCCTCAGCCACCCTCAGAAAACCTAGGGGGTCAAGATAACTCTACCGTGCCCCCTTCTACCCATTCTGAACATTATTTGCCCTCCATCTTGTATCTTAATTCGACCGAAACACAAAATGGTGGACTCCCGGAACGCTTAAGGTTCGCGAACCGGGGCGCTCAACGGTTCGCGTACCGGGTCGCTCTCTGGGAAGCGCACCATCAAAAAAGGTGGGAAAGTAGTTCACAGAAAAGCCACTGGAGACAATTTCACCAAATATAGATTAGCTCATACTACATACCAATCCCTACCATTTTCACAAATTTGATTGGAATTCCATTTAGTCATTTAGCCTGTAGACCTCTCTAAATACCCTGAGGTAAATTACTTCACAAAACACATCTGAAGTGTTGGAATTGACAACCAATGAAAATGTTACTTTCATTTTCTATTTTTTTTACCTGACATTTCATTGGTTATATACCTGAATATATATAAAGGAAGAGAAGAAAACACAGCCATTTTGACTACTACTTCTTGCTGTACATTTCAATAGTATTTTCACTAATTCCTTCAACTTCTTTCTAAAGGTAAGTTTTTATTTTTAAAACTGAAGTATATTGTGCACTATAAGTTAATATGGTAAACTTTTTCTGATAGATATATACTATCCCTCTGTAGTAGTTATAGATTTAGAGAGACTTCTCTGTTATAGTTATGGATGGAGTTAGGCTTCTCTTGTATAATTATGAATTTACTTACGTTAAATCACATACACTTTTTTATATTCCTACTTCCACTCTGATACTATACACTGCCCAAAGATAAATTCACTGATAAAAAATGCCTATCTAAAATTATTCCCAACATTGCCCTATCTCTACTAATATATATTTTTTTAATCCAAATTTCAGGCAAAATGGAAGGCGAAAACCAAGTTTCTTTTGAAATGGACCTGCAAGAGAGCAGCCAAGAATTGATTGATACAATTGATCAAATTGACATTGAATTTTTCGATGAAACTTGGGACAATGAACTACTGCAATGTGTACAAGCAGTAGATAACCTCCTTGCAAATGAGGACATTTTACACCCTCAGAGACTACAATGTATATTCCATGATAATTATGAAATTAATGACAATGAAATGTTAGAAAGTTTAATAAATTATGAAACACAATCACAATAAAAAAAATGCTTAAAAAATAAAGAAAATAAAAAATAATCAACAAAAACAACAATCAATTAACATACAGCATTTGAAAAGTCTATCATTCATTTTTCATTGCAGTACGCTGCCCAGAACGCTTCCCGGTTCGCGGACCGGGCGCTCCCCACGCAAAAAAAACAAAATTTTTTTTTTGTTTTTTTTGCCCCGCGGGGCCCTTTTAAAACCTCCACATTAAACCTAGGGGGTCAGGGAGGATCTAGTATGCCCCCTTATGGTCATTTTCGCCTTTGTTTTGGCCTCCTCTTGTCTCTCAATCCTACCGAGAGACAAGATGGCGGCCGCTACGGACTGTTTAGAATGTTGACAGACACCGGAGAGCCAATCAGCTTAGGTACGCGAAGTTCCGGTACGCTTAAGGTCCGCGGACCGGAGCGCTGCCCGGAGCGCGCTTACAGATATATATCTTTTTTTAAACGTTAATTTCTCAAAATCCACTGGAGCACATATATTGAGACCTAGAAAAGGCACATCGGGCTACCAGTCCCTACAATTTTGCCAAGTTTCATGGAAATCCATTCAGCCGTTCGGGCTAAAAGTGAGGCCAACCGCCCTATGGAAAACTCAATGTTAAAAACACGTTTTGGGACCCCCCTTTTTTCTCGGCCCCCCCTTGACGAAACCCCCCCAAATTTCCAAGGGCTGCTCAGAAACAAAATGTTCCATTTTCCAGAAAATTTCAGCCAATTCCGTCCACAAACGCCAAAGTTATTAGACATAGAATTTTCAAAAATCCCATAGGGAAAAAATCCTAACTATATATACCTACTGGCGACCGCCAGTAGGTAATATATATATATATTTATATATATATTCACTGAAAAAACCATAGGTTATAGACCATATATAGTTAGGAATTAGCATTTAAAAAACCTTATTTTACTCACACAAAACCATTGAAATTCCATATATAGTTAGTTGTACTAACTATATATCGCGCACCCGCAATCCACTGCTGATCATGTCACATATTACATCATTCATGACATGGTCAGTGACATCACTGATGACATCACTGATGACATCTCAAATGACATCACTGATGACATCACTGATGACATCTCAAATGACATCACTGATGACATCACTGATGACATCTCAAATGACATTACTGATCACATCACTGATGACATCATTCATGTGATAATACGATGAACCTCTTCAGACTCTAATATAACCTTATATACACTCAGTGAAAACAGACACTCACAGACTGTCACTCATCCATGGAGTTACTCACACACCTAGTCAGTCATGCAAAGAATCAATCACACCTCCATTTCCTCAACTATACAGTTATACACACCTTACTTATTGAAACATATACTAACACATATTTACTCACTTATACAATCCTGGATACAAGTTCACAATGATCCATACAGCCACTCACACATTCACTGGCTCTTATGCACAGTTATTTATATATGTCAACTCTCACATGTACTGTATTTTACATATGTACTTACTTTGACATGTAGCACTGAGATATCCATTCACTCACCAATGCACTCATGCACACAGTCAACCGCCCATACAGATGTTTCCACATGCACTTTTGAACCCATACACCTAGTGAATCAACTGCACACACATCTATGCAGAGAGTCATACACCTCCCAGCCACCCATAAACACTCTCAGTCTCCCATACAATTACTTGGGCAACCAATCAATGACCCATATAGTTAATCATATAGCTACTGATCAACACATGCAGCAGTTTACAGAACAACAGACATAATGATGCACAAATTAAGACAGTTTAGTCACTAACCCATGCACTCAGTGAGACACATTTAATCACTCACTCATACAGTCAGTCATGCACCTACTAAATCCTTTGTTCAGACACTTATACATCCACTCATTCTTCAATATGTAAGACATATTTTAACTTTACAGAAACATACAGTCACTGGATGTTGTCATCAGTGATGTCATCAGTGATGCCATTTGAGATGTCATCAGTGATGTCATCAGTGATGTCATTTGAGATGTCATCAGTGATGTCATCAGTGATGTCACTGACCATGTCATGAATGATGTAATATGTGACATGATCAGCAGTGGATTGCGGGTGCGCGATATATAGTTAGTACAACTAACTATATATGGAATTTCAATGGTTTTGTGTGAGTAAAATAAGGTTTTTTAAATGCTAATTCCTAACTATATATGGTCTATAACCTATGGTTTTTTCAGTGAATTTCATTGGTTTTTTAAAAGCTAATATCTATAGCTGTAAAATGTATTCTTCTTTAAATCCAAAAATATATTTTATATGTTTATTAATAATTTTTTTTAAATATTTTTTTCGTTTCGCTCCCGGTCCGCGAACCGGGAAGCTTCCCGTTAGCTCAATTTAATGCCGCGACCCGGTCCGCGAACCGGTAAGAAATCAACATAGTGACGGTATCGCGTTGCCGCGTAATGCGTCTTATGACGTACTGCGTTAGCGCACCCGGAAGTGCCCCGGGGCGCGGACCGAGGCGCGAAACGCAGCTCCCCGGAAGCGATCCGCGGCGCGTCGCGAAAGCGCGACGTCTCGCGTTGCCGCGTAATGCGTCTTGTGACGTACCGCGTTAGCGCACCCGGAAGTGCCGCGGGGCGCGGACCGAGGCGCGAAGCGCAGCGACCCGGAAGCTATCCGGGGCGCGGACCGGAGCGCGTAACGTAAGCATAACAGGTCATGTGACTTGTTAATAACACTTTTCATTGGTTCATTTCACTTTTGGTTTCATAATGATGTAAGGCTAGGTCAGGTGACCTAAAAATAACACTTTTCATTGGTTGAGAAGTATTGTTTTTCCCAAATGATGAAAACCCCTCCTTCTTTCCTCACTCTGACTTTCATCATTGTGAGAGGAAGACCTTTACTACTATATGAGAAATGGCTTCATTGGTAGCTTCAGCTGGTGCACCCCCACCACCACCTCCACCTCCTCATGGGAAGAGAGGACCACCTCCCCAGGTCATTACTAACACTGAGGAGGAAGATGAAGAAATGGATGAGGAGGGAGAAGAACCACAGTTCTTAGAAGAGGTGCCCCGGGTTTCCAGAAAGAAAGCCAGTTTCATCTGGCAGTTTTATTCGATCCCTCGTGGCCAAAAAAAAGTCAATGCGAGGTATGTCACCTGCCGCATATGCAAAGAACAATTATCAAGAGGGACGGACAAGAAATATAGTTATGGAAATCACACAATGCACAGGCACATGACAAGGAAGCATCCACTAAATTACAGCCGGGCGGAAATAAGGGATATGCAGGACAATCCAAGACCAACTCCTGTGGCCAGACCAAGATTACCAATTTCATTAACACCAGAAGAGGCACGGGAAACAGTGCCAAATATACAAGAACATTTTGGCCACATGATACACTCTTGTATGCACTGTCGGGCGTTGTTAGCATGTGGCAACATGAGCATAAACGCTATAAACCTGGCGTATGAACACCATGATTGCCCTAACCGCCCCCAGTAATTTTTTTTTGCTCCTGTTGAGCCCTTTTCAACGCCTGTTTTTTGTTGTTTCCCCCCCCCAAAAAAAACCAAAAAAAATATAAAATCGTTCAAAAAATACAAAAAAAATATAAAACAACAAAAATATAAAAAAAAAAGTTCTTTTCAGAACTACCTTCCCTTTCAAAAAAAATTGCTAGAATGTTTAGCACTCTGGCAAGCTCTATTTCTTTTGGTTCGCTCCCGGGTTAGCTTCCCGGTACGCGGACCGGGAGCTAACCCAAAAAAATGTTTTTAAAAAAAAAGAGTAAGTATAAGGAAAGTAAACAGAGAGTGATGTTAAAAGAAAGACAGCTATAGGGAGTAAAGAAGAGATACTGTTTAATAGATCTATTTACCGAAGAAAAGACGGAAGAGGGTATAATTGTGAAAAACAAAATAGATAACGAAGTGAAAGAAAAAAAAAGAGAGTATAACATTAACAAAGAAGAGTTTCTTGGAGAATGTGAGTGAATGTTCAAAATAAGATTAAAACATGAGGAATAACAGAGAGAAAAAATAGAAAACAGAAAACAAAAAATAACAGAAAAAGATTAATTGAAACAGCAAAGAAATGTAAGTAACATAGAGCCATATCATCAACATAGGCAATAAAAGTTTTGCAGCTTTTATTGGCAGAAATGTGTCGCTAAAGCTGCTTTTGCGGCAGAAAACTGCCGCTAAAACCACTTTTGCACCAGTTTTCTGCCAATAAAAAGAGCAATAATTTTATTGGCTGTATTCATAATATGCCCCTTAGTGTGCTTCAACTACACAGAGAAAGCATTATGAACAAGTAGTGATAGAGTGATCAGTCAAAGACACTAAGAGTAATAGAGACGGAGTGCGTGAACAAGAGTGAGGAACTATGAGAAGAGAGAGACTGAGAAAAAGAGTGGAAGGAGTTGAGTAAGTAGGTAATAGAGAAAGGAATGAGGGAAGTAGCAAAGGCAGGAAACTGAGGGTTAAAGAAATGAAGCAGTGGAACTAATAGTAGGTGAATGTGATAGAAATGTAACGAAAAGAGTACAAAGCATTTACCTTATAATTGTCGTTAAATTACTCACTTTTTGTTTTTATACTTTCAATCTGTGAAAGAGAGAACAAACATTTCAAAAATATTAAAACATGTATTTAAAAATTACAAAAGACAAGGGAAAAGATTGAAGGACAAACAGTTTTTCAACAACTTTGACACTTACAGAAGCTTCTGCTTCTCCAGGCCCCCTACACAGTCCTAAAGATATACATTTTAAACTAACAGTATCTTGATGCAGATGAAGTGAGGCCTATCTTAAAACATGGTGCATCTTTTGCATTGCTGTTGTCTCAGAAAAGTGTCGCAAGACACTAACATTTTAAATAATTGCTTCAGGATGCCAATAAGATGTGTCCTATCCAGAGGTTTGTTTGAGGTGAGGCCTACTCAGGGTTGCAGATGAAATTTCGAGTTGTTGAAGAGAATAGAGGACATAATACATGTGAAGGTCTACCAATGAAGTGAGTCATGTCCACTGCACTCTTGAACAAAGTCCAAACCTCCTATGTTTCCCTGGACAGACCTAAACTTGATCTGCACAATGTGATTCGTAATGATAGGAAACACAGGTGATGTAATTGAAATACGTGCAATTTATTTTGCTCATTTCACAATCACATCACTTGTGTTTCCTTTGCTTAGGTATCTCATTGTGCAGATGTAGTCTAGCATATGAAAGAATACGCAGAAGTGCAGCACTGCATGCAACAACTTTAACACTTACAGAAGCCTCACCTTCTCCATGCCTCCTACACAGTTCTACATATACATCATAAATGCAAACAGTACAGAATTAATTATACATGTTAAATGGTTTATTTTTGCTGTTCTCAGAATGTATCAAAATTCACTAAAAACAGTGACTTGAAGGTATTCATCATATAACAGCGGGGAAAAAAAAACACAATCAAAATGATTGTGTTTAAAAAACCCATACAACATAAGAAATCAGAATTCAGAACTCCTTAAAGTTAACTTACTTTCCATGACGTCAAAGGATGTCCTATGAACAGCTTACACTCTTTTGTGCTGTTATTACTTTCAGCCCGCCACTTTCTGAAAGAAAATCTCCATCGTTTTTAAAAACATGTTACATGCAATAAATGACTTCTTGCTCTCTACCACAAGTTTCCACAAGGCCAAATCTTGTCAGACCCATTTATAACTCTTGGATTTCTTGTAAGCCAATCCCGTCATTTGGCATTTCCGCAACTTTCAGAATTAAAATGTTGAAGATCATTTTCACAATCCTGGAATAGTAATATCTTCCCCTTCTTGCTCAGTCATGTTCTACATTTCCTATGACACTGATACTGCTTACTATGAAGCAGACTTCCACTAACTCTATGACTACTACAATTATTTAATTCTCTACATCACTTTCAATCACAAAGCAATGTAAAACAGTAGACAGTGTTGCAGACTTACATTCCCTCTACTCTATGTTTTGATTGGCTGCTTCAATTAGCTTATAAAAAGAAATAGTTTTTCTGAACTCATTCAAAGTGCACTTATTTCTCCATGACGTCCAGTCTTATGGTTAGAACTTATGTCTCTGAACTACACTTATCCTCAAGGCCAAATTGTGTAGGAGCCATTAGAACTTCTTGAAATTCCACAGAGCACATCCCAAGATTATTTCCCTAAAATTTTGGTTTTAAAAACACCAGGTAAGAGTTTTTAAGGTCATACGGCAATTTTTTTTGAAAATTAAAACAGAATCGTTGCAGAATGACCAGCCATTTCTAGACTTTAAATAAGCTGTGTAATGTCCTAATGTTATTGAAGGGCCGTCATGATATATAATTGCTGCAGTTACAACAGTCCTTCCTGATATTGACAACTGCAAAGCTACAACATTTTTAATTAAAGTTGTCAATTTTGTTCCATCAGGCCTACATCGTTGGAAAATTAAAATGACATACTGGCCATATGTTTGTATAAATAATGTGGACATCATTTCAGATTTACATTGGCTACACTCCATGTTGTGATCAGCTGCTTTTACTAGCTTATTAAAGGAGACTGATTTACTGTCTGGCAAAGTTAAATATATAAATCTTTCTGAGTCTACACTAGTAGTACTTGATACCATACAGTTCTCGCAGTCATGCTGCCATTGATAAGAAAGCCCAAACAGCTGATCTACATCTACACCTTCAGCATGCAATACATCAAGCATATACATTAAAAACTCCTGACAATCTTGCTGAATATTTTGAGAGAATTGTGTTTGGCCTGAACATCTGTCTAACAGATTTCGAATTTCAGACACACTTTCTATGTTTCTTCTATCAGTGCTACATTTCTCTAACACAGAATTTAACAAACTGCAAAATCTTTGATCAGAATTGACCACAATCTCTTCTTTTACATTTTCTAGAGAAAACAAAACATTAACCACTACATTAGCATAGCAGTTGACACCAGAACTGTTTTCAAATTGAAAACCAACAACATCTTCAACAGAATCCTTTTTGTTTCTGCTTGTAATTTTAGGTTCATCAACTTTTCGTCTTTTTGCTACAACCTCCCCAGTATTGGTCACATTTCTTCGTTTCCGGCCTACCACACGTTTCTCAAACAAAGGATACTGAGGCAAATGTGACGCATACTCTCTTCTTAACCTATTGTATTCCTTAACACAATCTAGATCCGCACAAATGTTTGTGACATCACACTCAATCAAGTACAATCCCGATAAAGTTCTAACTCGTGACAATGCCACATATGCCATACCCTCCTTGAACACAGAACTGCCAATATTCACCAATGCACAGTCTACACTTAAACCTTGCGATTTATGGATTGTCACCGCATATGCCAAGCAAACAGGAAACTGCTTACGGCGAACATATAAGTCTTTTACAAGCAAAAATCTAGCAGAGGAATGACCAATTAGCTGTACTTCCTCAATGCCATCAAATTTAATTTTTAAAAATTCAATTCCATCTCTATTTCTGTATTTTACAAAATCAACAACATTACCCATTGATCCATTTACCAGACCTCTTTCAACATGTAAATTCCTTCTTAAAATTATACGGCAGTTCAAGCACACATTCAGAGTCTTTTCAAAACCTGCAGTTTTAGATATACTCTTCTCTAATGAATCCAATTTTGTTTTCAGATTCTCAGACAAAATAATTGTTGATCCCATATGCTCTACTCTGTCAATAGCTTCCAGTTTCACAATCTCTTGCTTTTCTAAATGCAACATTTTGTTGTTGAATTTGGCACATTCTGCAAGAGTTGGCATCAAACATATTCCAGATTTCTTATCAGTAATTTTCTGAAAAATATTCTCAGGCACAACATCTTGTTCTGGATATAAATTTGAAAGTAATCGTGCATGTAAAGCTTCTTTCCCATGCTCGGTCACTTTTCCAATTCTAACATCTTGTAGAATAGTCTTGTAAACTTCATCCTTCGCCTGACGCATATTTTCATGCAGTTCAGCATAATTGAAGTTTAACCATATATTGACGTTGCCAATGCTGCCTAGGCACTTCCTGGTATCTTCATGCGTGAGCATTTTGAACACAGGTTGCCCTTTCACTGGTGTCAGCTGCAGAAGATCTCCGAAAACAATGATGTGTTTGCAACCAAATAACACATCATACTCTGTTTTGAGAACTTCTTGCATTCTCAAATGCACAAAGGCAAGCATGACATTGGAAACCATGCTTACTTCGTCAATGATAAGAAGTTTCATTTTCCTCAAGATTCTTGAAACTTCAAAACAAGCATCTCCAGATAGCTTGTGATATTGTAATTTGTTGTCATGCTCCACTGGCAGCATCAGTAAACGATGTAAAGTAATCCCTTTAATGTTATGTGCTGCCAGTCCAGTTGGAGCGGTGACAACACAAGACAGCGATGACTCTGTCCTTTCCTGCAAATAGCATGAAATTGCTTTAATGAGGAAACTTTTTCCAGTTCCCGCTTCTCCACTCACGTACAGTCGGACAGGCTTCAACGACGTACATGAGCACTCTTTCTTGTCATGACTTAATCCATGATCAATTTGCATGGTAACTTCGTCATATATTTTCCTCTGCTCAACGTTGAGTTGTCTTTCCAACTCTTCTAAGTTAACCGCATCCTCCTGAGCATGTGCCATGGCTCTTTCCACTTCATTCATGGCAGTGGCAGCTTCATTTTCGATAACAGGTCCTCCTAGTGGATCCTGACTCAATGAAGCAGAACTCTGACTGTCCTGAGAACTGTCTCTGGCAATCTCGGCTGCAATCGTTGCTTCCTGCTCAATTTCCGCATTCAACATTTCTACATATTTGGGAAAAGCAGGACAATCTATGGTCTCCTTGGCGGCATTGAAAGAGTCTTCGTAACAGAGGAAATCTCCAAGCAGTTCCTCTTCTGCACGCCAAGGCTTGAAAAGTTGCAAAAGTGCTAAATAGAAAAACTCCTTTTTTTCAGGAGATTCGCCACTCAATTTTCGATGGTTTACCAAGTGCCATTTTCTTTGCTTGACCAGACATCCCTCACTTCCTATTACAGCATACACTCCTTTCTCAGTATCTTCTTTGATGTTCCTTTTGAATATGTAATTTTGAAGAACCTCATACAGACAAACATTGTCGAGGTGACTGCTTCTATTTGGATAATATGTATCCAACATGTTGGTCTTCAAAATGTCGGTACTGTTTGGCTCCTTTTCCGCCAAATACTCAATTTCCCGCACAGGTTTCAGAACTCGATTACGCGTTGCAGCAAGACCAAGACTCGCCCAAACGATACTCCTGGACTTGGCATAGAGACTTGCTGAAGACAACCGGTCAGAGCATTCGTAAGCTCCAATTTCTCGATGCGACAACATCTTCAGACTGAAACTGTACAACTTCTTGCTGAGGCTCTTTTCATGGGAAATGTCCTCCCACATATCCTTCAATTCTGTCTTCTCTTTTTTGGTGATGTAAGACGTCACATACCGAGCCACAGCCATACAGTTATCAGCCACAAACTGTATATCCATGTTAGCATTCCACATGGACAAAATCACCGGGTTGTAGTCGTTGATGTACTTGGACTCTTCGTTCCTCTTCAAATTGTATGTGTTTTTAGGTGATTTCTTCATGACATTATGTCGCAGCGAAGACATCAAACTGTTTACTCTTCCTTTAGAAATCACCGGTCGTGGAAAGCCGAAACGACATTTGGTGTAGAACTTGTCCTTGTTTCGGAATTTACGACGGCAGTACTTTCCACATCGATGGCTTTGGAAACGCAGAACTTTTTCTCTTAGGGTTTTCTTCTCCTTTGCGTTTGGAACAGCACACGTAGAATACTGTTGGATGAAACTCATCACTGAGTCTTCTGGATCCGTTCCAAATTTAGGTGCATCCTTGATCCACAGCAACATATGTATATGAGGAGCACCTCTTGCTTGGTACTCCTTTCTCCAGAAGAAATCCAACACCTCTCCAAGAGGTGGATTCTTCTTATTCATGATGAAAGACATCATAGCTTCAAATCTATGATTGAAGTACCTCCATACATTGACTGGATCCAAAGAGCACAGTTCTCCGATGTCTTGAATTCGATGTTATCTACGTTAGCATTTGCCTCTCGTAGAAATTCAAGTAAGTCTTCCCAGCCATACTCGGCACAGCTCAGAGTGAGGAACCATGTGGGAGTACCTAAGTTCCTCAGCATACATTTTAAATCACCATGACGACGGTACCAGTACTCATTAGTACCACGCTGACACGCCATGAGATTAATCAGGTGAGAATCCAAAATACTGTCTTGGACATTGACTTTATCCATAAAGTCACTTGCCAAGATGTTTTGCATGTGTATACCACTTTTCAAGATGTGGTTCACTGCATATGACAGTCCAGACAGATCGCTTTCAAACAGGAGATGAAACAAATAGGGAATGCATTGTCGAAACCTAGCATCTCCTGCATACAATCGCAAAGTCCGGTATTCAGAAGCAGGAATTTGATGAGGTCGCTCATCATATCTTCCTCCCTGACCTGTTGGAAAAAGCTGTGGGAAACACCGAGCTTCCAAACTTTCCTCCCAAACACTAATGGGACTCCCTTTGGCTTGTTTCATTTGAAACAACTCAATAGCATTCCCCATGACTTCCTTGGAATGCAAAGGATGAACACTATAATGTTCATATATTTCTTCACTAGTAGAGGGTTCTACTTTCTCAATTTGACCAGCACACAAATCGCTATCCTCTTCCTCACTTACTTCCTCTTCTGCAACATATACATTCTTATAGTATTTATTATTTTTTTTCAAATACAATGTTGCCTTTTTAACTTTCCTAACATCTACTAAATCTTGCCATATTTTCTTATTCTTTGTCGGAACCCCATTAACTAAGATAACCAGAGGTTCCTCTTCCACTTTTTCTACTCCAATTGTGTTAATGTTTTTCTTCAAATCTAGAGGCAAATAAACAACTCTTCCCTTTAATCCTCTCTGTAAATCTGATGGAGGCAATTTCCCTGTCTTTGGCTCCATTCTTACAATAGCCTGAAAGGGATGGATACTTTGAATCAAAATAGATTCATAAGTATTTAAATCCTTCAATTCAGAAGGAATCTCAACCAATTCCAGATTATTATGAACTGCTCTAGCAGGCATCTAGTTTTGATTTAATTTGCAACAACAATAAGTACACACACGTTGATCGAATCCCAAATCAAAACAATTTTCTACCATCAAGTATGTTGCAAAATCCTTCCATTCACTATTATTTTCCCTTTCACTTTTTGCATATAAATCCACTAACTTAGTCTGATTCTTATAATAAGTGCGTCGACAACACACACAAGTGAAATTAGGCCTCTCACTTGATTTCACCTGAAACGTCGCAATTTCCCTCTGGAAATTATCTGTACTGGAAACCTGTACACTATCTTCCACATTACCCGCTTCTTCTGGGTCAATTTCAACATTCTCCTCTTTACTTCCAAAGTAACAAAACTCAATTTCTTCACATATGTTCTTCACATCTATTTCAGAACCATGCAAAAGAGCAGCGCATAATTGTTTAAGCATAATTGCTGGACTCTTAGCATAATACAACATTCTAACTAATTTCCTCACTTTATTATGATGCACTGCTAGCATCCTGAAATGATGAAAAACACTCTGGCATACTCTCCTGGAAAGACAAGCCAGTGAATGACCATGCAAACCTGTCACTTCTCTCACTCTGCAAGGATCTAATTCTTGCAACAACCTCATTTTCTGCTTCAAACTTTTCTTATTAAATGACCGTACAAAATCACAAAGCAAATTGATGGAATCCTGTCGCACACTGCAAATACTACTACACTTCCAGGTGTACACAGGACCCTTAGCACATCTTCCTAAAACCTCATTACCTAACACCTCTTCTGTCTCTGTTGTGACAAGTTTTTCTTTTTCAACTGGACAACCATCTTTCACTTCATAAGCACGACCACTGGTGTCATCTGCATGCACCAAATCATTATCCTGGAAATAACTCTCCTCATTAAAAAATGCCTCACAGCTTGAACTATGCATCCATTCTCCAGAAAAAACTTCACAAAAATTACTACGATTAACTATTCTCTTCCATCTACTATTTCTTTTGAAATCATAAATTGCCTTGTTTAGCTTCCTAATTCTATTGATTATCAAAATAAATAACTTACGTTTAATTTCAAATGCCTGATCAATAACTTTCTCAACTTTTTTTTTTCTCTTATAAAAAACCAGTTTCTGTTGACCTTTCTTAATATTTTTTAACAAATTGCCAATTATCCTGTTGCGGAACATTCGTTTACGAATGTCCCTAAACTGTTGTTTCCTTCTACTATCATGCACAGAGTTATCTCTTGCTCTAGCAGTAACATTTTTGATTGGCCTTTCCTTTCCATTTGATTTGCTTCTCTTTTTATGGACTGAAACATTTTCTGTAGTAATATTTTTTTTACTACACATATTTCTTATGAAATATTTTGTGCTCTTACCCGGTGCTTTCTTCGTGACTTGACAAATCTTTTTGTTAGAGGACTGCTGCTTATTTTGTTTCACCTGCTGTCTTTGACGTTTTGCAGCCTTTCTCTGTCTTTCTATTGTTGGCATGATGAAATCTTGAAATGATCTGCAGTTGAATCTGTGGTAAAATATAATAAAAAATGTTATTAACCATTATTACCAAACAGTAAATCAATAACAATGATCAAAAACTTAACACACTACTTGACATTTTAAATAGAAGATTTTTTAGTCCTTGGCAAATTTACAATACAGAAATAGCAGAAAAGAAATGACATTTATATTTATGTTACCTGTGCTATTTTATATGTGAATCTGATCTAATTTTATGAGCATATTTTAATATTTTATTGAAGACACTACACATAACCTGTTTTTGAAGGTGTCTTTATTTTTAAATTAAACAGTTTACATTTTTACTTTTTATTAATTATACATTTTAAAAATAAATGTTTATATTTCCATAGGCTCAAGCAGGTCAGCTTCCCACCCTATGTCATATAATTCGGACAAATCTGCATCCTCATCACGCTCTTCTTCATCCTCAGGATTTAAATCATCCAATGGATCAACATCCACTGATGTTTCAATTACAAGTTCAATGATGAGGTCAAAATCAACTGATTGCAGATTGTCACTCATGTTGATGTTGTCTTTATCTTTAAAGAAAGATAACAACAATGAGATGTTGCAGAGTAAGAGACAAATCTCAGAGATTATAATAGTAAAATTGTTTAACAAGAGTAATATTTTGCAGCTATTATTTAGCCATGTCCAGCAATGCTGATCAGGTGAAGACTATGTCTAATTTTTCAGTGAACAGGACTCATCTCTTCTTAACCTTGGATAAGCCTCACCGACTCTGTGTGTCCTGCACATACTTAAATGTAAAGGGGCAGATTTATGTTAAATGGCACATCCCCAGGCATGCACCAGTTAACGTGCACCGCTGCTCTGCCACCCATGGTGTGCCGTATTTACAATCAGATAGGAGAAAGCTGCGTCAAAACCCTGCGCCTGCTTTAAGCAGGCATAGGTCTTGACGCAACATTGTGGAGATGGGGCACCCCTGAGCCTTGCTTGAGCTGCATCGCACTTGCGATACAACTCCAGCAATCACTACCTTTACAGCACAGATACATCACGCATCTGTGCCATTTTTGCCCCATGATGCCCCGCATTGTAAATGCAGCACACCATGGGTGGCGGAACAGCGGCGCAGGATGACTGACACATCCCTGGTGATGCACCAGTCATCATAAATCTATCCCTAAGCTTCTTATCTTGTTACAGGTGAACCGCCATATGTACCATCAAACTATTTTGCATTTCCTAAATAGCGAATTTTAAGGAATAAATAGCAATTCTTTACCATTCCTAATTTGCAATGAGCCAATTGCTAATAGCTAGTTACCCATTCATTTCCATGGGCTATGAGCCTCATAGGAATGAAGGTTTAATTTGCGATTAGCAATTTGCTCATCACAAATTAGGAATTTTTCCAAGGGTGCAGGGGTGTCTCAAGAACACCCTGCTGCACCCCTGAAAAAGAAATTTGGGGGCATATGGCACACATACATGCCCTAAGGGCATGTGTTGGCGTCATATGGGACCTTTTGTTTTTTTGAAAAAAAGCTTTTTGAAAAGAATTCACAAATTACCACCAATTTACCACAATAGTTTCCAAATCCTTAATGTCATTTTTTACATATTTTTTGTTTGATACATTGCATTTAAGTAATCGCAAAATTTGCAAATCCTTCAGTGCAATCGCCAAATAAGGAATAGCAAATTTTGCTACTCCTTATTTTGCATCAAACTTGTTTGATACATACCATTTGTCTAATTAACATTCGCAAAGGCCGAAATTCGCAGAATTTTGATCTTTGCGAATGCTAATTAGCTTGATACATATGGCCCCAAGTGAGGCCTGTCTTGCAACATGGTGCATCTTTTGCATCACTGCTGCATCGGTTTCATGTGGTACGTTTTTTTTACACCATGACATATCTGCCTAAATGCATCAATTTGTAATTTTGTCGCCTCATAGCAAATCTTTTGCACCGCCGCTGCATCATAAAAGTGACGCACAGTGGCGCAAAAGAGGCATACACCTATCATAAATCTGTCCCTAGCATTTTAAATGATTAATCCAGGATGACGATAAGGTGTGGCCTACCCAAAGGTTTGTTTAAGGTGAGGCCTACTCAGGATTGCAGATTAAAGTTACGCTTGATGAAGAATACAGAGGAGATAATACATGTAAAGGCCTACCAATGAAGTAAGTGATTTGCACTTTATTTCGCCAGTCATCATAAATATATCCCTAAGCTTCTTATCTTGTTACAGATGAACCACCATATGTACCATCAAACTATTTTGCATTTCCTAAATAGCGAATTTTAAGGAATAAATAGCAATTCTTTACCATTCCTAATTTGCAATGAGCAATTTGCTAATTGCAAATTACCCATTCATTTCCATGGGCTAGGAGGCTCATAGGAATGAAGGTGCAATTTGCGATTAGCAATTAGCTCATCACAAAATAGGAATTTTTCCAAGGGTGCAGGGGTGTCTCAAGAACACCCTGCTGCACCCCTGAAAAAGAAAATTGGGGGCATATGGCACACATACATGCCCTAAGGACATGTGTTGGCGTCATATGGCACCTTTTGTTTTTTGGAAAAAAATGCTTTTTGAAAAGAATTCGCAAATTACCACAAACTAGAAGTTGGTGGTAGTTTCCAAATCCTTAATGTCATTTTTTACATATTTTTTGTTTGATACATTGCATTTAAGGAATCGCAAAATTTGCAAATCCTTCAGTGCAATCGCAAAATAAGGAATAGCAAATTTTGAATTAAGGACATTTTAAGTCATTTCCACATGTGCAGTGTTTTCAAATTATGATTTGAAAATCGTTTTTGGGGAAAAGTAATGGTTTGCAAATTTATGACAAGGACATAATGGTGTATGCTTCTCTATAAGGCATTTCAGTGTCTCTGATGTCATTTTTCCCATATTACATTATAAGACCTTTCCCCATGGAGCACATTACCTGTAAATATGCTCCCACCTGTGCATGGTGAATTTAGATTTTGACTGTTTGAGTCACATAGCCATGTTAAAAGTGACCCCAAAAAATTGCAAACGCTTTAAAAAAACACATTCATGTGTCTTAAGGACATTTTAAGTCATTTCCCCATGGACAGTGTTTTGTAAGTGGCGCAAAAGAGGCATACACCTATCATAAATCTGTCCCTAGCATTTTAAATGATTAATTCAGGATGACGATAAGATGTGGCCTATCCAGAGGTTTGTTTAAGGTGAGGCCTACTCAGGATTGCAGATTAAAGTTACGCTTGATGAAGAATACAGAGGACATAATACATGTAAAGCTCTACCAATGAAGTAAGTGATGTCCACTTCATTGCGCCAGTCATCATAAATGTATCCCTAAGCTTCTTATCTTGTTAGACATCAACCGCCATATGTATCATATAACTATTTTGCATTTCCAAAATAGCGAATTTTAAGGAATAAATAGCGATTCTTTACCATTCCAAATTTGCGATGAGCAAATTGCTAATTGCAAATTACCCATTCATTTCCATGCGCCAGGATGCCCATATGAAAGAAGGTGCAATTTGCAATTAGCAATTAGCTCATCGCAAATTAGGAATTTTTCCAAAGGTGTAGGGGTGTCTCAATAACACCCTGCTGCACCCCTGAAAAAGAAATTTGGGGGCATATGGCGCACATAAATTTTAACAACATTCCTTTACCTCAAAAACGATTTTCAATTCATAATTTGAAAACACTGCCCACAGGGAAATTACTTAAAATGTCCTTAAGACACATGAAAGTGTTTTTTTATTGCCTTTCCAGCATGGTTGGGTCACTTTTAACATGGCTATGTAACACAAACATTTAAAATCTAAATTTGCCATGCACAGGTGGGAGCATATTTACAAGCAATTTGCGCCACAGAGAAAGGTCTTACATTAAAATGGGAAAATAACATCAGGGACAGTCAATTGCCTTATAAAGAAGCATACACCATTATGTCCTTGTCATAAATTTAAAAACAATTCCTTTTCCCCAAAAACGATTTTCAAATCATAATTTCAAAACACTGCACATGGGAAAATTACTTAAAATGTCCTTAAGACACATAAAAGCGTTTTTTAATTGCCTTTGCAGCATGTTTGTATCACTTTTAACATGGCTATGTAACACAAACATTAAAAATCTAAATTTTCCTTGCACAGGTGGGAGCATATTTACAAGCAATTTGCGCCACATAATTCATAATTTTCTGGAAATGCTTTTAAAGGACACCTTTGAGCAATTAATGGCACTTTTTCCTCAGACTGCCTTGGTATATTCAAATATATGCCAAAGACAGAAATGGAGGTGGTCAAACCAATTTTGTCCACAAATTGAGAAGTCGAGGAAGCATGTAAACAAATCTGTTTCAGCTTACATGAGAGACCATGGAATGGGCTCCCTGTACAACAATAACTTGCGTTACTACATGCAAGATATCTACAGAGGAGATGGAGTTCACTTCTCAGATGAGGGCAACAGAATTTTCACTCTGAATTTAAGAATGTGCATTGGTACCTACTTATAAGTACCTAAATGTACCATAAACCCAAAAGCTCTTCTCAGAGCTACCCAACATCTGATCACTCACAATTATTATTTTACTCTAACATTTTTCACTAATTTTCAACAAAGTACGCTCCCTGGGGCGCTACCCGGTACGCGAACCGGGAGCTAACCTCGCGAAATTTTTTAAAGAAATGTTGTTTTTTCGCACATATGGGCCTCCTCAGCCACCCTCACAAAACCTAGGGGGTCAAGATAAGTCTACCGTGCCCCCTTCTACCCATTCTGAACATTATTTGCCCTCCATCTTGTATCTTAATTCGACCGAAACACAAAATGGTGGACTCCCGTTACGCTTAATGTTCGCGAACCGGGGCGCTCAACGGTTCGCGTACCGGGTCGCTCCCTGGGAAGCGCACCATCAAAAAAGGTGGGAAAGTAGTTCACAGAAAAGCCACTGGAGACAATTTCACCAAATATAGACTAGCTCATACTACATACCAATCCCTACCATTTTCACAAATTTGATTGGAATTCCATTTAGCCATTTAGCCTGTAGACCTCTCTAAATACCGTGAGGTAAATTACTTCACAAAACACATCTGAAGTGTTGGAATTGACAACCAATTAAAATGTTACTTTCATTTTCTACTTTTTTTACCTGACATTTGATTGGTTATATACCTGAATATATATAAAGGAAGAGAAGAAAACACAGCCATTTTGACTACTACTTCTTGGTGTACATTTCAATAGGATTTTCACTAATTCCTTCAACTTCTTTCTAAAGGTAAGTTTTTATTTTTAAAACTGAAGTATATTGTGCACTATAAGTTAATATGGTAAACTTTTTCTGATAGTTATATACTATCCCTCTGTAGTAGTTATAGATTTAGATAGACTTCTCTGTTATAGTTATGGATGGAGTTAGGCTTCTCTTGTATAATTATGAATTTACTTACGTTAAATCACATACACTTTTTTATATTCCTACTTCCACTCTGATACTATACACTGCCCAAAATTAATCCCAACAGTGCCCTATCTCTACTAATATATTTTTTTTAATCTAAATTTCAGGCAAAATGGAAGGCGAACAGAAAGTTGAATTTCAAATTGTCCTGCAAGAGAGCAGCCAAGAAATCAATGATGAAAATGATATTGAATTTTTCGATGAAACTTTAGACAAAGAACTACTGCAATGTGTAAAGCAGTAGATAACCTCCTTGAAAATGAGGACATTTTACACCCTCAGAGACTACAATGTATATTCAATGATAATTATGAAATTTCTGACAATGAAATGTTAGAAAGTTTAATAAATTATGAAACACAATCACAATAAAAAAAAATGCTTAAAAAATAAAGAAAATAAAAAATAATCAACAAAACCAACAATCAATTAACATACAGCATTTGAAAAGTCTATCATTCATTTTTCATTGCAGTACGCTGCCCAGAACGCTTCCCGGTTCGCGGACCGGGCGCTCCCCACGCAAAAAAAACAAAAATTTTTTTTGTTTTTTTTGCCCCGCGGGGCCCTTTTAAAACCTCCACATTAAACCTAGGGGGTCAGGGAGGATCTAGTATGCCCCCTTATGGTTATTTCCCCCTTTGTTTTGGCCTCCTCTTGTCTCTCAATCCTACCGAGAGACAAGATGGCGGCCGCTCCGGACTGTTTAGAATGTTGACAGACACTGGAGAGCCAATCAGCTTAGCTACGCGAAGTTCCGGTACGCTTAAGGTCCGCGGACCGGAGCGCTGCCCAGAGCGCGCTTACAGATATATATCTTTTTTTAAACGTTAATTTCTCAAAATCCACTGGAGCACATATATTGAGACCTACAAAAGGCACATCGGGCTACCAGTCCCTACAATTTTGCCAAGTTTCATGCAAATCCATTCAGCCGTTCGGGCTAAAAGTGAGGCCAACCGCCCTATGGAAAACTCAATGTTAAAAACACGTTTTGGGACCCCCCTTTTTTCTCGACCCCCCCTGGACGAACCCCCCCCAAATTTCCAGGGGCTGCTCAGAAACAAAATGTTCCATTTTCCAGAAAATTTCAGCCAATTCCGTCCACAAACGCTAAAGTTATTAGACATAGAATTTTCAAAAATCCCATAGGGAAAAAATCCTAACTATATATACCTACTGGCGACCGCCAGTAGGTAATATATATATATATATATATATATATATATATATATATATATATATATATATATATATATATATATATATATATATATGCCACAAAAGGTTCTTCAAGATAAAAGAACCGGAGAGACACAGCGGGGAATGTAGGAAGGGTCTTTATTCCAACGGAGCTCTGGCATGACGCGTTTCGGTGCATTACCTTCCTCAGATGCCAGCCCCAGCTACAGTTCAAAACGCCAAGAGAGTCTTTGTTATATGTCCTTATGTCCCGCCTGGATTGGCTGTTCAGGTGGGCGGGGTTGGATTCACGAACAGCACCGCAGCAGCGTTGGCTAACTACAGGTACCAGCATGCCCTGTACATGACTTGCAGGTAAGTGATTCCACCCAAGTCCTAGTGTCCCAAGTAGGGTCCTGAGTTCTTATGGACGAGGAATGCTCTTGTGGCAAAGCTGTGCATGTGAAATTATATACCCTTTCCGGGTCCCCTAGACGCTTCAGCTGCATGTGTCTGTTCTCAGCCGGGCCATGAATTACTCGATGAAGTCATCGCCGTTCCTCCGTGAAGTCACAGATAATTAGGCACGAAGGCTGAGGGAGGGTGCAGCGGGTCAGTGCATTCCAATACCTTGGAGGGAAAGTGTGCCGAAGCTGTCCTGTTGACACTGACCTCTAGATTGAAGCGGGTCTCTCCCAGCACGCCCAGGACTGGCGTGCAAGATAATTGCCACAAAAGATTCTTTAAGATAAAAGAACCGGAGAGACACAGCGGGGAATGTAGGAAGGGTCTTTTTTCCAACGGAGCTCTGGCATGACGCGTTTCGGTGCATTACCATCCTCAGATGCCAGCCCCAGCTACAGTTCAAAACGCCAAAAGAGTCTTTGTTATATGTCCTTACGTCCCGCCTGGATTGGCTGTTCAGGTGGGCGGGGTTGGATTCACGAACAGCACCGCAGCAGCGTTGGCTAACTACAGGTACCAGCATGCCCTGTACACGACTTGCAGGTAAGTGATTCCACCCCAGTCCTAGTGTCCCAAGTAGGGTCCTGAGTTCTTATGGACGAGGAATGTTCTTGTGGCAAAGCTGTGCATGTGAAAGTATGTACCCTTCCCGGGTCCCCTAGACACTTCAGCTGCATGTGTCTGTTCTCAGCCGGGCCATGGATTAGTCGATGAAGTTATCGCCGTTCCTCCGTGAAGTCACAGATAATTAGGCATGAAGGCTGAGAGCGGGTGCAGCGGGTCAGTGCATTTCAATACCTTGGAGGGAAAGTGTGTTGAAGCTGTCCTGTTGACACTGACCTCTAGATTGAAGCGGGTCTCTCCCAGCACGCCCAGGACTGGCGTGCAAGATAATTGCCACAAAAGATTCTTCAAGATAAAAGAACCGGAGAGACACAGCGGGGAATGTAGGAAGGGTCTTTATTCCAACGGAGCTCTGGCATGACGCGTTTCGGTGCATTACCATCCTCAGATGCTAGCCCCAGCTACAGTTCAAAACGCCAAAAGAGTCTTTGTTATATGTCCTTACGTCCCGCCTGGATTGGCTGTTCACGTGGGCGGGGTTGGATTTACGAACAGCACCGCAGGAGCGTGGGCTAACTACAGGTACCTGCATGCCCTGTACACGACTTGCAGGTAAGTGATTCCACCCCAGTCCTAGTGTCCCAAGTAGGGTCCTGAGTTCTTATGGACGAGGAATGTTCTTGTGGCAAAGCTGTGCATGTGAAAGTATGTACCCTTCCCGGGTCCGCTAGACGCTTCAGCTGCATGTTTCTGTTCTCAGCCGGGCCATGGATTAGTCGATGAAGTCATCGCCGTTCCTCCGTGAAGTCACAGATAATTAGGCACGAAGGCTGAGAGCGGGTGCAGCGGGTCAGTGCATTCCAATACCTTGGAGGGAAAGTGTGCCGAAGCTGTCCTGTTGACACTGACCTCTAGATTGAAGCGGGTCTCTCCCAGCATGCCCAAGACTGGCGTGCAAGATAATTGCCACAAAAGATTCTTCAAGATAAAAGAACCGGAGAGACACAGCAGGGAATGTAGGAAGGGTCTTTATTCCAACGGAGCTCTGGCATGACGCGTTTCGGTGCATTACCTTACTCATATGCCAGCTCCAGCTACAGTTCCAAACGCCAAAAGAGTCTTTGTTATATGTCCTTACGTCCCGCCTGGATTGGCTGTTCAGGTGGGCGGGGTTGGATTCACGAACAGCACCGCAGCAGCGTTGGCTAACTACAGGTACCAGCATGCCCTGTACACGACTTGCAGGTAAGTGATTCCACCCCAGTCCTAGTGTCCCAAGTAGGGTCCTGAGTTCTTATGGACGAGGAATGTTCTTGTGACAAAGCTGTGCAAGTGAAAGTATGTACCCTTCCCGGGTCCCCTAGACGCTTCAGCTGCATGTGTCTGTTCTCAGCCGGGCCATGGATTAGTCGATGAAGTCATCGCTGTTCCTCCGTGAAGTCACAGATAATTAGGCACGAAGGCTGAGAGCGGATGCAGCGGGTCAGTGCATTCCAATACCTTGGAGGGAAAGTGTGCCGAAGCTGTCCTGTTGATACTGACCTCTAGATTGAAGCAGGTCTCTCCCAGCACGCCCAGGACTGGCGTGCAAGATAATTGCCACAAAAGATTCTTCAAGATAAAAGAACCGGAGAGACAGAGCGGGGAATGTAGGAAGGGTCTTTATTCCAAAGGAGCTCTGGCATGACGCATTTCGGTGCATTACCTTCCTCAGATGCCAGCCCCAGCTACAGTTCAAAACGCCAAAAGAGTCTTTGTTATATGTCCTTATGTCCCGCCTGGATTGGCTGTTCAGGTGGGCGGGGTTGGATTCAGGAACAGCACCGCAGCAGCGTTGGCTAACTACAGGTACCAGCATGCCCTGTACACGACTTGCAGGTAAGTGATTCCACCCCAGTCCTAGTGTCCCAAGTAGGGTCCTGAGTTCTTATGGACGAGGAATGTTCATGTGGCAAAGCTGTGCATGTGAAAGTATGTACCCTTCCCGGGTCCCCTAGACGCTTCAGCTGCATGTGTCTGTTCTCAGCCTGGCCATGGATTAGTCAATGAAGTCATCGCCGTTCCTCCGTGAAGTCACAGATAATTAGGCACGAAGGCTGAGAGCAGGTGCAGCGGGTCAGTGCATTCCAATACCTTGGAGGGAAAGTGTGTCGAAGCTGTCCTGTTGACACTGACCTCTAGATTGAAGCGGGTCTCTCCCAGCACGCCCAGGACTGGCGTGCAAGAAAATTGCCACAAAAGATTCTTCAAGATAAAAGAACCGGAGAGACACAGCGGGGAATGTAGGAAGGGTCTTTATTCCAACCGAGCTCTGGCATGACGCGTCTCGGTGCATTACCTTCCTCAGATGCCAGCCCCAGCTACAGTTCAAAACGCCAAAAGAGTCTTTGTTATATGTCCTTACGTCCCACCTGGATTGGCTGTTCAGGTGGGCGGGGTTGGATTCACGAACAGCACCGCAGCAGCGTTGGCTAACTACAGGTACCAGCATGCCCTGTACACGACTTTCAGGTAAGTGATTCCACCCCAGTCCTAGTTTCCCAAGTAGGGTCCTGAGTTCTTATGGACGATGAAAGTTCTTGTGGCAAAGCTGTGCATGTGAAAGTATGTACCCTTCCCGGGTCCCCTAGACGCTTCAGCTGCATGTGTCTGTTCTCAGCCGGGCCATGGATTAGTCGATGAAGTCATCGCCGTTGCTCCGTGAAGTTACAGATAATTAGGCACGAAGGCTGACAGCGGGTGCAGCGGTCAGTGCATTCCAATACCTTGGAGGGGAAGTGTGCCGAAGCTGTCCTGTTGACACTGACCTCTAGATTGAAGTGGGTCTCTCCCAGCACGCCCAGGACTGGCGTGCAAAATAATTGCCACAAAAGATTCTTCAAGATTGTGATGTATTCCTATAGGTTCTGTATCGATCCCCCTATTACTGACCCTATTCTGGTTAACAAATTAACTAGCAGCCATCCCATGATGCAGAAAACCCCCATGATGCAGAAACCGTTATCTGATCAAGCCATACCACGGCACAGGAACGTGTTATCTGATTAAGTCATAACGCTTGCCATCTAATTAGACGAGCGATATTCCTCCAGCCCCTGATAAGGCATACGGAGTTCTCAAAACAAATCAAACCTATGACAACCTGGGAAAAACCCTGCGGCCATTGTTTTGATTTCATCGAGAACTTCAGCAAAAGAATGTGCTAACGACCAAGTCGTATGACATCCTTATTGACGTATCTATGTCCATCCTTACGTCAATCTCGGCACCTTAAAGGTATAAATATTACCGATATTGCCTTAAGCAAAACACACGCGGTGGTGACGAGATCGGAGCAGCCAGACTTGCCGAAGCCCAGAGCAGAGCAGACCCCGCTGGCGCAGCCCCGCCTTCCTGACGCGCTGAGAACGAGACGCTGATTTCTCCTGCCGAGAAATCCAGCTCCGGCGCTTCTGGGTAGCCCTCGCAGGCAGCCTGGAATATCGAGACCAGAGACGAGAGATACCATCCCTCATTCATCCTAGATTCCAGGTACAGAACTGAATAACCCCTCGCAGAGAATTCTTTAGTCAGTCACTTGGCAAAACAAACTTAACTTAAACTGTAACTTTCTATTCCCGCCCACGTATTAGGCTTAGGTCAGGTACACGGGGTAGGCGTAGTTAGAAACACCAGTTGAGTACGATTAGTCAAATGTATATGTGTATGTATCTATTTTATTCATTTTAAACCTCTGTGAAGTCACAGATAATTAGGCACGAAGGCTGAGGGAGGGTGCAGCGGGTCAGTGCATTCCAATACCTTGGAGGGAAAGTGTGCTGAAGCTGTCCTGTTGACACTGACATCTAGATTGAAGCGGGTCTCTCCCAGCACGCCCGGGACTGGCGTACAAGATAATTGCCACAAAAGATTCTTCAAGATAAAAGAACCGGAGAGACACAGCGGGGAATGTAGGAAGGGTCTTTATTCCAACGGAGCTCTGGCATGACGCGTTTCGGTGCATTACCATCCTCAGATGCCAGCCCCAGCTACAGTTCAAAACGCCAAAAGAGTCTTTGTTATATGTCCTTACGTCCCGCCTGGATTGGCTGTTCAGGTGGGCGGGGTTGGATTCACGAACAGCACCGCAGCAGCGTTGGCTAACTACAGGTACCAGCATGCCCTGTACACGACTTGCAGGTAAGTGATTCCACCCCAGTCCTAGTGTCCCAAGTAGGGTCCTGAGTTCTTATGGACGAGGAATGTTCTTGTGGCAAAGCTGTGCATGTGAAAGTATGTACCCTTCCCGGGTCCCCTAGACGCTTCAGCTGCATGTGTCTGTTCTCAGCCGGGCCATGGATTAGTCGATGAAGTTATCGCCGTTCCTCCGTGAAGTCACAGATAATTAGGCACGAAGGCTGAGAGCGGGTGCAGCGGGTCAGTGCATTTCAATACCTTGGAGGGAAAGTGTGTCGAAGCTGTCCTGTTGACACTGACCTCTAGATTGAAGCGGGTCTCTCCCAGCACGCCCAGGACTGGCGTGCAAGATAATTGCCACAAAAGATTCTTCAAGATAAAAGAACCGGAGAGACACAGCGGGGAATGTAGGAAGGGTCTTTATTCCAACGGAGCTCTGGCATGACGCGTTTCGGTGCATTACCATCCTCAGATGCCAGCCCCAGCTACAGTTCAAAACGCCAAAAGAGTCTTTGTTATATGTCCTTACGTCCCGCCTGGATTGGCTGTTCATGTGGGCGGGGTTGGATTTACGAACAGCACCGCAGGAGCATTGGCTAACTACAGGTACCAGCATGCCCTGTACACGACTTGCAGGTAAGTGATTCCACCCCAGTCCTAGTGTCCCAAGTAGGGTCCTGAATTCTTATGGACGAGGAATGTTCTTGTGGCAAAGCTGTGCATGTGAAAGTATGTACCCTTCCCGGGTCCCCTAGACGCTTCAGCTGCATATGTCTGTTCTCAGCCGGGCCATGGATTAGTCGATGAAGTCATCGCCGTTCCTCCGTGAAGTCACATATAATTAGGCACGAAGGCTGAGAGCGGGTGCAGCGGGTCAGTGCATTCCAATACCTTGGAGGGAAAGTGTGCCGAAGCTGTCCTGTTGACACTGACCTCTAGATTGAAGCGGGTCTCTCCCAGCATGCCCAAGACTGGCGTGCAAGATAATTGCCACAAAAGATTCTTCAAGATAAAAGAACCGGAGAGACACAGCAGGGAATGTAGGAAGGGTCTTCATTCCGACGGAGCTCTGGCATGACGCGTTTCGGTGCATTACCTTACTCATATGCCAGCTCCAGCTACAGTTCCAAACGCCAAAAGAGACTTTGTTATATGTCCTTACGTCCCGCCTGGATTGGCTGTTCAGGTGGGCGGGGTTGGATTCACGAACAGCACCGCAGCAGCGTTGGCTAACTACAGGTACCAGCATGCCCTGTACACGACTTGCAGGTAAGTGATTCCACCCCAGTCCTAGTGTCCCAAGTAGGGTCCTGAGTTCTTATGGACGAGGAATGTTCTTGTGGCAAAGCTGTGCAAGTTCAAGTATGTCCCCTTCCCGGGTCCCCTAGACGCTTCAGCTGCATGTGTCTGTTCTCAGCCGGGCCATGGATTAGTCGATGAAGTCATCGCTGTTCCTCCGTGAAGTCACAGATAATTAGGCACGAAGGCTCAGAGCGGATGCAGCGGGTCAGTGCATTCCAATACCTTGGAGGGAAAGTGTGCCGAAGCTGTCCTGTTGATACTGACCTCTAGATTGAAGCAGGTCTCTCCCAGCACGCCCAGGACTGGCGTGCAAGATAATTGCCACAAAAGATTCTTCAAGATAAAAGAACCGGAGAGACAGAGCGGGGAATGTAGGAAGGGTCTTTATTCCAACGGAGCTCTGGCATGATGCATTTCGGTGCATTACCTTCCTCAGATGCCAGCCCCAGCTACAGTTCAAAACGCCAAAAGAGTCTTTGTTATATGTCCTTATGTCCCGCCTGGATTGGCTGTTCAGGTGGGCGGGGTTGGATTCACGAACAGCACCGCAGCAGCGTTGGCTAACTACAGGTACCAGCATGCCCTGTACACGACTTGCAGGTAAGTGATTCCACCCCAGTCCTAGTGTCCCAAGTAGGGTCCTGAGTTCTTATGGACGAGGAATGTTCATGTGGCAAAGCTGTGCATGTGAAAGTATGTACCCTTCCCGGGTCCCCTAGACGCTTCAGCTGCATGTGTCTGTTCTCAGCCGGGCCATGGATTCGTCAATGAAGTCATCGCCGTTCCTCCGTGAAGTCACAGATAATTAGGCACGAAGGCTGAGAGCAGGTGCAGCGGGTCAGTGCATTCCAATACCTTGGAGGGAAAGTGTGTCGAAGCTGTCCTGTTGACACTGACCTCTAGATTGAAGCGTGTCTCTCCCAGCACGCCCAGGACTGGCGTGCAAGAAAATTGCCACAAAAGATTCTTCAAGATAAAAGAACCGGAGAGACACAGCGGGGAATGTAGGAAGGGTCTTTATTCCAACAGAGCTCTGGCATGACGCGTCTCGGTGCATTACCTTCCTCAGATGCCAGCCCCAGCTACAGTTCAAAACGCCAAAAGAGTCTTTGTTATATGTCCTTACGTCCCACCTGGATTGGCTGTTCAGGTGGGCGGGGTTGGATTCACGAACAGCACCGCAGCAGCGTTGGCTAACTACAGGTACCAGCATGCCCTGTACACGACTTTCAGGTAAGTGATTCCACCCCAGTCCTAGTTTCCCAAGTAGGGTCCTGAGTTCTTATGGACGATGAAAGTTCTTGTGGCAAAGCTGTGCATGTGAAAGTACGTACCCTTCCCGGGTCCCCTAGACGCTTCAGCTGCATGTGTCTGTTCTCAGCCGGGCCATGGATTAGTCGATGAAATCATCGCCGTTCCTCCGTGAAGTCACAGATAATTAGGCACGAAGGCTGAGAGCGGGTGCAGAGGGTCAGTGCATTCCAATACCTTGGAGGGAAAGTGTGCCGAAGCTGTCCTGTTGACACTGACCTCTAGATTGAAGCGGGTCTCTCCCAGCACGCCCAGGACTGGCGTGCAAGAAAATTGCCACAAAAGATTCTTCAAGATAAAAGAACCGGAGAGACACAGCGGGGAATGTAGGAAGGGTCTTTATTCCAACAGAGCTCTGGCATGACGCGTCTCGGTGCATTACCTTCCTCAGATGCCAGCCCCAGCTACAGTTCAAAACGCCAAAAGAGTCTTTGTTATATGTCCTTACGTCCCACCTGGATTGGCTGTTCAGGTGGGCGGGGTTGGATTCACGAACAGCACCGCAGCAGCGTTGGCTAACTACAGGTACCAGCATGCCCTGTACACGACTTGCAGGTAAGTGATTCCACCCCAGTCCTAGTGTCCCAAGTAGGGTCCTGAGTTCTTATGGACGAGGAATGTTCTTGTGGCAAAGCTGTGCAAGTGAAAGTATGTCCCCTTCCCGGGTCCCCTAGACGCTTCAGCTGCATGTGTCTGTTCTCAGCCGGGCCATGGATTAGTCGATGAAGTCATCGCTGTTCCTCCGTGAAGTCACAGATAATTAGGCACGAAGGCTCAGAGCGGATGCAGCGGGTCAGTGCATTCCAATACCTTGGAGGGAAAGTGTGTCGAAGCTGTCCTGTTGACACTGACCTCTAGATTGAAGCGGGTCTCTCCCAGCACGCCCAGGACTGGCGTGCAAGAAAATTGCCACAAAAGATTCTTCAAGATAAAAGAACCGGAGAGACACAGCGGGGAATGTAGGAAGGGTCTTTATTCCAACAGAGCTCTGGCATGACGCGTCTCGGTGCATTACCTTCCTCAGATGCCAGCCCCAGCTACAGTTCAAAACGCCAAAAGAGTCTTTGTTATATGTCCTTACGTCCCACCTGGATTGGCTGTTCAGGTGGGCGGGGTTGGATTCACGAACAGCACCGCAGCAGCGTTGGCTAACTACAGGTACCAGCATGCCCAGTACACGACTTGCAGGTAAGTGATTCCACCCCAGTCCTAGTGTCCCAAGTAGGGTCCTGAGTTCTTATGGACGAGGAATGTTCATGTGGCAAAGCTGTGCATGTGAAAGTATGTACCCTTCCCGGATCCCCTAGACGCTTCAGCTGCATGTGTCTGTTCTCAGCCGGGCCATGGATTAGTCAATGAAGTCATCGCCGTTCCTCCGTGAAGTCACAGATAATTAGGCACGAAGGCTGAGAGCAGGTGCAGCGGGTCAGTGCATTCCAATACCTTGGAGGGAAAGTGTGTCGAAGCTGTGCTGTTGACACTGACCTCTAGATTGAAGCGGGTCTCTCCCAGCACGCCCAGGACTGGCGTGCAAGAAAATTGCCACAAAAGATTCTTCAAGATAAAAGAACCGGAGAGACACAGCGGGGAATGTAGGAAGGGTCTTTATTCCAACAGAGCTCTGGCATGACGCGTCTCGGTGCATTACCTTCCTCAGATGCCAGCCCCAGCTACAGTTCAAAACGCCAAAAGAGTCTTTGTTATATGTCCTTACGTCCCACCTGGATTGGCTGTTCAGGTGGGCGGGGTTGGATTCACGAACAGCACCGCAGCAGCGTTGGCTAACTACAGGTACCAGCATGCCCTGTACACGACTTTCAGGTAAGTGATTCCACCCCAGTCCTAGTTTCCCAAGTAGGGTCCTGAGTTCTTATGGACGATGAAAGTTCTTGTGGCAAAGCTGTGCATGTGAAAGTACGTACCCTTCCCGGGTCCCCTAGACGCTTCAGCTGCATGTGTCTGTTCTCAGCCGGGCCATGGATTAGTCGATGAAATCATCGCCGTTCCTCCGTGAAGTCACAGATAATTAGGCACGAAGGCTGAGAGCGGGTGCAGCGGGTCAGTGCATTCCAATACCTTGGAGGGAAAGTGTGCCGAAGCTGTCCTGTTGACACTGACCTCTAGATTGAAGCGGGTCTCTCCCAGCACGCCCAGGACTGGCGCGCAAGATAATTGCCAAAAAAGATTCTACAAGATAAAAGAACCGGAGAGACACAGCGGGGAATGTAGGAAGGGTCTTTATTCCAACGGAGCTCTGGCATGACGCGTTTCGGTGCATTACCTTCCTCAGATGCCAGCTACAGCTACAGTTCAAAACGCCAAAAGAGTCTTTGTTATATGTCCTTACGTCCTGCCTGGATTGGCTGTTTAGGTGGGCGGGGTTGGATTCACAAACAGCACCGCAGCAGCGTTGGCTAACTACAGGTACCAGCATGCCCTGTACACGACTTGCAGGTAAGTGATTCCACCCCAGTCCTAGTGTCCCAAGTAGGGTCCTGAGTTCTTATGGACGAGGAATGTTCTTGTGGCAAAGCTGTGCATGTGAAAGTATGTACCCTTCCCGGGTCCCCTAGACGCTTCAGCTGCATGTGTCTGTTCTCAGCCGGGCCATGGATTAGTCGATGAAGTCATCGCCGTTGCTCCGTGAAGTTACAGATAATTAGGCACGAAGGCTGACAGCGGGTGCAGCGGTCAGTGCATTCCAATACCTTGGAGGGGAAGTGTGCCGAAGCTGTCCTGTTGACACTGACCTCTAGATTGAAGTGGGTCTCTCCCAGCACGCCCAGGACTGGCGTGCAAAATAATTGCCACAAAAGATTCTTCAAGATTGTGATGTATTCCTATAGGTTCTGTATCGATCCCCCTATTCCTGACCCTATTCTGGTTAACAAATTAACTAGCAGCCATCCCATGATGCAGAAAACCCCCATGATGCAGAAACCGTTATCTGATCAAGCCATACCACGGCACAGGAACGTGTTATCTGATTAGGTCATAACGCTTGCCATCTAATTAGACGAGCGATATTCCTCCAGCCCCTGATAAGGCATACGGAGTTCTCAAAACAAATCAAACCTATGACAACCTGGGAAAAACCCTGCGGCCATTGTTTTGATTTCATCGAGAACTTCAGCAAAAGAATGTGCTAACGACCAAGTCGTATGACATCCTTATTGACGTATCTATGTCCATCCTTACGTCAATCTCGGCACCTTAAAGGTATAAATATTACCGATATTGCCTTAAGCAAAACACACGCGGTG
The DNA here is from genome assembly GCF_964261635.1 of Lissotriton helveticus. Classification (NCBI taxonomy): domain Eukaryota; kingdom Metazoa; phylum Chordata; class Amphibia; order Caudata; family Salamandridae; genus Lissotriton; species Lissotriton helveticus. The sequence goes on from NC_136069.1 coordinate 756,019,216, forward strand.
GTGACGAGATCGGAGCAGCCAGACTTGCTGAAGCCCAGAGCAGAGCAGACCCCGCTGGCGCAGCCCCGCCTTCCTGACGCGCTGAGAACGAGACGCTGCTTTCTCCTGCCGAGAAATCCAGCTCCGGCGCTTCTGGGTAGCCCTCGCAGGCAGCCTGGAATATCGAGACCAGAGACGAGAGATACCATCCCTCATTCATCCTAGATTCCAGGTACAGAACTGAATAACCCCTCGCAGAGAATTCTTTAGTCAGTCACTTGGCAAAACAAACTTAACTTAAACTGTAACTTTCTATTCCCGCCCACGTATTAGGCTTAGGTCAGGTACACGGGGTAGGCGTAGTTAGAAACACCAGTTGAGTACGATTAGTCAAATGTATATGTGTATGTATCTATTTTATTCATTTTAAACCTTCATATGGCTTAGAAACCATATAAATGTTTTTACAGTATTATTTTATACTTCTGCTTTTATTGTATGCACTTTACTTAACCATAAGTATTGCAATAATATCGATCCATTTCTCTTGTATGAGAAAAGAGACTGATCAATAAATACCATCTTTTATTGAACACGCCCGTCTCTTCCTTTTCTCTACAATCTGGTGAGACTAAGAATGCACGTACTGACTGAGTAAAATAAGTCATCTTTTGTTTTCACACGACTCTAGAGATACACTCTTGATTAGGGGAGAGCAAAGTTGTCATGTTCTATGGTTGTCAGAAACTAAATCCCTTCTTGTCTATCCAGGAAGGTTCAACTCCTCCTTGCCTATTCGAGAAAGTTTCTAGTGAACTCTGAGCTAGCTGGCAAACCCAAAACTTTAAGTCTAATATCGACAGTAGTAGACCTAGTTAACGTCTGGTCTAGGCCTATACTATTGAAGGTATTATTCCAATGCGCAGAGCCTATTGGGATAATAGGAACTACACTACAAGATAAAAGAACCGGAGAGACACAGCGGGGAATGTAGGAAGGGTCTTTATTCCAACAGAGCTCTGGCATGACGCGTCTCGGTGCATTACCTTCCTCAGATGCCAGCTCCAGCTACAGTTCAAAATGCCAAAAGAGTCTTTGTTATATGTCCTTACGTCCTGCCTGGATTGGCTGTTCAGGTGGGCGGGGTTGGATTCACAAACAGCACCACAGCAGCGTTGGCTAACTACAGGTACCAGCATGCCCTGTACACGACTTGCAGGTAAGTGATTCCACCCCAGTCCTAGTGTCCCAAGTAGGGTCCTGAGTTCTTATGGACGAGGAATGTTCTTGTGGCAAAGCTGTGCATAAGAAAGTATGTACCATTCCCGGGTCCCCTAGACGCTTCAGCTGCATGTGTCTGTTCTCAGCCGGGCCATGGATTAGTCGATGAAGTCATCGCCGTTCCTCCGTGAAGTCACAGATAATTAGGCACGAAGGCTGAGAGCGGGTGCAGCGGGTCAGTGCATTCCAATACCTTGGAGGGAAAGTGTGCCGAAGCTGTCCTGTTGACACTGACCTCTAGATTGAAGCAGGTCTCTCCCAGCACGCCCAGGACTGGCGTGCAAGATAATTGCCACAAAAGATTCTTCAAGATAAAAGAACCGGAGAGACAGAGCGGGGAATGTAGGAAGGGTCTTTATTCCAACGGAGCTCTGGCATGACGCTATTCGGTGCATTACCTTCCTCAGATGCCAGCCCCAGCTACAGTTCAAAACGCCAAAAGAGTCTTTGTTATATGTCCTTACGTCCCGCCTGGATTGGCTGTTCAGGTGGACGGGGTTGGATTCACGAACAGCACTGCAGCAGCGTTGGCTAACTACAGGTACCAGCATGCCCAGTACACGACTTGCAGGTAAGTGATTCCACCCCAGTCCTAGTGTCCCAAGTAGGGTCCTGAGTTCTTATGGATGAGGAATGTTCTTGTGGCAAAGCTGTGCATGTGAAAGTATGTACCCTTCCCGGGTCTCCTAGACGCTTCAGCTGCATGTGTCTGTTCTCAGCCGGGCCATGGATTAGTCAATGAAGTCATCGCCGTTCCTCCGTGAAGTCACAGATAATTAGGCACGAAGGCTGAGAGCAGGTGCAGCGTGTCAGTGCATTCCAATACCTTGGAGGGAAAGTGTGTCGAAGCTGTCCTGTTGACACTGACCTCTAGATTGAAGCGGGTCTCTCCGAGCACGCCCAGGACTGGCGTGCAAGATAATTGCCACAAAAGATTCTTCAAGATAAAAGAACCGGAGAGACACAGCGGGGAATGTAGGAAGGGTCTTTATTCCAACAGAGCTCTGGCATGACGCGTCTCGGTGCATTACCTTCCTCAGATGCCAGCCCCAGCTACAGTTCAAAACGCCAAAAGAGTCTTTGTTATATGTCCTTACGTCCCACCTGGATTGGCTGTTCAGGTGGGCGGGGTTGGATTCACGAACAGCACCGCAGCAGCGTTGGCTAACTACAGGTACCAGCATGCCCTGTACACGACTTTCAGGAAAGTGAATCCACCCCAGTCCTAGTTTCCCAAGTAGGGTCCTGAGTTCTTATGGACGATGAAAGTTCTTGTGGCAAAGCTGTGCATGTGAAAGTACGTACCCTTCCCGGGTCCCCTAGACGCTTCAGCTGCATGTGTCTGTTCTCAGCCGGGCCATGGATTAGTCAATGAAATCATCCCCGTTCCTCCGTGAAGTCACAGATAATTAGGCATGAAGGCTGAGAGCGGGTGCAGCGGGTCAGTGCATTCCAATACCTTGGAGGGAAAGTGTGCCGAAGCTGTCCTGTTGACACTGACCTCTAGATTGAAGCAGGTCTCTCCCAGCACGCCCAGGACTGGCGTGCAAGATAATTGCCACAAAAGATTCTTCAAGATAAAAGAACCGGAGAGACAGAGCGGGGAATGTAGGAAGGGTCTTTATTCCAACGGAGCTCTGGCATGACGCTATTCGGTGCATTACCTTCCTCAGATGCCAGCCCCAGCTACAGTTCAAAATGCCAAAAGAGTCTTTGTTATATGTCCTTACGTCCCGCCTGGATTGGCTGTTCAGGTGGGCGGGGTTGGATTCACGAACAGCACCGCAGCAGCGTTGGCTAACTACAGGTACCAGCATGCCCAGTACACGACTTGCAGGTAAGTGATTCCACCCCAGTCCTAGTGTCCCAAGTAGGGTCCTGAGTTCTTATGGACGAGGAATGTTCTTGTGGCAAAGCTGTGCATGTGAAAGTATGTACCCTTCCCGGGTCTCCTAGACGCTTCAGCTGCATGTGTCTGTTCTCAGCCGGGCCATGGATTAGTCAATGAAGTCATCGCCGTTCCTCCGTGAAGTCACAGATAATTAGGCACGAAGGCTGAGAGCAGGTGCAGCGTGTCAGTGCATTCCAATACCTTGGAGGGAAAGTGTGTCGAAGCTGTCCTGTTGACACTGACCTCTAGATTGAAGCGGGTCTCTCCGAGCACGCCCAGGACTGGCATGCAAGATAATTGCCACAAAAGATTCTTCAAGATAAAAGAACCGGAGAGACACAGCGGGGAATGTAGGAAGGGTCTTTATTCCAACAGAGCTCTGGCATGACGCGTCTCGGTGCATTACCTTCCTCAGATGCCAGCCCCAGCTACAGTTCAAAACGCCAAAAGAGTCTTTGTTATATGTCCTTACGTCCCTCCTGGATTGGCTGTTCAGGTGGGCGGGGTTGGATTCACGAACAGCACCGCAGCAGCGTTGGCTAACTACAGGTACCAGCATGCCCTGTACACGACTTTCAGGAAAGTGAATCCACCCCAGTCCTAGTTTCCCAAGTAGGGTCCTGAGTTCTTATGGACGATGAAAGTTCTTGTGGCAAAGCTGTGCATGTGAAAGTACGTACCCTTCCCGGGTCCCCTAGACGCTTCAGCTGCATGTGTCTGTTCTCAGCCGGGCCATGGATTAGTCAATGAAATCATCCCCGTTCCTCCGTGAAGTCACAGATAATTAGGCATGAAGGCTGAGAGCGGGTGCAGCGGGTCAGTGCATTCCAATACCTTGGAGGGAAAGTGTGCCGAAGCTGTCCTGTTGACACTGACCTCTAGATTGAAGCGGGTCTCTCCCAGCACGCCCAGGACTGGCGCGCAAGATAATTGCCAAAAAAGATTCTTCAAGATAAAAGAACCGGAGAGACACGGCGGGGAATGTAGGAATGGTCTTTATTCCAACGGAGCTCTGGCATGACGCGTTTCGGTGCATTACCTTCCTCAGATGCCAGCTCCAGCTACAGTTAAAAACGCCAAAAGAGTCTTTGTTATATGTCCTTACGTCCTGCCTGGATTGGCTGTTCAGGTGGGCGGGGTTGGATTCACAAACAGCACCGCAGCAGCGTTGGCTAACTACAGGTACCAGCATGCCCTGTACACGACTTGCAGGTAAGTGATTCCACCCCAGTCCTAGTGTCCCAAGTAGGGTCCTGAGTTCTTATGGACGAGGAATGTTCTTGTGGCAAAGCTGTGCATGTGAAAGTATGTACCCTTCCCGGGTCCCCTAGACGCTTCAGCTGCATGTGTCTGTTCTCAGCCGGGCCATGGATTAGTCGATGAAGTCATCGCCGTTGCTCCGTGTAGTCACAGATAATTAGGCACGAAGGCTGAGAGCGGGTGCAGCGGTCAGTGCATTCCAATACCTTGGAGGGGAAGTGTGCCGAAGCTGTCCTGTTGACACTGACCTCTAGATTGAAGTGGGTCTCTCCCAGCACACCCAGGACTGGCGTGCAAAATAATTGCCACAAAAGATTCTTCAAGATAAAAGAACCGGAGAGACACAGCGGGAATGTAGGAAGGGTCTTTATTCCAACGGAGCTCTGGCATGACGCGTCTCGGTGCATTACCTTCCTCAGATGCCAGCCCCAGCTACAGTTCAAAACGCCAAAAGAGTCTTTGTTATATGTCCTTACGTCCCGCCTGGATTGGCTGTTCAGGTGGGCGGGGTTGGATTCACGAACAGCACCACAGCAGCGGTGGCTAACTACAGGTACCAGCATGCCTTGTACACGACTTGCAGGTAAGTGATTCCACCCCACTCCTAGTGTTCCAAGTAGGGTCGTGAGTTCTTATGGACGAGGAATGTTCTTGTGGCAAAGCTGTGCATGTGAAAGTATGTACCCTTCCCGGGTCCCCTAGACGCTCAGCTGCATGTGTCTGTTCTCAGCCAGGCCATGGATTAGTCGATGAAGTCATCGCCGTTCCTCCGTGAAGTCACAGATAATTAGGCACGAAGGCTGAGAGCGGGTCCAGCGGGTCAGTGCATTCCAATTCCTTTCTCCCTACTTCCCAAAAAAGCACCAAAAACAGAAATGGAAATAAATCTATCTATATATATAAAAACGAATGTATGTCTGTCTGTCTGTCTGTTTTTCCTTTATGCATTACTACACCATTCATCCGATCGCCATTAAACTTTGGGAAATTGTTGAATACACTCCTGCGATGGTTTCTGGCATAAATGTTTTTTTAAATATCGGCCCTCCAGGGCCCACATAATCTTTCGAACTGTACGTACCAGACGGAAAAACAACAAATCGTGTATCCACAAGCACTCGAATAAATAAATAGAATTAAAACACCATTCATCCGATCGCCATGAAACTTTGGGAAGTTGTTGAGTACACTCCGCGATAGTTTCTGCCATAAAAATGTTTAAAATATCGGCCCCCCCTAGGGCCCTCATAATCTTTAGAATTGTACTCACCAGACGGAAAAACAACAAATCGTGTATTTACAAGCACTTGAATAAATAAATAGAATTAAAACACCATTCATCCGATCGCCATGAAACTTTTGTTGGGACGTTGTTGAGCACACTCCTGGGAAGGTTTCTGGCATATGTTTTTTTTAAATATCGGCCCCCCAGGGCCCTCATAATCTTTCGAATACTGATGTACGCACAAGACGGAAAAACAAAAAATCGTGTATCCACAAGCACTCAAATAAATAAATAGAATTAAAACAGCATTCATCCGATCACCAGGAAACTTTGGAAAGTTGTTGAGTACACTCCCGCGAAGGTTTCTGGCATAAACATTTTTTAAATATTGGCCCTCCCAGGGCCCATATTAAAATGAAGAATTTTCAATAAAAATGACACAATGTAATTTGAATGTTATCAGAACGAGTTTCTTTGAATTTACTTTCTTCGGAGATCGCAGCAACGGGCGACGGGTAAGCTAGTTATAAATAAAACATTAATCACACTAAAATAGTAATCAATCAAAACAAATAACGAATATCACATGAATTTAAATGTTCTGTATTGAAAACATCTTTTAATGAATTACCAAGTAATTAAAATACAAAAAATAATTAAAATAAGAATTTATCAATGAAAAACTTGTATAATTAATCACCATTTTAATATGTAATTACCTTAAGAAAATTTATTAATATGTTAAAAAATGATCATTTAACTAACGTCCAACCCTATTCTACTACAAACCCAACAATCTGACACTTAGGGCCTTATCACGATGTCGGTCGGAAACTACACAGCTTAACTCCTTGTCGGATTTGGTTCAGACCGACTCTCGGTCAGAGGTTCCACCCGACCAATTATGATGCTTCAGAATACCATTCGGAACGACTCCCATTGACTTGAATTGGAGCCTGTGTTCCAACCGACAACACAAGCTCCTATGGGGAAAATGGGTGTCTGCGGAAAAACTTGTCACCTGTCACAGGCACCCCATGGTGCCTGCCACACTGTGCATGGTTTTACAGAAGGTCCCTTGGGTACCCCCTCAACCCCAAACTGGAGGCCTCAGGATGAAGGGGGGCCTGTTAGGGGCCCCCAAATTCAGTTTCCAACAGCCTGTTCATGGCAGACAGACCGAGTCAGAAAGGCTGTTAGAATCTGAAATCGTAATCGATCGGTTGGAAACGCTGTCCATTGGGCTGTACGAATCGGCTCCAAGCGACTCGGATTCACCAAATGCCAGTGGGAAGCAATCCAGAATGAAGGAACGGTTCCCCTCCAACTGCGACCATCATAATAGGTCGGTCAGAATTGTTTCTGACCGAGTCGGTTTCCGACATGGTCTAGTGGAATCCAATTGTCGGTCTGAAAGTAATCAGCCCCTAAAGTATTAATTAGTAATTAAACTACTGAAAAGCTAATTTACACATTCAAATCATAAAATACACTTGAATAAATAAAGTAACAATTAACCACATAGAAAATACCACATAAAACATATATATATTTACAAATGGAGCAATTATTGCTCATCATAACCCTTTTGTTTCCTCTCCACCACACTTTCATGTCGGGCTCACCGCTTGGCCGCCAAACCATGAGGAACACGTAATATAGTGGGCGTCCAGTGGTTGAATTTGGCACTGGGAGAGAAGGGCACCAGCGTGGCGGCCTGCTCCCACACCACCAAACTTAGGTCCTTTGAGTATAGCAGATGGCATGCTGTCCATTAGAGTGGAGAAGGGCGTTACCTCCACCACCCTGATGTACTAGTGCTACTACTGCCCACCAAATTTGGAGCTGATCAGTGGCCCACTGGTCATCTTTTAACCTTCAAAGGAACCACAATTTGAGGTACAAAAGGTTTGGTGGATGCCTCTAGTTGATTTAGATTCTCATCCATCAAACCTTTACATTTTCTTTATTTTCAGACACGAACTTCTAAAAATGGGACAGAAAAAATGGTCATTAACCTTCTACCCTAAATATGTCAGGCAGAGTAATGCCCTTCCTCTAAAGACCTCTACTCCATTGAGCCATCAGATGAATCTTTCCGTTGTGGGAGCCAATGGGGGCTTTGTTGACAGAAAGTTTAGAGTCTGCTAATCTCTAAATGAGACAGATGACCTGAGAGTTTGGCAGACAGGGTACTCCTTGGGTTTTTCAAAAGAGTACCCTGTTTACCAAGCTCTAAATAAAGTCCTTAATGTGTTTTAAAACAAATGTGCCACTTATTTTCTCCAAACGCCATTGGGAAGAGTTCCCAAAAAGTATTTGGTCGGGTGTGCCTGTAATCAAAACATGTACCCCTCATTTTGCATACATTTTCTTGGGGCTCAAGCTCTAAATATACCTGTTAAAATGCATTTAATACTATTCATTGCTTACCTATGGTTGAACAGTTTAAAATAGAACAAAGAGAACTTTTGATTTAAAAAAAGATAGCGTGGCTCATGGTTGAACTCATATCGACAAAAAAGGGCAGTTAATTGTAGGTGTAAGAAGAGATGAAAACAGGTGTGTGTTTTAGGACCCTTTTGCTAGAGTGTGTACTGTGGGGGGCTTTTCTTAGACATTATTTACAGAACACAACACCATGGTGGAGGTTTCATTACTACTGACAGATAACAGATGTTTATTTTTTTCCAACTCAATAGTACTTATTCTATCTATATCAGAAGGGTAACTTTAATTGCACCATTTGCCACTATATCTTTCCCTGATACTTCCTGGGTTAAAACACTCACAAGTATTTAAAGTGCATTTTAAACACTTAGGGCCAGATGTAGGTCGCCAATTACCGGTTGGTTAACGGCCGATTTCGGGCGTTACCGACCGGTAATTGGTTTTTGAGATGTAGGGGGCCCGAATTTTACCGAATCTGTAAATTTACCGATTCGGTACATTTACAGATTCGGTAAAATACCGACTCGGTATATTTACCGAATCGGTAGTTCCAGATGTAGGTGGCACTTAAAATAGTGCCACAGGCCCTTAAGAATTCGTTATTTACCATGAAATACTATCTCATGCTAAATAACGAATTCCTGTGTACATGCACATCTGTGCATGTACACCTGTGCCATGTGGCACACATACATGCCCTAAGGGCATGTATGTGTGTCACATTGCACACAAGCCAGAATCAGGGGTGCAAAAGGGTGTCAAAGTGACACCCTGTCCCCCTTGTAAATTCGGTAATTTTACCGAATCGGTATTTACCGATTCGGTAATGGACATTGTTTCCTATGGGCCTCAAGGCCTATAGGAATCAATGGCAATTACCGAATCGGTACATACCGATTCGGTAATTACCGAATCTTACCGATTCGGTAATTGATTTGGTAAATATACCTACATCCCGATTGCCAGTTCTTAAATACCGAATCGGTATGATTCGGTATTTAAGAATCGGTAATCGGGGATTACCTACATCTGGCCCTCAATATGGTGTGCAATATCCCACAAACGCCTGGGCAGGTAAATTTCCCTTAGATGGTGCCATTGGGGTTGCAAGCACCAAAAACGTATTATCCTGGCTACAGACCAACTTTTGTTTACCTAATGTGTGGGAACATAAACATGCTGGTGTAAATATATTTCTACTTATCAGTGATCATCTAGAAAGAAGGAAAAATATTTTTCATTTTCATTTTCCAAAGTGCGGCATTAATTAGGCACTGTGACCCCGCCCCTTTCCCTCAGCAGCTGCCACTGTTAGCAGGCAGTGTGACATCAGAACTCAACTGTAATAAGCTGTTACAGTTGAGCAGCTACACCATCGAAGGGACAGAGATGCAATGTGAGAGGGAAGACCAAGGAGCACATTGCATGTAATAATGGAGCAAGGTGTCAGACACGGAAGAGGGATGCACACTGTAACAGGACAACAAAAATAGAGAAAAGAGTCATATTATGGGGGACAGAGGTGGCACATGCACTTAGTGTGATTTGTATGAGAGAGTAGTGGCAACTGTAAAGGGTGCGCAATGCACAAGTGAAACAATAGAAGAGAGTAAGAGACCAGGATGACAAAAGAAGGGAGTGTGGCAGAAGGCAGATGAGATAAGGAAGTCACTATCAACCTAGATTGGAGAGTGTAGGAGATACACGACAAATAATAGAGAAGAACAACACACTGACAGGGACATAAGGGAGCTAAAAGAAAGCAAAAGTGTATTCGAGCAGTGTATAGTTGAATATCTAATATAGTCCCACTGATATTACAACCCATGCATTTCTGTATTCCCTCACTTAATAGACCCATGGGAAACAGCAGGTCTGGCCACTATACCCTGTGATTTCTATCTATGAGAGGAATCTGAATGAGAAGTTTCATATTTCACCAAATATAGGGAAATAAATGTTCTGCAATCTGGTCAGCAAATCGGAGCAAAAGTGGGGTGTCTAAAGCAATATATTCCATATTGCGTCTAGATGAAGAAAGAAGAATATAGGGGCATATTACCAACAACTAGCGATAATTATCGCTGTGTTGGCTTAGCGGGAGTATTTATATCGCCGCCCTTCACCTGTTTTTATCACTGAGATACCAAGGTTTATCTCAGGAGCGATAAAAAACAGGCGAAATGCGTGAGTATTGCTGTCAATTCAGCGATATTCAGGCATTACCGTGAGAATGCTCTTAGCCATGTTATCCACCTCTCATTGGATAACATGGCTAAAAACTGGTCAGGGCAGGTGTTAGCTTTTGGAGATATTCGCGCTTAGCGCGAATATTTCCAAAACTACCCCTGTGTTGATCATAGGCGATAGCGATTGCAGCGACTGTTTTCAGTCGCTGACATTTTGGCACGCCCACTTTGCATGTCATTAGCGATAATTATCGCTGACATGCAAAGTGGGCCCCAAAATGCCCGCTATCGCCTACAAGCTGTCGCTAACTGGTGTTAGCGACAGCTTGGTAATTGGGCGATAAAATTTTCGCTGCTTCAGCGGGAAAAAGTCCCGCTAAAGCGGCGATAATGGCCCTTGGTAATATGCCCCATATTTGTATAGGTTTACTAGGGCCCTGCTTTCAATATCATTTATCAAATGTACAGTTCACTGTTACCAGTGATTCTGCACAATTTACTGATAAACTAATATTGCAATCTGATTGCAATCCACAAAAATTATGGCAATACATACATCGTTGGCATTGACAGATTTTAGGCATTCAAGACAATATTTTATTCGATTATTTTCCCTTTCTTTGTTCAGTGTTTTATTTATATATTTTGGAACAGCAAGCAGGTATTAACCAATGTTGTTAAAATGTAAAATAATTTGAACATATTCTTCATTACAGCTTCAGTGTGCAGCGAGACTTTGACACAAGGTTCCACCAATATGTGCCCTGTTTTTGGGAAATAATATAGATTGTTTGCAATAAGTTATCAGATGATTCCTTTGAGGAACTTCAAATTAAAAGTCGTGAAAGGCTATAGCAAAGTGTTGCACAAATTTCCCAACAGTGAAAGGATTAACTATTTAGAGTTTATACTTCTCGCATTACATATATAGTCCATGTTGTCAGGCATTGTAATGCTGATAGCTTTTAGGAAGATATTCACCCTCAGCAGCTCTCCTGCAGAGATAACCAGCAACTGAATACAAAGCATCCAAATGTACCTAAAAGTGTACACGAGGTGGCTTTTCTTCGCAGCAGTCTATTGAAAAATGATTAAAAAGTTCAGATAAATAAGTACTTGCACTCAAAAAGCATTCATCCTCCATACACTTTCCCAAGCGATTACAACTGAAATTACTCTCAAAGGAAAGTAAATGTACGAATAGTCCGAATTGTTATGAGTAAAAGTTGTGCTTTGAGAAAACATATGATTATTTATCAAATAAACTGTAGCACGTATGATATGTACAGGGGATGTATAGGCAAACTTCAATGTAGGACTATGCATCCATATGGGAAAAGCCATTAGGCGTGTTAATGACGTGCTGTTTCCTCTGTCAAAGGTTTGGTGCCTCTTTCACATAAACCAGGACGTCTGTCTATTCTGAGCCCTGCCTGTTGGAGTTGTTTCAATTGTAGATGTTTGACCAAAATATTGGTTTGAAAATATCGGGAGGAAGAAATATCAGAAAATAAATATTGCGATACACAAATATCGTGATGCACAAATAACATTGACAAAAATATTGTTGCTTGAGGTAAGTAATATCTTTTTAAATGGTATTAGGACAAAATATTGAGGAGAAAATATTGTGATGCAAAAATATTGTTGAGAATATCATCCTTTTATGGTAAGTAATAGCGATGTCAAAAATATCTATGTTAATATCGTTTACAAACAAATCTATGTTGTTAATACCGATGTTAGAATTATCTATGTTGGTAATATCTTTTATAAAAATATTGTTAATTATATCGCCTTTTAATTATTTTTATGCATTTTAGTATATGTTTGAATTGCATATGTTATAAGTTGTTTGTATAATTACTGATACTGTTTTTTAATATAGTTTGCAATTTTTTTGTTGGTTTTACATTTACATTTAGGGGCTCATTATGATGTCAGACGGAATCACTTCTGCCCAACACCACAGCGGTCATGGGACCGACTGACCCATTAGGATGCGACTGAACACTGTCTCATTCCTATATTTTACTATGGGAGCATTCATTCCGGCCGTAAACCGGCCGTAATGCATGCTTCCATTGTAAAATGGGAGGTGCAGTTCATCAGTACACCCTGTGGCAAGCACCTCAAGGTGCCTGCCACAAGCTGCAGGGGGCTCGACCTCCAACGGAGGCTGTGCACCAAAGGGGGCCCCTAAACAGCTTTCTGGCATGGTTTCTATGTCGGACAGACCGGCATGGGAACCATATCAGAAACCGTCCTTGTAACCTCAATAGCGGTCGGATACCTTTCTGACCGCCTCTTTTTGATTGAATCTAACCGGCACACTGCATCGTAATCGGCCTCTATTTTAGTGTTGTAGCGGGTTGTGGGGTTTGTAGGACACAGGGTAGGAAGTAAATTAATTATAAATATTAGATAATTTTGGATTATTATTCATTATTTAATTGATAATTAATTATGTAAATGATATAATGAATTTCCATTTTAAGTTAGGTTTCAGGTGTGGGTTGTGGAGTTTGTAGGGGTGCAGTGTGAGAAGTAAATTAATTTCATTTTCTTTTTAATATTATGATTCAACTGATAATTAATTAATTAAATTGTGCTATTCATTTAGTTTTAAGTTATATTTTGGGTGCAGGTTGTGGGGTTTTTAGGGGTACACGGTGGGAGAGATTTTAGGAAATATTTTACTGATAATTATTAATCTGTTACTAATTATTTAATTGATAATTTAGTAACTTGTGAAATTATCATATATGTTAAGGTATACTTTAGGTGCTGTTTAGTTTGTAGAGGTATAGACTGCAAAGGTATTTAAGTATTAATACATTTAAAATTATGTAGTCATTTATTAAAAATTGTGTTATTTATTATGTTATATGTTAATTGTGTTATGCTTTTTAATTCTGATTCAATTTTTTTCGGTGGTTGTTATTCTTGTGAGAATATAGTGTGGTATTTTAATTACATTAACATTGTTTTAATTGCTAATAAATCTGAACATTATAATAATTATGTAGTTTGTTTAATTCTTGCTCACATTTTTACGTTTATGGATTATTGCAATGCCCGGCGGATACGCGTCCGACCGGCATTGTGTCAGAATGGAAACTGACCAGCTAGTAGTCACAGGTTCCATCTGACAAATTAGGATGCTACCCTGCATGAGGCAGTCGGAAGCATTCATTTTTCCATTGTGGCTTGTGCTGTGGTCTGCAGCACAAGCGGCATTGGTAAAATGAATGTTTTCAAACATCCATGCACCGCTTGTTAGGCACCATGGGGTGCGTTGCACATGGCACATGGATGTTTCTGCCCCTCAGGCTACATGGTGGAGGCCGGGAGGGATGGGGGCCCGGCTAGGGGCACTCAAAGTCTGTATACAACAGCCTTTCAATGGTGGTCAGACCGCCATTGAAAGGCTGTCTGAAAGGAACATTGTAATTCCTACAGCAGTGACTGAGCAGACACAGCACTTATTGCAGGGAATTACATTCCAAACAATGAATGGACAGGCCCCTTGAGCCCGTAGGAACCATTAGTTAGCTCCTCTGCTTACCTCTTACCGACACAAATCTTAATGCAGCAGTCGGACTGCGGCAGCAGATGTCAGTCGGATCGCGACCGACAGGCCTTTTGGTTGTGATCCAACCAACATTGTAATGAGGCCTTAACTTTTTTACTAAAATATTTATCATTTTGTTAATAAATAGAATTGTTAAAATAAGTTATTTGTTTGATGTGTACTGCTCTCCCTCTACTGGAGTGTGAATGGCAGATTTTACCCCTCCTGAGTCCAATGCGTTCTCTACTCTTGCTCAGACTGGAGTGTGAATTGTACATTTTACCCTCCTGAGACCCATGTTTTCCCTACTGTTGCACATACTGGAGTGAGAGTAGTAAATTTTACTCCTACACAACCCAACGCTTTTTTTTACTGTTCCCTCGATTGAAGTGAGAATAGTTTATTGTACCCCTCCTGACTCCAATGTTTACCCTACTCTTGCACAGAATGGAGTAGAAATAGTAGATTTCCCAAGTCCAATGCTTTCCCTTCTTTTACACTGACTGGTGTGAAAATAGTACATTTTACCCATGTGAAATCCAACACTTTCCTCACTGTTGCACAGGCTGGAGTGGTGTTAGACCTGACATAATTGGCGTGAGTCTCCCTTCCATTTTTTACGGATTGCCTCCTCTGTTTTGATTTGTTTTTGCTGGATTTATGCTTTGGGCACTGTGCCACTGCTAATCAGTGCCTCAGTGCAAGTGCCCCTATGTTAAATTGATGTACTGATTGGTTACTCCACAATTGGGTTATTTGATTACCTGTCAGCCCCTAGTACAGTGCACCCTGTGTGCCCAGGGCTTGTAGATCAAATGCTGCTGGTGGGCTTGCAGCATTGGTTGTGCCACCCACAGAAGCAGCCTGTAAAGTGTGTCTCAGGCCTGCCATTGCAAGGCATGTGTGCAGTCTAGCACTGCCATGTCGACTTGGTCAAGTGCACCCACTTGCCAGTCCCTAAACCTTCCTTTTGCTTCATATTAGACACCCCTATGGTAGGTCCAAGGGTAGGGTGCTCTGATGTGTGTAGCATGTTCTAATAGTGACTTACAGCCATTTTCGTTTTTTTAGGCCAGAAGGGGCAGTGAAGAATATTACATTCTTATAATCATAACTGACTCAGGGAACATGGTATAAATTCGAATTTAGTATGCCTGAACTCAGAATAATAAAATACATATTATAGTAAAGTTTATTTTAATATTCTGTGTTTGCAAATACCACTTTTAGAAAGTAGGTATTTGCTTGCCTAACCATTTGAGCCTACCTCTGCTGAGTTGTGTATTCCTTGTCTGGGTTTCTGTGTGATAGGGCTGGGGAAATTCCAGGAGACAGTCTGGGACAGCCCAGTGGTGAATAGAGAGATTTACATCCAGATGGGAGGGGGAGAGTGCACCTGGGACCTGAATAGGGCTGGGCCTTCGCTCTACAATGCTGGCTCCACCCCCTGTGGCTTGTCTGATATCTCTGTCCTGCACAGTGAAAGGAGAAGAGGAATCCTGTCAACAGAGTGCTCCAGAGCTGTATCTTCCCTCCCGTGTGCTGGCTCCACCTCCTGTGGGGCGGCTGATGTCTCTGCCCTGCACAGAGAAAGGAAGAGGAGAGTCATGTCAACAAAGTGCTCGGGAACTGGTTTGAACTAGGGCCTCTCTGCCTTCAGAGAACAAAGGATTTTGGGGTATAAATATTGGGACCCATTCCTACAGATTTTAGATCACTTCTGGAACAAGAAACCTTTCTGCCAAGGAGAAGAACCAAGGAAGCTGCAGGAGTTGGACAGCCCCTCTGCCAGTGTGCTGCTTGCTGGGTTGGTCTGCAGTGGTTGCTTCATTGCCAAGGGAAAGGAGAAGGAACTTTGTAAGGACTTTCAACTACAGAATATTCTCCAAGGGCTTGAACTGTGCTTGCCTCCTGCCAAAAGACTTCACCTCCAGCTCCCTCCTGAATTTCCTTTCTGGGAATTCTGACTCCAGTCACTTGCGTGCCGCTGGGAGCTTGAAGCGCGCCGCATGGAGAAGAAGCGTGTCGCCGCCGCAGCTGAAATCGTCACAATGCTGGAGAAGCGAGCCTTCATCGCATCTCCCTGGAAGCGTGTGTTCATCGAAGCTGCCTGCTGTCGCATCACCGGAGAAGCTTGACAACATCTAGAGAGTCGCCATCGCATCGCCGGAGAAGCGCATCGCAGGGCCTGTCGCAGCTCCAAAGTACAGAGTCATCGCAAGGTTGCCAAGGCTTCATCGCCATCGCATCGTCGCATCAAGGGCGCCATCTTCTCGCATCGCAAATGGATCATCGCATCGTCATCGCATCAAGGCGCCATCTTGTACACCGCAACAGGTCGAGAATCTACGCATCACCTCCGCACTGATAAGGCTCACGACGAGTCCCCTACTCTGCACAAGCATTGAAGAAGGGCGCAACCGTTCCCCCGGGTCACGAAACCGACGCATCGCTCCTTCTGCGAGTCCTTTTGTTTACTTTGAGTTACGCATCCAGGTACTTTGTTGAAAACTTTGTCGCATCTACCATCAACTTGAACTAAGAGACTTTAATCATCTTTAAATAATATTAAGTGTAGTATTGTGGATTTTTGTCGTTTGTGGTCTTGTGTTTGAGTCTATTGAAAGAATACTCATGTTTATAAAACATGTGTTGTGTTCATCTGTAGTGTTATCACTGTATTACTGTGTATATTCACAATGCTTAACACACTACCTCTGGGATAAGTCTGTCTTCTCGTGCCAAGCTACCAAGGGGGTGAGCAGGGGTTATTAAGGAGTGTAATCCCCTTATCCTGACTTAGAAGTAAGGGTCCCTTTTTGGACAAGGGTGAGAACCATTGCCAACTAGAGACCCCCAGATCTATCAAGTGGGAATAGTAAAGTTCTCTCCTCTGAAATCCAATTCTTTCTCTTCTGATGTCCTGTTTGTAGTGAGAATAGTAAATGTAACCCCTTTAAAGTTCAACTGTTTCCCCAATCCTGTGTTGTTTGAGCAATAATGGTACATTTCACATCTCCAAGTCCAACACTTTAACTACTTTTGCACAGATAGTAGTGGGAATATTGACTTTGACCCCTTTAAGGTCCAACACTTTCCCTACTGTTGCATAAAATAGAGTAGGAATAGTATATTTAATATTCTTACATGCCAATATTTTCATAATGTTGGTTCAATCAATATTTTAGAATTATCTTTGTATTGCTTTATATTTCCATTATTTGTTTCTATTTTTAAATATATTTAAATGTATAAAGTATTTTTTGTAAATTTACTTTTTGGATATTTCAATTTATAATATTTTATTTTGTGTCTGTACAGTAATTCATATGTTTCTTCTATTCAATCTTTTATATTTGTTATAGTTTTATTGTTTATGATATATATATATATATCCAAACAGCTACCTCATTCATCAGAATAAACGTCACCGACACTCAGGAAAATGCTGTGCACGAAAATGTAATGGCAGGAAAACAACGCGTTTCGCTTTACAGCTTGATCACGTTTACACCCAGAAGCCAAACACTTGTCCTTTTACTCTTTTCAGTGATATCGAAAACGGACAACAAACACCCAATACTGTGACAAAATAATGAACCACTGTGGCGGCCATCTTATACGGAGCATTAACACGTATATATGCATTCTCATTTTCAGTTTGTGTCAATATCCACAAACAACGCATCATCATCATAACAATACATCCATGTTTAAATTACCAGTTATCAAAATACATTGCATAGGTCGTATTTGCAGTTGATGGTATAATAATTCATTAGATCTTACTATAGCAGCTGGTCAAAGTTGTAAAAGCGCCATAGGACTTTTAAAACTTGTTGGATACAATTTACATTTCAAGTATAGGATATTACAAGACAGCGTGTTAGTATTGGGTTACAATCCAAGAGGGCGTGTGTTATATGTAATTGGAGTTTATAATATTCTCAAATTAGAGTCAAAATGAATATATCGATTCAAAATAACTGAAAGTCCCGCCCAAGTGGGCGTACGCTGTACAATAGTTTATCCTAAATAAATACATAATGGTCAAAAGAGTCCATGCCCAAGTGGGCAAAAATTGGCTTGTTTTGTCACATATGGACGCATTACCAGACTGCTACAAGTTATGTGTTATGCTCCTTGTTCTTAATCACACCATTTCCACAGGTACCTAAATAAAATGAGATTTAAAATTAAAATTATAAAATTAGATCTATAAGGAACTACTACAGATAACAATTCAAATACATCTTTTTCATCTTATCAATTATTGTTCCACAAGGTGTACAGCTAATTCCTCATGTAAATTCAGTCCGTTTGGAGTCATACTTTCAAAGTCAATAATATAACGTGACTCCAGTTGGCTTAGTGCCAATTTCTTATTCCCTTCACGTGCACTCAGCACAACCTTATCGATGACCACCATCCTCAACAGATTTTCATTTTGAAAATGGTTACTGGCAAAATGACGAGCTACCGGGTATTGCAAATTGAGGTTTTTTATGGCACTCAAGTGTTGCAAGACCCTTTCTTTGGCTTTCAATATTGTACTGCCAACATACCACCTGTTGCAAGGACATATGAGTACGTAGACGCAGTACATAGTGTTACACGATAAAGATTTATTAATCGTGTACACTTTTCCTGAAGTGGGGACTGTCAGCTCTTTACAGTTTATGCTGGTCCTACACGCTTTGCAGGAACCACAACATTTAAAGCCCGGATTGTCTTTGGCTTCAATTTTGCTCATGACCATATTTTTGCTCAAGTCATCTTTGAGCGATCTACATTTTCTGAAGGTAATTTGGGGGTTGGTGTTAAGATAGGGTTTCAGGTGATGATCAGTTAAAAGAACATTCCAATGTTTGTTGAATATTTTTCTGATGTCCTGTGCCTGTCCTGAGTATGTGGTGACAAATCTAACTTTGTCATCCACTTCTTTGATTTTATTGGGGTTCAGTAGTTCATTCCTGATTGTAACATCAGCCCTATTGCAAGCTTGTACAATAGTTTTATTTTTGTACCCTCGTTCTCGAAAACGATTGCACATTAGTTCTTTCTCCAATTGGTATGCCGTTTCTGTACTGCAATTCCTTTTGGCCCGCAGTAGTTCCCCATAAGGGATACTATCGACCAGGCTTCGAGGATGAGCACTTCTGGCATTTAACAGACTGTTGCCTGACGTGGGTTTACGAAATAAACTAGTCGTGATAGTATCTCCTTGAATCACAAGACGAATGTCCAGAAAGTCAATAGTGTCTTTTTGGATGTTTCCAGTAAATGTAAGATTCAGTGTGTTATTGTTCAGTAAGTTAACAAAATCTCTAGCTGTCTCAATGCTCCCATTCCAAATCATAAAAATGTCATCGATGTACCTAACCAAAAAATGTGGGGCTAGAGGACCTCTAGTTCCATCCCTCAGTTGGCACACACATTCACGATGTTCCTTTCGTGAAAGAAAGCTACTTCCATTCAAAGTTCATTTCTCATCTTGAGCGTTTATTTAATGTTCGTTATTGTTAAGTATATTTCAATTATTTTCTTTTTCAAGTTCAAACAAATCAATTTGTAAATCGGGCATGGTTATTTTCCACATATCCAATGCATTTCGAGCGTTATTGGCATGCTCTTCATCAGGGAAATAGACACTAGGAGCAATAATATATACAAATGGTTATTAGCGGTAGTTGAATTAACATTAAAAAAACAATCAACTATACTGTGATTTGCATTTTTTCATTGCATAGTTAAAGTTTTGAAAGCATACTTGAAGTTCCAGGACATCTTAAGCTCAGTGGTACATTTGCACGTGCAATACGTATATACATGAATTTACTGTGTTCTAAAAAAATAAACGAATGAGAAAACATGCGTTTAAACGCGATGGTTTGCTTACATGCCCTTCGTGATGTATTCTCCTGCAAATCTGTGAAAAACGAATAGAACGAAAAAAGGATGTATAAGTGCCTGTAGTCAAAGCGGTAATCCGCAAAGCTCTTTCTTAGTTTAAGTGGTGGTTGACACTGACCTGTTTAGCAACGGGTGAAAGCTATCCAAAGATCTTTTCCAAAGGACGCCGGTGAAGCAGTAGCTTCCCGCCTTACTCCTATTCAAACCTTTGGGTGTCACGTGGTTTAGCCGGTAGTAAAAGTAGACAACAGACTCAGGGGCTTTTAGTTAAAGTCTGACTTATAAATAAAACCTGTCTAAGTGTGATATACCAGGTGTTTTAACGTTAGGTATTAAAACGGTTGTAATCTACAAATTCCATTCTGGAATCAAAACGGCACACCCTCACTTTGACACTATGCACTAATATGTACCCCTAGGTAGCTGTTTGTAGCCTTAGTACCACCGTAGCAAACAGAGCTGAACAGGCATCACCTCATTCCAAGCGCACCCAGTTCGATACCACGATCTTCCCATTTTCAAATCTTTAAGTTTTTCTTTTTCACCTTTCCGTTTTGATTCCAGAATGGAATTTGTAGATTTCATATTTATAAGTCAGACTTTAACTAAAAGCCCCTGAGTCTGTTGTCTACTTTTACTACCGGCTAAACCACGTGACACCCAAAGGTTTGAATAGGAGTAAGGCGGGAAGCTACTGCTTCACCGGCGTCCTTTGGGAAAGATCTTCGGATAGCTTTCACCCGTTGCTAAACAGGTCAGTGTCAACCACCACTTAAACTAAGAAAGAGCTTTGCGGATTACCGCTTTGACTACAGGCACTTATACATCCTTTTTTCGTTCTATTCGTTTTTCACAGATTTGCAGGAGAATACATCACGAAGGGCATGTAAGCAAACCATCGCGTTTAAACGCATGTTTTCTCATTCGTTTATTTTTTTAGAACACAGTAAATTCATGTATATACGTATTGCACGTGCAAATGTACCACTGAGCTTAAGATGTCCTGGAACTTCAAGTATGCTTTCAAAACTTTAACTATGCAATGAAAAAATGCAAATCACAGTATAGTTGATTGTTTTTTTAATGTTAATTCAACTACCGCTAATAACCATTTGTATATATTATTGCTCCTAGTGTCTATTTCCCTGATGAAGAGCATGCCAATAATGCTCGAAATGCATTGGATATGTGGAAAATAACCATGCCCGATTTACAAATTGATTTGTTTGAACTTGAAAAAGAAAATAATTGAAATATACTTAACAATAACGAACATTAAATAAACGCTCAAGATGAGAAATGAACTTTGAATGGAAGTAGCTTTCTTTCACGAAAGGAACATCGTGAATGTGTGTGCCAACTGAGGGATGGAACTAGAGGTCCTCTAGCCCCACATTTTTTGGTTAGGTACATCGATGACATTTTTATGATTTGGAATGGGAGCATTGAGACAGCTAGAGATTTTGTTAACTTACTGAACAATAACACACTGAATCTTACATTTACTGGAAACATCCAAAAAGACACTATTGACTTTCTGGACATTCGTGTTGTGATTCAAGGAGATACTATCACGACTAGTTTATTTCGTAAACCCACGTCAGGCAACAGTCTGTTAAATGCCAGAAGTGCTCATCCTCGAAGCCTGGTCGATAGTATCCCTTATGGGGAACTACTGCGGGCCAAAAGGAATTGCAGTACAGAAACGGCATACCAATTGGAGAAAGAACTAATGTGCAATCGTTTTCGAGAACGAGGGTACAAAAATAAAACTATTGTACAAGCTTGCAATAGGGCTGATGTTACAATCAGGAATGAACTACTGAACCCCAATAAAATCAAAGAAGTGGATGACAAAGTTAGATTTGTCACCACATACTCAGGACAGGCACAGGACATCAGAAAAATATTCAACAAACATTGGAATGTTCTTTTAACTGATCATCACCTGAAACCCTATCTTAACACCAACCCCCAAATTACCTTCAGAAAATGTAGATCGCTCAAAGATGACTTGAGCAAAAATATGGTCATGAGCAAAATTGAAGCCAAAGACAATCCGGGCTTTAAATGTTGTGGTTCCTGCAAAGCGTGTAGGAACAGCATAAACTGTAAAGAGCTGACAGTCCCCACTTCAGGAAAAGTGTTCACGATTAATAAATCTTTATCGTGTAACACTATGTACTGCGTCTACGTACTCATCTGTCCTTGCAACAGGTGGTATGTTGGCAGTACAATATTGAAAGCCAAAGAAAGGGTCTTGCAACACTTGAGAGCCATAAAAAACCTCAATTTGCAATACCCGGTAGCTCGTCATTTTGCCAGTAACCATTTTCAAAATGAAAATCTGTTGAGGATGGTGGTCATCGATAAGGTTGTGCTGAGTGCACGTGGAGGGAATAAGAAGAGAGCAGAAGAGACTCCAGCGGATCCAGAACGCCTCAGCCAGACTCATCCTCGACATCCCACGAAACAGCCACATCTCCGGACATCTGAGAGACCTGCACTGGCTCCCCATCAACAAAAGAATCACCTTCCGTCTCCTCACCCACGCACACAAAGCCCTACATGACCAAGGCCCGAGCTACCTCAACAACCGAATCAACTTCTACGCTCCCAAGCGCCACCTCAGATCAACCAGCCACGTCCTCGCCGCCGTCCCCCGCATCCGAAGAGCAACAACAGGAGGAAGGTCCTTCTCCTACCTGGCCGCCAAGACCTGGAACTCCCTCCCGACCGACCTGCGCCTGACCCAAGACCACCTCTCCTTCAGGAAGAAGCTCAAGACCTGGCTGTTCGAGCAGTAACGGCACCCCCCCCCTCCTAGCGCCTTGAGACCCTACGGGTGAGTAGTGCGCTCTATAAATGTCTTGATTGATTGATTGAAATTGGCACTACGCCAACTGGAGTCACGTTATATTATTGACTTTGAAAGTATGACTCCAAACGGACTGAATTTACATGAGGAATTAGCTGTACACCTTGTGGAACAATAATTGATAAGATGAAAAAGATGTATTTGAATTGTTATCTGTAGTAGTTCCTTATAGATCTAATTTTATAATTTTAATTTTAAATTTCATTTTATTTAGGTACCTGTGGAAATGGTGTGATTAAGAACAAGGAGCATAACACATAACTTGTAGCAGTCTGGTAATGTGTCCATATGTGACAAAACAAGCCAATTTTTGCCCACTTGGGCATGGACTCTTTTGACCATTATGTATTTATTTAGGATAAACTATTGTACAGTGTACGCCCACTTGGGCGGGACTTTCAGTTATTTTGAATCGATATATTCATTTTGACTCTAATTTGAGAATATTATAAACTCCAATTACATATAACACACGCCCTCTTGGATTGTAACCCAATACTGACACGCTGTCGTGTAATATCCTATACTTGAAATGTAAATTGTATCCAACAAGTTGTAACAAGTCCTATGGCGCTTTTACAACTTTGACCAGCTGCTATAGTAAGATCCAATGAATTATTATACCATCAACTGCAAATACGACCTATGCAATGTATTTTGATAACTGGTAATTTAAACATGGATGTATTGTTATGATGATGATGCGTTGTTTGTGGATATTGACACAAACTGAAAATGAGAATGCATATATACGTGTTAATGCTCCGTATAAGATGGCCGCCACAGTGGTTCATTATTTTGTCACAGTATTGGGTGTTTGTTGTCCGTTTTCGATTTCACTGAAAAGAGTAAAAGGACAAGTGTTTGGCTTCTGGGTGTAAACGTGATCAAGCTGTAAAGCGAAACGCGTTGTTTTCCTGCCATTAAATTTTCGTGCACAGCATTTTCCCGAGTGTCGGTGACGTTTATTCTGATGAATGAAGTAGCTGTTTGGATATATCGGGTGACCGGGAGCCCTACGCCGACCCACCCGCGAACGTGACTGGTTCGAACCGGAACTTTGGTGCTGTGATATATATATATATATATATATATATATATATATATATATATATATATTATCATAATTGATAACAATGTTGTTCTTACATTTATCAGTATGAGTATACATAAATATACATTCTCAGATGTGTAACATAAATACTTTTGATTATTTTTATATATATATCCTAATAGTAATACATTTAGAAAACATTCACATTATGTAAAGTAATATTTTTATTAATGATGTATTAAATACATATGTACATATTTATATACATATAACACACATATGCATGTTTATATGAGCATATATTTATATATAGTACTAATTCTCATAACTATGAATGTGAACTCTCAAAGCCCAACTACCACGGCCATCCAACGAGTCCTAAGAGGAAAATGACTACCTTCACTCAACTACGCTATACAGGCGTTCCCAGGGAAATTGGGTCAAGATCTCGAAAAAATCAATTGTGCTGCCTACAAAAAGCTATTCTGCCTCCCGTCATGTACAAGGAACACTTTAATTCGTTTAGAATTCAACCTTACCCGGCAATCTCTGGAAGAACTAGCGAGCCTGGCAAAATATTACTACTTAACCACCATAGCACCAGAGAACTCGATGAAGCATGTTATAAACAAAATTTTCACAAAGCCAGGCAATCCGTGTTCAGCCGGTTTGACATCAGCCAAAGAGCTTTTGAATCTAGCAACAGAGAACTGGGACCCTAACTAAATAAAATATACAACCATCAAAACAGTATTGAAAAAGCAAGTTACATCCTGCTCACGAAAACTGGACATTGAAGCTTTGATGGCCAGAGGCTTCCACAAGTCCCAAAGCTCTCCTCATATTTTAAATGGCCACAAACCACACCTTGTACAGACATTGGGCAGACAAGCCCTACAACGGATTTTAGCGGCAAGGCTGCATGCGCTCCCCTTAAAACACCTGTATCCTTCAGCTAAAGTCAGACCAGCGATCACAGAGTGCCACCTCTGTCACTATAAGCATGAAACATTGCCTCACATCTTATTATGCTGCCCTGCCCTACTGTCGATCCGTAGAATCTATTTAAGGCCCTTTCTTCTCCAATTGGGCACACGTACGGTAAAAGATGCCGTCCTCCAACCATACTTGTTGGACACGGTGAAGCACATGGAAACTTTGCCAAATTTATCTACCAAGCACGACTAGCCTTAACGGACAGGCCATCCATGGCATAACCTGACTTTTAACTTGTGGAAGTTCCAATACAGCATACGCTTCCCACACTCATGCTGTTTTACTTGATTTTAATCTTTTCACACTGATTGTTTTTTTCTTTCTTTTCTTTTGTTTTGTTTTTAATATTGAATGTCCTCTTGTTGTATTGATTTTTATTAATCACTCAATAAATATTACTTACCTTACCTTAAACTCTCTTTACTCTATTATTGACCATACTTTGGGCTTAAAATCTTGCCAACATTTTCTTGAAAATAGAGAAATCTGTTATCTCGAACATACACACATGTTGTTAGAAATTATGACTTTTTGTCTGTACAACAACATTTTTATGTTCAAGGGTAAATTGTGCAAACAGATTCTGGAGACAGACATGGGCACATGTTTTGCCCCCTGTTTTGCAAATCTGCTCCTAGGAGCATGGGAGGAGGAGATATAGAATGACCTGAGACTTCACTGTAGAGACGGGCATGTAGTCACATGGCTCAGATATATTGATGATTTGTTCGTCATATGGAAGCGGAGTGAACAAAGTGCCAAGATACTGATTGAAAATGTGACACTCACATACACCATGAATAGACATTCGATTGACTTCTGGGATGTCCGGATAGAGATAGAGAACAAGTTCCACACAAAATTACACCGTACAATCACAGCAAGTAACAGCCTTCTCCAAGCTCTCATTAACAACAAAATTGGTTCTGTCGGTGGTAGCAAATATTACTTTAAAGGAAGGCTGGACAAGCTCAGAACACACAAGCAAACCTCTCTGAGAAAAACGTTTTTTATATAGTAAAAACATGGAACATAAAACAGCAATTACTTCATTCCGTTTTGGTTGGATACTTAAAACATGTGATTCGTGACTGTTGTGAGCAAAGTGACTAGTGCATGGCATATAGTGACACTTATATACAATTTATACAGTTGAGGGACGGGGAAGGGGTAATGTCTTTCGTTAGAAGGCCAGTATTACAAAGTTAATATTCCAAGGAAACAGATGGTTAATGTCCAAGTTCCTGGGGGTATCTTGGCCAAGTATGAGCGTCGACGTTTCGACCCTATAGCGCCCCAATTGGTGGTCGCGGCGGGTCTTTATCAAGACAAGGGGAGTGAGGACCTGAAAAATAAGGAAGGGGGTGTCAGAGAGGCGTGGATAGATTTGCAATGTCACAAATGACAAAAGTGGAGATTTACTTACAGGTTGGTCTGGAATCCAAAGGGAGGCCCGTCGGTCGACCTGGATGGGAATTAGAACTGGTTTAGGACCGAGTAGTATTGATTTAAATCGAGAGGTCTAATTTAGAGGTGACTGGTTAGAAATTAACCATGTGCTTAAGGGTAGTTAAGCTTAGGCAATGCTGGGTGTGCTTTGGTGATTTATGCAGGGGGTGCCCAGTGATAGCATATAGGGGCCGGAAATCTTAAAAAATCTCTAAAATGTTGACAAAGAATTGGAATATCTTAGTGAGTGATCCATTCATAGGACGCAGATAAACCGAACGTCCTATGATTACATACAGGAAGGGGAGGAACCTCAAAGACATGTTATTGAAGGGTGACATCACAAGAAAACAACCCGCCATTCAGCATACTTTACAGGGGTTTTTTCCACTCAGACATTGCAAGGCTTGCGGCAACATCTATATAAAGAAGACCTATAGCACTCCCTGTGGTGTCAAAACTATTACCCAATTTATGATATGTAGCTGTACTTGTGTCATGTATGTGCTAGAATGCCCTTGAAAACTGTGCTATGTGGGGAGGACTATCTTGACAGCTAAAAAGAGAGAGTGCTCGTACACATGAGGGCAATTAACAATAAGGATCCACATTACCCTGTGGCAGAATATCATCTGTCCATTAGCTCCTTGCTAAGATATTTTATAATTGAACACATTCAACAGAATTTGAGGGGTGGCAACAGGGTCCTCCACCTGAGATGGAGGGAGTCATGGCACATTTTAGATCTCCAGACCAAAAGTCCTTGGATGAGGAATTAGGTTTTCACCTACATGAGAACTAACTGTTTTGGGATCTATGAGTGGGGGTCTGGGCGAGACGGTTTCTATCCATAACAGTATCTGTAATCAGGATCTGAAACTGTGATTAATAACCAACGATGTATGTTCATTTTGATTTATGTAATTTGATGATTTTAAACAGAAAGTACATAATTTTATATATTTTTTTGCACTACAGGACGAAAGGAAGGGGCCTACTCTTGGATGGAGATATCAACAGGGGTCCTTACCCTTTTCTTCAAACACCATGTCAATGTGGTAAAGAGCACTTATGGAAATAAGGAATTTTCTATTCTATTTTAATTTCTTTTGGACTTAGTTGGTATATTCTGCGATAACACTGGGTTTTAGGGTTAGACTATCACAACATTATCACAACATCAATATTTCGAGAGAAAAAAACGTGTGCAATTAAAACAAAAGTAAAAGAAATGTGGAAATTCGGGCTGATTAGGTTGGATCGCTAATACTAAGTATGTTGAGCATAGACGGAAACAACATTTTTGAAGTATGTACTATACAGATTTTTTTTACTTTTTATCAGAGTTGGTCACTAGTAAGGCGATTAAAGATCAGAGCACGCGACATTCTAAGAGGGACACTAAGGGGTCCATTAGGATATCGGCTGGTGGCACCACTGCGGTGCTGGTGGTGCGGAAAAACACATTTTACTGCCTGCGAGCAGCGGGAAACAGGTCCGACATATTAGTATTGCCAAACATAGGCCAATTCCCATCCACCAGGAGTGACGCGCACTGCCATCAAAGTGCACCCGCCACCGCGGGGGAATGAGCCAATGGAGACTCACCGCTGTGCTGAATGACATCCGCCTGCTCCACAAATTAGGATGCCCCAAACAAGTCCCAGCCCGCTCCACCCGGTAACGACCGCCATGGACCCATCGCTACACGTGTTCCCGGTGCTGTACCTGCTACATCACTATGAACTCTGCAGACGCCACCGCTGGTACGTAACTACACAAATACAACACACAACACACAGGCTGACACAGGGACCAAATCCACAACAGACACCCTGCTGGGGCAGTAACACATCCACAAGGGCACCCACACATGACCCACCTGCCACCAAGTCACCCCTCTGCATCCTGGACACACATTTTCTGCGATCATGCACCAATGTCCCAGTCACGTCACTGCAGCGGTGAATACAAGGGAATACATGCGCACATGCAGAAGGCAGGGCCAGTCCAAGGCATGGGCAGGGCACCAAGACCTCAGAGACACACCTCCCCCACCACACTTCAGCACACCCCATGAAGGCACAGGCCATGTGCCCATCCTGTGCACAACAAGCCAGCTGGATCCACACAACAAACAACCAGGAAGACAGACACTGCAGGAGTGGCTGCACAGGAACACACAACACACAGCACAGTTCCAGGGGAACACACACACACCGCAACACCACCACACACATGGAAGAAAACATGAGTACAAGCACCAAATGAACACCTACAAGGAACAAACACACACATGGACACACAGCATGCACAGTCACACATACATACCACACACTGACACACAGACACCCAAAATGCCACCAGCAATTGAGCACAACAAATCAGCAAAGCAAAGTGGGATGTACACAAATGGAAGGCCAAGGAGACACACAACAAGCATGTGCACATCACATGCAAGACAAGGAACACAGACCACCCCCTCAGACCATCAAACCACACATGGCTGGTACAGTCAATGAAGTCAAACCACAGGCACCACAGTGCAACAACATAGGGAGACAGCAAGGCATACCAGGTAAAGGCACTAGGAAGAAAGAAAGGCCTAGAAGTCAAAATGGGAACAGCCACACATGCATACAACCACCTCACAGAAGTACACCAGCAGCACAACACACAGGGCCCATTGATACACTCCATGACTGCAAAACACCAGGAGGAATGTACACACGTACCTCCCTCAAAACAGCAGCACACAACACCAGTGCCACACACACTGAAGGCTGTCAATACTTGCCAGTCCATACACACACAAACAAACACACACCCTGGGTGTAGCCACAGACATCACACACAGGGACGCCTCAGCAAATGTCTGCATTAAAACATCACACAAACAAATAACCCAAATGTAACACAGACAGAACCACAACAAAACAGACACACCCTGTCAGCCAAACTGTGGCAAGGCAATGGGAGCACAGACACAACAGGAGTGCACAACGTCATCACTCAGGAAGAAAGCACACACAACGTATCACAAATCACACAAGAAGTGCACCATAACAGAACAAAACAGCCACATCAAACCAACTACAGATGCACCGGCCAAACAAACTGAACAAACACTGCATGACATCAGGGGATGCACATCAGGCAATGTCAAGGCCACATACACACAGCCCTGTACGCACAACAAGCAGTGTGTGCACACCAAGCATACCAGTCACACACAGACATGAGTGACACAACACCAACCCATACAACACAAATCAGCACAGCACAAACACAACAGCACACCCAGGAAGTAAAACAACAACACAGCCAACACACATACATCCAACACAACCACAACAGATGCACAGATCTGGGACACAATGGTAGAATCAAATTGAACCTAGCAGTGGCCAGCACACACAGCTGAACAGCAGATGAGCAACCATGACTGCCAAACAGCACAAGAACACCACAAAGGAACAATTAGGGAAAGAACCTGATTGGTACATAGCTCCAGCCCAATGAAAGGCACCACACAGCACAGTGTCAGTAATTAAGTGATGATGAGGCACAGACACACACACAAACCACGGGGGCAGCCGACATCCAAGTGATGTGTACTGCATGTCATTAGTGGAAATGGCAGGAATGCACAAAACACAATCAGAGGGAGTCCAGACCCACAAAGAGTAGGCATAAGATGCACACATAGGGGATGGCATAACACCACACACACCATGCCATACAGGAGGATAAAGGGCACCATGTGCCTGCAGTGCATGAGAAACACAACCACAATGGCAGTGTGGAGCAGCAGGTCTGTACAGTCTACACAAACAGAATCAAGACAGATGGATGATCAAACAAACACAACACTGATGTGCCAGTCACACACTCTGCACACTCACAAGTGACTAAAACAACAAGTAGGAGTCAGACAGAACAGCATGGACACGCCAACACACTGCACACCTCTCGACAACCCAAGAGCACACATCTCATATAGGCCATGGGACCAGGATGACGGGCCATCACAAGATGACCATATACATACACAGCTGGGCACACAAAAAGGAATAACACACATACATGATGACATTACCCAGCCTGCATGCAAACCTGTGGACAGAGTCACACTCTGTGCTGGCAGTGTCCCCCAACCTGACATGTGAACTATGTAGTCAACAATTGAAAAGCTGTAAAATGAGAACTGCAACACAGGTTAAATTGACACCACAGATGCCACAAGTATCAGTGTCCCTGTCACCCCTGTGAAAAAAGAATAGGCGAGCAAAGACCTTCACAATGTTGAAGTGCCACATAGAGCATGGGGCACAGCCAAACACATGCACACACCAAAATAACATTATTCAGTGAGGACACTGACAAAACAGACAACAGGAGTAACTGTCTTTATTCACATGTTGCATAGATAGGCACCAACAGTAGAGAAGAGCAAGGCACACAATGCACAGCATATCCATGAGAATCTGCACAGGCAAGGGCAAAACAGCAAGGGTGCATAAGTGAGTACATGAGAATCTGCACAGGCAAGGGCAAAACAGCAAGGCCAGTTGCCAGTTCAGAGTGCAGAATGAGTACAAGAGAATCTGCACAGGCAAGGGCAAAACAGCAAGGCCAGTGGCCAGTCCAGGGTGCAGAGTGAGTACATGAGAGGCAGCACAGGGAATAGTCCAACACAGCAGAGAAACAGGGCCAGTATCCAGGGCAAAGTTCACAGCAGGTACATGAGAGGCTGCACAGGGAATAGACCAACACAGCAGAGCAACAGGGCCAGTGGCCAGTTCAGGTTGCACAGCAAGTACATGAGAGGTTGCACAGGGAATAGTGCAACACAGCAGAGCAACAGGGCCAGTGTCCAGGGCAAAGTTCACAGCAAGTACATGGGAGGCTGCACAGGGAATAGTCCAACACAGCAGAGCAACAGGGCCTGTGTCCAGGGCATAGTTCACAGCAAGTACATGAGAGGCTGCACAGGGAATAGTCCAACAGAGCAGAGCAACAGGGCCAACAGGCATGGCAAAGTGCAGAGCGAGTACATGAGAATCTGCACAGGCAAGGCCAGAACAGGAAGGCCAGTGGGCATGGCAAAGTGCAGAGCAAGTACATGGGAATCTGCACTGGCCAGGGCAGAACAGAGGAAGGCCAGTGGACATGGCAAATTGCAGAGTGAGTACATGAGAATCTGCACAGAGAGTGTGCACGACGCATCAGGTGTAGACACTGGCACTCCCTCTGGTGATGTGCTGGATCCTGTGGAACGCTTCATCTGGCTATGCCTCTGGCCCTCCTTCGCCTGTTTGCCAGGTGTACCCCCAACAGTGCCCTCCTTCCCCTGTTTGCCAGGTGTACCCCCTACAGTGCCCTCCTTCGCCTGTTTGCCAGGGGTAGCCCCTCAGTGCCC
Source organism: Lissotriton helveticus (assembly GCF_964261635.1). NCBI lineage: Eukaryota > Metazoa > Chordata > Amphibia > Caudata > Salamandridae > Lissotriton > Lissotriton helveticus. The sequence goes on from NC_136069.1 coordinate 756,050,778, forward strand.
TCCTTCACCTGCTTCACTGGGCTTGGAATGGGAGTCGATGTGGTGGGGGAATGTGGCCCTGAGCCCTTCCTAGGTGTACCCATGCCGTACAGCACCTCCTCAGTGGGCACAGAAACTGCATGCCTTGCTTTGCGTGAAGTTTTAGGGACAGGAGAGTCCTTAGCTGGGGATGCCTCTGAAGCATGTGAGCCTGAGGTCTGCTTCTTTACTTGTTGGGACTTGCTTTTCCCTGACGGGCTCTTGTCTTTGCATTCTGGGGTGGCTTTGCTCTTCTGTGCGGATGGTGTCTGCGGGCAGGCCTGCTTGGGTTGTTTCTGCTGGGTGCTCCTTGTGCTGTGTTGTGACTGTGATGCATGTGAACCGTGGTCACAATTATCAGATGTGGCCATTAACTGGGGGGTGGATCAAGGCCCTGGAGCAGGAATGGGAGTATGTGCCTGTTGAAGAGCAGACGTCACTGTGGACGACAAAGCCTGAACAGTAAGGTGCAGCCCACCCACGTCGGAGTGTGTGCCCTCCATGTAGGCAACCACCTGGGCTAATTTTTTGTCATGGTCAGTAAGAAGGGATTTTAGGTCACAAAAGAAGGTTTTGGGTGGAATCACTGGTAAGTTCGTGAAGTGGTATAACAACTGGGGGAGCATTATCATTTTAGCCAAAGCCACTCGATCAATCGGGGCCAACGGGAGTCTGCTCCAGAATCTGATTGCCGATCTGATGCCAGTGAGTGCCTTACAGTGGTTGCCCTCAAAGATGTCAGCCGGGGAGTGGTATAGGCGGATCCCAAGGTATCGGGGAGCTTCCGCACTCCAGGACACCCTCTGAGTGCCTATCCATATGTCTTGAGGGGGCAGATTCGTATGGAAAGGGTATACCATGGATTTGTCCCAGTTTACCTTTAGCCCAGAGGCTTCCGCAAATTCTGTGAGTGTCACCCAGGTGTCAGGTCGTCTGTAATGTCCCGTATGTAAATTAAAAGATCGTCGGCGTACATGGAGGCGCTATGTATGGTGTCCGCAATAGGGATGCCCCAGTGTGTGCCCTTTTGTCGTAGTCGTATGGCTAGTGGTTCGACCGCGAGGGTGAAAAGGAGGGGCAAGAGGGGACAGCCTTGTCATGTGCCCTTCTGTACCGCGAATTCCGTAGAAATGCGTCTCCCTATTCGGGCATGTGTGGTGAGTTTGGTATATAGAAGTCATGTATACGCTAAGAGGATGGAGTCGACATTTGTTCGTTGTAGGACAGAGAATAAATATTGCCAAGTAAGGGTATTGAAGGCCTTCTCAAGGTCTAGGATGAGACAGGCTGATCGGGGGTATTTGTCACTCACCTGATCCTGATCCTGAACATGAAAAATGCGACGTATATTCTGGGACGTGTTTCTACCGGGGACGAATCCGCATCTATCCGGATGGATAAGGGGGAGTATCATTTGTGTGTATATGTCCGCTAATACCTTTCCGAGGATTTTACAGTCGGTGGAGAGGAGTGTGATGGGACGATAAGATGCCATAAGTTGTGGGTCTCGATGCGGTTTCAGGAAGGTAACAATTACAGATTCCCTAGGGGATTTTGGTAGTTCCCCTTGTTCAAGCGCAGTCGCAAACATATGTACTAATCTGGGGACTAACAGGGGGGAAAAAGTTATGTAATATTCCAGTGGGAGCCCGTCTAGTCCCGGTGCCTTGTTACGAGCCAGGGCATGCATAGCCTGGGTGATGTCAGTGGATGTTATCGCTGTGTCTAGTGCCAACCTATCTGTCTTCGTGATTGTGGGGAGCGTTAGGGGATCTAGGAAATGATCAATTATGACCTGTGCGGTTGGGGTCGGGTTACTATGTACCTCCTCATAATATTGTTGGAACGCCAGTAGGATCTCATCTTGGGATCGCACCAAAGTGCCCTGAGGGTCAATGATTTCAGTTATAGGCCTCATGTCTGTGTCCTGCTTGGCCAGCCATGCTAGCAGTGTGCCTGTTTTATCTCTCTCTTTGTGCATCCGGGTGGCATATGCTCTGAAATTATACCGGCGGATATCAACACAGGCCGCCTGATATTCTGTTTTGGCCTTGGCCGTGAGCGCTACCCTTTCATCTGACAAATCGTCTTGTTTAGTGGTAGTGGCAAGGTATTGTTCAGCTTTAGTGAGTGCCTGCTCTAACGTCCGTCTGACCCCTGTTATATGCTTGATACACTCTCCTCGGGTCACTACTTTAAATGTGTCCCATTCCACTAATACCAATGAAGCAGTGCCTGTATTGTAGGTAAAGAAGTCTTGGATGCTTTTCCCTTGGTCATGTTTAAAGACCTGATCTGTTAGACAGTCTCGGGGTAGGCGCCAAGTGGGGACTGGGGGGTGCGGAGGCCTCCAGCTTAACCGCAGTATATGAGCATCATTGTCCGATACGATCCTACCCATATAGTCTGTGTATAAGATTTTGGGGAGAATCGCCGCGGAGCAGAGGAATCTGTCCAGACGTACCCGTAGGTTATGTGGGATGGAGTCAAATGAATATAGTCTGGTTTGTGAGTGGTTCAGTCGCCATGCATCTGTGAGTGCCCATTGTTTGACCCAGGCCCGAAATCTCCCAGTTTGCTTGTGGGCACGGGAGTGTAAGGGTGGGGGTGGGATCGGTCCAGGGTAAGGTCCAGCGTACAATTATAATCTCCACCTAGAATCCATGGGATGGCAGTGAATTGTGCTAGGATCCCCGTGAGACGGTCCCAGAATTTGTCATGCTCTACGTTGGGGGCGTAAATGCTACCTAAGAGAACTGCTTGGCCGTCTAGGATCTCTTCTAGCAGGGCGTATCTGCTGTCCTTGTCCACCACCCGTCTAAGTTCCTGGAATGGAATCCCCGGCCTAACCCAGATCAGGGCACCACATGCATGCGCCGAATAAGTTGTGGCACAGATTGTGCCACGCCATTTAGTTAGTAGTTTGCCCGCTTCAGTGCCAGTGAGGTGCGACTCCTGGAGGAATGCGATCCTGGCATTATGACGTTTAATGTATGAATATACAGCATAGCGCTTCCTCGGTGTGTGAAGGCCCCTGACATTGAGCGTGAGGATACTACTGTCCGTGTGTTGTGCTGCCATTGTCACGTATCAGCATCAAGGACCGCGAGGGGGATATATATCTATCGGGACCTCTGAGCCAGTAACCCTCCATCTTGGGGAGATGCCCACGTGACCCATAATGTTGCTCTCTGATGTGTGCCAAGTACCCTGACTTATACCATGCCATGAGGGGCGTGGGATGGAACTGAACCAGGGCGTTAACTTGTGTAACTGGGGTCGGGAAACAGTCCCAATACCAAGGACTCATCGTTGGAAATGATACGTCCAAACTAAATCCCCACGAGGAAGAAGGTGTGACAAGATACTACAGGGGTGGCAGTGTGTGTGCGCGAGGCAGCTCACTGATCGGGCCTTTGTAGGATCAGTGGATGTCGTGTTAGAGCTGTTATAATATGGCTTTGTTACATATGTAGTGCAAGGAAGTCCAGTTCATGTCGGTGCCCATGATGATGTCCGTGAGATCCTCTCATGTTGAGGAGGTGCTCATTTGTCTATCCAGTATAGCATCGCCCGTCTGTGGGGTAACCCATTGACGGATTTCCCGCCAGACAATGTTCCATCGCTGTCGTTTTCTCCCTCCGATGTAAATATGTGTGGGGGTCGATCTATGTCCTGCGTTAGGGGGGATGTCTTCAGGTCAATCACTGCCTGTAATGCCTCCCGGCGTTCCTTTACAATTTGTGTCAAGTCTGGAGAATCCTGGGAGAAGGACCCGGTCACTCTAGTGGTCCCGCCGCGGGGGTGCTTCGGGCCGCGTCCTCTGGATCGCGGCGGTTTGGGGCTGGGGTTGCGTATGGTCTCAGCTCTGGATTGTAGTGGGCAGTGCTGCTCCGCCCAATCATGTGCTTATTCGGTGGTGGCAAAGAAGATGGCAGAGCCCTTGTGTAGAACCTTGGGGCGAGTCGGTTAGAGCAAGGAATATTGGATATTGTTCGCTCGTAGCCGCCGTTTCACATTCAGGAAGGAGGACCTTTGTTGTTGTACTGCACGTGCGTAGTCTGGAAAAATCATTATTTGCTTGTTTTCTACGTGCAAGGGGCTAGCCAGTCGGGCCGCCCGCAACACTGCATCTCTGTCGCGGAAGTACAGAAATGTTGCTAGCATCGGTCTCGGGGCAGACCCCAGTGGCGGCTTGCGGGCTGGGACCCTGTGGGCGTGCTCAAGGGAGAAAAATGCTGTCCGGTCCGTGGTCGTGGTAAACGATTTCACCCACATCTCCATATAGTCCAGGGGGTCCGAGCCTTGAATTCCCTCTGGCAGACCCAGCACGCAGATGTTACAGCGTCTCGACCGCCCTTCCAAATCATCCGCACGTTCTTCCATGACAGTTAGGCAGTGGAGGACATCCTCTAGCGTTTTTTGGTGTGTCTTGACAACGGGTTGTAGGTCGGCTAGCGTCTTCTCCCCGTCTTTCACTTTGTCTGCTAGCTTACGATGGTCGTCGTGGATTAGACTGATATCGGTCGCCAGGGTGCCCAGCCGTTCCTCCATAGACAGCCTGGAGAGTTCGATGGCTGGCAGCACTTGGTCCAGTTTGGCTGAAACTGTTGGGTCAGCCTGTGACGCATTAGCGTGTGTCCCTGCCCGCGTATTTGGCATGTTCTCTGGGGCAGTCTCCAGCACTGAGGTTTGCTGCGTCGTCTTCGGTTTCCCCATGGTGATGATCACGGAGCTGCTTGGAAGTGCAGAGCTCAGCAAGGAGTGCGTCGTTGAGCAGGCTCCTTTCTGGACAATTGGATCGTGGGGCGAGTCGGCTCTCACCTGCCAGTCCTGTGGGCACCCAGTCAGAAGCGTGGGAGGTCAGCATACTGGCCGAGGTATGTCCGCTGCCATGCTCCGCCCTGCCAAAGTACCGTGCATCAAACAGGGAGGCAACTAGTGTGGAAATTGCGGGCAGTTCAGGGGGCCGGGTCTTGTGCCCCTAAGATTGAATTGGACCCTGTCTGATGTTGGGATAGGTTAAGTGATTGCGCCTCCACGTTAGGGTCAGGCAATTCCTCTCCTCTATTAGTCCGCAATCACAGCAGCGGTGACCTGCCGGGGGCACCCAACCAAGGGAACTCTCCAGGGAAGGGTGGGAGAACACTGCTCACCTCCATTTGTCGCGCTGGTGGGCACTCCCTAGGGGTCCGCAGTATCTGTCTCGTCACTCCCGATGTTCTGCGGGCGCCATCTTAAGGTCAGGCGGGCCGATCAGGAGGGCTCCTCTGGGGGGACACATTCAGCCCGGTGGTTGCAGGCAGGCCCCAGCTCTCAGGCACCGGTGGGGAGGGGGGGGGGCGGGTTCCACTGCTCTGGGCCGCTGCGGTGTGGGTCGCCGGAGAGAGACGGGGTCCTCGAGGGTGGCGGTCCACTCCGGTCAAAATGGCGGGTCTGCGTACGTCCGATGTCGCGTCTCGGTGCAAAGTGGGGGCCGCAGTGGGAGCGCGTCCAGATGAATGGCCCCACCGGTCCCACTCTTTCTGCAGGTGTTGGTTGTTGATGGGCGCTAAGCATTCAGTAGTTGTCCGGCTCCTGCAGGCGCGCTAGTAGGGAAGTGCGGGCGCCATTTTACGGCTCAGCGCCAGTGTCCGGTGCGATCAGGCTTCTCTCCGTCTGAACATCAATTTCCTGGGACATGAAGGCTGCCACAGGTACCGGGTGAGTTCCGGTTGCGGAATTTTGCGTAAAAGGCTCTAGGCGGTCTCAGGAACCGGGTATTGTGCAGGCCCGATCGCGGAGCCTCAGCGAGACACAGCCGCCATTGTGGCTTGCTAGGCCACACCCCTGTGCAATTATTGACATTATTGTGGGGTTTTAGCATCGTCCAACATGTTTTGTATGGATCGCCGCTGCAGTGACTGTGCTGCAGCTCTTCCACTTGCTCTCCCATTCACTGCAGCGTGTGACCACGGTGGTCGGAGACAGCGGATCGTACCGTGGGATCATCGGGGATATTCTTATTTCCTGTGCGGTGTCTCCGCAATGCTTGCTGTGGGTTGTAGATTTTCCGCTGCGTTTCCAATCAATCGGATTTTGGACATCACCGCCCGCGACAGGCGTTTTTTCTTTGCCCACTTCCGTCGTGGTCGGTCTTTTTTGGCAGTTGTTCCTAATTTGACCGCCAGTTTTTACACAGTCCCGGCTGTTGGTTGTTTTCCGCCTCCATGGCGTTCGGGGTGATTTTCCGTCCGCCATCCTAATGGGATCTATGTCTTTGAATGGATGTTAAAAAAGGTTTCAAAACTACATGTTTAAAAACTAAGGGCCAGTTGTAGGTAGATAAATACCAGTCGGTAAAAGCCGAAAATCTGTGAATTTCCGGTTACCAACCGGTATTTAGCCCTTTCCAATGTAGGAGGCTGTAAATAAGGATTCAGTAATTTACTGATTCCTTATTTTATGGAATCAGTAAACTACAGAATCCTTAAAACCTATGTAGGTAGCACTTAAGTGAGTGCATTTTTGCTTTAAGGATTCGTTATTTATCACCAACTACAACTTGGTGGTAAATACCAAATACCTTTAAAAAAGCAAATATTTGCTTTGTTCAAAGTGTCATGTGGCAGATATACATGCCCTTAGGGCATATATGTGCGCCACATGTGCACACATGCACGATTCAGGGGTGCAACAGGGTGTCAATGTGACACCCTGCCACCCTTGAATATGCTCCCGCTATTAACAATTCGGTAATATCGAATCGGTAATAGTGAATGGCTTCCCATTAATTCCTATGGGACTCCAGGCCCATAGGAATGAATGGGAAGGTATTTCCTATTACGGAATCGGTATTACCGATTCGGTAATAAGGAATATTACAGAATTAGTAAATGTTACCGATTTTTTACCTACATCATATTTACCGATTCCTTAATACCGAATCGGTAAAATCGGTATTTAAGAATCGGTAAATTGAGATTACCTACATCGGGCCCAAAATGTTTAAAAACAAGACAAAACAATGATGAATACTTTTGAATGTGCAGGGTATATGCACCTAGCAATTATTATGAGTTCAGTTTTACTGTTTCATTTTGCACAACCCTGTAAATTATGAACATGCCTAAACCTGTATATATGTTGAAAGGATTGACATATTTTCATCTGGTAAGAATATGTTCCTTATTTTGCGGCTTCCCTTCTCCCATATATTTTGTTTATATTAATTGACAGGGAGCATTTATGATGGACATCCGCACTAGGCAGATAAAGTAGTGACCTGGTATCCTTTGATAGGCACTTGCATTGTACAATGTTGGCAATGTCATGCATTTACTCTACATCAAGTATTTTACCACTCCAAAATGGATGCCATTATCAGGTCAGGAAAATAACAATCCATTGTTTCATGGTCCTTTGTTTATGTTTACTTTGTATGAAGTAGGCGATCCACCTCTACTCTGGTGCTCTGCAGTCGAAACACAAAACTGAATTAAAAAGAACTGCCTGAGTACGACCCCTGAGTGTGCGTTTATTTTGACTATTTTGGTATATATTATTACTAGTTGAATATATTTAATTTTCATTATAATAAAATTATCCTTTAAATTATTTAACATTTAGTTTATAATAAAAATTCAATATTTCTGTTTATTGTTACACGCTATTAGTTTCATCTATATTTTTTTCTGATATTTTTGTACAAACCAATATAAGTATAAGATTACAATATTTTGGTAAACAATATTTTTGACACAACATTTTTGTTAACAATATGGTTCACCATGATGTTGTGTCAGTGATCCGAAATTGTAATTGGAATGAAATGCATCCTGGGCTAACTGCCACTGCAGCATCACCACACCCTTTCTTCCTGGTCCTCTGTTCAAATGGTTTCCAATAGCAGAGTCTCCGATGGCTTCTCCATCAGAAATTTTGCCCACCATAGCACCACTGTCTTCTGCTTTCACCATAGAATGGAAGCAGCACTTCTGGTGGTCACAGAGGAGCTCAAAGCTATACTAGATAATGGAGACTCAGCTGCTATCTTACTGCTGGGTCTAAGCGTGGCATTCAACACCGTGGAACATGCCATTTTAAAAGACAGTCTAAGGGAAGTGGGAATTCAGGATAAAACATTGGATTGGCCCACTTCCTATCTGGAAAACAGATCTTATCAAGTCATGAACAAAGTCTGCTTCTCAGACAGCTTGCCACAGGGATTGTCACTCAACCCCACGCTATTCAATAGATATGTGCATTAGTTTGCCACTATATTGCAGCAATTTGACATATTGGCTGTCTCTTATGCGGATGACACTCCGTTGGTTGTTTCTCTGATAAATGGTCCTAATCTAGGATATCAACAATTAGCCCCCTGTCTAGATAAATTGGCCTTCTAGATATCGAACTGCTGTCTAAAGCTAAATTGTGACAAGATGGAATGGTACTAGGAAACCAGGCAATACGTAGACCTCTGAATAGCTGGCCAGATGACATTGGCAACCCTCCTGATCCCACACCTGCGGTAAAAATGTGGTAATCTGGTTGGTTAGTTCCCTAGCAATAGACCACCAAACAAATAAATTGTCTGCCATCTGCTTCTCGCTACTCAGAATGATCAGGAAGATACTAGTACTGATCCCAGACTACTGGACTACAGGAAAACCGTCATCCAATCCCTCATAGTCTCACATCTGGATTACAGCAACTCTCTTTCTGTGGATGCGCCCAAATATATAAAAAGAGGCTTCATACTGCACAAAATGTGACAGCAACGTTCCTTCTAAAGGTTCCTAGCTATGTTTCCGCAAGAGAATACCTCATACAGCTTCATTGGCTCCCTATTGAGGCAAGATTTAAATCCCTTTGTATTGCTCACAGAGCCATAAATAACAAGGGTCCAGTAAAGCTCAGAAAGCTGATATCTACGTATGTTCCAACTAGACTACTGAGATCCTCGCAATTACATCTCCACAGTACAACCTGGGTTAACAGGACTAGATGTGGAGGAAGATCATTTGCACACTTGGTACCAAAGCTGTGGAACAACCTCCCACCCAGCCTCAGACCACCGCAAATATAACTTTCCTTTAGGATAAAATTCAAGACCTGGCTGTTTCCCCTTTAATCCACTAGGGAGCTCAGTTCTAAGCACAGAACTCACCAGTGCGGGGAAGCCCTAGGGTAGCCATGTAATTTACAAAACATAAACATAAACATGCCTTCTCATCTCGGAATTTTCTGCTTGAGAGATACCAGCCCCTATGTACCTGAAGTGGACTACACTAAGAGGCCGATTATTCTTTTTCCCAGTGTGGGTGTGAGGGACCCACCACCACCCCACCCCAGCACTGCCAAAAGTCACTGTGGCCCGCATGTCAGATTACAAGTAATTTTGTGGTCTTGCAGGCGGGCAGCATGGCGGTCCCGCTGCAATGCATCATTGAACGGCGGCGATACCTTTGAAAGAGGTACTGCAATAGGAACCCCACACAGGGTTACTGCATGGCATGGATTCTAAAGTCCATGTCGTGCAGAATCCTGGGTGCATGCTCCCAGGGGGGCACATGTTGTGCCCCCGGCATGCATCCCCAGGCTGAGGGAGCACAGGGGCCCCTGAAGCCCCCCCTTGGTTTCAGCACCACCAGCCTTTTCATGGATGAAAGACCTCCAGATTACCTCTAGCGGTCCTGAAACGTGTAATATGCATAATGGTGCCGCAGCAGCACCACCTGCATATTACATACCCTCTGACATCCGCACCGCTGCCATGGAACAGCGGTTCCCTTTCAAAGCCGGCGGTCCAATTACAGTGGACAAAGTCATAATTGGGTTGTTAGCCCACCAGTGGGGCAGTGGCTGTATGGCCACCACAGGTCTGGCAGTACTCAGACCACCAGACTAGTGGCCCTAGCCCTAAATAGCTTTGTAGAAAGGGGTTCTTCCTTATTCACTATTGACATCAGCCTTAGAAAGTTTGAAATAGGATCCATTTTTAATCTCACCTCAATAGAAAACTATTAACATTTAGGGCCCGATTATGAGTTTGCCGGTCTTCCCATCGGCACGCAGGAAGACCGGCAAGCCTGAGATCTCTTCACCAACAGATTCCAAGTGTAAACCAGGCTGGCGGTGTGGCATGTTTGGCCCATAGAAGAGCCTTACCAGCATACTCCCATCGTGACAGCACCTCCAGGTCGTCCGTGCATGGTGCAGCATGCACCATGTTGTGCATACCACACAGTGCACACACAACTGTGCACTTTTGAGGAGGGCACATCATATGCCCACGCACCCCCATGGGGAAATTTGGCAAGAGGTCCTATTAGGGGCCTCTTTGCATGTCTTTCTGCCAAACATGGCGATATTGCTGCCTTAAAATGTTTGGAGGAAAGACAGGTTGTGATCTGCATATCAAATGCAAAGAGAGAGGCCCCACACACCGAAGGGACAGGGCTCCATATGAGACAACAGTTAAAAATATATAGTTCCCTTGAAGGTCACTTGTTATTGATCAGCCTACAAACATCATAAAACTTCACATACATACACCCATTTTTCAAAGAGCCAAGATCTCCACAGAATATTGAAATATTTATATCTCCAAATTTGATAAGAAATATTTTTATTTTTTCAATATATCTGTTGAAATTAATCATAAATATCAATATAATGTTTTTTACTTGAGGCCTTTAAAATACAGTAATAAAAATTAAGAAATATAAAAAAGGCTGAGACAACATATAAGATAATCACATTTGTCATAAAATCAAGTTAATTTATAGGAATTCATAAATACAATACATTGCAGAAACCAATTTCTTTTTAGATTCTATGTTCCACAAATTTAACAATCTCTAGGCATTGACGCATTATGGTGGATTGTATAAGATAAAGCCACCTTCTTTAGTACAACAAAAAATGTTCCTATCCTAACGATATTTTTATATATTAACCGGTGGGAAGCACTCGGATACAAAAATCGCTTCACTTGAAGATTTTCAGCTTTATAGGACAGTTTATATAAGAGTTTTAATTATTAAATTAGACAAAGACTTAATCCATCTACATTGTTTTTAATCACAATGAGGAAAAAATGATACATATCATCTGATAAACAGTCAATAGTAATCGAATAACAGTGCCCCGGTAAGGGAGGGGGGAGTGAGTGATATCAAGTGAGGAAAAGGTGATGGGGAGTGAATATTGTGACAGAATAATCGATCAATTGAAAAAAAGCCATTGAACATGTTCTGTACAAAGAAGACTTAAAAGTTCAAAACTGTTGTAATTGCACGTAGCATACTCCACATGAGTTCAAATAAATGAAAAGTTAGGGCCTGGAGTTGTCATAGAAAGAAGTTGTCGACGTTTCGACCCCCAAAGATATGCAGGTAATTCTTATTATCCTTGCCGTGGGCTCTTCATCAGGACGGGTGGTGGGGCAAGAAACCTATTTGATATATACATATAGTTAGTTTAATAACAAGGGATGTGTTTCATAACATCATCTATTGAAAATAGCAACACCTTTGATTGTGTTAGTGGGTAGGAGGGAGCCTGGGAAATATGGTTAGAACCGACCAAATTAAAACTTTAAAATCGTGCCCTTATGTGGCGTTGATTGAGAAAGTTAATTGAGTCATGCTGAGACTGGTATCAAAATTACAAATAATTAGAATATAATTATAGTACATCGAGACTAGACGCGACGTGAAGAAACTGGCAGCATGTTGGAATTGGTAGGCAGGACTGTTACAAACAAGAAACCATTACCTGTATCTTGAATGGATACGGTATGCTGGTAGGGAACTCTTTGGATGTTTCTAAAAGGAGCATGAAATAATTACTAAAACATGGCATGATGATTTCATGTAACAACATGTTAATTGTCATCATGTCGTAAATATGGCTAAAGTCGATTATTGTGGGGAGAGACTCACCAAGGTTGAGTGTTCAAGACGGCTTCCTCAAAGGTAATTAGAAAGGTAGGAAGGCGTATTGCAGTCTCTGTCGAGTACTGAAATGACAGAAAGAAAGAAACGCACGTTAGTGCGCACTGACAACAGAACCCGGATCAATGTCTGCAGATCATGGGTGGCAGCACTCATTGTGCGATTTGGTACAAGTGGGCGGCGGGGGTATGCCTCACACACAGCGGACAAGGGATGGTGGCGTTACTTCGACACTTACCGAGTGCCGAATCAATCTGGCGTGCAAGACGGTCGACTCCGCAATGGCGTGTGAGTCTTCCTGGTTGGTTACGTTGCCATAGTGATGCGGTCACGTGATGTGGGCTGATTTTAATGGAACCGAAAGGCAGAATGAACTGGCCGAGCGTTCCAGCGTGGAGGCAACATCTCTAACATTCTCAACATCCGTGAGTTGAAATGGATGTTTTTCTTCAACTCCATCGAAATGAGACTAAATGAACATGATAGTTCTTTCTCTCAACTCGCCACTTTACTCTGAGAGGCCATCTATACAATTCTGATTGATGTAACCCACACCTTTATGATGGAGTCACATCCAATAACATACCAATAGTTCAATGCTAATTTAAGGCACATACATTCATGCAGGCTATATTCTATATCTTCTGTTTCCGACATGATGTAACCCCTACCTTTAGTGCCTTAAATTTCAACACTTGTGTATGGTATGTTTCTGATTACTGTCTAATTTCGCTTGGGGCCCTATGTGAGAGGCTTATACCCTCGTGTGAGAGGTACGCCGCACTCACCCCCACTTCAATGCGTTTAAGATCATATATAATTTCTGATGTTGACACAACCAATTCTGCATTGTTATTTATATCCCACACTCCGTAGTCATTCTGGAATTAAAGGCCTATACCCTCGTGTGAGAGGTACGCCTTTCCCTGATTCTGTATTCCCCCTTTCTTTCTAAATGATGGCAATGTTTCCAAATGCTTGGATACCCATTTGTGCAAGAATGTTCTTGGCCAACTTTCTTTTTTTCTGTAGATTCTACTACTGAAAACTGCACTACTAATGAACTAAGGACATCAGTCCTATTTCTCCAATACATTTTACTAAGTAAGTATTATGCAACTGAAATAAATGTGGAAAAACAATACAAACATTTAGAACTGTTCTAATTATGTTCTATTATATATTGTTTATTTACAGAGCAAACACAACGAATAGATATACAGACATAATACAGAACTCCACATTCTGAATAATACAGATAATAATCACAAAGTAAGTATATTAAAGAACATAATTACCAGATAATCTATTAAAAAACATACCAACATGGTGATTATTCTAATACATATGTTCCTTTTTTATTTAAGATAACACTACAAACTACTCTCCAGAAGCTGAAGAAACAACTATACTGGCAAAGACCAACCTAAAAAAATATGTAAGTATCTTCACAATGTGAATCATGAAGATACACTTTTGTAGTAGAAATGAGCTCTAACATTGCAAATGTACCGAAACATTAATTAATAATATACTACTTTCATGTTTTTCATAACAGCTACAACAACATCACAAACAATTATCCCCAACTAAAGAAGCAAGCAGCTCCTAATTTTGCTGTAAATTCTAAAACACGTAAGTATAAACATTCCTACTTATCACTAACATAGTTTATTTATCACATTTAATTTGACATTAGCCGAATTTGTGACCAGCCAGAAAGGAAAACTATTACTATGCTACATGGGTTACACTTATACACAAGAAAAGCAATATGGCATGCAAGTTAATTGGAAATGTTGTAAATATTATTCTAACAAGTGCTATGGCAGAGCAACAACTAAAGAAGCTACAGTACTGTATACTAGAGAACACAGTCATCCACCTAATGTTACTGAAATAGAAGTTAGAACAGCTTTGGAAAATATAAAAGAAGCTAGTACAGGTTCCCAAAAGCAAACAAATGTCATTTTAAAAGAAGCCATTCCTAAAATCCCAAAAACTGCCACAACTCAAATGCCAAATATCTTCTCCTTAAAAAGAACTATAGCACGAACTAAAAAAGCTACTACTTCTACAACACCATCTCCCAGAACATATCAGGATATAAATTTAACTGCTAACCAAATAATAACTTTAAATAAACAACCATTTATAGTTTACGACAACGAAAACAATGACAAAAGGCTTATAATTTTTGGTACCAGTATGAATTTAGTTAAACTGCAGCAATGCCAATATTGGATGATGGATGGAACATTTAACATCTGTCCCAAACCATTTTTCCAATTATACACAATACATGGCCTCTACCACAACTGCAACATACCTTTGCTATATGCACTATTACCAAACAAAAATAATTCCACATATATGGAATTAATAAATATAATTAAACAAAAAACTAATGATTTTTCTCCTGAAAGTATCATTCTTGATTTTGAGCAAGCAATGCTCTCAACTATCATAAAAATCCACCCCCATACCTGCATTCAAGGCTGCTATTATCATTTAAACCAGTGTTTATGGAGACACCTTCAACAAACTACCCTAAGTGTCGAATAGGCTACAAACTCATCTTTTGCTTTCCAAATTAAAAAACTCATTGCACTTGCTTATGTACCTGAAACAGACGTAGCTGAACACTACAACATTCTTATAGACAGCCCCTTCTACAAACAAAATGAAGCTAAATTAAGTCCATTTCTCGACTACTTTGAAGACACCTGGGTAGGCAGACTCCACAGATCTGGCCACAGACGAAATCCCAAATTCCTCATACCCTGGTGGAACGTTTACAGAAGTACCCTTAACGGAGATTCAAAAACTAACAATGCAGTGGAAGGTTGGCACAATGCATTTGTACAATCAACTGGCAGAACCAAACCTACTCTAGAACATTTCATTAAATGCCTACAGAAAGAACAGAGCTACCAGGAATTTAGAATGGACCAATCTGTAACTGAACTTGTCCCTAAAACATCAAAGCAAAATAAACAAATGCACAAGTACCTGGAAGAACAAGTTAAACTTTACCCTAGTACAAAAGGCATAGAATACCTAAATATCATTGCCAAAACACTACTCTAATTAATTCCCAAAATGTTATAAAACACTAAAAGTATCACCTAAGTATGGAAAAAATATGTAACGTGAGCTTCTAAAGTATTTAATGTATGCAATATATAGAGATATTATTATAATATATGCACACATTAAAACTAAATAGCAAGTAAAAAACTATTCCATAATAAAAATAACATTACCCACCCACACAAAATAAGAAAGCAAGGACTTACCAATCATGTTGTCAATCCAATAACCTCCTTGTCCACCAAAGTAATCCAGGTAGGGCAAAATCAACCCAAAAACAAATGTAAAAATACAACTGTTCCAAAATTAAGACATCCACGTTGTCCAGAGCCATCGAATAAGCATAAAAAACCAGAAAAATTGGAAAAATAGAAAGAATCGCTCCAGCAAAACCGAAAAATTTAAAGAAGTGTTTGTAAAGCAGTGTTGAATTAAACAAACAAACACTTCCTTTGAAAAAAAACGGAACTTCCGATGTAGCGTACACCTATGACAAAAACATAGAAAACAGACATTCCCACCCACATTAATTAGCTAGTAATTAGGTACAAACATATTAAAATAGATGATTTCACTTGTAGATATACCGTAAAAGACTAAAATTCACTCTATATATAATGAGTTAACTAACTAACACTACGTGTATATACCATAAGTAATTATCTGTTTTCGAAATCTAAAACATACCTCCCTCACATTCAACAACACAAAATATAAGGTCAGTAGTCTCAAAACATCATTAAAATACACATAAAACATATAAAAAAAACCTTACCTGAAGCGACGTGAAGTGTCTCCCAACCGCGATCAGCCCTTCTTCCAAATAACCCAAAACGACCTAACCCGGTTACAAAATAAAGCACCCAAATGCAATAAAATAGTCCCAAGTATAAAATATAATATATATACTTCACTAAATATGCAAAAATGAACATTAAGTTTCTATTATTGTAAAGAAATATTTACTTTAATCCTACAATGATTTGATTAACAAATATGTAAATGAATGCAATAAGTACATATTATGAAAAGAATAATATTTATATTAACAATGTCTAGAAATATAAGTACATTGTCAAAAATTATAATAATAGAAAAATGTGTTAAAAATATGTGACTTATATAATAAATATTTTGTGTATTGAAATAAAGTGTAAAAAATACTTTTGTTATTTCTACTTTTCTTTATGAAATTACAATATGTAAAAGAGATAATAAATAATATTAATTTTTGTACAAAAAGTATGAAAATAATAATGCTTCTGTATAGTTGCTTATCATTGTGTTTATAAAATATGTTTATAAAACCAAATGTAATAAAAAGATTTTTGCTATGAAATAACATTTTATTTGTGAAACATAAATAAAAATAATGTTTCTACAATCATGTTGAACTATTTGTATCATTATCTTACTATAATGTAACAATCTTATCAGAAATGTTGCACTGTATATTAAATGTGAGTATATGTTGGTCTCTAATAATTTAATTATTACTATACCAAATCCAGCGTACATTAAATTAAAACTGACCCTGAACCCAAAAAATACCCCTTTACCCAAAAACTGAAAACTGACCCTGAACCCTAAAAATACCCCTTTACCCACAAACCCAAAACTGACCCTGAACCCTAAAAATACCCCTTTACCCAAAAACTGAAAACTGACCCTGAACCCTAAAAATACCCCTTTACCCACAAACCCAAAACTGACCCTGAACCCTAAAAATACCCCTTTACCCAAAAACTGAAAACTGACCCTGAACCCAAAAATTACCCCTTTACCCAAAAACTGAAAAACTGACCCTGAACCCTAAAAATACCCCTTTACCCAAAAACTGAAAACTGACCCTGAACCCAAGAAATACCCCTTTACCCAAAAACTGAAAACTGTCACCGAACCCAAGAAATACCCCTTTACCCAACAACTGAAAACTGACCCTGAACCCTAAAAATACCCCTTTACCCAAAAACTGAAAACTGACCCTGAACCCAAAAAATACCCCTTTACCCAAAAACTGAAAAACTGACCCTGAACCCTAAAAATACCCCTTTACCCAAAAACTGAAAACTGACCCTGAACCCAAGAAATACCCCTTTACCCAAAAACTGAAAACTGACCCTGAACCCTAAAAATACCCCTTTACCCAAAAACTGAAAACTGACCCTGAACCCAAGAAATACCCCTTTACCCAAAAACTGAAAACTGACCCTGAACCCAAGAAATACCCCTTTACCCAAAAACTGAAAACTGACCCTGAACCCTAAAAATACCCCTTTACCCAAAAACTGAAAACTGACCCTGAACCCAAAAAATACCCCTTTACCCAAAAACTGAAAACTGTCCCTGAACCCAAGAAATACCCCTTTAACCAAGAACTGAAAACTGACCCTGAACTCTAACAATACTCCTTTACCCAAAAATAATTATTATTATGTAATTACAAATTAATTATTAATTAACAATAACAATAAAGTTAATATATTAGCACATTAGCTGTAAATAAATATATTAATTATTAATATTATTTTTTCCAAATTAATTTACAATAGGTAAAAAATATATATTAAACTAAATGAAGCTAATTAATATAATTAACTAATTTATATTAATTAATTACCAATTAAATATTATTTAAAAATATGTAAAAAATTATATTAATTAATTAACTAATTAATAATAATTTATTACCAATTATTTATTATTTACAAATATATACAAAATTATATTAATTAATTAACTAGTTAATATTAATTCATTACCAATTAATTATTATTATTTAAGTACCAATTATTTATTATTTAAAATTATGTCCAACATTATATTAATGAATTAACTAATTAATAATAATTAATTACCAATTATTAATTTTGTACAATTATGTACGATATTATATTAATTAATTAACTAATTAATATTCATTAATTACCAATTAATTATTATATAAAATAATGTACAAAATTATATTAATTAATTAACTAATTAATATTAATTATTTACCAATTCATTATTAATAAAAAAAAATTACAAATATATATTAATTTATTAATTATTTTTAAATTACTTCCCACCCTTATCCCCTATAAACCCAATAACCCGCTCCTAAAACTATATATGTTTTTTTAAATATTTTTATATTAAATATATTGTAATTTTTTCATATAGACCTTTTTATCAAATTTTTATTTACAATTATTATATTTTTTCCTATACTATTTATTTTTTCCATTACTACACGATATTTTGTCATACGATATTATTTTTTTCGATATTTCTACTTACTTACCTATTACGATATTTTTGTATACGATATATTTGCTTCCCAATATTTTTTACCTTCGATATTTTAACTTCGATATTTTGTCTTTCCGATATTTTATTTTCGATATTTTGTCTGTGTACCCAGGAGGATGTCAGCCCAACACATTCTGTCATTTATTTTACTAATTTACCAATTATTCAATATGTCTCACCCTAAGTGTCCCTGTACACCTTGTTGCCGAGGTGCGGGGTGTTATTGAGGCATTGGATGTCTGGAGCAGAGAAGAATTTCAAGATGAGTTGTAGGTTGTAGGTAATAGGTGCATTGGTGAATATTGATGACGTTGTCAATGAGTACAGTTCCGAGGAGCTCCATGTAGATGTTGGCTAATATGAGGCATACGATAGAACCTCAGAGGACTCTGGAAGTGATAGGGATCTTCTGGGAACTAGAAGTGCCCATAGGAAGAAACTGTTGTCTGTTATATTGGAAAGAGTAGAAACAGTGAACGATGTTGCCAGTGAATGCATCCCATTTGAGACTCCAGGGTGTAGATGATAGTGAGATGATTGTGGTCGATCATACATCTATACACACGCCAAACTCAACTGAACCACCTGATTCACATGACCATGTTGTCATACCAACCCATAAGGCTTGCGTAAACCCGACTTAAATATAATCAGTTGGAACGTCGCCAGCCTACAATCAAAATAGATCTAGCAGACTGACTGTAACTGGTTAGAGAGCACAACATTTTGATGATTCAAGAAACCTGGGCAAACAAAGATTTATTTCTCGAAGGGTTCCACTGCTTCACTGTCCTGGCTCCAATTCCTAAAACTGATCGACCACCGGGTGGCTTGTCTATCTCTGGGAATTTAGCTGCTGTGGGCAGCATAATTGTCCTCCACACCAACAGCAACACATTCCAAGTCTTGCTATACAAAAGGGGAGTATCCATACATTTACAAAAATTTTATAATAAGGATTTTTGCAATTCACCCAACATCAATTTCTCTAATCTTTTCGACTTCATAACTGCCTTGGAGAATAGTAACCACCTGACACAAAACCCGGCATCTGCCTAGAGTGCAGACTTTAACGCCAAACTCCCCATTGAAGACACCGCAAACCTAAGGCCAGGGAGTAGAGGACAAACCTGTCTTAGGGGCATGGAATTAAAGGAACACCTGCAGAATCATGCCCTGAGCAACGTCATGGATATTGCCGCTGTAGCCAATGATAACAATCCACCTGACCCAACATTTAGAGGGAGGGGTTGTGCAAGCACTATAGATTATATCTTCACCTCTCCTGCCCTCAAAGACTTCTTAGTGAAAGCAGTAGTCATCCCTACACACCACAGTGACTGCAACCCGATCCAAGCAGTGTTTAAATTGTTCTCTAGGCCGACATTCAAATCAGAATGTGGCACCAGGGACGTAGCACTAAGCATGGGCGTAAAATCCGTTCCGCTCGCGGAATTTGTGGATTTTCGGTAAATTCGCAATCCGTGAACTCTCTCAAATTTGCAGAAAATCCGCAAATTCGCACGCGGCGGATTTTTTTGCTTGGTGATACAATATTGCGGCGCGCGGCGTTCACTTACCGTCATTCAGCGTTTGCCGAGTTGTTTTTCTCGATATTTTGCGAGTGCTGCGCCATTTTGGATCTTGCTGCGTGATCCCGCGGGAGTTTGGCGACCGCGATTACGTAATCGCGGCTTGCCTCCTTGCACAGCACGCATCGCGAAAGTTCGCAATGGCGAACACGTAGGTGCGGCGGGCAGCAACAATCTCGCACTTGCGAAATACAGAATTTGCAATTCTGCACAAGAAATCCACCAGCAAACAGCATAAACCTTCAGAAAATGATGATTTTTATCAGAATCACTCCTCAGGTTGACATTTGCCTGCACTTTTTTTTGCAAGGAGTCCATTTTTTGGGGGGGGGGTGGGAGGAAGGAAGTGCCCCACAGTCTCCAACTTCCTGTTCCTGTCCAGCAGGCTCTCCCAGTGCTTTCTTCATGTGCTGGTCACTTTCATTCGGATCTTGACCTGGAAGGATTACTTTTTGTGGATGCTGCTGGATATTTGGATTTGAGGCCTTTTTGACTTTCTTTGGATCACTTTTGGATTAAAAATTTCACAAGTAAGTTTGTTTGGGGCATTACAGTTGCTGCAACTACAATTTTGGAATTTTCGTTTTTTGGGCTGTTGTTGGGGCCTTTTGACCAGGGGTAGTGGGTGGTGCATGGGCCTAGTCTTTCTGTGGGGTGTCTTGAATTTAAAGATCATGGATGGCATGGGATTGTGCTGTTTTTTCTGTGTTTTTCGATTTTTGGGCTGTTGTTGGGGCCTTTTGACCAGGGGTAGTGAGTGGTGCATGGGCCTAGTCTTTCTGTGGGGTGTCTTGAATTTAAACATCATGGTAGGGCATGGATGGCATGGGATTGTGCTGATTTTTCTGTGTTTTTCGATTTTTGGGCTGTTGTTGGGGCCTTTTGACCAGGGGTAGTGAGTGGTGCATGGGCCTAGTCTTTCTGTGGGGTGTCTTGAATTTAAACATCATGGAGGGCATGGATGGCATGGGATTGTGCTGATTTTTCTGTGTTTTTCGATTTTTTGGGGTGTTCATGGGGACAGGCCATGTGGGTGGGGGCCATTTTGAGTGCTGGTACAGGCAGGCCCTGTCCATGTGCTCTGGGTGCAAGGGGCCATTTTGAAGATAGGCAGTGTTCTGAGGCCTGCACCCATTTTGCCTAGCTTTCATCCATTATGCCCAGGGGTAGTGAGTGGTGCATGGGCCTAGTCTTTCTGTGGGGTGTCTTCTTGAATTTCAACATCATTGAGGGCATGCATGGCATGGGATTGTGCTGAATTTTGTGTTTTTTTTTGATTTTTTGGGATGCTGTTGGGGCCTTTTGCCCAGGGGTAGTGAGTGGTTCATGGACTGAGTCTGTCTGTGGGGTCTCTTTAATGTAAACATCATGGATGGCATTGGATTGTGGTGATTTTTGTGTGTTTTTCGTTTTTTTGGGGTGTGCTGTTGATGGGGACTGGCCATGTGGGTGGGGGCCATTTTGAGTGCTGGTACAGGCAGGCCCTGGCCATGTGCTTGGGGTGCAAGGGGCCATTTTGAAGACAGGCAGTGTTCTGAGGCCTGCACCCATTTTGCCTAGCTTTCATCTATTATGCCCAGGGGTAGTGAGTGGTGCATGGGCCTAGTCTTTCTGTGGGGTGTCTTCTTGAATTTAAACATCATTGAGGGCATGGATGGCCTGGGATTGTGCTGAATTGTGTGGTTTTTTTCGACTTTTTGGGCTGCTGTTGGGGCCTTTTGCCCAGGGGTAGTGAGTGGTGCATGGACTGAGTCTGTCTGTGGGGTCTCTTTAATGTAAACATCATGGATGGCATTGGATTGTGGTGATTTTTGTGTGTTTTTTTGTTTTTTGGGGTGTACTGTTGATGGGGACTGGCCATGTGGGTTGGGGCCATTTTGAGTGCTGGTACAGGCAGGCCCTGGCCATGTGCTTGGGGTGCAAGCGGCCATTTTGAAGACAGGCAGTGTTCTGAGGCCTGCACCCATTTTGCCTAGCTTTCATCCATTATGCCCAGGGGTAGTGAGTGGTGCATAGGCCTAGTCTTTCTGTGGAGTGTCTTATTGAATTTAAACATCATTGAGGGCATGGATGGCCTGGGATTGTGCTGAATTTTGGGTTTTTTTTCGACTTTTTGGGCTGCTGTTGGGGCCTTTTGCCCAGGGGTAGTGAGTGGTGCATGAACTGAGTCTGTCTGTGGGGTCTCTTTAATGTAAACATCATGGATGGCATTGGATTGTGGTGATTTTTGTGTGTTTTTTCGTTTTTTTGGGGTGTACTGTTGATGGGGACTGGCCATGTGGGTGGGGGCCATTTTGAGTGCTGGTACAGGCAGGCCCTGGCCATGTGCTTGGGGTGCAAGGGGCCATTTTGAAGACAGGCAGTGTTCTGAGGCCTGCACCCATTTTGCCTAGCTTTCATCCATTACGCCCAGGGGTAGTGAGTGGTGCATAGGCCTAGTCTTTCTGTGGAGTGTCTTCTTGAATTTAAACATCATTGAGGGCATGGATGGCCTGGGATTGTGCTGAATTTTGTGGGGTTTTTCGATTTTTTGGGCTGCTGTTGGGGCCTTTTGCCCAGGGGTACTGAGTGGTGCATGGACTGAGTCTGTCTGTGGGGTCTCTTTAATGTAAACATCATGGATGGCATTGGATTGTGGTGATTTTTGTGTGTTTTTCGTTTTTTTGGGGTGTACTGTTGATGGGGACTGGCCATGTGGGTGGGGGCCATTTTGAGTGCTGGTACAGGCAGGCCCTGGCCATGTGCTTGGGGTGCAAGGGGCCATTTTGAATGCAGGCAGTGTTCTCAGGCCTGCACCCCTTTTGCCTAGCTTTCATCCAGTATGCCCAGGGGTAGTGAGTGGTGCATGGGCCTAGTCTTTCTGTGGGGTGTCTTGAATTTAAACATCATGGAGGGCATGGATGGCATGGGATTGTGTTGATTTTTATGTGGTTTTTGAGTTTTTGGGGTGTATAACTGAACTGATGTTCCTCTGTCTTCCATTGCTTTTAGGTGCACAAGACTCAAGAGAACCACCAGTGCCAGGAAGAAGTCCTGCAGCGGTGTGTGTGCAGCATAACGTCACGCGACGTCACGTCTGGCCACAGACAACTGTGCAACTCTTGCAACTGCGGCCTGCTGTTCTGACCTCTGAAGAAGATGGCCCCAAAAAAAGTTCCTCGTAGCTCCTCTAGCAAGGAAGTTGCCAGTAAGGAGCAGAAGAAGCAAGTTACCAAGGAGACTGATGTGCCGCCCGCCACATTTTTTGGGAATAAAAAAAAAAGTACGCCTGCAGCAGCAGCGGGATCTGCTGAGGACCAAGCTGGGAGCAGCACCCACGCTCCATTGGGCTCAGTGCCACCACCACCACGCCAACTTAAGTCCAAGCCCTTGAGTGCTGCAGAGGCAGCCAGTCTACTTGTTAAATCACCATCGACCAGTGATGTTGGCTCATCGCAAGAAAGTAGCAGCAATGTCCCTCAATCAACACAGGTTGTTGTAACTCATCTGACGAGTGTTGAACAACCACAACCGCAACAACAACCACATGTGCAAGTATAAGCCCAAGTACATGTGGAAGGAGAGGCAGCGCAAGGAGATGCGCAAGCAGAGGTGCATGGAGGGGCACAACAAGTGCCCACAATAGTTGTTCCTCCCGAAGTAGGGGCACATCAGGAAATCGAGGTATCATTTGAGGAAGCCACTCCTCCTGATGATCATTCATTGTCTTCCACATCCCTAGCAAGGAAAAGATCAAGGGTGGTGTCTACATATTCTTCAAGCCCACCTCCTTCTGATGATATGGATCTTACTTGGGAACCAGCACCACTGCCGTCCGAGAGTGAGGCTGAGGCACACCATGATCTGACAAAGGTAGCTAAGCGTAAAAGGAAGGTCGTCGAAACTCTCATAGTTATGGAGTGTGATGACGCTCAACAAGAAGTGCCGTATACTCCTGCTGCTGAAGACTCTCACCACGACGACGCAGTCATCATAGGCTTCACTCCAGCCTCAGCGGGCATGAAGCAAACAGACATTTTGACCCTAGCCCGAAAAGCTGCTGAGCATGATGATGTTGTCGACGAGGAGGCAATGGGAACACCACAATCATTGGAGTTAACTAGTACACCACCACCTACCGCTTCCATATTTCTTCCTCCCCAGAAGGGACCTCCATCCACCTCGACCTCAATTAGTGGTGGTGAAAGTGCACAACGTAGTAAAGTTCAGCAATACACATCCTCCACTTCATCTGGCATTAGCAGCATGACCACCAC
The DNA here is from genome assembly GCF_964261635.1 of Lissotriton helveticus. Taxonomy (NCBI): domain Eukaryota; kingdom Metazoa; phylum Chordata; class Amphibia; order Caudata; family Salamandridae; genus Lissotriton; species Lissotriton helveticus. The sequence goes on from NC_136069.1 coordinate 756,074,973, forward strand.
CAGTATCGCCTCCTCCGGCCCCCACAGACATTTCAAGTCCGCAGTTTGGGACTTCTTTAGTGTTTGCACAAAAAAGGAAAACATAGCCATTTGTAGCATTTGTAAGCTTGCAGTTAGTCGTGGTAAGCTTGGTACCAACTATGGGACCGGAGGCCAGAGAGGTCATCTTGAGAGACAGCACGCTGACCAATGGTTTGCGCACCTAAAGGAGATCAAGGAAGCCCGAATTGCAAGTCAAGAAAACGTTGATGTTTCATTTGATGATGACGAGGAGGAAGAAGCGTCACACACTTCACTTACACCCAGTACCCCTGTCAGCACACCCCCTGTGAGCCACACTAAGAGTGTGGGAGAGAGTGAGACACCAATGCGAAAAAGTTCATCAGCGAGCGTAACTGGGTCGAAGAAGTCATCATCATCATCCCGTAAAATGGTCCAGGCCAACATTAGAACCATGTTGTTTTCAGACGCTCCATATGAACGCAACCACCCACTGACGCGTCTGTATAACACTAAGCTGGCTAAAATGCTAGCTCTGAACCTTCTCCCTTTTTCTTTTGTAGAAGTGGTTGGTTTTCTAGAATTAGTGGCAGCGCTGTGCCCTAAATGGAAGGTTCCTAGCCGGTTCTATTTTGCCAGAGTTGCGGTTCCAGCACTACATGAAGATGTGCTGGAGGTGATTGGGGCAGCTTTGCAGAAGAGTGCTGTTCACACTATACATCTGACAACAGACATGTGGACCAGTGGCGCAGGCACTGATTACATGTGCATCACTGCACACTGGGTCTCTTTTTCAGGGGTTAAAGCAAAGCTAAACGCAGGTGTTGACCTGGACCAAGTTTTTAAAGCTGCTCGGAAACATGCAACACTAGCCACGTTTGGCTTGGAGAAACGTCATACAGCAGAAAACATTTTGAACGAGTTTAACACAAAGGTCTTTCACTGGTTGTCCCCAAAAAAACGCCAGATTGGTTATGTTTCCACGGATAATGGCGCCAATGTAGTTAAGGCCATGGATCTGGGTCACTATTTCAGAGTGCCGTGTTTGGCACACTGTATATACCTGGTTGTTAAAAAATTCTTGAGTGAAGACAGTCCAGCGTGCGAGTTAGTGGCCACCTGCCGAAGAATGTGCAACCATTTCAGCCATTCTTTTAAGGCCCGGAAGCATCTGAGGAGCCTGCTACATGAACATCGAATGCCAGTGAAAGCACTCATCCAGGAGGTGCCAACACGTTGGAACTCAACCTTCTACATGCTTGAGCGTCTGTATGAGAAGTTTACAGTACTCGATCAGTATTTCTTAACACTGGGTACAGCTCAGAAGGACCTGAGGCTAGATGCGGCGGAATGGAAGCTAGTTAAAAGCCTGACAGACAGGCTTCGTCCTTTTGAGGTCTTCACCCGTGCAGTCAGCAGGGAGGACTGTAATTTGGGAAAAGCTATCCCATTGTTGCGCATGCTGGAGCACAAACTGAAGGCGGTGTCTTCTAAGTTTCAAAAAGATGAAGAAAAGCAAGAAGCTTTTGTTTTGGCGGAGAAATTATTAGAGCGCCTACTTGGCGATGAACGTCTTCAAAAGATCCACTCAGAACAGCATTACATTTGTGCTACTATTCTGGAACCACGCTACAAAAAGGCGCTGGCAGGCAGAGCATTATTTCCTTTTGGTGATGAAGATGTTACAAAGTACAAACATTGGCTAGCCTTGTCAGCCATGAGGTTTGAAAGAGAACGGCAGAAAATTGAAGGAAAAGGCAGTACATCAGCATCAGCAGGCCATCCCCAGTCAAAAGAATCCACTTCTGCACCTGTGGCTGTGGCAGAAGTGACCTCTCAGCCGTTAAAGACACCGGCAACCGGATCATCTGCACCAGACACAACAGAAACATTGGGTGATGAAGAGGATTGGCTAACTGAGCTTGGGTTTGGTTCTCAAAAGGTCCCAGCAAAAAGTAAGCAAAGTGGAGGAACCGCAGAGAACCTTCAGTCGATGGTGCAGGACTATCTGAATGACTCAACAGAGGTCTATGTTAATGCTGACCCATTGGCGTATTGGCATGGGAAAAAAGCATTGTGGCCAGAGATCACCAACCTGGCTATAAATTACTTGTCTTGCCCACTCGCAAGCGTGTCTTCTGAACGTGTTTTCAGTGCTGCCGTTGGCATTGTAACTTGCAAACGGACCCGCCTCTCGCCCAAAAATGTGGAGAGGTTAACAATGATCAAGATGAATCAGCACCTCATACCACCAGATTACAAAGTACGAGAATACACGCCGGAAGAAGATGAGGAGGACAACAACTTAGATGAGGGAATTTCTTGTCTGTTAGGTGACACTGACCTACTCCTGCCTGAATTCGCAGAGTATGAGGACGAACTCTTATTCCCTGACACCGAGCCCTGAAAATGAGCCAATGAATCAATAACTTTCTTTTTCGTCCTTATTCACTTTTATTCCTGTGTGTCTGTCTTTCTTTGTTTTGCACAGTTAATATAGTTAAAACTTTAATCACCTAATCACAAAAACAAGCCCATCAGCGAACTGTCTTCACTTATTTGCTTATTGATTTGAAGGTGCCGCAGTCTGCATTCCTCAGGTTCACAAGTTCACAAGAACATGCTCCTCTATCCTCCTCCTCCAGACTCCTATTTCCCTCAAAGCACAGGGCTGGATTACGCCCAATGAAGAAAAGACTCTGCACTTGTGGGGGTGTTCTACTACTTTACGGGTGAGTTGGCGGGTCTTGGGGCATTGCTGGGAAGGTCTAATACCGGATAAAACTGGTTTTGACCAAATCAGACTTGAAAACGTTTTTGACTTTTTGCTCACTAACATGTTTTCAGGGGCCTGTTTGGGGGGCTTCCTGGTGTTTGTGGGTGGGTTTTGGGGTCTGGGAGCACTGCTGGCACAGTCTAGTTTTGATTGCATTTGCTTTTCAGGAAATCCATGGTGGAAAACGGGAGTTATGACCTAGCTGCACAGCGCGTTTGGACAGAAGGCCGAAAAATATTGTAAGTAATATGAGATTTTCCATTTTGGCTTATTGGCTGTTTTGGGGGTGTTGTGCTTTTTTGCGGGTGGGTTTGCGGGTCTTGGGGCATTGCTGGGAAGGTCTAATACCGGATAAAACTGGTTTTGACCAAATCAGACTTGAAAACGTTTTTGACTTTTTGCTCACTAACATGTTTTCAGGGGCCTGTTTGGGGGGCTTCCTGGTGTTTGTGGGTGGGTTTTGGGGTCTAGGAGCACTGCTGGCACAGTCTAGTTTTGATTGCATTTGCTTTTCAGGAAATCCATGGTGGAAAACGGGAGTTATGACCTAGCTGCACAGCACGTTTGGACAGAAGGCCGAAAAATATTGTAAGTAATATGAGAATTTCCATTTTTGCTTTTTGGCTGTTTGGGGGTGTTGTGCTTTTTTGCGGGTGGGTTGGCGGGGTTTGGGGCATTGCTGGGAAGGTCTAATACCGGATAAAACTGGTTTGGAGAAAATCCATGAGGAAAAGCCTTTTGGCACTTTTTGTAACTTAGGGTTCATTAGGGTTAGCCCTAGCAGCAGGATTGCATGTGTTTCGGGGTGTTCTAGATTTTTGCAACTGAGTTCTGGGGTCTTAGAGCACTCGTGGGAATGTGTAATTTTGGTTGCAAGTGATTTGAAGAAAATCCATGGTGGGAAAGGGGGGATTTGGCATAGTTAAAGAAAGCGTTTGCCACTATTCTTAACTTAGGGCTTGTTAGGGTTAGCAGTATTTGTATTGCATGTGTTTGGGTGGGGGACTGTTTGTGGGGGGGTTTGCGAGTCTTGCTGGGTATGGATACTTTTGCTTGCTTGCAAGTGCTTTGAATACAATCCACGGTGGGTAAGGGGGGATTTGGGCCTACTTTTACTTTCAAAGTACGTTTTGTCACCAGTTTTCTACTAGGCCTTGTTTTTCGAGATCTGATTGGGGGTCTTCTACATTTTTGCAACTGACTTTAGTAAGGGTATGGGTGGGAGCACTGCTGGGAAGGTCTAATTTTGTTCTAAAACACAGTTTACAGTACACCTAGCTTGAGGGGAAAGATCCGCTAAATTAATTTGCCCATACTTATTTATCCTTCAAAAGGAGACTCAGACAGAGTACGCACTTTCAAAAATATTGTACTGTCTATTAGGAAACTCAAAGTGTGACTTTTTGCACTACACAGCTTACATACCTTATATTTATTTGTCAGTGGTGTTTTAATATCACTTCCTGTTTTTCCATCAATAATTACAGGCCGGGTTTCAGTCTGTGCAATGGGAAAAAAAGGATGAAGTCAGGCTTCACATTAGCGAGCCGCAATTCAGCATCCGCCAGGCAGGCAGTGGACAGGGTGTCTTCTGGTCACCAACATTGATGGACGGAGCGTCAGCTGGAATGGAGGAGTCCCGCTAATAAGAGGAATGGTTTGATGCATGCAACTTACCAAATTCAACAGGACAACTACAACAACATACAGATACAGTATCCGTTCTTTTCTAATTATCTTTAAAGTAATGTTATTGCTGTGAACTTCTATGAGTGTGACTCTGCATTTCTTGGATCTCCATTCTCTGCTTCTAAATTCATCCCTACAGCCATTCTATAGGTTTTACTTCTGCTATTTTTTAAACCTAATTTAATGTAAGAAGTGTTTCTCTGAGTGCAGAGATAGGCAAGTGAAAACGCTGCAGCCCTGTACTGTCGCATTCTGTCATTCACGGTTGTCGAAAATAATACTTACTTTTCAGTAACCATGCATGCAGTCGTGCATGCACTTCCTTTATGTCACTTAAAAGATTTATGGTTAGCTTTGTACCCAAAGATTTCTTTATCTTCAATTATTGTTTGTCCATGCTCTGCTTTTTTTTTTCTTCTCTCAACAAAACTTACCCAAAAAAAAAAACCATTCCCATCCATTTTCCAAACCCTAACCCTCTTCCCCCGGGCTGTGTGGTTTTGATTGATGTGTGACTAAATGACAGCAATAATTCCACACACTTGCTGGGGAGGATAAGGTCATAGCAACAGGCTGGTGAAGGAATCCGAGGATATATATTCTATTCTTACTCAGCTTGACACTCAGTCACTATTGGCAAATGAAAGCAGATTTTCATGTGCGCCATCAACTTGATAGGTCATCAAGATTAGAACATCCTCCTCCTAGACGTGGCAAATTATTACGCTGCTGTGTCCTTCACCTTCGGTACTATTTCTTGTAGTAGTAGCCAATGTCAAATTATTATTATTATTATTATTTATCGGTTTTGTATAGCGCCCGGTTACCCTAGAGCATCCCCGCGCTTTTGCCAACTAGCGACCTCCGAGAGAGCTGAAACGAGGAAGATAAAGATTAACAGAAGAGGAGGGTCTTAAGTTGTTTTCTGAAGCGCAGAAGACATTGTTCTGCGCGCAGATCTAGGGGTAGGGCGTTCCAAAGAGTGGAAACATTGACCGAAAATCTCCTACCGCCCGATCGGGCCTTTTTTACCCTGGGGACGACTGTCAGATGTTGCTGGTCTGAACGTAAAGTTCTGTTCGTTTTGTATGGGACCACCATTTTCTGCAGGACAGCGGGGCCTTTGCTTTGCAGGATTTCGTGTGCGAGGCATAGGGATTTAAATTTCACTCTTTCCCTTATAGGCAGCCAATGTAGTGCCCTCAATGCTGGTTTGGCAGAGCAGGACATGGGGATGTTATAGAGCGTTCGTGCTGCCGCGTTTTGGACTTGTTGGAGTCTGTTCAAAGTGCTCTCCGGGGCCCCAAGGTAGATTGCGTTGTTAAAGTCTAGCCTGGACATAATTAGACCCTGTATCAAGAGCTTTCTTGATAGAAAAGGAATGAGAGGCAGTATCTTTCGTACTGATCTGAGGAGACCAAAACAGACTCCCGCCAGTTTGGAAGCTTGGGCTCTAAGGGAGAGGTCTCGTTCCATCCAGATGCCTAGGCTCTTAATCTCCTCCTTGGGTTCAGGAAGACACCCTAAGCAACTAGGCCAGGCTAAGCTGGGAAAGGAGGGTTTTTTTGGTCCCATCACCATGATCTCCGTTTTGGACCCGTTCAGTTTAAGTGCTGAGTCCCCCATCCAGGAGTGGACCTGTGAGAGGCAGTCTTGGAGTACATGGTAGTTCTCCGAGGATTGGGAAAGGGCGAACACCAATTGGGTGTCGTCGGCGTAGCTCACGATCTTGATGTTGAATGGAGCCACCACCTCCTCCAAGGGGGCCATATACACGTTGAATAGTGTAGGGCTCAGGGAGGAGCCCTGAGGCACACCACAGTGGAGGAGGGTGGATTCCGATCATGCGCTCCCTTCCCATACCTGAAAAGTTCTTTCGCTAAGAAATGACCTGAGCCAGGTTAGCGCTGTTCCTCTCACTCCGGCATCTGATAGTCTCTGGAGTAGCACTTGATGGTTCACAGTGTCAAATGCTGCACTCAGGTCCAGGAGGATCACTGCCACTGATCCCCCTGAGTCTAGAATGCAGCGTGCCTCCTCCATGACTGCCAGCAAGGCGGTGTCAGTGCCTTGACCTGGGCGAAAGCCAGTTTGGGAGCTTTTTAGCACTCCATTGGTCTCCACAAAATTGGACAACCTGTAGTTGACCAATTTTTCTGAGATTTTGCTCAGCCCTGGAAGGGGCGAAATGGGCCTATAGTTGGCCATATCTGAAGGGTCTAGAGAAGGTTTTTTTAGCAGGGCTTTCACTATTGCATTCTTCCAGCTGGGTGGAACAGTGCCGGTGCTTATTGAAGCATTAATGACTTTGGTGATGGGTTCTACAATAGAGGGGGCCACTTGTTTAAGGATTCTCATGGGGGCAACATCCCGGGGGGAGCCACTCTTGATAGAGCATAGGGCTTTGAGGACTTCATCCCTGGTGACTGGGCCGAAGGATTCCAGCGTTGTCTGGAGACCTTCCCCATCCTCCCAACGCCTGGATCTTATCTTGGGCGGTGGTAATGAAGTAAGAATTTTTTCAATCTTCGTAATGAAGTATTCCGCCAGATTCTTACATTTGGCCTCCAACTTCTCCGTAGGGGCCGATGGTGTTGGAGTTTTCAGGAGTTCTTTGACCACCAGGAAGGTTTCTCTAGAGGAGTTGGATGCGTTGTTAATTCTCTCCTCGAAAAACTGAGTTTTCGCCAACCGGATGGCGTTTTTGTACTTCCTCATAGCCGTTCGATAGTCCGTTTTACTGGCTTCCTCCCAGTCCTTCCTCCAGGAGCGCTCCAATTTTTTGCAGGCCCTCCTCATGGCCCTTAGCTCGGATGTATACCAGGGGGCGGTATGAAGTCTTTTCTCCCTTATGCCTGCCGATCTTATGGGAAGGACAGCGTCAAAGGTGTTCGATATCCACCTGCAGAAATCTGCTTCCGCCAAGATGGGATCCTGTGGAAGAGATGGACGCGAGGCTTCTAGGCTGCAAGTGAGATTCTCCACTGAAAGCCTAGCCCATGGTCTGTCAGGTACACCGATATTGGAGGGGGGGATGCTATCACGTTTTATTTCCCAGGTGAAGGGAATCAGAAGATGATCCGTCCATGGCAGGGGAACAGGGGGAGATGCTTTCATGGTGGGGATGTTTGTAAATATGGGATCTAGCAGGTGGCCTTTGTTGTGAGTCGGATCTATATTAATGAGGTCTATTCCGTAAGTTTTGAGGTCACGTAGGAGGGCAGTCGCCAGCCGCTCTTCCTGATCGTCAAAGTGGATATTAAAGTCTCCCAAGGCGGTGAAGTTGGTAGCAGAGGCAGCATCAATCGTTACCGTTTCCATAAGGGAGCTGATAAATTACCCGACTTTCCAGGGGGTCGGTAAATTAATAGCCCGGACAAGGTGGTGGTAGGTGAAATTTGGAATGAGAACTTACAGCTCTCACAGTCTTCCAGTTCACCTTTCTGAGTTCTACAGGTAAAATCGTTTTTATACAGAATGGCTTCGCCTCCTCCTCTACCCAGAGGTCGATCCTGTGCAAGGATATGGAAGCCAGGGGGAAGAGCGTTAACCATATCTGCCTCTGCACCCTGTGTGAGCCATGTTTCGGTTAGAAACAAGATATCTAGCTCCTGCTCTTGGATAAGGAGGTTCACCTCAAGCGAGTGTCTGGGGAGGGATCTGCAGTTCAGCAGTCCAAGGCGAATTGTGTGTTTTCCCGGTGCTAAGTTGGGGGGGTGGCATCGGGCGCAATGAGTAAATGGCGCTGTGTCCGTAATGAACGAGGAGCAATATGAAGGTGGCAGGGAGCGTAACTGAAGCAATGCTTCTTTGTAATAGGTGCGGTGGGGGGCCTGGTAAGATCGGCAGAGTGGCTGGCCCTAGGCTCGTTTGGGCTCAGACGGGCGCAGACGGGCTTGCCTTAGGCGCGCCTTCGGCACGCAAACGGCGCTCCCGCTGCGCTCGTCCGCTGCGCTTCCGGCCCAGGCCCATTCTATAGTTGGTGGGAGGAAGTGACGCTGGCTGAGGGGGCGTGGCCTAAAGGGGGCGTGTCCTACGCCCTCGCGGTGCTCGCCGAGGAGGAAGGCGGCGCGGCAGCGTTAGAGTCTGCTACCCGTGCCTCTGGGTCTTTCAGATGCCCTGCGGCGTATTACAGGTGAGAGAGATTCAGAATCAAAGTGCAAGGTATACAGATAAAAATTTTAAAAACAGCAATTAGCAGAGTGCGCTCTCCCGGCTTTTCGCCTCAGGAGATGTTGTCAGTTCTGGTGTAAGACGCTTGTATTCAGCGTCTTATACGCTGGCTGAGGGGGCGTGGCCTAAAGGGGGCGTGTCCTACGCCCTCGCGGTGCTCGCCGAGGAGGAAGGCGGCGCAGCAGCGTTAGAGTCTGCTACCCGTGCCTCTGGGTCTTTCAGATGCCCTGCGGCGTATTACAGGTGAGAGAGATTCAGAATCAAAGTGCAAGGTATACAGATAAAATTTTTAAAAACAGCAATTAGCAGAGTGCGCTCTCCCGGCTTTTCGCCTCAGGAGCTGTTGTCAGTTCTGGTGTAAGACGCTTGTATTCAGCGTCTTATACGCTGGCTGAGGGGGCGTGGCCTAAAGGGGGCGTGTCCTACGCCCTCGCGGTGCTCGCCGAGGAGGAAGGCGGCGCGGCAGCGTTAGAGTCTGCTACCCGTGCCTCTGGGTCTTTCAGATGCCCTGCGGCGTATTACAGGTGAGAGAGATTCAGAATCAAAGTGCAAGGTATACAGATACAAATTTTAAAAACAGCAATTAGCAGAGTGCGCTCTCCCGGCTTTTCGCCTCAGGAGATGTTGTCAGTTCAAAATTCAATGCAAGTACTAGTTATACTTTCAATACTTTATCATTTGTTAGGCTACATTGTGGCACTGTTCTAGTGTACTGTCACCTGCTATATTCTCTATCGTACCGTTCTAATGCTACGGTAAGGACAAACAAGGTCCGCCGCAATGATAAAAATACAGGATGTGACCGCCAGGGTGGTGGTCACGTCCTAATTACCACGGAGGGACCGCCGCTGCCCCTTGCGGACGGTCCCTCCTACTCTATGGTGGCAGACGGACTCAGGTCCGTCCACCATCATAATAGGCCCCTAAATGTCAATCATTCTTCTTCATGTCTCTCATCTGGACAAACCTTACGTTTTCTCACGGGGAGCAGCACAATATGCAGTCTGTAATCTCAATAAGTATGGAATATAAGAGCTTACCACTACCCGCCACTACCGTGGCAACCTGCACAGCAGTTTGGTCCGGCTGCGGCACTTCCACCGCCTCCTCCTCAGAGCTTTCCTCCTCCACCTCCGCGCTGGGCCCAGCACCAGATGTTCCACTTACAAAGTACATTTAAGAATGTTAGATGTCATAGACCTACACCACTCACTAGTATTTTGTCTAGGAATGAAGAAATGTGAATACAGAAACCAATATAATAATTTGTGACTGTCTACTCTAAAGTAAAAATGTCCCTTTTTCCAGGGAAGGGTGTTGTCTTGCTGCATTTTTTGGCACAACTGATGAATGCTTGCTTTTTAACACGCACCATTTTCCTCATAACAGACAGAAGCTTCACTTCTAAGAACAAATCATTAGGACGAAGGGACCAATGATTCAGCACCAAAAAGAAAAATGAAAATTCAAACCAGGTGAGGGCTCGGCTCGCCCACAATAAATGTGTGAAATAAAAACTGACTAAGCACTTTTCCATTTTTAATGAACCGTTTATGTTTTTATGACAAGCTTGATTTTAATAAATATTTTTACTTTTAATAAAGCTTTAAAATTTAAATAGACTCTGTGGTTTTTGGTCATGAGTGAATGAGCAAAAGGTTTTGCAATTTGCAAGCATAAGTCCTTGCCTCGGACACTTCTGGACTCTGACTCCGTACTCTTGTCCTGCGTTGGATAATCATCATTGGGGATCAATCATCGATGAATTCGGGAGCTAAATGACTCTGCCACACTATCTAGTCAGTAAGGAGATTGGGGGTTCTTCAAAGTCTGATATCACTGAGGTATGTGGAAAGAAAGTCTACCTGCGCCAATTATAATTGATAAACAATGCACTATTTAGTGTTCATAGTTCGGTTTGTGCAGATTTGTCCCTGCAACAGTAGTAGAATGGATTGTCCTCCTATCCAAACCAAAAGTAAAGTAGTATCTTATTCTTTCTTGGTGGTCATTCACCTTTTTATTGTTGGTAATTGTCAAAGCATAAACATTTAGAAGACTTGAAAAGACATTATGGACAATCCCAGAGGACTGCACTCAGTGCATAGAGCTATTGCTGACTAGAATGGGAGTTTCGTTTTACACCTTTTGCCAAATGTGCAATCTTAGTTAGCTACACAGACAGACTAATAAGAATAATCTAGTAATACCACAGGGATTCATAGTCGAGGCAGGATAAGAATTTAGATACAGTCTATAAGAAGATCAAAGACGATTTAGAAAAAATTGAATGAGGAACGCTAGGAAAAAATAGGTACTGTATATTAAAATTAAAACTTACTGGGGCCAGCAAAGGAGCCCTCGCCTGACCGATCCTGGCCTTGTTCAGCAGCAGCAGCAGCCTCCTCCAATGCCCTCTTGCCCCTGGGGGGAGCTGATGTACAACATGAAAGAAAGAAAGACCAGAAAACATGGATGATATTTGTCAACCAAATCAAACATTTGAAAAGAACAATAACAAAATATTTTGGCAAAATAGCAAATGGACAAGTATTCCACGGGAAATATTGACCTATCTCATGTGGTCTACTACGATATTAGTATTGCTTGATTTGCGGACCGTCGACTTGGAAAGTTATGTAACTCACTAAACAAACTACTAAAAAGGTTCGCCTAGGACTGGCAGGCAGCAGTCCGCAGCACGCGAAGTGACAGACAAAGTCCATCGTGATTGCACATCAGCGACAACACTAAAAAGTTTCCTACTACATTAACCAGTCATTAAAATACTCAAACTATCAATCCACCACCACTATTTCTTCTTATTGCCAGGTGTACAAAGCAAGGACTGGACTTGAGTCTGTAGGGGCTGATTTAGAAGCCCCTTGCGGCTCTTTTGCTCCATTGTTGCGTGACTTTTGTGACGCAGCGGCAGAACAAAAGAGGCGCCATGGTGCGGCGTATATTAACAACGTGACGCATATGGGAGATGCATCACGTTGTAAAGCCCTGCGCCATCAGGGGGCGTTCCAGCGCAAGGGAGGGCGTTCCTGCGCAGGAACGCACCCTAAAAGTGGCTGAGGGAAATCTACAAGATTTCAATCAGTCACTTTGAGGACAATGATGCGTGACGCAAACCATGCGCCTGCTTGAAGCAGACGTACGGCTTGACTCAGCATTGGGGAGATAGGGCACCCCAGAGCATTGCTGGAGCTGCGCCATCGTTGCGACGCAACTCCAGCAATGCGACGCCTTTACGGCACAGATGCCTAACGCTTCGATGACGTTTTGGGCCTATGGTGCGCCAAATTGTAAATACGGCGCACCATGGGTGGTGGTGGCATGGCGCACAATTACTGGCGCATCCCTGCTACTTTGCAGGGATGCGCCGGTAATGAAAAATCTGACCCTTAGTGTCTAGCATTACGCAGTTCTTTAAACTACACTCATACATAATTTCACAGGCCAATGAAATGAACACAAAATCGAAAACAAATAAGCATAGTAGCAACGCTACTGAGAAGGAGAGCAGTGCACCTGAAATGCACAGAAGATTTTGAAATATAATTTACCTACAATGTAAGCAGCAGCATTATTGCTCTTGGTAAAAAACAAACATTTGCAATATAAACACAGAGCAGGAGAAAACAGAGTAGTAAAGAAATAGCTACTACTACTCACCAAGCCCGGTGATCTCAAGGCCGAGCAGGTCCAGCAGATCGCGTTCCCGGTCCAGGAGATCCGTCCAACGGTGGGTGGCCTGGTTGTAGGTGCGCCTGACCCGAGAGTGTTGGTACATGTCCCGGCACACCTTCTCCCACCGCTTCTGGCGCTCCAGGATCCCGTACCCGCTAGCGATCCTGCCGCCTGCCATGATGGTCCTGGGGAGGCGGCGCTGAACATAAAAAACTAGTGCGGCCACCTCCTCCGCGCTGAAGATCTCCCGGGCTGTGACATTCTCCCCCCTCAAACGCCCGCACGGGAGCCAGGCACGGGGTGCGGGACCCTTCCCCTTCTCAGGATGCTTCCCGGCTTCCTTTACCATGGTCTGGGCAGAAAGGAAGCTAAATAATAAAGAAGAAATAGAATAGGGAAGAAGAAAAGAAAAGAGTTTAAAAAAGTAGTTTAAAATTAACCAAAAGTAGCAGAAAACACAAAAATATAGAGCTAGAAAAATAGAAGGATAGATAATATGTAAAATAGATCAAAACAAATTCAAACAAGCAAAGGATGGCACAGATTCAGAGAGGATACAGAAAGCATGCCCAGAACCATAGCAATGAATGAGAAACAAGCAAGCCCGTTCACGACCGCATGGGTAAGTTCGCGCGAGATTTTCCTCGCGATCACACGCGAAATTGTACTAGCGAGACGCACACTTTGCGAGATTACACAGAGCACCCAGAAACGGAATTACATCACGCAAACAAGATGGCCGCGCCCATGTACGACCGCTAGGGTAACTTCACAAACGTTGCGCTACAAGCGGCTTGAGAACACGCAAAAAATCACGCGAACAAACACGCCGCAAAAAAACAAATCGTGTATTCGCACGAATTTGCGGCTTCCCAAATCGATCTCGCACGAATTCGCGCCCCGCGAATCGCGCGAAATTGCAGAAAAACGATTTTTGCAAAACTGAAAGCACTCAGCAGGTGCAAAAGTCCAATCTTAACATTAGTAACCATTCCCTCTAGTGCTTCCTGAGGGCCCCTCCAGAGTTCAGTTGCCTATTTGCAACTATTCTATGACCCTGCTCTGACCCTCACAGCAGGCTCATAGAATAGCTACAAGTAGGCCACAAAGGTCCTGTGAAAAATAATTGCACTGCAACAGAAAGCAAATTACAGATAAGGAAGCAGGTGCCAGCCAGACTGGAAGTTTAAATTCAGTGACACATTAATCAACCCCAAATTAATTCATGTCAGTTGAAGCAGGGCAGGTGTGCTTGCTTTTTTTCACCCCAATAATCTACAGTGATAAACCAACCAGAGGGTGGCAGTGATGTACCAGAGGGTGGCATGGGTGTACCAGAGGGTGGCAGTGGTGAAACAGAGGGTGCTGTGAACCTGTGATGATGAACCAGACGTAGAAACAACATAGTCGCGGCCGTTGCGAGCCGACAAGTAAGTTCGCAATTGCGAACTGGTACACAACCCTCGCGAACTGGCAGAAACCCTTGCGAACACAAAAAAACCCAAAAAAACGCAAATTCGCGAGAGTTCGCGGATTTCGCGGATTGCAAATCCGTAAATACGCAAGTTCGCGGATTGCCAATTCGCAAAATCCACCCATGCTTACGTAGCACCCTCAAACGACAAATTAAGATTAGCCTGGTGAGGGGTTAACAGTGCTGACCTGTTCCACATGGTAGTCAGGGACAATCTGGAACTTATTGCCTCCTGCTTGTCTGAACAGGAATCTAATCCAGAGGTTATTAGCACATTCGCCAAGCTTTGCAAGATCGTAAAAACTGCTCTATCAAAACCTGATGTCGTTATGCAGCTTGTCCCCAGATGGTGTCACTGTGAGTGCTCAGTGATTGACAACTACGAAAGTCCTTATCAACTAACCCATGGTGCCCCCTTTTAATTAAGTCACTCAGATAGAAGTATAAGCAGGTTGCATCATGTAGGAGGGAGGAAGCATTATCTGATCAATGGGCTGCCCTCGCTAACGTCACCACCCTAAGGAATGGGAAAACATTTTGGGCTGCCGTCCGAGACATGAGGTCAGTGGGGCTCTCATTAACACCAATCAGCTGCAATATCACCAGCGAGGCCTGGGAAAATAATTTCTCGAAGATCTATACAGCCACCCCACATGAGGAAGACCTTCTCAGACCCCAAGACCCCATACCCCATAGGGGTCACAGTATCCTTACCCGAAGTTGAGGAAGCCATACATCAGAGCCCGGGCAATAAAGCCCTTGGCCCTGACAGGTTATCCGTCAACCTTATTATGTATAAACCCGATTTTTGGGCTCCACTCCTCCTGAACATTTTTAATAATGTATCACATGCCCCATTACCTGGCACCTGGCCAACCAGCATCATTGTACCAATTTTTAAAAAAGGTGACCGCTCCCAACCCAGTTGTTACAGACCAACCTCCCTGATCGATAACACTATGAAAAGTTTAGGTAGGATCTTATATAATAAGATTAAAACCTGGGCTGAAGACAGCCTTACTTTACAACCATGTCAACTGGGTTTTCGGAGTAGAGTTGACACCATAGAGCAATGTTTAAATCTCAATTTAATAGTAGGGAAATATACCATTGCACAGAAGTCACCCATTTACCTTGTTTTTATGGATTTAGCCGTTGTCTATGTAAACCGGTCGCAGCTGTGGTCAATCCTATTAGACTATGGGCTAGATGAGGCCTTGGTACATTTCCTAGCATATTTACACAAGGACCAGAGAACACGAGTCAGGATAAATACTGGGGTTTGAGGTCTCTAATGACATCAGGGTTGGCAGAGGGGTCAGGCAGGGATGTGTCCTGGCCCCCTTACTCTTTATCATATATATCAATAACCTACACAAAACACTGGTTGAGCTAACCAAAGAGGTCCCAATAGTTAACAGCAATATACACCCCACACTATTATAAGCTGACAATGCGGTTTTAATGGGCCGCACACCCAATGCTCTATTTCACTTAGTACAGGCGTTCGTTGATTTTATGGCCACTTTAGATTTATGCACTAATTTAAAAAAATCCTTCATAATGGCTTGTGGACCGAGAAGCACCTTTTAAATTCTATTTCTGTAGGCAACCAGAGTTTACAATGCACCAGCACATTCCCCTATTTGGGGCTTGTTTTTACTGCTAATGGTTCTTGGACTCATCACATGGTATACTGTAGGAACAAGTTCTCCAAAGCCATTAACTCAGTTCTCAGTCTCCCACAACCAAGGATGACCTAGGGCCAGATGTAGGAGAGGAAATACCGGTCGGTAACAGCCGAATTCGGCCGTTACCGACCGGTATTTAGGATTCGGCACGTAGGGGCCAGCATTTTACAGAATCAGTAAATTCACCGATTCGTAAATTTACCGATTCTGTAAAATACCGAATCTGTAATTTTACCGATTCGGTAAATCCAAATGTAGGTGACACTCCTAAGAGTGCCACAGGCCCTTAAGAGTCGATATTTTACCACCCAATCCTATTGTGTGGTAAAATACCGAATTCAGGTGTGCATGCACATCTGTGCATGCACACCTGTGCCATGTGACACACACACATGCCCTTAGGGCATGTATGTGTGCCACATGTCACACATGCCTGTATTTGGGGTGCTAGAGGGTGTCAAAGTGACACCCCTTGCACCCTTGCAGGATTCAGTATTTACCGATTTGGTAAATACCGAATCAGTATTGCCCATTGATTCCTATGGGCTTTTAAGGAAATAGCGATTCTTACCGATTCGGTAAATGTAAAAAGAAATTTACCTACATCTCACTACTTCTAATTTACCAATTCATAAATACCGAATCGGTAAAATTCGTTATTTAAGAATCGGTAAATTAGAATTACCTACATCTGGCCCCTAGTTATTTAAAAAAAAAAAATTTAACTCCAATGTATCCCTACAGAAACTTATGGCACGGAAGTCTGGGATTTCTTTAGAGGCTGTAATATCCAGCACGAGGAAAACAGGTTCTCCAGAAAACTCTTAGGCACCCCAATCTCCACGTCACAATATGCCTGCCATAGTGAACTGAATCTTCACTACAACAAATATTATATACAGGCACACCCAGCCCTATTCTGGCTAGCTATCTAGAAAAACTCAGTGGCAACCCTCACACTGGAGATTATAGGAGACTGTTTTAAATGTGAAAAGGGAATGGATATCCCGTGGTAGGCGAGGTGCGCTCAAGTCTAAGTAGGGTTAACTACGCACACATCTTTACTAATCCAACTGAGGCAGATACTGTTAGTAAAAAAGAAGTCTGAACAGCACTTTACACGCTCTACAACATGACAAGACTAGACAGGGAATCAAGGAAACCAACTGTAGCTGCTTTCATATCAATCAAACACACTCTTTATCAGCCGGCTAGCTACAATAAAAAAACATCGGTCGGCGGGAGAGGGGACCTCTTTTTCCCTTAAGAACAGGCACTGTGAAATCTTTACTCAGCTTCCCACTCGGCCTCCAGGTCAGGCTCAATCTCCTGCCCTGCCTGTGTGATTGCCAAAGCGGGCAATCCACACTACACTTCTTATTTTTCTGTAATCTTTATATAAAGTATGCTAAATGGTTCTTAATACCCTATTTTAAAAACAATTCACCCACTTACCTCGAAATCGCATAAAGATCTATTCTCCTTTTCGAAGACGATGAATTGATCTTCCTAGTAGGATCCTTTTTGAAAATTGCTGTGTGAGCCTGCCAAATTATATGCACTTTTAGAATAATGTTTTTAACTTATTCGATTTCAAATATTATTTTATGATGTCATTGTGTAATTTATATGCTGAAATGTGATTGCGCTTTTCTGGACACGCCTCTATCCGAATAAAGTAACTTGAGTTGGGTTCAGTTGATTCTTTGAGAGGTAAAATGTATTCAAGATAGACGTAAGCCACCTTTTCCCTGAGGGTGAGCCCTCTTTATGACCCTTGTGGCCTCCTAAACTGCTAATCTACTGGTGGTGTCATAATTTATTCTTCCATTGTATCTTCAAAGTTTGTATGTGCTGCTTTTTTAAGCATTGATGTGTTCTAAAAAAACATGTTTTATGAATACTACATTTGGCTGTCTTCCAACATCTCTGGTGAAAATTCAGCTAGAGAAGGAGCCAAGGCAAAACAAGGTCACTAAGACTTGATAGAATACCCTTGAGAGTCATCTCGAGTTAATAAAAAAATGGTACACCATTTCCAGTTCAGACGAGTTTGCTGGAGCAATTTCTTCATTGCTAGTACTTAGATACTGAAGGAGAGAGGGCATTATGTTGCCAGTGATCCTCTTCAGAGCATCATTCTGGTAAGTTGGCCCATGGGCACGCTTTCCATCCTTGCCAGGCAACTTCAGGACCCCCAGCCATGAAGGCCTGATGCAGAATCTCTGACAGTGCGGTTACTACCTGGACGAATGGGAACTCCTGAAACTGGCTCACGTCCAGCAGGGCTAGTGTGGTTGGCATTTGGAAGTGGCCTACCACTTCATCCATACATTTTAACTTCTGTCGTGAGCTGAGCAGTTTGGATCAATTGACAAACTCCTTGGCCTAAAAATCGGTTGGTGGTAAATTAATTCAGCTTGGAGGTAAGACCTTCTTGTTAAGAAAGGCAGATCGTCTGCCTGATGGGATAGCTGTAATAGTGGATGAAATATGGGAGTATGATCCACCCGTCATCTGTACATCAAGTTTTTCAAATTGTTATTTTGAGGTTCTTAGTCAGAATCATAAACTGTGATTTTTTTTAGAATGGGGCAAGAATGTCAGAGGTTTTTGTGGCGTCCTTATCAAAAATGTCATGCAGACCCCAACAGCGCTGGAGAAGTGGTCAATGGCTGCCTAGCTTGTGCCTAAAAACAATATGACACTGTACAATGTAATCTGGTGCTCATGTAAACGCTGTGATGCTTTGGTGCGAAGCTCCCGCTATACAAAACTGAACAAAAAAAATATATATTATCTAGGGGAAGGGAAAATATGGCAGCTCCTTCATCTGACACCAACTCGTTGAATAATTTTGTTAGCTATCTCATGATTAATATACACTGCAGGCTTGCATTAAATTCAATAGAGACATCTTTCAGCATAAGTGTGAGCATTGAAATAGTGCCTTCGCACCTCCTGCATTCTAACATCTCTGCAGGGAAGAACGTGATTATTTGCCTCCTCAACACGATTTAACTCCAATTGGTAAAGAATGTTTGGATAATATTTTACAAAAAAAATCTCAATAGTGGAACTGTTAAATAGAGAGAATTACTGGCAGAACGCTTCGAACAAGTTGACGGTTTTTAAGAATAAATGACGTGATTGAGATGCTAAATGCCGAAGACTAGATGTACAAGCATTGTTTCGTAAATGTGATTTTCTTTGCTTTAATTTAAGCGATTATCACAAAAATTGTTAAGCAATGTCCCAAGCAATAAGTGAGTGGAAATAAATGACTATAACATTCAAATGCTGCTGGTGTTGTGACTTCAAAAATCCCCTGTTCACTGACTGCTCTCAAACCTGAGTAGAGATTCCCGGGACTGCATCACAGTAAATGAGCAAACAAGCTCAGGGATGTGTTGAAGCACGAGGACTGGTATGTTCTGGGGTGGACAAAGTCACCTTTGACGGGAGAAGTGGTCGATGGCCTCTGAGGAGACTCCAGTCTGACTAGCTGTGCTGTCGATATCACTTCCTTGCATCATTTCCTTCCCCCTGCTCTGGGCTTGAGCAGGTGCGTGATCGTTTAGTCCACTTAACCTGCAGCATCCTAGACCGAGCAAACATGATTTTGATATACAAAGTGGTCACCTGAGACTACCACTTGAAAACTCGTTTTACCGCTTTCCTTTCTTTTCGCTTCTTAAGTACCATCGTCGTCAAGGGTTCACTGAGAAAGCCCTGCCGCTTAATTACAGACATGAGATGCTGTAAAATATGTGTTTGCAGCAAGCACCTGATAAATAATTATGTTTGATGTTTTTCATTATAAATACTCGGATAACAGGCAATTACTTCTCTCTTGCAAACTAGCATGTTCACTTCATGACATGATAACATATATTTAGCTTATCACCTACTTTCTGCTCCACTTTTACAAATTGCTTCTGCCTCAACTCCTCACTGATATACTGGAATGCATATTTTACAGTCATATAATGCTCAACACAAGAACATATGTTTTTTCTATTCAGAATTAATTGGAGTCATAATAGCGTCTTTTTATATTAGGTATTGCAACCTTTAAAAGTCAGTGACACCAATTATTTAAATATGTGAAAGAAAAGGCTGACTCACTTTGGTTTGAACCTATGTCAGAAAATGACGCTGGCTGTTATCAAATGTCGTTTTATATTTTGCACAGTATTATCATCGTTTTCACTTACTGCCAATCAACAGCTTTTTGCCCTATGCTCAAAGTTAGGAAGAACTTCATAGATGTAAATCCTGTGCAACTTATGTGGAGTTTTACAGACATAATATCCTGTCGCACAAGTGGCAGAAGCCCCATCTGCGGTATTATGACAAGGATGTCACACAGCTCGTTTTGCAGAGATCAGAGCGTACCCTCCCATTGGAATTACTTTTATTTTAGAGAGCTTGAACAAAGACAATAATTTCCTAAATCACATTACCTTGAAGGAAGAGTCCCATTTAGGGTCACTCGGGTAACTAATGAAGAGTCCGTCAGACAGTAGAGAATACAAACCAATAATTGTTTATATTATATACACTCAGAATGGAGGCCAGTCTGCCCAGTTGCTAAGAATGATGCATAGGGACTGAAATTGACAAGCATAGAGATACATTGTGTACGTTTCGTAACTGGGCTCAAACACGCCCATAGTGGAATTTTCCAGGCAGGTGCTGCTAAGCAATGGAATATAAGAAAAACAGTTTCAGCACTCATATCTTACACAAAGTTGCAAAGTCCAGGGTTGTTTCAGTCAGGCCCGTCACCAGAAAAGTGGGAGAAAGCCTCTATCTAGTAAGAAAGGTATTCGCTAGTAGGAACAGTGTACTCATTAGGTGAACAGGCCTACATGGCAAAAATGAAACTTAGATTGGAACATTTCTCGGAATTAAACTAACTTAATTTCGACCCGCCTAAAATGGAGCCTGCAAAGAAAATGGTTTAGCTAATGCTAACTTACACAGGACAATGAGCAAACATGAACATTTCTTTTCTTGAAGACCCTCTTTTTACCATGAGCTAAAACCTTTTCTAACAGCAATAAGGAAAACCTAATATCAGTAAAACAAGAAACCACAAACAACGATAACAATGAATCCTTATGAGCATTCCATGTTTTTAGCATCGGGAAAGGAAACTTTAAGAAGGGAAGAATTCTCAAAAATGCCCTCATCAATGTTTATAAGGTCGTCTATTTCTTTCTGTACCATAATTGCAGCATTTGTATCATGAATCAATATTTTTCTTTTAGGGGTGAGAATGGTGTTGCAGTAAGAGCAACAGAAAGGAAGAACTGAATAGGAGCACAGCAATGCACCAATATCAGGATCAGGTAAATCATCTTTTCAAGAATCCAGCCCCAGCTACCAAAAAGAGACCAACTACAATTCTCACTTTCCATTCCCTTGACTTTCTCGAGGATATTGAGAATGTGTTTGGTAATATTCTTTTCCACATTCTTGATCCCGACCACACACTATTCTCCCATTACCGCGCATACACCACCACTCTTGGCTAAGATAAAATCAACTGCATATCGAGTTGTTCGGAATATATTCGCATACTTTCCAACTGAGTCGTAATGTCGCGTAAAGCTGCCACGGTAGTGTTAGATAAAATTTGTAAATGGCACCCAAAATATTCTCCAGCTTTCTAGCCGTAAAGGTAACGCCCAAAATAAAAATGGAAGAAATGATGTATTCAAAAGTGATCCAATTACTATAAATATTGACCTCTATAATGGTCACTCCCTCACAGAATTCTTTAGTCAAAGTTGTTTTAACCCAACCGACATTAGGCTTAGCATATTTGCAAGGTACACCTAAGGGCAACACCATCCCAAGAGCCACATCACCTTCGCCATTATGAACATTGGAATATGTACCGTTAGACAAAAAGAAAAATCCTGGGTGTGCATAGATTGCCCCTTCATAATCTACTGCAGGATATCTGGTGTTCATTCCAAACATACTTGGATATTTTTCATTCACTAAGGGGATCGTATTTTTGTACAACACTATTCCAGAACAATTGATATACAAAGAAGTGTCCATACTATTCACAATAGGGCAAAAAGCAGGATAATAACTAGCCTACCGGGTGACTATCAATTCCTTGTAATGCCAACCTACCAGTGTGACATTCTGTTCTTCCATGGAGAAGTTGTCGCAATATGTGCTGTTATCACAACCTGGATAACCCACTCCCACTGGCTTTCTATAATATTCTGCGGTATATAAACTTGGATTTTTACTGGCGTATTTGTTATCCATATAACAACGGAGGCGCACGCCCTGAATACACGCCAGGCCAAATGAAAGGTAATTCCGTTCTGACTATATTTGAGATTGCAGAAAACAGAAGTTTAGCGATAACTGGGGACCGCTGTAAAGTTCTATCTCTGTCTTATTTGGGGTTAGAGTGCTGGCGCTTGAAGTAATCGTCTGCCCGCAAAGGAGCTTGAATCTGGATTAGAATCGATGAAGGCACTCTTTACCTAATTGAGGAGACGTATGTCCAGAGTACTCGCCTGTTGAAACTATACAGGTACTTGCCGTTAAAGCTAAGATCTCGATTAAAGAGAAGTCAATATTCAGCTATGGGACTGTTCTAATTCCTCTTTTTTCTATAATTTTGGGGTTTAGACTGCTGGCGGTTCTGTTTTTTAACACGACGAGACTACGAACTATCCCGTGACGCATAAGAAATTTGGACTGTGCGTCTACTATGCAGTGACCGATCTTTAAGGTATAATTTGCTAAATGATAAATAAAATGTTAAGCAGCTTGACTAAAATTTAGAAGGGGTTACATATATTCCGTGATATGCCTGTGATAATATAGTAATCACGTCAACAGCATGGGTGCGTTTAGTGCAAATCTAGGTCGAAGAGATCAGAAGGGATTGTTTTAATTCTCCAATGCCTCTATTTGATATCTTCTGCGTTACAGACTATTGCTGGTGCTGTTCGTTGTTTTACGCTTGGGGAATTATCATACATCAGGAAGATAGTTGCGAAGTCTATATCTACAACCAAGGTGTGCTTTGTATTTGAATCTCAACACTCTTAAGTATAAATTGGCACAACTCAATTTAGGCCAACATTATAATAGTGTTTTTTGTTTTTATCTGTTATACACAGAAATCTACATAATTATTCTTTATTGAGAAATCTCGTGAGATTGGAGGTCTTCTATACCCCACATTGCAAGGTAATTACAGACACATCCCCACTATGTAAAATTTGTATGATGAGAGATAGTGGGTTATGTCAGATATAACGATTAGGACTGGTTATGCCATCAATAAATGCTTGAATATGCGCTTTCAATCATGACCCCATATGACTTCGTTTTAGTGATAGACTATCATGACTATGGTATCAACTTCCCCTTTTCTAGCATAATGGCTTGTATTAGTGTCTCTCAACTCGATGTGGGGCATTATAATAGAGAAATATATCTTCCTGGGAAAGAAATGAAGGTCTTATTGTATAATCACCCTAATATGTACCCCCCATAATAACTCCATGTTTACTATGTCAGATATTGGAGGTTTTCCCGAATATCAACAATATAACTAGACATAATGCGAGTATGTATGGTATGAATATGATTCGTTTTTGTCTAATGAAGAAGAGCTGTGAATAGTGAGGATTTGTAAAAGTATATATATATTTTTTTTTTTTTGTAACACTGTCTGAGTTATGAATCACATGTATTTTTATTATTTTTTGTATTACAGACATAATGTGTTCATATGGGAACTAGATATTTTATCCTGAAGAAGGTGCTGGCTCTCTATAGACTTGCCCACCGAAACGCGTCAATGCATATATAAGCGGAAATATGCTTAGTCTGGAAAGCTACAACTCTGACCACAACGCGGCATATGTGTCAGAGTTGACTACTGGTTGACTATTGTATTTCCCTTGTCTTAATAGGAACTATTTTTCCTTACTGTGTCCCATTTCTGTGCTTTTTTTTTTGTATATTTAATTGTATATGTATATTTAAATGTGTATCATTTTTATTGAGCTATTAGTATGTCGTTGAAAGGATATACTGTGTTTTTAATATTTGTTTGAATAAATTGTATATTTTTATGAATTTACTTTTACATTTCCTCTCTGTTAATTTTTGTTTAATTTTAACACTGATAGTGTGAGTATGCATGGTGTATAATTTTACCCAAAGGGAACTCCCTGTTTGACAATTTTCTATAATATAAACAAGGACCTGGATAGCCAAAATCAAAAACTCCCTTCCCTTCTGTAAATCGCAGTAGACGAGTATATGTATGATTTACAAGTGAAAATGGGTATGCAGTCCATGAACTAGTGACAGATTCAGTGGGTAACAAGCGGTCCCTTTGCCAAAGAATTTCTGATGTGTGTCTAGAAACACTTTACTCGGGGAGTCCTTTTCTTCCTTGATGGAGAAATAACTTTAACCTTGGTACGTAAAGGGAAATCCTGATCATTTTCCAAAACCCATGACACTCCACATAATATTATTAGCAACAAAACCACAAGACCAACAAATATTATTTTCTGTTTGCGGGTCCACACCATATTATGCTGGGCTACGAGAATAACTGGCTGCTCTTCCTGTTTATGTTTATGTTTATGTTTATTGGATTTGTAATGCGCAACAAATACCTGGAGGTGTCTCGGCGCAGAGGATTTATACAGTGACAGTGAATGAAGAATGGTACTATTGATCAAAGAGCCATGTTTTCAGCTGTTTTCGAAAAATACAGAGGGTAGGACTGGTCTTAATGGTAAGAGGGAGAGTATTCCACAGTCTCGCCGTGGCTACCAAAAAGCGTCTGTCTCCCCAGGCAACTGTTCTGGTGCGAGGAAGAGGAAGAAGGTAGTTGGAAGCCGAACGGAGAGACCTCGTGGGGGTATAGATCCTGAAGGCATTTATCAGAAATTGAGGGCCTGAATTGTGAATAGCCTTATACGCAATGCAGAGGGCCTTGAATTTTATTCGGCTCCTGACTCTGAGCCAGTGCAGTTGACGTATGGCCGCAGAAACAGATTGATGTTTGGGAATAGCAAGAAATGCTCTCGCTGCTGCATTTTGGACTAATTGCAGTTTGTCCACAACCTGTTGTTGGGCATTTATCAGGAGGGCATTGCAGTAGTCCAATTTTGAGAATATTAGTGCAGTTATCAATGTTCTTCCAGCTGCCGGGGGTAGGTAGGGGAGAAGTTTTTTAATTTTCCTAAGGGTGAAGAAGGAGGATGAAGTCACTGTATTAACATGATGGATAAATGTTAATTTTGTGTCAAATATGACTCCAAGGTTCTTCACCTTGGCAACCGGAACGGGAGGGGGGCCAAAATCAATGGGCCACCAAGTGTCAGACCATACCGGAGACAGATTGCCAAAGGTCATAACCTCTGTTTTATTAGAATTTAGTTTTAGGCAGTTCATCATCATCCAGGAGCCTATGGCTAGCATAGCCTCCTGGAATCTAGATGCCACTGCCAACCCATTTTTATGGACCGCCAACACCAGTTGGGTGTCGTCTGCGTAGGTGGTCAGATTCAGCCCATAAGTTTTAATGACCCTCGCCAAGTCCGACACGTAGATGTTGAAAAGTGTCGGACTTAGCGATGATCCCTGGGGCACTCCACAAGGTAGTGAGGAAGTGGGCGAGTAGAACGAACCAAGTTTCACAGATTGGGAGCGGTTAGCCAGGAAGGAGGCTATGAGATCTCTGGCTAGATGGTTAACCCCCAGTGCTGAGACACGGTCGATCAAGATGGTATGATCGACCGTGTCAAAGGCAGCGGAGAGATCAAGCAGTATAAGGGCAGCTGCCCCATTCTGATCTAAAATTGTTCTGATCTCATCAGCCGCCTTTATCAGTGCTGTCTCTGTCCCATAACCTTTTCTAAACCCAAATTGGGTGTCGTCCAGCAAATGATGTTGATCAATGAATTCAGAAAGTTGACGGTTCATAAGGGCTTCAAAGATTTTTGCTGGGAAAGGGAGACAGGCAATGGGTCTATAACTGGCTGGTTCCAATGGGTCCAGTGAAGGTTTTTTTAACAGAGGTTTGATTATTGTTTTCTTCCATATCTGTGGGTACTCACCTGTAAGAAACATGGAGTTGCAAATCTCGGTGAGGGGGGGTGTGATAGTTTCACTGAGTAGATTGAGTACCGATGGAGGACATGGGTCAAGAGGGGAGCCTGAGGTGATAGTAGTAGTATATTTACTGATTGTCTCAGTGAGGACAGGCTGAAACAAAGAAAACGAAGGGCCAATAATTGGTAAAGAAACGGGTCGAGGGTCCGGATCTTTGGACTGAACTAATGATGAAAAAGTATCATAAATGTTCGTGACTTTGCTGGAAAAATAAGCAGCTAAAGAGTTACAAAGATCTTGGGATGGCTCAATTGCAGGAACAGAAGGAGGGGTGGATAAGGTGTCAACTATTTGGAACAGTTTTCTGGAAGAGTTGTGTGCGAGCTCTATTTGAGATAGATAATAGGCTCTTTTGTGGGCGATTATAGCGCGCTTGTAGATAGCTATGGCAGCTTTATAGCTTTGTTTATCATGAAGGTTATAATGCTTTCGCCAATGTCTCTCAAGGTTCCTGCAGTGCTGCCTCTGCAGTCTAAGTTCCTCTGAGAACCATCTGGCAGATTTAGTAGAGCGGTTAGGAAAAACTAACTTGGTGGGCACCACCTTGTTGAGTGCCTCTAGAAGCCAATCATGATATGTAATCGCCGCCTGATTGGGGTTGATAAAAGTATCAATAGAGGGAGACGTGAGTGTTTGAACAAGCAGAGAAGAATCTAGATTTTTCCAATCGCGGATACTCTGTGCAGTTTGTGATTTAGATTGTGCTGGATTAGGGTTATGTGCTTTAATACAGAAAATGACCGCGTCATGATCTGACCAGGTTAAAGGTAGCACTTTAGTGAAAGATAAAGCAGAGTTGTTAGTAAACAACCCGTCCAGGGTGTGGCCAGCTTGATGGGTCGGGGCTGTGACTAGTTGATATAATCCTATTGCTTCCAAGTCGGCAATAAGTTGAATCGTATCTTTGTCCACGGGAGATTCAAGATGAAAATTAAAATCTCCCAGGAGTGTGTATTCTGACGAATCAGTGCACAGTTGTAATATGTCGCCAAGATTAGAGAGAAAATGAGTGCGTGGGCCTGGAGGTCGATAGAAAAGACTACCATTGAAAACTTGATTGTCATTAAGTGTGAGTGAGAATTTGAGAACCTCACTGGACAAAGCGGGCATAGGTTCAGTTTTTAGATGAAACTTTGCTTTATGGATTATAGCAAGTCCCCCTCCTCTGCCTAAAGGTCTGTCCAATTTGGAAACTAGAAAGCCCTCAGGAGTGGCAGAACAAAAGTCTGGTCCTGAGGCCGCATCGCCCCATGTTTCTGTAATAAACAGAATATCCAGGTCTAAGTTACTAATCAGTTCCCGGATTTCTAAGTTGTGCCTAGGTACGGAACGGGCGTTAACAAGGGCGGCTAAGTAAGGGGGCCTAAGTTTCAGGCGCGAAGGCTGAATAGGTGGACATAGACCAGGAAAAGAATAACGACATGTTGGACAAAGATGACTAGGAGGCGTAAAGGAAGTCACTCCAAACATAGGAGAGCAGGCGTGTAAAGAGCTACTCACATTTATCTCTCTTAGCTGATCGGCCGTATACCGGATTGTCGGAGCTTGGTGTGTGGATGTGCATCCTGCATGGGGGGTGGCCCTAGGCCCGGGCCAGGCGCGGACGGGCGCAGACGGGCTTGCCTTGAGCGCGCCTTCGGCGCGCTCTCGGCGCGCCCGCTGCGCTCGTCCGCTGCGCTCCCGTGATGGCATCAAGTTTAAGTAGCCGATTGGGCGAGCCTGCTAGACTGCCACCCTCTCAGCCCGGAAGTCAGTGTAGCCCTTCCCAAAATGGCGGTCTATCCCTCCACAACAAGCCGAATAATCGGTGGTGGAACGGGGATCGCGCCTCAAAACAGCACTACAGTGAAACACAAAGAATTTAGTGGTCAAATTACAATGTGGAAAGAATTATAGTGCTCACAAAAACATAAAATACATTTTGTATTAAAAACCGCTAGGAGCCCCACACGAGGAACATCCGTCCGCGGGATCGTTTTTTAAAATAGGTAACTAGGGCAGGAGGCGCGCTAGTACCAGCATGTGCTCACAGAACCATTCGCCACTCGATTCAAAGACAAATCCAGTGTGGGAGGCTTTCCCATGAGCTTAAGTAGCCGATTGGGCGAGCCTGCTAGACTGCCACCCTCTCAGCCCGGAAGTCAGTGTAGCCCTTCCCAAAATGGCGGTCTATCCCTCCACAACAAGCCGAATAATCGGTGGTGGAACGGGGATCGCGCCTCAAAACAGCACTACAGTGAAACACAAAGAATTTAGTGGTCAAATTACAATGTGGAAAGAATTATAGTGCTCACAAAAACATAAAATACATTTTGTATTAAAAACCGCTAGGAGCCCCACATGAGGAACATCCGTCCGCGGGATCGTTTTTTAAAATAGGTAACTAGGGCAGGAGGCGCGCTAGTACCAGCATGTGCTCACAGAACCATTCGCCACTCGATTCAAAGACAAATCCCTCAGCAACCTGTCTACCAAAAGGATGCATAATGAATGATAAAGAAGGGCTCAAAATGCTAATAGAATATGTAAGTTCCCAGTATCCATCAGAGCCTCACTTGTACAGGCTCCTATTGTCCATCCATAAGTTGGCGCTCTTGAACACCAGCAGTGGAGCTTGTTCCATCCTAAACTAGTATCTCACGTCGATCAAGATGGTATACCTTCAGGGTATACTGCAGTTCTCCCTATCTAATGTTAAAACAAATAAAATGAAGTACGCAGAAATTCCTCACTAATCTCAACTCATTCCGTTGGTACTAGACTTCAGTACAACCTGTCTTATGCAGTCAATCCCTAATATTTTTTCCCCTTGGACTCAATTTCCCTCAGCCGAGGGTGCAAATTGTACCTTGTAGCCCCAGACACCATTTAATCATCTAACAAAGGCTCTTAGATAGCTCATATTTCTGGGGGAAAATCCTTGTTCAGCACATCCTCATTCTCTTTATCCATTTGAGTCCACGTTAGCTGGGCATCACTAAAAGGGACAAACCTAGGCACCAGCTCGCATTCTGAGTCCCCAACTTCGTCCTTGACCCACTGGTCATAGGGTAATGGAAAGGGAACACTCCTTCAGTGGGTCGTGTGGACCCAGTTCTTATGGCCAGACACTTTCACAGCAGTACACATCACCAATAGAACCTGCTCAGGCCCCCTGCAGTGTGGCTCCAAACTGTTCCTCCTCTGGAAGTTGTGCAAGAGGATGAAATCACCAGGCTGGATATCGTGGCCGGGTCCCTCTGGTGTGGAAGGTAGGGATTCCCGCACCTGTTGGTGAATAGAACACAAACTCTCTGTTAACTGGCCAAGGCAATCAAGCAATACAGGGTATTCAATATCAGAAAATCTACGAGGAGGCGGGACGCCCCGGACATTCGTCGAGCATCCAAACATAACCTCGTAAGGAGACAATCCTGTCCTAGAATGGGCTGTCATTCTTGTCGATAAAAGTGCTAACAGTAAAACATTTGGCCACTTTAACCCTTTGGTCTTCTGAATTTTTGCCAATTTCAGTTTGAGTGTTCCATTGTACTTCCTAACCAAACCCACTGACTGTGGATGATTAGCAGCATGGAATTTTTGTTTGACATGGAGAACCTCACAAATTAATTGAATTACTTTTGCATTAAAATTACTTCCGTTGTCACTCCAGATAACACGGGGCAAGCCAAAACGAGGAAAGAACTCCTTTGGGAGTACCTCTGCAGTCGTAATGACTGTATTATCTTTGGTGGGGTGAGCCTCAACCCATTTACTGAATGCACATACAACCACCAAAACATACCTAAGATTATTACATCTCTATATAGTCCATTTGAAGGACTTTAAAAGGAAAAGTGGGTGGTGCAAAATTAGCGGGTGGTGTGGGGGTACCCTTCCCTGGATTATGCATCATGCAAACCATACAGTAGATAACCAAATGTGCGGCTGTCTTAGAAATATTGTCATTCTGCCATGCAGCTCCTAAGAACATGCAAATGCCTTTTGCACTAATATGCGCTGAAACCTGTGCTATAACAACCACGGGAAGAACATATGCATCTGGTAACATCCCTCTCTGCTTCCCTGATTTATCAATTCAACATCCTTCCTCGTTTAATTGTGCTGTACTTTCCTGCCATTCTGCAAATTCTTCCATTGTGGCTTCACTTTGTATCTCCTTTTACACTTTTCAAGTGTATTCTCAAACATGACAACTTCAGGTACCCACCTAGATGGACCTGCTACAAACATGCATATCATATTTGTTGGCGCTGATTCCTTAGCTGTCTGATCTGCAAAAGCATTTCCTCTACCCTTGTCATCAGTAATCTTCTTGGGGGCTCTACACTTGATTATGGCCAATTTCTTAGGAGCGTTAAAGCAGACAAAAGCCTCAATATGAGGTACCCATGCTGAATCTGGGTGCCATGAAAAGTAAGGAAACCTCAGGGCGTGGCCTGCAGGGTCAGCTGCATCGTGGATGCATACTAATATCGCGCCGCCATCCACACCCTTAATCCGACTCTTTTATCCTGCATCGCTGCATCGCTACATTCTGTTGGCACAGGGCAATACCTGACACACCTGTGACACCTCCGGAGGCCGTTGGAGATTGAAATTTGTTCCGGGCAGAACAGCAGTCCGCGGACCGATAGGCGAGAGTGGCAGGAAGGTTCCCCCCCAAGACACCAACGGAGTTGGAGAGCACCGATAGTAAGGCCCTGGTGAGTGCTGTGGGTGCTAGCGATGCCTGAGAAGGGCCCAGCCCCACAGTGCGAGGAGCAGCGACGGTAGTGAGGCAATGGCCGATGGCAGAACGGGGGTAGCACACACAGCAGGAAGGTCCACAGACCTATGATAGGCCACAACAGGGATGACGGACAGGGCCGGACTGGCTACTGGGCAGTTGTGTGCGCTGCCGAGCTGGGGGCTAATTTAGTTGATAGGGACCTGCGTGTGAAATCGAAATTCGTTTTGCTTTTTTTATTTCAATGCGCACGCAGGTCCCCATCAACGAAATAAGCCCCCACCACAGAGAAATTAGCCCCCAGCTCGGCAGCACACACAACAGTAGCCAGTCCGGCCCTGATGACGGAGCCTGCCGAGACCGGCTGTAACCGGCTGTAGTAGGTGGCTGAGGACTGGCATGGGGAGCAATAACTAAATGCGCAGGTACAGACTAAATTGGTGCAACCAGCCGGCGGTGGTATGACTCAGGGAACATTTTGCATACTGGAGATGATCTGAGGAGAGGCACCACTAAAGAGGGGCCGACGGGCTCTTGGACGACGCACCTGCGTGCCGGTTCTGGCATCGAGGCCTTTGACGGTTGTGTGGCGGCCTTCTCTTCCACCCCTAACGATCTTTCTCTACTGATGAGGGAAGTTATCCCGAAACCCGAGACATGTCTCGGGCGATATCCTAAAACCCGGGACATGTATCGGGTCTAGAGATTAATCAGTCCAAAAAGTACCGACTTGCACCCACCTGGGTGATCCACTAAAGAACTACAAGTACCAGAGTCCCGAGGGGCGATCCGGAGGAGGGGCCAGCGGTGTGCGCTCCATTGATGACTAAACACAATATGGCTCCCTTGAGCTTTGGGCCGACGGGCTCTTGGACGACGCACCTGCGTGCCGGTTCTGGCATCGAGGCCTTTGACGGTTGTGTGGCGGCCTTCTCTTCCACCCCTAACGATCTTTCTCTACTGCTGAGGGAAGTTATCCCGAAACCCGAGACATGTCTCGGGCGATATCCTAAAACCCGAGACATGTATAAGGTCTAGAGATTCATCAGTCCAACAAGTACCGACTTGCACCCACCTGGGTGATCCACTAAAGAACTACAAGTACCAGAGTCCCGAGGGGCGATCCGGAGGAGGGGCTAGCGGTGTGCGCTCCATTGATGACTAAACACAATATGGCTCCCTTGAGCTTTGGGCCGACGGGCTCTTGGACGACGCACCTGCGTGCCGGTTCTGGCATCGAGGCCTTTGACGGTTGTGTGGCGGCCTTCTCTTCCACCCCTAACGATCTTTCTCTACTGATGAGGGAAGTTATTCCAAAACCCGAGACATGTCTCGGGCAATATCCTAAAACCCGGGACATGTATCGGGTCTAGAGATTCATCAGTCCAACAAGTACCGACTTGCACCCACCTGGGTGATCCACTAAAGAACTACAAGTACCAGAGTCCCGAGGGGCGATCCGGAGGAGGGGCTAGCGGTGTGCGCTCCATTGATGACTAAACACAATATGGCTCCCTTGAGCTTTGGGCCGACGGGCTCTTGGACGACGCACCTGCGTGCCGGTTCTGGCATCGAGGCCTTTGACGGTTGGGTGGCGGCCTTCTCGTCCACCCCTAACGATCTTTCTCTACTGATGAGGGAAGTTATCCCGAAACCCGAGACATGTCTCGGGCGATATCCTAAAACCCGGGACATGTATCGGGTCTAGAGATTCATCAGTCCAACAAGTACCGACTTGCACCCACCTGGGTGATCCACTAAAGAACTACAAGTACCAGAGTCCCGAGGGGCGATCCGGAGGAGGGGCTAGCGGTGTGCACTCCATTGATGACTAAACACAATATGGCTCCCTTGAGCTTTGGGCCGACGGGCTCTTGGACGACGCACCTGCGTGCCGGTTCTGGCATCGAGGCCTTTGACGGTTGTGTGGCGGCCTTCTCTTCCACCCCTAACGATCTTTCTCTACTGATGAGCGAAGTTATCCCGAAACCTGAGACATGTCTTGGGCGATAACCTAAAACCCGGGACATGTATCGGGTCTAGAGATTCATCAGTCCAACAAGTACCGACTTGCACCCACCTGGGTGATCCACTAAAGAACTACAAGTACCAGAGTCCCGAGGGGTGATCCAGAGGAGGGGCTAGCGGTGTGCGCTCCATTGATGACTAACCACTAAAGAGGGGGTCACAGCTGGGTGCAGGCATACGGCTTTGTTGCACAGGTGAGAGCTACGCAGAGTCAGTGAAGTGGTACAACACCCTGGAGCGCCCACAGCTGCCAGGAAGAGTGTGGTTGTTGGTGGTGGCTGCTGAAGTAGAGTGTTGCAAGGAATGACTCAAGGCCCAGGAGTAGGGCCTGGTAAGAAACATGCCTGTGGTAAGCCGAGAGGACTGAAAAGCTATGTGGGGTCCCCTCGATATTAGAACTGTCGAACATTCACCCAGCGGACAGCGGGGGGAATACGCTTTATAATTGGACGCTAAGAGGTCACCTTTGTGAGGCTGGGCCACACCGGATGACTGCTGAGGTGCTCAGTTTATATATAGAGCTGCATATTGAGAGGGGGAATTGGTGCTGTGAGCAGGGCACTGGCCATGCCACTGTAGGCCTGTGACATGACGATGGTGGGGATGGCCTTGAGTAGCGTCCCTAAGCTTCACAAGCCAATGTCATCCTATATATTACAGATTTGTAGAGCGCATGGCTGCCCGTAAGCGTCCCAGCGCTAGTGAGGAAGAAGAAGAAGGGTGAGGGGGAGTTTTAAGGAAACAGCCATGTCTTGAGAAGTTTACGGAAGGGAAGGATGTCAGATTGGGCCCGAATGTTCAGTGGGAGAGAATTCCACAGTTTGGAGGCGTTGTAGGCGAAACAATGGCCACCTGAGCGAGCTTTCTTAATCCTGGGTGTGGAGGTGAGGTGGAGGTGGGATGAACGGAGTGCTCTGTTGGTTGTGTGAGGAGTGATGAGATCCTTCAATATGGGAGGGGCCTTCTTGTGCAGGATTTTGTGGGTGGTGCAGAGGGCCTTGAAATGCACTCTTTCTTGGATCGGCAACCAATGTAGGGACTTGAGGGAGGATTTGGCCGAGCAGCGATTGCTCGTGCCCGTAAGGAGGCGTGCAGCCGTGTTTTGTACAACTTGGAGTGGTGAGATCACCTTTTTAGGAGCTCCGAGGTACAGGGCGGTACCATAATCCAGACGGGACAGTATTAATCCCCGTATCAGGAGTTTTTGGGACTGAGGGGGCAGCAGCGGAAGAATTTTCCTGGAGGTCCGTAGAAGGCCG
This sequence comes from Lissotriton helveticus, assembly GCF_964261635.1. NCBI lineage: Eukaryota > Metazoa > Chordata > Amphibia > Caudata > Salamandridae > Lissotriton > Lissotriton helveticus. The sequence goes on from NC_136069.1 coordinate 756,108,676, forward strand.
TAGCAGATGCCAGCTGTTTTCTGAGATTGGGTGGAGAAGGTAAGCCCTTCGTCCAGCCAGATCCCCAGGCTTTTAATTGCGCATTTGGGAGTTGGAGGGGGACCCATGCATGGGGGCCAGAGAGACTCCGGGCAAAAATGAGATTGATTGCCCAGAACCATGATCTCGGTTTTTCCACTGTTCAACTTCAGGTGGGATCCATCCATCCACTTGGTTATCTATCCGAGACAAGTGTAGAGATCAAGAGAGGGGTGGTTAAGCTGGTTGAGGGACACTACCATCTGGGTGTCATCATCGTAGGTGAGTAGCTTGATCCCGAATGGAGCGACAATCTTCTCCAGGGGGGACATATATACGTTAAAAAGGGTCGGGCTAAGCGAGGAACCCTGGGGGACCCCACAGTGTATCGGTATACTATTGGAGAGTAAGTCCCCGTCTGCCACCTGAAAAGATCTATCGCTCAGAAAGGAGTCGAGCCACGACAGGGCAACCCCTGAGATAAAGAAAGGAGTATCCGCTATGATTTTGAAGAACAGACGTATCTGGAGGATCGGTTCTTGGCAAAAAGAAGGAAATTCATCCTTTTGATAGAAACCCCTCACTCACCACCTAGTGGTGACATGCTTCATCATTGGGGTCCACCTTGGCGTCCTAGCGACACCAAGGTGTGCTACAACACCTGGACTACAGTGGAGCGGGTTGTGGCTGTAGGTGCAAAAAATTAATCCACCTGTTTTTTCTGGTCCTGACGAATACCGGGCAATAGCCCTTATGGTAGAAACATGTTGACCACTCAACACATATAGAGATCCCTGGGTCGTAACCCTCCCTACCAGGATCTCGCCAGTATTAATTTTAAAACATTGTTCAGTTGCTCTAAAAATAAAATTACTTTTTCTGAGTACAACCAGGACAATTTTTAACATTTTTTTGCACCTACAGCCACAACCCGCTCCACTGTAGTCCAGGTGTTGTAGCACACCTTGGTGTCGCTAGGACGCCAAGGTGGACCCCAATGATGAAGCATGTCACCACTAGGTGGTGAGTGAGGGGTTTCTATCAAAAGGATGAATTTCCTTCTTTTTGCCAAGAACCGATCCTCCAGATACGTCTGTTCTTCAAAATCATAGCGGATACTCCTTTCTTTGTTTTTGCCATATCTCCTCCCAGGGGAATAGGAGAAGTCTCTAGTTCACTTTTGGGTGAACGAACTCCCTTACTCTCTCTTTTGTTTGGAACAACCCCTGAGATACCCAGGTCCCTGAGCCTACGGATCAGTCTGGAGTGGTTGACGGTGTCGAATGCCGCGCTAAGGTCCAGGAGGATCACTGCCACTGACCCCCCTTCATCCATGATCTTTCTGGCTTCATCGACCACCGCCACCAAAGCGGTCTCCGTACATTGGCCAGGCCTAAAGCCTGTATGGGAGGGTCTAAGTAGGCCATTCGTCTCTAGATAGTTAGAGATCTGTTGATTAATTATCTTTTCTGCAATTTTGCTAATACCAGGCAGGAGGGAAATCGGGCGGTAGTTATTTAATTCAAGGGGGTCCAACTTTGGCTTTTTAATCAGAGCTTTAACAATTGCCTTTTTCCAACTGGGTGGGACCATTCCATGGGAGAGTGAAATATTGATCAGGTTGACCAACTGAGGCATAATGGTCAGGGAAACTAATTTTAGGATATTTAGAGGGGCAGGGTCCAGTGGGGAACCACTTTTGATTGACTGAAGGACAGGTAAATGTTTGTCTGCTGTTGTCGGGACAAACCAGTCTAATTTAGGTTTTTGTGCTTGGGGTAAGACTTCAACCTGTTCAAGCGGTTCAGTAGTCTCTGGGGGGAGCGATGGGAGAGATGTCAGAATATTTTTGATCTTGATGTCAAAAAATTCAGCCAGTTCATTACAGCGGCTGACCGAAGGCTGCACGGGGGCCACTGGGTCGGGGATTTTTAAAAGGGTTTTCGCGATATTGAATGTCTCCCTGGAGGAGTTCGCGGATGACCTGATTTTATCGTCGAAGTACGTGGACTGTGCAGATTTAAGGGCTTTTTTATAATTGAGCATCAGGCGCTTGTATTATAATTTCTTTGCAAGGTCAAAGTCCTTCCCCCAAGCCCTTTCAGCTTTTTTACAAAGTTTTTTTAGAAGGCGTACTTCTGTTGTATACCAGGGCGACGACATTTTTTTTCGGGGCTTGCAGGTGAATCTTTTCGGGAGGGTAGTGTCCAATGAGTCCCCTATCCATAGTGAGAACTCGGAATCGGCCGATATGGGATCTGACCCGCCCCTTGGAGCGGTGCACTCCAAGTGGTGCTTCCAGATTTTTAGTGTGGTGGTGCACAGACCCACTCCCTTCGCGAATTCGAAGCCTAGGTGGTTCTCTGGGTAAAGCCGGGTGTGAGGAGAAGGATGGAGTGCACCAGGGTCCCCGGATCGAGAGCCTCCTCGCATGCTGCAGGCGCTAGTGAAGTGGATCTTCGTCAGCAGGTGGCAGAGCAGAGGGTCTCCGATGACCATCTGGATGTTATCCTGAGTGCTATTGAATGCACTCGTGAGTTAATAGAAGCTAAGTTAGATAAAGTGACTCTAGACCTTAACTTGGTACACGCCGACCACCGGAACCTGAAAAATCGGGTCACTACGATAGAGCAGGAGGTAGCTGAATTGAAGCCGGCCACGGAATTCAAGAAAAACAGCAGAATGTGCATGAGGTTCGGATCATATACCTGGAGGAGTGGGTGGAGGATGTGGAAGGCCGCTCCATGCGGAACAATGTCCAGCTGATTAGGCTGTCGGAAGGAGTTGAAGGACAAGACCCGGTCACCTTCCTACAACAGTGGCCTAAAACCATCTTGCCTAATACAGAATTCCCTACGTTAATAACCATAGAAAGGGCTCACCATGTCCCCGGCAGGAAACCGACCCTGGGAGATAGATCAAGACCGCTCATTTTCAAAATGTTACACTTCAGAAATCGAGATGTGATTTTCCGTGAGACGAGGAAGCTGGAATAAGTCCAATTTGAGAATGCCAAGGTATTGTTTTTTCTGGATTAAACAGTGAAAGTCCAACGTCAGCGGGGGTCCTTCCTGCCTGTCAAGCATCAACTTAAGTTAAACATCTCTTATTCACTACTCTTTCTGGTTAGACTCAGAGTATTCTTCGATGGAAAGTCAAGGTTTTTCGATACTCCTCAGGATGCTTGGGACTGGTTGGAGACGTCAGGGCAATACACTGGGTACTGCTATGACATGGTCTGAGGTGGCAAGAGGTAAGGGACCTCTGAGACCGCTGCCAGAGCTGCGATTCCCTGGGTTCTCGGCAAGCTCCTGGCCCAGACCAGATCCTAAGGGAGCGACAGGCGGGGGTCTGCATTGCGGAACAGATGGCAGATACAGCAGTCCCAGAGGACAGGGCTGATGTCTCAGTCCATTCTTTGGGGGGGTTCTTCGCTGGTGGACTCATCGAAAAAAACTTCTCTAAGACTGACTGACGGTACACCTCAGACAGCAGAAGGTATTGTATGAAACGTGGCTGAGCCGGATATTTGTTAACAAGTATTACTATCTGAACCGCTGTGGGTGATATCACTAAAGATAGTTAATTGCATAAGTTTAGGTTAAGACTGGGCTAGTGTGTTGGGAGTACCTCTGAGTCCCTGGGATGGGGTGTTGTTTTATGATATACCTTATAGCGATGTGTCATTAGAAGATTCTGGGGGATGTAGGGTGGGGTACTCTGCATGGTTACACAACACCCTGTTTTTCCCTTTTACCGGGGACCAGTAGGACACATGATTGAGCTGCTGTATTTCATGTATTGGTTACACCTCAAGGTTGTGGGGGTTGCTCCTATAAAGGTTCTTTCTTCCCCCTGTTGGCTTACCCCACTTGTCCCCTTGATTGCAGGAATCCCTCTGGGGGTATTGGAGATGTTGCTGTGAATGCCCAACTGCTATTTAATGGGGTCCCTGAGGGTTGGGACAATATCATCCTTTTCTGTTTACTTACCGTAGCTCTTGGATGGGTCACATGATACTTACTTGGAATATGCGGGGACTGCGAACGTCTTCCCGCAGGTATGCTGTATACTCCTATCTTAAAAGTCATAATGTGCGCTTATCACTTTTACAGGAGACGCATTTAAATGTGGTGGAGATCATCAAGTTACAACGTAGATGAAGGGGGAATATATACACCACAAACTAGTCCCTGTTTGCGTGTGGGGTTCTCATTTGGATACGTCCTGGGACACCTATTGCAATGGATGAGGTCCTTGTGGATGGAGAGGGCAGATATGTACTCATAAAAGCTAGGCTAGATGGACGGCACATATTGTTGGGAAACATATATGTTCCAAATGTGGAACAGGGTCAATTCCTCAGTCAGTTGTCCAATGTAATGAGGAAATGGTGTGAGATCCCGTGGTTGTTGGGCGGGGATTTCAACAGCTATTGGACGTAGGGACAGATAGACCCTTTCCCTCACTTTGAAGTACAGTTCCCACTACTAACTCTGCGGTGCTGAATGTGTGGGCAGACGGATGGGACTTGGTGGATGTCTGGAGACATCCTAACCATGGGATGGGATGTATTCTTTCTTTTCAGTACCCCATAATCTGCATGTCAGACTCGATATATTTTTTGGATCCACCTCCCTACTTCCATACGTCTCAGATTTGGAGTATTGGGGTCGTACGCACTCCGACCACAACCCCCACTATATTACACTGGCCTGGGAGGGTGGTATTCCTGGGGTTCCTACCTGGCGCTGCAGCCTGTGATGTTGGAAGGTTCTATGTTCCGTGAGGCTGTTGAGGAGGCTATAGGGGAGTACTTTGAGTTTAACGCGGGGACAGCTTCCTCCTCGAGACTCAAATACACACAGTTAGAAATACATGGGGAGCTATCCATTCATTTTACACAACTTTAGAGATCTGCTACGAAGGCCCTGATACAGGAGTTTCTAGACAGACTGTCCTTTCTGGCCCTGTAGTTTGAAGCAACAAATGGAGCTGAATGTCCCTCTTCTACTTGAGGAAGTTTGAGGTACGATGAAGGCCCTGACATCCGGGAAGGTTCCAGGCCCAGATGGATTTCCTCATGAATTCTACAAGTCATATGCTGACCCCATAAGTCTGCAAATACATAAAGTATACACAGAAGCGCTCAACAACCTCTGTCTTCTGACCTCAATGACTGCGGCTACTGTGTTTATACTTCTCAAGCTAGGTAGGGACACTACTTCTACGGGTGCCTACCGTCCTTTGGCACTGCAGAGTAGCGAATATAAGATCCTAGCGGGTATCTTGGTAAACAGATTAGCACCTGTCCACCACGACCAGAACGGATATGTGTCGGCTCGCAATACATCACTTAACATACAACAGTTGTTCCGAGTCATGCGCTGCACTGCAGCAGACTAGCCCACAGCCCGTTCTGTTGTGTTGGACATGGAGAAGGCATTTGACACGGTTGAGTGGTGCTTCATGTTTGCGGTACTTCATCGTTTTGGGTTTCGGCCATACGTCCTAAGTCTTATTAAATTACTATATGGAGCTCCAACGGTCCGGGTGTGGCTGGGGACTCTCTTCGCAGACCCTACATCGATAGAAAGAGGAACTCGCCAGGGATGCCCCTCTCTCCACTGACATTTGCTCTAGTGATAGAACCACTGGCGATGTAACTGTGGAGCTCAGTACCGGAGTAGGGGTTAAAACTCAGAGATGGCTTACATGCAGTTTTGCTCTATGCGGACGATATCCTATTATACGTCAGAGTTCTCCAGGCAATCCCTAGAGCCATTCCTGAAAAGCTGAAGACCTTTGCATCCTTGTACGGGTGTGGGTGTGCACTTGGTTAAATCGTGTTTGTTCTCCTTTACCACTGGTATGAAGGATCCCTGTTGGGAGGTGGATGGGACAGTAGTGTATTGGCAACTAGTAACGTTCAGATACCTGGGAATATGCATCTATCATAATAATCGAGACCTTAAGGATGGCAATATTACCAGGGCAGTTACAGCGCTCAAATCCCAAGTTGAATTCTGGAAGACGCTCAATCTTTCGGTTATAGGCAGGATGGAGTTAATAAAAATGGGCATGCTGCCGCATCTTCTTTATTATTTCTCTTACCTCCCGCTTTATCTACCTGCGTCATTCTTTCGCTCTTTGGAAATCATTATTAGAGGTTTTATTTGGAATAACACGCGGTGTAGGGTAGCCCTGGAGAAGTTATACCTACCTGGCTCTGCCTAACCTATTGTATATAAAGGGGATAACCCGTATATACTACCTGACCTGGGTCAATAAGTACTGTATCAAAACAGTGTGGTTGCGGCAGTAAACAATTTTTTCTGGGCAAAATAAATGATAGTAGCAAAAACACAACACAAATTTGGTGTGGCATGAATCAACATTAAGTTGTTTTATAACAATGAAGAATATCTGATGCGATTGTATTCAAAGCATTTACAGATAAAAGCGATGGAGTTACTCATTGCGGCAATAGTGCAATATCATACATCGCTCTTGGTGTGGTAGGGAAGAGGGGAGGGAATGGGTATTGAGTGTTCACTTGTGGGTAAGGGACAAGGAAAGGTATGCGTGACATATATACATCAACATGGTTTGGTGTAGACGTTTCCGCCTGTGAATGATCAAATGTTCCCAGTGTTACCCATAACTCAAATGGACCCAAAGTTAATTGCATATAGTGTCACATGAGTTTGTGTTCGAATGTTGTCGACGTTTCAACCCCTCAGGGCAGGACAGATTGTTGTCCTTGCGGTGGGGTCTTCATCAGGACCGGGAAGAGCACTTGGTAAGGAGACGGGGAGGGGATCCGTAGTGATGATGAGAAAAGTGGGCTGGCGTGAGCTCTTGCTTACTTAGTAGGGGTCTGCAACTATCCAGCTTGCAACCGGTGGGGAAAAATCGAGTGTTTCCCCAGAATCAGGGTGGGAAGGTTGAAAACTCCGCAGCAAAGTCCGCTTGCAGAAGTTGAGGGAAGAATCCTGTGTAGCCTTACAATGCCGGGCTTTCCAAATTCTGAGCTACGGGTGGCAGTGTAAGGCTAACCGGGATTCTACCCTCAACTTCTGCAAGTGGACTCTGCTGCAGAGTTTTCAACCTTCCCACCCTGATTCTGGGGAAACGCTCAATTGTTCCCCATTGGTTGCAAGCTGGATAGCTGCAGACCCCTACTAAGTCACCAGGAGCAAGAGCTCACGCCAGCCCACTTTTCTTATCATCACGGCAGATCCCCTGCCCATCTCCTTACGAAGTGCTCTTCCCAGTCCTGATGAAGACCCCACCGCAAGGACAACAATCTGTCCTGCCCTGAGGGGTTGAAACGTCAACAACATTCAAGCACAAACTCATGTGACACTACATACAATTATCTGCGGGTCCATTTGAGTTATGCGTAACACTGGGAACATTTGATCATTCATAGGCGGAAACGTCTACACCAAAGCATGTTGATGTATATATGTCACGCATACCTTTCCTTGTCCCTTACCCACACGTGAACACTCAATACCCATTCCCTCCCCTCTTCCCTACCACACCGAGAGCACTGTGTGATATTACACTATTGCCGCAATGAGTAACTCCATTGCTTCTATCTGTAAATGCTTTGAATACAATCGCATCAGATATTCTTCATTGTTATAAAACAACTTAATGTTGATACATGCCACACCAAATTTGTGTTATGTTTTTGCTACTACCATTTATTTTGCACAGAAAGAATTGTTAACTGCCGCGACCACACTGTTTTGATACTGTACCTTCCCAACCTAGAACACTACTTTCTGGCGTCCCAAATACTGTGGGTAGTAAAATGGGTGGAGGAACTACATCTGTCAGACTCTGCAGAACGTAACCCTCTGTATTCCTGGGACAGGATCCTCTCCTTATTCAATCCTTGTAATAAATCTCACAAAGTGCTCCCCTTATTGATTGCGTGGAATGTTTCTGCAGGGCACTGCGTCTTACTAGGCACATTAAACCGTAGGCACCCATTATGCCCTTGCTGGGTATGCCGACAGAGAGCAAGTCCAGAGTATGGACCTTATCGATTGGACGGGAGCAGGCTTGACCAACCTGGGGGATTTATATGTAGCAGGCACATTACAGCCGTTCCTTACCATCACAGAAGAGGACAGGATTCCCCCGGGCCAGTTCCTGAATCATGCCTCCTGGAATGCCACAATGCGGCGCTTGTGGGGTGACATTACACAGGAACCTCCAACACATATCCTTCTGCAATATGTACACGTAATGGGCACGGGGAGTCACCTAGCGACGTGGTTTGCGGAGTCGATCCGAGAGCACACCCTGGCAGACTTAACACTGTTGAGAACTAAATGGGAGGCTGATCTGAAGAGATCATACTCAGAGAAAGAGTGGCCCATAGTCTTGGAGAGCCCCAAGCAGATCCCGAGAAATTAACAGTTTTGATTGATCCAATTCTATATTGTCAACAGGGCATATCTCTCCCCGGATAAGATAAACAAGTACTTTCACAGGTTAAACGTGTGTTGTCCTCATTGCAAATTGGTGTCAGCGGATTTATTACATATGCTATCGTCCTGCGCAGACCTACATTTGTACACACACCAGCACTGATGGGAGGCATGCATTACAGGAGTATTCCCTGTAAGCTTACTGCTTAAAGTGTCCTCTAGGTTTTTGGATTTGGGCCTTGTTGTGGCTAAACGGCTTATTACCTGCCGGTGGAATGCAGAGGAACCCCCTTCGATGAAGGCATGGTTTCACTCAATGTTAAACTGGGTTAAGGCAGAAGCGGTCTCCTTGGTATGGGAAGATGCGCTTGGTCTTCGCGAATTCCCCATCTTCCCTGCATGGAATGCAATGTTATGCATGCTACAGGGGCTGCTGGAGAAGGATGAACCTCTGGACATTTCTATTACTGACTAATTATCATGTAACATATGTGCTGAATTATGACCCGAGCTATAGGCTGATTGTACAGTTCACTCCTTATACCCTGAGTTTCCATGTATATTTTCCAAGTAGTCGGGATATACACCTACATAATTGTTGGCACGGTATCTTCTCATTCTGATGGAGATTCACTTTCTTACCTACATCCATGAGGCTCCTCTTTCCCTCCCTGTCCCCCTCCCTCCTCCACCCATTTTCTTTTGAGTGTAATATCTTTATTAGATGTTATTAAATAAGATTGTTTGATTGAATACATAGATTTATGTCATATGGCAGAGTGAAGCCATACGTGAGGTTTATATGAAATTAATATATATATGCATAGTGGAGTCATACTATATAATAACATGGTTAAATAGCCACAATGCAGGAGGTTAAAGTTAATTGTTAGAATGCGTATGCCATTTATTACTGATCAGGTACGATTAATGACTAAGATATTTTTCACATGGTTAGATCGCTGATTAATATATTTTGTCTGGCAGATTACCTACTGGTCTTAAGATAAGCTATATGACTATCAAATGTTTTACTTTCTAGACAAAATATTTCAATAAAACAGATCAAACTATAAAATGAGAAGTAAGGAACCCTCTCTCTGCCTAGAGTCACCCAAAATTATGCACGACCCCGAAGGCATACTTGCTGTCAGTATCGATGTTGACAACCAGACCCTCGCTAAATTTGCAAGCTCTTATAAGAGCAACGAGCTCAGCAGCTCGAGCCGACTGATAGGGGACCCGTGATATCTCTACCACTGTGCACAACGTAATGACAGCATAAGCTGCTGTCGCGATGCCATCTGGTAACTTAAAACAAGAGCCATCAACGTATAGGTCTCCATGGGGATCAGATAAGGGAACGTCAGTCAGGTCTACCTGTCCTTTCCTCTCTTCTTCCGTCCGGTGGATACAATCCTGCTTATCGACTGCATCATTCTCGGAAGGGAGGGGTAATAACATGGTTGGATTCAGAGTGGCACATCTTTTAATTGTTATGTGTTTAGCAAACAATGTCAATTCATAGCTGGTGAGACGTGTACTGGTGAGGTACTGTGTCTTTGTCTTATTCAAAAGTGTATTCACAGCATGGGGGTACCATAACTGTGAGGTCAGTATCAAGCACAACTCCAGCCAATTGTCGGATTGAAGTGGCCACATCCGCAACCACTCTCAGACAACTCGGGAGTGAACTTGCAACCAGATCAAGCACAGAGAGAAAGAAGCACACGCCTGTTGCTTATCCCCAAATTTTTGTGTTATGTCAGAAAGCGCGCAACCAGCCATCTCGTGGACATATAGCTCAAACGGCTTGCCATAGATAGAAGTACTAAGCACTGGAGCCGAACAAAGCACAGTTTTCAATTGCTCAAAAGACTGCTGAAATTAAGACTTACAAGGCAAAGGGTCATGCCCTTGTTTCATTGTTAATGCAAGCAAAGCCTTAATTAGCAGAGAATAGTTAGGTATCCATTGACAACAGTAGGAAGTACTTCCTATAAAAGCAGGCACATCTTTTTGAGTTTGTGGCATGGGCATTTTAACAATGGTATTGGTGCGCTCAGGGGTCAACCTCCTACCCTCCTTTGACAGTAGGAGACCTAAATAGGTGACCTTCTGTCAACAATACTGAAATTTAGAAAGGGAAACCTTATGGCCATGATGGGCCAAATACAACTACACTTTAACTACTATCTCTGCAACCCTGTAGCGTATCAGAAGCTATGAGTAGATCATCAACATACTGCACCAATACATTACTGGAGGGAAGCGACAAGGAATCCAACTGACTAAAACTCCTACCAGCCAGTGTGAATCCAAACAAATATCTACTATGGGGATGGATAGGAATGATAAAAAAGCAATTTTCAAATCAATAGCAGAGAAGAATTTAGCAGTAGAAGGAATCATAGTTAAAAGCGCAGTAATGTCCGGAACCATAGGGGACTGTGGAACCACTATTTTATTAACCTTAAGCAGATCAATCACAAAATGATAAACATCATCAGTGTCCTCAGAGGAGCTTGAAGGTGCCCTTTTAGGAATCGGAAGAATAGGACTATCCCAAATATTACCAGATGTTTCCTCAACTACTCCCTTTTGTATGAAATCCTGAATAATCTGAAGAAGAGCCCGTTCTCCTGCCTGCAGTATCTTATACTGAGGAATACGAGGCCAAACAAAATTCTCTTTAACTTGTATATAAACTGGTGATATATGCAACAGCCCCACATCCGTGTCACCTGTGGCCCATAGAGTGGGTGGGACATCAGCAAATTCAGTCAGAAGGGATGCATCCTGGGACAAACACTGTTTAGTACTCACATTGGGGCGCATTGTGATATAGACACCTGCAGGAGAACAATAAATTGTCTCATAAAACTTTTTCATCTAATCCAAACCCATCAAATTCTCACCACAGTTGGATGTTGTTAGACCTGGCACCATTGGCGATGGTCTCCCTTCCATTTTTGCTGTTGCCTCGTGTGTTTTGCTGGTGTTAGATGCTTTGCACACTGTGCCACTGCTGTCCAGTGCCACAGTGCAAGTGCTCCCTATTGTAAATTGAAGTATTAATCAGTGTTTCCACGTTTGGCTATTTGGTTTACTTGTCAGACCCTAGTACAGTGCACTGAGTGTGCCCAGAGATTGTAAATCCAAATGCTGCTGGTGGGCTTGCAGCACTGGTTGTGCTCTCACAGAAGCAGCCTTGTAAAATGTGTCTAAGGACAGCCATTGCAGAGCCTGCATGCAGTCTAGTACTGTCATGCTGACTCGGCAAGTACACCCACTTGCCAGTTCCTAAAACTTCCCTTTTTCTTCATATCAGACACCCCTATGGCAGGCCCAAGGGCAGGGTGCATTGTAAGTATTGGGTAGGACATGCCCTGGTGTGTGTGGCATGTCCCGATAGTGAATTACAGCCATTTTCGTTTTTCACTATTGCAAGGCTAGCTGTTCCCCATAGGCCAGAATGGGCAGTTAGATTATTACATTCTTATAATCCTAACTGACTCAGAGAACATGGTGGAAATTCAAGTTTAGTATGCCTGGACTCAGAATGATAAAGTGCAATCCCCTTATCATGACTAGAGGCAAGGGTCCCTATTTGTCACAAGTACCTCCCTGTGCCAACTAGAGACCCCCAAATCTAACATTGGTGGTCAGCGGTGAGGATTCTGGACTTGCATGTGTGACTCATGTACAGTGATTGGTGAACACTACTTAGTGAGTGCAGACCATAACCCAACCACATACTTTTTGGTAAATTCCTTTTTGGATTTTCTATTTTGATGCCTGATTCAGTTGTCATGGAGAGAGCAGAATCCATAGCCTCTATTGACTGTTAATGGGAAGAAGAGAGGCTATAAAGCTACAAAGTAAGACACCTGAAGTATTTCTGCAAGAAATTCAATGTTTCCACTTCTGAATTCAAAGTAAGGGAGAAGTTCTACAAGGCGCTGAGGGCCTGGGTAGCAGCAAGGAAAACTCCCGAGATTGAGGAAGAGGAAGACAATGCAGATGTACAGCTGGCAGGGCCATTGGGCCCGAGAGGAAGGAAGGTACCTTCCCCCACAAGTAGCAGTGCTTCTGGCAGGAGTCTGTCTCCAGAGGAGTTGGAGGACAGAGAGAGATCCAGGAAGCACGAAATGGAAATGACCAAGTTCAAGGTGAATAGGCAACTGGAGATAGAAAATAGGAGAGTAGACATAGAGGAAAATAAATTACAGTTTGAGCACGAAAAGGTTTTGAGGGAGTTGGAGTTTAAAACCAAGAGTTTAGATGTTACTCCCTCTGGTGGCAGCATACCGTCGGTGCCTGTGGAAGCTAGGGTGTATATTCCCAAAGATGTGGTGAAAGAGTTTTATAAAAATTATGATATTGGTCAGTGGTTCAGAGCCTATGAGGTAGCCATGTCTTCCCACCGGTTCCCTGAGAGAGATTGGGGAGCGGGGTTGTGGGGAAGGTTCCTTAGTGAGGGGCGGGACACACTGTTAGACTTGCCTTCTGAAGTCCACAATTCATACGGCCACATGAAGGCTGCCTCAATGTCTAGATATGGTTTGCCCCCTGAACTCTATAGACAAAGGTTCGGGAAGTACAAGAAGTTAGAAAACAGTACCTGGGTGGAATATGTCACTTTCTGTTGCAGAGCATTGGATGGTTGGGTAAAGGGCAGCAAAGTTAATGATTTTCAAGGTCTCTTTGATTTGTTTGCATGGGAACACTTGTCTGATAATTATCTTCCAGAGCTGCGCCAGCACCTGATTAATAGCAAGCTGACTAACCCTAGGAAGCTTGCTGAGGAGGCGGACAGCTGGGTTAGCACCCGGGTCCACAAGGGTCACATGGGAGACTCAGCCAAAGGTGGGCAGCGTCCCCAGAAGAAGAGTGAGGGGGATAAGGGTAAACAAAAGGGGTTCCACAAAGGGCCCAAAAGTAGTCCCCAAGGGAACCAAGCGAAAGGTTCCCAGCCTCCACCTGAGAAAAAGCAAGGGGTCCCGACAGGTAGTCCTGCTCCACAGGGACCCCTGAAACATTACAAGTGTGATGACCTGGTTCATAAGGTGAATTACTCCAGGTGCCGCCTGTTTGGAAAACCAGTACCCACTGGTGCTCCACCCCAGCAGATGGCGAGTGTAGCCTTGGGGGAGGAGATTGATGTTCAAGGTGGGTGGGGTCCTGCATAGATGACCCTTGTCTCTTAAGGAGACTGTGATGTGGTCCCAAAAACCCAGCTGCCCAGAAACACTAAGAAATATGGGCAGGGTGGAGGCTCTTAGAGATACAGGAGCCAGTGTGACAGCTGTCATGTGTCACCTGGTGTCTCAAGAGCAGATTGTCCCTCATGCATTTTGCCGAGTTGTTGCCCCCGACAACACAGAGAGCCGTTGTCCAATGGCTCAGGTTCCCTTTGATTGGGAGGGTACTCTGGTACCCTCTGGCCCGCCATGCCTGTTGACTATTAGTTGGGTAACGATTTAGAGAGCTCACCTTGGGAGAAGGTGGAGAAGAGTACTCATTTGAAGATGGTGGGTCTGCCTGACTGGTCATGCGTGACCACCCGGTCAATGGCAGCCAGTTGCGGTGCTCAAGAGGACCTGGAGCCTGAGAGGGAGACCCACGAACCTGCCTTAGAAAGAAGTGGCAGGGAGCATGGGAAACCGGCCCCCGAAGTTCCCACGACCCAGTAGGAGGTAGTCCCTGAGGGGGGTGGCCTGGAGCCTACCGGGGAACAAGTAGCTTAACTGGGGGACCTGCCTGAGCTGAACCCATTGTCAGCAAGAAGGAGGCCCCTCCAGGGAAGAATTCTGCAAGGAGCAGAGAGAATGCCCTTCTATTGAGGGCTTGCGGCAACAGGCTGCAAGCCAGGCAGCAGGTGATCAGTCAGGATCACATTGGATTTACTGGGGAAATGGTCTCCTGCATAGTGAGCCTAAGGTTGGAGAGCCTGGGTCAGCCTGTGTGCTGGTGGTACCCCAGAGTTTCAGAGCCTTCCTACTGGGGCTGGTTCATAATGTGCAGTTGGCAGGACATTTGGTGCACAACAAGACCTTTGAGAGGCTTGTCACCCACTTTCATTGGCCCCAAATGTACAAGAGTTCAGACACTCATTGCAGGACTTGTCAGACTTGCCAGGCAAGTGGAAAGAGTGGGAGGAAGCACAAGGCTCCTCTCCAGCCATTCCCTGTGGTCAGTGCCCCCTTTGAGCGGGTGGGGATTGACATTGTGGGGCCACTGGACCACAAGACAGCCATGGGCAACAGGTTCATCCTGGTCTCGGTGGACCATGCCACCCGGTACCAGGAAGCCATACCTCTGAGGACAGTGACGGCCCCCGTGGTGGGACGAGCACTGATGGGAATTTTCTCCCGATTGGGATTCCCTCGCGAGGTTGTGTCTGACCGGGAAACCAACTTCGTTTCTAAGTATATGAAGTCCCTGTTGCAGGAGTGTGGTATGACCTACAAGTTCACCACTCCTTACCACCCCCAAGGAAATGGGTTGGTTGAAAGGTTTAACCAAACTCTGAAGGGCATGATAGTGGGTCTTGAGGAAACCATGAGGCGTAAGTGGGACGTCCTCTTACCATGCCTACTCTTTGCATACCGGGAAGTGCCACAGAAATCTTTAGGGTTCAGTCCCTTTGAGCTTCTCTATGGACATCCGGTCTGGGGACCTCTGAGTCTCGTCAAAGAAGACTGGGAGCAATCTCCCTGGAAACCTCCCCAGGTTGTATATAGCTACGAGCTGACCTTCAGGAACCAGACTCAGCATTTGAGGCAACTCGCTGAGGCGAATCTGGAATCCAGCCAGGAGGAGATGAAGCGATGGTATGACCAGAATGCCACTCTGGTAGAGCTTCAACCTGTCCAGAAAGTGTGGATCATGGCCCCAGTGGAGCCTTGTGCGCTCCAGGATAAGTGGACCGGACCGTTTGAGGTTGTGGAGCGCAAGAGTCCAGTTACCTACTTGGTGGACTTGCGGTCTCCCAGGAACCCCTTGAGGGTCCTGCATGTCAACCGCCTTAAGCCCCACTTAGAGAGGTCTGAAGTGGGCTTGCTCTTAGCAACAGATGCTGGAATGGAGGAGGAGACCGAGCCTCTTCCTGACCTCCTGTCTGAAACAGAGCAAGACGGGTCAGTGGATGGTGTTAACCTCTCTTCCACCGTGACCCCTGAGCAACAGAATGACTACCGCCAGTTGCTGGGACAGTTTTCCAATCTGTTCTCCCTGGTTCCTGGTGTCACAGATTGGTGTTTCCATGATGTGGACACAGGAGACAGCTTACCTGTGAAGCACAAAACTTACAGGGTAACTGACAGGGTCAGGGCTTGCATCAAAGATGAGGTCTCAAAGATGCTTGCGCTGGTGGTTATTGAGTCCTCTAGCAGTCCTTGGGCCAGCCCACTGGTCTTGGTCCTGAAGGCTGCAGCGCCAGGTGCCACACCCAAACTCTGGTTTTGTGTAGACTATAGAGGGCTCAATTCAGTCACGAAGACTGATGCAAACCCCATCCCCAGAGCTGATGAGCTCATTGATCGGCTAGGGGCTGCCCGGTACCTCATCACGTTTGACTTGATGTCTTTGTACTGGCAGATCGCCTTGACTGATGGGGCAAAGGAGAGGTCAGCATTCTCCACACCAGATGGGCATTACCAGTTCCATGTTATGCCCTTTGGGATAAGAATGCCCCTGCCACCTTTCAGAGGTTGGTCAACCAGGTGTTGGTTGGGCTGGATGAGTTCAGTGCCGCCTACCTGGATGACATTGTAGTGTTCAGTGCCAGTTGGGAGGAACATCTGCGCCACCTCTGGGAAGTGTTGTTGGCGCTGCGGAAGGCAGGCCTCACGGATCGGGCAAGGTTCCGTGGTGTACTTGGGACACCAAGTTGGGAGCGGCCAGGTGGCGCCCCTGCAACCCAAGATTGAAACCATCCTGGCTTGGGAGCCACCCAAAACCCAGACAGAGGTGAGAGACCTTTTAGGACCCACAGGGTATTACAGGAGGTTTGTCAAGGGGTATGGCAACATTGTTGCACCCTTGACAGAGCTGACTTCCAGGAAGCAGCCCAAGAAAGTGATTTGGACTGACACCTGTCAGAAAGCTTTTGAGGCCCTGAAAGCTGCCAAGTGCACGGCGCCCGTGCTCCTGGCACCCAACTTCTCCAAAGAGTTTATCGTTTAGACAGACGCTTCAGAGCATGGTGTGGGGGCTGGTATGTCACAGATGAATAAGGAGGGCCTAGATCAAGCTGTAGCCTTCATCAGTAGGAGGTTACTTCCACGGGAACAGAGGTGGAGTGCTATTGAGCGTGAGGCATTTGCTGTGGTCTGGGCACTGAAGAAGCTGAGACCATACCTGTTTGGAACTCACTTCTGGGTTCAGACAGACCACAGGCCCCTCAGATGTTTAATGCAGATGAGGGGTGAGAATCCAAAGCTGTTAAGGTGGTCCATCTCCCTACAGGGTATGGACTTTACAGTGGAACACCGCCCTAGGACATTACACACCAACGTTGATGGTCTGTCCAGATTTTTCCACCTTACTGATGAGAACTCCCAGGAGTTAGGGTAGTTCTCCCCACATTTCAGCTGGAGGGGACACGGGTTAGACCTGGCACCATTGGCATGGGTCTCCCTTCCATTTTTGCTGTTACCTCATGTGTTTTTGCTATTGTTAGATGCTTTGGGCACTGAGCCACTGCTGACCAGTGCCACAGTGCAAGTGATCACTATTGTAAATTGATGTATTAATCAGTGGTTCCATGTTTGGCTATTTGATTTACTTGTCAGACCCAAGTACAATGCATTGAGTGTGCCCGGGGCTTGTAAATCCAAATGCTGCTGGTGGGCTTGCAGCACTGGTTGTGCTACCCACAGAAGCAGCCTTGTAAAATGTATCTAAGGTCCGCCATTGCAGAACCTGCGTGCAGTCTGGTACTGTCATGCTGACTAGGCAAGTTCACCCACTTGCCAGTCCCTAAACCTTCCATTTTCTTCATATCAGATACCCCTATGGTAGGCCCAAGGGCAGGGTGCATTGTAAGTATAAGGTAGGACATGCCCTGGTGTGTGTGGCATGTCCTGATAGTGAATTACAGCCATTTTCGTTTTTCACTATTGCAAGGCTACCTGTTCTCCATAGGCCAGAATAGGCAGTTAGATTATTACATTCTTATCATCCTAACTGACTCAGAGAACATGGTGGAAATTCGAGTTTAGTATGCCTGGACTCAGAATGATAAAATGCATCTTTTAGTGAAGTTGATTTTAACATTCTGTGTTTGAAAATACTGCTTTTAGAAAGTAGGTATTTTCTTGCCTAACCTTTCAGGCCTGCCTCTGCTAGGTTGAGTATTCCTTGTCTGGAGATTGTGAGTGACAGGGCTGGGGATTCCAAGAGACAGGATGAGTCAGCCCAGTGGTGAATAGAGAGATCTGCATCTAGATGGGAGGGAGGAGTTGCACCTGAACCTTGAATAGGGCTGTGCCTGCCTTCCACAATGCTGGATCCACCTCCTGGGGTGCGGCTGATGTCTCTGCCCTGCACACTGAAAGAAGAGAAGGAATCCTGTCAACAAAGTGCTCCAGGGCTGTACTTGCCTTCCACAATGCTGGCTCCACCTCCTGTGGGGCGTATGATGTTTCTCCCCTGCACTGTGAAAGGAAAGGAGAAGTCTGGTAAACAGAGTGCTTCAGAACTGGTTTGGACTGGGCAACGGCCCCTCTCCCCTCAGAGAACAAAGGAGGTTGGGGTATAAATATTGGGACCCTGATCCCATGAAATTAGATCACTTTTGGACAAACAAGAAGAAACCTCTGCTGAGGAGAGGAACCTGAAGAAACTGAGGAGAGACTATTCCTAAGCTGAAGTGCTGCTTAGGGGATTGGCCTGCAGTGGTTGCCTGGCTGCCAAAGAGAGGAGAACGAACTTTGTGTACTTTGCTTTCAACTTATGAAGGATCTCCAAGGGCTTGTAATAGAAACTGCCAAGGCCCGTGAAGCTGAGCGAAGGGTCCTGGCTGGAGGGTGAAAGCCAATCCTGTTCCTCAGGTATTGCGCGCCCTTGCCATGCAGGGCCTTGAATGCGATTGTGAGGGTCTTAAAAACAATACGCTGTCGAATGGGCAACCAGTGGAGCGATTGCAGGATCCCTGATGCATGGGATCTCCGGCCAAGACCAAAAATTGCCCGAGCTGCAGAATTCTGTACCACCTGCAAGCGGGACAGGAGATAGTCAGAAAGTCCAAGATAGAGCACATTCGCATAGTCCAGCCTGGATCCTATCAGAGCCTGGACAATCATCCTTCTATGAGAAATAGATAGGAGTGGAAGAAATTTCTTCAGCATTTTGAGCAGGCCAAAACACTGTCCGACCATGCTCATTATCTGAGGTTTAGAGGAGAGACCATTGTCCATTTTTACTCCGAGATTTTTCGCCACTGAAGTATCTGTGGCCGGAGGAAACATGTCAGCCGGCCACCACGATTTGCAACAAAGGTCCGGGGAACAGCCAAAGAAAAGAATCTCCGATTTGTCGGAGTTACACTTCAGCTGATTAAGATGGAACCAGGCGAAGACGGTATTCAGGAAGTCCTGATCCGCTCCTCATCTAAATCGATGTTCTTCTCATAGGTGAAGAGGAGTTGAGTATCGTCGGCATAGGATACAATCTGGGCACCACACGACTCAGCCAGCACCGCCAGAGGGGACATATAGATTTTAAAAAGAGTGGGGCTCAGAATGGAACCTTGAGGAACTCCCACCTCCAAAGGCGGCACCACGGCTGAGTATGGGGGGGCCCAGACTGTCTGTTGACGGTCCGAAAGGAATGATTTAAACCATCTGAACACCGTCCCCTCAACCCCCATCTCCAAAAGTCTATCAAGGAGACTGTTGTGGAGGACGGTGTCAAATGCAGCCGACAGGTCCAACATCACCAACAGAGCTTTCCCTCCACCGTCAAGAACCTCCTTGATGGCCTCCGATACCTCCAACAGTGCTGTTTCGGTGCTCATATTGGCCCTGAAACCCGACTGAGTCTGATGAAGGACACCATGAGTCTCAACAAAGTCCGAAAGAACTGACTGAACGTGTTTTTCCACGATCTTCGCCAAGACCGGGAGCAGGGAAATGGGCTGGTATTTGGAGTGGCTTTTAGGGTCGAGAGTTGGTTTTTCAGGAGAGGTAGCACCAGAGCCTGTTTCCATGCCTGCGGTACCACCCCCGACTCTAGGGAGTGATTTAAAATCGGATTAATAATTGGATTATTGGCCTTCGCAATTTTGGCAAAGAACTTGGCAGGACAGGGGTCCAGCGGGGAGCCCGATTTCATTTTGGATGGGAGGTCCAGTGAGGTTGCGGGGCTGATAGGCGGAAACTCTGACAGCGTAGATCTATTCAGTCTGGTACGAGGGAGAAGGGGGGCGGCATTAGCAGTCACCTCTAGCCCAGCAAGAGTAAACGAGGCCTGGATGCTGCTGACTTTATTAGCAAAACAACCTGCTAATTCCACGACCCATGGCTCAGAAAAGGAGCTCTTGGTCGTCGCCGAGGCTGGAGATGTGAATTCCTTCACAATCGTGAAGATTTCTTTACTCGTATTGTATGCCTCCTCTATCCTCTTGGCAAAATAAGCCTTCTTTTCTGAGTAGATGTCTTTGTGATAGGCCTTAACACACTGTCTATAAGCTACTTTAAGAGACTCTTCGTAATTCGATCTCCATGCTCTTTCAGCCTTCTTAAAAGGCCTCCAGCTGGTGTTAAGTGCCGGTGTGAACCAAGGTGCCGAGGTCCGCGCCGAGTTCCTATGGGCCGGTTGGATAGGAGTTAATTCATCGAGGCAACGCATCAACCATGATCGAAACCGCTCTAAATCGTCCTTCAGACTGCCTGTGAGCTCGCAAGGATGGGACAGTAAGTGCTGCGTCACCATATCAACCGAAATCCGGCCAAAAGCACGCGAGGGCTGAGAATAGCAGCCGGGTCCCCTCTTGTAGGACCTGCACTTACCCAGGATGTCAAACCTTACCAGCATGTGGTCAGACCACAGTACTGGTTCAGGCACAGCTGCTAAAATAGGGACCGTAGAGAATATTTGGTCGAGGATGTGGCCCTTATTGTCGGTGGGGGACACTAAATAGGGCAGCAGGCCCAACGGGTTAGTAATATCCAATAATTTAATGGTGTCTACCGCATCTGCCTGATCCATGTGGATATTGAAATCACCCAACAAAAGGCAGTGTTTGAACTTCACACTGAGAGAAGATAGCACAGTATACAACTCCTCATGAAAGGCCCCGATAGAACCCGGGGGTCTATAGACTAACAATCCTGCACATAATTGGTAGGGTGAAAGAGTCAGGCAGAAGCCCAGGGCCTCTGCTCCATCAATACCTTCCGTCGGGACGACGGAGCAACTGTAGCGCCTGTCGACCACTAAAGCCACTCCACCGCCTCTACCAGATCCTCGATCTTTCCGAATCATAAAATAATTCGGAGGAAGGGCATTAGTAATGTCCGGACCTGAAAGCTCCCCCAGCCAGGTTTCTGTCAAAAAGAGACATGTGGGTTTACGCTCCAACAAAAGATTGAAAAGATCCATAGCATGTTTGCTCACCGAGCAGGTGTTCAGCAACGCACATGGGAAATTACTGTCCGCAGTTCCCTTGCCATTCTTTGTGGCACACTGAAAATCCTGCTCCGTGACGGCTCTATTAATTAGGCCCTTCTCTGAATTCCAGCCACAATTATGGCATTGAAAACTATTCCCCGAGCAGTTGTACTCACCTAAACACCCGCTGTTAAGGCTACCTCTTAAACTCAACAGATATGCCGAGGAGTGGCTGAGTAACATCCCCGAAGAGTGCACTGGGAGAGCCCCAGCCCGTCCGCCCACGTCCGCCTTCAGGTCGCTGACGGGCGCTCCTTTGGCGCGCAGGAGGCGCGTCCGCTGCACGTAAGCATCCCCGTCTAGCTTTATAGTGCCCGCCCTCGAGAAGCAGCAAGCCTAGTCCGCTGACTCTCCAAGATGGCCGCCAGACTGGTACACTGCCTCCCAGTCCCACAATGCCCCTCAGCTCCTAGTCGGCTGAGAAGGCACCGAGGTGAGATGCGGCGCTAAGGTGGTAGAAAAGAGCGGCGCGACTATCAGGTAGGTGGTGGCCTAATGGTAAACTGCCCCAGGTGACACCAACACAATCCTGATGTCCGTTCAGAAAAAGAGCGCAGCGCAAGATCTCCCGGCTTCCGCCTCAGGAGAGAAGTAGGAGACAGCAGAGAGCAGTGCAATACTTTAAAAAGGAAGTAAGGAACAGGCAACAGTGCAATTAAAAGCAAGGAGGCACAAAACAATATACAATATCAACATTTAAAAGCTTTGTTAGTGCAGCTCGCTCCTCCCGGCAACCGCCTCAGGAGTTGCGAAGTAAAACAGGCCATCGCATTTCTGAACAAGGATGTCGCTGCTGTAGTTGTCGCATCGTGCGCAAGCTTCACGCAACCATCGGAGAAGAATGTCGCAGCTGAAGCTGTTGCTGTCGCATCTCTGAAAAAGGGTGTGCCTGCTGCAGTTGATGCAGCGAACCAAGACTTCTCGCATAATCGGAGGAGCGTGCCGCATCGGGAAGATCTTCACGTCTTAATGTCTTTGCACCAGATTTTTGCAGCATTTCCATCACTGCAACATTACTTGTTGTGGAAGCGCAACGCATCGTAAGGTACTCTGCTCGTGCCAATCTACCGAGAGGGTGAGCAGGGGTTATTTAGGAGTGCAATCCCCTTATCCTGACTAGAGGCAAGGGTCCCTATTTGTCACAAGTACCTACCTGTGCCAACTAGAGACCCCCAAACCAAATGTAACAGATGTCAACAAAAACAGAGACTCCACAGTTAAAGGACAAACAGCCAATGCAAGGGAGCGTGAAATGTGGCTTACAATTGGGACACATGAAAAACCTACTGAAACCTTATTGTGGCCAGACAGGGCCAGCCCAAGGACCATATATCGAGAAACAGAATTCTTTGATGCACCTGTGTCCACCAAAAATTCCTTTTCAAGCCTTGCAAATCCGCTGTGACATAAGGACCACGCTGATCTATAGGTATCTGAACTGGTCCCTCTCCCTGTATCTGGCTGTCCTAGCTATAGGACATACCAACCGCCTAATCCATATCGTAATCATCATGATAATACTGGCCATCACAGGGTTCATCAAAATAGTTATTATCAGAACGACCCTGTAAAACCGTAGTATTCAAAGCTCTCTCTGTCCCACGACCTCTACCACCAGAACCTCGCCCTCTAGGAGTCGAAACTTTCTGTAAAAGCACAGGGCACTGGCTATGCCAATGACCTTCCTCCATACAATACGCACACTGATTTGGCCCTAAAGGTGTTGTTGAAGGCTGCCGGCTGGTTCGTGGAAGCTGTCTAGAAGGACCACCCCATCCCCTACTATTTCCCCTAAATGCTTGTTGTAACAACACCTTCGTCTTTAAATCCTTGTGCTTCTTATGAGCCCCATCCTTCTCCTCCTGATCTCAATGTTTATAGTACTGAGCCATATTCAAAATAAAAGGGGAAGTGGTGGACCAAGTACTCTTATGGGCCGGTTGGATAGGAGTTAATTCATTCGGGCAACGCATCAACCATGATCGAAACCGCTCTAAATCGTCCTTCAGACTGCCTGTGAGCTCGCAAGGATGGGACAGTAAGTGCTGCGTCACCATATCAACCGAAATCCGGCCAAAAGCACGCGAGGGCTGAGAATAGCAGCCGGGTCCCCTCTTGTAGGACCTGCACTTACCCAGGATGTCAAACCTTACCAGCATGTGGTCAGACCACAGTACTGGTTCAGGCACAGCTGCTAAAATAGGGACCGTAGAGAATATTTGGTCGAGGATGTGGCCCTTATTGTGGGTGGGGGACACTAAATAGGGCAGCAGGCCCAACGGGTTAGTAATATCCAATAATTTAATGGTGTCTACCGCATCTGCCTGATCCATGTGGATATTGAAATCACCCAACAAAAGGCAGTGTTTGAACTTCACACTGAGAGAAGATAGCACAGTATACAACTCCTCATGAAAGGCCCCGATAGAACCTGGGGGTCTATAGACTAACAATCCTGCACATAATTGGTAGGGTGAAAGAGTCAGGCAGAAGCCCAGGGCCGCTGCTCCATCAATACCTTCCGTCGGGACGACGGAGCAACTGTAGCGCTTGTCGACCACTAAAGCCACTCCACCGCCTCTACCAGATCCTCGATCTTTCCGAATCATAAAATAATTCGGAGGAAGGGCATTAGTAATGTCCGGACCTGAAAGCTCGCCCAGCCAGGTTTCTGTCAAAAAGAGACATGTGGGTTTACGCTCCAACAAAAGATTGAAAAGATCCATAGCATGTTTGCTCACCGAGCAGGTGTTCAGCAACGCACATGGGAAATTACTGTCCGCAGTTCCCTTGCCATTCTTTGTGGCACACTGAAAATCCTGCTCCGTGACGGCTCTATTAATTAGGCCCTTCTCTGAATTCCAGCCACAATTATGGCATTGAAAACTATTCCCCGAGCAGTTGTACTCACCTAAACACCCGCTGTTAAGGTTACCTCTTAAACTCAACAGATATGCTGAGGAGTGGCTGAGTAACATCCCCGAAGAGTGCACTGGGAGAGCCCCAGCCCGTCCGCCCACGTCCGCCTTCAGGTCGCTGACGGGCGCTCCTTTGGCGCGCAGGAGGCGCGTCCGCTGCGCGTAAGCATCCCCGTCTAGCTTTATAGTGCCCGCCCTCGAGAAGCAGCAAGCCTAGTCCGCTGACTAGCAAGCCTGCCTCTCCAAGATGGCCGCCAGACTGGTACACTGCCTCCCAGTCCCACAATGCCCCTCAGCTCCTAGTCGGCTGAGAAGGCAGCGAGGCGAGATGCGGCGCTAAGGTGGTAGAAAAGCGCGGCGCGGCTATCAGGTAGGTGGTGGCCTAATGGTAAACTGCCCCAAGTGACACCAACACAATCCTGATGTCCGTTCAGAAAAAGAGCGCAGCGCAAGATCTCCCAGCTTCGGCCTCAGGAGACAAGTAGGAGACAGCAGAGAGCAGTGCTAGATTTTAAAAAGGAAGTAAGGAACAGGTAACAGTGCAATTAAAAGCAAGGAGGCACAAAACAATATACAATATCAAAATTTAAAAGCTTTGTTAGTGCTGCTTGCTCCTCCCGGCAACCGCCTCAGGAGTTGCGAAGTTAACCAGGCCATCGCATTTCTGAACAAGGATGTCGCTGCTGTAGTTGTCGCATCGTGCGCAAGCTTCATGCAACCGTCGGAGAAGAATGTCGCAGCTGAAGCTGTTGCTGTCTAACCCGATCCTCCAATTGAAGCTAGCTTTATAGTGCCCGCCCTCGAGAAGCAGCAAGCCTAGTCCGCTGACTAGCAAGCCTGCCTCTCCAAGATGGCTTCCAGACTGGTACACTGCCTCCCAGTCCCACAATGCCCCTCAGCTCCTAGTCGGCTGAGAAGGCACCGAGGTGAGATGCGGCGCTAAGGTGGTAGAAAAGAGCGGCGCGACTATCAGGTAGGTGGTGGCCTAATGGTAAACTGCCCCAAGTGACACCAACACAATCCTGATGTCCGTTCAGAAAAAGAGCGCAGCGCAAGATCTCCCGGCTTCCGCCTCAGGAGAGAAGTAGGAGACAGCAGAGAGCAGTGCAAGACTTTAAAAAGGAAGTAAGGAACAGGCAACAGTGCAATTAAAAGCAAGGAGGCACAAAACAATATACAATATCAACATTTAAAAGCTTTGTTAGTGCAGCTCGCTCCTCCCGGCAACCGCCTCAGGAGTTGCGAAGTAAAACAGTCCGTCGCATTTCTGAACAAGGATGTCGCTGCTGTAGTTGTCGCATCGTGCGCAAGCTTCACGCAACCATCGGAGAAGAATGTCGCAGCTGAAGCTGTTGCTGTCGCATCTCTGAAAAAGGGTGTGCCTGCTGCAGTTGATGCAGCGAACCGAGACTTCTCGCATAATCGGAGGAGCGTGCCGCATCGGGAAGATCTTCAAGTCTTAATGTCTTTGCACCAGATTTTTGCCGCATTTCCATCACTGCAACATTACTTGTTGTGGAAGCGCAACGCATCGTAAGGTACTCTGCTCGTGCCAAGCTACCGAGAGGGTGAGCAGGGGTTATTTAGGAGTGCAATCCCCTTATCCTGACTAGAGGCAAGGGTCCCTATTTGTCACAAGTACCTACCTGTGCCAACTAGAGACCCCCAAACCAAATGTAACAGATGTCAACAAAAACAGAGACTCCACAGTTAAAGGACAAACAGCCAATGCAAGGGAGCGTGAAATGTGGCTTACAATTGGGACACATGAAAAACCTACTGAAACATTATTGTGGCCAGACAGGGCCACCCCAAGGACCATATGTCGAGAAACAGAATTCTTTGATGCACCTGTGTCCACCAAAAATTCCTTTTCAAGCCTTGCAAATCCGCTGTGACATAAGGACCACGCTGATCTATAGGTATCTGAACTGGTCCCTCTCCCTGTATCTGGCTGTCCTAGCTATAGGACATACCAATCGCCTAATCCATATCGTAATCATCATGATAATACTGGCCATCACAGGGTTCATCAAAATAGTTATTATCAGAACGACCCTGTAAAACCGTAGTATTCAAAGCTCTCTCTGTCCCACGACCTCTACCACCAGAACCTCGCCCTCTAGGAGTCGCAACTTTCTGTAAAAGCACAGGGCACTGGCTATGCCAATGACCTTCCTCCATACAATACGCACACTGATTTGGCCCTAAAGGTGTTGTTGAAGGCTGCCGGCTGGTTCGTGGAAGCTGTCTAGAAGGACCACCCCATCCCCTACTATTTCCCCTAAATGCTTGTTGTAACAACACCTTCGTCTTTAAATCCTTGTGCTTCTTATGAGCCCCATCCTTCTCCTCCTGATCTCAATGTTTATAGTAGTGAGCCATATTCAAAATAAAAGGGGAAGTGGTGGACCAAGTACTCTCAGATGCCTGTAAACGAGTCATAATTTCAAGAAGAAGATTAGAGACAAATCTGTCAACAAACAATCAAACTCCTCCCTCAATAGACATATCCTGCACACTATAGTCCAAAAACGTATCTTCAACCCGGGTAAAGAAATCAGATAAGCTCTCATCCTTCTTCTGTCGACGAGCCATCAATTTGTCCCAGCTTACCTTCTTAGGCGGAATAAGAGAATGCATATATGTAATATTGTGACCTGGAAAAGCAGGTTTCTCGGCCCGGGTTTATCACCTGGCTTCCTTTCCTGATCCCATCCTTTAATCACATCCCATGTACCTCCCAACTCCACAATATGGTCTCCAGTATGAACCTGTCTCCAAACATCAAATGGAATGAGAAGACCAAAAAACATTTCAATACCAGCAAGAGTCATTACAGTAGAAGAGGCAGCCTCTGTCAACTCTTTATAATAAGCTGTGGGATTCTTCCTAGGATCAGGCAAATGAGTCTTAAGGGCCAAAACCTCACTCCTTTTCCATGGAGTATAAAACCATTGTTCATGAAAATGGGTCACTACAGCCGATCTAGAAATAATACTGCGTTAATCCGTTATCTCAGGTATTTCTGGGTGATATATGGGATGGACATTATGTATCAGAAACTGAGTAATCTGAGTAGGGCTCCTCTCATGTAGCCTACCCCTGTAAGCAATTAGAGTTGTAAAATTCCCAAATACTTAGCCTGGCTCCAAGTCAGCAGCATACACATGATCTCTAATATCAAATCAAATTTGAGGCGCTTCGGTCCCAATGTGTTGTTGCCATAGACTAATCAAGGAAGCAGACACAAGCTTAAGGGCATGTTGCTGTATAAAAGGTTCAAAATCTCGCATGACTTCCCAGACATCCTCCACACTATAAATGGCATTACGAGCCCACCGCGCAGCCTGATCAGCTATCACTTGTTTCTCTTCATCCCCCACCCCTGATCACACTAACGGGCCTATTCTCCCCTTGAATTTCATCCAATCTATATCCTTGAATCCACGTACTGGCGTTTCAACATTCAAAGGTGTCGGAGGATGAAATACCATGGAAGGAGAAAATACAGAAGTGACAGGTTGCTAGTGCTTGCACCGGAGGAGAAAGAACGGAGGATACAGGATTTGAAACAATAGATGTGCTGAGGGTCACACTTAATAAAGATGGTGAGGGCAAAGAAGGAGCGGGAGGTGCCATAGCCAAAGCCGTTGAAATAACTGCCGTGGATACGAGAATAGCCGAAGCAGCCAGAACAGGCTGCTGTGACTGTAATGAAACTGCAGGAAATATCCTCTGCGGGGTGTAAGGGGGCGGGAGTCGAGTATCTATCAACTTCTCTACAAAGGTATCATCTTCTTCTTTGGTCAAATAAGACTTATCTATATGCAACCGAAATCTCCTGCCTTCACATTCTATTCCAGACTATTTTTTTCTAAATCATATGCCACAGCTTTCTGTGTCAATGTTTGCATTTTCCTCTTTCGTGCATCTCTTTCCATCTTTAACTGTCTCTGTGTAGCCTCCTTCTGCCAAGTTCTGAGGGAATCAAACATAGACTGTTTACTTTTTTTCTTAAATAAATGCTCCTGTAAAACCCCAATTATTTTTTCAATCAAAAGTGCTCGTAAATGGCCACTGCAACCCGGCATTGTCCCTTGTATATTTGTGACATAATGTACTAAACCTAACAGGGACATGACCATGCTTCACATATGTTTCAAAATTAAGGCTGCCTTCAGGAGGTGCCGACTGAGCTTCTTCCAATCGAGCATCTGCAGAACCACAACAACAACATGAATACAAGATTTTACTTAGACTAGGCATGTTAAAAGGAAAATACATTTGTTACTTTTACCTAGCAAAGTAATTGCGAATAATTTTATCAAAAACGGTCCTCAGATCGTACCAAACTCAAACCACAAAGGCACCATATCCACATAAAATCGAAACAAACTCACCTGATATCAGTAGCACAAACAAACCAATTCTCCACTGCCGACTCTTCAGACCAAACAGTCATATCCAAGGGTCTCGCCATTCAGGACTCCATTTGGGATGACTACTGGGCAAGGCACTGTCTGACAGGACAGAAGGGGCAGCTGCGAGCAAAATATTACTCCTGGTGCAGGGATCCTTGAGCTGTCAGTCCGACCCAAGGATGTCCTCGGTGGCCCCTCCGTCTGCAGAAAGGGGATGGATCAATCACCCGAAGGAGTTTCAGTTCGAGCGCCAAATGAAGGAAGTGACACTTTTAGGGTCACTTGGGTCTCTAATTACCTCCTTTCAGCCTTCCATAACAAATGAAGAGTCTGTCAGACAGCAGAGAATACAAACCAATAATTGTTTATTATATACACTCAGAGCGTAGCCCAGTCTGCCCAATCGTTAAGCATGCTGCAGAGGGACTGAAATCGACAAGCATAGAGATACATCATGTATATTTTGTAACTAGGCTAAAACACGCCCATAGTGGAATTTTCTAAGGCAGGTGCTGCTAAGCAATGGAATACAAGAAAAAATTGTCTCAGCACTCGTATCTTACAAAAAGTTGCAAAGTCCAAGGTTGTTCCAGTCGAGCCCATCACCAGACAAGTGGGAGAAGGACTCTATCTAATGAGAAAGGTATGAGCTAATAGGTACGGTGTACTCATTACGGGAACAGGCCTACATGGCAAAAACGAAACTTGGATTAGAAAATTTCTCAGAATGAAACTAACTTAGTTTTGTACTGTCTAAAATGGTGCCTGCAAAGAAAATGGTGCAGCGAATGCTAATTTACACAGGACAATGCACAAGCATGAACATTTCTATTCTAACAACCTCTGGGCCAACTTCTGAACTGATATAGGCCATCTTTATGTATTTTTAGTCAGGGCCTTATTACAAGTTTGGCAGTCTGACTGCCCAAGAACCTCATCCCCCGTCGTTCCCTCCACCGATGCACTGGTGATCTACACCACCGATGCACTGGTGATCTACAGCCCACCATAATATGAGTTCTGCTGTCTGAAACACTGACTGCGGCCACACCAGTCTACCCAGCTGGACCGCGCAGTCTGAAATGTCAGTGGTGCATCCAATGACGCAGATAGGTCCACGGTCCACCCACCGAGCGTATTACGACTATACAGCAGTGCTCAACAAACAGCAGTTACCCAAAGGTGATTTATTGCCGCTGTACGCACCAAAAAAACACTGACCATTGGATGGCTTTAAATAAAACACACCTCATGTTCTTTGGTAAGGGGACACACCTGCGAATCACACTATACAAAACACCCCATCCCTTACCAGCATCCTTTGTTTCCAAACTGCAGCACAGCAAGACAGTCATTTACTGCACTTTTTAGAGAAGGCACTTTTCTTTTCATCTTCACATTTAACACTCTCACCACCTGCACTTTTGTGCACCTTTTTACCTCTATCACTTCGTTGCTTTTCATTCATAAACACACTAACATTTTTGTTTTTTTCATCATACCTCCCCCAAAAAAAACTAACTTCACTGAGCAAGAGTTGACAGTCATGGTGGATGAAATCATTAGAGGTGAGCCACACATTTTTGAGTCCCAACTCCAGCATACTCCTCTTATGTGAAAAATAGAAATGTGAGATTGGATAGTCAACAGAGTGAATGCTGTTGGTACCCCCCATGTATGTCAAAAGTGAGACCTATTATATTGCAGAGCGCTGGGTCCCCGAAGTTGGCGCCACGCTCACCATTGAAGCAAAAATAAAAAAAACGTAAAAGAGTGTGGTGTCCCTGAAGTGGGCACCGCAGACACTATTAAAGTTAAAAAAATGTTTAAGAAAAGAGCCTGATGTCACTAAAGCGGGCTCTGTGGTCACCATTAAAATAAAAAAAAGAAACAGAGCGCAGTGCCACTGAAGCGGGCGCCACGCTCACTATTAAAGTAAAAAAAGAAACAGAGGACGATGTCCCCGAAGCGGGCATAGCTCTCACCAATAACGTTTTTTGTAATTGAAGCACAGGGCAGTTTCCCTGAAGTGGGGGACTCTCACCATTAAAGTTTTTAACAAAACAAAAATGAACCATAGCGTGGAGCCCCTGTAGCGGGCACCGCGCTCACCATTAAAGTTAAAAAAAATTAAACAGATGGCAGTGTCCCTGAAGCAGGTGCCGCGCTCAGCATTCAAGTAAAAAAAGAAAAAAGCTGAAAGAAAGCACGGTGTCCCTGTAGCGGACGCAGCGTTCAGCTTAAAAGTCATAAAAACAATAAGCGTCTGCCATTGTCCTGTGAATGCTGTGGGGGGTTGGGGGCAGCCACTCTTAAAGTTAGAGCAGCATAGCTCTTCATAGGAGAAGTGCCCACCATTGTCCTGTGTGGGTGCACTGTAAATGCAAAAAGCCGACGCCATTCTCCCCATTATTCAATACACAAAGTAGAGCTCACAGACTTATAACGCAGACTGTGTAACAAGCCAAGTAAAAGGTCCAGTCATTATGGGAGGGACCAAGAAGCCTAATAACGAATCAGAAGCCAGCGTTTACGAAGGACAATGACACAAGCCAATTAAAAATATGGGCGGAGAGTGGGCGGGGCTTCAAGTCCATACTCCAATACTGCATGCCTTGCAGAAGCGCATGCACTGGCCAGACTCGACCTAAAAAACAGAGGAAGGGAGAGAGAAACCAGGTAAGAGCGGCAGAGGTGAGTTTACGTAAGAGAAATGATAGGGAGGGAAAGAACAAATGGAGAAAGAGGGAGGGAGAGAAAAAATATATTTAATGTTGATTGGAAAAACTGAGGTGAAGGAAGGGAGCGGTGCTGCTCATTTTCAAATGGGCTGCTTTTGGTGTTCTGGCCTGGCCGGAATCTGGCAGGAGTTATGTTTCAAGTCTTCCATGTTCGACGCAAAACTAGGTGGTACAGAATATCAAAGCCAAAATATTCAGACTAAAATATCGGCAAATATTTATTGGCTTACTATACCTAACATCATACTTATGTACCTACACAGTACATACATCTTCAAGGTAGGCATATGTGGAGTTAAGGATAGTGTATTTGTACTTACCTAAATTCACTTACTTCCTCGATGCAACCCCGCTAGGTGAAATTTAAGTTAAATTATGTTACAGCGTTCACATATATTAAAATGCTCGTCAGTGTTGTGCATCTGATCTCCCTTTCTTCAACTCATTTGCATTTGTTTTTATATCAAGCTCGCATCGAGTTGTAATGAGCATAATAATTCATCAAAATGACTGTCTGTATTTTTCACTTAAAACAGACGAGCCTAGTTTCATCAAACGCCTCACGTCATTTCGCTCTTTTCACTTTAGCTCTTAATATTTCAAGATTTGCAAGAAAGAAATGCTGATAAATTATTAACCTTATTTAAAGGGATGCTCTGTGGTTTTCGGAGAGAGAAAAGACTGTAAACGCGGCTTAAACTGTAACTTATTTGCATTGAAGGGCCCTGCCTGGAAATGAGAGAGTTCTTTTCAATGAAGACTTTCTAACGAGAATTATTTGCCACAACCTGTTAAATGAAAGCCGAGGCAAGCTAAGCATCTGGCTCGTTTGGCAGCGACTTCTATCAGTGTTGACAGTCTACAATTAGCTTGACTGGCCATTTTTTAACAGCAAGGAGTTTGCAAAAGAGGAGCAGCTGCTAGACACTTAAAATGTGATGGAGTGGTACAGCTACTCAGCTGGAGAAATAATGCCCCTAAAAAATATTTACTTTGACGTAAAAGCAGCACTGGCCATGCTGTGTATTTCAGAAAGAACAATGTCCTTTTTTCTATATTCATACATACCTCTTTGAGATTTGACTCAAAAACATTGACCATTGTTTGTATTTTTGGCTGAAATTGTGCAGTTCACACGTGCGCTTATAGAAAGAATGTAAAACAAGCAATGCTGAAAAAAATATAAAAGAGTAGTGGATATAATATGAATGTGTACCAAAGGGGGCACTGATAGGAATTATCGAAATTATATCCATGATAGCAAAAATATATAGCCACTAACGTTCCAAGGAAATAACCAATTGGGCTGAACGTGTTAAAGACAGTTTGCAGAGAAAGTGCAAATCCCTTAAAGGTCATTCAGAATCGGAGTTTTATTCGCAACAACCAAACTTTCTCAAGTTTATACTGTTTTAAATCAAGGCACATCTGGGAACGAAATAAATAAGAGGAGGAGAAGGAAAAAGAAAACAAAAGAATGATTGTGAGGTGCTCTGCTAGAGAACTGTATATCCCCCTGTAGAATCAGGGTTGAATGAATAAATGATTAGCAAGTCATAAACCAGTCAAAAACTGCTAAAAAGTAAGGGCTTCATTTACAAGAGGCCTATGCCGCCGGAGTGTCACTTTTTATGACGCTGTGGCGGCGCAGACCTGTGAATCACAT
This sequence comes from Lissotriton helveticus, assembly GCF_964261635.1. Classification (NCBI taxonomy): domain Eukaryota; kingdom Metazoa; phylum Chordata; class Amphibia; order Caudata; family Salamandridae; genus Lissotriton; species Lissotriton helveticus. The sequence continues at coordinate 756,141,571 of NC_136069.1, forward strand.
CTATGAGGCGAAGCAAAGCCACCCTACCTGGCTTTGCATGGCCTTATAGATGTAGAGTAAGGCAAGGTAATGCAAAGCTATGCGTTGCCTTACTCCACATCAAGGGGGCGTTCCATGGGTGCTGCTGTAGGTTTTTCCACTAAACACCCAGGGGTTCTGACACATTCCCAGATTTACAAGGATCTGTAAACCCTGGAATGCTCTAAAACTGACAGGTTCATTTACAATATTTTTCCATAGGGCAGCGCCTCAAGCCTCCTGCTGCGCTGCCTTACCACAAAAGAAAAGGGCAGGAATGTGCCAAATCTATCAGATACAGTGAATTCCTATCTTTCTTTCCCTGCGCTGCCACTCAATTGGTTCCCTTGCGCCAACGCAGACACTCTTGCACCATGGTGCATGGGTGTTTGCCTTGTGGTATTTATTGCGTTCATGCAGGAAGGGAAACCTTCCTGCACAAAAAAACTATCAATGGAGGTGATTTCCTCCTTCTATGTGCATGGCTGAATGCAGCAAACATAGAGAGATGAAAAACGAGGTGAACCAAAGTAATTTCTCCTGGTTGTGCCTACCTATGCTTGCCCTGGGAAGGCGCAGGCTTTTAACGCATTCCCAGATTTATGGAACATTGTAAATCTGGGAATGTGTCAAATGCCATGGGTGGTATACGCAGATACCCACTGTAATGCCCAGTGCACACCTCCCCATCACAGTGTGAGGCAACGTAGTGACATGATCTGCGTTGCCTCACACCATAACTACAACTCCATGAAAAGAAAGTCAGGGTGGTTTTAAGATGCCTTGTAGATATGGCACTGCAATGTGTGTCACTGAAGCATCATTAAAAGTGACATTCCGGTGGCACAAGAGCCTTGTAAATGAGGCCCGGTGTGTCTCTCTAAGGGAGGCATAAAGAGGAGAAATATCTTTGTTTCTCTGCGTTTATTCCTCCTTCTATGTGTGCTACTTTCTGCAGCACACATATAAATAGGAAAATGCCTCCATTGATTCTTTTTGTGCAAGTAGGTGCCTCTTTCTGCACAAGAACAGCCGTGCCAACAATGCAGACACCCTTGCACCATGGTGCAAAGGTCCTGGGTTGGAACCAATTTGTGCGTTGTCATAGCAGAAAGGACAGGAATACAGCATATATTTCATTACTGTGGTTCATTCCTGCCTTTTCCTTTTGACACAGGGCAGCGCAGCAAGGAGCCTTGTGGCGCTGCCCTGTTCCAAAAAGTTAGACATGAGACTCCAATACTGCAATGCACAAAAATCAAAACATGCAGTGGTCAAACAAATGACATATTATCAACTGCATTGCCAATCAATATGCTTGGAACATGTATCTGCAAATACCAAAATCCAATTACCAAGCCAAAAGCCATCCAAGTTTCAAGTATAATAAAAAAAAACATTTGCAATGTGAGAATAATAACAAAAAGTGGAGTTTGGGCTTGCTAGTTACCAAGAAGTGAATGGTGGAAGCCAAATGCAAACTATAAAAGCAAGTCCAAATGATTTTTTCTGAAAATTGGTTGATCTCTAAACCATGACACTGCAGAAGACCACAAGGAGAAAAAAGGGGAATATTCAGGATAAGAAATACCACCATCTGAGGAGGAGCTATGTAGGAAGTACACGCTGAGATATCTGGTTACGTTAAAGCTCATAAATTAGTTGGATCATGTCCTACATGGAGACACACAGGGAAGTGAAACCATCTATACACATGAACATGTCCCATGTTGCCTGCCCCTTTAGGCCTCAGAAAGTCATTACATCATAGTAGCTACAACAGGTGTGGTGTTGCAGTGTGCCCAACCAGGTTAATTTGTAACTCCCTTAATGCCATGATAGCTAGGATTAGCATTCGCATGTTTCTCCAACACACTTGAGGAATTGGGGAGCATCACCGTGGAGTTCTGCAGCGTAGAGCATTTCCCACTTCAGGGTGCGTGAACAGTTGGGTGATTGGCTCTGCATGTTGTTGTGGTGAATGCCTGAGAAGGTAGCAGTTCCCTGCATTCTGCAAATTTAGGGTACAAATTTATGAGCCCCTTGTGCCACCAAAGCATCACATTTTGTCACGCTCCTGCGGTGCAAACTAAAAGTTCATATCTATGAGACCTCACATTTTACGTGGCTTTGAATGACCTCATAGATATGGAGTAATGCAAAGCAGTGCAAATAGCTGCATTGCCTTACTCTGGTGTTCCATGGGTGTAGAGGTGGATGTTCCCACGCAACACCCATGGATTTTAATGCTTCCCCAGATTTATAAAACAATGTAAACCTGGGGATGCACCAAAACCTTATGCCTTACCACGGGGGGTACAATGAGGAAAAATAACTTTATTTCTCCTCTTTTTTCCTCTTTCCATGTGTGCTGCAGCGGGAAAAGCCACCCAGGATTGATTTTGTGCAGTTTCCTTCACAAAAACAATTCTGCCAAAAAACCAGGCACGCTTGCACCATGGTGCAAGGGCGCCTGCATTAGCACTAGGCTGCCGAAACTGTGCCTGCACTGGGGGAAAGGACAGGAATGTACCATATTGATAAATACGGTGCATTCCTGCTCTTTCACTTTGATGTAGGGCAGCAGAGCACGGTGACTTGCTGTGCTGCCCTACCTCAAAAAACCCATACATTAGGCCCCTAGTGTCCAGCCCCTCTTCCTCAACATTTCCGGCTTCTGCTGTCTGCGTGGGCACATAATGCGTCAGATTAGGGGATGTTGAAGTCGACATTACATTGTGTATGGATGTGCTGCAGGACTTTCATTTTGATGTTGCACAATGAAGTGCATGGATGAATGCATAGGAGTAGGCGTATCAAATGTTCACCACACTGAAATACTTGCTGGCCATTGGAACCTGTTGAACATTACCACAACTCTCAGAATGCATTTCCCTGAGCTAACTAAAACCAAGTATTGATATGTATTATAGTAAGTTCATGGATTGAAGTATATGTGACTGTGCCTTGCAGAACAAGCCCAGTGCATACATGCTGGGGAACCCATTGTTTGAATGGTATTTAGGAGCATCCACTAACCCTATAGTGTCTGATATATTGCTAAAGTATTGATTTGGCTGACTTCGGTGAATTCCTCAGACAGCAGGGTCATTTTGATAGCCTCCTCCATCATGATTGGTAGTTGGTTTTAGTGGAGTACCCTCCTCCAGTACCAGCTCTTTCCGCTGTCCTCTATGCTACCTTCTCCTTTCAGGAATGCAGGTCCCACCACCTTCAATTTATCTTGTCAGTGCTCCTGGATGTGAGTCCTACACCATTGATGTGCTCCTGTTTTCTGCTTAATTTGACACCCAATTGCCTTCGTTGAACAATGATAGACTTCAGCATCCTCTCTTTTTTTAAAACACTTATTACTATTACTTACTCTCTTTCCTTCTAGGTAGCATTGACCTTACCTACGGAGTAATAACTCTGATAAAAACCACACAGAATTGGGCAACATAATTTTCTCACATTTTAGGTCCTGAAGAAAGCCCACAGACCCCCCTCCGGGGCACGCACATGGGCTGAAACATGTCGACCAACTTATTGGACACAGTAAAGTAGTGCGGTGGATTCATAATCAATCCTTCACTACACAAACCCCCCCCCCCGTTTTTATCTTTATTCTTCCTCCCATATACCAGACAGAATAAGTTGGTTATGTCAGTATGTGGAAGGATTTTTTAACATTTCACCTCACTTGAGCACCTTTCACTGACCACTGATTTATGATCACTACTGTATAAACCAGTGGTTCCCTCCAGGTCGAGGAAGCATACAGAAAGAGACCCGACGATGATGCTGTCACATAAATAACAAAGGTGGAGAATCAAGATAAACCACCACACGACCTGCCTACGTGAAGGAGGGTTTTTTAAGTACTCCGTAGAGTACTGACGGATAGCACACCGAGAACCCTGGTTGCAGGTACAAGTGATCCATTCTCATTGATTTTGAGTGGTTGAACTACCTCCAAGAACCTCTTTTCTGGAAAGTCTTGGGGCCAGACAGTGTCCTCCCCTATGGTGCCCCTCCTTAGCATCCTATCTAGCTCTGTTTGAATGTTGCTAGGCGTTGTGAAAGGGTGTGGGATTGGTCTAGTATCGGGTCTGGTTCACTACTACTCTATGGGGTTCTACTCTGTTGGATTTTATCTTGGCCCTAATCCTACATCGATACAGGTGGTGAAGGCATTTTGCTTTTTTGGGGATACCTCTTGGGACAAGTAAAGCCTGTATGTACCTACTGCATGCTGTATCAACGAACAAACTTAACATGACCTGGCTGTTTTCTGGGTGCCCATGGTGGTCATGTACTGATACAAAGAATAAACGTAGGGAGGGTCAGGATAGGGCTATATTTAACGACCAAAACCACTCATGCCCTAAGAGAGACTGTCAATAAACAAAAAGTGGCCTGGTCAGAAACCTGTAAGTGTGCCGCAACTGGAACTAGTGCCCCAAAACCATTAGTAGCACTAGAAGTGATAACCCGGGTCTGTTAGGAAAAAATTCCCATCAGCCCACCCATGTGGTGGAATGTCGTCATGTGGGAGATGTCACCAATCCAATTCTCAAACAGTGCACCTAGTCATGGTGCAGAGATGGATTAACATGGTGTAAATACAGACCACTGGGCTTCACTGGTGATGCTAATGGGGTGCAGTGCAAGAAATTGAAGTGAAAAACGTGAAAGTAAAATTGATTCCAAGGACCAAAATTAATTTTAATCAGTATGGCACTCGGGTCAAGATTAAAATTTGCCAAAATAGTTTGAAATAATAACTATATGTGGGCAAAGTGAGTGGAGGTCGACATGTTTCAGCTGTATTGACTGTTCTGCTAGAGAACTGTATATCCCCCTGTAGAATCAGGGTTGAATGAATAAATGATTAGCAAGTCATAAACCAGTCAAAAACTGCTAAAAAGTAAGGGCTTCATTTACAAGAGGCCTATGCCGCCGGAGTGTCACTTTTTATGACGCTGTGGCGGCGCAGACCTGTGAATCACATCTATGAGGCGAAGCAAAGCCACCCTACCTGGCTTTGCATGGCCTTATAGATGTAGAGTAAGGCAAGGTAATGCAAAGCTATGCGTTGCCTTACTCCACATCAAGGGGGCGTTCCATGGGTGCTGCTGTAGGTTTTTCCACTAAACACCCAGGGGTTCTGACACATTCCCAGATTTACAAGGATCTGTAAACCCTGGAATGCTCTAAAACTGACAGGTTCATTTACAATATTTTTCCATAGGGCAGCGCCTCAAGCCTCCTGCTGCGCTGCCTTACCACAAAAGAAAAGGGCAGGAATGTGCCAAATCTATCAGATACAGTGAATTCCTATCTTTCTTTCCCTGCGCTGCCACTCAATTGGTTCCCTTGCGCCAACGCAGACACTCTTGCACCATGGTGCATGGGTGTTTGCCTTGTGGTATTTATTGCGTTCATGCAGGAAGGGAAACCTTCCTGCACAAAAAAACTATCAATGGAGGTGATTTCCTCCTTCTATGTGCATGGCTGAATGCAGCAAACATAGAGAGATGAAAAACGAGGTGAACCAAAGTAATTTCTCCTGGTTGTGCCTACCTATGCTTGCCCTGGGAAGGCGCAGGCTTTTAACGCATTCCCAGATTTATGGAACATTGTAAATCTGGGAATGTGTCAAATGCCATGGGTGGTATACGCAGATACCCACTGTAATGCCCAGTGCACACCTCCCCATCACAGTGTGAGGCAACGTAGTGACAGGATCTGCGTTGCCTCACACCATAACTACAACTCCATGAAAAGAAAGTCAGGGTGGTTTTAAGATGCCTTGTAGATATGGCACTGCAATGTGTGTCACTGAAGCATCATTAAAAGTGACATTCCGGTGGCACAAGAGCCTTGTAAATGAGGCCCGGTGTGTCTCTCTAAGGGAGGCATAAAGAGGAGAAATATCTTTGTTTCTCTGCGTTTATTCCTCCTTCTATGTGTGCTACTTTCTGCAGCACACATATAAATAGGAAAATGCCTCCATTGATTCTTTTTGTGCAAGTAGGTGCCTCTTTCTGCACAAGAACAGCCGTGCCAACAATGCAGACACCCTTGCACCATGGTGCAAAGGTCCTGGGTTGGAACCAATTTGTGCGTTGTCATAGCAGAAAGGACAGGAATACAGCATATATTTCATTACTGTGGTTCATTCCTGCCTTTTCCTTTTGACACAGGGCAGCGCAGCAAGGAGCCTTGTGGCGCTGCCCTGTTCCAAAAAGTTAGACATGAGACTCCAATACTGCAATGCACAAAAATCAAAACATGCAGTGGTCAAACAAATGACATATTATCAACTGCATTGCCAATCAATATGCTTGGAACATGTATCTGCAAATACCAAAATCCAATTACCAAGCCAAAAGCCATCCAAGTTTCAAGTATAATAAAAAAAAACATTTGCAATGTGAGAATAATAACAAAAAGTGGAGTTTGGGCTTGCTAGTTACCAAGAAGTGAATGGTGGAAGCCAAATGCAAACTATAAAAGCAAGTCCAAATGATTTTTTCTGAAAATTGGTTGATCTCTAAACCATGACACTGCAGAAGACCACAAGGAGAAAAAAGGGGAATATTCAGGATAAGAAATACCACCATCTGAGGAGGAGCTATGTAGGAAGTACACGCTGAGATATCTGGTTACGTTAAAGCTCATAAATTAGTTGGATCATGTCCTACATGGAGACACACAGGGAAGTGAAACCATCTATACACATGAACATGTCCCATGTTGCCTGCCCCTTTAGGCCTCAGAAAGTCATTACATCATAGTAGCTACAACAGGTGTGGTGTTGCAGTGTGCCCAACCAGGTTAATTTGTAACTCCCTTAATGCCATGATAGCTAGGATTAGCATTCGCATGTTTCTCCAACACACTTGAGGAATTGGGGAGCATCACCGTGGAGTTCTGCAGCGTAGAGCATTTCCCACTTCAGGGTGCGTGAACAGTTGGGTGATTGGCTCTGCATGTTGTTGTGGTGAATGCCTGAGAAGGTAGCAGTTCCCTGCATTCTGCAAATTTAGGGTACAAATTTATGAGCCCCTTGTGCCACCAAAGCATCACATTTTGTCACGCTCCTGCGGTGCAAACTAAAAGTTCATATCTATGAGACCTCACATTTTACGTGGCTTTGAATGACCTCATAGATATGGAGTAATGCAAAGCAGTGCAAATAGCTGCATTGCCTTACTCTGGTGTTCCATGGGTGTAGAGGTGGATGTTCCCACGCAACACCCATGGATTTTAATGCTTCCCCAGATTTATAAAACAATGTAAACCTGGGGATGCACCAAAACCTTATGCCTTACCACGGGGGGTACAATGAGGAAAAATAACTTTATTTCTCCTCTTTTTTCCTCTTTCCATGTGTGCTGCAGCGGGAAAAGCCACCCAGGATTGATTTTGTGCAGTTTCCTTCACAAAAACAATTCTGCCAAAAAACCAGGCACGCTTGCACCATGGTGCAAGGGCGCCTGCATTAGCACTAGGCTGCCGAAACTGTGCCTGCACTGGGGGAAAGGACAGGAATGTACCATATTGATAAATACGGTGCATTCCTGCTCTTTCACTTTGATGTAGGGCAGCAGAGCACGGTGACTTGCTGTGCTGCCCTACCTCAAAAAACCCATACATTAGGCCCCTAGTGTCCAGCCCCTCTTCCTCAACATTTCCGGCTTCTGCTGTCTGCGTGGGCACATAATGCGTCAGATTAGGGGATGTTGAAGTCGACATTACATTGTGTATGGATGTGCTGCAGGACTTTCATTTTGATGTTGCACAATGAAGTGCATGGATGAATGCATAGGAGTAGGCGTATCAAATGTTCACCACACTGAAATACTTGCTGGCCATTGGAACCTGTTGAACATTACCACAACTCTCAGAATGCATTTCCCTGAGCTAACTAAAACCAAGTATTGATATGTATTATAGTAAGTTCATGGATTGAAGTATATGTGACTGTGCCTTGCAGAACAAGCCCAGTGCATACATGCTGGGGAACCCATTGTTTGAATGGTATTTAGGAGCATCCACTAACCCTATAGTGTCTGATATATTGCTAAAGTATTGATTTGGCTGACTTCGGTGAATTCCTCAGACAGCAGGGTCATTTTGATAGCCTCCTCCATCATGATTGGTAGTTGGTTTTAGTGGAGTACCCTCCTCCAGTACCAGCTCTTTCCTCTGTCCTCTATGCTACCTTCTCCTTTCAGGAATGCAGGTCCCACCACCTTCAATTTATCTTGTCAGTGCTCCTGGATGTGAGTCCTACACCATTGATGTGCTCCTGTTTTCTGCTTAATTTGACACCCAATTGCCTTCGTTGAACAATGATAGACTTCAGCATCCTCTCTTTTTTTAAAACACTTATTACTATTACTTACTCTCTTTCCTTCTAGGTAGCATTGACCTTACCTACGGAGTAATAACTCTGATAAAAACCACACAGAATTGGGCAACATAATTTTCTCACATTTTAGGTCCTGAAGAAAGCCCACAGACCCCCCTCCGGGGCACGCACATGGGCTGAAACATGTCGACCAACTTATTGGACACAGTAAAGTAGTGCGGTGGATTCATAATCAATCCTTCACTACACAAACCCCCCCCCCCGTTTTTATCTTTATTCTTCCTCCCATATACCAGACAGAATAAGTTGGTTATGTCAGTATGTGGAAGGATTTTTTAACATTTCACCTCACTTGAGCACCTTTCACTGACCACTGATTTATGATCACTACTGTATAAACCAGTGGTTCCCTCCAGGTCGAGGAAGCATACAGAAAGAGACCCGACGATGATGCTGTCACATAAATAACAAAGGTGGAGAATCAAGATAAACCACCACACGACCTGCCTACGTGAAGGAGGGTTTTTTAAGTACTCCGTAGAGTACTGACGGATAGCACACCGAGAACCCTGGTTGCAGGTACAAGTGATCCATTCTCATTGATTTTGAGTGGTTGAACTACCTCCAAGAACCTCTTTTCTGGAAAGTCTTGGGGCCAGACAGTGTCCTCCCCTATGGTGCCCCTCCTTAGCATCCTATCTAGCTCTGTTTGAATGTTGCTAGGCGTTGTGAAAGGGTGTGGGATTGGTCTAGTATCGGGTCTGGTTCACTACTACTCTATGGGGTTCTACTCTGTTGGATTTTATCTTGGCCCTAATCCTACATCGATACAGGTGGTGAAGGCATTTTGCTTTTTTGGGGATACCTCTTGGGACAAGTAAAGCCTGTATGTACCTACTGCATGCTGTATCAACGAACAAACTTAACATGACCTGGCTGTTTTCTGGGTGCCCATGGTGGTCATGTACTGATACAAAGAATAAACGTAGGGAGGGTCAGGATAGGGCTATATTTAACGACCAAAACCACTCATGCCCTAAGAGAGACTGTCAATAAACAAAAAGTGGCCTGGTCAGAAACCTGTAAGTGTGCCGCAACTGGAACTAGTGCCCCAAAACCATTAGTAGCACTAGAAGTGATAACCCGGGTCTGTTAGGAAAAAATTCCCATCAGCCCACCCATGTGGTGGAATGTCGTCATGTGGGAGATGTCACCAATCCAATTCTCAAACAGTGCACCTAGTCATGGTGCAGAGATGGATTAACATGGTGTAAATACAGACCACTGGGCTTCACTGGTGATGCTAATGGGGTGCAGTGCAAGAAATTGAAGTGAAAAACGTGAAAGTAAAATTGATTCCAAGGACCAAAATTAATTTTAATCAGTATGGCACTCGGGTCAAGATTAAAATTTGCCAAAATAGTTTGAAATAATAACTATATGTGGGCAAAGTGAGTGGAGGTCGACATGTTTCAGCTGTATTGACTGTTCGTCTTAGCTTTCTTCAGGACCATTTAGGAAACTGCGACTGCAAATCAAAAAATTAGTGAAGCACGCTAATGTACATTGGATAAGTCCTACCAGTTCCTCTGAGCCCAGATGAATACCGTAGGAAGTCCAAAAAATTTTATGTATCTCCCAGCATTATGTGGGAGTACGCCTCACCTCACCCGGAACCCACTCGGGAAAAAGGGAGGCCCCGCTCTGTCCGTCGGTACCTCGATGCCGGCGTCCGAGGTACCGACGGACAGAGCGGGGCCCAGGAACTGGTAGGACTTATCCAATGTACATTAGCGTGCTTCACTAATTTTTTGATTTGCAGTCGCAGTTTCCTAAATGGTCCTGAAGAAAGCTAAGACCAACAGTCAATACAGCTGAAACATGTCGACCTCCACTCACTTTGCCCACATATAGTTATTATTTCAAACTATTTTGGCAAATTTTAATCTTGACCCGAGTGCCATACTGATTAAAATTAATTTTGGTCCTTGGAATCAATTTTACTTTCACGTTTTTCACTTCAATTTCTTGCACTGCACCCCATTAGCATCACCAGTGAAGCCCAGTGGTCTGTATTTACACCATGTTAATCCATCTCTGCACCATGACTAGGTGCACTGTTTGAGAATTGGATTGGTGACATCTCCCACATGACGACATTCCACCACATGGGTGGGCTGATGGGAATTTTTTCCTAACAGACCCGGGTTATCACTTCTAGTGCTACTAATGGTTTTGGGGCACTAGTTCCAGTTGCGGCACACTTACAGGTTTCTGACCAGGCCACTTTTTGTTTATTGACGGTCATGTACTGATGCCACATGTTGTGTAAGAGGGCGATTTGTAGTGCACGTGGAATGCTAGTGTTAGGCTCAGCATAATTATAAGTGATGTAGGAGAGGTTCCTACGCACGCGCGTTCATAGCTTGGGACTAGACTCCATCAAACTAGACAGTGCAATTATGATGAGTGGATGCGGAAACACCCATAGCAAACAGAGGGTACATAGAAGCACAACAATACATAACCTATGGACAATTGCAGGTCTTGGGATGACTTCCAGAGGAGACGTCTGTAATCCTCTGGTGATTGGGGTTTCTTTACTTTTGAAAAAGTTCCCAAAAATTCATGGAAAAAGTTTGTGGTCCTTGACTTGCACACTTGGGTCTTGTTGTGGTTATGGAAACTGTCACTGCAGATGTGGTGGGCTGCTGGGTAAATCTTATGTGCTCCTGGCGGGGAAAAAATCTACCTCCAAATTTACTTATACAATAGGGAGTCACACTGTAGAAGAGGTCAAAACGTTTTCCTACCTTGGTGTAACATTCGATGGTGCCTTACAGTTTGATTCCCTGGTGGAGGAGCGTTGTGGTAAAATGATCGCATCTAACGGGGCAACAGCTAGCTATGGTAGGAGGCTAGGAAGATGGTCCCCGGAACTGTGGAAAAGTAAATTTTGCCATGTTCTGTGTCCCTACGTGTTCCCCATCTTATGTTATGTGTGCATGATTAATATGCATATGTATTCCCCATGTTTGATTAAAGACGCAATTACAGTTGTGTCCATCCCTAGTATGCCAGTTCCCAGTTCTCGTGAATACTACGAATATCAGGCCTATGTAAAGTTACGTTGCCACGTTTCTCAGTGTGCACGTTATTTCATTGTAAAGTCCCCGTTTCTAGGCCTCAAAAGGGCCCGGACACCAGATTCAGCTCCTGTCTCCTGAGCCCTCGCTGAGGAGCGATACAGCCCCCACCTGTATTCCTGACCCTTCACTTACTTCCTGCCTCACAGTGCCCGGCTCGGCCTGGCTCTCTGCCTGCTAGTCTGCCAAAAGTATGTTATGATTCTAGTTATCAGTCCAGCCCTCCCTCTCTGCATTCCTAAGCTACTGAATCGCATCAATAGTTTCCGTCATGGTCTAGCCTTTACGTCTCCATGTAAGAGAAATACTGTATTTATGGTCATTTAATATTCTTCATCACGCACTACATGTAGAATAATGCATGCTCCAGTCTTAGAGTCTGTTAGCCTCTCCCCTCCTGACTCTTAGTTTATATCAACATGTTCTCTAAACATCAGATACTAGATATTGTTTAGGCACGTGTCGCCCTGACTCTCCAGACTCCAGTCTCTGCTCCTAGTACAGAGTTCATAGCCCCCAGCTTCTCCTAGTAACACGTCATTGTCAGTTTGCGCGCACTATTAGGTTAGAGGTCCCGGCTCCTTAGGTAGCCCCCTCCATGTTTCCGCCCCATTTATGACATATTCTGTTACGTTTACATCACATGTCTATGTATACGCCTCCTGTTACACCCACTTTCACCCTTATCTTTCGCGACTGCTATTGACCACACCCACTGCTCCGCCTATTGTATGTATTGTAATGCAACTGTTTTAGTATATATGCTTGTGTACTGTTATTAAAGTTAGAGCGCGCTCATCCCAGATCCAGCCCCGGCAGCTGCCGGGCTCTGCCATCCTATTCCTGTGCAGGTTGTCCTGTTCCTGTCCTTTATGCTGTATTAAACCTGCAAACTCCTACTACCTCGAATCTTGACTCTTATTTATTGAGCTATCTGTTATTGCTATGTCCAGTCAAACCTAGATCCGGTATTATTTATTTATATACCACATAATGGCGCCCGAATAGGGACTTGCCCTTTCCCCACGCGCCGGTGAAGCCACGTATGCCCCCTGACCCTCTGCAGCCGTGACGGAACCATACCGGCCACGTGCAGATATTTCTGCTTCAAGTATCCCTCAGGCCCACGGAGGAGACGGAGGTTGCGGTCCAGCATCCAGACGAGGCGGTGGAGGAACGCGGCGAGTCCCGACCAGAGCCCAAGCCGAGAGTCCAAGGTCCGAGGTATCCGGAGGCCCACCCGTAACAGAAGTCCGAAGTCCGTCTGTCCGGCGTCAAAGCAGTCCAGTCCAGTCCGAGGCCTTCCGTTCTTGCTGCCCGGTGAGTACCGTTGCTAGGGTAGTATCTAGACAGGGTCAATCTAATTGTCTCTGGTCCGTGGGGTTTGGTGGTACACAGATCCCAAAACGAAGTGTCCACTTCGGTGGATGCGGGTCCTGACGTGTCTCTTTATGAGACCGGTAAGTTTCGTACTGTTTCAGCAGTGCATCTAGTCTCTGTTCTAGCCAGTTCTGTTCTCGAGAAAATTCATGTATTCTGTTTTCCGTATTCCAGGTAGTATTTTGTCAGAACTGTTATTTTAAATGTTCTTCATGTATTTTAATGTCGTGGTATGAAAGTGGTGTAATTATTGTGTTCATTTTGTATTGTATTGTGTCTAGATTACAGTTCAGTTATGCCTTTATTTTCTAAACTACGTCAGTTAAAAACCAGAAAAGGTCTGTTAGAAGCAGCAGTTCCTGTCCCGCCTAGGGACAGTCCAGGTCATTTTATGTATCAGAAGCATGGCATAAGTGCCATATTATATCTAGATTTATGGGTAGAGTATACCAAACAGTTAGAAGAAAAGTATAGATGGCCCGTATCGGGTACATGGGATGCCGAGTGCATCATGCGAGTAGAAGAAGCATTATGGAAAAAGAAAGCCAGACAGTCACAGAAAGATGCCATCGAGTTATGGCGCAAAGAATCTCATAAAAGAACCGAAAAAGAAATCAGAAAGTCCGAATTAAGTAGAGAATCCTTAGAACGAGCCCAAGAAAGGGAATTAATCGAGATAGGTGAACGAGTTAAAACCGAACAGTCAGACAGACAGAGGAATGCCCTCATTAAGGGTATGTATCCTCTTCTTGCCGAGGGCTTGCCAAAAGCGACCCCGGAGGCATCCAGTAATTTTCCGCCACCATTAGTTCCGACCAAGCTACGTCACAAACCGACCGCAGCTGATATTTTCATCTCGTCCTACTTGAACGACACAGTCCCAGAATATGCAAATCCTGTTCCGTCAGTCCCTGTAAATCATGTAATTCCTGCTCCTCCAGACACCGGAGTACCTGCTACGGTACCCCCGGTCCAGCCTACATTACAATTTCCCACTCTGCCAGCACGAAGAGTATCAGTCGACGATTCCAGTTTAGGGGCCGCAGGAGGAGGTCCTCCTGGTACCCCGCCACCACACCAACGAGTAACGTTAGTCGAGTTACATGAATGTGCGTTACAGCGTACGCCCAAATATAAGTCCGTTGCAGATATCCGATGAGCTCTTACTGAATGCCGCTATGATCCAGTTACAGGTGACGATAGTACGGTTATATATTCCATACGTGTAAGACGGGTGACCGGGTATTTGGACACCTACCGAATATGAAAGAAGATCTAGACAGAATATATCGTTTCATCCGTACAGGGGATGATCCAGAAAGTATTGGCGAAGCCATGTCTCAAAGGAAAGCTGAGATCCAGCTCATGCTATTAAAGTTTCTGATTAATTGTTTAATAAGAGAACAAGATTACCCGTCCAAAGATCCGGCCGAAATGAGAATCCTGACAAGGTGGAGTGATAATATAGCCGAGGGTAAACACAGAACTATCAGTAGTATAGAGAGTATGTACAAGAGAATTCGTAAGGAAATAATAAAGTTACACGAACAACGTAAAGCAGCACAAGTAAGCGAGAAAGAGAATGACTCTTCTACTGAAGAGGTAGACGACGAGAATCCCGCCAGAATAGCGTATGTAGGAAAATCTAGATTTCCAGACCGCCATTTACGCCTAGAACACAAGTCAGTTTTTCATCATCCAGCACCAGAACAAGGTTCTCTAGAACAAGTATTTCAAGCTACCGATCATATTCTGAAATCACGAATCGGTTATAGTAAGTTAAGTACTATGCATGAACAAGAACTAGCCCGATCAGCAGTCCGATGGATTACTGATTCTACCACTTTTCCAGACGAAATAGTGGCACAAATGTTTCTGAAACTGCCCCCAGCCGAGCAACGACTGGTGGGTATGTATATGATCCAGCACCTCATTACTCTGTATGAGGGTCAACATTCTGATCCAGGTCCGTTACACGATGTCCTGAACGAGTTACTCCAGTATAGATGGAAAGGTTTAGGTACCGATTTAATTAGTGTCATTCTAGAACAGCGCCACAAATATAGAACGTTCCTGAAACCGCATTTTGTTCATGTCTCACCTCCAGAAAGTAAACCCTTTTACATAGACAGACAGAATCCGTTACGAGAAGTACACCCAGTCAGGACAGCAGATGGTGAAATGCAACGAGTGTTTGTTTACACTCCGATTACAAAGATGGAACTGTTAGAGATGAAGAAATTAATTCCCTGTCGTGACAAAGATCCAGCAGGGTTCCACCGAGAATTAAAAGACATGCTCCGTATGGGAGAATACACGTATCCAGATATTATTAAAATGCTAAAGGTCCTGTTGCCCGCAGGGGTATACGAGAAACTCAAGGAAAAAGAATGGGAGGTGGGAGAGAAAAAGATCGATTGGGCAGTTCTAGAAGCTGAAGATAAGATACGAGTACCAGGTACCGGTCTTGGAGAGAAATGTAAAGAATTACCAGAACTGTTAATACAAGTTTTGCCCAGGTTATTAGCCACTAAAAAGGAAGACTGGGATGCAATCTCAGCCTGTAAACAGAAACAAGACGAAGACACTAGTGATTTTTTTTCTAGATTTGAGAAATGCTTTATTATAAACAGTGGCTTGAAGACGAGTAGCGAGTCGTACCCTCATCTTTTTGTTACTAAATTAGTCGAGAATTCAAGTCCACAAGTTAAGAATCGAGTTTTGAAGGTCGAAAGTACATGGCAAGCTAGTACCCCGTCCCAGATGTTACAGATGCTCCAATATCACCAGAATAGAATCAGAGAAGAGCAAGATCATGAAAGGAAACGTATGAAAGATACGAAAATGAAAGTACTAGTTGCACAGTCTGTTCCACAAGACAGTCAGAAGAGGGGTCCGAATCAAGCCAGTCATCCTGCAGCTCCCGTTAAAGGGACATGTAATTATTGTAAACAGCCAGGTCATTTTATAAACGAGTGTGCAGTTCTGAAACATAATATAGCTACCGGTAAAACTAAAGAAAGACCACGTCCGCCTAGACAAGAACAAGTTTCACAGACTTCTCAGCCACAGAATGCACAACAGACAGTTCCAGCACCGCAGCCTATTGCTGCAACACAGCATGTTACACAGCAGATGTACCAGTATGCACAGTCTGAGTATCCAGAGTATCAGCAGTACTCATGAAACAGCCTAGAGAGGGAGGTAGGCTTGCCTCTCATCGAGATTCCTGTAGATCAAGAAGGTCCCTATGTTCATAGTCAGGTACTAGGGAAAGACAGAAAGTTTCTGATTGATACAGGGGCAAGTAGGACGACCATCAGTCACGCCGAAGTTCCAGGGGCTCCGCTCTCAGGCTCTAGAAATATTTCCCTTGGATTTTCAGGAAAGCCTATTGTAAACGAGATATCTAAGCCAGTTACTCTAGAAGTAGGTCCATTGTCCCGCACTACTGATCTGTTACTTACGAAGTCATGTCTAGAAAATTTGTTAGGCATTAAGACACTGAAAGAATTAGGTGCAGTTATTTGCTGCTCCCCAGAGGGAATACGTTTGTTTCTACGTGACTTCAAGGGTCACTATGTATTACGAGATTTTGATCCGAGATTGTCTAATGTTCCGCAGCATCTATGGGCGCAAGGTCCAACTGATGTAGGTTACATGCAAATCACACCCCATCGTGTGACTCTCAAGCCAGGTGTAGTGTTACCACGAATCAGACAGTACAGATTGCCACCTGAGGCTGTAGCAGCCTTATCCAAAATTATTGACGAGCTCATCGCTCAAGGAGTAGTTGTAGAAACTACTTCCAATGTATGTAATTCTCCGATCATTCCAGTCATGAAACGTACTGATCCAAATGCACCCCCAGTATATCGATTAGTGATTGACCTTCGAGAACTCAATAAATGTATTATTCCCCAGTACCCAGTTGTCCCAGATATCTCTTCCCTATTGACAGCCATTGATTCCGAAGCCTCATTTTTTACAGTCATAGACCTCAAGAACGCGTTTTTCAGTGTCCCCATTCATCCAGACAGCCAGTTTCTTTTCGGATTTTGTTTAAATGGAAGGAGCTATATGTTCACACGAGCTCCTCAAGGTTTCACAGAAAGTCCTAGCATTTACAGTCAAGCACTTAAGAGACAACTAGACAACATTCACATGCCAACAGACACTGCCCTGCTCCAGTATGTCGATGATCTACTGATCACAGCCCGTTCTGAACGTGCTTGCGAGCGAGCATCACTTACAGTCTTGTATTTCCTTGCCGAGATGGGGCACAAGGTGTCCCCTTCGAAGCTTCAATTCTGTGTCCAGCAAGTGATCTACTTAGGCCACTTACTGTCCAAGTGGGGTAGGCAGTTGACACCAGACCGTATCCAGTTAATAACGAGTCTTCCTCAGCCCAAGACCCAGAAGGAGGTACGTGCTTTTATCGGCCTTACTTCTTACTGCAGACAATGGATTCCTCAGTATGCATTTCTAGCTAAACCACTAATACAGTTAACGACACAGGAGGCAGCCGTATCGACTGTCCTCCCTTGGACATCTGAACATACACTTAGTTTCAATGAGTTGAAGAAAGCCTTATGCCAAGCTCCAGTTCTAGCTACACCGAACTACAGTAAGCCTTTTACACTTTTCGTCACAGAACGCGAAGGTACAGCATTATCTGTTCTCACACAAGATCAAGCAGGACAATACAAGCCCTGTGCTTATTTTTCGAGCACACTAGATCCAGTAGCCCAGGCTCTGCCTGCGTGCCTCAAGTCAGTTGCAGCCACAGCACTAGCTATCAGACAAAGTGATTCCATAGTATTAGGACATTCCTTGACAGTACAAGTTCCACACTCTGTGGAAGTTCTTTTAAATCGAACACAGACTCAGCACTTGACAATTGCACGTTTAACAGGTTATGAACTGACACTGTTCCAGCCACACATAGAAATCAGACGCTGCAACGTTCTAAATCCTGCTACACTATTACCGTCAGTTAATTCGAATTCTGCCACACATGACTGTGTGGAAGTAGTTAACACCATGACAAAGCCAAGACAAGATCTGACAGATATTCCATTACCAGATCCCGACCTGACACTTTATGTGGATGGTTCATGTATGAGAACAAGTACAGGAGAACTAGTAGCCGCGTATGCAGTGACTACTGACACTGAAGTTATAGAAACACACCGTATTGACACCCTGTCTGCTCAAGCAGCAGAGCTAGTTGCTCTGACACAAGCCTGCATACACGCTAAGAACCTGAAAGTTAATGTTTATACAGATTTACGCTACGCATTCGGAGTTGTACACGACTTCGGAGTGCTCTGGCAGGAGAGAGGTTTCATGACTTCTCATGGAACCAAGATTCAGCATGGTCTCCTTATTCAAGCTCTGTTAGATGCCATACATTTACCGACATCTATTGCTATCATAAAGTGCAAAGCACATACGAAAGTTACTGACATTATTTCTCAAGGTAATGATCTAGCAGATCGCACAGCCAAGCTTACAGCACAGACTCCAGACATGTCAGTTAATCCGACACAGACACATACTCCAGATCCGACTACTAGTATGACAGTTAAGGACCCCACTCAAGATGTCATAGATATCCAGTTACATGCTACTCCCGAAGAAATCAAGAAATGGTCCGAACAAGGAGGGGTCCAGACAGATCAGGGATGGGTAACGAAGGGTAGAGCCACATGGTTTCTCCCCGACTCTATGGTTCAAGTCATTATCAATACCGCACATAGTCCAGCCCATTTAGGAGAAAAAGCTATGTTAGACAGTATCCAGAACATTTGGTTCAATAAGCATTTACGAGCTGCAGCCAAGCAGAAAGTCCGTACCTGTATGATATGTTGCCAGTTCAATCCAGGTAAAAGTGTCCCGGTGGAACAAGGTGGATTCCAGCCCCCTGACCACCCTTTTGAAGTCCTCCAGATGGATTATATTCAGATGGAGCGATGTCGAGGTTTCAAGTATGTCCTTGTAGTTGTATGCGCTTTGTCCAGGTGGACAGAGGCATATCCAGTTCCAGATTACACAGCCGCGACCACTGCCAAGCAGTTGGTTCGTGAATTCTTCCCCCGTTACGGACTCCCTAGGGTCGTATATTCTGATAACGGCCAGCCATTCTCATCTGAGCTCATGAAACACATCTCCCTGTTGTTAGGGTACCAGTGGAAGTTCCATTGTGTACGCCATCCTGAAGCAGCCGGTCTCGTAGAGAGACATAACCAGACCCTGAAAATCCGCATTGCCAAAATATGTAAAGAGAAAGGTGTGGACTGGTTAGTAGCTCTGCCAGTCGCTCTGTTTTATATGCGCATGGTCGCACATTCCAGATCAGGTCTGTCCCCGTACGAGGTCGTATTCGGCCGCCCCCCTAATATGTGGGGTACACCTAGACCCCGAAGTATTACCGATGTTTCAAGTAATATGCTGACAGATTACCTAGCTTCCTTGATGTCTGCCCTACACTCTTGTCGTTCACAGGTTTCCGCCGCATTTCCAGACAATACCGAGGTGGCACTGCATGACATCGTTCCCGGAAGTTTGGTTCTTGTGAGGAACTTTGATCGTTCAAGTCCGCTGGAGCCTCGCTGGAAGGAGCCAAAACAGGTCCTCCTGGCCACCCGTACTGCCGTCAAGCTGGAAGGCAGGAAAGGCTGGGTCCACCTGTCTCATGTGAAAAAGTTTTATGGACTAAAGACTGTTTCCAAGAACATTTCAGAGGATTTCAAAGACTGCCAAAGTACTATTCTTAAGGACTGTCCCGCAAAAGACATTGATACGAAACCCTCCCTGTTAGAGAAAACTCCGCAACAGGAGTATAAGCTAAAATTAAGGTCTAGTAAAATAAGTCAGCCAGTTTGATTGTCTAAGTCCTCCCCTAGGTGAAACGGTTAGACCGGTTTCTGACATGTATAAAATAGACCCCCATAGTGAGAGAGTTAGTCAAAACTCAATCCGATGTATCGTTTTTCTAAGTTTCATATTGTTTTTCAGCCTCATGATTACCTGCACAGGTTATGCATTTTATTTGTGTTTTCCAGTTTCTCATGTGAATAAGTCTTCTATTGTTACAGTAGAGCACACGTTTAGTGATCTGCCTCCTCATGAACTATCTTATCGTCTTGCTATGCGTAATAATTCCTTTATCCGCATGTTACATTATTCACACCAGACCAGCAATGCCACTAATTGTTGGGTGTGTGGTCGACTCCCCCCTTTCCAGACACCGAAGGGAGTTCTGCCACTGTTTCCTTATCCATTTTCACATAATGGTTCGTGTGGAGCATGGTCCACGTTAACGTCATCCTCAACAGATATGTCTTTTCTTAACAGTACATGTTTTCCAGACAAGCAAGGTCTTCCCCACAGAACAGGGTTAGATCTAGAAAATGAAGTTTATAATTTAGGTAATTATTCTTCGAATTTCATGGTCCTGAATGTTCAGTCTGATACTACTCCAGACTTCCCTGCTATGTCAGTATTACCAGTCAAAGGTGAATTATGTGTCCGAAAGAATGGTTCCGTACATGTAGGACATAGTGATTGTACTACTATTGTCAAGTATAGTGACAGTGGGAAATCTATTTTTAAAGTTTCACGTCATTCTTATTTTGTTTGTGGTCAGACCGCATATGTCCGTCTGCCCCTCGATTGGGAGGGAACTTGTTACATTGCCTTCCTACTGCCACCAGTTTTTCTAGCCCCACCTGACTACCATAGGAATTCCCACCTAGTACATACTAGACACAAGAGAGACCTCCCGATTGTCGATTATACTGAAACTGCTCTAGAACAATATATAGATATCAATAAAGGTGTCTTTCCCTATTTAGGTACTGTCGTAAATAGTAAACTGATACGTAGATTAACCAGAACACTCGAAGCAGTAGTGATTGAGACTACCTCTGCTCCAGGTAACTTAACCGAAGAGCAATCCTTTATGAGAATTGTCGTGCTCCAGAATCGTCTCGTCCTTGACGTCATACTGGCCGATAGGGGCGGGGCATGTAGAGTCATCGGATCTAGTTGCTGCATTTTCATTCCTAATAACGCGCCGTCTGTTTATTCAGCTATAACCAGACTCCATAAAATTGCCCATATGTTACACCAAGATCCAGGCACCTGGACATGGTCCGGTTGGTTCTGGAATATGATTTCCGCCTGGGGATGGAAAGTATTGTCCTTTCTAGGTATTGCAGTAGCGATCATATTCAGTTGTTGCCTTTGTATACAATGTGGCCCTGCGATTTGCGGCATTTGTGCTACCTCTTGTATTCCTAGTCCCAAGTCCCGTTCTAAATCCCGTTCCAAGAAAATTCGAGACGAGCAAATGATACTGTATGAAATGATAGATGGTATCATGAATATTGATGTTTCCTGATGGAAACGTAGTGACAAGGAGGGAATGTGGAAAAGTAAATTTTGCCATGTTCTGTGTCCCTACGTGTTCCCCATCTTATGTTATGTGTGCATGATTAATATGCATATGTATTCCCCATGTTTGATTAAAGACGCAATTACAGTTGTGTCCATCCCTAGTATGCCAGTTCCCAGTTCTCGTGAATACTACGAATATCAGGCCTATGTAAAGTTACGTTGCCACGTTTCTCAGTGTGCACGTTATTTCATTGTAAAGTCCCCGTTTCTAGGCCTCAAAAGGGCCCGGACACCAGATTCAGCTCCTGTCTCCAGAGCCCTCGCTGAGGAGCGATACAGCCCACACCTGTATTCCTGACCCTTCACTTACTTCCTGCCTCACAGTGCCCGGCTCGGCCTGGCTCTCTGCCTGCTAGTCTGCCAAAAGTATGTTATGATTCTAGTTATCAGTCCAGCCCTCCCTCTCTGCATTCCTAAGCTACTGAATCGCATCAATAGTTTCCGTCATGGTCTAGCCTTTACGTCTCCATGTAAGAGAAATACTGTATTTATGGTCATTTAATATTCTTCATCACGCACTACATGTAGAATAATGCATGCTCCAGTCTTAGAGTCTGTTAGCCTCTCCCCTCCTGACTCTTAGTTTATATCAACATGTTCTCTAAACATCAGATACTAGATATTGTTTAGGCACGTGTCGCCCTGACTCTCCAGACTCCAGTCTCTGCTCCTAGTACAGAGTTCATAGCCCCCAGCTTCTCCTAGTAACACGTCATTGTCAGTTTGCGCGCACTATTAGGTTAGAGGTCCCGGCTCCTTAGGTAGCCCCCTCCATGTTTCCGCCCCATTTATGACATATTCTGTTACGTTTACATCACATGTCTATGTATACGCCTCCTGTTACACCCACTTTCACCCTTATCTTTCGCGACTGCTATTGACCACACCCACTGCTCCGCCTATTGTATGTATTGTAATGCAACTGTTTTAGTATATATGCTTGTGTACTGTTATTAAAGTTAGAGCGCGCTCATCCCAGATCCAGCCCCGGCAGCTGCCGGGCTCTGCCATCCTATTCCTGTGCAGGTTGTCCTGTTCCTGTCCTTTATGCTGTATTAAACCTGCAAACTCCTACTACCTCGAATCCTGACTCTTATTTATTGAGCTATCTGTTATTGCTATGTCCAGTCAAACCTAGATCCGGTATTATTTATTTATATACCACAGAACAGGTGATGAACTTATATAGCTCTATATCATGCTCCAAAGTCATGTATGGGGCAGAAGTATGGGGCTTCGTC
This sequence comes from Lissotriton helveticus, assembly GCF_964261635.1. Taxonomy (NCBI): domain Eukaryota; kingdom Metazoa; phylum Chordata; class Amphibia; order Caudata; family Salamandridae; genus Lissotriton; species Lissotriton helveticus. The sequence continues at coordinate 756,164,202 of NC_136069.1, forward strand.
AATACCACAAGAATCCAGCGAGAAGAAAATAAATACTTGAAATCAATCTTGAGGGTACCCCAAAGCACCGCTGGATTAATCGCCCACAGGGAGCTAGGGAGGCCATATATAGAAGATCTGATAAAATTGAGGCCCATAGTAGCCTGGTTAAAAATCTGGGTCAATCCTGATGCGTCACTTAGTAAAGAAATCTTATTGGATTGCTTGAATAGGGACAAATGTATGCGTATCCCTTGGCTCCATTATGTGAAGAATACCCTAGAGGAACTAGGTTTTGGGAACCTCTTTACTGACCCTGCAACAATTGTAGCCCAGAATAAATCGCAAGTAGGGAAAATTTTTCTTGAGCGGAAAACCCTACGCAGAGCTGAGGCGGAAGGGTGTAAAAAGACAGTGAGGGCACACAACCTAGTGAAGAGCGTGGAAGGTATGGAACCATATTTGTACCTCATGCATAACACACAGGATAGGTTCTTGATGTGCCGATTCAGGCTGCACCTACTCCCATTTATGTTGGCATTATCAGCAGGATTCGCTACATCAATTGAACAGAAGGGGCCCTGCGGCTGCGACAACAGGTCTCCGCAGGACTCCCTTCATTTTGTTTTACTTTGTCCCTTTTATACAATGCCCAGACGCAGATTCCTTGTAAACCTGTTAAAAAAAATCAAATTGGCCCATGCTAGGGAGGCATTGGTATTTCTACAGAAAGCCTCGGACCCCTTAACATTATGTAGTATTATGAATTTTATAAAGGTAGCAGTCCGTTTCAGACACACTAGGGGAGAAGAATGAAATGTCCCAAATTTTATGTCTTTTAAGAGTCATACTCTGTTTTATCATCTGCATTGCTTGTATTTTATGCTATGTTTACATTCTGCACAAAGGATCTTGGAATGTTTAATAACTTTTTATTATGTATATATGTGTGTGCTTTTATGGTGATTTTTAATCACCGAATAAAGATTCTTTGAATTGAATTGAATTGGTGGGCTGCTCTAAAGATGGTGGACTTTGGTGGCTTGTTTACAGACCTGTTGGCTAATAGCTATTGTTCATTGGTTTCATTATTGGTGAGCTAATCTCTCTTCCTGTGAATGCTTAGGCATAGACATCACTAGCACAAAAAGCCTTCACATCTTCTACCACCCCAGGCGATAACCTCCCTCTAATTGAACAAACTATAGAAACCATCTCCTCGAACCTGGGCCGACATTGCCCACAGATCTTCCTTGGTGACTTCAATATCCACTGGAATGACAGGCATGATCAGGCGGTTAACACTCTCAAGAACTTCCTAACAGACCTCTCTCTTACTCAATTCAGCGACAGCCCACACACATCTTAGGCTCCACACTAGATCTACTAGTTTTCAACCCCAACACCATTCATCTTGAATCTGTTCTTCCCTGTGACTGGTCAGATCATCACTATATCAACTTCCTTATCCTCGAAAGCTGGACCCCCACTAGATCATACCACTAAAACATTGGAAAATATTGCTTCACAACACAAGTGCTAATGAGCTCATAGCGAGCAGCAATGACTCCCTTCCCCCACCTGCAAACATGAATGACATTCAAGACGTCACTGAGCACTATAACAATGCCATGCTCTGGGCTCTGAATGCTCGGATCTGAATGATCTGAATGCTACCCATCAAGGACTCCAAGCCATGGTTCAATGACAGCCTTAATGCGGACAGACCCAGCCTAAGACTAGCTGAACGCATTTGGAGAACCACTCCCTCCACGGATCTTCTAAAATCTCTAAGACTCAAAAGAAGTAGCTATAACAAACTCATTAGAACCACAAAATTTTCCTTCTTCAAAGCCCAACTCGACCAAGCACGAAATTGACCGAAACGACTATTTGAGCTGATTAAAACACAATCCAACAACGCACTGACCCAATCTTAGCACATCGCGCGTCCGCAGCCTAACTGCAATAGAACAAAAAGAGTCAAATCCAATCAGACTCTATCCAACCTCAGTCCCTACATGCTCGGTGTTCCACAAGGGTCCTCACTCTCCCCCACGCTCTTTAACCGTTTCCTGGAACCACTGACGGTAATTCTTAAAGCCTCCAACATCCATTATCACATGTATGCTGATGACACCCAACTGTACATAAAAATATCCTCCCCTGAACACATTAATGCTCTCAACAGAACCCTGCTCAAAACCCTAATCTGGCTTACCTCCAACCAATCTTAAACTAAACACCCTCAAAACAGAATTCCTCCTCTTTGCACCGGCTAGGCAAACCCCCACTGTTGTGAAATATCTCTCTAATCTCACCACGCTCAATTGCACACCACACCTCATTGACTCCACGAAATCCCTTGGAATTCGGCTTGATAAGAACCTAAACATGCAAGAGCACATCAGAGCTTCTTCCAAAGGAGCGAACTTCCAGCTGTGCATCCAAAGGAAACTCAAACCCTACCTTCCCCAAGAGGATATCAAATCAGCAATGCCAGCATTGGTTATCTCCAGACTCGAATACAGCGGTGTTACTCTATGCAGACTGTTGAAACTCAGTTTAACCCCCATCAGAGCGTCTCTAAATGCTGCTACGGGACTCATCACGGGTTCCAAGAAGACCAACCACAGCTCGCCGGACCTGAAATCACTCAACTGGCTTCCTTTTGAGGCAAGGATCCAATTAAAGATTGCTTGTATGACCCATATAACTCTTCCCTTTAATACCCCACTCTACCTGACATAAGAGCTGGAACTTTCTGGGGGCTCCTGGTCCACAAGGAGCACCGGCACTTTGCTGCTCAAGCCAAGGAAGTTCAATAAGCTTAAAACCGACAATCGTACATTCTTGGGCATTAGCCCTCGAATCTGGAACTCCCTTCCAGTGGAAACAAAACTGATTCCATCCACATTTGCCTTTAAAAGGGAAGTGAAAGCTCTACTAATAAACAATACGCTGATCTAGAAGCTTTGCTCCTTTTTACCTCGAGACTGTTTAGCTATCTTAACTATTACATGTCATTTGTTGTGACCCACTGTCACCTGACATAATGTCATCTTGCTCTGATGTATATTGCCCTTATTTTTCTTTCTACCCTAGCCTTCTACCACTGTGCTCCACTATGTCATTTTTGCTCTTGCTGTACACTGTCTGACTTTTACCGTAATTTGTCTCCTTGAACTGTGCCCCTATGTCTTCTTCAAGGATCACTGACAGAATATCGACAGTCACAATATCGAGATGACAAAATATCGAGTTAAAAATATCGACTGCCAAAATATCGACTTCCTATCTTCAAACAGGTAAGTACAAAAATATCGACTCCAAAATATCAAGTGTAAAAAATATAGACTGTCAAAATATCGATTTTTTAAATGTCTTAAAAGTAATTTAAAAGTAATATAATAATAAATAAAATTATTTTTAACTTATTTAAAATACTTAAATAAACGTAACATTAAAAAATAATTAATATAACTTTAAAAAAATTAATTTATTTTTAATACATATATATGGTTGTGTGTTGGAATAACGAGTTCCACAACCACGACTTCCTGAACAACGAGGTCGCAACCACGACCTCGTCTAAACCACACATTTTTTTTCCACGCATTCCTTTACCACGTTCTTTCGTGGTAAAGGAATTCTTGTTTTAAAAAAAAATGCTTTTCATCTAATATCCCGATCCCCCCACCACCCCTTAAAAACTTATTACACCCACCCTAAAAATACCCTCACTCACCTTGGGCTAAGCTGCTGCAAAATTCTACCTTTTCCACCTTTAAACGGCGCATCATGTTTTTCGTGCTATCTTGAGCCTCTGCGCTCCCCAAATATTCATTCCAAGTTTCCCCGCATGTGCCCTGCACTGCTGCAGGGTCATCCGTTCCCGTGGTAGGCAGGGTGTGTGCTTCTTATTGTGTTTAAAAGCACCTCCTTCCTTCCCCGCCAGAGGTCCATGACAGCTCGATTTTCTGCCCTCGCTTTCTGACACCGTCGCCAGAACAAATACTGGCACGTTCATAAACCAGCACAACATATTGCGACACCAGCGGGCACTGCGCTGCCACACTCACCCTCTCTTTCGAACCACGTCAATAAATGTACAATATTAATGTATTATTTTTATAATAATTATATAATAATAATTATTTTAATATAATAATAATTATGATTATAATTGGCAATAATTGACTTCAGACATTTTTAAAACAAACAATAAACTGCACCTGTGTACAAACGCTGTGTTCTAATGGTGCCACAACAATGTAAGGCCTTTTTAGGTCTGCCGTTTCCAAGTTTCCCAAATTCGTTGGGGGGGCGGAGAAGAGTGACGGGCCTTAAGAGCAAGTCCGGGAGGGGGGCGGAGATTAATGTCAGGCTTTAGAGGAATGATGTTTCCAAGTTTGAAGAGTGACGTGCAGTCTGGGAATCATTGTTAAGAAAAGTCGTGGTTCAGGACAATGTGTTAGGAACTGCGTTGTTCAAGATTTTTCGTTGTTTGGACTTCGTTGTTCAGGTAAGTCGTAACTAAAGCTTCGTTGTTTAGGATGTTTCCACATATATATATATACATATATATATATATATTGTCCACACAACCAACAGTCTTTGTACGCTCTCAGGAACACCACAACAATCAATAAGTATTAATTCTTCGGTTTATTCACACAACGCGTTTCGGCGACTTGCCTTGATCACACGTGATCAAGGCAAGTCGCCGAAACGCGTTGTGTGAATAAACCGAAGAATTAATACTTATTGATTGTTGTGGTGTTTCTGAGAGCGTACAAAGACTGTTGGTTGTGTGGACTTAATACTTACTGGCGTGCTTCACCGGAGAGTACGCCACTTTCCTACGGGTCACAGCGTTGCGGGCGAAGCAGCTTTGTTTTGGATATATATATATATATACATATTATTAACAAAACATATACAATATTTTTACCGTAGGATAGCAAGATGTTTAAATTTACTGTAACGACTCCAGTGAGTGCAACAGAAGGGAAAGCGTTGGATAGCGTAGGGGTAAAAATTACTATTCCCACTCCAGAGAGTGCAACAGTAGGGAAAGCGTTGGATAGGGTAGGGGTAAAAATTACTATTCATGCTCCAGAGAGTGCAACAGTAGGGAAAGCGTTGGATAGCGTAGGGGTAAAAATTACTATTCCCACTCCAGAGAGTGCAACAGTAGGGAAAGCGTTGGATAGCGTAGGGGTTAAAATTACTATTCCCACTCCAGAGAGTGCAACAGTAGGGAAAGAGTTGGATAGCGTAGGGGTAAAAATTACTATTCCCACTCCAGCAAGTGCAACAGTAGGGAAAACTTGGATAGCGTAGGGGTAAAAATTACTATTCCCACTCCGGAGAGTGCAACAGTATCGAAAACGCTGGATAGCGTAGGGGTAAAAATTACTATTCCCACTCCAGAGAGTGCAACAGTAGGGAAAATGTTGGATAGCGTAGGGGTAAAAAATACTATTCCCACTCCAGAGAGTGCAACAGTAGGGAAAGCGTAGGATAGCGTAGTGGTAAAAATTACTATTCCCACTCCAGAGAGTGCAACAGTAGGGAAAGCGTTGGATAGCGTAGGGGTTAAAATAACTATTCCAACTCCAGAGAGTGCAACAGTAGGGAAAGAGTTGGATAGCGTAGGGGTTAAAATTACTATTCCCACTCCAGAGAGTGCAACAGTAGGGAAAGAGTTGGATAGCGTAGGGGTAAAAATTACTATTCCCACTCCAGCGAGTGCAACAGTAGGGAAAGCGTTGGATAGCGTAGGGGTAAAAATTACTATTCCCATTCCAGAGAGTGCTACAGTATGGAAAGCGCTGGATAGCGTAGAGGTAAAAATTACTATTCCAATTCCAGAGAGTGCAACAGTAGGGAAAGAGTTGGATAGCTTAGGGGTTAAAATTACTATTCCCACTCCAGAGAGTGCAACAGTAGGGAAAGAGTTGGATAGCGTAGGGGTAAAAATTACTATTCCCACTCCAGAGAGTGCAACAGTAGGGAAAACGTTGGATAGCGTAGGGGTAAAAATTACTATTCCCACCCCCGAGAGTGCAACAGTAGGGAAAGCGTGGGATAGCGTAGGGGTAAAAATTACTATTCCCACTCCAGAGAGTGCAACAGTAGGGAAAGCGTTGGATAGCGTGGGGTTAAAATTACTATTCCAACTCCAGAGAGTGCAACAGTAGGGAAAGAGTTGGATAGCGTAGGGGTAAAATTTACTATTCCCACTCCAGAGAGTGCAACAGTAGGGAAAGCGTTGGATAGCGTAGGGGTTAAAGTTACTATTCCCACTCCAGGGAGTGCTACAGTAGGGAAAGAGTTGGATAGCGTAGGGGTAAAAATTACTATTCCCACTCCAGCGAGTGCAACAGTAGGGAAAGCGTTGGATAGAGTAGGGGTAAAAATTACTATTCCCACTCCAGAGAGTGCAACAGTAGGGAAAGTGTTGGATAGCGTAGGGGTAAGAATTACTATTCCCACTCCAGAGAGTGCAACAGTAGGAAAAGCGTTGGATAGCGTAGGGGAAAAAATTACTATTCCCACTCCAAAGAGTGCAACAGTAGGGAAAGCGTTGGATAGCGTAGGGGTAAAAATTACTATTCCCACTCCAGAGAGTGCAACAGTAGGGAAAGCGTTGGATAGCGTAGAGGTTAACATTTCTATTCCAACTCCAGAGAGTGCAACAGTAGGGAAAGAGTTGGATAGCGTAGGGGTTAAAATTACTATTCCAACTCCAGAGAGTGCAACAGTAGGGAAAGTGTTGGATAGTGTAGGGGTAAACATTACTATTCCAACTCCAGTGAGTGCAATAGTAGGGAAAGTAAATACTTTATATATAAATATAAATAACATAAATAGTAATACCAATTACAAATTAATTAAAATATTTTACAATTGTATAAAATATATTAAATATTTATTTATAAATACAATTTAAAATTATTTAATTATAAAAATTACCTACTAATACTAATTAATTACCTATTACAATAAATTAATTTTCAATTTAAAAATTAATCAATTATTTTTAATTACCAATTATATTTTAATTAATTACCTATTAATAATTAATTAACAATTAAGTCTAAATAAATACCAATAAATTAAATGACATATTTAATTAATTATAATTAAATTACTTCCCACCCTATTCCCCTATAAACCCACAACCCGCTACAGAAAATTATTTAATAAAATTATCACATTTATCTATTAATCATTTATAATTAATTACCAATTATATTTTAATTAATTACCAATTAATATTTAATTAACAATTAATTCTAAATAAATATCAATAAATAAATTAACATATTTAATTAATTATAATTAAATTACTTCCCACCCTATTGCCCTATAAACCCACAACCCGCTACAGATAATAAATTACTAACATTAAAATATTTAACAATTAATCAATTATAATTAATTACCAATTATATTTTAATTAATTACCAATTAATAATTAACTAACACTTAATTCAAAATAAATATCAATAAATAAATTAACATATTTAATTAATTATAATTAAATTACTTCCCACCCTATTCCCCTATAAACCCACAACCCGCTACAGAATTATATTACACAAAAAAATAAAATAATATTAACTTACCTTAAATTCGATATTTTTGTTGTCTATATTATGTCTAGTCGATATTATGTCCATTCTATATTTTTGATTCGATATTATGTCCATTCTATTCGATATACATTTTTCTAGTCGATATTTTTGTTGTCTATATTATGTCTAGTCGATATTATGTCCATTCTATATTTTTTACTCGATATTGTGTCTAGTCGATATTAAAAACTCGATATTTTGACTCTATACCCTTCTTCAAAAGTATAGAAAGTGCTCTGATACCCACTTGGGTCATGTTTGCGCTATATAAATCGTATAACTAAATAAATAAATAAATAGTTCAGAAAACATTTGCATCTATATGTAAATCATCATAAATCATTCATAGGGATTCCTGGGCCTTTCGTTATTAGGGGTCTGCTTTTATTTTCATATGTGCTATTTTAGTGGGGTACCAAAAGGTGGCCCCAATGAGAGTATCTAACTTTTTTTTTAAAACAGTGGTTGTTTATTTATCGGTCACCTTAATTTTACTACTTATGGGATAGCGGTTCTACCCCTTCAGCATGACAGAAAAGGACATTTTTTAAGGGGTTGTCTCCGTGAGCACGTGGAGGACCTTGGTCATTTAACTAGCAGTGTATGGGTGTTGCCAGACTTCCAATATCATACCTTCCCTAATGTGTGTGGGGGGGTGCCCTTTGACCTACACATGTGGGGGGCAATGTATAAAGAGGGGGCGTGCCATAATTTGAGGGCTGTTGACAATCGCAATATGCCCAGAGGTCACGTGTATAGCCCACCAGTCCTGGCACGCGGTGTGCAGTGGGATCCCCCCTAATAGCTATGCCCTTTTTTCTGGAGACTTCTTTTTAGGCTAGCTTTGGGCTTCTTTTTACTAGCCTTTTGGACATTTCCCTAGGTTTTCATGTGATTTGCTGTCTCTATTGTGGTGTACTTCAGGTGGTTGGAGAGCTGTCCTGTGGCTCCCATGTGTTTCTGATGTGACAGAGTCTAAGATTGCACTTATTGTCTCCCCAGACGGTCTGCATAAGGCCTTGTGTATTAACTGACTGCTAGGCCTGATAAGGGGTTGAGCATGTTCTCAAATCCTGATCTTGTGTGGAGCTGTGATGGATCTTTGTATACGCCCTGTTTCCCCCCACTCCCTCATCTTCCTTAGACCCTTCTTTTCCAGGGCAGTTAGACCTGTGGTTACTACCTGTGGACAGGGACCCCTTCTCCGGAGGCCCACTGATTCTTTTATTCTGGAGGAGCACAACCCAGGGAGCAGCCTTTTGGATGCTTGGAAAGATTTTAGGGAGAAGGGAGGAGAAAATTGTCTGCATGGAGAACCTGGAATCTAAGGTGAATAATTCATCGAACTTCATTGAATAAAGGTGATGGACAGGTATAATTGACTGTTCAGGCAGATCTCCCTTGACCACTGACTCTGCATCGCGTGGTGCCTCACCAACTTGTCACATCCAATGCGATGGTGGTTATGGGGTGTATGCTATCCCGAGCATATGGGAACCTTGGCTGCCGTCATTGGTGAACTGTTTAATTTTAGAACTTAAAGGGGGTCTCCATTGGCTGGAGACTGCTAGCTTTTGGGGGTGTGGCTGGAACCACATGCCATGAAGGAATTTTGGTCACAGCTGGAAGCCCGAAAATGGGGTCCTTTTAACGTGGTCATTCGAACCCTGCCCAAATTGACTTTTGGGTTCAGGGGCCTAGGTGCCTGCTTTTAAGGACTTGGACAGGAGCCGCCGTGCCCCCCTCTTCAGACTGCCCTCCCCTTGACGTGGCATGCCAGCCCCGCCTCTGGGCTCAGCAGCAGAGTCCAGCCTAGCTCCCGCAGGCATCCTGAATGGTGCGCCCGGGAGAAGCAGTGGAAATCTTTGTTGCTGCTCCCCTCATGCACACTCAAAGGTGCCATCCAACCTTTCCTATGTCTCAGTTGAGTTTTTACCAGGCTACATTGGTCTTTGATTTCCTGGACAGCCTCTTTCTGATGATCTGGTGAGGTGCAGGTCCCAGCCAGAAGCCTCTCCTTAAGTTCTGCCTCAGACTCTTCCTCGAATGGCAGTCTATGCCTACTTCTGTCTCCTCAGCAGGAGGGCGCCCTGTTCTGCATTCTGGCTGAGCTTTCATGGCGCAGGTTCGCTCTCTCTATTTCCCTCTCTCTCTCTCCTTAGTTCATGCCTTTCATCTAATTCCCACCTAGATTGGCTTGTTCGTTCCGAGCTATGATTGGTTCTTTTTGGTCGGAACTTGCCTTAGAACTTGTTACCCATTATTTATTTTGCTTCTTGAGCAAACCCTGCGGCTCCCACATCGTTGCGTACCCCAGAGGACTGGGACCCCATTTCTCACCCCCCCTAGTCGTATTATCATCTAGTACTGCTATGAATCACCCTGTCACCCAAGTGTCTTCACCTGACCCAGTGGGAGTGTGCTTTGCTTGCCACTGAGACTTGATGGGCCGAACACAATGGATGGGGGGCAGAGCTTCCGGAAGCCGTAATACTGGAATGGCATGGTGCCTGGTACTGCCACCCTGTTATGCCCTCATGCCTAGACCTAACAGTCCGTGGCTCGGTGGGGATTTGCCGGTCCCTCAACTGGCAGGTTGGTGAATCCTAAAGTGTGGATAGTGGGCATTGGGAGAGCACCTCCAGACCTGCATATGGCGGGGGAGGTATGGATGCTTTGCTTATTGTTTGTGGGATAGGATTATCAACCTGGGCCACCTACTTTGCAAGTGTTTTAGTGGCGACTTCATGATAAATTGGGCTCTTTTTAAGGGATAGACACAAGCTAGTTTCTCTGAGTTTTTTGCTGAATTTCTAAGTTCTACTCTAGTTGTGAGGAAAATATCAGACACAGGAATTGCTGGTCCTAACTACTTACTATGAGTTTGACACTTTGTACAGATGCATTAGTATATACATTTCACAAACACAAATTGCAAGGCACATGACGAGTTACAACCTGGAAGAAATTTTAATAGTAAAAGTGTCATAAAATTGGTGGCAAATAGCACACTTTACTGGGATATGAAATAACGATTGTACAAATAGCAACATCTTCATACAGCACATTGAGACATCGACAAAACACAATATTTAGGTAAAACACAGTTGCATTAATCTACCAACACCACAGTATCAAAACATCACAACATCAAATTCCTTTCATCAATTTCAAACTACAATAAAAATCTGACAGAGAAAAAATTATACTTTTGTCAAAAATACCTTTGCCCGCTTCTAGTGCATGTTATCCTGTGACCAGGGGAAGCCCAGGGCGGTACACACGACTAAGTGAGCCTGATAGTTTGTCAATTTTGTCTCTGGGACAAAGAAAACAACCATTGTTTCATGGAGAAAAGGAATAACGTGATTAACCACAGACAGCTCTTGGTCAAACATAAGCTACACATATTCTCCCAGATCCAAATCTTTCCCTAACATCCAAATTGTACCCCGTTTTATACCCAGGGGCTCAGTGCTTCATCTGTATAACACATTGTGGTCCAGGCCGACAACACCTCACACTTTTTTCAGATACCAACAGTTTTTAAGAGACCGGTAGTGCTGAGAAAACCCTTTTAGAATAAAAAAATAAGACTTAGGTGTTGGCCCTGTATCACATCGAGGGCCCATGCATGCTATCTGTCTAGTGCCCAGTGGTCCAAGCGCTGAGGCCTCAACCTTCTCTTACACCCAGGGACAAGTGTACCATCTATGTACACCCAGCAGTCGAAGCAACAGCCAATTCAAAGTTCCTAGCATGCTGAATATTGAAAAAAGGTGACGTCCACGGGAACACCTCCCAGGCAGCCTTTGCAACTGCTCATTTCTGACACACAAAATAGGTAACATGCCAGATTTCTCTCAGTGACAGGGTGCTCAGGTTACATTTTTGTGCTTCTTCCAAAATTGCTATATGCCAATCGCTGGAACTAAGGATCAGATGTAGTCTCGTATCCACTGATGGCGGCTTCAAGACAGACCTGCCCCCTGTGGATTTAGCAGAACTTTCAGTCAATTGTGGTGTCTGCTCACCTTCTTTGGTGCACAGATGTGAATCCATCTGGGTGGAGTCCTTTTCCTTTAGCTGCAGGCGGGCTCGAGGTATCAATCTCTCTTATCTGGATTGCCAAAATGTTGCTCGAATATAAATTTTCCTTGAAAAAACTAAAAAAGGAGTAATTTGGCAAAACAGAAACAGTTGGTTTAAATAAACAGTTCAGCTAGGCGAACAACTTACAGAAAAGGGTCTGAGGACTGTCTCAAAGTGCATTCAGTCCGAGTGACTTTTATACAGTTTTGGATGCTATAAAAGTACATCCAACGACCCTCGACCTTGTGTAGACACAATGTGGGCCAGTGAGTGATGTGTCCAGATGTCTGGCATGAGAGGCGCGTGATCATTGCATGTACTGTATGTGCTGTGTCCAGATTGTCTGCGTGTTTCAAATTCCATATGGCATCTGACTGTATGGTGTTTTGGGAATGGGCACACTCCTCTGGCCATGTGTGCTGTATTGGGGCCACTTTCCTTGAACATTGTGGTGTCACAGCCCTTATCTGGGGATGGACCTGAGTTTCCTGTCCGCACCCTTGTCTGCCAGCTATATGCCACCCCACTGTGACCTGTCAATCAGTTACTGCTGGCGTAGGTTGCACAGCCTGCCTGATCACATATTCCAGAGTCTGGGTGATGGAGAGTTCATGATAGACAAATTTGATAATAGTGATGCGATTTTGTTTGTGTATGTGAGTGTACTATTATGAGCATTAGCATCGTTTTTATCAATATCAACAGCGCCAGAGTCTGCTGAGAACAAGCTACCAGATAATAATTCTACATTTTCCTTAGGCTACCTGCATGTTTTTGCTTATGTGGCCCAATGGCACCATTAATCCTTATAATACATATTTGCATCATATGCCTTGCATCTTCACAACATTCATCTTCTTACTCTTTTTCATACACTCTTCTCCGAGGGTAAAACTGAACTCTGCTGATGCCGTCTGTCAAGGAAATTAGACTATTTCCATATTCCATATTTTTGTAACTCAAGCTATTCGCTCATTGCAGAATTTTCCTTTTTAGAACAGCTGGGTGCAACCCATACAAAGTCACCAAACATTACCAAAAACCTCGTCTTTAAAAAAAATAAACGACACACTGGCTGCTGCAATGCTTGTTTTGAGCTGTTCAGTATCAATGTAGTATCACGTTTTTGGTTGTCTACCCCTTTTAAAGTGCTAATCCACCACAAGTAGTCCCTTGTTTCACAGCTGGCTAAGTACTGAGTGTGTGCTACATAAAAGGTTTAGGTAGAAAATAACTATGTTTCAGTTGTTTTTAAGCAAAGTCAAATGTTAATACAATTATGCATGAGAAGGTGTGGGGCTGTCTGTAGTAATATTCTCATTTAAGATCCTTCAAGTACGTCAGTATCAATTTAATATCATATGCATATTAGTTGTCTGTCCATTTTTAAGTTCTACCCCCCGCAAATGGTATTTTTGCACAGCTAGGTAAGTTCTTTGGTAAAAAGCTATTATAACAAAGTCCTTAAAACATAAATACATTAAAATCAGTGTATGATGATGCTGCACAGTCATTTTCTAACTATTTCACTAAGCCTATTGTTAGGGCAAAGGCACATGTTACATTTTAGATTGAATTATGTGACATATTTCTTCAAAATAATGATATGCCAAAATATTTGGTCCAGGCAATTAGATTACCTTCCAGTCAAGACACATTTGGCATCTGGTCAAAACAGTGATTGATCCTATGCGTAAATAAACAGAGAGAGTGTCTGACTGCTCAAGTGTGGAGATAACAGGTAGAGGATAGAGAAGGAAAAGCAAACCCAATGTGAACAACTGGGGAATAGAACCAGTAATGGACACACACTCAGAGTTGTCACTAGATTTGTATACGGATAAGACTTAGAACTTCCCAGAGCAACAATAAATGTTACTGGCTCTGTGCACATTACCTTTACAAATCGTCACCTTGCAAACCCCACAGAAAGGAGGCAGCAGACGTGATTCTGTATCTAGAACCAAGCGCACAGACAAGAATATTATTTACACACACAAGACAAACCCTTATGGCTACATCAGGGGACACTGTCGTGATTCCAAAGAATATAGAAATGTCATACTGTCACAGTTAAGACACTTAACACTACATGTCACAAAAGAAAAGGACGGGGCAGGAATTGCCTCTTGTAAACAGAAGCCAACATCTGTAAAAAAGAAATACACCAATACAAAGGTGAGGACACAGTAGCACACTTACCAGACACAAGAGCCCAATAGGAGTATGCGGAACAAGCACTAGAAAGGTACCTAAGAGCTGGGGCAAATTTTTAGGAGACGGGCATTCAAGGAAAACTGGCAAGCCAACGGGACAGGACAAGAACTAGGATACTAGGAATTGTAGCAAATAAGAGACTAGAATTGCAAGGGAACTAGGGACTCTAAGAGATACACAGAGAAACACAGATTAGTAAGGAGCAGAGGCTAGGTGAGTCGGTGAAAATACAAGCGCTGTGACATACATGTGAGTAATTAAAGGGAAATAAAAACAGAAGCAGAGGAAACAAACTAGGAACAACCAGAAAGGTTGCAGGACAGGGCTGCACCTGACTGTAGAAAAGGGGCAGAAGGGAAGTAAAACAAAGGCTAAGCAGGGCAGGGAAAAATCTGTAGCAAGCTGCACAGGAACCGAAGCAAGGCAGGGACTGCTCAGAACACAGGAAACAAGAGATCCCATACACCAAGAAACCAACTTCAATGCACGAACAAGGATCTCCAGCCAAGAGCAGCTTATAAGCAGTTGCAGGCAGCATAGAGTCCAGGGCAGAGTCATAAGACCAGGCTGTACAAGACTAGTCACAGGTGTGTGAAATTCCCACCTCCCACAAGTCTCAGAAGCTAGAATTAAGGGCTGAGGGGCAACACGACTGCTCCTAATGAAAGTATTGCACCGTGGTGCCTGATCTTTCTGACTACTAAAATGACATTCTGGGGACAGCAGTCCATGGAAGCAAACATAGGGTTTCCAATAACTTCAAACCTGAAATGGAAACCATGCATAAGTTATACAAGGAACTTGGATGAGTTGTAATGTGTTTTCCAGACTGCTGTTTTTCCATGTACTGCGTCTCCTAGGGGTGGAATAATGGAATCGAAACATCCACGTTTCCTGAAAGTATACAAGGAGTATTTATATTTTACTAGCTTAATCAGAGTCACTCCCATCAAACCCACCAACCCCAAGAGACCCACCAAACATGCCAGTTGGTACACCCCAGAACTGAGAACCTCAAAACGCAACAGCAAGAGACTAGAAAGCAAGTGGCGCACCAGTAAGGAACCTAATAACCGCACCACCTTCATAACATCACTCAATCCCTACCACCAACTCCTGAAAGAGCGGAAAAAGAACACCCTTTTCATCTGCATCAAGGAAAGGCTACAAACACAGCAAAAAACTCTTCAGCATTATGAAGTAGTTCTACAACGCTTCAGCAACCAAAAGCATCATCCCCTTCCCAAGAATTCTGCAACACCCTACTGAACTTCTTCTACTTCAAGATCTCTGCCTTCTGCAAACCCCAATAGCTGATTCCAACAACAATCAGACTGACTACTCGTTCGCACAAACCCTAGAGCCGACCATCATAACACTTTGGGACCTGCTCACCACTCAGAGTACCATAGCCATCATGCACTCCGTCCACTCAGGAGCACCCACGGAGCCCTGCCCTATCATGTATTCAATCCCGGAAACAGGGCCACGAGCATGAGTTCACCACCATCCTCAGCGCATTCATCACCTCAGCCAATTTTCCAAAGGAATGGAAACACGTGGAAGTCATACTCCCTCCTAAAGAAGCCACCTGCCAACCCCAACAACCTCAAGAATTACAGGCCCATCTCTGCTCCTCTATCCTACCAAATCCCTCAAAAAGGCCTTCAGTTGCTGTTTTAAAATGGCCCTCTTTGAAGGGTCACCCCAAAATTGTTGTCTTCATATTCCTCTTTTTCTGGCCTCGTTTGTGTTGCCTTTGAGACCCAGGGTACTTTACTTCTGCTAAACAGTGCTAAGGTGCATATGCTCTCTCCCTAACACATGGTGATATTGGCTCATACTCAATTGGCATATCAAATGTACTTATAAGTCCCTAGTAACGCAACACTGCTTGTTCCACCCACCTAAGTAGCCCCCTAACCATTTCTCAGGCCTGCCACAACAGGGCCTATGTGTGCAGTTTACTGTCACATGGCTTTGGATTTAAAACTACTTGCCAAGACTCATCCGGTGGTTCATCTTCTTTGTAGAAGTGAAACATATGTGTTACTGGATTTGCTTCTGGGAAGACCATCCATGAATATAATACCTCTGTATGGTGACATGCATGTGCCTCTATCACAAAAGCTGCCCTACCACCTCTTGATGTTAGGCCATGTTTTATAAGTTTTATAGTGATGGCTTTCCTTAAATTTGGAGGAATGATTATAGCATTCTCATTGGTTTCTTGGAAACCTGTATAGTTTAAAACTGCATTGGCTGGATGAGCCGCAGCTCCACCGGTTTCGGTGTTGTTATCCCTGTTTAGGGACATTTTTATTTAATGAAAATTGCAGAGCAAGTTTCAAGGAAACAAAGATAAGGTGCACAATATTTTGGAACACTGTATCCTTCAACGTTGAACAAACCAAAAAGCTAATACGTAGGATTTTTGGTCCTACTCAGCTATGGTGGATGTTATCCCTTACACACTCCAGACGTCTATTGGAGTATTATGAGTAGGGGGTCTATGAGAAAAGCACGACTGAGTTACTTCAGTATCTAGCGTTAAATTAGTGCCTTACCAAACGTTGGGCGCCATGTAGTGTAGTTCCTATATCCCTAATAGGCTCTGCACATTGGAATAATATACACTATAGATTTGACATAGGACTGAGGTCAGTATGTCTGTATCAAGTATACTAAACTTAATTGTGTGTGTGCCAGCTAACTCAGAGGTCACTAGAAACTTTCTCGAATAAAAAAGAAGGAATTAGTCTCTGACAACCACATAAACATGACAACTTTGTTTCCCCTAGAACCGGAACAATAACTTCAGAGTCGTGGAAACAGTACATAACTATTTCACTCAGTCAATTGTGCATGCATTGTTTCTACAGAGTTGCATAGATATAGAGAGACGGGCGTTTCAGTAAAAGGGGTTTATTGAACAGTCTTATTTCTCATGCAAGAGATATGAACTGCTACAATCGTTAGACAGAATGCGAAGTATAATGCGTACAGCGTGAACAGTAATATAAAATAATACTGTATTAGCATTGTCTGTTGCTATGACATATATATAAACATACATAAATAACACAGACTAAAATACTCAACTGGTGCTTCTAAATTACGCCTACCCCAGTGTACCTAACCTAGGTCTAGTATGAGGGAAGAAGTAGGTGCTGTCTTTAGCATAGGTTTAGTTTTGCCAAGAATTGCCAAAGGTTTCTCTAGGTTCTAATCAGCTCCATAGTCCATACCTTAGAATGAGAGAGGTTGGTATCTCTTTCACAGGACTCGATTTCCCAACACCCCGCAAGGGGAGTCAGAAACACTGGAGCTGGATTCTCAGCAGGAGGATGACAGCGTCTAGTCAGTGCGTCAGCTGGAGAGTTGGCTTCCTTCGGCACTTGCTGTACCGAGCTGCATCGTGCAAGTAGGTAGTCGAACTGCACCGACCCACACCGTGCTTTGCCATAGCAAGTGAAGGTATATTTATACCTTGAAGGTGTTTAGGAATGCCGGTATTAATGTAAAAGTCGGGCATATGAACGTCATGATGAACCTCTAAGGAATAGACGTTCATACATAATAAATGAGATCTTGGAGAAATCAATATCCAGGCAAGGGGAAGTCCCTTCAGCTTCAGAATCTGGTTTTCCAAGAAATCGTCGTGACGTAGATGAACGGATGGAAGTAGCCATGCCTGTATTTGGGTAGTATGGGCTATGCCTAAATAAGGACTGGATTTCTAAGTCTATATAAGGGCAATGTGAATTGTACCTATATAAGGGCATGAATCAAGGAAATTCATTCGGAATCTAAAATCGAACACCACATTGGGAGTCACCCAAATGGACACTTCCGGCGCAGCAACCACACAACAAGGTAAGAAGCATGACTGCGCTTATACGCTGTGTATTGTATACCCATGCACATCCCCCCAGGCAAATCACAGTGTGCAGGAAGAAGTCCATTACACATATACCTTCACATACGAATAGCATCATGGGAGTTGTAGTCATGTTAGCCAAGTGTGCATGAATAATCACCAATGCACAAGAAAAGACACCAGCAGTACATGTCCAACAGTGTGTTTAAGTATGTGATTTATTATGTGAAAAATAGGCTAAATAATAAACAAATAGAGGAACAAACTAAAAAACAATGCACTGTTTCACACACAGATGCATCTCTGGTGGACTCAGATGACAGTGAGCGCCTCATGATTTCGGAATCACCGGCAGAGACGGATGGAGAGACTCCGCTGGACCCTCAATCCACACCACCACCATCAAAACGCAGGGCATACCCGCACAGCAGGAAATGGAAACTGAGCCGTGCCCATAACCAACAACAGTCCCCAGCCAGACACGTGTTCCTTCAGCAGCTCCAACACCAGCACGTGGCCGAGTCAGACAATTGCGCAGGTCCAGGAGCAGTATTGCAACAGAATCAGGACAGGCTCCTAATGTCTATGCTGGGGTTGAGTCGCAGATGCTAGGTGTTCAGCCCCTGCAGGGGAGACATATAGGCACAATCATCCTGCAGATCTCCAAGCTGGCCAAAAACATGACCACAATGTCAGACTGTGTGCTTCACCTAACAACAGTTGTTGCCGAGGGGAATCAGGAAATAAACAAGAGCCTACAGGAGCTCACCCGTGCCGTAATAGCAGGACAACGCACTAAGTGCAGGAGACATCGGCAGGGCTTGCTTTGTCTTTCTGCAAATACTAGGGCCATCACCAAGCTCTGTAACAGCACTGCTGTCTTGTCACGCCGCTCCGTGTCACTGCGGATTGACCTAGGACATTTCTGCAGGGATGTTGCTAAGGCCTTAGGCCAAGTGACCACTGCTGTGTAACATCTACAGTCTGGGACAGTGAGTGCCAGCAACTTGGAAGGGGAGGAGGGTAGTGAGGAGGCATCGAGCATGAGTAGCATGTCCATGCCGGAGACCACTAGCAGGAGGCGTAGTTCGCGCAGCTCAACAGCCACAGGCACACATCAGGGTGATGTTGAGGAGCCATGCAATAGGAGGCTGGGGGTATGTGGCAAGAGGCGCTAGACATGCATTTCTGCCTCTTTGTCCGTGGTGATGTAGCCATGTTTCACTTTAATATTGTGATTGCACTCCGGTGCTGTTATCAATTATAATTCATTTCATCAACCAATGGAATCACGGTCATGTTTCCTAAACATGAATATTTACTTTGACCTGTGCTTATGTGAATAAAACATTTGCATTCAAAGATGTATTGTGATGGCTCATTCTTACCAGGCTCAGAAGTGATGTTGTGTGATGTATGTCCGCCTCCTCTGACCTTCAGCTGTGTTTGGCACGTGTGACTGTCGGTGTTGTGCGGGTGGTTGGTCATCCCGATCATTGTCATTTCCGTCCATCTCAATGGGTATCCCCCTTCTGGTTGCAATGTTGTGCAGCATGGCACATACTGCTACAATCCTTCAGCAGGTCTCTGGGTTGTATTGCGATGCACCACCAGTCTTATGTAGGATCGGGAAGCGACTTTTCAGGATCCCAAATGTTCTCTCGACCACATTTCTCTTGCTAATATGTGCCGTGTTGTAGCGCTGTTCCTGTGGTGTTGCTGGGTTGAGGTAGGGGGTCAGGATATATTCCCGCAAGGCGTATGCGCTGTCACCTAAAGTGTGGGAAGCAAAGAGTTAGCCGCAGTAATGCCATCACATATGGGATAATGATGTAACAAATAGGAATATGTAGGTACCAAGTAGGTGTCCCTCTCCAAATTCACCGTTGAGCAGACGCCTGTGGATTCCACTGTGCCGGAATACATATGAGTCATGTGTGCTCCCTGGAAATTGTGCCACTATGTCCGTAATTATGTGCTTGGGATTGCACACGACCTGGACATTGATCAAGTGATAGGACTTCCTATTATGGAATGTACTCGTTGGCTGAGGGGGGACAGATGGTGACATGCATGCAGTCAATGCATCCAATGAGTTGGGGGAATTGGGCCTCATGGTAGAATTCCAGTTTGGTCTGGTTCAACTGCTGTGGGGTTGTGGGGAAGGTGATGTGGGTATGTATCATTGTCAGCATGGCATCAATGAATTTACGGAAGAAGATTAAAAGTGCACTTTGAGAGACGCCTCCGGCTACTGCTACGACCCCCTGGAAACTTCCGGACGCCAGTAGGTGCAGGCTGCATAGGACCTGGACGTGCACAGGAATGGCATTGGTCCTACTGGTCTGGTGCTGCAGTACTGGTTCCAGGTCAGCAATTAGGCGCATTATCATGGCACGATTCAGACAGTACTTGTAATATGCTTCCTCGTCATTTTGGCCCAGCAATGTAATGCGCACTCTGACTACCCTCTCCCGGATCCACCTCCTGCGCTGTGCTGCTGCATTTATTCTCATCCTCCTTACAAGCATGTAGAGGGCTGCCATTTTAAAAAACATATGGGGTCTCGAGTGCAATTTTTTAAAGGTTTCAGATAGTTTACACCTGTGAATTTTTATTTTTGTGTTTCATCAACTTTACCTCCTGGTTGAGATTCCCCTTATTCTGCTCATGCTAAATAGCGATTTTGATGAAATTAGGTATTTGCGAATTTTGATGCGTTCCTTTGCGATTCTTTATTTGCTAATCGCTATTGGCACACGCAATTGATAATTTCGCTATTTACGAGTCGCTAATTTCGATTCAGTAAATTACCGGAGGCTTTTTTTGCGATTGTGTAGTTTTTTCGTTATTGGGATTGTTGCATTGGAATATGTTGTTTTGCGCTCGCTAATGGCCTATTTTAACGATTCTCAAATTTAGCGAGGAGTATTTTGCTTGATGCATGGGCCAGTTTGTGGTAAGTATGCCAAGCTGTTTGTTGTCGTCATTTCCCTACCATTCTATGGGGCAGATTTATGAAGGCCCTGCGCCGCCGGTGCGTCACTTTTTCCCATGTTAAAAGTGACGCACCGGCGGCGCAAGGCCTTCATAAATCTGCCCCATAGTGTCATTGTAATGCCTCAGTGCATCCTCCTGACACCAGGCATGCAGAGCAAGTAAGGTGCAATCTATCATAGAGTCGTAAGGTGGTATGGTGTTGATGCATAAGCAAATACTTTCTCCCAACATAGAGGCATCCTAATTTTGGATTGCTCTAATATGCGGCCCCCTACCCCTGTAGCCCCCCTTTTACACTTGTGATAAACCAAACACAGTGACACTTTAGGATTCATATAGGAAGACGTTTGCTCACACATTTGCAGAATCTCTTTTTCAATGTTTGAATTATTTGCCCACATATTTTCTCACATTGATAGGATCTTGAGGTTACTGCTTTCTTTGACTGTGGGCTAAAGTTATCAATATGTCATTGTACATGAGTGCAGCCATTAATTTAAACTCCCAACCACTGAGCTGACCAGCTGGCCTGACAGAAGCAAGGGTCTAACAGTAGCTTGCCCGAGGCTAGCACCTATCCAAATACCTAAAAAAAACAATATCTTTACATGCAGATACTATTTCCTTCTGTAGTCTTGCATTCTCAAATTACGAGCTGTCTCAAAAAACATTCTATATATTCTTAAAGTCGAGCATGAAGCAACTTAAAATTTCTGATTCTCGCCTCTCTTTTTTCTTTCTTTCAAATGTCCCTCTTCTTCCCTTCCATCCTCTTTATGCCTCCTCTCATTGAGCATAAACTACTTTGTCGCATGCATGGTTGCCTTATTATCTATCAATGCATTTCTGCAATTGCCCACACCTAATTTACAAGATTACAACTCTCCTTTCAAAGTAATACCCATGCAACCTAGCAATACCTAATCTGCTCTTGCTCATTTATGGGCCCCACCAACCTCCTGCATGAGCTCCCTACCCGCCCCCGCTATCGATCACACCTGACTCCTACTCATTTAATCTGGAGTCAATGCATGTAATGGTTTGCATGAGAACACAAGACTAATTCCCATAGCCAACAATAACCAAGTGCACTGGACTACCCACCAACCTTTGGGTCTGGAGCAGCGTGCTGTCTGCTGTAAAGCATTTCAGTACCTCGTCAGCGGTAGTAAGCTCTACGTAAATTGAATTTCATAGGAATGCAATACCTTCCACACATTCGCAGACACTCCTTTTGGCTCCTGCCAGGTCATGTTTCTGTGCACTGCCAGAATGTTCTGAGAATTATACACCCCCTCATCCATTCCTATTGTGACTGTAAAAGTCTGGGAATGAAAAAAGGTTCTTTAATTCTGACTTGTTGTTGATCTTCAACAAGTCCACTCTACCTGCTGCATCCCCACTGCGAACAGTGAAGAAGTGCCTTTCCTGACGAGTCTTGGGGGCGGGGCCTGGTAGTGACAGGCACTGATGGGAGTGGTAGTGCACTCCCATCACTACGCATGATGGTTTGGCTGGCCGTCTCAGGCCGGCCAAACCATCATGCAGAGAGAAAGCTTTCGGACAGAGCAGGCACAGACTTACAGTTAGTCCTGGAGTGCAAATTGAGGGCGCTCAGGCCAAACCTGAAGCTGCTCTCTAATGCCCACATGCATCAAGCGTTTTTGCATTCGCAAACGGTGCGAATCACAAATTCAGCCGTTTGCGAATGCAAAAACCTTTTTTGGGATGGATCATTTTTTTTTCATTTTTCGCAATTTCAGAAATCGCAATTTTTTGCGATTTCTTAAATTGCTATAGCATTTAAGAAATCGCAAATTTTGCGATTTCTTAAATGCTATGCATGATTTTTTTTTTAAATTGCAAATTCGCAATTAGGAAGGGGAAAATTATCATGAAGAAAACCTTCATGGTAATTTGCGAAAAGTTTGAAAAATGCACAAAAGTTCATTTTTGAAACTTATATTTTACACACACACATGCCCTTGGGACATGTGTGTGAGTAAAATGTACTTACGTGACATTTCAGGGGTGCAGGGGGGGTCCTATGGACCCCCCTGCACCCTTGAAATTGCATTCTCATTTTGCGATTCCTTAATTGCGAATTCGCAAAATGAGAATGCCTTCCCATTGATTCCTATGGGCCTCTAGGCCCATAGGAATCAATGTAATGCGATTCCTTAATTGCGATTCGCAATTAAAGAATCGCAAATAAAGAAAATTAAGGAATCGCAAAAACTTTTGCGATTTCTTGATGCATAGGATTTTGCAATTCCTAAATTGCGATACCTGAATTTTCGCAATTTAGGAATCGCAAATTCCTACAATGATGCATGTGGGTGTTAGTGAGAGCAGCTTCAGGATTGGACGCACAGCATTCTGGGAGCCTGTGTCTTCCTGAAGAGGTGAAGAGAGTGACAGGGAGAGCTGCAGGAAAGATTATTTTGTTTATTATTTTTTTATACCTCCCCCGACCCCAAGGCCCTCCCGCCTACCGGCCGCTCCTGTGTGTCACCTCCTGAGTGGTCAGTATTGGGCAGGTCTAGTCGAAAACCTCCCTCCTTCTCATCAATTGCTCCACATTATTCCCAATGCAACGTAACGCAGGGGAACTTTGAAATTCCCTTTTCCTGTTTGAGCAACTCTTCACTTGTATCTATTTTGTAAATGGTTGACTTTCTATTTGATCTTTTGTCCTTTCCCATTTGGATCACTAGTGGTTTGATGTAATAACCCTTAAGCCTTATTAGAAAACATCTTGGCCCAACTAGTTTTGTTAATAATCCCACCCTAAACATATTTAAAGCAGAAAAGCAGCTCCATACCACATTTCGCTCATTTTCCCTGCAGTAATTAGGAGCCCCAGCGCAAACATTTTGTACTAGTTCTTAAATAACATGACAAATCCACCCACTTGCATCACTGTTGCTGCTAGTGTAATAGTGAAGCAAACCATGTTATCTACTTATTATCACTTATGAAAATTAGCAACAGAGTGAATGTCTCGAAACAGATAGTCGTACCATATTGTTTACAAATCATTTTAAGGGAACCATGTTTTTTTCAACAAATTAATCACAATCCAGGATTAAAAATTAGGTTAAAATGATTTTCTACAGTTTTTTTCACTCAAGTAGCAAAACATTTTAATTGTATTCCCATTTTGCATGTGAATATTAACAAACTGCGAAATCTGTGTCCTTGGCCGCTGTCTTTGCCGCAAACAGAATTTGCCACGTTCTTTGTTAGACTATTAGAAATATTGATTCATGTATATTTCAGTGATTCGCCCCCTGGCCACTAGAATATAGCAAAAGAAGCAAGTTTAACTTAAGTTGATATTTTGACTCGAGGATCTCTGCATTGGGAAATGGGAGATGTGTTTCCTATTTTGTCCATGAGCTATAGGGAGGAATCCATTCTAACCCAAAATAATCCTTTTCCAGCTGTGCCTGGCTTTTATGAGTTCATGTGACTCATTGTGCACTAATCAGAATAATTCATGGCAGCTCTGTATCGATTATGAACTTGCCAGTCTGGGCCCTAATTTATAAAAGTGAATTATCAGCTTAATTACAGTTAGGAATGTAATATTTATGTTGATAAGTGCTGCAATATTTCATGCACTACCTACCGCTTTGTACATTAACAGTTCATTTGTCATCTCCCTTAGTATTAACTGACGCTCATTGAGAATAGGAGAGTGAGGAATAAGCACGCAAGACCAGGCACCTTGAGGCGCTTGGCATCATTAAACGAAGATTATGAACTGCTACATCATGCCAGCCGGCTCCACGGGATGCCGCGTACAGCACCTCAAGGCACATTTGGCATTAGCAGGCCTGCACATACGTGGGCAACCAATTGAGACTGCCTCGCATTATGTTAATCAAAATTATATTTTTTGAAAGGTTCATTCTTCTTTGGAAACAATTTTGCACTTCCCTGTTAACTTGGAATGCTTGCAGAATCCTGGCGAGCTTTTCAAGGCAAAGTAACTAATGTGGCGGTTGTGGCCAATCCCCTGTAGACGATGTGGTAAGCAACATAAAAGTATTCATTTTTAGAACTTAACATGATAAATCTGTACCCGGTAGGCACAACTGCGCAAATTCTTTCCATGCAGAGTAGGCGCTTGCTTACAATTGTTATGAAACTTCCATTCCCGCTTCCGTTTTTATGTATGTTATTCAGGCCAGCGCCATTAGTTTATTTTTTTCTTTTGTTCATTCAATAATAGTTACGCCATGTTAGTGAGTACATGTGTCTAAAAAACCGTCAAGTAGAAAAAAAGAATTGCACCCAAGGCACAAGTAAGCTGCGTGAAAATGTCTGCTGGGGTCGTCAATGAGTGACAGTCGCATTATTTATACTTTGTTGTTGGAGTTTTTCTCAAGCACTCTGGGGCTTTTTTATGAGAGACTAGCACAGCCAGAGCGTCACTTTTTTTGATGCTCCGGCAGGGATGTACGTTAGTACAACGCGATCTTTTAGATCGCAGTACTTTACAACGCTGCCATTACAACGCAAGTTGTTACAACGACTTGCGTTGGTGTGCGTGGATTGTGGAATATTATAATTTTATATTCTAACACCAGCCCACGTAACAGTAGGGAAGATGTTGGAATATAAAATTACAATATTCCTTATACAACAGCGCCATCCAGCGCAAGTTGTAGTAACGACTTGCGTTGTAATGGCATAGTTGTAAAGGCAACGCGATGTAAA
This sequence comes from Lissotriton helveticus, assembly GCF_964261635.1. Classification (NCBI taxonomy): domain Eukaryota; kingdom Metazoa; phylum Chordata; class Amphibia; order Caudata; family Salamandridae; genus Lissotriton; species Lissotriton helveticus. The sequence continues at coordinate 756,189,744 of NC_136069.1, forward strand.
CACCGCGTTGTAAACGATGTTTCCCTTCCGGCAGCGCAAGCCTTTCAGTCATATCTATGAGGCAACGCAAAGCCACTCCGCATGACTTTCCATGGCCTTATAGATATGGAGTAAGACAAAGCAGCGCAAATTACTGCCATGCCTTACTCTGCATCAATGAGGCGTTCCAAGGGCATTGCAGTGGCCCATCTGGTTGGGGGCCCATTTGTATACTGTTGCCAGGATACCACTTGGGCCTTAAGCGCCACTAGGGTGCATTGCCTTAATGACCGTCATTACTAGAGCCGGGCATATTGTTGTCAGCTCTCCAATTGCTTGGCCTGATGGTCTGGAAGCTAGCTGATGATCTGGCCAAGTGCCTTGCTTTCATTTTTATCCTCCGCCTGTTCGCTGTGTAGACTTGTGATAAATGATTCCCAGTCAGTGTGAGCAACATTGCCACCAGCTTTGGAGTGAGACTTTTATTAATCCACCTCCACAATTTACTTTGGTGCTTTGATTTTATGATCATGTGCGATTTGGCCCATTTTCTGGCATCCTCCTCTCTTCTTTGATTGTATAGGGTCTTTCTACAATCTGATAATCTGGAGGTGCAGCCATTTATTCTCCCCCATGTGGTTACTAAGGGACGGCAAGGCTTTGTTTCATTGTTCTTGAGAGCAAGAAGTAATAATACATCTACTTAAGTATTGAGCTGATGTCAGTGAAGGTCTCTATAAAGTAAACATCCATGAGCCCATCTTCAGGAAAAGAATTACAAGCGAAGACCTCATAGAAGATATCTCAACATTTTACATGCTAATAGATGAGAAATATACTATACAAAACTAAACATCAGTTAGTAAGTGGACAAATCTTCTGATTCTGCAGAGTGTTATGAACATACACTAACGTTTAATCTATGGAGACATAGATCTGCATTTTACCTCACCTCAGAGCGTGTAAGTCTCCGTTGTTGTAGATTGCGGTTCTGCTCTAATTATCGTTTTGAAAATCATGCTTTGCTTTTGTTTTAATTATTGTATTCCACTTCCGCCTGCGGCACTGCTTTGCACTGGTTGGGTGACCTCACCCAACCCGAAGCAAGGTCAGGAGGAGCCAGTTGTGCCCCCCGATTATTTCAATTTACAAAAAACAGTGGTCCCTACTTGTGGAAAAGATAACATACAAAAATCATTAATCATACACCTGATAAGTAGTATGTCTTTTGTCCAGCCGGACAAGAACATTTATTTTAAATGTTCTGGTTGATAAAGTGAATTTTAAGAACCAAAAAAGATAACTAGTGGGCACAGCCGTGACCCACAACAATCAAGACTGGACAAAAGACATACTACTTATCTGGTGTATGATTAATGATTTTTGTATGTTATCTTGTCCACATGTAGGGACCACTGTTTTTTGTAAATTGATACTGCCCAAGGTCCCTATGGCATACCTTTCGGGTTCCCTTGTCTTTGTGAAAACCCCGATTATTTCAGGCCATTCGCAGCGCGCACACGTTTGTTAGATTCGAGGGGTCTCTAGTTGGCAGAGGTAGGTACCTTTGACCAAGTAGGAGCCCTTGCGTCTAGTCAGGGTAAGGGGGTACACTCCTAAAATAACCCCTGTTCACCCCCTAGGTAGCTTGACATGAGCAGACAGGCTTATCTCAGAGGCAGTGTGTAAAGCATTTTTGAACACATACAGTAACCCTGTGACAGCACTACAGATGGACACCACACAAGTTGTAGTATATAAATAAGTATTTTTATATAGACTTAAAACAAGACCACAAATGACAAAAATCCACAATACTGTACTTTAAAAATTGTAGAAATAGTTTAGTTCCCTTTAGATGTAAAATGAGACACTTTGAATTCAATGTACCTTTGGATGCGTAACTCCATCCAATGAAAGTTTTGCAGGTAAGGTGATACGTCAGTTCCTTAAACGCAAGAACTGTGATGCGTCGGGTCCCCACTGCTGTGTAAGGGATAGGTCTGTTCTACTCCTCTTGGGGAGGTGATGTGTCGGTTTCTTACTGCGCTTCCGTGGCCATGCGACCAGCAACGCCATGATGCGATGAAGATCCGGTGCAATGAAACAAAATGGCGTCTTCTTATTGATGCAACATGATACGTGCACTCCCGACGGCCGTGCGGCAACTCAATGAATCTTCTGAGCCGAGACAGGCCCTGCGACACGCTTCTCCGGTGATGCGACGGCATCTGCTGCGACAGCAACACTTTTCTCCTTTGATGCGAGGCGCTTCGGGTGATGCGATGGCGACAGTGGCGGTAGGCTTCTCCGGTGATGTGACGGGAACCGCTGCGGCAGGGACATGCTTCTTTGTCTTGAGTGGCTCTTCCAGGTCCCAGCGACACGCCGTCTTTCAGTAGGCCCAGCTCAACAGCAGGCACTACAGTTCCCAGCAAGGGAAGGCAGGGGAGCTGGATAGTGAAGTCTGTTGTCCCTGAGACTTCAGCAGGAGGCAAGCTCTATCTCAAGCCCTTGGAGATCCTTTACAAGTTAATTTGAAAGTAGCTCAAAGTCCTTTCTCCTTTTTTTGGCACTCAGCCAACCACTGCAGGCCAATCCCTCAAACTGTACTCAGCTTAGGGATAGTCTCCTCCTTAGTTTCTCTGGTTCCTCTCCTCAGCACAGGTTCTTCTTGTTTCCCAAAAGTGATCAAAAGTTCTTGGGTATAGGTCCAAATATTTATCCTAGCAAGTCCTTTGTCCTCTGAAGGCAGAGGGTCCTGTACCCAGTCCAATCCAATTCAGTGTAGTCCTGGAGCACTTTTTTGAAAAGACTCCTTTGATTTGACAGTGTGGGCCAGGGACATCGGACGCACCACAGGAGGTGGAGCCAGCATTGTGGAAGGCAGGCACAGCCCTATTCAGGTCCCAGGTGCACTCCTCTCACCCATCTACATGCAGATAGCTCTATTCAGCCCTGTTCCGACTCACCCTGTCTCCTGGAATCCCTCAGCCCCTGTCACTCAAACTCCAGACAAGGAATAAACAACCTAGCAGAGGCAGGCTTGGATAGTTAGGCAAGAAAATACCTACTTTCCAAAAGTGGTATTTTAAAACACAGAATGTTAAAACCAACTTCACTCTAAGTTCAGGCATACTGAACTTGGATTTCTAATTAGTTCCCTGAGTCAGTTAGGATTATAAGATATTATAATCAAACTGCCAATTCTGGCCAACGGGGAACAGTTAGCCCTACAATAGTGTAAAACGAAAATGGCTGTAATTCACTATTAGGACATGCCACATACATTAGGGCATCTCCTACCTTTTACTTACAATGCACCCTGCCCTTGGGCCTGCCATAGGGGTGACTAATATGCAGAAAAGGGAAGGTTTAGGGACTGGCAAGTGGGTGCACTTGCCCAGTCAGCATGGCAGTACCAGACTGCACACCGGCTCTGCCATGGCAGACCTGAGACACACTTTTACAGGCTGCTTCTGTGGGTGGCACAACCAGTGCTGCAAGCCCCCCCAGCAGCATTTGATTTACAAGCCATGGGCGCACACAGTGCACTGTAATAGGGTCTGACATGTAACCCTAATAAGCCAATCATTGAGTCACTAATCCATACATCAATTTATATTAGGGAGAGCATATGCACTTTAGCACTGATCAGCAGAGGCAAAGTGCCCAGAGTCATAAAACCAACAAAATCAGGTCAGACAAAATACAGGAGGAAGGCAAAAAGTTCAGGGATGACCCTGCGAAAAGGGCCAAGTCCAACAACTTTGATCTGCATTTGACCTAGAATAGAAGTGGATTTGTATAGCGCTAGCTACCCGGAGGCCTCTTAGCGCTAGCAGAGAGGAGAGATAGAGATGCAAGTGATGCTAGTGAAAAGATATGTTTTGAGACGTTTAAGGAATGCTAGCAGATTGGGTTCCCCTCGAAGAGAGAGGGGGAAGGAGTTCCAGAGGTTGGAGGCATTTAAAGAGAAAGAACGTCCACCCCACCTGGATCTGCGAACTTTCACGGAGGTTGCCCGGAACGCTGAGCTGGAGCGTAGACTCCTAGGGGGTTGATAGGGGGTGATCAGGGACTGAATAATGAATGGGCTTGATTTCCACATAGCTTTGTGGGCTAAGCACATGGCCTTAAACTGTATCCTGGAATGGATAGGAAGCAAGTGGAGGTGACTCAAGGCGGGTTTCGCAGATTGTCTACGGGGAATCTGGAGCAAAAGGCGAGCTGCAAAGTTCTGAATGACTTGTAGCCTCTGGGTCGTAGACTGGGGGGGCACCCAGGTACAAAGCGTTTCCGTAGTCGAGGCGGGATTGAATGAGAGCCTGGACCACAATCCTCCTGGCCTGGAAAAGGAGCAGGGGGAAGAATCTTTCTCAGCATTCTCATTAGACCAAAGCAAGTGGCTGACAGCTTAGAGGCTTGGTGGTTGAAACCAAGGGAGCTGTCAAGCCATATGCCCAGACTCTTGATCTGCTGCTTTGGGATAGGCATGGGGCCAAGACAAGTTGGCCAAATAAGAGTAGAGGTGGGAGATGGAGATTTACCCAGAAACATAATTTCGGTCTTGTCACCGTTCAATTTGAGGTGGGAGCGGTCCATCCATTCGGCTACTGCCTCTAGGCAGGCACCAAGAGCGCCAGATGATCAGATGATCCCTCAGGGTGGTTGAGTGCTCACCTTAGAGTGTGTAAGTCTCCGCTAGTGTGGTTTGCGGGTCCGCTCTAATTAACCTTTTAAAAATCACGCTTTGCTTTTGTTTTAATTGTTGTGTTCTACTACTTCCTGCGGCACTGCTTTGCACTGATTGGGTGGCCTTCCCCAATCAGATGCGAGGTCAGGAGGAGCCAGTTGTGCCCCCCAGCTATTTCCGGCCAGTCGCAGCATGGACGTGCTGCTGGTGCACTGCTGGCAAGCCCATCTGCGCCCATTCGTGCCTGGACCTCGCCAGGCGCCAGGCACTCTGCTCATTTGGACTCCCACAGACAGGTCTACTCTTCCGAGCTTTGCTCATTGAGTGCTCCAATGAATACCTGTTTTAATCAGGTTTGGTTCCAGTTGATTGCACGTTCTACTGTGAACACTGCAAATACAAAATCAGAATTGATGGCCATGTTGCAATGCTCTCCGTCCATACTTTTAAATTCCTTAGTCTGAACTGCCGCTCTTTGGTACACGCCTCGCTGATATGTTTGACCTGATCTAGGAGGAGGGACCCGATGTTTTTTTTCTCACGGAGACCTGGCTTACCTCCAATATGGTAGCTGAACCACAGCTGGCGTTACCTCAGGGATATTCTATAAAGAAAAAATTACATATATATCACACCAGGGATCCAGGTAAGTATAAATGGAACATATCTCTTCCTCTTCAAAATGCATAACGAACTACAGATATGTTCTACTAGAATTTAAAAATAGAGTGGTGAATATATGAAAAAATGTATGGGAAGAATATCCTTTTTGATGGACGAGAACCCACACTCACCCAAAGGTGACATGCTTCATCATTGGGTTCCCTCAGCACATGGGGTCCACAAGGTCACTGATGTGGGCTACAACTCCCCACTAGATTAGGTGGGTGGGGAGGAGCTGAGGTGTTTTAAGACAACGGGACTCCACAAAGTGAATGTTCATGAGTGAGGGACAGAGTCCAGTGAAAATATATATGAAGGTTAAAACTATCTCAAGGGCACAAACTATTTTATTCTGTAATGTCTTTGGATAGGATTAAAAAAGCAGAGGACAGGAGGTTCACAACAAAAATTACCTCCTCAGAGGTCAACATGTTTCTGCCTTTCACAGATTCCAATGAAGTTCTTAGGCATTCTTCAGGACCAAATCTTTAAACTAGTCACTCTGTACAATATCGAAATCTAACACACTCATATGTGAGAAGACAGGATAGGGCTGTGTTTTGAAGCTGACACCAGTGACATGAATAATTACTATGCCTTCTCCATCTGAAACAATAAAAAGAGCATGATACTTTACATCATTATGCAAAATTAACCTCAAAGATAAACACCACTCTCCATGAAAGACTGGAAATCTCCAATGTGAGCATCGAAGCAGGATGGGCTACCTGTATTGAAGACAAACGTTGACTCTCAGTAGCTGTAAGGTACCCCTCACCCAATTCGGCTCATCAAACTAAAAAGAAAAACAAGAAAGAAAAACACTGATGGCAATCAGGAAAGAAACCAGGCTATATATCTCATACAGTATAAAATGCCAAGCTTAGTGAAGAAATCCCTTAACAGGCCAATCATGCAACGGTGGCCTTTGAGATGAATCAGTTACATGAGGATATAGGCAAACTCAGACTGTAACGGAAAGCTAGTGTTCCGTATGTTTATCACAGGGAGGCAGCCTTACCGTCTCATGATGTTAAGGTTAGGGGCATGTATTACCCAAGGGGCGTAACAACCCTTATGTCTGTGGTCAGGTATCTCACGGTCAATGTGGATCCAGGACCTAAATTACTGGATTCGAAAGTACAACCCACCAACCTTCTATCTAATTCAATGCAGGTCCTTTTTACTTGCTTCTCGGCCCTGTACTCTTGACATATAATTTGATATATATCTCTCGTTGTTTCTTTTTTTTAAATGTTTCTTTTGACAATATATATATTTTTTTAAAGAATATTTTTCTCAATAATGTCTCCCGGACCATCAAAAAAGTTTAGAGAATCACTTACCAATTCAATTACCATCCTGTCAAGTAAATCTGTTAAACTTTAACATCTTGGGGGATCTCATCCTCCACCCGGAGGACCGCCAAGATGGTGAGATTACCATTTTTCTGGCAGACCTTGCAGTCTGTCAACTACTACAATGTGTCTCCAGCCCGACACACTCCGCTGGCCACCTTCTAGGTCCAGTGTTTACTAACATACCTTCTCTCAAAGTTCTTTCTCCCCTCCCCATGGCCTGGACAGACCACTTTCTCATTTCCATGGCACTTCTTGGCAAAAATCCGCCCTCCTGCACTCACCCTAAGCTCATTTTAAAGTGCCCTTAGCACAAGTTAGACGCCAATCTCTTTTCTGACACTCTACACTCCCAAACGCCTCAACTCTCTGAAGATGTTAAAGCAGCTAATCGCCGCTTTCATGAATGGCTCACGCACTCCCTTGATAAATATATCCCGCTAAATTTACATACTGACGCAGAACTCAGACCAGTCCATGGTTTAATGAGAGGTGAACCCAGACACAATATCATTTAGCTATTAAAGCTTATCTTAAATGTATACGGAAATCATGCACTGAATACTTCGCAGAATAAATTAAAAACAGCAATAATCCTGCCAAAAATATCTTCTCCTTGCTGAATGATATTAAAAATCCCCCTTTGTCAAGTTCACCCATCATTGCTTCTAACTCCCAATCCAAGGCCTTAGCCACTATTTTTCATAAAAAGTTGAGGACATCTGTAAATCTTTCCCATCCGTTATTAACATTGAAGGCCATATCAATCACTCTAGTTGCTCATTTACTCTACTATCCTCCTTCCTGGTGCTATCCTATGAAGCTGTGAGGACTCTCTGCTATAAAATGTAATTGGGATCACCAGCTGATCTGTTTAAACCAGTTCAGCTCCTACAATTTCTACCCCAGCTCCTACATACACTTTGTGAGCTGATAAGTCTATCCCTAGCATTTGCAATTGTACCAGCCTCATGGAAACATGCCATGGTTATCCCTCTGCTAAAAAAGCCTACCTTGGATGCTTCAAAATCCGAAAGCTTCTGCCCGATCTTACTGCTTCCTTTCATGGCTAAGTCACCGAGTCCTACATCAATTCCATTGTAACCAAATTTGTTGTGTCCAACAATATATTTTATCCAGTGCAGAATGGTTTTAGACCCAGTCACAGTACCGAATCAGCTCTGCTGGCAGTTACTGAGCATCTGCGGAGTTTATTAGACAAGGGTCGCACCTCTGCCTTGATTCTTCTTGACCGTAGTGCCCCCTTTGTCAAGTTCACCCATCATTGCTTCTAACTCCCAATCCAAGGCCTTAGCCACTATTTTTCATAAAAAGTTGAGGACATCTGTAAATCTTTCCCATCCGTTATTAACATTGAAGGCCATATCAATCACTCTAGTTGCTCATTTACTCTACTATCCTCCTTCCTGGTGCTATCCTATGAAGCTGTGAGGACTCTCTGCTATAAAATGTAATTGGGATCACCAGCTGATCTGTTTAAACCAGTTCAGCTCCTACAATTTCTACCCCAGCTCCTACATACACTTTGTGAGCTGATAAGTCTATCCCTAGCATTTGCAATTGTACCAGCCTCATGGAAACATGCCATGGTTATCCCTCTGCTAAAAAAGCCTACCTTGGATGCTTCAAAATCCGAAAGCTTCTGCCCGATCTTACTGCTTCCTTTCATGGCTAAGTCACCAAGTCCTACATCAATTCCATTGTAACCAAATTTGTTGTGTCCAACAATATATTTTATCCAGTGCAGAATGGTTTTAGACCCAGTCACAGTACCGAATCAGCTCTGCTGGCAGTTACTGAGCATCTGCGGAGTTTATTAGACAAGGGTCGCACCTCTGCCTTGATTCTTCTTGACCGTAGTGCCACTTTTGACACTGTATTGAAAAAAATTCTGGTGCAACGTTTACAAGAGATTGGGATATGAGATGTCACCTTTAACTGGTTTGTGTCTTTCCTATCAGACATATCCTGCCAAGTGATTTCACCTCCTTATGGGTCTCAGGTGCATTCCACACATCATGGGGATACACAGGTCTCGATTTTGAGCCTGTCATTATTCCATATCTAGATTCAACCCCTAGAGGGATTTGCAAAAATAAGGGGCCTTTCCATTGTCTCATACGCTAATGATAATCAGCTTGTTATCTCTCTATCCAACAACTCTGACCAACACATAGCCAAGTTCCAAAATGACATGATGGCCGTGGCGGATTGGATGGCAGCCAACTGCCTTCAATTGAATGCGAGCATAATCCAAGATTTGTCTTCTAGGAAGTGACATGCATCATTGGAGTGATCAATGGTGGCCTGCCACGTTGGGAGCTCCCCCGACTCCTAAGGAAACTGTAAAAACCTTGGGCGTTTGGTTTGACTGTGCCCTAAACTTTCAGGCACAGACAAAATCGATGGCTGGCAGCTGTTTCGATCTCCTATGCGGACTTAAGCCACTGCTTGGGTTTATTAATGCTCAAGCATACCAGACCATTATTCAGTCTACCATCCTTTCTAGACTGGATTATTGTAATTCTCTCTATTTGGGTGCTAATAAAGTGGGCACCAATCACCTTCAGAGGGTACAGAACACCATGGCTCAGACCCTCTTCGCCCTCTCAAAATCCTTCTCTTCCTCCAAATTCATACAGACGTTGCACTGGCTTCCGGTCGAGAATAGAATTCACTTCAAGTCCTTGTGTACCTCTTATAGAATTTTCTATATACAAGCCCCTCCTGTTCTTGTTAATCACCTTACCCCCTATGTACCGGAACGCACCCTCCGCTCCTCCAATCAACATATGTTACGTGTTCCTCGAGTTAGAAGAGAATGGGCTGGAAGTCGGTCGTTCCGGGCTTTAGCTTCTTCTCTCTGGAACGCTCTTCTGTGTACTATCAGGGGCATACAGAATCATGGGGTTTTCAGGTGGGCAATTAAGACCTGGCTCTTCCCTGAATAATCTTCTGCTGTATCCTCCTCTTCAGTCTGGTAATCCATGGATCTAGCGCTGGGATGCCCCGTTGCTGGGGCAGACATGCTCTATACAAATATGACAGCATAACAAATTGGATTGGCTGACGGCAACAGCACAAAAGTCAAACCTCTGCAAAAACGTTGTTTATGAAGTTAAAATAGTGTAAGCTGTTGACATTCACCTGAATATTGGGACATATTACCAACAAGTAGCGATAATTGTCGCTAAATAGGCTTAACAAAGATTTTTTTATCGCTACCTATCGCTGGATATGTTAGCGGAGAAAACATGCTATTAGCAAAATTTTTCTCCATTGTGCTAAAATATCCAGCGATAGCGGCGAAATGCGTGAATATCGCTGAGAATACAGCGATATTCACGCATTAGCGACGAAATGCTCTTAGCCATGTTATCCACCTCCCATTGGATAACATGGCTAAGAACTGGTCTGAGCAGGTGTTAGCTTTTGGCGATAGCGGGAATATTTCCATCGCTACGCCTGCCTTGCTAATAGGCGATAGCGATGTTAGCGACTACTTTCAGTCGCTAACAGGTTGGGTACGCCCACTTTGCCTGTCATTAGCGATAAATATCGCTGACATGCAAAGCGGGCCCCAAACCGCTCGCTATCACCTAAAAGCTGTCGCTAACATCAGTTAGCGTCAGCTTGCTAATAGAGCGATATAATTATCGCCGCTTAGCGGCCAAAAACGGCTGCTGAACCGGCGATAATTGCCTATCCCCACCCTTGGTAATATGCCCCATTATTCTATGTACTTTTAAGGCAGTTCAAGTCCGTATTGACCTCCACGTCTAAATTGGGGAGCTCTTGTTATAGGGTTACAATGAGAAAAGGATCCATTAGGTTCAAATCACCTCTCGGACACCCTTGACATGTTGTCTTTATTCTTGGTTCCAAAAGAATTGTCAAAAGCATCATGGTAATGTGCTGGAATTGTTATTCTGCAACATCAGTTGTGGTCTACATGTTTCAGCCTCCTGGTCATCTCTTATGGTTGATGGCTTTACCTTTGACCAGTTTCCTCAATAGTATTGTCTAAAGTCTCTGACCATATTCCTCTTGCATTCATGTCATTCATAAATATGCATGGAATGCTAATCATACAATTGTAACTTTGAAGGTGTACTATCCTTGAGTATCACTCTGGGGAAAAAAGGGGTATCAACAGTCATTGGTTTTGATAGAATCTCTTCAATTGATAAAGCTTAAAGAATATGTACACATATGAGCACCACTCCTGAAACGCACATCAATACAAAAGGAAAATCTTCCTTAATCACATTTACATTTTACTCCAGCCCAGGACCCCCCCTTTAAGGTCTTGCAAATGGACCCATTGGAGTTTGGGATAAAACAGACCCCTGTATTCGCACAGTTTGTTCCTATCTGTTGGTTTTGTGAAATCTTCCATGATCAGGAAGTCCACATCAGCGGTGAGGCATAGGTAAAGAGATGTCAAGTGAGTTATCAAGTATGTGTTTGAAATTCAAAAAGTGGTTCTCTGTGTTAAGCCACTGAAATAATCAAGTGTTTGTTTTGCCCTTTTGCCAAATGATGAGGACACCATCAATCTATTTCTTACAGGCACGTATTTGGATCCCGAAGAAGTAGCAGTTGGTAAAATATGTTCATCCTTAAATACACGGACATACATGCCTGTCACACTTGGGGCAAAGGTACTCTTCATTGAAGTACCATATGTTTGTGGATATAGTGTGTTTTCAGACTTATAGAAATTCCCTGTGTTGACTATTCATGTTAGTTCTATTATAAAGTGTGGAGCTGCTGCCAACTCCCCATTTTAGGCTTTCAGGCATGCATGGTTTCTTCCTGAGGTGTGCTATTTTATAATGCCTCTATATCTAACCGTTTCAAGAGTTCCTCTTTGGGATTAAAGGACATATCATTCAAGAGCTGTAACACTTCCATGGAATCCTTAAGGTAGATTTGAGAGAACTCTACTATTGGTCTAAAAAATAAGTTGCAATGAGATGACAGACGTTGAAGGCCAATGCTCAAGACTATGGCTCGTCCTGAAGGTGGTGTTCTTGTTTGTTTTTGGGATTTTGGGTGACGTGTAAAAATATGTTAGTTAGTTAGCTAATCTTCATTTGCATGATTACTTAAAACCAATGCACCATAATAAAACAGCCATGCTAAAATCTCTTCAAATTCATAGAACCATAATTTAACCCTAAATGAAGCTGTATTATATATAATAAAAAAACAGCAATATATAAGTTGTCCATATGAAAACATTTAGTTTTATGCCAGAGATTGCAGTTTGCTATATACTTTGATTGTGTGAACCAGCAATATTCCTATTGTCCGTGCCAAAACCTTTTGTTATAAGTCCGCAGTTGTAGTTCATTTTCACGGTAGTTGAGGCCACAGATTTATGTCCAGTGAGTGATGTTTATACCTACAGCCCATGTGTCAGATCAGTGAAACTCCCAATTTTAATTTGCACTGAATACATAAAACCATAAATTAACCCTAAATGAGGCTGTTATGTGCAAAGATAGCAATGTGCAAAATGTTTATTGTAAAACCTTTTGTAATGTACCAAAAGTTGCGGTTCACTGTATACTTTGATTTTATTATCCTTTTTTTAGCTCCTACTACTGCTTCTGTTTGGATCATAACCTCTAGGTGCAGTAGGGAAGGAAAACCCCTGAGTTCAATATTACTGCAATTTAGTACAGCTCCTGCGTCTTTCACAAACAAGAATTTTGAGTATATCCTAGGTTGAAAGGCAGTTTTATTTAACTTCACTGAGGAAGCCCCATCTATCTCTACCAGCATGGTACGGTCCTCTGTGTCATGGGTTCCTGTCTTGGCCTGGCCATTGTTAGGTTCACCCGACATTCTGGTCTCCTTTTCCTTGTTTTAATTATAGTTGTAACTGACCGCGCTTTCTCTCCCTGACCGCACACTCCACCTTAAGTATTGGAGGGAGAGATTTCCTCTGTCCTGCTCCTCTTCCCTTAAAGGGATGACCAGGACCTGCCTAATTCCAAATGATGAGGTGGACCACCAATCCGCCGGTCCGATTGTCCTCCTGTTTGTGGGGGAGGGTTGGCCCGCTGACCCCCCTGAATCATAGCAATGTCTGTGGTGCTGTGCTGCTGGTCGCTCACTGGTTATACTTTAATCTAACTCCCCCCCAGCACATCACAGAGTTCGTGGGAGCTTCCTGTGGAAGGAGGGTGGACCCCTCCCTGCCTAGAAGCACTCCCTTGTAGAAACCCCAGACCCCTGCAGAAGGCCACAAAAGGAGAGGGCCCCAAACAAAGAAGACTCCTCAAAGGGATCCTGGAGACCAGTAGCAAGGCAAAGAGAGAGGTAGAGGACAGGAGGGGAGATCTGAGCAGGAGCTTTCACATGCCACCGCAAGCTGCACCCAGTCCTAGCTGGGCCGCTTCTGCGGTACCCAGCTCTCTTTTTTAGCAGCTGGCCGCTACGCCGCCGCTCTTAGGGCCTCCGCCAGTCGCCCCCCCACCACCTACCTCCTCTCAGCAGCACAAGGAAGAACAGAGCCGTTGCAATCTTCTTGGACCTTCCCTGCGAAGCAAGCACAATCCTCCTGTTTCGGATCCTGTTTTGGGTCTGTGGAGGAGGGTAGCAGTAGCCAGAGCACGAGCGCCGCAAGCAGAAGTAGCAGTAACTCTGCTGGCTCTGCGTCCACTTTCGCTGGTCAGCTCGCCTGCTGCTGCTCTTGCTGCTCCCAGACGAATATGTGGTGACCAAACATTTGACTTCATGTTTGGCGGTCAAATTACCCAATTAATCTTACTCCACAATTGTTTTGACATCACCTAGTAGGTCTTTTGTAGGGTCAGTGAAAACACCATATACTTTAGAGTGCCCACCCAACAGCTGTAGACATTCCTGATGGTATGCATCGGTGTTCTGTATTAATATATCCCATCTTTGTCTGCAGGATTTATGACAATTTTACTTATTCTTCTTGAGTTTTATCAAAGTCTCACCTTCCTTATTGATGAGTTTCTTGAAGCTGTGTGTGTTATTAGCGTATAGGGCATCAATACTCTCTGGCACTGTCTGTTAAAAGCTACTGTCACTGCTGGAAGGGTCTGTGGGGGTGGGACAAAACTAATTTTATTTTGTAAGCATGTAAATGTAGTGTTGTTTGCCTAAGAGTACCCCTGCTTGGAAAAGTGTGATTTAAGTTTGATCTTCCTAAAGCACTTTGCCAGTTCACATCTTAATGAGAACTGGCCCTGTCTTGGTGTGAGTACAAAATCCAGTCTCTTTTTAGTATATTGATTTGTTCTTTGGTGAGAGTAATATCTGAATAATTCACCCCCATTTGTTAAACCAAAAAGAGGGTCACTGTTCCATCGGTGTGGGTGCTAAAAAGTCACCCTAACACAAATATGAGAAGTAAGAAAAAGGTGAAAGATGAGAGAGGATAGAACTAGGTCTAGGATCCACTTTGCAGGGGGGCGAACCAAAGTTGTCTCTTGTTGCCCTCACACATCCCGCAGGATGTCATGCTTCATCATTGGGCGTTTGCTCCTCGTCGGGCTGGTGTTGCAATCCCCAACGGGTCCCCCGAACGGTCACTTTAGAGGAGATCTTTTTAGAGAACAGCCATTAGATGAATGCGGGTGTGTGGGTGGAGTGGGTCCTATGTGCATAGTTAATGTGTGTGTGAATAATGATAAAAATGGTTAAAGGATGCCAGAGGGGAGAAAACTTTTTACTGTGTCGGTCGCTTTGCTATTCTAAAAAACCAAAAGTTTGTGCATTACGTCTCTGGGCAATAATGTACCCCTGGTAACTAAAAGCGTCAGGTCGACATGTTTCGCACCTAGACGGTCGTAGCGATCCTTGGTGCTTCCTCTGGACCAGTAATAAATAGTGAAGTGAAGTATGAAGGTGATAAGGGGATATTAGCCCCCAGTGTGAAAGAAGTGGACTTGCACTGTGTAAACTGCAGCTAAGCTACAACGAATTAATTGATTAGCTCCTGGAAGCGACCTAAAGTCACATGGAGAATTACTCCATGGGCATGGGTGCAGGTATTCCCGTATCTTCAAGGGAGTTTCATGGCAAAAATGTAGCCACTACCCGACTTGGCACCAGCCCCCATGCCTGATTTTTCCTCATCCCCGGTAGTAGTTCCTTTGATTTTCTCCTTGTTACCCTTTTTTGGAGAATATCCCTTCGGCCTCCCATGTCTTTTCTTTTTCCCCAGCATTGTGGCATTCTAGGTGGATCTGAACGGTGCATACTGGGCTAGTTGACAATTGGTCTTTGTGGGGAAGGAGATATAGAAGTGAGTTTGAGGTTGATATGTTTTTCAAAGACCCATGACAGCACTGTTTTTGATGCTATGTTACACTTGCACAATCATTATGACTGAGCTGTAAATTTCGATGTACCCAGTAACTGAAGTCACTGCACCCATTGTACCCACAGATTTAAGCATGCGATCAACAAAAGGTTCAATCCTTTTTATTTTCCCTCCCCCGTACTTACTGGGACCCGTACTAATGGTAATTATGGAGTAGGGAAATAACCAAGAATTTAACAGGCAATTTGTAATGAGAGCATTAATCATCTAGTCCTGCTCACTGATGCTCCATAAGTTGCAAACTCTGAGTACATTCCTGTTGGACTCACCCCAAGATTGCTCAACTTTCTTGGGCACCAAGGCAAAGGCTTCTCTGACATAATACTGATGTAAAAAATATTGAGATACCCATATTTAATGCAAAAATATTGTGGTCCCAAATATTGAATTTATATGCCTACAATATAAACCACAAATACACTGTTCACAGCATTTTGTGGTAATAAATATCTCAATTATATAGGTAAGTAGATATTCACACAACCTCTTCGGTAAAAAAGAGCAGAAGCCTCAACTGGGGACAACATGGAGGTCATTTATTTTCACAAAATCGGCGAATGCATTTCGGCATAACAATGCCTTCCTCAGCGCAACAAGTATTCAGGAGGTTTTCAGGTAAGTAGATATATTTAAAAATTATGTAAATCTACAGTAACTTTCAAAATGATGTAATGATATATAATTAGCATAGTAAACATAAACAACAGTGACGAAGAGTTTCAAATCATCCCGCACAACAAAGGCAACATCCTAAGCTGCCTATGTATAGGACGATGAAATACAGAATACCAGAAAAAAATGTGTTCTTGAGACCCATCCATAAATCTCAAACAATACATCGAATTGAAAAGTTCAGCCATAAAATTTCAGGAGATACAACATGATAATCGGGATTTGCATCTATTAGTTCATGTTACACAACAGTCACGGTCCATATTAACGAAAGTAAAACACCCATGTATGCCCATTAGAAAGATAGTGGTGATGTATAGTGCCCGTTCAATCTCCAAAATGAAGTGAAAAATGTACTGAAAGTAAAGAAACCAGCATAATCATTCAATTGTACACACACAAGTATGGCATAAGAATGAGTTGCAATTGGTGCCAAGATCACCATATCTTAATCATCCATACAATGCAACACAGAGGGTACCATAAATCTTCTTGGCCAGTTCCTCAAGCCTTGTTGACCACTGTGCATTGAAGAAATGTAGTCTTCATTCCCAGGGAATACTTACTAATAGAAAAAAGAACTTGGCACAGAAGCTGAAAATATGAAAAGACATCTTTATTTAATTTAATAAGTGAGGCCATGTCACACAGAAGCCGTAGCAACTGAACGAGGTAGTCTGAGGAGTACAGAGAACAGAGGCTTTATATATGCTCAGGGTTACAAAACTCAGCATAAAAGTAAAGGGCAGTCCTTGCTTTTGCAATCATGCAAAAATGCCTAACATGGACATGCAAGTTGAACAAACCCAACATTCTTCTTTAGACAAGCCGGACAAACCCATAATAAAAAGGACCACAACCCATATCGTAAATAGACCATAAAAGAAGAAACAAAAACAGATAGAAGTAGGATAAGGCATGTTTGTGTGCAGTAAAACTTTATGATGTCCTGTGCTCTGATCCTTAATCTTGATCAGCTAAAGGGCAGGAACTGGTTTAGCAAGGTCAGCTTCAGGCAACAGGGTCAGTTCACTCAGGTCAAACAGGAGTCAGCATGAACTCGAGCTAAGGTGTACATGTCCTTAAAAGACTAGTTCAGCCACAATCATCGGCCTATGTGAGGGCAACCACAAAATGGCTGCCATACACAAAATGGAACCCACGGGTTCAGAATTCACATAACCTCAGACCCTTCTTTTGCCCTTACATAGGCAATCACTCAGTCTGTATCTGAATCGATGTCAATATTATCCGTTATTCCCTTCACTAAGGCATTATTACTCGAGTTATCTTTCATGGAACGCAAGGGATAGCCTTTGTTGGCATAAATAAACATCGTCTGATATGCCCATACAGACCCATTGTAACTAAATGACAGAACCAAATAGGGAATACCTCTATCTGTAGTATGTGGCATAAGACCACACACCCAACAATTAGTGGTGTTCATTACTAACTGGTGTTGATGCAGAAGCTGTACAAAGGAATTATTAGTAAACTCTGACCTCCTAACCAGTTCATGTTCAGATAAAGTATGGAAAGAATGCGAAGAAGTAGTAGTAGGAAGAGACATAGGTTGGGAGGTGGGTACAGATGTCAATTGGGTAGCAAAAACAATCCAACCCACAAAAGACAACGTCATGCTTAAAAATACTAGAAAACATGTTATAAAGAACATATGGACAACAGGAGAAAGTAATGACAACTATTACAAACAAAATTATAATTTTTCACAACTCTAAGCAGAAAGCAAATCCTAAAATTATCTAGTAACATTTTTTATGGCTCCTATGCATTTCAGTAACTTATTATATGTTCAGGTGAAACAGTGGTGATCCTCATCAATGCTCTGAGGTGAAAAGGGATACTCTTCCACAGGGAATGAACTTTATTCTGCTTTTACTAAACAGAATACTACTTTAAAACAATGCCAGCAAAACAGCAAAAATTAGTCTCCTAACACCCATTTTATGCAATCGCACGGGAAATACCCAGAGTCCGTCCAAGCCTCTCCGGCAGGCTTCTATTGTTCATCAAATCTTCTTCTGTTGTTTTCTTCCGCATGGGCCTCTTCATTCAGGCCTTTCATGAAAATGGTCCTTCTCAGTATCCGTTGGAGTGCCCTCCTGGCAAACACTTGCAGCTTATTTGAAAGTCTCAATGTCTCAAGGCAGTGCACCAATATCTCTCCTCTGCGGCAGGCACTACAGATAGTGTGCTCTTCATTGATCAAGTGTAAATAGGAGGGGGGGTTTTGTCCTACGGGTCCTGGCGGGACAACTATATTAATGAGAAAATAAGGTGCCAGGGCTCGAGTTTGACCACCAAAACTTGTTTATTCAGCTGGTGTCAGCCTTCCTTTCAATGATTTTGGGAAGGTATGCATTTGTCATATATTGAACATTTCAACACATATTTACATTTTCATTCAATCCTCATAGGAAGAAACCTTCCTTAAGCTGTGGATACAGTTTAAAGGCTTTTTACATACATTGCGATATTTAAAGCAATTAAAACGAAAAAACAAATGGAAAGGATTCACACATAGTTATACTTTGACTTTCAAATATAAACAACATCTGTGAGTTATGTACACCTAAGCTTGTTCAGGTACATATGTTAAAATGCATTGCCCTAAGCTATTATGCGTCTCTTTCCAACAGCCAAATAGCCGACGCGTTTCCAAACCCTTCTCTTAATCAATGGGGTTCTTCATCAGGGCTGGGCTGTGTACCTATGGTGCAAAATTGAGGGACATTTAGTATCTCCTTTTCCTATACTTTGGAAAATTGGTAAATAGGCTAAACCTCTAGAACGTTTTACCTTGTTTGGCGTTAATGCAGGACGCTGTTTTCAAAGCGGGGCATCGAGTGAATTTGAATTGTCACCACTATCTAAATTAGGGTGAAGAATAACGATTCTTGTGAGTATTTCGGTAATACTGTTTGGTTGTTAATAAATTCCAGTTGGTAAAGGGCGCTGACACTTACTTGTGGATTATTTTCAACTAGTTCTTCACTTATTCGATGCGATATTGGTTAGAAGACTGCAACGTATTCCGCGGTGATTGTTGTTCTGAACAATTAAAAAATGAGGTGTCAGTTCGTGTACATTGTTTTGCTCGAATTTTATGTGCGTTAAAGTTATGACATGCTTACTTGTGCGAGGGGCGGCGGGGGACCAATGTGCTGCTACAGTTATTTCAGCTTCCAATTGTGCGGGCGGATGTATTCAAAGATGAGTCAATGTTCTGTTGAGGAAAATTTACAACGGAAAATTCCCGTTACCAATTGGTCACGTACTTTCTGTGACTGTCATTTCGATACATTTGCAGGGCCCAACCTTACCTTGCTCGATTACTTTGGAGGCCGTCCTCGGGGGTCTATCTATCGCATAACTCTCACTCCGTTTGACTGCCGAATGGCTCTCACTCGTTTGGCAGTGTTCCGGGCAGGTTCCTACACCAGCGGAGTACGATCTCCTATTTAAATATGCCGCTCGGCATTGTGGGATTTGTAGTTTAGTGCATGGTTTGCGTTTTACCAAAAACATGTCTGACAATTAATGATTTAAAGTGCAGCGCTGGGATTCACATATGCGTAATATCAGTATTCTGCGACAGTGGTGGGGGTCACAGGGGGCTCAATAATTGAATCTTTGTAATTCGGACATCTCGTTCAGACCATCCATCACGCAATTAAATTTGAGAATTAAATAAGATTCTTTTTGAAGTAGCATTGCATCGATATTTCCTCCTCTGAGGGGAACTTTCATGGCTTGTAATATTGTCCACATGAAATCTGTCTCATTATGCTGGTGTTCGACAAAGTGCTGTACCATGGGCGCGGACAGCACTTTGTTTTTGATCCTGGATCTGTGTTGAGCTATTCGTTGATTAGCTCTTTGTGTGGTTTTCCCTATATACAACTTGGAACAAGGGCACATAATTGCGTATACGACGTTAGTCGTTTTACAATTAGAGAATCCTTTGTGCATCCATCTCACTGTATTGAATACGAATTCATCACCTTCTAATGTATTTGGGCAGGAAGCACACGTGCCGCATTTATGATGGCCCATTATGGGTGGTCATTTCCATAATGTGCGTAAGTCAGTTCTTGCTTGGCTGATACCCAAGTCAGCTCTTACTATCTGCTGTGCTATGCTCCTATTCTTCTTTAGGGCAAACAATGGCTCCTCCATTGGGACATCTGAATTCTTAATCAAATGCCAGTTCTTTCTAATGATGGCTTTCAACTTATTCGTATATGGTCCGAATGTGGTGACACATACCGGCCTTTCGAGGGGTTTGGTTTCTTTTTCGGAGGCCAAAAGTTCCTCTCTTGGGGTGTGCCATGCCCGTATAGTGGAATGTTTTAGTAGTTTATGAGGATATCCTCTCTGTTTCAATTGATCACTTAATATTTGGGAATGGATCAAAAAATCTTCCTTCCTGGAGCAATTCCGCCGGATTCTCAACATTTGTCCGTACGGCAAATTAGATTTTAAACTTTTGGGGTGGTAGCTTGCGTAGTGCAAGATCGTATTCTTGTCTGTATCTTTGCGGTGTAAAGTCGTTGTTAATTTGTTTTCATAGGGAAAGACCACCACATCAAGAAAAGTGAGAGATGTTCTACTCGATGTTATTGTAAATTTGATATCTGGATGTCTGGTGTTGAGCCACTGATGGAATTGGGCAAGCATTTCTTCAGACCCCTTCCAATGACACCAGATGTCGTCAATAAAGCGATACCATTTTGAGATGTTCTGCAGAAATGGATTGTTGTGGTAGATGAAACGCTCCTCGTACAGGGCCATGAAGAGCACCGCCATCTCCGGGGCATAAGGACACCCCATGGCGGTGCCCTTCACCTGCACGTAGAAGGTGTCCATGAACCGAAAATAGTTCCTTTTGAGTGCTATTCTCGCCAAGTCAATGATGAAGTCTGTGGGGACTCTGTGTGGTCTGGGTCGTGTATTGAGGTAATATTCCATGGCTTCTAAACCCTCCTGTTGGGGAATTTGGGTGTATAGAGAGGTGACATCAAAGGATACCATCAACTCTTGTTCTCCATCAAATGAGATCCCTTCGATCTTGTTTATGAAATCCCTTGTATCTTTAAGATATGATGTTACTTCGAAAAGAAAGGGTTTTAAAAAAACATCCACATACTTTGCTAGTGGTTCCAACAATGAATCACACCCGGAGACTATGGGTCTTCCGGGGGGTTCAGTCAGGCTTTTGTGAATTTTCGGTAGAAAATAAATCACAGGAATGCGTGGACTCTTTTTGTCTAAAAATTGAAACTCTTTAGTTCCTAATATCCCCATGTCACGACCCTCTGCGAGTTTTGCCTGGATCTCAGCTTTAATCTGTGGAGTTGGATCCTCTTTGACTTCTCTGTACCATTCCGTATTTTTAATCTGGCTATTTGCCTCATCGATATATTTCTGTCTATCCCAGACCACCAGTGCTCCCCCTTTGTCAGCGGGTTTTAACACTATGGAATCATCTTTACGTAAGTTGTTAAGAGCCATTTGTTGATCTCTACTGATGTTCCTCTTTAGGAACATTTTTTGTTTGCTTAATTGCGTGATGGAGGATAGAACGACCTGTTCAAAGGCTAATATTTCCTTAGGGATTGTATATGTTGGGGGAACAAATGTGGATTTGTTGGATAGGTTAGAGGGTTCATCAGCTCTATTGTCTTCTCTATTGTGAAAAAAGGCCTTGAGTCTTAGTTTTCGACAAAACTCCAAAGCTTCAATTTTTAGAGTAGTAAGGTCGGTGTGTGCTGTTGGCACGAATTTTAATTTCATTTAATTTAATTTAAAATTCATTGATCAAGGGCACAGATCATCCTTTGCAGATCCGGGTCTACATTCTCAGGCTCCAACACTCATTACTCAGTGTCAGAGAACGCTCAGGCTGCTCTTTCATGGGCACCATAATGTAGTGTCTTTTGCCACTCTTGGATCCTCCGGTGCACTGCACTTCCGTTGGAGCAAAGGAAAAGGGGTGTGTGGCCAAAACTCAGGCCAAGAGGCTCAAGGGACTGCCTACTGTCAGAGGTTACCAGCACATGACAGGTGAGAAAACTGAAGCCTCAAAACAGAAATCCTTCTCTTTTGCTCTTTTGCACTGAAACTTGTTCTGTGATATCCAATGCCGTCTGATGGAGCAAGTACGATTCTTTGGAGATATCATGGATGGTGCGCTGGCGATCGCTGTCCAGCCTTGCTGCATTTCTGGGTGCTGGGACTGTCACTGATGGGAATTAGCTTTTCATCAAAGGTCCGCAGGTTATTATGACTTAATCCCGCAGAACCTAGTGAAGTAGGAAATGGGACACATTTATTAGTTACCTTAAATTTAGTACAAAAAAAGTTTGTCTTTAACAAGAGGATTGCAAGCAGGTGGTCTGCAATCTGCGAGGGAGTGGCCATACGCCATGAGACAATTCTGGTCTAGAACACACTGTCATTCTCAAAAGCAATACAAAGACAAAGGCAGTAGGCAAAACAGTGCCTCTAGGCTCTTCAATTGGGTTTCTGTGTGAGAGCATATCCTCCACCATCTAAGGGTAGATAGCGACATGATTAAGTCTAGGTATTCCTAAATTCCTTATCTAGAACATCTCAAAAAAGAAATCACATGATACAGATTATCAGGGACATGTAGATACCTCCCTTTTAATAACTGTGCATCAAGTGCACTATGCAATACACAGGCTAATGATCAAAATGTGGAAACTTGTCTTATAATAGCATTGAGTCAGTTCACCAGTCCATCACTACCATGATGGTCAGACTGGAAAACGTCGAGGTAGGCATAAAGAAAATTCTTAAAAACCAGTCTGGTCATACAAAAGGGATTCATACATAATATGGGGGTCTCTAGTACATTACTGCAATCTGGAAGTGTGAACCTACTACAATAATAACAATAAAAGAAGGCTAACTGGTGAAAGGAATATGGAAAAGGGAAAATGGGACTAGGACACAGCTAAAATCCCCAATTACAAGGCACAATGCAACATCAATCAGGGGAGAAGTGACGAAAGAAAAATCTATAGGAAGAACAAGAAATTTCTTGGGTGATAGTCAAGCATGTGACACAATACCAAGAGTAAGGATGATACACAAAAAGTCAAAATAGTTCACAAATTTAACTCTACAGCTGGCCGCTACACCATATATGGTAACCTCAGATAATGTTCCAGTTCCTTCTTTAGGGAGAAAAATGAAACCTTGTTTCCTTTATGGTACAAAGCCATACACTACTTAGGAAGCAGAACAAAACTGACTAATGTAATATAAAAATGAGGTCACCATGCACAAAAGTCACAGATCTATAATTTATCCTTACGTCCAATTCAGGATACATACATTTAGGGCTGCCTGTCCCTTACAGGAAAGGGGGCAGTAACGTGACTGTAGGTGAAACCTTGTTCCCTGTATATCTTTTTTTTATTTTTGTTCAAATACCATTATAGCCAAATTTGACATGCACTGGTGAAGTGTTGTCTGTCTTGCTCACAGGATGAAAAAATATCATATCTGTGAAATTTAGGGCAAATTCACCCAGCTGTTGTACAGGATACACATCGTCATGTATATCCCTTCACAACACAGGTAAACTTGTAATAGTATCATAAGCAGCAACATAAAACAAAAAACATGCAAAAAAAACGCACAAAACGCACATGTCAAGCCATCAGATATACTTGCTGTATATCAAGCACAAAAAGCATAGACAAAACAATAGCATATATAAATGAGCGGTGACGCATAACATCGTGTCAGGTTTAAAATCCTTACTTTCCTTTTTGACAGTAGATCACCAATTAGTGGATATCTGCTGTCAAATACAACTTTCAGACACACAGAACCAGCAAGAACAATTCATGATAGAACCAAATACACAAACATGAAAAACGCATGGACATTTCTTTCCAAAGGAGTTATGCAAAAACACATCTCATTTCAACCAACCAAACTCACGTGTCTTGTCAGCCTTAAAATCACCCAGAGCAATCCATGGATGATCTGTGGGCAGAAGCCAAAAAAAAATACAACACACAAAAGAGAGACATTTCTCATAACAAACAGATATTCTTTATAACTTGTAATCAGAAGACAAAGCATGATACACATTAACAGACACAAAAATAAATTTCCATTACTTAACTGTTACCATCTTGTTGGTCAGCTTGCAACATTAAGCTAAAACTAAAATTCTTTCCCTGACACTCCATGTTAGCTTTGTGCCACAATTTTCACTTTGGAAAATAATTCTTAATTGGCAAATCGTTCTCACTTAGGCATGTAGCCTTCAAAATTTTAGTAAAGGGCTTCATCTTATTTTTCTGTCTAAGAATTAATGAAATACTTTGTTTTCTGTCAAATGAAAGCAACTAGCAGACATTATATATTTTTTAAAACAGAGACACAAATGTATCAGTTCTACAGAGCATTTAGCATGATGTTGGGACTTTCAAAGAAACACTTTTTTCATTCTTTCCCTTTGGAATTAAGTTCTTTCATTTTATTGATGTTCTTATGGAGAAACCAGAAACCCTCCCTTTTTAGAGGCCTGTTTAGCAAGGTCATTCTGCATTTCACAGAGACAAGGCCCTACTTTAAAAGGTCACAAATGTCAAGATTACAGCCTCCTTCCATTGTTAACAGGGAAACTAAAGATAACACCTCAGCGCCGCTTGGGCAAGCCTCTGCAGCTCTACTAGCCCCCACCCTCTGCTCATTCTGAGGCTGACAAAGGCAAAAGGCCTTCCTAATTCCTCCTAACCTGCAATAAATCACTCTATTTTGAAAAATAATGTCTCCTTTTTAGGCGCTAAAAAATGATCTCTGTTTCCAGATTATTAAACAACATTTAAGGCTTGATTCCGATCCGTTAAAATCACCGTCCGTACGACTCGCATCCGGAGCCGTTTCCGTATGACTCATACGGACGCCGTACGACCGGACGATTCCGATCCAGATCGGGCGACCCGGACGCGATTCATACGGTCCACGTCGATTCGTACGGAAAAGTGCACGATCACCTACACACCGTACGGCGCGTACCCCCCATGATCGCAGGGGTACGGCACGTACCCCTGCGATCATGGGGGTACGTGTCGTACACCCAGTGTACATGGCGGGTACGTGCCGTACACCCAGCGTACATGGGGTACGCTGGGTGTACATCACGTACCCCCCATGATGGCAGGGGTACGGCGCATACCCCTGCGATCATGGGGGTATGCGCCGTACCTAGGGGGGAAGCGTTCCATACCTGTTTCGGGGTGAACTCTC
The DNA here is from genome assembly GCF_964261635.1 of Lissotriton helveticus. NCBI lineage: Eukaryota > Metazoa > Chordata > Amphibia > Caudata > Salamandridae > Lissotriton > Lissotriton helveticus. The sequence goes on from NC_136069.1 coordinate 756,214,825, forward strand.
ACTGTACGACAGTTTCCAGTTCCCATAGAAAAAGGGTCGTACGGAGCGTACACAACACAGATCGTACTTGCCGGGTCGTAAAAAGCAGCCGCGAAACGTATGAACGTCGTGTACAGCGGCTTCCGAGGGCGATTCGTAAGGGAATTTCATTTGTACGGTCCCTGGTACGATTCGGACGGATAGCTGCATCGGGTGTGGATCGTACTACGTTGTTCGTACGAGGACGGTTACGGGTACGATTCGTACGGAAAAAAATGCTCCGTACGACGATTCGGAGCGCTTTTTACGGGATCAGAATCGACCCCATTCTGTGAATAATTCACAGAACCTAATAACACACATACTAGTTTTAGAACAAGTGCTTGTTGCAATGGTACTTATTTCATCAACCTTAAATGAATCTCACTGGGCCATTTAAAAGCAAACCCCAAATGAGGACAGCCTGCAAATTTGTATTATACCTAAATGTTTGCATTAAGCATGGGCGGATTTTGCGAATTGGCAATCCGCGAACTTGCGTATTTACGGATTCGCAATCCGCAAAATCCGCGAACTCTCGCGAATTTGCGGATTTTTTTTTTTTGTGTGTTCGCAAGGATTTCTGCCAGTTCGCGAGGGTTCTGTACCAGTTCGCAATTGCGAACTTACTCGTCGGCTCGCAACGGCCGCGACTATGTTGTTTCTACATCTGGTTCATCATCACAGGTTCACAGCACCCTCTGTTTCACCACTGCCACCCTCTGGTACACCCATGCCACCCTCAGGTACATCACTGCCACCCTCTGGTTGGTTTATCACTGTAGATTATGGGGGTGAAAAAAAGCAAGCACACCTGCCCTGCTTCAACTGACATGAATTAATTTGGGGTTGATTAATGTGTCACTGAATGTAAACTTCCAGTCTGGCTGGCACCTGCTTCCTTATCTGTAATTTGCTTTCTGTTGCAGTGCACTTTTTTTTCACAGGACCTTTGTGGCCTATAGTTGCAAGTAGGCAACTGAACTCTGAAGGGGCCCCTCAGGAAGCACTATAGGGAATGGTTACTAATGATAAGATTGAACTTTTGCACCTGCTGAGTGCTTTCAGTTTGGTCTGTAATTGCTTTCTGTTGCAGTGTAATTTTTTTAACAGGACCTTTGTTGTATACTTGTAGCTATTCTCTGAGCCTGCTGTGAGGGTCAGAGCAGGGTCATAGAATAGTTGCAAGTAGGCAAATGACCTCTGAAGGGGCCCCTCAGGAAGCACTACAGGGAATGGTTACTAATGATAAGATTGAACTTTTGCACCTGCTGATTGCTTTCATTTTTGCAAATATCCAAATATCCAGCAGCATCCACAAAAAGTAATCCTTCCAGGTCAAGATCCAAATCAAAGTGACCAGCACATGAAGAAAGCACTGGGAGGAGCCTGGTGGACAGGAACAGGAAGTTGGAGACTGTGGGGCACTTCCTTCCTCCCACCCCCACCCCCCAAAATGGACTCCTTGCAAAGAAAAAGTGCAGGCAAATGTCAACCTGAGGAGTTATTCTGATAAAAATCATAATTTTCAAGGTTTATGCTGCCTGCTGGTGGATTTCTTGTGCGAAATTGCAAATTTTGCAATCTCGCAATTGCGAGATTGTCGCTGCCCGCCGCATCTACATGTTCGCAAGTGTTTACTCCCGCGAAATTGTATAGTATTCTAGTTGGCAAGTGCGACCAAGCAAAAAATCCGCTTCGCACGGATTTTACGAATTTTCGGCAAGTTCGCGAGAGTTCGCGGATTGCGAATTTACCGAAAATTCGCAAAATCCGCGAGCGGAACGGATTTTATGCCCATGCTTAGTTTGCATTCACTGAAGCCTAAAAGCACTTTAAAGCTATTATAAATGGCAAAAATACCCAAATTCGACTTTGATATTTGGGGCACTTAAAAATAAATATCCTATAAGTATGTTACATATTAATCATCCTCAGAATGTTCTTTACACATTACAGATATTAGACATTAGACATATCTCATGCAAATCCTTAGAAAAATGAGTTTTTTACGCCTGTGCTAAGTGAGATGTCATATGCTAATGTCCTCATTATGCAGTGCAACACAACTCAAATTAAATTATAATGCTAGGAGGTCACAGTATGAGCATTAAGCTTCATGAATAGTAAAACATGAATTTTGTAGCACTTATTTTTAATAATTATTTTTCATAATTTAATAATTATTTTTAATAAACCCAATCATTTTTGATAATACCACATTCATTTATAAGCCTAAGCACAGAAGCCTAACTTAAAACATGACAAAATTTGGCGCCACATTTTCTTTCTAAAAAGGACAATTCATTCCTAGTGAATGCAAATTTTAATTTTATTTTTTTAAGCATTTAGACATTTTTGCTTAATAGACTGAAAACATAAACAAACCACAAACACACATTTGAGCTCATTTCAGACATAAACAGAAAGGGGTGAAACACTCAGGACACACAATACGGCGCGCTTTAGCCATGTATTTCATAAATAGCGCCATCGCTATGTACTTACAGAAGTTGCACTAATGGGAATACCACATAGACATTTAAACACACATTTAACCCCCAAATCAATACTCAGAACAAAAATAAAGGACAGCCCACAGACTGTACTTAAACCAAACTATTTGCAAATACTAGTTGTAAGTCATATTTACAAGAAACGCTTCTCAATAGTGTTCCAAAAGACTGCAAAAACAGACTGCTGCATATCCAAGAAGCCAGAACACACTTAATTCACTAGCTTTGGCTGGCAGAACACCAAAAAATCATTCTGCACATCTTCATTTATAAAATTGCGCAGAACAAAGGATCCTTGTTTTGTATTATGTCATATTTTAATTCCCTGGGGATTACAGAATCACCAAGGAAGAAATATGTTTGTATACTTAAACCTATTTAAGTATTCCTTCTAGGAGAGCCGGCTAATTAATTTCACATCACACTATGGTACCTTCCAAATAACGCCACACATTCTTCTTATGTGAGCTTTTAAACAGGCATGCCAAAAATATTGCAAAATATACAATATTATAATCAATGTAGTGCTTAATCTACTTTTCGTACGTGCACCGTTCAACTAAACCAAATAGAGAAAATTCTCCTCATTACCTGTTCTACACAAATTGCAATTCGCATATACAAACCTATACAAATCCAGAGTTGGCCAACACAAATTCCAAAGTTCCAAAGTTACAGTCCTAAATTTGCTAAGACCAGGCATCTTATAGCTCACTAATCTAGCTTCAAACTTCAAGGGGTTATCAAAAACGATATACTCGCAAATATACGAGACCCTCTGCTTTGGTAATTGCAATAACCAAATCAAAACCAAGAAACCAACCCCTCGGCTTTGGTAATTGCAATAACCAAATCAAAACCAAGAAACCAAACAAAGTCGTGGGAGCGACCCACTTGTACTTCTTATTCTTACTAATCAAAAGGTTATCCAAATTCTAACTGTCAAGTTCTACATGACCTAATGGTCTTTTTTAGAATACTCATGCCAAAAAGGTTCTCAGTCAGGAGTGACATCATGTGGAGGATCAAAATCATGAAGATCAGAAATATACTGGGCTGTAGAAACAAAGAATCTCCAGAATCCCTGTGCATGGAGTACCTCCTTAGTAGAATCCTGTTCTGTCCTCCCCAGTAGATTTCATTCCTCTGACAAGATCACCCCCACAGATAGTCACGTCTCTGATGAAGCACACGTTGGCCGCGCCATTTGAAGAAATGTAGTCTTCATTCTCAGGGAATACTTACTAATAGAAAAAAGAACTTGGCAGAGAAGCTGAAAATATGAAAAGACATCTTTATTAAATTTAATAAGTGAGGCCACGTCACACAGAAGCCGTAGCAACTGAATGAGGTAGTCTGAGGAGTACAGAGAACAGAGGCTTTATATATGCTCAGGGTTACAAAACTCAGCATAAAAGTAAGGGGCAGTCCTTGCTTTTGCAACCATGCAAAAATGCCTAACATGGACATGCAAGTTGAACAAACCCAACATTCTTCTTTAGACAAGCCGGACAAACCCATAATAAAAAGGACCACAACCCATATCGTAAATAGACCATAAAAGAAGAAACAGAAACAGATAGAAGTAGGATAAGGCATGTTTGTGTGCAGTAAAACTTTATGATGTCCTGTGCTCTGATCCTTAATCTTGATCAGCTAAAGGGCAGGAACTGGTTTAACAAGGTCAGCTTCAGGCAACAGGGTAAGTTCACTCAGGTCAAACAGGAGTCAACATGAACTCGAGCTAAGGTGTACATGTCCTTAAAAGACTAGTTCAGCCACAATCATCGGCCTATGTGAAGGCAACCACAAAATGGCTGCCATACACAAAATGGAACCCACAGGTTCAGAATTCACAGAACCTCAGCATTTGCCAGTTGATGGTTCATCTGCAATGGTGTTTCAAAATACTCATTCCCTGACTGGTGGCATGCATAGGGGAGTAAGATGTAGAACTTTAGAGAATATGTGAGTGTTTACACTGATCCTTACAAGGCAATCTGTGTTTGGAATACACAAGATTGCTGTGATGTGCCAGCCCATTGGGACTCTAGAGATCCCACATATTCATGTCATTGATATTTAGAGATACCCAATACCTTCAAAAGTGCATTGCCTTGTAGGTTTACAATCTATGAATGGCGCTATCTCATGTACCAAGCAGAATTGAGGAGGTTCATATGGGTATATGAAGACTTGTGCTGTGCAAATTCTGAGGATATATCTGCCAAATGTTTGGACCTCAATGTTTTCAGGGAACTTTATATGCTACATGTGATACATACATAATCTACTTATGTAGAGCTTTAATTAGACTTTTCAGGTATTGGCCATAGGATGTAAGTTGCAGTCCAACTGTGTGCAATAAGCGTTTGCGTGTGACATGATGCCTGCTACAACACTAACTGATGGTGCATTGGTGATCAACTTAACCTTTATGACATCATGATGTGTTATGAGGAATAGATAGATCTGTTGGACTCGGCCTTACGTAAGCATTGTGTAAATTTCAAAATTGTATCAACCCCACTTGGTTACATCATTTTACAATGGTATAATGCAAGTGCCATAGTATGAAAGGTGATGAACTATCCTACTATGGATATAGGAATGGAGTGTATCCAACTCAATCAATGCATTTGGCCCAGCCTAAGGGTTGTGACATGAGTGGATACAACACTTTGTTCGTTATTTAACATGAATGCTTGTGCTCATGCTAAATTTGAAGCTTACAGAGTAATCCATGATACTAGTCTGATATGTAGACTTCTTCAATGTTTTCTGCTGATTTGTGATGGTCAGGTGTGGAAGCACAAAGGCAATAAACCTATGTTACATGTTATTTCAGATGCATTCAGGGCAAGCGAAGGAGAAGGGGCCAATGTTGGTGGGGACACATCTGGTAACAGTGGTTTCGGATGTGAGATGTCAGGCATGAAGGGACCCAGTAACCAGGAAGGGGCAGGGCATGCCATGGAGGACAGCAGCTCAAGCTCGTCATCATCTGGGTCATTTTCCAGTGGACCCTACACAGCGGTGGAGGACCCCCCCAGGATCACACACTTCATCCTTGTCTGCACCCCCAGGTCCATCATCACCCTCTCTGTATTTCCCCAACAAGTTGGCCTACCCCGCTCCCCTAAGAGGGTAGCAATCTTCTTCACTCCAGGTACTTCACCCTTGCCTTTCTTACCCCCTGCCCTCAGTGAGGAGCCTCTTCACTTTCTGAGGACCATCTCTGTGGGTCAGACTGCAATCCTGAATGCCATACAGGGGCAAGGCCACCAGCTGACACAGATGGAGACCTACCTGGAAGGCATTTACACTATTATGTCTACCCTCCAGAGATCTTTCCAGGCTCTGGCCTCCTCTCTCACAGCAGCCTTCCACCCATCCCAACCTTCCAGCCCACCTCCTGCCCCTTCCCCTCCCAAATTCCCTGTTTCTAATCCCGTCCCAAGCACACTCACACATAAGCAAGCCCTCATTTCAACAGACCCAAGAGCCACACACAAAAAACACAGGCATGAAAGCACTCACAAGACACCCCTTTACCACCCCCAGCCCCCAGCATACCACAAGCCCCATTGGAACAGACCCAGACCCCTCCACACCCACAGAAATACCCTCAGACATCACCGCAAATGACCCAGACGCCTCCACAACAACAACCATACCACTAGGCACCATGGCAACCACCCCTCCACACCCACAGCCATATCCCCAGGCACCACAACAACAGACCCAGACCCCTCCAAAAAACACAGGACGTCAACAGCACAAACGGGGCCAAAAACACAAACACTCACAATCACCCACACAATACACAGTTCAAACAGCAGACACACTTCACACTTTTACTCCCTCTACCTCCCAACCCCAACCCCATCCTGAACATCTTACCCTTTTTTCCTGTGAAGATGTCTGGTTTGCCCTTGCCCTTAGCCCTGACACCCAATCCCACCCCTCCCAAAAGTAAACCTAGCCCTTCCACATACCACTCCACCTAAGAGAAAGTGCATCCCACTCAATCTAGCTCCAAACCTAAAAAATAAACAAAAACACCCCTCCCAAAGGCCAACTCACCCCTTCCACACCCAACTCCAGCCCATAAAAAGTACACACCCACTCCACTGAAACCAGACCAAACCACCCCCCAAAAAACCCTCTCAAAACCCAAACCACCCCTCCCTAAACCACTGCCCCCCTCAATACCATCTTCAAAGTGCCTGCCATGCCTAATGGATGCCCCTTTGTGAGGAGGATCCCTGGAAGTGTCAGAAAGGGCATGTGTGGTGGCACAGTGTTGTGCTGTTGCACATTATTCTATCATGGACGTCACGGTGGGCATGTGCGAGGGCCATCCGAACCCAGCCCACTCATTATTACACCAGCACCACGGCGGAATTTGCACCGTGGTCAAGCGGTTAAACCTTGTCATAGTTTTGAATACATTGGTCCTGCCATTTCTTTTCTAATGATATTCTGTTATTATTTATTTATTTAGTGTTTTATATAGCACGAACAAGACCCAGAAATGGGTATCGGACCGCTTCACAAATACATAGAAATGTCACATAAAACAGTGGCACAGCGGATCAAATGTATGTATAAAGCATTGAAGTTTTATACAGTGCAATAGACACCTGTGAGGCGAGGATGAAAAAAAATAAAATTTGAGAAAAACATTTGTACAATAAGTAATAAAAATTAGCGTAGCCTAGGATATAGCTCTTCATACATTTGGGCTTGATCTGGGTATTCTCAGTGTGACAGAAGGTGAAGCAGTCTTCAAGCAGAAGTTTCCATGTTAGGACGGACCATCGCGAAGTGCCTAGTGAAAGAGTGAGGAACTTCAGCTAGTCAGGTAATGGATGGGCTTAGGTGGGTAGAGTGAATGTCTGAAAGAGGCTTCTAGGACATGTAATGAGCGGGTTACTGTAGATTAAGGGAAGAATTTGCTCATTAGGAATGACTTAGCTTCTTTTTTGAATGTAGAAGTAGACTATATTTCCCTGATGCCTGGTGGGAGCGCGTTCCATATTGTAGATGCAGATCCAGAGAAGGCTCATTCGTATGTTCTTTTCTTATGAAAGAGTGGAGAATTAAGAAGAAGAGCGCCAGCGTTCCATGAGAGTCTGCTTCCTCCAGAAATCGAGATTTTCGGTGCAAGGTACAGCAGTGTTTTGTGATAGATTGCCTTATGCTTTATGCAGGCCATCTTTTGTTGGATTCTTGCTTCATTAGGCTGCCAGTTGAGAGCCTTCCGATGAGGGGTGATGCGCTCCAATTTTTTAGACTCAGTTAAGAGTCTTGCAGCTGCATTTAGACATGCTTTAAGCGGGGCTGTTGCGACTTTGGGAAGTCCTGAGCCTGCTGTAGTATTACGGTTAAGGGTTCGATATAGAGATTAACTAATGATGGGGATAGTGTTAAGCCTTGTAGTAGGTTAGGGGATGGTGAGGATAGATTTAGATTCACCAGGAATCTTTGCGTTCTGTTATCTAAGAAGGATTTAAACCATTTTAGGACCGTTCCCGATAAACCCATCTGTTCTCAAGTCTATAGAGAATTTCTTCATCATTAACAGTGTCAAAAGCAGATGAGAGGTCAAGTAGTATAAGCAAACATGATTCATTATGGTCTAATGCTAGTAGGGCGTCATCCACAATATGTAGGATAGCTGTTTTGGTGCTGTGTCTGGGTCTGAAGCCTGATTGACAGGTGTCAAGTAGCTTGAATTCCATAATGTGTGGGTTAAGCTGTTGTTGAACACATTTTTCTATTACTTTGGCTAACACTGGAATGTTGGTTATTGGTCAGAAATTGTTTGGGTCCGAAGGGTTCTCTGTAAGATTTTTTAGGATGGGGATGACTTGGCCGGTTTTTAGACAACACGGGATTGATCCTTGAGAGAGCGATGCATTGATTATCTTGGTCCAAATGGGGATGATAGTATGGTTTATAGCTGTCAGGCAACTCAACGGGAGGGGGTCGTTGTAGTGGTTGTTCGGTTTTGTAGACAATAGGATTTTGGTGATGTCTCTATGGTCATAAAGTTTGAAGGAGGACCAGTGGGCTTTATTTTTGGATCCTGACAGAGTAAGGTGAGTTGGATGAAATGTTGGAGAACTTTTAGGGGAAGCGGGGTTATCAGCAGCAGTCTTGAGTTCCTTCTCCAGGGAGGTGGCTTTAGCAGTAAAGAAGGAAGATCATTCTCTGCTGCTTAAAAGAGATTTTGATGTCAAGGGTGCAGATTTGGCCAGTTTCTTTGATTGCTGTTTTAGTATTTTAAATAATTTCCTTGGTCCGTTTTTGGCATTGTCAAGTTCTGATCTGAAGAAGTCTTTTTTAGATTTTAGGATACTTTTGTTGTAGGAGCTTCTGGACTTTCTTAGCAGTCTTAAGTGAGGGGATGAAAGATGTTGTCTCCATTGCCATTCAGTTAGTCTCAGTTTGCGTCTTTCTTCATTGAGAGAACCATTGAACCAAGAGTTTTTGTATTTGTCTGATATCCTTTTGAGTTTTGGCAGGGCTAGATCATCAATAATTTTTGTCATTGTGGAATTGTAGTGTTCCAGGAGCTCTTTAACATTCTCCATATTGATGGGAGGGAGAAGTTCTTTCTTGTATTGTGTTGTTAGTAATTCCAACTTTAGGTTTTTTGTGCCACAAACCCATTGTTTAGGTTTGGTAGATTGTAAGGTTGGTTTTTTTCTCGTAGGGGGTATTTGGAAAGTGATAATAAGATAGTCTGACCAATCGCAGGGGTTGCTTTGGATTGTAATAACCATGTTTTCTTTAGAGATGATCCATCCAAGTGTTGCAGTTTTATTGTGGGAAGGAAAGGTGCAGGCTTGGACTAGGGAATGGTCTGTAAGGAAATCTTTGACAGCATTGACTTGAGGATCATAGGGGTCTTCCCAGTAAAGATTGAAATCCCCAAAGAAAATATCCTTGGAATGTGAGGCAGAGTTTGTTGTAATGATTTCTATTAGTTGGTCAATAAATAGGGCTTTTTTGCCAGGGGGTGGTAAAATACTTGTAGTTTGCAGATCTGGTTATCTGTGGATTTTAACCCCTTGTATGCTCATGATGAGCTGAGCTCGTCATGAGCCCCACCCGCAGGGGGAGCCTGATTTTCTAACTTTCTGCGGGGAAGGCAGGGGAAGACCTTCCCCTGCTTCCCCCCGCCCGTGTCATCAATGACGTCATTGAGCGAGGCGCGCTGACGTCATTGGAGGTTCCCTTTCTCCTCCGACGTGCAGGGAAGCCATTTGCTTCCTGCACGTAGGAGGAGAAAGAGGTAAGTTTGGAGGCTGGGGTGGGGGGATTTAAACAAAAGAGGCATCGGGGGAACCCTCGATGCCTCTTTAGAGTATTCCTGCTGCACGATCGTGCGATCGTGCAGCAGGAATGCCCACTAGACACCAGGGATTTTTTTAAATATATTTGGCAATGTTTGTTGGTTTGGGGAGCTGCCCCTTGGGCAAGGGTCGCTCACTCGGGTGCTCGTGACGAGCTCAGCTCGTCATGAGCCTCACCCGCGGGGGAGCCTGATTTTCTAAGTTTCTGCGGGGAAGGCAGGGGAAGACCTTCCCCTGCCTCCATCCCCGCCCCCCGCCCGTGTCATCAATGACGTCATCGTGCGAGGCGCGCTGACGTCATTGGAGGTTCCCTTTCTCCTCCGACGTGCAGGGAAGCCATTTGCTTCCTGCGCGTAGCAGGAGAAAGAGGTAAGTTTGGGGGCTGGGGTGGGGGGGATTTAAACAAAAGAGGCTTCGGGGGAACCCTCGATGCCTCTTTAGAGTATTCCTGCTGCACGATCGTGCAATCGTGCAGCAGGAATGCCCACTAGACACCAGGGAATTTTTTCAATATATTTGGCAATGTTTGTTGGTTTGGGGAGCGGCCCCTTGGACAAGGGTTGCTCCCCTGTAGGGGGCATATATTATAAGTTGTTGGCCACCCGGGAGGGGGCACAACTTAAGTTTATTAAAAAAAAAGAAAAAGGAAAATTCGGGCATAGTTTTGGAGAGTGGCCCCTTGGGCAAGGGCCACTCTCACGGGGGCCATTTTAGGTGCTTTGTTTAGTTGTGGGGAGTGACCCCTTAGGCAAGGGTCGCTCCCCTTTAGGGGGCATGTTTTTTAATTTGTTGGCCCCCCGGGAGGGGGCACAACTTTATTTATATTTTCAATTAAATTCATGAAATCGGGCATTGTTTTGGAGAATGGCCCCTTGGGCAAGGGCCACTTACACGGGGGCCATTATAGGTTTTCAAATTTTTTTTTTATTCACCCCTTAGGCAAAGGTCGCTCCCCTTTAGGGGACATTTCGTAAGCCTTTGGCTACCCCCGGAGGAGTCTAATTTATTAAAAATATGAAGAATGTGCTGGGGAGTGGCCCCTTTGGCATAGGTTACTCCCCTTGGGGGCCATTTTAGGTAGCCCACAATTGTTTTTTGTGTGTAGGGTAGCGACCATCTAAGACTAGGGTCGCTCCCCTCTTGGGGGCAATTTTGTTTTTTAATTTAGGAATGTGCTGGGGAGTGGCCCCTTGGAGAAGGGTCACTCAACTTGGGGGCGTTTTTTGGATGCCCACATTTTTTGTTTGTGTTTTGGGGACCATCCTTTTAGCTTTGTTTGCCCCCTTGGGGGGTGGGCAAATTAAAAGTGGTAATAATTTGTTTGACACACTGTGCCAATTGTGTAAATGTAGTGGGAAGTGTCCCCTTGTGCAAAGGTCACTACCCTTTTTTGGCACAAATATTTTGCCTTGCCATTTTGGTATGCCCATGATGTTAGGTTGTTGCTCACTCCAGCACCCCAGTTCAGACATGGCCATATGCAAATTAGTCTGACCCTATGCTTCATGGGAGCATCCAGCCCGAACTGCCTAGCCATATCTTACCTGGCCCGGAAACAACCATAATGGGACTGGTTACTGGCTAATCAGCCGTTATCAGCCAGATTAGCTTGTGTCCCATGGCAAAGTGAGCAAGGGACCCACCTCTGCCAGCTTAGGGCAAGGGGTCAGTCTGATTTGCATTTGGCCATGTCTAACCTGGGTTGGTGAATTAAGATAAATAATGATGATGGATTAAACCAAGATCACTTGACTGGGGGTGAGTGTTAGATTTGCCCCAGGGCTCTGTCTATCATCCCCCTTTTGCTGTTGTCTTAAAGGGCAGTTTTGCTGGGTTTTTTATGGGTCACTAGGGCACCAGGGTTTATTTTTATGTTGGGGATCCGCCCCTTGGACTTAGGTCGTTCCCCCTTTAAGGGACGATGATTGTGGCCTTTCTGCCCTCTTTGAGTGGCAGAGTAGCAGTCCCATCTGTTCCCAAGGGGGGCAGAAGCCAGTAGACACCAGAATTTTTAAAAATGTTGTCTTTTTGGGGGTGGCTTCAAGGGCAAGGGTTGCTCCCCTATTGATGTTATACTGTTAGGCCCACCTACCCCTTAACTTGGCATGTTGGACTAGTGATTTTACTGTGTATGTTAATCTAATGTTTTTTTTTCTTCTTTTTAAATCTAGTCTAAAGCTTTTGATTCCAGTTTGCGGTTTCGACAGTGGTTGTTCTGCAGTTTTGTGTATTTGCATTTTTGTAGGTAAGAAAATTATTTTTGTTGTATGTACTCCAAATGAGTACTATTGCAATGTTTGGATTTTTTTTGTAAGTGGTGTCTTAGTGGCATTTAGTTAGTGTTTTGAGCATGAACATTTTTGTGATGTGTTTTGCATTGTCTTATGTCTATTTTTTTCTCTTTCTTTTTTAGTGGGATATTGTTGATCCATACTGTGTCAGTGCAGACTACGTGGTGGTGAGTTTAGTTGCTTCTGGCAAGTGATTGGTATTGTTTTGCACTTTGTAGTTAATTTTGATAAAGGTGAATTTTGTTCATTGCTTATTTCACATAGTGATTGTAGTTGTTGACTTTTGTGTCAAGTTACCTTTGTTAGTAATCATTATGGCTAGCCGTAGAATGACTGCTCAGCAGGTGGTAGGTATGCTTCTTGAATCTTCCTCTGAGCCGGATTATGACACTGACAGTGCGTCTGAGGGAGAGGAAGGAGGGGAAGATTCTGGCAGTGAGTTTTCTCTCCACATGGAATCATCGGATGATGAAGGTATTCTCAGTGCAGATGAAGGGCCTGTGTTAGAGGAGGACACTGCTGTGCCGATGGTGCAAGAGGCAGCTGGATTGCAGCCTGAGGCTGCTATTCTTCCTACTGGAAGTGTTGGACTCTGGGTTGATCCTAACATGGTGCAGCCGGTGTTGCCTGCCTTTAGCGGTGATGCAAGGTGTAGAGTGGATTGTGAAAACTTTTTGCCTATACAGTATTTTCAGTTATTTATGGATGATGTGTTTTTGGGTGAGATTGTTGAGCAGACTAATTTGTATGCTGAAAAGTTTTTGAGGATCAACAGTGACAAACTTAGGCCCCACTCTAGAGCTACCCGGTGGACTTCCACAAATCTGGAAGAGCTGAAGAAGTTTTTGGGATTGACTTTATTGATGGGTTTGTTAAAGAAGCCGAACCTGGCTTCATATTGATCTACCAGTCCTTTGATGGCAACAGCCATATTTCCAGCTGTTATGACTCGTGATCGGTATTTACTTTTGCTACGCATGTTGCATTTTGTGGATAATTCTGAGGCGTTGCCACGTAGTCACCCTGACTGTGACCGTCTTTTTAAGATTCGGCCTGTTCTTGATCACTTTGTTGATCGTTTTTCAGAGATTTACATTCCTGGGAAAGAAATTTCTATTGATGAGTCTTTGGTTTTGTTCAAGGGTCGTTTTGGATTTTAGGCAGTACATCCCTAGCAAGAGGGCACACTATGGAATTAAACTAAGTGGTAAGTGGGCAGTGGAGTGTCCCTACCGCTTTTATTGAAGCGCTTCCAGCGTATCAGTGAGCAATACTTGTATGCTGATTTAGCGCGTACGCTATTTTAAAAATTTGAAACTTTCTTCCTCACCTGGCACTGTGGTGAGCCAGCGCGTGCAAGCCTTTTCGCACTGCGTGTTGTTTGGTCATTTGCATTCTGCTCGGCTGAGCTCCTGAAAGCAGATTAGCGGTGGCCGCTACCTAGCAACGGAGTGCTGGACTCGTCCCTCCCTCCCGCCTCGTTCTGACGCCGGTGACTAGCACCGTTCGAGCAGAGGGCGTGGAGGGTCCGAGCCAGACACTTCCGGCAGATACCTGCAGCGCTCTAGTTGTTGGGACGCTGGGGGGGATATAAGGCGGATGTGTTGTAGGCAGCGCAGCGGACGAGCGCAGCGGGCGCGACGAAGGCGCGCCGGAGTTGCGCCTGAGTTAAGCCCGTCTGCGCCCATCCGCGGCCGATTGCGGCCCAGGGCCAGACCCCCTGCCCCTCCTGCAGTCCATGTCAGCTGGAGTCGAGAGGATCTTCTTCTCCTCCGTAGTAACCCTTCTGGACCTTGCTTACACAGTATGGAGGCAGAAAACAAAGTTGGCTGCAACTACTGCAACTTCGCTTTCCATACAGGGGAGGCGGAACTCAGAGACCAACACTCCCTGGTCTGTGGCCTGCTGAACGTACGCTCCCTACGTAAACACAGTCTTGTTATCCATGACCTCCTTAGCGGGAAGGAATTGGATCTGCTCTTCCTTACGGAAACTTGGCTAGACCAAGACTCCATGCCGGAGATCATTGAAGCCATCCCTGAGGGCTACTGCCTGCAGAGGCTAGATAGACCACTAGGGAGAGGGGGTGGCATAGCTATTGCTGCTAAACAGGACTATCAATGTCTGTTACAACGCACCATCATTGAGGACAGTGAAGCCGGGCTTTCTCTGTCTCGATAAACGGCAACTTCACCCTGAGAGGCCTTTTGATCTACCGTCCACCTGGCTCCTCTACAGCCTTTATCGAGAAGCTAGTCGAAGGAGTCACAGAGGCCGCACTAAGTACTGATAAATATCTAGTCTTAGGCGACCTAAACTTACACTTAGATACTCCCGCTGACAAGGTAGTAGGTGAATTCTGTCGAACTATGGCAGATCTACAGTTTGATCAGAAAGTACAGCACCCCACCCACAAGATGGGCCACCTTCTCGACCCGGTTTTTGCAAACTGGAGCCAAGTGGAAGCTCAGACTCCGATCCCCATTCCATGGTCCGATCATTATCTTATCCCATTCACCATTAAGACGCAGGGAGCGTGTTCGACCGAACCTCCTGCTGATAAACACCCTAGGCGGAGATGGCCGGCTTTCTCCCAAGCCAAATTCAATCAAGCACTAACTGTGAAGGGTCATCCTGGGGGTGATGGGGTTGAAGAAATCAACTCTAACCTCTCCCAACGTATCACGGAGGCCTTGGACCTGGTGGCTCCGCTTGGTGTGGCAAGAATGGGGGGCCGAGTCCAGAGATCGGCTCCATGGTACAACGAGGACATGCGGGCAGCTAAAGCAGCGTGTAAACGTGCTGAAAGGCAATGGAGGATTGCCTACTCGTTCCATGCCAAAGCTGAATACACTGAATGTAGGCGCAATTATCATAAACTGATAAAAAAGGGCAAATCTCTATACTACTGCAACAAGATTGAAGAAGCTGAACAGTCCACTAAGGAACTCTTCTCAATCTATAAATCTATTGCAGTAGGGAAGACCGCGGTGGTGCCCAAGAAACTTTGCACCCCAGAGGGTTGTGACCGGATTGCAGAGTTCTTTGCAAACAAGGTTACCAACATATACAATTCCTTCCCTCAGAAAGCAGACAATAGTCCTTTACACCAGGAGACCATTACAACCCAAGGGGAACAGCGATTAACCATCTTCGTCACCCCTCCTGCGGAGGAACTCCTCCACATCTGTGGGTCGATAAAATCTGGTTCCCCGAGAGACCCGACCACCCCTGGTCGACTGAAGGGTAGCCTACAAGTACTTGAACCCTATATTCGCCACCTATTAGAAACCTCCTTCAAGTCCCAGCGTGTTCCCAATGCCTGGAAGCAGGCAGTTGTACTACCCCTGCAAAAGAAAGCCAATGTCAGTTTCGAAAAACTCGACAATCTGCGCCCTATTTCCCTCCTGCCCTATATGGCCAAAGTGGCGGAAAAAATAGCCAACTTACAACTGATGAAGTTCGTGGAGGTGACCTCTATACTCCATGACTCTCAATTTGGCTTTCGCCCCCGTCACTCGACGGAATCAGCGCTTCTGGTGGCGGTTGAAGCACTTCGCCAGGGCGTAGATGAGGGCCAAACAATGGCCTTGATCTTACTTGATCTAAGTGCAGCATTCGACACTGTAGCACATTCCACCTTTGCTGCAGTGTCTGAATGAAGGCGGGGTCACTGGAGAAGCGCTTGGCTGGATCGGGTCCTTCCTTTCCGACAGGCGTTTCCAGGTTCGCCTGGGTGATAGCTACTCGAAGGAGATTGAGTTGGGCCAGGGCGTGCCTCAGGGCTCGTCCCTGAGCCCAACCTTATTCAATATCTACGTCTCCCCCCTAGCAGCTATCGTGGAGGGCCACGGCCTTCGCCTGGTGTCCTACGCTGATGACACGCAGCTGGTCATCTCCCTATCGCGTGCTCCCGGCCTTGCAGCAGACATCTTCAGGAATTGCATGCAAGATCTAGCAATCTGGATGTCCGCAAACTGTTTAAAGTTGAACGGTAACAAGACTGAGGTGCTCGTGGTGGGGGGAGGTCCGTCTGCGTGGTCATCGGCGTGGTGGCCACCCTGCCTGGGTGAGGTCCCCGTTCCCTGCCATGAGGCTAGGAACCTCGGCGTGTGGTTGGACAAGGACCTTGCCTTTGGCCCCCAGATTAGCCGCGTGACGGGGGTGTGTTTCGGTGTCCTGAGAGCCTTAAGGAAAGTTTTAGATCTTCTCCCTATTTCTGCTCGAAGGACGCTGGTGCACGCCCTGGTCACGTCGCGGCTCGATTATGGGAATCTGCTATATCTGGGGGCCGCGAAAAAGGTCCTGGGTCGCCTGCAAGTGCTCCAGAATGCCGCGGCACGGCTCGTCCTCAGGCTCCCCAGGAGGTCACCCTCCAAACCAGCTTTACAAGCCCTCCACTGGCTCCCCGTGGAGAAGAGGATAGAGTTCAAAGCTCTCTCCACATGCCACCGCATCTTAAGCGGTAAAGCCCCCGTTCCGCTCCAGAGTCTGGTGACCCATTATGAACCTACACGTAGTCTACGGTCTTCTCAAACGGGACTGCTAAAGATCCCCAGAGTTAGGAAAGCACGTATGGGGGGTAGATCTTTCAGACACCTTGCCCCTGGTTGCTGGAATGCTCTACCGTTAGAACTGCGACTTGAACCTTCTGAAGTTCTTTTTAGGAAAAAGCTTAAAACCCATCTCTTCAGCAAGTAGTCTTCTTTGGGAGAGGGGGGGACAGCCACCTCACTTACTATAGCGCGGGGACACGCCAGTGGCGTAACCAGGCGCTTTACAAATGCCCAATAATAACTGTATCTGTTGTCTGAGAGTAAGACAGGGTATGTTTTCAATTTTCCTGTGTAACCCTGGTAGAGATTCCACTATTGACCCCCCTGGTTGTCCGTCCACTTTTGGAGTGTCAGAGAAAATTGTGTGGGATCTTGCTAGAAGACTGTTCAACAGAGGCCACCATTTGTACCTTGATAACTTCTACACTGCTGTGCAATTGTTTAAGGAATTGTTTAAAGTGGACACTTATGCATGTGGCACAATCCGCTCTAACCGCAATGGTTTTCCAATGGAGCTTGTTTGTAAGAAACTTCAGAGGGGCCAGTGCAGTTCCTTACGTTGTGGCGAACTACTAGCTGTGAAATTTGTGGACAGGATGGATGTGTACATGCTGAGTACCATCCATGATGAGAGTACTTCACCTCTGCCAGTTTGGGGTCAGGTTGCTGAAGTGCACACACCTGTGTGCATTCTGGACTACAATAAGCACATGGGTGGTGTTGACAGAGTAGATCAGAGGTTGGAACCTTACACTGCTATTCGGAAGGCTTATGTTTGGTATAAGAAGTTGGCCATCTATTTTTTCAACTTAGCAACTTTCAATGCTTTTATTATGTTCAAGGCGTGTTCTCCTGGGTCAAAGTTGACCTTTCTTCAGTTTCAGCACTCTGTGATAGCTAGCCTTGTTGTTGTGGAGCAAGTAAGTGTTCCTAGATTTGGAGTGGTGGAGGATGTGGCTCGATTGAAAGAGCGCCACTTTCCTGATTACATTCCTTCCACATCTACAAAAGACTTTCCCACTAGGAGATGTAGAGTCTGTTGGCGAAGAGGTTTGCGGAAGGAGACTCGTCCTTACTGCCCTGGGTGTCCTTCTAACCCTGGGCTTTGTGTGCCTGCTTGTTATAGAGCTTACCACACACAAAATAATTTTTGGGAGTATCCATGAGTGGTAAAATGTACTGCCTGGTCTGTGTTTTTTAAATAATTTGTATTCTTTTTTAAGGTTGGCATTTGTGCAATGTTTTTAGTTACAGATTTTGTGTTACTAGATTTGTATCTATTTGCAAGTATTTTGTTAAAAAAATTCAAAATGTGATGGCGGTGTGCGTAGGCTGGCGGTGTGGGCAGAGTGGTGCTTGGCTGGCGGTCTGCGTGGCGTGGCGCTTGGCTGGCGGTGTGCGTGGAGTGGCTTTTGGCTGGAGGTGTGCGTTGAGTGGTGCTTGGCTAGAGGTGTGCGTGGAGTGGTGCTTGGCTGGAGGTGTGCGTGGAGTGGTGCTTGGCTGTCTGTGCGCGGAGTGGTGCTTGGCTGGTGGTGTGCGTGGAGTGGCGCTTGGCTGGTGGTGTGCGTGGAGTGGTACTTGGCTGTCGGTGTGCGTGGAGTGGCTTTTGGCTGGAGGTGTGCGTGGAGTGGTGCTTGGCTGTCGGTGTGCATGGAGTGGTGCTTGGCTGAAGGTGTGCGTGGAGTGGTGCTTGGCTGGTGGTGTGCGTGGAGTGATGCTTGGCTGGCGGTGTGCGTGGAGTGGTGTTTGGCTGGAGGTGTGCGTGGAGTGGTATTTGGCTGGTGGTGTATGTGGAGTGGCGCTTGGCTGGTGGTGTGCGTGGAGTGGTGCTTGGCTGGTGGTGTGCGTGGAGTGGCGCTTGGCTGGTGGTGTGTGTGGAGTGACGCATGGCTGGTGGTGTGCGTGGAGTGGTACTTGGCTGTCTGTGTGCGGAGTGGTGCTTGGCTGGCGGTGTGTGTGGAGTGGCGCTTGGATGGCGGTGTGCGTGGAGTGGTGCTTGGCTGGTGGTGTGCGTGGAGTGGTGCTTGGCTGGTGGTGCGTGTAGAGTGGCGCTTGGCTGGTGGTGTGCGTGGAGTGGTACTTGGCTGTCTGTGCGCGTAGTGGTGCTTGGCTGGCGGTGTGTGTGGAGTGTCGCTTGGCTGGCGGTGTGCGTGGAGTGGTGCTTGGCTGGTGTTGTGCATGGAGTGGCGCTTGGCTGGTGGTGTGCGTAGAGGGGTACTTGGCTGTCGGTGTGCATGGAGTGGTGTTTGGCTGGCGGTGTGCATGGTCTGGAGCTTGGATGGTGGCATGGATGGAGCTGGCGGTGTGTGAGTAGTTACTGTCTGTGGGTCACTACACACACTGCTAGTTGAGTGACACTCCACGCAGTCCATCATTTTGTGTAGTTGCAGTGCCAGGAATGTGGGCGTCTGAAAGTGATGGGCCCTTGAATGGCGCTGTCTGCTGGTGTGAGTGTTGTAATGTGATGGGTCCGCGGGTGGCGGTGTGAATGTTTTGTATGTGTCACACTTACGAAAGGTGTGTGAATGGCCTGTAAAGAGGTTGGTGCCTTGACGTGGCTTTGCAGCTCACGAGCTGTGAGTCAGTGGTTCAGTTTCTCATACTTTCAATTATTCGCAGTGCATTTCATTTTTGTGAAATTACTTGCGAATACAATTGTATGTACTGAATCATCACTCACCCTCGTGCCAAATCCAACTAGTATGTGTGTGTGCTTGCCGATTAGATGGCTGTGCAGTAATATTTGTCTTTTTTCTCTTTCTGAAGTAGGGTGTACCTTGTCCCTTTTTGTGAATGTTGTAATGTGCTGCTTTTCCTTCCGGATGGTGTCAATGGTCTGGTGTGTATCAGGTTTGAAAGGTGCGTGAATGGCCTGTAAAACGGTTGGTGCCTTGTCATGGCTTTACAGCTCACAGGTTGCAAGTCACTGGTTCGGTTTTTATGCATTTATTTATTGACAGAGCATTTCATTTCGTTGAAATATCTTGTTAATAAAATTTTATGTACTGAACCATCACTCGCCCTCGTGCCAAATCCAACCTGTATGTGTGTGCCTTTGAGGAATAGATAGCCGTGCTGGAATGTTTGACTTTTGAGTAACTCTGTTAAGGTGTACATTACGGCTATAAATAACTTACTAAATGTAGATATTATTGTTAAACCATGGGAGCATATGGTCATGTATTTCTTGTGAATTCTATTGTTTTTTTTATCCACAATGTCCAGCAAACTTGAAAATGTCTCTCACAATTTCCATGCAATATTGTCCCAAGAATCTCACGCTCTCAAATTGAAAACTTAATTCAGTCAAAACAATTTGGTTTTGCAAGGGGGTTCCCATGAGTTTTTGGCCCGGGGCTCGGCGGCCATGTTTGGAATCTCTAAAACCCAAACAGTTCTGAAAACTAGGCACCTGGGGCACAAATGTCCTACCACCCAGCGTTCCCCTTGTTCTCCCGAGTAAAATGATACCTCACTTGTGTGGGTGGGCCAAAGGCCTGTGACTAGGATGACCCGAAAACTGTAGAATTCTCTGTGCTTAATTTGTCAATCCAGAACGCTCCAATTTCTTAGAAATACATTTTTGGCCTGTTCTTCTTTGATCCACCCACACAAGTGAGGTATCATTTTACTCAGGAGAACAAGGGGAACGCTGGGTGGTAGGACATTTTTGCCGGCACGGAGATCCCACGCCAAAATGTATGGAAAAGTGTTTTTTTACCTAATTTTAAGGTTTGCAGGGAATTCTGGGTAGGAATACGATCGGGGACCCACGCATGCCATACTTCCCTGGACTCCCCCGGGTGTCCACCCTACTTTATTTTTGGGTGGGGGCACCTGAGTTTTTGGCCCGGGGCTCGGCGGCCATCTTTGGAAAGTACCAAACCCAAACAGTTCTGAAAACTAGACACCCGGGGGAGTCCAGGGAGGTATGGCATCCGTGGGTCCCCCAATGTTTTCCTACCCAGAATTAGGTTAAAAAAACTGTTTTCCATACATTTTTGTGTGGAATCTCCGTGCCGGCACAAATTATCTACCACCCAGCGTTCCCCTTGTTCTCCTGAGTAAAATGATACCTCACTTGTGTGGGTGGGCAAAAGGCCTGTGACTAGGACAACCCCAAAACTGTAGAATTCTCTCTGCTTAATTTGTCAATCCAAATTTCTTAAAAATACATTTTTGACCTGTTCTGCTTTGGCCCAATTTTAAGGTTTGCAGGGAATTCTGGGTAGGAATACGATGGGGGACCCACGCATGCCATACCTCCCTGGACTGGCAAATGGGGATGATAGTATGGTTTATAGCTGTCAGGCAACTCAACGGGAGGGGGTCGTTGTAGTGGTTGTTCGGTTTTGTAGACAATAGGATTTTGGTGATATCTCTACGGTCATAAAGTTTGAAGGAGGACCAGTGGACTTTATTTTTGGATCCTGACAGAGTAAGGTGAGTTGGATGAAACGTTGGAGAATTTTTAGGTGGAAGCGGGGTTATCAGCAGCAGTCTTGAGTTCCTTCTCCAGGGAGGTGGCTTTAGCAGTAAAGAAGGAAGATCATTCTCTGCTGCTTAAATGAGATTTTGATGTCAAGGGTGCAGATTTGGCCAGTTTCTTTGATTGCTGTTTTAGTATTTTAAATAATTTCCTTGGTCCGTTTTTGGCATTGTCAAGTTCTGATCTGAAGAAGTCTTTTTTAGATTTTAGGATACTTTTGTTGTAGGAGCTTCTGGACTTTCTTAGCAGTCTTAAGTGAGGGGATGAAAGATGTTGTCTCCATTGCCATTCAGTTAGTCTCAGTTTGCGTCTTTCTTCATTGAGAGAACCATTGAACCAAGGGTTTTTGTATTTGTCTGATATCCTTTTGAGTTTTGGCAGGGCTAGATCATCAATAATTTTTGTCATTGTGGAATTGGAGTGTTAAAGGAGCTCTTTGACATTCTCCATATTGATGGGAGGGAGAAGTTCTTTCTTGTATTGTGTTGTTAGTAATTCCAACTTTAGGTTTTTTGTGCCACAAACCCATTGTTTAGGTTTGGTAGATTGTAAGGTTGGTTTCTTTCTCGTAGGGGATATTTGGAAAGTGATAATATGATAGTCTGACCAATCGCAGGGGTTGCTTTGGATTGTAATAACCATGTTTTCTTTAGAGATGATCCATCCAAGTGTTGCAGTTTTATTGTGGGAAGGAAAGGTGCAGCCTTGGACTAGGGAATGGTCTGTAAGGAAATCTTTGACAGCATTGACTTGAGGATCATAGGGGTCTTCCCAGTAAAGATTGAAATCCCCAAAGAAAATATCCTTGGAGTGTGAGGCAGAGTTTGTTGTAATGATTTCTATTAGTTGGTGCGATCGTGCGATCGTGCAGCAGGAATGCCCACTAGATACCAGGGATTTTTTTTTTTTTATATTTGTCAATGTTTGTTGGTTTGGGGAGCGGCCCCTTGGGCAAGGGTCACTCCCCTGTAGGGGGCATATATTATAAGTTGTTGGCCACCCGGGAGGGGGCACAACTTAAGTTTATTAAAAAAAAAGAAAAAGGAAAAATCGGGCATAGTTTTGAAGAGTGGCCCCTTGGGCAAGGGCCACTCTCACGGGGGCCATTTTAGGTGCTTTGTTTAGTTTTGGGGAGCGACCCCTTAGGCAAGGGTCGCTCCCCTTTAGGGGGCATATTTTTTAACTTGTTGTCCCCGCGGGAGGGGGCACAACTTTATTTATATTTTCAATTGAATTTATGAAATCGGGCATTGTATTGGAGAATGGCCCCTTGGGCAAGGGCCACTTTCACGGGGGCCATTATAGGTTTTCAAATTTTTTTTTATTCACCCCTTAAGCAAAGGTCGCTCCCCTTTAGGGGACATTTCGTAAGCCTTTGGCTACCCCCGGGGGAGTCTAATTCATTAAAAATATGAAGAATGTGCTGGGGAGTCGCCCCTTTGGCATAGGTTACTCCCCTTGGGGGCCATTATAGGTAGCCCACAATTGTTTTTTGTGTGTAGGGGAGCGACCATCTAAGACTAGGGTCGCTCCCCTCTTGGGGGCAATTTTGTTTTTTAATTTAGGAATGTGCTGGGGAGTGGCCCCTTGGAGAAGGGTCACTCCCCTTGGGGGCGTTTTTTGGATGCCCACATTTTTTGTTTGTGTTTTGGGGCCCATCTTTTTAGCTTTGTTTGCCCCCTTGGGGGGTGGGCAAATTAAAAGTGGTAATAATTAGTTTGACACACTGTGCCAATTGTGTAAATGTAGTGGGAAGTGTCCCCTTGTGCAAAGGTCACTACCCTTTTTTGGCACAAATATTTTGCCTTGTCATTTTGGTATGCCCATGATGTTAGGTTGTTGCTCACTCCAGCACCCCAGTTCAGACATGGCCATATGCAAATTAGTCTGACCCTATGCTTCATGGGAGCAGTCCAGCCCAAACTGCCTAGCCATATCTTACCTGGCCCGGAAACAACCCTAATGGGACTTGTTACTGGCTAATCAGCCGTTATCAGACAGATTAGCTTGAGTCCCGTGGCAAAGTGAGCAAGGGACCCACCTCTGCCAACTTAGGGCAAGGGGTCAGTCTGATTTGCATTTGGCCATGTCTAACCTGGGTTGGTGAATTGAGCTAAATAATGATGATGGATTAAACCAAGATCACTTGACTGGGGGTGAGTGTTAGATTTGCCCCAGGGCTCCGTCTATCATCCCCCTTTTGGTGTTGTCATAAAGGGCAGTTTTGCTGGGTTTTTTATGGGTCACTAGAGCACCAGGGTTTATTTTTATGTTGGGGATCCGCCCCTTGGACTTAGGTCGTTCCCCCTTTAAGGGAGGATGATTGTGGCCTTTTCTGCCCTCTTTGAGTGGCAGAGTAGCAGTCCCATCTGTTCCCAAGGGGGGCAGAAGCCAGTAGACACCAGAATTTTTAAAAATGTTGTCTTTTTGGGGGTGGCTTCAAGGGCAAGGGTTGCTCCCCTATTGATGGTATACTGTTAGGCCCACCTACCCCTTAACTTGGCATGTTGGACTAGGGATTTTATTGTGTATGTAAATCTAATGTTTTTTTTCTTCTTTTTAAATCTAGTCTAAAGCTTTTGATTCCAGTTTGCAGTTTCGACAGTGGTTGTTCTGCAGTTTTGTGTATTTACATTTTTGTAGGTAAGAAAATTATTTTTGTTGTATGTACTCCAAATGAGTAATAATGCAATGTTTGGATTTTTTTTGTAAGTGGTGTCTTAGTGGCATTCAGTTAGTGTTTTGAGCATGAACATTTTTGTGATGTGTTTTGCATTGTCTTATGTCTATTTTTTTCTCTTTCTTTTTTAGTGGGATATTGTTGATCCATACTGTGTCAGTGCAGACTACGTGGTGGTGAGTTTAGTTGCTTCTGGCAAGTGATTGGTATTGTTTTGCACTGTGTAGTTATTTTTGATAAAGGTGAATTTTGTTCATTGCTTATTTCACATAGTGATTGTAGTTGTTGACTTTTGTGTCAAGTTACCTTTGTTAGTAATCATTATGGCTAGCCGTAGAATGACTGCTCAGCAGGTGGTAGGTATGCTTCTTGAATCTTCCTCTGAGCCGGATTATGACACTGACAGTGCGTCTGAGGGAGAGGAGGGAGGGGAAGATTCTGGCAGTGAGTTTTCTCTCCACATGGAATCATCGGATGATGAAGGTATTCTCAGTGCAGATGAAGGGCCTGTGTTAGAGGAGGACACTGCCGTGCCGATGGTGCAAGAGGCAACTGGATTGCAGCCTGAGGCTGCTAGTCTTCCTACTGGAAGTGTTGGACTCTGGGTTGATCCTAACATGGTGCAGCCGGTGTTGCCTGCCTTTAGCGGTGATGCAAGGTGTAGAGTGGATTGTGAAAACTTTTTGCCTATACAGTATTTTCAGTTATTTATGGATGATGTGTTTTTGGGTGAGATTGTTGAGCAGACTAATTTGTATGCTGAAAAGTTTTTGAGGATCAACAGTGACAAACTTAGGCCCCACTCTAGAGCTACCCGGTGGACTCCCACAAATCCGGAAGAGCTGAAGAAGTTTTTGGGATTGACTTTATTGATGGGTTTGTTAAAGAAGCCGAACCTGGCTTCACATTGGTCTACCAGTCCTTTGATGGCAACAGCCATATTTCCAGCTGTTATGACTCGTGATCGGTATTTACTTTTGCTACGCATGTTGCATTTTGTGGATAATTCTGAGGCGTTGCCACGTAGTCACCCTGACTGTGACCGTCTTTTTAAGATTCGGCCTGTTCTTGATCACTTTGTTGATCGTTTTTCAGAGATATACATTCCTGGGAAAGAAATTTCTATTGATGAGTCTTTGGTTTTGTTCAAGGGTCGTTTGGTTTTTAGGCAGTACATCCCTAGCAAGAGGGCACACTATGGAATTAAACTGTATCTGTTGTCTGAGAGTAAGACAGGGTATGTTTTCAATTTTCGTGTGTACACTGGTAGAGATTCTACTATTGACCCCCCTGGTTGTCCGTCCACTTTTGGAGTGTCAGAAAAAATTGTGTGGGATCTTGCTAGAAGACTGTTCAACAGAGGCCACCATTTGTACCTTGATAACTTCTACACTGCTATGCAATTGTTTAAGGAATTGTTTAAAGTGGACACTTATGCATGTGGCACAATCCGCTCTAACCGCAATGGTTTTCCAAAGGAGCTTGTTTGCAAGAAACTTCAGAGGGGTCAGTGCAGTTCCTTACGTTGTGGCAAACTACTAGCTGTGAAATTGTTGGACAGGAGGGATGTGTACATGCTGAGTACCATCCATGATGAGAGTACTTCACCTCTGCCAGTTTGGGGTCAGGTTGCTGAAGTGCACAAACCTGTGTGCATTCTGGACTACAATAAGCACATGGGTGGTGTTGACAGAGTAGATCAGAGGTTGGAACCTTACACTGCTATTCGGAAGGCTTATGTTTGGTATAAGAAGTTGGCCATCCATTTTTTCAACTTAGCAACTTTAAATGCTTTTATTATGTTCAAGGCGTGTTCTCCTGGGTCAAAGTTGACCTTTCTTCAGTTTCAGCAGTCTGTGATATCTAGCCTTGTTGTTGTGAAGCAAGTAAGTGTTCCTAGATTTGGAGTGGTGGAGGATGTGGCTCGATTGAAAGATCGCCACTTTCCTGATTACATTCCTTCCACATCTACAAATGACTTTCCCACTAGGAGATGTAGAGTCTGTTGGCGAAGAGGTTTGCGGAAGGAGACTCGTCCTTACCGCCCTGGGTGTCCTTCTAACCCTGGGCTGTGTGTGCCTGCTTGTTATAGAGCTTACCACACACAAAAGAATTTTTGGGAGTATCCATGAGTGGTAAAATGTACTGCCTGGTCTGTGTTTTTTAAATAATTTGTATTCTTTTTTAAGGTTGGCATTTGTGCAATGTTTTTAGTTACAGATTTTGTGTTACTAGATTTTTATCTATTTGCAAGTATTTTGTTAAAAAAAAATCAAAATGTGATGGCGGTGTGCGTAGGCTGGCGGTGTGGACGGAGTGGTGCTTGGCTGGCGGTCTGCGTGGCGTGGCGCTTGGCTGTCGGTGTGCGTGGAGTGGATTTTGGCTGGAGGTGTGCGTGGAGTGGTGCTTGGCTAGAGGTGTGCGTGGAGTGGTGTTTGGCTGGAGGTGTGCGTGGAGTGGTGCTTGGCTGTCTGTGCGCGGAGTGGTGCTTGGCTGGCGGTGTGTGTGGAGTGGCGCTTGGCTGGCAGTGTGCGTGGAGTGGTGCTTGGCTGGTGGTGTGCGTGGAGTGGCGCTTGGCTGGTGGTGTGCGTGGAGTGGTACTTGGCTGTCAGTGTGCGTGGAGTGGCTTTTGGCTGGAGGTGTGCGTGGAGTGGTGCTTGGCTGTCGGTGTGCATGGAGTGGTGCTTGGCTGAAGGTGTGCGTGGAGTGGTGCTTGGCTGGTGGTGTGCGTGGAGTGATGCTTGGCTGGCGGTGTGCGTGGAGTGGTGTTTGGCTGGAGGTGTGCGTGGAGTGGTATTTGGCTGGTGGTGTGCGTGCAGTGGCGCTTGGCTGGCGGTGTGCGTGGAGTGGTGCTTGGCTGGTGGTGTGCGTGGAGTGGCGCTTGGCTGGTGGTGCGTGTGGAGTGGCGCATGGCTGGTGGTGTGCGTGGAGTGGTACTTGGCTGTCTGTGCGCGGAGTGGTGCTTGGCTGGCGGTGTGTGTGGAGTGGCGCTTGGCTGGCGGTGTGCGTGGAGTGGTGCTTGGCTGGTGGTGTGCGTGGAGTGGCGCTTGGCTGGTGGTGTGTGTAGAGTGGCGCTTGGCTGGTGTTGTGCGTGGAGTGGTACTTGGCTGTCTGTGCACGTAGTGGTGCTTGGCTGGTGGTGTGTGTGGAGTGGCGCTTGGCTGGCCTTGTGCGTGGAGTGGTGCTTGGCTGGTGTTGTGCGTGGAGTGGCGCTTGGCTGGTGGTGTGCGTGGAGGGGTACTTGGCTGTCGGTGTGCACGGAGTGGTGTTTGGCTGGCGGTGTGCATGGTCTGGTGCTTGGATGGTGGCGTGGGTGGACTGGCGCTCGGCTGGCGGTGTGTGAGAAGTTACTGTCTGTTGGTCACTACACACACTGCTAGTTGAGTGACACTCCACGCAGTCCATCATTTTGTGTAGTTGCAGTGCCAGGAATGTGGGCGTGTGAAAGTGATGGGCCCTTGAATGGCGCTGTCTGCTGGTGTGAGTGTTGTAATGTGATGGGTCCGCGGCTGGCGGTGTGAATGTTTTGTATGTGTCACACTTACGAAAGGTGTGTGAATGGCCTGTAAAGAGGTTGGTGCCTTGACGTGGCTTTGCAGCTCACGAGCTGTGAGTCAGTGGTTCAGTTTCTCATACTTTCAATTATTCGCAGTGCATTTCATTTTTGTGAAATTACTTGCGAATACAATTGTATGAACGGAATCATCACTCACCCTCGTGCCAAATCCAACTAGTATGTGTGTGTGCTTGCGGATTAGATGGCTGTGCAGTAATATTTGTCTTTTTTCTCTTTCTGAAGTAGGGTGTACCTTGTCCCTTTTTGTGAATGTTGTAATGTGCTGCTTTTCCTTCCGGATGGTGTCAATGGTCTGGTGTGTATCAGGTTTGAAAGGTGCGTGAATGGCCTGTAAAACGGTTGGTGCCTTGTCATGGCTTTACAGCTCACAGGTTGCAAGTCACTGGTTCGGTTTTTATGCATTTATTTATTGACAGAGCATTTAATTTCGTTGAAATATCTTGTTAATAACATTTTATGTACTGAACCATCACTCGCCCTCGTGCCAAATCCAACCTGTATGTGTGTGCCTTTGAGGAATAGATAGCCGTGCTGGAATGTTTGACTTTTGAGTAACTCTGTTAAGGTGTACATTACAGCTATAAATAACTTACTAAATGTAGATATTATTGTTAAACCATGGGAGTATATGGTCATGTCTTTCTTGTGAATTCCATTGTTTTTTTTATCCACAATGTCCTGCAAACTTGAAAATGTCTCTCACAATTTCCATGCAATATTGTCCCAAGAATCTCACGCTCTCAAATTGAAAACTTAATTCAGTCAAAACAATTTGGTTTTGCAAAGGGGTTCCTATGAGTTTTTGGCCCGGGGCTCGGCGGCCATGTTTGGAATCTTCCAAACCCAAACAGTTCTGAAAACTAGGCACCTGGGGCACAAATGTCCTACCACCCAGCATTCCCCTTGTTCTCCCGAGTAAAATGATAACTCACTTGTGTGGGTGGGCCAAAGGCCTGTGACTAGGATGACCCCAAAACTGTAGAATTCTCTGTGCTTAATTTGTCAATCCAGAACGCTCCAATTTCTTACAAATACATTTTTGGCCTGTTCTGCTTCGATCCACCCACACAAGTGAGGTATCATTTTACTCGGGAGAACAAGGGGAACGCTGGGTGGAAGGACATTTTTGCTGGCACGGAGATCCCACGCCAAAATGTATGGAAAAGTGTCTTTTTTACCTAATTTTAAGGTTTGCAGGGAATTCTGGGTAGGAATACGATCGGGGACCCACGCATGCTATACTTCCCTGGACTCCCCCGGGTGTCCACCCTACCTTATTTTTGGGTGGGGGCACCTGAGTTTTTGGCCCTGGGCTCGGCGGCCATCTTTGGAAAGTACCAAACCCAAACAGTTCTGAAAACTAGACACCCGGGGGAGTCCAGGGAGGTATGGCATGCGTGGGTCCCCCAATGTTTTCCTACCCAGAATTGCCTGCAAACCTTAAAATTAGGTTAAAAAACAGTTTTCCATACATTTTTGTGTGGGATCTCCGTGCCGGCACAAATGTTCTACCACCCAGCGTTCCCCTTGTTCTCCCGAGTAAAATTATACCTCACTTGTGTGGGTGGGCCAAAGGCCTGTGACTAGGACGACCCCAAAACTGTAGAATTCTCTGTGCTAAATTTGTCAATCCAAATTTCTTAAAAATACATTTTTGACCTGTTCTGCTTTGGCCCAATTTTAAGGTTTGCAGGGAATTCTGGGTAGGAATACGATGGGGGACCCACGCATGCCATACCTCCCTGGACTGGCAAATGGGGATGATAGTATGGTTTATAGCTGTCAGGCAACTCAACGGGAGGGGGTCGTTGTAGTTGTTGTTCGGTTTTGTAGGCAATAGGATTTTGGTGATATCTCTATGGTCATAAAGTTTGAAGGAGGACCAGCGCTCTACTCAAGAAACCTACAGCGGACCCCACCGAACTCAAGAATTACCGTCCCATCTCGCTCCTCCCGTTCCCGGCCAAAGTCATCGAAAAGACCGTCAACAAACAGCTGGCCGCCTTCCTCGAGACGAATGGATCCCTCGACCCCTCACAGTCTGGCTTCCGAGCCAACCACAGCACCGAGACCGCCCTCATCGCTGCCACCGATGACATCCGAGCCATGATGGACAACGGAGAAACAGCGGCCCTCATCCTCCTGGACCTCTCCGCGGCATTCGATACTGTCTGCCACCGCACCCTAGTGCAGCGCCTCGGCAACATCGGAATCCAGGAGAAGGCACTGGAATGGATCACCTCCTTCCTCGACGGAAGAACACAGAGAGTCCGCCTACCACCGTACAAGTCAGAGGCCACCGAAGTCATCTGCGGCGTCCCTCAAGGATCCTCGTTGAGTCCCACCCTCTTCAACGTCTACATGAGCCCCCTCGCGGCCATCGCACGCCAACACAACCTCAACATAATCTCCTACGCCGACGACACCCAGCTGATCCTCTCACTGACCAACGACCCCGCCGCCGCCAGAGCCAACCTACACGAAGGGATGAGAGATGTAGCCGAGTGGATGACGACCAGCCGCCTGAAACTGAACTCAGACAAGACGGAGGTCCTCATCCTGGGCTCCTCTCCCTCCGCCTGGGACGACTCCTGGTGGCCCCCCGCCCTGGGCACCGCACCCAAACCGACGGACCACGCACGCAACCTGGGCTTCATCCTGGACTCCTCCCTCTCCATGACCAGACAAGTCAACGCCGTCTCCTCGTCGTGCTTCAACATCCTGCGCATGCTACGGAAGATCTTCTGGTGGATCCCCACCGAGACCAGGAAGACTGTCACCCAGGCCCTCGTCACCAGCCGACTGGACTACGGCAACGCCCTCTACGCCGGAACCACCGCCAAGCTCCAGAAGAGACTCCAGCGGATCCAGAACGCCTCAGCCAGACTCATCCTCGACATCCCACGAAACAGCCACATCTCCGGACATCTGAGAGACCTGCACTGGCTCCCCGTCAACAAAAGAATCACCTTCCGTCTCCTCACCCACGCACACAAAGCCCTACACGACCAAGGCCCGAACTACCTCAACAACCGAATCAACTTCTACGCTCCCAAGCGCCACCTCAGATCAACCAGCCACGCCCTCGCCGCCGTCCCCCGCATCCGAAGAGCGACAACAGGAGGTAGGTCCTTCTCCTACCTGGCCGCCAAGACCTGGAACTCCCTCCCAACCGACCTGCGCCTGACCCAAGACCACCTCTCCTTCAGGAAGAAGCTCAAGACCTGGCTGTTCGAGCAGTAACGGCACCCCCCCCCCTCCTAGCGCCTTGAGACCCCACGGGTGAGTAGTGCGCTATACAAATGTCTTGATTGATTGATTGAGTGGGCTTTATTTTTGGATCCTGACAGAGTAAGGTGAGTTGGATGAAATGTTGGAGAATTTTTAGGGGAAGCGGGTTTATCAGCAGCAGTCTTGAGTTCCTTCTCCAGGGAGGTGGCTTTAGCAGTAAAGAAGGAAGATCATTCTCTGCTGCTTAAATGAGATTTTGATGTCAAGGGTGCAGATTTGGCCAGTTTCTTTGATTGCTGTGTTAGTATTTTAAATAATTTCCTTGCTCCGTTTTTGGCATTGTCAAGTTCTGATCTGAAGAAGTCTTTTTAAATTTTAGGATACTTTTGTTGTAGGAGCTTCTGGACTTTCTTAGCAGTCTTAAGTGAGGGGATGAAAGATGTTGTCTCCATTGCCATTCAGTTAGTCTCAGTTTGCGTCTTTCTTCATTGAGAGAACCATTGAACCAAGGGTTTTTGTATTTGTCTGATATCCTTTTGAGTTTTGGTGGGGCTAGATCATCAATAATTTTTGTCATTGTGGAATTGTAGTGTTCCAGGAGCTCTTTTACATTCTCCATATTGATGGGAGGGAGAAGTTCTTTCTTGTATTGTGTTGTTAGTAATTCCAACTTTAGGTTTTTTGTTTCACAAACCCATTGTTTAGGTTTGGTAGATTGTAAGGTTGGTTTCTTTCTCGTAGGGGGTATTTGGAAAGTGATAATATGATAGTCTGACCAATCGCAGGGGTTGCTTTGGATTGTAATAACCATGTTTTCTTTAGAGATGATCCATCCAAGTGTTGCAGTTTTATTGTGGGAAGGAAAGGTGCAGGCTTGGACTAGGGAATGGTCTGTAAGGAAATCTTTGACAGCATTGACTTGAGGATCATGGGGGTCTTCCCAGTAAAGATTGAAATCCCCAAAGAAAATATCCTTGGAATGTGAGGCAGAGTTTGTTGTAATGATTTCTATTAGTTGGTCAATAAATAGGGCTTTTTTGCCTGGAGGTGGTAAAATACTTGTAGTTTGCAGATCTGGTTATCTGTGGATTTTAACCCCTTGTATGCTCATGATGAGCTGAGCTCGTCATGAGCCCCACCCGCGGGGGAGCCTGATTTTCTAAGTTTCTGCGGGGAAGGCAGGGGAAGACCTTCCGTGTCATGAATGACGTCATCGAGCGAGGCGCACTGACGTCATTGGAGGTTCCCTTTCTCCTCCGACGTGCAGGGAAGCCATTTTCTTCCTGCACGTAGGAGGAGAAAGAGGTAAGTTTGGAGGCTGGGGTGGGGGGATTTAAACAAAAGAGGCATCGGGGGAACCCTCGATGCCTCTTTAGAGTATTCCTGCTGCACGATCATGCGATCGTGCAGCAGGAATGCCCACTAGACACCAGGGATTGTTTTTTATATATTTGGCAATGTTTGTTGGTTTGGGGAGCTGCCCCTTGGGCAAGGGTCGCTCACTCGGGTACTCGTGACGAGCTCAGCTCGTCATGAGCACCACCCGTGGGGGGAGCCTGATTTTCTAAGTTTCTGCGGGGAAGGCAGGGGAAGACCTTCCCCTGCCTCCATCCCCGCCCCCCGCCCGTGTCATCAATGACGTCATCGCGCGAGGCACGCTGACGTCATTGGAGGTTCCCTTTCTCCTCCGACGTGCAGGGAAGCCATTTGCTTCCTGCGCGTAGCAGGAGAATGAGGTAAGTTTGGGGGCTGGGGTGGGGGGGATTTAAACAAAAGAGGCTTCGGGGGAACCCTCGATGCCTCTTTAGAGTATTCCTGCTGCACGATTGTGGGATCGTGCAGCAGGAATGCCCACTAGACACCAGGGATTTTTTTTTTATATTTGTCAATGTTTGTTGGTTTGGGGAGCGGCCCCTTGGGCAAGGGTCGCTCCCCTGTAGGGGGCATATATTATAAGTTGTTGGCCACCCGGGAGGGGGCACAACTTAAGTTTATTAAAAAAAAGAAAAAGGAAAAATCGGGCATAGTTTTGGAGAGTGGCCCCTTGGGCAAGGGCCACTCTCACCGGGGCCATTTTAGGTGCTTTGTTTAGTTTTGGGGAGCTACCCCTTAGGCAAGGGTCGCTCCCCTTTAGGGGGCATATTTTTTAACTTGTAGGCCCCCCGGGAGGGGGCACAACTTTATTTATATTTTCAATTAAATGTATTAAATCGGGCATTGTTTTGGAGAATGGCCCCTTGGGCAAGGGCCACTTTTCACGGGGGCCATTATAGGTTTTCCCCCCAAAAATTTATTCACCCCTTAGGCAAAGGTCGCTCCCCTTTAGGGGACATTTCGTAAGCCTTTGGCTACCCCCGGGGGAGTCTAATTTATTAAAAATATGAAGAATGTGCTGGGGAGTGGCCCCTTTGGCATAGGTTACTCCCCTTGGGGGCCATTTTAGGTAGCCCACAATTGTTTTTTGTGTGTAGGGGAGCAACCATCTAAGACTAGGGTCGCTCCCCTCTTGGGGGCAATTTTGTTTTTTAATTTAGGAATGTGCTGGGGAGTGGCCCCTTGGAGAAGGGTCACTCCCCTTGGGGGCGTTTTTTGGATGCCCACATTTTTTGGTTGTGTTTTGGGGACCATCCTTTAAGCTTTGTTTGCCCCCTTGGGGGGTGGGCAAATTAAAAGTGGTAATAATTTGTTTGACACACTGTGCCAATTGTGTAAATGTAGTGGGAAGTGTCCCCTTGTGCAAAGGTCACTATCCTTTTTTGGCACAAATATTTTGCCTTGCCATTTTGGTATGCCCATGATGTTAGGTTGTTGCTCACTCCAGCACCCCAGTTCAGACATGGCCTATGCAAATTAGTCTGACCCTATGCTTCATGGGAGCAGTCCAGACCGAACTGCCTAGCCATATCTTACCTGGCCCGGAAACTACCATAATGGGACTGGTTACTGGCTAATCAGCCGTTATCAGCCAGATTAGCTTGAGTCCCGTGGCAAAGTGAGCAAGGGACCCACTTCTGCCAACTTAGGGCAAGGGGTCAGTGTGATTTGCATTTGGCCATGTCTAACCTGGGTTGGTGAATTGAGCTAAATAATGATGATGGATTAAACCAAGATCACTTGACTGGGGGTGAGTGTTAGATTTGCCCCAGGGCTCCGTCTATCATCCCCCTTTTGGTGTTGTCTTAAAGGGCAGTTTTGCTGGGTTTTTTATGGGTCACTAGGGCACCAGGGTTTATTTTTATGTTGGGGATCCGCCCCTTGGACTTAGGTCGTTCCCCCTTTAAGGGAGGATGATTGTGGCCTTTTCTGCCCTCTTTGAGTGGCAGAGTAGCAGTCCCATCTGTTCCCAAGGGGGGGAAAAGCCAGTAGACACCAGAATTTTTAAAAATGTTGTCTTTTTGGGGGTGGCTTCAAGGGCAAGGGTTGCTCCCCTATTGATGTTATACTGTTAGGCCCACCTACCCCTTAACTTGGCATGTTGGACTAGTGATTTTATTGTGTATGTTAAACTAATGTTTTTTTTCTTCTTTTTAAATCTAGTCTAAAGCTTTTGATTCCAGTTTGCGGTTTCGACAGTGGTTGTTCTGCAGTTTTGTGTATTTTCATTTTTGTAGGTAAGAACATTATTTTTGTTGTATGTACTCCAAATGAGTAATATTGCAATGTTTGGATTTTTTTTGTAAGTGGTGTCTTAGTGGCATTTAGTTAGTGTTTTGAGCATGAACATTTTTGTGATGTGTTTTGCATTGTCTTATGTCTATTTTTTTTCTTTCTTTTTTAGTGAGATATTGTTGATCCATACTGTGTCAGTGCAGACTACGTTGTGGTGAGTTTAGTTGCTTCTGGCAAGTGATTGGTATTGTTTTGCACTGTGTAGTTATTTTTGATAAAGGTGAATTTTGTTCATTGCTTATTTCACATAGTGATTGTAGTTGTTGACTTTTGTGTCAAGTTACCTTTGTTAGTAATCATTATGGCTAGCCGTAGAATGACTGCTCAGCAGGTGGTAGGTATGCTTCTTGAATCTTCCTCTGAGCCGGATTATGACACTGACCGTGCGTCTGAGGGAGAGAAGGGAGGGGAAGATTCTGGCAGTGAGTTTTCTCTCCACATGGAATCATCGGATGATGAAGGTATTCTCAGTGCAGATCAAGGGCCTGTGTTAGAGGAGGACGATGGTGCAAGAGGCAGCTGGATTGCAGCCTGAGGCTGCTAGTCTTCCTACTGGAAGGGTTGGACTCTGAGTTGATCCTAACATGGTTCAGCCGGTGTTGCCTGCCTTTAGCGGTGATGCAAGGTGTAGAGTGGATTGTGAAAACTTTTTGCCTATACAGTATTTTAAGTTATTTATGGATGATGTGTTTTTGGGTGAGATTGTTGAGCAGACTAATTTGTATGCTGAAAAGTTTTTGAGGATCAACAGTGACAAACTTAGGCCCCACTCTAGAGCTACCCGGTGAACTACCACAAATCTGGAAGAGCTGAAGAAGTTTTGGGGATTGACTTTATTGATGGGTTTGTTAAAGAAGCCAAACCTGGCTTCATATTGGTCTACCAGTCCTTTGATGGCAACAGCCATATTTCCAGCTGTTATGACTCGTGATCGGTATTTACTTTTGCTACGCATGTTGCATTTTGTGGATAATTCTGAGGCGTTGCCACGTAGTCACCCTGACTGTGACCGTCTTTTTAAGATTCGGCCTGTTCTTGATCACTTTGTTGATCGTTTTTCAGAGATTTACATTCCTGGGAAAGAAATTTCTATTGATGAGTCTTTGGTTTTGTTCAAGGGTCGTTTGGTTTTTAGGCAGTACATCCCTATCAAGAGGGCACACTATGGAATTAAACTGTATCTGTTGTCTGAGAGTAAGACAGGGTATGTTTTCAATTTTCGTGTGTACACTGGTAGAGATTCCACTATTGACCCCCCT
The DNA here is from genome assembly GCF_964261635.1 of Lissotriton helveticus. NCBI lineage: Eukaryota > Metazoa > Chordata > Amphibia > Caudata > Salamandridae > Lissotriton > Lissotriton helveticus. The sequence goes on from NC_136069.1 coordinate 756,250,478, forward strand.
GGTTGTCCGTCCACTTTTGGAGTGTCAGAAAAAATTGTGTGGGATCTTGCTAGAAGACTGTTCAACAGAGGCCACCATTTGTACCTTGATAACTTCTACACTGCTGTGCAATTGTTTAAGGAGTTGTTTAAGGAATTGTTTAAAGTGGACACTTATGCATGTGGCACAATCCGCTCTAACCGCAATGGTTTTCGAAAGGAGCTTGTTTGCAAGAAACTTCAGAGAAGTCAGTGCAGTTCCTTACGTTGTGGCGAACTACTAGCTGTGAAATTTGTGGACAGGAGGGATATGTACATTCTGAGTACCATCCATGATGAGAGTACTTCACCTCTGCCAGTTTGGGGTCAGGTTGCTGAAGTGCACAAACCTGTGTGCATTCTGGACTACAATAAGCACATGGGTGGTGTTGACAGAGTAGATCAGAGGTTGGAACCTTACACTGCTATTCGGAAGGCTTATGTTTGGTATAAGAAGTTGGCCATCCATTTTTTCAACTTAGCAACTTTCAATGCTTTTATTATGTTCAAGGCGTGTTCTCCTGGGTCAAAGTTGACCTTTCTTCAGTTTCAGCACTCTGTGATATCTAGCCTTGTTGTTGTGGAGCAAGTAAGTGTTCCTAGATTTGGAGTGGTGGAGGATGTGGCTCGATTGAAAGATCGCCACTTTCCTGATTACATTCCTTCCACATCTACAAAAGACTTTCCCACTAGGAGATGTAGAGTCTGTTGGCAAAGAGGTTTGCGGAAGGAGACTCGTCCTTACTGCCCTGGGTGTCCTTCTAACCCTGGGCTGTGTGTGCCTGCTTGTTATAGAGCTTACCACACACAAAAGAATTTTTGGGAGTATCCATGAGCGGTAAAATGTACTGCCTGGTCTGTGTTTTTTAAATAATTTGTATTCTTTTTTAAGGTTGGCATTTGTGCAATGTTTTTAGTCACAGATTTTGTGTTACTAGATTTTTATCTATTTGCAAGTATTTTGTTAAAAAAAATGCAAAATGTGATGGTGGTGTGCGTAGGCTGGCGGTGTGGGCGGAGTGGTGCTTGGCTGGCGGTCTGCGTGGCGTGGAGCTTGGCTGTCGGTGTGCGTGGAGTGGCTTTTGGCTGGAGGTGTGCGTGGAGTGGTGCTTGGCTAGAGGTGTGCGTGGAGTGGTGCTTGGCTGGAGGTGTGCGTGGAGTGGTGCTTGGCTGTCTGTGCGCGAATTGGTGCTTGGCTGGCAGTGTGTGTGGAGTGGTGCTTGGCTGGCAGTGTGCGTGGAGTGGTGCTTGGCTGGTGGTGTGCGTGGAGTGGCGCTTGGCTGGTGGTGTGCGTGGAGTGGTACTTGGCTGTCGGTGTGCGTGGAGTGGATTTTGGCTGGAGGTGTGCGTGGAGTGGTGCTTGGCTGTCGGTGTGCATGGAGTGGTGCTTGGCTGAAGGTGTGCGTGGAGTGGTGCTTGGCTGGTGGTGTGCGTGGAGTGATGCTTGGCTGGCGGTGTGCGTGGAGTGGTGTTTGGCTGGAGGTGTGCGTGGAGTGGTATTTGGCTGGTGGTGTATGTGGAGTGGCGCTTGGCTGGCGGTGTGCGTGGAGTGGTGCTTGGCTGGTGGTGTGCGTGGAGTGGCGCTTGGCTGGTGGTGTGTGTGGAGTGGTGCATGGCTGGTAGTGTGCGTGGAGTGGTAATTGGCTGTCTGTGCGCGTAGTGGTGCTTGGCTGGCGGTGTGTGTGGAGTGGCGCTTGGCTGGCGGTGTGCGTGGAGTGGTGCTTGGCTGGTGGTGTGCGTGGAGTGGCGCTTGGCTGGTGGTGTGTGTAGAGAGGCGCTTGGCTGGTGGTGTGCGTGGAGTGGTAATTGGCTGTCTGTGTGCTTGGCTGGCGGTGTGTGTGGAGTGGCGCTTGGCTGGCGGTGTGCGTGGAGTAGTGCTTGGCTGGTGTTGTGCGTGGAGTGGCGCTTGGCTGGTGGTGTGCGTGGAGGGGTACTTGGCTGTCGGTGTGCACGGAGTGGTGTTTGGCTGGCGGTGTGCATGGTCTGGTGCTTGGATGGTGGCGTGGGTGGACTGGCGCTCGGCTGGCGGTGTGTGAGTAGTTACTGTCTGTTGGTCACTACACACACTGCTAGTTGAGTGACACTCCACGCAGTTCATCATTTTGTGTAGTTGCAGTGCCAGGAATATGGGCATGTGAAAGTGATGGGTCCTTGAATTGTGCTGTCTGCTGGTGTGAGTGTTGTAATGTGATGGGTCCGCGGCTGGCGGTGTGAATGTTTTGTATGTGTCACACTTACGAAAGGTGTGTGAATGGCCTGTAAAGAGGTTGGTGCCTTGACGTGGCTTTGCAGCTCACGAGCTGTGAGTCAGTGGTTCAGTTTCTCATACTTTCAATTATTCGCAGTGCATTTCATTTTTGTGAAATTACTTGCGAATACTATTGTATGTACTGAATCATCACTCACCCTCGTGCCAAATCCAACCAGTATGTGTGTTTGCTTGCGGATTAGATGGCTGTGCAGTAATATTTGTCTTTTTTCTCTTTCTGAAGTAGGGTGTACCTTGTCCCTTTTTGTGAATGTTGTAATGTGCTGCGTTTCCTTCCGGATGGTGTCAATGGTCTGGTGTGTATCAAGTTTGAAAGGTGCGTGAGTGGCCTGTAAAACGGTTGGTGCCTTGTCATGGCTTTACAGCTCACAGGTTGCAAGTCACTGGTTCGGTTTTTATGCATTTATTTATTGACAGAGCATTTCATTTCGTTGAAATATCTTGTTAATAAAATTTTATGTACTGAACCATCACTCGCCCTCGTGCCAAATCCAACCTGTATGTGTGTGCCTTTGAGGAATAGATAGCCGTGCTGGAATGTTTGACTTTTGAGTAACTCTGTTAAGGTGTACATTACAGCTATAAATAACTTACTAAATGTAGATATTATTGTTAAACCATTGGAGTATATGGTCATGTCTTTCTTGTGAATTCTATTGTTTTTTTATTCACAATGTCCTGCAAACTTGAAAATGTCTCTTACAATTTCCAGGCAATATTGTCCCAAGAATCTCACGCTCTCAAATTGAAAACTTAATTCAGACAAAACAATTTGGTTTTGCAAGGGGGTTCCCATGAGTTTTTGGCCCGGGGCTCGGCGGCCATGTTTGGAATCTTCCAAACCCAAACAGTTCTGAAAACTAGGCACCTCGGGCACACATGTCCTACCACCCAGCGTTCCCCTTGTTCTCCCGAGTAAAATGATACCTCACTTGTGTGGGTGGGCCAAAGTCTGTGACTAGGATGACCCCAAAACTGTAGAATTCTCTGTGCTTAATTTGTCAATCCAGAACGCTCCAATTTCTTAGAAATACATTTTTGGCCTGTTCTGCTTTGATCCACCCACACAAGTGAGGTACCATTTTACTCGGGAGAACAAGGGGAACGCTGGGTGGTAGGACATTTTTGCCGGCACGGAGATCCCATGCCAAAATGTATGGAAAAGTGTTTTTTTTACCTAATTTTAAGGTTTGCAGGGAATTCCGGGTAGGAATACGATCAGGGACCCACGCATGCCATCCCTCCCTGGACTCCCCCGGGTGTCCACCCTACCTTATGTTTGGGTGGGGGGCACCTGAGTTTTTGGCCCGGGGCTCGGCAGCCATCTTTGGAAAGTACCAAACCCAAACAGTTCTGAAAACTAGACACCCGGGGGAGTCCAGGGAGGTATGGCATGCGTGGGTCCCCCAATGTTTTTCTACCCAGAATTGCCTGCAAACCTTAAAATTAGGTTAAAAAACAGTTTTCCATACATTTTTGTGTGGATCTCCGTGCCGGCACAAATGTTCTACCACCCAGAGTTCCCCTTGTTCTCCTGAGTAAAATGATACCTCACTTGTGTGGGTGGGCCAAAGGCCTGTGACTAGGACGACCCCAAAACTGTAGAATTCTCTGTGCTTATTTTGTCAATCCAAATTTCTTAAAAATACATTTTTGACCTGTTCTGCTTTGGCCCAATTTTAAGGTTTGCAGGGAATTCTGGGTAGGAATACGATGGGGGACCCACGCATGCCATACCTCCCTGGACTTCCCCGGGTGTCTAGTTTTCAGAACTGTTTGAGTTTGGTAGTTTCCCAAGTTTGCCGCTGAGCCCCGGGCCAAAAACTCAGGTGCCCCCCACCAAAAAATAATGTAGTTTTACTATAAGTTTTTCTAAAGTCTCCACCGTACGATTTGGGCCTTTTCCTGTTGCAGCCACTATGCCTACCCACGCAAGTGAGGTACAGTTTTTATCGGGAGACCTGGGGGAACGCTGGGTGGGTGGAAATTTGTGAATCCACGCAGATTCCAGAAGTTTCCACCACAGAAATGTGATGAAAATGCATTTTTTGGTAAATGTTTTTGCTTTGCAAGGGATTCTGGGTAACAGAACCTGGTGGGAGGCAGTTGAGTCACCCCATCCTGAATTCCTCTGGGTGTCTAGCTTTCAAAAATGTATAGGTTTACTAGGTTTCCCTGGGTGCCGGCAGAGCTAGGGTTCAAAAACAAAAGGTAGGCACTTTGACAAAAAAGGCCCCGTTTTGACTGCGAAATTGAGGTGCAACCACGTTGCGTTTTGCGCCGTTTCCTGTCGCAGCCACTAGGCAGACCCAGACAAGTGAGGTACCATTTTTTGGGGGAGACCTGGGGGAACGAGGGGTGGGTGGAAATTTGTTGATCCACGCAGATTCCAGAACTTTCCACCACAGAAATGTGATGAAATGCGATTTTTTTTGTCAATTTTTTTAGCTTTGCAAGGGATTCTGGGTAACAGAACCTGGTGGGAGGCAGTTGAGTCACCCCATCCTGAATTCCCCTGGGTTTCTAGTTTTCAAAAATGTATAGGTTTACTAGGTTTCCCTAGGTGCCGGCAGAGCTAGGGTTCATAAACGAAAGGTAGGCACTTTGCCAAAAAAGGGCCCGTTTTGACTGCGAAATTGAGATGCGACCACGTTGCGTTTGCGCTGTTTCCTGTCGCAGGCACTAGGCAGACCCAGGCAAGTGAGGTAATATTTTTTTTGGGAGACCTGGGGAAACGCTGGGTGGGTGGAAATTTGTTGATCCACACTGATTCCAGTACTTTCCACCACAGAAATGTGAGGAAAATGCTTTTTTTGGTAAGTCTTTTAGCTTTGCAAGGGATTCTGGGTAACAGAACCTGGTGGGAGGCAGTTGAGTCACCCTATCCTGAATTCCCCTGGGTGTCTAGTGTTAAAAAATGTATAGGTTTTCTAGGTTTCCCTAGGTGCCGGCAGAGCTAGGGTTCAAAAACAAAAGGTAGGCACTTTGCCAAAAAAGGCCCCGTTTTGACTGCGAAATTGAGGTGCGACCACGTTGCGTTTTGCGCTGTTTCCTGTCGCAGGCACTAGGCAGACCCAGGCAAGTGAGGTACCATTTTTTTTGGAAGACCTGGGGGAACGCGGGGTGGGTGGAAATTTGTTGATCCACGCAGATTCCAGAACTTTCCACCACAGAAATGTGAGGAAAATGCATTTTTGTGGTCAATTTTTTAGCTTTGCAAGGGATTCTGGGTAACAGAACCTGGTGGGAGGCAGTTGAGTCACCCCATCCTGATTTCCCCTGGGTGTCTAGTTTTCACAAATGTATAGGTTTACTAGGTTTCCCTAGGTGCCGGCAGAGCTAGGGTTAAAAAACTAAAGGTAGGCACTTTGCCAAAAAAGGGTACGTTTTGACTGCGAAATTGAGGTGCGACCACATTGCGTTTTGCGCTCTTTCCTGTCGCAGGCACTAGGCAGACCCAGGCAAGTGAGGTACCATTTTTTTTGGGAGACCTAGGGGAACGCGGGGTGGGTAGAAATTTGTTGATCCACGCAGATTCCAGAACTTTCCACCACAGAAATGTGGGGAAAATGCGTTTTTTTGTAATTGTTTTTGTTTGCAAGGGATTCTGGGTAACAGAACCTGGTGGGAGGGAGTGGAGTCACCACATCCTGAATTCCCCTGGGTATCTAGTTTCAAAAAATGTATAGGTTTACTAGGTTTCCCTAGGTGCCGGCAGAGCTAGGGTTCAAAAACGAAAGGTAGGCACTTTGCCAAAAAAGGGCCCGTTTTGACTGCGAAATTGAGGTGCCACCACATTGCGTTTTGCGCTGTTTCCTGTCACAGGCACTAGGCAGACCCAGGCAAGTGAGGTACCATTTTTCTCAAGAGACCTGCGGGAACGCGGGGTGGGTGGAAATTTGTTGATCCACGCAGTTTCCAGAACTTTCCACCACAGAAATGTGAGGAAAATGCGTTTTTTTGTCATTTTTTTAGCTTTCAAGGGATTCTGGGTAACAGAACCTGGTGGGAGGCAGTTGAGTCACCCCATCCTGAATTCCCCTGGGTGTCTAGTTTTCAAAAACGTATAGGTTTGCTAGGTTTCCCTAGGTGCCGGCAGAGCTAGGGTTCTAAAACTACAGGTAGGCACTTTGCCAAAAAAGGCCCCGTTTTGACTGCGAAATTGAGGTGCAACCACGTTGCGTTTTGCACCGTTTCCGGTCGCAGTCACTAGGCAGACCCAGGCAAGTGAGGTACCATTTTTCTCATAAGACTTTGGGGAACGCGGGGTGGGTAAAAATGTGTTGATCCACGCAGATTCCAGAACTTTCCACCACAGAAATGTGAGGAAAATGCATTTATTTTCCAATTCTTTAGGTTTGCAAGGGATTCTGGGTAACAGAACCTGGTGGGAGGCAGTCGAGTCACCCCATCCTGAATTCTTCTTGGTGTCTAGTTTTCAAAAATGTATAGGTTTGCTACGTTTCCCTAGGTGCCGGCAGAGCTAGGGTGCAAAAACTACAGCTAGGCACTTTGCCATAAAAGGGTCAATTTTTAACTGCAAAATTGAGGTGTGACCACCTTGCATTTTGCGCCGTTTCCTGTCGCAGGCACAAGGCCGACCACACAAGTGAGGTACCGTTTTTATCGGGAGACTTAGGGTAATTCAGATTTGAAAATCAACTGTTATTACCTATTGAGTTTTTGTGCATTTCTTCCTTCCCAATGAAAGACATTCTGTAAAAAAAAAATCATTTTGAAAAATGACCAATAATTCTCATGCTAGTATGACTATTCCCAATTTTGAAAATGTGCAAATATATACTGTTTCTAAACTTTATAATGTGTACCCAATTCAGAAATACATAGGTGTCTTTCATACCGATTTCTCCATGGATACATTTTCCAAGAATAAGCGCTCTATACCCGGTAAATAATAAAATACCATTGCAAGTTGCTGCTCAATTTTTGGCTCTGGGTTCGTCGGGTTCTTGGTGAAACTACAAGTCCTATATGTCCCCACAACCAGGAAGGTCAAACGGATGTAACGGTATATTGCTTTCAGAGAGCTGTCAAAATTACAAGAAGTTACAGATGAAAACGTTGAGACAAAAGGCTGTTATTTTCAAGTAATTTTCAATTATTCCAACATTTAACTGTTAGTTTCTATAAAGAAACCTTCATGGATTTAGACAAATAACCACTTTCTGAATTCAAAATTTTGTCTACATTTTTGAAATGTATTGCTTTTCAGGATCCATTATTGCTTTCAAACTCATTTCTACCATTAACTGGAAGGAGGTTGAAAGCTCTAAAAATAGCAAAAATAGGCTATGTCCCAGAAAAATGCCAAAACTGTGTGAAAAATGTTGGTTCTCTGACAAAAGACTTTCATTCCCTAAAAGATGAGAAAATGGAGATTTCAGCCCCACAAACCCTTTTTGATAACATTTGCAGGGAAAAACACAGAGGCTTTCATTTGCAGCCCGTTTTTCCCATTTTTCTGAAAAAAACAAAAGTTTTACTGTATTTTGCTTAATTTCTGGGACCCCTCCAAGGGAATCCACAAACCCTAGACACCTTTAGAATCCACATCATGTTGGAAGAAAAGGACGCAAATTTGCCGTGGATACCTTATGTGGTCAAAAAGTTACAGGGGCCTAAGCTCGCACTACCCCAAATCGCCAAAAAAAGGCTTAGCACACGAGGGGAAAAGTCCTAGCAGCGAAGGGGTTAAGAAGATCACAAGGTATTCACAAGATTCAAGGGCGTCAGAGTGAATTATAGTAATAGAGATGTCAGCTCGATGGATACAGGCAATACCTCCGTCAATTTTGTTTGGTCTGTCTACTCTAACAATGTTGTAATCAGGAGGCACAAGAAGGTCTAAGCAAGAGAAAGAACATTTTGTAGGCCATGATTCCGTCAGGATGGTTAGATCAACTTCTCGGCTCAAAATGAGGTGAGCGATGTCAGCAGCGTGTTTCACTGCTGAGCAGCAGTTGAGTAGAAGACAGGAGATTGATTTTGATGAGTTACAACAGTTAGCTTCATGTGTTTTAGGGGTAAATGTTACTTTCTTTAGGTTATTAGGGTAAACCTTTCTGTTGTTTGGGTGAGTTGCTCTATTTGCATTGATTGGTCGTGAGCTAATTGCATGTTCAACCATCATGGTGGGGGTGGGATTGGGAGGTGATTCATAAGATAGTAACAGGGACTGCATTTCCAAGTCTGTCAGGTATTTATGTTGTTTGCAGGCTCGTAGATGGTGATAGGATAGAGGCAGTGTAGTTAATGATGTGTGACTACAGTTGTTTTTCTTTCATCCTTGATTGTTGCTACAGTTAATATGGTTAGTATGATGTGAACTTGGACCCAGTGCATGAGTTACACAGGACAAGGGGAAATGTTGGATGGATGTATATGTGAGATATAAAAGCAAATGGTGCAGACATTGCATGAAGTAACATGTTATGTGGTAAGTATTTTAGTTTGGCCTTGCCACTGTCTAAATCATTTAGGTTACACTTCTCCCTAAGATGTAGTTTGGATATGTGTTTGCAGTATTGAAATTGGATATTTCTTTATCCAATCATGGAGGGGGTTAAATGGTCATACCATTGTGGATTTGTTTCTGGAAAAATGTTTTATCTAGATGTATTACCAATGCTGGTAGTGCTGTGATTGGTTTCATGATTTGCACTTACACATTCTAAACACATGCATGTCAGATGGTAATGCTATTGGTAGTCCCTGGTATACTTCAATTCACAGGTCTTGTGCACATTCAGCTTTTCAGGCATATGCAAAATATTCAGTGCCCCAGGGGCCCATACTTTCATGATAAAGGCATACCTATTCTGCAGAGAGTGTTTACATTGTTCCGTTAGAATACTTCTCACACTGCTTCTTTGCAATCCCATTTACTGACATTGCCTTGTGGGTGATGTGTGAGAGTTTGATACTGAGTTGTATCAGAGAAGGTGTGTTTCAATTTAGTAACACATCCATACAGATGTATATTTGATATCACAACCGGACCTAGGATGTGTTCAAAGTGAGGGTACTAGGGAGATTAATAGGTGTGATATTGATGAGGAGGTGCTGTTGTGTGGGACAATTTAATGCACACATCACTATCCCTGAATATGAGTCCAATGTACATGTGCTATAACACTGATTTGGGGATGGAGGGCATCATACAGATGTATTTGGGTAATACATTTAAGTTAATCCCACACAGTGCCCCAGGAAATATGTTTGATTATGCCACCCCAAAACCCTTGCATGGTCCATGGCAGGACGTTCTTTTGCTGAAGGGTGCAAGGAGACAAGTAGAAGTATGACTTACCGCTTTTTGCCTCCAGGACGGTATGGGTTTTTGGATGTGATCGAGCAGGTACAGCAGGAGCAGGACGTGTACGATTGACTCCATGGCGAAACAGGAGATGTAGCGGTGAGATTCAACCTTATATACATCCATTTCCGCCTTCTCAGATATGCTGGTTTGACCATCACGGTCACGCTGGCTGTACAGCAAATCGTAATTTGGCTGTTAGTTTTAATGGCCATCCGAGTCTCAGACATGCTCATTGGCCTACTCCGCTGCTGTCACAGTCAGATTTAGCTGCCAGTGTTTCATGGATGTAACTGCATGTCTTGTAATATGGTGGTGCAGCGGTCAGACTGCCACTGCAACCCCAGCAGTAACTGGACTTCAAACATAATCAGGCCCTTAGTGTTCTATTCAGACTATACATGGTGAGCTGATGAGATAGAAGTCTTCATCCCCAATACAGACACAACAGGTTGCTTCCAACTGCTTAGCATATGTGATATCCAATCCGTAATCCTGTTTAAATCACCCAGCAACTCAGTGGTATTCAGCAGACTACATTACTGTAAGAGTCACCTGGTTGCCTTCCTCAATTGCTTTTACACTCCCTTAGATAAAAATCCAAACTTTATCTATCCTCCATAGACAACCTTGCACTGCCAAGCAGGATTAATGAATGCCCACAAAAGAGAAGTACGCATTTCTAATACTTGTCTTTAAATCAATAAACAACCAGACCACAAACTATCTTGCAGATATCCTCGCTTCAAACACCATCCACAAATTTTCAATTCACTGATCTCATTCTTCTTACATCTCTCAAGCTATTATGTGGCAACAACAACTTTCGCACTTCTTCCCACTAGGCCCACTCCGCCAGAACGATCTACCAAACCCCATATTGGCTTTGGACACACTGCTGCACTTCAAAACATCTACTCCTACAAGAGAAACCACTGTAAGCCTACAGTGCCTTTGTCCTTCATGTTGTCTCAACCAACTTCTTCCAGACATTGGAGTATTTCTCCACCACCCCTCTGTTAAATTAATGTTATATTTTAAATATCTTCTCCACCTCATTTTAGCTAGTGTACTACATTTGTGATTGGAAGGTTATGATACTGTATTCACTCAAAAAAAACTAAAATACTAAAATAAATACCATTGCATACAATAACACAAAGGGACGTGACCAGCTCCACAGACTTCTCAAGAGAAGAGAATGTTTCCCTTTGCCCCAATTATGCAGTTATTATTCAGTCAATTGATAACATCTTTTCCTACTTTAATGCAAACTTTTTACTGCCAGAAACAATTTTTTATACTAGCATTGAACAGTAATGAACCACTCCAGACTCATAATGATGCATTTGATTACATCCCTTTATTTGAAAGACAATTTGGAGGACTTCCCATTAGCATTCCTCTCGTTTACAGACACATGCCGTGTGTCTTGTCAATCGAGTAACGTTGTCAATAAGCTCTATCAATCATTCTGTGGAACATTTTGGTATTTTGTCTCGTGCGCAGATATAAATTTGTTAAACAACTGAAGCCTTTGATGACTTACACAGCAGTTCAGCTAATGATCCGTGCATTAATGTGTTGCATCAACTGCAAACATCTGCTTTCCATCGGATGGGCTCCCATGACTGCCACACTCCAGGGAGCAGCCCCATTTCGATGTCATTTTCAAATTTAAATCAAGAACTGAAACGTGATGCACTTTCAGATATGTTACAAAAACGTCCCTTGATGGTTTGGATTTCACGTGCCTTTTAAAAACAGTAAAATAGCAATGAAGAGTTATTCACGGGCACGACGCAACTCCAGCACTGTTCCAATCCTGCCTATGTCCAACATGGTGCGTCAAGCCTTACGCCTGCTTCAAACAAGCGCAAGGTTTTGACGTTGCAAGGTCGGGAAAGTGACTGATTTCACTCAGCCTCTTTTGAAAGGCGTTCCTGCGCCAGAACGCCCCCGCTGTTCCAAACGCCGACATGAAACCTGATGCAGGTTTCATGTGGCGCAGGGCTTTACAACGTGACGCATCTCTCTAGATGCGTCACGTTGTAAATACCCCGCAGTATGGCGCTGGATTTACGCCACCGTTTTACAACGGCGGCACAAAAGTGGTGTATGGGGCTTGGAAATCTGCCCCTACACTTCCACAGAGCTTTCAGTATGTTTGTTTCCAATTTCCAGGCTTTGGTTATCAAATGAGAGATACATTGCAATGTATTTCAATGGTACATGAACTATACAACAGAAAAAGAGACACATTTTAACGGGCAAACATTCTCACTGACTCTAGTGTACGTTTTTGGTTTATATATATATTTTTTTGTTTCTTGGACGTGTAGGAAATCCTTTGTGGAACAGTAGCCAAAAGGCTAAATCAACAAAAGAAGCAAGCAAGAAATGACTGTCAAAAGAAAATTAACAGTGAACGATATATCCGTTGTACAGGTTAAGCAGAGCTGCCTTGCCATGCAGAGAAGGTGGCATTTTGCAATTCGAGAGGTGGGCAGAGCAAATTCCAGAGAGATGGCCACGGAGAGTTGAGCTGTCAACCACATTGCTATGAACTCTTCAACTTAGTCTAGAAAACAGCTTAATGGCAAGTGGGTTAAAAGTCATGACCCACTTTCTGACAGCAGTGGCTCGGTGCTCAATGAAAAAAGGTTTAGCAATAGCCCTTCAAACTCCTTTAAAACTGTCAATTCTATGTGAACATATTTGGAGATTTAGGCAGTAAAATATGCAGTTTTATTACAGTTGTCACTCCACTTGAATGTATTTGTCTGGCAGGTGTTTCCCTTTCCCTTCCATTTAGGTGTCTGTAAATAACTGCCGCATACTTGGCTTAACGAATGCTGCTTGTGCCTTTTATTCATCAGAGCCCTTTGGATATATGAGAATAAAGCATTCTGGGGCATATTATCAAGGGGGTTTATCTCCGCTTTTTTGGCTTTAAAAGCCAAGAAAGCGGAGATAAAATTATCTCCCTATTACCAAGCTGTCGCTAACACCAGTTAGTGACAGCTAATAGGAGATAGCGACCATCTTGGGCACCGCTTTGCATGTCAGTGATATTTATCACTAATGACATGCAAAGTGGGCGTGCCAAGATGTTAGCGACTGGAAACAGTCGCTAACATCGCTATCTCCTATTACCAACTTTTGGAGATATTCGCGCTAAGCGCGAATATCTCCAAAAGCTAACACCTGCCCTGAGCAGTTCTTCACCATGTTATCCAATGGGAGGTGGATAACATGGCTAAGAGCATTTGCTCGATAATGCATGAATATCGCTGACTTTTCAGCGATATTGATGCATTGCGGCCGTTTTTTATCGCATTTGCGATAAACCTTGCTAATAGCAAGGTTTATCTGCGATAAAAATCGCCAATGTGCGGCGATAATTTTTGTCTCTAAACAAGTTAGAGACAAAAATTATCGCTAGTTGTTGGTAATATGCCCCTCTGTGCATCAAGCGGGATTGGCAGCTTTCTGTTGCGTTAAGCAAGAAAGGTGTGCAGGGGTCTTGCTTCATCAATGGAGTTTAGATCCTCCATCATGGAGAATGTGGCAATGTGGCATCTGGTGGTTTAATTGGCTGACACAAGTGTGTCACAAGTACCTCACAAGTATATGTCATGTTCAATTAAAAGGATTTATTTTTGGTCCCGAATGACTGCAGATAGATGTAAACCCAGGGGAATGAAAATGTGTGTTGGCCTAACTTCACGTCGTCTCTGAGGGGCAGTGCACGTCGTCGTGAGGAAAAGGAACAGCCTCTGTTTCCTTAAAATGACGTGGATCATCTACATGTTTTTTAGAACGCATGGTCATTTACCATACCTATAGCAATAAACAATCCCGGGTCTATTCAGCACAAATAATAGCGAGTGTTATATGTAAGAGGAAGGGTAAAAAATAGTATTTTCTCTCTACAGGGGGATAATCCCTACTCGGCTCGGCACAGAGTCGAGGTACCGACGGACAGAGCGGGGCCTCATCCCCTGAGCTGTAGCCAGGTGGAGGTGAGGAGGCTTATCCTACAGTTGAGGATTGCCCCAGTAAATTCCGATACAGTGACAGTGGATTACTGGTTTTGTATCTGTTTTCATATTATTCTCACATATTTGTTGGAGCACTTTTTCTATTTAACAGCAGCGATTATCATCTGACCTATGGTCCTGAAGAAAGCCCCCGATACATGTCTATGATCATTAGGGCTGAAACATGTCGACCACATTGATGTAGCAGTTTCAAATCCATACTGCTCTACGTACTGTAATTTTTAATCCTGCCAGTGAGAACATACCAATAAAGAGAGTATTTATGTATCTCCCTAGGTAGTTTTAATACACTTTTAGGTCCACTCCTTTTTCTAATTTACTTTACGCTGCACCCTCACCACACAATTTTTTCACATATGGCATTTTGGAATCCTCAATACATTGGGGAACATCTTGAAAACATCCCTGAGCTCCTCCCTCACAGTGAGGGGGTTGTAGCCCTCAGCAAGACCAGGTTCTTGCTGGGAGGAGGAACCCATATGATGAAGCATGTCACCCTTGGGTGAGTGAGGGTTCTACTCCTAAAGGGATTATTCCTTTGTAGAGAGAAAATAATTTTTTTTTACCCTTCCTCTTACATATAACACTCGTTATTGTTTGTGCTGAATAGACCCGGGGTTGTTTATTGCTATAGTTATGTTTTTTGGGGAAACTCTCCTCGCAGGTCTTAAAAATTCTCCCCAAGACCCTAACCTATCAGTTGTATTTACATTTACCATACCTACCTTTACAACAGAATTCATTGTAAAGGCATGCGTGGTAAATGACCATGTGTTCTAAAAAAATGTGTAGTAATGACTTCGCGAAGTATAACGCATGCGTGGTAATGCATGCGTTGTAATGGTAACACAATGTTAAAAAGTAGTTGTAACGGCTGTTTACCGATCGAAGATGGCCCCTGTTCTTCAGTGAGACGTTTATTTGATCAATTAGGAGGAACGAATGTGTTTTTTTCACTGAAAAATTGCATTCCCGGCTGTTGTATTGTGAAAGTGTCGGAGTGGACTGGTTTCACTTCCGGTGAGAGAGTGGAAGAGTCTGTTTGGATCTAAATGAGTTCTGTTGTTGGACGGGGCTGGTGCGAACCGTCATCAGAAAACATAGCAAATGGAAAGCGTCCTCTTGAAGTGTGGAGCAGTGCCATGAGAGGTCAACGAGTGTGCGTCCCACCTCAGTATGACCGTACCGCGTGACCCATGTGACGGCTCCAGGGTACTGGAGGCAGAAGTGGCATCGCAGGTCCTCTTGAAGACCGTTGTAGCACTAATTCTACATTTTGGTAATAGGGCATTTTAGCTTCTTTATTCATGCCAGATACAAAGAGAACATCCTGTGTTATTCAGTGCCCCTGTTACCTTTTTTGTGGGTTGTGGTGCTTGGCACTTCGCTGCCCCGCCGGTACACATGACTGGGCACCCCACCTTGTGTGCCATCTGCAGGGCCTCTGCCCTCGGATCACTGGTTTCGGTTTCTGGAGTGGTAACATAAACAGTTGCTCCCAAAGTACTAGCCTGATCAGTTAGGTGAATATCCCTGGCACCAGCATTCCATGGAACTTCTTTCCTAGCTCTCCCACGTCGAAGAGGACGTCATAATAGCACGGCTCCGCTCGCAACACTGTATGACGTCATCGGAGCCATAAGAAGACCTCATCGGTGTGCTGACATCAGATCCACCCATTTTTGTAGTGCCACCGATGCAAACAGGCGGACCAAGACATTTTCATATGTATATATAGTATAATAAATATATATATTCACTGAAAAAAAACATAAGTTTCAGGCACGTTATAGTTAGAAATTAGCATTTAAAAAACATTAGAAGTTCACTGAAAAAAACATAGGTTTCAGGTGCATTATAGTTAGTTGGACATTTCACTCGTACAAAGCCATAGAAATTCCCCCGTTATAGTTAGTTCAGCTAACTATAACTCTTGCGCCCGCATGCACTGCTGATGATGTCACATATTACATCACTCATGACATGGTCAGTGACATCACTCATGACATGGTCAGTGACATTACTCATGACATCACTCATGACATCACTGATGACATCATCCGGTGAATGTGTGTTTTTCTGAACATTAAATATGTTTTATATATGCATATCTAAAGGTCGATGGAAGAATAAGTGGGTATATAAGAGTCTAAATGGATGATTTTTTTGTAAAATTGATTGTATAACTGACTGATTAAATGTATCTTAGTGAATATATGGGTTAGTGAGTAATGTTTTAATATGTAAATATCTGTATCAGTCTCTCACTTTGTGTATAAGTGGCTGCATGGGTTGGTGAGAAGCTACATGAGTGTCTATATGGGTTATTAGTTGGTTTTATGAGTATCAGTATGAGTGTCTGTATGGTTCGGTGGGGGGTATTACTTAGTGCATAGATGCATGAATGAGTGACTCACTGTTTGTATGTGTGAAGACAGCATGTGCGCAGGACTGTATAGGTGGATGAGTGTGTGTATAGGTGTGTTAGTGAGTGAATAACTGTCTCAATAGTGTATTTATGAGTAACTACATATGTTTTAAACTAGTATAGGTTAGTATTGGTGTATATAAGTGAGTATAAGGGAGAGTGAGAGATTGGAAGAGTTCTTGTACAAATAAGTAGGTGTTTCTATAAGTGATTGTTTAAGAGAGTAAGTAGGTGTACGTTTCTGAAGAAGTAAGTGTGGTAGTGTGTGTATAACTGTATTTGCAAGTAAATGGATGTTTGATACTTTGTTTGCATGTGTGACTATGTGTGTAAGTAACTCTATGGATGAGTGGCCGTGTGTAGCAGGATGTATAAGTGTATGAGTACATATGATGAGTGAGTACATGTATGAGTGACTGTATGGGGACTGTTGGTGAATGAGTGGATGTGTGTGTAGTTCTTGGAATTACTGAATAGGTGTGTTGTAACTGGTATTGGTATGTCCATTGTTTTGAAAATGTTAGTTTGTATTTTTGAGTGTGTGTATCAAAGGTTATATTAGGGTGAGAGGAGGTCTGCTACTCTATCACAAGGATGATGTCATCAGTAATGTCATTTGAGACGTCATCAGTGATGTCATGAGTGATGTTACTGATCATGTCATGAGTGATGTAATATGTGACGTCATCAGCAGTGCTTTGCGGGCGCGCCAGTTATAGTTTGCTGAACTAACTATAACGGAGGAATTTCTATGGTTTTGTATGAGTGAAATGTCCAGCTAACTATAACGCCCCTGAAACCTATGGTTTTTTCAGTGAATATAAATATATATAGATTAATATATAGATATGGATATAGATATAGATATGCACAGACACCGTCTAACTTAATTAAAATACATATTTATTTTACATTATATTATTTTTCTATTTTAATTGCATTACTATGAATATATATATCTGAATATATTTAGACAAATACATTTGAATTATTAATACAATTAATATACTGTCAAATAAATATTTGTATTATATCATATTATATAAATATATATACACACACACATAAAACATGAATACACAATAAAACATTAAAAATATAAAAATCTTAAAAAATGCAAAAAACAGATTCACAAAAAATACCATAAACATTTAAATATATGTAAAATAAAAACATATTATAAAAATATAAAACAATTATAGTAAACAATAAATGCTAGAACCTCAATTTAACCAACATTATGAACACATTTGGAGACTAAGAATATTAAATATACTATTCTCACTTAAGTTTTTGCAACAATAGGGAAAATGTTGGATTTTGGAGAGAAACTATTTACTATTTCCACTCCAAAGAGAGCAACTGTAGGGGAAGTGTTAGACCCAGGAGAGGGGAATATTTACTATTCACACTCCAGTCTATGCAAAAGTAGGGAACGTGTTGGACTTTGGAGGGGTAAAAGTTAGTAATCCCACTATTGTCTGTGCAACTGTAGGAAAAGTGTTGGATTTCAGAGGGGTGACATTTATTATATGCACTCCAAACAGCACAACAGTACGGAAAGTGTTGGACTTTGGAGGGGTAGAATCCCTCTCCAGTTTGTTCAACAGTGGCAAAATGGTTAATTTCAATGGAGTGAAATTTAGTATTCCCACTCCAAACGCAATAGTAGGGAAAGTGCTGGACTTTAGAGGGGTTACATTTACTACTCCCACTCCATACAAGGTATAGTAGAGAAAGCATTAGATTTCAGAGGGGAAAATGTACTTTTCCGACTCCATACAGTAGGGAATGTGTTGAAAAGCAAAGAGGTTAATTCTGCTATTTCCTACTGCAGTCTAAATAAGGGCAGGGAAAGTACTTCACGTCTAAATACATTTTATATATATATATATAAAATGTATTTAGACGTGAAGTACTTTCCCTGCCCTTATTTAGACTGCAGTAGGAAATAGCAGAATTAACCTCTTTGCTTTTCAACACTTTCCCTACTGTATGGAGTGGGAAAAGTACATTTTCCCCTCTGAAATCTAATGCTTTCTCTACTATACCTTGTATGGAGTGGGAGTAGTATATGTAACCCCTCTAAAGTCCAGCACTTTCCCTACTATTGCGTTTGGAGTGGGAATACTAAATTTCACTCCTTTGAAATTAACCGTTTTGCCACTGTTGAACAAACTGGAGAGGGATTCTACCCCTCCAAAGTCCAACACTTTCCGCACTGTTGTGCTGTTTGGAGTGCATATAATAAAAGTCACCCCTCTGAAATATATATGTATATATATATATATATATATATATATATATATATATATATATATATATATATATATATATATATCAGCTCCAACGCTTGCACTCATAAAGCTGGCATAGGCACTCTCTGGAGTTCGTTAAACACCTTTATTTAAATCGCAGACGCGTTTCAGCCGTAGCTTTCATCGGTGCTGAAAGGTGTAAGAAAGTTCTCATGCGCACGGCGTGTTGTTTAAAAAAGAAATAGTCTCTCCTGATTGGTGCTGTGATAAAGGTGGGCGAAGAAGGACTCCAATGAAATGTCTTCGGGCTGCCATATTAATGAGGTGTTGTTATGCCTTTTATCCCCAGTTCATATTGCTACTCGCAAACGGGTAAATGATGTAATCATCACAATTCTCAATACGGCATGCCAACTGTGCTTCTCACTATTAATCTTCACCACCAAAATGCCGTGCACGACCCCCTCGACAAGCCTCTGTTTCAAATCAGGAAGTGTCCGCAGGCGGTAGTAGAATTACTGCATACCTTGGATTTGAATAATTCACGACCTCCGGGCGACGGATACGTCCTGCAGAGATGGTTCGGCTCCTGTTTACACTCCTAGCTCAAAAGTCCATATACACAGGTTTCGTCGAACTCAAGACGGGTGCCATGTTGCATGAGGGTGGGACTCACGTTAAAATGTCAGCTCCAATGCTTGCACTCATAAACCAGGCATAGGCACTCTCGGGGGTTCGTTAAACAACTTTATTTAAATCGCAGACGTGTTTCAGCCGTAGCTTTCATCAGTGCTGAAAGGTGTAAGAAAGTTCTCATATATATATATATATATATATATATATATATATATATATATATATATATATAATGCCAGAAATGCAGAAACATATAAAACTCTTAATATAATAATACCTAACGTAAATACATATACATATATATATTTGATGAAGAAATTAAATTTCTAATGAACGAATTCCCGGTTATTCCAACCATTTACTTCTTACCTAAAATACACAAGACTTTGAGTCACCCACAGGGCAGACCAATCGTTTCCTCTAGCAACTCACTATATGAGAAGATCTCGGAATACGTTGACCAATTCCTTGCCCCTATAGCGAAAAGTATGAGCTCATACATCAGAGACACTGGGGATTTCATACCGGTCCTGAATGGAATTATTTGGAGTAATCAATTTCTAATGGTAACCATAGTTGCAGTCTTCCTGTATACCTCAATACGACATGACATAGGTTTGGAGGCTTGTAACTATTTTCTGAAACAAAGAACAGTGTCAGATATGAAACACACACAGATGCTACTTGTTATGATCAAAATGTGCCTCACGAACAAAATCTTCTGTTTTAACAAAGAACTGTTTAAACAACTATGTGGAACTGCCATGGGCATCTCATTTACTGTGAACTACTCAAACATAACAATGGGGTGGTGGGAGAAGACAGTTGCCTGGGATGCGTAACATCAGGAAGACCTAGACAGAAATATTCTGTGGGTCCGTTACATAGACAACCTGTTCTTAATATGGAATGGAAGTGAAAAGGAATTCCAAGAATGTTACAATAAATTAAATAATAATCAAGTCGGTCTGTCCTTCATGTACACCATGAGTAGAACTGAAATTCCCTTTCTTGACACACTTGTATTTATCAAGGATGAGCAAATACACTCCACGCTTTATAGAAAGGAGACGGCCACCAACTTCCACCCCAAACCCCTCCTGAACAGTATTCCGTATGGGGAATTCATGCGGATGAACTGTAACTGTTCACAACCTGAGGATGCAGAAGAAAAAATTCAAGAAACCTTGGCAAGGTTAAAACAAAGAGGCTACAGAGAAAACACTCTTAGGAAAAACAAGAAAAGAATTGACCTTGTAACAAGAGCAGAAACTTTCACACTTAAGGCCAAACAAAATCAAATCGAAGGTCAATCAGCACCTAGATTGGTGACCACCTACAGTAAAGAAAGTTGCATAATAATGAACAAAATAAAAAAACACTGGCACCTGTTTGCGAAGGACCCTGCTATAGGAAAATTGATTGCCCCTAAACCCACTGTGACATACAGAAAAACAAAGTCCTTAAAGGATATGTTGGTAAGCAGTCACTTCAAACAGAAAGAAGAAACAAACTGGCTAGTAGAACAACGGAATGGCTTCACCAAATGTAATTCGTGTAAAGCCTGTAAGATCGGCAGGAATACGAAGGCAATTACAGAACCGAATGGGAACACAATAATGGTGAACCAGAGAATCACTTGCACCACACAGTTTGTAATTTATATCTTTGTGTGCACCTGTGGCCAAAAGGACATTGGCAGTACTATCTCCCCTGGATTGGTGTCACTACAACGCGTTTTTTTACATCGCATTCCGTTACATCGGAATTTTTACAACGCAGGATCCATTACATCGGATGCCATTACAACGCATGGCATTACATAGCAGATGCTATTACAACGCATGGCATTACATCGTAAGTATAGGTAAGTATACCTTTTAAAAAAAAATGTAATTAAGTTAATTTAATTAATTTAATTTAATTAATTCAATTAAAATACATTTTAAAATAGTAATTAATTTTATTTAATAAATTTAAATCTATTTATTTAAATTAATTTTAATAAAAATTGTAATTAATTTTATTTAATTAATATAATGAAATTAATTTAATTTAAATATTTTTTTAATTGTAATTAAATTAAATTAATTAAAATAATTTATTTAATTTAATTATTTTAATTAGGAAATGTAATTAATATAATATAAATAATTTAATTTAACCTAAAAACACCCCTGTATCCCAAAACCCAAACCCTGCCCTGAAAACTAAAAACACCCCTGTACCCCAAAACCCAAACCCTGCCCTGAAACCTAAAAACACCCCTGTACCCCAAAACCCAAACCCTGCCCTGAAACCTAAAAACACCCCTGTACCCCAAAACCCAAACCCTGCCCTGAAACCTAAAAACACCCCTGTACCCCAAAACCCAAACCCTGCCCTGAAACCTAAAAACACCCCTGTACCCCAAAACCCAAACCCTGCCCTGAAACCTAAAAACACCCCTGTACCCCAAAACCCAACCCCTACCCTGAAACCTAAAAACACCCCTGTACCCCAAAACCCAACCCCTACCCTGAAACCTAAAAACACCCCTGTACCCCAAAACCCAAACCCTACCCTGAAACCTAAAAACACCCCTGTACCCCAAAACCCAAACCCTACCCTGAAACCTAAAAACACCCCTGTACACCTGTACTTATTTTAAAAATTACTTTAATTAATATAATAAATAATAAATTAATAATATTAAAAAACATAAATAAATATATTTAATTATAATTAATATTAATAAAATTTAAAAAAATTAAATACTTACCTATACTTACAATGTAATGCCATGCGTTGTAATAGCATCTGCTATGTAATGCCATGCGTTGTAATGGCATCCGATGTAATGGATCCTGCGTTGTAAAAGTTCCGTTGTAAAAGACTCCCGTTGTAAAAGTTGCGATGTAACGGTGCATCACAATCTCCCCTTTGAAAAAACGGATTCTGGAGCACATTCGGGCAGTTAAGAACAAAGACACCGCATATGCAACAGCTAAACATATGATCCTATGCCAGAATGGAGATTGGCGGGCCATGTGCTACTATGGAATTGATACCATCATGCCAGACGAACGAGGTGGCAACAGGATCAAGAAACTGCGCCAATTGGAATCCCGGTACATTATTAGGCTAAATACCAAGACCCCGAGAGGGATGAACTATGACGAAGAACTTGCAGTACATCTAGAGTAGAAATCAAACCCAGTAAATCCTTTCTAATGACTCTCTGAAATTTGAACTCTCAAAATGAACTTGGGGTACTAGTCCTATTGATAAGTTGAATCCCCCACCTTTACTCTCCTCTTCCTCCTCGTTTTCCATCCCCTTTCCCTCCCTTTCCCTTCCCCCTTTTGGCATTCTTTTTTTCTTTCTTTCTTTTTTCTTGGTTTAGGACCTTATTGTTGTACTGTACAGCATAATCTTGTAAGTCAAATACATATAACTAACAATGCTAATCGCAAACTGATGAATTGAACAACAGCAACCACACATGAGGACAAACTCATCCCCTGTGTAATATGTACTGAATAACCTAACCTGTTTCAACACAATAATGTTCCTTTCTTTCCTCCCCCTTTTTCCCCTTCTTTCTTTTCTCCTTTCTCCTTTTCTTGCTTATCCTTCTTAGTTCCTTTTTCTAATCCCCCTTTTTTCCTCTCTTGCTCTGTATCTTTGTTACGTTTTCTCTTCACTCTCCCTTTTTTCTTCCTCTCTTTTTTCTTGTCTCTTCTTTTCGCAATCCTCCCTCTTTTTCACTTTACTGTTGCCTAATGTGATTAATTGCATACCATACGCTTGACTGAAAACATTATGTTAAAAATGGCTCTTGAACAATCTCTTTGCCTGATACTATATCAGTACTATGCCATGCAATGTTTTTCTTATCAATATCAGAATATTTCCTTTTGTGTAAATATTGTAAATAATCCCTTGAACTGCACTAAAATACCCATAATGCCGCATTAGGGCCATATGAGTGTATAATGAGTGCAAGAGAGAAAGAACTCACTGACCATGAGCAAGGCCGTGGAGGCTGAAATGCGTTGGTTGAGCTTTATTGAAAAAATACTTTTGAAACATATCCCTTCGAGAGTGCCGCGTTATTGGTAAAATATATATATATACATATATGCAATAAAAAAAGTGAATCAATTTACATAATTACTATTCAATAAAATAATGAATGATCCATTAATAGATAATTAATATTGAAGTATCCAATTAATTAACTTCCCACTGAACCTAGAAAACCACGTAGTCTGTGCCTACGGGAGTTCCTCAGGGGTCCTCCCTTAGCCCCCTTCTATTTAACATTTATGTGACACCCATGGTCCATCAGGCCGAGAGCCTGGGAGCAAAGGTGTTGGCCTACGCCGATGACACCAAGTTGCTCTTTACTTGTGACAACAACGATAATTCTGTCTCCTCAGCTCATCACTGTCTCCCCTCCATTTTTAAATGGTTAGCGGCAGCACAACTAAAATGTAATGAGGAGAAGTCAGAGGTTCTACTGTTTGGAAAATTCCCTCCCAATTTCCGGGAAGCTCTCTGGCCACCTGAGTTCCCCCTGCCCCCTGTAGGGAAGCAGGCCAAGAATATGGGGGTATGGTTTGACGAGAGACTCTCCTTCTCATTCCACATCAAGAAGTTGACTGGCAAGTGCTTTGGTCTTCTCAAGACTTTAAGAAAGTTCTTTCCTCTCTTGCCCCAAGCAGCAAGAGAAACGGTCACCTGTGCTCTCATCCTGTCCCGGCTAGATTATGCCAATGCGCTCTACATTTGCATCCCTGGCTACCTGATAAACAAGCTCCAGGTGGTCCAGAATACGGCAGTTAGACTTCTTTTAGGCATCTCCGCCAGATATAGCGCGCACCTTCACCTGCGTTCCCTTCACTGGCTTCCCATAGCTGAAAGGGTGAAGTTTAAAACGCTGATCCTAGCCCATTGCGCTCTGCACGACTTTGAACCATGTTACCTTTAAAAGCGGTTCACCTTCTATGTGACTATGAGACAGTTGCGATCGGCATCCCATCATCTTGCACTAGTACCTCGCTTTTAGTACCAGAGGCTCGGCGGCAGCTCACTGGCACGGATGGCCGCAGCTGCTTGGAACGCACTTCCCCTGGCATTACGCAATATTGAAGACCGAATAGTATTCAAGGAAAATCAGAAAACTTATGTTTTCATTTGCTAAGTCTCCTCGCTCCCCTTTAGACATCGCCCCGGACACTCATGAGTAGCCATGGGCATTAAAAATCCAAATAACACAACATAACACCTAAATGTACATTTTTATAAATGATTTCATAATTAACATTTCTAAAATCAATTAAATAATTTCTAATTAGTTGTTAAATAATACATATATAGTAATAAACATATAAAAATGCTCAATCAATTTATATAATTACTATTCAATAAAATAATGAATTACCAATAAATAGATAATTAATATTCAATAATTCATTAATTAACCTCACACCAAACCTAGCAAACTGCACCTAAAATATACTTAAAAAAAATAACTATTCGATAATTTACATATTTGAAATTTTATTAAATAATGAATAATTGATTGTTAATTAATGATTAGTTTATTTACTTCCCAGCTTAGACACCTGAAAACTCTGCAGACCAAAACTAAATACAAATTAAAATATGTAAGTATTCCATAATTTAAAAATTCAATTAAATAATGAATTGGAAAATAATAATAAGTAATGTATCAAATATTAATTTATTGACTTTCCACCCTATTGCCCTACAAACCTAGCATCCCCAACTAAAATATCAGTAAAATAGTCAGTGTTCTATATTTTAAATACATTATTAAAATCAAATAAAATATCAATTAACAATTAAAATATATATTGTTAAATAATTAGTTTCCCATCATATACTCTTACAAACAAAACAGCCCACAAATAATATATAACAAAATGAAATCAATATCATATAATTTACATAATAAATATCAATCATATATATGAATAAAATGTATCAAGTAATTCATAACTATTATTAACTAATTAGCTTTCCACATTATCCTCCTATACATCCAGCAACCCACTACAACACTATAAATTACTGTAAAACATTAAATCACTTAAAACTGCAATATATATATTTTGTAATCCTTTAAATGAACAATAATAACACATATAATTATAATAATTGAAACACCTGAAAATAATCAAACAATATTTTAACCACTATATTATTGAAAATGATATTAAAAATATCGAAATTATTTAAAAAATAATAATTACCTCAAAAAAGATATCCTTGTGCAACGATATTTATGCATTATGATATTTGTTTGTCAAAATATTTATTTTCCAATATTCCTGCCTCCCTATACTCTACTGCACTGTCAGCTACTCAACCCTACCACACTCCATTTTATTCCACTCTACTTTACACCACTCCACTGTCTGCTATTTTACGTCACTACGTGCTACTAACTATACAGTATTCTACTGTGTGGAAGTATGCTCCACACCACTCAACTCTATCCTATTTGACTCTATACAACTCCACTCTACTCCACTACATTGTACGGTATTCCACTTATGGTACTCCACTGAACCGCACTTCACTGTACGCCACAGCACTCAATTCCAATACACTCAACCCAATTCCAGTCTATACCACTTCGGTGTATGCCACTCCCCAGTACACTCCACACTATTCCACTGTATGCTATTATAGTGTACGCAACTCTACTGTATTCTATTCCACTGTATGCCACTCCAGTCTGTGCCACTCCACAGCACACTACTCCAATTTAGGCTATTCCACACTACGCCAGTCCACTCCACTCTGCCCTATTCCACCTTACGCCACTGCACTGTACCTCACACCACTGTACGCCAATCTATGCCACTGCACTCTATGCTACTCCACTGTATGCTATTACACCCTAACACACTCCATTCCATGCCAGTCCACTCTTCGTCACTCCAATGTATGCTATTCCGCTTTACACCACTCCACTCTATACCACTGCACTCCACAACACTCCATTGTATGGTGTTCCACTCCACTCTATGCCACTCCACGGTACCCCACCTTCCACTATGCCACTCCACTATACAGTATTCCACTGTATGCAACTACACTATATGCTTCTCAACCCTACTTCCCTTCAACTATATGCTACTCCACTCTACCCCCTTCCAATGTATGTCACTCCACTGTACACTATTTCACTGTATGCTGCTCCGGTGTACCCCACTTTACTCTACGCTACTTCATTGTATGCCACTGCAAACTATGCCACTTCATTGTGTCTTATTCCACACTACACCATTCTAGGGTACGGCACTACAGTGTACACCAGTCTACTCTATGCAACTCCACTGTATGCTGCTCCACTATATGGCATGTCACTGTATGCTACTTTCTTTATGCCATTCTACTGAATGCCTCTTCACTCTATGTCAAACAACTGTATGCTACACCAGTGTATGCTGTTCCACTACACACCAATCCACTCTTCACATTCCCCTCTATGCACTCTAAGCCACTCCACTCTCTGCAACTCCAGTCTACGCCAGTCCCCCGTATGCCGTTGTACTGTATGCCACTCCAAAGGCAAGCCAGTCTGTGCGTGGTCATGGCTGGAACGTGTCTAGTGCCAGCCACGCCGTCCCTCTCTCCCCACCCTTCCCACAGAGACTACACTATGGTCAGAACACATTGCTGATATCCGTCCTACATCTTGCATCACCCTGCCATTTGATGCCCAGCAGGCCCGTCATCTTTGCCACTGCTACATCTATAAGTCTAACTGGCCCACTCCCTGTAGGGCCCCAGGGGTCACTCTGATTCCCAACATGCCTTCAGGGGGCAAGGGCATAATGACGCCCCCTCCCTCAATGATATTCACTTCTGTCTAATCAACATAAAATCCTTCCCCAAACATAACTCACATTTTGGACCTATTGAATCACAGTAAGTGGGATATTCTCTTCCTAGCAGAAACCTGGCTTAACTCCCACTCAGCCGCTGACATTGCCATGGCCATCGCAGAAGGTTACTTGCTCACTCATACAGATTTTGCTGCTCGAACATTGTCATTGTCTATAGCTCCACTTTTAGTTGCAAATTTATGAGTATAGACATCATCAAAGGTCAGTTTTTTCCCTCCAGATCTCTTCCAACTGCTCCTGCTCAGGTTCCCCAGGATACCGTGCCCCCAAAAGCCGCTATCTCTGCCCGAGGCACACGTATCGCAGTTCTTCCCCCATTCTATCACCAATACTCCAACTTTATTGTCCTCAGTGACTTCAATATTCACCTGGATGACCCTGAATGCAGAACCGCAGAGCAATTCAGAGAGACTATGTGTAACCTTAACCTTCCCCAAATGGTAACGAGGGCCATGCATAGTGGTGGTCACACCCTGGATCTGATTTTTTCTAACTACCCCATCCTAACAGTTAGTGTCTTCCCCTCATACTAGTCTGGAAAGATTACTGCCCTTTCACATATCACTTCACTCAGCCCAATAGGGTCCTTCCTTGGACCAAGGGCTGTTAGAGGGCTCAATCACCCCTCGCACCAATATCTTGGAGACCTCCTCCTTGATACATTCAGTCTGTTAATGATGTACGTTACAGAAGGCTATCCCCAGTATCCACAGAATGGACACACCACTGAGTGACACCAGGGGTCAGGGGGAACAGAGTAGCATACCGTGGCAGTCACTCTGCTGTTAAGGAGTCAGGGCGGGGGAGAGGTTCATGCCTTCCACTGACCCATCGTGCTCCTTAGTTGACAGGAGGTCAGGGAGAGGCTCAGTCTCCTCTTCCATTCCATCATCTGTTGGTAGGAGCATGCCCTTGTCGGACCTCTCCAAGTGAGGCTTGAGACAGTTCACATGGTGGACCCTTAAAGAGTTTCTGGGAGACTGCAAGCACACCAAGTAGGTGACTTTAATCTTGGGCTCCCCCACCTCAAATGGTCCAGTCAGTTTTACATGGAGCACACACGGCTCTACGGAAAACATCCTTAACAACGAAGATTTTATGACAACTTACCTGAACAACGAAGCCGGAACCACGATTTTAAAAAAACACGACTTTCCTTAAGCATGACTTCCCTAAACCACGAGTCTCTCCACTACCCTCCAATCCTGTATAACGTCACTCCTCAGAATTAAGGGAAAATAAGGGGGGGTCTGCCCCCACAAAAAAAGGATAAATAAAAATAAAGAGCTAATGGTATGAGTTGTCAAAGCATACTAACATAGTACATTTAGATCCGTTTTTTATTACGAGTGGTTCACGCAAAGAGTATTGTAATTACAATAGTGCCATCTAATGGCCAAACAGGAGATGTTTCATTTTGTGGTTTAGGAAGTCGTACTAAAAAGGTAGTGGTTAAGAATAACTCGTGGTTAGGCTTTCGTGGTTAAGGAAGTCGTGGTTTAGGCTGTAGTTGTTTAGACATACAACCGGCTCCACTGGGTCCATGACTCACTCTTTCTGGCCAATCTGAAACTCGATCAGAATTGCATTCTGATCATAACCACTGCTTTATTTCTTACTGGCTGGCTTCCAAATTTGCCTGAGTGAGTTGCCTAAGAACACTTTCGTCTGGTTCCTGAAGGCCAGCATGTAGTTATATACATCCTGAAGAGGTTTACTGGGAGCTTTCTCCTAGCCTTCTTTGACCAGATGCAGAAGTCCTCTTACAGGATGCCCATACAGAAGCTCAAAGGGACTGATCCCTAAGGACTTCTGTGGTACCTCTCTGTAAGCAAACAGCAAGCATGGTAAGAGGACGTCCCACTTACACCTTATGGGTTCACCAAGACCTATAATCATGGCCTTGAGGGTCCGGTTGAATCTTTCAACCAGCCCATTTCCTTGGGGGTGGTAAGGAGTGATAAAGTTATAGGTTACCTGCACTCCTGCCACAGGGACTACAAATACCTATATATGAAGTTGGGTCCAGTCAGACACACCCTCTCGGGGGAACCTCATATGGGAGAAAATCCCCATCAATGCATGACCCACTACGGGGGCGTTCACAGTCCGGAGAGGGATGGCTTCCGGGGCCAGTAACAGTGGGTGACCTGTCTTTCAAAGGTTGTCCTGCCCCAGATGTCCTGCTAAAGGCACATCATAAGCTAGACCTAGTAGAAAGGCTCTGAAGCACTGGGGTACCACCAGCACATGGGCTGACCCAGGCTCAGCAACTTTAAGCTCACTATACAGGAGACCATTCTCCCAGTAAATCTAATGTGACCCAGACTGATTACCTGCTGCCTGGCTTGGAGCCTTTTGCAAGCCAACAAGAGAGGGGCATTTCTGCTATTCTTTGCTGGAATCTTCCATGTAGAGGCCTCCATCTTTCTGCCAATGGGTCACCTCAGGCAGGTCCCCCAATTCAGCCACTTGTTCCCCTGTAGGCTCCAGGGCATCCCCCTCAAGGTTTGCCTCCTCCTGGACCACTGGAACCTTTGGGGGCGGTTTCCGGCACCCCCGGCCTCCTGTCTTTCTGGCAGTCACCAGGGCCATTCTTTCAGGCTCCAAGTCCTCCTGATTGCCTCTACCAGCTGCCATAGTCGAGTGGTCACACACGCCCACTCAGGCAGACCTAACATCTCCAAATGAGACTTATGTTCCACCTTCTCCCAAGGGGAACTCTCCAGATTGTTTCCAAGCAGTCAGTCAACAGGCATGGTTAAGGTACCTGAGACCCCACCCACTCAAATGAAACCTGTGCCACTTTGCAGAGACACTCTGAGTTGTCAGCTGGAACTACTGTGTAGAATGTGTTGGGGACCTCCTCCCTCAGACACTAGCCTACAGCTGACAGATGTCACACTGGGTCCCGTGTCTCTCAGAGCTTCCATACTATAGCCATTGATGGTCACCCACTGCCTGTATTTTTAGTATTATCAGACAGATGAGCCCTGGGGTTCATCTCACTGTCTCCTAAAGAGGCCAGGGTCATTTCTGCTGGAAGTCACCCTCCTTGGGCACTCAACTCCTCCTCCAAGGCTACACTAGCAATCTCCCGGGATGGTGCATCGATGGGTGCAGTGGTATCTTTTTGGGACACCTAGGGTCTCCCTGGAAGTGACCCAGCTGACCACAAGCATAACATGCACGGGGCCCTTCTATACCTGCTTACCTGCAGGGACCTATGGCTTCTTTTCAGTGGGAGGCTGAAAACCTTTCCCTTGGTTCCCTTGGGAATTACTTTGGGGCCCTTTTTGGAACTCCTTCTGTTTACCCTTGTCCCCCCACACTTCTGCTAAGGAGTCTCTAACACCACCCTTTTTGGACCCTGGTCCACCTCCACAGCAAGCTTCCTGAGGTCAGTCAGCCTGCTGTCAATCAAGTGCTGGCATATCTCTGGAAAATAATTTTCTGATAAGGGCTCCCATGCAACCAAATCATACAGCCCCCGAAAAATCATTCACCTGGCTACCCTTCACCCATCCATCCAGTGCCCTGCAGAAATATGATACATACTCTACCCAAGGGCTTGACTCTAGCTTCCTACAACCCCTCAACATCTGCCTGTATAGCTCTGGGGTCAAACCATAGCTCCTTACTAAGGCTTCCTTCTTGGGGGCATAAAACATCTGATCGTCAGTGGGCAATTCTAGCAATGTATCCCTCCCTCAGTTAGGAAGTGGTTCCACAACCCACTCCCCAGTCTCTCTAAGGGATTCTGTAGGACCTCATTGCTACCTCATATGCTTTGAACCACTGACCAATGTCCTCATGTTTAAAAAAATTCTTAATACCTTCCTTGGTGATGTATACCTTCTACAGACACTGATGGTGTGCTGCAACCATTGGGATTGGACTCTATACTTTTTGCTTTTAGATCCAGTTCCCTCAAACCTCTTTCATGCTCTAAGAGCATCTTTTTCTCTTCCAGGGCTAATTTCTCCCTCTGAAATGTCAACTCCTTATCCTCTTTTCCCAGGCTGAGCGATGTGAGCTCTAATTCATGCATCCTGTGTTTCTCTCTGTCCGCCAGTTCTTCTGCTGGAGACATCCCCTTTGAAGATACACTGCTGCCCCCCGGGAAGGTAACATCCCACAGGCAGACCCAATAGCCTATCCTGCTGGCCATCTAAATTTCCGACCTCCTCCATAGGCTGCTCATCATGCTCGCTGGCATCCCTTGACCCCAACCAAGCCGTCATCCCTTTTGGAATTCCTCCTTTCTGGAGAATCCTCTTACAAAGATTTTAAACATTTTGTGGATAACTTTCAATTGTGGCACAGTGTAGGTTTCAAACCTATACTCTTCAAAGTCAATATCCACAGATGCAATTGATGCTGGTTTTGTCATGATGAGGATTGGCAGTTCTCAGTTCCAAGAAAGAAAGACAGAAAATAGTCCCAAAGAAAATGTTTCACCAATTGTATGTGGTTGCGTGATGGTCTGCACTCTACTATAGTGTACACCAATCACTGTTTGTCAGATACAAATGCAAGTCCAGATCCTCATCGCTGACCACAATATTAGAAATGGGTGTCTCTAGTTGGCCGAGGTTGGTACCTTTGTCCAAGTAGGGACACTTTTTCCTAGTCAGGGTAAGGGTAAAACACTTCTAAAATAACTCCTGCTCACCTCCTTGGTAGCTCGGCTCGAGCAGGCAGACTTATCTCAGAGGCAGTGTGTAAAGCATTTGTAAACACATACAGTAATACAGTGAAAACACTACAAATGGACTACCCACCAGTTTTGAAAAATAAGTAATCTTTATCTAAACCAAACAAGACCAAAACAACAAAAATCCACAATACAGTAATCAAAATATGATTTGAAAGGTAACAATAGTTCTATTCAAAGCAAATTGCAGATGCAACACTTTTCATACAAAGTACCTTGGATGCGTCGCGCACACAAACAAAAACTGTTGCAGGGAAGTTGATGCATCGGTCCCGTATGCACAGTGAAGGTGATGCGTTGGTTCCTTACTTCAGGGGAGGTGATGCGTAGGTGCCTTACTGCCAGGCAGAGGAGGTGATGCATCTGTTCCTTAATGAAGGGGAGGTGATGCGTCGGTTTCTTACTCTGCAGGGAGGTGATGTGTCAGTTTCTTACTGCAACCCCAGTGTTCTTGCCGGCGTGGCACTCAAATGTGATGCGTGAGGATTGGGAATGCGTCGGTTCTTGATGCGCTGGTGGCAACAACACTGCATTGTTCTCTCCAGCTGCGGTCCCACTATGTGTTGGTTCTTGCAACCCCACAGCAGGAAAGGTTCCTCTTGATTCCCAGAAGTGATCTACACGTCTGGGATCTGAGCCCCTCTTTTTAAAATACAAAATATTTTTTTATCTGTAGCAGAGAAGCTCTTTGCCCAGACAAAACCAGTTTTGTCCTCTCTGGTGCAGCTTTCTGGCAGGAGGTGGAGACAGTATTGTTCTTGGCATACCAGGCCCATTCAGGTGTCAAAGAAATCTCCTTCCCCTACTCTAATTGCAGCCCAGGTCTATTCAGCCCAACCCTGACTTATCCTGGAAAGTCAGGACACACCCCAACCCCCCAAGTGGCTGTCTGAACAGAATGCACATCCCCAGCTCCTGTCCCTCCAAAGCCAGACAGTCAATGCACAACCTAGCAGAGGCACACTGGTTGGTTAGGAAAGAAGATACATACTTTCTAAAAGTGGTATTTTCAAACCCAGAATGTAAAACGTACCCTCTCTAAAAAATGCATCTTAACATTCTGAATACTGGCATATCAAACTTTATTTTCATAACTTGTTCTCATGGGCAGTAATAACCATAAGATGTTATGAGCAAGCTCCCCATTCTATCCAATGGGACACATAGCCTTACAATAGTGGAAAAAGAAATTGGCAGTATCTCAATATCAGAACATGCCACAGACACCAGGGCATGTCCTACCTTTCACATACACTGCATCCTGTCCACAGGAGTACCTTGGGGGTACCTTAGGGGTGATTCACATGTAAAAAAATGGAAGGTTAGGGCCTGGCAAGTGGGTGCACTTGCCTGGTCGACATGGCAGTACTAGACTGCACAGTGCACACAGGCACTGCAATGGCAGACCTGAGACCTTGTTGCAAGGCTCCTTGTGTAGGTGGGACAATCACTGCTGCAAGCCAACTAGCAGCATTTTGTTTACTGGCCTTGGGCACACCCTTTGCACTGTACTAGGGACTTAACAGTAAACCAATCATGGAAACAGCAATCCATAACAACAATTTACAAAGGGAGCACTTGCAATTTGGCACTGAACAGCAGTGGCAAAGTGCCCAAATCATCTAGACAAGCAAAACGAAATCCATCACACAGTAAAAATACAGGAGGCAAAGGCAAAAAATGCAGGAAAACCCACGCCAAGTCTGCCAGTTCTAATACCCGCCATTCCCCATACTGGAGGCCAATGGGGGACGGGAGCACTGCTAGGGACCCCCAAAGTTCCTTACCGTCTGCCTTTACATGGAGGTCAGACCACCATATACAGACCGAGGGAAACAGAAATCGTAATCCCTACGGCAGTGCCTGTGCAGGACCCACCCCTATTGTAGGGATTACTGTCCGACCGCTGCCCTGACAAGCTCCTTGAGCCATTCAGAAAAGCAGCGGTCTGTCCCAACTACCAATGCCTACGGACCGCTTCTACGGATGGTGGTGGGACTCAACAGCATCGTTATATTTATTTTATTTTATTTTAATTTCTTATAATGCGCTGGATTCAATCCCATGGGGTATCTCCGCGCTTTGTCTGCTAGCATGTGTTTAAGAGAGCTGAGATGCTTTAAGTGGACTGAAATGCTTCCTGAAAGAGGAACGTTTTCAACGCCTTTCTGAAGGCCAAATGATTGGTATTCATCCTCATTTCAGTAGGAAGTTTGTTCCATAGGGCAGGACCAACTGATGAGAAAGCTCGGTCACCCTGCCTAGCTCGTTTAGTTGCAGGAGGTTTCAGGAGGGCTTGATTGCTTGAGCGAAGTGAGCGGCTAGGTTGATACAGTTCAACAGCTTGAGATAGATATTTGGGGCTATTCCTGTATAAACATTTGTGAACCGTACAACATATTTTAAAACTGATACGCTGTCGTATCGGGAGCCAATGTAACTCCATCAGCAGAGGCTTAGAGGGGGTTCTAGCCTGCACACCCATAAAAAGTCTAGCCGCCGTGTTTTGAACCACCTGCAACCGACCTACTGCGTCAGCATTTGCTAGCGTCAGCAGGCCGTTGCAGTAGTCTAGGCGGCTAGTTACCAGGGCCTGGACGAGTGTCTTCCTATAAGTATCAGGGAGATAAGGAAACACTCGCCGTAAAAGACCAATGGTAAAGAAGCACAATCCTGCAATGTGG
The DNA here is from genome assembly GCF_964261635.1 of Lissotriton helveticus. NCBI lineage: Eukaryota > Metazoa > Chordata > Amphibia > Caudata > Salamandridae > Lissotriton > Lissotriton helveticus. The sequence goes on from NC_136069.1 coordinate 756,284,815, forward strand.
TTGACATGCTCCTTAAGGGTCAGTTTTTGATCAATCTTGACCCCTAGATTTTTTACATAGGGCTTTGAGATGGGAACTGGGCCTAGATCCATCGGCCACCATTCAGGAGACCACAGTAAGCTTGCCCTACCAAAGAGCATAACTTCAGTTTTTGCAACGTTACATTGGAGGCAGTTGGCGGCCATCCAATGTGACACTGCCCTCATACCCTCAGCAAAATTTTCCTTGACTGTAGAACCAAGGGAGCTGAAAGGGTAGAGGAGCTGGGTGTCGTCAGCGTAAGAAACTGGTATGAACCCATACTTCCGCACAATCTCAGCAAGGGGGGCCACATATACATTGAATAATGTAGGACTAAGGCATGAGCCTTGTGGCACCCCCTTCGTGAGCGCCTTCGAGGTGGAACGATAAGGGCCCAGGCTGACAGATTGCGATCTCCCTGAGAGAAAACTCTCCAGCCATGATAGAGCTAAGCCTCCGACTCCCACTCCCTGCAGGCGGCTGAGAAGGATGTTATGGGACACGGTATCAAAGGCCGCAGACAGGTCCAACAGCACTAATATCATAGACCCTCCTCTATCTTGTGACATTTTGATCTTATCAGTCACAGATAGGAGGGCTGATTCAGTGCTGTGGTTGGGCCTGAACCCAGATTGAGATTGGTCCAGGCCCCCTGTCGCCTCGATAAAGTTTGAGAGGGTGGTATTAGCGTGTTTCTCAGCCAGCTTGCTAATAAAAGGGAGAAGGGAGATAGGGCGGAGGTTGGAGAGCTCTGACCAGGGAAGGGTGGAATTTTTCCGTATGGGGTTCACAACCGCTTCTTTCCAAGGTTGTGGAAGTTGTCCCTTAGCAAAGGAAAGGTTCAAAAGTTCCTGAATGGTAGGGCCTAATGATTCCACTAGAGGGGAAATCATTTTTGCGGGGATCAAATCAGAAGGGGAGCCAGTCTTCATATTACCAATAAGCGTGGTCAGATCTTTTAAGGTAATTTCTGGAATTATTTGGAGCCTTTTAGCAGGGGTCATTGAAGGGAGGGTCTCAGATTCCACAGTCTCCAGGGAGCCTGTAACTGCCACAATTTTCTTATATATCCCTTCAATTTTTTCCTCAAAGAATTGGGAGATGTTATTACAGAGATCTTGTGAGAAAGCATCCGGGCTCTCACACATTATAGGATTGGTGAAGGACTGTACAATTTTAAATAACTCTCGAGTGGAGTTACCTGCCTCTGTTATTTGGGAGGTAAGACTGACTTTCCTCGCTTTTTTAATGTTTTTATAGTAGGTAGTCATAGACGTTACGTAGCGGTCTTTGTCTTCCTTCTTGTGTGTTCGTCTCCACAATTTTTCCAGTCTCCTACACCCTTGTTTTTCTTTTTTGAGGGCCTCAGTGTACCATGCTTCCCTTTTAGTTGTGGTAGGCTGTTTGACTACTTTTTGGGGAGCCAAGATGTTAATGGCTTCCATCAAAGAGGAGTCAAATTTAGAGAGAGTTGTCTCAATATCATCCAAGTTTGTAAAGACTGGCTGTTTCCAGACTTGGGTGAACCTATCCGGGGTGACTTTGTGCCATGGCCTACGTTTGGTCGTTTGCATGGTTGGTCGATTAATGTGTTCTGGTAGATTGAGAAGGGAAAAATCTAGCATTTTGTGATCCGACCAATAGATATATTTAGGGGAGTGGCAATAGACATTAGGGAGGGTAGTAAAAATTAAGTCCAAAGTGTGGTCACCAGAATGAGTGGGGCCACTGCTTCGGAGATGAAGGCCCAACAACGCCAGGTCTGCCAGGAGTGCGACAGTATCAGGGTGGTCCGCAATGTCAATGTGAAAATTAAAATCACCTAATAAAATTAAGTTTTCGTTTGTTTTCATATGTGGAGCTAGAATTTCTGTCAGAGCTAGAGAGAACCCAGCGTTGGGTCCAGGAGGACGGTACACTAGGGCTCCTTTCCAGTGAATCAGAGGGCTGACTTTCATATGAAAAATAATTAACTCCATAGTGGGTGACAATATTTGTTCCAAGATCCTAATATTCAGATTGTCCCTATAGATAATGGCGATCCCGCCTCCTACTTTCTCCAGTCGATCTTGATGAAAAATTTTATACCCCATAGGTATTCCCAGGGTGATACTTGGAGTAGTGTGGGGTTTAAGCCAAGTTTCGGTGATAAAACAGATCTCAGGCTTGATACTGTGTATAGAGTCCCAAAGTTGAGTATGATGCTTTGGGAGGGACCTCACATTAAGTAAAAAGCTTTTCCAGCCATTAGGAGTGACAGTATCAGTTTTAGGATGACCAGCTATTATACGCTGATGAGTAGCTTGAAAACCACATTTCAAACATGAAAACGGCCCTCCGGGGCTGACTAGCGGTTTGTTGGTACATGTTTGTGTTGCCTGTGGTTGCAGGGCCAAAAGTGCATGTGCTGAATATCTTATGGTAGGGGGATCCATAATCATAGTGCGAAAAAAGAGAAAGGGGAGCCCCTTGCCCCGTACTGTCGCGGACGGGCGCAGACGGGCAGCTCTTTGGCTGGTCTTAGGCGCCGTCGATGGCGCCCCCTGCGCGCAACCGCTGCCCCATATGTTTATTATAATAAAGAAAACACATTCCATTCTTTGTAGAACTATGCAATAGTATTTTTCAATTAGATAATAACTTTGCAACCTATAGTAATACAAATTGTGTTTGTATTTCACTAGTGACATTGTTTCATATATTTTTAGTAATGCATTTTCGAAATGATTTCCTTTCAAAGTGTATCTGCCATATATTGATACATAACTATATTCAAAGACATTTATCATTTTTTTTGAAATATATTTACATTCAAATTTAAATATTTAATCTAATCCTACAATATTTGTTTCTGAATTTCTTTATAATAAATGTATGTACATACATATGCATATAGATATGTACACACACCCACACACACACTCACATTTGTTCTCAATGGAGAGGTGAGACGTCCATTACAATGCAGGCATTGCATCGTAATGCCTTTAAAACACAACCTTTACAACGCAGGTGAGATTACATTGCATGCCTTTACAACACATGTGCCATTACAATGCATTATAATGTAAGTAATCGTTTTACTTGAGGTAAGTTGTTTAAGTTGTTAATTTTTATTATGTTTAATAGTATGAGTAATAATAATAGTATTATATATAATTTAGTAAATTTTGTACCCTGAAAATAGGGGGTTTGGCTGGGGGAGTGTATTAATACTCAGGTATTAATTTAAATACTTGAGTATTATTTATAATTAAATTCATAAGTATATTAATTGTTAAACTTTTAATATAATTATAATGTAAAAACATAATGTGTACATAAAATCAGGATGATTTTGGGGAGGGGGTGAATTGATGTAAAGGGATTATTTAACCCCTTTGATGCTCATGATGGAGCGGTTCCGTCATGAGCATCAGTTGGGCTGTGCTCATGACGGAACCGCTCCATCACGAGCACAGCCCATAGGGGAAGCACTGGCGCTCCCCCCCTGGGTTACCAATCATGCCCCCAGAGAGGGGGATGGCAGCGGAAGAGTTTCCGCTGACACCCCCGACCCCCCCACGCATTCCTATGAAGTCAGCATGCACAGCGTGCAACGACGACTTCAGGAGGAGCTAGACGCGCTGGAAACCATTTGTTTCCAGCACGTCCAGGAGGAGTGTACGTTTCTGCTGCTCCAGTGGGCATGGGGGGCATATTGAGGCAGCAGGGGAGAGAAAACAGTGTTTCTTCTCCCTTGATGTCTCAATGCAGGGCATTCCTGGTGCACAATCGCACACAGTGTCGCGGTCGTGCACCAGGAATGCCCCACTAGACACCAGGCATGTATTTTTTGATGCAAAGGAAGCGACCACTTGGGCAAGGGTCGCTTCCTAAGGGGAAAATTTTATTTTAGACTTTTATGCCCCCCTCCCCCCCCCCCCCCGGGGACAGATCGGCTGATTTTTGGCCGTTTCTGGTTCGGGGTGGGGGGGCAGAAAAGACCACTAGAGCCAGGGAATTGTTTTTTTCTAATTGGAAGTGACCCCTTGGGCAAGTGTCGCTTCCAGGGGCCAAATTTATTTGAAAAGTATATTCTGCCCCTCCTGGGAACATATCTTCTGATTTTTTGGGCGTTTCTGGCCTGGGGGAGGCAGGAAAGCCCACTGGAACCAGGGAATTTGTTTTCATTAAATTGAAAGCAACCCCTTGAGCAAGGGTCGCTTCCAGGGGCCATATTTAAAAAAATAGTATATTCTGTCCCCCCGGGTTCAGATTGGTTTGTTTAGTTGGCCTTTCTGCCCCCAGGGGGGCAGCAATCCCCACTAGACACCAGGGAGTGTTTTAAATTTGAAATGGAAGCGACCCCTTGGGCAAGGGTCGCTTCCTTATGGGCCTTAATAATTTTAAAGACTTTTTTGCCCCCCTGGGGACAGATTCCCTGCATTTATTGGCATTTCTGGCCGGGGGGGGGGGGTGCAGAAAAGCCCACTAGAGCCAGGGATTCAAAAATAAATTAATTGGTCGCTTCCAGGGGACATATATACTTTTATGTGTATTCTGCCCCCCCTGGGGGCATATCTGCCCATTTTTGTGGCCTTTCTGCCCTCATTTGGGTAGTGACATAGCGTGTGATAATGTTAATTGGTTTATTTCGTGTGAATTGCAATTGTAATGCTTTCTCTCTACCTTTTTTCTAGTTCAAGGCTTTTGCTCTGTAGACTGTTCCAGGTTGCGGTTTCGTTACTGGTGGCTCTGCTGTTTGTGCAGTTGCATTTGTTTGGTGAGAGACAGTTTTTTTGTACAATGTAAATGTTTTTCATGTCTCTGAATGAATGTGTTTTTTGCAAATGGTGTAATAATTGGAGTATGTTTGGCTTCTGTTTTTTGAGTATCTAAAACTTTTTGCATTTGTGCTAGAAGTGTATTTTGTTGTTTTGTAAGTAAATGGTTTTGTTTTTTTCTTCCTGGTGGGATATCCTTTTTGTTGTCTCTCTGCAGAGTAGGTGCTGGTGAGTGTAGTAGTTTCTTGCAAGTGAATCGTCTAGTTTTTAAGTATATAGATATTTGTGATGAAGGCACACATTTTCTTACTTACTCCATTTGCACATTGTTGGTTGTTGTTGACTTGTTTGTGCAGTCTCCTTTCTTAGTAAGGATAATGGCTAGCTCAGGAGGTGTTGGTATGCTTTTTGAGTCTTCCTCTGACCATGGTTCAGAGACTGACTCTGAGGCAGAGGTGGGAGGGGAAGATTCAGGCAGTAAGCTTTCTCTCCACATGGCATCATCGGATGATGAATCTTCTCTCAGTTCGGATGAAGCTACTATTAGTGCGGATGAAGCGCCTGTGTTAGAAGAGCACATTGATGTGCCGACGGTGCGCCAAGAGGCATATGGCTTGGCAGTTCGGGCTGGACTGTTCCCATGAGGCACAGGGTCAGACGGATTTGCATATAGCCATATCTGAACTGGGGTGGCAGAGTGGGCTAAAGAACGGAGATGGAGTAAACCCAGATCTTTTGACTGGGTGTGAGTGTTTGATTGGTTCAGATGCTCCGTCCATCAGCACCCCCTTTTGTACCGCTTTGGCCGCCATAGGTGTGGCTCACTTTGCCACTGGATTCAAGCAAGCCGGGCTGAAGAAGGCTGTAATGCCAGAAACCGGTCCTCGGAAGCTTGTTTCCGGTCCAGGGAAGGCATGGCTTGGCAGTTCGGGCTGGACTGTTCCCATGAGGCACAGGGTCAGACTGATTTGCATATAGCCATGTCTGAACTGGGATGGCAGAGTGGGCTAAAGAACGGTGATGGATTAAATCCAGATCTTTTCACTGGGTGTGAGTGTTTTATTGATTCAGATGCTCCGTCCATCACCACCCCCTTTTGTACCGCTTTGGCCGCCATAAGTGTGGCAGGGTATGCTCAGACGTCCCTTGCTCACTTTGCCACTGGATTCAAGAAAGCCGGGCTGAAGAAGGCTGTAATGCCAGAAACCGGTCCTCTGAAGTATGTTTCCGGTCCAGGGAAGGCATGGCTTGGCAGTTCGGGCTGGACTGTTCCCGTGAGGCACAGGGTCAGACTGATTTGCATATAGCCATGTCTGAACTGGGGTGGCAGAGTGGGCTAAAGAACGGTGATGGATTAAACCCAGATATTTTGACTGGGTGTGAGTGTTTGATTGGTTCAGATGCTCCGTCAATCACCACCCCCTTTTGTACCGCTTTGGCCGCCATAAGTGTGGCAGGGTATGCTCAGACGTGAGTCCCTTGCTCACTTTGCCACTGGATTCAAGAAAGCCGGGCTGAAGAAGGCTGTAATGCCAGAAACCGGTCCTCTGAAGTATGTTTCCGGTCCAGGGAAGGCATGGCTTGGCAGTTCGGGCTGGACTGTTCCCATGAGGCACAGGGTCAGACTGATTTGCATATAGCCATGTCTGAAATGGGGTGGCACCATAGCCTAAAGGACGGTGATGGATTAAACCCAGATCTTTTGACTGGGTGTGAGTGTTTGATTGGTTCAGATGCTCTGTCCATCACCACCCCCTTTTGTACCGCTTTGGCCGCCATAAGTGTGGCAGGGTATGCTCAGACGTGAGTCCCTTGCTCACTTTGCCACTGGATCCAAGCAAGCCGGGCTGAAGAAGGCTGTAATGCCAGAAACCGGTCCTCAGTAGCTTGTTTCCGGTCCAGGGAAGGCATGGCTTGGCAGTTCGGGCTGTACTGTTCCCATGAGGCACAGGGTCAGACTGATTTGCATATAGCCATGTCTGAACTGGGATGGCAGAGTGGGCTAAAGAACGGTGATGGATTAAATCCAGATCTTTTCACTGGGTGTGAGTGTTTTATTGATTCAGATGCTCCGTCCATCACCACCCCCTTTTGTACCGCTTTGGCCGCCATAAGTGTGGCAGGGTATGCTCAGACGTCCCTTGCTCACTTTGCCACTGGATTCAAGCAAGCCGGGCTGAAGAAGGCTGTAATGCCAGAAACCGGTCCTCCGAAGCTTGTTTCCGGACCAGGGTAGGCATAGCTTGGCAGTTCGGGCTGGACTGTTCCCATGAGGCACAGGGTCAGACTGATTTGCATGTAGCCATGTCTGAACTGGGGTGGCAGAGTGGGCTAAAGAACGGTGATGGATTAAACCCAGATCTTTTGACTGGGTGTGAGTTTTTGATTGGTTCAGATGCTTCGTCCATCACCACACCCTTTTGTACCGCTTTGGCCGCCATAAGTGTAGCAGGGTATGCTCAGACGTGAGTCCCTTGATCACTTTGCCCCTGGATTCAAGCAAGCCGGGCTGAAGAAGGCTGTAATGCCAGAAACCGGTCCTCAGAAGCTTGTTTCCGGTCCAGGGAAGGCATGGCTTGGCAGTTCGGGCTGGACTGTTACCATGAGGCACAGGGTCAGACTGATTTGCATATAGCCATGTCTGAACTGGTGTGGCAGAGTGGGCTAAAGAACGGTGATGGAATAAACCCAGATCTTTTGACTGGGTGTGAGTGTTTGATTGGTTCAGATGCTTCGTCCATCACCACGCCCTTTTGTACCGCTTTGGCCGCCATAAGTGTGGCAGGGAATGCTCAGACGTGATTCCCTTGCTCACTTTGCCACTGGATTCAAGCAAGCCGGGCTGAAGAAGGCTGTAATGCCAGAAACCGGTCCTCGGTTGCTTGTTTCCGGTCCAGGAAAGGCATGGCTTGGCAGTTCGGGCTGGACTGTTCCCATGAGGCACAGGGTCAGACTGATTTGCATATAGCCATGTCTGAACTGGGATGGCAGAGTGGGCTAAAGAACGGTGATGGATTAAACCCAGATCTTTAGACTGGGTGTGAGTGTTTGATTGATTCAGATCCTCCGTCCATCACCACCCCTTTTTGTACCGCTTTGGCCGCCATAAGTGTGGCAGGGTATGCCCAGACGTGAGTCCCTTGCTCACTTTGCCACTGGATTCAAGCAAGCCGGGCTGAAGAAGGCTGTAATGCCAGAAACCGGTACTTGGAAGCTTGTTTCCGGACCAGGGAAAGCATGGCTTGGCAGTTCGGGCTGGACTGTTCCCATGAGGCACAGGGTCAGACTGATTTGCATATAGCCATGTCTGAACTGGGCTGGCAGAGTGGGCTAAAGAACGGTGATGGATTAAACCCTGATCTTTTGACTGGGTGTGAGTGTTTGATTGTTTCAGATGCCCCGGCCATCACCACGCCCTTTTGTACCGCTTTAGCCGCCATAAGTGTGGCAGGGTATGCTCAGACGTGAGTCCCTTGCTCACTTTGCCACTGGATTAAAGCAAGCCGGGCTGAAGAAGGCTGTAATGCCAGAAACCGGTCCTCGGAAGCTTGTTTCCGGACCAGGGAAGGCATGGCTTGGCAGTTCGGGCTGGACTGTTACCATGAGGCACAGGGTCAGACTGATTTGCATATAGCCATGTCTGAACTGGTGTGGCAGAGTGGGCTAAAGAACGGTGAAGGATTAAACCCAGATCTTTTGACTGGGTTTGAGTGTTTGATTGGTTCAGATGCTTCGTCCATCACCACGCCCTTTTGTACCGCTTTGGCCGCCATAAGTGTGGCAGGGTATGCTCAGACGTGATTCCCTTGCTCACTTTGCCACTGGATTCAAGCAAGTTGGGCTGAAGAAGTCTGTAATGCCAGAAACCGGTCCTCGGTAGCTTGTTTCCGGTCCAGGGAAGGCATGGCTTGGCAGTTCGGGCTGGACTGTTCCCATGAGGCACAGGGTCAGACTGATTTGCATATAGCCATGTCTGAACTGGGGTGGCAGAGTGGGCTAAAGAACGGTGATGGATTAAACCCAGATCTTTTGACTGGGAGTGAGTGTTTGATTGATTCAGATGCTCCGTCCATCACCACGCCCTTTTGTACCGCTTTGGCCGCCATAAGTGTGGCAGGGTATGCTCAGACGTGAGTCCCTTGCTCACTTTGCCACTGGATTAAAGCAAGCCGGGCTGAAGAAGGCTGTAATGCCAGAAACCGGTCCTCGGAAGCTTGTTTCCAGACCAGGGAAGGCATGGCTTGGCAGTTCGGGCTGGACTGGTCCCATGAGGCACAGGGTCAGACTGATTTGCATATAGCCATGTCTGAACTGGGGTGGCAGAGTGGGCTAAAGAACGGTGATGGATTAAACCCAGATCTTTTGACTGGGTGTGAGTGTTTGATTGGTTCAGATGCTCTGTCCATCACCACCCCCTTTTGTACCGCTTTGGCCGCCATAAGTGTGGCAGGGTATGCTCAGACGTGAGTCCCTTGCTCACTTTGCCACTGGATCCAAGCAAGCCGGGCTGAAGAAGGCTGTAATGCCAGAAACCGGTCCTCAGTAGCTTGTTTCCGGTCCAGGGAAGGCATGGCTTGGCAGTTCGGGCTGTACTGTTCCCATGAGGCACAGGGTCAGACTGATTTGCATATAGCCATGTCTGAACTGGGATGGCAGAGTGGGCTAAAGAACGGTGATGGATTAAATCCAGATCTTTTGACTGGGTGTGAGTGTTTTATTGATTCAGATGCTCCGTCCATCACCACCCCCTTTTGTACCGCTTTGGCCGCCATAAGTGTGGCAGGGTATGCTCAGACGTCCCTTGCTCACTTTGCCACTGGATTCAAGCAAGCCGGGCTGAAGAAGGCTGTAATGCCAGAAACCGGTCCTCGGAAGCTTGTTTCCGGACCAGGGTAGGCATGGCTTGGCAGTTCGGGCTGGACTGTTCCCATGAGGCACAGGGTCAGACTGATTTGCATGTAGCCATGTCTGAACTGGGGTGGCAGAGTGGGCTAAAGAACGGTGATGGATTAAACCCAGATCTTTTGACTGGGTGTGAGTTTTTGATTGGTTCAGATGCTTCGTCCATCACCACACCCTTTTGTACCGCTTTGGCCGCCATAAGTGTAGCAGGGTATGCTCAGACGTGAGTCCCTTGATCACTTTGCCCCTGGATTCAAGCAAGCCGGGCTGAAGAAGGCTGTAATGCCAGAAACCGGTCCTCAGAAGCTTGTTTCCGGTCCAGGGAAGGCATGACTTGGCAGTTCGGGCTGGACTGTTACCATGAGGCACAGGGTCAGACTGATTTGCATATAGCCATGTCTGAACTGGTGTGGCAGAGTGGGCTAAAGAACGGTGATGGAATAAACCCAGATCTTTTGACTGGGTGTGAGTGTTTGATTGGTTCAGATGCTTCGTCCATCACCACGCCCTTTTGTACCGCTTTGGCCGCCATAAGTGTGGCAGGGAATGCTCAGACGTGATTCCCTTGCTCACTTTGCCACTGGATTCAAGCAAGCCGGGCTGAAGAAGGCTGTAATGCCAGAAACCGGTCCTCGGTTGCTTGCTTCCGGTCCAGGAAAGGCATGGCTTGGCAGTTCGGGCTGGACTGTTCCCATGAGGCACAGGGTCAGACTGATTTGCATATAGCCATGTCTGAACTGGGATGGCAGAGTGGGCTAAAGAACGGTGATGGATTAAACCCAGATCTTTTGACTGGGTGTGAGTGTTTGATTGATTCAGATCCTCCGTCCATCACCACCCCCTTTTGTACCGCTTTGGCCGCCATAAGTGTGGCAGGGTATGCCCAGACGTGAGTCCCTTGCTCACTTTGCCACTGGATTCAAGCAAGCCGGGCTGAAGAAGGCTGTAATGCCAGAAACCGGTACTCGGAAGCTTGTTTCCGGACCAGGGAAAGCATGGCTTGGCAGTTCGGGCTGGACTGTTCCCATGAGGCACAGGGTCAGACTGATTTGCATATAGCCATGTCTGAACTGGGGTGGCAGAGTGGGCTAAAGAACGGTGATGGATTAAACCCTGATCTTTTGACTGGGTGTGAGTGTTTGATTGGTTCAGATGCCCCGTCCATCACCACGCCCTTTTGTACCGCTTTGGCCGCCATAAGTGTGGCAGGGTATGCTCAGACGTGAGTCCCTTGCTCACTTTGCCACTGGATTAAAGCAAGCCGGGCTGAAGAAGGCTGTAATGCCAGAAACCGGTCCTCGGAAGCTTGTTTCCGGACCAGGGAAGGCATGGCTTGGCAGTTCGGGCTGGACTGTTACCATGAGGCACAGGGTCAGACTGATTTGCATATAGCCATGTCTGAACTGGTGTGGCAGAGTGGGCTAAAGAACGGTGAAGGATTAAACCCAGATCTTTTGACTGGGTTTGAGTGTTTGATTGGTACAGATGCTTCGTCCATCACCACGCCCTTTTGTACCGCTTTGGCCGCCATAAGTGTGGCAGGGTATGCTCAGACGTGATTCCCTTGCTCACTTTGCCACTGGATTCAAGCAAGTTGGGCTGAAGAAGTCTGTAATGCCAGAAACCGGTCCTCGGTAGCTTGTTTCCGGTCCAGGGAAGGCATGGCTTGGCAGTTCGGGCTGGACTGTTCCCATGAGGCACAGGGTCAGACTGATTTGCATATAGCCATGTCTGAACTGGGGTGGCAGAGTGGGCTAAAGAACGGTGATGGATTAAACCCAGATCTTTTGACTGGGAGTGAGTGTTTGATTGATTCAGATGCTCCGTCCATCACCACCCCCTTTTGTACCGCTTTGGACGCCATAAGTGTGGCAGGGTATGCTCAGACGTGAGTCCCTTGCTCACTTTGCCACTGGATTAAAGCAAGCCGGGCTGAAGAAGGCTGTAATGCCAGAAACCGGTCCTCGGAAGCTTGTTTCCGGACCAGGGAAGGCATGGCTTGGCAGTTCGGGCTGGACTGGTCCCATGAGGCACAGGGTCAGACTGATTTGCATATAGCCATGTCTGAACTGGGGTGGCAGAGTGGGCTAAAGAACGGTGATGGATTAAACCCAGATCTTTTGACTGGGTGTGAGTGTTTGATTGGTTCAGATGCTTCGTCCATCACCACGCACTTTTGTACCGCTTTGGCCGCGATACGTGTGGCAGGGTATGCTCAGACGTGAGTCCCTTGCCCACTTTGCCCCTGGATTCAAGCAAGCCGGGCTGAAGAAGGCTGTAATTCCAGAAACCGGTCATCGGAAGCTTGTTTTCGGTCCAGGGAAGGCATGGCTTGGCAGTTCGGGCTGGACTGTTACCATGAGGCACAGGGTCAGACTGATTTGCATATAGCCATGTCTGAACTGGTGTGGCAGAGTGGGCTAAAGAACGGTGAAGGATTAAACCCAGATCTTTTGACTGGGTTTGAGTGTTTGATTGGTTCAGATGCTTCGTCCATCACCACGCCCTTTTGTACCGCTTTGGCCGCCATAAGTGTGGCAGGGTATGCTCAGACGTGATTCCCTTGCTCACTTTGCCACTGGATTCAAGCAAGTTGGGCTGAAGAAGTCTGTAATGCCAGAAACCGGTCCTCGGTAGCTTGTTTCCGGTCCAGGGAAGGCATGGCTTGGCAGTTCGGGCTGGACTGTTCCCATGAGGCACAGGGTCAGACTGATTTGCATATAGCCATGTCTGAACTGGGATGGCAGAGTGGGCTAAAGAACGGTGATGGATTAAATCCAGATCTTTTGACTGGGTGTGAGTGTTTGATTGATTCAGATGGTCCGTCCATCACCACCCCCTTTTGTACCGCTTTGGCCGCCATAAGTGTGGCAGGGTATGCTCAGACGTGAGTCCCTTGCTCACTTTGCCACTGGATTGAAGCAAGTTGGGCTGAAGAAGGCTGTAATGCCAGAAACCGGTCCTCGGAAGCTTGTTTCCAGTCCAGGGAAGGAATGGCTTGGCAGTTCGGGCTGGACTGTTCCCATGAGGCACAGGGTCAGACTGATTTGCATATAGCCATGTCTGAACTGGGGTGGCAGAGTGGGCTAAAGAACGGTGATGGATTAAACCCAGATCTTTTGACTGGGTGTGAGTGTTCGATTGGTTCAGATGCTTCGTCCATCACCACGCCCTTTTGTACCGCTTTGGCCGCCATAAGTTTGGCAGGGTATGCTCAGACGTGAGTCTCTTGCTCACTTTGCCACTGGATTCAAGCAAGCCGGGCTGAAGAAGGCTGTAATGCCAGAAACCGGTCCTCGGAAGCTTGTTTCCGTTCCAGGGAGGGCATGGCTTGGCAGTTTGGGCTGGACTGTTCCCATGAGGCACAGGGTCAGACTGATTTGCATATAACCATGTCTGAACTGGGGTGGCAGAGTGGGCTAAAGAACGGTGATAGAGTAAACCCAGATCTTTTGACTGGGTGTGAGTGTTTGATTGGTTCAGATGCTCCGTCCATCAACACCCCCTTTTGTACCGCTGCAGCTGCAAGGCTTCCCGTTGGTATAGTGCTGCAAGAGGCATCTGGGTTGCAGCCTGGTGCTGCAAGGCTTCCAGATGGAAGCCGGTATTGCCAGACTTTACTGGTGTTCCAGGGTGTAGAGTGAATACAGAAAACTTTTTGCCGAAAACATTTTTTTCAGTTGTTTATGGACGTTGTGTTCTTAGCAGAGATTGTTGAGCAGACTAATTTGTATGCCGAACAGTGCGAGCCTTAAGCCCCATTTTAGAGCTACCTGGTGGACGCCCACAAATCTGGAAGAGATGAAGAAGTTCGTGGGTTTAACTTTTTTGATGGGCTTGCTAAGGAAGCTATCAATGTCTTCATATTGGTCTTTTAGTCCCTTGATGGCAACGGCTAAATTTCCGGCAGTCATGAGTCGTGATAGGTATTTGCTTCTGCTCCGGATGCTGCATTTTGTCAATAGTGGTTTAGCGTTGCCACGAGATCACCCCGAGTGTGACCGCCTTTTTAAGATTCGGCCTGTCATTGATCACTTTGTAGATCGATTTTCTGATATCTATGCTCCAGGGAAAGAAATAGCAGTGGATGAGTCTTTGGTCTTGTTCAAGGGCCGCTTGGTTTTTAGGCAATACATTCCTAGTAAGAGGGCACGCTATGGAATTAAGCTGTATATGCTGTGTGACAGTAGGACTGGATATGTCTCCAATTTCAGGGTGTACACTGGTAAGGAATCCAGGATTAACCCCCATGGTTGTGTGTCCACTTTTGGAGTGACTGAGAAAATTGTGTGGGAACTTGGTAGCGGACTTTTTAACAAAGGTCACCATTTATATGTAGATAACTTCTACACTGGTGTGCGATTGTTCAGGGAATTGGCCAAAGTGGACACTGTTGCTTGTGGCACAATCTGCTCTAACCATAAAGTTTTCCCAAAAGAGCTTGTTGGTCAAAAGCTTGTGTGGGGACAGTGCAGTGCGATGCATTGCGAGGAACTTCTATCTGTGAAGTTTTCAGACAGGAGAGATGTCTACATGCTGACGACCATCCTTGTTGAAAGCACTTCACCTGTGACTGTTTGGGGTCAGGTTGCAGAATCACTTAAACCAGTGTGCATTTTATGTTTATGTTTTATGTTTATTTGTTTGTGAAGCGCTTGAATGCCGAAGCGTCTTGGTGCTGGTGTGTGAGAGCAGAATAGAAGAGGTGGCCAGAGCCTACGTGACTGTGAAAAGCCAGGTTTTCAGCTGTTTTCTGAATAGCTGGAGATTTGACTGGCGTCTCAGGGACAAAGGCAGTTTATTCCACAGCTTCGCCGCACAATGTGTCATGGCTCGGCCCCCCCATCTAGCTCGTCTAAATGTCGCTGAGTGGATGAAGAACAGCCGCCTGAAACTGAACTCAGACAAGACGGAAGTCCTCATCCTGGGACCATCGCCCTCCGCCTGGGACGACTCCTGGTGGCCTCCCGCCCTGGGCACTGCTCCCAAGCCAACAGACCACGCACGCAACCTGGGCTTCATCCTGGACTCTTCCCTCTCGATGACCAGACAAGTCAACGCCGTCTCCTCATCGTGCTTTAACACCCTGCGTATGCTCCGAAAGATCTTCCGATGGATCCCGACCGAAACCAGGAAGACGGTCACCCAGGCACTCGTCACCAGCCGACTGGACTACGGGAACACCCTCTACGCAGGAACCACTGCCAAACTACAGAAAAGACTCCAGCACATACAGAACGCCTCCTCCCGACTCATCTTGGACATCCGCCGACGCAGCCACATCTCCGGCCATCTGAGGGACCTGCACTGGCTCCCCGTCAGCAAAAGGATCACGTTCAGGCTCCTTACCCACGCACACAAGTCTCTCCACGACCTGGGCCCCAAGTACCTCAACGACCGCCTAACCTTCTACACGCCCACCCGCCAGCTACGTTCTAGGAGCCTCGCCCTCGCCGCCGTACCACGCATCCGAAGGGCCACCGCCGGAGGAAGATCCTTCTCCTACCTGGCAGCCAAGACATGGAACTCCTTCCCCATCCACCTCCGGCGGACACAGGACCATCTCGCCTTCAGGAAACAACTCAAGACCTGGCTGTTCGAGCAGTAGCGGACCCCTCCCCTAAGCGCCTTGAGACCCTTCCGGGTGAGTAGGGCGCTATACAAATGTTATGATTGATTGATTGATTGATTGCCAACCTCTGCTCTGCATTCATGACGGCCAAATTTAGTTGCTCTGACACCATCCTCTCCTTTTTTTGTTTGGCTAGGCTAAAGCTAAGTGTTTCTCCGCGAAATCCTCGCCTTAAAGGCGTCCCATGCGTTCCCGGCCGTAGTACTCCCCCTGTTGATTTCCCAGAAGCACTTTATCCAGGTATGCATGTGAGTGACATAGTTTTTATCCACAAGGAGCTCCCTTTCAAACGTCCAAGACCTTTCCTGCCTCTTAAGCCCCCCATCTTCAATTGTCATAATTATTGGGTTATGGTCCGACAAGATACGCGGAAGCCTCTCAATCTATAAATTGGGTAAGAATGAGCCCGAGGTGAAAAAATAGTCTAATCTAACACAATTTTTGTGTGGAGCCGAATAGTATGTAAAGCCCGGGTCGTTTGGTTTTAGTTTCCCCCATACATCCACTAGTGAGTTATTAGTAGCCATACTTAAAATTGCCCTACAAACCCTCTTTTTTCTGCCTTGATATTGCCCCTTACTATCCATTCCTAGCCCTGTTGCCCCATTGATGTTAAAATCTCCTGCAAGTATGACCTTCTGCGCCCATGTGGCCAATTCTGTATCCAGAAAGTCAAACAATACTGGATCATTCTCAGTCGAACCATAAATCGAACCCAGTGTGACCCACTCCTCCCCAATCCTACATTCAATCAATGCCCATCTTCCCCATTGGCCCTCTAATCTTTTCCTTATCTGAATATCATACAATCTAGTTAAGAATGCCAGCCCCCTGTTCTTAGCACCCTGTCTTGAATAAACTAACACCCGAAACCCTAATTGCTCCAGTAGGAAGGACTTGGTTCCCTCTATGTGAGTCTCCTGCAGAAATATAAAATCTGCGCATGTGTTCTTTAACAGCATTGCAACCTTCTGTCTTTTATTCCTGTCATTGAGTCCGCACACATTTAGCGACAAAATCTTAATGTTAGTGCCCATTTATACACATTTTTGATCTTGCTGGCATTCCCTTCCTCACTCCACATGCTACAACTACTTGAATAGATCTCCAATTTACTTCAATGTCCATGTCCCAGCACTGTCCTCCGCTTACCCCATGTCCTGTAACCCACCCTTTCCTCTCCCCTTCCCCCACCCCTTTACAGGCAAATAGGTCAGTCCTGACCTATGTGTGACTGCTTCCTAGCCCCTAGAGTGTTGCGTCCCTCTCCCTCCCTACTAAATCTCCCTTACATTCTAAACAGTGCAGTTCTACCCTATTGAAAACAAAAGAAAAAGAAAAAAAAACATCAATCTCAATATGAAATCGCAGTCTGTTTCCCTACATAGCATGACATAGCACGACTTTGTCTATACATCATGTTTTCTAGTTTTATCATGGAACTTGTACACCGGTTCGACTTCCTCCGTGACTCCTTTTCTCCTTCAGCTCATCCAGGAAAGCCTGTGCCTTGACCTCCGAGAAAAACATCCTTGTCTGTCCGTCTAATAAAATTTTAAGCCTTGCAGGGAATAACAGATATGCCTTGCATCCTAGTTTTTGGAAAGGGTCGATCATCTGCCTTAACCTCCACCTCCTTTCCACGGTGACATGGCAGAAATCCGGGCGTGCGAAGAAAGTTATTTCTTTGAAGGTTCAACGATCCTGAGGTTTAGCACTATCCATGATATCCTGCCCGGCAAGGAAGCTCCCCACGAACACCAAAATGGTTCCAGGCCTATCTCTCTGTGCAAAAAAACAACAAGGGTTTGGCTAGAGCGCAGTAATACTGCGCCAATAATCATTCTCAACGAAACAAAGTGCCAGTACTGCAATCTGAGTTCATTAGTTTTCAATGCGCAATGACTTTAAACAATTGTCGCATAAACACAAACCAGAATGTGCCTTTCTTAATCTTTTTTTTTTTTTATAAATTCAGCAATATTTTTTGTTATTTTGGAAACAGTTCTATAAATTAGACAAAACTAGGGGAAAGGGAAATACATTCAAACGTATTCTCAAAATAGTGATGTGTGACGGGTGGTTCTAGAGACCACAAGCACTAGAAAAAATTAATTTCATAAAAGGGAAAAAGGGCGTCACTCATACAACTCATTTGTCATCTGTCATTTATTCTGTGAAACTATCATGCGCAAACGTCTTGCACTCAAGGGTAAACATACAAAACAAAAAATGTAAACGATGGAAAAGAAGAGTTAAATAGAAAAAGAGGGTGAATAACCTCACCGAGGTTCAACAGAACCTATTATTAATCTAAATGGTGGGGTACTGATTTTTTTACGATTATTTCTAATGAAAACAGTTTTTTGGCATCTATAAGGCCATCTAAAGCTTTTTCTAGTTTAAGATATTTTATCTAGTAACATTATCCCAAGATTGGCCTTTCAATCAAAAGAGGGTCGACGCGTTTCAAAGCCCCTTAGTTGTGGGGATTCTCCTCAGGACCTTGGAGGGTTCAGTCCTGTGAAAGATAAAACAAACAATCCTTACTATCCTAACTCCTGAGTGTAACCTTCCACTTCAAAACAGACAAGCAGACCCAGAAATGTTACCTTGTCTTCTTAACATTCTTTCAGGGCTTTCGTTTTTCAATGGTAAAAGGTCGAATTCCACTACTTCCTTATGGACACCCATCGTATGCTGTTAACAGAAATAAGACTATGAGGCGGTCCACGAGCCAAAACATGTAAACCAAGCTATCAATTCAAATGGCAAATACCTTGTCAAGGCATTGATTTCCTCATGGAACAAGTTTATCTTGGCTTTGCTTTGCTGATTTCCTTAAACCCGGTTCCTGCGTCACACAGAAGGAAAGAATCGGGGAAAAGAAATGTAACAATGGTTGCCGTAATGGGCGAAGGAGCTCGCGTTAAGCGGATCGCCTGCCTTTCTTACTAGTCAAGAAATCCATGATATGCCTGTTTCCTTTCGCCCACACTAAGAGAGGATTACGCAACGTTCCTAATGTTGGTTCTGCGGTATCTCGAGCGTGTGTCCCTGAAGCCTACCTTATTCCAAAGCGGGTCTCCTCTTCCTGGCGCGGCGTCTCTCAGTCTGCCGTCGCGCTTTGGGATTCTCACTTCCCGGCATTTGATGTATGACGTGTTCGATGACGCTAAGTGCTCTGGGAGTTGTAGTCATATTTAAAAAAAAAAAAAAAAACATAGTGCGAACGCTTATTTTGAGGCCAAGATTTTCTCTCTTGTTGGTAGTGGTCACTCTTTTTATGACATGAGTGAAAAAGTATGTTAAGGAAGCTCTACACCTCCATGGCGAGACCGAGTTTTTTTACAGATCGTTGTGAAAATCTATTGGACAAAGTAATCCATGAGTTTATAGCTACTTACTAGACGTTCCATACCTGGTTAGAGTCCTAAGTTGTATGTTTACAGGAGAATTGGCTTGTTAAGTCAAATACCATTAAGGGTGTGATAGATTTCCATATTAAAGATGGTACAATTCCAACATCTCATTTAGTCCTGTGACTGCAGAATTATATTTCAGAATCAGAGTTGCCTCTCGTGTGGACAATTTTTCTTCCAGGTCACCTCCTCTTGGGTCGGGTTCTACCTTGGAGATCACCGTCCATTTAAGGTCATTCTCTGTATGTGAATGGTTAATCCAGTGTTGCACAAGTTGTGCAGTGAGGATCATTTTCTTAATTCGCGATTTATGTTGGTTCATCCGCTGTCTGACCTCTTGGCTAGTTTTGCCTATGTAGAGCCTGTCGCAAGGGCAAAAGATGCCATAAAGAAGTGGAGAAGTGTGGCTCACTGGTTAGAGGCGGCAGACCCGTAAGCAGAGAACGGCCCAGGACCAGGGTTCGATTCCCGACGCGGCAGGGTCGTGGACCAGGGTCAGCGGACTCGATAATTCTCGCCTCGGTGCCTACTCTAGTCAGAAACCACACTCGGCAACTCTGGGCATCAGCTTGCCTCTTCTTCACAACGGCCCCCCCAGACCGCCGGGGATGCTTGGTCGCACCTTAGAGATACCCATCAGGGACCATCTCTCAGGGTGAGCCAGGACGGGTTCCCCAGCGGTCGAAGCGTGGAGATACTCCTCCGGGAGTCGATTCCTAGCGCTATATAAACCCGCAATAAATGACATACTTAGTCTTGCAATTCGTAAATTTTGAATGTCTCCATGAGACGCCATTATGTTGAAACAGAACTCCTTCAATCGTCAGAGGGCAGCATACACATGTTCCACATTGATGGTGGCCTGTGATGGGAGGTAGATTCAGATATTCTCTGAGTGATGGAGGCTTTTGTTTTGGCATTGCTGCTCTGACTATGTGGTTTGCCACACTTTTATCCTTCTTGAATGCAAAAAGCGGTAATTTCACTAATTGTCCGTCCAAATCCTTGACCAAGTGCCAATTCTTGCATATCTCTTTTTTTTTAACCAATTAGATGTTGGGCAGAATGTTGATACACACACTATCCTATTTTGATCATTTTTGGCTTTTTTTGTTAGGAGGGTATCTCTTGGTGTCCACCACACTCTTTTAAGTACACGTTTCAGTAGTTTTTCTGGATATCCACGGAGTAGTAGCCTCTCTCTTAGGGCATTGGCATGAAACATATATTCATCCTTAAAAGTACAGTTTCTGCGTATATGCAAAAATTGGCCCAGCGGTAGATTTTCTTTTAGGCTTCTCGGGTGGTAACTTGAAAAGTGTAACGCTTTGTTACGGTCCGTCTCCTTTTTGTATAAAGTGGTGACCAGAATCCCATCCGTGCAATATACTTCTACATCCAGAAATGGTAATCGATATTTTTAATGCTGGGCACTGAATTTTATATGTTCAGTCCGGTTGTTGAGCCACTGGAGGAACCCCAATAATTGTTCCTCTGTTCCTGACCATGTGAAAAAAATATCATCTATGTATCGGAGCCACCCTCCGATCCATTGTCCATAGGGATTGTTCTTATAGATGAATTTATCCTCGAATTGGCTCATAAATAGCACTGCCAATTCTGGGGCGAAAGGACAGCCCATCGCTACGCCACGAATCTGAAAGAAGAAGTCATCTTTAAATTTAAAGAAGTTCCTTTTTAAAGCTAGTTTAGCCAGATCAAGAATGAATTCGGTGGGCACCTTCATTGGTCTTTCTCTCATGTTCAGAAAAAACCTTAGTACCTCCAGTCCCTCAACTTGGGGCATCTGGCTGTATAGAGATGTAATGTCCATACTCACTAGGTAGTCTTTGTTTTCTTCGAATGGTAAGTCAGTCAGCTTATTGATGAAGTCAGTAGTGTCTTGTAAAAAGGATTTGACTTCCGTCATGAAGGGTTTTAGAAAGAAATCTATGAACTTTGAAACAGGCTCAAAAAGGGAGTCACAGCCAGAGACTATGGGTCTCCCGCGCGGTTGCTTCTCATCTTTGTGAATTTTGGGTAACGCGTAGAATAGAGGTATACGCGGTGTTTATTATGCAAATACTCCGTTTCTTTTTTGCCAAGGAATCCTTGCTCAAATCCATGATTCACCATCGCGAATAGTTCTCTCTGTAATTCCTGAGTGGGATCCTTCTCTAATTTTTGTAACAACCTTTATCCGATAGTTGTTTATTGATCTCAGATGTGTAGGATTCAGCTCCCCAGATGACTATGGAGCCGCCCTTATCGGCTTGTTTAATAATTACATCTTTGTCATTGGCAAGAGTTTGAAGAGCATCCTTTTGTGCTTTTGAGAGATTGGGTTTGATAAACCCTGATTTTTTCTTTTCTTGTGATGAAATAGCAGAAAGCATTGTTCTTTCAAAAGTGAGGACCTCTCTGGGTACCTTACTGGCCGGAGGGCAAAATTTTGATTTTTTCTTAAGGCCTGTAGTCTCAGAACTATATGGTCGTATTTGGTCTGTAAAGAATGTTGTCAACCTTATTTTTCGGCAGAATTCAATGAATTCTGACTTGAGTCTAATAAAATCTGTGTTCCTAGAAGGAACAAATGATAATCCCTTTTCCAAAAGGCTTGTCTCAGTTGTTGTCAGAGTTTTATCAGAAAGATTGTAAATAGGAGATTTCAATTCTTGCAGTTGCTGTAATTCAGCCTTCTTGTGGACATTTCCCATGGTTGGGCAAATCTGGTTTTTGCGCGTGATTTCGATTGGCCGCGTCCTAAAAAAGGTTGTTGTTGTTGTTGTTGTTGTCCTCCTTGTTGGTAATTTTGTTGTTGAAAGTTGGGTTGAAATGAACCTCTCCTTGCGTTTCCAGGTCTATAGTTTGTATTATCCCCTTTGCTACTACCCGAAGAGGATGTATCCGAGAACGTCAGAAAATTACTCCGGGATCTGCCCTGGTTGTCTGGGAGAAATCGTCGCGACTCAGGTCTGGTGTAGAAATCTTGATGTAGGTATGGGTACGCTTTCTCTAAAGAAAAGTTCCTCTTGTCTCTTTCAAAGTTGCTTTCTTTTTGAGTAATTGTGTAGTCTTTAAACTCGATGATATCTTTGTCTACCTTGTCTAAAAGGGCTTTGGAATCTGTTATTAGTTGATTATTTTTGATTTCTGTTTCCAAAGCTTCTATCTCTTCTAGCTGGACTTTAGATAAACGTTGTGCTGTTTCAACTGTCAGTACCATCAGGTCTCTGCTACATTTAGTCTCTATCAGGCTGTATCCTTTTTTGTAGAGTGGATCCTCTGTGAATACTACTGGAATATTCCTAATAATCAATCCTCCAGGGATTGTGCCCGCTCTCAGATGTTGAAGGAGAAAGTGTCCATGAAGGTCTGTGCGGATTTGTTTCTTTTTTAATCGAATAAGTTTATCTGATTCATTGGTGACTTTGGCTGAATTACTGAGTGATGCCGATCTGAATAAAGGAGGGTTGCTCAGGAGTTTTTTTATGTGTTCCTCGGAATAAGCGAAAGTGTCGTTTTACGACATAATATTTTTGAGTATTCCAAAATCGTCTTGTTGGTTTTTTGATTAGACTCTCTCCACTTCTATCTTTTTTGTATAAATTCATAAATATCTCTCTGTGCGACGCCGTAAGACATCTTCTGTGTTAGGGGATACCTATGTGCCCCGGGACCTCTACATCCCAATTCCATTTCACAATCTCCGGAAACGCCCCCTTAAAAAGTGTGACTACAAAAGACTGGGGATCTTGCCCCTCTGCCCCCTCCGGGATGCCCAAGGGTCTTATATTATTGCGCCTCTGCCTGTTTTCAAAATCCTCAAGTTTCCATTGCATGTCTTCTTTCGTCTTCTCCTGGGCCTCTCTAAACTCTTGCCAACATGTCACCTCATCTTCCAATTTTCCTGTCCTCTCCTCCACTTCTGTGACCCTTCCCGCCATCTCCGCATACAGTTTATTCATCTTGCTTAGAGAATTTTGAATTTTCTTATTGGCTTGCTTAGATCTTTTACTCTCCACTCTAGCTTCCCCCTGCATCTGCTTACGTGTAGCATAAGGAAGGTCCATTGTGGGAGCTTGGTTTTGTGCATACTGTGCATACTGTGCGCTACTCTGTTGCTCCCCTTGGGCATAACCCTGACCCTCCTCATGATATAGACTGGATGTAGCAGAATAATCCCATACCAATTTTGTAATCATTTTCACTTGTGCTGGGCTGATATCTGTGGCGACTTCTCTGATGTTGCTTTATTCCTTGGGCTGAGGAGATCCGTTGTACTGTGTCCTCTGATGCTGATGCTGATTGCTTTATATCTGAGTCTTTATCCGACGAGTAGCTATCCTCCGAGCTCCCCACAGACCCACCGCTCTGGGTTGATGTACCTGATGATGTGCCTGTTTCATCGTTCACCGAGAAGAAGCAATCGTCATTTGGTGTTCCTGGTGCAAGCAGACCATTTTCTGCGGTTGCCTGAGCGTATGACCCCTCTTGCGAGCCTCCCTTCTGTAGCTCTACCCCGTCAGTCAGATCACCATTATCGTCTGATGCAGGGACAGATTGCATGACCCCGTTCTGCGTATTTCTGCTGCCATTGTTAGTACCCATTATAGTCACACTCTCCAACTGCCCCTCCGTGGCACCCCCTGCCGAGTGAGCCACATGAACGAGTAATTTTAGAGTATTGTCAAAACCCTCGACGCCCTCAGCGTGGCTTACCTTACTGCGCGCATCAGTATCTCCCTTAGCGGGTGCAGCAATCTCTCCTTCCTCTCGGGTGTGCTGCTCCGATGACAATTCCTCTCCCGGCAGTGATGAAGATTCGGCCAGCACTGACTGAACTGGTGACGGCGCATCCTTTCCTGCCCTGGTCGGCAATCCCTGCGCGCGCACCTCCGACAACGATGATGATACCGCAGCTTTGCCGTGCTCCGAATTGCTGCCGCCATGGACCACGAGGCCCGCTGCACTTCCATCGGCGCTTCCTGCCTCCCTGTGCTGCTCCGAGTTGCCACCATGAGCCATGAGATCATCGGCGTTCCCAGCGGCGCTTCCAGCGGCATTTCCAGCCACCCCTGTGAATACTTCTACCAAAGTAGGCTGCTTCATATTATTTCCTTTTTGTGCTTTGCCTTCTGTGTCTTTTGGCGTGTCTTTTGGCATCATTTTCGCGAGTCTCCCCCTCGCAGCTGCCGCCCTCCTCTCTGCCCTTTGTTCAGCTCTTTGCTAGGCATCTGTTTCCCTATCTTTAGGTGCCTTACTTTTAGAGGCTGAGTCTAATGTTACACCCATCGTCTTAGCCGCCACTGCCTTTTTGCCTTGTCACGGCATAAACCTCAGGTGGTCTCGCTGAATCTTCTACCTCCTCAGAACCCTTTGGGATATCTTTAGCCTCTTTAAGTTTTATTCCGCGTGGAGCCATCTTGCACCTACTAGCTACGGCTGTCCTGCTATGTTTGTACTTCGAGTTGCCTTCTGTACCAAACCACATGCAGTGTAGTGCCTTACGGAAAGTCTTTTCATGTAGCAATGCCAGTGCTTTTGAAAAGGCGTTCTTAAGCCAACCGATTCCCAGCATTATTCCTGTAGCGTGCACTCATTTTCGTGACCGTCGGGAGAGAGAGGTTAGTGCGACCTACTCCTGTGACTGGTCCGCGGCCATCTTGCCCCCCAAATCTGAGCAGCCTGATACTTACCCTACTATTACACCCTCCTGGAGTTAGAATAGTAATTTAAACCACTCTACTATTCAACATTTACCCTTCATTAACACCCCCCCTGGAGTTAGAATAGTAATTTATACCCCTCCAGTATCCTACACTTACCTAAATATTACAGCTCCCTGAAGTTAGAATACTAATTTAAACCCATCCACTGTCCAAATCTTACCCTACTATTACACCCCCCTGGAGTTAGAATAGTAATTTATACCCCTCTACTATCCAACACGTAGCCTCCATTTACACCCACCTGGAGTTAGAATAGTAATTTATACCCCTCCACTATCCAACATTTACCCTACTATTACACCCCCCTGGATTTAGAATAGTCATTTATACCCCTCCACTATCCAACACTTACCCTCCTTTAACACACCCCTGGAGTTAGAATAGTAATTTATACCCCTCTACTATCCTACACTTACCCTACTTTTACACCCCCCTGGAGTTAGAATAGTAATTTATACCCCTCCACTACCCAACATTTACCCTACTATTACACCCCCTGGAGTTAGAATAGTAATTTATACCCCTCCACTATCCTAAACTTACCCTCCATTTACACCCCCCTGGAGTTAGAATAGTAATTTATACCCCTCCACTATCCAACACTTACCCTCATTTACACCCCCCTGGAGTTAGAATAGTAATTTATACCCCTCCACTATCTCACACTTACCCTTCATTTACACCCCCCTGGAGTAAGAATAGTAATTTATACCACTACACTAAACAACACTTACCCTACTATTGCACCCTCCTCGAGTTAGAATAGTAATTTGAATCCCTCCACTATCCAACACTTATCCTCCATTTACACCCCCACTGGAATAAGAATAGTAATTTATACCCCTCCACTATCCAACTCTTACCATTAATTTACACCCCCCTGGAGTAAGAATAGTAATTTATACCCCTCCACTATCCAACACTTATCCTCTTTTAATACTCCCCTGGTGTTAGAATAGTAATTTATACCCCTCTACTATCCTACACTTACCGTACTAATACACCCCCCAGGAGTTAGAATAGTAATTTATACCCCTCCACTATCCAACATTTACCCTATTATTACACCCCCCTGGAGTTAGGATAGTAATTTATACCCCTACACCATCTTAAACTTACCCTCCATTCACACACCTCTAAAAAAAATGTCTAAATTGTTTGATATTGAATGGTAAATTTAAAACATTTTTATGAAACATTTCTTAACTAATTGATTAATTTTAACTTAAATTGCTTAATATTAGTTCCCACGGTTTTATATTGCTTTCAATGTAAAATTATGTCCTTCTTTTATTTCCATAGCTGGCTACTTGAATGTTGCGTCTATGAAATAGGAAGCTTGTTGGAGGGTAACGGGGGTTGGAACACAAGGAAAAGAGCATGCTGAAGGTAAGAATAATATTTTATAAAGATATACTTTTGTAAAATTTAATTTTAATATTGTATATTTAAAATCAATATATTAAAAAATGGATTACGACACAGTTTTTGTAAGTTTAATTAAAAAAATATTTATTTAATAAAATAATTTTTTTTATTCTTTTTTGAACATTTTCAAACATTTTTCAATACTGTTTTAAATTATAACAAATATTTTTAATATACTGTTTTAATAAATAAAGTGAAAAAAATAATTGTCCTTTTTCTTTGTTTGCAGCTTGAGATGATGTATACGTATGAATGTCAATCGAGTAGGTGGCCATATTGAGGAGCGTCGCTGGACAGAGCAGAAGCAAGGAGACCTGCACTCAAGTAGGAAACTTTTAAAACTTGTTATTTTAAGTAATACATGCATAGAGTGATATTTATTGCAAGGAGAAAAGAGGGAGTTTTGGATTAGTGAAATTAAAGTTTCGATTTATGTTTCAGCATATCCTCGATCATATTGTTAGTTTATGTCCACGTCGGGTCACGTGTTTATTTCACTATCATTTGAAAAAAAAGGAATGTTTGTTTTTATTTACTTAAAAAATAGTTAAACAAGATTGTTTACTTTTGAAAAATCGGACACAGAAGAAGATCGATTTACGAACATTGGATTTGGAGAGGACAAAATGGATCGTTTTTCGTGGAGTCATTTTGGAATCGAGGAACACATTTATGGAATGCTTTTTGGGCTGTTTTTTAAGATGGATACCAATCTTAGTAAATGTTTTTTGAAGGATTGCTGATTTTGAGTACAGGAAGAAGATGGATTGTGTCATTGATTTTTTGAGAGTAGAAAATAGTTTCGATTTGGAGAAGAATTACTTTCTTGGATTTGGTGTTGTAAATCGATCTTTTAAAAAAGAGTTCCTTTTTTATGGAATGGGATTTAAAAAAAGATTTTGAAAAATATTTTTTTTTCTTATTTTTCTTGTACTGGATTCTAAAATTGGAATAAAAATCAAGCATGGCTTTGGATTGGATTAAAGAAGAAAATGGAAGAAAAAAGAAGACATCTAAGGTAAGGTGACCTGAATTTAAATTTAAAAGAAATGTTAAAAAAAATGCCAAATTTCATATGTTGAAATTTAATTTAGGGCAAAATAGGAAAGTAATAGTTTAGGGTGTATTAGTAATGGAGTATGTGTGCAACATTATCCAGGTAGTCGGAAGCCACACACAGCGAAAATTGTTGTAATGCAGCCAATATTTCTTTTGATCTTTTAGAGATGCGTGGGTTCAGACTACCTGTTAATGCCTGTGACATTCTCATTTCTTGGAAACTTTGCTCCTTCCTCAAAGTTTCCCAAAAATGATAAAAGTTAGGGTGTGGTTTTCAAATTGTGTGGTTGAAGGAGTTGTGCCATCTCTCTATGGCATTGTTTGTCTTTGCTTCTCCTTCTGAGCAGCTTGTGTAGCAGTTCCACCACTCCACATGGAAACATGGCTTCCTCCTGCGACCCGACCTGCTTGGCTGTCCAATCCATGTGTCTTCGAAATAATTTAACAGGGGTGGCAATTTTTCTTCATTTGTTGTAAAAAATTCAGATTCTGTAATTGCAGTGTAGTACTCGTCTACACTATCAGGAGGAACAAAGCAAAGAGCTGTTAGTTTTTTTAATTCGAATTGCAGTTTGCTATCTGATACGTAATGTACAACTAGGGATTTTTTTGTATCTTACGCCAAAATGCCTGGGAAAAATGGAAAAAAACATCCCTGAATTTGGGTATCCGTGTACGTTTTGGTAATAACATTTATCATTGCAAATTCAAAATCAATAATAATTTTCCTAGGACTTTTGTTCGATGTTTTCGATTTAACCACTGTTAAAAGTTTTGTGTAGGGTGTGGATTGTTTATCAGGTAGCAAACTGTAAAATAGGGGCACTACTTTGTGGTTAATTTTAGCATGAATAGTGTATATTTGGGTGAAAGGATGGGGAGTGCTTTTAAACATCCCATCCATCATCCAAATATCATTATTCTCTAACTTGCCTAGATTACAGAGTGTGCTAAAGATAATTATTCCTTTTTGAAGGTTTTGGTTGTCTTGCAGGATGAAAGGTTCGTTAGAAATAGAAAGAGAGAGTTCAGGAGGAATTAGAATGTCAGAGAATGTTTGTAGTGTAACTCTTTGTGGGTTACTTGCCTGTTTTTTACGTTGAATAATTAGTCTCAGATTAGGTATAATGGGCATACTGCTGGCAACGTGACTAGGGACATGCCGAGCAACCTCCCTCAAAATAGAACCAGAGGAGTCATGGGAGGTGTTTGCAATATCCTTCATTTCATTAATAGTTTTGCTAACTTGAATCTCCATTGAAGAGGCAGAGTGGTTATGCTCAGATGTTTTAACAACTGTGTCACCCAGAGTCACCGCTCTGCCTTTGCAATGGGATGAGTAGTATTGCACGCACCTCCAATGTCTCCTTGGTTCAGAAATTCTCTCCTTGCAATAAATATACCCTGCATGCTGTAGGAGGCGGTTTCCCTTTGCTGCTGGATATGTATTTGGCTGCTTTATCAGTTGAGATGTACAGAAATGTAAAGAAATAATGGAAAAGATGATTTATTCGTTTACTTTTACTCTATCTGTAGAAAAAGCGTTTGATTTGTTTGAAAAACATGGCTCTATTATATTTACCTTGTTATTTAACTTTAAGTTGTCTTTAAGATGGAGGTTGTTCTTTGGATAGTTTTTTGTCTGTAGGTTGTTTTGTTGCAGTGTCTGTTTTAGAGTTCTTTTTGAAGATATCTGTAGTACAATAAGAAAAATATAGGCTGTTGATTTATACAATATTAATTCCCTATTTTATGGAAGTTAAAAAGTGCTTCATTTCATGGTTAGTACGCATGACAGTTTTGTGATGAAAACATCTTTAGACAAGAAAGTCTTTTTTTTTAAACACAAAAGGCAGTTAAAAGTTCAAATAAAGGTTTTATTCTATCTAGTGAAAAACAGTTCCTTTTCTAACATTTGTTTTTACAAAATATATTTACCTTTTCGTTTGCTTTTTCAATGAATTAGTGCTGGGGCTTTTATTTATGAAGATGTTCTTCAGGTGCAGCTTTGATGTGTAGGGAAGATATCTGTGGTAAAAAAAAATATACACTGTTGATTTTCTATTTAATAATTCCCTATTTTTTGGAATAAAAGAAAGGTGCTTTTCATGGATATATTTGTTATTAATTGGATTTTTATTTCAAAATTGTTTGTTTTATATTTTTAATATTCAAAATGCAGTACATTTGTTATCGACAGGCGTTACTCTTTCTGGTGAATATGGGTTACATTACATTTAAAAAGTTTTCAGAAATATATTTACCTTAAGGTTTGGCCTTTGGAAGTATGGAATATGGTTTTTTTGTGTAGAAAGAAATCTTCTGCTGCTTTCTCTTCACGGTCGATTTGCAGGTAATCTTTCTTTCCAATTTCTGTTAAAGAATATACGAAATATAGCTCGTTATTTTTTTTAATATTATTCCTTTATTTGTAGGTTTTGTTAAAAACTTTTTTATGCTTATTTTGCTTGATAAATGTTTTTACTACAGAGTCTCAATTGGTTTAGTACATTTCTGTAATTGTTTTTCATTATCATATTTTAAAAAAAAGGTTTATTTCTTTCTGTTTAATAAAGGTAATGTGGTTTCTAATTTGTTTTCTGTTTCAAACTTTTTCTGAAATATTATACTGAAAACAATCGTTCTTTTAATGTGTCTTTGTTTTAGCCAAAAATTATTCTAAAATTTCATTTTTACATATTTATGTACTTACTATAAATGATTTCTTGGGCTTTGATATGTTTGGCTCTTAAATTATTTCACTCCCAAGTTTGTCTGTAACTGCACAAATATTTTCTGTGTATTAGTATATTTGAGAAAAGTAGTTTTTTTTGTTATAATAATAAAACTTAAGTATATCTTACTTGTTTTTTGTAATAAGTCGAAAGGAAATTGCTCTCTGCTATTTCTGTGGTAACGTTAGCAGTGGCGTAAAATGCGTCTGCTCTCGCTCGTAGTCATCTGACCACTGACTTCAATATGGTGGATCAGCTGTATTTATAGTTTTTGGTATGTAAAACCATTAATTACATAAAAATACTCATTTTAATTGCTTTTTTTGGTGATGTATTTGATGTGAGAAGGTATAATTTAATTTATTGGTTAAGAAAGTGTCTGTTTCATGTGTTCATTTGAGTTGAGTCCTCCATTTTGTTTGCAGATGGTTCGATTTCGTTTCATGAAAACTGTTGTAGGACTCCGGGATCTGCAAGGTTAGAAAATGGTGCCTCGTTTTATTTTCGTTTGTTTATTATGAAAGATGGAGTATTTTATGTCGTTATTTTATTTACTGTCTTTTATTGAAACTTTATGTGCTCTGTTTCTGTCTTAAAAATATTATGTTTACTTTTTTGGGTACTTAATTGGTACCCGAGTATTAATTTTAATACCTGAGTATTAATTGTAATACCAGAGTATTCATTATGTTTTCAATGTTTGTTTTATTTAAAATATATGCTTAGTTGGGTTTACTATTTTAATACACTTCCCCACCCAAAACCCCTATTTTCCCTGCATCCCGTGCCAGGTTTAAGGTTACAATTATGATTAGTTGGGAGTCATCGACATACAAGACTAGCCCGAAGCCGTGTCTCCTTAATAGATTGGCCAGGGGAGTGACATACAGATTAAACAATATTGGCTATAATGCTGATCCCTGTGGTACTCCCCAGGAAGATGGAAATTCTCTAACTGCATGCCATCCCAAAACAGCTTTTGCTCCCTTGCCTCCAAAAAGGAGGATAATAGGGACAGGGCGGTCCCTGGACCCCTATATCCCTCAGCTGCTGCACCAAGACAGTGTGGTTTACTGTGTCAAAAGCGGCTGATAGGTCAAGTAGCACAAGGACCGCCCTTCCCTCCTCGTCCACCGCCCTACGGATCCCTTCAGCTGCAAGAATTAGTGCTGATTCGGTAGAGTGGCGTGGACGAAATCCATGCTGTGAAGTATCCAGAAGGTTATTTGGGTCTAGGTAGTCTGTCAGCACTCTACAGAGTTGTTTTTCTAGCACTTTTGTGGTGATTGGTAAGCTAGCTATAGGTCGGTAGTTTTTAGGCTCGCTGGGATCTAAATTTGGTTTCTTTAGTAGGAGCGTAATAGCCGCCATTTTCCAAATGGTAGGGTAAATGCCAGTGGCTATGATTTGATTCAAAATAGTGGCCAGATTTACATGGATTTTATGTGCCATTTGATGCATAATCGAAGGAGGACAGGGGTCAGTAGGTACACCAGATTTTATGGAGAGTAGCAATTTTTGGACCTCATCCTTATTCATGGGAAGAAAGTGAGTCAGCCTGCATTGAGGGCTAATTTCCCGCACCTTCTCTTGGAAGCAATCCGCCACTTTATTACATAGATTTTGATCTGGCTTAAACGCTTTGTCTTACTGAGATTTAGCCAGCGGATTGACTGATTAAAAAAGTTCTCTAGAGGAATTGCCTGCCTCTTTTATTTTTACAGTAAAGAACTGTTTTTATGCGGCGATGACTGCTTCTTTGTATACTGGTATCGTCTGATTATAAATGACCTTTTTTGTCTGATCATAGTTTTGTTGCCAGTGGTGCTCTGCCCTTCTGCAGTCGATTTCTAATTTTTTCAATTCTAAGTTATACCATGGAGAAGTCGTTTTGGTTCTTTTTACTCTCATTAGCTACTTAGGTGCAACTTTATCGGCTGCTGATGTTAGCCAGTCATTGAACTGCTGGCTGCTTTATTATGTTATGTTATGTTATGTTATTTTTGTCTTTTATAGCGCACGGCTACTCCATAGAGTGTCCCGGCGCTTTTATTAAAACCAATCACAGAGTAACACAACACATTGGAGCAAGGTGAAACAGGAAACAGAAACAGACTACTGGGCAAAAAGCCAGGTTTTAAGGCCCTTCCTAAAAATCAGCAAGTTAGAGGTGCTGCGAAGTGCCAAAGGCAGCGTGTTCCACATCTGTGGTGCCAACAGCCCAAAAGAGCGCCCCCCAATGCGGGCCCTTTTTACTCGAGGGACCACCGCAAGGAACAGGGATTCAGACCTCAAGGATCGGGTCGGATGGTAAAAGGCAAGCCTCTTCTGGAGATATTTTGCCCCCGAAGCATGGAGAGCCTTATGGGCTAAGGTCAAGGCCTTAAACACTATCCGTTTCCGGACAGGCAGCCAATGGAGCGACTGCAGGAGTCCCGAAACTCTGGCACGCCTATATAGGCCAAAAATGGCCCGCGCGGCCGAGTTCTTGACCACCTGGAGCCATTGCAGAAGAGAGTCCGGCAGGCCAAGATACAGGACGTTGGAATAGTCCAATCTTGAGCCAATTAAGGCCTGCACCGTCAACTTCCTATGATCTGCTGATAACAAAGGAAGAAACTTACGCAGCATCCTAAGCAGGCCAAAACAAGTTCCCGTGAGACCAAGAATCTGAGATCTTAATGCCAGGCCATTATCCATCTTAATTCCCAGATTCTTAGCTGACTGGGACGAGTGTGCTGGAGGAAACATGTTAACTGGCCACCATTCCTGCCAGTCTGGATCGTGAGGGCAGCCGAAGACGAGTACCTCAGATTTATCTGAGTTTCATTTGAGGCTGTTCAGCTGGAACCATTTGAAGACAGCCCCAAGGCACTCACGGATACTCTCTCCATCGAACTCTTCTCCTTTCCTGCACGTAAAAAGGAGCCGAGTATCGTCAGCATAGGATACGATATGGGCCCCATAAGACTCCGCCATTGCCGCGAGAGGGGTCATAAAGATGTTGAAAAGCGTCGGGCTCAACACAGAACCCTGCGGAACTCCGACTCCCAAAGGCGGCATCACGGCAGAGCTGGGTGGGGCCCAGACCGTTTGTCGGCGGCCAGCCAGAAATGATCTAAACCAGCTAAGCACTGTCCCCCTCAGACCGATCTCATGGAGTCTAATGAGGAGACCCTCATGGGGGACGGTATCAAAGGCCGCAGACAAGTCCAGCATGACGAGCATGGCTTTGCCTCCCGAATCCCGCACCTCTTTAATGGCCTCAGACACCTCCAAAAGCGCCGTCTCGGTGCTTAAATTGGGGCGGAAGCCAGATTGGGTGGGGTGCAGGAGATTATGAGATTCCAGGAAATTGGAGAGCACAATATGAACATGCTTCTCCAGGATCTTCGCCAGCGCGGGGAGGAGAGAGATTGGCCTATAATTGGCCAAGGCCTCCGGGTCAAGACCAGGCTTCTTGAGAAGGGGAATGACCATCGCCTGTTTCCAAGCCTGCGGGACCACCCCCCGACTCAAGGAAAGATTCAAGAGCGGGTTCGCCAGCGGGTTTATAGCATCGGCCATTTTCGCAAGGAATTTGGCCGGACATGGGTCAAGAGAAGACCCAGACTTAAAATTAGCCATAAGTGCCAGCGATGAAGGAATCGAAATAGGTGGAAAAGCCGCCAGAACTGAGCCCGAGAAAGGCCGCAAACCTGACCCGTCTTCAAGGCTCCGAGGAACTTCAAATACCCTCAGAGGAAAAGAGTCCTGAATCAGTTTGATCTTGGTGGTGAAAAAATCAGCGAGAGCCGAGACCCAAGAGTCCGATGGAGCGGCATGAGTTGAAATAATTTGTGCGGCTGTGAATTCCCTAACAATTGTAAAGATCTCCTTGCAGGAATTAGAGGCCACCTCTATCCTTCTTGCAAAGTAACCCTTTTTCTCCAGGAGGATGTCACGATGGTAGGCCTTAACCGCAGTCCTATAGACAAGCCTGGCCACTGGATCATACTGAGAGCGCCAAGCCCTTTCCGCCACCTTACACTGCCTACGAGAGGCCGACAGTGCTTCAGGGAACCAGGGGGCAGAAACCCGTTTCGATGTTACTCGGGGGCCATCACGGGGGCCAGATTGTTCAGCCTATCCATGAGCCACACCTGCAGGGCCTCTAAATCCCTCTCCAGGTCTCCCGAGAAAGGGCAAGGATGATCGCGAGATGCCTGGACCAGCATCGCTGGAGTCACCCGATGAAAGGCCCTGGGGGCTCGCCCCAGCTGTCTAGGAGCGGTACTAGATGGCTTATTGGTACCTAGTACATTAAATTTCGCCAGGCTATGGTCAGACCAAAGCACCGGCAGAAGTGACATAACCTCAATGGGGGACGTGGAGAAAACCTGATCTAAGGTATGACCCCTTACATGCGTTGGTCCAAAAAGATAAGGGGCAAGGCCAAGGGGAGCCTTGATCTCCATCAGCTTGATCGTATCAGGGTCCAGACGCTCATCCATATGGAAATTAAAATCCCCAGCCCGGATGCAGTGCTCCGCTCTCAGAGCCAGCGCCGAGATGGCCGACTGAAGCTCATCGAAGAAAGAGCCTGCCAGTCCAGGGGGCCTATACACTAAGAGCCCCTTGAGGGATTGATGCGGCGACAGAGCTATAGAAAAAGCAAGGGCTTCAGATCCTGAGATGGTATCCATGGGAATGATGGTACAAGTGGCAGACTTATTTACCACAAGTGCCACAGCCCCGCCCCTCCCGTCCAGTCTATCTTGTCTGAAGATATTATAATCGGGGGGAATTGCTATAGCTATATCGGGATTAGACGAATCCTCGAACCAGGTCTCTGTCAGCATCAGACAAAGCGGCTTTTCAGCGGCCAACAGATCGTAGATATCCTGCGCATGCCTGCGTGCAGACATAGTATTAAGAAGCAGACAAAGATGCTTCACACTGTCCGACTCCCTACTCGGCAAGTTGGCCGGGGCATAGTCTGGTACCCAATCACAGCCAGGGCAGCGTCTCTTACCCTTATATCGACCCGGGAAGACTGTATAGCAACCACAGGGAATGTTTCGCAGAGCCCATAGCTCAAGCGACGTATAGGTAATCCTAATAACAGTAGGATGGGATGATCCAGGTGAAACCGCTGCTCTGCTCGCCTCCGGGACGCTGACGGGCGCAGACGGGCTGGACTCTGGCGTGACTCCGGCGGTGATCCGGCGTTCCCGCTGCGCGTGACCACTGCGCGTCAACATGACTTCCTTTAAGAGGAGGTCGAGCGTCCTTGGGCGCTAGAGCGTGTACTGCACGCCCGGCGTCCTTCCCTCACCTAATATGGCCACCAAACTGCCCAACTGCAGAGAGGCAGCAACAAAAGGACCCAGGACCCGCAAAACGCGGTGAGTTACCAATTACAATGCAGGTATGAGGAGCGGCGGTTAAAAGCAGGGGAAAACGAAAAAAAGTATGAAAACAAATACAAAAACGAAGGAGTTTTTATTTTTATTGTCGCAGTCTAATGCCATCGGGAAAAGGTTGAGTGCTGACTCAAATTCATTATCCTTCAATTTATCTCAGCGCCTAATTAATACCTCTGAGACTTTAACTTGAGTTCCAGATTGTGGTGAAATGTGTTTCAGTGTAAAATGAATGGCCTTATGATCTGTTCAAGGTAGGGATTGCATATTGGAAACTGTAATATCCGGGTCACTAGTAAATATTGCATCCAGCATATGGCCTACCAGATAAGTGGGTCCTGTTACCAGTTGTCTGAGATTAAAAGCTTCTAGGTTGTCTAGCAACCTAACGGTATCCACATTATTATTTCCTTCTAGGTGATAATTGAGATCTCCTAGAATAGTGAGGGAAAACGAGTCGGTATAGGATTCCAAGAGCATCAAAATGGCTTGTGAGAAGGCTGCTCTAGTTCCAGGTGGGCGGTAAATCAGTATCCCTTGGAAGATCTGAAAGTTATTAATTTTAATGCAGAAGTGTAGTGCTTCCGCCGGGAGGGTTGAGATCATCTCAAGTTGTACTTTGAGATGATTGCGATAGATGATTGCTATCCCTCCGCCCTTGCCTGACCCTCTATCCTGGGGGAGGTATGCGTAACCCTCTGGGATGGCAATGTTCCAATCGGGAACTGAAGTCTTATCTGCCCAGGTTTCAGTTAAAAAGACTAGGTCTGGCCATGCAAATTGAATAAGATCCTCCAGCTCATACTTATGCTTGGCTAGCGAACGAATATTGATTAGCAGACACTTAACATGTTCTATTACTGTTGTCTTGCTGTTCTACTTCATGTGTA
Source organism: Lissotriton helveticus (assembly GCF_964261635.1). Lineage (NCBI taxonomy): Eukaryota > Metazoa > Chordata > Amphibia > Caudata > Salamandridae > Lissotriton > Lissotriton helveticus. The sequence continues at coordinate 756,320,807 of NC_136069.1, forward strand.
CCCTTATTCTGTCACTTTCATTAGATCCCCTACTTCTGTAATTAGAAGGTTCACTCTTCTTAGCTCCTTTCTCCAAGATGGCTATACCCGGAGATCCCACACCTATATTGGCTGGGAGTTTAAAGGTGCAATTTTGACAGTGGGCCCCTACTTTGCTGACAGTTTGCGGGATTATATTATGTGGGACACGTGTTTGTTCTTAGGCGTAGCAGCAATTGCCTACCGTATGCTTCTGGGGGAAAAAGGGCAGGGGTTCTGGCGCTGGTCGCGTTCCGGGCGCTGACAGGCGCAGACGGGCTCACCTTTGGCGCGCCAGCGGCGCACCCGCTGCGGGGTCGCTGCATCGCGAGTCTTATAGTGGTGTGCTCCAACAACTAGAGCGTCAACCCCCAGTGCAGTGCGGTCCCGGCTACTCCCGGGTACCGCCGGGGCCGAACTCTTGGTGGATTCCTAAGCTCAGGTAGGGTTACAGTTTATATTAATGCCCACAAAATGATTATGCAGCCAATATAAATGTTACACGAACCAGTTTAAGTTAAAAACAGATAAACACAGTGCATCCTTCGATTTAATTCTAGGTGATAGCACAGCGTTAGATAAACAGCAATGGCAGATTTTTAACACACCGGGTAGGAAGCTGTCTCCAACAAAGTATAGGCGGACTAAAATCCTACTCCCACACGCTGCTCGGTCGATGCATCGCGAGTCTTATAGTGGTGTGCTCCAACGACTAGAGCGTCAAACCCCAGTGCAATGCGGTCCCGGCTACTTCTGGGTCCCGCCGGGGCCGAACGCTCGGTGGATTCCTAAGCTCAGGTAGGGTTACAGTTTATATTAATGCCCACAAAATGATTATTTAGACTATAATAGGTACATACCACAAGTGAGGTACCATTTTTATCGGGAGAACTGGGGGAACGCTGGGTGGGAGGAAATTTGTGGATCCACGCAGATTCCAGAACTTTCTCACACAGAAATGTGGGAAAAAGTGATTTTTTCAGCAAAATTTGAGGTTTGCAGGGGATTCTGGGTAGGAGAATGTTGGGGGACCTAGCAACCATAACTCGCTGGACTCCCCGAGTGTCTAGTTCCCAGAAATGTGTGGGTTTAGTAGGTTTCCCTACATAGTCGCCGAGCCCAGGGCCAAAAACTCATGGGACCCGCCTTGCAAAACCAGGTAGGTTTGTGATAGGTAATTTTGATGTCGCCTCAATAGGTTTTGGGCCCATGCCTGTCGCGAGTCCTTGACCCACCCATGCAAGTGAGGTACCATTTTTATCAGGAGTCCTGGGGGAACACTAGGTGGAAGGAAATGTATGGATCCACGCAGATTCCAGAACTTTCCCACACAGAAAAAAAGTGATTTTTTAAGCAGAATTTGAGGTTTGCAGGGTTTTCTGGGTAAGAGAATGTTGGGGGACCCACGCAAGCCACACCTCGCTGGACTCAGCCATGTGTCTAGTTTCCAGAAATGTGTGGGTTCACCTACATGGCCGCCAAACCCAGGGCCAAAAAATCATGGGAGACCCCTGGCAAAACCAGGTTGGTTTGTGATAGGTAATTTTGATGTCGTCTCAACAGCTTTTGGGCCCTTGCCTGTCACGGGTCCTTGACACACCCACGCAAGTGAGGTACCATTTTTCTCTGAAGAGTTTGGGGAATGCTGGGTGGGTGGAAATTTGTGGATCAACGCAGATTCCAGAACTTTCTACCACAGAAATGTGTATAGTTTTAAAAAATGTATGGGTTTGCTAGGTTTCCCTAGGTGCCGGCAGAGCTAGGGTTAAAAAACTACACCTAGACACTTTGCCAAAAAAGGGTAATTTTTCACTGTGAAATTGTGGTGTCTCCACGTTGCGTTTTGTGCTGTTTCTTGTTGCGGGCACTAGGCCTTCCCACGCAAGTGAGGTACCATTTTTCACGGAAGACTTTGTGGAACGCGGGGTGGGTGGAAATTTGTGGATCCATGCAGATTCCAGAACTTTCCACCACAGAAATGTGAGGAAAATGTGTTTTTTTGACAATTATTTAGGTTTGCAAGAGATTCTGGGTAACAGAACCTGGGAAAGACAGACAAGTCACCCCATCCTGAATTTCCCCGGGTGTCGTGTTTTAAAAAAATGTATAGGTTTGCTAGGTTTCCCTAGGTGCCGGCAGAGCTAGGGTTAAAAAAAAAAACAGCTAGGCACTTTGCCAAAAAAGGGTCATTTTTCACTGTGAAATTGTGGTGTGTCCACGTTGCGTTTTGTGCCGTTTCCTGTCGTGGGCACTATGCCTACCCACACAATTGAGGTACTATTTATATCGGCAGACTTAGGGTAATTCAGATTTGTAACGCAAGTGTTATTACCTATTGACTTATAATGCATTTCTGCCTTCCAAATGAAAGACAATGTGTAAAAAAGAAGTCATTTTGAAAAATGACCAATAATTCTCATGCTAGTATGAGTATTCCCAATTTCGGAAATGTGCAAATATCTACTGTTTCTAAACTCTATATTTTGTTCCCATTTCAGAAATACATAGGTGTCTTTCATACCAATTTTTCCATGTATATATTTTCCCAGAATATATTGCTATATACCCTGTGCTTATAAAAAAACCATTGCAAGTTGCTGCTTAGTTTTTAGCTTTGAGTTCGTCGGGTTCTTGATTAACCTACAAGTCCTATATATATCCACTCAACCAGTAAGGGCCCGCGGATGTAACAGTATATTGCTTTCAAATATCTGTCATAATTAGAAGAAATTACATGTGAAAACGTTGACACAAAAGGCTTTTTTTTCAACTCATTTTCAATTGGTTCTATATTTAACTGTTAGTTTCTATAAAGAAGCTTTGAGGGATCTCCACAAATGACCCCTTGCTGAATTCAGAATTTTGTCTACTTTTTATTATTATATAGCTTTCCAGGATACATCATTGCTTTCATACCCATTTCTACCATTAACTGGAAGGAGGTTGAAAGCACACAAAATAGCAAAAATAGGCTATGTCCCAGAAAAATGCCAAAACTGTGTAAAGAATTTTGGTTATCTGACAAAGTCTATCATTTCCTAAAAGCTGGGAAAATGGTTATTTCAGCCCCACGCACTCTTCTTTGATACCATTCGCAGGGAAAAACCCAGACGCATTTATTTGCAGCACTTTTTCCCATTTTTCCCCCCAAAACAAAAACTTTTCTGTATTTTTGCAAATTTGTGGGTCCCCTCCAGGGGAATCCACAAACCCTGGGTACCTTTAGAATCCCCAGTATGTTGGAAGAGAAGAACGCAAATTTGGCATGTATACCTTATGTGGTCAAAAAGTTACAGGGGCCTAAGTTCGAACTACCTCTAATAGCCAAGGAGGAGGGGGGGGGGAATGGCCTTGCAGCGTAGGGGTTTGTCAATTTAAAAAAATGATAGTTAATACTCATGTATTTATTTTAATAAATTATGATTTTTTAAACATATTTAGATTTAATGATTGTAAAAAACAATTTAGAAGATATAACATCTAAAAAGTCAATTGCATCCATCCACTGAGATGCAATGCAAGGGAAACAGGGGTTTTAGGGTGGAGGAATATATTAATTCTCATGTATTATTTTAAATACTTGAGTATTATTTATCATTACATTTGTAAGTATATTAACTGTTAAACTTTTAATATAATTATAATTTTAAAAATTTGCAAATTAAATCAGTGTGATTTTGTGGAGTGGGTGAGTTGATGTAAAAGGAATATTTTAATGTATATTTAAAAAGAATTACGATATTTATTAGTCATGTATTTATTTTAATAAATTATGATTTTAAAATAAATATTTAGATTGCATGAATTTAAAAATATAAAATATTTAGAAGATATGATATATAAAACGTCATTTGCATTTATCCTCTGGAACGGGATGCAAGGGAAACAGGAGTTTTAGGTTGGGGGAGTATAATAATACTCAGGTATTATTTTAAATAATTCATTATTACTTATTATTAAATCTGTAAGTATATTTATTGTTAAACTTTTAAATTATTTATAAAAAAAAATGTGAGTTTGTGGAGAGGGAAGTTAATGTTAAGGGAACAATTTAATGCAAATTTAAAACATATTTTTCTATACTTATTCTAAATATTTTAAATAAAAATATTTTTAAAATATATTTATAATAATTATAAAAATTATTAGAGCATCATTATACCATATAGGAATGTATAAATACACATATCCAATCTGTAAAACACAATGTTGAATTAAAAAAATATTTAATATATAAACAATCAAAAGACATTAAAAGTTTGTAAATATTTGTATGGCACTTATAATACATATAAGAGAGAATAAATACATACAGAAAACATTTTGATGTATATTTTATTAGCAATATCATTTAAAAAAATTATTATTGATTTTTGTATGTAGTATAACATATCTTTTTTAATTTCTTTATCGGTTTTTCCATGGTTTCCCATGGAAGTCAATAGGTAAATTGTCCTTTTTTCAGAAAGGGATGACATTGCCGCGTATTCTTAACTTTCGTCAATACGAGGATCGTCGCACTCCGGATCAGATGCAAGGCAGAGCTGCGTGCAGGTAAGGTGAATTTTAAATATTAATAATAGATAAATGGTGGTAAATTTTATTGTAAGGAGAGAGGAGGGAGGCAGAAAGAATTAGGAAATGTGTATTTTGTTCATGTTGTGCGTTTTCACTTAAAAATTAATTCCAAAACAGGTAGAAGTTGTAGGCCCACGTTAGGTTGATTGCTTTCGTAACACTTTTTGTTTAATAGGATTAAATTAAAACATAGATAATTTATTCAATTAAACAAAAGTGTCATGAAAGTACTCTGTATTGGGAATATTTTTGTAGAGACGGTTTTTATAGAAAATAAGTAATTGCGTTATCGCAGTAATTGGGATGGGTCGTAGGAACATGGAGAAAGACTCTGTGGTTTGGAAAAAAAAAATTCTGTATTTTTATACTATTGCTATATAGATTTTGGGACTTCAAATGGACTTTTGTTGAGAGGGGATTGCAACGATCGATTTTTGGGTGGGAATATTTTTCAAAACTTTACTACTTTTTCATGTTTTTTTAATTAATGGATTTCAGATGAGATTGGATTGCATCGATGGAATTTTGTTGCGTTTTTTTTGCCAAACAAAATTTATTTTTCGTGATTTGTTTTTTGGGGTGCATTTTTTGTAGGTGTGCACAGTATATTTTACGGGTTTTTTTTTAACTGTAAAAAGATTATTTTGCCAAATGGTGCCCTTTTCTGTTAGTTTAAATCGGGACATTGATTAATGCACTGATTATGGGCTAATTGCATTGGATTGAATGACTGCTCAAGACTCCTGGCAAAAAGCTGGATTGTACATAACTCCAAGAGTTGAAAAAAGAAAACAACCGAAGGCAAGAAGCCCAACTTATTTTTATAATTTAATATTTTTTAGAAAAATGCCAAATGAATTACGGGGAATTTTTGTCAAAACAGGCAAGTAAGGAGTTATAGGAGATAGGGTAGATTAGAAATGGAGGATGTGTGCAATTTTATCTAGGTAGTCTGGAGCCATCATTAACGAAAATTTATTGAATTGCACCTAATAGTCGCTCGGACATTTCCTTCGTTTTTTTTAGAAATTCATGGGTTTAGACTGCCAGTTAATGATTGTGAAATTCTAATTTCTTGAAACTTTGCTCCTTCCTCAAAACTTCCCAAAAATGAAGAAGTTGGGCTGTGGTTTACCAACAGATTTGTTAAAGGAGTTGTGCTATCCTTCTATGGCATTATTTGTTTTCGGTCCTCTCTCCAAACAGGTCGAGTAGCGGTTCCACAATTTCACATGGAAACATGGCTTCCTCCTGCAACCTGACCTGCTTAGATGGCCAATCCATGTCAGTCAAGAAACTTTATTCTCATTATACTTTGACCATCAAAGTATAATGGGTACAGGATAGTAGATTCACCAACATTTACAATGATTACTGATGTTACTTTATACATCATTAGCTGACAATAAATACATCTTCATAAGAAGGTTAAAAATAGATAAGCCATTGTGAGTTCAAAAATAGAAAAGAGAAATTGGAACTTGTTGATAAAAAAGATACAATAGCAATAAACAATTGATAAAAACATGCAACTAATGTCTGATAGGCTCAATTTCCTTGGTTCATCTGAGTAGCTTCTTTAGTTGAGTCGCTAAGCTTACAAATATCATAATAAAACGAAGCTTCATATTGATAAACTTAAGCACAAAGATTAGCTCCAAAGAGTGTTCTCAGACATAAAAACATCAGAGTGGAAGATGAAGACGAAAAGTGCTAGTGCTTATAACACAGGGATACCACTGAAAATACTTGTTATTTAGCTAGTACAAATGTAGTTTACAGTGTTTTACCCTAATAAAGGGGAAACAAATGCGCAAATAAATAGGGCATATATACAGAATAAAAAAGTCTGCTTTGTTTCCATAGCATCTCAAGTCCGTAGTACAATTTGTGAACGTTTACTTTCAAGACCACAGCCAAGATAACAAAACTACAGATACTAGTGCTAATGGTGAAACATGCTCTAACTATATCTGTAAACTAAAAGGGCCAGGTGAAGTTAGAGAGCTACAGTAAGTAGTTTAGGCATTCTTCAGTCTAAGGGGCCCATTAGGATGTCGGGCGCTTTGCCCCCGGAAAGACCGTCCATCGCTTTTCTGCCCCGGTTGCCTTGTGGTCAGGGCGGAAAAGTAATAATATGGTGGCGGTGTCTATCAGACACCGCCAGCCATATTACAATGGGAATTTTACAATGCCCATTGCGGGCGGTCCCAATCCCCGTCAGGATGGCGGGCGGGCAAAGTCCGCCCGCCATCCTAATGACCCCCTAAGTCTTCTTATAAGCCACATTTTCCCCAGAAATTTGGCCACTGCACAAACTAACAGTGGCCTAGAGTCTGTTTTTAGAATAGGCAGCACCTCTTGATGGCATCGAGTACCCATCAGCCTGCAGAAAGGGCTAACGACTTGAGGCTCGGGGATTTGTACAGTGGGCATGCAAAAAAAACATGGTTATTTGTCTCATGAGCCCCTGAGCAGTAGGGACAGCAACGTAGTGCATCGTCAGTTCCCCGCTGCCAGTCAGCTATAAATGAATTCAGTGGAAGAGTGCCATATCTGAACTGTTTGTATAGTTTTCTATCATTTGGGATGGTGATTACCTCCATATACTGCTCATACATACTAAATAGCTTCAATTCAAGAATTTCTGTTGTAAGGTGGCCACCTGCTTGTGATATATATCTCTGGTCTACCCAATTCCAATAGCAGGTATTGATGCAGTCCCTACTAGGTAGCAAACTAATATCAGACTCAACCCACAGATTCCCCAGACCAACCGCAGAGAGGGATTTTTGAATGTTATTACCCACCCAATTTTTTCGAATGGTCTAGACTACAAACTTTTTCAAGGACAGCCACATAGTGGATAAGCTCAGGTGTTTTTTCTGATGTAACTAAAAAAGAATGGGGCGTAATCTGGCTTTGTCCACTATTGTGGATCTACCCATGTTGTATCTAAGAGGCAGCAGTAGAGTACTCTGTGGGAGGGAGCGAATGGACCTAAGGAATTTATTTTCAGTACGACCCTCAAGGTTATCAAAACCCCACAGTTCAGCTCCATAAAGAGCAGAGCTTACCACTTTCTGATCATAGATTTGGAGTAATGCAGCTATCGGCCTAGTTTGTGAAGCCCTGTGTTCCTTCAATAATGCCCCAGTAGTTTTGTTCTGCTGGATGGACTGTATCAAGATGTGATTTTTCCAGGACATTTTCTCCTCAAGCGTTACGCCCAATTAATCGACAATGTCCACTCTGTCTAGGGACGTCCCATCCAGCAAGAGTTTGTCCTTGAATGATTTGTGTGGATTTAACTGCATGAACTTGGTTTTTGAGCTGTCAATCTCTAATCCTCTCAATTTACAGAAGGACATAAAGCAATCAAGCAGCAATTGAAGGCCACTGGGGTTTTTTGAGACCAGGAGGGTATCATCCGCAAACAGTAAGGTTGTAATTTTCACTCCTCCCAATTTGGGGGCATCAGCTTGAACGTCAGCTAGGTACTTCACCACTCCGTTTATGAACAGTGAAAAAAGAGTGGGCACCAGGAAGGATCCCTGCAGTACCCCTCTAGCAACTTTGATTGAATCTATCAACTGACCTTGGTCTCCCCACCTCACCCATGCGTAGTTTCCCTTGTGTAGCCATATAAGAAGAGTCAAAATATCATGTGGGAGACCCTGATCATGTAAAACCTGCCATAGTTTAGGCCTGGGTATGAGATCAAAAGCTGACTTTAGATCAATAAAGGCAGTATACAGTCTACCCTGTTCTAGTATTATGGTCTTCCTAGCAAGCAGGGAAAAACAAAAAACTTGATCGACGGTGCTCACTTCCTTCCTGAACCCCACTTGGTAGGGGGACATAATGTTCTTTTTCTCCATCCAATCTGTGTTTTTGGTTAATAGAGCACAGGATAAAACCTTCTGAGTGGCATCAAGTAGGCTGATTGGCCTATAGTTGGAGGATAGTGAACGATCCCCATTCTTAAATACTGGGCTAACTTTGGCTCCCCTCCACGACTGGGGTATCGGAGCCCCTGTGGCAATTCCATTTGCTAAAGTCAGAATATAGTTAGTCCAGTTCTGGAAGTCGCTCAGGAAAACATCTCCAGATATGCCATCAGGGACAGATGCTTTGTTTTTATTTATAGTGCAAATACTTTGCGTTATCTCTGCTGAAGAGAACAGATTGACACTAAGTTGGGTACTTCTATGATCCATGAGGGGACCTTCCGAATCTTCTACTTCTGATCCTGCATAAACTGCCAAGAAATGTTCATACCATGCAGCTTCAGAGATATTACTTGTAGGTGGTTACAATTTTTCAGCAACGCCCCTCGTAACAAGCAGCCAGAACAGCTGGGAATCTTTCCTTTGACAGGCTTCACAAATTTGAACCCAGCGGTTTGCAGCCCACTCCTTTTTTGCTTTGGCCTGCGCTTGTTTGGATTTGTTTCCTCACCAGTCGTATCGCCTCTACTTGATTTGCTCTTATCACGGTTGCCAGCTCAAGCTGCAGCTTTTTACATTTCGGGGTGAACCAGGAGAAGTGATGATTGTCTGATGGCTTCTTGCCGCGATACATTGGAAGAATAAAATGAGAAGCAAGCTCAGAAACCAAGGACGTGTGGGTGGTCGTTATTGCTGAAAGCTCACCCCGTTTCAGTAGTAGATCACTAAGAAAGTTAGTACTGTTCAAAAGTGCTTGATTAATAACTCCCAGCTTACGTACATCAATAGCTACTCTTGCCCACTAAAGACGCCTCTTGTTATTCGTGGGGCATACCTCCTTAGTTGCAAGCTTCACAGCAATAGAGCATGAGTTCTCCATCCAACTACTGTACATTGTAAGGTCAAGTGTGATCACTATCTGTGGTTTCTCCAACAATCATATCCAATACATCAGGCCACAGTCTCAGCTCTAGCAGTATGTAGTCAATTTTGCTCACACTGTCTGTTCTATTCAATGTACTGGCACCCTTCTTATCAGATAAGGTGCGGCCATTGGCTGCCCTGAGACAGTACTCAAGAGGGAGGGCTTGAAACTGTAGGGCAGTTTGGGTCCATTTTTGATGGGTTGAAGATCAAGTAGAGGAACATGCCACATCTCATCTACCATGTTGGTGTCTGTAGGATCATCTATACCCAGTGGTTCAAACGTAGTGTTAAAGTCTCCTGCTATTAATAAAGGGGAAAAGGACTCTCTTTCTTCAAGGCAATCTTCCAAGGCTTGTATGGTTGGTGATCTTGAACCCGCTTTGGCGCCACAGGCATACACGTTATAAATGTCCAGCCCCTTGCTGTTCTTGCCCCTCTGGTTTATTCACAAGTATATCTGGGCTATTGGTCTTGATCACCCTGATGGCACATTGTAATTTGATCTTTATCCAGATCAACAGTCCCCCAAGTGGCCGCCCTGGTCTACTTTTCAAAGCAGGGCAGCTTACCGTAACATAGCTAGGGATAAAGATCAGTGCAGTTGCCCACGTTTCTTTTAGGATGCAGACATTAAAGTGCTCTATGTACTAGATACAGTGGGGGAGTTCCACCTTAGATCTTAAGCCTGCCACATTCCATGTAAGTATACACAGTTTAGACATCGATTCTACTGGGCCGCTTCGAGTTGCCTGGAAATCCTCCATCATATTGCACGTCTGCGATAGGATAGAGCATAATTGCTGGTCTCAACTTAGCAGTGGAGTAGTGCCGATATTAGCTGACAAAAAATCTGGCAGCTCCCTGGTGGTTAGCTTGAGCTTCAGTGACAAACCACTATGTGGGGCTCCGGCCCGAATGCACTCAATGGAAGATGGCAATACATTGGTTGAGTGGCATACAATTGGGGGAGTTTCAAAGACCTGCTCCACCTGTCAATCAATTAGGACTAAAAGTGAATCCATCCCCAACCGGGTGTCGTGCCTTCTATTTGCTTGAGTCTGGAACATGGCGGGGGGTTATACTTCATCCCTACGTTAGTGGAAGTGGGTGAGCATGATCTTGCCTCCAACGCTATAAGATTATGAACCAGTGTCTCATCTTTCAGATGCAATTCAATTGAATTGGTCGGTGAGGTGTTATGATTTAGCCGTCTTGCCCAGGAGGCTTTCTCTAATTAGCGACCTACACCCTCTTGTTTTCCGGATCCAATGTATTGGTTAATTAATCAAAGAATTTTTGTCTTTGTATTTAGCTAGGGATGGCGGAACTTTGGTACATTGATCTAGAAAATACTTTTAGAGAGAGGTCAGTCTCTATCATACCCTGGGCTGAGAAAATAATCTAACACAGCTGACTGAGTATCATTTGATCCTGCTGGCTTCTGAACCTTTGCCTCTACTTGTCTTGAGTGCCACGTTTGTATGGACATAAGAGGGACAGGAGGTGCTGAGTTAATAGAAGGTTTAGGTGGAATACTGGTACCCTGCATAGTATCCTGTCTGCGTTAAGGGCTTGGTGGCTTGGTATGAAAGGCCTCTCTAAGTTGTCCGTTGGCCATCAGTGTCTTAACTTGTTTGGTATCCATGTGTCTTCAAAGCAATTTAGAAGGGGTGCCAATTTATCTTCATTTGCAGTAAAGTATTCAGATTCACTATTAGATGTGTAGTATTCATCCACACTGTCAGGAGGAACAAAACAAAGTGCAATTCATGTTTTTTTATTCAAATTGCAGTTTTCTGTCTGATATATAATCCTCAACTAAGGATGTTTTTTTAATTTTATGGCATGACACGGAGGCTAATATTATGCAAATTCTCCTTTATTACCACAGCTCAGCAGCAATAATAGAATAGAACTTTGTGAACATTCTGAAGAGATGACTACTCCATCTCAGACCAAGTATCTTCCTTCTTTGTTGCTGCTGCTCAGAAAGATAAGTACTCTGCGCTTCAAGCTTAGTAACTTAACCTAGAATAAGCTTATTTATGACACTTGGTGTCTTGCTGCTTTGTTGAACCGTTTTTATAATACTTAAAACACTTATAATAATTTAAGTTTTATGTTGTGTCAGCAGTAACTAGATATTATACTTATTTTTATATCTCTCTATAATACTGTCATCCAGGAAGTCACTCTGTGTCACTCTGTGTCTTTCTGCCCGTATATCGCTTTGCACTAGGGGCTTGTCATCTCTATTTTTATTTACCTATCGTTCTATAGTTCCCTACAAACGAGGACGACTGAATGCGCGTCGTCCTCGTCCTCATTATTCCAGTGATATGCTGAGGAATAGTATTTTCGCACTTTGACGACTTGTCCATTAATCCGACAAGCTCCCGTTACCCGGTGCCTTTTTTAAATATCCCTCGCGCACACGCGCACATGCAATCTGATTCTCGCACGCACGCCTACCTTCTAGTCTAACCTCAAGTCTCCCCGCATGCTTCTAAGCCCTAGCCCCAAACCTTGGTTCCTCATTGGGAACGTTTAGTCAATTTTCGGACACCGTCTTTGTTCGCGATGTAAACAAACACGGGGCAATGACGCGCACGCGCATTAGAGGAATGCCCATTAGCAGAGACCACGTTCGCGTAGTAACGTGCCTGACAACCATTTTGTGTTCCTTAACAACCCTTCCCAACGGACTTTGTGAAGGATCTCCTCACCCTCTCGTGCGTTTCCCCTCTCCTTTTCTCGCGTTTACAATCGGTAACTTTTCCGATTTACTAATTATACTAACAACAGTTTGACCCATAACAAAAAAAAAAAAAGGGGAATTACCATGTAGACACCCCCATCGACTGTCCTTAACCTAGAGGAGCTCGTCAATAAGGCTGTAGAGAAAGCCTTAGGATCAATTGACGATGCCATTAACAAAAGATTAGATTTAATTACTAACCTTTCCTCCACTCCCTCTACTAGTAAGGTCAATGGGGGTCCAAAAAAGGCAGGAAAAAGAGCTATTCCTGTGCCTAAACCTAATAAAGGGGCGAAGAAGCCCAGAAGCTCTATTACTTCAGGCCCTAGGGGCGCTGACAAGACTGGTGCCTCGGGCACCCCAGATGGGCAAAATAGAGGCCCAGAGCTTCCAATCAATATTAATAGCAGCGATGAAAGCTGCGAGGAGGAAATAGAACTATCCTGTTCATCAGGATTCAATACTGATGTGGAAGACGACCACAGCAGGGGAACTGGAAGCCGTGAAGAGGCGTCTAAGGCCTCAGCACCCAACAGTATGCTCCTTGATCCCTTTGGGGAAGAAATGTTCGATCCCCTTCTTATAAAACATCCCCTGTCCCCAGAGTGGACCCCCTCACAGCACAAAGTCGATTACCTGTCTTACTGGCTTAGAAGGGAGATTCCCCAAGAAGTAAGATCCAGACTAAGATCCGAGTGCCCACGCCCGTCCCTGCCAAATAAAATTGCTATGACACCTGAGCTGGACCCCAAAGTGGTGGCATTTATAGCCAAGAACAACAGGGACCCAAGGAAGGGCATTGATAAAGGACTGAAGTCATGCCAGGACCGTCTACTTGACGTCGTAGGTCCTTTGTCTAAAATATTTGAAATGACGGAATCGGCCCACGTAGGCAATAATCAAATTGACATCAAGGAGCTCAGAGAATGGGTGCAACGAGCTATATGCCTTGTAGGCAACGCTAATACCGCCATCTCCACGGAGCGGAGAAAGGGAGTCTTGCTTAAAATAGACCCTAAACTCATTGAACTGGCTAAAAAAGACGGAGGTGCTGATTCTCAAGGTCTCCTGTTTGGAGAAGACTTCATCAAAGAAATGGCGAAATATGTCAACGCTTTTAGCTCCATTCAGAAATCACAAAAGGAAATATAAAAGGTATTCAACGATAGAGTTTTTACCAGGGCCGGGAGAACACGGGGTCGTTTTCCCGGCCGCGGAGCTCAACCTACAAGACCCTTCAACACCCGCGGAGGAAGATTTCATAGCAACTACAACTCCCAATTCTTCCCACAAAGGCAAAGAAATCGAGGTCGCACCTTCAGAGGCGAGAGAAGACAACGTTCCTTTTCTTCAGGTAGGAACCTTCAAAGACCGTTTAGATACCCCTCCAAAGGTGGGAGGGAGATTACGCCAGTTTGCTGGGAACTGGAACTTAATAACTCAAGACAACTGGGTCTTACAAACAGTAAAGGGTTACAAAATAGATTTTATGGGGATCCCCTTCCAAACACGTTGCCCTCACGAGATCACTTTCTCTCCCAAAGACAGAGACCTGGTCTCCAAGGAAGTACACGCACTCTTAGAGAAAGGGGCTATAATCCAGACCAAAATAAAAGGATTTATCAGCAATGTTTTTCTGGTAGAGAAGAAAAACAAAGAACAGAGACCTGTAATAAACTTAAAAGATTTAAATCGTTGGGTAGTTTACCAACATTTCAAAATGGAGGGGATTCACCTCCTAAGAGACATCTTAAGGAAAGGGGACTGGCTCACCAGGTTGGACTTAAAGGACGCTTACCTCACAATTCGCATTTGGGAACCCCACCAGAAATTCCTCCAGTTCACTTGGTTAGGGAAACTCTACCAATTTTGCAGTCTTCCCTTCGGACTATCATCTGCCCCTTGGTGCTTTACCAAGGTTCTACGACCTGTGACCGCTTGGCTCAGGGAAAGAGGGGTAAGACTGATCATATACCTAGACGACATCTTAATAATGACCCAATCGAAAGAGACTGCCTCTCTTCACACAAACCTTGCAATCCGAATCTTGGAACATCTGGGTTTCATCATAAACTTAAAAAAATCCTGTACAATACCCAATCAAGAAACCCAATTCCTAGGCTTTACGGTAGATACTATCAAAGCGGAACTAAAATTACCATCCGAAAAAGTCAGGAAGGTGAGGAAAGAATTGAGGAAAGCTCTTTTGAAGAAAACCTTTCCTCTGAGAGTACTAGCAAGAATAGTGGGACTCTTGTCTTCGACGATCCAAGCAATTTTCCCAGGACCACTCCACTATCGAGCACTTCAAAGACTAAAAGCGAGTGCTCTAAGATCAAACCACTCGTACTCCCATATGATCTCTCTAGATCAAGAGTCGAAAACAGAACTCCTCTGGTGGTTGAGGAATGCGGAAGCGTGGAATGGCAGAGCCATTTTCGGGGAACAACCGGATCTGATAATAGAATCAGATGCGAGTTTACAAGGTTGGGGAGCGAGATGTGGGAAGTACTCAACAGGTGGTCGTTGGACCACTCAGGAGAAGAGATTGCATATCAACTGCTTAGAATTACTAGCAGGTTCATTTGCAATTCGTTGCTTTACACCCAAAACCGCGAAATGCTGTGTGACACTACGAATGGACAATGTTTCAGCAGTCCGCTACGTCAACAAATTAGGAGGTCCACACTCCAAGGGCCTGACGGACCTTGCGAAGAGTTTTTGGGAATATTGCTTGAACAAAGACATTTCGGTAGTAGCGGAACATATTCCGGGTTTGAGCAATGGTGTAGCAGATTGGTACTTCAGGAATTTCAGGGACTCAAGCAATTGGAGATTAGACAGACAAATTTTTCTGACTATTCACTCAATGTGGGGTCCTTTCAGGACAGACCTTTTTGCAGATCGCCTGAACACACAACTGAAGGAATTCTTCAGTTGGAGGCCGGACCCTCTAGCTCGGAAAGTAGATGCCTTTTTACAAGACTGGAGAGGTCTGAAACCTTATGCCTTCCCGCCGTTTGCCATGCTTCCTCGACTTCTTCTTCATGCTCGACGCTACACCGAGATTATAACCGTAATAACTCCTCTCTGGAGGTCCCAAGCCTGGTTTCCAGTCATCCTGGAAATGAGCATAGACTTTCCAATTCTCTTACCCACGTTCAGAGAAATCCTCTTGGGCCCAGAGGGAGACATCCACCCCCTTGTGGATCAGGGTCTTCTAACCCTGACGGCATGGAGGATTTCAGGAGACAATGGCAAATCCCTGGGCTTTCGCCGAATGCTTTCAGACTCATCTCTGAGTCATGGGCTCAAGGAACAAGGAAGGCATATAGACTGGCTTGGAACAAATGGGTTCGCTGGTATCTTCAACGAAATTACGATCCCGTTTCAACTGATCTAGTTCATGTCATTAACTACCTATCGGAACTATTTACTTCAGGACTTTCTTATAGAACCGTTAATGTCTATAGATCAGCAATTTCTGCAGGCCACTCCCTTATTGATGGTCTATCCGTCGGACAGAACTTACTCACTAGGAAAATTATGAGGAGCATGAGAGTCATCAATCCTCCAACTGCTAAATATACCGCCCTTTGGGACGTTACTCTGGTACTCAGAACCTTATCTTCTTGGGGAGAAAACTCTTCCCTTTCTCTGAAACTAATCTCTCTCAAACTTACTGTTTTATTATGTCTGGTATCCTTCAGAAGAACCTCAGACGTCAAAGCCTTAGATATTTCTAGCAGATCATTTCAACCAGAGGGTGTTTGCTTTTATCTTAAAAGAAGAACTAAAACCTTATCCTCCTCTATCTTCTATCCCTTCTTTCCTCAGAATGAAAGACTTTGTGTGGTTAAATGCCTGAAAGAGTATGAAAGGAGGACTGCTAATCTTAGATGTAATGAATCTCAATTATAAATTTCCTTTAGATCCCCCCATAAAGGAGTTTCCTCACCAACTCTAGCTAGGTGGGTGAAAGAAGTTATGTATGAAAGTGGCATCAATACCTCAATTTTTGGAGCTCATTCCCTTAGGGGCGCTTCTGCCTTCAAAGCCTATTTCCTTGGTGGTGGTTTACAAGAAATTTTGAAGGCGGCAGACTGGTCTAACGATAGTATGTTTAGATCTTGTTATTTTAGACCAATCTCTAATGTGATTGATAATGTTCTTAATGCACTTTGAACTTGCATAATATGGCCTCCGTGTCATGCCATAAAATTTAGATTTTTCACAGCCTGCTGGGCAGAAAATCTGGATTTTATTAAGGACACGGTGGCTAATATTATCCCGCCTCTATTCTCATGTATAACCAACCCTTTATTTGATCAATGTTATTTGGAATGTATTCTTCTTCTTCTTTCAGAATAAGAATCTACTTCTCTCTGGATTACAAGTTGGAAATTTATTCGTTGGAATGCTGTTCCTTTCCTGTTGAACATCTTTCTTCGCAGCCTAACAAGAAGGAAGATACTTGGTCTGAGATGGAGTAGTCATCTCTTCAGAATGTTCACAAAGTTCTATTCTATTATTGCTGCTGAGCTGTGGTAATAAAGGAGAATTTGCATAATATTAGCCTCCGTGTCCTTAATAAAATCCAGATTTTCTGCCCAGCAGGCTGTGAAAAATCAAAATTTCCCGCCAATATGCCTGTGAAAAGTGAAAAAAAAACATCCTTGAATTTGGGTATCCGTGTACATTTTGGTAATTGTGTTCATCATTGGTAATTCAAAGTCAATTAAAAGTTTCCTAGGACTTTCGTTCCTGGTATTAGCTTTTATCACTGACAAAAATTCAGTATGTGTTGAGGATTCTTTATCAGGGAGTAAACTGTACACTAAGGGCACCATGGTTTGATTAATGTAGGCATGAATAGTGTGTATTTGAGTGAATGGATGGGGTGTATATTTAAGTGTCCCATCCATCATCCAAATTTCACTTCTCTCCAACCTAACAAGATTAAGGGGTGTGCTAAAGATTAGTATTCTTTTAAGACGGCTTTTGTTATGGTAGAGAAATGGTTCATTAGTAACAGTTACAGAAAGTTGAGGTGGAATGATAATTTCAGAAAAGGTTTGGGTTTTAACATGTAAGGGGTTACTTGCCTGTTTTTTATGCTGAGTAATTCTGCATAGGTTAGGGATTATGGGCATACAACTTGCTACATGTGATGAAATGTGTTGTGAAACCTCCCTCAAAACTGAGCCACAGGGTTCATTAGAGGTGGATGCTAGTGCTTTAATTTCATTTATATTTTCACGCACCTCCGTATCCATTGCAGAGGCAGACTGGTTATTGTCTGTGGTCCTTTCAATGGAGTCACCAAGAGTAGCCGCTCTGCCTGTGCAATGAGATGAGTGTTAATGCACATACTTCCAATGACACCTAGGCTCAATTACTCTCTCCTTACAATAAACTTACCCACTGTGTGACTTAATAGTGTATTTTCTCTGCTGGACTTGATGTAATTGACTTGTTTACTGGATGCCAGTATCTGAAAAAAATTGAAATAGGGAAAATATGGTTTGACTGATTTGTAGTGTTTTTGCTTTCCTATAAAAAAATGACTTTGTTAGTTAGAAGTTAATGCACAATATTTTACAGCACAAATATTAGGCCGTATGAATCTTGATTTTATTGTATTTGCTTGTTGAAGGTGGTTTTCAATTGTTTGCTTCTTTTTTGTACCTAAAAATGAATAAAGGTTTAGGGGCCTATTAGTATGTCAGGCGGATCGCCACTGCCCGCATGGCGGTGGGCGGTCTGCCCAACAAAAACCTCTGCCCGCATCTCATTTCCCCCCGCCATATTAAGCTGGTGGGGAGACCCCGGCACACGGGAAGACTGTCCACCAGTTTTCCGCCGGTAGGCAATCCGCCTGATTGCCTTCCATGCGGAAAAGACATGCATCCATATCACGATGATGGCTGTTCCATGCATTTCCATGGCGGACACTACGCCATGGAAAGGCTTGTGGGGAATGCCTTTCGGAGCCCGTTGTGGGCCCCCAGGGGGTTGGGGGGGATGGGTAGCTGCACTTGGGGGGGTACCAATGGTACCCCCGACATTTGCATGCACAAGGTGGCAGGCACCATGCCATGCCTGTCACGTTGTGCATGCAAATGCACAGCGTGCCCTTTTAACATTGTGGCGGGTGCTGGATACAGCACCGACGCCACAATGTTAAACATACAGGATGCGACCGCCATGGTGGCGGTCGCATCCTAATTGGCAGTAAGGGACCGCCGCACCACTGGCGGCCGGTCCCAGCACCGCTAGGGTGGCGGTCGGTCTGGAGTCCGCAAGCCATCCTAATGGACCCCAAAGTTTGAATACAGTAGAGTTATTTGCAAAACTTACCTTTTTGAGGGTTTTCTTTTGCGAATTTTGAAAGTTATGTTGTCCTTGGTGGTTGAATTTAATTTCCTAGGCGGTTCTTCAATTTGGGCATTTTCCTTGTGTTATTGGTTCTGAAAAAAGTGATTAATAACTAAGGATTATTTTATGAATTTTTAAAGAATTACTATTACCCTGCAATTTAAACGATTAGTGGTTTTCAATGCTTGTGCACTTTAAAGCTGCTAATTATCCCAAAACGTATTTTGGATAAACTCTCCATTCATTTAGCTTGCTTTTTTCTGACATTTTGCTTTGGTTTATGAGTTTTAAATTTTTGGAGCACTTCAAACTTTTAAAAAAATAAATATAACAAAAATGTTACCTTGTTATGATGTTTTTCTTCTGAAGGGCTTGTCCTTTATTTAATTTGTGGCTATCGGGTGTTTCGTGTAATATCCAGCAAAAAAATTGAATTTACTTTTTAAATATGATTAAAAGACATTTTTGAATTTGTAAGCGATTTTCATAATAGTGATACAAAGTTCCATATACACCACATATAAATGCTTGTATAATTCTAACCTGCAAATGATAAAAAAATGAGAATATGTTTACCTTGCTTTCTTCTTTGTTTTCTTTGAACACTGTTGTGTGTTGTTATTTTGGGCTGGAGGGTCCGTCCTCCTCTGTAGGTGTTGTTTATCCTTTATTCTGTGGAGAATATTTCCTGTTAAACAAATATTTTATTGTTTGCATTTCACATATTTGACATAAATATGTTAATATAACTGTTTTAATAATTACCAGCTTTAATTTTATACTACAACTTTGCCCCCAACCTGATCTAACACTTTTCCTGAGGCCAGCACAGGTCGGAGTAGGAATAGTAAATGTGCCCCCACCACCATCCAGCACTGTCCCTGAGGCAAGCACCTGTCAGAATAGGAATAGTAGTTTTGCCACCACTATCCAGCTCTTTCTCTGAGGCAAACACAGGTCGGAGTAGGAATAGTATATTTGCCACCAACCACCATCCTGGTGGAGTTGGAATAGTACATTTGCCCCCAATACCATCCATGACATTCCCTGAGGCCAGCACAGGCCGGAGTTGTATAGGACATTGCCTCCACCACCATCAAGCTCTTTCCCTGAGGCAAACACCTGTCGGAGTAGGAATACTACATTTGCCCCGACACCATCCAACACTTTCCCGGAGGCAAGCACAGGTGGGAGTAGGAATAGTATATTTCCCCCACCACTATTCAGCTCTTTCCTTGATGCAAACACAGGTCGGAGTAGGAATAGTAACTTTACCCCACCCCCATCCAACACTTTCCCGGAGGCAAACACAGGTCAGAATAGGAATAGTACATTTGTCACCACCACCATCCAACACTATCCCTGAGGTCAGCACAGGTTGGAGTAGAAATAGTACATTTGCCCACTATCACTATTGAGCTCTTTATCTGAGGCAAGCACACAGGTTACCGATTTAACAATTTATTCCCAGCTATTTTTTAACATAACATTTTTAATTAAAATTGAATATATATTTTATTTTAGATAAGCCTACTTTAATTTATTTCTCTTAAAATGTATATTTTTTTGTTACTGAGTAAGGGTTTTATTCGCTGGGTAGTATCTCTTTTTAATTTGTTTGCTGGTTTTGAATTTCAGCAAATGCTGTAAAACAATGCTTGTTAGTATTTCTGAATTATGTATTACCATTGTGTTCCTGAAGTCCTAAAATATACACTTACTTTTGTCTGTAGATGGCACTGTTTGGCTTATCAAATGCTCTATTCTTTTCTGCCCCAAAAATATGTGTGTGGTCACCGTGGAAGTAAGTTTACCACTGTGTTAAAATGGTGGAAGGCTGCTTTTATAAATTTTTTTATGGCAAATGATAAGTTAAAAGAAAATATGTTTTGAATTTTCTTTTAGCGTGATGCAGATGCTGACAAAACCATAATTAATTTGTAATGTTTAAAAATGTTCATTAAAACATTTATTCTTGGGGCGTGGCTTACGCGCCGACGTGAGATGGCGGGTCCTCCGTGAGCTCCGTAGAGCTACGGGTCTTCAACCACCTTATGGACCTCATACAGCGTCTTTTGGAGTCCGCTTTGGGAACACCCTGCTAGAGGAAGTTAGCCTGTATTGGGAGGACACTTCATTTCCAGGTTTTCTGTCGTCCTTATTGAAGTTCTGACTGACAATGATTCCTCCCGTCTTGGGATGCGGGCGGCCACCATTTTGTGCTGCCGTGCCTGCGTCCTCAAGTAACCAGCTGCCTCATCTGTATTTTCTACTGTGGTGTGTTTCTCCAGCCTGCAACAGTGTCGTGCTGCCAACCTATCTTGATTATGCTTTAAGGTATGGCATGCAATGCGGCTGCCAAGTCAATTTTTAATGGCTTGTTTGCTGTTAGCTGCGCCTATTTCTGTGGACAGCGATGAATTTCTCCTGCTTCTAGTTGCGGGCGGCCGCATTGTTATGCCGCTGAGCCTGTGTCACTAGCTGATTAATCACTGTTTTCTCTTCTTCAGCTGCGGTGTGGATTCCTATACCACCATTACTGTCGCATTCCCGCATTCTTTACTGTTCCCTTTCATGCCATGGCATAAAACACGCCATTGTCATTATTTTTTTTAATATCATGGTTTTGGTGAACTGCTTCATTTGGTAGTTGGCGGTTAATTTCTTTCTCTTCTGGATGCAGGCGGGCGCATTGTTGTCATGCCGCTGAGCCCGTGTCTTTACTCAACTGACCGCAACTACTTCACCTTTTGCTGATGGGTTATTTCATTTACCAACACCTCTGTAGTGTTGCCTTCAATATTTCCAGCTCCCCTCAAGATATGGCTTACACTGTGATGTTTTTGTCCTTTTCACTGACCTGTTTCCTGTTATTTTTACGTATTTTTGCATCTTTGTGAAATAAACGGTCGCCATTTTTGTGTGCAGGGCGCAGGACCATTTCTACTCGTCCCTATTCTGCTGCCTAGGTTACATTGCTCTGCACCATTGATGGCTCTACTCATGTGAACAAATGACTTTCCTTTTTTCCATTATTTAATCTTGTGGGGGCACTTCTGCGTTTTCTATCTTAATCCTCTTCTGGAGAGGTTGCCTCTACCCAGTCCTCAATCGTATACTGCAGTTTGGCTGTTTCCTCTTACTTACGGCATGGCGCATGATACTAGCAATGCCAAGTCTTCTCATACTGGAACAAAACCTAAACGACTAAAAAATTATCCGCCTTCCCCCATTCATACTTCTACTAATCCTGTTCTGGACTCCATCTTAGAGGAAGTAAGGGGTCTCCAGCCGTTTATGAGTGCCACAAATGAAAAACTTAAGCAAATTGAAGAAAGGTGGGTCGTTATGGAAGGCAAGGTTTTGAACCTAGAGCAACGTGTCAGTGACATTCAGGATGTTGCCTCTAAAGTACCTCTATTGGAACAAGAACTTCAAAAACTGAAGCTTCATACTGAGGACTTTGAAAACCGAAATCGTAGAAACAACCTACGCGCTTATGGCATTCCGGAAATTGTTGAGGGGTCAGATATGGTGTCGTTCTTACGGAAATTCTTGCATGAACTTTTGGACCTCCAGCCTGCGTCTCATCCTCTTAATATCCAGAGAGCTCATCGCTTGGGTCGTCTTAATACCAATGCCTCTAAACCTCGTGGCATTATCATGTTATTTCTTGAATTCACAGAGTTAATGAATGTCCTTACGGCTGCTAGGCTTAAACGACGTCTCCAGTGGTCCGGGCATAATATTTTTCTCTCCCAAGACCTCTCCAATGCAACGAACGCCTGGCGGAAGAAATTTTTGAACCTTCGTCCTCAAATGAGACAGTTGAACATCCAGTATGGTATCCTGCACCCATGTTTTTGTAAAATTACACATAATGGTCATACTCGCTCGTTTGATGATCTTCAGAAGTTTCATGTCTATTTGCAGAGTGTCTCCTCAGCTACCATGGAAACTAACACTTAATATTATTTTTCTGCTTGGTTGATCATGTTTTGCTTTCTGTGACAACATAGCTCCTTTTCAACTTTCTTATATTATGTTTCCTTTCTTGAGGTTCTTTCTTTTTCTTCTTTTTTGTCTCTTTTTCTGCTCTTCTGGTGCTCGTTGGAGTCAGTGTCCTCTTCGGCGTCTCTTCGCCCCCTGATGTCTTGGTTGTTCTTTCTCTCTCAGACCTGGCTCTTCTGCCTTGATCTGTCTATGTTTCTCTCTCTCCTTTTCTGTCTCCCCCTTTTTCTTTCTTTATCTTACTCTTTCTTTTTCAATTCTTCCTTCTTATTGTTTGTACTTTTTTGTTATTCTTCCTCTGTTCACTATCTTCTTTCGTTTCAGGCTTTTACGTTGTTGATTGCTTTGGCTTTGGGCTTACTTTACTCTAACAATGTGAGTGTGCTGGGAATTTTACTTATGTGTAACGCATTTGTTTGTTGTCTATTTTTTTGTAGTTGTATCCTTGAAGTGTGTCTACTCCATGTGTTCCCCACCATCCTTACCTCCCATCATGTGTAACTTTGTTACGTGGAACGTTCGAGGTCTTGGACATCCTGTCAAACGTCAAAAGGTATTGTCTCATCTATCCAAGCTTAATTCACAGATTGTTTTTCTTCAAGAAACCCACTGTACAGATGTTGAATCGCTTAAATTGAAGAGACAATGGGTGGGTCAAGTTGTTTTTTCTCCCGCTATTAACAAAAAAGGGGGAGTTGCTATTCTATTTCATAAAGCATTATCAGTTTAAATACTCTCCTCTCAAAATGATGATGAGGGTCGTTGGAAAATGGCTAAGGTTGTGATTCAGAATAAGACATTGGTCCTATTAAATCTTTATGGTCCTGTTAGACCTGACCCTAAATTTTGGAACGATATTAAAGTACTTATCTCCTCAATTGATTCTCCAAACATTGTAATTGCTGGTGATTTTAACCAATGGCTTGATCCTTTCTCCGATAGACTTTCCGCCAGTAAATTTCAACCTGACAAATCCCATAAATGATTTCAATCTGCCATTGCCTCTCTACTAATGTATGATGTGTGGAAAATGTGTAATCCTGACTCCCTTGAGTGTACCTTTTTTTCCAATGTTCACCACACCCGCTCAAGAATTGATTAGGTCATTGTCAGTAAATCCCTACTCCCTTCCATTCTAAAATCTGAAATTGGTTCCATTTTTATTTCTGACCATGCTCCTGTGTATGCTGCCCTTGACCTCTCCCTTACATCTTCTAAATTTAGTTGCTGGAAATTCAATACTTTCCTTTTGTCTGATACTGTCTTTGTAAAAGAAGTTACTGTGTTTATTAACAAATTCTTTACTTTAAATAATAACCCAATGAATACCTCTGTCCCTAATAATTGGGATGCTTTTAAGGCTGCTTTGCCGGCCTTCACTATTTTATATGTCTCAAAAAAAAAAGAAGCTAAATAGAACTAAATATGATGACCAACTCAAAAATATTAAAAGGCTTGAACACTTGTATTTCACCTCCAAGTCTACTACTTCCCTTCAGGACCTAATAAATGCGAAAACTGAGCTTAACAAAGTTGTTACCTTTGAAGCATGTAATACTCTGCTTAAAGTTAAATCCAAATTCCATGGGGGTCGAAACAAGGCTGGTAAAATGTTAGCAAATTATCTGAAAATTAAATATGAACGTAAAACTGTAGGCCCTATACTTAATGATTCTACTAAGAAACTTGTCACTTCCGATGAAGATATTGCAGAAGTATTTCATAGCTATTACCAAAATCTTTATACTGATGACACCCACCCCTCTGATCAGAATTTGACTTCTTTCTTTGATGGTCTTCCCTCACCACCATTGCTCCCTGATGAGTTTGGTCAATTAGAGAAAGACATATCTCTTCAGGAAGTTCTCCAGGCCATCAATTCCCTAAAAAAATCAAAGGCTCAGGGCCCTGACGGATTGCCTGTTGAGTTTTATTCTACCTTTCCCACTATTTTTGCACCTAAATTATTACAACTTTTTAATTCTTTCATTGCTGATGCAAAGGCCTCTGGATCATTTATGGACGCACTCATTATTATAATTCCCAAACCAGACAAAGATCACTCCCAATGCAAGAACTTCTGCCCTATATCATTAATCAACTATGATTGCAAAATATTTGCTAAAATCCTGGCCTCCCATCTATTATACCACTTTTATTTAAAACGGACCAAGTTGGTTTTGTAAAAGGCAGATTAGCTGCAGATAATGCTCGTATGTTTTCTAATATTATTTCTCATAGCAAAAATTGTAAAGCCCCTCTAGCAGCTTTGTCTTTGGACGCTGAGAAAGCTTTTGATCGCATCAATTGGCAATTTATGTTCCATACACTTCATTGGTTTGGTTTTGGTCCCTCTTTTATTTCCTTGGTGAAACTCCTATGTTCCTCTCCCCGAGCCAGTATCTTCGTTAACAATCAATTTTCCAGGTTTTTTTCCTTATCTAGAGGTACAAGACAAGGCTGCCCTCTATTCCGCTAATTGTTTATCCTGTGTTTTGAACCTTTTTTGGAATGTATTCGATCTAACCCTAGTCAAGTCAAGTCAAGTTAAAATTTATATAGCGCACTACTCACCCAGAGGGTCTCAAGGTGCTAGAGGGAGGGGGGAACATTACTTATCGAATATCCAGGTTTTAAGTTGTTTTCTGAAGGAGAGGTGGTTCTGTGTAAGGCGGAGGTGGGTGGGGAGAGAATTCCAGGTCTTGGCCGCTAAGTAGGAGAAGGATCTTCCCCCCATGGTGGATCTTTGGATGCGTGGAATTGTGGCGAGGGCTTGATTGGACGATCGTAGTTGGCGGGTGGGGGTGTAAAAGGATAGGCACGAGTTGAGGTATTCGGGTCCTAGGTCGTAGAGGGCTTTGTGTGCGTGGGTGAGGAGACGGAACGTTATTCTTTTGTTGACGGGGAGCCAGTGGAGGTCTTTCAGGTGACCGGAAATGTGAGCTTGGCGGGGGATGTCTAGGATGAGTCTGGCTGAGGCGTTTTGGATGCGTTGGAGTTTTTTCTGTAGTTTGGCTGTCGTTCCGGCGTAGAGGGTGTTCCCGTAGTCCAGTCAGCTTGTGACCAGTGCATGGGTGACCGTCTTTCTTGTATCGGTGGGGATCCAACGGAAGATTTTTTTGAGCATACGTAGGATGTTGAAGCATGATGCTGAGACCGCGTTGACTTGTCTGATCATCGAGAGGGAGGAGTCCAGGATGAAGCCCAGGTTACGTGCGTGGTCCGTTGGTATGGGTGCGGTTCCCAGGGTCGGTGGCCACCAAGAGTCGTCCCAAGTGGAGGGGGATGATCCTACGATGAGGACTTCCGTTTTGTCCGAGTTCAGTTTTAAACGGCTGTTCTTCATCCACTCGGCTACTTCTTTCATCCCTTCGTGTAGGTTGGTTTTGGCGGTGTTTGGGTCTTTAGTGAGGGAGAGGATCAGCTGGGTGTCGTCTGCGTATGAGATAATATTGAGGTTGTGTTGGCGTGCGATGGATGCGAGGGGACTCATGTATACGTTGAAGAGGGTGGGGATGAGTGAGGATCCTTGTGGTACGCCGCAGATGACTTTGGTGGCCTCTGATTTAAACGGGGGAGGCGGACCCTCTGTGTTCTTCCTGTGAGTAACGAGATGATCCAGTCCAATGCTTTTCCTTGTATTCCGACGTTGCTGAGGCGTTGTATAAGGGTGTTATGACAGACAGTGTCGAAGGCTGCAGAGAGGTCAAGTAGGATGAGGGCAGCTGTTTCTCCATTGTCCAGTAGGGTTCGAATGTCGTCTGTTGCTGCGATGATGGCGGTCTCGGTGCTGTGTTTGGCTCGGAAGCCGGACTGTGAAGGGTCGAGTGATTTGTTGGATTCGAGGAAGGCGGCGAGTTGACTGTTGACGGCTTTCTCGATGACTTTGGAAGGGAAAGGGAGGAGCGAAATGGGGCAGTAGTTCTTAAGTTCAGTGGGGTCTGCTGTGGGTTTCTTCAAGAGGGCGCTGAGTTCGGCATGTTTCCAGCTTTCCGGGAAGGTAGCGGAGTTGAGGGAACAGTTGATGACGTCTTGGAGATGGGGTGCGATAATGGAGTTTGCTTTGTTGAAAATGTGGTGGGGACATGGGTCGGTTGGCGATCCTGAGTGGATGGTGTTCATCAGGCGGATGGTGTCCTCAGTGGTGATTGGGTTCCAGGCGCAAAGGTTGTTGGAGGGGTGTTTAGGTTCGGAGGTGGGTGGGGTGGACTGGTCTCCAAAGCTGTTATGTATATCAGCAATTTTGTTGTGGAAGAAAGAGGCTAGAGAGTCGCAGAGGTTTTGGGAGGGGGTGATATCGTTGGTGCCGGCGGTGGGGTTGGAAAACTCTTTGACGATGTTGAAAAGTTCCTTGCTGTTGTGGGCGTTGTTGTCAAGTCGATCTTTGAATGCTGATTTCTTGGTGGATCGGATCAATTGGTGGTGTTTGAGGGTGGCAATCTTGAAGTTGGCTAGGTTGTCAGTGGTTGGGTTTTTTCACCAGGCTTTCTCGAGGGTACGACATGTCTTCTTGGATTTCTTAAGGTCATCATTGAACCAGGGGGCTTTTTTGCTGCCTTGCTTGATTAGATGGTTTTTCAAGGGTGCCAATTCGTCAGCGCTGAGGGTGATCCATTGTGTAAGGTTGGTGGCTGCTTGGTTAGGGTCCGATGATTTTGCAGGAGGGTTTTGGAGAAGCGATGTGCAGAGCTGGTCGGTGGTAATTTTGTTCCAGTTTCTCCGGAGAATTCGTTGTGGGTGGTTGTGGGTCGTAGTTTTATTGTAGTTGAAGTGAACGCAACTGTGGTCTGTCCAATGGAGAGCTGTGGTGTGATTAAAGGAGACGTGCTTGCTGGAGGTGAAGATTGGGTCGAGCGTGTGCCCGGCATAGTGAGTGGGGGTGTCGACAAGTTGTTTGAGTCCGAGATTGGTGAGGTTGTCCAGAAGGGTGGTGGTGTTGCTGTCGTTGTTCTTTTCCAGGTGGAAGTTAAGGTCTCCCAGTAGAATGTAGTCCTCGGAGGGGAGGGCGTGTGGGCTGATGAAGTCAGTGTTGTCTTCGCTGAATTGTGTGCGGGGTCCGGGTGGTCTGTAGATGAGGGTGCCTCTGAGTGTGGTCTTGGGGTCGGTGTGAATCTGGAAGTGAAGGTGTTTGGCGGTTGTGAGGTTGTCATCGAAACTGGTCGTGATGGGGATGGTGCCCTTATGGACGATGGCGATGCCTCCTCCTGTTTGGTTGATGCGGTCCTTTCGGATGATTTTGTAGCCGTCCGGGATGGCTATGGCGATGTCGGGCGATGATGAGGCGTTCATCCAAGTTTCTGTAAGGAAGGCGACGTCCGGCAATGTGGTGTCGAGTAGGTTCCAAAGTTCGATGGCGTGTCTGTGGACCAAGCGAGTGTTGAGCAGGATGCACTTCAGGTGGTTAGTGTCGGAGCTCTGTTTGGAGTCTGTGGATTTGGTGTGGCTCCTGATGCAGTCGAACTTGCAGGAGTGGCAGGTGAAGGGTCCATGGGTGTGTCCTGGAGCGGCTTGATAGCAGTTTGGGAGTTGGCCGGCGTTAAGTGCTGAGAGGGTAGTGGCGTCGTATGTTAAGCGGGCGGAGTGGGTCTTGCGGGGGCCAGGGGGTCTGGCGCTGGGCGCTGTCCAGGCGCGGACGGGCGTAGACGGGCTTACCTTTGGCGCACCTTCGGCGCGCATGGGGCGCGCCCGCTGCGCGTGAACGCTGCACGTATGTTTCTCTGACATAAGTGGAGAGTGGAGGGGGCGGAGCGAGGGAGGAGCAGCTGGGAGCCGGGAGCAGGGTGGAGAGCTGGGCTGGGAGGCACAACAACAAACAACAAAATGTCAGCAAGCCAAAAGTCTAACACGACGAGATGGGGGCACAACCTGAATAATGGCTAGGAAATGGGCAATGGCACCGGCACAATGAGGCACAAATCGATTAAGCAGGCAGAGGCAGCAAAGCGCAATTGATTAATAATTAAATGCGCACTTTGGCAGTATAGCGCTATGATAAATGTATTCAGCAATATAGCGCTATGATAAATTTTATCAGCAATCAGGCACAAATAAAAGCAGAAGCAATGCGAGATATGAGCTATTGATTTCACAAACAAAAATCAGTCTGGCAGTATAGCGCTACGATACCAGATTCCAGATACCAAATCAGAGCAGGGAGCAGCGTGAGGAGCGACCGCTTCTGAGGAGCTCAGGAAGGTCACAGCGCTTGAACAGGACGGTAGAGCCTAAACTTTCAGTGGGAGGGAGGAGCAGCTGGGAGGCGGGAGCGGGGTGGAGAGCTGGGCTGGGAGGCACAACAACAAACAACAAAATGGCAGCAAGCCAAAAGTCTAACACGACGAGATGGGGGCACAACCTGAATAATGGCTAGGAAATGGGCAATGGCACCGGCACAATGAGTCACAAATCGATTAAGCAGGCAGAGGCAGCAAAGCGCAATTGATTAATAATTAAATGCGCACTTTGGCAGTATAGCGCTATGATAAATGTATTCAGCAATATAGCGCTATGATAAATTTAATCAGCAATCAGGCACAAATAAAAGCAGAAGCAATGCGAGATATGAGCTATTGATTTCACAAACAAAAATCAGTCTGGCAGTATAGCGCTACGATACCAGATTCCAGATACCAAATCAGAGCAGGGAGCAGCGTGAGGAGCGACCGCTTCTGAGGAGCTCAGGAAGGTCACAGCGCTTGAACAGGACGGTAGAGCCTAAACTTTCAGTGGGAGGGAGGAGCAGCTGGGAGGCGGGAGCGGGGTGGAGAGCTGGGCTGGGAGGCACAACAACAAACAACAAAATGGCAGCAAGCCAAAAGTCTAACACGACGAGATGGGGGCACAACCTGAATAATGGCTAGGAAATGGGCAATGGCACCGGCACAATGAGGCACAAATCGATTAAGCAGGCAGAGGCAGCAAAGCGCAATTGATTAATAATTAAATGCGCACTTTGGCAGTATAGCGCTATGATAAATGTATTCAGCAATATAGCGCTATGATAAATTTAATCAGCAATCAGGCACAAATAAAAGCAGAAGCAATGCGAGAAATGAGCTATTGATTTCACAAACAAAGAGCAGTCTGGCAGTATAGCGCTACGATACCAGATTCCAGATACCAAATCAGAGCAGGGAGCAGCGTGAGGAGCGACCGCTTCTGAGGAGCTCAGGAAGGTCACAGCGCTTGAACAGGACGGTAGAGCCTAATCTTTCAGTGGGAGGGAGGAGCAGCTGGGAGGCGGGAGCGGGGTGGAGAGCTGGGCTGGGAGGCACAACAACAAACAACAAAATGGCAGCAAGCCAAAAGTCTAACACGACGAGATGGGGGCACAACCTGAATAATGGCTAGGAAATGGGCAATGGCACCGGCACAATGAGGCACAAATCGATTAAGCAGGCAGAGGCAGCAAAGCGCAATTGATTAATAATTAATGCACACTTTGGCAGTATAGCGCTATGATAAATTTATTCAGCAATATAGCGCTACGATAAATTTAATCAGCAATCAGGCACAAATAAAAGCAGAAGCAATGCGAGCAATGCGCTATTGATTTCACAAACAAAGAGCAGTCTGGCAGTATAGCGCTACGATACCAGATTCCAGATACCAAATCAGAGCAGGGAGCAGCGTGAGGAGCGACCGCTTCTGAGGAGCTCAGGACGGTCACAGCGCTTGAACAGGACGGTAGAGCCTAAACTTTCATTGGGAGGGAGGAGCAGCTGGGAGGCGGGAGCGGGGTGGAGAGCTGGGCTGGGAGGCACAACAACAAACAACAAAATGGCAGCAAGCCAAAAGTCTAACACGACGAGATGGGGGCACAACCTGAATATTGGCTTGGAAATGGGCAATGGCACCGGCACAATGAGGCACAAATCGATTAAGCAGGCAGAGGCAGCAAAGCGCAATTGATTAATAATTAATGCGCACTTTGGCAGTATAGCGCTACGATAAATTTATTCAGCAATATAGCGGTTAACCCTAAGATTGCTGGCTTTAACCTCGCCTCTAGTGAGACAAAATTATCAGCTTATGCTGACGACATATTGGTCTATATGGCCAATCCTATTACGTCACTCCCTCCTTTTTTGGATGAAGTCTGTTTGTACTCTTCTATTTCAGGTTATAAACTTAATTTATCCAAAACAGAAGTTTTACCTTTGAATTCTATCTGTTATCAATATATGTTTAATTCTACTGAGTTTGCGTGGTGCCCCTCCAAAATTAAGTACCTTGGCATTTGGTTTTACCCCTCTTTAGTTGATACACTTAAATTCACTTTTGATTCCCTTATTAAAAAAATTCAATCGCTTCTCCTCATTTGATCTCCCCTATTTTTATCCTGGTGGGGTAGACTTGATACTATCAAAATGATGATCACTCCTCATATTCTTTACACTGTCTCTATGCTCCCTATAAAAATTCCCAATTCATATTTCTCTCGTATAAATTCCATTTGTACTAAATTCCTGTGGAATGACAAACACCCTCGTATTACCTTAAACAAACTAATCCGTCCTAAGAATGAAGGTGGTGTTCGTTTTCCCAATTTTAAATTGTATCACTCTGCCTTCTTAATAAAGCAAACTTTTTCTTTAGCTTATGACTTTATGGATACTCCCATTCCTAGATAGGTTGTTTTTGAGCGCTCACTTTTAAAGGATTTTTCATTCCAACACACCGTTTTTATGTCAAATTGTTCTTTTTTGTCCAAGCACCCTGTTCTAAAATACTCTCAAACACTCCTCCATAATATATTCTCTAAGGACCTTTCCCCTCTTTAATGTTTTTTATCCTCCATTGTGTGGTATAATAAATTCCTGAAATACAAAGGCAAATCTTACTATTACAAATACTGGAAAGAAAAGGATATTTTGTTTGTATATCAATTTTTTTCCAATACTTCTATTATTCCTTTTCACGAGTTGCAAACAATTTATTAATTGCCTGCGTATTGTCTTAATGAATATACCATTATTATCACTGCCATACAATCTCATTTGTCTAGTCTTTTAGTACCTGATATTTTACCGCCCTATACCCCATTTACTCCCTTATATCCTTTATTTTCGATCTCTCAACCCAAAGCTGCCTTTGTATACAAAGTATTGCTATCTAATGTTCCTGATCGTTCTAAATCACATATTAAGAATGCATGGGAAACTGACTTGTCTGTTTCCTTACCTGTTGTAACATGGGATCGATTATGGTCCAAATTGTTTAAAGTTTCTGTAGCTGCATGCATTACTCAACCTTTGTTTTTTATATTTCATAGAGCTATTATCACCCCTGTTACTATTTATAAGTTTTCACCAACAGCTTCCCCATTATGTTGGTCATGTTTGAAAGAAACGGGTACACTTATACATATGTTATATAATTGTCCCCATGTTTTCTCATTTTGGAATACTGTTTGGAATATTTGCATGCCAATGTTTCAATGTTCATCCCCTTTATCACTACTGAATGTTTTTTTAGGTTCTTTGTCTCCTGATATAGATATTGTTTCTTCTAATGATAGATGACTTGATGTTTTTATTGCTTTTGCTTTTAAAGTGATTTTATCCTGCTGGAAGGATAACTCCAAATTATCTGTTACTACTTGGTGGAACTTCATTTGTGATGAACATAGGATTGCTGTTGCCTCCTCTACTTCTGTTTCTCTAAAAATTAAATCTGATCTTCTTTGGCTCCCCTTCACTACTTATCTTTCATCCAAATCTCCCAGATGACCGCATGGTCTTTTTCGTTCTTGCAAATTGTCCACTTATTCCGGTTCTGGGTCTCTTTTTCTTTCCCTTTCCCTCCCCTCTTTTCCGCTCTTTCTTTCTCTCTCTTCTTTTCTCCTTTTCTATCCTCCCATTTTTCTCCTCTTTCTCCTCTTAATCTATAGTTTGCATTTATTACGTGCCACTTGTTTTATCACGTTTCTTTTTACCTACTTTCTATTGTATGGCTTTTGGATTGTACTTGTAAAATTCTAATAAAAACTTTCTTAAACAAAAAAAAACATTTATTCTTGAAATGTCATCCATTTTGTCAAGTTGCGGGTTAAGGAACATTTATAACAATAGTTGATGGACTTTCCTATTATCGTTGTTCAAAATGGTGGCTTTAATATCTCACTTTCTCTCTGTTGGTACTCTGTAAAAAATGTATTATCCTGTTTTGTTAAACTTTTGTTTACATTTTGATATTAATAAATGGGTATTAAATAGGATTGTGGCATTTTAAAGTACACAAGCATTACAATTCAAGTATTTATTTTAATACCAGAGTATTAATACACTCCCCCACCCAAAGCCCCTATTTCCCTTGCATGGCGTACCAGGAGTTTATTACACTTAAACAAAAAAAGTAAATATATATTTTTTTAAATATGCGTAGTAATAGTATGTGTAGTATTAGTACGCATTGTAATGGGTTGCGTTATAATGGTAGTTTTAGTGTATTCTTATGATCATGCGATGTCATGGTATGCGTTGTAAAATCATGCGATGTAATGGTAGTTGTGATTTAAAAACCGCGTTGTAAAAGCATGCATTGTAATGGTTTGCGTTGTATCATCATATAGTTGGGGAGAGCTATGCCTTTATATGGAACACTGTACAACACCACTGACACTCCAAATCTGCTCACTTAAATGTCTAGTTTTCTAGCAGAGTTAAGCACAGGATTAAGACAATCCATCTACGCCAGCAGGCTTCAATGAGACAAAGCTTTTTGCAATTTTTTCCCAGCAGAGTGTTTAAGCTTAGGATTCGCAATTACCATCCATGCGGAGCTGAAAAATGACAAAAGTATTTTATCATTCCAGGCAAAATATTACAACATTGGAATGGTAACAAAAACAGTAAAACACACACATTTCTTTTTCTAACGTAGCAAAACTCCTTGGCCATAGCCCATTCTTATTTTTTATGTATTTCTCTGTTTTTGCAGATCCCTTATCAGCCAATGTGCAAATATATGTTTACTCTTTGTGTTAAAAAATGATGCTCTGAAGTAAAGATCTTTGAATTACTGCCATCTGAAGATGGAAACTGTGAATCATGAGGTCAGGATATAAATGTAGAAATGTACTTCTGTAGTATTATTACTATGTATGTCTCCGATATGCTTTCCATACAGAATAAAAGATCTACTACCATAAATCATACAACTGGGTCCTTTGAGATAAAAGAATACTACAGAAAATCTGCGACAGCTGTATATTCCCTGCAACACATCATGTACGTGCAATTCCAGGGAGTAAACCCCTGAAGGACCACTAAACAACTGAAAAACCTTTGTGGTTCTTGCTATTCTCCTACATTTAGAGAAGTGCAATGCCAAGCAAGTTCCACATGCCGGCCACTAATTTTACATTAGTGAATGCAGCAATGGCACCAAACTGTGGACTTTCTACATTTCGTAATTTACATTTCATCAACGTAAAAATACAGTAATCTTGATATCCTTAATTAAGAGTTGAATATTATGTACACATATTTTTGTACCTACGTTTTGTGTACCCAAAGTACATGGTCCATATAGGTACTTTATGAAACAAAGAGCGTACGTGAATATAAAGGGGGATGTAATTTATCTGACAGCAGCCAAAACATAACTTGAGCTTGCCAAAAAATAAGCAATGCCCAAAAACGGCAGACCATCTTTAACAAAACAAACGAATGTTCTAAATTGTCTAATTCTCACATTTTCTAAATGTCTACTAAACCTGTAGTAATACATAATAAGAAAGGGATACTGAAACGAAAAATAAGTCCCTAGGGTGTCAGCTGTGAAATTTGACGTTTTTTGAAAAGTAAATGAACAACGCAGACAATCAATTCTTTTAACACAAAGGCATTTTGAGCTCTGATCGTTTCATCCTTGACATATATCAGGGATTTTCACCGAACCTCAGTCCTGAACCAAATTCACACTAGCTGTAAATCAGTTGTAATGAGATATGGATTTTACTGTAAATAACTTCTTTAGGGGGCTCAAGCCAGTCGAACCCAGGGGACAAAAGTTCAGTACAAAACAGTACAGATAATTCCAATTGCAATAAACACAGCTGTGTGTGTGGTGACCTGCGCGAGACCCTTCACATTTCCGTTAGAATGGCTTAGCTTGGAAGAATTGTATTTGCTAAAGAATGACGGCCGTGCTTTTCAGTGTAATCGTGACTTTAATGTGATGGAGACTAATTTATATTATATTTAAATACGACTTCACCTGATTGTTAATGCGTATCTCTACGCCATTAAAAATACCTGCATAACGTTTTTGACGAAACTAGTATAAATGTTTGTAGGTTGGACATGAAAATAAATATATCTTCTCTTGGAACTATCTTTACGTATAGAAAGGGTTTCCAGTGCTTATGATCTGTCATTTAAAAAAACACACCGATTATAATTTTACTGAAACTTAGATGCAAGATGTCTTCACAGCTATGATAAATGAAATAAAAACGGTGAAATGTATCCAAAAAGAGAGGCATGCAATTGAAAAAAAATCTTACCTTGGCCCACAAAAGAAGTTTAGATGGAATTGTGACCCTCTTGGGTTACTATCTAACTAATGGCAGAATATAGAGCTCTGTTTGAGGCCTCACGGCTTGCTTAGGGCGATATTCATTGATTTGGAATGTGGTTTAATTTACGCCTATCAGCTTTGACTATGCTTGCTAACCACCATGAATACTCCATCAAAGTTGCAAGTCCATATAAACTTAAACAAAGTTAGTATAGTTCTGATTACATGTATATGAACCTCTTATTGACCTGAAGCATAGGAGCACTGTCCAGGCTAGAATAACAAACTCACACAGTCTGTAACAATTCAATATTAGAAAAGCTTTTAAAAAAGAAAGTATGGAGAGCAAAATGGCAGATTTTTTAACCTCTTCAGCGCGACCGCGTTTCCCCCTCCGGTGCTGGGCGGTAATAGAAACGGGCGTGGTCATGACGGAACGGTTCCGTCATGAGCACAGCTCAACCGTAGCTCATGACGGAACCGTTCCGTCATGAGCATGGAAAGGATTAAGAAAGTGGACGCTGTTGTGAGAGACTGTGAAAATATAAGACATTAATAAATTAAGAACCTTATTTATGAGGCCTTGCAACACATTTGCGCCACCGTTGCATCACTTTTTGTGACGCACCGGCGGTGTGAAAAATACGCCATGTTGCGCCCTATTTACAAAGTGACACATCTAAGCAGATGTGTTAGTTTGTAAAGCCCTGTGCTACATTATACCTGTGTTGGTTATAATGTATGCAGGGTGGGCATTCCCCGACAAAAAGCCTCATAGAAGTGGCACAGTGAAATCCATCAGATTTCACTGTGCCACTTCCAGTATGTCACTGCGTCAAAATCTTATGCCTGACTCACAGCAGGCGTAAGACTGATGCAGGCACATTTAACATGGGACATGCCCATGTGTAATGACCCATTGCTGGAGCTGTGTCACTTTTGCAACACACTCCAGTAATGTGTCAAAACTGTGCCTACAGATACATCAGAAATACTAACGCATCTGTAACTCCTTGCAACATGGAGTGCTATTCATTAAATAATGCGCATCCATCGTGTTACAAGGAGGGTGCAGTGAAAACTGTCACATCACTCCTTTATTGCAGCGATGCAACAGTTTTCATAAATAAGCGCTTTTATTTTTTAGGTTGCCTCCGGCATCCACACAGCATAATATTTTGACTATCTTACTGGTGTATATGGGGCAGAGTATGTAGAAATGGTGCATGGTAAATGTGGAGTGATAAGTAGAATACTGAGCTTAAAATATTGTGAGACATGGGACACCATGTGCTATGGCGAAGAAGACTGCCCAGGATTAAGAGCCTTGTTTAGAGTTTGGCAGACAGGGGACTCCATCACAAATTGGGTGGAGTTTCATATCTGTCAAACTTCTGGTTCGCTCTCCCTGTTTAGATTCGGCTAACCGTCATGTTTCCACCAGGCTATTCTGTGGAGACTGCCAGTGAACACCTTTGACACACTACCCATCTGGCAGTGAGTCATTGGTTTAAGTATCCAGACCATCTACACTATGTATGACAGGTGTTCTGACAGTCCTTCTTCCTGTTTTGGCCCACCAGGGAAAGACTGGCTGTCTGGAAGCAAATGAATGACCCCAATATACTGGGACAAAACTGCTAATTGTGCCAGGCACATATATTTGTTTGTTTTTTGCAAAAACAAGTTCGTGCTCTGGAAATTTGTTTTTCAAAAGCAAAAAGCATTGCTGTGAAGGAACACTAAACATGACACCTGCAGAACAAAGGTTCAGTGCCTTCAGAGGAGCCTTTATGGCAGTGGCTTTTCTGAACATCACATATATCCCTGTCAGAGGCAGAGAGATCCAAATGCAGAGGCTATGTGCCAGATTTATCATTATTCCATGCAACACAGC
Source organism: Lissotriton helveticus (assembly GCF_964261635.1). Lineage (NCBI taxonomy): Eukaryota > Metazoa > Chordata > Amphibia > Caudata > Salamandridae > Lissotriton > Lissotriton helveticus. Next base: position 756,357,849 of record NC_136069.1, read on the forward strand.
AAGACAACTTGCTGCGCTGTTCTCCATGGGAGACAGAGAGGGCAGCAATGCACCCTATTTACCAATATATATGCATTCCTGCTCTCTGCCTGCAATAGCACATAATCCTCTGCCTAGCGCCACCACAGCAACCTTGCGTCATTGTACAAGGGTACCTGATTTGCAGGCAGGGTTATTTTCGTGCAGGAAAGGACATCTTCCTGCACAAAGCAATCTTTAGAGGCATTTTTCTCTATCAATCGTTGGGGCCAATTAGCTAGTTCGTTTTTCCAGTTCGTCCCAAATGCCCGCATCATCTAAATTAGAGCCATAAACATTCACTACTGTCAGCCCAATTGACAATTCTACTATAGCCCAGCACCCCAACTTATCCGCTGCTGATCGCACTGCCAACCCATTCAGTTCTCTGGTATATATAGCAAACCCTCTGATCGTGGTAGTCTGAAAAGAGCATGCTACCAAGCAATAGCATCTAATCTCTAAGAGATCTTTATTATGCCATGGAATGTGTGTGTCTTGTAAACATATTAGACCTAGGTTCAGTGTTCTAAATATCTCATATACCCTTTCTCTTTATTTTCTGTCATTTATACTGCCTACATTAGATGAACAAAGCTTGAATTTATCCATATTTTGCGATACTTGCACCCTTATCTGGCCATGCTGATCTAGCAGCTCATTATTGTTATTTTCATTAAAAAAAGCATGTCTCTGTTTTGCTTTTTTCTTGATTATCCCCTCTGTTTAGCCCCACTCAGCTTGACCTCCCCCAAACCTTCCACCTACCACCATACCTAGCACTGCCCACACCCAACCCTGTGTTCCCCAACCACCCACCCATTACCCACTACACAGGCAAAAGGGTCAATGGCCCTTGCGATGGCGAGAGACTTGCGCCACTGTGGACCCCCTTCTCCTTGTTACAGTGGTATTAACCGGAAATATATATATATTTGAATTTCTAGCAACCCCATCTTCTGGTTGCTCATATGGAATCTAGGTATTCTTTTGCTTGTATTTCTGACACATAAAATCGTGTCTGGTCGTTGATAACTACTTTTAGTGTGGCTGGGATTAACAAAAAAAGCCTGCGCCCCCTTATTCAGGAAAGGGGTTATGAGTTGACGTAGCTGCCATCTTTTTTCTACGGTGTGGTGGCAGTAGTCAGATCTTACAATAAACTGAACCCCTTTTCTCTGCCGCTTCCTGTCTGGTCGAGCCAGATCATACAGAGCTTGGCATGCTAAGAAATTGTTTAAACAAATCAGAATGACCCTTTTGGCTGCCGGCTGTCTAAACCTGTGAGCCCTTTGGATCTCAGTAGACCAGTTCCACATTGTTAGGTCCGGGAAAAAGATAGATCAAAAATCTACGGACATCTGGACCCTCAATACCTTCAGGAATACCTAATACTCTGAGATTATTGCGGCGTAATCGGTTCTCTAAATCAACTAGTTTCATTTGAGTGTCATCTCAGTAAGAAGTCATAGCATTCAAGGTGTTTTTTTGTGCTGCCATTTGATCTTCCAGGCTCGATGTTCTCCCCTCTGCCTCATTCATTCTGTCAGTAAATTCATTGCAGGTTTTCGCTATTCTCCTGACAGTGTTTTGAATTTTTCGGCAGGCAGTGTGTGTCTTAAGATTCTCTGTGCGAGTTTCAAGCCTATGGTCTACTATTGATTGATAAATTGCAGCCAGAGATATTTCTTCTGTCTGACCGCCCACCGCATCCATATTGCCCAGAGATGGATCCTCAGTTTCTGTGCCAAGGAAGCTGGGCTCAGGAGACAGGGAAATCTCCCACATCAAACTTTTAGCTGTCCCAGGGTGGGGTGCCTTCTCCTTATTTGTCAATTCCTTGTGTACCATAGTACTATCCAGACTTGTTTCGTCCACATTTGAAATATTCGATTCAATCCACAGGCTAGTTGCTGACCCCTCCAGAGATCCAGATCTTGGCCCCCATCTTGCTCATCATGCCCGACTTGTTCCTCCTCGGATGAATCTCAGGGTTCTGAAAGTGAGTAAAATTTCTCACCCGAGTCCCCCTCTCTGCTAGTCTCTCTAATAGCCTTTGCTGTGCTTTTTTCCTACAGATTGTGTTCCGTAGAGAGATCCAACATATATGCATTTTGGAGGTATTCTGTGTCCATGATATGCTCATCATACCTTGCCTCTAGTGTGTTCTGTTGTGGCTCAGGGGTAGTCTGACTCGGAATCAGAGTCTGGTGTTTCTCCTTCTCGGGGTTTGCTTTGTCTTGCCACTTATCCCCTTTACCCCACAGGGTTTTCACACAATGAGATATTAGGTGGCATATGCTTGTTATCACAAATATCGGCCTCAGCCCCAGCATGCACCATCTTTTTTTGGGCACCGATAATATTCCCTGCATTATCCTTTTGAGATTTTGTAAAAATTTGTGGCCTTTTTTTAGTCCACCCAATGTTCATCCCCCTGCGTATGGCTGCTTAAATTGCCTATTGTGCCCTCCAGGGCCGTTTTCATGTTGATTCCTATCTTTATCATGGCGTCTATTCTACTCCCGACCTGAGAATCCGTCTGACCACGACTCTTGCCGCCACGGGCTGATTTTGGGGGCATGATTACATGAATTTACAGTTGTGCGGTACAGTTTAAAAGGTGATAGGAATTGCACCTTTATTGGCTTTCAAAAGCGTTACAAAGCTTATTTACTTTCATGCTCCCAAAACTTAAATCCAACACATGAGACTTTTCCAGAGCACTACAAGTTTAGTTGTTTTTTCTACTGGCCGCCCCTGTGTGCAGCTGTATCATGGCCTTCCGCGTATTCTGCCGCCCATCCTCAATACAGATCTCCTCCAAACAGTATGCTTACCTGCGAAGCCTCTCCTTGGCACCACCTCCAGGAACCTGAAGCTGCCTTGCTCTCCACCATCGTGTTTGACAGCCGATTGAATATTGTGCCTCTCTGTGCCGGGTATGCCTATCGGCCAGTCTCCGGTTCTCCTTCCACGCAGGTGAGTGGTTAGACGGGTTGGTAGAGCACAGAGCTATCGCTGCCGTCAAAAGCTTTACTTTACTGCTGCAGTAATTATCACTTTGAGAATTTCACGCTTTTTTTGAGTTCATATTCCTTTTCCAAGTACCCAGTTAATACCAAATCACGGTGTATCGCCGAAGCATTCTGCTGATAAAGTCTATGAAGAAGGAAAGCTCACAGAGGAGCTCATCGCTCGCACGTGCGATTAGCAGTCGCCATATTTGCCTCAGTAGGCTATGTTTGAAATTTATATTTAGACACCAGAGTAATTTCATCTTAATAGATGAAATTACTCTGGTGTCTAAATCTTCTGCTAAAACATTACAAGTGAGAGTCCTCCTGCTGTCCAAACCCCTGCTTTTGCAAACCATGCATACTTTCAGAAAATGTCACACTTCCTTACATTTCAAACATAGCTTACTATGTTTGAAATGTAAGGAAGTGTGACATTTTTTTCAAAAATTACATTTTCCTCTTTGTTTGAAAGGGAACGGTATCCCCAGGTTATGGTTACTGACAATAGGGTACAGTTTAAGTCTAATGCCATGCACAAATTCAATATTTAACATGCTATTCGACATCTCACTGCTGCTCTGTACAGTCCCCAAGGCAACAGGATGGTAGAAAGGGTGAATTGCATGGTGTAGGATATTGTGCAGTTGGCTTTGGCGACTGGAGTGGATGTAATAAGGGCTGTCCAAGATAGGCTGTGGAGCTATCGCAACACACTGCATTCCTCTATAGGAGTTGCGCCTTTTGTATTATCGAGAAACAGAAATTCATCTTGCGAATTATCCCCTGCATGGGTTCTAGATAAGACTGAAGCCGGTAAGAGAATTCCTAGTTGTGAGGAAGTGCGATACAAGGTGATTGAAGAGCAAGTGAAAGGCGAGGTATGACACCTTTCGCAATGTCAATAGTATAAATATGGGGGCCCAGACCCCGAGACTTTAGATCACTTCTGGGAAAACAAGACAAACATTTGCCAAGGAGAAGAACCAAGGAAGCTGAAGGAGTTTGGACTGCCCCTCTGGCAGTGTGCTGTTTGCTGGGTTAGCCTGCAGTGGTTTCTTTATTGCAAAGGAAACGAGAGGGAAGTTTTAGGGAACTTTCATCATCTTGCAGCATATTTCTCCAAGGGCTTGAACTTGTGCTTGCCTCCTGCTGCAGTCTCAGAGCTACAAGACTTCACTACCAGCTCCCCCTTGAATTTCCTTGCTGGGAATTCTGTCAGCAGAAGCTTGCATGCCGCCTGGCAGCTGGAAGTGTGACTCAACAGGAAGAAGCGTGTCTTCATCGGAGCTGTTTGACTCCGAATCACTGGAGAAGCGTGTCGCCACTGCAAGAGTCACCATCGCATCACCAGAGAAGCGTGTTGCAGGGCCTGTTGCGGCTCCAAAGTTACAGAGTTCGCCTCACGGCCATCGGGGTTGCACGAATCATATTCACAGCGTCGCATCGCAACAAGGGCGCCATCTTATCGCATAGCACCGGATTGTCGCATTGCATCGAGCTGGAAGCTGGAAGTGTGACTCAACAGGAAGAAGCGTGTCTTCATCGGAGCTGTTTGACTCCGAATCACTGGAGAAGCGTGTCGCCACTGCAAGAGTCACCGTCGCATCACCAGAGAAGCGTGTTGCAGGGCCTGTTGCGGCTCCAAAGTTACAGAGTTCGCCTCACGGCCATCGGGGTTGCACGAATCATATTCACAGCGTCACATCGCAACAAGGGCGCCATCTTATCGCATAGCACCGGATTGTCGCATTGCATCGAGGCGCCATCTTTCCGCATCATAACCGGAACTCAGTATGAGAATCAACACATCACCTCCTCTCTGGTAAGGAAGAAGACGCATCCCCAACTCTGCGCAAGCATTGACGAGCGACGCATTGCCTCCCCCGAAACAGGAAACCGACGCATCACCCTCCCTATGAACTTTTTGTTTGTTTTGCATTACGCTTCCAGGTACTTTTGTGAGAAACGTGTCGCATTTATCATCAACTTGAACTAAGTTAATTCTACCATCTTTAAGTCTATTTTGAGTAAAAAATTGTGGATTCTAGTTGTTTTTGGTCATGTGTTAAGTCTATGTAAAGAATACTTATTTGTATACAACCTGTGTGGTGTCCATTTGTAGTGTTTTCACTATATTACTGTATGTGTTCACAAATGTTTAACACACTGCCTCTGAGATAAACCTGTCTGCTCGTGCCAAGCTACCAAGGGGGTGAGCAGGGGTTATCCAGGAGTGTAATCCCCTTTCCCTGACTAGAAGCAAGTGTCCCTATTTGGACAAAGGTGTATACCATTGCCAACTAGAGACCCCCAGTTCTAACATTGGTGGTCAGCGGTGAGGATTCTGTACTTGCATTTGTGGCTCATATACAGTGATTGGTATACACTACTAGTGAATGCAGACCAAACGCTACAAATTTTTTGGGGGGTAGAACTTATTTTTTCCTTGGACTGTTATTTTTTCTGAGAACTGCCAATTCTTTCTGCCATGAGCAGACCAGCATATGTTGCATCTATGGATCTAGATTTTGAAGAAGAGAGGTTGGAAACCTACAATGTGAAACAGCTAAAGCACTTCTGCAAAAAATTTAAAGTTGCTGCCCCAGGCGTTGCCAAAAAGGATGAATACCAAAAGGCGCTGAGGGCCTGGGTGGTAGCCAGAAATGCCCCATATCTGGTGGTGAAGCCATTAGGGGATGCAGATGGGTAGCTCGATAGGCCATTGGTTCCAGCCAAGAAAGGGGTACCGTCCCCGCCTGGGAGTAGCGTGCCTTCCAAGGACCTGTCCCCAAGAGAGCTTAAAGACACGGAGAGAAATAGGTTGCACAAGCTGCAGATGGCCAGGCTCAAGATGGCGGGACAAAGGGACATAGGGCCAGATGTAAGAGCCCTAATACCGGTCGGTAATGGCCAAATTCGGCCGTTACCAACCGGTATTAGGGTTCTCTGATGTAGGGGGCCTATATTTTACCCGTTCTGTAAATTTACCGAATCAGTAAATTTACAGAATCGGTAAAATACCGAATCGGTATATTTACCGATTCGGTAAATCCATATGTAGGTGACATTCCTAGGAGTGCCACAGGCCCTTAAGAGTCGGTATTTTACCACCCAATCCTATTGGGTGGTAAAATACTGAATTCAGGTGTGCATGCACACCTGTGCAATGTGACACACAGAAATGCCCTTAGGGCATGTATGTGTGCCACATGTCACACATGCCTGTACTTGGGGTGCTAGAGGGTGTCAAAGTGACACCCCCTGCACCCTTGCAGGATTCGGTATTTACCGAATCGGTATTGCCCATTGATTCCTATAGGCTTCAAAGCCCATAGGAATCAATGGGCAATACCGAATCGGTATTTACCGAATCTGTAAATACCGAATTTTACAGATACGGTAATTCAAAATAAAAAATTACATATATCTCCCTCCTTCTAATTTACCGATTCATGAAAACCGAATCGGTAAAATTCGGTATTTATGAGTCGGTAAATTAGAGTTACCTACATCTAGCCCCTAGAGAATAGCAGGTTGTCCTTGGAGAGAGAATGAAATTGGAACATGAGAGGATGTTGAGGGAGATAGAGCTCAAAGCACAATGCTTAGAAATCAATCCCTCTGGTGGCAGCCTACCATCTGTGCCTGCAGAAGGCAGAGTCTATATTCCTAAGGATGTCATCAGAGAATTCCATAAACAGGAAGATATTGGGCAGTGGTTTGCAGCCTATGAGATAGCCGTGTTGGCCCACCAGGTCCCTGAGAAGGATTGGGGTGCAGGGTTGTGGGGCCGCTTTGTGAGTGATGGGAGGGATACATTGTGTTAGACCTACCGAGTGAGAATAGGATGTCTTATGCCCACATGAAAGAAGCCCTGATGACAAGGTATGGTTTGATCCCAGAACTCTATAGACAGAGGTTCAGGTATTGCAAGAAACTGGCGGCAACTACCTGGGTAGAGTATATGTCTTTCTTTTGCAGAGCTATGGATGGTTGGGTGAAGGGTAGCAAAGTGGATGCTTTTGAAGTGCTCTATGATTTGTTTGCATGGGAGCACTTGTCTGCTTATTTTTTTTCCAGAGCTACGCCAGCACCTTATTGATAGCAAGTTAACTAACCCTAGGAAGCTTGCTGAGGAGGCGGACTGCTGGGTCAGCACCCGGGACCACAAGGGTCACATGGGAGACTTCCCCAAAGGTGGGCTGGGTCCCCAGCGGAGGAGTGGGAGGGACAAGGGTAAACAGAGGGAGTTCCAGAAAGGACCCCAAAGTAATTCCCAAGGGAAGGGTTCCCAGCCTCCCCCTGAGAAAAAGTAAGAGGCCCGACAGGTAAATCTGTTCACAGGGGTCCCTCTAAGTGCTTCACATGTGGTCAAGTTGACCACTGTTGGTATGATGCACAGTGTCCCATGAGGGATTCCAAAGCACCACCTGGTGCACCACCCCGTCAGAAGGCGAGTGTAGCCTGCTGGGGGAGGAGATATGTGCCCAAGGTGGGTGGGGTCCCGCAGAGATGCCCCTTGTCTCTTTAGGAGACTTTGAGCTGGTCCCTAAGACCCTGCTGCCTGATAACACTAAGAAGTACAGGCAGTGGGTGACCATCAATGGCCATAGGGTGGAAACTCTAAGAGACACTGGGGCTAGTGTGACAGCTGTCAGTTGCCGGCTGGTGTCTAAAGAGCAGCTTATCCCCCATGCATTCTTCCCTGTAGTTGCCACAGACAACTCGCAGAGCCAGTGTGAGGTGGCTCAACTTCTCTTTGAGTGGGGGGGTCTCAGGTACTCTTCAAGTAGCTGTGAGGCTAGCCATGCCATGCCTGTTGATTCTCTGTTGGCACCCATCAGCTGCCTCGCCGCTGCTGGAGCAATTCACCGAAGACCGGCTGATCACCACCCTCGACCAGAACCCACCCACGACCTCACCAACCCAGACGCAGCAGCCCGCAACCTCAGACAGTGGATCTACTACTGCGCAAACACCCTCACCCCGCTCAAGAAACCCTCCAACAGCCACGCCAGCAAGAGAGCCACCTGGTTCACCAACGAGCTCCAGACCTCCAAACGCGCATGTCGGAAACTGGAGAAAATATGGCTCCATGAACGCACACCGGACAACCTCGCAGCCCACAAGGACGCCACCCGCAGACATCACCACCTCATCAGATTAGCCAAGTGATCCTCCTTCAAAGACCGCTTGGATAACAACGCACACTACAGCAAAGAGCTCTTCAGCATTGTAAAGGAACTCTCCAACCCCAGCGCCAACGCCAACTACATCCTGCCCTCACAAGAACTGTGCGACTCGCTGGCCATCTTCTTCAACCGCAAGATCGCTGAAATCCACTACAGCTTCAACATCACAACCACCCCGAATGCGTCAGACTCCACCTCTCCTGCGAACACCACCAGCACCATCTGCCTGACCTCCTGGTCCAACGTCAAGGACGACGAGACATGCAAGGTCATTAACTCCATCCACTCAGGATATACGTCAGACCCGTGCCCACACCACATATTCAACAAAGCAGACACAGCCATCGCACCCTAACTACGGAAGGTCATCAACATCTCCTTCAAAACAGCGACATTCCCGGAAAGCTGAAAGCACGCCGAAATCAACGCCCTCCTCAAGAAGCCCAAGGCGGACCCCAAGGACCTCAAGAACTTCCAGCCCATCTCCCTGTTTCCGGCAAAGGTCATCGAGAAAATCGTCAACAGGCAATTGGCCCGCCACCTGGAAGACAACAACATCTTGGACCCGTCCCAGTCCGGATTCAGACGAAACCACAGCACCAAGACAGCCCTCATCACCGCAACAGACGACATCAGGCGCCAACTAGACAATGCCGAAACATCAGCCCTCATCCTCCTGGACCCGTCAGCTGCATTCGACACGGTCTGCCATCGCACTCTAAAGACAGGACTCCTAGAAGCCGGTATCCAAGAGAAGGCCCTTGACTGGACCACGTCCTTCCTCTCCGGCAGAACCCAGAGCGTCTGCCTCCCACCCTTCCAATCTGAAGCCACCAACATCATCTGCGGCGTCCCCCAGGGCTCATCCCTCAGCCCAACACTGTTCAACATCTACATGGCCCCCCTCGCACAAGTGGCAAACCAGCACGACCTCAACATTATCTCCTACGCTGACGACACCCAGCTCATCCTCTCCCTCACGAAGGACCCACACACTGTCAAAACCAACTGCCACGAGGGAATGAAGGTCATCGCCGACTGGATGAGGAACAGCCGTCTGAAGCTGAACTCAGACAAGACGGAGGTACTCATCCTCGGACCCACCCACTCAGCCTGGGACGACTCCTGGTGGCGACCACACTGGGAACAGCACCGACACCCACCGACCATGCACACAATCTAGGATTCATCCTCAACTCCTCCCTCTCCATGGCCAACCAGGTCAACGCCGTCTCCTCCTCCTGCTACAACACCCTCCACATGCTCCGCAGGATCTACAAGTGGATCCCGACCGAAACAAGAAAAACGGTGACACAGGCCCTTGTCAGCAGCAGACTGGACTTCGGCAACGCACACTAAGCAGGAATCCCAGCCAAACACCTACAACGACTACAACGCATCCAAAATGCCTCCACCCGACTAATCGTCAAGGTCCCCCGCCGCAGCCACATCACCCCCCACCTGAGAGACCTACACTGGCTCTCCGTCGACAAGCGGATCACCTTCAAGCTCCTCACCCACGCACACAAAGCACTCCACAATGCCAGACCAGCCTACATTAACAGCAGACTCAGCTTCTACACCCCCCACGCCAGCTCCGCTCCACCAGCCTCGCCCTCGCCACTGTCCCCCGCATCCAACGAACAACCTCCGTTGGCAGATCCTTCTTCCACCTCGTCGCCAAGACCTGGAACACCCTTCCAACCCACAAACTGCAGACCCAAGACCTACTCGCCTTCAGAAGACTCCTCAAGACCTGGCTCTTCGAGCAGTAGCAGCACCCTCTCCCCCCAGCGCCTTGAGACCCTCACGGGTAAGTAGCGTGCTCTACAAGTACTCTGATTGATTGATTGATTGTTGGGCAATGATTTAGAGAACTCCCCTTGGGCTAAGGTGGAGAGAAAGTCTCAACTGGAGATGTTGCGTCTGCCTGAGTATAACCCTGGGTGAAGTATTACTCTATGCTCGAGTAGTTTCCGAAGTTTGCGCAACTTCGCACTAGACAAATTATACGTAGCTCTTTGGAAACACGCGTAGCGGTCATTATTTGCTCATTCACGGTCCTCAACGTCAAGTTGGTGACCGCGAGTGAGCAAAATGACTTCCGGCGAAACTTTTTCCTCGTTCCTGATCAGCAATATCAAGTTGCCGATCGCGAGAGTGGAAAATAAACCTCCTGGCGAGATTCTCAACGCAGGGAGGTCAGGTTTCTCATTGCAAGTGGTCGCGTATGCTCACGACTGCTCACGATGAGAAATTACCAGCCCGCATTGAGAAAGCTGCAGCTCGAGTAGTGATCTACTCGAGCAGCAGAAAACGTCCGCTTGCACTGTGCAAGATGCAGTTTGCACTGATTGCACAGTGCGGACAAGCATCCGGCACTGTGCAATCGGTACAAACAGCATTTTGCACAATGCACTACGCAGTTCGCGTAGCTATGCGTGGCTAGTGTACTGCGAAGTGCACTTCGCGTAGCTACGCGACCTACGCCCAGGGTTACCTGAGTGGGCGTGTTTTATCACTCCTTTAATGGCAGCCAGTAGGGTGTTCAAGAGGTTCTGGAGCCTGAAAATGTGGCCCAGACCCTTGCCTTAAAGAAAAGTGGTAGGGGGCACAGGAAACCAGCCCTCATCGTTCCCATGGTCCAGGAGGAGGCAGACCTTGAGGGGGATGCCCTGGAACATTCAGGGGAACAAGTGGCCGAACTGGGGGACCTGCCTGAGCTGACCCATTGGCAGCTGGAAGGAGGCCCCTCCAGAGAGGAATTTTGTGCAGAACAGAAGAAGTCCCCTTCTCTTGTGGGTTTGCAGCAACAGGCCACAAACCAGGCAGCAGGTGATTAGTCTGGATCACATTGAATCTACTGGGAGAACGACCTCCTGTACAGTGAGCCTAAGGTTGCTGAGCCTGGGTCAGACCATGTGCTGGTGGTACCCCAGCGCTTCAGAGCCTTCCTACTGAATTTGGCTCATGGTATGCTTTTAGCTGGACATCTGGGGCAGGACGACCTTTGAAAGGCTTTTCACTAAAGATGGGCGTAAAATCCGTTTCGCGGGCGAATTTGTGGATTTTCCGCGATCCGCGAATCTCGCCAAATCGCGGTAAAATCCGCGAATCAGCGGAAACGAATTTTCAGCCAAGCAAGGGATACAGCAGCAGGTGCAAAAGTTGAACCTAATTTCTTTGTAACCTTTTACAAAAGGGTTACAAAGAAATTAACTTCAACTTGGGCCCCTGCTGCTAAGTGCTTCCTGGCGCCTCATTGCCTACTTGCAACTATTCTCTGACCCTGCTCTGACCCTTGAAGCAGGGTCAGAAAATAGTTACAAGTAGGCAACGAAGCACCTGTCCCAGGAATTAAACCTCATCAGGAAGCACTTACAGATATAAAAAAAAACAGGAAGAAGGGAGAGGATGGCAAATACACCCATTTTGAGTTGTCAGGAGGCGTTAAACTAAAAGAGACCTTTACAGCGCAATTTTCATATGCATTTTGCTAAAAATAAAAAGCTGTATGTTCTGTAGGGGCAACTCAGGAATCTGGCCCTTCAGAGATCCGGCCTCTCTTTCTTTCTCTCATTCTCTCTCTCCCTCTCTTTCTCTCTCTTTCTCTCTATCTATCTCTCTCTTCCTCTCCTTTCTTGCTCTATTTATCTCTTTCTCTCTCTCTTTCAAGTTCTTCCTCTTTCTCTGCTTATGTCTTTCTTTCTCTGTTGTTCACTCTCTCTTTCTGTCTATCTCCCTATCTTTCTTTCTCTCTCTCACATCCTCTCTTTCTCGCTCTCTCTTTCTTTCTCTCTCACTCTCCCTCTTTCTCTCTCTCTTTCTCTTTCTCTCTCTCGTCCTCTCTCTCTCCCTCTCTGTGTGTCTTTCTCTCTTTCTCTCTCTCTTTCCATGTCTCTCTCTCTCTTTCTCTCTCTCTTTTACTTTCTTGCTCTTTCTCTTCTCTCTCTTTCTTTCTCTCTCGTTCTCTCTTTCTCTCTCCCTCTCTTTCTCTCTCTCGATCCCTCTCTCCTCTTCTCTCTCCCTCTCTTTCTCTCCCTTTCTCCCTCTCTCTCTCTTTCACTTTCTTGCACTTTTGCTGTCTCTCTCTTTCTTTCTCTCTCATTCTCTCTCTCCCTGTTTCTTTCTTTCTTTCTTTCTTTCTTTCTTTCTTTCTTTCTTTCTTTCTTTCTTTCTTTCTTTCTTTCTTTCTTTCTTTCTTTCTTTCTCTCCCCTCTCTCTCTTACTCTCTCTTTCTCTTTCTCTCCCTCTCTTTCCCTTTCTCCCCCTTTCACTTTCTTGCTCTTTTTCTGTCTGTCTCTCTCTCTTTCTTTCTATCTCTTTCTGTCTTTCTTTCTTTTTTCTTTCTTTCTTTCTTTTGTTCTTTCTTTCTTTCTTTCTCTCTCCCTCCCTCTCTCTCTATCTCTCTCTCTTTCTCTCTTTTGAAACATTGCAAAGGTCTCGTAGATGACAAAGTACAAACAAGCATTTGCAATGCAATAGGTCTCGCATGTTTTGTATTTATGTGACTTAGCTGTATTGATATTACAAATTACAATGGCTTTTAATTTTTTAAAATAACTAATAATTAAATAAAACTGATTTTAATGTATAATGGCAATAGCTTAAACTTTTGTAAATAACTTTTGTGAAGATTATGTTCAGTGTATTTTATTGTGATGAAAATCCAAGAACAGAAGTGAAATATTAACATCTTTTTGTGACATTTGTAATAAAGTTTGAAACATTGAGAGAACATATTTGAACCAGTTGTTGTTGAATGGTTGCGCAGATTGATGCTGGGGTGGCGCTGAGTGGTGCTGAGTGGTGCTGTGGTGGTGCTGAGTGGTGCTGTGGTGATGCTGAGTGGTGCTGTGGTGGTGCTGAGTGATACTGGGATGGTGCTGAGTGATGCTGGGGTGGTGCTGAGTGGTGTTGTGGTGGTGTTGAGTGATGCTGTGGTGGTGCTGAGGGATGCTGTGGTGGTGCTGAGTGGTGCTGTGGTGGTGCTGAGTGATAATGTGGTGGTGCTGAGTGATGCTGTGGTGGCGCTGAGTGATGCTGTGGTGGCGCTGAGTGGTGCTGTGATGGTGCTGAGTGGTGCTGTGGTGGTTCTGAGTGATGCTGTGGTGGTGCTGAGTGGTGCTGTGGTGGTGCTGAGTGATGCTGTGGTGGTGCTGAGTGATGCTGTGGTGGTGCTGAGTGATAATGTGGTGGTGCTGAGTGATGCTGTGGTGGTGCTGAGTGATGCTGTGGTGGCACTGAGTGGTGCTGTGGAGGTGCTGATTGGTGCTGTGGTGGTGCTGAGTGATGCTGTGGTAGTGCTGAGTGATGCTGTGGTGGTGCTGAGGTGGTGCTGAGTGATAATGTGGTGGCGCTGAGTGATACTGTGGTAGCGCTGAGTGATGCTGTGGTGACGGTGAGTGGTGCTGTGGTGGTGCTGAGTGGTGCTGTGGTGGTGCTGAGTGATGCTGTGGTGGTGCTGAGTGGTGCTGTGGTGGTGCTGAGTGATGCTGTGGTGGTGCTGAGTGATGCTGTGGTGGTGCTGAGTGATAATGTGGTGGTGCTGAGTGATGCTGTGGTGGTGCTGAGTGGTGCTGTGGTGGTGCTGAGTGATGCTGTGGTGGTGCTGAGTGATGCTGTGGTGGTGCTGAGTGGTGCTGTGGTGGTGCTGAGTGTTAATGTGGTGGTGCTGAGTGATAATATGGTGGAGCTGAGTGATGCTGGGGTAGCGCTGAGTGATGATGTGGTGATGCAGAGGGCAGAAACGCACAAAAAGAAGTCTAACAAAGGGCAGAAGGGCAGAAAAACAAGGGAAAAATGGGTCTAACAGAGGGCAGAAGGGCACAAAAAAACAGTCTAACAGAGGACAGAAGGGCAGAAAAACAAGGGAAAAACGAGTCTAACAGATGGCAGAAGGGCACAAAAAACGAGTCTAACGGGGCAGAAAGGCACAAAAACGAGTCTAACAGAGGGCAGAAGGGCACAAAAAACGACAGTGCAGAACCAGAGGGTGGCAGTGCTGAACCAGAGGGTGGCAGGGGTGAACCAGAGGGTGGCAGGGGTGAACCAGAGGGTGGCAGTGCTGAACCAGAGGGTGGCAGGGGTTAACCAGAGGGTGACAGTGGTGAACCAGAGGGTGGCAGTGCTGAACCAGAGGGTGGTAGAGGTGAACCAGAGGGTGACCGTGCTGAACCAGAGGGTGGCAGGGGTGAACCAGAGGGTGCTGTGATGAACCAGAAAGTGACTTGAGCCAGAGGGTGGCAGGGGTGAACCAGAGAGTGGCAGTGCTGAACCAGAGGGTGGCAGTGGTGAACCAGAGGGTGGCAGTGGTGAACCAGAGGGTGCTGTGCCCATACACGACTGCATGGGTAACTTCGCCATGCAAGCATCCCGCGAACACGCAAAAAGCCTCGCGAACACGAAAAAAAAACCACGAACACGCAAAAAATGCAGTAAACACGCACAAAACCAAAAATCCGCACGAATTCGCGGATTTTGCGGATTGCGAATTCGATTTTGCGCGAATTCGCGGCACGCGAATTCGCAAATTTCGCCCATACTTTTCACCCACTTGTATTAGACCCAGATGCGGACAAGTTCAGGTACTCATTGTAGACCTTGTCAAACTTGTCGGGCAAGTGGGAAAAGTGGAAGGAAGCACAAGGCTCTTCTCCAACCTTTACTTGTAGTCAGTACCCCCTTTGAACGGGTGGGCATTGACATTGTTGGGCCACTGGACCCCAAGACAGCCACGGGCAACAGATTTATTATCCTGATCTTTGTGGCCCATGCTACCCGGTACCCGGAACCCATCCCTCTCAGGACAGTGACGGCCCTGCGATGGAACGTGCACTGATGGGGATTTTCTCCAATGTGCGGTTCCCCAGAGAGGTGGTGTCAGACTGTGATACAAACTTCATATCTAAATATAGGAAGTCTGTGTGGCAGGAGTGCGATGTTACATACTAGTTTATCACTCCCTATCACCCCCAAGATAATGGGCAGGTTGAGAGATTCAACCAGGCCCTTAAAGGCATGATTATGGGTCTTGAGGAACCTAGGAGGCATAAGTGGGATGTCCTCTTGCCATGCTTTCTGTTGGCTTGCTGTGAGGGGCCACAGAAGTCCCTGGGGTTCAGTCCCTTTGAACTGCTGTATGGTCACCCGGTAAGAGGACCTTTGAGTCTGGTCAAGGAAGGCTGGGAGCAATCTCCCAGAAAACCTCCCCAGGATGCATACAGTTACATACTGGCCTTCAGGAACCAGACTCGACAATTGAGACAGCTCGCTCAGTCGAATCTGGAAGCCAGCCAGGAAGAGATGAAGTGGTGGTACAATCAGAATGCCACTCTGATTGAACTTCAGCCTGGTCAGAAAGTTTGGGTCATGGCCTCTGTAGAGCCCTGTGTGCTCCACGACAGGTGGACCGGACCAATTGAGGTGGAGGAGTGCAAGAGTAATTTAACCTACCTGGGGAACTTGCAGTCTCCTAGGAACCCTTTTCGGGTCCTGCATGTTAGCCGCCTTGTTAGACTTGGCATCTTTTGACGTGTTTCCCATGACTTTTTGCTTTCTGAATTCCCGGTTTTTACTCTGTTTTTGCTGGTGTAATGATTCTGCACACTTTCCTCACTGCTGTCCAGTGGTAAAGTGCAAGTGCTCCTGTATAAAATATGTTCTGGATTGGTGTTTCCATGATTGGCGTATTTGATTTATGTGTCAGTCCATAGTAAAGTGTACTGCGAGTGCCAGGGCCTATAAATCAAATACTGTTGGTGGGCTGCAGCACTGGATTGTGCCACCCACGCAAACAGCCCGTAAAGTGTAACTCTGGCTTGCCATTGCAGAGGCTGTGCGCAGCCTGGGGCTGCCATGTCGACTTGGCAAGTGCACACACATGCAAATCCTTAAACCTTCCCTTTTCTACATGTGAGTCTCCCCTAAGGTAGGCCCAAGGTACCCCATGGGCAGGGTGCATTGTATGTAAAAGGTAGGACATGCCTTGGTGTGTGGCATGTCCTGATAGTGAATTACAGCCTACTTTGTTTTTCACTATTGCAAGGCTACCTGTTTCCCTTAGGCCAGAGTGGGCAGAGAGGAGATTGACCTGCAAAGGGAGTGACAACGAGAGGTCATCGACAACCTACATCTCCGAAAGGTACTGTTGGCAGGTCTTCCCGACACCGCACCTGAGGTGCGACGCCGTGGTCAGCCAGAACTGCTTGGATTTGTTTGTTCACGATGCCATGGTAGCTTGGATGGAGCTATCGACATCAAGGAACTGTGTTCTCAACGTATATTGGCAAGTTAAAGACATCTTGCAACGCATCTATTTTTAAAGTAATGTACTGTGGATTTTCATCGTATTTGGTCTTGTTTAAGTATATAAAAATATTGGATATTTGTCTAAACTGTTATAGTGCTTACACTGTATTACTGTTGGTTATGTGCAAATGCTTTACACACTGCCTCTGAGATAAGCCTGACTGCTCGTGCCAAGCTACTAAGGGTGTGAGCAGGTGTTATTTTAGGAGTGTAACTTCCTTATCCTGACTAGAGTGGTGGTTTCTCCCTCGCACAGAGCAAGATGGGTCAGTGGATTGGGCCAGCCTCTCTGCCACACTGACCCTGAACAGCAACTAGATTATCGCCAACTGTTGGGACAGTTCTCTGCTTTGTTCTCCCTGGTTCCTGGTGTCACTGAGTTGTGCATTCATGATATGGACACTAGACACAGTCGTCCTGGTGAGCACAAGGCATACAGAGTGACTGACAGGGCCAGAACCTATATATAAAGGAGGAGGTCTCCAAGATGTTTGCCTCAGAGGTGATTGAGTCCTCTAAAAGTTCTTGGGCCTGCCCAGTGGTCTTGGTCCCAAAAGCTGCTGTGCCTGGTGCCACACCCGAACTCCGGTTCTGTGTGGACTACTAAGGACTCAATACAGTCACCAGTACTGACGCGCACCCCAACCCCAGAGCTGTTGAGCTCATTGATCGGTTAGGGGATGCACGGTACCTCAATACGTGTGATTTGACGTCTAGGTACTGGCAGATCGCCTTATCTGATGGGGCCAAAGAGAGGTCAGCATTCTCCACACCAGATGGGCACTAACAATTCCGGGTTATGCCCTTTGGTATGAAGAATGCCCCTGTTACCTTTCAGAGGTTGTTCAACCTGGTGTTGGCTAGACTGGAGGATTTCAGTGCCGCCTACCTGGATGACATTGAAGTGTTAAGCGCCAGTTTGGAAGACCATCTGTGCCACCTCTGGGAAGTGTTGATGGCACTGCGAAAGACAGGCCTCACAATCAAAGTGAGTAAGTGCCAGATCAGGCAGGGTTCTGTGGTGTACTTGGGGCACCAGGTAGGGGGACGGCCAGATGGCGCCCCTA
Source organism: Lissotriton helveticus (assembly GCF_964261635.1). Classification (NCBI taxonomy): domain Eukaryota; kingdom Metazoa; phylum Chordata; class Amphibia; order Caudata; family Salamandridae; genus Lissotriton; species Lissotriton helveticus. The sequence continues at coordinate 756,375,456 of NC_136069.1, forward strand.
CAACCCAAGATTGATACCATCCTGACATGGGAACCCCCAAGACTCAGACACAGATGAGAGCCTTTTTAGGACTCACAGTGTACTACAGGAGGTTTGTCAAGGGGCATGGCAACATTGTTGCACCCTTGACTGAGATGACTTCCAGGAAGCAGCCCAAGAAAATGAACTGGACTAACACCTGTCAGAAGGCTTTTGGTGCCCTGAAGACTGCCATGTGCATAGCACCCGTGCTTCAGGCGCCCAACTTCACAAAGGAATTTATTTTCCAAACAGACACCTCAGACCATGGTGTGGGGGCTGTTCTTTCAAAGATTAATGAGGAGGGCCTAAACCAACCTGTGGCTTTCATTAGTAGGAGGTTACTTCCACTGGAACAGAGGTGGAGTGCAATTGAGCCTGAGGCATTTGCTGTGGCCTGTGCACTGACGAAATTGAGACCAAACCTGTTTGGGACTCACTCTCTGATTCAGACAGACCACAGGCCCCTCAGATGGTAGATGCAGATGAGGGGTGAGAACCCAAAGTTGTTGAGATTGTCCATTTCCATACAGGGGATGGACTTCACATTGGAACACCTCCCTGGTACAGAACACGCCAATGCTAATAGTCTGTCCAGATTTTTCCGCCTTATTGACGAGAATTCCCATGGGGAAGGGTAGTTCTTCCCACATTTCAGCTAGAGGGGACACGTGTTAAACCTGGTACCATTGGCGTGAGTCTCCCTTCCATTTTTTCACTGATTGCCTCCTCTTTTTTTATATGTTTTTCTGGTTAGACACTTTGGGTACTGTGCCACTGATATCCAGTGCCACAGTGCAAGTGCACCCTATGTTAAATTGATGTAATTGATTAGTGACTCCATGATTGGAATAATTCATTCAGCTGTCAGACCTAAACATAGTGCACCATGTGTGCCCAGGGCCTGTAAATCAAATATTACTGGGGGGCTTGCAGCACTAGTTGTGTCACCCACAGATGCAGCTTGTAAAGTATGTCTCAGGCCTGCCATTGCAGAGCCTGTCTGCAGTCTAGTACTTCCATGTCGTTGGCAAGTGCACCCACTTGTCAGTCCCTAAACCTTCCCTTTTCTACATCTCAGACACCCCGAAGGTAGGCCCTAGGGCAGGGTGCATTGTATGTGAAAGTCAGGTCATACCCTGATGTGTGTGGCATGACCTGATAGTGAATTACAGCCTATTTAGTTTTTCACTATTGCAAGGCTACCTGTCCCCAAAGGCCAAAATGGGTAGTTTGACTATACCATCTTATAATCCTAACTGACCCAGGGAACATGGTAGAAAACCGAATTTAGTATGCCCGAACTCAGTATGATAAACTACATCGTTTAGTGAAGTTGGTTTTAACATTCTGTGTTTGAATATACCACTTTTAGAAAGTAGGTATTTTCTTGTCCAACCATCCTATCCTGCCTCTGCTAGGTTATGTATTCCATGTCTGGCTTGTGAGTAACAGGGGCTGGGATGGCTCCAGGATACAGGGTGAGTCAGCGCAAGGCTGCATAGACCTATCTGCATGTAGAGTGGTGGGAGGAGTAGCACCTGGGCCTAAATAGGACTGTGCCTGCCTTCCACAATGCTGGCTTCACTCCCTGAGGTGTGTCTATGGATCCTGGCCCACACTGACAAAGGAAGAAGCTGTACACTGGCAGAATGTACCCAGAACGGGTTTGGACTAAGTACAGGACCCTTTGCCTTCAGAGAACAAAGAGAATAGTAGTATAAAAATGGGGGCACAGACCCTAAGACTTTAGATCACTTCTGGGAAAACAAGACAAACCCTTGCCAAGGAAAAGAACCAAGGAACCTGCAGGAGTTTGGACTGCCCCTCTGCCAGTGTGCTGTTTGCTGTGTTGGCCTGCAGTGGTTTCTTTATTGCCAAGGAAAGAAGAAGGATCTTTTAAGCAACTTTCATCATCTTGCCGAATATTTCTCCAAGGGCTTGAACTTGTGCTTGCCTCCTGCTGAAGTCGCGGGGCTACAATACTTCACCAACAGCTCCCCCCTGAATATCGTTGCTGGGAATTCTGTCTGCAGTAGCCTGCGTGTCGCTGGGAGTTGGAAGCATAACACAATGAAAAGAAGTTTGTCTTCGTCGCAGCTGTTTGCCGTCGCATCACCGGAGAAGCATGTCGCCACGGCAAGGGTCGCCGTCACATCACCGGAGAAGAGTGTCGCAGTCGCCGCTCCAAAGTTACAGAGTTCGCCGCAAGGCCGTCTGGTGTGCATGCATCATCTTTAAATCTTTGCATCGCATCAAGTGCGCCATCTTATTGCATCACACCGATTTATCGCATCAAGGCACCATCTTGCTGCATCATAACCGGAATGCAGTACGAGACTCAACGCATCACCTCCTCTCTCTGGTAAGGAACACAATGCATCTCCTACTCTGCGCAAGCATTGAGGAGCGACGCATCGCCTCCTCCGCAGCAAGGAACTGACGCATCACCCCCCTGCAAACCTTTTGTTTGTTTTGCGTTATGCATCCAGGTACTTTTGTGAGAAACGTGTCGCATTTTTCATCAACTTGAACTAAGGTAATTCTACCATCTTTAAGTCTATTTTAAGTACAGTATTGTGGATTTCTGTCGTTTATGGTCTTGTGTTGGGTCTATATAAAGAATACTTATTTTTATACAACCTGTGTGGTGTCCATTTGTAGTGTTTTCACTATATTACTGTATGTGTTCATAAATGTTTAACACACTTGTCTGCTCATGCCAAGCTACAAAGGGGGTGGGCAGAAGTTATCCGGGAGTGTAATCCCCTTTCCCTGACTATAAGCAAGGGTCCCTATTTGGACAAAGGTGTATGCCATTGCCAGCTAGAGACACCCAGTTCTAACAGTAAACATGAGCAAAACAGATGGTATCAGAGGATCTTTACCTCCTGATAGAGTTTTGCTAATTACAAACTCTCAGGACTCCTTCAACATGGAAAAATGTGTCATATTCCAAACTAATCCGAAAGAAAAGCTAACATCAACTGAGGCTGGACATAAGAGAGGTCGAGATACTTCAGAAATACGGCAAGATGAAGTTCACCAAAGATTGAAACTGATTGGTGAAGAGGAGCAAATATTTTATCATTGTAACAACAAGTGCAACAAGATGTATACAATGGAATAAAAAGTCTGGACAATCATTGTAAAGAAATAGCAGAAATCAGTGACTCACAACAAGTATCAGAGTCTTCTGAGAAAGCAACAACAACCAAACCTAATGCCCATCCACTTAGAAGATTGATGGCTACCCCTCGTCCACTTTCAACAACTGACCAGAAAGCACAGGATCTTTAGTATGTTATCTATGTTTTAGTCCGAACAAAGGCCTAAGGGATTGATGAAAGAACAAAGTTCAGAGTATGTAGGTCTCAAAGGGCAAACGTGTTTTTTTTTTGCAGCTAGTTTTTTCAAAGATTACGTTTTTAGCCGAGTAGCTGATCTAAACAGTGAGGTGAATATATTTGCAGCAGATTTGTTTGCCCACCAGTACTACATGCATGCATACATTTGAAAATATGAATATTCAAATGAGCTCTCAGTAGCCTTCAGTTAAGTTTGCACTCTTTGAAAAAGCAAATGAAGTTTTAAAGCCACACTTGAGTCCTGGCTAGGGGTTCACACTTAGTAAGATCAAAGAGATAATGATCAGCTTTGATGAAACCTTATTGATCCTTCATAATGAAATTAGGTTTTTCTGGTGAGAATGTACAATGACAGAATTCGCTTTTGTCAGTATAACAAAAAGAATGAGCCCCTTATGGTGTTATCAGTTGATTTGACTTCTGAAGTTCTTGCTACTAAAATAAGATCACAGTTTGCTGTGAAATCAGCTGGAACCATTTAAAAAAATGCCCCTGAGCTCCGCAAATCTTGAGAGTCAACAAGAACGCCTGAAGGTGTCTTAACATCTTTTACATCATTGTTTAATATCAGCAAAGCAAAACTGTTACAAAATTCTTGAGTTTGGACAGAAGTTGACAACATTGATGGAGGCTTTGGAGATATAAGTGAAGAGGTGGATGAGAATCCCATGAACCGACAGGCTTATACTGTGCAAATGTACTGTCTTTTAAAAAAAAAGGTTTTAAGAATTACATCACAGCAAAAAGAAAACTCCACTACACATGATGACGGCCCAAGCAATCTATGTGACAAGTGTAAAAGTAGTTAGCCAATGCCTTCAATGAATAGGACTGGTGTTAAAACGAGTTATAATGACATCGTACGGAGAAGGAACTTGTAAGCAGCTCATGCTATAAAAACTTGTGAATCCGATAGCACACCACATCCATGTCACATTACCAGGATAGGATTTACAGTTGCTGCTCTGGATAATTTTGATTTTGAAGGAAGCTCTTCGTTGTCTGGAACATCCACCACACACGATACTGCCATAATGATTTTTCAAGACTGCACCAGTGAGTAGCTGATGGAAAGAAAGCAAGTTGTGTGAGCTGTAGGCATAAACAAACAATGCTGCAAACTTATAACCTAACTGTCTTGCTAATGTGTACAAAATCACTGCAAGCCATCAGCACGTCCCAGTCTACCAGAAAGTTTCAAAGTGGCTGAGGATATGGATCCTCTTCTACTTGATGCTGTGGTCGATAAAGCTGATTTAACTGAATCTATCATATTGCTTATTTGGTGCAGACTGAAGGATAAAGAAAGCCAGTTCCTCTGTGAGCTGGAATTCATGGTCTGATCTCCCAGAATACCGTCCCACTGAATAAGGTTGGGTTTTTACCAGCAATACCATCTCTAATCACAAACTACACAACAGTATACTTGGAATTTAGAAAGAAATTCCAAAATGTGTGTGCTCAGCTTGAAGACTAGCCTATCCTGCCAATTTTCTGCGGTGAAATTGTTTCCTTCTTGTAGCTGACTTTTTTTATGAGCAACCAGTAGAATTTTATGATCTTTATCCAATGATGGGTGTTTTCCATATGACAAAAGTTGTGTTGCAATGTGCATGAAGTTATCTCAGTGGATGTGGAATAGCATTATTGAGGCTGAAATCTTTGGAAGCAAATCTGTCCAGTTAGTATTTACCGTAACTCATTACGTTCGATCATTTAAAAGTATGTTCATCATATCTAAGGATACAGAAACATTATGTTGGAATGCTTTCTGGAACACAAATGACACATTTAGTTTTGCCTCTCTTATCTCAAAAGATAGCAAGGCACAGGGTACATGTACTTCATTCAAGAGACATAATGCAATGCCATGCAATGTTCAATACACTCAGTTTAAAAATCAGAAAATCTGAAAACCATGTTTGCAGAGTTTGCCAAAGAATGTGAAGAAATAATCAGAAATTTGCAAGTACCTGGGAAATGTTTTACTCATGATAGCTCTAGTGAACAACTTGGTACATGCTGATTGAGAAGGTGATTTGGAGCTGCACATAAAGACAGTGAAGTCACTGATTATTGCGTTTCACGAATTTGATTGCATAAACTACCTGAGATAGGGTTCCTGGTATTTAGAAAGAGTAAAGAAGCCCGAGGTGCAAAATTCATACCTCTGCAGAAAATTAATCCAAATACATTTTATGGTGAAAGACAGAGAGGGAAGGTTCAATGCTGTGGATCGAGATATGAAACTGGAACAGATGATCCAAAGATTACAGACACAATCCAAGGCAATCTTTGGTCAGACATGCAAAAGTGAATATGTTTCTCAATGGTAGCTAGTTTACCATGAAGTCCTTACTAACTGCAATGTTTTCAGAGAGACGATAAATTCAAAATGAATGAACCATCGTGAAACTGTTACTCACTACAAGCTTGTGGTAAAGAGAGGGGAACATTTTATTAAACATATTGACAGCCTTCTTCATTTCACCTGAAGAATTTCAGCTCAAAAAAGTATGTTCATTGAGAACTGCTACTGTTGTGGAATACATTTCACAATTGTGATTGGTCAAGATTTCATCCATGCAAAACTTTAGAGAGGTCATTCAGATCTCAAAGTCAGTGTGCACTTTGTAAGAACAGTACATTGTGTTCGACAGTCAACTTGAACTATTGGTCAAAACATTTTAGAAAATTAGACAAATGTCTACAAATGGATCATTTGGCCTTGCCTTCATCAAATATTTGACACCTATGCCTGTGCAACTTGATAAATTCTGTTCATCAACATCGAACAAGATGAACTTAGAGAGGTTAACTCACCAAAACATTGCTGATGCTTCAGTGAACATTGAATTATCAATTATTGCAAGTGGAATGATTCTCAAAGAGGAGCTGGTGCCTGCAGAGAGGTACAGCCCATATTGTTCAAGAACTTAACAGCAGATTGGAGGAAGCTTACGTTCGTGCCACATGTTGAGTGGGCTGCTTGGAAGGGTTCAAATCGAGTCATTGAACTGTCAAATGGCACAGATGTTATTACTGTGCTACTTAGATTTGTTGCAATGTTCATAAGTCAAGGATTGCCAGAGTTATGGAGACATAATGAAACAGGCAGGCAGAGACACTTAATCGAGCTTCATATTTTGTACAAGAAACTTGTCCCAGGAATGCCCAATGTTCTTATCAAGGAACATATTCTTATGGGTGATGATAATATGAGTAAAATTGGACAAAAGCTTTGAGCTTTAACTGCTGAACATGTGAAGCTTCTAAAAGAATTTGCTGGGACGGAAGAAGAATGTGACTTTGAAGATGTAGAAATATTCCTTGTGCATGTGGGGAAACTGAGTTCTGACTGTAACATGTTTGACGATATTTGGTACAGTGAGTTCATGAGATCAGTCCCACTAAGTGACCGTTCACCAAAGTCAAATTCTGTGCATGGACACATTAAAGGAGCATTCAACTTGATCAGAAGATGCGTAAATGTTTTGGCTCACGCATTTGTAGAGAAAGATCTGTGTGAATTTGATTGGGAAGATATTGATGGGTGCTAAAACCTATAAAATTTCTAAAGCCTTTACCCACAGAATTTAAACCTACATGTACTTGCAAAACCTGTGCTACAAAAAGATGTTTCTGTCTGTATGCTCTTCTCAAACGTTCGCCAAAAATAACAGTCGATGGACAGAATGCAGAACAATGTCATACATTCACCCCAGTACAGAGATCTGGGCCTAAATCCATTGTTTTTTTGCTCACTATGCCATTCCAGTTTGAACCCAGCCATACACAAATCAGCCTTGCCCTGTGCCCCATGGGAACAGTCCAGCCGGAACTGCCAAGCCACGTCCTCCCTGGACTGGAAACAAGCATCCTTGGACCGGTTTCGGGCTTTCAGCCCTCATCAGCCAGGATAGCTTGATTCCAGTGGCATGGAGAGCACGGGACTCATGTCTGAGCATACCAGTCCCACTCGGGGTGACAAATGCAAAAACAACAGTTGATGGACAGAATGAAGAACAATGTCATACATTAACCCCCGTGCAGATATCTGGGCCTAAATCAAAAGTTCAACATTTTGCAAATGTTCCATGAGCGATTGCCGAAACAAATAGTGAACTATGAAAATATGTATAATACAGGAGTGATAGACATGATTTTTTTCATATTCAGATCATAAACATTGTTTGGTTTATACATAAAAGGATTGAAAACCATTATGTTTTTAAAATTTCTATATAGGTCTCTCCTTTCTCTATTTGGGAAAATGGCGAAAGGTTCGCTGAGGAGTGATTTTCTGTCTATATAAGACTAAATGATCCCCAAAACCTATGTTTTGACACCAAAATGAAGTATATGCGTCTCATGGGTCCTAAAACATTACATCTTCACTAAGACACATCCACCATTTTTAAAAATGTTGTCCAATATAATTCAGCATGGATCAGCAATGTCTAAGCTAAATCACTTCTCTAATGATCCAAAAACACAACTCATAAATGAAAATCTCTGGACAACAATTTTTTGGTGGAGGTGTATCAGGTGGCTGGGATTATTACTACTGCTCAGCTTTTTGCCTTGGAGTAATCACGCAGATGAAATTGTAATGAGGCACCTAGGGGCAAATTTATGAGGCCCTTGCATCACGTTTACGCCGCTGTTGCGTCACGCAAGGCGGCGTAAACGTGGCGCATCCCTACGAACGATTTACAACGTGACGCATCTAGGCAGATGCGTCACGTTGTAAAGCCCTGCGCCGCTTGTGGGCGTTCCGGCGCAGGATGGGCGTTCCGGGGCAGGTGCGCCTCGCAAAAGTGGCTGAGTGAAATCTATAAGATTTCACTCAGTCACTTTCAGGCCAATGCTGCGTCAAAAGCCTGCGCCTGCTTGAAGCAGGCGTAGGTCTTGACGCAGCATTGTTAAGATGGGGCACCCCCGAGCCTTGCTGGAGCTGCGTCGCGCTTGCAACGCAACTCTAGCAATGCGCCACCTTAACGGCACAGATGCGTCACGCATCTGTGCCGTTTTTGCCCCATGGTGCGCCGCATTGTAAATGCGGCGCACCATGGGTGGCGGAGCTGTGGCGCACTGTGGCGCACATTAACTGGCGCATCCCTGGGGATGCGCCAGTTAACATAAATCTGCCCCACAGTACCCAAACCAACGGAGACGTTTGTAGTAAATATTATATTAACAATGTTCAAAATATAATACGTCCTCTATGGAGTTGGCAACACGGCCTTGCATGTGGCTAGGCTCTGCATTTAACCACTGTGTGTTCCCAACCATTTACTGCAAGGCCTTTTGCCATGTGTGGGGTTGGGTGCAGGACCTGGTCTGCAGCCAGACCCTGCATACAACCACCTGCTCCTGCGCACGGCTGACTATGTCATGTAACAATATAAAGTGTATAATTTTAAGTAAGGGCAACCTACTGGCTTTGTCAAGGGGTCAACATTCAAAAATGGTGCACCTATTTGCTTTGTTCATGAGTGAGCACTACAGCATATATGAAGCAAACCTAGTGACTTTGTCAGAAGCCACCAATTACTATATTTAAATATATGTTTCAGAAATGTATACATAGTAATGTTTAAAAATAGTTCTATTTTTAATAAAGCATTTTCTAATTTAAAAAACCCAATATTTTAGTCTTTTTTAGCATTTATCAACATACCAAGTGTAGCCATGGGACCAATCACAAGGGGGCTCTGCACTCCTGCTGAACAGCATATAGCTCCAGCTTGGAGTGCTTATAAAAATTAGGGTAAGCTCTCCTGGGGTGATGGATTTAATGTCTCAGGAGACATGCTGTGTTTTTTAACATGCAAATACCAGAAGGCTGACTACATATAAAAAAAGTGTGAAACTTTGAGTTACTTTAATCAAAACCTCATTAGCAGTTGTATATAAAAGGCGCACCAACGAGTAATTTCTGCTTTCACTTACATGTCTATGCCATAATTTTAAGTAAGGGCAACCTACTGGCTTTGTCAAAGGGTCAACATTCAAAAATGGTGCACCTATTTGCTTTGTTCATGAGTGAGCACTACAGCATATATGAAGCAGACCTAGTGACTTTGTCAGAAGCCACCAATTACTATAATTAAATATATGTTTCAGAAATGTATAGATAGCAATGTTTAAAAATAGTTCTATTTTTAATAAAGCATTTTCTAATTAAAAAAAAACCAATATTTTAGTCTTTTTTAGCATTTATCAACATACCAAGTGTAGCCATGGGACCAATCACAAAGGGGCTCTGCACTCCTGTTGAACAGCACATAGCTCCAGCTTGGAGTGCTTATAAAAATTAGGGTAAGCTCTCCTGGGGTGATGGATTTAATGTCTCAGGAGACATGCTGTGTTTTTAACATGCAAATACCAGAAGGCTGACTACATATAAAAAAAAGTGTGGAAACTTTGAGTTACTTTAATCAAAACCTCATTAGCAGTTGTATATAAAAGGCGAACCAACGAGTAATTTCTGCTATAACTTACATGTGTATGCCTTAATTTTAAGTAAGGGCAACCTACTGGCTTTGTCAAAGGGTCAACATTCAAAAATGGTGCACCTATTTGCTTTGTTCATGAGTGAGCACTACAGCATATATGAAGCAGACCTAGTGACTTTGTCAGAAGCCACCAATTACTATAATTAAATATATGTTTCAGAAATTTATAGATAGCAATGTTTAAAAATAGTTCTATTTTTAATAAAGCATTTTCTAATTAAAAAAACCCCAATATTTTAGTCTTTTTTAGCATTTATCAACATACCAAGTGTAGCCATGGGACCAATCACAAAGGGGCTCTGCACTCCTGTTGAACAGCACATAGCTCCAGCTTGGAGTGCTTATAAAAATTAGGGTAAGCTCTCCTGGGGTGATGGATTTAATGTCTCAGGAGACATGCTGTGTATTTTAACATGCAAATACCAGAAGGCTGAGTACATAAAAAAAAACGTGGGGAAACTTTGAGTTACTTTAATCAAAACCTCATTAGCAGTTGTATACAAAAAGCGAACCAACGAGTCATTTCTGCTATAACTTACATGTCCATGCCACAGTTGGAGATTGCCCTATTAAATTGCATGCGGTAGTGCGAATAAAATATATATCTAAAACTACCAGCTAATATTCAGAATTACTTAGTGTAAGCTTCAGGGGCGAATACAGCTTTTTTAAGGGAAATTAATCATCAGAATGACGCTTCAGAGACCAGTGAATATTTTGCTTGGAGTGTTTCAGCTTTTATGTGAGTTTGAAGTCGCAAAATGCCAGTCTGATATTTCTATTTGCTCAGATGAATGTTGACAATGGAAACATCTCACTGTGTACACAGCCTCATCGTTGCTTACAAGTAGGAACATGGGGCAGGATCTCGAAATGTGCAAAGGTAAGAAAGAAGAATATAGCGAATATTTACCGTCATGACATCCTGGATTTTTTTTTACTCTATCACCAAACTTTATAGTAGACTGACAATTTATGTTGTGATGTCTTCAACTATAAATAACACATTTTATTGAGAGTTCATGGAAAAAACTCTTAACGTACCAAAGCTAAAATATTGGCACTACCCACATATATGCAGTGATATTAAGCTATTAATTTAATGTAATGCATATACAATAAAGCCCATTTACATGCATGATGTTGGGGGTATATCATGTGCTGCTCATCGAAGAGCTGAGCATCTGTTTTTTAGCAGTTCATGTGTCTAAGTTTAATAAATATAACTTGGATTTTCTCAGAATTAATGCATGAAATGCGGACAACACTTGTCTGGAAGAGTGAACACAGATGGCCTCTCACGGTTTCGGCGTGTGCAGTCTGAAGTTTATGCATTAACTTGGATAATGAGAATAAGAAATTTCCATTTCCATAATTTTGCAAGAAAGTATGGTTTTTTTGTTGTCTTTTAAATCTGTTTATTTGCATTTCAAATAACATATGCACTTCCCCTGCCATGCATGACAGTAGAGTAACAACGGATCATAAAACAACATTGCGATTGCCCATATATCAAATATCAGGATGTCCACCCAACCATCTATAGCTGTGTGTACCGTTGCGTGATCAAGTATCCAGGCTCATACCCAACATCATTATTTATCAGTGTTTGAATCATTAACAGACAATCGTATCAAATACTTTCGCAGAGGTTCCCAAATGTCTCTGGGCCTTGACATTGCCGGTATTTCTTCTGCAATAGCGTGCTAGGTTCTCTGTACAATAGGCCATCAGCCAGATTCATCATGGTCCCGATTTGCGAGTCTTAATAGCGATTATTAAGGAATCGCTATTAAGGACTCTCAAATCGGGATTCATGTAGAAATTGCTAAATAAATTGCGATTCCTACAGCCTCCTTATTTGCGATTAGCAAATTGCTAATCGCAAATAAGAATGCGATTTCAAGGGTGCCAGGGGTGTCCAAAGGACACCCTGTAGCACCCCTGAAATGGAAATGTAGCCTGATGTTGCGCATACACATGTCCAAAGGACATGTGTATGTGTAACATACCACTTAGAAAAATGCACTAAAGTGCATTTTTCAAAGTTTTCGCTATTTACCAAAAAGTCAGACTTCGCGGTAAATAGCGGCCGGAAATTGCGAATTCGCTAATTTTAAAAGTTTCATGAATTGCATTTAAGGAATCTCAAATAGAGATTCCTTAAATGTTATTTCTCGCTAAAATGCGATTTCTGTAATAGCGAATTTTGCATTTGGGATGGGTGAATCCCAAATGCAAAAATTGCGCTCGCAAAGGGCCAGATTCTCAGAATCTGGCCCTTCGCGAGCGCAATTTCCCTTGATGAATCTGGCTGCATGTCTTTTAACCAATGCTCGGCTTGTGGAGCTAGTTTACTCTCCCAATGTAAGGCCACTCTGCGTTTGGTCAGCAGCAGTGTGATGCGCATAAGCTTACCCGTCGCCCCTTTTAAATGTGGTACATGGCAAAAAAAGCAGACTGGTGAGGTAAAGTGCAGCATAGTCTCCGTCATTTCGTGAATGTGTTTCAGTAGAGTGTCCCAAAATGATCTCACTCTGTCACACCTCCCTGCAAGATGCAGAAAGTCCGCATCGAGGTGACCCCATTGTTTACAAGAGCTGGTCTCTCGCAAGCCACACTTATGTAATTTGATGGGGGTGTGATATGTCTGGTGAATGAATTTGAAATAAATAATGTACAGGTTCCCATTAGGTGAAGGGCTCCAGTCAGTTTGCAAATGTGTTCCCAGTCCAAGTCCGACAGTGGTGATGCCAGGCCACTATTCCAGCGAGCCAAGCTTCTGCCCGAGTCAGGGACTCGGTCACTTTGTATTTCCTTATACAGTTTTGTGACTAGCTTACCCCGTGGAGGCGTGACCAATAGCATCTGCAAGGCACATGATATTGGCGGTTCAACCGTGTATGTGACGTAGTCGGCTTTAACCACCTGTCTCAGTCTGTGTATAGTAAAGTTGAACAATAGCGAAGGGTTAGAAATGTGGGCTAAGTCGTCTGCCGTGAGAAAATGCCCATCTGGAAATCTCTCTCTCATAGTCACCATGCCTACTTCCCTCAGCGCCCTGATTGAGCCCTCCTTCTGTATTACTGAAAGTGCTGCGTGATGTGCAATAGGCATTGCTGGTGCATATAGTGGGAGTTTGTCCATAATGCTGCCTATAGTTTGCCATGCAGCAATAGTTGTGTCAATAGAGTTTATTTCCGTTTTAGGTGAACCTCTGCATGTGTGTGTGAACACCCCTAATATTGGGACAGGGTGGGCATCTCCATCCTCTACTGCAACATGTGGAGTGAACGCATGTGGTTGGAACCAGTAGTATGCATATTGGTCTTGTGCACATAAGTAATATAGAAAAATATCTGGAGAGTTGAAACACCCCCTGGGCGTAGTCTAGCTTCAGTGTGGTCCAGCTCACCCTGGCTTGTTTACCCCCCCACACCAATCGCAGTAGTGAGGATCGCATCTCCTTGAAAAAATGTTGTGTCAGCTTGATCGGGATATTACTAAATAAATATAAAAACTGCAGTAATATAACCGTTTTAATAACGGCAATGCGGTCGGCTATAGAGAGTGGTAGATGATTCCACCTGTCTATTTGTTGATCTAGAGAGGCACAGGCACTGCCACAGTTTTCTCTTATTACTACTTCTGGGTCTCAGTGTACACATATGCCCAGATATTTCAGCGGATCTGTGGTCCACACCAAAGGGTATTCCACGCTCAATGGTGGTGTATTAGCTGTAAGGGGTATCATTATCGATTTATTCCAGTTAATTTATAACCTGGAGAATAGCCAGAATCGGAAGCATTCCCTCAGCACTTTCGCTAAATGTTGTGTTGGATCTCTTATGAACAGGACCATGTCATTGGCGTAAAGTGATCTGCCCACTGGTACATGTAGAAAATGAATTGCTCTATGGCGCAGCCGAATTATACAGGCCAGCGTCTCCAATGCTAAAGCGAACAGCAAAGGCGACAGCGGACACCCTTGCCGCGTGCAGTTCATGAGTGCGACTCTTTATCCGTTGTTGCAGCAAACCAGAATCCCTGGGGATGGAATTGTATTACTGTGTATCTCCCACTGTCACTAAAAGGTAGGGGATTGTTCTGTACAATATATACTACTAAATGTACCAACCTTTTTTAATATAGATGCACTGAACAGGAAGCCTTGCTACCTTGCGACATCTGTAAAATAGATATTTAGGGACAGATGTATCAAGATACCATTTTGCACTTCTCAAATAGCGATTTTTAAGGAATCGCTATTTGAGAAGTGCAAAATGGTATGTATGTAGAAATTCGCTATTTTTTAGCGATTTCTTAAAATTCCTTAATTGCGATTAGCAAATTGCTAATCGCAATTAAGGAATAATTTCCCATTCATTTCTATGGGCCAGGAGGCCCATAGGAATGAATGTGAAATTATTCTCAATTTGCGATTAGCAATTTGCTAATCGCAAATTGAGAATAATTTCAAGGGTGCAAGGGTGTCTTAAGGACACCCTGCTGCACCCCTGAATTTGACATGTGTGCGCATATGGCGCACATACATGCCCTAAGGGCATGTATGAGCGTCATATGGCACCTTTAGAATTTCAAAAAAGTGCATTTTGAAAAGAATTTGCCAATTACCATCAACTAAAAGTTGGTGGTAATTTGCAAATTCTTAGTCAAAAATCGCAACACTGAAATGCTTAATACATTTCAATTAAGAAATCGCAATTTGCCTTTTCTTAAAAGCCTGGCAATATTAAGGAATCGCAAAATTTGCGATTCCTTAATATTGCGAGGCTTTTTGCATGATACATTCCAAATCCCGTTTTTTTGTCGCAAACGCTGCTATTTTGCGATTCGCAGCGTGTGCGACAAAAAAAACGGATGATACATCTGCCCCTTAGTCTCTGAAATTCTTTCCCTTCTTGGATTCTAACAGGAAAGGAAAATAGAACTTCCCTTCTACTGAATAAGACTCTTTTTATCTACCCCATGTGTGAAAAAATACGGATCCTTCTAAATCTGAACACTTTGAAGACCCGTGGAGTGCAGGTAACACCTTTTTTGCCCCATATGTATATCCACCTTTCCTTGATAGATCTGTCTGAGGGATCTGAAAAATGATAAACAAAAAGACATGAAATATCTGAAATCCCTCTTTTACATCTAAATATGACCCCTTCCTGATTATCTGGACGCCCCTTAACTTGGTGGTGTCGGTGACAGTATCCTTGATGCTGCCACCCCTAAGACCAACTTAACTGGAGAAACTATCTGAGGTACTAGTTTAAGAATCGAAATGAATGTACAAATAGATGTTCAAAAATGCATGACTGACTGGATATTTATATGTTTTGTCTTCACCTGGGCCTTTATCCCTTGTTTGGCCCTTAGTCCCCGATCATGGGGGGCCTTATCTTAGGAGCTATTACTGGCATTAGAGCCATTATATTTCATGTCCTCAAATGTATTATCTAAACGAATACACTGTATGTATAACAATCATGTGGATAAATATGTAGATAAAAATGTATGAAATCTTTTGGACAACTTAATACAAGAAAGTATGTTTAAATTTCAGTTTGCGTGTTCCCCTCCCCGGCCACATCCGTCTGCGCTGACGAAGGTGCCTTACACCGAAACGCGCGTCGGCGCTACCACCAAGGACAGCAACACTATACCATCTAATTTGTCCTTCCACTGTTGCACCCTGGCCCATGCAACCATAAGTCCATCTATTTGCTGCAGGCCCTGTGCAATTCATCTGGTTGAACGGTTTGAATGTGTATGAGTCTGAATGATCCCATTGAAGGTGTGAATGTCTGTTGAGTCCCCCCAAAGTGCCCCGGAGTGCCTGAAACACTGAACTGTATGATGATGTTTCCCTCCTGACTTGATATGAAAAATTGCACTGATTGTTTTTATAAATCCCTAAATATCCAATCCATGATTGTCTTTTTATAAATATGTGTTTAAAAATCAATAAAAAAATATATTTTTCATAAAAAGTATGATTTGAATTTTTGGCTCTGATACCTGGTAATGTTGCCCCTTCTTTAACAGAACTGGATCCCTTGGAGGACCATTGGGTATTCATTTTGGCAGGTTGTTCTTCTCTCTACCCTTGCCGCGTGCCTCTGTGTATCTTAAATGGTTTAGACGTTAGGCCCCCGACACATACCTATGCGCAGGTGTCTGTGTATAATAGCCGACCCCATCCTAAGAACAACAACGCAAACCCCATGCGTCTCAGTATGAGAAACATGTAGACCCATTCTATAGGGTCAAACGCCTTCGCCGCGTCCAACATCACTGCAGCAGCAGGCAGAGCCGGATCTAAAACATGGAACATAGCAAATATGGTCCTCAAATTGTGTGATATAGACCGTTCCGGTATGAAGCCCGATTGATCCGGGAGGACCAGGCTATGCATAAGGGGTTGCAACCGTGTAACTAATATTTTTACTACGATTTTTGCATCTAAGTTTATCAAGGACACTGAGCGATAAGATTCACAGGTGTCTGGGGTCTTGTCTTTTTTTTAACAGCGTAATGATTAGTGCCTCGGGCAGTGATGGTGGCAGTAAACCAGTCTCGTGTGCCTCAGCATACATTTCCAGTAGGGTAGGCATAACAGATCGAAAAATTCCTTATAAAACTCAGCTTTCAGCCCATCTGGCCCAGGAGCCTTTTGGTTGGGCAGTGTGCGAATCGCAGCCTTGATATCCGTTTCATCTATTGGTTGGTTCAGATATTTCTGGTGGTCTGACAACCAGGCACATGCTATATCTGATAGGTACTCTGATCAATTATGGCCAGACGTGTCGCCCCTGGAGGCATATAATTCTGAGTAAAAACTGCGGAACTGATCCAGTACAGCCGAAGGGGTATAATGTTCCACTCCCTAGGAATGTGTTATCTTGGTTATATTTTGGTGGTCTTCCCGAGCTTTGATCTTAGAGGCTAGGTTGTGGCCCGGACGGCCTCCCTTACCATATGATCATGCTGTGTGCCTACGACCTCTGTATCGAATCTCCGATTCCGTGAGAGAGTCATATTCAGTCAGTAAGTCGTGAACACTTGTGAGTTTTTCGGGACTAGGTGCGGTGGTGTATTGGTGTTTTAGTTCCGTGAGTCTGTGTTCGGTCTGTGCAAGTTGACCATGGATATCTTTTAAAATGCCAGCTGCAGTGCCGATGCATACCCCACGTATGGTCACCTTAAAAGCCTCCCACAATTTGGCTGCACTCTCTACCACTCCCGTGTTAATGGTGAAGTATTGTTCTACGGCTTGTCTGATAATGTCATTGTACACGGGGTCTAGCAGGGCCTGGGCCCTGAAGCGCCAAGTATAGGGGCGATGGACGTTTATTTCGACTTGAAGTGCAAGCTGTACCAGGTCGTGATCTGACAGTGTGCACGGCAGTATAATGACTTCCCTGACCCAGTCATTCACTCCCGCACTTAGTAGCCAATATTCCAGGCTGGACCAGCTGCCATAATTAGGTGTAGCATGCGTTCCTTTCCTGGTGGAGCTATTTCGCAGCCGCCAGACATCAAGGAGACCAAACTCAATCATTGCATCATTGACAGTCTGAGCTATCTTGGGTGTGCGCAGGCCATGCAGGCTCGATTTATCGAGGTGTGGGTCCAAGTAGGTGTTAAAATCACCCCCCCAGAGGACCGCCGCCTTGGGCCACTCTCGTAGAACTGTGTAGATACATGTAAAGGTGCCCAGTTCATCTGTTATGGGCCCTATATAAATTGATCAAAGTGACCAGGGAGTTACCTAGTTTACCATGCACCAGGGCACAGTGCCCGTCTTTGTCAGTATGTGTGGCAATAAGTGTAAAAGAGACGCCTCTCTTGATTAAAATGAGGACCCTCTGCCATACGAGGCATACGATGCGTCTAGCTTATGACCAGCCCATCTAAGAGCAATATTGGCCTCACAGGTTGTAGTCAAGTGCGTCTCCTGCAGGAGCGCTACCTGAATATCTTGTGGATCTAAACAGGCAAATACCTGTCTAATTTGTTTTAGAGTGTTTAAACCTCTGACGCTCCATGTCAGGCAGTTATATTTCTCACCCATCTGGAGATACACTAAATAGATCAGCAAGTTCCTTTTTAAAAATGTTGTTTTAATATTTTTATATATAACAGCACTCTTATAAGCAAATCTTTTACACATGAGGGATATTCCAGAAACCACCTAAATAAATAATTTTTTACCAAAACATTTGAGCTATATACATAAATGATATTGAAAAACATAAAAGATACATTTTTAAATTAAAATAGCTAGATTGTAAAAATAAACCCATCCATCTTAAACAGAGCAAGCGTGAATATCCAATTAATCAATATAAGAATCAGAGCTGAGGGCAAAGATTACACCCCAAAGTTAATAATTCATGGACAGCCAGTTGCTTGAGACTCCTTCCATCATAATATAGGAGCCTATATACACCTGCTCGCTGATCTCTGTTTTTTGCCCCCCCTCTCATAGATGCCTCTTTCTAATTTGAACATAGCCAACAGCCTGGCAAGCCATTGCTGAAATGTTGGGGCTACCGGGTCCAGCCAGGATGAGGCTATGCATATCCGGACCACCACCACAGCCAGAAATAAAAATCGATAAATGGTATCTCACTCTCCATCATTACCAATCCCTAAACGTATTACCGCAGGAGACAGTATAGATTTTACTTCTAGGGTTTGGTTCAAAAGTTTCTCAATGGGATTTAATAAGGTTGCTAGACGTGGACAAGATGCAAACATATGGGCTAAGTCAGCCTCAGTTGAATCACACCGGGGGCATTGGACTCCCACCTGCCCCCATATTGGGCAATCTTCGCCGGGGTATAGTAAAGTGAGAACATTGGCTTTAAATGCTGAGCTTGCAGTCCTGCTGAGCATACCATTGTCTGTCCCAATTCCAATGAGCCCATAAAACTCTCCGGTTCTATACCCAGTCGCTCAACCCATTTCCTCTCATGTTTTTCCCTGGCGTCCTGTTTATATACTACCAGTTCAGCATACAATCTCTTTATAGTACAATCCTTCTCTTCTCTGATAGGATCTATGATTTTCACTTTACTAAAACCACTCATCCCGCCCACCTTCCCACAAAGATAACTTAGCACCTGCAGATATTTAAAAAAGTTTGTCCTCTCAATTCCAAACTCATCCTGGATATCACTGAACTGATGCATCCCCTCCAGCCGAATTAAATCCCCTACTGTCCGGATACCCCACCTCGTCCATTCTGCCATAGTTGTGTCTGAGAAAATTCCAGGAAGCGCAGGGTTTTTAAACAGCTGAGTGTAGTTGTTTAATCTCCCTATGCGTGTTTTCTTTTTGAGCGCGGTCCAGATTTTATAAGCTGCCATCAAAGACTTGAATCTTGTTCTGTTATAGTAGCTGGGCTCACTCATTTTCATAAAACAGTTAGTTGCATCGCCGCCTAACAATAGCTTGTACACATCTGGTAGACCAGCTTTCTCCCAGGAGTCCACTATACACCTGCCCAATAAATTGCTAATGTATTGAAGGGCTGCAGCCCAATAGTAAGCTTTAAAATCAGGGATAGCAAAGTCTCCTGTATCCCTGGACAATGACATAAGCCTGAACGCCCTCCTAATTTTGCCATGAGCCCAGATAACGGGGTACTTCTTAACGAAGGTAAAGTAGTCCCCTTTGTTCTAAAGATAAAAACAGCACAGTTTCTACGGTTCGGTGCCTCCCCCAAGCCTCAGGACTGATTGGTGGCACTGACGGAGAGGTAAGCACTAGAATAGAAGCTAGGCAGTAACTATACAGGATACTTGAAGCTGTTTTGGGTTTCTATCACAGAAAAGGTTAGCCTATGAGTATCTGTGAACTTACTATCTAAGAGACTGCATAACTCTCTATATCTAGTGAACTGACCAGTGTTTGAATAACGCTAAATGGTCTGAAATGATTAGAGAATAGAATACAGCTGGTGAGCACATAATAACAACTGTGCTTGCAGTATTTACCTTTATATGAGCTAACTTTACTAAGTTAAGATGTGTCCGTTTTGGGATGAAAGACATGCATTACTTTGATGCATGTCTATTGTGTGCCTTCCAGAGGTTGGGGGTTGCTCTGTCATTAAGTCAAATTGTGGATAAAGATGACGCATAAAGCAGGGAATGTAGTTAGGCATTTTTTGGAACTCTACCCTATAAGTGGAGATTTGATGTCTACCACCCTGTTTGCATTTTTAATATTTAGAGCGGGGCCTCGTATACCTGAGCACGGTCCAGGTGAGGTGAGGTCCAGTCCCCTGTCATTCTGGGTGAGCAAAATGATTTACATTCACTTCTAATTTTGGATATACAGGATTTAATGGGAGCATAGGTGTTTGTGAATCATGCAATACATTGTATTAACAGGAGAATTGTTTTTCCTCAGATTACTTTTGAGATCCACTGACGAGGAGGATGAGTACGTAACTGTAGGCACAGGTTGTATCGTTTTCAACAGTTATCCCTTTCACTGATTTGTTTGGTGCATTATTTAGTTTCCACACTGTTAACAGTAGCAACAAGTTAAGAGCAGTGGCACTGATGAAAGCCAAGGGACGTCTTGCCCGTTAGGCAGAAACATGTTGGCCCATATTGCGACAGTTATTTGTTTCACACTGTCGATTGCGCTGTTCCCGTTTTTTAATTAGGGGATGTGCCTTGTTTTCTATTAAAATATTTGGTTTAGACATATCACCCTATTTTAAATCACCACTTTTGGTTAGTTGCACTGTGTTTTCACTATCTGTGTTTACCATCATTTAACTGGCTAACAACTGGTGGCTCATAGCCAACTGTGGACCTGATCCAGTATCAACAACTCACTGTGTGGCATAGGGTCTCGATGATCAAGGGACCTGCCAGGTCACAGTTTGGACGGCCAGATGATATGACTGATCACCTGGTCTGTTTGATGGTAATCCATGATGAGATGATCTGGATCATGTTGACCATCTTTTGAACTAGTTTCCTGCTTTGTGTTCTTAGTTCACTGCACTTTTGCTCTTTTTCTTGTTCCTTAGAATTTAACCCAATGGTGACTGTAGCACCTACTGACATAGTGTAATCACAAGTCAGTTGGCCCAACATAAATTGGCTTATAGACCTCCTAGGTTCTTTGTATTGTTCATGAGCCCAGATAAACCTGTTGACTATACCCTCAAGTATCACAAATCAATGTTTTTCGAATTCTAAGGGTATTGCTCCGAACAGGTAAAGTATTTTGGGCAAAAAAATCATTTTTACCACGTTATACCGTACCACCAGAGACATGTGTAATTATTAAATCTATCAAAGTCTGATTTGGCCACTATCTTCCCCAGCTCCGACGTTATACTTATGCCATGATAAACCGTTGTCTCTGTCACCCATGCATCACCTAGATCAATCTTTCCGTTCATAACAATCTGCGTCTTTTGTCTGTTTAGGGAATATCCGGAAAACTTCCCAAAGTCATGGGCTACCTTCTCCACAGCAGCTAGCGCAGATGACGGGCAAGAGGTAATAATGGCAACATTGTCCGCATATGCCAAAATATTTGTTTCCAACCCTTGACTAATCACGGGCTCAATTCTATTGTTAGATTCAAGCATTCGCAAGAGAGGGTCGATGGAGCAGTATATCCCCCATTTATTTTTAACCTGGTCATTGGAGCTCTATAGAGGGTCCCAATAGCTTTAATAAATCCCTCCCCAATGCCAAACCCTCTGAGAGATTTCCAGAGATAGTCCCAGGAGACCCTATCAAATGCCTTCTCTGCATCCAGGAGCATCACCGTCATAGTGTCCCCTGAGACCTCTGTTGCATCAAATAGGGTAATTACCCACTGGATGTGTTGAGTTGTTCCCCTCCTTGCGATAAACCCATGCTGACAGGAGTGGATTGTTTTCCCGTTAATACAGTTTAATCGGGTTGCCATGGCTTCGGAGAACATTTTTACATCACTGTTCATCAATGTTA
Source organism: Lissotriton helveticus (assembly GCF_964261635.1). Lineage (NCBI taxonomy): Eukaryota > Metazoa > Chordata > Amphibia > Caudata > Salamandridae > Lissotriton > Lissotriton helveticus. The sequence continues at coordinate 756,397,371 of NC_136069.1, forward strand.
TTGGAATCTGGTCTGGTCCAGCAGCTTTTCCAGAGGGTAGATTTCTTACTGCATTATAAATCTCATCCTGAGTCAATACAGTCTCCAGGGATTCGATGTCTGCCAAATCCATACCTTGCAACGGGATTCTACTTAAATATTCTTGGATTTCTCCCGCTTGGATTCATCACTATATAGGCGCTGATAAAATTGTTGAAACACTTCCCGTATACTGGAAGGGTCAGCAGTTACTTTCCCACTGTCATCTGCTATTTCTAGTATTTCCCCTGCCGTGCTCTTTTGTCTCAACCTTACAGCAAGAACGTGCACCACCCTTTCACAAAATTTGTAGCACTGTGGTTTTTTAGCCAAGAATTATTCACCTGCTTTATCGGCTGCTTGCAATCCTATGTCTGCTTTTGCTAACGCCAGCCGGGACAGTATATCCTCGATTGGATTACCCATATGTATGGCAGCCGCCAGTTCTCCTCAATCCTGATCGGGTTCTACATACTGCTTCCGCTCGCTGAGCCTCCCTCTTCTGTCGACGCAAACTATAGCTCAAGGTCTCACCTCTGACCCCCGCTTTAAATGCGTCCCATACTACCCCGACACATGCGCTGTCTCTATTGAACTCCTAAAATTCCTTGATCCAGTCTTTCATATGGGATATATATTCTTGCTCTTGGAGCAGCCCCCTTTCGTATGTCCAAACCTGTCTGGGCCTCGCCCCCCCCGGTAAAACCAACCATAATCACTAGTGGGTTATGATCTGAGAGCACTCTGGGATGTTTAACTCTCCTAACCCTTGCAAATAAACATTGTGATACAAAAAAGTAATCCAGTCTAATAAGCGCCTTTCGAGGGGCCGAATAAAACATACTACTAAAATCTTTAGGCTTGAAATAAAGCCAGATGTACGTTAGTTCATTATTCCTTATTGGGTTAGTTTGAGCCTTGTTAACCTTTTTTTTACGTCCTGTATCCCCACTGCCTCCACTACCCCCCAGCCCACCCAGCCCATTAATATTAAAATCCCCACACAATATTACTGGGGTAGACCATATTTCTAACTCTGAACCCAAGTATTCAAATACATCAGGGTCATCCCCAGTAGACCCATATACTGAACAGACTGTAAATCTTTCACCTCCCATCAAACATTCAACCATGGCCCACCGGCCCCACTTATCAGCCAATTTCCTTTTGATTAAGATGTCCCTTCTCTGTGTAAGAATAGCGACCCCCCATGTTCGAGTCCCATGCTGGGTATTAACCAGAAGTTGGTATCCTAACTGTGTCAATAGTTTCCCCCTAGCACCCTCTATGTGCGTCTCTTGGATGCATAGAATATCTATCCGCAATTATTTAAGATGAATTGTGTCCCCCTAGCCTTTTGCCCTGATCATTTAGCCCACAAACATTTATTGAGGTGATTTGAAGATTCATTTATCCGAACAAGTTTCCTTCTAACCAGCAGCCCAGATATTTCTTTGATTTAACCACATTGAATCCATCAGAACTCTTTTTCCTCCCTCTTAAATAACCTAATACCAAAACCAAAAGTTCCCTCATGTGGTGTGCTATGCAATACTGTGCTGTGCCCTTACCCACCCCAACCCCTAGTAGGAAACCACCCCCAACCCCCCCACCACCCTTACAGGCAAATAGGTAAGCAGACTTATGTATGACAGCTGATCCGCAAGTTCCAAGACTAAGTTACAACTGTCAAAGGCTGCGGTAGACAGGAGCTCTGCTTGGTTTGCCGGTGCAATCACCTTAACATTCCCCAACTCTGAACTTCTCCAACCCCCCTCTCCACCCACTATATGCAGACCCCAACCAGTAAAGCCATCACCAATTATTTCTAACTGTCCCTCCATCCAACTCCCCATACAAACCCCCAAGAAAACAAAAGTTAGTTGTGGCTCTCAAAGGGTGGCGGTAGCTGCCGGCCGGATACCCCAGTGACAGGTTCGCCTATGGGGACGCTGCAAAGAGCCAAGTATATGCAACACAGTCCGCCATTTTTAGTAAAGTTGCCCCTCATAGGTACAGAATTAGCCCATAAACACAGTCAATAGAAGGAGAACAAACCAGGAGGTAGGGAGGTGTACTCCGCCATGTCCATGCCAGCCGTAGACCAGGATGAATCATGGTAAGTGTGTCAGCAGCGTGCAGATAGTGGTAGTATCACACATTATTAAGAGTCCAAGGAGTTCCCCTGTCTGTCCTGTTCCCCTTTGGGTGATCCTGCTCGGTGCCTGAGAGTTCTTGTGTTTGGAGGGACTTGAGCACTTCTTTATGATCGGCAAATATTACAGACTTCCCCCATCTGTGATGCGGAGATGGGCTAGGTAAGTGCGCCTGTCGATTATGAAGACCTCAGAGAAAGTCTCCCTCCCAAACAGCGTCACTAGCAGAGTCTAAATGTAGCGCTTCATATTGCCCTTGTTTGTCGATTCTGCCACTCCCAGAATGCACAGATTATTTTCGGCAGACCTCACTTTTAAATCTTCGGATTTCGTTCTAAGAGCTGTGAGCGTCTTGTCGATCTTTTCTTGTTTTGTCTCCGTTTGGCGCTGTGCATCTTCCACGTCCGAAATTCCCCTGTCCGCCATATCGATCCTCTCCGTATGTCTGTCCAGTCTTTCAGACATACGATCAACTCTGTAGGTCAGAGAGTCAATTTTCCCATCAATGTTTGTCAGGGTGGCTTGGATCGTTGTGAACATGGACTGAAAGCCCACAATGGCAGGGGAGCCCGTATCCAATGCCAGTGGGGGGGCTGACGCCTGTTCTGGTCCATTACTGTCTGCCACCTTCTTCGCCTGGTAAATAGATTTTAGGCTAATTCCTGTTTTGTTTCCCCATTGTTACAGATCCGTGGGCAGTGGATGGGTTTATCAGCCAATGTCGTCACATATATCAGGGATCCCCACCACTCCGCTCAGTTTGGACAGCGACACTTCACAGCAGCAACCTAATGTTTGCAAGTTTGCAATGTAAGAAGAGCTTTGAAGGACAACGATGATCTGGCTAGGTGTTGTGCGCCAAGAACACTACTCCACCTCTAAGCGAGAGTCTGCCCTCCTCTGTATCCCAGAGCGTCAACGCGGCTGCCCCCAGCGGCACCACAGATACGTGGTCACCAGAAATTTCAGTCACTGTTGGCTCAGGCAGTGTGTTCAACGTGAGGCCCACCGGCATGGTAGTAGGTCCGGATTAGAAGGAAGAGGCGCAAATATTCAGTTGTGCAGTTTCTTTTTGCACGGTCGTCTTCCTCGTGTCTTATGCTTTGTTTGCTGCGTAATGAGGATAGTTTGCTGTAGCTGGAGGGTAATCCAAAGCAGCGCGCCATTTAGCAACCACTCCAATAGACCCCTAGATGTTAAGAGGCCATCACATAACTGTCAGCAGCACCCTCCGACGGGTCCCAGTGCACAACAGGATTGGTCACGGCAACCCCCAGCAGCACCACATCCTTGACCGTATGCAGTCAGTTCAGCCTCCAGTGACCCAATCAGTGAAGTCAACGGAGGCCCATGGTGTAGGATTGGGCCCAGGTCAGAAGGGAGAGGCGTCAATATGCAGTTGCATACTGTCTTTTACGTGCTTGCCTCCCACATGCTATGTGCCCTTCACGTGCTGTCTCACATCAAAGGCATCCCACGGCAGTCCCTCGTCTCCATGCTCATTAAGTAAGAAAGTGTGCTGTACCTGAGGGGGGTATCCACATAGTTCGCTGTCAAGCACACAGCCCAGGAGGACTGTAGATGGTAAAAGGCCGACACAGGCCTTTCCTTCACACCCGCCGGTGGGTCCAAGTGCAAAACAGGATTGGTGGCTGTTGCAGGCATGACGAACCGTAGCAGGGTCCTTCACCGCACACCCCCCCAGTTGCATCTCTCAGAGGTAGCATGCAGGGACCCGGAGGTGCATCCCAGACAGTTCCACCCCCTCATTGGGAGCAAGAAGCAAAGATTTCCACACCTCCTCTGGCTGATGTGTGCGAGAGGATGCCCCGCAGAGTGGGTCTAGCAGCCGAGTCTGCCACAGCACCCAATGCGCCCAGCACCAGCAATGGTGTTTCCGTATACTTGTTCTCCACGCTGGTCAGGATATCAGTATCGGAGTCGCATGCAACCCACATGTGCACCCCCAGGCTGTTCTCCGCTGCAGAATTGACAGCTGTTTACCGTCTGTTCGGGGGCATTTAGGATTGCGTTAGCCCGGACACCATGCTATTACCGTCTTCTGACACAGGATTCCATCAAGTTTGTTACCACCAGCAGGCTGTATTATCAGGATAAGTGCAGGATTGGCAGCGACCGCGGGAGCTCACTCAGAGAGCGGACATTTGCAGGCTCTGCTTGCTCCGCCCCCAAGAAAGTATGGCTTTTGTCTAAATAAATGGGATACTTACATTTTAAAACAAAAATAGAGATTATGGTACCGACAAATTCTGCAGACTCTTCGGGCCATTAGCAGTTTGTCAACCATAAGTAATAACCTGCGATTATTCAACTGTGTTACTTTTAACCATCCTCTAGGTGCACCTAAGATTAAAAGGGTACTTGAGAAAAGTAGAGGATTTTTATCTCGCTGAGCTAGATCCTGTTTTTCCGTATCATCTTCACTAAGTGTTTCCTACTAATACGGGGAGCCACCTCTTCATCATTATGATTCATGGCAAATGAGGATACCTGAAGAAGAAGTATTACACCTGGGCAGGTGTGGGAGGGTTCTCTTTACAATTTTCTAAATTGCCTGTTTTGACGCACATTTCTGGACATTTATTGGGCACCTAGAATGGATCATTTCTGTGGTGAAGGCATACATTTTTCACACTAGGGTTGTTATTTTGCGGTGGGAACTACTATTATCTTCTTAGTCAGGAACTTGCCTTGGAGGGTCCCAGGCTACATAGGAGGTATTCAGCCCCAACTATCCAAATTGGGATCGTTGGTCACTGGGGAACCAAGTACCCCAATTTAGCACTTGATTCTAGGGTAGAAAGACAGAAAATGTTAAAGCTTCCTCAGGTGATGTTCTGGGAAACACAATGTAACAAATACCACATGCCAAATCAGTGCATTTTACTGTAAAGAAATATATATTTGCATATACTACAGGATTCAGTGTATCCTACTGTAGGGGTTGGTCACTAATGGTCCGGTTCATAGAGGTTTCAGGGGAAGCTTGTTTTTCATTGTCCCCCACAAGTTCACTCTCTCCTGTCCCCCCATAGGAGTGGGGAGGCCAGTGCCACTGAAATGAAACCGAAAACACAGGTCCACAGTGCCCAGGTTAGTAGAAGTCCAAGGTATCCCAACATCCCAGAGAGGGATTCATCTACAAGTGGTCAGTGTGCCCTTGGCTTCTGCAAATGTCAGTGTTTGACAAAGTCTCTTTCTTGTTGAGGAGGTTGTTAAGTGGAGGTGAGAATGTGTGCCTGTAGGCCAAATTCAAACATGGCATATAATCACTCCACACTTGTCCCATCCCTCCTGAACATGATATTGGGGCTTTTCAACATGACAACTTCAAGTGGTCAATGGCCACAGCCTTAATCCCACTCCCCTGGCCTGCCTGATGGCCAGCACAGTAATTAACTTTCCACAGCAAGGCAGTTTAAATCCTGAATATAATCAAGGGCTTACTCAGAGAAGTATGAACACATTCAAACTAGATGAAGGAATGCAAATATGGCCAAATTATTATTATATTTGCTCTCTGGATCTTAGTGTACCTAGGGAAGCACGTGCTAAACTACTCTCTAGGTGAGGACAATGCAAAATTGTTATTTTTATGTAGCTTTTATCAAAAGTGTGAAAAAATACTGTAAAATACTATCGACCCACATTGAATGCTCAGTTATTTGATAATGCCTTCACAGGCCAAGCACAATTTATTAAAAGGTCCTGTGTGAGACAGGTTATAAGTGTGCAGATGCTTGCCTGAGTTATTATTCTCATTTGCTCAGTCTGCATAGGGGGCACATGCATGTGCACGCATCCCAGGTCCTCTTATTCTAGTGGCGCAGAAGCAGGTCCTATTCTGAAAGGTGGGCACTGGCACATAACACTCAAATCTATTTGGAAAGAGTTTACAGTGAGTGAAACTCAGTTAGAAAGGCCCACTCACACCAGAGATCTCAAAACTGGGAGGGGCAACAGCAAGGAAATCTAGGTAAGCTGGAGTAGACCTGAACCCTTATCTTAAATGATTTTGAGTATTTATAGCAGCAGACCCGGGGGAAACTGTCAGTCAGAACCTTGAGCAAGTGTTGCTAAACATAATTTTGGAAATTCAACACTTTAGACATTATGGGTCCGATTCGCAAAAGTAATCTGAGACAAAATCCTAACAGGATTCACAAAGGGCATTTAGGAGTAGTAAAGTTAGAGGTTGGGTGCCTCCCTGGTCCACCACGGAACGTTCCGATTGTTTAGAGGGAGTAGACACCTATAGGAGGCAATCAAGCTTCACTTCCAGCGGACACCTGACTGGGGCGGTTAGCGCTCCAGCTGACTCCATAAAAGCGGATGCAGGGCACGACGCGCAGCGGACGTGCTTGTGGTTTCCCAGGTATTAAATCCTCTTCAGGCAAGATCGCTGCTACGAGAGCGCTAGGAGTGCCTCGTAAAGGGCTCACCACTGAGATTTCCCACTGATTTTAATCTGCATGGAATGTAAGGCCAGGAATTAACGTGGCGTTTTTAAAAGAATCACCTGCACAAGAACTGTTTTGCACGTCATTTTACCTGTACACGCTGCTCTTAGAGTCTCTGCTGGGTGCCTCCCTGGTCAACCACGGAATGATCTGATTGTGTGGAGGGAGTAGACACCTACCGGAAGGCCATCAGACTGCACTTCGGGCAGACATCAGACTGGGGCGGTAAGGGCTCTAGCTGACTCCATAAAAGCGGATGCAGGGCACGATGCGCAGCGGATGCGCCTGTGGCTACCCAGATATTCAATCATGGCAATATTGGCCCTAAAACTAAATCTACTAGGAAATATAGACAATGGCATAGAATTACACCTATAAAATTCCAGGAAGATTTCACCCCTCCCCACAACTTGGAATCAGACAGCACAGAGAAACGACTATCTTCTCTGACTACTAGTCTACCATCCACCATAGACCATTTAGCCCATTGAAAGCTCAATCGAACTCCAACAAACGCATACACACCCCATGGTACTCCCCCACCCTCAGAACCCAAAAAATTAATTGTAAACAACTAGCACATCTTTGGCACCTTTCCCAAAACTCACTAGATAAAACTCGATTCAAAAGTGCATTAGCGGCTTACCATAAAAACTTGAAATCGGCTTGCAAATCACACATTGCACTACAGATCGATAAAGCAGAAAATTATCCCCGCACACTGTTCCAAATATTAAAATCGTTTACTAACCCAAGAGCATGCAATACTGAAGAGGCCCCATCTCAAATCCTCTGTGACAACATCGCGAACCACCTCTCTCAGAAAATAGAAAATATATGCCAAAAATGTACTTCCGTCTATGCTCGCCATTCTGACCCTCACCTAGATCTTCCTTCCACTGTAACTGACACGTTTACCCTTGAAATCTTTCCAGCTCTCACTACTACAGAAGTAGACACTCTCCTCAGAACAGTCAAATCCGGGTCCCCATCGGATCCTCCCCACTGAGTGGAAAGCAGCACAGGTTATCCCCATAAGGAAAAACCCAAAAGCCCCACCAGAATTTGTCACTAATTACCGCCCCATCTCTCTGCTTCCCCTATACAGCAAACTTTTAGAAAAGCATATAAATAAACACCTATCTGAGTTCGCTTAATCCGCTAATCGCCTTGACCAATCACAATCTGGTTTTTGTCCAAAACACAGCACAGAGTCGGCACTGGTGGAAGTTACTGATAACATCCGAATGGCAGCGGACAACGGTCGGGCAGTGCTTCTGGTACTGCTTGACCTGTCCGCCCTCTTTGATACCATCTACCACCAAGTCCTGTTCAGATGTCTTAAGGATATAGGCATCCAGGGTAAAGCCTTGAACTGTCGGACTGGCTTCTTAACTAACAGAACACAAACAATCAACCTTGGCCCCTACTGCTCCCAGACTACAGTTACCAAGGGGGTTCTGCAGGGCTCTTGTTTGAGCCCCACACTATTTAATATATACTTCACCCCCTGGCAGGGTTACTGAGGAAACTAGGCTTCATCCCCATCTCCTACGCCGATGACACGCAACTTCTCCTTTCCTTTGATAAATCTGTCCCGCAAATCCAGGACACCTTCTCGGAAGGGATGAATGGCATCGCGCAGTGGATGAGGGATAATTACCTCCAACTGAACACTGAAAAATCCGAAATCATGTTGTTCGGAGAAGCAAAATTGAGATGGTCCCCCAATTAGTGGCCAGAGGAATTAGGATCAGCCCCTCCCCCAAAGCAGGTAGTGAAAAACCTAGAAGTGCAAGTTAATCAGGAACTAACGTTAGAGGAACATATTAACATTACAGCCAGGACATGCTTTTACACTCTCAGCATCCTCCAAAAGGTTTTCCCATTACTTTCCCCAAAACCCCTATTCCAGGCACTAATCATCAGCAGGCTATATTATTGCAATGCCCTGCTGATTTCTGCCAAATAAAAATCCTTAAATAAACTACAAATAGTCCAGAACACCACTGCTTGTCTGGTGAACAATGCCCCTCCCAGAACCCCCTCAGCTCTGCTTCTCCGTAAACTTCACTGGCTCCCAATAAAAAAGAGAATTAAGTTTAACATGTGCTGCATGGTGTACAAATCACTACACAATATGGGCCCCAGCTACCTAACCCAAAAGTTGGTCGGATATATAGCGGCCAGGCCTCTGAGGTCGTGCCACCAAGCACTCCTTCGCATTCCCCGTGTCAAACTGGCACGCAAGGGGGAAAAGCCTTCTCCCATCTGGCCCCCGCTACTGGAACCAACTCCCCATACAGAGGCACCAGTGTAAAAATTTCTTGGCCTTCAGAAAACTTCTGAAAACAGTCCTGTTCTAAATCCTCATTGGTAGGACCACAAGCAGTCTCAGTGCGGAGATACCCCTTTTGGGGTGATTTAGGCGTTATACAAGTCACATAAAAGAAAAAAGAAAAATACAATTTTGTCTCAGTTAAACTTAAGTTTTGGTCTTTAGTTAAAATTAAGACCAAACCTTTATCTCAGTTAAACCTAAGTTTTGGTTTTAAGTTAAACGTATGACCAAAACTTAAACTTAAGACCAAAACTCTGTCTCAATTAAACATAAGTTTTGGTCTTAAGTTAAACCTTAGACCAAAACCTAAGTTTAACTGAGACGAAATCCTAACTTTACTACTCTTAAATGCGCTTTGTGAATACCGAAAGTCATAAAGTTAGGATTTTGTCTCAAATTTCTTTTGTGAATAGGGCCCTATATGTAGAACAAACGTTGTCAAAATTATCATTCAGCAAATGTAAATGTTTGTTTCAGAAACTTGCTCTCTATTGTGAAAGAGCCACGATTACCAAAATACAATTGCTGCAATTCAGATTTATTTGGCCATATAAGGAAATAAATATAGCATGGAAAAAGCTTAGAAGATCTTTACTGAATGGTCATTGACATTTCTCTCTTTAGCTCTATTGTTGAAGTATTACATTAGGGCTGGCTGCCTTTCAATTAGGTATCCAAATAAGACTGCCTTATAAATAAGGGTTAAAACAATATGATCCTTTTTTGTCAAGGATTCCTGACAGTGAAATAACAGATTATGATTGCAAGCATGCTAGCTCAGTTTTACTTTGAAGGCGTAAGGGTCAGATGTACTTAAAATTTAAACGGAGAGCTCTGAACAGCACCATAGTGCCATATCTTCTATGATATTGTGATATTCTCCTCTCTCCCTGCTCTGGTGCGCTTTAGGTTGCAGAGCGCAAATGCACACAACCTAGCCCCATATTGCAAGGGTTTATCTGTTCAGTAAGGATATTTTTGTACCAGTCTCAAGCAATGAGAAGTGATATTTTCCTCTCTCCCTGCTCTGGTGCACTTTGGGCTGCAGATCACAAATGCACACAACCTAGTCCCATAGTGCAAGGGTTTGTGTGTTCTGTAAGGATCGTTTTGTAGTGGTCTCCAGCAATGAGAAGTGATATTTTCCTCTCTCCCTGCGCTGGTGCCCTTTAGGCTGTAGAACACCAAGGCACAACACCTAGCACCATAGAGCAAGGCTGTGTCTGTTCTGTAAGGATTTTGTTTGTACCGCTCTCCGGCAATGAGAAAGTACATCTTCTATAATTCACTCTTCCTGTTCAAAGCTGTGAAAATCAGGTGCCAGAGGTTGTGCAAGTATTCACTGACTGTCCATTGCTGATTGAGTTCCTGAAATATTTATGGAGTACAATCTGTGACATATTGGGTGGTTATATTAAACCTTTCCCAGTCTTAAATATTATCACATGTGTTCAGAATAAAGACAAGAAGGGTAAGCATGGTGATAGTCTTCCTGGCTTTTTTTTGTACACAGTCGAGGGCCTAATTTGTGTCCACAGGATTGATAAATCATCACCAAATGGGAGAATAGGTTTGCATATGCTTCCAGGTTCATGAGATATGGTGAGATAGATAGTTTGAAGCTTATTAAGATAGTCATGCCATTTACAGCATGAAGTAGCAGGTATCTTTTTACTATTAGGTGTTCTTGGTTGACTGATTCCTCCTTTCTTTTTGTGGGCTCAATTAGTAAAGAGCCATTGTGAACCTAGCAAGCCTATCTGGACCACTGCCTTAAAGCTTTACTCCCTGGAACATTTTATTAACTCATTGTTCAAACAGGCTAATAAGTTCTAATGTTTGAAGCACCAAGGTTAGAAAGGTTGGTGGGTCTTGATATTCCCTGGGGGTTAATATATAACAAATACCTCAATCAAAAAAGCATTACAAGTGTGTTGGCATAGCCTATTTAGATATAATTCACAACATTACACATCCTTGGAAATTATCATGCAGCCAAACAGCTGTTTTATAATGGTGGAACCATTTTCATATATGTAACCAAACTTAGTGAGTGATGCATAGTAATTTCAAAATACTGTAGCATGTGTGGGATCTATTTATGCATAAGTGTGCTGACTACAATTAGCAGACTTTAGTTCCACCAACCATAAAGCAGAATGTGGCTACATGAATGCTCATGATTGAAAGACTCCTACTTTATGCCAAATTTAGAGTTTGTCAGACGGTTTTAGTACTGTTGCCAAGGCTGAGTATTTCACTCCCACCATGGAGAGGGTACTCCACCCACCAAATTTAAAGATGTCAGCAAGCCCACTGAACATCTCTAGCATTTACAGGAACAACCATAACAATAGATTCTGTAAATGCCTTGAAAGTGTGCCCTGCAGCTCTTTCAACATGACGGTGCCACACTTGACACTTTCCTTTTCCTTTCTTTTTTCAAAAATAAAATCTCAAAGCAGGATTTTGTTTTTGCTTATTAAAATAAGCAACAACCCCTTCAACATGGAAGTTTTCTCCCATGGCATGGGGGGTCATTGATTTTATTTTACTTACCATGCCACGTTTTTAGTGGAGATTTGTAAAAGTAAAAAACTGGCAATGTGCCCACCCAATCTAAATCGGGCAGGCGGACATATGGCCAAACCTCCAATGGCTCTTACTCTATTAGGAAAAAAACAAAGGCGATGATGGACGGAGTGTTGAACATTGCAAGCACTCACCCCCGGTTAACTGATCTGGGTTTAATCCATCATCATTTTTAGCTCACTCCGCCACCCCAGTTCAGTTATGACCTTATGCAAATCAGTCTGACCCTGTGCCTCATGGGAACAGTCCAGCCCGAACTGCCAAGCCATATCTGCCCTGGACCGGAAACAAGCAGTCGGGGACCGGATTCTGGCTAATCAGCCGTCATCAGCCGTCATCAGCCAGGCTAGCTTGAATCCAGTGGCAAAGTAAGCAAGGCACCCACATCTGGGCATACCCTGCCAACTTAGGGCAAACAAAGCAAAACCAAAGGGGATGATGGACGGAGTATTGAACTTTGCAAGCACTCACCGAGCAGTCAACTCATCTGGGTTTAATCCATCATCATTCTTTAGCTCACTCCAGCACCCCAGTTCAGACATGGCCATAGGCAAATCAGTCTGACCCTGTGCCTCATGGGAACAGTCCAGCCTGAACTGCCAAGCCATGTCTTCCCTGGACCAGAAACAAGCATCTTAGGGCCATCGGAGGGGTATATAGGCATAAGAGAGAGACTAGTCTTCATTATCTACATACTGAAGGTTTGCTTGTCTATCAATCAGGTGGACTGACCTTCAGTTTGGCAGAGAGGGTCCTTTATTGCCTTTGCAACAGGATACCCTCACTGCCAAACTCTAAATGGGCTCCTAAGTAAGGTTACTGCATCACTCTGCACCACTTCTGAAAGTTAGCCAGTCAGTTTTTATCCATTACATTGGACATTGTGTCTTGTTGGATTGAGCACCTTAGCACACTGTAATCGTCTGTACCATTCAGTACCTATTTGCGGCCACAAATAATTTCATGTCCATAAATCTTGTAATTGCTATCTCAATATACTCGAACAGTGCACAGCTGAAACAGGTTACTGAAGTTGGAGGGATATTTAAGAGACAAGACTAGTGCACCTAAGTCAGATCGATTGGATAGGACCAAGTCACACACGTCTAAAGGCTGCTCGAAAGGTAAGAGAACATTTAATGTAAAAATAAGAACCAGAGCTCTTGATTTTAATAAGTGAAAGGTATTGATTGCATGTTTTATTTTTGTTTATGCCCTGATGAAGGTCCTAAAAGGGATGACATCAGTTGACTGGATCTGTTTTAAGTGTGATGGAATTGGATAATTAATGAAAGGAACTTTCTGGAAAAAGACACTAATGTCTGGAAATTAATTGAAAATGAGACATGGAAAGTAATTGAAAACAAAAAGAGTTATTACAGGTACATGCAAATCAAATTGGAAAGTTTAATGTGAACAAGAAAATTAGGTTACCCTCCTAATATTGTGAAAACATTTCTCAATGAAGCTACTTTAGGTGGAATGTTGTGGTTTGTTTAAGGTATGGGAACAGAAAACTACACACAAGAATACAAAATGTACTCAATTATGATGGTGAGGCTTGCTTATCCAAATGCTAATCCCTTTTGAGATAAGGACACAGCAAGGACACAGGAAGTCAGCAAGGAAGACAGAAAAATGAGCCAAGCTATCCCACTGTTGAACTTGCTGCATGAACAAACATTTAGGAATGTCATTTTAGCAAAGTCAAGGAGGCAGCTGCTTTTCGAACACTTTGCTCAAACACTAATTAAAGGCTGGCAAAAGAGATGTGTCTAAATTAGAGTGTATCGAAACTAGATTCACAATACAAAAAAGCAATACAATACATTGCTGACTACCTTTATTCCTTTACCAGAATAGGGTGTCTCAATTTACAAGGCTTGGATCATGAGGAAAGCAGGTGATCTAGAAGAAGAACGATGGACAATTTGAGGCCAGGACAGAGCTAAAGTACAGCCTTCCACCTCCAGAGAGGGCATTGCTGTTGGTTCTTAGCCTCTGCAGCAGCAACCAATGCCATCACTGACTGCTAAACTCACAACAAAATTAGGCTCATTTTCACTGCCAGCTTGTGTAATGGGCTTGTTTCAAATGGCAGGACTCAAGTTAAGTGTGCAGGTGCAGGCACAGCAAGTGGCAACACTAAAGACAATTGAGAAGATGGTCCAAGGCTATCAGGATTACTCAACACAGAGATGTGCCTGGATTAAGATTCATTGATATATTGGCTTGGGAAGAAGGAACAGTAGCCAGAACTCAGCACACTAGCAGAAAAGTATCTAACATGTCTTGTGTGTAGTGTGTCTTTGGAGTATGTGTTCAGTACAGCTGGGAAAGTTGTTACAGTCAAAAGGAGAGATTGATGATTGATGATAATCATTTTTTTTTTAAGAACAACTTTTATTGTGTCAACAGCCAAATACAGTCTGGTTTGACTGAAGTTGTGGGTAAAACCAACAATATCCTGCAATATATCTATAATTTCAAGATTTATTTTGTCGAAGCAATACAAGAAAAATATAAAGTGAAATACAACTTCAGCATTTCAAAGTGTAACTGGTTGTGCTACGTCTGATCTGCAATCTCTCATACTGTTTCCCTCACCACTGTGTCCTAAATGTTAATGAATCACCTAATGGTACAATTGTCCGCCTCCCTTTTGCCCCATTGTTCTTATATCTGTTCTCATCAGGGTGGTGGGCTCCATATAAATGCCTTAATAGTCCGCCCATCTCTTTCAGATTTTAGGTTTTTTTGCGGACATACCCCAGTTTTAAATATAGGCAGCTCCTTACCCATGCAGTGGTCCATCTCCTTTTTCCAGACAGCCAACAGGAGGGGAGAGGTGGCCTTCCACAGTTTAGCGACATCCCATGTTGCCAAGGTGAGGCCTAAGAACAATAGGTGATGCTTGTAACAATTGCCTCTGATACCCTCTGTAAGGTGCAGTAGGGCCAATCTCAGTGTCATAGGAATGTCCCAACCCAGCACCTCAGAGAGGCATGTCAAGACCCCCTTCCAAAATTTGGTAAGTGCCACACATTGCCTAATTGTGTGGATGAAGGTGCTGTTCACAATTCTACATCACTAACATACAGGGGAAGACACGAGTCCTGCCCGCCAAAGCCTGTATCTAGTATAGTACACCCAATGCAGGTATTTAAATTGAATAAGCCTCAATCGCGAGGTGATGGCCACTCTGTGAGGGGATTCCAGCGCCTCTGTCCAGTCATCATCATTGACCGGGGCCAGGTCAGAGTGCCAAGTCTCTCTGAGTGTGCCTAGTTTAGTAGGGCTGTTTGTTATGAGGGATTGGTATATCTTAGTAATTTTGTGGTCCCCCTTGTCCACCATGAAAACCTTAGCTTCTATTGGGTTAAATTCAGGCAGGGTTTCAATTTGTGTAATGTAGGTAGATAGGGCATGCCGGAATTAAAAATATTTATAAAACTGTGTACCAGGCATACCATATTCTCTTAGAATCTCTTGGAATTACTTTAAAACCCGCCCTGCATAACCGCCCCAAGAGTGGAAATACCAATATCGTCCCAGCTCTGGAATTCAGCCAGTGTGGCTAGTTGAGGCAAAATACTGTTTACCCCGGTCAGTCTGCCCCACCATCCCATTTTACGCAGTGATTGTTTCCAGGTTCTGAACACTACTCTCGTCCCTGGCGGCAGTTTCTGAACCGCCGGTCCCACATATAGATATGTGTGAATGGTTGTGTCTCCCATCAACCAGCACTCCACTGCATATGCCGGGTCTTGTCTATCCCCTTACGACCACTCATTCAGCACCATTAGATGGGAAGCGGCACAGTAGGACTGGATGTCCTCTCTGGCTATCCCCACAATATGTGGATTGAAAGCATGTTTGCAAGGCCCCCCGGGTGGAACCACCTCCCCCAGAGGAACTGCCCCAATATCGGATTTATATGTTGGACCCACTTAGTCGGTATTAGGTAAGGATGGTTCTGCATCTGTAAAGGGTATGAGGGAGACATATCATCTTGAATATAGTGGATCTTTAAAAAATGGAGGCAAATGCGACAAAGACCGTATCTCATCTTTGACTTGCATCCACAAAGGGGCAAGATTCTTCTCCCATGACATTTGTTGAGAGGCCGACAGAAAACCCCCCAGGTATGGTAGGTCCTCTGTGGCAATAGTTACTTCCTTTGACCATGCGCCAAGTTTGCTCGCTCCTTTCAATAACCATAGGATTGATTTGTGAGTTTTCATAAATAGGCCGGAGGCCTCGCCAAAACTCTGCATAATATAGAGCAGTCTCAATTACTGATAGAGCGCGCAGGTCACCCGACTAGTAATTTTACCATATGCACACTTAGGCCCATAAATTTCAATTAAACCATACTATTTTAATCGGGTAACCTACACTCTACTACAAACAATTAATTAATTCCTATCTGTTTCCTATACCCGTGACTTACCAATCACTGGTACCTATGACCACAATGGATCATGGAGCTAGCTGCAAAGATAAGCAGTCAAGAAATACCATAACATTTAAAACATCTGCACTCATGTAATAACCACAAACTCAGGAAGTTTTGAAAACCTTTATCTATTCTTCATCAATAGTTGAAAGCAGTAAGTTCACATCAAGTAAGCTATCAATAATCAGAATCATGAAAAGCGTATAACCATGTAAAAGATAGATTATGCCGACCATTTAGAAGTCTAAAAGGAAGGTAAGAACAAGGAACATACTGAATGATCAGAAATCACACTGGAAAGTGGTATTTACTAAAGGACGAGAAGATAAGGAACATGCTATAATGTCACAGTTTATCGATTCCTAAGGGATGGGTAAGAAGAGGGAACATGAAACTATGATGGCGAAACCAAGTTTACCATGTAGCTATAGGACGGGTAAGAAATGGGAACACGCTAATAATTCAGAATGACCTCTTTAGTTCAGTAAAGAGAAGGAACATCTATTTATTCAGAAACAGTACTTTAATATCCAACTATAAGGTAGAGGAAAAAATGGAACATGCTAATAAAGGCTCTTTATGACTTCAGCACTTTGTCACAAGGGAAGGGTAAAGAAAGGAACATATGCAATTATAACTTTAGCGAGACTTGAGGAAAGGGTGAGTAAAAAGGACGCAAGGGTATTTCCCTCTCAGATTTATATTTACCTAGAACTGTGTGAAGACCAACCCTGGCCACGGGTCAGTTAAGGACAGAAGAAACCCCAAAGGAAAGCGATTGCCAGTAGGCCAGCAGGTGCAGTATGGAAACCAGGACAGGGAAACCCAGATTTGGATCAGAACCGGACCACCAAAGTTGAGACCAGCACCCGCAGTTCCGTTGCAACGCCTGTGCTACTCCCTCTCTGCAGCTATCAGTCAGAACCCCGATTCGGTTATCGAATTCCACAGCAAATTGCTCCGCCAGCACTTAAGGTTCCCAAAACTCCGATTGGGTTTGTGGAAAATTTGGACAGAGTGCTCCGCAGCACCTCTATTCTCGATCAGCTATTGAGTGCGTTGGGTAAGTGACAGGTCAGCAATTCGGACAAGTCGGACAATTTCTCTAGCTAAACCTAGGCTAGTTATACTGTTTTCGGGTCAGTGTACCACCCCCCAAATGTTGCAAGTGTAAGGATCCCCAATTTCGATTGGACCAAAGGAAGGACAGGTTATCACACCACCTAGGATTTGGCTTTCTCAAGCTCAACATTTGCATTTTTCGAGACCGTCCATCGAACTTCAGGTTCCATGATGTCTTTACTTCGTACAACAATACATGTTCTATTTACAAATACAATGTATTCGTCTGGGGTTCGTAGGGTGAAGTTCTCATGAGCATCTTCTCAGTCAGTCAACTCCTTCGCAGTATTTCGAAGGTCATCTGCTCTTGAGACTCGCTGATCTCGCGCTGACTCAGTTTTGCACAAAATGGAGAGTAGCAAGGGATAGCAGGCCAGATTTCGTGAGGTGCCATAAAATAGAAAAGAAACAGTTTTAGAACACGGAAAAAATAAATGCACTGTATACCATGAATCTCTACACTATTCCCATTGTTTTATAATAACTATAGCATTAGGATTTAATGCAGAACGAACAGCTTAGCAGAAGCAGCAATGCAAGCTTCAGGCATGTGAGAACAGAAAGCAGCCATCTTAGTTCTACAGCGCAAGAGCAAAGAGTTTCCCACCAAGACTGCAAGATCGTCACGTCACATGGGTATGACCGACGCATGCACAGAAGAAATTCCCGCGTAGCAGCAGCCATTTTAAGTGGCAAGCGTATTAGGATTAGAGAACACATAGGCAAGCGTCTCTCAGACACCCACAATGTCAGAATAAAGGGTAAATTAATAAGACAAACAGGTTGATTAATTAATTAGGGCTATTTGAGGTTCATGAATACAAGCAAGTCGCTTTACGTGCAAATCCTTGCTCCATCAGTCCACTCTTTGATGATATTTTATATCATCACAATTAGTGGAACCAGATGCCAACTTTTCACATTTCACCGATTTCAATCTCTTCAAACTTTCTATTTAGCTTTTTCTCAGGTTCTCTATTAGGATGAGAATTTTTCACTCTTTTGTAAATTTGATTATTCAATTCTTCTAATTCAAGCTCATCAACATTTCTTTTCACTCCTCGCCTATTCACAGTATATTTCCTTTTGTGTTTTCGACATTTGCAGCAAATTAATATTATGAACACTAATAACCCTATTCCCGCTATTGGCATCAGTATTTTGCTCACAAGACTTACCTAGATTAGAAAACCAACTACCCACAGCAGAGAGACCATCTGTAAGTCTCTTCCAGGCACTGTCAACCTCAAGTGGTTTAAGCTTTTTTTCCAAATTTGTAATGTTTCTCACATACCCTTTAATTTCCACACTTTTGTCTGGTATGTAAGTGCAACAATGTTGCACTTTTAACATTCTGCAGACTCCGCCCTCTTTTGCCAATAAAGTGTCAAGAGCAAGTCGATTTTGTAAAACCATTGATCTAACCGCAACCAATTCGGTATTGACCATCAGGAAACCTCCAGCAGTGTCAGTTGATAACCTATCCACCACTGTTGACAATTTGCAAATTCTGTGTGTATTCAGAGCCACTCCCACTGTAGGTATCAATGCACTAAAAATATCACCTACTATTTCACTAACACTTTCTCTTTTGCTACGCACTAATTCATTAGTTATTTCAGTGCTTCCAGTGATTTTTCACACATGGTATATCTTTGGAAAGACAATACCAAAATAACAACTCTCGTACCAATGGTTGGGCAATTTGAAATAAGCCTTGTTCCCACATATATATTAAATTCCAGAAAACACAGGCTCCGACCCATCTTTGAAACCCCAACCCCCAATTACCTGGTAATTGTGTTCGCACTCACTGGAACCAATGAATATATTGTTATAATAACTAGTTCTTTCGCTTTGAAGACAAAGTTTCCCCTTCTTTTCGAAATCCAGCAACATAGCATCATTAGCCCCACCATTTGATGTGCTCCCTATGCTCTCAGCCCATTTAGGGGCTTTCTGATTCTTGTCCTTTGCTTTCTTTTGGAAACTTTCTCTTCTTTTCTCTACCATGTTTAGAAACATTTTCTGTTTTTCGTGTAATGAACAGGTCAAGTTATCTTTGTGTGCATCATCTATATTTATTTTACCTACTGTTGGAAAATATTCGCTCATGTATTTTGATACATCTCTAGTTGTGTGTACAGGGTTCAGGTTTCTTCGTACAGGAAGTTCAGAAAATATCACATCAAAGTTTGAATAATAATACTGTAATGGTCCTCTTCTATAGAATAAACTAGACAGAATACTACAGGAAATTCCGTAAGTTAGTGGCAGATGGTGGTATGTCACACCTTCAGCTACCGAGGTAGGCAACTTCATGCAGACATAACAGTCATCTATTTCCATAGCTTCTACATTATGTACTAACAGGTTTGCAAAAACATTTAAATGGGTTTTGTTCTTGATTTTACTATAATGTAATCCTTTCTCATCTGGTGCTTCTGAATCTATGCTTGTTTGCTTAAGGCTAAGTGTTTTCTCTGATGTATCTACTCTTTGTGGTGTATTTCTAGTCTGTAATTCTTCGTTATCTTTTGGCCATTGATTAGTAGGGTACAGGTTTGGGTCTTTACACATCATAGAAGGAATAGCTATGGTTAGTCCTATCCAAAGAATAAATACTATTGCTACACTACATAAACATACTTTGCAGCATGTTTTTAAACAACCTCGTCTCAGTCTCCCATTCACAGAGGAATCAGACATTTTGACTCAAAAGAAGCTTCAACCCCTCTTTGTAACTTTGCACAGCTTGCTTACTCGGAGCAACTTTCAGGTAGGTTTCACTTCTTCGTCAGTCTGGTCAGTAATCAATTCTTCATCACTTTCGTCACTTATTTCCAAGTTTTCAAAGTCCTCCAACACAAAGTACGTCCATTCAGGACTCTGATACTTGTTATTCAGTCTTTTTAATCGGGCACTTCGTCTCCTAGCTTGTATTTCAGGCGGACCAGCTTGACTTGAGACTTCGTTTACTTGGTCAGGTTCCTCGTTAATTGTCTTTAGCCGCAGTCTCAGTCTTTTGACAAATCTAGGTACCTTGTCTCTTTTTCTGAGTCTTTTAACTGGCACTGTGTCTTGGATTTCTTCAAATGCTCTTTTATTTTTATTCAGTTCTGGCACATTAGTTTCAAAATCGTCTTTTGTATTTTTCCCTATCTGACTAGGTCCAGGTCTTTCATCAGTTTCTTCTGCCTGGTCACTAAGCTGGCCTTGTTCAGGTGTATGCTGATTTTGGGTTTGGGTTGTTTCGATTTCTTCTTCCTGAACACAATTGTCTAGTCCTATCTGGGCCTGTTCAAGCACTTCGAACTATTGATTTTCTTCCGCTTGAACTGCCGCCCTAATTTCTATCTGTCCCTCTTCTGGCTCAGAAGTGTCAATTACCTGTTCTCTCCCTATCTGGTCCTCCTCAGAATCAGATTTGATTTGGATTTCGATGATCTGATTATCTTCTTCTATACCTGTCTCGTCCTCACTATCCCACTCTCTATCTAAATAGATTTGTCTTCTTGTTCTCACAGGATCTATAGTTAGGCCGATTATTGGGACCCAATCATCTTGAATGGAGCTCGGTTGTTCTTCTTCAGCTACTTCAGGACCGATATCTTGGGAACCCTCAGCTGCACAACCTTCAGCCTCAGTTTCTTCAGGTTCGGTCACTTTCTTCGTATGGCTTGCATGGATCCACCGTGGCACTCCTGCACATTTCACAGCTGTAGTGGTAACCAGAATTACTTGTCGTGGCTTTCCCCACATTGGTGCAAGACAATTTTTCCGAGTATGTTTCTTTATTACAACCCAATCACCTGAATTCATGTCATGTGCTGGAGTTGTTGGTCTGGCGACAGCGTCTTCCCCAACCTGGTGAGAGATAGACCGCACTTGGTCAGCCAGTTCTTTGCAGTATTCTAGTACCAAATCATCAGATATGCTTATCAGTTCGTATCCTGGTACCCATGCTTGCCGCATTGCTCTTCCCATCAGTATCTCATGGGGACTCAAGCCCGTGTTCCGGTCTGGAATACTTCTGAGTCCCATCAACACAAGTGGCAAAGCATCAGGCCATTCCAATTGAGTGTATTCACACATTTTTCCCAGTCTTGCTTTGATTGTGCCATTCAGTTGTTCTACCACTCCAGAAGCCTCTGGGCGATACGCACAGTGCAGTTTTTGCGTGATTTTGAATGCTTCACAAATCTGTTTTATTATTTCACTTTGGAAATGCCCTCCTCTGTCTGATTCAATTGTGACTGGAAATCCGTACCTAGGTATGACTTCCCTAAGTAATAGTTTGTCTACCGTGATGCTATCATTTCTACGTGCAGGGTAGGCTTCCACCCATTTTGAAAACAGGCAGACAATGACAAGAATGTACTTCATTCCTCGACAGGGGGGTAACTGAATAAAGTCAAGTTGTAATCGTATGAAAGGGCCCTCTGCCTTCCCAATCTTGCCTGGCAAAACTACAGTTTTCTTTCCTGGGTTAAATTGCTGACAAACCAAACACCTCTGGCAGAGTGCCTCTTCTATGTTTCTAAATTTCGAGTTGAACCATGTCTGCCTAAAGATGCGAATCATGGCATCTCTTCCCAAATGTGTGTCTCCATGTATCAGCCTAGCCATAGGAGCAAGCAGACAGTCTGGAAACACAGGCATACCATCAATGTAAACAATGACACCATCTTCATCCCTTCTCTGACAACCAAATTTCCTTCAATATTCCTTTTCTTTTGCCTCTGCTGCATCCTGTAGATCTCTCACTTCCTCCCATGTGTTTATTCCTTCTAGCATCATAAGTTGACAGCTGTTTCTGCTTCCCCCAACCTTTTTATTAATAGCCATTTTGTACTTTGCACAATGTTGGGCTAGCTGGTCAGCATATCGATTACCTGTTGTCACTTTGTCATTGCCAGATTTGTGAGCATCACACTTGACCACAGCCAATTCTTTTGGTAACTGGATTGCTTCCAGTAAATCCTGTACATACTTTCCATTTCTGATGGGGGTGCCTGAAGAAGTCAGGAACTCCCTTTGCATCCATAGTTGGCCAAAGTCATGCACAACCCCATAACCATACTGGCTTTCAGTGTATATGGTTATTTTCGAGTTCTTCACAAATTTACAGGCTCTTGCCAGAGCAACCAATTCAGCTACTTGTGCAGACTTGACTCCATGTAAATAGGATGCTTCCACTGTACCTCCCAATGTGCATACTGAATAAGCAGCGCTTAGGCCTCCCTCTTCATGTCTCAGGCACAAGCCATCTACAAATACCTCATAATCTTCGTCAGTTAAGGGTGCTTCCTTTATGTCTGGGTGTAGTTTTGTACTAAACTCAGTCAAATCAACACAGTCATGTTCGACTTCTCCCTTCACTTCTGCTGTGAGTGAATTTGGTAGTAAGGTAGCTGGATTTAGAATATTACATCGGGCAATAGTCATGTTTCCTGCACCTACAAGGATTCTCTCATACTTAGTCAGCCGACTCGGTGTGAGATACTGAGTTTTAGTTCTTGTCAACAAAATTATAACAGCATGTGGAACATACACAGTTACAGGATGTCCCATAACAATGGACTCACTCTGTTCAAGACTCGTGCAGGTTGCAGCTACGGCTTTCAAGCATCCGGGTAATCCAGCTGCTACTGGGTCCAATGTGGAAGAAAAATATGCCACTGGACGTCTGGTTAAACCATGAATTTGGGTCAGGACTGAAAGTGCCCAATTGTCTCTTGTGTCAAAAAATAGTGCAGACTCTTTTGAGTAGTCAGGCATTCCCAATGCAGGAGCTGTACACAGGCATTCTCGCAATTTCACAAAAGCTGTCATGCTTTCGTCATCCCACTCTACAGGATCTTTTGCTCCTTTCTTTGTCATTTTTATCAATGGTCTTGCTAGGACGGCAAATCCCACAATCCACTGCCTGCAGTATCCTACAACTCCAAGAAACATTCAGATTTCTTTCTGGGTATTGGGCAATTCCATGTTCCTAATTATTCTAATTCTTTCAGTGGTAACTTTCCTGACACCTCTCTCTATCTGATGCCCCAGATATTTCACAGATGAGGTGCAAAACTGCAGTTTGTCTGGTGATACTTTATGTCCTCCCTCACCTAAATGATTCAGTAAGGCAATTGTGTCAATAACACAGTCTTTTCGACTCTTAGACGCCACCAATAGGTCGTCTATATATTGCACCAGGACTGATTTTCCGGGCAATACCAAGGATTCAAGGCATTTTTTCAGAATTTGATTAAAAATCGAAGGACTTTCTGAGTACCCCTGAGGAACACGATTCCAGACGTATACATGACTGTCAAATTCAAATGAGAAAAGAAAGTTGCTGTCTGGATGTAATGGAATCGAAAAGAATGCATGACATAGGTCAATGACTGAAAACCATCCAGCATTCCATGGTATTTGGTATAGCATCACTGCAGGGTTTGGCACGACAGGACAGCAAGGAACAACAATTTTATTAACCTTGCGCAGGTCCTGTACTAACCTGTACTTACCACTCGGTTTCTTTATGCCAATTATGGGTGAGTTACATGGACTGCTCAACACTTCTTGAAAAATGCCTGCTTCCAGCAACCGTTTGATTTCAATAGCAACTCCTGCTTTTACTTCTGCACTCATTTTATATTGTTGAGTATTTGGGTAGACTGCATCTTCTTTTATGCTTATTTTAATTGGGTCCACATTTGCCATCAATCCTACATTCTTTCCAGTAAAATCCCATACTTCCGGTTTCACTGTCTGTGGGAGTTCTTCAGGTAAGTCTTGTATTGTCAGTCTTTTCATTTCTGTGTCGGGTCTTGCTAACATTAATTTGTAAATTCCGTCTTCATCTGGGGTCTGAATTTCGACACCATTTGGAGTGCAAAAGATGGTGTAGTTCATTTTGCACAACAAATCACGTCCTAGTAGGTTCACAGGACTTGAATCACAAACAACAAATCTATGCATTTCTTTAAAATTCCCAATTTTAATCTCCATAGCTTCTGGAAATGGGGTACTAATTAATTGATTAGAAACGCCCACTACTTGGATCGCTTCTCCCGAGAGGGGTAGGTTTGGAACGTCCGCTGTTCTCACAGTGGTACGGGTTGCACCAGTGTCCAACAGAAAGGTGACATCATTTCCTTCAACCTTTCCTTCAATGTATGGCCCTGACTGGTCCACCGGCAAGGATGCGCCAAGCACGGACTCCTCGTCCTCCCCCCTCAGGCACCGTCAGTAGGGTTCGTCACAGAGAAATGTGTCATTTAACAGAAATTGTGAAGTTGCTGCATTTCTATCCTCCCTTCCTGCCCAATCTGTAGCGTCTTCACCCTGTTGTGCTTTGCTCCTATAATTTGGCCTAGGTACACGAGGTAACTGATTTTGTTTTACCTGCTGATGGGTCTTCCGTGGCACTTCATTCTGCATCTGTGGATTCAAACCATTAATTTGCACATTATCATTCTGTACAGCCATACACTTGTCTCTCCAGTGTCCTATCTTTCCGCACCCGTGGCAGGGGAACTTTTTCCTTGCCTCTTTTCGGCTCATTTTTACTCTCGGCTTTCCCCCACTACCTGAGCCCTGACTCTGATTATTAGTCATTTTGCTCAGCTGCTGTTCTTGGTGCTCTGCTAATTTTACCTGTGCCCACATGATCTTTTCTTTCAACTCTTTTCGTTTATTTTCCAGCTCATCTTCGCAATATTTAGCATACTTCAGGACTTCATCAATTGGTTTAGCCTGCCAGCAGATTTTATTGTCTTTGATCCACTGTGAGATCTCAGGCCTTAACCCTAACACAAATCGATAAATGAAGTGGGTCATATCCTTCATTTCAATGTTATCCAGGCCACTGTACGTCTTGAACACCTGTAACAATCGTTCATAATAAGAATACACAGTTTCATCTCGATTCTGGGTAGTTCTATCTATTCGGGGACAGTCTGTCTCCTTTGCAGGCACCTTTCCTTTCAGGTACAACATCACCTGATTGTACTTCCTCATAACCTCCCCTGAAGGAGCTCCTGTTTTTGGGTCTCTGGCGTATTCTTCACTTGGCCAATCAACAGCAATTTTACATTCTGTCCACAAATCTACAGGAACTACAATGTCAAAGAAACCATCTAGGTCTGTCAGGAGGCATTTTTGAACTTTCACAAATCTCTCGACCTGTCTGTACCATTCTACAGGTTTTTCTTGTAATTTTGGGAAGTCATTTGTAAAGAACACAATATCCTGTAGGGACCATGGAACATGTACATATCCTCCACCCGGCACTTCTCGCATAGGATATCATTTTTCCCCTTTTTCGGCTTCTTTTAACACATAATCAGAAGTCATTTGTTTGGATCTAATCTCCTCTTTTTTCTTGGCCCACCTGGCTTTCCATTTTTCTAAATCTCCCCATTTTTGTAACAGGGGTAATAATTCTCTTATCTGTACCTTTTTCCCTGACACGTTCATATTTTCTAAATCTTTGTCTGAGAATTCTGCTCTGTAGGGTTTTTGCAACACTTTAGATCTGCCAATGTCTATTCCCATACTAGCTGCGGTGTCCATTAATTTTTCATGGAACACTCTGGTATTTCGAGTAATGGTTTTACAAATGAATAACAACTCCTCTTCACTAAGGGTGTTCAGTCTGTCCAGTCCCACATTCCCAGCCATTAGTTCTTCCAATTCTATTCTCAGCTTGTAAATATCTAAAGCCTTTGGTTGAGGATTCATTTTCTCTAGTTCTCGGGTCCATCAATCTATTTCTTCCGGAGTCACCACCGTGGCACTTCTGGTACTAGAAGATGACTCGATCTGGACTTCTCTGGAACTAAAAGGAGTGTTCTTTCTTTGTGAACTGCCTTCTGGTTTCCTTATGGGTAGATCCATAAGGGAAATCACAGACTCACATTCACTTGCCTGGTCATCTACTATCAAGGGCTCTTTTCTCGGCTGCACTACAGATGTAGTTATAACTGGAGCCCTTGACTAGCTTGCTTATCCCCGTACAAAGGAACAACTGGGCCAATAGTTACTGGAATTGTCAATGCTTCAGGACTGGTGTTTAGTTGGGAGATTATCTGAATTAACTCAGTTCTCTGTTTGACTAAAGCCTCTCGCTCTCTATCCTGAAATACATTTTCCATCGTGGTTTCATGTACTATCTGTGGAATCAAGTGAGGGTTAAAACTCGGAGCACTTGGATTTGCCATACTTGGCCCCTCATCATAATTTGGTTTCAGAAATGGGTTTCTCGTACTTGGGGATCTGGGTTCCTCATTATAAGGTGGTTGATTTTTCATTAACAAATCCTCCAGGTAATCATCGTCTGAATCACCACTGGTCATTAAATGTTTCGTTTTCTCAGTCTTTTTCCCTCCCATGGGCTCTTCTACCGTTAATACAGGATACAGTCCTTCTACCATCATGTTCTGTCTCCATTCTTTCATTCTTTTTTCTCGGGTCTCTTTCTTTACTTTCGGATAAAATTTAGCTAACCCTTTGTCAATTCTGGGTCTGTCTCACTCAAAAGCCTCTATTTCCCATTCTTCTAATGCCTCATATTGCGTTAGTCTAGGTCTGGGATGTAAATCATTCATTCGGGTTCTCAAATTAAATAAAATTCTCCCATTAAATGTACCTTCTAAGGGAAATGCTAAGATTCCATAATCTTTAGTATATTCCACCCTGTTCTCCAACCATACACAAGAGTGGTAACCTCTATCAAACATCATAAATGATGAGGGAGTATTTGGCGGTGGAATGATAACTCCTTCTCTAGTTCTGATGGGCTTGTCTTTCTTGAAGTAGTTCTTAACTCTGTCTACAAGTGTCATTTTTCTCTTGCCTCCGTACATAATGCGATTTCTAGCTGTTCTCCACTGATCTCTTACAAAACCTTGATATCTTGGATCAGGTCGAGTTTCTGGATGACTTGGATACCACATATACCTTTCGCGAATTTCTTTTGTTTACAAAATCACTTCCAATACTAGCGCGTCTTTGATTTTTCCGTAACCAACCAACAATGTGATTTAAACATTTCAACCAATGGGTGCGCAGCTTTTCTCGTGAGACAAGTTCCCACGCTCCTGAGCTCACCCCTCCTTTACAATGCTGTCTCAGCTACACGCCCGCTGTTTCGACCAATACCAGCACTGAGTGACGTCAGCGCAGCTCCGCAACTGACTCCCTCCTTCACAAGGTAACGGAAAACTCAATTTCTACCATTTAAAGTGGAAGTGCTTTGTTTAATTTACAATGCAAAAACATTCGCCACTGTACTCGAGTGTCTAGAAAGAAAAGATTTGTTTCACTGCAAGTAAATCCCTTCCGTTTACTTTTCATATACTGCAAGTAGATCCCTTCTGCCTACTCTTCACACAAGCATTAGAGAACCTGCTACTCCTTGAGACTCATCCACTCGGGGATATATACTAAGACCAAAGTTTCACCAGCGAACCCTTTTGCTATCAATCAAGCTCAGACGAACCTGCTACTCCTTCCGTGTGACCCTTACTAGGTTATATCACAATAGAAGTTTTGCCGGCGAACTCTTTGCTATCATTTATTCAATTATTCATACGTAAAACCCTAATTAGTGCTTCCAGTTCTGCCCAACCATGCACTAATTTTCCTCGAGCCAATGACCTCCCTGCGATGTGGCTTCTATTCTACCACTCGCTATTCTGCCCCCAGGGATTCCAAACAAACATATAACAATCACAAACGAGTTTTGTTAATACATGAATCAATATAGCAGCATCTCAGTAAAATTTCAAAACATTTCATAACATTTCAAAACATTTTTCATTTGATCGATCAATACTTTTAGCAGCAATAACATTTTCACAGTTTAGCAACAAATAACCTACCTACCTATCTTAACTAGTCCCTAACCATCCCTCTGCTACCAGAAAATTACTGATAGAGCGCGCAGGTCACCCAACTAGTAATTTTACCATATGCACACTTGGGCCCATAAATTTCAATTAAACCATACTATTTTAATCGGGTAACCTACACTCTACTACCAGCAATTAATTAATTCCTAACTGTTTCCTATACCCGTGACTTACCAATCCTTGTCACTGGTACCTATGACCACAATGGATCAGGGAGCTAGCTGCAAAGATAAGCAGTCAAGAAATACCATAACATTTATAACATCTGCACTCATGTAATAACCACAATCTCAGGAAGTTTTGAAAACCTTTATCTATTCTTCATCAATAGTTGAAAGCAGTAAGTTCACAGCAAGTAAGCTATCAATAATCAGAATCATGAAAATCATATAAACATGTAAAAGATAGATTATGCCGACCATTTAGAAGTCTAAAGCGAAGGTAAGAACAAGGAACATACTGAATGATCAGAAATCACACTGGAAAGTGGTATTTACTAAAGGACGGGAAGATAAGGAACATGCTATAATGTTACAGTTTATCGATTCCTAAGGGATGGGTAAGAAGAGGGAACATGAAACTATGATGGCGAAACCAAGTTTACCATGTAGTTATAGGACGGGTAAGAAATGGGAACACGCTAATAATTCAGAATGACCTCTTTAGTTCAGTAAAGAGAAGGAACATCTATTTATTCAGAGACAGTACTTTAATATCCAACTATAAGGCAGGGGAAAAAATGGAACATGCTAATAAAGGCTCTTTATAACTTCAGCACTTTGTCACAAGGGAAGGGTAAAGAAAGGAACATATGCAATTATAACTTTAGCGAGACTTCAGGAAAGGGTGAGGAAAAAGGACGCAAGGGTGTTTCCCTCTCAGATTTATATTTACCTAGAACTGTGTGAAGACCAACCCTGGCCACGGGTCAGTTAAGGACAGAAGAAACCCCAAAGGAAAGTGATTGCCAGTAGGCCAGCAGGTGCAGTATGGAAACCAGGACAGGGAAACCCAGATTTGGATCAGAACCGGACCACCAAAGTTGAGACCAGCACCCGCAGTTCAGTTGCAACGCCTGCGCTACCCCCTCTCTGCAGCTATCAGTTATCAAATTCCCCAGAAAAGTGCTCCGCCAGCACTTAAGGTTCCCAAAACCTCGATTGGGTTTGTGGAAAATTTGGAAAGAGTGCTCCCAGCACCTCTATTCTCGATCAGCTATTGAGTGCGTTGGGTCAGTGACAGGTCAGCTATTCTGACAAGTCAGACAATTTCTCTAGCTAAACCTAGGCTAGTTATACTGTTTTCGGGTCAGTGTACCACCCCCCAAAGTGTAAGAATCCCCAATTTCGATTGGACCAAAGGAAGGACAGGTCATCACACCACCTAGGATTTGACTTTCTCAAGCTCAACATTTGCATTTTTCGAGACCGCCTATCGAACTTCAGGTTCCCATGATGTCTTTACTTCGTACAACAATACATGTTTTATTTACAAATACAATGTATTCATCTGGGTTTCGTAGGGTGAAGTTCTCATGTGCATCTTCTCAGTCAGTCAGCTCCTTGGCAGTATTTCGAAGGTCATCTGCTCTGGAGACTCGCATATCTCGCGCAGACTCAGTTTCACACAACATGGAGAGTGGCAAGGGATAGCAAGCCAGATTTCGTGAGGTGCCATAAAATAGAAAAGAAACAGTTTTAGAACACGGAAAAAATAAATGCACTGTATACCATGAATCTCTACACTATCCCATTGTTTCATAATAACTATAGCATTAGGATTTAATGCAGAACGAACAGCTTAGCAGAAGCAGCAATGCAAGCTTCAGGCATGTGAGAACAGAAAGCAGCCATCTTAGTTCTACTGCGCAAGAGCAAAGAGTTTCCCACCAAGACTGGGAGCACGTCACCCCACATGGGTATGACCGACGCATGCGCAGAAGAAATTTCCGCGTAGCAGCAGCCATTTTAAGTGGCAAGCGTATTAGGATTAGAGAACACATAGGCAAGCGTCTCTGGGACACCCACAATGTCAGAATAAAGGGTAAATTAATAAGACAAACAGGTTGATTAATTAATTAGGGTTATTTGAGGTTCATGAATACAAGCAAGCCGCTTTACGTGTGAATCCTTGCTCCATCAGGCGGTCCTATTCGGTTCAGTGAGAAAAAATAGGACATCTTCTGCATATATGCTATACGATCGAAGACCTCTCTTGTCAACTCAAATCCTCACACCTGGGCATCAATCCTGACCCACGCCACCAGCAGCTCCATCGGTAACACAAACAGGCAAAGGGATAAGGGACCTCCCTGATGAGTACCTCTCCCTATAAGGAAGGTGTGAGAAACTGACCCGCTACTCGCACCGATGCTGTGAGGTGAGGCGTTGCAGCAGTGAGAAGCGATAAGGCCAGCTAAGCGTATCAAATACTTTATCTTTATCCACTAGCAACAGTGCAGCTGGACCGTGTAGCGTTCTATCGCCGCTATGGCATTGTGGGCACTGCGAATATTGTGGCAAGTAGCCTGGTGAGGCATGAAATCCTGCCTAGTCTGGATGTACCAGCTCTGGTATATATAACATTATGCAGTTGGAGAGAGCTTTAGCAAGTAATTTGGCTTCAACATTCAACAGGAAAATGGGACGGTATGAGGTATGTTCTTCAGAGAGTCCACCAGGTAAGAGGAACACCACCACTTTCGCATGCCTCCAATTTGATAAGAATCGGTCCACTTATATGGCGGTGTTAACCACCTTTAGGTGGTGGGCGCCGAGTTGCGAATAATAAATTTTTTGAAACTTGAATGGGTGGCTGTTGGGTCCTGGTGCTTTGCCCGTACACAGGTCCTTTAGTGAGGCACCCAGCTCTTCAATTGTGAGGGGGTATCTAATTTTGTTCTACATCTACAAAGAGTTGCATAGCTGCTTCCAGTATTATCTCCCTTAGGGCATATACTTCTGTTTAATAAGTAGGCCTGGGAGTAGTTTACAAAGCCATGCTACCAAGCACTCCGTGAAGTGACAAAAAAACTCTGCTGCGCTACGCAGAGTTCTGCGAGTGGGTGGAGTTGCTTGTGGCACATGGGCATGGCCATCTTGTTTTCTTCTCTTATTTATGGGGCTGGCGTCTACTTCTCAGTACTGCCTTAATCTTTTCAACCCTTCTTTCCAAAAACTTTTTTCTGTTTATTTTTATTTATTATCTTATCCTGTGTCTTATTAAGTGTATATGTTGTGTTGTTTTCTACTTTTTGTGTGTTTTTACTGCATTTTGTACTGTTTTCTATATTACTGTGTTCTCATATTACTTCCTTTCTTCTTAACCTCCCTTGTTTACTTTCTAGACTTTCTTTTCCATCAACCCCAGCATCATGGCAGAGAGTGCGACCCAGGGAAAGAGGAGCAGCTTTCCTTGGCCGAGGCGGTGCCCGGAAAGGGTGAAGCCCCGGGCCTCGATTTCAGAGGTGCAGGTGCCAGTTCTTATTTTGTTTCATGCAGCGCTATCTCTCCTCCACCCTGGCAATAGGTAGCAGGCCTGGGTCCAGGTACGGGCTCCGGGAGCATCATCAGCATTGGGTAAGGGTGCACCTGGCAATCTATCGCTGCTCTGGAGTCTGGTGCACGTCTTACCAAGTGACACAACAGTGGTTCGACATCTTGGATCGAGATCAGAACCTGCTGGACCTGCTAGGTGTTGAGGTCACAGGTCTTGATGAGTAGCTAATTATTATTATTGTGTGTTTTGTGATGTCCCAAATAGCAAGAATGCTGATGCTTACTTGCAAGTAAGTTACTTAAAAATCTTATATTATGTGATTGTTATTCTTCTATACAGTTGATCAGCGGTACTAATCGTACTTGGAGTTGTTTGCAACTTTGCTCTCACTTGGGCTGATTATGTAAGAAAAGTTAGAGAACGTAAGTTAGATAATGCAGACAAGAATTTGTCCTGTCACTAAGATAGTAGTAGTTACTCAGTATTAGTTAATAATGTAGAGGCCTGTGTGACGCGTCCTCTCTCGTGACTTCAGTCCTTGAGTCCTTAGTCAAACCTTTTTTGTAGTTTTTATAGTGAGTGAATAGCATCCAACCAATTTTATGTATGCAATATGCATGCGTCTATCTATGCTTTTAAGAAGACGTAATGCAGACTTATTAAATTGGCCTGGCAAAGGGGGTTGAGATGAATGAGATTGGAGATTCAGAACTTAGAAGCAAACATAATTTTTTCGCATTTAATTCAAAAGTCTTTGGAATAGGCGGGCCAGGTAGGTTTAGTATTCAGGAATTGGAATAGAAATGTGGAATGATAGAGATAGAATGGTCCGTGACTGCGATACTAGTCTACTACTAGGGGACCGGACTTAGGAAAGATCAATGTTATTGCAATTGCCGTTTCATGTCAAAATCTTTTTGGGGAGCGATTATTTATTTAATACCAATAATTTATTGTCTTTTTTATTATCTCTTACATGATCATCGGCATCCAGGGGTAAGAATACGGCGAGGAGGTCTTCCCAGGCGGGTGCGGGAGCTGGAGGGGTCTCCCAG
Organism: Lissotriton helveticus; assembly: GCF_964261635.1. NCBI lineage: Eukaryota > Metazoa > Chordata > Amphibia > Caudata > Salamandridae > Lissotriton > Lissotriton helveticus. The sequence continues at coordinate 756,430,003 of NC_136069.1, forward strand.
AGGCAGGAACGCCCTCAGATGAAGGCTCTGCTGGCCCCATAGGGGGGCAGATTTACGTTGCCTGACGCATCTCTGCAAATCAGCAGAGATGCGCCAGGAAAGATACGGCACGCAAGTTCATCCTTGCGCCCCCCATGATGCGCCGCGTTTACAATGCGGCGCATCATGGCGCAGGAATGAACAGATGCGTGGCGCATCTTGGGCGTAAAGTTGGCGCAGTGCTGAAGTTGTGTTGCGAGCGGCACGCAACTCCAGCACTGTTCCAACTTGCCCTATCTTTAACGTGGTGCGTCAAGCCTTACGCCTGCTTCAAGCAGGCGCAGGGTTTTGACGCATCAGCGTTGGGAAAGTGACTCAGTGAAATCTTGTAGATTTCACTGAGTCACTTTTCAGGGGCGTTCCTGCGACGGAACGCCTCCTCCTGCACCGGAACGCCTACATGAAACCTGACGCAGGTTTCATGTGGCGCAGGGCCTTACACCGTGACGCATCTCCATAGATGCATCACATTGTAAATGCCTCGTAGGGATGCGCCACATTTACGCCGCCTTGCGTGACGCAACAGCGGCGTAAACGTGGCGCATGGGGCTTGTAAATCTGCCCCTAAGTACTCTGTTCTGTTGTTAATATTAATATATATTTCCCTAACTTTTACTGCTCCTTATTTTGAACTATTATTTCCGTTTCCTAATTTAGTTTTTTCCCAAATCCACTTTGATCTATCTGTTTCTACATTCTTATTACCCCTGCATTACCTTACCTACTAACTTGGTTATTTATATATTTCTAGTGTTTGTTTTTATAGCTCGGTCTGAACTGGGGTTGCAAAGTGAGCTAAAGAATGATGATGGATTCAACCCTGATCTGTGACTGGGGGTGAGTGTCTGAAAAGTTTCAGTGCTCCCTCCATCATCTGCTTGTGTTTGCTTTGTTAACCCTAAGTTGGCAGGGTATGCCCAGGCGTGGCTCCCTTGCTCACTTTGCCACTGGATTCAAGCTAGCCTGGCTGACTAGGGGTGATACCCACAAACTGGTCCCAGGATGCTTGTTTCCGGTCCAGGGAAGACCTATCTTGGCAGTTCTGGCTGGACTGTTCCCGTGAGGTACAGGGTGAAGACTGATTTGCATATAGCTTTGCCTGAACTGGGGTAGCAAAGTGAGCTAAAAAACGATGATGGATTCAACCCAGATCTGTGATTGGGCGTGAGTGTCTGAAAAGTTGCAATGCTCCGTCCATCATCTCCTTATGTTTGCTTTGTTCACCCTAGGTTGGCAGGGTATGGCCAGACAGGGGTCCCTTGCTCAATTTGCCACTGGATTCAAGCTAGCCTGGCTAATGAGAGGTCTTACCCCAAACCTGTCCCAGGATGCTTGTTTCCGCTCCACGTAAGACCTGGCTTGGCAGTTTGGGCTGGACTGTTCCCATGAGTCACAGGGTCAAGACTGATTTGCATATAGCTGGGTCTGAACTGGGGTGGCGAAGTGAGCTAAAGAACGATGATGGATTCAACCAAGATCTGTGACTGGAGGTGAGTGTCTGAATAGTTTCAGTGTTCTGTCCATCATCTCCTTGTGTTTGCTTTGTTCGCCCTAAGTTGGCAGGGTATGCCTAGATGTGGGTCCCTTGCTCACTTTGCCACTGGATTCAAGCTAGCCAGGCTGATGAGGGGTGATACACCAAAACTGGTCCCAGGATGCTTGTTTCCGGTCCACAGAAGACCTGGCTTGGCAGTTTGGGCTGGACTGTTCCCATGAGGCACAGGCTCAACACTGATTTGCATATAGCTGGGTCTGAACTGGGGTGGTGAAGTGAGCTAAAGAACAATGATGATTCAACCCAAATCTGTGACTGGGGGTGAGTGTCTGAAAAGTGTCAGTTCTCAGTCCATCATCTCCTTGTGTTTGCTTTGGTTTTTTTTTTTTACCCTGAACTGCCTCTGACTCTGTATTAGTGACTTTGTCTGTAGTTTGCTTTCTTCTGGTTTTTCAATTAGCTTTCCTAATTTCTTTATATATTTTGTGGACTGCCTAGTGGTGGTACTGTAAGACTCGAAGAACCCATTTGACCTTACTACTACTAGTACTCTATTGTGCAGATGGCATGCCCAAGTAAGGTATTCTACGCATGTTTGTTCAGATGAGAAGGCTTTCTTTTACTTTCTCATGCTCAGTCAGTAAACAATAGTCACGTTGGAATCCCCAAAGTTGTGTCTTCTTCTCATCTAGGCCTTGTATTATTAGCAGCAGTTGATGGTGAACTGATTACAGTGCACCATGGCGGGAAGGAAGTATGAGGAGTGCAGTGATGTGTGTGGTGTATGTATTGTATTTTCAATTTTGCTAGTGAAAAAAATTATTGAGAGAGACGTATATGGCAATGTTTTTTCTAAGCATACCGACCACCAGTGCCGGGAACAGTGGGGAAGGCGAAGCCATCTATGAGGGAGCAGCAGATGCGACAGCTGCAGGGGGTGAACCAGCAGCAGTGTCGGGTGGTGGTAAGTAATATTCATTGCTTACTAACAATCACATTTATACACTTGTTGCAAGAGTGTACAGTCAGTGTTCACTGTACTGTTGAGCCTTAAGTTGTGAACAGTTGAAAAAGACACCCTTTACTTAGCATTAGCGTGAGTTGCTGGCCTCTTCTCTGCAAATCAGCAGAGCAAGTTTTATGAAGAAGACTAAGAGTCAGACCTTGATGGGTTGATGAAGAAGGGAAAGAAGGATGGAAGGAAGAAGGACAGGTTTCTTGTAATATATGACTGGAAGAGAAGGATGCATGAGAGAATGGGGCCCGGGATGCATATTAGGTGGCTGATTGGATGCATGGGTGATTGAAAGATGGGTGATTGGTGAAAGAAGGGATGTCTGCCTGGGTGAGTGAAACTGTATAGGTGAAAGTAATTATCCAGGGGTTTTATGGGTGAAACCTAAAGGCAAGCAAGGACGCATGGGTGGTTAAATGACAAATGTGTCTTGGTGAAAGGTTTGTTGAAAATAAAAACCAGGTTTGGGTGGATGGATGCCTGGATGGTATTCAATCATAGGTGAAGACTGGATAAACTGAATGTAAAAGAAAATTAAACCATGCCAGAGTAGCAAAGCCAAGGAGGAAGAATACAAATATTGCTCAAAGAACAATGCAATAATAAATGGAAAAATCCCTGGGAAGAAAAATAAATAAGGAATGTTTTTTTTTGCCAAGGTTTTTTATTCAAAGATTTGAGGTTGTATTTCAGGCTACTCCCTTGACTCACAGTATTTTGCAAGTACAACATATATATTATGTATGTACGCACCCACCCCTCATCAACTGCCTTCCTCCTACTCATAAGCCCACTGTGTCCCTACCCATGTCATTTTGACAGTGTCAGCCATTGGTGGCCTATTGGCTACATGATTGGTTACAATAGTAGTACCTCACGTCATATGACGGTGTGTGATAAATCATCATTCATATAATCATATCATCTGCCTTGTTGTAGTAGTCAGGGTGAAAGTGAAATTGAGCATTTACAATTGATTTAACACAGTCAGACTCTCCAGGATTTCGCGATTTCGCGGTTTGCCGCAAAATCAGCACTTTTGGGAAAAATGCCGTGATTTTTACAAAAGTGCCCGCGAAATCGGCACCTTTGTAAAAATGACGCAATTTTTACAAAAGTGCCTGGAGGGTCTGACATTTAGTGACATGCGTGCGTGTATATTGTGCCAGGGCTGTTTCTATGTCTGAAGAATTAACTTGGAATTGCAGAACCTCGGTATCGTCACACCTCCCCCACGTAGGTAAAGGGCAGTGTACTACTTTGTGAAATAATCCCACTCTCTTCATACTAATTTACATTAGCCCAGGCTTCATAATCTTAAAACAGGAAGTTTTGTGTTACACTGTTGTGGATTCTTTTCAAGGTTACACTGTGGGGGTGGCAGTTGTCATATTCTATATTTTAGCCAATAATAGCCTTCTTTGTGTCAATGCTGGGTCTAGTGGCTCCTGATAAACTACTGTAGGTCATGAAAGCTGAATAGAATTTCTTGGCAGAAAATATACATTTGGTTACTTTTGAACTATCAGTGTTTGGAGTTAGATTTCTCTGAACACATATTCTTCAATTTTGCAGGAGAAACATTCACGTCTAATTTCTGCATTCTCATGTCAGTAGTCCTTTATCTTGATTTGTGACCATAGTACTCATGGTAGGAACATAGTGTTTCTTTTGCTTGAATTACATTTCTTTATGCACCCTGTCTCATGAGAAAATCAAATAATTAATAGTGCGTGATCATTTCCCGTTGGCCCTCCTGTTCCCCTTTGTGAATTAGGCCCATCTGGCGAACACCAAATACAAAATCTTTTTTGCTTTAAAGTAGGTAAAATATTTTGAAAATTAAATTACAATTAGGTCTGATGACATCCACAATGAGCTACATTGTTTTAAAAAAATAAGCTTTCGTTCCTAGCATCCAAGCAGTTCATATCTTCAAACGTATTTCTAAATCCCATTTGTCCCACTAAAATATCAGAATCTATGATAGATTTTTTTAAATAAAATGTAATATCTGTATCTAAAATCAAGTCTTTGAGTTAGCAGAGCTTAAAGCAGATTGAAAAGAACACAAACTTCTGGTGAGAGGATCAAAGTTGCTTGCATTGCATTCCAAAACGTGATGAGGCAACAAACAAGAGGCAGTGTTTGAAATACTATTTGAGGGACTGATTTTATTATTTGCAATTTTATATGCATAACTTCGTACCATATCGAACTCATATTTTCATTCTGTACCAGATGCCAAAGTCCCCTTTGAGGCAAAACACAAAAGAAGAACAATAGTGTATCCAATGAACTAGTTTGTCAAAAACTTCCTCCAACAGGTACTTGAGACATCAAAATTATTTAGGATATCTTTTTTTCAGTACAATATCATTTATTTGAGGCGTCAACGGATGATGTGTTGGGTCTATACATTATGTTGTATTTGTATCCATCCTGTAGATGATGAATGCAGTTAATCAGTAGCAGGTCAAAGATCCCTTCAAATCATCCGTGGTCCTTTGACCTTCAGACTCCTACCCTACACCCCATAAACAAGACATACAGTTCATACTCAATATTAATCGCTAATATGCTAAGCTTCATCTCAGCATCAACTTGAATAATACATACATTGGTGATTTCAATCTAGTGAGTGACGCATCATCCAGGACCACTATAGATGCCTTTCACAACCTGCTGGTGGCATTTGATGTTGCATACTTTCGTTTACTGTCAACCCGCACCAACACCGAGAGAAATATTCAGACCCTGCCTGCACATTGGTACTAAAGCTACAACCAACATTTCTAACAAGAATCTCACTGTGCAAAATAGTGAAATGGTCCCCTGTCAACAGTCTCTGTGCCATTGACGAGGTAAGCCTATTCCGAATCCTGATGACCCTGCCATATGTAGTCTATATAATCCCGTCATCAATAAGGATAGAGCTATTCAGTGAAGCGCTAGCACAACCACTGTCCATTGTTGTAGTCTCCCTTGTGCAAAGTACCTTTCCACATGCCCTCACAACATGCAAGATCCTCCCGTAAAAGTAGAATTAGGACCCAGATGAGACCTTGCACATTTTTTAGCAAAATGGGGGGCGCTAGAGAGCCCACGGCATGATTGCGGCACTGTAGCGCAGCTCTGCCAGTGAACTTAACATTTTCAGCATTAATCCTTATTATCGATGCTCATCCTGTCCCGAATTACATGTGGCAAGATAAAGAGCATATGCACAAGTCGTTGACCCTGTGCCTATTTTCTATGCAAGCCATGTAAAGGGGTTCAGCCAAACATTCATCTCATGTACCTGTAATCACTGTAATACATACTTGCATTTCCAAAGGGATAACAGCCTTGACCTGTGGGCTGCTTCCTCTGTTTCATACCCCAGGTTGCCTATTCAAAGTGGAATACTCCGGTAAAACAGTTCCCATTGATTTAAGGCTGAAATTTAATGATTATGAGTAAAATAAAGTGCCGCAAAAATGCCGCTAAATTTCCATATTTGTGCCGCAAAATTTCCATATTTGTGTCGCTAAATTTGCGAATCCATGCCGCTATATCCTGGGGGTCTGTGCAGTGGCCATAACAGAAAAATAGATACTTGTGTACTACAGCTGCCCCACCTGCAGACAGTAGTAAAGTAACATGAGTCTGTGACACGAGTATGTCTGTCTAGGGCACAGCTCACAAGCTGAGCTAGTATTCCTACAACTACAAGATTAATTTAGCTAAACAAGAGAGAGAAGAAGAATACGTGCCTACTCTGTAGTGCCTATTGCCCGAAACTCTAATCTTCTCCAAATCTCAAGGGCAGAGGAATCAAGGATACCACAAATGTTATGTGCTGCTAGTGTTACCGTGCCACTATATAATAATTTTATGTATTACTGTTTTGATGTTTCGATCTTTTTTTATTGATAGAGCTACTCCTGCCAAACAAACAACATCTAACAGGCGGGAGAGGCCAGCCAGGATCTGGCAAAGAAAGCTGGAGTGTATAAGGGTTGAATTTTGTTGGCTGGTGGTGCAGGTGGAGGAGGAAGCAGCATCTGCAGCCTCCAATGCACCGGGCCCCAGCCAGGCCTCAGTAGTGCCTCTGGTTTTATGGCACCTTGATCTGGCACCCGCCCGCCGCAAGGCAACCACAACCACTGCTTCCCACCGCTGTTCTTGTAAAAACTTTCAGCACCGCATGCTCTTCCAGATGGCACACTGAGAGGCCAGGATGGAGGAGCGCTTTGACAATCTTGAGCGCATGATTCGGCTCCGAGGCTGCCGCTAGATGAATAGAGACCTCAGATTCTTGCCCCTGTTTTACTCTTGTTCTTGGTGGGTGGGACTTGTTGGGGAGAGGGTGGGAATGTGGGAGTTGGGAAAAACTTGGGTGTTCTTTTTTGTTTTTTATGGACTATTATATTTATAGACAAGTGGACTTTTTTACTGCACATTGGTTGGGGTTGGGGAGAGGGGTGGGTGAGGTGTTGTGAATTTCTTTCATCCTAGTTTATTTGTTATGGGAATAAATTCATAGTTTTACAAATGATGTACATTTTTTTGGGGGGTTACTCTTACTACGTACTGTTTCCTTTGCTGCAGGGGCGCAGCCTTTTTTTAAATCTGCAGATAGTGTAAGACACCAACAGATAGATGCGGTACCCTTACTTGTCCTGCTACTGTCAGTCTCTCCTTCTAGTCTATGCAGTCTGCAACTTAAACCTCCATGGACTCAGAGGGGTGTGAGTGTGTGAATTAATTAATTTCCATAGTATATACATTATTGCATCCCCCCAACGTCTTCTCTTACCAGTGATTGATGATTAAATTAAGCGATGGCTGCATGATGATGGTTTGGTTTCCCAAGGTGCTATGGTGGTGATAGTAGTAGACAGTAGCAAATGCAAAAAAAGATAATGAGACAGTCATCTGAGGGAGATTAGAGAACGACTAGTAGAATACAGGAGACAAGAAGAAGACTGCCAAACGAGAAACCATGATAAGCAATGCTAAATAAAAAAAACAGAATGATGGACTAGCCTAGTACAAGTTACAAACTGAAGTCGACTCGAGCTATGAACGTTTGAAGTGGACAAGTGTAACGTTTAGTGCCGGAAGGATGATGATGCTAGCAGTTAGGATAGATTATGTTCCTTTAAAAATAAATTGAATATTGAATACTGTCTGTGCATGGGTGGGCAACCTAATATATGGCAGTGTGGGCTATAGTTATACTAAAAGCAGAACTAGGTCCTCACCCTGATTGACCTTGAGTTGGTGTTGCTTTCATCACATCCACCCACCAAGTGTGTGATCAATTAATGGTGTACATTTAATTTAGTCACACCAATAAATCACACAGCTTGGAGGAAGAGGGTTAGGGATTGATAAATGGATAGGAAGGGGGATTTCAGGGAAAGGTTTGACAAAGACACACACTGCTGCCGACCATCATAAATCTGTCATGGGAGGAAAAGGAAATGCATGCATGATGATGAATACTATCTAGTAAAGGTAAATACATTTTCTGTCTGCCCCCAGAGAGACCCAAGTTACATTTATGTTCTTGTAGCGGGTTTTGAAAGATAGCAAATACAATTGAAATAGCTATAGGAGTCAAATAAACTAAACTCCCATAAACAACACACAGAGTTGTAATGATAGAAGGGAAACAATTATACTGTATATATTGCCAAATTGAGAGATGCATTTCTGCAGCACTGCATTCCTCGTGGACTGTCCATGAATCTTGGGTGCCTGGCAGATGTGGTTCGGTGAGGTAAGTGTGAGTTGTTTTCCGAGTTTTTCCAGTATGGTGCAGGGTAAGGGCCTGTAGATGAAAAAATATATATATTTTAGAAACAAGGGGGGAAGTTAAACTGCATAAAGGAGTGCAACAAGAAGACTTTGTTTCAGAGGCAGCATGGCTAAATGTCTGTTTCTGGCAGTTACCTCATACAACAGGTCCACCACCCAACCTCCACTTAGCTTCAAATTTGATCCAGACATCACTGAGCACAGACACACACAGCAACATTGCATGCCATTTTCCAATTAATAAAAAAATCGATGCACTGCTATAGTATCAGCCAGTCACACGGATTGGTGTCACTACAACGCGGTTTTTTACAACGCATTGCGTTACATCGGAATTTTTACAACGCAGGATCCATTACATCGGATGCCATTACAACGCATAGCATTACATAGCAGATGCTATTACAACGCATGGCATTACATCGTAAGTATAGGTAAGTATATCTTTTTAAAAAAAATGTAATTAAGTTAATTTAATTAATTTAATGTAATTAATTTAATTAAAATACATTTTAAAATAGTAATTAATTTAATTTAATAAATTTAAATCTATTTATTTAATTTAATTTTAATAAAAATTGTAATTAATTTTAATTAATTAATATAATGAAATTAATGTAATTTAAATATTTTTAAACATTATAATTAAAATAAATAAATTAAAATATTTTATTTAATTTAATTAATTTAATTAAAAAATGTAATTAATATAATATAATTAATTTAATTTAATAAATATATTTTAATTAATTTATAAATGGTAAATATAATTTAATTAGCCCTAAGCACAAACCCAACCCTGAACCCTAAAACACCCCTGTATCCCAAAACCCAAACCCTACCCTGAAACCTAAAAACACCCCTGTACCCCAAAACCCAAACCCTACCCTGAAACCTAAAAACACCCCTGTATCCCAAAACCCAAACCCTACCCTGAAACCTAAAAACACCCCTGTACCCCAAAACCCAAACCCTACCCTGAAACCTAAAAACACCCCTGTATCCCAAAACCCAAACCCTACCCTGAAACCTAAAAACACCCCTGTACCCCAAAACCCAAACCCTACCCTGAAACCTAAAAACACCCCTGTATCCCAAAACCCAAACCCTACCCTGAAACCTAAAAACACCCCTGTACACCTGTACTTATTTTAAAAATTACTTTAATTAATATAATAAATAATAAATTAATAATATTAAAAAACATAAATAAATATATTTAATTATAATTAATATTAATAAAATTAAAAAAAATTAAATACTTACCTATACTTACGATGTAATGCCATGCGTTGTAATAGCATCTGCTATGTAATGCCATGCGTTGTAATGGCATCCGATGTAATGGATCCTGCGTTGTAAAAGTTCCGTTGTAAAAGCCTCCCGTTGTAAAAGTTGCGATGTAACGGTGCATTACCGTAGACAGGCATTAATCCAATGTCTCTCCCCAGATGATATACCTATGAATTCTGCATTGGTAAAATTTTTAACGAAAGTGTGGAAAAAATTAGAACCACAGGAAATATAAAATTAATTATTTTATTTTCTTCCTTTTAAATTTGTTTATTGATTTGCCTTATTCTCACCTCATTCTAATGAATTTTATCAAAATATTCACTTAACACGATGTATCGAATTTTGTAGAATTGCTGCTATTCAAAATGTATATAATCGTTTATCGAATGAATTTGTTTTATTGTAAGATTTTAATTAATCAAACAATAAAGGATATCTATCCACTTCAAAAAGAAGTGCAATTGAGAATGGATTTGCAATCATTACAGGTTTGTATTGGTTCAAAAAGCAGTTCAAATTGCACAGTAATTACTTTGGATTACTTTCTTGTTACTCTTGGATTACATCGATTATTCTGGTGAGATGCCTAGATATCACACACTAGACTTTGTCACTTACAGGTAAGTATGACAGTTGTGAGTTTTAAGCTTAGTTACTTTCTACCTATACAAAATAGCAGTTTAACAAAAAAAATTTTTGGAACAAATACTCGTAACATTAGTCTCTATGGTTATCAGTTTTACAGGTAAGAACTCGACTTACATGTAGGACTGTTGGGTGCTAGGACCAAGGTTCCCCAAGGTCCAGGTAGGCACTCAAATTGAACCAACAGCGGCACTGTGGCGGCAGGATGCAGAGTGCAGGTGCCCAATGTTAGCCAAAGGAACAAAGAGGGCCGTTGGTCAGGGTCTGCTTTCAGGCAGACCACTTGCTGTGGGAGCAAAGCTCCTAGGGTAGGGACCAGCACTGCAGGGGCCAACAATCAGCACAGGAGCTGCACCACCAGCACCACAGAGGTGGCCAGATACCGAGTGCCAAGCCAAGAAGACGTCAGGGACCTTGTGGATTACAATGGTGATCTCTGGTTCGGAAAAGATGCTGCTGGCTCAATCAGAGACGCTTCGTGAAAGAGATTACCAGCTGGAGCAGTAAGTTGGGATCTTAAGGAATGCCTGGACACTCGGTGAGGCTACCCAAGGCTATGGGGCATCAGGTGCAGGGGTGTCTTTAGGCATCTGGTTTTCCTACTGGCTCTGACTGCGGTCGGCGGGACTGTCCAGGTTGAGGCTGCAGGCCTAGGCTTGAAGCTTGAGGGAGGTCAGGGATCAACAGATCCCAAGTCAGGATCACTGGGGAGGTCTGCTCATGGTGTTGGACCACTCAAACGTGGGCCATGGACGGCAGACTGGTGCAGAACAGAGGAGCTGCCTGGAACAAGGTTCTGGTCTCGGAGTCTTTGTTTGAGTAAATCCCGTGCTCACAAGAGACAGAGTCTTTAAGTTGAGTGCAAGGCAGTTTCTCCATGCTCGTGGGGTTGCTGGCTGCTGGTCACACCAGGGTTCTTGCTGTAGGCAGGTTGACGTCGGGACAGGCCGGTAGAGCTGGGGCCAAGACACTAGGGGCCAGATGTAGGTAATTCCTATTTACCTTCTCTTAAATACCGAATCCTACCGATTCGGTATTTAAGAGTAGGTAAATAGGAAGGAGGCATATGTAGGTAAATCTCATTTCTAATTTACCGATTCTGTAACAGTCGGTATTAACGATTCTGTAAATACTGAATCGGTATTTCACATTGATTCCTATGGGCCTTGAAGCCCATAGGAATCAATGTGAAATACCGTTTCGGTATTTACAGAATCGGTAAATACCGAATCCTGCAAGGGTGCAGGGGGTGTCACTTTGACACCCTCCAGCACCCCAAGTACAGGCTTGTGTGACACGTGGCACACATACATGCCCTAAGGGCATGTCTGTGTGTCACATTGCACAGGTGTGCGTGCACAGATGTGCATGCACACCTGAATTCGGTATTTTACCACCCAATAGGATTGGGTGGTAAAATACCGACTCTTAAGGGCCTGTGGCACTCTTAGGAGTGTGAGCTACATATAGATTTACAGAATCGGTATGTTTACCGATTCGGTAAAATACCGAAGTGGTAAATTTACCGATTCGGTAAATATACCAATTCTGTAAATAACTACTCACCTACATCTGAAAAGCCAAATACCGGTCGGTAACGGCCGAAATCGGCCGTTACCGACCGGTATTTGGCTACCTACATCTGGCCCTAGGTGTTCTCTTCTTCCTGGGTCAGCATAGCTCTTTAGTCATCCTTCTTTCTTCCTGTAATCTGAGGAGGCAAGTTTCATATTCACACCTAAATACTAAATTTAGGGGTATTGCAGGGGTGTGCAGGTCAGGACCAATGAGTCCCTTCCTTCTGGTGAGTACACCCCCTATTATTCCACCATCCATTTGGAAGGGGGTATGAGCATCTTCCTAACTGGCTGGGTCCCCTGACCTCCAAGATGGAGGGTACTGAGATGTGTGCTTCACATTGCTTTCCCCACCTGAGGGGTGGGGTTGGCAAAGAGGGCACACCTCTCCTCCCAACTCAGTTTACACGCCGATTCTCCCACCCAAATTGGGGGTGAGAACTTGTGATAGCAAGTTGCTGGGGGTAGAAAAAGACAGGGACAGTATACAAAGGCGGCAGGCTTTTGAAGCTTCCCCTTTGGTGCACCCAGCCCATCCTGGGGGCGGAGGTGAGACACCTCTGCGCAGGATGGGCTTTCTTTCTGAAACCAGAAAGCGGAGGCTCTCTACACAGGGGTCCAGAAACCTGTCTGGTATTAGCAAATGGCAGGCAGCCATTCAGGAACCACACAAGGACTAGTCGTTTTTCAGGGAGCATCTCCAAGATGCCCTCTGTGTGCATTTTACATTAAATCCCACACTGGCATCAGTGTGAGTTTAATGTGCTGAGAAGTTTGCTACCAACTTACCAGGTTTTAGTGAAGTCACTATGGAACTGTAGAGTTCGTAATGACCAACTCCCAGACCATATACTGTTATGGCTTCACTGCACTTACAATGTCTAAAGATGGACTTAGACACTCTAAGGGTATAGTGCTCATGCCACTGTACCCTCACCTGTGGTCTATTGCACCGTGCTAGGGGGATGACTTACCTAGGCCATAAGCACACGGATGTGTGCCAGGTCAACTCTTCACTTTTCTCTACACCAAAACACGCAGCCTGCAATGGGAGCATATGGGTGTTGTGGGTCAAGGCCCTTAAGGGTGGCACAACAGGTGCTGCAGCCCTTAGAGGCCTTCCCTGGCCACAGTGCCTTTGGCACCCATCCATACAAGGGGCTTACTTGTGTCCAGGGGGTGTCAATTGGGGGTACACAGGTACAGCTTTGGGAAGAACACAGGTCCTGGGAGCCGAATTGACAGGGACTCAGGGAACACCAAGTCAAAGTGCAACATGCGTCAGGCAAAAACTGAGGGTAACCGTGCAAAAAGAGGCACTTTCCCACACCTGCCAATTAATGGCAAGAAAAATTGCGCTAAGCAGTAGAACTCCATATTTCAGTGTCTAGCATGAAAGAACACATCCAAAACACTCTGAAGGAGGGACAACTAAAAAAACTAAATGCAGAATGGAGCCGCTAGGAACCAGCTCAGCACAGGAAAACAGCCCCCCAAACCCCGATAACAGCCAGGATGACCAGCCAAAGTCCAAGGCGAAGAGGAAGAGGAAATGCAGGTTCAGTCAGATGGAGAATGAGATCCCGATTGCGGAGGTGACCGAGCATCAACACCAGCTCTTTGTCAGCACCGAGGTGTCATTGGGGACGAGGAAGGCCATATAGCAGTCCATAATGAACAAGGTGAACTGCATTTCAGAAATGAAGAGGACAGTGATGGATTGCAAGAAGCGCTAGCACAATGCCAAGCACAAAAAATAGGCAGAAACTAGCCAACAAATCAACAGGCTGCATTGCAAACCGGAGGTGGTAGTCCAGCGCCCCAGGAGGAGCTCGATCCCTTGGAGGAGCAGGTGTTTGTAGTAATCTGTGAGGAGTTGGTGGCTGGAGTAGAGGGACAGGACAGAGCTGACTATGATCAACTACATCAACAACAGGGTAAGTACCAATAAGGCACAAGGGGGGAAATATGTCATTTTGTCCAGTCGAGGCACCTATCCCTCAGCACCCTCACAAGATGTGTGCATGTTAAACTGTAGCCACCGAGGTTCTCTATGTGTAGAAATAATAATAATTGAACAGTCATGTGTCCTAAGCACAAATGTTAAAATAGGGCAGCATTGCAAGTCTCACAGTAAGGCTATATTAACCCCTTCAGTGCTGCGCGAATTTCGCTGCAGTGCTGAAGGGTCATAAATCAAATTGACTCATGACGGAAATGTTCCGTCATCAGCACTGGAGCACCGACGCTGATGACGGAACCGTTCCGTCATGAGCATGCAAGGGGTTAACACACATAACAGCAGCCATGTGCATTGTTGTCAAGATTCTGCACTTTTCAGTAGTAGCTATATGTGCTGGGGCACATATAGCAGAGGTACGCCAATGCTGCAATGCCTGCACCATAGTTCAGTAGGCACCTGTTTAAGTCCTACACAGCTGATTGTGCACCAGCAGAAAAGAAAAAACAGGGATACGTTCTACTCACCTACACACAGCGCAAACCTGATCTTCTCTATTTACACAGTTTGGGCCTGCATAATCCCTTCTTGTGCTGTGCAGCACACTAGCACATGCCTTTCAATGATTCCCTTCCATCACACCTGGGTCAATGCACGGCAAGCAAGCCTGGACATACAAAGCATACAAATGGCATCTTACAGTATCAACTATACACCTGAGGGATGGGGGGATTTGTGGTCCATGGCTAGTACCTACATATGGGGACATGGGCATTTTAAACACAAGGAGATGATGGACAGAGCGCTGAAGCTTTTCAGACAATCACCCCCAGTCACTATTAGATTTGTGTTAAGTCCAATATCATTCTTTAGCTCACTTTGCCAACCCAATTCAGAACCAGCCATATGCAAATCAGTCTTGACCCTGTTCATCATGGGATCAATTTAGCCCGATATGCCATTTCAGGTCTTCCCTGGACTGGAAATAAGAATACTGGGACTCGTATCTGGGTAACACCCCTCATCAGCAGGTCTAGCTTAAATCCAGTGTCAAAGTGAGCAAGGGACCCACATCTGGGCATACCCTGCCAACTTAGGGCGACCAAAGCAAACAAATGGAGATGAGTGGTGGAGGGCTGCAACATTTCATACACTCACTCCCAGTCACTATTAGATCTGGGTTGAATCCATCACTGTTCTTTAACTCACGTTGCCTCCCCAGTCTAGCTCTTGCTCACTTTGTCACTGGATTCAAGCTAGCCTTTCTGATGAAGGGTGTTACCTCAAAACTGGTCCAAGGATGCTTGTTCCTGTTCCAGGGAAGACCTGGCTTGGCAGTTCAGGCTAGATTATTCCCATCAGGCACAGGGTCAAGACTGATTTGCATATGGCTGAGTCTAAACTGTTGTGATGAAGTGAGCTAAAGAGCAATGATGGATTCAACCCAGATCTAATAGTGACTGGGAGTAAGTGTCTGAAAAGATTCAGAGCTCCGTCCACCATCTAGTTGTGTATGACATGGACATTGTCACATCAAAACTCACCCAGAGCAAGCTTCCTCTGACTGCATGCTCATCAGCTGCCAGGGCAGGATCTACTTGAACACCTCTCCTCTCCTCTCCTCAGAAAAGACTGGGTGCGGGGGTGAATGCAACCTACGTACAAACGTGGAACATATGTTAGGTCAAACATGGATGGATGCAATAGATTACAGATTGCTTTGTGCCAACATGCATCCTTTCACAAAGGGATGGAAGGGCTATATACACTTGAGTATCTGTCATCCCTGTGCACACCCCTGTGCTGCTGCAAAAAGATCAGCTGTGCACCAATGCAGCCGTCCTTGCATCCTAGGCTTAAAGTTATCTGTGCTGCTGCTTGACTGTCATCATCATTGCCAGTGTAGGGAGAAAACACAAGTGGAGGGCACACCCATTCTGAGTATGGTGCTGCCCTGTGTATATGTAAATAGCTGGGTTGCATAGATAAAGTGCCAGCAGCACTATGTCTTGTCAGAGTGTTGTCAAAAGGGCCTGTTGTATGTTATCTCACCATGACAAACAATTCTATCATCTGGGGTGCTGCATGACATATGTCACCTTGTAACAGCTTGCAATATCGGTCTTTTGGAGGTAGCCACACATGATGAAGGTGTAGTCGGCACATGATAAGTCACTCATGATCATGTTCCCATCACTGTGTGGCATTAAGTTGGTTGTCTGGACCTTTTTCTGACTTCCACTTTCCAATTGCAAAACCAATGTGACACAGCTCACTCCAGACATACCCAAGAGGCCCAAATACGTACAAACTTTTGAAATTCCCCCTCACCTGGGCCCACCACTCTTATCTGCAGCGGTCGCGGCTGGGTAGCACTAAGATACAAGCCCATAAGCGGATGCTCCAGCACATACCGGCAATAACAAATTCTGATCCGTCATAGTCAGTGGATTGCCACTTCAAAGAAATCCATGGTAACAATTTAAGTCGTCTTAAACACTCTGTGTTTGACACCATACCAAGTTCAAGGTGAGGGGGCAATGGTGAGGCTGCCCTAAGAAAGTTAGAAACAAGGTACATCCTCAAACTTGATACAAAGACTCCCAATGGACATAACTCGAGTGAGGATTTACACACCTGTCTTTAGTCCTAGAGCTGTTTTGATCTCTTAAGCACTTTCCGTACTCTACCAATGCTTTTTGAATATTCATTATTCGCCAAATCAACTAACTTAAGGTCAGTTTTCAACAAAATGCTTTTCCTGCGCTCTACTGACAATGCAGTATTAGCATTTCCTAACAAACAAACTGCCTGTTGCACCCATTAACGGAGCTCCTCTGTATCCACATTCTCCGTCTTCATGTGAGCTTCTTCAATCAAATCAAATATGTTTGCTAGAGGGCCAGAGACATCCAAAAGCTGATCTTTGCACTCACAAAGTCCCTTATCTAATCCCTTTCTGGGATCCCTGCTGCCTTTTCCATTGAACTCCAGAAATGTAGGGTCTAGCTCGGGAGTTACCATAACCTTGTCCATCAAGGAAGGCCTATGATATTCTGACCTCAACATGACCGTAACCTCTTTTGGAATCTGTTTTCTTATCCATGAATGCATGTATTCAGCATCATGATCAAGAGGTGTCCACTCCGGGGACAGAGAGTATCTAACCATGTATGGATCAAACATTCACTCAAGAGATGGATCCTTAATCATCGCCAAATTAAATTCCTTCATATTCTCTTTCTTATCGTTTACCTCTAATATCTCTCTGTCAGACTTATCTGTACCAAAGTCCAAAAAACAACTAATCTCTACTTTGGTACTACCCAATGACTCGTCATAGCATATGGCAGAATTTTTTCTAAACTTCCCATCATCTTTCAATCAGCTCTCTTTTCTGGGACATTAGACTGCCCCCATGTGTCTCCTCAACACCACCATGCCTCAAGCTCCCACCGGCACCCTTGTCTGCCAACACAGACTTACACATTTTCGCATGAGCAAAATCATCTGAAAGATGATTTCTCTTTTTGGCCACTTTGCCTTTCTTCTTGGACTGGTATGCCTCACTAACTGACCAAAACCTTTCTTCCTCTGCAACCACCTTCACACTAGCTAACAAAGCCTCCAATTATTTCTCCATACGTGGGTTTAAAACCTCAGAAATATTCTCTACTGCATTCTTCAATTTTTTCTCAAACTATACTTCATTCAACTGGAATCTATCTTCGCACATTTTATCTTCCTAATCAAACTATCCCAAATCACAAACAAAAAATGCTTGTAACCAGACCTGACGTAACCAGACTCTACAATCACTCTGACAAAAATGACCTTCCTATCAAACTGACTGAACACCATCTTTTCAATTTCCATTGTCAATACAAACGACTACCCTGTTAAACACACTCCAATGCCTGTGTGTTGAATTCAGCCTAATCTCTTAAAATGGCTGCCTAAATTCTACATAACAATATTCCTATTTCTATTTCTACACTCAAGCACTTCCCTTTGAGCTCCCACAGGCTCATATACTTTCCTGAGCTCCTCAAGCAGAATTCTGTCTGATAACAGAATTAAAAAACTGACTGAAATGAGATGTCAGCTATGAAAAACTAAAAGAAATAAGGCACATGCTTCAAGCTTTTTTTCAATTCGCAGAATTGGCCCGTTTGTGAATGGAAAAAGGCCTTTTCTGATGCATGTACCTTTTTCCATTCCCAATGTAGGTAATTGCAATTTTTGCGATTACCTAAATTGCGAATGCATTTAGGGAATCGCAATTTGCGAATTCCTATTTGCCAATGCATGTAGCATTTCCTAAATGCGAACTGTGCATTTAGGAAACACTAATTAGCATCAACTTCAAGTTAATGGTAATTTGTGCATGCTTTGAAAAATGCACAAAAATGCCATATGGTGTGTGCTTCACTTGTGCACACTTACCTTTTTGGGGGGTGCTTCAGGGGGGCCTTAGGCCCCCAGGCACCCTTGGCTTTGCATTTGCAATTATCAATTTGATAATCGCAATTTGCGAATGTATTACCATTCATTCCTATGGGCCTGCATGACCATAGGAATTAATGGAGTCACATTAGCTTATATCGATTTCCAATTTCCTAATCGCTATTAACTAATGTTAAGGAATCGCAATTCTAATTGCAATTCCTACATGCATAGGCATTTGCACTTATGAAATAGTGATTCCTTAAAAAACGCTATTTGGTCATCGCAAATTCAGATGTTGATGCAAGTGTCCCATAATTTGCGTGCGAGGTCAGCACCACAGAAACAACAGTGCTCGGTCCCCAGCTACTAGAAAGTGATTGATAAGCTGTGCGTGGCCCTGGCCATGCTCGACTCACAAGCGTCACAGAAGAAACAAAGGAGATGTGTGTTGACATGGCACGTCCCCCCCCCCCCCCCCCCCGTCCCCCCACGTGTTGTCGGACGGAGATCGCGGCACACAAAGCGGCCGCAAAACAACCAGTAGACACTGCCGAAACTGGTAAGATTGAGAAAGCCCTTTTCTCAAACAGAAAATTACTTAGCATCTACGTTAATGAAATAATCTTTATAAAATACATGAATCAAACAATTCGAAATGAAAATACAATGGAATATAGAAATATGTATATATGTTTAATATAATTGCATACCTTTAAACATACAAAAAGGAATGATAAGGAATATTAGTAAAGCAAATTATGTAATTTTTTTATCTAACCACACATCTGAAAACAGTCTAATTTTGTCAATTCATCGTAATAACATTCGTGCTGTAGGAGCAGCAGCAAAAAGGAGGCTGTGTCTTAGGAGTTCTGGGATTTTGTTTGGTCTGAATTCTATAGTTCTATATTCTTTAAAGAAGCTACTGTGCAGTAGTAGCAATAAAGATCATTGCATAATTTTAGCATAAAGTTCGTCTCCGGGCCTTGTTTATTGTCTAAATCATTATACATTAAGACTGGAAGGCGAGGTCCCCAGCTCATTGTGCCTCTTGTATAATTGCGACCCAGTCTTTGTAATTGAGGATTTTTGATCTTACTTTGCATATGTGGAGCACTGGCCTTGTCCCACGCCATCTCCATTGATGTCACGGTCTTGGTTTGCCAAGAGTGTGGGGCCAAACAGTGGTTATTATGGGATATTCAAGCCACCTGGTGCCAGCAAGGCTGTTAAGTTGGAGAGTGTTAGTAGGGGCAGCAATTTACGTTTGAGGGGGGCGGACCCCTTCGGCCTGCTTGCACCACCAAGCCCCAGAGTGCAGCACAACCGGCCGGGGGAGAGACCACCCAACACCACGGTAGTAGCCAAGAATTAGTTGTGGGCCTCAAGGCCTGTCTCGCCCTCCCTTGTCTTGTTAAGTATTGGCTATGTAGGAGCAAGGTTTCTAGACATATCCCCGGTCATGAGATCAGCAGCTTATCTGATTATTTTATGGAAGGATGGGAGGGAGCCCCATGTGTGAGTTGTGACCACCATCACACACCTCCATTATGCAGGCAAGTTATAGGATTGTTCGGGCTCCCTACGCTACATACCTCTGTTGCATTATTATTGGCCCCAAGGTGCTATCCTTCAATGTTGTGTGCTTTTCCCAGAGGTAGGTGGGGGATGCAGGGTCCAGGGTGCCCTTTCTGGGAGTCTGAGTTGCCTTCACCACCCTGGCTCATTCACTGGGCCATCATTCGCACTCCATCGTCCTCCACTCTACTGGCTCCATGGGCATTTCCCTGAGGGGAGCCTTACCGGAACCAGCTGGTCGCGGTGACTTCAGCTGGTCGCGGTGACTTCAGGTGCCCCGTCTGGCTTCGTAACATTCTGACATCCTCCTACACTGCATCAACAGCATCACCCCTCTCTGCCGGGCTCAACCGTGCACGGGAACCAGCTGCCTCTTTCTTTAGATGCCCTGGCAAGGCACGGGTGCCATCTTGCTCTCCCAGCCTCTTCCCACCTGTGAGCCCCCTAGTCCTGCCTGCCTTTTACTGACCATCTCAAGGCCACCACCTGGTGTCATGGAGTAAGCAGGGCCTTGGAGAACAAATAGTTAGTTAGGAGAAACACTGTTGGTGCCAAGGATCTCTGCTGTATCGTCCCAGGCAAAGGATGTGATTGAGAAGCGTCCACCATGTTGGCCAACTTGGCCTCGCCCAAATTTTTTTGTGACTAACTCCAGAGATGCTAACACTATCTGAGACATTTGTTCCTGTACTTTATTTAGATCTGGGAAGTCAAGACATAATCTGAAGTCAATAGCGCCATCTAAAGTGGTGCACATATGTGTGCCAACGAAGGGATGAGACCAGAGATCCTCTGGCCTCACGTTTTCAGCACATATGGACAGGCCAGGACAAAGAACATGGTCTAGGGAGCTATTACTCATAAACCATTTACATTCAGAACGTATATGATATTAATAGTGCTAGGTAGGTTCTCTGTTGGTAGATATGGAATGTGCTGTTTAAACGACTTTAAAATTGTAAGAGTTGTTTGTTTCAGCATACTCACAACTAATGTACTGTTATTCAAATATAAGCATATTTTATGGCGAGAGGCTGAAGTACTGAGGACTCATTCCCCTAGATTGGATGTTATGTGTAATAAAAACCAATATGGACACATGTGAAACGAGGCAAAGTGAAGTCTGTAATCCGTCCTTGTATCTGCACGTTTACCGTAAGTCTGATAACTTGGTATGTTGTACTCCATGTATAGTTTCAAACAATGTCCAGTGGTTTCCCACACATTACTTAGAGTAAAAAGAAGCATGGGGACCAGTTTTCTGTCATAACCCCTTAACTACAGGTGTTAATTCATGGGGAGTGGCAGCAAACTCACCATTTGTATTGCAATGTTGGCCCAGAAGCAACAGAGATTGGAAAATAAGTACACCACTCAGGAAGGATGATTAGGCTCATAGCTTGCTATCTGTGGATGTGGCTGATCTCTGGGTAAAGGAAAGTGGTCTCATCAAGCGCTGATACTAAGTTAACTCCAGCAGTGACTTGGTATTTTTGTATCCACTTACTGCTGCACAAGAAGTTTGGCAGATTTGCAAATTTTCCCTGCATCAATCTGCAGCACAAGTAACTGCTGCAGAGATGGGTTGGAGTATTTTAGAGAGCTCCAACAAATCTGTCCTCCCGCAGTGATTTGAGATCAGCCAAGTGCTGATCTATCTTGACAGTGCTTTTTCTCCAAGAGCGGTGTCTCTGTATTCAGCAAGTATACATCCTATGCTTGATGCCCTGAAGCAAGACCAATTCAAGCCCTGCATCCATGCCCTTTATTGCTGCATAAGAGGCCATTGTTTGGTCCTGCTTGTCTGATCCATCTCGCATTCATTCAATCATTTATAAATGTAAACATCATAATATAATGCAAACTGGCTCTCAACTGAGACTATCTGCACTCTCGCAGTAACCTCTGAAACAGGTCCCCTTGTCCTCCTTTCACTTGCCAAGACATTCTTGTAGCCATTGAAATGTAATACCATCATCTGTGTCTGCTATTTTTGCATGCCACTAATCTCTGTCTTTAAAAGTAAATATGCGCACCAAGATAGAATTGTGCAAGGGACACTTTTTTGTGTATGCAACCCAACAAGACACTCTATATAGTTGACTTTTGCCATACCCAAACAACTGTGTTTCCATTATTATTTTTCTTTACATTGTTTACTTTTTTAGTGTATTGTACAGTACAAAGCCCTGTTCTTCTTTAATTCCATCAACACGTCTTATGCACTACGCAGGCCAGTGCCAACTATAGAAACAGTTTTTTGCTTTTCAGCCTACTTATATGGTACTCTCACCTGAACACATCCACACATAAGAGTTGGACACTATGTAAGTCTCTGCTTAAGATCTAAAATAATCTAGTGGAAGCAATTTGTCCTGCCTATCACTGAGTCAATTATGCCAGAAAGGGCAGAACATTGTTCTCTCTTTCTTTCTTGTTTTTCTACTCTCAATCTCTCTTCTGTGCTGTTTCTGTTTTTGTCCCCCTCACTATCTGTCTCTTTTTTACCTCTTTGTCTCTCTCTCTTCTGGGTTGTTTCTGTCTTTCTCCTTACTAATGCTCCCTTGATCTCACTTGTGATGTCCTCTCTGCAAACAATAACATTCATGGAAAATGAAAGACCCAAGAGTAGGTCAAAACCCATCTCTTAAAATATTGTTTCAAACTAAATGCTAGTTCTCTCTATTTTTAACAGCTCCTGTTTCTTTGTAAATCTCAGTCTTTACACTTTAATAAAAAAAAACCTTAGTTGGTTGTATGGCTTGTGATGGCTTCACATGAGGCGTGTACTTAACAAATGCCTTAATAAATACTTGAACAAAAAATTAAAAAGTGCAACACCTTAATAGGTGCAAAGATCTTCCTTGACAACCGAGTTCTTCACAGTTCACTTACAGGAATCTTATGCATTACCTCTGTAAATTTTACCCCTTTAAAGCAATCGATTATGTCCTACTGCTATTGTCTTTGCCTGCATACAGGGTTCTTGGACACAAAGTTGCGAGGTATGCAGTTCCATGTTCAATCATATTGGGGTCCTGTCAACTTACGTAATGCAGTATTAATAATGAAAATTCATGGCTAAAACACTGGACATCAACAGAGTAAAGGGAAATTACTGGGGGCATTGACAAATCAGGTTTGATTTTCCCTGTAACAGGTAATTCATCCTTAATGTTTCCTGTAAAGATTTCTTTGTTTTGAGAATAAT
This sequence comes from Lissotriton helveticus, assembly GCF_964261635.1. NCBI lineage: Eukaryota > Metazoa > Chordata > Amphibia > Caudata > Salamandridae > Lissotriton > Lissotriton helveticus. The sequence goes on from NC_136069.1 coordinate 756,453,076, forward strand.
AAATCTCTCATAATTAGGTTATGTGTGTCTTATTAATGTGTAGTGAAAGGAAATGTTTACGTTTTTCATGTTTATATTTTATATTTTACTGAGCTTTAAACATATGCACTTCTTCCCATCTCATGGGGATCTTTAAGGTTTCAGAACTGTATGGTGGAATGAGGGGAAAGAAGAGTAAATTCAATCAATCAATCAATTAGGGTTGGTAAATTGCAACTACTTACCAACAACGGTCGGAAGGGGCTATGGGAGACAGGAGGGTGGTTCGTTTGAGCATCATTGTTGATAACTTTCAATAACCTGAAAGTCATGATTTTTACCTAAGCAAGTATGACTCAGACATGTATTGTTTCATGGTTGATCAGTTGTGTGCCACTAAGTTGCATTATGATAACGTTTTATTTATTGCTAAGTATATAAGGTGCAAACAGTGATAGTAAGTGCTATGTGGGACAAAGTAAATTTTTATTTTAAGCAGAATTTGGCCTTATGGGCCACTGCTCTCTGCTTGCACTGGACAAGAGGATCCTATTTCCTATCACATATGTTTATAGTTTTTCCTGGGTCCTGCCTGATCAGAGAAGGAAGCTTGATTTAATTCTGATGAACACCAATTTGGTACATTTAATGGATTACAGAGTAATGTTGCTTTGAAAGCGCCCCCCAAGAAGCCTGTTATCTTCTCTTAATGGCTCCAAGGTTTCTCATAGATGCAGACCTAGCCCTTTAACAGAGTGTGCAGTGACAAATGTTCTTTCTCTAAACACACTGAAGAAACTCTGCCATTTTGTGTTCCTGAAACCAAGGGATTAACAGACGCATCTTCCTGAAAATGTAACAGACTAAACAAATGACATAGGCCCTCACAACGGGGAACATAGAAATAAACAGCTGAGCAAGAATCACATGTTTGAAAGAGAGAAAACATCTGACTGTCTTAAATAAATTGGTTGTACAGCTTCTGGTTTTAACTATTCCACAAGATCTCATTGTAACAAACTTTTAATAATGTTTGTTTCATAATCATAGTTCTGTGGGAGCGTTGAATCCTGCTCCATGATGCATCTTTCTGGTTGTCAAGGATGCTGCTGCTGCTCTGGCCATTGTGTAATCATCTGAGAACTCTGGTACAGCATCATTATGTCAGGGTTCTTGACTCTAGAATGAGGCATCAGTACATTTCTTAGGTTGGAGACTGGAGAGGTGGTAGCCAGGTTAGTATTGTGCTGTATTTATTGTTGATTTCTGTGTTTTACAAAGATTACAAAGGATGTAACATCATATTTTGTTATACTGAGACATCAAAATCTATCTACTGTTAGAGTATTCTTTTTATAATCCTGATCCCCTGCTCCCTGGGTGTTTGGAGAGGCAGCAAGGCTCTACTGTTTCCTGATTACAGTCTCTGCGCACATATATGCTTTAGATGGAGGAAAAACAGGTAAGAGAACTTCTAAACATGTAGTACAAATGCTGTTAAAGAATGATATGCCATGTTTTCACCATTATTATTGTTAGGTTTATTTGTTTACCGACAATACCAGCCTAAATCTGAGAGAACCGAACCACTACATGTTCTATATAGATATAATGACAATTTAACACTATGTCAGAGGCAGAATTGTCCCTAAAGAGCTCTATGGTCTTAATATAATGTTGCAGTTCATAAATTATACTTTTCCTACAATAGACTAAACTATTGCTTTGTTAGGCGACTTATTCCCAGTTAGAAGTGTTATGACTCTTATCTCCTAAGGCTAAGCCAGAGGTGTTTATACTATCCCCCAAATGCATAGGAGTCAAAATTCTTGCTTTTTATGCCCCTCAGTTCTACAAAGCAAACAGTTAAAGGGCTGCCACAATTCCCTCCTTACAATAAATGTGCAACTTCGTTTGTAAAAGTTTTGTCATCGTTCTGATATTCTGTCTAAGTCGCATTAATTAAATCAACAATATAACAAAATTAAATTGACAGGTTTAGCCAGATCTGTCTGTAAATATCAAATTTGCATGACAAAAATCAATAACCCTTCACATTCCCACTCTGAAAACAACTGTCCCTTTTTTCTAAATCTCAAAACATTATTCTCACTTTAATTAAACTTCCTTCTCCCTTCTCATACAATTTACCATTCTGTAATTGTTTTATGGCTGAGGTAGCTTGTAGTATTCCTATTTGATGTCATCTATAGAACTATTGATGTCACTTAGAATGCTGCTGTATCAGGAGCTCATTCTGCTGTGAGCTGCTCCTGTGTAAACTGCCTGTTCCTACTTGTGGATGTCAAGTTGTCATACCTGAAATAAAAGCTGTTACTTCTAACCTACGCTTGGATCCAATTACTACATAATTTCTGGCGACGACTGGGTACCTACAGCTTCTACTCTCAAGATCTTTAAATGACAACGTTCACTTTTACTACTGGAAAACTTGTTCCTGCCTTCAGCTTTACACTGCTGAATTCGACTTTTGATGTTGCCGCTCTCCGATGCTGAAAACACCACCCGTGAGTCTTACAATCAAAATTTTTTCAGCTTTGGCAAATATTTTTCTTACCGGGTGTTAGATTCCGTTACACGCATTATTCAAGTCGAATGGAACCTCTGCACCCGCTCTGTATGCACCCGCAGCATCTAGGCAACTCAGAAGCGCCTAGCAACGCTGAAGAACTTCCATCTTCGTTCTCCGATCTTCTCTTCCCGGAACTCCACTGCATTGTGGGTATCACCTTTCAACTTTAGGACGTCTGACGTCACGACGTGCCGCCATTTTATTTATTTACATTACATATCAGAAAACAGTGCTCACGAAGACGCTCTTCTTTCCGTCATATCTCCTTCATTTTACCTCGTTTTCCAAGCGGACTCATTTCCCAGCAGTTTACTGACATTAAGGTACTGGAACATAATCTTACATTTATAAAAAAAAAATTTTTTTATTTCTCACTCATTTTATTATTATCTTCCAGACTTTCCTAGTCACAAAAGAAATACTTAAGCATGTCCAATATTGCTGCGCCACCTCATTTCTTACAAAATGCTGGTGATCCCAATATCGAATGGGATTTATGACATCCAATGTTTTTAGCCTATGTTGAGGTTTTAGAGAAAGATGGGTGTTCCGCTAAACGCAAATTAGCTCTTCTCAGACACTGTCTTGGTGGAGCTGGCATTAAAGAATTCGGCAATCTTCCACCACTTGATGATGCTGGAGACTTAGATGTGTTTGAGAAAGCCTGTGCTCGAATGAAAATCCGTTTTGGAAGGAAGATAAATACTGTTATGGAACGTTTCAAATTTTATTCTCGAATTCAAAAACAGGATGAATCTATTGAAGATTATGTCTCTGCTTTAAGATCTCTAGCTTGTTCATGTGCTTTTGAGACCATCTCTTACGAACAAGTTCTCAGAGATCAAATTATGATGCGCACCAAGAGCAAGAAAATCCAAGAAAGACTCTGGTTAGGTACAGAATCTTCTTTAAGCTCTGTCATCAATATTGCTAAAGGCATTGAGCAATCCGAATAGTTTGTTTCAGAAATCAGAGGTCTACCATCCAAGTCTCAAGTCACTGAAACTGAAGTTGCATTAGTAAGAAATCAAAATTCTTCACCCAGCTCCAACAGGTCACTTCCTAGAAAAGACAATGAGAAGAAAGTAGTTGAGAATAAAACTATTGCTGAAAATAAAGTCTCCTACAAGAAAAATATTTATTGTTACAGGTGCGGTAGCTCAAACCATGTTGGAAATTACAGAGGATGCCCAGCTTGGGATAGAGTTTGTGTAAAATGTAAAAGGAAAGGACATTTTGCTAATGTTTGTCGTTCTTCCCAAAGAGTCAATTACATCTCCCAAGAAGAAGAAGAAGTTTTACAAAGTTTCAATTGTATTCTATCTGTTGATGATTCTGAACAGAAAGAATTTCCTTCTTTTACCATCTTAGTTGATAACCAACCCATTCTTTTAATGATGGATTCTTGTTCATGGTACTCCATCATTGGGTTAAATCTGTTCAAAAGTCTCTGGGGGGATAGAAAATTATTGACATCAGACATATCTCCAGGGGGTTACACTGGTAAAAGAATAAATATTGAAGGTTTCTTTTGGGCTGATTTTCAAGTTGCTGATCGTTTTGCCAAAGGGAAAGTTTATGTTGCCACCAAAGGTGTTGCTATATTTAGTTGGCCACATCAACGCTTACTCGGCATTAAACTTGACCCCAATGCAAATCCTTCAGTCTATTTGGGAGAACCATATGTTTTAAGTATTTGCGATGCTGAAGATAATTCTTTGTTTGTAAAAAAAAAAAAAAAAATGCTTTCCTGATGTTTTTAAAGACACTTTGGGTAAATTTGTTGACTTTCAGCATAAAATTATGCTTAATGACAATGCTATTCCTGTCAGACACAGGGTCAGGAATGTTCCATTGGCCTATCGGGAGAAATTAAAAGACATTTTGAGTGATCTTGTATCTAAACAAATTATTGAGCCTATAGAATCCTCCCCTTGGGTTTCCCCTATTGTTTTATCACTCAAAAGTACTGGCGAGCTTCGTCTATGTGTAGATCTCCGCAGTTTGAATAAGGAGATCTGGGTAGACAAGCATCCTCTCCCCAACATCCATGAATTAATTTCCTCCCTCACAGGTGCTACTGTCTTTTCAACCATCGATTTAGCTAATGCCTACCATCAGGTTGAGTTACACCAAGATTCTAAGAAACTTACAGCTTTTGTTACTCCGGAAGGCATGTTCCAGTATTTGCGAATGCCTTTCGGTCTCGCAAGTGCTGCTTCTGTGTTCCAACGCCTGATGAAAGAGGTTCTTCAAAATTGTAAAGGAGCTATTGCGTTCCAAGACGATATTTTAATTTTTGGTGTAGATGTCGAAGAACACGATCACAACTTGCATAGTGTACTGACCAATGTGCAAAAGAAAGGTCTTACTCTTAAGTTTAACAAATGCAAATTCCGACAATCTAAAGTTGAATACTTAGGGCATGAAATTTCCAGTGATGGCATAAAACCTAAACTAAACCATGTAAAAAGTATCACTGATGCTCCCACCCCTCCTTCGAAAGAACAATTATTATCCTTCTTAGGACTTACCGAATTTTATGGAAAATTTGTGAAAGACTATTCTACCATTGTACATCCTTTACGCTCTTTGCTAAAGAAACAAGCCAAATTCGTATGGGGTACAGAACAACAAACCTCCTTTAATTCGTTGAAAAACAAAATTGTAAATGCCCCTTTCCTCAAACCCTTCTCAGTCCACAAAGATTGCATTGTTTGCGTTGATGCAAGTAATGTAGGTCTTGGTGCCGTTTTGATGCAAAGGGATCGTTTTGGTGAATATGTTGTCTCCTATGCTTCTAGGACTCTAAAAGATGCTGAATTTAATTACTCTACTATAGAAAAGGAACTCCTTGCTTGTACTTGGGCCACACAGCATTTTCGACAATTTATTTGGGGCACGAAATTCACTTTAAGGACTGACCACAAACCCCTTGTCAACATGTTGTCAGCTGGGGGTGGTAGAACTCTCACCGCCCGTTTGGCTCGCCTCGCAGCTAAACTGCAGGAATACCAGTGTGAAGTTGTCTATGTTCCAGGACGGCTTAATGTACATGCAGACTGCATGTCACGCCTTCCTATCAAAGAAATTTCCAATTCGGCTATTTCTGATGAATGTGATGTTGCTTTCTCTCTCTCTGATGTTAATTTAATTTGTGGTAAGGGTTTAGAAAATTCCATCACTGAAAATGTTTGGTCTGATGCCATGCGTAACGATGAGGTTCTTACCAAAGTCAAGTCTTTCTTGAGTGCTGGTTGGCCTGAAGAGCGGAAGTTGTATGGTGATTTAGCTTCTTTCTTCAAAGTAAAAGATGAACTGTCAGTAATCGATGACATGGTCTACAGAGATGACAAAATTGTCCCGCCACTCAACGTCCGTGAATCCATTTGTAGGTTGGCCCATGAAGGTCACATGGGGATGTCCACCACTAAAAGAAGAATCCGAGAGTATTATTGGTGGCCTAGTTTAGACGCCATGGTAGATAGATGGGTAAGAAATTGCTCCCCATGTTCTTTAAGTGACAAATCTGTGAAACCCATTTCTTCTGAGTTTTCTCCCATTGAATTTGTTTGTGGACCTTGGAGGAAGTTAGGTATTGACATCATCGGTCCTTTTAATTACCAGTCAGGAAAAGATATGTTTGCTGTAGTACTTGTAGATTACTTCTCCAAGTGGCCCGAGCTCAAAATTGTTGATAAGGTTAATTCTGAAGTCGTTGTTGAATTTCTAAACGAAGTATTCTGTAGAGAAGGTCTACCTGAAGAAATTGTTTCCGACAACGGACCGCAGTTTGTTAGTGAAGTTTTTTCTACTTTTCTTGATACTTGTGGCATTCTCCACAAAAGAATTTCTAATTATTCTCCCCAATCAAATGGCCAGGTAGAACGCTTTAACAGAGTAATTAAGGAGTCCTGCCAGTTGGCTCTAAGGAGCGGTTTAAAATGGAAAAAAGCTCTACAAGCCACTTTGTTTACCTATCGTATGTCCCCCAACTCTGTTACTGGTTTGTCCCCTTTTGAAATGTTGCGTTGCAGAAAACCTGGTACAAAAATTTTTCCTTGGTGGTTAAAGACAAAAGACTCTGGGTATCTAGAATTAGATATGAATAAAATTAGAAACCGTGTTAGTAAATACCAAAACAAAATGGTTAGAAACTCTTCCCCCAAATCTGTTTCACCCAAAATTTCAGTTGGTGACTTAGTCAGAGTAAAGTTTGGCGGCATCATCCCCAAAGGCATTTCCAAGTGGTCTTCACCTGTCAAGGTGACAGAAGTTTTTAGCAAAGCTGTCAGAGTTGAGGGTGGTAAGATTTGGAATTTTAGGCGTGTCTCTGTCTGCAGGTCAAATGTTATAAATGAGAGACTCGTCCATTCTGATCCCAATCCATCTGATTCTAGTTTTCAAGGTTCCCATGAAGCTTTTGATAATCTACATTTTTCCCAAACTACCCTTCCCCGAATTCGCCCTAACAACATTCCTTTTCAAAATGTCCTGTCCGACACTCAAGATGTTGGGTCTCAAAATTCTCAAGATACTGTTTCTCAAGATACTTTTGATGTTGTTTCTCAAAATTTTGCTTCTCAAGCGTGTTCTTCTCAACCTGCCAGTTTACGCAGTAGTTCTCGTATAAAACATGTTCCTGTAAAGCTTAAAGATTACGTTTGCTCTTAATGTTTCAAAAATGTTTCTTTCAATTTCTGTTGTAAAGTTTATTGTTTTTTTTTTTTTTTTTTTGTTTTTCGGTGGGAGGTGTGTAGTATTCCTATTTGATGTCATCTATAGAACTATTGATGTCACTTAGAATGCTGCTGTATCAGGAGCTCATTCTGCTGTGAGCTGCTCCTGTGTAAACTGCCTGTTCCTACTTGTGGATGTCAAGTTGTCATACCTGAAATAAAAGCTGTTACTTCTAACCTACGCTTGGATCCAATTACTACATAATTGAACAAATGTTAGTCTCCCACAAGTGAATGAAGATGCTTTTTACCTGAATCTACACTTTCCAAATGTGTTTATTTGTGTCAAGTCAACATTTAGTACATGTTCTTAATTTGTCACTAAATTGTCTCCTCTTCATGCTGGAGCTTTTGTACACCTGTGTTTTGCACTAATTGTGAATTTCACCCGCGAGATTAACTAAGTTTGTAATCCCTAATTATAATTCTTTGTCTATGTTCTTAATGAAATAATCACACACATTTAAAACATCCTTCTCTTTGTCATATCCTGAGGGCCTCATTACAAAATTCGGAGTAATCCCAAATCAGCAGGACCCATGGGGTTTTAGGAGAAATGGGATTATAAAATCTACAGACACTTAGTAGACTTCTCTGTTTTACCATGAGGCCTTGTCTGCCGATGGCAGGTACATCCTCAGGGAATGATGAGGATTTACCAAGGAAACTGGAATAGAGTTGAATGCCGAGTCTGGTAGCTCAGTGGACTAATGCATCCACTGCTGGGTTTGTGTTTCGCCTCATGGTCACAGGTTCAAATCCTGTCAGGTCCACTCAGTCTTTCATCCATCTGAAGTTGATAAAATGAGTACCGTTGGGTAACAATAATCCTCTGTTATTCAGTGCCAAGATAACGTGTCAGGGTTGAACATGTGCTTTACAAATACTCATGTTATGTTAACTACCAATGTCTCTGGCAATTCCTTAATTCTAGGGGAACCTTCATTGTCCCACTCGTAAACCTGATGACTCTAGGGAGTACAAGTGAGATTCTCGATGTCCCATTGATAATAAAGAATTGAGAGGGAACTCGTTTTTTTTCATCCTTATTCCCTTTTTTATACCTCATTTGACAGGGGTCCTTTAGTGTTCCACTAAACATATCCTGGAGTTACCAATGCCACTTATATTGGTAAATCTATGGTTCAAAAGTTATCCATGGATATAACAAAGACCTCGTAAGGCAATTCGGTTTTCACTCTCGTTCCAGCCCTTTGCTTTTTTCCAGTAATATTTGGCCTCATTTATCTTATTCAGTGATGCCTACCTCTTACCACCCACTCACTCTCTTTTTTTTTTTTCAAAATTTCTTTTTATTGAGCAGAACATAGATAAGGTGCAATTCATGAATGAACAAATTGAGCAATGGAAATGGGTACAACATTTTAAAAGCTTCTTCTAATAGAGTAAAACTAGATAGGAAACCAAGTTAAAAAGGGGGAGATTTAAAATACTTAAGACTCGTAAGCAGTCATTGTTACAAAAAATATTAATTTACGAATACAAGCAATGTGCAACATCCGCAAACTTTGATCCTAAAGTGCAAGTGCAATACAGTGCAATCCAACCTGGAGTAAAGTGCTAGTGCTAAGAGATTTACAAAAATTCAAGAAAAAATACACTTATGACATGTTGATTAAGTCTACCAACATTTCAAGACTGCTTTTTGATTCGTATACATTTAGTTTTAGTATTCAATCTAATTTCTAGCTTAACCCCCCCTTTATTACCTCCAGGTTCTCAAAATACTTCCAATTTGTTTCAAAACTCCTGACGGCTCCCACTCTGCAAGCATAAGCTTTTTCGAAATTCCAAGACCTCCTCATTTTGTTAAGCCATTTTAGATGGGATGGAAGCTTCTTAGATTTCCAATTTTAGAGTATTAGGGAGCGAGCAACTGTACAAGAAATAAACACAAATATTTCCTCATCAACTTTGAGAGTACCTCTATCTTTGGATATACCAAAGAGGGCCAATTCGGCTGATGGTATTAGTGTTTTCCCTATAGCCGCCTCAATGTCTGTGAGTATGGCCTCCCAAAAAGATTTCAGTTGGGGACAAGTAAAAAAAATATGAAGCCATCCCCCCTGGCCAGCGACCTGGCATCTAAAGCACTTATTCTCGACCTCTAGGAACCTTTTCTCAAGTGCTTCCGGAGTCCAGTACGCTAGCCAACGGGACAAGAAGGCCATCCTCTTGAAGTTTGCGGCGCGTAATGATTTATAGCCTAGCAAACTTATGATTTCCCATTCCTTATGTGTTAAGTTGCATTGTGTTTGGCTGGATATTTTATCAAGATGGCTGTCCACCATGTCTAATTGCCCGGTATAATGGAGCCTTTTGTACCAATTTCCTATGCCGCTAATTTTAGCCTCATAAAGGAGTGTTACCAACTCACCCGTTGAGGAGAGAAGTCCGCCAATAGTTCTTCTCAACAAGTGGACAATTTATAGATATTAAAAAAGCGTTGGTCACCCTGGGGTGATTATTCTAACCAGCACTTCTTGCCACGAAATAATTCTATTCAGAACAAAGAAGTGTCTTAACTCCCGAACACCCAAATTCTCCCAGTTCAATATTCGACTGTTACTAATTTGGAGACCCAGACAAAAACATTCTCGTAAGCTTAAAAACTGGGAAGCTGAAGAACTAAGATTTTTCTTAAAAAAGGACTGTAATCTAGATATATGTTCTTTCAAGGTCTTGTATCTCGTCCTTTTAGAGAGTTTTGCGATCTTTAAAAATACCTGAGTTTGAGAATCGGACTCCTGTAGCATTTTTACTAAGAAGAAGCTATCTCGATTGTTTTTAGAACCTATCAGACCTGCCACTAAATCAAGAAAGGCTGCCTCGTAGTATGTTTTTAAGTGTGGGAGAGCAAGTACCCCCTGCTCAACTGGAAGTTGATTCATGGATAATTTTACCCTTGGGGTTTTACCCTCCCAAACAAAACTTCTGATCATAGATTCGATGTCTTTAAAAAAATGGAATTCAGTTTAATAGGAACAATACAAAACAAGAAAATTAATAAAGGTAGAATCGACATCTTGATCAGAGATACCCTACCAATCAAGGTGAGAGGGAGTAAAAGCCATTGGAAAAGAAGATTCTTGATTTTATTCTTCATTCTCACATAATTAAGGAAATAGAGCTGATGATAATCGCAGGTCACGTATATGCCTAGATACCTAATAGGGTCTCGGCTTGCAGCCTGGACACGCAGACACGATGGAAGATGGCTGAGACTGGTGTTTAAAGCGAGAACCTCCATTTTTTTAGCATTTATTTTGTAACCTCCTATTTGTTCATATGCTTTGAATTCTTTTAATATGATTTCTATATTCTCCTTGTTTGGCTTTACTTAGAGTATAATATCATCTGCGAAAAGCTTAAGCTTCACCATCCCGGAGATAGGGGGGAGAATGTCAGGGTTGTTTCTAATTTTAATAACCAAGGGTTCAAAAAAAAAAGTAAAAAGAAGAGGAGATAAAGGGCAGCCCTGCCTGGTCCCGCGATTAACTTGGATTGAACCAGCCTTTTTCGAGTTTATTATAACATGTGCTGAAGCACCTTGATAGATGTTCTGCAGCATCTTAATCACCTGTTCTGAGAACCCGAATTTGGTAAGAGAATAGAACAGGGTTGCCCAATTTACAAGGTCGAACGCTTTTTCTGTGTCGACCATTAAAATACAGGCGGGGTTGAATTAACATTAAAATAGTCTAGTGCCTGAATTAAAAATTCAGTGTTAGAAGCCATAACACGGCCTGCTATGAATCCTGACTGATCGGTATGTATGACTTTTTGCGCCGCATACATAAAATGATGGGCCCAGATTTTCATTATTATTTTGTAGTCAGAATTCAGAAGGCTAATCGGCCTATAAGAGTTAATATCTTTTTTGCGTTTTTGCTTTTTTAACAAAATATATTATTATTGCTCCCTTAAAGGACGCGGGTACCACTCCTCCTAGCTTGATGTAATTAAATAAATTCATTAGGGGGGTTACTAGTTCTTTTGTAAAAATGTTATACAATTCGATTGGGAACCCGTCTTGCCCACAGGCTTTCGCACCTGGTGTTGCCTTAATAGCATCTTCTATTTCCCCTGTAATAATTTTAACCCCAAGTTGGGCGTAATCTTTGGAATGTCTATGTTCATAAAATAGTCCTGTTTCTGACCTTCCCCTACTTGATCTTCAGTGGTGTATATGCGACTAAAATGCTCCAGAAAAGCCCTTTGGATCAGACTGTTATCTACTATCTCATTTGTCCAGTTAACAGGTCTCTTATTTTGACTATCGCTGCAGACTCTTGTTTTTTTCTCACAGAGTTCGCCAAGAGCTTTCCTACCAATTGGCTATCCTCGTATATCCTTTGTTGGAAGGTTCTAGAACTGTTGATCTCTTCCAGTACAAAGAAGTCCCTTAACTCTGCCTTTGCTTGCTCCAGGTGATTCGGGCGAAGGAGGAACTGTAGAGCATATTCTTTATCTACAGCCTTTTGGAGCATAGATATCTTTAGTCTCCTCTTTTTAGCCTGGGCAGATGTAAAAGATATTATCTGACCGCGCACTGCCGCCTTAAATCCCTCCCAAACCGAGAATGGTTCTGCCGTGTCATTATTGATTTTAAAGTATTCTGTGATCCATTCTCCGAAACCAAACACCCAGTCCTGATTCTCGAGCAGGGTGCGGTCCATTTGCCACCTGGACTGATCCCTGCCCCTACCTCCTAGATTAACTTCCAGCTCTATCTTCCCATGATCGGAAAAGGGATTGCATCCAATAGATGAACTTACAATCTGAATCGATCTAGATATCAAAAAGTAATCGATTCTTGATGCCGTCTGGAAGCGGTGTGAATAGCAGGTGAAGGAAGCCCCTTCTGGGTTTACTGCGCGCCATGGATCTATAAGTTGGTATTCTAGGATAAAGGCGGCCACTACTTTTTTAGTATTTGGTTTTAATTGTTTCTTATTTTTATTAGTGGTGTCTTTTTTTAAACCTTGTATGTAATTGAAATCTCCTCCCATGATAATCTGTCCAGGACCCCCCCTTAGAAAATCGTTGATTTCTAAAATACTAGACACCTCGTCAGATATTTGCCCATAGTAGTTTACAAACTTCATTACTTTCCCTTGAATTTTAGTTGCAACCCATAACCATCTCCCTTTGGGATCCCTTCTTATTTTTAAAATTTCCCAGGATAGTCTCCTAGAGAAGTAAATTGCTTCGCCTCTCTGGGCTACTCCAGCTGAAGCGAAAAACACATGAGAGAAATATTTCGGGATGAACAAATTGGGGGTGTTAGTTTTTAGGTGGGTCTCTTGGAGAAATATCACGTGGGGATTCTGAGAGACTGCCCATTTTATGAGGGCACCGTATTTTTGTTTATTTAAAACACCGTTGGCATTAACTGATAGGATACTACATTTGTTCATTACCATGTTAAAATTCTCACATCTTTAAATCCTTCATTCAAAATTTGATACACACCCTGCCTACGACTTCTGCTCTTTTTTACTGCTTTCACCCCAACCCCTCCTCTCCCACCCCGGGTGAACCCCCACCCTCCCCGGAAATGTCCCTCCCACGCTGACCACATTCCCCCCCCCCTCTGCTGACCTGGGTGTCTTCTTGTCACACCCTGAGTGACCCTATAGGCCCGATGCCCCCCTCGACAGACAAGAAAATTGATCCTATTCAATTCCAATACCGAAAAAATAAGACTAATTTCCACTTTTCCTCAAGCTCAACCACTATTGTACAGCGACCTGGTACTAATTACTCAGACATTCGACTCTGAAGTAATCTTCTTAAGGAGAGACTGAGCTCTTCAAGATCGGAAAACATATAGAACTTTTCCTTCACAAGTACTTTGAACTTAGACTGCTGAGCGATTGAGGCTTGAGCGCCATTCATTTTAAACAGGTGGAGAATTTTAACGAATTCTTTCCTGCGGCGTGCAGCTGCAGCTGTCATGTCGGAAAAAATTCTGCATTTAATTTGTCTCGGTAACAGAAAATTGCCTTTGTTGAAATGCCTTAGATAGAATCTCTTCCTTAATCCTGTAATCAGCAAAGCTCATCAGACAGTAAAGACAGTGAGGATGTAAATACAACTGCAAAAATGGAGTTAACAGCCCGTCTTAAAAGCAAAACACGCTTAGCCCTAGCCAGAAAAGCTGCACGGTTAGCTGCTAAAGAAAGGGAGAAGGCCAAAAAAGGAGAAGGAAGCTGGGCTTCGCCGGCTCTGGGAAAGGATTCTACGCTTGAAAGCTCTGAAGATGAACTCCACACCACTCTAATTTCTCCTCCAAATGGAAGGGTAGGAGAACCAGGCGAAGTAGGAGAAAAAGATGTGGGGGGAAGTCATACGGAAGATGCAACGGAAAACACCCCGGCATCACCTAAAAATGTTGCGGTGGTTGAGTCATCTTCAGGGGAGAAAAATATGAGCAGAGTGAAGGAGATAAAAGACTTCCCCCTATTTGAAAAAAAGTCCGCGCACACTCCCCAAATATCAGCAGCTCTGCTCGAAAAGAACCCGGAAACTGAAACTGAGACTCCAGCTTCATCCTCAGTAACAGTGGTAGTGAATGACTCCCTCGCACAATTGCCTGAGACTGTACTACAATCTTTATCAGTAGCTTCACCACTGTTTAGGTCAAGTGGCTCTGCGGCGGCAGTAAGGCTTCAACCAAGTGGTGCAGTATCTGAAATGGAAGCAAGTCCGATCATGATCCGTGAAGATCCTTGCATGGAGACATTATCCGAGCAAAGTTCATCATCCGCTGCAGCTCCCCAACCTCCCTATCGCCCACCTGCCGGGATGCCGCAAGAAGGGGACTTAAGGGACTCAATACCTGTAATATCAGCATCTGAGACCCAGCTTCCTCAAAAGGGGAAAAGTGGCACCCCCGAAAAGGAAATGAGTTATCAAATGGACATTCGCGAGATGTTAAACTTAATTCTGGATGAGATTCGTGAGATAAAGTTAAATCAACAAATCGAGATAGGATAAAGACTAATTTCTAGCTACAAAAGTTGCCAGATCTAAGCTGTCAATGAGGACTATGTTAAAAAATTGATAAAATTACTTATGATTTCTCTGAGTCTCTATAAATGTGTGAAGGGCTGCAGAAATAGCCAATGTCATACATAGGGTAAGGTATGCACTTTAACCAGGACATATAAATCATTTCTCTGTTGTAATCATCTATCAGAATGCCAAGGACTACCACATCATGATGAAAATAGGAGATTATACAATGCTGTTTATTTAAAAAAGTTCATAATATAACATCAAGAAAGGAAGATGTTCATAGAGAGAAAAGAAATGAAGCGAATTGCGTTAACTGAACTTGCCAGTCCAAATAGCTCTGATTTGTTAAATATTTGCACTGCCATTCGTTCTAAAATGTGGTTCACAAAACTTCGTTCTACACTGCTCAGTCATAGTTCATTTCAATGTTTGCATTAAATATGGAATGCAAATGTGTAGCCAATGTAATTATATCAGATTAGGGAAACATTGTGGGGGTAGGTGATGAGAGTGGCTAAATGGCAACCACATTTTCAAAAAGTTTAAATTAGAGCACCACACATTATTATCTATGGTAGGAAATTTGATGTGGTTTGTGGAATTGTATTTTTTAATTGAAGATTAATGTATATAGACAAAATATGAGCATCCATCTATCCTTGAGAAGTAGGTTAAGTTAGTACCATTTTTTTAAACAGTAATGATAGCTGTAAATGGATGTATGACGTTACAACGCAGGCTATTTTAACGCCTGCCTTTACAGCGCGTTTTTTACATCGCAATCCATTACAACGCATAGCGCTTTGGGGTGCTGGATAGTGAATGATTTAATTTACTATTCCAACTCCAGTCCCCGTGGACACTAGGGAAGGTGTTGGATAGTAAATTAAACGTATTCCCTATCCTAGAGCGCCCCCCAGCGCAATGCGTTGTAATGGTTTGCGTTGTAATGACCGCATTGTAATGGTAGTGCATTGTAAAAGTTTCGTTGTAAAGGTTGTTCACCCTGTAAATGGAAGGGTAGCAAGAATGATCTGTTGTCATACCAAGCTTCAAGCCAATGGCCTGTAGATTTCACAGAGATCTCTGCAGCCACTTCATATATTACTATGATATTCGATGGATGGTATTTTGTTGTTTAAAATGGGTATTTATATTGCATATATTCTTTATCTTTTGATAAATGATCTGCAGTACAGCAAATGAAACCACTGAGAGGGTTTCAGATGAATCGCTCCTTGCAGAATCTGCTTCTAATTTAGGAATAACTGATTGCTAAAACTCTCAAACGGGTATCAAGAGTCATATAAGCTCATTCCAAAGCTTCAGAAAACAAGGTTGTCATTTTGTAAGTATTGATTCACACCAAGATTCTGGTGTTTCAGGTTGTGCTCAATTTGATTCACTCGGGACCAGTAAACATTTACCAGCTCGCACATATTATGCATAAATGTGAAGAACTGTACTTGGATAATACTTGCTTCCCTTCAGTGAACAAGTTTCCAGAGTACACAATAGTGAGTTATGTAGCATGAGGCAGAAAATATGTACGACTGAATATATGTTCAGTGTGCATTTGATTCCACAGTTATCTAATCTGTGCACAGATGATGCTACTGTTTGACACCCAGGTTTCTTCTCATGGCAAGATGGTGATCTTCAAACCAAAGTAGTCAGGAATTGCAAAACAAAGTTTAGTTATGAGTCTAAAAGCAAGTTCGATTTTTTTAGCCAAAAGAAGGGTTTTACATTCTGTTGGTAGACATGACTTTTGAAGGCTGCAGTTATTTTTACTGTTCTCCAGAAATGTGTTTGTACCATAAGAACTTACATTCAGCAAATCATATTCAGTATTCAATAGACTCTGATTTGAGTTTATTAGCTCCATTTAATGAAGAGCCTTTGAACAAAAGAGAAACCAATAGACAACTACCCTCAAACATTTACTTTGAAAGTAGCTTAAAGTAGTAGTTTCACCTTCTTATTTGGGCAACTTTGCTTTCTCTCACATCCATTTGCCAGAACATTAAACAGTGATGTCATCTACATCATCGCCATTGCAATGGCCAGTTCTCCACCTCTGAGGCCTTTTGGTTACATTCTGTGTTGAAATAGGCTTTAACATTCAGATCACTTTATTAGACTTTCCAGACCCCTATACACATGATCTCCTGTCTTTGTTGAATCCTCTTGTGGTTGCTTTGAACACATGTGACTGCACCATTCTTGTAGAGACTCTGACATTAGAATTTGTCATTTTTTGTTTTCAAGACAGGTGTGCATGAGGCAAAATCAAAATGAAACTGCAATAAGAAAACTAAACTGCCAATAGCCCCATGGTGAATTCTGGTAAGTGTTGAACTCTCTGGCCTAGAGCAGAACATTACTTAAGCCATGTAGAATCTCTGAATGATCAGGCCTCACTGGAGGCATTTGTTTTGTCCCAAAAAAGAATGGAGAGCAAGGTGAAATGGGTGAGTGCTTCTTCTTTATCAGTGCTTTGTGTTTATGCTTTTAAGTCAAAGAGTGAAACAATTCATGAACCAAAATGAAATTGCTCAATATGTCTGATTATATCGGCCTTTCACAGTAACCATTAGTATTCCTTCCTGAATTCCTGGAACTCTAGTTATCTGTAGGGCAGCCTAAAATCTAGATACTCCTTGCCTCACTCTCTTTCAATTAAGTGTATATACTTCTTTGTGTAAGCTGGTGAGTCAAATGCCTGGTTTAGATTTGGTGAGAAAATGGGTATTATACGGTATTTTCTGCTCTGTATGCAATTTTCTTCAGAACATTTGTAGACATAATTTTCTTACTTTGATGTCAGCACTAATGCCTCTTTTTGTTATCTAGTCATTATTATATTTGCATTTTTTTTTAAATATGACACTATTTCTATTACGTTATACAATAATTGAAGTATAATGGAACAATATTAGAAATATTGAATGTATGAAACTAAATTTCTTAACATCAGACCTCACCAAAGGCCAGATGTACTAAGATTAGGAATAGCGATTTCTCAATTGCGATTTCCTGCAAATCGCAATTAGGGAATATGTATTCCTAATGTATGAAATTCTTTTGAGTCTATTTGCAATTCTCAATGGATCACAAATAGACTTACCTCATGCATGCTAGTAAGGTAAGTCACGATTTGAGACCCACTAGGTTACGCTGCCATCACAGGAATGGTGGACTGTTGTGGTCAGGATAAGCAGACTACTGTGTTTGTGACTGTTTTCATAGAAAGTAATCTATTCGTTAAATGCAGCTGCTTTTCCTTAACCATTTCACTGCCAGCCCCCCCCCCCCCCCCCCTCCCCCCCCCCCCTCGGTGCTGTACCCTTTTTGGACTATCTGGGGTAGTTTGCGCCTTAGGTCCTAAAACATTTTGTCCGAATAAGGTATCCATGCCAAATTTATTTTCCTTTCTTTCAGCATCCTGAGTATCCTAAAGTCACCTAGGGTTTGTGGATTCCTGGAGGGGACCAAGAAAGTAGGCAAAATACAGCTACATTATGGGTTTTAGGGGTAAAATGGGAAAAAGGTACTGCAGAAGACAGCGTCAGTTTTTTCCCTGCAAATGGTATCAATAAAGGGTGAGTGCTGCTGAAATCAGCATCCTCCCAGATTTCAGAAACAGGCAGACTTTTGTCACAAAAACTAAAATGTTATGTCTGCAGGACCCTTCTGGTTGTTTGGATAGATTGGGATTGTAGGTTCACCAAGAACCTGAGGTACCCAGAGCCAATAATTGTGCTGCACCTTGCAATGGTTTTTCATTTTGTTCCGGGTAGACAGCAATTCCTTTGGTAAAATATAAAGAGTGAAAATTAGGTTTCAAGAAAACCTATGTATTTCCGAAAGGGGAAGAAGATATCTAGTTTAGAAGCAGTGGTTATTTGTACATCACTGAAATTTGTGAGTTGCATCTGATTTATGGGGCATTTTGCAAAAAAAATATATTTTACACACAACTGCATACAAAAACACCTGAAAAGAACACTTGTTCTACTATTCTGCGTTTCCCTAAGTCGCCCAATAAAAAAGGACCCTCACTTTTGTGGATAGGCCTAGTGTCCGAGACAGGAAATGGGTACATACGCAACATGGACACATCACATTTTTCCACTGAAAACAGACCCTTTTTTGCAATGTGCCTAGGTTTGGATTTCGATCCATAGCTCAGCCAGAACCTGGAGAAACCTAGCAAACCTGTACATATTTTAAAGCTAGACACTTAGGGAAATCCAGGATGGAGTGACTTGTGTGTCTCTCCTCAGGGTATGTTACATAGAATCCCTTACAGACCTAGAAATGTCTAAATAAAAAACACATTTTCCTCACATTTCTGTGCTGAAAAGTTCTGGAATTTGAAGGAAGCCACTTTTTTTTTAAAGTGCGTACTAGTGGATTTTGTGCCCTATCTCAGCCAGCATCTATGGAAACCTAGCAAAGCTGTACATTTTAAAAAACTAGGCACCCAGGAAAATCCAGGGTGGGGTGACTTTTTTGGGTCTCTTCCCAGTTCTGTTACCCAGAATCCCTTGCAAACCGTAAATTTGTAAACAAAAAGATAATTTCCTCACATTTCTGTGATGAAAAGTTCTAGAATCTGTGAGGAGCCACAAACTTCCTCCCACTGCACATTTCCCTGAGTCTCCCGATAAAAATGGTACCTCACTTGTGTGGGTAGGCCCAGTGCCTGCAACAGTTAATGGCCCAGAACGCAACGTGGACACTTCACATTTTTCCACAGAAAACTGACCCTTTTTTTTCAATATTCCTAGTTGTGGTTTTTGGGGCCTAGCTCAGCCGGTACTGTGGGACACCAAGTAAACCTGTACATTCTTATAAACAATGCACCCAGGAGAATCCAGAATAGGGTGACTTGTGTGGCTCTCACCAGTTTCTGTTACCCAAAATTCCCTGCAAACATCAAACTTTGTCAAAATAAAAAACATTTTCCTCAAATTTCTGGGATGAATAGTTCTGGAATCTGAGGGGCATCACCCAGCATTTCCCCAAGTCTCCTGATAAAAATGGTACCTCACTTGTGTGCGTAGGCCTAGTGCATATGACAGGAAACGGCCATAAACGCAATGTGGACACCTAATCTTTTCTAGTGGAAACTGACCCTTTTTTTCAATGAGCCTAGCTGTGGATTTTGGGGCATAACTCGGCAGGCACATATGAAAAACCTAGCAAACCTGTACATTTTTATAAACTAGACACCCAGGGAAATCCAGGATAGGGTGGCTTGTGTGGCTCTCACCAGGTTATGTTACCCAGAATCCCTTGCAAACCTCAAACTTTGTGTTAAAAAAACACATTGCCCTCATATTTGTGTGATGGAAAGTTCCTGGAATCTGTGGGGAGCCACAAAATTCCAACAACCCAACATTTTCTAAGTCACTTGATTAAAATAGTACCTCACTTGTATAGGTGGGGCAAGTGCCTGGGACAGGAAATTGCCCAAAACTTACTGTGGTGACTTCACAATTATCGATCAGAAAAAGACATGGTTTTACGAGGGAGTCACCTGCGGTTTTGGTACCGGGCTTGGCAGCCATCTAGGGAAACCTACCAAACCACACATTTGAAAAAATGGTACCTCACTTTTATGGGTGGGCCAGGTTCGCGATAGGGAGGGGCCCAAAACATTTTGCAGAGACATCAAAATGATCTATCGCAAAACAACCTGGTTTTACAAGAGGGACACCTGCGTTTTTGTTGTCAGGTTCAGCGGCCATCTAGGAAAATCTACCAAACCTAGACATTTCTGTATTCTAGATTCCTCAGGGAGTCCAGGGAGGTGTGGCCTGCTAATGTAGGAGGTGTGGCCTGCTAATATATTGTTATTCAAATATAAGGATATTTTATGATGAGAGGCTGAAGTACTGATCAATCGTACCCCTATATTGAACGTTATGTGTAAGAAAAACGAACATGGACACATGTGTGAAAACGAGGCAAGGTGAAGTCTGTAGTCTGTCCCTGTGTCTGCAAGTTTGCGGTAAGTCTGATAATTTAGTATGTTGTACTCCATATACAGTTTCAAACAATGTCCAGTGGCTTCCCACACATTACTTAGAGCATCAAGAAGCATGGCGACCAGCTTTCTGTCATAACCCCTTGACTACAGGTGTTAATTCATAGGGAGTGGCAATGTTGGCCTAGCAGCAGCGGAGATTGGAAAATAAGTACAACCTTCAGGAAGGATGATTAGGCTCATTGCCTGCTATCTGTGGATGTGGCTCATGCCTGGGTAATGGAAAGTGGACTCAGCAAGCTTTGATAATAAGTTAACTCTTGCAGTGACTTGATCTTTTTTATCCACTTACTGCTGTTCAAGAAATCTGGCAGATTTGCAAATATTCCCTGCTTTAATCTGCAGCACAAGTAACTGCTGCAGAGATGGTTTGGAGCATTTTAGAGAGGTCCAACAAATCTGTCCTCCGACAGTGATTCCAGATCAGCCAGGAGCTGCTCTATCCGAGCAGTGCTTTTTCTCCAAGAGCTGCATCTCTGTATTCAGCAAGGATAACTCCTCTGCTTGATGCACTGAAGCAAGACCAATTCAAGCCCCGCATCCATGCCCTTTAATGCTGCATAAGAGCCCATTGTTTGGTCCTCCCTGTCTGACCCATCTCGCATTCATTCAATCATTTGTAAATGTAAACATCATAGTTTAATGCAAACTGGCTCTCAACTGAGCAGTCTCCCATATGCTCCACAGAGACAGTCTGTGTACACTGGCTGCAGCTTTCCTGGGTTTTTGTCTGACTATCTGCACTCTCGCAGTAACATCTGCAACAGGTTTCCTTGTCCTCCTTTCACTTACCAAGACGTTCTTGTAGCCATTGAAATGTAATACCATAATCTGTGTTGGCTAATTTATGCATGCCACTAATCTCTGTCTTTAAAAGCAAATATGTGCACCAAGATAGAATTGTGCAAGGGACACTTTTTCGTGTATGCAACCCGACAAGACACTCTATATAGTTGACTTTTGCCATACCCAAACAATTGGTTCCATCAGTATTTTTCTTTACATTGTTTACTTTTTTAGTGTATTGTACAGTACAAAGCCCTGTTTTGCATTAATTTCATCATCATATCTCATGCACTACAAAGGCCAGTGGCAACTATAGTAACAGTTTAAAAAGTGAAGAATCTTAACCCTTTCGCTGCTCGGCCTTTCCCACCCCTGTGCTAAGCCTTTTTTTGGCTATTTGGGGTAGTTCGCGCTTAGGCCCCTGTAACAGTTTGACCAAATAAGGTGTCCATGCCAAATTCGCCTCCTTTTTTCCAACATCATGGGGATTCTAAAGGTAATCAGGGTTTGTGGTTTCGCCTGGAGGGGACCAAGAAAGTAGCCAAAATACAGGTACATTTTGTTTTTTGGGGGAAAAAATTGGAAAAAAGGGCTACAGATAAAACAGTCTGTTTTTTTCCCCTGCAAATGGTATCAAAAAAGGGATTGCGGTGCTTAAATCACCATCATCCCAGCTTTCATGGACAAGCAGGCTTTTGTCATAACACCAAAAATATTTACACAGTTTTGGCATTTTTCTGGGACATAGTCTTTTTTTGCTATTTTTTGTGCTTTCAACCTCCTTCCAGTTAATGGTAGTGTTGTAAGTTAAAGATGCACAATGACAAGGGCATCAGTTGAGCACGTCTGTTTATTAACCATCCACTCTCCTCACTGGAGAGTGTTCCAACATTCCATGGCAAGCTTCAGGGCAGGGAATACCTGGGTGATAGGATGAGGGGTGGGTGTAACATACCATTAGGGAGATAAAGATACAACACATCTCCTTTCCATAGGGGTGACACAAAGCAAGGAACAGGACCCACCAGGTGGGATGGAACTGTACCATGACACCATAAGGAGGTAAAATAGAACACAAAACATTACTCAGGTGCATTTACAATTTTGTCAAAGCTCCACCATTGACCATTCTCAAGTTGAACCACATTCTTAAGCACCTTAGCAATTTTACAGGGCATGTAGTATTTGCTTTGGGCGGCTCCCACTTTAGTATTCCTTCTGGCTTGTACCCTGTCACCTACCACCCACTTGGAATCTTTCACCCCATGTTTATTATCACACCACTGCTTGTAACTGTCTTGGTGGAGTTGAACTTTCTCTGCCATTGCTTCCTGATCCACTACTCTGGGCTCACCCCCGCTCAGCCAACTAGGATTCAGCTTGGTGCACGGTTCTCTCCCACGCAGTGCTACAAAGGGTGAAATGCCAGTGACCTTATTCGGGGAGGTGTGGTAAGCCCACAGACACCTTCTAAGAGACCCTTCTATATCATGCCCGTTGGTTGCCGCTAATTGGATATGTTCCTTTATGATTCTGTTTGCCCGCTCGACTAGACCATTGGCTTTAGGGCAGTATAAAGCTGTGGTCTCATGTTTGATGTCCAAACCCTTGAGGAATGCACGCATCTCTTCCGAGCAAAACTGCACTCCGTTATCTGTCACCAAAGTCACTGTAATGCCTTCTTCTACAAATACTCCATTCAAGAATTCGATCACTGTCCTTGTGGTGACCGTGTGGACAAACTTCTGCTTGATCCAATGGGTAGTGTAATCGATTAAAACCAGCATGAACCTCCTCCTCTCACCTAGTTCCTGCATGGGTCCGATAATGTCCATGGCCAGCTTGCTCCATGGTTTGGTTGGCACAATCACTGGAGATAATGGAGACTTCTGTACCACCTTAGATTTGTCGCTTTTGGCGCACGCTACACAATCCTTAACGGCTTGTTCAGTCAAGGCATCCATCCTCGGAAACCAGAAACCAGATCTGACTCTGGCTTTGGTAAGGCTGCGCCCTAGGTGGCCTTCATGTGCCAAGTCGATGACCTTCTTCCTGAGGCTTTTGGGTGGAACCACTCTATGATTGCGATAGATTCTGCCTTTTATGAAACTTAATTCATTTCTCACTTCACAGTACTCTTCTATGCCAGCCTCAAGTTCACCCTTCTTGTTCGGCCATCCTTTTTCCATGTACTCCCTGAGCACGTTTATTTCCTTGTCATCTTCCATCTCTTTCTCCCATTCCTTTTCTGTGATTGCAGGAATCTCTGTCATTAGTATAGGACTGTCGAGGGCTTCTTCTCTTTCCCCCACATCTGGTAACGGTGATCTTGACAGGAAATCCGCGATCTTATTCTCCTTTCCTGGCACATACTCCACATTGAAGTTATAGTGCTCCAGCCCCAGGATCCATCTGCTGATGCGTGGTGTACAATTCTCTAATCCCTTCACGGAAAAGATGAAGGTGAGGGGTTTATGATCGGTCCGGATGGAGAACCTTAAACCCCACAAGAAAAACTTGAAATGTCTTGAGGAACCGGAATCGATTTCCCATCACGCAATACCTATAATCGATATATTATGATTAGCATGATGTCACTAAATACTTTAGTTATATCTACGTACACATTAACATTATAGTATTCACCATAATAGCCTTGCACCAATTCACGCTCGAACGCCATATTGTGGCCTTTGCTAAAGGCATTGCTTTAACAAGGCCCCATTCTTTCCTTGCACCAGAGTTCTCCTCCTGAGAAATAATCCAACTGTTGTAAAACCGCTGTTTCAGCTCGATAGGCCTGTCAAGGTCGTAGGTAGCAAAAGAGAAGACCAATAAGCACATTCCGGGAGGGGTGCGGGGCGGGCTGTCTCGGAGACGGCAGAAGGGAGTCACCCGTCCGATCTTGCTAAATCTAGGATGAGCGAAACCAGGAGCGCATTGTGTGCCATATATGGGCTTTCCTTTTTGTCTGTGCCAGCCAGTACCAATTTTTACTTTTCCATGTTGGGTTATGCTGATGCCAATGCAACTGTATATATGTGATGTACTGACAGAATGCCAGCAGTCTTCTTGGCGGACCTCGAGGGGTGAGCTCGCAGGGAGCTCCTCTGGCAGAGTTTTTGTTTGTCATAATAAATGCTTGGACCTTCTACACTGCCAACCGACTGATTATTGGTAATTGGGGTTATGGTAACTATAATTGGGAGGTGGTAGAGAATTTTCGGTACTTCAGTTGGCGACTCCGCCGGGACTCCGCGTTGGGGCTGTCCCTGTGTATTCACAGATGGTCGGAGGGACATTGAAGGGGGTGCTCTCGATCGGGGGGGTTTCAGAATAAACCAGCAAGAATTTGGGGTTTGCTCCACCCTCCCGATCCAGAGGACCTCAGCTGCTAGTAGCCCCATGCCGGAGTCCTTCGGGTGTGACCCGAGAACCAGCCACGTTGACCTTATCGAGAGTTGGCAGTGGAGAACGTTCAATCAGACCTGCGTGCACCAGGTGAGTGTTGTGTCTCGTTGTATGTTGGACTACGTCCGCAGATCTGGACATTGGTACTTAGCATTTGGTGACCTGTGGTCACGGAGAAACTCTGAATCAGCATTTGGTGACTTGTGGTCACAAAGAGACTCTGGATAGGGCGTCCGACGGGGGCAATGGTGGGATTGCACGTGCGGACGCTCCTGGTGTCTTTTGTGTAAGAAATACTGGAGATAAGGATTGCACGCCTCAGGGGAACTGCGGGTCTCGCTCGGCCGGACTGTTCTCGGGAAGCCGATGGTTGAGATTGGGTAGCACCCGGACAAATCTGGAGCGGCGCTTAAAACGCGGGCTCAGCCAGAATAGTTCGGGAGGTGAACCATGAATACTGTCGGATGGCCTGTAGGCCGGTCTGTGGTTTAAAACCTGTGTGAATATCTCCAGGCAGTCTGAGGACGAGACTGTTGTTGGAAACGTTCTTTGCAGCCTTTGAATATTAGCAAAAGGGTTCTCCATAGGTGGGAGTCGACGGGCTCCACCTTTTGATTGCAATTATTTGTGTTTCTGTTGGTACGTTTTGTGTTTTCGTGTTATGTCATCCCGAAGCTGCATAATGCAAGGTATGAATGGTTTTGAATGAAAACATGGCCATGTGAATGAGAGCACCGTGATTGACCGACATTTGGTTCTGTTATTTTTGCTACTAAAAACCTATTCCTTTTCAGCTGAAATAAAACAAAGAGAAGGGAAATGCCGTGTCTTAGCAAGTTATGTTTTGGTTGTGTCCGCGGCGATGGTGTAAGGCTGGACGAGAGTCAGCCAGCTCCCCCGGAAGGGACACCCAGCCATGATATGTATTGCAAGCATGGTATTGGCCCCCTTATTTTTAATTCCTTATGGCACAAATACACTAAGGATAACGTAGAATTGCAGTGGCCAAAAACTGGGTCTTTTGATGAAAAGAAGCTTCAATATTTACAAGAGCGCCTCTTTGTAAAACGTAGTCGACAGTCTATGTTCCACACTCTTAACAAATGGCAGAAAGAGGCAAAGAGGAGGCGCATTCGATCAGAGAAGCTCCTCAAGATACAGCAAGGACAGACTATAACGCAGAAAGCTATCGCCCATGATAAAAATAGGATAGAAAAGAATATTGAGATCGCAGACAGACAATTTAGACTACGAGTGGACAAAAGCTATGTAACTCGTGAAGGAGCTGAAGATGAGATAGAGGAGCTGCTGGATGCGAGACCTCCTCCGCCATATGCCCCACAGCGCGTATATCCTGCAATACCTGTCCAGCCCGAAGTCGGACTACGAGCATCCGCACCAGAGGAAAGGGGCTCTGCCACCTCTGGACGAGATGCCGGCGTTCCATCCCCTCTTGGAGGGGACCTGGCCACGCGTGTCCCCGATTTCATGCAGTTGCTAGCACCCCCTCGTATACAACTAAGTACCCCGACTCCCGAATGGGTTTCTCCCTCGGCCAGCACCGCCCCCGGTGTGTCGGAACAGACTCCGAGGGGGGCAGCCGGAGGGATGGACGGCAAACAACTGTTCACTAGATAATCCGTGGGATATGGCGAGAAGGAGGTGTTAGAAGATCAGGCCGTTAGATGGATAAGGAGTGACGCGTACACTGTGACTGACATATGGAGTACGGTCAAGGACTTAGAACCGGTAATGCAGCAACATGTGATATTCCAGATGTCTAATTCACTCATTTGGTCTTGGGAGGTCAGTTTCAAAGACGGGACTGCTCCTCAGATATTGTATAATATCCGAGACTGGTCCCATGAATTTAGTCTGACCCGAGGGAGGTTTTCAAGAATATAGACACCCTGGTTCAATACCGAGGGAGACTGTTCTTGAAGAGTCCGCAGTGGACTACACAGCATCCTATGCGGGAGGTTCATCCCATTTATCATCCCGAGGTCCCTGAACTACGAGATGGTAACCAGGCAATCACACGTGCAGGAATAGCCGCTAGGTTCCAGGAACAATGGGTTTACACTCCATGGAAGAGAAGTGAGGTCCTGGCTCTGAAATCCCAACTACCCGACCCCCGAAAGAATCCTACCGCCTACTACAAAGAATTGACTGAGGCAGCTGCCTCTGCTGTAATGACATTAGCAGACATTGAGTTGTTCTTCGGGTTACTTGTACCTGTTGACATATGGCGACAGGTGCACGACTCAGATCACGCCGAGCTAGGGGGGACATGGGAAGAGTTGAGGGGGTGGGACCGGGATCACAAACCAGGAGACAAACCAAGGGCTGAAATAACGTCTTTGCCAGCAAAAATAATAACCTTTATGCATACTCTAATTCCGCCAAGAAAGGTTGACTGGGATAAATTGTCTGCTTGTCGGCAGAAAAAGGATGAAAGTGTGTCAGACTTCTTCACAAGGTTCGAGGAAGTTTTCATTGATTTTAGTGTGCAAGATTTGGCAACTGAAGGTGGAACTAGGTTGTTCATTAACAGATTCATTACAAACTTGGCTCCGAAGATTTCTGCACGATTAGAGGCGGCGGAAAGTACATGGACTACCTCTACCCCGTCTGTAATCCTAAGCATGGCCCAGTACTATGAACATAGAGAGAACGAAAATAAAGAAGTCAAGTCAAGTCAAGTCAGAAAATTTATATAGCGCGCTACATACCCAGAGGGTCTCAAGGCGCTTGAAGAAGGGTGGGGAATTATTGGTCGAAAATCCAAGTTTTAAGTTGCTTTCTGAATGCTGGGTGGTTTTGAGTGAGGCGAAGGTGAGTGGGGAGTGAGTTCCAGGTTTTAGCTGCCAGGTAGGAGAAGGATCTTCCCCCCATGGTGGTTTTGTTAATGCGAGGTACAACAGCAAGGGCTTGGTTGGAGGAACGTAGCTGGCGGGAGGGGGTGTAGAAGGAAAGTCGTGTGTTGAGGCATTCGGGTCCAAGTTTGTAAAGTGCTTTGTGAGCGTGGGTTAGGAGGCGGAATGTTATCCTCTTATTAACGGGGAGCCAGTGGAGGTTTTTCAGGTGACTAGAAATGTGGTCTTTACGCGGGATGTCTAGTATGAGTCTGGCTGATGCGTTCTGGATGCGTTGGAGTTTTTTCTGAATTTTTGCGGTGGTACCGGCGTAAAGGGTGTTTCCGTAATCCAGGCGGCTCGTGACCAGTGCGTGGGTGACCGTTTTTCTAGTTTCGGTGGGAATCCAGCGAAATGTTTTTTTGAGCATGCGAAGAATGTTGAAGCAAGATGATGAAACGGCGTTGACTTGTCTGTTCATCGAGATTGAGAGGAGTCAAGGATGACGCCCAAGTTCCGTGCGTGGTCCGTCGGGATGGGTGCTTTTCCAAGGGCCTCTGGCCACCAAGAGTCATCCCAAGCGGAGGGGGAGGTACCTAAGAGAAGGACTTCTGTTTTGTCTGAGTTCAATTTCAAACGGCTGTTCTTCATCCACTCGGCTACTTCTTTCATTCCTTCATGTAAGTTGGTTTCGGCGGTGTTTGGGTCTTTGGTGAGTGAGAGGATCAGTTGAGTGTCATCAGCGTAGGAGATGATGTTGAGGTTGTGTTGGCGTGCGATGGTCGCGAGGGGGCTCATGTATACGTTGAAGAGGGTGGGGCTGAGTGAAGATCCTTGTGGCACGCCGTAAATGACTTCAGTGGCCTCTGAATTGAATGGTGGAAGGCGGACTCTCTGAGTTCTTCCGGTAAGGAACGAGGTGATCCATTCCAGTGCTTTTCCTTGGATTCCGATGTTTCTGAGGCGTTGTAGCAGGGTGCTATGACAGACTGTGTCGAAGGCTGCGGAGAGGTCAAGGAGGATGAGGGCGACTGTGTCTCCATTGTCCAGTAGAGTACGAATGTCGTCTGTAGCTGCGATGAGTGTGGTCTCAGTGCTGTGTTTTGCTCGGAATCCGGACTGTGAGGAGTCGAGGGATTTGTTGGTTTCAAGGAAGGCGGTGAGCTGATTGTTGACAGCTTTCTCGATGACTTTGGCCTGGAAAGGAAGGAGCGAGATGGGGCGGTAGTTTTTGAGTTCGGTGGGGTCAGCTGTGGGTTTTTTCAGAAGGGCGCTAAGTTCGGCGTGTTTCCAGATTTCCGGGAAGGTGGCGGAGTTGAGGGAGCAGTTGATGACGTCTCGGAGGTGTGGTGCAATGATGGAGTCTGCTTTGTTGAAGATGTGGTGAGGGCATGGGTCTGTGGGGGATCCTGAGTGGACGGAGTTCATCAGGCGGATGGTGTTCTCAGTGGAGATTGTGTTCCAGTCATAAAGGATGTTCAAGGGGGGTGAAGGTACGGCAGAAGGTTGGGTGGGTTGGTCTCCGGGTTGGCTGTTGAAGCTGTTGTGGATGTCTGCGATTTTGTTGTGGAAGAACGAAGCTAGGGAGTCGCAAAGGGTTTGAGAGGGAGTGATGTCGTTGGAGTTGGCTGAGGGGTTGGTAAATTCTTTGACGATGTTGAATAGTTCCTTGCTGTTTTGGGCGTTGTTGTCTAGTCGGTCTTTGAATGCGGCTTTCTTGGCATTTCGGATCAGTTGGTGGTGTATGCGGGTGGCGCTTTTGAAGGCGTCCCTGGTGCTGGTGTTTGGGTCTTTTTTCCAGGCCTTCTCAAGGGAGCGACAGAGTTTCTTGGATTTCTTAAGATCATCGTTGAACCAGGGAGCGTTTTTGCTGCCTAGTTTGATTTGACGTTTTTTCAAAGGTGCTAGGTTGTCAGCGCTGTTGGTTAGCCATTCAGTGAGCTTAATGGCTGCTTGGTTGGGGTTCGAAGAGTGGGCAGGGGGGTTTTGAAGAAGCGATGAGGAGATCTGGTCGGTGGTGATTTTGTTCCAGTTTCTTCGCACAGTAGGTTGAGGATGGTTGTGGGTTGTGGTCTTTTTGTAGGATAAGTGAACTCAGCTGTGGTCAGTCCAATGGAGAATTGTGGTGTGACTGAAGGAGATATGTTTGCTGGAGGTGAAGATGGGGTCGAGTGTGTGACCTGCGTAGTGAGTGGGGGTATTAACAAGGTTGGTCCGAGGTTGGCGAGATTGTCCAGAAGGGTGGTGGCGTTGCTGTCGTTGCTCTTTTCCAGGTGAAAATTGAGGTCTCCCAATAGAATGTAATCCTCGGAGGGGAGGGCGTGTGGGGTGATGAAGTCAGTGATGTCTTCACTGAATTGTGCACGGGGTCCTGGAGGACTGTAGAGGAGGGTGCCTCTGAGTGTGGTCTTGGGGTCGGTGTGGATCTGGAAGTGTAGGTGTTCGGCGCTCGCGAGGTTGACGTCTGAGCTGGTTGGGATGCGGATGGAATTCTTATGGACGATAGCAATGCCTCCTCCTGTTTGTTTGGTGCGGTCCTTACGGATGATCTTGTAGTCGTCCGGGATGGCAATGGTGATGTCTGGGCTGATGAGGCGTTCATCCATGTTTCTGTTAGGAAGGCGACGTCCGGAGAGATAGTGTCTAGTAGATTCCAAAGGTCGATGGTGTGTCTGTGGACCGAGCGGGTGTTGAGCAGGATGCATTTAAGGTGGTTAGTGTCGGAGCTCAGTTCGTTGTACGTGGATGAGGAGTTGGTCTTAGTGCCGTCGTACTTACAGTAGTTGCAAGAGAAGGGTCCATGGGTGTGTCCAGGAGCGGCTTGGGCGCAGTTGGGGAGTCGGCCGGGGTTTAGGGCTAGGAGCGTGGAGGCGTCATAAGAAATGCGGGTGGGGTGGGTGGTACGGGGGCCAGGGGGTCTTGCGCTGGGCGCGGGCTTGGCGCGGACGGGCGTAGACGGGCTTACCTTTGGCGCACCTTCGGCGTGGCCGTAGCGCGTGGACGCTGCGCGTTGGGACATTAGGCATAAATGAAGTTATGAGGGGGCGGAGCGTGGGAGGGTCAGCTGGGAGGCGGGGTCTGGGAGGAGACACGGGTAAAAGTAAATACAAACTGAAATGGCCGCCCGGTGATAAATCGAAACTGGGGCACAGCCGGAGCTCGACTCAATGCAATGTTGTCACAAAAGTACACAAAAAACGCTTCACAAGTAATTACATCAGCCGCTATGCAGTTCGTGGCTGTATACAAATTAGAATAAAGTAATGCGAGCTAAAACGATACCAAGCGCTGAGATCTGAGCAGTGTGCTGTAACGGGGCGGCAGGCAGCAGGTATCAGGGCAGGCAAGGCAAGCAGCGAGGAGAAAGCTTCAGTTGTGCGAGCAGGGGGCTAGGGGAGCGACCGTAATGGAGGGAATCCAGACGGTCAAGAAAAGGTGGAAAAGAAGACTAAATATCTTAAAACTCGAGTATTGTTGCAGCAAGTAGTTCGGGGACAAGGAGGGGGGAGAGGAGGCCGAGGAACTATGCCCAGAGGGGCGGGCACAGGCAGGGGTGCGGGAGGAGCCCCGTCAATAGGTCTGAACCAGTGTTCTTATTGTAGGGAGGAGGGACACTGGAAAGCACAGTGTCCGTTTTTGCTTGCCCAGAGCGGAGCGGTCCGAGGGCGAGGACGAGGCGACCCGACCGAAGTGATATGCGCAAAGAAGAAAGACCAGGCAAGTCGGAAAAGAACCATTTTGATGGCCCCCAAGGCAGACAGTACTATCATGATGGTTATGAATATGAGGATCAAGACGCATACGTGACAGCATAGGACAGCCAAGGACAGAGTGGGGGCCAAGTGCCGATCCCGGTCAATCAAAGGGGACCTTATGTAAAAGGGGAAGTGTTGGGGACTTCTGAGAATTTCCTAATTGACACGGGAGCAATGAATAGTTCTGGGCAAAATAATGTTTCAGTGGGATTCTCGGCAGTCCCAGTTGTCAGTCCCATCTCTAGACCTCTCCCTTTCACGATCGGTCCTGCCACCATTGACACTCCTCTACTACTGACTTCGCATTGCGGGGAAAACTTGTTGGGATTGGATATGCAAAAAAAATTAAATGCAACCATTCATTGCTCCGCGGACGGGGTCTATTTAACGATCAGACCCTATGCTGATCACGTGAAACAATGTTTCGCAAAAGGTGAACGTCTTCCGTCTGAATTCGATGGCATTCCTGCCACACTTTGGGCAACGGGGGACGCGGATGTGAGTAAACTGGATATTCCTCCGGTTCACATTACGTTGAAACAAGGCGCAAAATTACCACGCATTCCGCAGTATAAAATAGCGCCAGCAGGAGAACAGGCTTTGCTGCGCATTATTCAGGACCTGGTCGATAAAGGAGTGGTAGAAGAGACGACTGCTAATATTTGCAATAGCCCGATTGTCCCGATTTTGAAAAGGAACTCTGATGTTGGTGAGCAGGGTGCTGCTTACCGTTTTGTGATTGATTTGAGAGCTGTTAACAAAATAGTGGTGCCACAATACCCAGTGGTGACCGACATCACCACGATTCTCACAATGATCCCGCCAACTGCCCAATATTTTTCGGTCTTTGACCTGAAAAATGCTTTCTACAGCATTCCCATCCATCCTGATAGCAGGCAGATTTTCGGATTCTCGTTATCTGGCCGAAGCTTCCGCTTCTGTCGCGCACCTCAAGGTTATACTGAGAGCCCGAGTATATATAGCCAAGCCCTTAAGGCTTTGCTGGATGACCTGGATCTGCCAAATGGCAATGTCCTTTTTCAATATGTGGACGACTTGCTCATTGCCTCTGACACGGAAAAGGGCTGTAAAGAGGCCACAGTTAAATTGTTGCACCATCTGGCCGCTAAGGGGAACAAGGTATCCTTATTGAAATTCCAATACTGTCGACAGGAGATGACCTACCTCGGTCATCTACTATCGAAGGAGGGTAGACGACTAACACCTGAACGCATTACTACCATCTCTAACATGTCTGTACCTTGCACGCAGCGTGAAGTTCGCGCTTTTCTTGGCATTACCTCTTACTGTAGCCAATGGATACCTAACTTTTCCCTTCTCGCTAAGCCTCTGTTGCACCTGACTACAAAAGATGTGCATGAACCCCTACCCTGGACGGATGAATGTCAGCATTCTTTTGACTCTTTAAAAACTGCTTTGTGTTCTGCTCCTGTCTTGGGCACTCCAGACTATCGTAAACCTTTTGTACTATATGTGCACAAGGTCGACGGTTGTTCGTTATCAGTGTTAACGCAGGTCTTTGGTGGTAAGCAAAGACCGTGCGCTTATTTGTCAGCCACATTGGATAATGTTGCAAGAGCACTTCCTAGCTGTCTGAGGGCCACAGCGGCTATTGCAGTGGCAATCCGGCAGTCGGAAGGACCCGTCCTGAATTCTAATTTGACCGTGATGGTGCCGCATGCTGTGGACACATTACTAAATAAAACCAAAACGCAACATCTTACAAGTGCACGTCTCACTGGATATGAACTGACATTGTTTGCACCACACATTACGATTACTCGATGTGCAACATTGAACCCTGCCACATTGCTACCACTCCCTACGAGTGAACATGATACAGATCTCCATGACTGCATTTATCTTACCGAAGAAGAAACAAAAGGCAGAGTTGACCTTACTGACACCCCTTTAGATGACCCCCAAGGGGAGTTATTTGTGGATGGGTCTTGTTTTAAACTAGCAGATGGGACAACAACAGCTCCATATGCAATTACAACTTTGAAAACAGTCGTTGAGACATTCCGAGTACCTCACCGGTCAGCTCAGGCTGCTGAACTTATGGCCTTGTTGCGAGCCTGTGAGTTGAGTGAGGGACTTGAAGTCAACATTTACACGGACAGCCAATACTCCTTTGGCGTGGTCCATAGCTTTGGGCGGCTGTGGAGGGAGCGGGGTTTCCTTACTTCCCATGGCCAGAAAATTCAGAATAGTCCCTTGATTGTGCGACTGTTACATGCCCTCACCTTGCCCAAAAAGGTAGCCATCATCAAGTGCAGTGCACACAAAGCAATAGTGGATGAAGTGGGGGAGGGAAATGCTTTCGCAGATCAGGTGGCCAAACAGACAGCACAAACCCCGATGTCAACCATGTTCGTAAATGCCTCTGCTAGATGGGTGGAGGACTCTGAACTGTTTGATAATACCATGGAAAGTGTGAGAGTGTTGCAGAAGGAAGCTACTCCCGCAGAATTAGAGAGATGGGAAAAGGAGGTAGGAAGGTTGGATGAAAATATTTGCTGGATTGATTTGACAGAAAAACAGAGATGGCTATTGCCTAATGCACTAGTACAGGCTGTTGTGACTATGGCACACGGACCGGCACACACAGGAGCGAAAGGTATCTGCGGGCTCCTGGACCCAGTTTGGAACAACCCTAATATTCAAAGGACGGCTGTCCGGTTGGTCCAATACTGTATGGTCTGTTTGCAACACAATCCAGGGAAAGGGGAGAGTGTCTTGAGCGTTAATTTTGCACCTCCCACATTGCCTTTTGAAGTGCTCCAAATGGATTACATTCATATGGAGCGCGTCAATAACCTGAAATACATCCTGGTGGTGGTTTGTGCTTTTAGCAAATCGGTTGAGGCCTACCCCACCAAGAAGAATACTGCAATGGCCACAGCAAAGGCCCTCTTAAAAGAGTTTGTGTCCCGCTTTGGATTGCCCCGTTTGATCTGGTCGGACAATGGGGGGCACTTCCATGGGGCCCTTGTCAAGCATATTTGCGAGGGTCTACACATTAAGCAAAAGTTCCACGCTGCCCGACATCCGCAATCAGCAGGGCTCGTGGAAAAATATAACGGTATCTTTAAGCTCAAAATGGCCAAGATACAGGAAAGCACTGGGTTAAAATGGCCTGATACCCTGCCTTTAGCCTTCATGTCATTACGTGTTACCCCACACTCTCGTTCTGGTCTCTCCCCGTATGAGATCATATTTGGTAGGCCTGCTAACGTATGGGGGGTACCCAGACCACGATCTTTTGCGCATATTGAATATCCTATGTTGATTGATTACCTTTATGCTCTAACTAAAGACCTTCGTTCTGTTCATCAGCAGGTAACTTCTGTACTGCAGCCGCTGCCAGAGGGCCCCGGTCATCGACTGCAACCCGGCCAGCGGGTATTGGTGAAGAAATTTGAACGTGATACCAGTCTGGCTCCGAGGTGGTCCGAGCCACGACAGATACTCCTGGCCACCAGGACGGCAGTTAAAGTAGACGGGAGAAAACACTGGATCCACATCTCCCATCTAAAGAGGCTGCCTCTTCCGCTTCCTTATGATCAGCAACGCCCATGGGGAATTCTGACGCAGGAAACAGAGAGAGCTGCTGCACTTGTACCCTTTTCTGACTCCTGTGAGATTGAACCAAGGCTAGAGGAGGGAGAGGCGAGACCAGATGACTTGGTCCCTACTAAATCTGCAAACGCTTTGAATCCTGCTTTCAGTACCCCGGCAAGTGAAAGTTCTCATGTGCGAAAAGTACCTGGCATACTCTTTCCCAACCAGGAAGTGCTGGGTAATGTGCGATACAACCTGCGGCCAAGAAAGCAAAAACGCAGCAACTCAGACCCCATCCTCAGGAGATAGGGAAAGACTCAATTGCATAAGACAGGGTTTGCTAGTTCCATTTGGTCTGAGGGGCTGAGCGAGACACTGGACTGAACTCGTTGACAGCTGGAACTTTGATCATTGTGCTCTGTTCAGAAAGAAGACTCAACTCTACAAAAGGCCTAGGTTGTGCAACGGAGGAGATTTGGAGCACTACTTGTTGGTTTTGTTTGGGATGAACGATAGGAGTCTGCCTGTGAGACTCTGACAGACACAGGGAAGAAGAACCCTCTGGCAGGACGGACTGCTAGGCCTACTTTTGGACTTTTATGGGAATGTACCCTTTTGGCCGTATTGTTTTAGAAGAAGAATTTCCAATTGCCCCACGACACGTACCCTTTTATGAGCCAATGTTTTCCACATGGACCACGAAGGTCAAAGTAGCATTTGTAGTGGTTATAGCTGTTATTGTAGCAGAGTTCATGGGCTTGTTCATATATTTGGAGCATGAATATCCTTTGCAAAAGTTCTTACCGTCCACTGCTGCACCCTCTGAGCATTTGCTGTTTACTTTGGCACCCCACAAAGAACGACATCGCCAGAAATATGCTAAAAATGTATTTGTTGAAATGCTTCATCAGACGCACAGTGTCACTAACACTACTGATTGCTGGGTTTGTGGGCTTCTACCATCTGCAGTGCACCATCATGATCTGTTTCTCTCTCTCCCATTGTCCTATCTGGGCAGTTGCGAGGCTTGGTACAAACTGTTTTCAGCCATATACCGACATTGGGGTGAACATCGCAGGGATTTCGATATTAATGAACATAATATAATTATAGACTACATTGGCGCACACTATGGTTTCAATAAAACAGGAAATGGGGGACGGGGAACGATAGACCCACAGACATGTATACAGCTGTACTTGGTTGCTATGAACCAGACTGGGTTACAGAATTAATTGTTTGATTTTAGAGATTTCAATGCTTCGCAATATTTCCAGCTTTTTATTGAATGCAATGTCACAAGAGACCATACTGTACCCATTCCTATTCTGAAAGTCTCCTCAGGATTCTGTGTGCAAGGGGTGGGCCGGATACAGATGGGAGATAGCATTTGCAATTATACATATCGTCTGAAGAAACGCATCAGCCCTCCATTGATAACTCCACCCAATGTGTATTTTGTTTGTGGAGAGCATGCATATACCTGGTTGCCGCGCAATTGGGCAGGACGTTGTTACTTGTCCTTCCTTTACCCTCCTGTATACATAGCGCCATCCGATTATCACAAAACACACCAGCTACACCCTGTACGGTCACCCTCTGTAAGCACAGCTCCCACGGCATTGCTCCCTAGACAACGCAGGCAACTTGATATGACCGAAGTTGACCAAACTGATACATCTTTGCAGCAATTCACGGATTTTAGCAAGGGTTTGACACCGTTCTGGGGTCACATATTTAATAGCAGGGAGATACGGAGATTGTCCAGGATAGTGGAAAATGTCATTAACATAACTACTGACATCCTAGCCAACCTCACTGTGGAGCTTCAGGCGACGAGACTCGTGGCGCTCCAAAATCGTATGGTTTTGGACGTTATCTTGGCTGATCGAGGCGGAGCATGCCGCATGATTGGCAGTTCTTGCTGCGTATATATCCCTGACTCCGCCCCCTCTGTTCATCTGGCCATCCAAAAACTGCAACGCATTGCTTCTGAAATGCACACTGAAAATGGGTCCTGGTCATTGTCGGGTTGGTTCTGGGGACTCTTGTCTACCTGGGGATGGAAATTATTATTGATTCTGGGCGGGGCAGCGGTATCATCTTTACCTGCTGTGTCCTGATACAATGTGGTCCGGCATGTTGCTCTTACTGTGCTTCCTGAGTCACTACGCTTTGCGTTCCTACCACTGTCCCTACTAAACACCAGATGTTGCAACAGGGGATACATGAACTAATGGCCATTATTGAAGAGATATTTGAAGATTAACTGCTCGACCTTGTATTTAGCTACACCACGCTAAAAGGAGGGTTTGAGGAACCGGAATCGATTTCCCATCACGCAATACCTATAATCGATATGTTATGATTAGCATGATGTCACTAAATACTTTAGTTATATCTACGTACACATTAACATTATAGTATTCACCATAATAGCCTTGCACCAATTCACGCTCGAACGCCATATTGTGGCCTTTGCTAAAGGCATTGCTTTAGCTAGGCCCCATTCTTTCCTTGCACCAGAGTTCTCCTCCTGAGAAATAATCCAACTGTTGCAAAACCGCTGTTTCAGCTCGTTAGGCCTGTGAAGGTCGTAGGTAGCAAAAGAGAAGACCGATAAGCACATTCCGGGAGCGGTGCGGGCGGGCTGTCTCGGAGACGGCAGAAGGGAGTCACCCGTCCGACCTTGCTAAATCTAGGATGAGCGAAACCAGGAGCGCATTGTGTGCCATATATGGGCTTTCCTTTTTGTCTGTGCCAGCCTGTACCAATTTGTACTTTTCCATGTTGGGTTATGCTGATGCCAATGCAACTGTATATATGTGATGTACTGACAGGATGCCAGCAGTCTTCTTGGCGGACCTCGAGGGGTGAGGTC
Source organism: Lissotriton helveticus (assembly GCF_964261635.1). Lineage (NCBI taxonomy): Eukaryota > Metazoa > Chordata > Amphibia > Caudata > Salamandridae > Lissotriton > Lissotriton helveticus. The sequence continues at coordinate 756,490,762 of NC_136069.1, forward strand.
GCAGGGAGCTCCTCTGGCAGAGTTTTTGTTTGTCATAATAAATGCTTGGACCTTCTACACTGCCAACCGACTGATTATTGGTAATTGGGGTTATAGTAACTATAATTGGGAGGTGGTAGAGAATTTTCGGTACTTCAGTCTAACAGCCCAGAAACAGGCCAAGGCCTTCCTTTCAATTACGGAATAGTTCCGTTCAGGGTTAGTGAGACTCTGGGATGCAAACGCAATGATTTTCTCCTCTTTTCCATCCTTCTGTATAAGGGTTGCACCCAAGCCCTTGTTAGAAGCATCTGTGGCCAGGATGGTTTTCTTTGATGCATCAAATGTTCCTAATGCTGGGGAGGTTATCAATTCCTCTTTTAGGGCCAGATGTAGGTAAATTTTATTTTACCACCTCTTAAATACCGCATCATACCGACTCGGTATTTAAGAAGTGGTAAAATAAAAGTACTGAGATGTAGGTAAATGCAGATGTGCATTTACCGATTCGGAAACAATCGGTATTTACCGATGCGGTAAATACCGACCGGTAAATGCCCATGCATTCCTATGGGCTTTGAAGCCCATAGGAATGATTGGGCATTTACCGGTCGGTATTTACCGCATCGGTAAATACCGATTTACACAAGGGTGCAGGGGGTGTCACTTTGACACCCTCTAGCACCCCCAAAACGGGTTTGGGTGCCATGTGGCAGGCATACCTGCCCTAAGGGCAGGTCTGCCTGTCATATGGCACAGGTGTGCATGCACACATGTGCATGCACACCAGAATCGGTATTTTACCATCAAATAGTATTTGATGGTAAAATACCGATTTTTTAATGCTTGTGGGACTCAGAAGAGTCCCACCTACATATCAATTGTCCCTAATCCTTAAAAATACCGACTCGGTATTTTACATAATCGGTAAATTTACCTATCGGTAAATTTACTGAGTCTGTAAAATACAGGGCCCTACATCTCAAATTGCATTTACCGGTCGGTAACGGCCGAATTCGGCCGTTACCGACCGGTAAATGCCTACCTACATCTGGCCCTAAGTGACTTAACCACTTCATCATGCTCTTTGTTCCATTTGAAATCCTTGTTTTTCTTCATTAACTCCCTCATGGTCTCACACTTTGCAGCAAAATTGACCACGTACTTTGACATATACTCTAAAAGTCCTAAGAAGGACCTTAATTCTTCTTTGTTCTTGGGGCTGGGTGCTTCCTTCACTGCTTGGATTAAGCTGCCCTTCGGTCTGAAACCATCTTCTGTAATCTTGTGGCCTAAATACTCGACTTCCTTCACTTTTATTTTAAATTTTTCTTTCTTCACAGTCAGACCGGCCTCCATGAGTCTGCTGAACACCTGTCTCACGACCCCATCATGTTCTTCCTCCGTTTGGCCATAGACCAGGATGTCATCCTGAAAACACATGGTGTGTTCCACTCCTTCCAATATCTTTTGCATCGCTTTCTGGAAAATAGCAGCTGCAGACGCCAGGCCAAAAGGCATCCGTTTGAACATGTATGCTCCTAAAGGGGTGATGAACGCCGTGAGAGGCCTCGATTCTGGATGAAGTTCAATTTGGTGATAAGCCATGGACAGGTCAATCACACTGAAGTATTTATCAGGGCCCATGGTGCTCAGCATTTCGTGAATTATGGGCAAAGGATGTCTTGCCACCCATATATTGTTGTTGAGACTGCGCAAGTCCACACAATGACGAATGCCTTCCCCATTGGCCTTGGCTGCGATAACAATCGGAGCCAACCACCCTGTGCAGGTTACAGGTTGAATTATGTCTAACTCACACAGCTTGCGCAATTCCTCTCCTAGGGATATTTTCAACATTTGTGGCACAGGGCGTAGTTTATGTACAACCGGTCTAGCATTATATTTCAGCTTGATTCTGTGTTGGAACTTGTGTAGACAACCAAGCTCATCCCTGAATAGTTGCCCAAATTCTTCACAAATGTTTCCACCTCCCTGGGACCTGTCAGTGAGCAAAACTTGTTCAGTACTATTTGGACCTAGGATGATACCCAGCTCTTTTTGGTGAACCCATCCCAGTAAATTAGATCCTGATTCTACCACCTACACTGTCCCATACGTTTCCCTGTCCTTAAAGCGTAGTTGTACATTTTTCATGCCCACCAATGGTATTTTCCGGATGTATGACGTTACAACGCATACTTTTACTCCGCATACCATTACAACGCGGTATTTACAACGAATACCGTTACAACGCATAGCGCTTAGAGGTGCTGGATAGTGGTAAGTATAATTTTCTATTCCAACTCCAGTCCCCGTGGACACTAGGGAAGGTGTTGGATAGAAAATTAAACTTATTCCCTATCCTAGAGCGCCCCCCAGCGCAATGCGTTGTAATGGTATGCGGAGTAATGGTCGCGTTGTAGTGGTAGTGCGGAGTAAAAATTGCGTTGTAACAGGTGTATACCGTATTTTCCCCTTGTTATACCCTGTGGGAGAAATGTCAGGCATTTTCAGCTGCTTCACATTACAATTTTCCATGGACAAAAAGTCATCTTTGTTCAGTAAGGTATATGGAGAGCATGAGTCTGCGTACATTTCTACGCATTGGTCATCGAGGAAGACATCACATTTGGGGTAAATAGAGTTAACAGTACTGTCTATGTCTTTTACTTGCAAAATTATCTTCCCGCATCTTTGTTCTATACACTTAACTTCCCTGGTTGCACTCTTCTCCCTATTCCTCCCTTCATTTCTAGTGTATTGTTCACCATCTCTACATACTCTCATGAAATGCCCCCTCCTATTACATTTTTTACACGTGACAAACCTGGCAGGGCACTGGTAAAAGGTTGCAAAATGGTTATTGCTGCCGCACCTGTAGCATTTAGGACCCTTCTCCTTAGGTTCCCCTCTCACACTGTAATTTTCTTTAGACCTAATCTTACACACCTCATTGCAATCTTCTTCATCTTTTACAGAGGCTACTTCTTCCCCATTAGTTTTCATTTATTTAATGCATCTTGCCGTGTGTTCTACAGACTTCGCTATTTCAATGGCTTCTCTTGACCCTGGGTTTTTTGCTAACAGCTTCTCCTGAATGCGTGGGTTGTTTGTACATCTTACAAGTTGCTCCCTTATAAGGGAATCAGTTAAGTTACCAAACTCACATAGCTGTGTTAGTCCCCACAATGCGGCAATACAATTTTGCACAGACTCTTGCTTACCTTGACATCTTTTGAAAAACTTATGGCGTTCCAACACTACATTTATCCTGTCCCCAAAATGTTTCTCTAGCTTTTCCATAGTTTGCTCATATACATCAACACCTGTTTCATCCTCTCCCTCCTGTTCTAGCATGGGTAGAGATTCATAGACCTTGCGTCCTTGCCTACCCAAATTGTGTAATAATATGTGTTTTTTCCTTTCTGGTTTGTATTTTTCGCCCCCAACAACTATTAAATATGATTCAAATAGTTTCACCCACTCCTTCCAACTGATTTCAGGTTCGCCAATCTCATTCAAAAAGGGTGGGGGTTGGCTCATGCTTGCTGCTGCCATGGTCACAACACTTACACAGATGAAGGAAATATGACTTGGTATTGCACCACCACAGGGCTATAGATACAAGAGTGACACCTGAGAAAGTAACACTTCCCCGAGCAATTCTTTCATATAGAGTATATATCACTTCATAACAAAAGAATAAGGTCTCAATCCAGTTAATAGTAAATGGCTTCTGTTTGCTCCTACAGCTCCACACAGCCCGTAGGATATTACACTCACCGCCACGACCAGAAAATATTGCGTCCCCGAACTCCTGAAAAATGTGCTTGCCTTCAATGGAAAGAGAGAGAGTACTTTGCAAAATGCCCGCAAGGCAGCCACACAGGGCAGCAGGCGCAGCGATCTCTGACTGGAAAGAGTTAACTTTATTATTTTTTTTCCTTCAAGTACGGCCCTTAGCTGCTGGTGCGCCGGGAGCGTCCTGGATATCCGGCATTCAGGATGTTCTGCCTTCCTGACTGGAAAACAAGTCTACCTCACCAGGCTCCGGCGGACGCCGATCCGTGGGAGGAACCGGTACACCAAGCTCCTCACACCCGTCCGACCGCTGCAGACTTCGTCAGCTTCACCTCTTCGAGCGATACGCGTGGCCTCACCAATGCCTCACACGCTCGCCCTAACGATGCAGGCACCTGGAGAGAACAGTACGCAGCGCGGCTCCTCTCCAATGTAACTTGGGCTCCACGAACCACCAGGTGCCGCACACGCTCTCCCGATCGGAGGCGAACTCTACAATTTTAAGGTGAGCTTACTTCAAGACTGCCTTCCAAATATAAATACGAGGCGCGACAAGAGGGTGAAGTAACACGCTAAAGTCCCTTACACAGCGTGGCCAGAATCATATTTTCTCGATATTCAAAAATGCACATCTACCCGGTACAACACGAGCCTATGCCCCACACAACGCAATTCCACAGAGACAGGTAGATTAGCTATAGTTCTATTCGCAAATAGTTCCTTGCAGGACGCCCACAGACAGCAGGTTGGCTCTCACACTCCTGACCTTGTTTATTTTTGAAGTCCTTCCTTCCGCTCGTCTTTAATTATTATGCACTTTTCCCCTTAAGCATCATTTCCATCGATGGCTGACCATTCCAGAATATTCGTCCTCCCCACACAAGTACTTCTTCCTCTTCTTGTGTGCGTGTAGAGAGAGCACTCAAAGGGGAGATGGTTAATTACTGCCCCCTTCGCAGTTCCGTCGCCAGTGTTGTAAGTTAAAGATGCACAATGACAAGGGCATCAGTTGAGCATGTCTGTTTATTAACCATCCACTCTCCTCACTGGAGAGTGTTCCAACATTCCATGGCAAGCTTCAGGGCAGGGAATACCAACTGGGTAATAGGATGAGGGGTGGATGGAACATACCATTAGGGAGATAAAGATACAACAGGTAGTAATGGGCATGAAAGCAATAATAGATTCTGGAAAGCTATACATTTTAGAAAAGTAGACAAAATTCTGACTTTGTCAATAGATCATTTGTGTAGAACCTTCAAGGTTTTTTTTATGGAAACTAACGGTTGAATATAGGAAAAATTGAAAATGTATTGAAAAAACAGCCATTTGTGTCAATGTTTTCACCTGTAACTTCTAATTATGACAACTGTTTGAAAGCAATATACCATTACCTCCATTGGACCTTTATGGTTGTGTGGATATGTAGGACTTGTAGATTCACCAAGAACCCGAAAACCCAGAGCCAATAACTGAGCAGCGCCTTGCAATGGTTTTTTATTATGTAACGGGTACATAGCAATTCATCTGGGAAAATATATACATGGAAAAATCGGTATAAGAGACACCTATGTATTTATGAAATTGGAATAAAATATAGAGTTTAGAAACAGTAGATATTTGCACCTTTCTGAAATTGTGAGTACCCATACTAACTTGAGAATTATAGGTCATTTTTCAAAATGACTTCTTTTTAACACATTGTCCTTCTTTTGGAAGGCAGAAATGCATCGAAAGTCAATAGGTAATAACAGTTGCTCTAGAAATTCTGTGTTACCCAAAGTCTCCCGATACAAATGGTACCTCACTTGTGTGGGTAGGCCTAGTATCCGTGATAGGAAATGGCTTAAAACGCAACGTGGACACACCACATTTTTATAGTTAAAACTGACCCATTTTTGCAAAGTGCCTAACTGTATATTTTGAACCCTACCTCTGATGGCACCTAGGGAAACCTAGCAAACCTATATATTTTTTAAAACTAGATACCCAGGGGAACACAGGATGGGGTGACTTGACTGGATCTCACCAGGTTCTATTGCCTAGAATCCCTTGCAAACCTACAAATGTGTAAAAAAACATATTTTCCTCACATTTCTGTGGTGGAAAGTTCTGAAATCTATGTGGATCCACAAAATTCCACCAAGCTCGCATTCCTCAAAGTCATTTGAAAAAAATGGTACCTCACTTGTGTGGGTAGGCCTATTGCTCGCGGCCCAAAAATCAACATGGACACACCACATTTTCACAGTGGAAACGGATCCTTTTTTTGCAAAGTGCCTAGCTGTAGATTTTGAACCCTAGCTCTGCTGGCACCTAGGGAAACCTAGCAAACCTATACATTTTTAAAAAACTGGACGCCCACTGAAATCCAGGATGGGGTGACTTGACTGGCTCTCACCAGGTTCTGTTACCCAGAATCCCTTGCAAACCTACAAATTTGTCCAAAAAAACACATTTTCCTCACATTTCTGTGGTGGAAAGTTCTGGAATCTGCATGGATCCACAAAGTTCAACCAGTCCTGCATTCCCCAAAGTCTTCAGAGAAAAATGGTACCTCACTTGTGTGGGTAGGCTTAGCGCCGGCAACAGGAAACTGCCCAAAACGCAACATGGACACAGCACATTTTCAAAGTGAAAAGTGACCCTTTTTTTGCAAAGTGCCTAGCTCTAGATTTTGAACCCTAGCTCTGCCAGCACCTAGGGAAACCTATCAAACCTATATATTTTTCAAAACTAGACACCCAGGGGAATCCATGATTGGGTAACTTTACTGGCTCTCACGAGGTTCCATTACCCAGAATCCTTTGAAAACCTAAAGATGTGTCCAAAAACCATATTTTCCTCACATTTCTGTTGTGGAAAGTTCTGGAATCTGCGTGAATCCACAAAATTCTACCCATCCCGCATTTCCTAAAGTCTTCTGAGAAAAAATGGTACCTCACTTGTGTTGGTAGGCCGCGGGTCCGCGAAAGGAAACGGCCCAAAATGCAACGTGGACACGCCACATTTTCAAAGGGAAAACTGACCCCTTTTTTGCAAAGTGCCTAGCTCTCGATTCTGAACCCTAACTCTGCCAGCACCTAGGGAAACCTAGCAAACATATACATTTTTGAAAACTAGACACCTAGGGGAATCCAGGATGGGGTGACTTGACTGGCTCTCACCAGGTTCTGTTAGCTAGAATCCCTTGCAATCCTCAAACTTTGTCAAAAAAACACATTTCCTTACTTCTCTGTGGGGAAAGTTCGGGAATCTGCGTGGGTCCACAAAATTCCACCCACCCCGCATTCTCCAAAGTCTTCAGAGAAAAATGGTATCTCACTTGTGTGGTTAGACCTAGTGCCCGTGAGAGGAAACAGGCCAAAACGCAACATGGACAAACCACATTTTCGCAGTGAAAACTAACCATTTCTTTTGCAAAGTGCCTAGCTGTAGATTTTGAACCCTAGCTCTGCCGGCACCTAGGGAAACCTAGAAAACCTATACATTTTTGAAAACTAGACACCAAGGGGATTCCAGGGAGGTATAGCTTGTGTGGATCCCCCAATGTTTTCGTACCCAGAATCTCCTGCAAACCTCAAATTTACCTGAAAAAAATCACTTCTTCCACACTTTTTTGTGTGGGAAAGTTGTGGCATCACTGGGCTGACACAAATTTCCTACCACCCAGCGTTCCCTGAGGTATCCTAATAAACTTGGTGCCTCACTTGTGCGGGAGACTGAAGTACCCGCGACAGGCAAGGGCCCAAAACAATTTGTGATATGCAATTATGATGTCGCTTCAATATGTGAGCATGGAAGGGGTTAATTTATCTATTTATTTTAGTGTTTTATAGAGCGCAAACTTGACCCGTGTGGGTATCAGAGCGCTTTACAAGGTTTACAAAAATACATTTACAGAAGTGAACAAAAAGGCTTAGAAATACAGAAGTATTCAAAACGATTGGAGAGGGGCAATGATGCTGGACACATAGGGGAATAAGGGACATGTGTGTGTGGCTACAGTTACAGTTAATCAGTATTTATTAAAACCCCACAGTTTCTTGGTGGAGTGAGTAGGTGATCTGAGGACCATACAAGTCTTGGAGTAGACAGGCTCTCTGTGGTGGTTGAAGGCAGAGATTAGGCAAGGAATTTTCCCATGAGGAAAGTTTTGGCCTCCTATTTGAAGCGTGCCAGAGACGATATTCTTCTGCTGGCGGATAGGTGGAGTGTTCCAAATTCTTGGTGTGGCCCCGGAGAAAGCCCGATTGTAGATTTTTTTTCCGAAAAGGGGCAGGTTGGAGCAAGAGGTCTCTGGCAGACCGGGAGTTCCTGCTTCTTCCAGATACCACTAGTTTCTGTGCAAGATAAGCAGGGCAGTTTGCGTATAGAGCTTTGTGTGTAAAGCAAGCCAGTTTCAGCTGTATTCTGGCCTCTAAGGGGAGCCAGTTCAAAGCTTTCAGATGTGGTCGAATTTCTTAGTGCCGGTAAGTAGTCTGGCAGCCACATTGAGACAGGCTTTTAAAGGTGCCAGGGAGATCTTGGGTAAACCCGTGAGGGTGGAACACCCATATTCAAGCCTAGAGATGACTAGAGCTTGGACTGCCATTTTTAGGTCAGGAGCATCAATGAAGGGTTTTAGCTTCATTAAGTAGCTCAGGTGGAACCTTGCTGATTTAGCCATTGAGTTAATGTGATCCTGCATGTTCCGGTTGCAGTCGAGGATTATTTCCAGAGATTTGGCCGAGTCCACGATGGTCAGTGGGCAGTTTAAGACTGTAATGGCCTTGATCCACATCTGAATCTCCGGGTTGGCTTTTGTAGGGGAGATTAGGAGATATTCTGTTTTCTTTGCGTTGACTTGGTTATAGACGAGCGATTGGACGGTCAGTTTCAGGGCCTCATTCAAGGAGAGGATCTCCTCGAGCGGTGACATTTTAATGTATAATTGGGTGTCGTCCGCGTACATATGGTAGGAGATGTTAGCGGTGTGAAATACTTTGGTAAGTGGCTCTAAGTAGAGATTAAAGAGGATGGGGACAGGGTTGATCCTTGAGGAACCCCAACTGTGACCGGGGAGGGAGCTGAGAGGTTGCCGTTAATTAGGAATCTCTGTGATCGGTTGTGGAGGAAGGACCTGAACCATTCCAAAACAGAGCCATCCACGCCCATCCTGAGTTTGAGGCGTTCGAGTAGTTTTTCATGGTTGACAGTGTTGAAGGCCGAGGATAGATCTAGGAGGATTAGAAGGCAGGTTTTGTCTTGGTCTAGGGCTTGGAGGGCATCGTCCATGATGTGGAGCATGGTAGTTTCAGTGCTGTGCCCGGTCTGAATCCAGATTGGAAGTCATCGAGTAGGTGGACGTTGTTGATGTGTTGACTTAGTTGCTGTTGAAACCACTTCTCTAATACTTTGGCTAAGAGAGGGATATTAGAGATAGGTCTGAAGTTGTCAGGGGAGGCTAGATCCAGCACAGTATTGTTTTTTATTGGGGAGGCGTTGGACGGCTTACAGAGAGTCAGGAATCAATCCCTGTTGGAGAGAGGCATTGATTATTGCAGTCCAACTAGGAACAATGGAATATGTGGCAGCAGCGAGGCAGTTGGAAGGTAGGGGGTCATTAAAGTGATTATTCGAGTTTAAGGTAGAGAGTATGTTAGAGACGGAGTCTTCGTAATAGTACTTGAAGTCGGTCCAGCGTGCTTGATTTTTAGGTGAGGCCAGTATGGGTGGCGAAGACGGAGGGGGCAGGACAGGAAGGGGTTGAGAATATGTAGCGTCCCTTAGTTCATTTCCTAAGGCTGTGATTTTATCAGCGAAGAAAGAGGAGAACTCCTCAGGTGATATTAAAGACTTAGGAGTTTTTTTCATTGTTTTAGCCAGCTTATTTGATTGGTGTTTGATCATTTCAAAGAGCTTGAGGGGTTTATTCTTGGCATTCCCCAGTTTCGATTTGAAATATTCTTTCTTTGAATTAAGGATGTTCTTGTTATAGGCTTTTCTCGCCTGGCGGAGAAGTTTTAGATGCGCAGCAGAGGGGTGATGATTGTGGTCACTGACCGTAGTTATATGCGAGAGAGGGGAGGTCAGATTTACAACGAGCCTCCAGTTTCCAGCGGTCAAGGTTCTTGGTGTCTCTGTTTCAGCGTTTGGGAATCACTGTTTGCGGTGCCTTTGTCTTGTGGGTCCCGGGCAAAAGGAAGGCAATGGCGTAGTGGTCAGACCAGTCACATAGGTCTATGGAGATAAGTTTGACTGAAGATTCCTTAGAGATAATCCAGTCCAGGGTGGCCCCTTTTAAGTGAGTTGGCAGTGAGCAGGCTTGGGTCTGGGCTTGATCGGTTAGGAGGTCTTTGATGGCGTTGACGTGAGAATCCTTGGGATCTTTCGAGTGCAGGTTGAATTCACCCCGAAAAATTTCTTTAGCGTTGGAGAAAATCTTAGTTGTGATGATTTTCAAGAGGTGATCTGTGAAAGAGTCGTTCAAGCCTGGAGGGTGATAAAAGATGTGCAAATTGCACAGTTGAATTGAGTTGCTGCAAATGGAGGGGGTGAGGTATTCGTAGGAGTCAGTGGTGTCCGCCAAGAGTTCTGTGACAAGGAGGTTAGATCGGTAGACGCTGGTGATATCTCCTCCTTTCCTGCTGGATTGTCTTTCCAGTCTAGCAATGTTGTAGTTGGGAGGGACTTGTAGATCCAGGCAAGGAGATTAATAGTTGTTGAGCCACGATTCCGTAAGTATTGCTAGGTCTAAGTTTTTGTTCAGGATGAGATCAACAATATCGATGGTGTGCTTAACTGCCGATTGGCAGTTGATTAAGAGACCAGATAGGGGGAGTCTGGGGGAGTGTCTGGGTTTTGGGTGGACACAAGTACAGGCGCAAAGTTGCTTTTAACCACACTTCTTTTACGGTGGGGAGCTGCTCTGTTGGGGTTGATGGTTACTGTGCCGATGGCATGTTCGGGACTCGCAACTAGTGGACAATGGGTGACTTGGAGAGAGTTTTGGTCTTGGAGGATGGCTAGGAATTTGTTTTCCATGTGGCCTAGAAACTTTAATTATGCATTGAAACATAGGAAGGGTAGAGAAGGAGAAACAATACGATGACAAACCCACATTAATTATAATTACCTGTAGTGGTGTGAAAACCAACCCTGACCACGGGCTGGGATAAAGGACAGAACCCCAAGATGCAGGTACCAGCAGGAAAGAACAGGTGCATACCAGAATCAGGATAAGTACGGACCAAATGGGATCAGGACAGGACCACCTCAGGCTAGAACCGGCACCCGCAGCTAAAGGACAAGCGCCTGCGTTGGACTCTCTCTGCAGCCAACAGTTGAACCCAGACAAGGTCACAAAGTCTTTAGATAGATTCCTCCAACAGCAACCACTTCCCAAACCCCGATTGGGCTATCAAATCTTCTGACAGAGTGCTTTGCCAGCACCTCTGCTCCCGATCACCTATTGAGTGCGTTGGGTCAGTGACAGGTCAGCTATTCGGACAAGTCGGACAAAATCTCTAGCTAAGCCTAATCTAGTTATACTGTTTTCGAGGGCAGTGTACCACCCCCAATGTTGCAAGTGTAAGGATCCCCAATTTTGATTGGACAAGAGATAGGGAGAGATCATCACACCATACTAAAATGAAACTTTTACTTTTGAATATTCTATTAACGTTCCCCCCCATCAAATTTAATTTTCCTATGCATCTTTATTCCACCCAACAATGGATGTTCTTATAGAAATACAATGTTAACAATATTTTCTTCCGCTTGGGTTCAGCAGGTTAGATTCCCTGGTGCATCTTCTAGTGTGCTGTAGGCTTGGCATTGCTTCAATGTCAAATGATTTTAGCTCCTTCTGGAGTTTCACATGCGCAGTGTGGGTTTTCAAGATGGAGTAATAACACCTCCCAGGCCCAAGATTATCGTTACATGTAAAAATAGAAAGGAAACAGTTTTACAACACAGAATAAATTAATGTACTGTATACTAATTATTTCTACTCTATTCCCATTATTGATTATTTGAACTATTACGTTAATGATTAGGCAAGACGAACAGCTTAGCAAAAGCAGCGATGCAAGCTTCTTGCACGTTATTGACACAGCGAAGCCATCTTAGTTCTAGTGCGCAGAAGAGAAAGTTTCCTTCCAAGCAAAAGATACGTCATGTCATGTGAGTGTGACAGACGCATGCGCAGTAAGAAATCCCGCGTAGCAGCAGCCATTTTAGTGCAAGCTAATTATTGTTAGTAGAAACACATAAGCAAGCTTCTTCTAGATACCTAACATGTTGTGAAAAGCAATATTAATAAGACAAACATGTTAGTTAGTACATTATGAGTTATTAGATAGGGTTGAGTACAAGCAAGTCGCTTTACCTGCGCAACCTTGCTCCATCAGCAGTGGTATGGTTGTAAGAGAGGTGCAAAGATCTTCCTTGACAACCCAGTTCTTCACAGTTCACTTTCAGGATTCTTATGCACTAACTTTGTAAATGTTACCCCCTTAAGGCAATTGATTATGTCCTCCTGCTATTGTCTAGGCCTGAATACAGAGTTCTTGGACACAAAGTTACTAAGTATGCAGTTCCATATTCAATGATATTGGGGTCCTGTCAACTTAAGTAATGCAGTATTAATAATGAAAATTCATGGCTAAAACCTTGGACATCAACAGAGTAATGGGAAATTACTGGGGGCATTGATGAATCAGGTTTAATTTTCCATGTAATCGGTAATTCATCCTTAATGTTTCCTGTAAAGATTTGTTTGTTTTGAGAATAAACAATTTCTCATAATGAGGTTATGTGTGTCTTATTAATGTGTGGTGAAAGGAAATGTTTACTGTTTGTCATGTTTATAGTTCATATTTTACTGAGCTTTACCCACACGCACTCCTTCCCATCTCATGGGGATCTCTTAGGTTTTGGAACTGTATGGTGGGATGAGGAGAAAGAAGAGTAAAATCAATCAATCAATCAGAGTTGGTAAATCTCAATTACTTACCCACAAGGGTCAGAAGGCGCAAAGGAAGACAGGAGGGTGGTTCCTTTGAGCAGAATTGTTGATAACTTTCTATAACCTGAAAGTCATGACTTTTACCTAAGCAAGTATGACTCATACATGTATTGTTTCATTGTTGATCAGTTGTGTGCTATTAAGTTGCACTATAATAAAGTTGTATTTACTGCTAAGTATATAAGGTGCAAACGGTGATAGTAAGTCCTATGTGGGACAAAGTATATTTTTGTTTTAAGCAGAATGTGGCTTTTGGGCCACTGCTTTCTGCTTGCACTGGACAAGAGGATCCTATTTCCTATCACATATGTTTATAATTTGTCCTGGGTCCTGCCTGATCAGAGAAGGAAGCTTGATTTAATTCTGATGAACACCAACTTGGTACATTAATGGATTACAGAGTACTGTTGCTTTGAAGGCGCACCCCATGAAGCCTGTTATCTTCCCTTACCAGACACTCTTTAGTTAATGGCTCCAAGGTTTCTCATAGATGCAGACCAAGCCCTTTCACAGACAGTGCCCAGTGAAAAATGTTCTTTCTCTAAACTCACTGAATAAACTCTGACATTTTGTGTTCCTTAAACCAAGGGATTATCAAATGCATCTTTCTGAAAATGTAACAAACAAATGCCGTAGAACATCACAATGGGGATCACAGAAACAGACAGCTGAGCAAGAATCACATGTTTGAATGAGAGAAAACATCTGACTGTCTTAAATAAGTTGGTTATACAGCTTCTGCTTCAAACTATTCCATAAGCTGTGCATTCCAGTACTCATTGTAACAGTTAATAATGTTTGTTCATAAACAGAGTTCAGTGAAAGCTTATAATCCTGCTCCATGATGCATCTTTCCGGTTGGCAAGGACGCGTCTGCTGCTCTGGCCATTGTATAATCATCTGAGAACTCTGGTACAGCATCATTATGTCAGGGTTCTTGACTCTAGAATGAGGCATCAGTACATTTTTTAGCTTGGAGACTGGAGAGGTGGTAGCTAGGTTAATGTTGTGCTCTATTTATAGTTGATTTATGTGTTTATCAAACAGTACTGAGAATGTAACATCATATTCTGTTTTACTGAGACATAAAAATCTATCTACTGTTACAGTTATCTTTTTATAATCCTGCTTCTGTGCTCCCTTGCTCCCATGCTCCCTGGGTGTTTGGAGAGGCAGCAAGGCTCTACTGTTTCCTGGTCACAGTCTCTGCTCACATATACGCATTAGATGGAAAACCAGGTATGAGACCTTCTAAACACGTGTTATCACCATTCTTATTGTTAGGATTAATTGTTTACCGACAATATCAGCCTACATCATTTAGAACCAAACCACTACATGGTCTATATAGATATAATGACAACGTAACACTATGTCAGAGACAGAAGTGTCCCTAATGAGCTCAAGGGTCTTCATATAGTGTTGCAGTTCATAAATTATACTTTTCATACATTACACTAAACTATTGCTTTCAAGTGGCTTATTCCCAGTTAGAAATGTGATGACTCTTATCTCCTACGCCAGTGGTGTGTATACTATCCCCTAAATGTATGAGATTCAAAATACTTGCTTTTTAAGTCGCCCAGTTCTATAAAGCAAGCACAGTTGCAGTTAAAGGACTGCCACAATTCGCTACTAACAGTAAATGTGCAACTTTGTTTGTGAAGGTTTTGTCATTGTTCTGAAATTCTGTCTAAGTCACATTAATTAATTAATTTGGAAGCTCCAGATTAAATCAACATGATAACATAATTAAATTTGACAGAACACTATTTAAATGTGAGAAAAAAACATTTGGCAAAGATATCGTCTGGGAGACGAGAGAATGTAGCGCAGAAAACTTCCAGAGCAGGTACGACAGTTAATATTGAGTTGAGCCTTGTTTTTCACCAGCATGGGGTATTCATTAGAGGTTCTGTGAATACATTTCAAACATGGAAGGGAAAGGTCATGGTGGGTTAAGTGCGAGTTGCACATTGAAAAGAGGTCGGAGTTTTATGAAATGTAAGGGAGAATGCTGGGAAAATGGAGGCGATCAGGAGTGATTAAGTTAGAGGCTTAATGAGTTCGAAGATATGTAGAGGGATGAGGAGGTGCGAACTGTGGGTTTTCACATTGGCATCTTGGTAAATCGCTCTTTATATCTACAACATGAGAACCTGTAATTACTAGTAGGTAGCATCGGGTACAATGCAAGGAAACGGTTTACAGTATGTATGGCCCGCCAAACAGAGAGGGAACCTAGTTGCATTGCATTCACTAAGTGTTTGTTGAAATATTTAAAAGTATAATATAGATAATTTTTACATGGATAAGAATGTTTCACAATGCACTTTGTACTTTTTGAATGTAACTATTTTAGATAGCGATGCAACACAGTAATGGCTTTGTTACTTTACAGTGTCTCCTGACGAAGGGCGTATCCCGCCCGAAATGCATTGGGTTATTAAAAAACACTGCTTGGAACGAACCATGGCATCAGTCGTGTCTTTACAAGAGGCCCGGATGGGCACAGTTTAAACATGACAAACTTGGAAAAAAGTCGAATGAACCCGCATGTAGAGCGTAAAACTAGTTAAAAGGAGAATGAAATGGAAAATTTTGGAGTAAATTGAGAATCATGATTAACTGATGGATGAACATATGAATGAATTAGTTCAAAGCTGTGCAATTGGTCTGGGGCGAAAATTCGCCTCATCTCGTTACATATTTAAAAAACTAGACACCCAGGAAAATCCAGTATGGGGTGACTTGTTTCGTTCTCACCCTGTTCTTTAACTCGAATCCCTTGCAAACCTCAAAGTCCATGATGAGAAATTCTGGAATCGATGGGGAGCCACAAACCTCCACCCACTCAGCATTCCCCCAAACTTCTCGATACAAATGGTACCTCACTTATGTGGTTAGGCCTAGTACCCTCAACAGGAAATTGACCAAAACGTAATGTGGTCATATGAAATTTTCCCAATGAAAACAGACCCTTTTTTTCCCAATGTGCCTAGCTGTGGATCTTGGACTCTAGCTCAGCGTAAACCTAAGGAAACCCCACAAACCTGTACATTTTTTGAAACTAGAAACTCAAGGAAATCCAGGATGGGGTGACTTGTGTGGCTGTCACCAGGTTCTGTTACCCAAAATTCCTTGCAAACCTTAAACTTTGTAAAAAAAAAACATATTTTCCTCATATTTCTGTGATGGAAAGTTCTGAAATCTGTGAGGAGCCACAAACTTCCTCTCACCAAGCATTTTCCTAAGTCTCCTAATAAAAATGGTACCTCACTTGTGTGGGTAGGCCCAGTGCCCGTAACAGGAAATGGCCCAAACGCAACGTGGACACTTCACATTTTTTCCACTGAAAACTGACCCTTTTTTACCAATATGCCTAGTTGTGGATTTTGGGGCCTAGCTCAGCCGGTACCATGGGACACCTAGCAAAACTGTACATTCCTAAAAACAATACACCTAGGGGAATCGAGAATAGGATGACTTGTGTGGCTCTCACTAGGTTCAGTTACCCAAAACCCCTTGCAAACATCAAACTTTGTCAAAATAAAATACATTTTCCTCAAATGTCTGTGATCAAAAGTTCTGGAATGTGTGGGAAGCCACAAACTTCCACTCACCCAGCATTCCCCCAAGTCTCCTGAAAAATGGTACCTCGCTTGTGTGGGTAGGCCTAGTGCACGTGACTGGAAACAGCCATAAACACAATGTGGACACATAATTTCTTCTATTCAATCCCAAATATCTTTATTTCGACAAACAATTGTCATAAAAGAACACAGCATAACACAGTTAAAATAGTACAGTAAAAAGTTAAAAACACAATTAATAAAACCAATCCACAGTAGTAACTTATTCTTAAACATATCAGTTTGTCTCTCATGCCCAGCTAAGATTGAAGTCCCAGCCCCAAGACAGTTCTGTAGGTGTGTTCTCTTTGTCCTAGTTTATAGATTAACCAGAAGTTGCCTTCTAATATTCCACATTGCTGCTAGGAACTAGGGCCCAGATGTAGGTAAAATAGATTTACCGATTTTTAATTACCGAATTTTACCGATTCGGTAATAAAAAATCGGTAAATCTAAGGGGTGGATATGTAGGTATTCCAGATGTGCTGGAATACCGATTCTGAAGAATTCGGTATTTACCGATTCGGTAAATACCGAAATTTACCGAATCGGTAAATACCGATTTGCACAAGGGTGCAGGGGGTGTCACTTTGACACCCTCTGGCACCCCCAAAACAGGCTCGGGTGCCATGTGGCAGGCATACATGCCCTAAGGGCAGGTCTGCCTGTCACATGGCATAGGTGTGCTTGCACACATGTGCATGCACACCGGAATCGGTATTTTACCATCAAATTGGATTTGATGGTAAAATACCAATTCTGTAAGGCCTCTGGGACTCTGAAGAGTCCCACCTACATCTCGGTGCCTCAGAATCGGTAAATTTACCGATTTTTATTTTACCGAATCGGTAAAATTACCGAATCGGTAATTTTACCGATTCGTTAAAATAATGCCCCCTACATACCTGTCACCCATATACCGGTCGGTAACGGCCGAAAATACCGATTTTCGGCCGTTACCGACCGACCTACATCTGGCCCTTAGTGACAGCAAAGACCACAACTGGTGCAAGATCCGGTTGTAAAATTCTGAATGCATGTATACAGTGGGTTATCCCCAAGTTTTTACAAATCGGGATGACCCACCTCCATCTCGGGTTCAGAGAAGCGGGACAAAAGAAAACAACATGCTCCTCATTTACTAGGTCTGCGGTGCACCCTGGGCAGATCTTGGGGCATAGTACACACCACTTGGACGTAAGTGATCTTAACCACATTGGTGCTAAGGCAATTCCCGCTGGGTGCTGATATTTTTATTTCCCATTGTTCTTAACAAGGTCAGCTCATCATTAGCACAGCTCCAATCTACTGCATGACGAGCTGACCTTGTCATGAGCATGGAAGGGGTTAAAGGTAGCGAACCATGCCGCCTTTGGAGAAAGAGCTTACTCGAGACAGCAGGGGTAATGACATCTAGGACATGCTCAAAGTAGTAAGAATCTTTGGTCACTAAAAACGTAGCTGCGAGAGTGCCCTACTGGGCGCTAGACAGTAAAAGAGCCCTTTTGGTTTTCCGGTACAGCTGGACCAGTTGTTTCCGTGAAATTCCAGCACAAGTATGCTCCGGATCTGACCACATTGGTGCAAGGCCAAGCTTCTCAAATTCGTCTCTAACATGCTTGAACCAGGGAATTTTACCCACATTAGGCAGCCCAAGAACTTCAGTTAACTATTGCCTATATTCGTTCAGCTCTGGGGTATCCCAAAGTCTCCTCCAGAAAGTAAGAGGTCTGAGGGCCAGTTCTTCTTCAATAGGTCTAAGGCCAAGGTCAAGTCTTAGCGGCACCAATGGAGTACTCAGGGGCAGGGCTACCAACTGCCTTAAAAATCTATTCTCCGCGACGGCGATTGCTGGACCGCTCTTGTAACCCCACAGCTCGGCCCCGTGGGACACTGCCCCACGCGCCCGCAATTTATAAATTTCCCGTGGTGGTCCAATCGGCCTAAATGATGATTTACTTAAAAGTTTCAAAATACCCGCAGCTATCTGGGTCAACTTAAGTTGCGGTTTCAGCTGATGCTGGACCCAAGTAAATGATTCATTAAGGATAAGCCCTAAGTAGTCAAAGGTGTGTACCCTTTCTAATCTGACTCCATCTATGACAGGGTTTGGGCGTGTTGTTGCGGGGGGATTAAAAATCATAAATTTGGTTTGTAAGGTGTTTATTGCCTAGCCCCGCTCTTGGCAAAAGGAGGCTAACCCATCCAAGACTCGCTGAATACCCATGGGTGTTTTAGAAAGTAAAAGGGTATCGTCCGCGAACATAATCGCGGTGATCCGGTACCCTGCAAGCCTTGGAGCATCGCTATCTGGAACCGCATCCAGGTGTGCGTTTACCCCATTGACATAGAGGCAAAATAGGGTAGGCGCCAAGACGCACCCCTGTCTTACCCCCCTGCCATCGGGGAATCGAGCTGTCAATGAACCATCGCTACCACACCTAACCTGTGCAAAGTTCTCAGCGTGGAGTCGGATTAGCATATTCAGGAGTGGAGGTGGAATACCAAGCTCCCCAAGTACCGTCCACAGCTTTAGACGTGGGACCAGATCAAATGCCGCGCGTAGGTCGACGAAAACAGTGTATAGTGACCCTCCCCTGATCTTAACGGTCTTCCAGTAAAGCATATATAAGCGAAAGATCTGATCCGTGGTGGAGACATTCTTCCTGAAT
Source organism: Lissotriton helveticus (assembly GCF_964261635.1). Taxonomy (NCBI): domain Eukaryota; kingdom Metazoa; phylum Chordata; class Amphibia; order Caudata; family Salamandridae; genus Lissotriton; species Lissotriton helveticus. Next base: position 756,509,859 of record NC_136069.1, read on the forward strand.
CCTGCCTGGAAAGGGCTCAGGACAGAATTCTCTTCAATCCAGTCTAAGAGACGGTTTAAGATCAGCCTTGCGAAGAGCTTTTGGGGCACGTCAATAAGGCTGATTGGCCTGTAGTTGGCTGGGAGCAGAGGTGAGCCCTTCTTGAAAATAGGAACAATCTCTGCCCCAGCCAAGTACTGGGTACCTCCATTCCTTCCCATATGGCATTAAAAATAGCCACCAAATAAGGGGCCCATACCACAGGTTCATGCTTTAGAAGATCGCCTGGTAATTTATCTAGGCCCGGAGCTTTAACTGAGGGCAGTTTTAGAATAGCAGTCTCAACCTCCCCCACAGTAAACTCAGGCTCTTTTAATCCGCTCTGGATATTAAGTGGTACCAGCGGATGCAGAGAGCCCAGAGAGGTGTCCGCCCGGTATAAGGTGAGGAAATTCTCTTCCCACACCTCGGCAGCAATATTAGGGGCCATGGCCGCAACCGGTTTAGCCGACCCAGTGTTTACAATTTGCCAAAAATTCCGGGCATCTCTTCCAGCTAAGGTCGATATTAGATTAGCCCAGTGGTCCACCTCCCACTCGGCTTTTGCGTGATGGATTAGCTTCCTATACGCAGCCCTTTTTACTTTGATCAGCGATCTATTGTTGTTTTGTTTCAGTGTACTGAGGAGCTCTAATTTCGCCCTTTTGCATGCTGGGTTAAACCAGGTAGGTTTGTTACCTGTTTTTTTCCCTTTTCCCACCGGATTTAGGATCTCAGCTAAACTAGTGATCAGTTCCTGATACATGGCCCCAAGCTTAGCAAATACTGAGGGGGAGGTAACCTCAGAGGTCAGGGCAGCAACAGCTTCCAGTGCTGTGGCCACTTGAGCATATATCTCAGCCACTAACTCTGGAGGAGTTACTGCTCTGTCCCATCTAATTCTTCGTCTATTACTGGAGAGGAGTGCCCGGCTATCTGCTTCGCACCCTTCTTCCATTGGAAACTGACCCTTATTTGCAATGAGCCTAGCTGTGGATTTTGGGGCATAACTCTGTAGGCACATAAGGAAACCTAGCAAACCTATACATTTTTTAAAACTCGGCACCTAGGGGAATCCAGGATGAGGTGGCTTGTGTGGCTCTCACCTGGTTATGCTACCCAGAATCCATGCAGACCTCATACTGTATAGTACAAACATAATTTTCCACATATTTGTGTGATGGAAAGTTCTGGAATCTGTGGGGATGTTGCCCACTATAAAACTTGGGTATCTGTGCAAGCCAGTCAGCTAGAAAAAGAATAGAAGAGTATGAAGAGCGGAGGCACTACAGGGACGTCATTGATCTCCTCTTATCAGCAGTGCAACGAGTTGGCCTTGTACTTTGTGAACAAAGTAGGTAAGATTTACCTGGGTTTACCCACCCCGATCTTGCCCCCGGTGGTGGGAGCTCTGGGGGCCTCGTGTTCCTTGGGGGTAAATATCCTGTCTTCTTTTCCTCTGTTGTCGCAGATGGAGTTCGAGGCACTCTGTTCAAAGATAAAATCGGGTTCGCCAGCGGATCCACTGACTCCTGCTCACTTCCGCCAGTTCCACACTCTCTTCTCTCCCTTCTGAATTTCAACCTGGTCAATCTTTCTTTGGCCTCAGCATCCTTACCGAGGGCCTGGAAACATGCTAAGGTCAATCCATTGCTCAAAAAAACGTCCATGGACCCCGTGGAGCCAGCCAATTACAGCCCGATTTCCCAATTGCCGTTTTTGGCAAAGGTGACAGAATCGTATGTGAATTCCATCCTCTCCAAGTTTTCCGAGCAGAATGTCATTTTTGATTCATCTCAGCATGGTTTCCATGCCCGCCATAGTACTGTGTCTGCTTTGCTGGTAGTTACGGAGGCCATTCGGGCAAACTTGGATGTCGGAGGCTCAGCGGTCTTGGTCCTTCTGGACCTAAGTGCTGCTTTTGACACCGTCTCCCATGCGATTCTCTTAAGACGCCTGCAGGAAATAGGCATTAGGGACGCGGCCCTGAAGTGGCTCCGGTCTTTTCTGGAGGGGAGGTCTTTTCAAGTTCATGTACCTCCTTTCCTCTCCCAAGAGCTTGCCTTGCACCAGGGTGTACCGCAGGGTTCAGTGTTAAGCCCCCTACTGTTTACCATCTACGTACAGCCTTTGGCTGTGCTGGCGAACGGAAGAGGCCTGTCACTGGTATTGTATGCCGAGGACACCCAGTTGGTGATTGCATTTTCCAAAAAAAGGTGCACCAATCTGATCAAGTTGAAAGAGGACCTCTCTGCGATTGCGGTCTGGATGGCGGTGAACTGTTTGCAGCTCAACGCCAGCAAGTCCGAGATCCTGCTGTTTCGGAAGGATCCGGGGTTGTGGTCCGAGCATTGTTGGCCGGACCGCCTGAAACCTGCCCCCTTGCCCAAGGAGACAGTGAAAAACCTAGGAATTTGGTTTGGTAGCGGCCTGACATTTGACGCTCAATCCAAGGTAGTGGCTGAGGCTTGTTTTGGGCTTCTGCGTGGCCTGAAGCCACTGTTGGGTTTTGTCCCTCCAAAAGTTTGCCAAGTTATTCTTCAGTCTACAATTTTGTCTAGACTGGATTATGGTAACTGCCTATACTTGGGTGCGAATAAGGCCAGTGTTAAGCGTCTTCAAAGGGCACAGAATGCAGCTGCCTGCATGCTGGTGGCCCTCCCTAACTCTTGCTGAGTTTCCCACGTACTTCGGAAACTCCACTTGTTGCCGGTGGAGAAGTGCATTCAATTTGAGGCGCTTTGTTTGGCGCATAAGATCTTGTTGCTTCAGGCACCTGTGAGGTTGGCGGGGCTGCTAGAGTTCTACATGCCATGGCGTCCTTTGAGATCTGCCACCTGAAAGACAGAGCGGGTGGCCGCTCCTTCCGCAGTCTGGCTGCGCAACTTTGGAACTCGCTTCCTGGTTCCATCAGAGTGATCCAGAACCACCTTGCGTTCCGGAAGGCCATAAAGACCTGTTTCTTTCCGGCCTAACCCATCTGCTCTCTGGTTCGTGTTTTGGAGTCTGCGGTCTGCGCTGGGATGCCCCGTCGCTGGGGCGGCCATGCACATTATAAATCTGACAAATAGCAGGGAATTAGAGGCCCGCTCCTCCAGGGCACAACAACAACTACTGCAGGGCAGCCTTCAAGTTCAACTTCAGAGCCTGAGGGCAGTGTGGTTGGCTCACAGCAGCCAAAACCACCAAGAACAACATTAACAACAGCAATAACAGGAGCATCAGCCCCAAAATAGGCATAGGGATGGTTTCTACACACAGGGCTTAAGTACAGTGCTGCGGCAAAGGCATAAGAGGCAGACCAAATTGGAGCACCCATGACCATTAAGTGGATGGTCCAGGCCTAACTGGATGACCCAACCGAGGTCTACTTTTATCAAAACCTGTTGCTGTATTGCTATGGGAATAGGCGCCATTGGCTAGTGCTCAGGAGACTGACGATAAACTATCTGGCTTGCCCTGTAGCAAGTGTCGCAGCAGAATGTGTTTTCCGTGCTGCTGGTGCCATTCTGACAGTGAGAAGGACCAGTCTCTCAACCCAAAACGTGGAGAGATTAACCATGATCAAAATGAATCAGCACTTTATACCACCGGATTACACCATACCTGAAGTACCACAGCAGGAAGATAATGATGGCGAGTCAGGTCATGGAAGTAGTGTGTTAGGTGACCTACGTCTGGATGAACCACCAGAGTTTGAGGATGAGCTCTACTTCCCTGACAACTAGGCTTTACTTTCTTTCTTTCTTTGACGTCCAACCCCCCCCCCCCAAAAAAAGATATAGCTAAGGAACATTATTTACATTATTATTTGTTTGTGTGTATGGTTGACCAATCCATCCCCACTGTGTTACTCTTAGACACATTTTATTGTCGGATTGGTGTTGCAACTGTGTGCAGTGAAGAAGTTCGATCCACCCTAAGCCATTTCTTTCTAGCCAGACATTCAATTGAGAAAATAATAAAAACAAATGTGTGCCCGCCTCTGCCTCCAGCCCTGGGCCTGGCCCCTGACTATCTAGCCTTTCCTCTTAGCCTCGAGGGACATGTGAGATTATTAATAATTCAATTTACAGTAAAGCAAGGGAAAATCTGCATTTTGTCATGTGCCACTACCAATCGATCACAGTGAGCACACCGGAAGAAAAGGTAAAAGATGACATGCATTGCACGCTGAGTGATTGTTATTTGTTGTGATGTCAACTTGTGAATGATGATATGTCAACTCATCATCATCAATCATCTGTCTGTCAACTTGATTTGAGACTGGAGAAGTAGAAAGATGATTCATGTGGTAGCAGCAGGCAGTGTGAGACTGGGTGAATATGTGTTAGGCTTAATGTTTTAGTGATGATTGTAATTGAGATTCACAATGCTATAGTGGCCTACTGATGGCTGATCAATAATTTTCCCCTGAAAGTATTTTTTATCCTTCCCCTTTAGAAGATTGGATAGTGAAATTTCTTCACTGGGTCCACTCCACACTGCTTTTTAAAACATTGTTGTATGCTTACTTCTACTCCACAAAGACTCAGACCTGACCAGTCACTTAGTAAGTGCTTCGCTAACTGACTCACCGCCGGATTTTTACTGCCGGGACCGGGTTGTATCCCGAAGGACTCCGTCTCCCAGGAGCCCCAGGATTGACACCACCTGTGTTGGAGCTCGCCCATAGCCTCACAGCCTACATTACTTCTCGCGGCACCCACTGTGCGGGTGCCGCTTCGCTAACTGACTGACCGCCGGATTTTTACTGCAGGGGCCGGGTTGTATCCTGAAGGACTCCATCCCTTAGGAGCCCCAGGATTGCCACCACCAGTGTTGGAGCCCGCCCACAGCCGCACAGCGCACATTACTTCTCGCGGCACCCGCTGCGCGGGACGTGCACGGGTGCTCGCCGGGAGAAGTCCGGGACAAGGGCGGGGCCATCTGTGGCTGTGCGAGGCCGGAGGAGGCTGGGCTGGGCCACCCCTCGAACGCCTAAGGAACTATAAGCATACTCAAAATTGGGACTTCATAGCACGGCATACAAGTATTCAACTGTGTGTGAATGTAATACTGTGCACTGGAAGAACGAATGACAGCACGTTCCGGAAAAGGGAGAAAGGCGGGGGTGGGGTGGAGTGTTACAGGAACATTGGACAATTTTATAACCAGAGCCACTACGGTCTTAGAGCATGAAATCGACCTAACGGAGAGACGTCTCTCATTAGAACCACTTTATCTTAGACGATCATCAATGGGGGAATAGCGACAGCAGTCACACCAGAGCAATTAAGGAAAAATGCTAGTGATAACATCATGAAACAAAGCGATGGTTGCCAGTCATTAGAAAATACAAACTCACCAATGATAAATGCTGTAGTCCCGTTGAGCTGATGAATGATTCTGGTGAGTTAGGCTCTGTTAATATATCCGCTGAAACTATACCACATTCTCTGACCAGATCAAAGTCTAAAAGTATTTCCAATCCCCAAAACATAAATGTAAAATCAATGCCAGTTACAGGATCGAATGTAAAAAGGAAACAGGGAGGGAAGTCACAGAAGTTAAAGAGTGAGAAATCGAATAATAAGCAGAAAATAATCAAAAGTACTTCAACACAGACCTCAATTTTACTAGAATCTACACCTTCAATGATTCCTAATCCTAATCCTCCACCAAAAAGTGTGTCAATGGATTTGGTAGAATCCTGTATGCCCCCCCCCCTCAACTTGCAAAGGATTTTGTGGGTAAGATGGAGCATTTGCTTAAATCACTAATGTTGCCCCTCCTTGAGAGGATAAAAATGATAGGCGACAGGCTATCAAAACTTGAACAAACAACTCTAGCTAATAATGAGATAGTGAGGAATTATGCTGAGTCCACTTCTATACTTGGTTTGAGGAATTTAACTGAGGACTCAGCAAAAATAATTGTCCCATTGCCCAATCCAACTGCGGTTAACCCATCCTTGCAACTAACGAATGGAACCAGTCAGTCTATCATATCTATAGAAAATAGGACTTCAAGCATGCAAGGAGGGGAGATACAAGGGATAGGGAATGGGGGGCTGGCTTAGACATCGAGTGATATTGGGCAGCCTAGTAAAAATGAAGGCGTAGTTAAGGGAATTCAAGATACCGTAAAATGTAAGAATATACTCCCACTTATTGATCTACCACCAGAGACTTTCCCATATACCGTTGTCTTGACGCGGGTCCCCGAGCTGGATGAGGGCAAATCAGAAAATTATTCTGAATTGAAGAACAAAGTAACCTACTGGCTGAATAAGTTTAGACCTATCCCGACCTTTATGCATGGTGAAATCCACCATGTTCGTAGAATAAGCTGGGTGGGCCACAAACCGAAGGACCAACAAGGAGATTGTGCTATTGTCAACTTTAGGGACAGACGGGTGGTGAGATACATCTGTGGACGGAGCCAGCAAAGAGTAGGGAGTGGGATTCAAACTGTAGATCTAAGGTATTTCTATCCTCCGTCTCCATTTATCCCAGCAAATTCTTATCCCCTGGGGTTGCAGGGAGGGGGCAGTAGGGAAGTACATAACAATCACTTTAACATTCCCACCTTTAAGCATTTTGATATCTTCTATGGTCACGAGGGACTTGAGGGAGTGGATTGACGGTGTCTGGGGAATTCTAGCTCGATTAACTTAGAACCTAAACTATTGAGTATAACATCAGAGACTGAAATTGCCCCTGACAGAGAAATTTGTTCAGAAATACCAGTTATCGTAAGGGCTGGGGCTACTGACCCCGATAGGTTGGCTACACCGGAGGTCAGTTGTATAGTTATGAATACCCCAAGTGAAGAGCCTATTAATGTCAGTCGTAACCCGAGTAGTATTAAGCAGTCCCACAGCAGCCAAAAAAAGGGGAGCTGGTCAATTATGTTTTGGAATATTGCGGGTATAAAATCTAAGCTGTCTGATCAAAATTGGTTGAATCTTGTCAATGATTTTGATATAGTTAGCCTGCAAGAAACTTGGGCTAAGGAGGCGCACCATTTGTGTGGTTTTAAAACTGTCTTTTCCCCGGCTAAAGGTTCAGCTTCTGGCAGAGCTAAAAGGGGGCTATGCACTTATGTATCGAACCTTTTTAAATGTGTTAAAATAGAGTTTTCGATTAATAACGGATATTGTCATATGGTTAAGATACATATTAATAAAGTGCAGTGCCTGCTTATTGTAAATTTTTATAATAACGCCTCATGGAGGTTTGAATGATGTGTTAAAAGGACTGTGTGCAGATTTTAAACACATGTCAGAAGGGAAAAGTAAGGAAGTCTTTGTTGTCTGGGGAGGGGATTTCAATCGCTCACTATGTAAAAGAGGGGAACAAGGAGGATGCAATATTTTGTTGGATAGAGAGACAAGTTTATCTCACTTCGATCATTTTGTATGTGGGAATCTTTTGAATGAAATCATGTTTTCATGTGACATGGGCTTTGCAAAGAAAGCATGCCAACCCAAGGTCCTTTTTGGTCCCACATTTAATGGGAGAGGTGTATTCTCAACAATTGATTTTATTCTAACCTCAGAAAGATATAGCAATCAGGTTATACATTTTATTACGTTAGATACCGCACTAAGTGATAATTTCCCTCTAAGCATTGAAATCTCAAATTCCAATTATGAATTTGATAAAGACAGCTCAACCAGAGAGGTTTTAGATGACATTGCTCTGAAGAATCAAAATGGATACGCTCTGAAATGGACTAAAGTGGTCCCGGAAGATTTCCTTCAGAACTTAATCAGGAAATCTGAACCCAGTTTTGACGTGTGTCTTGATGACAACGCTTCTGACTCAGCAGTTATTAAAAAAAAATTAAATATAACTTCTCACATCAAAACTAGCTTATGAGTTGGTAAGAAAAACCCGAAAGATGATGTAGCCAGCTGGTTTGACACGGCCTGTACCAAGGCTTATACCAACCTTAAACATGCCTTAAATGTCCCAGTACGGGACCAGAATTTAGTCAGAGAATGGCTAAGAGCTTACAAAAATACGTAGAAACAGAGAAAGGATACCCTGAAACAGGAGGCGTGGGAATCCCGGTGTGAGGCGTCCCTGAGCAGAGACACTATTGCCCTCTGGAAAGCAGTTAACGCACCTTTTTTTGTAGATAAAGTTAAGGCCAGAATTGAAATAGCCATCACTGACACTGAATGGCTAGAGCATTACGCAAATTTATACAGAGTGGCGACGCCCTTGGATCAAATTCCACCAGTAAGTGTGGTGGATGAGGCGACTCTAAATGGTAATAAAATAGATCTGTGTATTAACCTGAATGAAGTCGTCTCTGGTATAAAAGCTAGCCTTGGAGGGAAGGCTCCCGGACCCGACGGGGTGCCAGTTGATCTATATAAACATAACATGGCCTTATGGGGTCCAATCCTTATGAAACTTTTTAATGCATCCTGCTCGAGAGGATTGTTACCCTCTTGGTTTGAGTCTATCATTGTACCTATATTTAAAAAGGGAAATAGAGCTAGTTGTACTTGCTATCGCCCAATATCATTGTCAGACTCTACCATCAAGATCTTTGGGCGCGTAATTTTAAATAGATTACAACTATGGGCTGAAGAACACTCAATAATAAGTGACCTACAATACGGTTTCAGGAAACGCCTTGGTACAATTAAACAGGGTCTTAACCTGCACATTCTTTTAGAAAAATATACCACAGTAAGGAGAAATCGCATATTCTTAACCTTTGTCGATTTAACGTCGGCATTCGATTGTGTCACCCATAGTAAGCTATGGCTTATTTTAGAGAAATTGGGCGTGGAGGAGAATATATTTACTTTCCTTAGAGAACTATATATGGGAGCACGGGCCATAGTTAGAATTGGTAGGAATGGTGAATGCACTAAGGCTATTAACATTGCAAGAGGAGTACGGCAAGGGTGCGTACTCGCTCCCTTCCTATTCACAATCTACATTAATGATTTGGATAAAACATTACTCCGGGAGTGCAGGGACATTCCTTTGATAGCTAAAAGATCGGTCCCTCCACTACTATACCCGGATGGCGCGATTTTGATGGCCCGGACACCTTTGGCAATTCAAAGGATGATTACATCCTTTTCAAATTTGATGACCAATCTAGATTTAAGGGTTAATTGTACAAAAAGGTTTTGTATGAATTGTGGCCCCAGGGCACAAAACAAGAAGAAAATAATGTACATTAATTCTAAACCATTGGAATTTACTCCAACGTTCCCTTACTTAGGTATACTGTTTGACCAAACTGGCCTATGGAACACAACAATAAAAACACAGAGGTTTTGTTTTGTAAATCCATAATGGCCCTTACAAATTTTGGCAGACAAATGGGCAAAAAAACGATCGGGGAACTTTTAACTGTTTATAGAGCAACTTGTGTTGCAATTGCAATATATGGTGCAGGAATATGGGGGTACGCAAATGTTAAATCATTACAGATGGCAGAAAATTGTTTTTTGAGACACCTCTTAACAGTTCCAGATAGTGTGTCCACATATATCTGCCACTCGGAACAGGGCCAACCTTACATAGAGGATGTTATCAAAGTCCAACCAGTATTATTGTGGCATAGGGTTTGGACTACGGAGGAGTGTGTTTTTAATCAATTAATATTGTGAGATGTGATGAATCTAGATAACGCCAGAAAGATAAGATGGTTGGCATATGTAAAGATGTTTCTTACTGAAATAGGCCGTCGAGATTATTTTGATGATCCGCTACATCTGTCTCATGTGTCCAGGAGATAATTAAAAAAACTTTGTATGGCATACCTGGAGGATCAAAGATCTTGTACTGAGATGATGAAAAGTACAGTGTTCGCGCACCAACTTATAATGATTACCAATGACACTCAGCCATATGTTAAATTGCACATGAAAGATTTTGAAAAGTTTTTATTGATTCGTTTTAGATTCAATATTTTATTTAGATTTCTCAGTTTCCCTAAAATGAACAATTGGACAAAGGAGCCCAGTAAATGTCCTTGTGATGAACTGTCTAATCAATCGGATAGGCACATCTTGCTATTTTGTAAGTTTTATGTTGTGCAGAGGAAAAGATGGATTGTGCCGTTATTGAAGATAATGAATCTTAACCAGTGTCGCCCTGCCTTTTTAGCTATCCAGAAGCTAGATAACATTTCAACTATTGCTTTTGTCTCTGCCTTTAAAAAAATAAATAAAATTTAGACCACGAAAATCAATTCATGCCCCACCGTAATTATTTATTGTTTTTATTATGTGTAATGGTAATGATGACTGTGTATATATATCTGTCTGTAGTTTTAACAAATGTACTTTTATGGTTGTTATTCTCATTCAATAACCGAATGAAGATACATTGAATTAAATTGAATTGAATTGAATTGAAAAAGTACAAAGCTTGCAAACACAAATCTAGGCCCTACTGTGGTCTACTCTACAGTGAGTCCATCAAGTCAATATTTACCTTCTTATTGTTCAATAACAAAATTGTACCACTACAGGCCAATCCATTACATTGAGTCATTGAGATTCACAATGCTATAGTGGCCTACTGATGGCTGATCAATAATTTTCCCCTGAAGGTTATTTTTTTTCCTTCCCCTTTAGAAGATTGGCTAGTGAGATTGCTTCACTGGCTCCACTCCACATTGCTTTTTAAAACATTGTTTTATGCTTACTTCTACTCCACAAAGACTCAGACCTGACCAATCACTTAGTTAGAGCAAAGCATGCAAACACAAATCTAGTCCCTACTATGGTCTACTCTACAATGAGTCCATCAAGTCAATATTTACCTTCTTGTTGTTCAATAACAAAATTGTACAACTAAAGGCCAATCCATTACATTGAGTCAAGACTCAGACTCACTCGGGACACTGTTGATATGGAGTTGGACATCATACTCAAAGTTGTAGTCACACTCAGGAGGATAAGAGATGATGGAATGACTCCGGGTGTGGGTGTGAGAGTGACTACCTCTAGAACAGCCACCAGAAGACGATGGAAGGTTTCAAATTTACTGAAACAAACTGATTTGGATGATGATGACTTTGAAGTGGCCTGAAGGTAAACAAACAACAACAACACCATACATACATTTCTGTGTAGTGGAGGTGTTGGTGTGGTGTGACTGGTAATGCACCGTTACATCGCAACTTTTACAACGGGAGGCTTTTACAACGGAACTTTTACAACGCAGGATCCATTACATCGGATGCCATTACAACGCATGGCATTACATAGCAGATGCTATTACAACGCATGGCATTACATCGTAAGTATAGGTAAGTATTTTTTTATTTTTTATTTTATTAATATTAATTATAATTAAATATATTTATTTATGTTTTTTAATATTATTAATTTATTATTTATTATATTAATTAAAGTAATTTTTAAAATAAGTACAGGTGTACAGGGGTGTTTTTAGGTTTCAGGGTAGGGTTTGGGTTTTGGGATACAGGGGTGTTTTTAGGTTTCAGGGTAGGGTTTGGGTTTTGGGGTACAGGGGTGTTTTTAGGTTTCAGGGTAGGGTTTGGGTTTTGGGGTACAGGGGTGTTTTTAGGTTTCAGGGTAGGGTTTGGGTTTTGGGATACAGGGGTGTTTTTAGGTTTCAGGGTAGGGTTTGGGTTTTGGGGTACAGGGGTGTTTTTAGGTTTCAGGGTAGGGTTTGGGTTTTGGGATACAGGGGTGTTTTTAGGTTTCAGGGTAGGGTTTGGGTTTTGGGGTACAGGGGTGTTTTTAGGTTTCAGGGTAGGGTTTGGGTTTTGGGGTACAGGGGTGTTTTTAGGTTTCAGGGTAGGGTTTGGGTTTTGGGATACAGGGGTGTTTTTAGGTTTCAGGGTAGGGTTTGGGTTTTGGGGTACAGGGGTGTTTTTAGGTTTCAGGGTAGGGTTTGGGTTTTGGGATACAGGGGTGTTTTAGGGTTCAGGGTTGGGTTTGTGCTTAGGGCTAATTAAATTATATTTACCATTTATAAATTAATTAAAATATATTTATTAAATTAAATTAATTATATTATATTAATTACATTTTTTAATTAAATTAATTAAATTAAATAAAATATTTTAATTAATTTATTTTAATTATAATGTTTAAAAATATTTAAATTAAATTAATTTCATTATATTAATTAATTAAAATTAATTACAATTTTTATTAAAATTAAATTAAATAAATAGATTTAAATGTATTAAATTAAATTAATTACTATTTTAAAATGTATTTTAATTAAATTAATTAAATTAAATTAATTAAATTAACTTAATTACATTTTTTTTAAAAAGATATACTTACCTATACTTACGATGTAATGCCATGCGTTGTAATAGCATCTGCTATGTAATGCCATGCGTTGTAATGGCATCCGATGTAATGGATCCTGCGTTGTAAAAATTCCGATGTAACGGAATGCGTTGTAAAAAACCGCTTTGTAGTGACACCAATCCCCTGTCTACAAGTTCTTACCCCTCTTCATTAAATAGTCTCTTTAGTAAAGTTATTCCTTCATTTATCTGTTCAGAGCAGAGACACAATAGCTGGATAATGTTCTCCTCCCCAGATTTGCACAGCCGACAGACAATGTCCTTTTCGTGCTTTTTACAAGTTGGTATATGGCATAGACATGGCAAAACACCAAAACGTACTTTAATAAAGATTTGCTTGTTTTTTAGCAACCATGGCGGATTCAAGTATTGCTGTGCCATCTTTTTTGAAAAAACATTTATATGGGCCATGCATGTTTTCTATTTGAAAAAGTGGCTTTATCGCTTATCAATGATAAATGCTCAGTTATTTAGTTGACAATTTTCCTAAATGATTCCCGAGTTATAGCAGAATCCCAAATCGGCCTAACTTTAAATTCATCCAAGGCCGCATCCAAATATTTTCTGGCGGGTGATTTGCTATTGCCGCTAATTTCTCTCCCAAAAACCTGTGACATTCAGTTGTGTTGGTCATTTTTTTTTCTATACCAAACTTTAATTACATGTCCCTTTTGAGCATACAGCTGGTTATTTAGGCCAAATTCCAGTCTGACTTGTGCTAGTGATGCGTTAGTGGGCAAATGGAAAAGGATTTTAATCATTTTTGAAGTAGCATTGTTGATAATAACTGCATCGTTTCCGTTTAAAGCCTCACTGCCGTAGGTTAAGGAGGGAAGCATTTTAGCGAAATCACTTTTAGGAACAGGCGACAGGTAAGGTCGCTTATGGATTTTTAGATAGTCCCAAATGCTGCTGTCAAGGTGTTTGATTGCCTATGGATATCGAGTTTCTGTGGGAAGAAGTTTCCGTTATCATTAAATATAACACCCAAATATCTATTGGTTTCTACTTGGTCTAATTGCGACTTACCCAGAAACCATTTTGATTTGTATTTCCTTCTTGAGTTTTTTGTAATCACCATGACTTTGGATTTTGATTCATTTATTACCATCCTATTTTCTTTTGCATACTCAGATAATCACGCTATTAGGTGTTGTAGTCCCACTTTTGTATTACTTAAGAGGACAACATCATCTGCATATAGGAGGTTTGATATGTGTTTATCAGCAAGCTTAGGTGGATGTGCATTTATATCATTCAGTGTCTCCGTTAGTTCTGCTAAGAACAGGTTAAATAGTAATGGGGCAAGTACACACCCTTGCTTTAAGTCTCCTGATGTCGGTATTTCCTTGGTCAGTAACTGACCAATCCCCATCCGCACTCTCACCCAGGTATGAGTATGGAGGAGACAAATCAACTGTAATAGGTGTGCTGGGATCCCTTGCAGTTGTAGCTTTTCCCACAGTCGTTCTCTGTCCACACAGTTGAAAGCTGTTTTAAAATCGACAAAGCAAAGGTACAATGGTTGTTTTATTGCAATTGCTTTGTCCATTAGTACCGATAGGGCTAGGATATTTGTTGACGTTCCTAGGCTATTAATAAAACCTGTTTGGTTTGGCAGAAGAATTTCATTTTCCTTTACCCAGTCCGATAGGCTTGACAACAAGATCCCTGCATACAATTTTGCGTCCGTGTCTTGTAGTGTTAATAAATGGTAGTTCTCGGGCAGGGCCCAATTTCCCTTTTTAAAGATAGGGGATATTAGTGACCCTCTCCACGATTCAGGGATCGGGCCTCTCCGTACTACTTTGTTAAAGACTTTAGTTAGGTGTTCTGCCCATATGCCTGGATCCTCCTTGTAAAGGGAAAAATGGATACCGTTTGGACCAGGTACACCATCTTTTTGTTTCTTTATTAGGTTAACCACTTGAATTTTTGTTATTTCAATTTCGTTTTCGAATTCTGGGTTTGATGTCTCCTTCCTTTTGCGATCATATCTTTCCTTATTTTGCAATCCGGATTTAAATGGTTCCCCAAAAAATTAACCCATTCGATCTCAGTTAGTACAGATGACACAACAGTTTTATCCGGTATTACTAGGCTATTTATCATTTTTCAAAACTCCCTTAAGTTTGCTTGATTGCTGGCATGAACATTTTTTGCCCACAGATCATGATTGGCTTTAGTTTTTTCATTCCAGATTCGTTTCTTGAAATGTTCTATGGTTGAAAGTATATTTTACCTACCTGTACCAAGATCTTCATGGTTCTAGGAAATGAAGCTTAAGTATACCTTTTTTATACTCAGGCAATTGGTCTGGATTCAGTCTTGAGTGAGTGAATACAATAAATGCTTACCACACCCTGTGGATAATCCTAACTGCTCGCCCATGCCGCCACAAATAGAGCTGTTAGTACTTACCTAGTTTAGCCTCTGCTATACCTCTGGGAATGCACTGGACTCTGTGGACACTATACCTTACTTTGGTAGTATATACAGAGCTAGATTCCTACAGCGGGCTGTCACTTTTTACACACCTGGGTGTATTTTTTATTCGCCTTGAGCATACTTTTATTTGGCCCCTATCTGTTCCTACCACCACATAGCACCATATTGTAAATATAGCAAAGAATACTGGGCAAACCAATCTACCCCTGTGGGCTTGCGAAATAAAGTAAAAAATTTCAAAGTGCCTACAAGCGATTAATTTAGGGGATATAATCTTCAAAAACAATATCTTATATATAGAGTGACATCAAATAACACTTTTAAGAGTAACTCAAATTAATTTCAACAGAATTAGAAAATAAATTAGTTACAACCTGATGTATCAAAAAAGAGAAAATCTGATTTATATTTCACTGAACATAGAAATAGGGGTACAGAAACAACAACAAAAGATTCAAATATACATTGACAATAAAAAAACATATAAATGAGACAAAAAAACTATCTTGATTGTCTTTGTATATCAGCCCATCTTCATTGAACAGTGTAGTGAATTTGTCCTCAACATATGATTCAGAACTCAAGATATGTTAATTAACAATGACTAAAGAAAAAGAATGGGATAGACGTTTCGGTCTCTGTTGTGTCAAGTCAATGAAACCATCTTCAGGACAAACGTTGATATTGTGTAATTTCCTGACCCCTTGGTTAAAGGATCAAGAAGAAACTCATATTTTCAAGATACATTTCTTGAAATAGCTGATATGGGCAACTGTACTGAATCAATTATCCTCATGTGAAGAAAAAGAAATAATTTCCCAGTCTTTCCAGTTCCATCACTATTTTCTCGCCTCCCCTTCAGGTGTCTCCTTGGCACTTCTGCTCCCCCACATCCAATGTTACTAAGTCTCCCTTGAGATCACGTCTCTCTTGATGTCACTTATCTCTGTCCCTCTCTTCCCTCCCAGCTTCTCTTGTCTCACGTGTTCCCTGCCTTCTTCCCCATTCCTCTCACTGACACCGGCAATGACTGTAAACACAGCGCTAGCATTACATTAGGAATTAGAGTATGGCAGCGGAAAAAAATGATGCTAAGCAACATCAAAACAGCAGAGCGTCAATCCTTGTAAATATGCCCCTGAGTTTCTTGCCTCCCTATTGATGCCTGCAACCTTTGTTGCCTGTGAAGGCTCCCCTCGTCATTCGAGCCTTACGGCTGTTTCACCTGGGGTATAAACATTTGAGCATAATTTAACCAAACATTATCTGACATGGGGACATTGGAGTGAAAAATATCGGTTCCCATTTTTAAATTAATAGATGCAAGAATGTCCTTGTTTATTTAACTTTTGAGAATTCATATAGTGAACACCAGTTATTATTTTCCTCAGCTTCGTATTTTACTACAGTAATGCCACACAGTCTTTTTCTCAAGTTAATGTTTCTCTCTTTGGAGATTTATTTGAAGTGCGCGCGTTACAGGATTTTTGTCAAACTAAACAACACTGTAGTTCATAGTTTCTAAAAGTAAGCGAAGTCTGTGAATTGAACAAATGAAAATGATAAGCAAAGAGTTTACAAAAGCGAGAAAGCAAAATTGGTCATATGGCATGATTTTGCCAACCCTAAATACTTTTTGAGTTTTTCTAGCCCTAGTAAATTGCAGTTTTTATTTTCGTAATACATTGCTTTTTAAAAATGCACTCAGTTTTTATTGATTCTGAAAGCAACGCTTGCGAATACGAAAGTAATAGCTTTTTGATTGATTCAGCCAGGATGAGTTAGACTTTGTGAATAAAAGGGGAATTAATCAGTGAGTGTTGATTTAAGACCTGCATCATAATATGGATTTCCATTTTTGCTGTCATTGTTCTGTTGTTAAAATCCCGATTGACTTTTTGCACTGAGCAAGCTGGTTAAACGCCTGTATCATACAGTGCCTGGGAATTGAGAGAATGTAGCAAGCAGCTGGAACTACATAACATTCTGTTCAACTAACCATGTCCAGGAACAGTTTTATTGTTGCTGATAAAAATCCCCAAATATCGAAAATGGTGTAGGACATTCAAAACGAAAATATTTATTGAAGGGCATAAATGAATTCCTGGATCACACGTTAAGACATTTATTCAATGGCATTTTTTGGGCAAAAATAAGGGTTTTATCGGTTTTTAACTATATATCCACTTGCTGGTGTTTATGATAATTTCGTCTTCAAATGTAACTATAGTGTTTTAATCAGAAAATGGAGTTACGATCTAGTAAAATTCTGCTTAAATGTTTTTATATGGATATATGCATTTTATATCTCACCTTGCTCTCTTGCAATAACCGAATGTATGAACCCATTTCAAAAAGGTCACAGTTTAAAAATCAAGATTCTGCTTCCTATTATTGCTCTTACGTTTAAAGAAGGTTTCTGAACTTTATCAGATTCACAAAGGATCCAAGCAATACTCCTGAAAATCTCTCACAGTGCCCAAATGTGTAAAAAGTATTAAGGTAGCATTTCTGCCAGGTGGAAAATTCTCCAAGGGTAAATGTTACACAAACAAATATCATTAGCATTTCTAACTTTTTATCCTGCCACAGTGAAAATACCTTTTTCACATAGAGAAACACCTTCAGCTACGAAATCTTTTGTTATTGGAGTGTTAACTCTTCATTCCTACTCTGGAAATACAGTTAATCAAGGGACATATTCACAAGGAGCTATCGCTGAATTAACAACACTTTTGCACAGCCAAAGTCGTGATAAATTTACCCCACCATTCACAAGCTGGTGCTGACAGCCCACAGCACCAGACTTCCAGCGATAGCAGTCGCAAAAAACATCGGCACAGAGGACCCCCACAACTATTGCTAATGAGATGCAGAGTAGGCGTTCCCTTGACAAAACCCGCGACAACACCACGTCAACATTCACAACGACCAGCCAGACCGGGGTTAAGAACACAAAACACGCGATAAGGCGCATTAGCAGCAGGAAATTTACACCTGCCCTGACCTGGTGTGAAGTCGGACCACAGCCTGCACCACAAAAGGGAGCACAGCCCACATCCACCCCTAAAGACAAACAGATGCCATAGAGCAACAGAACACGCAGCACGGACACCCAAGAGGGCAGCAACACCCACCGACACCCCGCCGACCAAAGACATGCCACATCAGCTACACGTACAAAATAATCCACCTGATGTCGCACAATCACAACTGGTGACATGTAAATCCGTATTTGTTAATCCGTATTTGTAAAGCGCAAACTACTCACCCTTACGGGTCTCAAGGCGCTGTGGGCCGTCGTGGAAATTAAGTGAGCTATTGCCCAGAGTCACATGGTGCTGAGCTTGACACAACCCTAGGTCACAGCCTGCAAGACAAAAAACATGATGAGAAGGTGTGTCCTGCGCACATCAAAGAGAGAGCAAAAGAGAGAGAGAGAGAGAAGAGGAGAGGGGGGGAGAGAGAGAGAGAGAGAGAGAGAGAGAAGAGAGGGGAGAGAGCGAGAGAGAGAAAAGAGAGGGGGAGCGAGAAAGAGTGAGAGAGAAGAGGGGAGGGGGAAAGAGCGAGAGAGAAGAGGAGAGGGAGAGAGAGAGAGAAGAGGGGGAGAGAGAGAGCCGACCCTGCACACCCAGGCCACAGTGCTCACCTGCTGCCACTGGTGTGTCTCCAAACCCTTGCCGGTACGCATAGCAGTACATCAGGTCACACATCTGAGACAGAGCCATCATCTGAAACCAGAGACATGACTGGCACAGTACACAAACTTGCACAAGATAACATCGCCCGCCTGCCCATGCACACCCAGGCAGAGGCATCCCAGCACCTCCCGCTGCCCATCGGAGCATGCACACACGGGCCTCACTGCTCACCTTCCTCCACCGGCGTGTAGACACCAGGTCCCACCACATGTGCCGCTGCAAACCACATGCCTGGGGCCCGCGAACATGGCACCCTCCACACCATGCAGCCACGCTGCGCAGGCCACCACGTCTCACGTTTGGTGCTTGGTCTTGATTACACCATGGGATGGGACATACCAGGACACCCGGCAACATCACCTGCACAGCTGCTCAGCCCAATAGGTGCCATTAACTCTGTGATCCCGGAAGCAAGGCCACATGGCGGTAGGCCCGCGCAGCCCACTGACGCAGCCTACACTGCTGTCCACCAAGGCACACTAATCCTGACCAGTCTGGACCGCCGGGATGGGCCATCATCGCAGGCTGCACACCCGCTCAGCAGCTCAAGGTACCAATGACTCAGTGCACCCTAAGTCACCCTGTTCAACCCCAGTCAGCACCACATGGCGGGGTGGTAGGCCGGTGCAGGCCACAATGTAGCGTGTGCCACAAACCCTGTTCAACCCCAGTCAGCGCCACGTGGTGGTAGGCCTGTGCTGGCCTCAAGGCCTATGGTCCGTCATCCAGTCACCACCGGCAGAGGGTTATGTGACGTCGTCGGCCCTTTTCTATTTGCGGGGTCACATGGCCTGTGACGCCTGTGCCGGGTGGGCATGGTGTGCGTGCAAACCTGCCCTCAGGTAGTGGCTGTGACATGCTGACAACTAGACCAGTGACCTGCACAACACCAGCGAGTATACCTGCGATGGGTATCAATGAGGCCCCCCTGCGCTTGCAATAATGACTGGTGGGCACTGGGCATGGTTCAGTCCATGTCCGGACAAGAAAGTGGCTGGTGCGTGTGTCCCTGTTGTGGTGTCCACAGGACCCATGCACACATCGCTATGTAGCGCCCTCAGACTGGCATCCCATAGGATGAGAATCATTGACGCAAGGGAAATCACTGTCCCTAAATGTATCCACACATACATACATGAATGATGAAAGACATGACACAGAAGTGTGTCACTGGATGTTTATTGCACATCCAGTGCAGTTCTGCAGCTGAGGGGTGACACAGGCATTTTCATATAGGGCTTGCTCCATGTGAAATAACACATGCTGGAGTTGAAGCTGTTTCCAGACACACTCCAGCAATGCACCATTTTTGCGCCAACAGATATGTCAGGATTCCTGAGGTATCTGTCAATCCTGGCGACATGGAGCTGTGTTGAGTAAATACGGAGGAAATCAAAAGGAGGGAGAGAAGAGGTGGTGCTGGGTGGCACCGAGGTGGGCACGTCCTCCTCTTGCAAAAGTACTGATTATCAAAAAGGTCCACCTCGAAGAGGTACTGTGTGTATCATGTTGTTACTAGGATACACACAGTGTGTTAAAATATCCCTCACACACCAAAAGGGCCCTTGGTGTCATGCTTCATCATTGGGGTCTTCCCGCCCGGCAGCCGGACGGGGCAGTGCTGCGACAAGCGACTACGCTGGAGCACCTTTTAAGTGAGGGTGCTATGTGAGTGAGTTGGAGTGAGTGTCAGTAGGGTCAGGGGTGATATAGAAAAGTGGTGTTAAAAAATACCTGGCCTAGTGGTAGAAAAAACTATTTAATAAACACTGGCTGGTATTAATAAAAATGTGGTGTCGGAAAGGGTAAGCGGGTTAATGGGCTTACTTTCCTGTGCGGGTCAACATGTTTCGGGGCGTCATGCCCCTTTGTCAGGACCGGGTACAGATCCCCCTGTCACTCACTAATGTTTTACCACAATAAAGGTGTATGTACAGACAAAGGTGTAGTGGTGATATTATTTATCAATGTGTATAAATATACAATTTACATTTACACATTTCCATTGTTGACAATCACGGAAGCCACAGACTGAGGAGGAAGCACATCGAGGCTGGGGGTTGACTGGACCCTCAAATACCCTTCTGTCCAGTGTTGGCTCATGGGGCATTATTCCTCATCTTCCCAAGCATACTTCATCAGTATTTTAGCATTAGCTAGGGAAATGTGTAAATGTAAATTGTATATTTATACACATTGATAAATAGAGTCCATCGGTGGAAGACAAGTACTGCGGAAGAGGAGGGGTACAGTCCACGCCGAGTCATTGGTCATCAAACAAGATGTGCCGGTCTATGTCGCTGTCCAAGGTAAGTACATCTGAGTGTAAATGTAAATGTAAATGTATTTCGATTTATATAGCGCACTAATCACCCAGGGGTCTCAAGGCGCTTGCTTAGGGAACCCGTCCTGGTATTCCCCTGTGAGATACCCCGGCAGGGTATTCACAAGGTGAAAGCCAGGCATCCCGCCGCGAGGGGCCGTAGTGGAGATTAAGCAAGCTATTGCCCAGAGTCGCAGAGTGTGACCCCGTGAGTCGAGTAGGCACCGGAGCGAGAATTGTCGAGTCCGTGGAATTTTTGAGCCCGAGACCCACCGAGGCGGGGCATCGAACCCTGGTCCATGGCTGATCTCAGCTTCCGGGTCTGCCGCCTCTAACCACTGAGCCACGCTCGAGTGAATCGGGGGTCAGTGGAAGGTCATGAGACCATATGCGGGACCAACCAGAAATAGGCCAGGAGGCAGGTACGAATGCTACTGAGCCTTTCTGATCACAATCCCATTCACGTCCTCGTCCCTAGATGTGTGCCCTGCCCCACCTGGGGGTGTTGCTGTACCGGCTGCGGCACTGTGTGCCAATGACACCTCAGGTGCCGGAGGTGGATTGTGGACTGCACTGTGTGCCAATGACACCTCAGGTGCTGGAGGTGGATTGTGGGCCACACTGTGTGCCAATGACACCTCAGGTGCCGGAGGTGGATTGTGGACTACACTGTGTGCCAATGACACCTCAGGTGCTGGAGGTGGATTCTCAGATGCACTGTGTGTCACTGTAACATCAGGTGCCGGAGTGTTTAGACCTGCCACACAGGAAGGCATGGACACACCAGGGGGCGGAGATGTGGATGGTGTGGGGGTAGCAGCATTCAACATCACCACACCTTGTGGCACCAATGCCATGATGAGGATCTACAGGGCATGGTAGATCCCAGCTAAATTCCACTGATGTGCAGCAGTGGCTGTCATCCTTTTCGCCTCAATCCGCACCCTGTCCTCCATGAGCCTCTGAATGTGTGCCAGCTCACGGCTGGTATCGCTGGAGCCACTCTGAGTGGACAGGTGTTCTCCTCTCCATGTCATGACTCCAGTGATGTCAGTCAGGGCTTGTTGGAGACCATGGAGCAGGGCTACACACCCAAGGATGGGGTCAAGTTTGATTGCCATGTTGCCGAAGCCCAACCGCACCTGCTCTGCGGTCTCCATCTGGCACTCCAGTACATGGCGTTGGAAGGCCATGTGTTGTTCCTTAGGGTCTTGCGGGAGTGCCGGGGCTGTGGGTGCCTCCTGCTGGGTGCTTTGGGTACTGGGTGGGGTCTCCTCGATGTAGCTGGCCTGCCCTGATCCTGGAGGTGAGTGGCAGATGAGGTTAATGTCTTGGATGGCTTGGGTGTTGATCCTAGTGTTGTCCTCATCAACATCAATGAAGAGTGACTGGGACTGCTCTGCAGGAGGTGCCCCTGTGATGTGAAGGGGAGATGGTGTATTACAGTGTGTCCACATGTATGTAGCCGATTGTACATGTTGACATTCAGGCAGCATGGCATTGTACATTGTGTCAGTCTGTAGATCTGGGAGAGGACCCAGAGTCATTGTGGGTGTGCACTGTGCTCTGCTTAATTGTGCATGTGTGCCATCTCCACCCATCCCCCCCAGTACCTGGTGGTCACTCACCCTGTTGCGGTTGTGTTGTGTCCTGTCGAGTAGTGTCCGATCCCCCAACTCCGGCCACAGTCTCCACACTGATGACTGTCGACACCAGCTCCTCCATGTCATCCAGCATGAGCTGTGGCACTGGGCCCCCACCTCCAGTTTGCATTGCTGCCTTCTGATTGGCGGAGAGTTTCTCCTTGGTCGCCGCTTGATGTAATTCCATCGCCTCTTGACCTCATCCATTGTCCTCTTGTGCTTCCCAACGGCATTCACCTTGTCCACGATGTCTCGTCATATTCCATTTTTGGTGCCCAAAGACACGTTGGAAGTGACAAACAGTTGTTGATGGTGTTCCATCACCACCGTGACTATGACCCTGTTCACCTGAGGACTGAACTTCGTCTTCCTCTTCTCCTTCCGCTTCCCTGTCCCCGAGGTACCGGGCTGGTCGTCCAGTGTGCTTGTGGGGTTGCGCTCATCCTCTGCGCCTGCTCCGGCTGCCTCCATGGTGCTTGGATGTTGGTCAGTTTATGTTTGGGTGTTTTTTCTACTTTTATGATGATTTTTCCCACCTGCCAGGTGTGTGTTGCAGGCCTGGCGCTGCTTATCGCTGGCTTCCTCATCGCGCTTTGGCCCATTGCAGATTTTTTTGGTGCAGTGGGTTGTGTTTTTGTCTCCATCGAGGTGGTTGAATTGCAGACATTGTACATGGTTTCAGCAAACTATCGCATGCTACCGCCTTGTTGACACAGGGTTATTTTCCCACGATGGGTTGCGGTTTTGAAAGTTGCGATACGCTAATCTTGCGATAGTTATCACACGTTCTTGTGAATATACCCCCTAGACTTTAAAAGGGCAAATTTGTGCGGACATTTTGGATTGAAAGCTACCTTCACGTGGTGTGCAAATAAAATTATACTTACGAGTGTTTACCACACACAAATGACTGTAACCCACCAGAACCTTAAACCTGAAAATTACTCAATTGTGCAATCTCCCTGATTTATCTCCATTTGAGATTACGCATTTCAAATATAAATTCCTCAAATCCTTATTCTCTGAACCAGGGTTTGGAATTTAAATTTACAAAGTCGTTATTCATTCATGCAACTAATGTGTGAGTAGAACCTTAAAACACTTTTCAAATCACTTTAGCCAAGGTTTACTAGAAACCTTGCAGTCTAGAGTGAAAACCGTCAGTGTTGTGTTCTGATGACATTATCTTTGATGCAAATACAAATTTATCCAAATCCAGTGGCATCTAATGTGACCTTTGTACTCGATGGAAAGCCCTGGCCTTATTTATGAGGCCCTTACGCCGCCGTTGCATCACTTTTTGTGACGCTGCGGGAGAGTAAAAAATGAGCCACACTGCGCCATATTTAGTGTCAATCCTGGCGACATGGAGCAGTGTTGAGTAAATACGGCACATCCCTGGAGTCGCATGGGGGGGGCGCACCCAAAATTGTTGCATCGTCGTTTCACCGCAACGATGCAACACTTTTCATAAATGAGACCGCCAGAGTACAATTGTCACTCATTAGACTGCCTAATGGTTACTTTAATAATACGTGTTACTTTTGCAAATGTTACACACATTTTTCTTTTGAAAATCGGGCATTTAGAATGTTTGAATGCTAAGAGGTCAATTGGAGACAATGGAATAGCTCCGGGTCTATAAGGTTAGGAACAGACCTTCTAACACCCTGGACGGCATTTTCTCTAATTTAAAAGGGATCCATATACAAGACATCCTCCCGCTCCCTTGGTCTGATCATCATGCCATTTTCGGCGCTATTTCAATCAATGATGTTCCCACAAACAGACCGGGCTTTCTCAGCTGTGAGCCTTTTAAGGTCTGGAAGGACATAAATAAAGCAGACTTTAGAGCACTATTGGATAATACCTGCCCTATTATCTCTGCAGACCCGAATATAGCCATGAATCAATATTCGGAATGGTTAGGCAATGCCATGAAGGCACTGGTACCATATAAAACAATTTCTAGAAATAGGACAGCGCCTTCTGCACCCTGGTTTACGGAAGATCTTAGAAAACAAAAACAAATTTGTAGGAATTTTGAGAGACATTGGCGCAAGTCCTATGATTCAGAAAGTAAATCTCGTTATAAGGAGACACTTGCCAAATATAAAAAAATGATTACCGAGGCAAAGAGGAAGTTCTTCAGCGAACAAATAGAAAATGCAAAGAATTCCAATAAACAACTCTACGACGTAGTGAAGCAATTAGTAGGGAAAGCCTCCGATCTGGTCCCCCCTCCATCCCAATCTCTCTGCGATGCTTTGGCTAATTTCTTTTACACAAAAGTTAACGACATTTACCTAGCTTTCTCATCCAAGGACAACGCCATTACATATTCCACCTGTACTATCCCCCCTGTTTGTGCCCTAACCCAATTTAAAGAAAGTACAGAGTCACAAATAACGGATATTATTAAACTCATAAAAACTGGATTGGCTCTGGACCCCTGTCCACCCAAAAATTTTCCTCAGTGATGGATTTACTAACACATGTAATTACACAAATATGTAACACCATGTTTAAATCAGGGATTTATCCAGACACGTTGAAAAACACTCTTTCAAAACCACTTCTAAAAAAGCCGCATCTGGATAAAGATGAATAAAAAAATTACAGACCAATAGCTAGCCTTCCTTTCCTGGCAAAGGTAGCAGAGAAAGCTATGAATCTCCACCTGTCCGAATACATCGAGGAACACCACTTGCTGGACAATACCCAGTTTGTGTTCCGCAAATTCCACGGCACGGAAACGGCCCTCATTAAAGCCGCCGACGATATCAGAGTCATCAGAGATCTGGGAGGAACAGCAGCGCTTGTACTGCTGGACCTATCCGCAGCCTTCGACACGGTCGATCACTCCATCCTGATCGACCGTGTTGGAAAAATGGGCATCCAATTGGGAGCAAAGAACCTACTTGCCTCCTTTTTATCTGAAAGAACTCAGGCTGTTACCTTAGGATCATTCCAGTCGCAGATCTGTCTCTACCCTGCGGGGTTCCCCAGGGCTCATCCCTAAGTCCTACACTTTTTAACATTTATGTGTCGGACCTAGCTAGAGTTATCAAATTATATAGGATGAGCCTTACTTCTAATGCCAACGACACCCAGTTAGTCCTCGCCATCAATAATGATGGAGAAGAGGTGGCGGAGCGCTTCCAAGAAGGCATGCTGGCAATTGGAGACTGGATGGCCTCCAATTGCCTTAAACTCAACTCCGAGAAGACGGAGGTTGTCATCTTTGGGAAACTCTCCCCAGGCTGGTCACCCGCCTGGTGGCCTTCATCTTTTGGAACTCTGCCTAATCCGGTCCAAAAAGTTAGGAATTTGGGAGTTGTCTTCGATGAACATCTCAATTTCGCCGCCCACGCCAATCAAATAGCAGCAATAGCATTTCACAAGCTAAGACTCATAAGAAAAATAATCCCGTTCCTTCCAGACAGTGCCCGTAAAACTTTGGTAAGCACATTGGTATTATCTTCGTTGGACTATTGCAATGGCTTACTTACCAATGCACAAATTCGGGTTGTCAACAAAATGCAAACGATAAAAAATGCCACGGCAAGACTGCTCTCCAGGACCCCCAAATTTAAACTAATTTCCCAAACGATCTGGAACTACCACTGGTTGACGATCAAAAATTGTATAAAATTTAAGACACTTTGCCTTGCATTTAAAGCATTACACAATCAAGGTCCGCAGTTTCTTAGAGATCAGTTAACACTCTATTGCCCTACTAGACAACTGAGATCCACGACTTTGCATCAATTAATAGTACCATGCACAAAGACAGTCTCCTGGGGAGACAGACGGTTCATGGTCACTGCAGCCCGACTTTGGAACGCCCTCCCACTATCGATTAGGTAAAGTCACTCTCTCCTTTCATTTCGTAAAAGATTAAAGACCTGGTTGTTCAACCAGTAATCCATCTCATGAACCAGCATCTGGAGAGTTACGCACTGAGTCTATAGTGCCGAGACGCCCACGGGCATTTGTTCGCGCTCTACAAATTTCAAAAATAAATAAATAAATAATTCATCGTACCAATCTGTTTTCCCTTTTTAATTTATAACATTCCATCCACAAATAGCTTTATAGCCCTTCTGCCTAAGGCTACAGTTATTAATGTTCCCCATCCTAGTTGTTGGCCCTTTGCTTGAGGCTCAGTCCTCTCATATTTGAAACGGTATACACCCGTTACAACGCATCTTTTACTCCGCACTACCATTACAACGCGACTTCTACTCCGCATACCATTACAACGCATTGCGCTGGGGGGCGCTCTAGGATAGGGAATAAGTATAATTTACTATCCAACACCTTCCCTATGGTCCACGGGGACTGGAGTTAGAATAGTAAATTATACTTACCACTATCCAGCGCCCCAAGGCGCTATGCGTTGTAACGGTATGCGGAGTAAAAGTCGCGTTGTAATGGTCTGCGGAGTAATAGTATGCGTTATAACGTCATACATCCATTTGGAACCGTCAACAACCATTATCACCATTGGCTGGACATGCAAGATGGCGGCTCCCGTCTGAATTCAGCATTATGGCTCGGTGCTCCTGAGAAATGGGGTCCTGCAAAACTGCAGTAAAGTTGGGAGGATGTCCCCCTGGCCCTCCCAGCCCTTCACCTGACTCATTCCTTGTTTGGTGGGGAGCACTGATGGTTGGCTGACCCTCTGTGGCATTCCGGGGCTGCTCTGGTTATCGGCCTTGCAGTTTAGAGCCAGCTGCAGCAAGGGCATTGACTGGTTCTCGCAGGCATTTGCGGCGGCTCTACCGGGGGCTGGCGGGTGGCCACTGCCGGTCTAAACTGGTTCAGCATGGAGTCTTGGTGTGGCTGCCATTGGGGCGGCAGATGGTCGGCAGTCTTTTGAACATGCCCCTAAACCACTTCGGAGGAGGAGTAAGACGTGGAACGGTGGCAGGATCTACACTGTTGTCGGTGGTGTCCTTCAGGTCCCACTCATTTGCTGGGCTGCTTTGAAATTGGATAATTTGTATCGGGCTTATTCCTATTAACAGCGGAAGTGTCTTTCAGGAAGATCTGTGGCAACAGCGTGGTGGGGAACAAGAACCTTAAACAGGATGCCTGCAAAGGTTTTTTTTTAAAAGTGGGATGACTGGGCAAAAAGAACAATTGATGGACAGAATGCTGTTCAATGTCAAACATTTACCCAGTACAGAGATCTGGACCTAAATCCATCATTTGTTTTTGCTCCCCATGCCATTCCAGTTTAAACCCAGCCATATGCAAATCAGGCTTGACCCTGTTCTCCATGGAAATAGTCCAGCCCGAACAGCCGGGCCAGGGAGGATAAGTATCCTAGGGCTTGTTTCTGGGTATCACCCCATAGCAGCCAGGTTAGCTTGACTCTAGTGGCATGGAGAGGAGGGGACTCATGTCTGGGAATACCAGTCCCACTCAAGGTGACAAATGCAAAAAGAACAATAGGTGGACAGAATTCTGATCAATTCCAAACATTCACCCCAATACAGAGATCTGGGCCTAAATCCATTGTTTTGTTGCTCCCCATGCCATATGCAAATCAACCTTGACCCTGTTCCCCATGGGAACAGTCCAGCCCGAACTGCCAGCCAGGTCCTCTCTGGATCGAAAACAAGCATCATGGGACTGATTTCGGGGCATCACCCCTCATCAGCCAGGGTAGCTTGACAACTGTGGCATGGAGAGCACTGACCCATGTCTGGGCATACCCGTAACACTCGGGTGACTATTGCAAAAAGACCAATTGATGGATAAAATGCTGATCAAAGTCAAACATTCAACCCAATACAGAAATCTTGGCCTGAATTCATCATTATTTTGCTCCCAATGCCAATCCAATTTAAACCTAGCCACATGCAAATCAGTCTTGACCCTGTTCCCCATGCCAGGCCAGGTCCTCCCTGGACCGGAAACAAGCATCTTGGGATGGGGCATCATCCCATATCAGCCCGGCTAGCTTGACTCCAGTGGCAGCTTCAGGTCCCTGAAGGTTTGGAAACTGCAGCCACGGGAGGGGATGGCCTTAATGTCTTTTTCTCTTTCTCAGGTCTCTCCGATATTGACCTGGATGATGGGTCTGAGCAGGATACATCGGGGAAACTGGACTTCCCTACTTTGGCATCTCTATTTCTATTTTCTATTTCTATCTATTTTAAATTATTTATTAAGCGCACGTTCGCCAGCGGCTTCATGGCGCTACAACCAACAGATAACAGGGCAGGAAGGCAGCCTACTCTAAAGGATAAGAAAAGCTGGGGAGCTAATCAAAGGCCTTAGTGAATAGGTGGGCTTTAAGTTGTTTCCTGAATTGCAGGTAGAGGGTCGAGGCTCTAAGCTCTGGGGGCAGGGAGTTCCAAAAGAGTGGGGCAAGGGTCGCAAATTTCGATCCTCCCCATTTCTTCCTCCGAAACCGCGGGACTGAGAGAAGGGATTTGGTAGATGAGCGTAGCTCTCTGGTAGGGACATAGGGAGTGATCTCAGAAGAGATGAAGGCCGGAGCCGTGCCCAGTCGAGCTTGAAAGGTGATGGAGGCGAGCTTGAACTGGACACGCTCACGGACTGGAAGCCAGTGCAAAGATTTCAGGAGAGGGGTGACATGGTGAAATTTTGGCAGTTTGAACACAAGGCGCGCCGCCTGGTTTTGAATCTGCTGCAACCGCCTTAAACTATATGCAGGTATACTTGCATATAGGGCGTTGCCGTAATCCAGGCGGGAGATGACCATTGCCAAGGTGATCAATTTCAGAGCCTCAAAAGAAAAAAAACGGGACACCTTGCGTATAGTGCGCAGTGAAAGGAAAGAAGAGGACACCACAGAACTAACCTGGGAGTGAAGGGTGAGTTGGGAATTAAGTTTAATGCCTAAAGTTTTGACTGAGGTACAGGGGACAGGAGGGAGACCTAAGGAAGGGGGCCAGAACAGGGAAGACCAGGGACTGGATGAACCACCTGTCAACACCAGCTCAGTCTTGTCTGGGTTGAGTTTAAGATGATTGTGGTTCATCCAGTCACAGATATAAATCATAATAGATTGAAAATTAGAAACAGATGAAGGAGAAGAAGATAGATTGAAAACAAGTTGGAGGTCGTCCGCATAGTTATATACGGAGACCTCCATTTGTTGCAGAGAAAAAATAAGAGGGGCAATGTAAAGGTTGAACAAAAGAGGTGAGAGGGAAGAACCCTGGGGGACCCCGCACTGAACTTTCCGGAAGTCCGCAGAAAAATCACCCAGGCGAACCGCCTGGGTGCGGCCCCTCAGGAAGGAGGACAACCATACCAGGGCGGTGCCCCCGATCCCCGCCGCCCCGACACGGGAAAGTAAGATGGTGTGGTCAACCGTGTCAAAGGCGGCTGAGAGATCGAGGAGGACCAAGGCCTGGGTCTGGTTGGTGTCCATTCCCTCCCTGAGGTTGTCCAGGACCGAAAGTACTACGGACTCCGTAGAGTGTGCGGGGCGAAAACCGGCCTGACGGGGGGCTAGGACCCCATGAGTCTCCACAAAAGAGCTCAGAGTGCGGGTGACGTGGCGCTCGAGCACTTTTGCCAGGAATGGCAAAAGGGAGATGGGGCGATAGTTAGCGGGGACTGAGGGATCCGCGCCTGGTTTCTTAAGGATAGGGACAATGACTGCAGTTTTCAATGGGACAGGTACAACGCCCTGGGAAAGAGAGCTATTCAGGAGATGCAGGGCAGGATCGGGGCAAGAAGAAAAAATATGACGGAGAATATGGGAAGGGCAGGGATCTAAAGGGGAGCCAGATTTGACTAACGGGATTAATGAGATCAGGGATTCCTTGGACAAAAGAGGAAAGGTATCGAGATGTCCTCCAGGAGGGGGGCACAGAGGGTCCACAAAGGTAGGAGAGGGGGGAGGGATATTGGCTTTAATAATAGCAATTTTCTGGATAAAAAAGTTATTGAGGGAGTGACAGAGTTCTGGGGAGGGGGTGGGCTTGAGAGTGGTTCTGTCGGAGAATGCCAGGTTGTGCACAATCGAGAAGATTTCCTTCGATTGGTTCTCCGCAGCGAGGATTTTGGAGGAGAAATAGGCTGTTTTCGCCGCCAGAATGGCCAGTTTGTATTGGCTCAAGGTGTTGATAAACTCCAGTCGGAGTAAGGGGCAGTAGTTTCTCCTCCAGGCACGCTCCGCTCTGCGTACCGCTAATTTGATGGCCTTGAGGTCATCGTTGAACCACCGGTTAGCGTCCTTCTCCCGCTTTGAAGTGACCCGTTTCAGGGGAGCGATAGAATCGCAACCTGAGATGAGCCACTGATCGATAGAAGTAACCTGGGAGAGGGTGGGTAATCCGTGTAGAGGAGGGTAAGATGCAGAGAGGAGAGTAGATAAGTTGTCAGGATCTACTCGCCCCCAAGCTCGAACCCAGACATTTTTAGGACGAGGGGGCTTGATTGGGGGGTGGGTAGGGAGAGCAAATGAGATTAGGTGATGGTCTGACCAGGAACAGGGTGCAATGGAGACAGATTGTACAGGACAGTTCAAGGACCAAATCTGGTCTAGGACATGTCCTTTTATGTGAGTGGGGGAGTGAATATGGGGTATGAAATTAAGGGAATGGAGGGTTTCTGAAAACTCCTTAGAGGAAGGGCATTCTGCGGGGTCAGCTGGCCAGAAATTAAAGTCACCCAGAAGCAGAATGGAGGAGTTGTTGATCGTGATTGTGGCCAGTACTTCCAGAAAGGTAGAGAGAAACAGTGAGGGCGATTGAGGAGGACGGTAAATAAGTACACAGGTGAGAGGAGGGGTGGTAGAGGTAGTGCGAATAGCCAGGTACTCCGTGGTAGCGATATCTGGGAAGGGGAGAATTTGAAAAGGGAAATCCCCTCGGGCGATAACCGCAACACCTCCCCCAGTCCTGCCATTCAGGCGATCTGAACGCAGAGCATAGTATGGGGCTGGTAGGGTGGCCAATAGTGCCGGGAGGGAGTCCTCGCAGAACCAGGTTTCTGTCAGAAACAGAATATCTGGGGCATGGAGGTCCAACAGCACCGATAGTTCGTGCGAGTGGGCTACAGCGGATCGGGTATTGAGATAGTAGGCTGAAAGGGTTTTGATGGGTCCAGAATTGACAGCATCTCTAAGGGAATTGAGGGGAGTGTGAATAGGGGGAGGAATGACAGAGGCCGGAGACAGGCCAAGGGAGGAAATACGAGAACAGGTTATGGCATCTAGAGGCCAAGAGCCCTGGAGACCAAGGAGTTCTGCTGGAGAGTAGGTGGTACTTGGGGCAGAGTGACGTGCCCCTTGCCCCGGCAGGCCGCAGACGGGCGCAGACGGGCTTGACTTGTGCGCGACTTCGGCGCGAAGTCGGCGCTCCCGCTGCGCTCGTCCGCTGCGCTTACTCCAAGTCCCCATTTATATCTAGTTGTTGTGAACCACTAGTCCGCTGACCTGCACGGTGGAGAGGCAGGGCGGAAGTGGTGCAGGACCAGACAGGAAGTGTCGCTCATGGGCTGACCCTCCGCTCAAACGGCACACAGCCGGGGCGGACCGGGGTCGGGAGCGAAGAAAATGAAGGTAAGTACAATCTTGCAAAGTAGTATGCAGGCGCTATGCTTTTAGTCAGCAAACAAAGATTTTACACAAACACACATAAAAACGCTATGCCAGTGGTCAGGACAAAGCAATTTAAGAGACCCAAGAGAGCGCGATGCTTTTAATCAGCAAAGAACAGTTTTAAAATGACCAGAGTGCGCAACGCAGCTATTAGTCAGCTGGGTTGTGCAGTTTTAAAAAGCAAATATATCCAGCGTGGGAGTGCGCCAATAACCAGCCTACCGCTACGGTCTGCCTTAGTTGTCTGCACGTAGGGGGAACAGGAAGCAAGATAAGCAATCAGGTACTGCAGCCACTAGTCCGCTGACCTGCACGGTGGAGAGGCAGGGCGGAAGTGGTGCAGGACCAGACAGGAAGTGTCGCTCATGGGCTGACCCTCCGCTCAAACGGCACACAGCCGGGGCGGACCGGGGTCGGGAGCGAAGAAAATGAAGGTAAGTACAATCTTGCAAAGTAGTATGCAGGCGCTATGCTTTTAGTCAGCAAACAAAGATTTTACACAAACACACATAAAAACGCTATGCCAGTGGTCAGGACAAAGCAATTTAAGAGACCCAAGAGAGCGCGATGCTTTTAATCAGCAAAGAACAGTTTTAAAATGACCAGAGTGCGCAACGCAGCTATTAGTCAGCTGGGTTGTGCAGTTTTAAAAAGCAAATATATCCAGCGTGGGAGTGCGCCAATAACCAGCCTACCGCTACGGTCTGCCTTAGTTGTCTGCACGTAGGGGGAACAGGAAGCAAGATAAGCAATCAGGTACTGCAGCCACTAGTCCGCTGACCTGCACGGTGGAGAGGCAGGGCGGAAGTGGTGCAGGACCAGACAGGAAGTGTCGCTCATGGGCTGACCCTCCGCTCAAACGGCACACAGCCGGGGCGGACCGGGGTCGGGAGCGAAGAAAATGAAGGTAAGTACAATCTTGCAAAGTAGTATGCAGGCGCTATGCTTTTAGTCAGCAAACAAAGATTTTACACAAACACACATAAAAACGCTATGCCAGTGGTCAGGACAAAGCAATTTAAGAGACCCAAGAGAGCGCGATGCTTTTAATCAGCAAAGAACAGTTTTAAAATGACCAGAGTGCGCAACGCAGCTATTAGTCAGCTGGGTTGTGCAGTTTTAAAAAGCAAATATATCCAGCGTGGGAGTGCGCCAATAACCAGCCTACCGCTACGGTCTGCCTTAGTTGTCAGCATAGGGGGGCTGCACACCCGCAGTTTCTGCAGCAGGTCTTGTGTCTGCAGTTTTTGATCAATGCCTAATTGATCTGGTTGCCCCACTGGAGTTGGAAGGTGAGGTGTCATGGCACCATGAGGGAACTGAAATGACTCCTATGAATCGATCTGGGGGTTCCATAAGAGGCAGAAGGTGACGACCTCCAGGGCTTCGAGTACATTTATTCCGTGAGGCTTTTCCAGAATTGAGTGACTGGGATA
Source organism: Lissotriton helveticus (assembly GCF_964261635.1). Lineage (NCBI taxonomy): Eukaryota > Metazoa > Chordata > Amphibia > Caudata > Salamandridae > Lissotriton > Lissotriton helveticus. The sequence continues at coordinate 756,543,341 of NC_136069.1, forward strand.
TGGATTCTATAATACAGTGGTCCATCAATTTCCCTTTTGTCTTCTTAGTAAGCCCTCATGGTACCACTGAGCCATGTTGATCTGTTTTGGAATTTCCATCCTTCGACAGGACATTTTTCAAGCAGTGACTGCTGATCAACCAGCCAAGGCATGCAGCATCGATTTTTACATACACTCATACTTTTGCCAGCAAACAGTCATGAGGCATCGGCAGCTGTGGAAGTCCATTTCGGGACTCCGGAAGTTGGGGGCCACAGTTTCTTTAATGGAGCTGGCAACCCCCCACATTCATAAAGGTGGCCAGACTTTTGTTGCTATGATAGGCACAAATATTCAGGATTTGATAGCCACGTGGCAACCGGAGATTGGTTGATGACTGTGTTCTCTTCTTTTTTCTGGAATTGGGTATTGGTATCTGTGTGGCTGAATGTCAGCTTGGTTTCTGTATTTAGGCACCTGGTCTTTAATGGGGTGAGGTGTAGTCTTCGATGGTCTTTACGGTTGTTGGGGGTTTATTCTCTGCTTCTGGAAATAAGGGTGAGGGCTCCCTCCTTCTATTGGCTGGAGCGGGGGTTGTATCAACAATTAGGGTTTTTCTTTCTTTCCTTTTCTTCATGGGTAGGTCTATCTGGGGTCGGGCCTATAATGTCTCCACCTTTTAGTTCAGTTTTATTGCAAGGATTTGTGGTGGTGAAGGGTGGCCTGGAGAGGTGTTTTCTGGTCTTAACATTTTTTTGTTTTTGTTTTCAGTCTTGGAGAGGACATTGGGGCAGGGGTGCTAAACCCGGTGCGGTTCAGTGGCTGGCCGAGTTTGAAACGCACCTGGCGTGGGGTTGGGTTCCAGGGTTGTGGTGCATGGTTTGAGTGGGTGGGCCAGCTCACCCGCATGAGAGTCACAGGTAGGGTGAGGCTAGGTTGGGTATAGTTGTATTTATTTTTCTGAGCATTTGGGGTATTATGTTGGCCAAACTGACAAGGAGCAAGGTCAATACATCACAGGTGATTTATGCAGTTAGATCAGGAAAATGAATTGTGATGCTGCTTTATGTTGTGGAAAGAGGAAGCCTATGGACAATGTGGGTGTATGGTAATAGCCAATAAGGGCGGAGGTCCTGGGCAGAACCTGCATATCTTATCATGGAACATCAATGGGTTTAAGCCATTTTAAAAGCTGAAATTGGTGTGGGAGGAATTGAACAATCTTGGGCCGCAAATATTGTGTCTTCAAGAGACCCATCTCTTTCAGACAGAATGCTTATTTTTAAAGAACTTGGTCATGAGACCTGTTGGACTTGGCCCTTTTTGCAGGGTCATCCCTGACGTTTTGCCTTCCTCCTGTATTTTTCTGACCTGTTATTCATAGTTTTATGACTCTGGGCACTTTACCACTGCTGATCAGTGCTAAAAAGCATATGCTCTCCCTATTGTAAATGGATGTATGGATTAGTGACACCATGATTGGCTGATTCGGTTTACTTGTCAGACCCTAGTACAGTGCACTGTTCGTGCCCAGGGCTTGTAAATCAAATGCTGCTGGTAGACTTGCAGCACTGGTTGTGCCACCCACAGAAGCAGCCTGCAAAAGTGTGTCACAGGTCTGCCATTGCAGAGCCTGTGTGCAGTCTGGTACTGCCATGTTGACCGTGCAAGTGCACCCACTTGCCAGTCCCTAAACCTTCCCTTTTTAGCATATTAGTCACCACTATGGTAGGTCCTAGGGCAGGGTGCATTGTAGGTAAAAGGTAGGACATGCCCTGATGTGTGTGGCATGTCCTGACAGTGAATTACAGCCATATCCGTTTTTCATCATTGCAAGGCTATCTGTTCCCCATAGGAAAGAATGGGCAGTTTGATTATAACATCTTATAATCCTAACTGACTCGGGGAACCAGGTAGAAATTCAAGTTTAGTATGCCTGAACTCAAAATCGTAAAATACATCTTTTAGTGAAGATGGTTTTAACATTCTGTAATTGAAAATACCACTTTTAGAAAGTAGGTATTTTCTTGCCTAACTGTCCAAGCCTGCTCTGCTAGGTTGAGTATTCCTTGTCTGGAGTTTTAGTGACAGGAGCTGGGGGATTACAGGAGACAGGGTGAGTCAGCACAGGGCTGAATAGAGCTATCTACATGTAGATGTGTGGGAGGAGTGCACCTGGGACCTGAATAGGGCTGTGCCTGCCTTCCACAATGCTGGCTCCACCTCCTGTGGTGCGTCTGATGTCCCTGGCCAACTCTGTCAAAGGACAGAAGGAGTCTTGTCAACGAAGTGCTCCAGGACTGCACAGAACTGGTTTGGACTGGGTACAGGACCCTCTAACTTTGGACGACAAAGGATTTGCTAGTATAAATATTGGGACCCAGACCCAAGAACTTTAGATCACTTTTGGGGAACAAGAAGAACGTTTGCTGAGGAGAGGAACCAGAGAAACTGGGGGGGAGACTATCCCTAATCGGAGTGATATTTGGGGGATTGGCCTGCAGTGGTTGCCTGACTGCCAAAGAAAGGAGAAAGGACTTTGTGCTACTTTCAAATCAACATGTAAAGGATCTCCAAGTGCTTGAGATAGTGCTTGCCTCCTGCTGAAGCCTCAGGGACAACAGACTTCACCAACCAGCTCCCCAACCTTCCCTTGCTGGGAATTGAAGTGCCTGCTGTTGAGCTGGGCCTTCTGAGAGACTGCGTGTTGCAGGGAGCTGGAAGCCTGACTCAAGACAAAGAACCATGTCGCTGCTGCAGCCGTTGTCTTTGCATCACCGGAGAAGAGTATTGCCGTTGCAGCAGACATCATCGCCTCACCGGAGAAGCATGCCGCGCTGCCGCTGTCGCCATCGCATCACCCGAAGCACCTCTCATCACCGAAGAAGAGTTTTGCCTTCGCAGCAGACGCCATTGCATCACCAGAGAAGTGTGTTGCAGGGCCTGTCGTGACTCACAAGAATCGTTGAGTTGCCGCACGGCCGTAGGGCGTGTACGCAAAGTTGTCGCATCAAGAAGAATACACCATTTTGTTTCATTGCACTGGATCTTCATCGCATCACGGCGCTGCTGGTCGCATCGCCACAGAAGCACAGCAAGAAACCGATGCCTCACCTCCCCATGCAGAGAAGAACTGATGCATCCCCTACGCAGCAGTAGAGACCCGACGCATCACCGTTCTTGCGTGTAAGGAACCGACGCATAACCTTCCCTGCAACACTTTTGTTGTATAGCGTTACGCATTGAAAGGTACATTGAACTCAAAGTGTTGCATTTTAAATCTAAAGAGAACTAAGCTATTTCTACCATTTTTGAAGTACAGTATTGTGGATTTTTGTCATTTGTGGTCTTGTGTTAAGTCTATTTAAAAATACTTTTTTTTTATACTTCAACTTGTGTGGTGTCCACCTGTAGCGTTGTCACTGGTTTATTGTATGTGCTTTACACACTGCCTCTGAGACAAGCCTGTCTGCTTGGGATGTACGTCATGACAACGCGGGCTTTAACACCACGCTGCCATTACGAAGCATCCATTACAACGCAAGTCGTTACAACGACTTGCGCTGTAGGCGCTGGATTTTGGAATAGTATGAATTACTATTCCAACTCCAGCCTAAGCAACAGTAGGGAAGGTGTTGGAATAGTAAATCTACTATTCCTTAGTATCTATCGCCATCCAGCGCAAGTCGTTGTAACGACTTGCGTTGTGATGGCAGCGTCGTAATGGCAGCACGGTGTAAAGCCAGCGTTGTCATGGCTGTCTCCCGTCTGCTCGTGTCAAGCTACCAAGGGGGTGAGCAGAGGTTATTTCAGGAGTCTACCCCCTTACCCTGGCTAGACACACAGGTCCCTATTGGCCAAAGGTACCTACCTCTGCCAACTAGAGACCCCCAAATCTAACAAGACCTTATCCCTCTCTTGTTATACCTCTTCCCAAAAGGTGGGTGCTTTGATGGGCTGGGGTAGTCAGTAGGAGGTTTTCCGTCAGATAACAGATTTCGGGGGACAATGGTTGGTGGCAACTATCCAGAAAGGCTGGGGTCGCTTTACTATTTGCATTCTTTATGGGCCTAATATAAATGAATCAAAGGTTTTTGATTTTCTCTTATTGGAGCTGCATTAGTGGCACCCATCCTACATTATTTGCAATGAGTTTAATGTCACACTGTGCCCTCAGATCAGTTGTTTGATGACCTGGCCCACCGGGGGAAGCACCAGCTGTTAGGGGCAGTATTACCGCTAATATCTTTATACGCCTTGGGTGATATAAGGTGCTTTAAGCATCCTAGTGATCCGTGCTTCACGTTTTACTCTGTTCCTCATAAGGCCATGTCAAGATTGGCCATTTTCTTGCTTAGCAATATGCTGGCATTCTAGGATTATCCACTATCCAAGGGTCCTCCTGGACCACAATGCATTGTTTTTTCAGCTTGAGGGGCCAACTCATATATCTGGCCCCCACAGCTGGACATTTGACCGCAGGATACTTCTGGAAGAGTGTTATGCTAGCTCATTGAAGGTGTATATATGGGAGTTTCTTGAATTTAACTTAGGGACTGCATCACTTCCTTTGGTGTGGGATTCTCTGAAAATGTTCTGTCAAAGTTAAAATCTTCAACTTTCTTCTAGTCAAGGTAGCGTGATCTTCGGGGTCAGTTGAATCTCAGTTTGAAAATAACATTAGGGTGAGGGACAGGATTCAGACTGGGCAGCTCCTGGAACAGACAGCCATACTCAGAGCTTCCCTTTAGAAAGTAATTTCGGAGAGAGCTGTTAAAAGTAGCAGGGTTCGACAGCTGCCATACTTTGAGAACAGTAAGGAAATGGCACGGATTTTGTCATTTCGAGTAAAAGATATATCTTGCTCCAATAATATTATGCAATTTGGGGATGATAACGGCCTGCTAGTTGCTGACCCATCCTAGTATGTAAGATTTTTCATCATTTCTATCAAGACATCTATAGGGAAGACTGCTTCTCTTCCGCTGAGGTTATCGCTTAATCTGTTCAGCGGCATTCAGACTGCCAGAAGACCTCTGCTCAGAGGTCTAAGTTGGGGGCACCTATCAATCTTGTTGAGTTCAAAGAGGCTATCAGTTCCTAGGCTAGTGGGAAGGTGTCGGGACTGGATCAGATACCATTGGAATTTTATGTCACCTTTTCACAAATTCTGTCCCCAGTGTTAAGGGTTTTTTTTAAACTTCATTTGATATTTCTTGTAACATTCCCTAGTCTTGGAGGGAGACAAATATCATTGTCTTTTCAAGAAAGGGAAAATACCCCACCTCTTGCGGGCCATAGCGCCCAATTTCTTAAGTCAATTTTGATTCTCAAATGTATACTCGCATTCTTACTAATTGGCTGATAGCAATTATCTTGCAATTGGTGACCTGAGCTAACATGGTTTTTATCCTGGGCTGTAATACAATATCACATGTCAACACTGCAATTATGGCCATGGAGGTGGCCTCGGAGGTAGGGAGCCCGCTTGGTATGATTTGTTTGGACACCAAGAAAGCTGTTGCTCAGGTCTCCTGGCCATTCTTTTGAGGGGTAATGGAGCCCGCTGGTCTGGGTCCAATTCTTATTTAAAGGGTCTAGCGTCTTTACCAGGGTCTCAAAGCTAAGGTACGCAGCGCTGGTCTTTTTTCTGACCCTACTTCTATTCCTCATGGTACCCAGCAGAGCTGCCCGTTATCCCCCCAATTGTTTGCACTCTATGTAGAACCGTACATTCAATCTCTCAAACAAAATAAGGTTATATCATCTTTGCGGCTACATCAGTATGAGGTGAAAATTCTTGTGCATGTGGATGATATCGCAATTTTAACATCTGCTCCGATTGCGGGATTTAGAGCTGTGGTAGCTGCAGTCAAATTAGGTTTCAGGCTATAAGTTGAACTCTGATAAGACTCAGATGTTTTGCAATGTAGCTTCACCAGCTCAGGATCAAAGGTGGGTTCAAAATCTTGTATACCATGAGTACATTTTGGCAATTAATATTCCTGATACTTTGGCATATAATTATGGGAGCTGTTTCAGCATTCTGGGGAGGTCTTTCTTAAGTGGAATAATTTGCATATGGAGATTATAGGCCACTGTAACCTTATAAAGATCATTATCATCACCCAGTAACTTAATATGTTTAGCTGTATGACACTTTTTCTTCCAGAATCCTTTTCCCCCAGAGTGGAACCACTATAGCAGAAATGTATCTGGGCCTACCATAACCCTTAGGGGTCCATTAGGATGTCGGGTGGATTGCCCCCGCCAGGGTGGCGGTGGCCACCGCCACCCTGGCGGGGGCAATCCGCCCGACATCCGCATTCTAATTCCCCCCCGCCATATTAGGATGGCGGGGGGGACCGCGGCGGACGAAAACACCGTCCGCCGCTTTTCCGCCCCGGTCGCATGGCGGCCGGGGCGGTAATGGAACCATATGGTGGCGGTGTCTATCAGACACCGCCATCCATATTACGGTGCCTGTCTGCTGCTGCTTTTCCGCGGCGCCACGGAAAGTCAGGCGGGGATTGCTGCGGGGGCCCCCTGCAGGGCCCCCAGGTTGCCGCCACTGTCGGGGGGCACATGGGGGGTACCTATGGTACCCCCCCACATTTGCATATGCAAAGCGGCAGGCACCGCGTGGTGCCTGCCGCTTTGCATTTGCAAATGCAAAAAAGCATTTTTAACATTGTGGCGGGCGGTGCAGAGTGCACCGCCCGCTACTGTGGCGGGCACATCCTAATTCCCCCCACGGGACCCCCGCCCTTATGGCGGGCGGTCCCGTTTCCCACTATGGTGACGGGCGGGCAAAGTCCGCCCATCATCATAATGACCCCCTTAGTGTAGTATTCCGTTTTCACAGAAGTCTAAGGAAGATGGGGAGGCTTTCGCTGTCTATCCTCAGTTTTTATTTGTTGGCGTCTTTTTTTACACAACTTCGATCGGTGGTGGGACTATGGGGCATATTATCATGACAGGAGATAAAATTATCGCCGCTTTATCGGCAGAAAACTGCTGATAAAGCGGCGATAATGGTCTTGATAATATGCTCTATGGAATTCCAATCGAAGCCAATGTTAGATGTGAAGACATCTAACATGGGCTTCGATTGGAATTCCATAAAGCATATTATCAAGCCCATTATCGCCGCTTTATCAGCAGTTTTTTGCCGATAAAGGGGCGATAATTGTATCTCCTGTCTTGATAATATGCCCCTATGACCTTGGCCATTGGCTGGTATCTTTTCAGAGTTTCTCCCGTTGAGCGAATCAATTGTCCTTGTTTCAGGTATTGTTGATACTAACAGCCAGATTCATCAAGCCAAAATCGGCTCGCACGAGCGCTATTTTTGCATTTGGGATTCATCATCCCAAATGCAAAAATCGCAATTATAGAAATCGCTAAATTGCGATTAATTGCATTTAAGGAATCTCAATTTGAGATTCCTTAAATGCAATTCATGAAACCATTTTAAAATTGCGAATTCGCAATCTGGGGTCGCTATTTACCGCGAAGTCTAACTACATGGTAAATAGCGAAAACGTAGAAAAATGCACTTTAGTGCATTTTTCTAAGTTGTATGATACACACACACATGTCCTTTGGACATGTGTGTGCGCAACACCAGTGTACATGACCATTTCAGGGGTGCTACAGGGTGTCCTTTGGACACCCTGGCACCCTTGAAATCGCTTACTTATTTGCGATTCGCTAATTGCTAATCGCAAATAAGGAATGTCTCCCTATTCATTCCTATCGGCCTTTAGGCCCATAGGAATGAATGGGAAAGCCATTCCTTATGTGCGATTAGCAATTACCGAATCGAAAATAAGGAAGCAGTAGAAATCGCAAAAAATATTGCGATTTCTACATGCATCCTGTTTTGCGAGTCTTTAATAGCGATTCCTTAAAAATCGCTATTAAGGACTCGCAAAACGGGACTTTGATGAATCTGGGGGTATGTACTTTAAGCAAACTTGCTTTAGGACTTTAAAAGTTTTTCCTCTGGTTTGGTCTTCATTGAGCAGGCTGTTTCCAGGTTTCACTCCGTTTAACCAGCTTATGTATCTGGGCTGTAACCCTAGATTTCCAAACAGTGTTTAGGAAGGGTTTCGAGAGATATGGGGAAGGGTTTATCTGCTGACGTGAGGACAACTTTTCGAGGGTGAGTTTTCGTTGCATTCAGCACCTTGCAGCAGTCGTTTCCTCTTCCGTCAAGGCATTTCGATAGATATCTACAGATGCAGCATTTTATTATGAGCCGCAAGGAAGAGGACGAGAAATGCACTGAGGATGTCGGGCTGGAAACATATAATGAAAAACTCCCACTAGAGGGAACATCGGAGCTGTCTATAAGGTGATCTATATGGTTTTACATACATTGTCAGCGACTGGCTGCCGCCCACCCCCCATCCGACCACACCAACCCCAGAAACATGAACATGAGGCCTGGTTATCTTTGGAAGGCGGGGGCTAGTCCCCCGGCCGTATTTATTAAGATATGAAATTAAAAAGCTTTTTAATTGCATGGTCAACAATTTATACAAAAATCAGCAGGACATTAGGTACAATATCGTCAACAAGTTTGAGAGGCTAACCTTAACAAAAACTATATAACCCGACAATTTTTCATGTGCATAGCCAGGATGGCAACAATCACCTCAAAATTACACCTAACACGACTAATACAGCATCAACCATTTTTTGTTCCAGGGATGGTGGGTGGGTTAACAAAGAAGCCCCGAGCGCGGGGCACAACACGCTGTGGGGGAGCGTCCAGGGAACAAGAGGGTCTCCCGGGCGCTCCCCGCCTTTTTCTTCACAAGGGGCCGGGTGGGGATGGCAACGCCCCCCGCCCAGCCTCTCCAGCAGCACGCCCCCCCCGACCCGGACATCCTACCCGGGTATCCTGGTCAGGGAGTTCGCCGGCCAATCGGTGGCGGGTCGCGCCCATGAGGGCCCGCCCCACCATCGAGAGGCACTAAGGGGGGAGGCGGTCGCCGCGCCGCCATGCGGGCGGGGGGCCAAGGGCCCCCCCTTTTCACATGGTCAGCGACTGGCTGCCGCCCCCCCCCCCCATCCGACCACACCAACCCCAGAAACATGAACATGAGGCCTGGTTATCTTTGGAAGGCGGGGGCTAGTCCCCCGGCCGTATTTATTAAGATATGAAATTAAAAGGTTTTTAATTGCATGGTCAACAATTTATACAAAAATCAGCAGGACATTAGGTACAATATCGTCAACAAGTTTGAGAGGCTAACCTTAACAAAAACTCTAATACAGGTTGTTTCCTAACCGAATCTAACATCCTCATCTTGATATTTGTATCCTACATTTCTGGCCATATGGCAAGGTCGCTAACCGGTGTCAGGTCCTACTAGCTGCGCCTCACCTAGAGATGTGCGCATGCGCAGCCGGGCCTGGTAATTACCCGGTCCACGCCGTGAACTCCATTTACTCACTTAAGTAGGGCCCTTACTCTGCGTCATCCGATGACGTCATAAGTATGCGCGCGCGGGGTGGCTACCAGCCTAAGGAAAGCGTGACTCCTCCAACCCGCGCCCCTTTGAAGCACCAATTACCTTGCCCCTGAAGTTCTAGGAGGGGCCAATGGCCTCCTCCCCCTGGGCGGGAACCTCCATTGGATGATGCCCGCCCCCTCAGACCTTAAAATAGCTGCTCACCGGTCATGACCTTACCGCCACAGGCCAGCATTGTTAACCGACGATCTGGCCTCGCCCTGTCTTGACCTACCCTAGAAAGTTCTCGCTTTAGCAAAACCCTCCAACCAGGCCCAGACATTATCAGACCACAGGACGTTTCCTTCCTCAGTCAAGTGGACTCCCATCACCCAGGTGGAATTGTGCACCCCAGATACACCCATGTGGGATCGTCTGCAACCGGGGGGCTCGGAATAATTTGCCCAACTGTGTGTTGATCCTCTTTACCGAGTGATTCAACGCCCTTACCGAGTCCCCCCCTCGCCACTGCCACCGAAGGATAAGTTGAGACCACACTACTGTGTAACCCGGGCAAGTCCTGGAGAACCACCCCGCAGTGGAGATGATCTCATCAATGAGTATTCGCCTCCCAAGTTTGGCCAAGTCATTCTCCCCTAGGTGAAGTATCACCACTGACGGGGGGTCGGGCTGCTGAGCTAAGAGTCCCTGAAAGAAGTTCGTGAACTGACCAAGGCGCAGACCCCCTCTCCCGAAAAATGAGATGTCTAACCCCTTCAATGCCGCCCTTCTCTTACGGTCTGCTGAAAGAAAAACAGTTTGCACCCGCCTTACATAAGAGTGGCCCCCAATCCATATCTTTCCTGTCCCGCGTCCAGCCTGCTGCTTGTGCTGGGACGTTGTAGCTCCTCGACTTCTGGCGATGAGTTCCTCCCCTGCGTCACAGGTTTGAGAAACTGCAAGAACCAGAAAAAGACCAAGAAAACCTGGATGACAATTCCCACTTCCACCTTAGGGAATGGGTAGCACTTACACCTGCCAGCACCGCTTGAGCCCTTGAGTGTCCTCTTTCTCTTGAACAAGCACCACAATCTTGAAGTCGCTGCTTGCCGTCGCCGTGCCTGACGTATGCTTCCCTTTTGACGTCCACCAGCTGCTGATGTTGCGGTGTGGAGCACCTCTCCGATATCCGCCATGGACCCAGCCGTGAAATACAAAGATAGACAAACACAAACAATTAGTGTTTCTGGCTTCGTGGCGAAAACTGCATTACACAAGCCTGTCTTACATTGCCCGCACAAGGCATGTCTTAGCCATTATTAACGACCAATGTATTCCCAAGGGACCCTTCCCACTGCAAATAGTAACAACTTCATTCAGCCTTCAGGTAGCACATTGCTCTATGTGCCGAGCTGTAAAATTGACCCTAAGACCTTTATCAGTCTAGTCATAGCGTTGGCTCTTAAGTTACCTACCGTAAAAATTAACCTGACATTGTTCAAACCCACCCCTGACACGTGTCCCTGCCATTACAGACCTCAGAGAGGTATAGCTCTGTCCTAGCCTCAGGGAGCATCCATTCCCTTCCTTAAACAGTTACTTTGGTTCCTTATTAGGCAGTGGGTCAGCTTCAAGGGCCTGTGCCTTGCGCATAAAGCCAAAATTCGGAATGGCACTCGAAGTCCTATTTGCATAGTCGGGACCTCCGGTCTGCCCGTGTCTTCATAGAACCACCATGGGAGGACGGGCTTTCTCACTCGTGATCCCCCAGATCTGGAATGGACTTCCAGATAATAGCGATAGGGAAGCCTTCTTATTGCCATTCCTGAAAAACTTACAACCAACTTGTATGTGAACGCAGGCAAGCGTGCAATGGAGGAATGCCATTAAGTAAGGTCGTGGCAGTTTGTCTGACCTGCTTGCAAAGGTGAGTCTATATTGCTCACCATTGTCAGTTCATGCATTGTTTCAAACATTGACAGTGTTGTGGCTAGCGAAGTTTAATCATTACTGCCTATTACAGAAATGAGACACCATCATGTAACATTTCAATTATCTTCACCTAAACAAACATACACTACTGTGACCCACTCATCTCTAAATATTAGGAGTTAATATCACAAACCCATGCTAGTGACTAACCATACCACACCTAATAAAAGATGTGCTTCCCCCGACTATCTATTCTCGCTGCATTGTGCGGGGGTTACTCATGTCTCAGTTCTGTCCCTATTGTGAAGCGCCTTGACGCCTTCGGGTACAGTCCGCGCTATATAAAACGCATTACTACATTAAATAAATACTACTCTTTGTGCTCTGCAGCTCAGAAACTAGTTGGTGTGTCCAACATGGACGCAGTGTGTTTGCGTTTTGCTTCTGATGCGTGCCCTGTGCACTGCACTACAGTGGATGCCCTTGGAAACGCTAAAAGTGTGGGGCCTTGGTGGGATGCCTACCAAACATTGTTTGTATAGTCGGCCCTCAACACTGCTGTTTAATAACAGCCGTAGAACCCTTTTCTGTTATCAAGACAGTCATCACGGGGGGTGCATTACCTAATAGAAACTCTCAGCAGACCCCGGGCCCAAGGCAAGACCCAATAGTTTTGTCGAACGATTGTATAACGCTTTCTAGCAAAGTACGCGTTTTACACTTCGGCCAGTTTATTCGCTATAAAATTCCTTCAAATTTGACGTAAAATGAAGACTCCTTAACATATTAATATCCTTGACTTGGGCACGGGGTGATTAAGTGAGTTGCCCCGCATCACAGGGGGTTAAACTTGTGCATTTACTACTATTCTTATCTTACTTCAGAGTTTATCTGTTTGTATCTTTTATGTATTCATGTACTCGAAGTTCTTATGTAATGTAACTCGTTCTTTCGCGAAGTGACACCTCCGGGTAAAGTTTGCGCTGTATAAAACGCCTAAATAAATAAACCCCCCGCATCTTTGTATCCGTGACTCATATGAGAGTGTCACATCTTTTGTGCCTCAGCCTCTAACGTTGCCGCGCCAGCCCGTATACCGATGGACTGCGCCAGTGCCCTGTGTTTAAGGAGTATAATGCATTAAGTAGAGAGAAATCCTATGTATGGCTTGAAGGTCAAGCTTTTGAAAAAAGGCATTTTGAAAACTTTTCACAAACGATAAAATTGCACTATTTTCCCTCGTCAGCCAGACCAATTCTGCATCAGCCTCGTGACTGTGCGCTAATGAGCTATTACATTTATTTAAGCCCCCCAGAGCTTCGAGGAGCATTTGTCAATAACGGGCAGACACTGTCATTTCAGACACTGCTTGTCACCATTCTATTGTGCAGGCTGGTCCATTAGATCCCAAAATGATGTACGGGTGCCAGGCAGATACACACTACCAATTTCGTGTTAACAGCTGGCCCAATGTTCATCCACCCAATTGCCCTAGTTCTGGCCAAACTCATTATATGCAGTTTCAGATTGAGTAAAATAGATCCTGAGGGGAGTCCGCTAATCTGCGCTGCCACCTCTCCTCAGCTCACCAGACACACGCACTTCCAGATCGATACCTTAAGAGCGGCAGCAAAGCACGAAGCAAGATGAAATTGAAGACCCCAGGCCACAGACGCAGTTTTGTCGCCTTTTAATTCACAAATGAAAGGGCGCACAGAGGCGTTTCTAATCCCAGTCAGCGCTACGTGTTAGTATTATTTACTACTTGTTTTTCTGTGCCGTTAATGCTGTACGTCCTCGCCTGGCGCTATCTACTGAATGTGCGGTATGTGCAATATATGTATACAGATACTGGTGACCGTTCCCCTAGCGCCTAGACGCGATTCACACCCGTGTCATATGAAGAGCGCGCTCTGTTTCATGTTGGATTAGCTCCCTTCCGAGCTGTAGAGAGTGATGTGGACTCCTATGGTGCATCCGTGTTAGCGCCTAGAAATGACTCTCTGGATATAGTGATGTGCTTTATCTAAGTTTGCTCCATCATGAGATAAGAAAATAAACAAATAGCCCTCGCATGGAATTTGCAGCATGCAAGCATTAGACAACTTAATTTGTGGCACTGTGACATACAAATGTGTTCATTAATCCGCACATTACGTCGGAAAGCCTGCCTCCACCCCCGAGCTAACCCGGCATGATCCCGTGACACCCAAGTGTCCTGAAATACAATGTAGCGCCCAGAGAGGCCTCGCACGCGGCGCTGATGTGATAGTCGAGCCTCTTCATTTAGTAGTTCACTTGTCCACCATGTGATTCTGTCCACATGCCAATGGGCAATTTTCTGACCAATCGCAACTCTTCAGTGGCCATGCTGGCCGTCTAGCTCCTGGAGGCCGTTCAGTATCGCGCTGTACAGATGTCCACATCCAATCATTCATTCTATGCGTCCTTCTCTCATCCCGTCAAAAAGGGGGAGGACCTATTGTACTCAGTCCTTGCGCTTGTCCCACCATGTAATGTAGCGCCCAGTGGTGCTCCCATTAATGTATTCACGCGCCCTGCCAGGAGAACTCCACCTACCACACCTAGCCCTTGTGGAACAGAACGATGTAGCGCCTAGAGGTGGTCATGCTATATAATTTTTCTCTTTCGGCATGGCCGTTCTCCACCCGTGTCTGCCTCAGCCCCTGAAACAACATTAGCACGTCACAACTCTCTGCATGGTAAATGAAAAAGGGGTGCCCTTGGCCCCCCCGCCCGCATGGCGGCGCGGCGACCGCCTCCCCCCTTAGTGCCTCTCGATGGTGGGGCGGCAGACGCAGTTTTGTCGCCTTTTAATTCACAAATGAAAGGGCGCACAGAGGTGTTTCTAATCACAGTCAGCGCTACGTGTTAGTATTGCATGATGAACAGCACCACCGCGCACATTTCGACCCAAGAGAGTAAAACCATATTTAAACATATAAAACAGTTGAAAGTATTATGTTTTTCCTATCACGCTTTGTATGACATCACATGCTATTAATTCTTTACAAAACTTGCGGATGTAGTCAACTAGAAAAGATTGACCCCTCTTATCGTGCTAATATGGTATCGGAACTTGCAATGAATGTTCCGATGTTAGCACAAATGTAAACTATAGCACGGAGACCTCTATTAAGCGAGGGCTCTTTTTTGGCCTCGGCCTGTTTTGAAATCCAACCTTCACCTCGAACTCTTCAATCAAGTTATCAGGTTCCCTGTACCGTGAAACCCCTTTTTTTTCACCTACAGGAGCACAACACCGGCGCCTAGCACGCACGGGACCACGGCAAATGGCTCACCTTTGTTTTGCCCCAGACTGAGTCGTGCCCCTACTGGAGCTCTATGCTGGGTTGGCGTTTGCTCCTGCTTGCCACAGCACTCCCGTGAACGCCGTGCCGCTCCCGACTTCGTCTGCGCCGCCCATCATGACCAAGGTCCCTGGTGCCACGTCCTGTAAATATCTTCGTGCCCCACGCAACGACCTGCAAGGGGAAAAACAAAGAAGCCCCGAGCGCGGGGCACAACACGCTGTGGGGGAGCGTCCAGGGAACAAGAGGGTCTCCCGGGCGCTCCCCGCCTTTTTCTTCGCAAGGGGCCGGGTGGGGATGGCAACGCCCCCCGCCCAGCCTCTCCAGCAGCACGCCCCCCCCCCGACCCGGACATCCTACCCGGGTATCCGGGTCAGGGAGTTCGCCGGCCAATCGGTGGCGGGTCGCGCCCATGAGGGCCCGCCCCACCATCGAGAGGCTCTAAGGGGGGAGGCGGTCGCCGCGCCGCCATGCGGGCGGGGGGGCCAAGGGCCCCCCCTTTTCAGTCTAGTCAATTACAGGTTCCAGCAGCAGACTAATGAGTGGAGCTCTTGGCTTTGCACAGAAGTTACCTGGGCTGATGTTCGGCGTAGTAATGTGATGGCCCATACAGTTTTGAACATCTCTCAGATTATGCTTCATCATCTTAAATGAATTAACAGTTACTAACGCCTGATGATCAGTGCTTCCATTGTGGAATGGCAGGTGCTAATTCAGTTCATGTTTTTGCATCGTGTCCTGCGCGCCGACTGTTTAGGCAATTTGTCTTTGGTAAAATAGGGCAGTGCCGGTAGACTTTAAGCTCATTATGTTGTAACATTGGGACATATTAGCAAGAACCTCGTGAAAATTATCGCCGTTTTAGAGGCAGGTAACTGCTGCTAAAACGGCGATAATGGTCTTGCTAATATGCGTTATAGAATTCCAATAGAAGCCCAGGTTAGATGTGCAGGACATCTAACCTGTGCTTCGATTGGAATTCTATAACGCACATTAGCATGCCCATTATCGCAGTTTTAGCGACAGTTTCCTGCCGCTAAAACAGCGATAATTTTAACGCGGTTCTTGCTAATATGCCCCATTCTCCGGCTATCCCCCCCACTTTGCTGGCGTTTATATTTTTCCATCGTTCTAGCAAGGCCAATTTTTGCTATATTTTAGCTTGCTAGTGAGCCACCCAACCCTTGGATGTGGTGGCAGGAATTTTTACAGACCAGTAGGCCAGAGATGGTGCTAAATGATAATCACCCTCGGAGTAAAAGGTTTGGTTAGATATGGGATCCTGGGGCATATTAGCAAGAACCACGTGAAAATTATCGCTGATTTAGTGGCAGGAAACTGCCGCTAAAACGGCAATAATGGTCTTGCTAATATGCATTATAGAATTCCAATAGAAGCCCAGGTTAGATGTGCAGGACATCTAACCTGGGCTTCTATTGGAATTCTATAACGCATATTAGCAAGCCCATTATCGCCATTTTAGCGGCAGTTTCCTGCCGCTAAAACTGTAATAATTTTAACGAGGTTCTTGCTAATATGCTCCCCTATTCGTGGTTGGCTGGCGGAGATGGCTCCATCCCAGGGCTGGGCCGTCAGCTATGGGCTTGGGTTTTATCCTGTTGTCCACGGTGCTTTCCTCTCCCCCCCCCCCCCCCCCCCCCGGTATTATGTTGCTGTCTATTATAATGTTATTTGTTTTGCTTGTTTTCTTTTTTCGTAATTTTCTTTTGTACCCCTTTGCTCGGGAGTTGATTGTTTCTTGCTGTCTAATAATGAATACAGAAAATATTCAATACAAATATTTCCAAAAGAAATCCAACCATTATTGCCCTCAGCAATAGGCTACAACACTTAATTATGCATGGAAAAATTGCATGTATCACTGGCTCCAACCCATGACTATGGTTAGAACCTGTGTTCATTTCATATTACAGCCAACCAAGGCCACGTTGCAAAACTTTGCATGACGTTCGCTATTGTGACTGCGTGTAATCGTAGGTGAATTTCTGCAGTTCCCACTAAGTTACTCCCCCTTTTAATAAAATGATCGGGATTGTGGCACATTTGGTTTACATCAACATTTGCAGCGAAAGAACATTTTTGTACAAAAGTTCAATGATGCTGCCGTTGACCCTGTTTACAATACGTAAATGCCTGCTTTAGATGTAGATCACAAAAGTAGGCCTGGGCCTTAGTGAATTTGGTTCCAGCATTTTTTTCCCAAAACATCAATTAGCTGGGGTTGCATAACTTGTGTTCAGCAAAATAAATGTTTCATACCACTCACTGTAATGTACGGATTTGTTCGAGTGGGAGTGAACGACTGTGCTCACTTATTACAACATTTCTATGCTGTAATATACAACCGTCCAGTGAATCTACATGTACCCGGCGTGTAAAATGCCGCAGCTTTGTATTGTATATACAATCAGCTGTACTGGTGGGATTACCTACAATGAAGAAGCTTTCAGGCATGAAATTGACAATGTTATTTATAACAGTAATGCACAAGAAATCCGGGAAGGTTCATTATGGGTTTGTATAACTGCTGTGTTATTGGAATATTCCTCTTTGTAATGATGCTGCACAACAAATGTCAAATCGACATAGCTAAAGCCTGATTGCCTCGCCCGCACCACAGTGAGACTGAATGCTTTTCCTTGGATGACTATTCAGGTAATTCACAGTGAAGGGAACTTCAGAAAGAGAATTCACATTGATTGGTCAAGGGAGTGATACTTGTATAATGTTAGATAATAAAAAGAAACCTAACGGAAAATCACTGCAGTATACTAATGTGCTTACTGGCACACACTTGCTCCTGAAACACACTGGGAGCAGCAATGATATGATGACAGGGATTGGCTGATCCAAATTTCAAAGACAACCTTCTGTGGCCGATTCACATGAATTCAGGATGGAAAGAGTATTTAACACATCCAATGTGTAGCCTACAGGTCAATGGGCTGGTGCTTAACACACCTTGGGGGTTATGTACAACAGAAGTGGTGGAGTGAGGCGTTAGCCGTCATGGCTTACCACGCCTCTCCAGAACTTCAGAAACGCAAGGCTGCACCATATTTACAAGGATATGGTGCAGCCTTGCGTTTCCCCCTGAGCTGGCGCTACACTCAGCAGTGTAGCGCCAACGTAGCACCCTGGCACCATAGTGCAAGGGTAAGATTGTTTATGTACCAGAAGGTCCCCCTTCCTGTACATAAATGATCTTGAAATGTCATGTTGTCACTTTATGTGTGCTGCTTATTGCAGCACACATGGAAATCACAAAATGTCATTTCTTTTAAAGATTGTTTATGTGCAGGAAGGGGGACCTTACTGTATATACACAATAAAAGGTTTTCTGCTTTTTCCATGTGGCATGCCTTGTGCAGCACACATGGAAAAAGCAAAAACGAGGAGAAATATAGCATCACCAAGTTAAGACCAGGTTTTCCCTGGTCTTAATTTTGGTGCTGTCTCGCATTTACGCTGCCCTTGTAAATAAGGGGCAGCATCAAAATCAGTGGGTGTTGTGGTAGAACACCCACCACAACACACATTGCTAAGCATAGCGTGAAAGGGAGCTTTATTTACAAGGCAGCGTTAAGCCACGTTAAGTGTGTTACCCTGTCTTGCAAATAAGGCGAAGGCCCTATCACCACGGAAACGTCACAAAAAGTGACATTCTCGTGGCTGTAGGGGCTTGTACATATGCCTCCTAATATGTTCATTCATTCATTCATTCATATACTTTAGTTCAGTCGTAATAGACCCTAAAATTTTATATGCAATACATTTACAGACATTAAAACTATAAATAATGCCCATAAGTAGACATAACAATTAATAAATATACAGCGCTAAAATGTATCACAGGGTTCACAGGATGGTAGCCTTGGGCGGTTATATATCTCTGCTATTAGCCCAGTTGGTTTGTGGAAGGAGTTCCTATACAGCTTTGTCAGTTCCCTGTGGTCTGGGCTAACTTGAGACTTGCTTAGCCAGATTTTCTGTCAGAGGGACACCTAGGTAATCAAATACCGGCACCCGTCAAGCATGATGCCATTCAAACAAGGGTTAGAACGTGACATGTTTGCTGGGTTGAAAACCATAAATTTAATCTTCTGTGAGTTAATCTCCAGCCCCCTGTTTTTACAGAAAGCGTCAAGGCTATTGAGGGTCCTCTGGATACCCATGGGCGACTTCGAAAGCAGAAGAGTGTCATCAGCAAACATCATTGCTGGTACTTTTCTGTGTGCTACCCTCGGGGCATTGTTGTCCTTTACCTCAATAAGTTGGGCAACCAGTGCATTAATAAATAGACGTACCAGGGTGGGTGTAAGCACACATCCCCTGTCTTACTCCTCTATTAACTGGGAGTCTGGAGGTGAGTTTGTCACGTTTTCCATACCTAATTTGCACATAGTTACCTTCATGCAAACTCCAGATCTCAAAGTACACCCCATCATTTGTCCCTGGGCACCAGGTTGAAAGCCGTTTTTAGGTCCACAAATATTAAATAGAGACTGCCACCCTCTATTGCAGAGGTTTTCAATCTGTGGGTCGCAACACCCAGGGGGGGCCGTGTAGTCCTGGGAAGAGGGTCATGCATTTCGAGGCCTCACTTCTGCCTGGAATCAAAAACATGTGCCCTTCCTTTTGAAAACCGGGACGCTTCATTCCAGTCGTTAAAATGCTTCAATTGAAGGTAATTGAGTCTCCTCTTCTGTGAAAGGAAGAGGCTGAGCAGACAGGTGAAACAATCCTTTGCGCAAAGGTGCCTGCTTGCCTGAATGAAATGCATATGTGCATTTTGAGCTAATCTGCAAATGTAAATGGTGCTTGGGAGCAGTTCTGACTTTAATTGCTTTGTGATGGCAAAGATTCTTTTTTGTGGTAGTAAGAAGAGTTAACAACGGGGCTGTGAAGTGCATGTTTTTAATCGCTTAGTACCTCTTATGAGGTGTTAAAGGGACAGTTATGCAAAACAACATGCATTACTTATGTTCTAGTATTACTAAAATCAACATTTTGGATGCTCCATTGCATCCTAAACCTATTTGTACAGTTTGTAGCAGTCTACCTTATAATGTATGTAATGCAAGAATAAATCAATGAATTTCACTTTCACAGTGCTTTCTGTCACTGGCTGTGACCTTGTAGCACTAACAATCCACAAGCCACTATTCCCCACGGCACCAACCAAATTTAATTCTGTGCCTCTCTGGTTACATACAGACCTCTGCAGTGCATTAACTAATAGAGGTTTGCTAATGTACTACAGTGCATTTCCCACAGAGTAACAACTTTAAAACATTTTTTTTTCATTTAAGCCACCCATTATTTCATATGTAGCTACTTGATGGTGAAAGACCTAAAAAACTAGCAACATTTTTTGGGGCTGATTTATGAGAGGCTTGAGCCACCTGAGCATCATTTTTTTTAAGCTCCAGCGGCACAAGCGTCTCAATCGTATCTATGAGGCAATGCAAAATCACCCTGCGTGGCTGAGTGGCTTCATACATATGGAGTAAGACAAAGCAGCACAAGTCCCTGCCTTGCCTTAGTCTGTCAAGTAGAAGTTCCCGGGGCATTGTGGTGGGTGTTTCCATGCAACACCCATGGTTTTTGACACTGCCCAGATTTACAAAACCAAGTAAACCTGGGACAGCGGCAAAACCTTATGCATCCCCACAGCAGGCGTAATGAAGAGAAATGTTTTCATGTCTCCTCATATTCTTTCCTCTTCCCATGTGTGCTGCATTCTGCAGCTCACAAAGAAAGAGGAAAAACCCTCTCAAGGCACTTTCCTACACACAAACAATCCTGCCTACATTGGCACTGGCAAGTTGTGCGCCAACGCAGTGGGAAAGGACAGGAATGCACCATGTTTCATAAATAAGGTGCATTTCTGCCCTTTCATATTGGCATAGGGCAGCACAGCAAAGACTTGTGGCGCTGCCCTCGGCTAATTCCTCATAAATGAGGCCCTTCATTTTTAGCTACACCTTTGACCACGCCCCGCGCTCACTGATCTTTTGTTTGATAAACACTATTTAACATTATTTCCCCACTGTAAAAATGATTTGCTATGGGAATTGGAGGCTTTTATGGTTATCAATAGTTGTCAATGATGTGGAGGACCAAGTTCTAGACATTTTTGCCAAGAGGGGATCCTTGCGTCTAAACAATTTTGACAGGGGTGTCTCGACATCAAAGAGTTTGAAGACCTCTGCTATATTGTCACCATTTTTCAATATAAAACTTGGAGTGTATATATTTGGTCATCGGTGGAGATGTTTTTCCTAAATCCGGCTTGGTATGGACTCAAGATTTCATGGTTGTCCATTCATACCTGTAGACGATCCAAGAGTAACCATGCAAACAATTTCTGGGTAACATCGATCAAACTGATGGGTCTTTAGTTTGTAGACGAAAGGGGTGAACCCTTTTTTAAAACTGGGACAATTTCTGCCCAGACTCTGGTTGCAGGGATTGCCATTCCCTGCATGATAGCATTAAATAATACCCATAGGTAGGGTCCCCATATTTTTGGTCCAGCCCAAAAAAGGTCCCCTGGTAACTTATCAAGTCCCTGTGCTTTGCCGAGGGGCAACTTACTTATTGCATTTACTACTTCAATCAGAGTGATCCCAGGAGCCTCATCATAAATAGTCTCTAAGAAGGCTATGGATGTTTCGTGGATAGGGCCATCTACTTCCATTGCAGTGTATAAAGCCTGACAATGTGTCTTCCACACATCTACTACTATGTTTGGCTCTACAGCTGGCTTCCCTTCACTACAGCCTGTACTAACTACAGTCCAAAATGTCTTCATGTCTTTGTTTGAGAGGGCAGTTTTTAAAGCGTCCCATCTGTCCAGTTCCCAGGTCTTTTTAGCTTGATGAATGCTGTCTCTATATAGCACCCGTTTTTGCTTAATTTGGCACTTATCCTTCGCTTTGATGGCGTCTAACAGAGACTGTTTGGCCAATCGACAGTTATCATTAAACCATGATCGTGTAGCCCCTTTGTTCCCCCTGGAAAATACCTTTGGATGGAATATATCGACCAATTTGGATGTCAGTTCTACATGAAGTTCTGCAACTCCGACAATGGTTAATGAAGTGCCCTCTATAATTGTTCAGAAAAGGGGGTGGTGATGAACAGAGTGCCTGAATTAAGCAGACCACTCTTACCCAGTCCAAAGATCAGGGCTTGTATCCTTTCTGGTGAAGAATTGGCTTGGTAGTTTGGTCTGCCCTGTTCCCATGATGCACTGGGCCAGGGACAGACTAATTTGCGTATAGCCAGGTTCTGAGCTGGGATGGGGCAGTGAGCTAAATAACGGTGATGGATCAAGCCCTGATCTTTGGACTGGGTAAGAGTGGTCTGCTTAATTCAGACACTCTGTTCATCACCACCCCCTTTTCTCTATAATTGTGACCTTCCCCATTTCTAAAAAGTTCAGAATGATTGTTGAGTATAATGTGGCCAGCTTATCGGGTGACTTCGATTACCCCCCAGTGTATTCTTCTTCTATTATTAGTGAGTTTTAATCTATCATCTGGAGGGGTATCGCGAGCCAGAGAGCTCCCAGAGTCCGGCATCTCCAGTTCCTTGGTCAGAGCATTGTGATTGCTGTCATGTTATGGCAAGACAGCAAAATCAACAGCCCTTTGCCATAGCCTGGTCTCCACTATGAGGTAATCCAACAGTGAGGATTGCCCACTTCTGTTAAATGTTAACTTCCCCAGTGTGCCCGATTTTGTGCGCCCATTACATGCTCTAAGGGAGTGGATCGATGTGAATGAGTTAATCTGGAATGGCAACGGGGACCAAGCCCTGATTGGCAACATTTGTGGATCTGGAATTTACCATCGCAAGTCTGCCTCACTGGTGGTTCACTAGGATCAACGAGGTGCTCAAATTGACAATTGAAGTCCCCCCGTAAGATCAACCACATTTTTGTAGAGATTGTAGGGATGAAGAAACCCAGTTGGTCGAAGATCAGGGATTCTTGCCTAATACTTTGGGACGGAAACAAAGATTAATAAAAAGCAATATTTAACTTAAGGGAACAAATGAGTGCAACACACTGAATATCATTAAAAGGAGATCTCAGCTGTTCAACCGTACAACCCAGGCGTGAACCAACCCAGATACAAAGGTCTAGATGGTCTGCCCCTTCCCCCGAGGTGGCAGGGACATTAAATGACGCAAACTCCACCCTCAATGAGTCTCAATGAGTCTTCCCGTGCCCAGGTTTACTAAAACATGCATACGTCATATTGGTCCACAAAGAGCTCCCAATCAGGGCAGGACAGATTGTTTTTAAGCCAGCAACGTTCCAGGATAACACCCTCAGATTGTTTCCTTCCTTACAATTACCAGGAGTGACATTAAGAGTGTAGGTTTTGAGAGTTAGAGTATCCCTTATTTGGGCACAAAGGTGTTTCTCTGCCAATCGCACAGGTGCACCTTCCCACAATATACTGTTGCTTAGGGGAACAGGGGTTGGGGCAACTAATGTCCCTAGTACATTAATAAGAGCTTGTGATGCAGGGGAACAAGCACAATAGGTCAGCGTAATGCCAGCTTGAGTTGGACACCTCACCAACGGCTCCTCCCATAGCCCTTCTTTTACCTTGGTCATCTTATTTATTTATTTAGCCATTTATAGAGCGCATGGTTACACCACCGGTGTGTCCCCGCGCTGGAAGAGGCACACTGAGAGGGTACGGAACACCAGTATTTGCCTATTATAGCTGGTCACTCCCTTTGGTCCACATGCTAAGTTTAACATGCTGTTAGGAATAACCATGTCTTCAGTTGTTTGCAAAATTTAGTTTTGCATGGTTCTATTCTTAGGGCCATAGGTAGGGTGTTCCACGCTTTTGCTGCAAGGTATCTGAATGAGCGTGCCCCCATTCTGGCTGTAGATATTCTTAGTACAGTCACCAATGCCCTATCCTAAGATCTTAGGTTTCGGCATGGTGTACACTGTGTTAGCAGTGGTTGTAGGTACCGTGGACCTTTTTTTGATAGAATACAGTGACAGTGGCACATTCCTTTGAACACAAATCTCTTCTCAAACTGATAGCCAGCCTAAATCTGATTTACTTATGTTTGTTGCTCCTTTGTTTCTGCCCCTAACCCATGGTGGATAGTCTGGCTACACTGACCACCACTATGCTCTTCTAACTCACTAGAAACCCTTGGGCTTGTAATTCCCAGGGTTGGTCTCTGTATCATTACTTGTCAACCTACTTCTTCCAGAACCCCAAATCTATTGGCTACTGGTATATTAATTAGCAAGGGTCTGGGAGGTGGATACCATTGGCCCACAGGTTGTTGCTTTAACCCCTTGCATGCTCGGGACGCCCCCTGGACGTCATGCGTCACGGTGGGCATGTGCGGAGGATGGTCGGGGGCCTTCTGAATACGGCCCACTATTCAAATGGCCCACACAGAGCAAAAATGTGCGCCGCATGCAAGGAGTTAAAGGCCATCTGCCCAACTTTGGGGTAGTATGGGCCCTAAATGGCATTTTACATGGGGTATAAAAATAGTCCAGTACAAAGGACCCGATGCCTGTGTCTAGCTCCTGGGGGCAAGGGTTCTGACGTAATAGGCTACAGACAGTCAGGGGATTTTTAAAGTTGATAACTACTCAGTCCCCTTGCATATCTTTTTGTCTGTTACCCACCCAGCCAACTCTGCGGACCAACAGGATTTCCCCTAACCTATCATAGGCAAGCTGGCTATGCCTTGCCAACCAGAACAGGCATTTATTCCTAAGGTCAAGTTGTTTTTCCCACCGGCTGCTTTCTATTTCAGGTACACCAGTCAGTATGATTACATACTGGGATGAGAGGGGGGTACATTTATAGTGGGTTTACTTGCTGTTTCAGCTCTGCAAGCTATGCCCTACTCACCCCCCAACCCTTCTCTGCTCGCCATAGACCCATATGGAGGCAAGCACTTTTTATTCAAACCCCTCTTGGATTGTACTGAGTTATTGTTCTTAGACTCACAATTGGAGCTCCTGGGTCCCGAGAAGGTGGTAAGATATTGAGCCTGCAGTACACCAGGCCTTTCTATGGATGTCAAACTTGATCTGTTTGCCTGGCAACTGAAGTCGTTCCCCCTCCTGGGACCCAAGAGGGTGGTGGTATCTTGAGCCTGCAGTACACCAGGCCTTTCTAAGGGTGTCAATCTTGATCCATCTGCCTGGGAGCTAAAGTTGTTCACCCTCGCTGGAGCTTGTGTGAGGCTTGCAATAATATTTCCTTGCCTACTATCCCACAGTGTCACCAATTTATCTATACATCCAACTAGGGAGGCAAGTTCTTCCCTCACAATAGGTCTGAGTTGGTTCTGTAAGTCCATCATCAGGTTTAACACCCAGGTTGGGTATTCCATGTCTGTTCGAGTATTAGAGATGCATCCTAAGTTTGGGTCAGGATTATCCTGGCCGTCCACACTTTTTGATGACCCCTTGTTAGTTTTCTTTCTTTTAGATCCAACCCCACTCACTTGTTATTGTTTTCCGTTTTTGGGTATACTGGTAACCACGCTCTTCTTCCATGTTACTACTTTAGGTGCGGTTCCTTCCTCATAACATACAACATGTGGAGATGACAAAGGAACGGTTACCCTAGCTGTGGTAACAGGGGTGGAAGTTTGGGAGAAAGATGAATGAGACACAGAGCGATGGAAATCTGGAGTTAGTGACAAACGTCTCTCATTGAGCTACGTTTCTATAGCTACCACACCTATGGCCCTCTGTAGCATCCTGTCAATAGATGTCCGTGGCAATGAAGAGGAAGAGGTTACTTGGGGCAGGGTTTGTTGTTTACCAGGACAGGTCCGCTGCCCCATTGCTGTACCTTAGACAATAATACAATGCAACCACCCCTCTGATGTCAGCCCGCTAACAACTCAGATTAATTAGGAAGAAAGTTGAGCAAAACAAGACAGATAACTAAATACAAATGAAAAAATACAAATTGTGAGTGGGAAAAGGCAGGATTTTCGGCCTTTAGGCTCATGTTTCGGGCCTATAATCAGGGACCTCTGCTTCAATTACCACCTGCCTCAGGCCATAGTGGTTTTCTTAATGGAGCCAAATGGGAAATAAACACACACGTAAAAAAGGACATTATCGCCAAAGTCGTAGATACTCATGAGTCCCCTAGCAATGGAGAACGGCAGTCAGAAATGTTCCATTAAGTCAGAAATGGAAAGTTCTTCCGTTTTCAAGACAAGGGCTCCCGCCTACAATATACTTTGATCTCAAACTGTAATTTAGCCGGATAACAACAGATGGCTACTTATAATTGGGAAAAATGCCTTGGTAGAAGCCGATTCTAGGCCTGATAGCAGGGGGTGAGGGAAAAAGATTAAACAGCAAAGTCTTACCAGCAGTGCAACACTGAGGGATAGAAGCCAAGAGGGTGGCCCGGCCCTGCCCTACCTCTTCCTGTCGCTGACGGGTGCCGATGGGCACACCCTTGGCCCGGCATTGGTGGAATGCGAGCTGCGTTGAACACTGGGGCTTGAAGTCCTGGCCCAGGCCCCTTCAAGAGGGCAAAAACAATGTCAGCAGTCTCCTGCGCTGTGAGAGACCTGAGCGGGTTACATGCGCCTCCTGGAACGAATATGCAGGCGTTGACGGCGTGCGAGCCACGTCTAACACTGGGACTTGAAGTCCCGGCCCTAGCCCCCTCCTGAGGGCAAAAATAATTGCAGCGGTCTCCTCAAATATGTGATAAATAAATCTATCATCAGTGGGGCTTGGGCATGAGGTGTTGAAACTGGCTATCAGTCACTTGAATGGTCAGAGTGTGTATGTAATGGCAGCATTACATATTGTTATGTTTATTGATCGGAGGATGCCTGCGTAGCAGGAAGTGCATCAATGATGTGGAACTCCCTTTTACCAGCTCTTTGCACTAACTATGGTCTTGACTTGTTTAAAAATAAGCTCAAAATCCTCCTATTTAAGAGACACTTTGGACAAAGCTATGATCACTTCTCTGCATCTCCTGTTTCGGATTCATCCAATTTAACCCCTTTGCTGCGGTGCGAATTGTGCAGCGATGCGTGGGGGGAGCGCGGGGGTTGAGCGCTGCGCTGCTGTGCTCGTGACAGAACCACACCGTCATGAGTCACGGGCGGCGTGTGCTCATGACGGCGTGGTTCCGTCATCGCTCCGCCAGCTCATTAATTTGCCCGCACAGGTGGGGAATTAATGCTGCATGGGAGGAGGATATAGGTAGGGGGATTGACCCAGTTAAAGTTACGGGGACCTGGGTTATCAAGTAAGTAAAAAGAGAAGGTCCCAGTAGCATAGGAACATTTAACCAAACTAATGAAAATAATCAAAGAAACATAAATTGAGTCCACACTGTTTACTTCACAATGGGAATGCGTATTGGATATGCAAGATTATTATACACAATAATAGATCAGTAGTTTACAAGGTGCCCCAAAGAGAGAAGCGGGAGGGGTGGTGTAGTGGTGTGGGGAAATGGTGAGGAAGAGAGTGAAGATTCATAAGTGACAGTAAAATCAGCAATTGTCGATCATTTGACAAAGTTACAGACTATGTACACAAAAAAATGAGACCAACAGGTTCATTGGATTATTCAGAACTAATCATACTCCAAGCAGTACAATAAATGAAAGCAATGGGGTGTGGAGTTGACGATAAAGAATAAACAGATGTCGACGTTTCGACCCTCAGACGTGCAGATATCAGTAGTTATCTTGCTGTGGGGTCTTCATCAGGACTGGAGGGGACACACAACCTATTTAATATATAAATATAAATATGTATTGTAAATACGGGAAACATTATCCCTGTATCTGTTTCAGACGTTAAAGCACATCACCCCAATATGGGTTAAATTAAAGTCAATATATAGCATCCCATACGAATTATTGGGACAGTGTCAACACAAAGAATGCAGTTAATTTAAATAGCGCTAGAGCGTCAGACTTATTTAATACCATCTAGTCAGGAGCACTTGAGGATAGGCCAGATCTACCAGGGTGGACGGTGTCAAGAATTGGTGACTGCTTAGGAATACAGCATAGTCAGCGTTGTGCCAGAACAAAGTCTCGGCCACGGAGTCATATGCGGCTAAATATATCACATCGTAGAAATACCAGTAATTAAAACTTACCACAAACGTGGTATTAACAGGACCAGGTCTGGTTTGAAGTCAGTATCACGAGTAGATCTGTAGAATAAGTGTATCAAGGTTTTAGAGAGAGCACTATTTAATTAACAAAAGGTGGTATTTAGTAACAATGGTGAGAAACTCACCGTAGTTTACACCAATCATTGTAGGAAAGTTTCGAGTTAGGGTTAGGGTCACAGACACCACCGATAGTCAAATCTGGCAAATACAAGGCGGAGGCGACTGTTAAGGAAACATAAGGAAACTGGCGTGGTCAGACTGTGTACTGCATTATAGACGGAATCGGGACTCACCCAATTGCCGTAGTACGGACACGTCCGGCTGAAATCGTAGTCCGTGGCGGTCAGGCAGGAATACTCTCGTTGTATAGTCTAAAAAGAGGGAGGTGCGTCGTACACTGGAATTAGTAACCAAACCATGACTGCATTAATTGGAGAAGGAGAGAGAGCAAGAGAAAGAGCAGGACCGCCTCAAACAGCCGAAGCCTGCTTACCGATCACGGATTGAGTCACTCTCAGATCGCGGCTTGCCGTCTCAGTGGCGGGGCCGGTTTCCGGGTATGCTAATATCACTGTGGCAACGAGGTCACGTGACTAAGTCAGACATAGTTGGCGGACTGGCTAAGGTTGCTTAGTAACATGTCAACAATGGACATGGTAAACACACTGAGTTGATGGTGGCATTGCTCTCCACGGGCAAAGCGTAACAAAAGTAATAGTGGTCACAGTCTTGGAAACAGAAAGCGTTGGTGAGCGCAATTAATTAAATAGAAAATGATGCATAACTTATTAGAAATATTGTGCAACACGTGTTATGGACGAGACGATCATATCAGTGTGAGCATTACTTCAGTGTTGAAAGATGAACAATTATGACATCATTGTAATCATACATATAAACTCAGTGATGGCATACCTCACACACGAGGGTAGAGGCCACATTGGGGGGCCAGCATAGCTGTTTAGCACATATACTTGATGGAACATTATACCAAAGAGACTTTATGTCAAATTCAATGTTATAGTCACGTGACACCTAATACAGTGATGGCGTACCTCACACATGCGGGTAAAGGCCATTAATGATTACAGTGGGACATTATTCAGGACGGGACAGTGATGGCGTACCTCACACATGCGGGTAAAGGCCACTGAGGATTAGAATAGGATATTATTCATGGGAGGAGGAGCAGCCATGACGGAACCACGCCATCATGAGCACTCGCCGCCTGTGGCTCATGACGGCCTGGTTCCGTCATGAGCATGCAAGGGGTTAATAAGGTTGAACTGTTTGAACTTTACCCTTGCAATAAATCTCAGAGCCTATCATGCACCAGTGCAAACACAGTACAACATGTGATGCTTAAGCGTCAGATGCCAGTGTTTGGATAGATAGAAAGTATGTGAATGATGTATGACCTATGAATTTAAGTATTTTGGTATCATTAGGGTTTTGTAGACTAATACAATCATGTTGCAGTGAGTGTGTCACTGCACACAGGTTTCAGAAATAATAGATTGTGACAAATAAATGCAGTTATATATACAGTTGCCCACCATATTTGTAGTACACCATTTAATCACATTCAGGAGGTGCATAGAAAAGTACCCCGAGGTCAAAGACTGGTATCTATTTGACAGGTACAATCTTCCACCAAGACTTTTTATATCTGGACTGGACCGGAGTGATCTATTGGGATTAATGTAATCATTCCTGCCATTACTTTGCTGTTAATAGCAGAAGACATCCTAAGTGCGATGTGTATGCCTGAATTTGGTTCCCATGCTCGCTATGCCATGGGACACAAGCCATACTTCCCTGTTGAGACCCAAGTAGACTGAATCTTTGCTGGGGTAGTTTGTGCTCCCATGTGGAGGGGACATGGTCTGGCAATTCAGTCTGAATGATTCTATTGAAGCACGACCAAGGTCAATTTTCATATGGTGGGTTTGTGTCTAGATTTGCACTGTGGGTGAAAATCAATGATCTGGAATATAGGCTGGGTTGTCATCATCAGCTAATATTAATTCAGACATTGCTTCCATCACTTTATTGCTTGTTGGAATAGAAGTCCTAAATGCAACAGTTTTGCACAGAAGTGAGTTCAATGCTCACTGTGACGAATACTAAATAGGCTGAAACCCGTCTGGTGTGCTTGGCTTTACAATTACAGGGGAACAGGTGTGGCAATTCAGGCTAAATGGTTCATATTGGAGAAGGACTAAGACTGATTTGGAAATGGCTGGCATCTGTCTAGTGTGGCATACTGGGTGAAAATGTATGGACTTCAATGAGACCATAAGCAATCACCAGTGGCTGAGAATAATTTAAGCATTCCTTCCAACACTTTATGTGATTATTGAAGGATCTGACCTCACATACATTCAGTACAGAAGCACTCTGTGTGACAGGCATTATGTAACTAGTCATGGTGTGCTCTTAGGGCTAACTTGTTGCTGAATGTGCAATCTGTTAGGGAGCAGCCTGTATGTGTAGATAATACAAACTAGCACCAGCACCCAGCTGCCTCTCATCTTGGGCCATGAGGTTACAGTGCTTAACCTCTCCGTTTGTCACAGCAAGGGTGAGTAAGGATCATTGTCTGCCATTTAAGGATGATTAAATGCCATAAAGTACATCATTGAAATAGAATACCCATTGAAAAGGAGATATGTGGGCAGTAACAACACATCATCGTTGTCGACTTCAGTTACAACAAACCCACCCTCATCTCATTTTTCATTCTGATAGACAGCTCTTTTGTTAAGAAGTGAAATGTGTTCGTTGTTATGTTTGTCATATATTATTTGATCCAAATATTCAATAAATGTTTGATTGCATATAACTCACCCTTCAAAGAATATTTCAGCATGACATTTGCAATAATGAAAATAGAAGATGCCTCTTTAGTTTTCTTTGTTTACCAGTCATAGGGCTGAGGACAACTAGTCCTTGTAGGTGGGCACAGTGCTTGAACAATTAAGAAAGTGCAGGAATCTAGGCCTTAGGTTATAAAATAATAAGTTGAGAATTTGTATAATACAATCAGCTCTAGTATATTGTATCAATCAATCAATCAAAGAAACTTTATTCGGTTTTGAAGAAAAACGCCATAAAAGTCGAAAGTACATCACAATACACATAAAACTACAAAAAGATAAGTTAAAAAAGGAACAAATCGCTCCGTACCATATTTTTCACTCAACCCTGCATATTAATCACAGGTCACTCTGAGCCTTACTGCAGCCTTTAACAAGCTAAGATCATACCATATGGTGTTTCCTGAAAGTATTAATACAAAGGTAAAAGCAGGTCACATTTGATCAAAATTGGCTTGTTTTAAAATAGGGAATAAAAAGGTCTTCCTAGGCACCTCAAAATTGCTGCAGAACATAAAAAAATGAAGCATGTCCTGTGGAGACATACCTTCGCAGCCACAGGGCAGCAAGATCTCACCTTTTTTTCTCCCTCTAGGATGAGCAAGAAGAAGATGGAATAGATCCAGGCGAAATCTAGTCAATAAAAAACAGTCATGTAAACTGGGAAGCCCTAAAAAGTAAGGGGGGATATTACCAACAAGAGGCGAAAATTATCGCTAAATTCATTTAGCGCGATTTTTTTTATCACCGCACATCGCCTGTATTTATCGCCGTTGCAGCGGCGTATTATCAATACGTTGCTAACCGGCGATATTTCCCATCCAATGCGATAAAAGTAGGTGATACATTTAGCGTGATGTCGCTAACGCAACGCACGCTAGCGTGAAAAAAAGGATGTTGGGCCAATCAGCGATAAATATCGCAAACCAATAGGCCCCAGGCTTACATAAAACGCGTTAGTGACCCGAAAGACGCCCGCTAAGCCAAAAAATGTAACACACAAAATGCCTAACATTGTAGATGATGGTGAGCAAGCAGGGACAAGTGCAGAGGGCAGAAACAACACCCAGGAAGGCCAGGCAGAGACCCAAGGAAAGGCCAAGAGGAAGAGGAACCCCAAGTTCAGTCCAATGGAGAACCAGGTACTGGTTAAAGAGGTGACGCAACACCAGCAGGAACTCTTTGTGAGTTCCACCGTCACCATGGCAAGGAAGAAGGAGATATGGCAGGACATCATGACCAAAGTCAATGCCGTGGGGGAGAGAGGGAGGACAGTGGACGAGTGCAAGAAGCGGTGGCACGATACTAAGAGAAAGACAAAGAAGAAATTGGGAGCCAACCTTAGGGCAGCGAGGGAGACCGGAGGTGGCGGACCAGCTCCACAGGAGGAGCTAAATGAGCTGGAGGAGAAGGTGTCCCATGCCATCAGCGAGGAGACTGTAGTTGGAGTCGCAGGCCAGGATAGCGCTGATTTGGAACGCCCACAACAACACCAGGGTGAGCGGCAACCAGGGACGGGGGAAGGGGCTGGATGGGTACAGTGGCACACATGTACTATGAAAGTCATCGTATTGCATTCCCTCATGAACTGTACAACAAGTCCTGGATACCCCTGTGCATGTTGGCATAGGGACATATCACCAATCGCAAACAGAAACTCACACAACACACAGGGGTATATGATCAAGCCCCTCATTGCTGCGTCTTTGGCACTTTTCTGCCGATAAGGTGGAAATATGTGCATCGCACTATTATCAAGTCAGCGTTAAGTCAACTAACTGTGCTCAAAGCCATGTTAATTTTTTTAACGCTGCCTTTGTAATAGGGCCACTATCACAATAAACTCATCCTGAAAGGGGCTGTTCAGTGGGTGTTGTGTTGTGCGTTCCACTGCAACACCCATTCACTTTGATGCTGCCAACTATTATCAAGCTCGGTGACAACAGGTGGCAAGTCCTGTCCTGAAGGTGAAGAATCGAGGAGAAATGCTTCATATCTCCTAGTTTTTGTTTCTACCATGTGTGCTGCCTCGTGCACCACACATGGAAGCAAATAAATGCCACGGCCTGTTCATGTCCTGGAATGTGTCCCTTCCTGTACATTAACAAACAACATTAAAAAATAGCAATTGTGTTACTTACATGTGTGCTGTATAAAGCATCACACATGTAAGTTACAAAATGGCATTTACTCTTTCATTATGTGCATGAAGGAACTCCTGCCTGAACATAAACAAACCTCCCTGCTCCCAGACACCCTTGCACTCTGGTGCAGGCTGCCTGTGCTGGCGACAAGTAGCAAAAATTACCACCATGGCAGGGGGAAACGCTAGGCTGCACCATATCCTTGGTAATATGCTGCAGGCTAGTGTTTCTGAATTTGCAAAGAGAGCCGTCAAGCCAAGATGGCTACCGCCTCTCTTCCCCACTTTGTTGATAATATGCCCCATAGGGCCACAGTAACAGGAATGACGGCAGTGTATTCGATGCATTAGCGGAAGTAACAGCTCACAAAGCACTGAGGAGGGGCATGCCAATATGAATAATTGAATGTAAATAGTAGGCCAGGTGCACACCAGAAGCCTCTTTTGCTATTTGAATACAATAGTGCATAGCAGCAAGCACTGTTGTGTTGTAGAAGCAGCATCTCCCTCATGAAAAAGCTACTACAATGTTGGTGAACACATGTCATATCATGGACAATTGTGCAAGCCAGACAGAACCCCAAATGTGCACAGAAAAGCTAGGCAAACATAGTCAAATCACAATGCCAGAGCACCCCAATCAATCAATCAATCAGAGTACTTGTAAAGCGCACTACTTACCCGTGAGGGTCTCAAGGTGCTATGGGGAGGGGGTGCCGCTACTGCCAAAGAGCCAGGCCTTGAGGAGTCTCCTGAAGGCAAGTAGGTCTTGGGTCTGCCATAGGTGGGTAGGGAGGTGTTCCAGGTCATGACGGTGAGGTAGGAGAAGGATCTGCTGCTGGAGGTTGTCATTTGGATGCGGGGGACAGCGGCGAGGGGGAGGCTGGTGGAGCGGATCTGGCATGTGAGGGTGTAGAAGCTGATTCGGCTGTTCAGGTAGGCAGGTCTTGTGTTGTGGAGTGCTTTATGTGTGTGTGTGAGGAGCCCCAATGTGATCTTCTTGTCGACGGGGAGCCAGTGTAGGTCTCTCAGGTGGGGGTGATGTGGCAGTGGCGGGGAACGTGGACGTTCAGTCGGGCGGAGGCGTTTTGGATGCGTTGTAGGTGCCATAGGTATATGTCTGGGATTCCTGCGTAGAGGGCGTTGCCGTAGTCCAGTCTGCTGCTGACGAGGGTCTGTGTCACCGTTCTACTTGTTTATCTAGGGATACACTTGTAGATCCTGCGGAGCATGCGGTGGGTGTTGTAGCACGAGGAGGAGATGGCGTTGACCTGTGTAGACATGGAGAGGGAGGAGTTGAGGATGAATCCTAGGTTGCGTGCATGGTTGGTGGGTGTCGGTGCTGTTCCCAGTGTGGTCGGACACCAGGAGTAGTCCCAGGCTGATGGGGTGGCTCTGAGGATGAGTACCTCTGTCTTGTCCGAGTTCAGCTACAGACGGCTGTTCCTCATCCAGTCGGCGATGGCCTACATTCTCTCGTGGAGGTAGGTTTTGTCAGGGTGCGGGTCTTTGGTGAGGGAGAGGATGAACTGGGTGTCATCAGCGTAGGAGATGAATTTGAGGTTGTGTTGGTGGGCCACTTGTGCGAGTTGGGCCATGTACACGTTGAACGGCATCGGGCTGAGGGATGAGCCCTGGGGGATGCCGCAGATGATGTTGGTGTCCTTGAATTGGAAGGGCGGGCGGTGGATATTCTGGATCCTGCCGTAGAGGAAGGACGTGGTCCAGTCAAGGGCCTTCTCTTGGATCCTGGCTCATAGGAGGCGTGTGTTTAGAGTGCAATGGCAGACCGTGTCAAAGGCGGCTGACAGGTCCAGGACGATGAGGGGTGAGGTTTCACAGTTGTCCAGTTGGCGCCTGATGTTGTCTGTGGCGGCGATGAGGGCTGTCTCAGTGCTGTTGTCTCGTTGGAACGTGGACTGGGATGGGACCAGGATGTTGTTGTCTCCCATGTGGCGGCCCAGTTGCATGTTGATGTTGTTCTGGGTGAGCTTCACTGGGAACGGGAGCTGGGAGATGGCTGGAATTTCTTGAGGTCCTTGGGGTCCGCCTTGGGCAACATGAGGAGGGCGTTGATTTTGGGGTGTTTCCAGCTTACCGGAAATGTTGCTGTTCCATAGTTGGGGTGTGATGGCAGCGTCTGCTTCGTATAATACATGGTGTGGGCACGGGTCTGACGGAGAGCCTGAGTGGATGGAGGTCAAGACCTTGTGGATCTTGTCATCGTTGACATTGGACCAGGAGGTCAGGTGGTTGGCGCTGGTGGTGATCACAGGGGAGGTGGAATCTGGCATATTTGGGGCGTGTCTCGTGTTGAAGCTGTCATGGATGTCAGCCATCTTGCGTTGGAAGAAGATGGCTAGTGAGTTGCACAGTTCTTGGGAGGGAGGTATGTTGTTGGAGTTGGTGTTGGGGTTGGAGAGTTCCTTCACAACGCTGAACAGCTCCTTGCTCTCGTGTGCGTTGTCATCCAGCTGCTCTTTGAAGGAGGATCCCTTGGCTAATCTGATTAGGTGGTGATATTTGCAGTTGGCGTCCTTGTGGGCTGCATGGTTGTCCGGAGTGCGTTTGTGGCGCCACCTATTCTCCAGTTTCCGGCATGCACGTTTGAAGCTCTGGAGTTCATCGGAGAACCAGGTGGCACTCTTGCTGGTGTGGTTGTTGGAGGTGTTCCGCAGTGGGGAAAGGGTTTTGGCGCAGTCGTCGATCCACTGTCTGAGGTGTCAGGCTGCAGTGTCTGGGTTGGTGTAGTCGGTGTGTGGGTTTTGGGTGAGTGTGGTGATCAGCTGCTCTTCGGTGACTTAGCTCCAGCAGTGGCAAGGTAGCTGTTGGGTGCGGTGCTGCGTGGTTTGTTCCTTGAAGGGGACATGGATGCAGTGCTGGTCAGTCCAGTGGAATTTGGTGGTGTGGTAGAAGGTGACGTGGGTGCCTGTGGAGAAGACGGGGTCCAGCGTGTGACCAGCGTTGTGGGTGGGTGGGGTGACGAGTTGTCTGATGCCGAGATTGTCCAGGTTGTCAATCAGGGTGGTGGAGTTGGTGTCGTTGTTTTCGAGGTGGAATTTCAGGTCCCCGAGGAGGATGTAGTCTGTGGAGGTGAGTGTGTGGG
Source organism: Lissotriton helveticus (assembly GCF_964261635.1). Classification (NCBI taxonomy): domain Eukaryota; kingdom Metazoa; phylum Chordata; class Amphibia; order Caudata; family Salamandridae; genus Lissotriton; species Lissotriton helveticus. The sequence goes on from NC_136069.1 coordinate 756,579,387, forward strand.
TGCTGGTGAGGTTGATGATGGAGTTGCTGAATTGAGTTTGGGCTCTGGGGGGTCTGTAGAAGAGTATCCCTCTGAGGGTGGTGCTGTGGTTGGTGTGGATCTGGAAGTACAGGTGTTTGGCGATGTTGAGGATGTTGTCTGCGTGGGTGGGGAGCTTTAGGGTGGACTTGTGGACGATGGCTATTCATCCTCCGGTTCAGTTGGTGTGATCCCTGTGGGTGATCGTGTAGACATTCGGGATGGCTCTGGCGATGTCGGGCACAGAGGAGTTGTTCCCCCATGTCACGGTCAGGAAGGCCACGTCTGGGGTGGAGGTGTCGAGCAGATCCCAGAGATACATGGCGTGTTTGCGTGTTGTGCGGGTGTTGAGGATTATGCAGCGGAGGGTTTTGGGTCCAGTCCTAGGAGGTTTTATGGTACTGTTGCAGGTGAAGCTGCAGGTGTGGCAGGAGTAAGGTCTGTGAGTCCGTTTGTTGGCGGCTTGGAAGCTGTGTTGTTCTTGACGGGGTTGAGTGTGTGGAGGGTGCTGTCATCGTAGCAGACTCTGGTTTTGTGGCGTTTGCACGGTCCAGAGGTCTGGCGCTGGGCGTGGTCCAGGCGCAGACGGGCTTGCCTTTGTTGCGCCTTCCGCACGCCAGCTGCCCACTCGCTGTGCGGCCTACATAAGAGGGGGATAGGGAGGGAGTAGCATCTGGGAGGCGGGAGCGAGGTGTTCAATGGGGAGCAGGGTGCAGAGGTGCAGAACGCAGCGGCGTGAAGGAGCGGAAAACGGCAGCAACACAGGTGAGTGGCAGGGAGCAGGCAGCTGGCGGCCGTGTGGTGGCGGGGGGAGCAACCGGCCTGCAAGCAGGGTCAGAGTGCATATGCAAAACACACAGTGGCACAACAACGTTACATGTAGAACATTTACAAAATGGACCCCTTGCCACATCACCATGCACATACAAAATGAATGCACAACTACACATGTCACTCGGATGCCACATTGTGTATGTGTAGGAAATGTCAATGCCCTTGCGCACAATCAGGCATGCCTTCACCAACGTCTGCACACATGCAGCATTGCCCACATGTGTCTGAGTAGTGTCCAAGCTTGTGCAACAATTGCCAGTCTGACACATACACACTTGCCTGCAGACTACTCAAGCACTTATACCCAATGTCACCTGTGTGCCAAAGGTCCGAGGCACCATGCCTAATTGTGCACATGAACATCAACATACACAGTGCATCCACAATGTTCCGTCACAGTTGCATGTGTCTGTGTGCACACAAATCAAATGTGTGTGGTGATTAAAAAAATAGAAGATTTACATAACACCAGCAATCTCATGCAATGTGTTTCCGGGCCGTGCTATGAGATGTGTGGCCACATTACCCATATCGGTGACAAAATCATCCCTGCCTTGCAGTACAAAAATGCAACTAAAGTGTTGTCAAGAGGCATGATGAATTCCTCCATAGACTTGCATCAACGATTTAGTGTATGCTGTGAGCCTAGCCTCATTTGTGTGCCTATCAACATCAAATTGCAGACAGTCACGTACAAAGGCCTGTCTTACCTTAGTAGTATGTTAAACCTCATTCCACTGACCACTTCATTCCACTGTCCTGCAACGACCACAAACACTCACCTGGGAGACATTCATGGATTGGTAGAAAATATACCATTCATTGACTATCGCACAGCAAACTCATCCACTTCCCCTGGCTCTGACACTCACAATGCCATGTTCTTATGTACAATTTATAATGTGCAACATTGTGCTGTGCAACTCTGTGCATCACAATTCATATGTTGTGCATCAAAAATTAGATGTCAATAGACTAGACCATTCCAAATCCTACGTAATCTGTCAACCATGCAAGTCAACAGATCCCACAACTAAGGTTTACTTAACACTATACATGCAGCAGAGTAACAGGTCGCATCCATTGTCACACATACAGGGATTACTCCACAGATGGCATGAGTAGCATACAATGTATCAAGATACACACTCTGTATCCTACCCGACATCATTGCAAGCAGTAATAAATTCAACTGTATTTATTCTTACAAATTTAACTCACAAAAAACGACACTAATCCCTACAACTAACACTATATCTAAAATACCTAAACTACACATGTAATACTAACTATCCACTACTACACATACTAAAAAAGGACAGCAACCCCCTCACCCAAAGATAAAAGAAACTTAGCCCCAACACAATCTTAACCTATCCTATAAATATGTTACACTACAAAACTAACTATACCTAATCTAAAACTAATCTATATCTAATTACAACAAACACTAATTACACATCTAAAAAAAAGGAACATTGAGGGAAGGCAGAAGAGGGGCGTGGGGGATAACAATGGAATGTTCATGGAAGTGCCAGTTTCTCACTGATGTCATGGATCTGCGTGTTTAGGGTTACCAACTCATTTTTTACATCCAAAAGCAAGTTATTGTTATGCTGCTGTTCCTTCAACACCAACATCAGTGCCTCTGTCATTTGAGGCAGAGTGGTGGGTGGGACAAGATGCTGGCTGGTTTGGGGTTGGCCTGTTCCCTGGCTTGTTGCAACTGCCACCGGCACCTGGCTGCTTGTTACTGGAACCGCCCCCTGGCTGCTTGTTGCTGGAACCGGCCCCTGGCTGCTTGTTGTGGGAACCGGCACCGGACTGCTTGCTGTGGGAACTGTCCCCTGGCTGCTTGGTTTTGGAACTGGCCTGATGATGGGTGTCACCATTGCCTCCACAAAAGTAATCGGTCCAGCCCTGGCATCAGCGTTGGAGGTTGTGTGTTTGTCCTGCACTCCTACAGCCTCTGGCATAGAGTTACACCTCCCTGTCTTCCTGTCAGACAGGTGCTACCGGGCCATCTCCCTGTACCCCTTCTTGACATGTCATACATGGTGCCACCTGTCCTCAGCAACCTGGTAGGCATGCACCTCTTCAGGAGTCATGTTGTCTAAAAACTATGTCAAATGTTAATTCCCACCCAAGGACACTAGTTCATTTGCCAATTATTAATTATTTGCACAAATCCTATACAACATGGAAGGCAATACACAATTGATGTTCTGTAAAGTCTCTAAGTGACCTGACCACATAAATGTCAAGCCATTTGTTGCTCAAAACAGGCTATGGATAGTGACATGACAGTGCATGGCAGGTGAGATGTACTGACAAATCAACATGAAAATGAGACTGTCATAACATGTCACCATTGTGCATCCTGAGTGTGTGCAACTAGTCCAATTCACATTAGTAGGACGGCATTACCCCTCCATGGCCAGCACCACCCTCATCTGATCCTGTGACACACTGCTGCTACTTCTGTACAATGCACATGTGCAGACATTTGTGTCTACCAGCAAATGGGTACAGTTCATGTAGTCAGTGACAAGACTGGCACTCTTTTACATGAGTGCTAGTGTGTGTGTGTGTGCAGGTGTCAATGGCAAACGATTTTAAGCTCAGCCTACATGTACAGGAACAAGACTGGGACAACCCTACTAACAACTGAGGGCTATAATATCAAAAAAGGGCGACACATTATTGCCGCTTTCATCGGCAGGAAACTGCCGCTAAGCCAGCGATAAAGGGCTTGATAATATGCCCATGAGAATTCCCATAGCTGTGTAACCACAAGAGGCAGATAAATCTAGACTTAGGGAACCAGAGGCATGGGGTACTAGTAGACGACAGCCTCCAACATAAACTGTATACCACAACGAGTCGCTACCAGTTTTTTGTGTTTCTAGTGTGGGTGCAGTGTTTAAATTGTGAGTGCTGGCATCTCACAAAAAGTGAAGGACTGGTCTCAAACACCACCAGGTGTCAAACTTTATCATTGACCAGTACTCCAAAGAACAACGGTGAGGGTACAAGCACTGTAGCACAGCAGATAACCAAATTCGTGAGTGAATTCCACAATGAATTGTCTTATCTTGATCTGTTGTCCGCTCAAAACCCCATAGAATCCACCGTTCAAAGATCCATAAATTGTCCAATGTAACTCCAACGACTTGAGGGAGCGGATTCCAATTGATATAAATATCACAGGGTCAAAGTTTGTTGATTCCCAAATAGATTCTTTATTAAAGTATCAGTCACAAAAAATGACGACAGATTCCACAATCCACTTCAATGTTTCCAAATCAATCCAGATAATCAATAACATCAAACAGCCGACGCGTTTCGTCCAATGACGGACATCATCAAGGCTTCCAATAACTATTCACAGATACAATTCTCTTTTGTCAGTGTATATCACACCAAGTAGCAAAATGCGCAAATCCTATATTCTCAAATCAGTTCCTGAAAGGACCTCAACTTCCCTTTCTTCCTTCAATATTTTTGTTTGTCAATGAAACTGTCAAAATAGTTCCAATCCAACATTAACACCCCTCCAATTATCTCCTATTCACGGTTTACCCTCAGTGCACGGAGGCTAAAGGACTGGCCCGTCGCCACGCACAGAAGACTTCCCGCGGATAAGATGTTTTGAGAAAGAATTCAGAACCTACTGGATGAAGAGGAGTTGGTTGTGATGAGATGCAGTAAACCGTGAATAGGAGATAATTGGAGGGGTGTTAATGTTGGATTGGAACTATTTTGACAGTTTCATTGACAAGCAAAAATATTGAAGGAAGAAAGGGAAGTTGAGGTCCTTTCAGGAACTGATTTGAGAATATAGGATTTGCGCATTTTGCTACTTGGTGTAATATACACTGACAAAAGAGAATTGTATTTGTGAATAGTTATTGGAAGCCCTGATGATGTCCGTCATCGGATGAAACGCGTCGGCTGTTTGATGTTATTGATTATCTGGATTGATTTGGAAACATTGAAGTGGATTGTGGAATCTGTCGTCATTTCTTGTGACTGATACTTTAATAAAGAATGAATTTAGGAATCAACAAACTTTGACCCTGTGATATTTATATCAATTGGAATCCGCTCCCTCAAGTCGTTGGAGTTTCATCATTGACCAGTCCTCGCCCTCTAAAAACTTGGTTTGATAGAGGGGGGCATACACCTGACGACAGGGATGCACTTCTAAACTAAGTGGGGGCCCAAAGGAAAAAAAAGAGTGAATTAAAAGGCCATTACGGGTTTCGGCTTAGATTTAATAGTGTCGGCATCCATATGGTAGTTAAAAGAAAGTGTACGGTATCTTGGGGATATTAGTGTCCCCCCACCGTTGTGAAAGAGGTCAACATGTTTCTGCCTGTAGGCCCATGTGGGTCCGCGGCATTCTTCAGGACCAAGTGAAAACGGGCTCCGCTCTTATCAAAGTATGGCCAGTGGGTTCCACTTAGTGGGGTGAGGGCGATCACACTCCACTCTGAAAGGGCTATATCTTTATTGCCTGAAAGAAAAAGTTAAGTAAAATAAACAAAGAACACGGTCATGTGACTAGAATACATCTTAATATAATAAGCCTTAATCACCATGGTTCTAACGTGAGTAGCTAATAGTGCAACAGTCAGGTGAGACACAATCTGTGTACCATTAATTGGAGAAGTAATCCCTATTGATCTTACCCTGGGATGAGGTCAGATTGGCCCCATAGGAGGGAAGTGGCAGGTGAACCCTTTTGGTCCAAAAACTAGAAAAATTGTGAGGGAAAGAAAACAGAAAATTGCTCCGTTAGAGGCCCCTAGAGGCCTGTCGTAAAGTTCAGTGCTCATCTCTATGTTTTCTTGCGAACCTGTGTCCTGTAAGAACGGTACAAAAGGGGGTGGTGATGGACAGAGCATCTGAACCAATCAAACACTCACACCCAGTCACAAGATCTGGGTTTAATCCAACACCGTTCTTTAGCCCACTCTGCCACCCCAGTTCAGACATGGCTATATGCAAATCAGTCTGACCCTGTGCCTCATGGGAACAGTCCAGCCCAAACTTCCAAGCCATGCCTTCCCTGGACCAGAAACAAGATTCTGAGGACCGGTTTCTGGCATTACAGCCGTCTTCAGCCCGGCTTGCTTGAATCCAGTGGCAAAGTGAGCAAGGGACTCACGTCTGAGCATACCCTGCCACACTTATGGCGGCCAAAAGCGGTACAAAAGGGGGTGGTGATGGACGGAGCATCTGAACCAATCAAACACCCACACCCAGTCAAAAGATCTGGGTTTAATCCAACACCGTTCTTTAGCCCACTCTGCCACCCCAGTTCAGACATGGCTATATGCAAATCAGTCTGACCCTGTGCCTCATGGGAACAGTCCAGCCCGAACTGCCAAGCCATGACTTCCCTGGACCGGAAACAAGATTCCGAGGACCGGTTTCTGGCATTGCAGCCGTCTTCAGCCCGGCTTGCTTGAATCCAGTGGCAAAGTGAGCAAGGGACTCACGTCTGAGCATACCCTGCCACACTTATGGCGGCCAAAAGCGGTACAAAAGGGGGTGGTGATGGACGGAGCATCTGAACCAATCAAACACTCACACCCAGTCAAAAGATCTTGGTTTAATCCAACACCGTTCTTTAGCCCACTCTGCCACCCCAGTTCAGACATGGCGATATGCAAATCAGTCTGACCATGTGCCTCATGGGAACAGTCCAGCCCAAACTGCCAAGCTATGCCTTCCCTGTACCGGAAAAAAGATTCCAAGGACCGGTTTCTGGCATTACAGCCGTCTTCGGCCCGGCTTGCTTGAATCCAGTGGCAAAGTGAGCAAGGGACTCACGTCTGAGCATACCCTGCCACACTTATGGCGGCCAAAAGCGGTACAAAAGGGGGTGGTGATGGACGGAGCATCTGAACCAATCAAACCCTCACACCCAGTCAAAAGATCTGGGTTTAATCCAACACCGTTCTTTAGCCCACTCTGCCACCCCAGTTCAGACATGGCGCTATGCAAATCAGTCTGACCCTGTGCCTCATGGGAACAGTCCAGCCCAAACTGCCAAGCTGTGCCTTCCCTGGACCGGAAACAAGATTCCGAGGACCGGTTTCTGGCATTACAGCCGTCTTCAGCCCGGCTTGCTTGAATCCAGTGGCAAAGTGAGCAAGGGACTCACGTCTGAGCATACCCTGCCACACTTATGGTGGCCAAAAGCGGTACAAAAGGGGGTGGTGATGGACGGAGCATCTGAACCAATTAAACACTCACACCCATTCAAAAGATCTGGGTTTAATCCAACACAGTTCTTTAGCCCACTCTGCCACCCCAGTTCAGACATGCCTATATGCAAATCAGTCTGACCCTGTGCCTCATGGGAACAGTCCAGCCCGAACTGCCAAGCCATGACTTCCCTGGACCGGAAACAAGATTCCGAGGACCGGTTTCTGGCATTACAGCCGTCTTCAGCCCGGCTTGCTTGAATCCAGTGGCAAAGTGAGCAAGGGACTCACGTCTGAGCATACCCTGCCACACTTATGGCGGCCAAAAGCGGTACAAAAGGGGGTGGTGATGGACGGAGCATCTGAACCAATCAAACACTCACACCCAGTCAAAAGATCTTGGTTTAATCCAACACCGTTCTTTAGCCCACTCTGCCACCCCAGTTCAGACATGGCGATATGCAAATCAGTCTGACCATGTGCCTCATGGGAACAGTCCAGCCCAAACTGCCAAGCTATGCCTTCCCTGTACCGGAAAAAAGATTCCAAGGACCGGTTTCTGGCATTACAGCCGTCTTCGGCCCGGCTTGCTTGAATCCAGTGGCAAAGTGAGCAAGGGACTCACGTCTGAGCATACCCTGCCACACTTATGGCGGCCAAAAGCGGTACAAAAGGGGGTGGTGATGGACGGAGCATCTGAACCAATCAAACCCTCACACCCAGTCAAAAGATCTGGGTTTAATCCAACACCGTTCTTTAGCCCACTCTGCCACCCCAGTTCAGACATGGCGCTATGCAAATCAGTCTGACCCTGTGCCTCATGGGAACAGTCCAGCCCAAACTGCCAAGCTGTGCCTTCCCTGGACCGGAAACAAGATTCCGAGGACCGGTTTCTGGCATTACAGCCGTCTTCAGCCCGGCTTGCTTGAATCCAGTGGCAAAGTGAGCAAGGGACTCACGTCTGAGCATACCCTGCCACACTTATGGTGGCCAAAAGCGGTACAAAAGGGGGTGGTGATGGACGGAGCATCTGAACCAATTAAACACTCACACCCATTCAAAAGATCTGGGTTTAATCCAACACAGTTCTTTAGCCCACTCTGCCACCCCAGTTCAGACATGCCTATATGCAAATCAGTCTGACCCTGTGCCTCATGGGAACAGTCCAGCCTGAACTGCCAAGCCATGCCTTCCCTGGACCGGAAACAAGATTCCGAGGACTGGTTTCTGGCATTACAGCCGTCTTCAGCCCGGCTTGCTTGAATCCAGTGGCAAAGTGAGCAAGGGACTTACGTCTGAGCATACCCTGCCACACTTATGGTGGCCAAAAGCGGTTCAAAAGGGGGTGGTGATGGACGGAGCATCTGAACCAATCAAACCCTCACACCCAGTCAAAAGAACTGGGTTTAATCCAACACCGTTCTTTAGCCCACTCTGCTACCCCAGTTCAGACATGGCTATATGCAAATCAGTCTGACCCTGTGCCTCATGGGAACAGTCCAGCCCAAACTTCCAAGCCATGCCTTCCCTGGACCGGAAACAAGATTCCGAGGACCGGTTTCTAGCATTACAGCCGTCTTCAGCCCGGCTTGCTTGAATCCAGTGGCAAAGTGAGCAAGGGACTCATGTCTGAGCATACCCTGCCACACTTATGGCGGCCAAAAGCGGTACAAAAGGGGGTGGTGATGGACGGAGCATCTTGGTTCAGATGCTCCGTCCATCACCACGCCTCAATGTCGAGATCTCCGCCTCTGTGCCTAGGTCTGCATGCCTCCCCTCCTCGCTGGTGAAGTGAGAAAGGCAAGAGACTTGTTCATATAGTTTCAGCCGTGGGCGTGGAGGAGTGAATTGAGTTAATTGAAAATGCCGCTCAGAACACCTGTGCTAGTTCTCTTGTCTGTGTTATGTCGATGGAAATACTGCGTGAAGTGCCTGGCTGCCCAAATATGGTCTCCGGAAGTACCGGTGCAGGTGCTTGTGGTATCGGTCTTACCATAATGTGGAACGGCGTCATCGAAGCGACTCACCAGTGAGCATGCGTAGTTGGACCTTTCATGTGAGACCAGCACTGTGTGAATCGCGTCTGCACGTAGCGGTTGTGCCGGTACTATAATTGAAAAAAACGCAGGCAGAAACATGTTGACCTCTTTTGCAACGGTGGAGGGACACTAATAGACACCATGCACTTTCTTTTAATTACCATATGGATGCCGGCATTATTAAATCTAAGCCGACACCCGCATTGGCCTTTTAATTCACTCCTTTTTTCCTTTGGGCCCCCACTTAGTTTAGAAGTGCATCCCTGTTGTCAGGTGTATGTCCGCCCTCTATCAAACCAAGTATTTAGAGGGCAAGGACTGGTCAATGATGAAGCATGACACCTGGTGGTGTGTGAGACCAGTCCTTCACTTTTTGTGAGATGCCAGCACTCACAATTTAAACACTGCACCCACACTAGAAACACAAAAAACTGGTAGCGACTCGTAGTGGTATACGATTCCCGTAGCTGCCCAGGTTCTGGTGTTAACCTGGGCTTCTATGGGAATTTTCAAGGGCATATTATCAAGCCCTTTATCGCCGCTTCAGTGGCAGTTTCCTGCAGATAAAGCGGGGATAAATCTTTCGCCTGTTCTTGATAATATGCCTCCAAGTGTGAAAATCAAGGAGTGTATTGCCTGCAGGATCCTTGGATCATTGACTAGTTCGCTAGAACCTGTGCTGTATGTCATGCACAGGAAATCAAAGCTGTATCATTGCCCCTTGATGGGCAAAGTCACAAATGAGAATGATATGTGTCTTCCCACATCCAAATACCTATTTGAAGACAAATCGGAATCAAAAAATACATCTGCACATTGTGGCAGAGTGACATGCGGTACACACCCATATAGCCAAACAACCACGTGTACCATTTGGTAATGACATTCACGACACCACAACATGGCAATTTCAAATACAAAAACTCACTAGTGGCGTTTGGGTTCCTGAATCGATCAACGTCACCCTGTGTGATGGGTTGTCGACCATCTGTGAGTGAACAAATGTAAATATGTGTCATTACATGGCATCCAGAAACGTGACATAAACATGAGGAACAACATTTCAGTCACAGGAAAAACAGCCTCACGGTGTAGATGAATGACATTGTGTACGCATGATCCTGTTCACTTTGACTGCCATGCACACATGGCCTGTGAATGCAGTGGTGGCCCACACATAACATCAGTGCTGTACGACATGCACATAAGAGTTGTGTCACGCTATTTCAATGCACCATGTCCACACAGGCATCATGTCTAAGTTGTACTGCGTATGAGGGCAACTATGCAGTTTGTAAGAGGCTGATACGCAGTCCTTTGGGATGTAAGACACTCTGGAGCAGTAAAACTCACGTAGTGCATTTTCACCTGACAAGGACATTTCTGAACATGACCCATGCACAGGGGCCATATAGGTACAGTCCTGCTGCTCATGAAGTTGAGCGTTTGACACACTGTGTTCTGTCCTGCACATAGGTCACACACACAATGGCTCTGCTCCAATCTGTACAGTTACCCATACTGGACACACACACGGCATCCTGCACACAGTCTCTGCCCACATCTCTTTGACTGACTAAAACCGCAATGGACTTATACATGCAAATACCCTCTGTGCCTTGCCACCCTTACTGCCTTGTGGGCATTCACCATTACATAGTAATGTTTTGGCAAGTGACACACAGGAGACCTCAGTCTTCACAGCGCAAATATGTGTTCACACCTCAATGACAACGTGACCATTCACTCCAACTGGCACTTTATGGTGCTATACAAATAGGGCACTTTGGATTGACTGCTCACACACCTACTCTACTGTTGCACACAATGTGTTTGGAAGAGGTAGTTCTCCCGATCCTAAGTAATGTGAATCATGCGCAAATCTTTTAGGCTAATGACATTGTCAGTAACACGTTGTCACAGTATCACAGTTGTGAGACAGCATGTAGATGTCATACACACTTGTCACACACGTTACTCACTTACATACCTATGTTTTGTGAAGTAAAATAACAGGTTTAGTACTTACCACCCTGTAGGCCAGCCATCACTCCGGTGTAATGGAGCAGGTCTGCCTCACGCGCAAGCATGTCTTGCCAGCGGTGCTTCCACTGGCGCACATTCCGGGCAATTCCAAAGTATCGCTCCATCTTGACCCTCACCCGCTCCCAGCGCACTTTCCAAACAGACAAAGTATAGCCCTGCAGGATCCATCCACCAGCCTCCAACATCAATGGCAGGTAAAACTTCACCAGCCACCTTCCCACAGCCGGCATCCCCCTGACCCCCATAACACACTTACTACTAATAACTAATAACCCACTTAAGTAACTCTATTTAAATAACTCACTAACCCCACACAAAACACCACAAAACTGAGTACAGTAGACACACAAACAATTAGAAATTATACAAATAGACCAAACAGACACTTCAGACAGGGCTCAGCACACAGCACCACTCTCAAAATTCAAATCCAACACCAGCAACCACCATACACCTCCTCCTCTCAGCACATACACAAGCAATGTGCTGAAAAGAGAAAGTGAAAGTCAAAACCACACCCCTGTGACAGGAAGCAATAATACATCACTTCCTGTGTTTTGACGGCAAAAATATAGCTATAGCGACGAAAATATTGACGCAAACAGGCCGCAAAGGTTTACCTAGTGAAAATGATATGTGAAAGCGGCCCGTTTTTTGAAATGCGACAAAAAAATTCACGCTGATAGGTCGCAAAGGGCCTAAAGGTGAAATTGCATAGTACAGTGGTGTTAATTCATGGTGATGAGTAAAAGTATAAAGTCAAAGGGCTATCCCTGCAAAGGTTTGTATCACAGAATACTGACACCCAACTTACAATAATTCTATCTCACTCACTCACCGCATGTACTCAATCTATTGCTCAAATCACTGGTCACGAACTAAATTATAACGTTTACAGTCTTTTTATTGAAGCATATATTTAAAATTTCAGTATGGAATCAATCAGATTCTACTGAAAACAGTAGGTATAAAAACATTTGATGGTAAAAAGAAGATTATTTAAAAAAAACATGATAAAATTACATTATAACAGCATATAAGAAAAAGAGAAAATACATTCTTATAAATCATCAGAAATAGTCATGCAATCAAAAACAAGTATATAAACAAACGAAACCCCCTGCTGTAGATAGAGCACCTATTGTTGCTACAGATTATCAGATTCAATAGCCTTTATACAGATTAATTCGGATTTCTAGTATTTCAAAATACAATATATCTAGAATCTCTTGGGCTTTATTTGAATTCTATTACGGAATTGTTTATTACATAAATAACTTTGGAACATCTGATTTCAAGACACAAGTGTGGGCCCAACAACAACCAGTAATCCACCCCTTAGATGTGGACTGCAAGAAAACCAGCAAGATAAGGGCATATTAGAACAATAGGGACTCCCACCGTACTGTTAATATAATCGATAGGTATTGAGAGGAAAATTACCAGTAGAATATAGGACTGAATACCATCTATAGATGACTATTGCTTAGGGTATGTGTTTTGTAAAAAATGATATATAATCTATTGCAGGATGAAAGCGGCTAATTTGCACAATGAGTGTAGGGTGCAACCGAGGAGGAAATCAGATACATTGGATTGTGTCCCAAATAATACATTTAAATGCTTGGGGACACGTTAAGATTGAAATCTCATGTGAACCCCTTGTGTAGAAAAAATAGGAATATATATACATCACATACAGGCAAATACAACGATTTCCAAGAATAAAAAACACCTCTATATAATGGCCACTGCAATAACAGGGAAATAAATACTCTCTGCGCATGCGCACCTGTATAGCGCGAACGTAACAATACAGCGGTTTAACATCAATCATTGTGCATATCAATAAAACGGGGTAAGATCTATACTAACTAAGAAAACCCTTTGTGTATATTAAATAGGATTAGATATATATCGCATATAGTTAAAGACAACGATCACTAATATTAAAAAAAAGATCTTTATAAGATGGCCGTTGTGAGAACAGGGAAACAAATACTCTCTGCGCACACGCACCTTGAGAGCGTGAACGGAACAACACAGCCGTATAACATCAACCATTGTGCATATAAATAGAACACGGTAAGACCCATAACTAACTAAGAAGAACAAGACCAGACGTACCCATGGCGGTGCAATTTCGACCAAGATAAAGGTAAGCGAAGGAATCAATAGAGGCGCGCATTAATTCCATAACTGTAGATAGGTGTTGGGTGTAGGGATAGAGAAAAGGTATTAGACATCAACTTATACCAGTTCCCGGGTATCTCACGGGGCTGCATGACCGAGTTTTCTTTACGGCTATGCTCACCGCCAAATAAGTGTTAAGGGGAGGTAGAGAGCCGCCAACGCCAAATGGCCCCGTAAAAAGAATGAGGGGGTTCGCCGACGTAAACAAATGTCGAGGGAGGGGAGGAACCCTATATGTGCAAACGCTCATCCAATTAACGAGAATACTGCAAAAGATACACTCTGTAGTTGAGACACGGGGTAGGGCATTATTAAAAGACCCAATCCCGGGAAGACATTCCCTAGATCTGGGGCCCTGTTGAAAACAGCAGAAGGGATTTCTGATATTAGGTCATGGGAGAAAGTGGCCTGTGCAAATGATATGTATCACTTCCCCCACAGAACATATCTAGTTCTAACAGTTGAGACCAGGACGCGATCGGCAGTCCGTAGACAGAGGGAAACCACGGGGAAGAAGGTGCCTTGATTAATACGAGGTATGTATAAGAGAGAGGATGTGCTCAGGCATAATACAGGCTCAAAACTAGAAACATATCATAAGGAATCTTCTCATATTTTTCTACATCAGGGGCCCTGAATTGAAGCAAGTGACCCACTCCAATCAGAGCATATAAAACAGTCAGTATTCGGAAAAAAACAAAGAAACAAAAGAAAAGAGCTACTCATGCATTCGTGTTTAAAGCAAAACGGTAATGTAAGACCTTTCTCTTTCGACATATGTTTAATAAGTGAACAAAAGGCCCATTTAAACTTAGGCCAGCCGTTACCCATATATCTACTTATCCCATTATTAGATTCAACATCAAATCTGAAGAGTGTCCTGATTTGTCTACTACAGTGTATGGTCAAAAGTGAAGATTAACCAATACAAAGACTGGAATAATTAGAATCCTTAAATAAGAGGTCAGTATAGAAATGGGAACGGTATGAGTGATAGAGTGTAAGTTGGTCACTGACTATAATATAACGGAGGCAGCAGCTACCCAGCATGTTAGATAACATTTAGAAATCTTATGCAATGGGCAATGTGAGACATATAGATATGATGTAAGTAGTGCCATAATGAAATGACATACCAATACGGGTGGGGAAACTTATGTCCCAATATACGAATTAATGTTATCAATCAATATAAGTTCATGCTGAATTGTTGACAGTAATGTCATAGTATGATGTCAATATACATATTTCGAAATGTATTGATTGATACTTCTCTAATATACAGATAGAATACCGGTCTAATGAACCAGATGACCCCAAGCAAATCTATTCTGTCCTGAGGAAGGTGTGACCATATCTGCGGGCTTAAACACCGAAACGTGTCGACGCACTTTTTCCGTAATAGAATTCAAATAAAGCCCAAGAGATTCTAGATATATTGTATTTTGAAATACTAGAAATCCGAATTAATCTGAATAAAGGCTATTGAATCTGATAATCTGTAGGAACAATAGGTGCTCTATCTACAGCAGGGGGTTTTGTTTGTTTATATACTTGTTTTTGATTGTATGACTATTTCTGATGATTTATAAGAATGTATTTTCTCTTTTTCTTATATGCTGTACAAATGTAATTTTATCATGTTTTTTTTTTAAATAATCTTTTTACCATCAAATGTTTTTATACCTACTGTTTTCAGTAGAATCTGATTGATTCCATACTGAAATTTTAAATATATGCTTCAATAAAAAGACTGTAAACGTTATAATTTAGTTCGTGACCAGTGATTTGAGCAATAGATTGAGTACATGCGGTGAGTGAGTGAGATAGAATTATTGTAAGTTGGGTGTCAGTATTCTGTGATACAAACCTTTCAAGGGATAGCCCTTTGACTTTTTAGGGTTTAAAGTACCATGTTCCCTGGAACTAGTGGGGTCTTCTCTCACACCTTTACTGATGAGTAAAAGTATGCCTGGACGTTATTGGAATAAGTTTAAGAGCATTTAAATTTATGTTACTGTTCATATTTTTCCAATTTCTTGTACTTTTAATGCATTGTGTATTACGTGAAACTGCATCAGGCAGTTGTTATAAGGAAACACACAATAGGGGAGATCTGAACGCCACAAAACTTACATCATGGGGCAGATTTACAAGTCCCTTGCGCATCTTAAAGTCTGCAATTGCGTCCCTTTTTGTGAGGCAGCTGTGGCGCAAAGGATGCCCAATGCTGCGGGTTATCCTCAAGGTCATGCCTCATTGAGATATGTAATGCCCGGTGGAGGCTTTCATGCATAGGAGGTGGTGTTCCTGCGGTGGAACGCCTCATTCTATTAGCTGATTTAAATCTACTAGATTCCAGTCACTCACTTTTGGTCCCATGCTGCGTCACATCCCTGCGCTTGCTTGGAGCAGGCGTGAGGCTCGATGCAGCATTGGAAGGAAAGGACCCCCAAGATCAAGGGCTGCGTTCAGCCACGGCCAGCAGTGGGAGTACCTTCAGGGCAGAGACGTGGGGAGGGGGAGGGGGAAACTGGGGGGTAGTAATGTATGGATTACGGAGCTTCCCAGGTATGAAAACATGTAAATGAATAAGACAAATTATTTTGAGTGCACTGCATCCACAAATGCAATGCAGTGCGTCCTACAAAATTCGTAATTTATTTTTTAAATGTTCACTTACCTGCACGACTCCTTAATCTATACATTACTACCCCCCACCCTGCCCACGTCACCGCCCTGCAGATACTCCCACTGCCAGCTGCGGCTGGCTGCGTTGCACTTGCAAACCCACTCCAGCAATGCTACACGTTTACGGCATAGATGGCTCACACATCTTTTTCATTTTTGGCACATGTTGCGCCGCATTGTATATGCATGACATCCATGCTGGCTGCGGCGTTGTGCACAATAACGGTGGCATCCCTGCAGACATGCAGGGAGGCACCAGTTATCAAAATTCTGCCCCTTAATGTCGGACACTGTGGGCCTTAGGAGACATGTAGGACGCCATTACGTAATACAAGCAACCATATCATAGACATTGCAGCTAGCTGGACGCATAGCAACTCCCATAGTGGAATACTGAAGTCAGAATGGTTGATAGGCTGGCAGAAAGGCCCTATGACACCAGGACACGTATCAGCCTTCCATTACTCTGTCCCCACTAAGGATGTGGCTTGTGCGTTGAGATGGATGTCTGTAATCTATTTGCTCTGCAGCATGAATCTAAAGCGGAACAAAGAAGAGGCAAACACTAAGGGGGAGGGGAGGGTAGGAACAGTATTGTGGGGAAGGATGAGCATATGCGACGATAGCTCACAAAGGCCACCCGATTGCCAGTGTCAATTAACTAGCGCGGGGATACTTACGGGTGACTACGCGCTTTACAAAAACCTAATAATAATAATAATAATAATAACATCACAGGGCATATCATCAAGCAAGGTGTTAACAGAATCTCCGCTCAAGTGCCCGTTTCCTTGTACTAAAGCAAAGCCATGTAGCTATGTCCTCATGCAAGTAGGGCACTGTGAGACCACCATGTCCCAAGAAAACTTCTCATAGGCAAAATCTTTTATGTTGTCACCATTTGGAAAAATAAATGTCCTCCCCTCCAAATCAGTAGGGTCTAACATTGTCCTGCTGTCTGAAGCTGTAATGAACTACTGCATGATTGTTGGTGGCAAACACTCATGTCATTTCTCTCCCCTATCACCTTTCAGAGGGTGAGACAGCACCTCCAGAACAGCATCCTGGCCTAGAACCCGCTGATGAGATGGGCGTGTATGCAAACATCCACAGCGACACCCTGCAACTCCTGCTCGACGACCTCAACTCGCCAGTCTCCAGTGCAGGGCAACCCAACAGCCTTTGGCAGACCCCACCCCCTGCTGACACCAACGAGCAGCAGGCACCTACTGCTCCAGTTAGTTCACAGGAGACAGATCCCGCCACCCGTGCATTCCAACTGCGGATCATTGAGCTCCAGAAATGGTTGGGGGAAAGGGCGCAGGTGGGGTTTCAGCAAATGGCAGACCAAATTGCGGGCCTACGTGGGTGTCTCAGTCCCATTAGGGACTGCATGCAGACACTCACAGACACCCTCAGCCCCTTCAATGCTCCCCAGCGGTCCATGGCTGACATTGCTGGAGTCATGATCCTGAGGCAACAGTCACTCTCTGCTCAGGGTGGTTCCAGCAGTGTCAGCAAGGATCTGGACAACATCCACAAGATCATGGAGAGCATGGAGTGGATGCAGGCCCAAGATTTGGCTGCCAGGGCTGAACACATGCGCCAGGTTGCTGGGATCTATAATGCCCTGCACCTGCTTGTTGCCTCCTTGCTGCCACAGGGTTTGGTGCAGATGGATGCTGCAGCGACCTACACATCCTCAGCTCCAACATCAGGTGTGTCAGTGCCTCACAGGGCTGCAGCACAACACCAATGACACCTGTGAGGCACTTGACACACAAGATGATGGAAATGAGGATGACAGCGCATTTCTGCTGAGGAGGAAGCGGCAGCATCCCTCTGTGCCAAAGCCCCAGTTTATTGTGTCTTGCAGTGCTCAGTAACGTGCCACACATGCACTTCTTGCACTTACTTCCACTGTCCACTGGAACATCCTTGGACCCCCCCCATGGACTGCCATATCACCCCATTCCTTGCCACTTCAACCAGCCTGTGGACTGAACTATGCCTCTTACCTTGGACCTGATAACATCAATTGTCTCTGTCTGGCCCTCCAACGGGCACCCTCTGCACTTGCCCTATATGCTCACCACATTTGTAAATATTGTAAATAAACCATACTTAAATCACACATATGTGCTTTTGTAAAATGTCGTAAAGGTACAAACTTGGCAAATAGGGTCTGGAGACTGATACAACCAGAAGGTACATCAATGTAAATACAAGCAATGTACATGTTGAAACAGATCCAGAGATGGTGAAAAATAGGCTGATATGTGTTAACCTGTGGTGCCACCATTGCAACAATGCAATGCTATAACAATGTCACGATGTCAATAGCCCATCAGGCAAGGTAATCTATTGGGACATGCCATTGAGCGAGTATAAGCAAAATGTGATAGGAGAACGCCCCCTGTTCCATGTTTGCATGCAGCGAGGCAAGTACTACTGGCCTCATGTATAGTATGCCATGCACTGCTACATACCAGTGTTTGATCTCTAAATTGACGTCCACGAATTGAAAGGGTACTCCCAGTCTGACCCATAATTGTTCCACTCCTGCATACACTAAGTATCCTGTCGCATCCCACTGTGACAGACAACGACGATGTAGATGTGCCATTTCTGCTTGTAGACAAACGAATTTCCTGTAGATGCGATGGCTCTCTATGGTGTTGTTTGAGATAGGAGTACAATTACTAACCACTTGATGGAGTGTGTATGGCCCGGACATTCCATGTGCCCCTTTTTGAGGGAGGTCAGAGTAGGTGAAGAGTGTGTTCAATTTGAGAGCACATGTGCATGTAGACGTTGAAACTATTAAATGTGGTCACAGTGTTGCCTACCATGGCACTGAACGTTTTTAACTTGAAGTACTACAGATGTTAGATGGCAATGCAAACAGTTCCAAACGCATACATGATCACAATTGGGAAAATGTGCTACAGTCAATCCACAAAACCTTGTCCAAAGGCAAGATTCACACAATGACAGAGGTGTGTGTGCAACACACCGCATTATAGACCAAGGATATGCAAGTGTCTTGACTGGTTCTTGTGAAGTTCACAGCTGACAGACAGTTGCAAATGGGCATGCGCCGCACGGTGCTACATCCCAGCCTGAAGATACATACCGACATAAGTGAAACGTGTGGGAGCACAGCTTGGGAGTGAGAGGGCACTCTGGCTCGTCATGGAGTCAGTGACCGTGACACAGTCAAAAAACAGGTATGTGGGAGTACACATGGAATGTGACACGAGACAGTTTAGGATATGCATGCCATGACTGCTGGTCCATGTAGTTCCCAAGAGTGTGCCACCCAAGTCGCGCACAAGTGTGACTTTTTAGGCGATGTAGCTGCACCTTTGTGGAGTGACATTGGGCAGTTAGTGAGAGTATTGAGATGCCTGTGGCTCTTTGGAGGAATGAATGTGGCTGATCTCGTCCTGGTAGAGCCAGGTAGTCCAGTTGAGATCCTGTGATGTCCGCTATGGCCTTGTGTACCTTGCAACATTAAATCTGCGCTTGGCTCAATGCCGGTCATGCAGATTGTAAAGTGTGAGATTGGCTCCATGTTTGACTAGCATTGGTTGTGTGGGAGGATGCATTGTGCAAATGCTGTTGTGGATAAGTGGGCACAGTCTGAGTGTTTGCAGAGGCGTATGAGTCCATCCAATATTCAGCCTGTCATGAAATTTTGAACAAAGTGAATATTTCCCTTTAATACTACATGTAGACATGCTGGGAACAGGATAGGGTCCAGAAGCTTGTCTTGCCTAACACAATCCTTGCCTGTCATGAATGTGTATCTGTGTTTAGTGACCGGTGATGTGTAGTCCAGGAAGAAAATTTAGAATGAAGGAGAACCTGGATGTCTTTTAGTTGTGAACTTAATTGCATTATGGCATCCCTGTCCCTGTAGTTGAGGATGTTGATCTAGAATGTAGGTGGCTTAAAACCTGTTGGCAATGGTCTGGTGGGCACCCTGTTTCCCAGTTCCACTATGACGCATGATGAGAGAGTGCCTTCGGGTAGCATCTATTTTGGTCAAGTCGCAGTGTAGACATCCGGATCTTCAACCTCCTGCCCTTCTTCCCAGCTCACCATGCATACATTGTAGCATTATGTCTGCCCTTCGACATCGTCGACTCTGTCTTCCAGCACTCAACATGGTTGAGTATGTTTTGTGTATGTCGGTCTGCAGATGCAACATGCATGGCAATTTCAGCAATGTCAGCTTCTGTGTGAATGGTGCAATCTACCAGTTGGTGATGATCTGCACGTAGATGTGTGGTGTATAGCCATATTAACAATGTATTACATTGAGGAAGAGCATATTCGCCGTATTGACTCACCCAGCTTTTCAAATGGTACTGAAGCTGTTTCTTGCTTGCCTGAGCCATGATCCATTTTGGTTTGCATTGGCATTGAAGTTGCTTTGCACATGCAGGACAGAGGGGAGGTCAGTGCACCTCCGTCCCCCCCCTGCACGAGTGGCGTGTGACATGTGGCTGGGGTCTCAGCCACATGATGACACCTGGTGTGGACTGGGTGGGGCTTTGTTATGGCCACCCGTTGCAGGTGTATCACCTACACAAGGGCAGCAGCATTTAGCATGGAGCGCAGGCTGAAGTGTAGGGCAACTGTAGAGCTACATTGCAGGCGTGACCACATTTTTGGGGTTGGTGGACAGTGTCCAGCTGGAGAGTGGGATGTTGTTTGCTAAGGCACAGCTGTGCGTGGTGCAATTGTGCGGGTTGTACTATCCGCCTGCCTCTGTATCACAGGGGTGGAGGCCTCACATGCACTACTATGTCATGATGAACATGCAAGAGCTCCCGGCTGTGTGCGCAACAGTGTGCTGCGCATCTGCAGTGTGAGTAGGGTTGGCTGGCAAAGTGTCCATTAAAAGTAACTTGTTGTGTATTTTAAGTATGTCACAGGTACTGAGCGTCTGTAGACACACCTATCAATGTTTCTCATGCATCAAGTACTCACCCTCACACTTGTGCACCCACGCCAAAGGCACAGCAGTTGGTGAGTGCAGGGACATGGACGCAGTCATAGCTAGTCCACACAGCTTAGGGGAGCAGAGTAGGTGGAAGTGGGGCTACGCAGAGACAGTGTAATGCGGCTGGGCCAGCAGAGGCACAACCGCACCACCCCAGCATGCAGGATCAAAACGGACCTTCCGTTGTCTCACTGCGCTGACCACTAGATCCAGAGTGGCCAGGATCAGAAAGTATAAGCTCAGGAGAAGACAGGGGTGTGTGGGGTTCTGGGAAGGCCATCAGGGATGTCCAGATGCACTGTGAGTCATCGTGACGCGCCACAGGTTTATCCTATGTCTGTGTCCCCACTTTCACCAAGCAAAAGTTTGGCTGCAGGACTCTTTGAGTACACCGTGGTCCATCTAGGTCTCTCTTTCACAAATCTGTGAGCGTAGTATTCCGTCACAGGATGTAGTGTGTGACCATCTTGGTCATCCTTCCGTGATTATGCGTCATTGTGTAGGACCACACGTGTAGGACCATGCAGGCACACTGAGGGTTGGCGTCAGGGTCCAAGTAGCTACAATGTTCCAGTCCTGTGGATCAGATATCCATGGCAAACTTTGCAATCCCCTGTGCATTGAGTCCCTAGTCCTCCTCCCAGTGGCGAAGGTACTGGTAACTGCACTACTTGCCACAGCCTGGGGGGCAGAGCTAATCCATGCCCTCACATGGCCTGCGTCTCACATCTGTTATGAGTATAGTCTGTGGTTCATGAGTCCGTGGCTCGGAGGTGCAATGAGAATGCCTTCAATTGCCATTGAATTGGGCTAAGGGCTGCAGCAGGTGTGTAGTTGTGCCACCACTCACCAACAAGGGCAGCAGCTCAGCATACTACGAATGTATGTGAAGGTTGCTCCCGGCAGCGCCTTAGGCCAAGCACGTCTGCACTATTTGGAAGCTTAGCCACCACACATGTCACGTCATGTTGGCATTGCTCACAAGTGGGCCATCAGTGATGATTTCTTCCTATTACATGTGCTACTCACCCATGGGGGACACATGACATAGGGCCATCACTTTCTGTACACTTCCAGGTGTGTGTACCTGTATGTGTATTGTCAGATGTTGATGTTACATAGTGGTTCATATGCAATGGCAGATGTGTCTCAATGGTAGCTATGAATGAGCCAGGTGTCAGTGTGTATCCTCATATACTTGTGTGTCCAGCTGTAGGAGGTGTCTTCACCCATGCATGGTGTACTTTTTTAGATGTTGCTGTTTTGCGTGTCTTTATGGTGGTGGTGGTGCATTGTTTTTGGCAAGTATCTGGTCAGCATAGACAGATAAATGTTGTAACCCCTTTAGACGCCACATCTCCGTGTTACTCCAATTTGTTCACCATATTTCTCAATGGTCAACATTTCACGCCCCATTTCCATCTTTGCACCCCCAACTTGACGCCCCAATTTCATATAGTGCCACATTTCACGCCCCATTTCCATCTTTGCACCCCAACTTGACGCCCCAATTTCATATGGTGCCACATTTCACGCCCCATTTCCATATTTGCACCCCAACTTGACGCCCCAATTTCATATGGTGCCACATTTCACGCCCCATTTCCATCTTTGCACCCCAACTTGATGCCCCAATTTCATATGGTGCCACATTCCACGCCCCATTTCCATATTTCCAAACATTATATGCCCTCTTTGCAGCTCTTACCCGATTACACACATGCATCTTTGAGGCATATGTTCAGGAACCTCATTGACAGTATGGCCATCTGTGCAGATATTATTTGGCAATTATACAGCAACAATGTACTTGCTAATCTGCAGGATATATTTCATATACGGTCCCAGGTTCAATATCCTGCGCATTTTGTGCGGGCTTCTATAGGAATTGTAATGGGCAGATTAGCAAGCCCATTTTCACATCTCTAGGGACAGTTTCCTGCCGCAAAGACAGACATGTTTTTGACAAGTGTCTGGATGATATGCACCATTGTATATTGGGAGGTTGCATCCACTATTGGCATCCTTTACACCATTTCACACACTCCTAATTTAGAAGAATCACACAACGTACACACTCCAATATACCTGGATTGGGGCAATGTCAGCAGATTATAAATCTCATCCTCATCACAAACAACACCCTAGTTTGCTTGTATTGAAATCATGTGAAACAACCTTTTGACATAGTGCAGCCTACATACACCATGAAGAGTATGGTGTCATACATTTTACACACTGCAGAGTATTTCTGTACTCTGGACACATTGCCAACGTCCATTGAGTAGTGTTTTCTATAACCACTGGTTGAGCCACGTAACTGTTTAATGAGTACAGTGCCCATGGCAGACAGTGACACATAGACATGGTATGTTTTTGTAACATTTCATTTGACTGACATCACGTGTGTGGTCATTTGGCTCTGACATGCATCAGAGGGTGAGCGTCACAATGTGATTGACTCAGTCGAAGAAATTGTTAATGATACGGTTCCTCCGTGCAAGTCCTGCAGTATTAGGTGTGGGGTGTACAGCACCAGCCTCTTCTTCATCCTCATCTTCATCCGGTCGTTCTGGCACTTGGATCCATGGAGCTTTAGTACGGACACATATATTGTGCAACACACAACATGCCAGGATGATTTTATTCACCATTTCTGGCCTGTACAGCAGGTTCAAGAACCTGGAGTAGAATTCAACCCCACCGGATGCACAGCTTTTTTTCTTTGCATATATAAATGCCACAATTTTCGAATTTCACCAATTTCTTTATTTGTTTTTCTTTCAAGTAATCCAAATTTTTTCAATTGTTCTTGACATTCCTCATGTCACAAGGGAGACGCTTACATTATTACTTTATGCTTAATGTTGCAAAAATGCCAATCCAGGCCTTATCCTGCAACATGCCATTGTACATAAGCTTTATCCACAATCATTGGTCGTGTTTACCCAATGCATTTCAGGCCCATTTTTGGCCCTTCGTCAGGGGAATTTCTGAAAATTCAAACGCATCAATTAGACTTATGATTAGCTCCACAATGCATCTTCAATAATTATGCATGACATCCCATTAATTCATGTTTCCCCAACACATCAACGTATTCCCGCTACAAAAACATAGTTAAAAACTACCCCTCCTTGGATACTCGAACTGTTTCTACTGTCGTTAACCCACTAGTTTAAACCCCCTTCGCTAGTCACAACACCTCTTTGGCTCCATCCTGGTAATCTTAGATCAAACTTGTTATTCCAAATACATCATCATGACTGTTGGTTCGTACCTGTACAACTATAACCAGAGGCGTCCTCCCAACGTATTCACCATTACGCTAGCCCGAAATGCATTGGGTATACACGACCAATGATTGTGGATAAAGCTTATGTACAATGACATGTTGCAGGATAAGGTCTGGATTGGCATTTTTGCAACATTAAGCATAAAGTAATAATGTAAGCGTCTCCCTTGTGACATGAGGAATGTGAAGAACAATTGAAAAAATGTGGATTACTTGGAAGAAAAACAAATAAAGAAATTGGTGAAATTCGAAAATTGTGGCATTTGTATATGCAAAGAAAAAAAGCTGTGCATCCGGTGGGGTTGAATTCTACTCCAGGTTCTTGTGCATCAATCTTTATTTGCGTGGTCGGGCCGTCCGCGCTTCCGGGTTGCACGCAAACGCTAAGTTTGAAGAAAGATAAACATGGAAAAATCATGATTAAAAGGTGTGCACTTTGCCGTTTTTTGAAAGACTTATATTACTGTACAGCAGGCTGCCAACTGAGATATCCAAACACCGAAACCTTGACTTTAATACACCAAATGTCTGCTCCACAATGGACCGTGTGCGTGTGTGTGCCACATTGTACTGCCTCTGGCCTTGGGTGGTGGGGTTTCGTACTGGTATCATCATCCATCGTCCAAGTGCATATCCTTGGTCCCCTGTGACATATAAGGGAAAGTGGAATTAGTCATTGGTTGTGCTGGATGTGTTGTTGATGTACATGGATTTGTGTGTTGGCATTTATGTAAAGTTGTTTATCAAGTTGGCCATGTGTTGCTGCAGAATGCTTTAGTATATATATGCAAATGATATTGGCTCTTTGCTCTGACTCCATCCAACATCATTTTGGCGTGCAGCTAAGTTGCATGAGTGGCTCTTCTCCCACTGACACTGATCCACCTAATGCACTGTCATTATCATTAGCTATGTAGGAGGCATGATAACGCACAACACACACTTGACTTTCTGTGCTGCTGCATTCGGCAAGCCTGCAGCAACGCACAACACATGCTGTTTCCGGTCATGAGCTTAGCCAAAACCACAGTTAGCTACCCCCTACAGGCATGGACCATTGCGGCCTTGTTAGCTTCACCAACAACATCAACTTCAGCAGATGCAACACCATCCACTACCTTTACTATGTGCTCCTTCCTGTCTTGGACTCCAACTCACATGCCATGAGTGCGCAGCATACATTGTCCATGTTGACATATGACATGTCTGACATTAGGCTGACCACGGTTGTCACCACACTGATGCACAATGCAGAGCATACCTTAGACTTGTCACTATGCACAGCTAGGGCCATAACGTTGGCACCTGTCTGCACCCAGCCCGAACCTGGTCCAAAAATCATGCAAGTCATACACACCATAAGAGGATTGGGTACACAGCCAATGAACTGCAAAACAGGGCTGCTACGTTTGTAAATGTATGTCAGCAAATTTTCAAGGTAGACAAGAATACTTTCAATGGTGGACACTGCAACAATGAGATCACACACTTGATTACGGTCACACAACTGGGTCGAGACCTGTCCTTCCGCAAGCTGAATATTCAAACCTTTAGCTTCCATGAATCTGTAGACAACACCATACTCAAGGGACAAAAGCCCAAGTGAGATGTTCATTGCCAAGACATTGCTTGTTTATTATTCCATCCCCGACATCCTTTATGCTGTACCTGGAGGCTATGGGATCACAAGTTAGGACCATGTGTGACAAGGAGGGATGGTCTAGCAATAAGTTAGAGTCTTTCTTTCACATGCCGAATGGGAGAGGCAGACATGTCCAAATGTGAAGGATGTGTATCCACACTCAACATCATTGACGATAACAACACAGCATGCTTCCTGATTTTCCACACCACTGGCCCAGGATCTCACATTTTTTCATTTGCTGTAGGTATTCATTGAGCTAAATTGAGCGACCCATCACAAATTATTCATCATCTTAGGGTATCTGTACATACACTTTGAAGATTTTGTGAAAACAGAGGTACCAATAGTCTGTGATGGGCTCATGGTGCACCACCTGACACAAGTTAGACATTGCTCCCACACACCAAGCAGTCCACTTCCTGGTTGCATTCTTCACTGACATGACTATCATGGAATTGGTAATGCTCGTGGCCATTTCCATGGTCCTACCAACATAGTATATCTTTTCACATGCCATGTCAAGTTGTAACAACATGCAAACCCAATCAAACAGTGACCCACAGGCAGTGGGATGATTTATGTCAAGCACATTTGCTCTGGGTTTACATGATTGTGAAAGCATATTGGTTCAGGGCATTGACATTGCCTACAGACAAGTAGAAACCTGCTTCACAGAGGCACTCAATGAGTTAGCATCATGGTTCACTGACAATGCCAGGACAGCTATGACATCTACACCCAAAATCAACAGGAACTCACACTAGGGACTGGCAATGGTGCAAACAGATGACATGCCAATGGCCTAATAACTATTGTATCATAGTTAAGGTGGCTTACAAGCAATGACAATCCCAACCTTACGAACTGATCAAGACATCCCACGCAAGTTGTATGACACGTAAATCAATATGTCGGAATACTCATCTGCAAACATGTTTAGCTTACTGAAAGTCATACAATGTGATGTGAGATTGACTCAGCCCCCTCATACATCTGAGAGGTCCTGTAATAGATTATTCAATTTATTGACTGATGAGGAGTAAGAGGTTACTGTCAAGTTTCATCTGGATGATCACCAGGCCCTGGGCAGCAAAACCACAGTGGATATAGCAGTCAAAGGAGTAACCGTACCCGAGTTTTGAGCTCTAGCAACAGATGTGATTCTGAAGCTAGCAACTGTTGGCATTACAGGCTAACTGCAGGAACCATCAAGCACAGTAATTCAGATGCAGGTAGGCCACTGCATCATGCCATTGAGGTCATTCCTGTCCTCCGACTCATTCTAATTATGTACAGTCCCCTTTGAATGTCAACAAGACATGGTCTGTACATTGAGATGTTACCTCACAGGGACCATGAGCTGCATCTTTGTTTGTGGTCCATTTTGACAATACCTTTCTTGGGGGATAGTTGATGAAAACTGAATTAATCTACAGCTCAGCAACCATTGCACTTAAAAGGCCCTCCTACACATGTCACAATCTTTTTTCCAAACTACACACTCCACTGAAACTGCATTGCTCTTGCCTAGTGTAACTCTGGGACAATGAGCAGTCGTGGGTCAGACTGACGCACGGATCCTGTAGCATTTCAGTGCAGCATTTGCCACCATCTCTCATGGGCTAATTCTCCTGTGACTAGAGTCATGTGGAGTGAAGACCTTAGCCCTTAGATGGATGAGTTATTTCATTACATCAAGGGGCGTTCATGTGGTACATGCAAGATTTTGTTCTGGAATGACTCCACTCCTACATGGTAACCCTCATGGCTGGCTATTGGACGCCAGACAGTTTGATCTTTATTTGTTACCACTTTCCTTCATGGTTGTAGGTGCGCGGGGTCGCAATTGTATCATACGCTGATGATACTCTGCTTATCTTCACACTGTTCCAATAGCCAGACCTCATCGCATGACAATTTGCATCATGTATGGAGGCAGTTGCTACATGGAGGGCTAATCACTGCCTGTAAGTTAATGGCAGTTCGAAAGAGGTGCTGCTCGTAGAAGGACCGTCATTCGTATGGACATCTGCTTGGTGGCTTCATACACTTTGTTGACTCACAAATCACAAAATAGACTGGATTTACTTTATCATATGGCATGATTCCACATTCCATATGTAAGCAGAATGAGTGAAGAAGCAGGGACATGTTTATGAATACTGCAAGTCCAGACTCGGATCCGTATTTGAGGCTCAATCTCCATATACCTACAGGTGTACCCGGTGGTCTGCACCTGCCTTGCATGCCTCTGCATCCTCCATGCAGCCTTCACAAGTTTCCACACATTGTTGTGTGCTACTGGGTCACTGACGGTAAGTGACATGAAGCTGGACTACATTTGCACACTATATGGCAACATGTCAAACTCTGCTGTGGTGCCTGTCCAGCACAAGACATGCACAGTGGGACTTGTGTTGCAAGTTTCTTTGTGAGTGATGTTTCTCCATCACATATGCATGTTTCACACATCTTGCAACATTTGCTGGGGGGGGGGGGGCAGGGGTGTGCAACTTACAGTGAGTTTGGTCAGTGTATCTAGCTGCAGTTCCCACAGTTCACGGTGTTAATGTGTCTGGTGTGGGGTGATGTTGTTTGACATCTTGTATGCGATATTGTGACATGGAGATTAGCACATTTCTATTTTGAATGTGTGTAATGCTGATGCAAGTGGTATGTTGGATTGCTACTTACCAACTAGGACTGCATTCCCATATGTCCCATCCTGGAAGCGCTGGTTAATGACTGACTGCTGTTAGATGTACGAATCATGAACACTCCCTGGGAACTTGGCAGTGACATTTGTGAACAGTCCACGGTGGTCCACTTTCGCATGCACATTCATTGAGTGAGTGTGCTTTCGTTTCCATATATGTGTCCACTGTCCGCAGGTGGCACTAATCGGACATGTGTGCAGTCTATAGCACCCAGAACTTTTGGGAATCCAGCTATGGCATGGAAACCCTGCTTGACCAGAAGCTGTTTCCGCACAGTGTTGGGGAAGTAGAGTTGATGGGTATCAGGCTGATTATGCCATCCAACACAATAGGGAGAAATCTTGAAAAGGCTGCCTGTGAGACTCCGCCGAGTCTGGATGTTGTGGGTTGAAATGTCACTGAGGCCAGGAAATGTAGCACAGCCAGCAGCTTTGTTTGCGGGGGGATATTAGTTATCTGCTGGGTTGGTGATGTCAGCTTGTGGGCTATGTGGTTGAGGATGTAGTCAATTGATGTCCGTTTGAGCCTGTAGTGGGCTATGACATCCTGTGGTTGTAGGTCTCCAAGGATGATTCGTCTGCGCATTGGCCGCCATCGTCTTTGGCGCTGCCTTGGTGGTGGTCCAGGAGGCAGTGGTGGTGGCGGTGGTGGTTGTTGCCTTTGTGGGATTCCGAGCTGAATGATTATTGCCTGCATGGCATCTGCAGGTACTCAGCTTTGTGGCGTGGCTGGGCTGGTCTCCCTTTCTATGGTCTCCTTTTCATCTCCAGCTGCTTTTAGCAGTTCTTATTTATCTCCAGCTAAGGGGCAATAGTCACATTTTTTTGTTGTCTGCAAGTCCAGGCGATCGTTGCTAATCGTGCGATCGTGTGTTAGCGACTTTTTCGTGAGATTTAGCGAGGGTACGCCTACCTCGCATATCATTAGCGATATTTATCACTTTCATGCATAGCGATAGTTTTTTTGCTCGCTATCGCCGGAAAACTGTCGCTGCCCTTGATAATATGCCCCAAGGTTCCATAGAGGGGACCGTTTTCAAAAGGCTATGTCTACGTACAATGGGCTCCTTAGCTCACAATCGTCACTTTCTATTACCCGCAGCCTAAAAAAAGACTCTTTTAACCAAGGTAAGTATTTTCTGCAATCAATATCAGGGGTGCAAAAAAGGTCTGGTCTACCTAGTTTCCTTAGTCCTTCCCATATATAATTAAACCAGGGAATATGGTGAGCACTGTCCAGGCCTAGGCTGTCCCTTAGTATCTCTTTGTTGAGGATATAGTTCCATCGCTTAACCAAATTTTAAGCCAATAATATATAGTGTGAAAAGACAGAAAATCTGTCACATAGGGCACACCCAATTCATTTTGAACAATATAAGTAGAAGTACCCTGAGGGACACATAAAAGACATCTCAAAAACCTGTTTTCCATTATTTGAAGATCATCATGTGGGGTAGAGCCCCAGATCTCACTGTGGTACACTGCCTGAGAGACACAACTAGATCTGCAAAAGGGTGCCCATAGATTTACTGCCCAGATGGGGGACCAAGTTAAAAATGGTGGCGTTAGCACGTAGGAGGTCCCTCTGTTTACTACTTTTTTTTATATAGCTCCAGTTTAACTTGCCATTCAACATAGCTCCTAAAAACAGCAGGGCCACCTGGGGTACATCCGCTTGGGTAGGTATCTGATCCTTCTCTAAGTTATTAATATATAAATTAAATAAAAAGAGAGCCAATATACATCCCTGACATACCCCTCTCTGGATTGGGAACTGACTGGTCACTTTGCTGTCGTTGATATGGCAAACCACTGCTTTTGTGTCTCTATGAAGCTCCTGTGAAAAAAGGACGGTGTTGTTGTCTACTCCCAAACACCTAAGTGTCTCCCATAATTTGCTTCTGTTCACCCAATCAAAGGCTGACAACCGGTCCATAGATGGCAAGCAAATCATGCCTGACCGCGCAACCTTATATTTATTTAGATTCATGTACAGATTAAGGCATTGGTTCACTGTTGACCTCCCAGGACGAAAGCCACATTGAATGTCTGATAGTATATTATTTTCAGCAGCCCATGTGGTTAACCTGTCCACTAAAATACGGCCCACCACCTTTACCGTTGAATCCAAAAGTGATATGGGCATATAACAAAAAGTGCTACCCCTATTGCCTTTCTGAAAAATCGGTAGGGTGATGGATGTGGCCCAGGAAGTGGGTGGGGCTGCTCTAATAACTGTGTTAATAATAGAGGTAAGGACTGGCACCCACAACTGGGGGTTAGATAAAAGGAGGTCAGAGGGTATGCTATCAGGTTCAGGGGCCTTAATTCCAGACAGTCCCTTGATACTCTTTCTAACCTCGTTGGCAAGGATGACAAGGGCCGAGTTTCATGCCCCCGATAGTTCACTAACCTGGTTTCTGTTTGACTGGCAAACATTTCCTGGAAATTACCAACCCATTCCTCCTCTTTTATATGTGCGTCAAGAGTCTGGCCAGCATCTCCTACCAAAAATGGGCTGTTGACTATGTTCCAGAACATTTTACTATTTTTTAGGGTGTTAGCCTCGGTGAGCTTCGTCCAAGCCTCATCCCTCAGGTCAGCCTTGCGCCTTGTAAATACTGCCTTTTATTGTCTTCAACAGGCTTTCACTAAAGCTGGGTCCCTAGGTTTACCTAATGTTACCCTCAGATCCCTTGCTGCTCTTGAACATTTACGGTCAAACCATCTCGGGACATGCTTATTCCGGCCCCTAGATGGCACCTTTAGGAGATCCCCAATACCAAGCCAAGGAAAGCTTTATTCGACTTATTAAACAATCATAAAAGCACATAAAATCAAACATTTAAAAAATTTAAATATAAATTATACAAGTTAAAAAAAAATACTCGCTTGACAATTTCTACAGAGTGAAGATAAAAGAAAAATCACAAAGATATTAAAAAAGGGATTGCGTACAACAAGAGGGGGGGTATGTCCAGCAAATTACTATACATCAGTTATCATACATTTCCTTTGCTGGAGCGCCTTCTTCAAGAATATAGCTACCCTCCAAGCGATATGTATGTTCTCTAATAACTGCAATAATATTAAAGTTGGGCGACATTGCCTCAACCCTTGGTGTTTTAAAAGAGGCAGTATCCAAGCTTTTCTTAACGCCACATAAAATTTACAAAAAAAGATTAAATGAATCGTAGATTGCTCAGATCGTTTATCCGATGGGCAAAATATCAGAGTTCGAGACCAGTCATTCATTATTGGTATTGTCATTAATGTATGGAAGGTACCCAGTCTAAATCTTGTTAATAGCATCCTATCGAAGCCTTTGGGTACATATGATAAGTATGGCTCCATCCCCATGGAAGTTAGCATTAGCTAGTGTTGCATTACACTAGGATTTTTAATTCCCCTTGCCATTCTTAGTGAGCCCAATAATTGGAGACACACTTTTTTAGGGCCTTTCTGCTAATCGTCACCATGGAGCTTGGATTTGGAAAATATTTGGGGGAACATAAATCGTTCATAAAATTACAGACAAACCTGACCCAAGGGATCTTCAAGCCCCCTTCGAGTCTAAGACTATTGTGCAAAATCTCCCTGTTTAGCTTAGTCTGCTCCTTGGACCACACCCTATGCCATAGGAGTATTGGTTCCAGTTTAACGAGGTCAGAAATGTAAGGGAGACCCAGCTGCTCATGACAAGCGCACAAGGGAGTGCTAGAAGGGACAGATAGATTACACTGCATGAAGGAGTTTTTCACATGTTGCAATGAGAAGCTGATGGCAAAACCCCACACCCCTGCCCCGTACATCGCAGTGGTAATACATTTGGCATTATACATTTTCAGAAGCTCCCCTGGCGGCCTCCTACCTAGCTTCTTAGCGAAGGTGGCAAGGGCAATGGTTGACCTGAGATACACCTGTTACTTAGCAGTTATCGTTTGCGTCCATGTATCATTCTGATAAAATAGGATGCCAAGGTAAGAGAAACTCCTGGTTGAGAGTAACTTCTTATCATCCACAAACATTTCCCTTGTCTTCTGGGTCCCTTGGACGCATCTCATGATGAAGGTCTTAGAAATATTAATACTTAGACCAAAATCCTTGATAAAATCACTAGAACTGACTAACACCCTTTGCAAGCCATTTTGTGTTCACGCCATTAAAACTGCATCATCTGCATATAGGAGAGCAGTTATGAGTCGCTCACCAACCTGGGGAAAGTCTACTCCTTTCTTGAGTAATTCTGCACCCAGTCCATTAATGTACAAATTAAAAAGGAAGGGGGCCAGGACGCAACCCTGCCTGACCCCTCTCCTGGTGGGAAATGCTTCTGTACGCTCCCCACACAAACCATAATGGACTCTAGCAGACGCTCCACTATATAGGTGCTGTAAAAAGGCAATAATGTTTCCGAATCAAGCAAAGATATTGGTCTATAACAAACGGGGTCATGGGATCCCCCTTCTTGAAGTTTGGAATAATAATTGATTCCACCCAGGTCTTTTGTAATGTTGTCCTAACACTGGCATTATTAACTTGGGTTAGTATAGGACCCCATAAAGAGACATTCGATTTAAACAAGTCTACTGGCACTCCATCTGGTCCCGGGACGTTACCCCCCAGACTGAGGGAGAGAGCTCTGTTCACTTCATCCAACATGACTTGCAGGTCTACCTTAACGTGATATTCTAGGGGGGTTAACAGATGGACGCAAATTGAAGTTTCCTTGGCCATTATATACCTTGGTGTAGTGTGACCCATGATTCCTCGGATATGGCAATCTCAATTGAGGGTCCCTTATCAGCTGAATAAAAGGGGGCCCTCACCGCTCTCCAGCAGTGTGGAGATTTTCCCATACTTCGTCTCTCAAAATGCATTTTCTCTCATTGATAGCCACTTATACTCCAATTGTGCCTGTCTAATACTAATGGAAGATCTAGGCTGCCTATGTAGCTCACGTTTGAGATTGGAGTACGCTTGGGTACATTTTTTATTAAACCAGCCTTGATCTTTGGGTTTGTTGCACGATTGTACAAATATTAAATTCCTAACCTCATTTGATATATCGAGGAAAGAATGCACAATACCGTCATCAGGAGATGTCTCACTTAAACATGAGTCAAAGGCGGGTTTACAGTTCTTAATTTCATGTGTTATCAAGAAGTCGGGGACCACATTTGCCCACGATAAGGAGTAACCATTAGTTTTATCCAGTTCTAAGTTATCTGTTACCGGGGTGATTATTTTGCCCCTTTTAAGCCTAAACAAGGGAAATTTAACCGCTAAGCATAATGGAAAATGGTCACTCAAAGAGTTATCCCCAACCTTAAAGGAGAGCACTCTTGTTGCATACATACATGAGGCTAGCATAAAATCAATGGTAGATGCAAATCCTCTTCAATTAAAAGTACAAGGCATTGATATAGGAGTGGTTAATAAATCGTTCACAAAGCCCAGTTCGTTGGTAAACAAAAGCTCATTGAACAGTTCCCCCGCCATTGTAGGAGAAAATTGGGTGTTACGCTCCCCTTCTTCATTGGCAAAGCCATACATTCTAATATCCTCAAGTTTACACAACGCGCAGTTAACATCCCCCATCAAAATGATCATAGGATCCTTAGAGTCAATATTATTGATGGCATTCATAGCCCCAATTAGATTCTTTACCACAGTGCTGAGTTCCCCAGAAGGAGCGTTGTTGTAAAAATTTACTAGAACAATATGGTGGGTTGCAGTGAGAGATATCTAAATTATATGAAAGTAACAGTCCCTCACACGTAGATCTCTTTTATCTGTGACCAATTTATTGGAAATGTATGTACCAAGTCCTCTCTTAGGTCTTCCCCCTGAGCCCTTCACAACCGGGGTGTTAAAGGTCATAAGGATAGAGGGTCACACTGGACTCGTGGTGTGCCGCTCGGTAGCCTCGCTGCTTGCACGTAACGCTGCCATTTTTACTAAATCGATTGCTGAGAATCTTTCAAAATTGTTTGAAATTATACCTGTGTCACTGTTGAAAACTGCTTCCCCCGCATCTCACTCCCCACGTTCCCTCACTTCCGGTCCTGTACTTCCGAGCTAATCCCAGTCTAGTGGTCTTAACCTGACAGCTGCTGCACAGCAGGGCTGAGTGGTGGGTGGGAGGAGTCACGGGCTTGAAAAGCTAGGAAGGAGCAAGCACGTGGTGATAGAGGGTCACACCGAACTCGTGGTGTGCCGCTCGGTAGCCTCGCTGCTTGCACGTAATGCTGCAATTTTTACAAAATCAATTGCTGACAATCTTTTAAAAATTGTTTGAAATTATACCTGTGTCACTGTTGAAAACTGCTTCCCCCGCATCTCACTCCCCACGTTCCCAGGTTCTGAAACGAATTTGACAAGGAGGATACTCTTCTCTTCAAGAGTATCCTCCTTGTCACATTCGTTTAAGAACCCAAGAGAAAAATGGTTCTACAGCCAACTGGATCAGCTTTGTTACCCTTCTTGAAGATTGGTATATAACAGACTTCCTTCACAAAGGAAGTGGGCCTACCTTTACTATGGCATTCAAGACATTGGTAAGAAGTAGACCCCATAACTCCATATACCTTATAAATAAATCCAATGGGACGGGAAACATCCATTACAACGAAACTTTTACAACGCACTACCATTACGACGCAACTTTTACAACGCAAACCATTACAACGCATTGCGCTGGGGGGCGCTCTAGGATAGGGAATGTATTTAATATACTATCCAACACCTTCCCTACTATCCACAGGGACTGGAGTTGGAATAGTAAATTAAATAAATCACTATCCAGCGCCTAAAAGCATTATGCGTTGTAATGGTATGCGATGTAAAAACCGCGTTGTAAAGGCATGCGATGTAAAAGTATGCGTTGTAACGTCATAAATCCAATGGGACACCATCTGGACCTGGGACCTTATCCTTACGACATCCCATGAGGGCAGCAATGACATCCTTAATGTCAAACACCAAACCCTCCACTGGTCCAGGCTCAATGTCCCTATTATAGCTATATTAATCCTCTACACCTTTAGGCCTTTTACAGCTGCGCAGCAAGTAGTGCCAGCTGCATCTTTTAGGCCGTTTACAGATGTGCAGCAAGTAGAACTGTTTCCAGCTGCATTGCTTAGACCTTTTTCAGCTGTGCGGCTATTAGTGCCAGCTGCACCCTCTAAGTTACTTTTCCGTGGGGACAGGTCTGATTAAGTTGGAGTCCTGCAGAAACAGCACCATTGACACTATGGTTTCAGGGCATTTGAGTCCCCCTCTGAGATGGCCAGTTGGCCAGGGAGTCTGCAAGGTTTGTAGGGTCGCCAGGCCAGTACTTATATGTTGGTGCTAGAAATTGCTTTTCATGTAGTATGTTCTCTGCACCCTGTTCTGAGCACCTCTACAGGTGGTCTTAAGATGATGAGGCTGTTGTGCATACTTAGGCTTTGCTAGCCCCGGACAGCACATTAGCTCTGATATTCTCACCTTAACGTCTGGATTATGTGCCCCCTTTATGCCCTTTTATTTCTCTTCTCCACCGCCCTCCCAATAGCACCTTCCTCTTTTCCCCCCCACCCTCCTCCGCCACATTTTCCCATCATGGCCACCACTCGAGTTAAGGTTGGAACTAATTGCTACAAAATAATTTATCCTCCCAGCCTGACTAAAGCTGCAACAAAACGATTGTAGCATAACACTATTGAACGATTCCCGGATTCCCTTTTTGTTGATCAATTTCACAATAGTCGTATTGGGAGGCTCAAAAATGATTTCATTTTCTTCACTCACGACACCTCCTCTTGGTCCACCAGCTTATACAATTCCCTTAACGTCACCTCCTCCTCCTCTATCCCTCATGGGAAACAGCTAAAAATCTCCCCCTCCACGCGTTTCAACGGTTACCTCACTATCTCACTCTATAACAACGGTACTGTCATGATCCAAGGCAATGACACCTGTCTCTCGCTCTTTGACCACCTCTTCCCCTCCCTACTCCCCTCCTCTGCGACCGGGTTTTCCCCGACTCTCCTTCTAGCTCCACCCATTACTCCCTCTCTCCTCCCCTGAACCCCCCACACTCCAATTGGCTGCACTCTCAAGAATCACAGGTCGGGCCTCTTCCCGCCCCCTTGCCTGTGACCTCCTCTCCTATTCCTCCCCCCTCACAACATGTCCCCTCCCACTTCACTCAAGCCTCACCGCTAACTAATGCGCTCCTCGTCGAATCTGCATCATCCCGGTACTCCAATCTCTTCTCCTCCCCCATTTTCCTTCCAGTCACCCCCCTTTTTAGTCCACCTCTCCTCCAACCTTCTCCCCAGTGAACTTTCCGTACGCTCCCCTTATCCCCTCTTCCATACTTCCTGTCCACCTCCCCCTCCCCCTCCCCTCATTATTCACCCGGATTTTGCCTCAATCCCACTGCATCTCTCTCTTCCCTCCCACTCCTCCAGCAATGTTATGCTACTCCCTTTCCCCCCCTGGTAACCCTGTCCATTTCCCCTCCTCGGGTCCAACAGTACCACTTCCTTTTCCCAACTTCCCTTTCTCCCAACCCCCCCACTCTGCCAGATGCCCATTCCCTCACAGCCTCCTCTCCTACCTGACATGCCCTCCACAACCACCTCACCTCTTTTTGGCCCAAACCTCCTTCATTCCCATGACTCCACACAGTCCTCCCCTCTCCTTCTTCCCTACCGCTGTGTTCCGCACCCTTCTACCCCTAAAGTTATCCCTAATTCCTCTCCTTCTTGCAGCACCAACAAAGGCAACTCTCCCTTAACCTCTGATTCATTAACTCCCGCTCTCAACCTCCACCTTTCCCCACTTTTGAACCTTACACCCCAATTCACCTCCTATCCCCCCACCTCTCCCTGCCTTTCACCACCAATTCCACCCCCACCTGTTTCCATCGATCCACCCAACCTTCCGTGCTCTGCATTACTCTCGCTGGAAAATAAGCTAGGTTCCCTTATCACCTCCATCTCCCAGCTTACAGCTGCAATTTCACTTCTAAGCTCCACCTTTCCTTGCACCCCCTCTCCTTCCCAACTTCCTACGAGATGCACCTCGCCCCCTCACCTCAATTTAGCCAAGCTCAATCAGTCGTCTGCAAACTTTGTTAATTCGCACAAGCCTTTGAACGCCGCCCTTCCTCAACCTGCATACCCTAGCAACCCTACTATCTACACTATTCCAACCATCATTTCTGTCAGAACCAAACATCCACCTAAACCCTCCCGAGCACCCCCACATATGCACAACATCCCGATCACCCTTCAGAGCCCAAGTGCCCCGTCACCAAAACAGTCCTGACAGAGCTGCGCTGTCTGCTCCACAACTGCAGATCTGCAGTAAAACACAAACTTGAAATCTCTGATACCATCACCCACCACAATATTGACATGCTCTTCCTCACAGAGACCTGGTTCAAAGATACCTCGCATTCTATGTTTGATCTCCTATTACCTACAGGCTATTCTATACTTAGGAATGACTGAACTGACAACATGGGGGGAGGTGTTGCAGTCATCTTTAGAAACTCCCTTCAACTTAAGGCCTCTCCTATCAGCTCCTTCCACACCTTTGAATGCCTTTCTTTTGAGTTACAAGTGCACCACCGTTCACCCCTTAGTTTCCATGTCATTTACCGCCCACCTCATAGTGGCCCTGCGTTTTTGGAGGAACTCACTGACTTCATCAGTCACCAATACTCGCAAAGTGACAATCAGACAATCAGACCTTCGTGGGTGACTTCAATCTCCACTGGGGCTCACCACAAGACTCTTCCGCAAACACCCTGGCCACCTTCCTATCTGTTAACGATCTCATCCAACATTGCACAGAATCAACACACTCTAAGGGCTCAATCCTGGACCTTGTTATTTCTAAAGCAGGCATGCTTTCCATCACTACCCCTATTCACGTAGACTGGTCTGACCACCTCCTCATCCCGTTCTCTATTCAACTATCACACGCTATTACACTTGGCCAACCCAAGAGGGCTATCTCCTGGTTCCGTGATGTTAAAAATATTGATGTCGGTCCCCTTTGTGAATCAGCTTTGTTATCACTTCCAAGGCTAGACCCGAACCTAGATGTTGACGATCTCACCTCCCAATGCCTCACAGTTCTTGCAGATGAAATCAACAACGTCGCTTCACTCAAAAGCAAAAGGTTAAGGCCCACCCCCTCAGCACCTTGGTTCAACAAATCCCTCTATGAAGAAAGGAAGCAGCCAAGATTCCTGGAGAAACAATGGAGGCAAGTGCCCTCCACCGATAAGATCCAAGTACCACAAACACATCTTCCTTGGGAAAGCGGCGCACTTCAAAACCCTCCTTGACTCAGCCAAAAATAGACCCAAAAAACTATTCGATCTCATCAAGAGTCCTGACCGCTCTCCCTCTTCCTCCAAGTTGGAGGATTCTGCAAAGAGAGCAGTGGATTTTGCAATATTCTTCGACGAAAAAGTGAAATCACTTGTGGATCAGGTCGCTCATCCTACCCCTGAGTGTAAGTCCTTAGCCATTTGGCAAAACTTTGACCCCATATCTGAAGATGCCCTTCTCAAGTGCATCTGCGAAATAAAGCCCTCCAACCATCATCTGGACCCCATCCCCAGTGCCATTGTCATTGACTTTTATACCATTTCCCTCTCTTACTGGACCACTCTGGTCAACCTCTCCCTCTATCAAGGCTCCCTTCCTGTCTCCATCAAAACTGGGCAGGTCACCCCGCTTCTTAAAAAAACAACTGCTAATGCGTCTGACCTCAACAACTTCTGCCCCATCACTAACATACCCTTTCTTGCGAAGATTACAGAAAGATGTGTAGCGAAACAACTCTCCCGTCATATCAAGGACATTGATCTTCTTGACAATTTCCAGTCTGGCTTCATTCAAAACTGCAGCACTGAAACAGCCCTACTGCAAGTGGTTGATGACGCTTTGAGGATCCTCGACTCGGGGGGGGGTCCTGTCTTCTAATTCTCCTTGACCTTTCTGCAGCCTTTGACACTGTCAATCACAACACCCTCCTCAACATTCTTAAACAGAGAATGGGCATGGAGGGCACTGTGCTTAAATGGTTTGCCTCCTTCCTCTCTGATAGATCACAAATGATCAAAATAACAAACAGTCTTTCATCTCCTGTGGCGGTAGGTCAAGGTGTTCCTCAAGACTCTATACTTGCACCCACTTTGTTCAACCTCTATTTAGAACCACTAGGATATCTCCTAAGTAAATCCGGGATCCACTATCATCTCTATGCTGACGACACTCAAATCTACCTCAAGGTTGCCTCCACTCACGATCTCTCTATCCTAAGCTCTACTCTCGACTCCATTCATAACTGGATGTTTACTCATCAACTGATTCTGAACCCCTCCAAAACAGAATTCCTCCTCTTCTCCTCTTCAATCTCTCCTCCCCCGGTGCAATCATGGATGGATCAGTTGAATCTACTGAACACTAAACCCATCATTGCCGACAGCGCAAAATCCCTGGGTGTCATTCTCGACAAAAAACTCAATCTAACCCCCCACATCAATTCCATTGCAAAGTCAGCTCGATACCATCTGCGCCTTCTTTGGGGAATCCGTCACTTCTTCCCGGAGCAGGAACTTATAACCCTGGTGCAATCGCTGGTCCTCTCCAGACTTGACTACTGCAATTCTCTTCTTACTGGCCTCCCCAAATCCCACCTGTCCCCCCTTAAATCTGTTTTCCATTCAGCAGCTCATTTCATTTATGGGGCCAAAAGAAGCGACCACATCACACCAATGTTATCCACCCTCCGCTGGCTTCCAATCGAGGCTAGAGCCATCTACAAGACTGCTTGTATCACCCACAAAGCCTTGCACTCCTCCTCTCCTCGCTACCTGGCGAATAAACTGAAACTCTCTGGAGGCTCTAGACCATCACGTAATGCGGAAAATCTTCTGCTTGAACCTCCCACTTTCAAGAAGGAAAGAACGATGGCACAATCCTTTTCAGGCAACACGGTGAGAATCTGGAACTCCCTTCCGCCGCAGCTCCGGACCACCACCTCCTCCCAGGCCTTCAAAACTAACCTCAGAGTTCTCCTCCTTCAAAGACACTTCTAATTGTAATCCATGCCCTCTCTATTATCTGAAGGAAGCCCTTCCATTATAGAAAAATCTACTTTACATGACTATGGAAGGGTCTTCCCAGTGTTTTCTTGTGGTTTGAGAGTCTGCCATTTATTGCAGTTTTATCTTTCTTCCTGTGTTTGGTACTCGTGTGTAACATGCACCCGTCACTTTTTCTTGTAACACACTGTTTTCTACCTCTTACATTAGTTTATTTTCGATACCTGCACAAGTGCCACCATGGCCTAAGTATCGTTTGTTCTTGTGCTTGAGTGCTCTCCATATATTGCAGTTTTATACCTCTATGTTTACTTTGTTTTCGCTTTTGTAACCTGCACACGTCACTTTTTCCTCCCGTAATGCACCGTTTGCTACCTCTTGTATTTTGTTGGTTCATGATTGTCACTTTTGTAATGCACCGTTTGCTACCTCTTGTATTTTGTTGGCTCACGATTGTCTTTTTTGCTTCAATTAATGTAACGTTTGCCTTTGTATTTCGGTCACTTGTAATGCTCTCATGTATCAGTTCTGTTCCTATTGTGAAGCGCTCTGAACCTTCGGGTAAAGTCCGCGCTATATAAAAACGCACAAATAAATAAATAAATAAATAAATACACAAGGGCCTGTCTCCCCAGACAACTTAACAAAGAAATATGAAATCCAATAATCTGGAGAGATGTTGGACTCTAATGTGGGTTCCTTGTCCTCCACTAAAAATAGATTGTTAACTATTCTCTTGAAAGCCACATTTTTGCCTTGCCCACTTGTTCCATGATCCTCCCAGACCTCGTTCTTAAACCGTTACTTCCTTTACAACAAACAAAGTTCTCTTATAGAGTGATCTATTTTATTTATTTATTTTCATTTATTTATTTTATTTATTTATTTTGAAGGTTTTATAGAGCTCAAACAAGATTCTTGCGGATATCAGAGCACTTTACATTAGACACTGCTGAGCATACAAACAAATAAATGCAGGTAAAT
Source organism: Lissotriton helveticus (assembly GCF_964261635.1). Classification (NCBI taxonomy): domain Eukaryota; kingdom Metazoa; phylum Chordata; class Amphibia; order Caudata; family Salamandridae; genus Lissotriton; species Lissotriton helveticus. The sequence goes on from NC_136069.1 coordinate 756,621,198, forward strand.
CAAGAATACATAACTTATCTTGCAAAGAAAGCGGTGGAGTACAAAACAGGAGCATCCCCATTGAGACAAGTCAAGGGCGGAAAAGTGAGTGAGATGTTTAGTTGGACCCTTATCAAAGTGAGGGTTACGAGACAGAGTACAATTGATCACAGAGTTAATTTAGTCAATGGTCAGGTGAATTTTGCCATGAGAATCGCTTTTACTTTCTTTTTGAAAGATGCAGCAGAAGCATTCAGTCTAGTTTCTGGGGGAAGTGTGTTCCGAATCCTGGGCGCCATCCATGAGAAGGTTCGTTGATAAGTTTAATTTTTGTTGAATCTTTGAGGTTTAAATAGTAGGTTTTCCGTACTTCTTGAGGATCTTCAACCCCCAGAGATCGTCAGTTTCTGTGCGAGGTAGCTGGGTGCATTATGATGTAAGGCCTAATGCGTCGTGCACGCGATTTTTAGGTGAATTCTGGCTTCAAGCGGTAGCCAATTTAGGGATTTTAACTCAGGGGAGATGTGGGAGCTACTTTTCAAGCCAGTGATGAGTCTCGCTGCCTCATTTATTGAGGCTCTTAGGGGAGCTGTTGTAGTTTTTGGAAGGCCACATATCGAAACACTACAGTACTCCACACGAGGGATAACTAGGGCTTGTACTGCCAGCTTGAAGTCATTGACTGGCAGGAAGGGTTTCAGCTTCCTCAGTGTGCTTATCTGGAAGTTTGCTCCCTTTGTGGCGTTGAAAATGTGTTTGTGCATGGTGAGGTTGCTGTCAAGAGTTATTCCCAAAGATTCCGCTGAGTCCACAATGGTTGGTTGAATATTGAGTGCAGTAATATGTTTGATCAAGTCTTGCATTATGGGGACTTTGGCGGGTGGGGCTATAAGGAGGAATTCGGTTTTTAGAGAAGATGGTTTTCTGCCAGCCAGGTCTGGGTGTTGCTGAGCGTTGTGTTAAGCAATTTGATGTCTTCTAAGGTGTTGATCGTAAGATAAAGTCGTGTATCATCAGCGTACATATGATATTGCACGTTAGACGCATGTAGAATTTGGGTGAGTGATTCCATGAACAGGTTAAACAATGTCGTAGATAGAGAGGACCCTTGCGGGACTCCCAATGTTACTGGTACGGGATTGGAAAGAGTGTTGTTGACCTTGAATTTTTGCATTCGGTTATGGAGAAAAGAGGTAGACCAGTTTAACACTGAGCCTGAGAGACCCATTCTATGTTTCAGAAGATCTATACAATTCTCGTGTTTGACCGTATCAAAGACTGAGGATAGGTCTAGTAGGATGAGTAGGCATGATACATTCTGGTCAAGGATTTGTATCGCATCGTCAATAATGTGTGTAATGTCTAATTCAGTGCTGTGACCTGCTCGGAAGCCTGATTGGTGTTTGTTAAGAAGGTCAAATTGATCAGTGTGTTTAGTCAGTTGGTGGTGTACACATTTTTTAAGTAATTTGGCCAGTGTAGGAATATTGGAAATTGGACGGTAGTTGTTTACGTCTGTAGGGTCAGCTATTGGTTTCTTGAGGATGGGTAATACCTGTCCGACTTTAAGGGAGTCAGGGATGCAGCCTTGTTGAAGTGAGCAGTTAACGATTTTGGTCCAAAGAGTCGGAAGCCACGGGGTTAAGTCTTTAACCGCGTTTGCATGGAGAGGATGGGTGAGGTGATTGGCAGGCTTCAAGGCAGTAAGAATCTTACCTAAAGCTTCTTCGTAGTAAGTGGCAAAGGATGACCAGGTTGCGTAATTTTTTCGGTCAAACTTTGAGGGGATTTGGTGTGGCGCGGTTGGTAGTGAAGGGGGGGGGGTTCTTAAGAGGACCAGTGTGTAATAGTAGGTCATTTTGGAGATCCTTTTTGATGTTGTCAGCCTTCTGATTGAAGAAGGCAGAAAATTATTTGCAATTGGGTTGTGGTCAGGCTAAGTCTTGTAGTCGTTGAGGTGCTCCTTTAGATTGAGTTTTGAATTACTCGAAAAGTTTTTTTGGGCAGTTTCTTGCTTGGTCAAGTTGGTGGCTGAAGAAGTCTGCTTTGGTGCACTTGATCTTTATGTAATAGGCATTTCTCTTCTTCCTTAATAACTTGAGGTGATTAGCAGACGGGATTGCTCTTCAGTTACGTTCACAAGTTCTGAGAGAATGTCTATCCTCGTTAAGTAGACCGTTGTACCAGGGCTTGGAGTCTTTTGTGGAAACTCTCTTTAGTTAAAGGGGGGGGGCGACTTCATGAATTATAGAGGTCATGGCGTTAAGGTACTGGTTGAAGGGATCATGGACGTCAGAGGTGCCTGCGGGGGGCAGAAGAAGGTTGTAGCTGGATGAAGGGAATGTGTTGGGGTTGAGTTTCTTCAAGTCTCTTTTCCAAGTCTTTGGTTTTGTGGATTGAACCGTGTTGAGTTTTACTGTTTCCTTGATAAAGAAGGTGATAATATGATGGTCTGACCAGTCACAAGGTTAGATCGACTCCAGCTGAATGACCTCACTCTTGTCCTGTGGGACAATCTTTAGTGATGCAATGAGGGCTGTATGTGCCATTTCTGCATTCATTAACAAACCACACCCATTTTAGATGCTCTTGGAGATCGTGTTGACTGGAATTTACTATATGATGACAAACAGGCGTAAATTTGTACTATCACTTCCGTTTGAGCATGCTCATTTAAGCACAGTTCTATTTGTGCTCCACATGATTGGACCATCTCACTTAGAAATGTCTCTTTGATAATTCAGCCAAATGTCAATGCCAACCCATTCCGTTTGCTAATTATCAAATACTTATTATTGTAAAAATTGATTAACAAAGGTTTCCTCCCACCCTTTCATTTGTAACATACCAACTGATAGAAGGGAGAACTCAAGCTTGTGTGTCCCACACTATCTCTCATAATATTGGCTATGAGAATAGCCAGACCTCCTTTCCCGACTGCCCTTATTAGATGGCAAGGCAAGAGTAAATAGAGTACTAAAGCCTTACGCGAAAAATACACTTGTTGGCCAAGTTTCTCATAGACAGACAATCAGAAAGCTTTGGATGAGGGTGCATTATTCAGTATTTTCACGTTTGCTCCTAATCGACACAACATTCCAGATCAAGATAATAAGATTGTCCTCAGTTAGGTGCAAACTAATTATCCCAAACTATAGACCCGCTTAAAAGCATTATCTTTAGGTGAATCATCAGGGATCTAAGAACTGCCACTCCTGTGGGTATGCTCTCTAAGCATGGGCGAATTTTGCGAATTCACGATTCGCGAATTTGCAGATTTGCGTATTCGTGGATCCGCAAATTCGAGAATTTGCGGATTTGTGGATTTGCGGATTTGCGCATTTTTTAAATGGGGGGGGTCTTCTGTGCGAGTTCAAGTGCCTCTTGTGTGTATAAATGGTTAGAGACGGATCAGAGCAGCAGATGAAGAGAAAGAAGCTCCTGGTCACAGGAACAGCACGAGGATTGCGCTAGAAGAAATCACACCTACCCTGCCCAGCCTCGTCAACGCTCACTATTGTTTTTGGGCTGATAAATGCGTCACTGAATTTGAGCTTCAACTGTCCATCATAGTGGGTAAATGGCGGGAACACTGTGCATACCGCGAGTGTGTGGGCGGGGCCAAACGGGTGGAGCTTCCATGCGAGTTCACATGTCTCTAGTGTGTATAAAAGGTCAGAGACCGATCAGAGCAGCAGATAAGGAGAAGGAAGCTCCTGGTCACAGGAACAGCACGGCGATTGCGCTCGTAAAAGTCAAGTCAAGTCAAGTTAAAAACCACTTTATTCGATTTAGTTAAAAATCATAAAAGCAATTCGTAAAAGTCAAGGATGCAAAGGCCTCTATCCAGCATCACAGCTGATTTTCGACGGTAGATTTGGGAAGAAAGCACACCTGCCCAGCCTCGACAACGCTCACTATTGTTTTTGGGCTGATAAATGCGTCACTGAATTTGAGCTTCAACTAGGGCACATGCTTTATTGATATCTGTAAGTGCTTCCTGTTGTGCTTTAATTTTTGTGACAGGACCATCGTGCCAGAATGAACCCTGCCCTTCATATCACCGATGTGCGCAGGGATCCCTTGAGTGAGCTGTCCATCATCCTGTAACTATTTTAGGATGGCGCCGGCAAGCTGCCAGCGCCATCCTAAAATAGTTACTAAGTTAGCTTCAACAGGAAGCACTAATAGATAAAATAAAGCAGGTGCTCGAGCACCAGCTTTATTTTATCTATTAGTGCTTCCTGTTGAAGCTAACTTAGTAACTATTTTAGGATGGCGCTGGCAGCTTGCCGGCGCCATCCTAAATTAGTTACAACAACTTTAAGCTTGAAGGCTTGAACTTTTGCCCCCCGGATCCGCCGCTCGCGGATTTGCGGGGTTTTGGTAAATTCGCGGGAGTTCGCGGATCGCGAATTTACCGAAAATCCGCAAAATCCGCGAGCGGAACGGATTTTGTGCTCATGCTTAATGCTCTCTCACTAGAAAATGGAATGGTCACTCCTGTTCAGGCAAGTTAACCAAGAGAAGAAAACTATAATATGTATTGAGGTCCCCTAATGAAGTTGATTTGGCCTTCTGATCAGCCTAACTGGATTCATTCTGAAGGTGGGTGGATGCAACCGGATGAAGGGTATCAGGAGGTTGGTGAAGTTGGTAAAATTACCCTAGCAGTACCACAGAAATTCTGCGGTCATCCCCTTGACGGTCCAATAAAACAGTAAAAGTTCTTTCTTCATAAAAGGCAAGTTAAAGTTTACCACACCACAATCCTTTTTATCTGTTTTGGGCCCCGGATTGATCTACTTTGTTCTTCTTGTCATAATTGTTTAAATTGTAATATATCCTGATCTCCCAGCTCTATTACCTATCCAATATTTGACTTTATTGGTTATTTCCTCTCAACCTTCATACTGGCACTGGCAACAGGAGGAACACCTTTTAATACAAACAGAATGTCTGGAGGTAAATGTATAGAACTATCCACATTGTTCACATGTTCAGGTTCAGGTACACATGAACCTGGGGCCAACCCAGCAGGTTGTTCATGATTATCAGTTCCACCAGACATAATGGGTTATTTAGGTATAACAGTAATAAAAATGTCAATAGCTGCAGGACAATAAACTGGCATATGCCTGGTGGAAGACCAATTATGGCAGGGACCCCCTAATAGTCCTAGCTTTTTAGACAATTGCAAGTAGATCCTGTTGCTTAGCCATTTTAAGAGAGGCTTCAATAGAATCTAATCTAAAAGTAATGAGATTTAACAAGGTTTTTATCATATCCTCAAGAGAGCTCAATTAATTGCTCAATGTGTTCTACACCTGAAGCCTTAGACCCAACACTTCCTCCTCCAAAACAGGCACTGAGTCATTACCATGAAGGGGTGTGTTCCTATTCAGTGAGGTAGCCCCCTCTGTCCCTGAGGGCGAGGTGACAGATTACATATTTTTCCACTTATGTCTGGTTGAATGCTCTTATTATTCATTTAGCAACAGGTGGAAGCTTGCTGGAATCTGGGGAGGGGGAATGTTCGATCATAAGAGAGGCTTCCTTCACACATGGGTTAACAGCCACCTGTTTACTACCAACAATGTGTACAGAGGTGGACTCTCCTACATATCCCATGGAGCGCTTGCGGACAGAGCCATTGTGTTCCCCCCCACTCTGATAATTTTGTGTGCTGGGTAAACTCTCCTGAACATTGTCTATTTCCTCATTAAGAGTGTTGGTAAGGAAGCGAGCAATACTAGGAACTGCTAGGGTTACTTTGTGCAGAGTTTGGGATGATGCATTCCTTTATTCCTTGTTTAAAGAGAGGTGGCCAGGTCCAGCCTTGGCAAGGCATTGAGTGGCACAGATGGGCCTGCTCTTGGCCCAGTCTTCGCCTGGGCATTTGCTTGGGCTCGTCCCGTGCGTGGCCTGTGTCAGAGGTCTCCAAAGCATTTATAGGAGCGTTTTCCCCTGTTAGAGTCCCTCCTCCTGGGACCACTGGTGACTCGTGGGGTTCGGAGTCTCCCAGCACCAGCAACAGCGAAGCAGCAGACAGGTATCCTTCAGATCTCAAAAGTAATTATGAGTTTGTTCTCACCTTCTAGACCCTCCCCTCATAGGCTCAGTGATGACTGCTTGGGTTTGGAAGCCCCCAGCAGCAGCAACTGTGGAGTGACAGACAGACATCCTGTCAATTCTGATAAGACTACACACTAGTAACTACTCACAAGTTAGATGGGAAGTAGGTGGACAGGGGAACAGCCATTATATCTCGGCTGTCACCCTGCATGCCATTACAACACAAGTGTTACCACGCATGAATTGTAATAACGCATAATCTTTACTATACATTTTTTAACAACGCATGTTCTGTTACCACACATGCCTTTACAATGAGTTTTGTCATAAAGGTATGTATGGTAAAAGCACATACGCTGTAAAAAAACATAGGTGATCTACATCCTTGTAAAGAAACAGAGGCACTTCCGCTACTTCACAACAATGTGCACCACCCCTCAGACGACGAGGAGAGAGAGGAACTACGAGCAGAGAGAGGTAAGGGGGATTGGGCCTGGGGTGGGGGGGTTACTATTTTAGGGTAAAAGGGCATTGGAGGGTAGTGTAGGGATAGTCGTTTAGGGTAGAGAAAGGATTGGGGATGGGGGTTATGCGTGGGTAGTGTTTTAAGGTAGGGAGAGGACTGGGGATCAGGGGAGGGTCGTGCAGGGGTAGTGTTTTAAGGTTTAGGGTAGGGAGAGGACTGGAGGTCAGGAGGGATCGTGCAGGATACTGTTTTAGGGTAGGAAGAGGACTGGGGGTTGGGAGGTCATGCAGGTCTAGTGTTTTATGGTCTAGGGCAGGGAAAGGACTGGGGTCAGGGTGTCGTGTAGGGGTAGTGTTTTAGGGTATACGGTTTAGGGTAGGGAGAAGACTGGGGGCCGGGGGTCGTGCAGGGTTGTGTTTTTGGGTAGGGAGAGGACCGGGGGTCAGGGAGAGGGTCATGCAGGGTAATGTTTTAGGCTTTAGGGTAGGGAGAGAACTGGGGATCAGGGGTCATGCAGTGGTAGTGTTTTAGGGTTTAGGGTAGGGAGAGGATTGGGGGTCGTGCAGGAGTAGTTATTTAGGGTTTCGGGAAGGGAAAGGGTGTGGGTTGGGGGTCATGCAGGGCTAGTGATGTAGGGTAGGGCAGGGTAGTGTTACTTATTTTGCACACTTTTCCCAAGTGTATACCTTTACCATGCATGCCTTTGCGTTGTAATGGCATCAGTGGTAACGACATATGCATAGTAAAATAATGCGTTGTAATGGTAGGTCGTTTTAAGTGTACTAGCGTACTAATAACTGCGTTGTAATGGCACGCTTGATATTAGTATGCGTAGTAACGTCATACATTCAGAAGGACATCTCACTGGTCTGACAGATCCAAACGGGAGTAAGACAGGGATATGTTTTAGCACCAACACATTTCTCTTTATACTAATGATGTTGTGAACTGGTTGGGCAAGGATGGCTGTGGCTCATTGAGAATAGGAGGTCAAAGGGTTCATGCTCTCCTATTCTCGGGTGATAATCTTTTACTGTCAAAACAGCTCAAGGCTTAAAACAGCTTTTAAAAGCCTTCCAGATATTCTGTCAGGAAAGAGGTATTGAATTTAACATCAATAAGACAAAATATATGACATTTAGTTCCCATAGCAAAAAGAGAACTATAACACGCATGTACATAGGCACAGATGAAATGGAGTGTGTCCTAAAGTTTGATTATCAGGGAATAAGGTTGGCACTCAACCTATCTTGGATGTTGAAACTACAGAAAAGCCGAATTTGATTGGAGAAGTACAGTTCAAGCATTACCAAATTGCACACAGTGTCTGTGTCTAAGGCAATCCTCACATGTATGTGAAATGTATAACTCCAAGGCTTTGGCGTCTGCACTGTATGGAGCAGAATTAAGGGTCTATCTGAACTGTGACATCCTATACTCTACATGGAATAGGAGGCTTACTTACAAGCTCCTTGCGCCACCTATGTGTCACTTTTAATATGGGAAAATGCGATGCACCAGCAGCGCAATTGGCTTGTAAATAAGCCCCCAGATTTCTTAGATCACTTTTAACACTTCTCCAGAGTACTCCACTTGTTCCTCTAGATCCGTACTTGAGTGGCAATCCTATTGCAGAAATGGTCTGTAGTCGACAATGTTTCTACAGACATTGCCTTTTGACAACTGAGGGAGGAGCCAACACCATACAGAGGTGCTTTAAGCTAAATACTTGGGGGCATATGGACAAGCCCCAATCACCATGGGAACATCCCTTTTTGTGACGTTCCTGTGGCGGTAGGGGCCTTGTGTTATGTACAAGGCAGCGTTAAGCTACTTAACGTGGCTTAACGCTGCCTTGTACATAAGGCACTCTTTAACGCTATGTTTAGCGTGACAGGGGCGTGTAGTGGGTTTTGTGGTGGGCGTTCCACCCCAACACCCATTGTATTTGACACCGTCCCCTATGTACAAAGGTGGCGTACTTAGAGGCAGCGCCAAAATTAAGACCAGAAAAACCCTGGTCTTAAGGTGGCGATATGAAGAGAAATACATTATTTCTCCTTGTTTTTGCTTTTTCCATGTGTGCTTCCTTGTGCAGCACACATGGAAAACGCAAAATGCCATGGTTTGTTTATGTACAGGAAGTTGTCTCTTCCTGTACATAAACAAACCTTTTTAAAAATGCCATTTTGTAACTTTCATGTGTGCTGCATGAAGCAGCACACAGGAAAGTTACAAAAGTGGCATTTTAAGATTGTTTAAGTGCAGGAAGGGACACCTTCCTACACATAACCAATCCTCCCCTCTACACAGACACCATTGCACTCTGGTGTAAGGGTGCCTGCGTTGGCGCTAAGTTGTGCAACTTAGCACCATCGCAGGCGGAAACACAAGGCTGCACCACATTCTTGTAAATATGATGCAGCTTTGCATTTTCGAAGTGGCGTAGCGTACCGTTAAGCCCAGGAGGCTAACTACATGCTCCGCCACTTTGTTGAACATATGGCCCTTGGTTCTAATGAGAGTGGTAAGTTACCTTGCCTGATTTATATTAAATCTACGTTACACAAAATGGGACTGGAAAGATTCTGGCTACACCCAGGTGAGATGGGTAAGATCACATGGTCATCTATGAAAGAAAGGTGTTGGTCTCATGTGATGGAGGAAAGGTTGCAGAACTGCCAGCCTGGAGGTATTGTAGACAGAGTTCTCGATTTTAAAATGATAACATTGTTTGAACCATTTATGGACTATTCTTTTTCACCTTTAGCTAGGAAGCTGTATCTACAGTTCAAATAGGACATCTTGAATACTAGGGGTCATATTCTCAAGGAGTTATCGTCGAGTTAACAGCACTTTATCGTAGCCAAAGTTGTGATAAATGTATTAGCCCATTCACTAGCTGGTGCTAACAGCCCATAGCACCAGTTTACCTTCAATAGCAGCTGCAAAAAACATCGCCACAGATGACCCCCACAACTATCGCTAATGAGATGCAGAGTAGGCATTCCTGTGAAAAAGGCTGCGACAACACCACTCTGCAACATTCTCAACAACCAGCCATATCGGCGATACAACCACAAAACATGCGATAAGGCACGTTAGCAGCAGGAAACTAACACCTGCTCTGACCTGGTGTAAAGTCAGACCACAGTCGGCACTAGAAAAGGGAGCCCAGCCCAGAGCCACACCTGAAGGGCAACAGATGCCATGGAGCCACTGATCATGCAGGTTGGACACCCAAGAGGGCCACAACACCCAACGCAACCACCCCAGGACTCCCCTCCCTGGGCCCCCATGGCTAAAGACATGCCACATCAACTACACGGAATCAAGTACCAAATAATCTGCCTGATGTCGCACAATCACATCTGGTGACATGCGTGTGTCGTCACAAAAATGAGCATCGCACATTCACCTTTGAATCAACAATTGAAAATGTATTCAATTCAATTTGTTTACTTTATACGGTTTCGATTAGGAGAAAACCATAAAAGTACATACATATCATATTAATACATTGACCAGTAAGAAAACATGAATTATTTCTTAAAAATACATTAGGTTAAATACAAAATGGTTTAACGTTCCAATATTTACATAGATTTTTTTTCTGGGGAATAGCAAGGAGGAACCTCAAAAAGCTGTTCTCCACTTTTTGGAGAGCTTCCGCCAGAACGTAGCCCACACCCCGGCCCCGTAAATGGCAGTACTGATACATTTAGCCTGATAAATGCGGATCATCTCCTCGGGCGGTCTTCTTCCCAATCTCTGAGTAAAGTTTACTAGGGCCATGGTTGATTTTAAGAACAGCAGTTTTCTGGCCTTAATAGCTTTCCTCCAAGTGCCCTTTTCGTCAATTAAAACTCCAAGATAGGGACAAGTAGGGGTGTTCTCCACCCTAGAGTTATTTATATAGATGTTTCTCCCTTTTCTTTGTTTTGGGGCAGATTACACAATAAAAGTTTTTTTAATATTAATTTTTAAATCTAGTTTTGACATATATTAATTATATCGGGCAGTGAGCGCTGGAATTTAAGGGGAGTGCGGGCAATGATCACCCCACAATCCGCGTAAAGGAGAGCGGGGATCGGGTGATTTTGGATTTGGGGTAAGTCCTGGCACCCCTCCAACATGGCTTCTTCTAGGCCATTTGTGTAGAGAGTAAAAAGGAAGGGGGCCAGGACACAGCCCTGTCTGACTCCCCGCTCAACCCTAAAAGGTGCTGTCAGCTCACCCCCCAGGCCAAATCTCACTCTGGCTGTACCGTTGGAGTAAATTTCACGAAGAAAGTTAACTAGGAGAGGGTCAACTCTCATTTCTGTTAAGATATCCCAAAGCTTTGAATGACCTACGCAGTCAAATGCTGCAGTGAGATTTACGTAGGCCATGTGCAGGCTCCCACCTTTTGTGTCCACATATTTGCCCGTGAGTAAAGTCAAGTTTAAAACCTGCTCAATGGTGCCCAGGCCTTCCCTAAATCCATACTGAAGGTCAGATATAATCTTATTATCTTCAGTCCAATGCTGTAGGCGTTCTAAAATGATACGCCCCACAACTTTTCCGAAGGAGTCCAGTAATGAAATAGGACGATAACAAGTTGGACTGAGTCGATCGCCCTTTTTAAAAACTGGAACCAAAATAGATTCTGACCAAGAGTCCAACAATCCAACTTTACGGGTTGCTACTTTAACCTCATCTGCATAGTGCGGGAGTGCTAATCTCTAAATTGATGCGCTGCAGTAAGCACTGATAAGAAGGCCAAATTTTACTCTGTTTTTCTTTTCTTTTTTCTTAATCTCTTTTAATCTATAAAATTGTGTTAATGTGCTGGAAGAATCTTTTAATGATATGTTTTTATATATCTAAATAAAGAAATATCTACAATGCTTTACAGGTTGCTTCTAGTACCCTAAGTAAAATTGGGGCCCAAAGATCTGTTTTAAATTTATAAATTTATTGACCGGCACCCAATCGAGGCCTGGGGCCTTACCCCCTTTACTGGAACTTAAGGCTTGCACAACTTCAGCTAAGGTGGAATCTAAAGCAAGTGGAATGGAAGAGGGCCTGGTACTGTTGCTATTCATCCCTGAGTGGCACTGATCTAGGGGCGTGTTAGCTGTTACTCCAAATATTTGGGAAAAGTGTACAATCCAAGATGATTCGTCAATCGTAGCTTCTATTTTTCTAGTCTCCCTAGGGCCAGAAAAAAATGGAGTGTTTGTCACCTCACAAAAAGCGGCAATGTCGTTCGTTAAACAACTTTTATGTAATTCTGCCCATAGTCCCTCTTTCAGTTCTGATTTCCTTTGTCGTAGGGCCTTATGGTAAGTTTTCCTAAGTTGAGTGATCGCTTTCCTATCTCTAAGGGGTTTGTTAAGGGCGTATTTAAGGTTTGAGTACGCTTTAGTGCAGGTGGAATTAAACCAGCCAACCTTATAATTTCTTACCCCTTTGGGTTTAGTATTTAAGGACTCTTTGACAGATTTGGTAACTACCAATTTTTTTTAATAATCTCCTGCGGGGACGATAAGTCGGCCAGACAGGTACTAATTGCAGGCATGGAGTTCTTGACAACTTTTTCTGTAATCTTTACCGGGTCAACCTGGACCCACTTAAGAGTGTAACCGTTTAATCTGTTCATAAACAAACTTTCCTCCCCATAAAGATTCATCTGCTTGTTCTTTTCTCGTACCAACGGAAGGGAAAGGGTAATTGAGATAGGGAAGTGGTCACTAAATACACAATCATGAGTTGTAAAGTTGGAAATGGGAGATGAAGCCCTACAAGCCAGAAAGATGAAATCAGTACAGCTAGAGGGCACCTCTACCATTAAAAGTTGGAGTTAGAGGAACAGTGGGTGATATTAATTTGTTTGCCAAGACCAATTGCAGGATCAAAATTATCTCATTCAAACAGGCCCCACTCTTGGTATGGATAAAGTGAATCAAGTTGTTATCTTTCTCGTCTAGGAGGCCACATGTTATGTTATCATTGAGTGCACAAAGGGATAAATTAAAGTCACCACTCCAAATGGTAGTAGGATTTTTCCCTTGATGATTACTATTAAAATCTAAGAGAAAAGTACGGATTTCCTTCAGAGTGACAATTAACTGAGACTGCTGTAAATTATTATAAAAGTTAACTATCACAAGGAGATCCAGATTGTTAATATCTATTGAGATTATCTGATAATTAGCCTAGATTTTTACGGCAGTAATTTCCCGCTCTTGAGTTAAGTTGGAGATATAGACCACTAAGCCTCCTTTTGCACGCCCTGATGGAGATGGCGTTGCAGGGGAAAAAAAGGTTTTATAACCATGTAGATGGATAGGTAGGACAGCCCATGTCTCTTGTAGACAAATAATGCCATAAGTCCGCGCGAAGGTAAGCCACTCGCCTTGATTGGCCTTGGAGCAAAGGCCAGCGATATTCCAAAAGATAATGCTGAGTGGAACCCCTCTCGTGGAATTTGGATCAGAGGAAAGGGCTGTTACAGGGTCTCCAAGTTCCTTTAGGGGAGTTCTATCAATTTGGGTACCCGTAGCTAGATCTAGTCTATTTGTTATGGCCAGACTCTGAGGGATAGATCCATTGCAAAGATTAGGTAGCTGGGGTACTTGCTCCCATTCAGATGGAACCAAGGTGGATTTGGAAGTGAGAGGCAAGGAGTTTACTACCCAGTCTGCTACCATGGGAAATCTAGGGGAGGGAATTATTAACTGAACCACGCTATTTCTCTCGTTCAAACGAGAAGTGGTCCCAGAAACACGAGTTGATTGTCAGTCTACTTCCTCTAGGGAGAATAACAGCTCAAACCCATTAGAGGTTATAACAGAGCCGTTCCCTTCTCCTCTGGGTCTTGCCATGGGTTTATAAAAGAAACCCAAAGGGAGGGCCATGATACTAGAGTGTAAAGCGGGAGGTACCTCTTTATGGTTTAAAAGAGAACGAACCATTCGGGGCGTCCTAAAGTTTATGACTATGCAATCGCCCTGAGTGGACTTTAGTGAGGTGTCAACCCACCCCACTCTAGGAACCATAAGTATTTCATTTATGTGCTGGGGGTTAAAATGCTTGTTTTTCATCAGCCAGTCCACCACATTGTTACGAAGGGAAGGCCAAGATTCGATCTGTCCCTGTTTTAATGCTGGACTCCCCGTTAAAATTAATACATAGGGACAGGCTGCGGGTGGTAAATCTAAATTGTCTATATTGGGTTGGACAATAGAGTTGATTTGATTCTCCCTTTTGTCTTGCCCTTGTCTACTTTTGTGCTCCACGCTGGCGGTCACCTTTAATTTTGGATCCTCTGCTACGTGTCTTGTTTAAATTTCTGATTGAGGTTCCCTTAAGGAACCGGACATAATCTCCTGGATGAATTGCCTGAGGTTGTCCTTTTGCGTGAGGGTGGGATCCCTGCTACTGTGGGTAGTTTTAGGATTTTCTAGTGAAGCGCTGATTGTCTCTACAGCCTTTTTCAGTTGGTCAATCTTCCTCTCTATACAGCCAAATCTTTCATCAATGAGTGCGCTCATCTGGGTCATCATGGCCCTGGTGTGGGTTTCTAACAGTCCTCTAACAAGGTCTTCGATAGGAACCTTGGGGCCTTCTGAGACATCTTTAAGATTAGAAATGGGTACTTCTGGCTGCGGTTCCGGATGGTTGTGAGTTACCTCTGTTTGGGTTTCTGCTGAACCTATTCCTAGAGAGCTTGAACCATGATGATCTTTTTTCCTTCCATCCTTACCCCCCTTAGCTCCCTTCTGTTTTGATCTTATTATATGCCCTTTCATCAATTTTGTTTGTTTCCGAGTTTGAGGCCCTATCCCTACTGGAGTAGAATTTCCGATCTCACTATCATAACTCGTGGGAGGTTGGGATTGAGTAGCCAGGGGGGAGTTAGTGTTTTTTTGTAGGATATTGATTCTAGGAGTTAGTGATCTAATAGTCTCTTCCTCCCTGGTCAATGGGAACTGTAAAGAATCAAGTGAGAGCCTTCGCTCCGTTAATTGGATCTCGTGGGTGAGGAGGGATTCAGCTCTTACCAGGAAGGCATCTAAGGTACCCACTGTGCTCTTTCGTTTCTCCATAGTTCTTAAGGCTAGTAGCAAGAATCACAATTAGAAAAAATACAAACTTGGGAGCACACAAATTGAGAACCGTTTCTAATGAGCACAGTGTAATAGAACGGGATAGCTCTAAAAGTATGATACCAGTGCTAGGGGAGACTACATAAAAGAGTCAGAGTCATCAATGTTCCTACTGCGCCTCAAGGGTAAGTTCTCAGAGACAGCACCCAAGGGGGGTGGCCCTGCCCTGCCCCTTTCTGGCCCAAGACAGGGCACAGACGGGCCCGCCCTTGGCACGGGCTTCGCCCGGCGCGCGCCCGCGCGCGTTCCGCGGAGCGGGAGGCCCGAGTTGTAGATGAAGGGCGGCCGGGATGGAGGGAGGGGCTGGAGCACACACTTGTCGGCCCGCTGGGTGCTGGGGCAGGTAGTCCTGTTCCCGTCCCCCTTAGCTGTTTGCGAAGCGTCTCCCATGGAGCGGGAGGCACGAGTTGTAGATGAAGGGCTGCCGGGGTGGAGGGAGTTGCTGGAGCGCACACTCGTCGGCCCGCTGGGTGCTGGGGCAGGTAGACCTGTTCTCGTCCCCACAGCTGTTTGCAAAGCATCTCCCGTGGAGCGTGAGACGCGAGTTGTAGATGAAGGGCTGCCGGGGTGGAGGGAGGGGCTGGAGCGCACACTCGTTGGCCTGCTCGGTGCTGGGGCAGGTAGTCCTGTTCTCGTCCCCCTCAGTTGTTTGCGAAGCATCTCCCGCGGAGCGGGAGGCGCGAGTTGTAGATGAAGGGCTGCCGGGGTGGAGGGAGGGGTTGGAGCGCACACTCGTCGGCCACTGGGTGCTGGGGCAGGTAGTCCTGTTCTCGTCCCCCTCAGCTGTTTGCGAAACATCTTGAAAATGTATTCAAATAAACACAGAACAGAAATGAAGACACGTGGTGGCTCCCCTCGGGACAAGGTCACAGCCTACAAGACAAAAATCATGATGAGAAGGTGCGTCCTGCGCACATCAAGGGACAGAGAGAGAGCGAAGGAGAGAGAAAGAGAGGGAGAGAGAGATAGACAGAGAAGGGGGAGAGAAATAGACGGACAGAGAGGGGAAGCAAGAGATAGACAGACAGAGAGGGGGAGTGAGAGATAGACAGAGAGGGGGAGAGAGAGATTTTATTTTAGTTTATTTAAAAGGTTTTACATAGGGCTTGCTCCATCCTGGGGTATCAGAGCGCTTTACATCGAGATAGAGTAAAGAAGAGAGGGACAGGGAGAGAGAGTGCCGACGCTGCACACCCAGGCCACACTTTTCACCTGCTGCGACCGGTGTGTCTCCAACCACGTGCCGGTATGTAGTGCAGTTTACCAGGTCCCACATCCCCACATCTAAGACAGACTTGTCATCTGAATCAGAGTCCAAATACATGAATGGCACAATATATCCAATTGCACATGACATCATCGCCTGTCCGCCCCTGCACACCCAGGCAGCTGCACACCAGCCCCTCCCACCGCCCAGCGGTGCATGCCCACCCCTGCACATGCAGGCTGCTGTACCCCAGCCCCCACTGCTGCCCAGCGGTGCATGCCCTCCCCTGCACACCCAGGCAGCTGCAACCCAGCCCCTCCCGCTGCCCAGCGGTGCATGCCCGATCTTGCGCACCCAGGCAGCTGCACCCCAGCCCCTCCCACTGCCCAGTGGTGCATGCCTGCCCCTGCGCACCCAGGCCTCACTGCTCACCTTCCGCCACCGGCGTGTAGAAAAGAGGGCCCACCATGTGCTGCTGCAAGCCACAAGCCTGGGGCCCGGGGACATGGCACCGTCCACATCATGCAGCCCCGCTCCGCAGGCCACCTGGTCTCACTTTTGATGCTGGGTCTTGATTTCGCCATGGCAGAGGACATACCAGTGCACAGGGTATCATTGCAGGCTGCACAACCGCTCAGCCCTTGTGGTGCCACTAACTCTGTGACCCACGAGGCCACACCACTTGGCGGTAGTCCCCCGCTGTCCGCTGGCTCAGGTCTATACTTTGGTCCAGCAGGGCACACAAAACCTGAGCTGTCCGGACCACCAGGACGGGGCATCATCGCAGGCTGCACACCATCTCAACACTTAACGTGCCCCTACCTCAGTGCGCTGAAAGTCCTCGTCCCATGGCAGTGTGCCTGTGCCGGCCGCAGTGTATCCGGTGCCACCAAGTCTGTGCCCCGCAAGTCATGGACCCTCTATGATTGGGTATCATGGTGCGGATGCCATCATGTCACCTCCGGGCCGGCGGAATGTGAGCAGCAAATCACTCCAGGTAAGTCCTGGAACATGTAGCATTGTCGACCCCCCCTGTGTGTGTAAGCGTAGTGGGATGGTCAGGCGTATGCCAGTCCAGCATAAGGGTTTGAACAATTACACCGGGGCTCTGGGTGTTGTTCCGTATGGGGCTGGACAAGGAAGTAACAAATGCAAGTGTCACTGTTGTTGCATCAGCGCCACCCGGACAACATCCGGCAATGTGTCACCCTGTGACCCAGGTGCAACGACATGAACCACATGGACATAAGAGGAATTCACTGAACCTACATTCATCCATACTACCACATTCAAAAGACCATAGACACAGAACATCTGTGTGATCCGGAATGTTTAATGCACATGGAGTTTTGCATCTGGAGCAGTACAGGGCCATGCAAACCTCACTTTATAATGTTGGCCCGTGGAGGGCCAGCCAGAGTCCTTCAGGGAATGACAAGTCCAATGAAAGAGGAAGAGTTCAGTCCGCATTCTGGTTTCTGTGTCATTGGTAAGCAAACAGAATATGGCAGTCCATTGCAAGGTCCAAGGTGAGAGTCAAAGAGTGTAGCGGGGGACAGTGGAAGATGATGATGCAGAGGGCAGAACCAAGCTGAAATTGGCCATATGGCTGAGATGAATGCGACTGCGTTCCTTCTTACCAGGAAGGTGGTTTAATCCGTATCTTCGTCCTCTGCTGTTCCATGTGCCTCACGTGTGGGTGGTGATGGCCTTTCTCCAGCACTTTGTGGCAGTGACACCTCAGGGGCTGAAGGTGGAATGTCTGCCGCACTGTGTGGCACTGACACTTCAGGGGGGAGAGATGTGGATGTAGTAGTAGCAGCAGCATGCATCTGAGCCAGGCCTTGTGGCAGCAATGCCATCAGGATGGATTTGAAGTCATTGAGGAACCCAGCTACCACTCCCTGGTGTGCAGCCATGGCAGCGGCTCTTTCCGCATTGGCCCGCTCCATGGTCTCCCTTAACCTCCGCATGTGTCCCAACTCCCGGGTGACATCGCTAGAGCCACTCTGACTGGACAGTTGTTCTATTCTCTGAGTCAGGGCTCCAGCAATGTCAGCCAAAGGTTAATTGCAGAGCATGGAGCAGACTGTGTGTGTCCGTTAGGGACTGTGAGTGGTCCCTGATGGGACTTAGACACCCACGTATGGCATCTAGTTTGTCTGCCATGTGGTCAAAGCCCACCGCACCTGTTCAGCCAGCTGCTCCTGGCATCCCAACACACAGCATTGGAAGGCCATGTGCTCTTCCTGGGGGTCCTGGAAGGCAGCCGTGGTGGTGGTTGATGCCTGCTCTGTGGTCTGTGCAGGGTGTGGGGTGTCCTAGTTGCAGCTTGGCTGACTTGCTCCTGGAGGTGGGCTGGGGAGAAGTCAATAAACTCTTGGAGGGTGTCGGAGTCGAAGCTGTGGTCGTCTTCTTCGTCATCAGAGATGAGAGGTTTGGGCTGCTCTGCAGGAGGTGTTGATTGTCCCTCTGCAATGTGAAGGGGAGATGCAGTTTAACAATGTGTTCACATGTGTGTTGTGGCATTGTACATGTTTACATAGAGACTGCATGACTGTGTACATCGTGGCTGTTTGGGAGGATCTGCCTATTTGATGGGGGACAGTGGACATTTCGACAACAGACGTGTGTGTGTTTGTACTTGTACATTATCAACTCACATTTCCCTGCAATGTCACTTGTGATTGGCCAGTGTCTACAGTCCTGTGTTCTGCTGTGGACGTGTTGCGGTTTGTGCCACATTATTGTCAGTGTTGATGTGCTCTGCATGTCATGTGTGTGTCCTGCATTTTGGGGGAATGGCCCCTGCTGCTGGGATTTTGCTGCCCCTTATCCATTTTCAGCGATGTGCCTTTGACTTCTGTGCTTATACAGTGCTGAGATGTTGCATACTTGGGTACATTGGTCCCTTGGTGGGAGTTGGGGGCTGGGGCATGGTTTGTCCACAGATGTGCACAGCTCAATTGTGCATGTGTGCCATTGTGTCCATCTCCCCCGTCCACCCAGTCCCTGGTCATTACTCACCCTGCTGCTGTTGTGTCAGGTCATGTTAAGCAGTATCCGGTCCCCCGACTCCAGCCACTGTCTCCCCACTGATGACTGTGGACACCATTTCCTCAATATCGTCCAGCTCCTCCTGTGGCACAGGACTCCCACCTCCAGTCTGCATTGCTGCCTTCCGTTTTTTGGCGAGTTTCAGCTTGGTTTTGTGCTTGACATCATTCCAATGCCTCTTGCCCTCTTCAGCACTCCAACTGCATTCACATTGTCCACGATGGACTGCCATAGTCCATTTTTTGTTGCCTATGACACAGTAGATGTGACAAACAGTTGTTGATAGTGCTCGACCACCTCTGTTATCAGGATCCTGTTTTCCTGTGGACTGAGGCGCTTCTTCCTACTCTTCTTCTCCTTGGTCTTCCCTGACCCCGAGGTCCTAGGCAGCTCCTCCGGGGGACTTGTGGGTTTCTGGTTCTCCTCCGTACTTGCTCCGGCAACATCCATTGTGCTTGGCATTTGTTTGTCAGTTTCTTTCCTACTTTTATGGTGATATTTCCCACCTGATGCGTGTGAATTGCAGGCCTGTAGCTGGTTTTTGCTGATTTTTGTATCGGAATTGGCCTCATCGCACCTTTATTTTGCGTTCGCATTTCGCATTTTTTCCGGCGTGGCATTGATTTTAACACGGTCAGTTGACACGTTATCTGGAGGATATCGCATAGTGCCGCCGTTTTGAGAATGCTTCATTAACACAGATTAATTGTCCCGCGATAGACTACGATGTTGGAAGTTGCGTTAAGTTACTTTTGCGATGGTTATCTCACGTTCTTGAGAATACGCCCCCAGGAGGTTTTGCAAAAGCTGGAGGTGCCAATCGAAAGCAGTGATAAATATCCTGCTTGTACTTGTGAGGTTGAGACAACTATCCACGTAATCCTTTTTTGTAAGGAAAACACCCCCACAAAGGAAACCATGGATTATTCCTCTATGCCGGAGCTTTGGTTTTGCAAGACACCAAGAAGTTCTAAGAATGTTACAACCGGACACTAGTATTTTAATTATATATTGTATGTCAAACTATTTACAATCTGTATGGCTGCTTTAAGCGAAGTTCTTAGTGAAATTGATATGTTAATGAATTCTCTTTTAAATGCACTTTCTTTTATTTAAGCATTATTTAAAACTGAAAAAACAGGCTCTCTAGAATTATACGATATCTAGCATGGTATAAATGTATTTCGAGGAGGTGATTCATGTTGTAAGTGTTTTTAGGGAAAGTTTTTTCCAAAGTAAACTAACTATGAAAATATGAATGAACGACCTGCTGTACATGGCAATGTAGCTTTCTGAAACTCTTGCAAACCCATTCTTTGCAACACCATTTGTCAGTTTAAGACACTTGGGTTTTAACCAACCATGCTAGCAAAACGTCTCAAAGAAACTCGCTTGAAGCATTTTCCAGTCACAGAATGACAGATCACTCTTTATAAATTACATTTTAAGTCGTTGAAGTGAATGGGAATCATCATCTTCAAGACTTCTACTCTCGTTTTAAGGTTAACTTTAGTGGCAATTTTGTGAGTAATCTGCTCATTTTTGGTGCATTGATTTTTGTAATAAATTAGAATGTTTATTGATTCTTTTTGAGAGGATAAACTCTGAAAAGCAAACCATCTTGTCGCTGGTGTTGCCATGACATTTAATACAAAACAGGGATCCATTATTTCAGTATTTTTTAAAGCAAACATTGATTTCCCTTCCAGTCAAAGCCATTACAATTTCATTCAGATCAACTCCTCAAAATGACCAGCATTATTTCATGGGCTTGAAGCACTTCGTAAAAATGCATCTTTTGTGTTTAAAAGAAAACATCAACACATTTAATTTTATGAAAAAAAGGTTTTCACAAATCTCAGCATTACCTGCAGTTATGTTAGCAAAAACTGACCAGACACAGCAGGAGATGTTCCACGTTGCCATTACTGACAATGCCGCTGCGTTAAAATTAATTATGTCTTGCCAGTAATCCATGATACAAAAATTGCTGTTTTTCCTTGCTGCTGTCTATTTATCAGAAGTGCAATTCAGAGACAGACATAATTGCTGTAATCTGAAGAGGAGACGCTGGTAATTTGGGAAATGCATGAGTTCTGAAATAAATGCACTGGCATTGTGTCAGTAATAACCCCACTCTGGAGCAGTATTATGGGATGTGGATAACAACAACAAACACAGGTCACGTTTCATGTATATGATTTGTTCCTATTCAGAAAATGCAGCAGGATGCACAAATGTGGATAGGCTTTGCACGTGATTTTTAGTGTTGCTTGGAGGAGCAGGGTTAAGGAGTGAGGGTGTGGCCCAGCGGCTATGGCGGTCGATCCCAGATCTGGGGAACCGGATTTGAGTCTCGGCAATGACTGTGCCGCTGGCCGCGCGACACGAAGGGGAGCTAAGCGAGACAGCATCTTAGTCCCACATCCCGCGCGAGTATAACGGTGCGCGTCAGGTCTTGGCCGCCCCCCCCCCTTTTCAGGCCCGTCCAATGGGCGTGGGTCACCGGGTGGGAGGGGCGGCCCCTAGGGGTTAAAGGTAGCGCGGCAGCAAGGCTCGGCCTCTTTCTGCCGTCGCGTTCCCGGGCTGCTCTGCGCTGTTCCCTCCCTGGCCCCGACCCAGCGGCAGAGCGGCAGGCAGGTTTGAACTGTTAACGGTCTATTTTGTGTTGCAGGCGGAGTCACAGGGCGATCTGGAAGCGGATGGACAGTAGGGGTACCTCTGCGGCAGAAGGATACAGTCAATACCTCTGCCTGGCACAGTAGGGGTGCCTGAGCCAAGCACCTGGAGCCGAGGGGGCTCCAGGAAACAGCGTCGGCGCCCCGTTAGTCCTTCGGGCGGTCGGGGGGCCTGAACCGACCGGGGGTGTGCCTCATCGCTCCGCCCTGACAGGGGGGGCGGGAGTTGAACGTAAGGAAGTGATAATGGACTGCACCGTCAGAGCATCGACTCGCCGTGCAAGAATGGCTCACGAGGCATGCGGGGCAGCGAGGGGCTGACGCATTGGATCGCCTGTAAGATGACCCACCTTATTGCTACTTATTGTGCAAAATAAACCTGCACCACTGCTTTCCCACAAAAATGTCTCATGAGTTTCCTTGGTATGTAAGTGTATGGTGCATAAAGTGGAGCGAGCGCTGGGAGTGTGGGCACTATGATTCTGGGCAAACCACTCAATCCCCCCGTTCCCAGCAAAAATGAATGTTTATTTGTGCACGCAGCTGGTGCTCATGTAAAGCGCTCTGAAACCAGATACCGTACCATCAAGTTTGAGCTATACAAAACTCCGGGGGAAAAACCTCAAAGATTTAGAGGATTTACTGTGTTGAAATTTCCCTCTGGTACTCCTGTGTCTGCACTTGCTTATGAAGCTAGCAGCGGGAACAAAAGCAAAAGGCATAATGAGGCATACTTTCTTTTCTCCGGTTACACTCCTACCCCTTCCCTCTGCAGCAGAAAGGGCGCATTGAGGGACTAAAGGTTGGGCAAGACATCAACCGTGTGATGTTATTGTGGGTCAGAGGGTGCATCATGGCAGCCGGCATTTTTCTGTGAGAACATCCATGAGCAAAATGTACTATCAGTTAATAACCCCTATTCTTCTATTGATTGTTGATATGTGAAGGGAACACAAAAGACAGGGTTTAAACATATGTGGTAGGCAATGGCGCCCACATCAAGTGTGCATGTTTTGTATCTTAAATCTACGTGAGATGGTGCCACAGGTGGGGGTTAACCCTGAACCCCATACGTGATTGACCGATGGTCATACAAGATTGCAGCTAGTCTGTGCACACGTATACAGTATCAACACAGTATTGCATATATACAGTGGAAATTGAGAGCAATAGTCATGAGTAGTATTTTCTATTTTTCTTTTTAATCCAGAACGGTTGCCCAACCAACACGTATTTCGTCTGGGGAAGTACCCTACGACTTCTTCAGGGCTTCTGGCAAAATAACTTGGCTGAAGATCTCTGTACCGGTTGTACTTCCCAGACAAAACACGTGTTGGCTGGGCAACTATGAGATTTCACTGCGTCACTTCTAGGACGCTGTTGCGTCAAAATCTTGCGCCTGCCTGCCAGCAGGCGTAAGACTGACACAGGCCCTTTCACATGGGGCTTGCCCTTGTGAAAGGACGCATTGCTGGAGTTGCGTCACTTTTGTGACACACTCCAGCAATGCGTCACTTTTGCCCTTACAGATACGTCAGAAATACTGACGAATCTGTAACTCCTTGCGACATGATGCGCCATAAACTAAATATGACGCATCAGGTATGTCGCAAGGAGTGCGCACTGAGAAGTGAGTAAGTGACGCATCGCTGCTTTCATGCGGCGATGCGTCATTTCTCATAAATGAGGCCCTATGACTTATAAATATCAGAATAATCTAGATGGATAGAATATGATCACAAACAGAGAGAAAAGCACATGCTGCTGACGGGTAAATGGTAGGAAAGAGACAGAGGGAGAGGTTAAAAGGAAGAGGAGGGAAAAGAGTGACCAACAGCATTTACGTCGATTTAGAGTTACTGAAGGAACTCCAGGTGGAGATATCTACCCATAATCTTTACCCACAATGAGAGATTCAAAAATAATTTGAGTTTCAGTGGGAATAATTGTTCCGGCACTGAATGGGATGGGACTTGACAGACTTAATGCGCTGAAATGCAAAATCAGCAACCTAGATTAAAAGGTAAGAATCAACAGCACAATAGATAACTCGAAGACTGTACTAGAGCTACTTGCGCATAGCGTTGTTTACTATTGTTACCTTGTGATCGATTCAGGTTTAAGCTTGTTCCTTTTTTTTATCACTATTGGACTTTAGGATACTTTACGAGCAGTGATTGGGCTAAGGCTGTAACATTGAGGAGACTTAGTATGGACAGAAGTGATGTGCACTTTAATGGACTCGTGGAGCAATGAGAAATTTTTAATTTTGAATGTGTCTGCTTGTAACTGGTGACACATAATAATGAATGATGGTGATATCTAGTGGTGTCGGCACCAGACGACTTATTGTTCACACCACCAGGCTTTGATATTCACAATGAGTTGTTTATTTTAACAAATGATGTGGGTAAGGAAATATGACTACTTTTTTGAGTTTTGAGTTGTCTGTAAATATTGGGCCTTTAAGGTGGTAGCATTAGACACTCATGGCACTTCCAATACAGGTGGTGGCAATGTACATCAGGTAGTGTACCACAAGCTCTTAAACTAATAGGATGGTTTGATTTTGTCTTAGATTAATTGGAGACATACAGGTGATATAACCTACAGTCCACACAAAGCTGGTGAGTAACTCGTGAGTTGTGGGTGACTGTGGCTTTGAGCACCAACAGTCTTCATGTTATTTAGGTGTAGTGGAGAGTGTCCAAAGGCCCCTGTGACCCCGTCGGATCCCCAAGCACATCTCCTGTGCTTCACAGTAGACAGAATTGAGTTTTCTACTCCCACCATGGCAGTGGCAGGAGAGACACTTCTTCTGCCCCTGCCAGGGACCTGCTCAAGCTATTACTCCCACAGCAGCAGGAGCAGCAGTTAGATGTTGGAGGGACCTTCAAACCCTGAGATGGACAAGGGACTTGCTATACTTCCAGTAAATTTGTCCCCACCTCAGGGGATGAGGTGTGAGGTAGAAGAGTATTTGCTCTTGTACCGGAGCCCCAGGGTTAGAAGTCTGAACAGGGAGGGGGCCCACACAGACTCCTCTCCTCAAGGGGGTGAATGAAATAAACATGCACTGACCCCTGGCCCACCCTTTGGGTAATATTTGGCATTGCAGAGGAGTGCCACACACTCAATTTTCATGCTGTTTATGGTTTAAAAGGGACAAATCATGAAAGCTGCATATCTCTGGCACAGTTCTGCCTATTTATATCACCCTAGGCTTGTTGTGCCCCTGGTGGGCAGGGATAGATACCAGGGGCATTTCCATAGGGCCTCCCTGTCCGCTAAATGGCTCCATAGGATATGCCTTTACCCATTTCCTTATAGTCTCTGTTAAAGATTAAAATCTTCGGGATTTTATTTTCGTATGTCTAGGACTTTCTCCAAACTAAATGTTCTTGGAATAGGCTATTGAAATTTCATAACTAGTGAAATCTAACAGCTATGATTTTCTTTCCCGTTCTGTTATCAATATTGTTGAAGTATTTCTTCATGTTGAACCCCTAATGCAACCACGTTTCTATGATTGGAATACAAAGATGTGAGAGATACGCATGGTTGTGTTGATTTATTTCTCTATTTAAGTAAAATAGAATATTCTGCTATGAATTGAATTTTTTACATCATAGGTAGATTTTCAATGAGTAATTTGAGATTTTGTAATGAAATATTTCCTGAAGTACCTCCCTTGTAGGCATCATTAACTGACTCTTATTCACACAAGCCCACAGGAGTATACTCTGTCACCCATTTTTGTGTTAATAATTTTCTAAAAGTGGCATTTTCAGTATTACAATTTAAAATCTAACTTCACCATTATTTAGGATTTTAAATTGTGATTCGAGAGATACCACACTTGGGGGCCCTATCTGTTCCCAATTGAAAATTATACTTAGAAAGTGTAATAAGGTAATCCCAATGTCAACCTACTGGAGAGAAGGCCTTTCAGTACTGGAAAACAAATTTAAGAGTTTTGTAAGTACATATCCTACTTTTTAAATATACTGCACCCTGCACTTAAAACTACCTAGGGCCTATCTTAGAGGTGACTTACATGTATTAAAAATGAAAGTGCGGGCCTGGCAAGAGGGTTAACTTACCAGGTCAACATGGCAGAATAAATTGCACACACAGGCTCTGCAGTGGCAGGCGTGAGATGTATGTGGGGCTAGTTAAGTGGATAGCACAATCAATGCAGTTTAGAGCAGAAATTATGGAAAGTTGTAAAGTTAGACTAAACACAGTATTATGTACTGAAGGGTGCCCTTCCAGTGCAAAATATATGCTAGACTCACACAGACACCTTTGCACTGTTGCACAAAGGTATGTGTGTGGCAGCATAATTCTGCCAAGGTGCTAGGCAGAGAGGAGTATAGTGCCATATGTCTGTAGATATAGCGCTGTCATTCTCTCTCCCTTTCACGCAATGCAGCGAAGCAACTTTGGTTGCTGCCCTGCAAGAGTGTTTTATAAACCTAGGCCTTAATGTTTAATAACATTTTTCCACTTTGACAAAATATGCTGGTTGTGACCTCTGTGTTTAAATTATAGAAAAGTTCAGCACAGAGTAATTTCTTTGATGAGAGCAGTCCCTATGTCTAACACTCTATTTCTGCAGTGAACAATATGGAAACTATGGGACCAGAGTGCATTTTTTGGGGAAGACTCTCCCTTTCCTTGCGTCAAACTGTGTGTTCTTGGGTATTCTCTTTCTGAACAAATTTTGCAGCATATTTTTTCAACAGAGATGAAAAAACTTAAATCAAACTAAACACTGATAGTAAGTATGTAATCCATCAACTATTTGATTTTACCCATGGGTCGAAAACTCCCAGCCTCATAGACTTCTCACTAAAATATAGGGTAGTGATAAATCTATGGATCTTAAAAACAAGGAGATTGCACTATTATATTGGTACCCTGCTTCCCAAATTTCTTGATAGTCAAATCCTACCCTTCCTATAGCTTTGTCCCAATAAGTGCATTTATGTGATAGAGGTGGGCAAGCCACTGAAAGATCGAGCCAAATGCCTGGCTCTGAGTCAGCTTGAGGTTCTGTTGGATCCTCGAGCCCAAAAAAAGCCGGGCTTTCATGTGGGAAAGTCTAAACTCATAGACCATGAATTAAAGACAACGCATTAACATTTGCAGGCACATGCATCAAGGTAGGTTTTTGCAAGTCCTTAATTGCGATAATTAAGGAATCGCAATTAAGGACTCGCAAAAGCCTATGCATGTAGGAATAGCTGTAAAAATAGCGAGTCCTTCGCATTCCTTATATGCGAGTTGCAAATTGCAAGTCGCAAATAAGGAATGGCTTCCCATTCATTCCTATGGGCCTACAGGCCCATAGGAATAAATGGGTAATTGCATGCACAATTTGCGAGTACCAATAGGTCCTCGCAAATTACGCATGCAGTTTCAGGGTGCAAGGGTGTCAAAAGGACACCCTGTTGCACCCCTGAAACTGATCTGAGCACATATGCTGCGTGGGCATGTGTGTGGAACATGAAACTTTAAAAAATGCGCTAAAGTGCATTTTTCAAAGGTTTTGCAAATTACCATGAAGTTCAGCTAATTTTTTTACCTTAATGCATTGCATTTAAGGAATCTCAATTTGCGATTCCTTAAATGCAATCGCAATTTAAGTAATCACAATTTAGAGATTGCTTATAAAACCCAGAAACATGGCCACACTCAAGGAAACGAAGGTGCGCAAACAATGCATGCCATATGTGTAGTCCTGGTAACCAGGTCTGCTCCGTTGAAAATGCCAGTTCAAATGGTCGTTCTGAAAATGAGAACAGAACAATACAATGTAAAAGGTAAAATGTGCACCTGATATTTTACTTACCACTAATGCTGCTTTAAAACGTAAATGTCATAACATAAAAAAGATATTTTTAGCACAAAAGACACATACATTTTGGGTTCGTGGCATCTTTAACAGAATGTGCCCATCATCTACAGAAAGGCAACTTTTCATTTATTAATGTGTTGGATTTTCAGTTGTCCTTTTGCCATGACATTTTAAAGAAGGTAATTTGTGTGCAGAAGTATTGCTCTTTATGCCAGTACGATATAAAAAATAAAACCTGAAGTTGCCGCGCTGCAAACTTGTAGTTTCTTTCTCCTCGAATCCTATGTCCACTTTTGCAAGAGGGAAATAATCCCGTTTCAGGCAAGTAAGGCACGAAATATGGATAACACACTGCTTTGCCTCAACGATTTGCAGGAAAGAAGGCTTAGTGCAACTCACCGGTGAATATTCCATGTAATTCTAGTTTGAGCAGGCCTTTGCTGATGAAATCATGAGCAATTTGCAGGTAATACTCTGTTCTACGGTGAGCAATTAGGCATTGACACATTTTGTGCATTCGGGATGCACACCATACAGTGGCCTCGGGCGCAATAGGCATGTGTGCCCCTGTTCTTCTCCGCTGGTGCACTGTAGTGTAATACAAGGGGACGCAGAAGCTTGTGCGACTCCTTCTATAATACAGATAGAGCTGGTGCAAAAAATAGTGCTATCTTAAGGGGGAATGCCCTCATTTGGTTGGGGGCTTGTCCCCATATGCATGAGGAAAAGTGGTTGCCTCTGCGCCCATACAGTTTTATGGACATGCACTGGGAGGGGCACTGACTGCATGCCACAAAGAGGTGCCCCACAACAGTGCACCCCAGCGGGTTCCCCCTGAAAGTAGGTAAAAGGGGTCCCAAGGACTCCCCAGTTATATCCCTGGAATTAGGTGCTGTACAGGACCAGGGCAATCCCCCAGTGCACCGTAAGGGTGGGGGCCGGTCTTGGGCCCCTGGGGGCCGTTATTGTTACAGGACCGTTTTTGCAGCATAGCTGCAAAATCGGCCCTGTAACAAAATCAGCCGAAAACCGGCCCCGGCAAAGAGCTCGGTCGCACCCCCAACGCCCCCCCCCCCCAGGGAGGGGGGCGATGCCGAGCACTTTGCCAGGGCCGGTTTGTGTTCCCAGTCCGGCCCTGGTGCTGTCCCTCACTGCACCTGCCTGTAGTAGTTTTTTTGTCCCCCTTCAAAGTGCAGAGTAGGCGACGCCTGCACTGTGAAAGGCGAATCGGCTGTTTCAGTCAGCCGGAGGTCTTTCAATAATACGCTAACCCCCGGCAGCCATGAAGTGACGCAATAAATGTAGTAGAGCTACCGTTTCCTCTTTGCAACTGGCCCACCTAGTTAAAGTGCACCCTGACTGCAGTACTGCCACAGATTACTCAGTTCCTGGCATCAGAAGTTAGTGCATGATTATTTGCTGCTCCCTTAGAATCAGAGCCAAAAGTTCCTTTCAAGTGTTTAAAATTAGATCATTTTAACTGTGTTGCGTAAAATTTTGCAAAGTTTCCAATACAAAGCTAAAATAATCCGGAACTCCATTATACAGCGAGATCTGGTATAGAGTAATTGTAATACATGGAAAGAGGTGCTTTAACTTTTCATTGCTGATTAGGCTTTTATTTTCACATATATGTCCCATGAGTTTTATATTTTTGCCATTATTGCGTCTCCCTGCCTTTTAATGTCTCCCCCTCTACTGCAGATATGTCAGGATTACAAATTATGATGTTGCGTTTAAGCCAGTTTTATATATTGTGTAATTCCCCTGAGCTATGAGCGTTGTTTTATAGAATAACATACATTTAGGATTACAAGCACCTCAAACGAAGAAAGATTCTTTTAAACAGATTTATGTTGTAGGCCAAAATTCAAGAGCTTTATAAAGTATTTGATGCGCTATTTTAACTAGGTGAACTAGGCGCAAACACAGACAGTGAGCGCTTTGATATATAATTTGCTACTCTAAGGGCATCCACTAATGCAGGGCCATTTAGATTTGCCTTGACAGGAAGTGGTGGTTGTTGGTTATTTTCCTGTGGGGAGATTGTAGTGCTTTGTTGGTGGAGCTCAAGGTGTGGTGACCATTTCCTAAACACAATCTGTGGAGTACAACGTGTCAAAAGGGTTTTCTGAGTGCACTTTTATTGTTGAGCTGTTTAGACTGATGGGAAGTAGTTGCCAGCCCATAACTAGTTTTTCTCCTTGTTCAGAGGACGTAATCAGACGGTATTTTAGTCAGTGGTCTGGCTGCTATCAGACGTGTGCAGGCAGGAGGATGCCTATAAGGCTGCTCTCAACATGTCTGTGAGAGGTGCTTTGCTATTTTGCACGAATAACTCTTATTGACGATTTGTGTGCTGATATTAACTTTTTTTAACGTAAACATTCACTTGTAATTTTATACATTCACTTATTTATGCAGTGCCATTTCGATTGACCTTGCCAGGATTATCTGGTTGAGGGTTATTTTAGTTTGAAGAGATTGTAGCTCCTTATTGATGAAGCGCAAATTGGGGTAAGCATTTTGCTGGGTGCACTTTGACTGTGGGGCTGTTGAGACTGATGCAGAGTTCTCGCCATACGAATGCCATTTTTATTGCTTCTTCCGTGGACCCAGCCAGGTTCCAATTTGGTTGGTGGTCTAGCTGGTATAAAGGCAGCCTACAGCAAATTTGTGAGAGCTGCTTTGCTATTTAGCAAGGATAACTGCTATTAAAGATTTCTGTGCTGATTCGTGGTGCTTTTAAATTAAACTCTAACTTGTAATTTACTTACCTTACTTATACAGTAACATTTTGGTTTGACTTGTCAGGAAGTGGTAGTTGTTGGTTAATCTAATGTAGAGAGGTTGTAGCACCTTAATTGTGGAGCGCAAAATGCCCTTGATGAGCTTGTGGCGTGTATGGATATTGTTCCCCAGGTCTGAACCAACCATTTCCTAATTTAGGTTAGTACAGAGATGATCATAGATAAGCATGGTTGGGGGCGTGGTCTCGCACCGGACCAAGATGGTGGCTATGAGCTGAGCTCCGCTGATTGTTTAAAGGCGCAAATCTCACCGCCCGAGTGAAGCAGAAGTGCTTTCGATGTCGCTGAGCTTCGGAGGAATCTTTTGGAGCCGTCTATCACTTTCTCCAGCTCCTGCCTGAGCCTATAAAGAGGACAGTAATTTTCTCATCCTTCACACACGAGCTCCCACCATTTTGTGCCTGCTGCTCGTTTCCTTTGACCTCCTACTGAGGTAAAACCTGCGCATTAATATGTAGTGATTGGCAAAAAAAATGTTCTTCTCTTTTTTACTATAATTTTTGTTTCTCATCTAACTGGCTAACTTTGACTATTTTTACATGCTTCTTTGGAACTATTCCTCTCCTGCTGTTCCCTCATGAGTGCGCTTGAATAATTTTGTTCAGATGATGCCCACATTTTAATTTTTATTGATGTTTGGCCTTCTTGAGAGCCTTTTCTGAGGGGTCAAATAATACCTCCCTTTTAGCGCTTACTATTTTAAAAACAACTCCTGCCTTCTTTAAATTTCCTACGGAGGACAATTTATTCTTTTCTACATATGGCCAGATTGTGGTCTACATTGAAAGTGTTTTTTCATCCTCCTCGACGTTCCCAGATGGCCAGTGATAATTCTTCTCACGTCAAAGCCTCTTCATCTGGTACAAAACCTAAGAGGGCTACGAATGACCCTCCCTCGCCCATTCTGTTATCGCATAACCCTGTCACTGGTTAGAGGAGGTAGATCCTGAAGCAGAGGTCAGACCCGGGACCAGGGTTCAATTCCCGACGCGGCAGGGTCTTGAGCCCAAATATCCATGGACTCGATAATTCTCGTTTCGGTACCTACTCGAATCACGGGTTCACACTCTGCAGCTCTGGGCATCAGCTTGCTTAATCTCCACTACGGCCCCCCTGCGGCGGGATGCCTGGCTTCCACCTTAGGGATTCCCAGTATGGGTATCTCACAGGGTAAAAGCCAGGACGGGTTCCCAAGGCAAGCGCCGAGATGCCTACGGGTAATCGAGCGCTATATAAGAACTAATAATAATAATAATAATAATTCTTGATAAGGGGAGGGCGTTAAATTCTTTTATGTCCATTACCAAGGATAAACTCCAACAAATTGAAGATAAGTGGATCACAATGGAAGCAAAGGTATTCGACATGGAACAACGTATTAGTGATCTACACAATGTTTCTATCAAAATTCCTATTCTGGAACAGGAGATTCAGCTTCTCAAGCTTCACACTGAGGACCTTGAAAATCACAATAGATGCAATATTCTTCGCCTTTATGGCTTACCAGAAAATGTAGAAGATCCTGACATTCTCCTTTTTCTTAATTATTTTTTTCAGAGCTCCTTGATCTTCCTCTAGAGCCTTCACTGAATATCCAACGTGCTCACCGTTTGGGTCCTCTTCAATCGAACTCTGTTTAAACTAGAGGAATTATAATGCTATTTGTGGAATTCACAGACCTTATGCGCATCCTACAGGCAGCAAAGGTAAAACGCCAACTTGTCTGGGCTGGTCACACCATTTTTCTCTCTCAGGATATCTCCCATGCTACTAATGCCAGATGGAAGGAATTTCTTGCTCTTCGTCCTCAGATGAGACAGCTAAACATTCAATATGACATTCTGCATCCATGCCTGTGTAAAATTACTCAGAATTGCTCCTCTCGCTCGTTTGATGATCCTGCCAAATTGAAGTCTTTCTTGCTCAATCTCACACCAAATTCTATGGATAGTTCTACTCAACGTCTGTAGATTCTCTAATTTATCTCTCTCTAATAGATTTCCTATGGCTGTTCCTATGTCTATCTCTTAATTTTGCTCCTCTGCTGTTTCATCTGTTCTCGGTGCAGTTACGTTCCATGCTCACTTTGTTTACTCTTTTTCTTAGATCTGGATATATTGCCTTGATCTATCTTTTCTTCTTCATATCCTATTTTCTTTCTCCATTCTTTTCTGTTTATTCTTTCTTTATGACAATATGTTGCTTTTTGCACGTGCCTATTATTGTTATTTCTTGTCATAAATTTAGTTTTTGGATTCATCTAATAAGTGGTGTTTTTCTGCTACCAGCTGTTCTCCTGAAGTGTATCATCTACATTCATGTGTTACCCTCCCCCTTCCATTATGTGTAATGTTGTCATGTGGAATGTTTGTGGTCTTGGAAACACAGTCAAAAGACTAAAGGTACTCTCTCATTTGTCTAAACTGAATTCTCATGTTTCGTTTATTCAAGAAACAAACACATTGTAATGATATAGAATCACTTACATTGAAGAGATAATGGGTGGGTCAAGTTCTTTATTCTCCAGCCTCTAATCAAAAAAGTGGTGTTGCTATACTATTTCATAAAGCGCTACATGTACACATTTTATCTATGCAATGTGATAGTGATGGACGCTGGGTAATGGCTAAGATTGTTATACAAAATAAAGAACTTGTCTTAGCGAATATTTATGGCCCTGTTAAACCAGATCCCGACTTTTGGAATAGCATTAAGATTTTACTCTCCTCTATTGATGGCCCAAATATTATTATTGCCGGGGAGTTTAACCAATGGTTGGACCCTTTCTCTGATAGACAATCCAAGTGTAAATTCAGTCCTGATAAAACTCATAAATCATATCAATTTGCCATTGCCTCTCATTCGTCATATGATGTTTGGAAGGCCTGCAACCCCGATACCCTTGAGTTTACTTTTTTTCTAATGTTCATCATACTCATTCTAGAATTGATTATAATTTGGTTAGTAAACTCTTACTCCCATCTATTCAATCCTCTGAGATTGGATCTATTTTTATTTCTGATCATGCCCCTGTTTTCTCTGTTCTTGATCTTTCCCTGAGTTCTCCAAATTTTGGTTGTTGGAAGCTTAATAATTTCTTGTTATCAGACACTACTTTTGTAACTGAAGCTACTACTTTTATTAACATATTTTTGCTATCAACAGTTCTTTGGACACCTCCTTGACTAGTAATTGGGATGCCTTTAAGACCTCCTTCCGTGCCTTTACTATTTCATACTCTTCAAAAAAGAAAAAAACTGCTAGGGCCAAGTATACAATTTTACTACAACAACTCAAAATGCTGGAACATAATTACTTTACTTCTAGAACTTCCTCTGTTCTCCATGAACTAATGAAGGCCAAATCTGTTCTAAACACGCTTGCCACAATTGATGTATGTAATGTCCTTCTTAAAATCAAGTCTAAGTATCACGGAGGTCAAAATAAAGCTGGTAAGATGCTGGCTATTAGATTTGGGGGTCTCTAGTTGGCACAGGTAGGTACTTGTGACAAATAGGGACCCTTGCCTCTAGTCAGGGTAAGGGGTACACTCCTAAAATAACCCCTGCTTGCTGGTAGCTTGGCACGAGCAGACAGGCTCATATCAGAGGCAGTGTGTAAAGCATTTGTGAACACATACAGTTATCAAATGACAACACTACAGATGGACACCCCACAAGTTGTATATTAAAAATAAGTATTCTTTATATAGATTTAACACAAGACCACAAACGACAAAAATCCACAATACTGTACTTAAAATGGTAGAATTGCTTAGTTCTCTTTAAATCTTTAAATGCAACACTTTGAGTCAATGTACTTTTTTTTTTTAAACCTTTATTTATAGTTTTTCAGTACAACAAGGACAAGGAAGGCAATCCCAGAGGCATAAGTCCAATACATCCATTACACATTTCAGTAGCATCGTAATATCGATATTGAGAAACAGCAGTTATGGCAAAGAAACATGGCAGGAACATTTTTCATCTTTGAGCAGGCTATAAGACAGTGCAAGCAGGCATGCAGCCAGCGTATCATCTATTCGTAGTGCAAATTGTATCAGAACTACACAGAAAGGGTCAAATCACAGGGACAAATTGTATCCGTGCAAACAGTATTGAGAAAGACCTAGTCAATCATCCATAGTGCAACATATACCAGCAGAGCTTCAATATAACACAGTTCTTCCAATGGTACTCCCCCCCGCCAACAGTGCCATCGAGTGGTGTCAGGATCCCAGCTGTTGTGGAGTCAAGTTTCGGACCTGTGTGCCGCGGAATGGGCCGTCGCTGGTCGAAGGGGTGTGAGAGGAACCTTTCCTGGTTCCGTTTGTGGCACTCACGGAATTCTAAGATGGCCACCAAGAAGCTGGAGGAGGCGGTCTAGTCGATCGGCCAAGTTCAGGGAGAATTCCAGGTGACACGCGCGCTACTGTGGAAGTGCGCACTTCACCGAGATTTTCAGCTGAGGTAGTCGTTATGAGAAGCGTTCATCGTTAGATAGATGTAAGAGTAAATTTTCGAAGTCAGAAGCTTATTTCAGGGTTGAGAGACCACGAAGAGAAACGGAATCACATGTTCAGACCAAGTTTGGAGTTCGAGTGACCGGCTGTATCTAGCGTCCTGACAGAAACTCCGTGAGTAGGAGATCAGAGGTGTCAGTCGTAGGACAACGCAAAAAACCAGTAACAACGAACTGAAAGCTAAGTAGCATAAGACTCAAGCAAAATACTGTGACTAAGTTATTTGAAAGTGCACTGTATCTAAATAGACTTTTGGGTTTCCCTGTGATGTGAAGACAGTCTACAAATTCCTTGAAAGCTGAGAATAAGGAATGACAGTTAGGCTATAACAACTCAGAGCAAACTCTTGAACCTTAAGTACAGACTTACCTGGATGTCCTAGTGAGGTGAATCATTAGGAAACAGAAAACGAAAAACCTGTAAATAAAGAATGAAGAATTAAATAGAAAATAAGGTGAAGCAGATAGAAAATTACAACACAACATAACAACTGGTAGGTCACAAGATTGAGCGAAATAATTAAGAGTAAGGGTTTAAGAGAAGCAGAAATAATTTTGTTAATATTTTTCAGAAGTGAGAAAATACGCAGCAACTTGTGATTAACAAGAAGGCGATCTAAGGCATAGCGCAACAAATACTTGGTAGGTGGTTTAGAGAATATAAATAGCAACTAATACAGGCAATGAATAATTACAGGAAATAAGGTCTGATATTTTGCAGGAGAAAACAAGCAAGTAACTAAACTCACCAAGAGGTACACTTCAGAAGAAAGAAGAGAGGCAGGTCTACTAGGACTTAGGGTAGGTACGGTAGTGGAGTTAAATAGAAAGCTAAGCAGAGTAGGATAGGAGACTTATTATGTTTGTATATGCTTAGTTTTCTAGGAATCTTCGATAGGCTGATTGATAGCAGATTGAAGAACCTTACTGAAGACCAGAAAGTCCGGACCAGTCTCTTCTGTTTATCTTTTGTTATTTTATCCAATTTCCCCCTTCCCCCTGTCTGATTAATGGGAGTCACGATGTCATTCTGACTCTGGTTGATTGGAAGGTGGAGTCGAGAAGCTAGCATCTTCTGTTCCTGTGCAAGTGTTTAGAGAATAAGAGTTTGGTAAGCAAGAGGGTTCTGACAGAGTGAAGTGACCACGTTGTAAAACTTGCACCCGAAAAGAATGGTTGAGGGAGTTAACTTACCGACCTTAGGGGCGGTCTTAGATGCTATTCAAAAAGAGTTGGTAGCAGTGAAGGAAGAAAATCAAAATTTGAGGCAAGAAGTGATGAATTCTAGAAAAGAGACAGCGGATCTAGCGCAGAGAATTAGGCAAACACACTCTGGAAATAGAGAGAGTCCAACCACTTCAGCGGGGGAGGTTAACAGATTAACGACACAGGTTATATACTCTTTATCCCCAGTGATTCCTTTAGCAGCACCAGAGAAGTTTAGCGGGGACCCACAGAAGGCACAAGTATTCATCACGCAATGCTCATTGCATTTCATGTGTCGCCCTTCTATCTTCCCTGACGCGCAATCTAAAGTGGCCTTCATCTTATTGTATTTAAGTGGAGACGCGGCAGCTTGGTCAATGCCTATTGTGTCTCGAGATGATCCCTTGTTACAGAATTATGACGAATTTAAAAAAGAGTTCTTACGAATATTTGATCGAAGACGAATATCTCAGGCTGTGGATAACGATTTGCTGGATTTAAAACAAGGAAATAGAGAATTGGTGGCATATTTGGCCCAGTTCAATAAGTTAATTATGGAAACTGATTGGCCGGAAAGTAAAAGAACCGCAATCTTCTATAGGGGTTTACGAGATGAGTTAAAGAATGGACTAGCGCAAATACCAAATCGCCCCACAGAAATATCAGCCCTAATTGATTTGGTTTTAGAATTGGATTTTCGTCAAGGGGAACGAAAGGGAGAGAGAAGACGTGAGTTTCGGAGTACAGTACCTCGGTTCGATAGAGCACGAAATGATTTGGGAAAAGGAGCTGAAGGATCCACGGTTCCCGAACCAATGCAGATTGGAACTATAAGGGGTCCGCTTACTAAGGAAGAGAAGGAGAAAAGACGAGTCAGCAATCTTTGCATGTATTGTGGTTCTAGTGGACATTTTGTGCGTAATTGCCCAAAGAAGCCCAAAGGATCATACAAGCCGAAGGAAAACTAGCAGCACCACCTGTAGAAGGAGTTGTACAGGTGGATGCGAGTCGAGAATCAACTCCATTGGAACATCAATTAGCCAACACCTTGCAGTCCTCTTCACCACATTTGATATTATCCATGACGGTAAAGTTTCGCCATGAGACCCGAGAAGGAGTGACTGTAATGGTGGACTCGGGAGCTACTGGTAATTTTTGCAACCTGAAATTTGCGGCAAAAATTGGCTTAAGAGCAATCGCTAAAACTAAGAGCGAACCAGTCAGAGCTATCGATGGAACGAACCTATCGTCAGGTCCTATTGTCAGTCACACAGAATTGGTGCAGTTAATCCGAGATGATGGGCACAGAGAAGAGTTACATTTTAATTTAATTGATGCTCCTCAGTCTCAACTCATCCTAGGACTTCCTTGGCTTACGGAGCACAATCCAGCAATAGACTGGGCGACCAGAACTATAGAAATGACTTCGAGTTACTGTCGGGAGAACTGTCTCAGAAAACAATGGGAAACGAATAAGAAAAACTCGGCCCAAGCCTTGTGTTCAGCAGATGCAATGGTGTGTGTTATAAATACACAACCAATTCCACAAGAATACCAAGACTTTTAAGATGTTTTCAATGAGAAAGAAGCTGAACAACTACCGCCACATCGTGCTTACGATTGCAAAATAGATTTTGAACCAGGAGCGAATATGCCTTGTAGTCGAGTCTATGCGTTGACTGAGAAAGAACATGATCATTTAAAAGAGTACATTGATAGGTATTTGGCGAATGGATTTATTCGACCCTCCCAATCTCCGGTATCCTCGCCTTTATTTTTCGTGCCGAAAAAGGTAGAAGGCGAGTTAAGAACATGCATTGACTATCGTGCCATCAACAGAATAACTAAGAAGAACAGATATCCACTTCCACTCATCTCAGTTTTGTTGGATCAGGTGAAAGGGGCGCAGATATTTACGAAATTGGATTTAAGAGGAGCATACCACCTCATTCGAATAAGAGAAGGAGATGAGTGTAAGACAGCCTTTAGAACTCGTTTCGGATTATTTGAATATCAAGTAATGCCTTACGGGTTATGCAATGCCCCAGCGGCATTCCAACACTTTATTAATGATGTTCTAAGTGAATTCATTGATCAATGTGTAATAGTGTATATAGACGATATATTGATTTATTCCGTCAATACACAAGAACATCAGCAACAGGTACGAAGAGTTCTGCAGAAACTTCGAGAGAACAAATTGTTTGTTAAATTGGAAAAATGCGCCTTTGATGCCACTCAAGTGGAATTTTTGGGTTTCGTAATATCTCCAACTGGCATTCATATGGACAAACGAAAAATTCAAGCTGTTTTAGAGTGGAAGTCCCCGAGCAGCGTCAAAGAAGTCCAAGTGTTCATCGGATTCGCCAATTTCTACCGGAGATTCATCAGCGAATTTTCTCAACGCATCTTGCCTCTTACTCGATTGTTAAAGAAAGGAACATGTTTTGAATGGTCGGAGGAAGCTGAGTCAGCCTTCAAGGCTTTGAAAGAGGAGTTCACCTCAGCACCTATTCTTCTTCATGCGGATACAATGGAGCCTTTCTATGTTGAGACAGATGCTTCAGACTATGCTGTTGGAGGAGTACTCTCTCAAAGAAATAAGGAGACAGGCCAGTTGCATCCAGTGGCCTATCGGTCCAGAAAATTGACACCAGCAGAAATCAACTACACAATTACGGAAAAATAATTGTTGGCAATTAAAGATGCTTTTAAAGAATGGCGGCATTACCTAATGGGGGCACATCATGTAGTCACCGTTTATACAGATCATTGTAATTTGAAGTTTCTAAAGTCGGCAAGAACCCTAACGCCACGGCAACTTCGCTGGTCATTGTACTTTGCCGATTATGATTTCGTAATCACCTATAGACCGGGAGCTCAAAATGGTAAGGCAGATGCCTTTTCTCGAATGGAAACAGGAGAAGAAAAGAATCAAATGAAGACTCAAGCCATTATTCCCAGCTCTAAAATCATCGGCACTATCGACACTTTAAATGTTAAGGAACAGATTGTTCAGGCCTTAAATCCTGAGGAAATGCTGGAATGGGCGCAACAAGAGAAAGGAAGAGAAATTCTTGATGGGTTACCCTACCAAGCAAAGGCACTGTACTTGCCCACACCAACATTACAGAAGCAAGCGATGTGTGAATGTCATGATCATTTGCTGGCTGGACACAAGGGAGAGTTCAAAAAGTCGGATCTAGTCAAAAGAAAATATTGGTGGCAACAAATGAGTAAGGACATTGAGCAATATGTAAAAACTTGTGAGATCTGCGTGCAGGGAAAATCAGAACGGCAGGTACCCAAGGGTTTGTTACAGCCCTTGCCCATTCCTCCCTCTCCTTGGCACACTATCACCCTAGATTTGATAACAGACCTTCCATCTTGCCAGGGATTCAATACCATTCTAGTGGTAGTAGACGCATATACCAAAATGACACATTTTGTAGCCTTGAAAGGTATCCCGACAGCAAAACAGTTAGCTAGTCATTTTAGTACACAAGTTGTGAGACTGCATGGAATTCCTAAGATCATAATATCTGATCGAGGAACCCAGTTTGTGTCTCACTTCTGGAGAGCCTTCATGAAGGGACTTGGGGTTGAGACACGCTATTCCACCAGCTTTCACCCGGAGACTGAGGGACAAACTGAAGGGGTAAACCTGGAATTAGAGCAGTATCTAAGGTTGTTTTCTTTGAAGCAGAGTGGAGAATGGCCGGATTATTTATGGACAGCAGAATTCGCTCACAACAATGCGAAGAATGTGTCCACTGGCTATTCACCGTTCTATCTAAACTATGGAAAACACTCAAACTCCTCAGTGCAAGATTTTCAGATCTCAGTTCCAGCGGTTAAGGAGTTAGTGACACACTTACATCAGATACATGAATCAGCATCTAAGAATCTAGAACAGGATAAGGAGAAGTACAAGAAGTATGCAGATAAGAAGAGAAAGGTACCCCCAAAATTAGATCTTGGGGATGAGGTCTGGTTAAACACAAAGAATCTTAGACTAAAAGGCAACCGAAAGTTTCAGCCTAGATTTATTGGCCCTTACCCCATTGAGGAACAGATAAATCCAGTTACATACAAATTGACTTTACCATCTAAGTTAAAGATTCATCCTGTGTTTCACGTCTCCTTATTGAAAAAGTCAGCTCCAGGTTTGAGAAAGGAATCAGTTCCACAACCCATCCAGATGGAAACTGGATTGGAATATGAGGTTAAGGAAATTCTAGACTCAAGTTAGTGAAAGGGAAACTGTACTATCTAGTGGACTGGAGAGGTTATGGGCCAAAGGAACGTTCTTGGGAGATTAATTCAGACGTTCATGCCCCACGATTGTTGAAGGTTTTCCATCATCGAAATCCCACTAAACCAAGACTGGGAGGGCCTTCCTTGGTGGGGG
This sequence comes from Lissotriton helveticus, assembly GCF_964261635.1. Lineage (NCBI taxonomy): Eukaryota > Metazoa > Chordata > Amphibia > Caudata > Salamandridae > Lissotriton > Lissotriton helveticus. Next base: position 756,661,624 of record NC_136069.1, read on the forward strand.
GTACTGTCAGGATCCCAGCTGTTGTGGAGTCAAGTTTCGGACCTGTGTGCCGCGGAATGGGCCGTCGCTGGTCGAAGGGGTGTGAGAGGAACCTTTCCTGGTCCCGTTTGTGGCACTCGCGGAATTCTAAGATGGCCGCCGAGAAGCTGGAGGAGGCGGTCTAGTCGATCGGCCAAGTTCAGGGAGAATTCCAGGTGACGCGCGCACTACTGTGGAAGTGCGCACTTCACCGATATTTTCAGCTGAGGTAGTCGTTATGAGAAGCGTTCATCGTTAGATAGATGTAAGAGTAAATTTTCAAAGCCAGAAGCTTATTTCAGGGTTGAGAGACCACGAAGAGAAACGGAATCACATGTTCAGACCAAGTTCGGAGTTCGAGTGACCGGCTGTATCTAGAGTCCTGACAGAAACTCCGTGAGTAGGAGAGCAGAGGTGTCAGTCGTAGGACAACGCGGAAAACCAGTAACAACGAACTGAAAGCTAAGCAGCATAAGACTCAAGCAAAATACTGTGACTAAGTTATTTGAAAGTGCACTGTATCTAAATAGACTTTTGGGTTTCCCTGTGATGTGAAGACAGTCTACAAATTCCTTGAAAGCTGAGAATAAGGAATGACAGTTAGGCTATAACAACTCAGAGCAAACTCTTGAACCTTAAGTACAGACTTACCTGGATGTCCTAGTGAGGTGAATCATTAGGAAACAGAAAACGAAAAACCTGTAAATAAAGAATGAAGAATTAAATAGAAAATAAGGTGAAGCAGATAGAAAATTACAACACAACATAACAACTGGTAGGTCACAAGATTGAGCGAAATAATTAAGAGTAAGGGTTTAAGAGAAGCAGAAATAATTGTGTTAATATTTTTCGGAAGTGAGAAAATACGCAGCAACTTGTGATTAACAAGAAGGCGATCTAAGGCATAGCGCAACAAATACTTGGTAGGTGGTTTAGAGAATATAAATAGCAACTAATACAGGCAATGAATAATTACAGGAAATAAGGTCTGATATTTTGCAGGAGAAAACAAGCAAGTAACTAAACTCACCAAGAGGTACACTTCAGAAGAAAGAAGAGAGGCAGGTCTACTAGGACTTAGGGTAGGTACGGTAGTGGAGTTAAATAGAAAGCTAAGCAGAGTAGGAAAGGAGACTTATTATGTTTGTATATGCTTAGTTTTCTAGGAATCTTCGATAGGCTGATTGATAGCAGATTGAAGAACCTTACTGAAGACCAGAAAGTCCGGACCAGTCTCTTCTGTTTATCTTTTGTTATTTTATCCAATTTCCCCCTTCCCCCTGTCTGATTAATGGGAGTCACGATGTCATTCTGACTCTGGTTGATTGGAAGGTGGAGTCGAGAAGCTAGCATCTTCTGTTCCTGTGCAAGTGTTTAGAGAATAAGAGTTTGGTAAGCAAGAGGGTTCTGACAGAGTGAAGTGACCACGTTGTAAGACTTTTGGGTTTCCTTGTGATGTGAAGACAGTCTACAAATTCCTTGAAAGCTGAGAATAAGGAATGACAGTTAGGCTATAACAACTCAGAGCAAACTCTTGAACCTTAAGTACAGACTTACCTGGATGTCCTAGTGAGGTGAATCATTAGGAAACAGAAAACGAAAAACCTGTAAATAAAGAATGAAGAAATAATTAGAAAATAAGGTGAAGCAGATAGAAAATTACAACACGACATAACAATTGGTAGGTTACAAGATTGAAAATAATTAGGAGTAAGGGTTTAAGAGAAGCAGAAATAATTTTGTTAATATTTTTCAGAAGTGAGAAAATACGCAGCAACTTGTGATTAACAAGAAGGCGATCTAAGGCATAGCGCAACAAATACTTGGTAGGTGGTTTAGAGAATATAAATAGCAACTAATACAGGCAATGAATAATTACAGGAAATAAGGTCTGATATTTTGCAGGAGAAAACAAGCAAGTAACTAAACTCACCAAGAGGTACACTACAGAAGAAAGAAGAGAGGCAGGTCTACTAGGACTTAGGGTAGGTAAGGTAGTGGAGTTAAATAGAAAGCTAAGCATAGTAGGAAAGGAGACTTATTATGTTTGTATATGCTTAGTTTTCTAGGAATCTTCGATAGGCTGATTGATGCAGATTGAAGAACCTCACTGAAGACCAGAAAGTCCGGACCAGTCTCTTCTGTTTATCTTTTGTTATTTTATCCAATTTCCCCCTTCCCCCTGTCTGATTAATGGGAGTCACGATGTCATTCTGACTCTGGTTGATTGGAAGGTGGAGTCGGGACGCTAGCATCTTCTGTTCCTGTGCAAGTGTTTAGAGAATAAGAGTTTGGTAAGCAAGAGGGTTCAGACAAGTGGAGTTATGATCACAGCTACACAGCCTCCCGTTTACTTCCATCTCCGCGATGTCCAGTGTGCCTGTGTTGCCTAACAGATAAGTCTGAAGCGGACCCCAGATATCTTTAGGTCTGCACATCGTAGGCAGAGTTTCCACATACACTATATGTTGTTCCTGACAATACGTAAGATCTGTAAACCAATCCTTGAACTTCGGTGCCCTGCCACATCCCAACCGGCACGCTACCCTGCGCTTAGCTAATAATAGGGCAATGTCAAGCAGCTTATGATGTTGTTTGGGTATCAGCCCAGTGTAACCCAGTAGCATAATAAGTGGATCTCTGTCAAATGTGTGTGCCGTCATTTCCTGAAGGGCCTTATGCACGTCCGTCCAGAAGTCACTCACTCCGGGATATTCCCATGCCAGGTGAATAAAGCCTACACCTTCCGCTCTGCATCGTGCGCACCTATCATCCTCCGATAGACGAAAGTGGAGTTTCAATATTGGGGTATAATAAACTCGCTGTAAGAACTTATAATGAATTATCTTAAGCCCGCAGCTTGCTGAAATATTAGCTGTCATGTCACAACAGTAGCTCCATTGTGCCTCTGATATGTCGCATCCAATATCCTCACTCCATCGGATGCGAGCAGTGCTTTCGGTCCCTTGACTTTGTGCCCTTATGCTCCCGTAAATGCTGGACACCAGGTGCCCGCCAGTGTCCGAGCTCAGCATCCCATGGAGCGGAATGACAACATCCAGTTCTTTTGGATAGTCCGGCAATACCTCCTTCAACCCCTGAGTCAATCGGATATAATAGAACACATCCAGGGGAGTGGGTTGGAACCCCTGAAACAAGCGTTCCTTACTGCGAAGTTGCCCATCAATAAACAAATCTCCCCATCTGGTTATGCCAATTCGCCTGCACAACGCCTGGAATCCTGGTTCCTGCAGCAATGGCATCTCAGGATGGTATTTTAATGGCATCCGTGGAGAGTATAACAGCGGTACCCGCAATCTACGTGCTATACGTTTCCAAGCATCAATCGTGCATGACACTGTGGTGAGTTGTGTATCGCGAGCCTCAACAGGACCTTGAATGAGACCGGCCAGAGGGAGCGGCCGAGCCACCCAGTTCTCCACTGCCAGCTGTGGCATGAATGGAGTTGGCAGCATCCAGTGATAGGCGTAGGGCGCCTGCGCGCTCATATAATACACCTCGAAATCTGGCACATCAAATCCACCTTTCACATACGGTTGTGTCACAGTGGACCATTTTAGAAGCGGTTGTTTGCCTCCCCAGAATAAACGCAATAACTCCGACCGCAGTGTTTTGAAAAAAATGCACCTGGGAAGTATGGTATATTTAGGAACAAATATAAGAAGCGAGGCAGAACCACCATTTTGATAAGCGATGCCCTGCCTGCCATTGAAAGTGCCAAGGAAATCCAGCCAGTTACACTATCTGTCAATTTGGTAATTGCCGTGCCATAGTTCAGCCTAAGTGTCTCTTCTCTGTCCGTAGAGACTTGTATTCCTAAGTATCGTAGTATCGTAGATTGGATCTACACCACTCTAGTGGGTAATCGAGCTGGAACTCTCTCACTGCAGGAGTGAGTGGAAAAAACTGCGATTTGGTCCAGTTTATCTGTATACCTGAGATCCTGCCAAACACTAAAAATTCTCGCAGTAAGGGGTTAAGATTCGTTTGAGGGTCAGTTATATACAGTGTTAAGTCATCTGCTTATAGAGACACCCCTATTTGCCGCTGAAAGCTCTTAAACGCACTCGCCCTGTGTAGATGACGGATGCGGCAAGCCAGGGGCTCTATTACAATAGCGAAAAGCAGGGGAGATAACGGACACCCCTGCCGGGTGCCACGAGTGATCGAGAGCGGAGCGGATAAGCGCCCATTAATCAGAACCCTAGCTGTAGGCTGTGTGTAAAGGAGCCGTATCCATGATATGTACAATTTTGGGAACCCCATTCTATGCAAAACAGTAAATAAATTGTGCCATTCGACCGAATCAAAAGCTTTTGTGGCATCTAAGAACACTGCGGCCACCGGGAACTCAGGTGCTATAGTTTGAATCAACGAAAAAAGGGTACGCAAATTGTGACTTGTGGACCTCCCCGGTACAAATCCAGCCTGGTCAGGGAGTACTATCTTAGTTATAAGAAGAGAGAGCCGTGTGGCCAGCACCTTAGCCAATATTTTAGCATCACAACTTATGAGCGATAATGGTGGGTATGAATTGCAATCAGTAGGATCTTTCCCTGGTTTTAATAGTGAGGTAATAACCACTTCCCGCATTGAGCATGGCAATATCCCCGTTTCCAATGAGTCCTCAAAAACTTTCTTAAGCACGGGAGCCACATATCTATATGTTGTTTGTAGAACTCAGCAGGCAGACCATCGCTACCCGACGCCTTGCCATTCTTCAATGACATAATCGCCTCCCTGATCTCGTCGAGCTCTAGGGGGGCCACGAGGAACTTCCTATGCACATCACTGAGCCAGCATAGTGCTATATCATCTAAGAAGCACTCTTACCCCTCTTCCACCCGTCCCTGTGTTGTGTACAGTGTATTGTAATGGGATTGAAATGTCTGCTGAATACCCTCCGAGTCTTGGTAGCAGTTGCCCTCCCTTGTGTTTATTTCCAAGATAGTAGTTCCGAATGCTCGCCCTGGCCTCTCCCCCTCACAATATCTACGAGCCACCCTGTGCTTCCCCCTAAACTTCACCTCCCTTGCCGCCTCCGCTTCAAATTCCGATAGTTTGGCCCTGAATTCTTTGTGCAGTCTCCCGTCGCTACATCTGCTCATCTGCGCTTCAATCTCTTTCAGTTCTCGCTCTAGCCTGTATATGGAGCCTCTTATGTCACGCAGCACCCTGAAGCTTTTAGAGATGCAGTAGCCGCGCATCGTGACTTTGAATGCCTCCCACACTACCTCCACACTCTCCACGGACCCTTTATTACGAGGGAAAAAGGCGACTATTTCGTCACCTAATTCTGTCTTAAACACTTCATCAAGTAGAGAAGTAGGCTGCAATCTCCACGGGGGTCTGGTAACTCCATAACCCGGCATTCTCAGCCGCACCAACACAGGACAATGATCCGAGTATGTTCTGGCCAGGTGTATCACGCCACCCATATCAGTGCTCAACCCTCAAAATAGGAAACAGTAATCCAGATGAGCCCAAGTGTTAATGTAGGAGGTGAAATGAGTCCCTTCCCTCCTCCCGGGGTGTAAGTATCTCCAACTATCAATCAAGCCTCCCTCCTCCATAATACCATGTAAAAATCCCTAGATTTTGTATTATATTGCATGCTCCTGTCTGCCCTATCTAACAGGGGACTCATACCCACATTAAAATCCCCACCCCAAATGACATGCAAAGAGCCAATATTGACAATTTTTCCCCACAGTGTTGTAAAGAACTCTGGATTGTCTACATTCGGTGCATAACAGTTGACTATGGTTACTGTATCTGTGCCAATTCTGCCCCAAATTATAACATATCTACCTTCCGGATCACTGATATTCCCAATCATAGTAAATTGAAGGGATCTTTTGACCAGGATGACAGTGCCCCGGGAATATGATGAATAGGAGGAAAATATCCTAATCGCCGCCCATTTGCTTGCAAATGGATGACTCACACGTGACGTGAGGTGAGTCTCCTGCAAAAGCGCTATATGCACTCGTTGACGATCCAAATAGGCTAATACACTCCTGCCCTTCCTTGCATCGATAAGGCCCCGGATATTCCAGGAAAGCACCGCTAAGTGTGAAGCACTCGTGTCGTCAGCCATTTCCCAACACAATTGACTTAGTCATCTCCGCTAAGGAGCACTGTCCCATCTTGCCTGTATGTATCTGAACCTGCCTGTGTAACTTGTCCTGTGCCTCGTCCTGCACCCTAGAACAGCATAACTTTCTCCATCCCCCTCCCACACGCTGACAATCCCCAACTCTGTCAAGCGGACTATCCCTGTTTCCCCCAATCCCATTCCAGTGTACAGTGTTTAGTTGTGCAACAAGAACTTGGTGCAAATGTGTGCCCCTGACTACCACCCCCGCCCCCTGAAGCAACCCAAATTTGCCAGACACATCCACCCACCCCCTCCCTCCTTCCCACCCTGAAGATTAAACAGTCCCCAAAGAGCAAGTTCCATGGTGGGGGTATGCACGTGTGGGAGATCGCCTAAAGAGCGCGCAGCCACTTCGCCCCCTCCTAGCCTCTGGTCCTGTACTGCCCTCAGAGGAGGCTGAAGAGGGCTAGTGGTCCCTGGAATACGTTACCACTGGTTAGGGCGTGCGGTTCCGGTCTCTCAGAATGCTATATGTCCTCAATGTCTGGACCCCCTCAGAGTCCAGCAGTCCTGCAATCCTCTCGAGCAGAAGTCCCTGTAACTGTACGTCTGCTTATGCATCTTCTTCAGCCTCCGGCGGATCGTCTCCGTGTGCAGTTGCTCGATCTTGTCCTCCTCTCCGCGTACGCTCCACAGTTTTTAGGTAGTCCTCCACGTGCTGCGGATTAGTGAAAAAGCGCTGCTTCCCCTGGTACGTTACTCGTAGCTTCGCTGGGTAGAGCAATGCATAGTCTATTTGGGCTTCCCAAAGCTTCTTTTTAACAGCAAGGAACTTGCGCCTTTCTTCCTGCACAATTGGGGTGAAATCCGGGTAGATTGAAAAGGTTACACCATCATAAGTCAAATGCTGCTTGGCACAGGCCGCCCGTAGGGCCGTATCACGGTCTCGATAGTTCGCGAGGTGGGCTATGATGGGCCGTGGCGGAGCTCCAGGCTTGGGCACGGAGCCCAAAGTTCTGTGCACCCGCTCCACTATGAACTGCGACGAAAAAGCGTCCTCCACAATGGATGTACGGAGCAGCTTCTCCACATAAAGCTCCATCCTGCCCGTGTTTGTGGATTCCGGGATATCTGTGACACCGAATGTATTTCGTCTGCTGCGGGCCTCCAAATCCTCGTTTTTCGCCGCTATGACTCTCAGCAGGTTGTCCATGCACGCCAGTTGGGTTGTGTGAGAAGCTGTAATATCGTCGGTGTCCGATATGCGTTGTTCAGTGGGTGTTATCCGCTTCTCATGTTGATCTACCTTGTGGACCAAGGCCTCCATCTGTCCACTTTGTCTACCACGGTGGCAAACCCCTGGCGCATCTCCTGCAGAATTTGTTGCATGTCCAATCCTGCAGGGGGGGAGCTATCACCGCCCACCGCGCCTGCTCCGCTCGTGTTGGGTTCCGCCACAGGCGTCTTCGTCCCTTTTTTAGCCACATCAAAATTGATACGTGGCTGACGACTACCCTGCCTCACCATTGTTGCGCCGTCCAGTTGAGACTTCAAGGCCCTCGGACCCCGCGCTCAAACATCACAGCAGTATATGCGTGTAATATGGCCGTTGTGCGTATCAAGGATCCGTCCCTCCGTTTGCAGCCACCAAAACCACAATGTCCACCACTTTATGACGTCAGGCTGGCTCACAATGGACGCAGACCACAGCGCAAAAAGCACAGTCCAGATCGAGATCAGGAGCTCTCGCAGCACCAGCCCTCGACAGGCCCTCGTCCCCCGCCGGTCCACACAGGTATTCGCGGTCGTGCGACTCTGCCCAGCACCCCTCAGTTGCAGGGGCACGCAACGAGTCGCCGCTCAAGCCGAGTGTACACCGCTCAACTCGCAGGGCACTCCAGCAGTCAAGGCCGACAGGCGCCGCGGTATCTCCCCACTACACACTAGCCGGACGGGGGGGGGTTGCTGACTGCAGGCCGGCATCCGTGTCTTTTCCACTGATCTAAGTCTGTGTGGCCTCCTCTTGATGCACCCCTCCGCCCAGGGCACCAGCGAATGTCAAAGATGAGGCACAGGATGTATGGCACCCAGGGCTATTTATGAGCTGGTATCGCCGAACAGCGCAAGTGCCAGTGGAGTGTCCAAGTCTCTATGAGGGATATATACCGACACCGTGTAAGAACTGGTTCTATCCCCAGTGGCGCCTGGCGGTGCCGCGATGATAGTAATGTCCGAGCAGAGGGCTCCGTGGGGCCTATGTCGGCCTTGGGCTCACCTGCTGCGCTGTTTCGCCAGATTGCTGTCAGGACCGTCAGCAGCACTCGTCCGCAGTCATCCACAGCTCCGCCACGGTGTCCTGAATTTAGGCAACACTCCCCAGGCCGTGAAAGCGGGAACCCCGCGCGCAGGGATGTCGGTCTCCTCTTCTCAGGCCGCCATTACCACCAGCTAGCGACGGGGAGATAGGGGCCAGCCGGTTGCAGCCGATAGTGATTGCTACCACAGTTCGTAATGCTCCCCTGCAAGCCAGTACTCCACAGATGTCACGTTATGTGAAGGGTGGGGAATGTCACGCAAACAGCCGGAGCAGAGATTCAGGCGTCCCGTTGTTAGAGGGAAAGGCCGGAATTTCGGGCCTAATACCTCGTGGCGATCCCCGGGCTATCCCAGCGCCGGTAGCCGCACTCCCTCACAGCAGGAGCTCCAGCGCCGGTTCCGGGGAAATCTGTCACGGATTCCCTCGCAGGCACCGAGGTCTGCAGCTGCTCCAAAGTCGGACCGAGTCTGAGGGGCCGTGTCAGCTACTGAAATCTTCGCATTCGGGTCCGGTAGCCCTCCAGATAGTCAGGATTATGGCAGGATTACAGCTCCAGGGAACAGGAGCCTCACCTAAAGGCGGCCATACTGTATGCGCGCCCTCTAGCGCCCCCTGAGTTAATGTACCTTAAGATGCGTAATGCTTCTACAACTAAAGTGTTGCAGGGATGGTGAAGCGGTAGTTCCTTACACGCAAAGACGGTGATGCGTTGAAGATCCGCTGCAAAGAAACAAAGATGACGTCTTCTTCTTGATGCGGCACGCTTCTCTGATGTTGCGAGATGACTCGACTCGATGCGACAACTGCAGTGGCGACACCCTTGTTCAGGAAACCCCCATGCCGCACGGCTCGCACGGGACGCCCCCTCGCTGGTGCTCGTTCTCCCTGCTCCGTTTTTGGCCCGATTTTCCTGTTCACTGTTTTTTTCCTGTACTTGCTCCGTTTTAGCCCGATTTTCGTGCCCACTGTATTTTTGTTCCTGCACTTGCGTTTTGAACTTCTGCCTTTTGTGCTTTTTGTTTAGCGTGCCTCGCTAATCCCTCTGTTGCCCCCACCCGCTCCCCGCTTCCCGCCGCTGCTCCATCGCGGCCCCTCCCCCTTTTCCTTACTGTACCCGATTGGCCGCCCCGCTCCCGCCTCCCAGCTGCTCCGCCCTCCCACTTCGCCTCATATGGAGCCCGCGCGTACGCGCAGCGGGCGCGTCGGTTGTGCGCCGAAGGCGCGCCAAAGGCAAGCCCGTCTGCGCCCATCCGCGCCTGGACCGCGCCCAGCGCCAGGACCCCTGGCCCCCGAGGAGGCCAATTCAGAAAAGGGGGTGGTGATGGACAGAGCATCTGAATTAAGCAGAACACTCATACCCAGACAAAAGATCAGGGCTTGATCCATCACCGTTTTTTAGCTCACTGCACCATTCCAGTTCATAACCCGGCTACATGCAAATTAGTCTGTCCCTGGCCCAGTGCATCATGGGAACAGGGCAGACCAAACTACCAAGCCAATTCTTTACTGGAAAGGAAACAAGAGTCCATCACCACCCCCTTTTCTACCCCGAGGAGGCCAGCCCACGCGATGGACCTACGACACCGCCACCCTCAACGCACTTAACCCACGGACCCTTCACCTGCCAAGCCTGCAAGTTCACCTGCATCCGGACCTGCACCGCACCCAACAAGCCGAGCACCAGCAGCAACCACCTCAAGTGAATCCTGCTCAACACCCGCTCCATCCACAGACACGCCGTCCAACTCTGGAACCTGCTCGACACAACATCACCAGACGTCGCCTTCCTACAGAAACCTGGATGAACGCCTCCTCAGCGCCTGACATCGCCATAGCCATCCCGGACGGATACAAGATCGCCATCGTACACAAGAACACCATCCACATCACGACCAACCCCGACGACACCTTCACCGCCGCCGAACACCTCCACTTCCAGATACACACCGATCCCAAGACCACCCTCAGAGGCACCTTCATCTACAGACCCCCGGGACCACGCACACAATTCAGCGAAGACATCGCAGACTTCATCAGCCCGTACGCCCTCCCCTCCGCTGACTACATCCTCCTAGCGGACCTCAACTTCCACCTGGAGAAAAACAAGGACAACAACACCACCACCCTGCTGGACAACCTCGCCAACCTCGGACTCAAGCAACTAGTGAACACCCCCACCCACTACGCCGGCCACACGCTTGACCCCGTCTTCTCCTCCAGCAAGTACATCTCCTTCAGCCACTCCACCGGACTCCACTGGACTGACCACAGCTGCATCCACTTCAGCTTCAGAAGAACAACGACCCACCACCACCCGCAACAGATTCCTTGCAGGAGCTGGAGCAAGATCACCACCGAGCAGCTCACCACCTCCCGCCGCCAGAACCCTCCCGCCAGCACAACGGACCCCAACGAAGCAGCCAGCAACCTCACACAGTGGCTCACCAACTGCGCAAATGATCTCGCACCACTGAAGAACCCTCCCAGCAGACCCGGCAGCAAGAAAGCCTTCTGGTTCACCGACGAACTCAAGAACTCCAAGAAGAACTGCCGCACCCTCGAGAAAGCCTGGCGCCGCGACCAGACCACAGACAACATGACTGCCCTCAAGCACGCCACCCGCAAACACCACCAGCTGATCCGCACCACCAAGAAGACAGCATTCACAGAACGACTGGACAACAACGCCCACAACAGCAAGGAACTCTTCAGCATCGTCAAAGAGTTCTCCAACCCCAGCACCGGAAACAATGACATCACCCCCTCGCAAGACCCCTGCGACTCACTCGCCTCATTCTTCCACCGCAAGATCACCGATATACACAACAGCTTCGGCGCACCTACCACGCACCCTACCACCGAACCAGCCCCCCCACCACCGCCCTCAGCGCCTGGACCACGGTCAGCACCGAAGACACCACCCGCACGATGAACACCATCCACTCCCGATCACCAACCGACCCCTGCCCCCACCACGTCTTCAACAAGGCTGACTCCATCATCGCACCCCAACTCCGGGACATCATCAACACCTCCCTCAACACTGCCACCTTCCCGGAGATCTGGAAGCACGCTGAGCTAAGCGCCCTCCTGAAGAAACCAACAGCAGACCCCACCGACCTCAAGAACTACCGCCCCATCTCGCTCCTCCCTTTTCCTGCCAAAGTCATCGAGAAGACCGTCAACAGACAGCTTGCCGCCTTCCTCGAAATGAACGGATCCCTCGACCCCTCGCAGTCCGGTTTCTGAGCCAACCACAGCACCGAGACCGCCCACATCGCAGCCACTGACGACATCAGATCCCTGCTCGACAACGGGGAAACAGCGGCCCTCATCCTCCTGGACCTCTCTGCAGCGTTTGACACTGTCTGCCACCGCACCCTAGTGCAGCGCCTCAGCAACATCGGAGTCCAAGAGAAGGCACTGGAGTGGATCATCTCGTTCCTCGCCGGAAGAACCCAGAGAGTCCGCCTCCCCCCGTTCAAATCCAAAGTCACCGAAGTCATCTGCGGCGTACCACAAGGTTCATCACTCAGCCCAACCCTCTTCAACGTCTACATGATCCCTCTCGCAGCCATCGCTCACAAACACAACCTCAACATCCTCTCCTACGCCGATGACACCCAGCTGATCCTCTCCCTCACCAACGACCCCGCCACTGCCAGAACCAGCCTGCACGAAGGGATGAAAGACGTCGAGTGGATGAAGAACAGCCGCCTGAAACTGAACTCAGACAAGACGGATGTCCTCATCCTAGGATCATCGCCCTACGCCTGGGACGACTCCTGGTGGCCCCCTGCCCTCGCCACCACTCCCAAGCCAACGGACCACGCATGCAACCTGGGCTTCATCCTGGACTCCTCCCTCTCGATGACCAGTCAACGCCGTCTCATCATCATGCTTCAACACCCTGCGCATGCTCCGTAAGATCTTCCGATGGATCCCCACCAAAACCAGGAAGACGGTCACCCAGGCACTCATCACCAGCCGACTGGACTACGGAAACACCCTCTATGCCGAACCACAGCCAAACTTCAGAAAAGACTCCAGCGCATCCAGAATTCCTCCGCACGACTCGTCTTGGACGTCCCCCGACACAGCCACATCTCCGGCACCTGAGAGACCTGCACTGGCTCCCCGTCACCAAGAGGATCACGTTCAGGCTCCTCATCCACGCACACAAGGCCCTCCACGACCTGGGCCCCAAGTTCCTCAACAACCGCCTGACCTTCTACACGCCCACCCGCCAGCTACGATCGACCAGCCTCGCCCTCGCCGCCGTACCACCCATTCGCAAAGCCACCGCCGGGGGAAGATCCTTCCCCTACCTGGCAGCCAAGACATGGAACTCCCTCCCCATCCACCTCAGGCTGACCCAGGATCACCTTTCCTTCAGGAAGCTCCTCAAGACCTGGCTCTTCGAGCAGTAGCGGACCCCTCCCCCCCAGCGCCTTGAGACCCTACCGGGTGAGTAGCGCGCTATACAAATGTCCATGATTGATTGATTGATTGATTGATGTGCGGACAGCGGCTTTGGCGGCGACACTCTTCTCCGATGATGGGAGACGCTTCCGCTCGATGTGACAGCTGCAGCAGCGACACCCTTGTTCAGTGATATGACGACAGCGGCTGCAACGGTGGCATGCTTCTCCGTGGATGCAAGGCACTTCTGCAGTGCAATGCGATAGTTATAGCGGTGACACCCTTGCTCAGTGATGCGACAGCAGTGGCTGAGAAGGCGACACGCTTCTTCGATGTTGCGAGACGTTTCTTGTGATGCAGTGCAATGCTGCAGCTACAGCGGCGACAACTCCATGATGCGACAGCAGCGGCTGCGACGGCAACATGCTTTTTCTTTGTGAGTCGCGCTTCCGGCGGCTTGTGACACGCAGTCCCTCAGAAGGACCAAAACAGCTGCAGGCACTTCCAAAGAGCCCTTGGGGAGCTGGTGGTTGAAGTCTGTTGTCCCTGAGACTTCAGCAGGAGGAAAGTTCTTCTCTCAAGCCCTTGGAGATCCTTCACAAGTTGAAAAAAGCACACAAAGTTCCTTTCTCCTTTCTTTGGCAGTCAGGCAACCACTGCAGGCCAATCCCCCAAGAAGCACTTCAGCTTAAGGGATAGTCTCTCCTCAGTCTCTCTGGTTCCACTCCTCAAAGTGATCTAAATTCTTGGGATCATGGTCCCGATACTTATACCCCAGAATCCGTTGTCCTCTGAGGGCAAAGAGGCCTTTGCCTAGTCCAAACCAGTTCTGGTAAGTCTTGGAGCACTCTGTTTACATGACTCCTTCTTTCCTTTCACAGTGCAGGGCAGAGACATCAGACACACGACAGGAGGTGGAGCGAGCATTGTGGAGGGAAGGCACAGTCCTATTCAGGTCCCAGGTGCAACTCTTCCCTCCCATCTAGATGTACATCTCTCTATTCACCACTTGGCTGACTCACACTGTCTCCAGGAATCCCCCAGCCCCTGTCACTCAAACTTCGGACAAGGAATAGACAACCTAGCAGAGGCAGGCTTGGATAGTTAGACAAGAAAATACCTACTTTCTAAAAGTGGTATTTTCAAACACAGAATGTTAAAACCAACTTCATTAAAAGATGTATTTTATCATTCTGAGTTCAGGCATACTAAACTCGAGTTTCTTTCTAGTTCCCTGAGTCAGTTACGATTATAAGATGTCATAATCTAACTGCCCATTCTGGCCTATGGGGAATAGGTAGCCTTGCAAAAGTGAAAAACGAAAATGGCTGTAATTCACTATTAGGACATGCCACACACCTCATGGCTTGTCGTACCTTATACTTACAATGCACCCTGCTCTTGGGCCTACCATAGGGGGTGTCTGATATGAAGAAAAAGGAAGGTTTAGGGACTGGCAAGTGAGCGCACATCCCCAGTCAATGTGGAAGTACCAGATTGTACACAGGCACTGCAATGGCAGACCTGAGACACACTTTTACAGGCTGCTTCTGTGGGTGGCACAACCAGTGCTGCAAGCCCACTAGCACCATTTGGTTTACAAGCCCTGGGCACACTCAGTACACTGTACTAGGGGCTGACCAGTAAACCAAATCAGCCAATCATGGAATAACTAATCCATACAACAATTTACAATAGTGAGAGCATATGCACTTTAGCACTGATCGTCAGTGGTAAAGTGCCCAGAGTCATAAAACAGCCAGCAACAGGTCAGAAAAAATATAGGAGGAAGGCAAAAAGTTCAAGGAGGACCCTACAAAAAGGGCCAAGTCCAACACTAGCCAACTACTTAAAAATTAATTCTGATCGTAAAAATATTGTGCCTATTCTTAATGAATTTACTAATAATTTAGCATCTTCTGATGGAGATATTGCTAATGCATTCCATGAATATTATCTATCATTGTACACTGATGATATGAATCCCTCCAATAAAAATGTACACTCCTTTTTTTCAGGCCTCCCTAAAGCCCCTTTGCTTCCTGATGAATTTGAATTACTAGAAAGGGAGGTTACTCTTCAAGAGATAACGGAAGCCATCAAATCCTTAAAAAAATCGAAAGCATCAGGTCCTGATGGCCTTTCTGTTGAATTTTTTTCCACTTTTTCCTCTATTTTTGTTCCCAAACTTCTGGCCCTTTTTAACTCATTTATTGCTGCTTCCAAAGCTTCTGGTTCCTTCACGGAGGCCTTGATTGACAATGCTTGCATGTTTGCTAATGTCATCTCCTTCGGGAGGAAGTACGAATCTCCACTTGCAGCACTGTCCTTAGATGCTGAAAAGGTCTTTGATCGCATAAACTGGAAATTCATGTTCAATACACTCCAATGGTTTGGGTTTGGTCCGAAGTTTATTTCTTATGTTAAACTGCTCTATTCTTTTCCTTGTGCTAGTACTTTTGTGAATAACCATTTTTCTAAATATTTTCCGTTATATAGAGGTACATGCCAAGGATGTCCCCTTTCGCCCTTGTTATTTGTTTTATGTCTTGAACCTTTCCTTGAGCTTGTTCGAGTTAATTCATGTATTTCTGGCTTTACACATAATTCTATAGAAACTAAATTGTCAGCATACGCTGATGATATTCTGGTATATATGTCTGATCCCAATACTTCCCTCCCTCCCTTTTTGAATGAGGTTCAGTTGTATCCAGTTGTATCCAGTATCTCTGGATATAAGTTGAACTTTTCTAAGACTTAAGTCTTACCCTTCAACTCTATTTGCTATCAATATATGTTTAATAACACTAATTCTACCTGGTGTCCCACAAAAATCAAATACCTTGGTATTTAGTTTTTCACTACCTCATCTACCACCATTAGTTATATGTTTAATGTAATAACGACCAAAACACAGTCACTCCTTTCCTGGTCCCCTCTTCATGTGTCATGGTGGGGTAGATTAGATACTATTAAAATGATGATTGTGCCACATGTCCTTTATACATTATCCATGTTACCTTTTCGGATCCCTGTTTCATTTTTTTCACAGATGAATTCTATTTGTACAACATTTTGTGGAATAACAAACACCCCCGCATTGCTCTTATGAAACTCAAACGTCCCAAAACAGAAGGTGGTGTGCACTTTCCTGATTTTAAATCCTACCATTTTGCATTTTTAATTTGTCAATGTTCTGCCTTAACTTATGATTTTGCTGATATCTCTATTGCTTGCTGGATTGTTTTTGAGCATTCCCTGTTAAAAGATTTTTCTTTTCGAAATATAATTTATATGTCTAATTGTACCTTCGTATCAGATAATCCTATTTTAAAATACTCCAGACAATTATTATATAATATTTTTTCCGATGGTCTAGATTCATATCAATTTTTTTTCTCCACTATTTGGTATAATAAATGTATAAAATACAGATGTAAATCATTGTATTACAAACACTGGAAGGAGAAGGGAAGTATTTGTATTCATCAATTAATCCAGCATAATTCTGTTATTCCCTTCCATGAATTACAATTACATTATAATTTACCTAATTCATTTTTTAATGAATATCTTTTAATATCAACAGCTTTGCAGTCTTATTTATCCTCCAAACATGTCCCTTTAGCTTCTCCCTTACTCCAACTTCACCGTTATATAGTATTTCTCAGTACATAGACATAAGGCTGCCTTTATTTATAAGATATTGTTATCACCTGTTACTGAACGACCTAAATCCCATATAGAATTACTCTGGGAAGCTGATTTATCTTTGTCACTTCCTATTTCTTCTTGGGATAAATAATAGCTCAAGTTATTTAAAACTTCTACTGCTGCTCCTATTACTCAATTCCTATACTTTATTGCTAGTAGAGCTGTTATTACCCCTGTTTGTATATCCAAGTTTCCCCTACTTCCTCATCCCTATGTTGGCCTTGTTCTTAATCCACAGGGACTTTAATTCATCAACTTTACGATTCTTCTAATGTATTTAAGTTTTGGCAATCTATTTGGTCTAATTGTATGTAAATATTTCAATGCAATATTCCATTATCCATACAAAATGTTTTTTTAGGTTCCTCCTCACCTGATTTTGATGTTTCTAATCCTATTTCTTTGCTCTTTGATTTATGTATTGCTCTAGCATTCTGTCCTGTTGGAAAGGTAACTCTAAAGTATCGTTATTAAATTGGTGGAACTATATTTGCAATGAACATATAATTGCTACTGTTTCTTATCTTACTCTTTCTCAGAAAATTAAATCTGACCTACTTTGGCTACCTTTTACTTCTTATCTTTCTACACATGCACCCGCATCTTAATTTTTTATTTTCTCTTAATTTCTAACTTGCTATTATTCCTTCTTTCTCTCTTTCTTCCTTTTCTTCTCTATCTCTTTCTATCCTCTAATATTCTTTCTCTCTTGCTTCACCTCTTTTTTATCTTTTTGTCTTTTAAATTATTTGCTCATGTTATTCTCTTATTTATTAATTGTTATATTTTATTCATAATGTGTTCATTTGATTAATAATGTTTCTCTTTTTCTGAACTTTTAATAAAAAATGATTGGAAAAAAAATGGAGAAGCATGGTTTGACTTAGGCAGATAGGAGACATAATTTGGTACAATCTTGGGTGAAGTTATCTGTCAATGATCCTTTCTTTGACCACGCTAATTTTCATTGAGAGAGGGCCCAGTGAATAATGATTACAATACTTATGCTAAGGAGGTTTCCTCAGACAACAATACTGTGTTTTCAATTTACACCCCTCAGCAAAATTGTGTCCATTCGCATCTTGCTATGACAATGTACTAAGGGAAGGCAAAATCGGTTGCAAAAGATAGAAAGGATCTGGTGAATTAAGACTCAACTAAACCTTAAGGAGGCATTCATCATCATCATATTTATATGTATTTGGTCAATCTTGACCATGAACTCACTTTAAAATCATATACAGAGACTTCACACTTCAATTCAATCGTAACAAAATATCACATTTAAGCTAAAATACTTTGCTGTCCTTAAAATGTTAGGTTAAATTAATATAAATGGCTCTACAATGTTGATCATTCCCTAATTTCACATTTCCAATAAGAATCCCTTGATGCCAACCAATTCTATATTAAGCTATCAAGGGGAACCTGCATCAAAGTCAAAAACATGGCATTTAAAACATACCATACGAAAAGCTAGTTCTTACCTCAAGGGGGAATGTTTTCTCAAACAGTATTCTTGGAGCTCTTAACATATGGGAGAATGTCTTCTCAGTCATACACTCTTTTTCTCCCTACACTTGCTCTAAGCAGACCATTGGGCAAACACAGCAGCTGAATTCTCAAAGAAAGGTACCCCCTCAGCATACTTTTTCGGTCCTGGAGCCACGGGGAGGAACCAAGGACAATATCATGTACAGATGCTCCTGTCAGACCTATATCTATTTATCTAGTGGCCAGCACAATGCTCAAATCAAGCAGTTCCCCAGAAATCAGTCTAACCATACTCAAATGTGCAAAAATATATTACTTTGTATTTATATTTTTCTTTTTAATCATTATGGCTTATCTTTTAATAAAAATATCAACACAAACATGATGAACAATTCATTAATTATCAAATGTAAATGACATACACAAATAGTATTATTTACAAATAAAATACATGAGTAGACGTGAACTTAATCCTGATCGTTCAAACAGCAAAAAAGAGAAACCCCCGTCAGATGTCCTCACATCAAGCAACCTCATCTCTCATACCACACTCTCACAAACGGAACACTCTTACCCATCTCAATATTCTCACACAAGAACATATACAGGGAACCTTTAATATTTCACTGGCATACACCAATAACAGAGATAGAGAACTGAGTAAATCAAGGGGCCAGATTCACAGAACTAACTTAAGACAAAGTCCTAAACTTACTACCATTTTCGTATTCACAGAAGGCACTTACTCATTTTGGTATTCACAGAAGACACTTACTCTTTTCGGTATTCACAGAAGTTAGGACTCCTAACTTTAGGACTCCTAAATGCCTTCTGTGAATACCGAAAGACTTAAAATTAGGATTTTTCTCAGGGTAGGAGTCCTAAAGTTAGGAGTCCTAACTTTACAACTACTAAATTGAGAAAAATCCTAATTTTAAGACTTTCGGTATTCACAGAAGGCATTTAGGAGTCCTAAAGTTAGGAGTCCTAACTTTACTACTACTAAATTGAGAAAAATCCTAATTTTAAGACTTACGGTATTCACAGAATGCATTTAGGAGTCCTGAAGTTAGGAGTCCTAACTTCTGTGAATACCGAAATGAGTAAGTGTCTTCTGTGAATACCAAAATGAGTAAGTGCCTTCTGTGAATACGAAAATGGTAGTAAGTTTAGGATTTTGTCTTAAGTTAGTTCTGTGAATCGGGCCCACAGTTTTCATCTGCTTTGGTGTTGTCTTATAGGGGTTCCCGGCAGTCTGGTCAATGCACGTCACAGTGGGAATAAATAGCTGTCACCTTCATCAGGACCACTCTTTTGGGCTACTTTCAGGTAAGTGGAGTAGGGGAAATCTTGTCAAACCCCCATAATGACCTGGATATGTCTCTTATACTATCACAGGGGCGATATGGTAAAAGTCTTCACATGTAGTATTACAGGCCCAGTCACGCAAGCAGGTTCTGCTATGGTCTCGCTACTGGTAGATCATAGGCGATTAATTTTGGATGTCTACAGGCCTTCTATAAATAATTTAGGCCTGGGCTTATCCTCTACGGGACATGTAAGGTCAGAGCCTGCTAATTGTGCCTGGTATCCTCCGCTTATAGATGTATGCAGACTTGAAATGCCGTAGTTACGTCTTGCATCTTGTACTGGTCAGAAATGGCAGATGGGCGATAAATAGATATAGGTCTGACATGAGCATCTGTAAATGCAAACACAGCAGCTGTGCAACAAATTGCCACATTTTTTTATGAGAAAATCTGCATGATTTGAGCATGTCTTGTAGCCGTTCCTCCTGGTTCTCATAGTGTTGCTAGTACACCTTATCAAGACATAGAGTGCACCTTTCCTCAGGATGCCGAGATGCCTATGCTCTCCAGTTTTCAGAGGCCTACTCCTGAGTAGTTTTGTATTTGGCAAAATCTGTCACTTCTGGCTCACTTTTGGACCCTCGTCTGCTTGGAATCTGGAAAAATAGTAGTCCCTTCATCCGAAAAATCCTCTTATAACAGTGTGCAATAGTTCCATCTCAGACACAACAGTACAAGGTGAGAGGAAAATTGCACTAGTTGAACCATTAATGGAAAAAACACCAGTGCTGATCATTCTATCTTAAGCAACTTCTACCCTTTAACCCCTTAATTGCTGCCGTCGGCCAACGGTCGTCACGGCCACTACCTCCCCAGTGCTGCGCACGACCGTTGGACGTCCATTCAGCACTAGTTCCAATGGACAGCGCAGCACTGGGGAGGTTTATTTACAAGCTCTAAAGGGGTTAAAGCTGCTGTCTTTCCCTCTGAAAATTGTGGTAAAATATGTAAACAAGCAGATCTCTCAGTTTCTGGAACAGTGCGACATAATTGACCCACTACAATCTAGCTTTCACCCTTTGCATGGAATGAAAAAGGCCTTGGTGCCTGTCTTGGATAACTTTCAAGTATCACCAGACAATGAACATTAATCAGCTGTGATGCTCCTTGACATGTATGCTGACTTCAATATTGGGTCACATAACAAATAATTTTTAAGACTGGCTGAAGTAGGCATTCAGAATATGACCCTTTAATAGATTATGTCTTATTTGGAGAATAGACAATAGGGTGTACATCTCCCTCTATTCCATTCTGAATTCAAGGCCTAAGGCTGGGCAGGGCATACCTCAGGGCTCTTTGTTGGGCCCACCTGTTTTCAATTGTACATCAGCCTTTTGGCCCAACTTTAACAATGTTATGTTATTTTAATTGAGTTCTTCATTGGACCCCAAAGGGACATCTCAGCGCCCCAACAAGTAGGGGGTGAAAAAGGCAACTGATAAAAACATCATGTTTTTAGAAGTTTTTAAAAACAGAAAAACTGGGACATCCACAAATGAACAGAGGGAGCTTATTCCAGTTGTACGGGGCAAGACGGGAAAATGCCCGGCACCATATTTTGATGTAGAGATGCACTGAGGTTGTACAAGAAGTTGATTTTTTGATCTTATGTTCCTATCAGGAATGTTTAGCATGAGTTTATTCTGTAGATATTTTTGACATGTGCCTGACAGAGATTTGTGGGTCAGTCACAGAAGTTTGACCAATGTTCTCTTTCTATGGGGAGCCAATGGAGGGCTCTAAGTGTGGGGACTCACCATGGAGGCAAGTTGTTAACCATGCAGCCGGAGGTGTTTTAAACCACCTTCATGTTAGATATAAAAGATTCATTTGAAGTTAGGAACAGGGCATTGTCATAATCCAAGTGGCTGATGATTAATGCCTGGGCGAGAGTCTGTTAGGAACTCAAAGGAAGCCACTGAATGATTTTCCTAAGTAGGCACAGTATGCCAAAGCATGTGCCCGAGTTTGAGGAAGTCTGGCCTTTCATAGATAGTGTCATCTAAAAGTATACCCAGATTCCTGGCTGTTCTGCTGGGCACAGGGGAGGAGCACAGTTTAAGTGGCCACCAGACATCTGACCAATAGAGCTGGGATTTGCTAAAAAGAATAATCTCTGTTTTGCAACCATTCTATTGAAGACAATTGAGGAACATCCAGATGGCAATTTTCCTCATGCAGGTGATGAATCACTGTTTGACTTTCTTAGTGTTGTGCCAGTTCGTTAGTCTCTGCATTAGGGTTTATTCGAGATAGGAGTAATGTGCTGCTTTCCTTAACCGTGGGATGGAAGCTAGGGTCGGAGACTGGTTACACAGATATGTGATAGCTAATACAAGAAGAGAGGAGAGAGCAGCAATAAAATGTGGGGGACAGCAAGTCCAGCAACTGAGATTGAAAGACAGGGTCAAACCTTTCCAATAGTGCTGGGGCAGTATTTCGAGGTAATTCAGAGGTGTAGTGGTGAGTTGAAGGATTAGCCACAGAGTGAAACTATGATATATGTTGTCTATTTTAGTTTGAAAATGGCTTGTTAAAGTGTCAAAAAATGTTGGTGAGACAGGGATGACAGAAGAGCAGGCTTGTGGTTTGGCAAAGTAATTTAGTATTTTAAATAATTCTCTTGAGGAAATGTCTGCTTGCTCTATCTTGTCGACAATATAATGCCTGTGTGCTGATCCTATTTTACTGCAGTATGCACTTAGGGGCTCATTTATGTCACTTTTGCGCCACCGGTGCGTCACTTTTTGTGACGCACCAGTGGCGTAGAAAATGCACCATGGTGCGCCACATTTATGAAGTGACGCATCTAGGTAGATGCGTCACTTCGTAAACCCCTGCACTACATTATACCTGCGCCAGGTATAATGTATGCAGGGTGGGCGTGACCTCGCAAGGAAGGGTCGTAGGAGTGGCGCAGCGAAATCTATGAGATTTCGTTGCGCCACTTTTAGAACGCCAATGCATCAAAACCTTACGCCTGCCTCATGGCACGCGTAAGGGTGACGCATGCCCTTTCACATAGGGCTTGCCCCATGTGAAAGGAACATTGCTGGGGTTGCGTCAGGCTTCTGACACAACTCCAGCAATGCGCCACTTTTTTCGCTGGCAGGTACGTCAGTTTTCCTGACATATCTGTCCTTCCTTGCGACATGATGCATCATATTATAAATATGACGCATCATTGGTGTCGGAAGGAGGGCGCATCGCTGCTTTCACGCAGCGATGCTTCACTTCTCATAAATGAGGCCCTTAGTGCTGATTTGTATATTTGTTTGTCAGTGCTAGTTTTTGATACCCTCCATTTATTTTGTATTTTTTTACAACTTAATTTATTAACTTTCAATTTGGCAGTATACCATGGAGCGTTAGGTCTAGATAGTTTGATGGGAAGTTGCTTATGGGAAATCACAATATCAAGTGCGTTGGAGAGGGCGTCATGGAACAGACCTAGAGCTGAGTTCATGTTCTGAGAGGTGTCTAAAGTAGGCACGAGGAAAGCATGGACATCATTTGGGGCTAGTTAGGGATCACAGCTGAGATCTCTCACTTTTTCCACCCCACTACAGGCACTTCCTTTGCAATTCCTGGCCTCAGAGAAGGCAGATTTCTTGCAGCTGCGACCCCCTAACAAGCCTCATATGACATCCATGAAGGAAAGTGGAATAAAAATACTTGGGATCATTTGGGATTAAATTCATAACTACACTGATGACACTGAAGGCCATACCCTTTAAAAACCAAATGCCCATTAGGATGGCGGGCCGACTTTGCCCGCCCGCCATCCCTGCGGTAGTAGGGACCGCCCGCCACAGTGGTGGGCGCATCCCGCATTCCTACCATTGTGGCGGGCATTGCACTTAGCACCGACACCACAATGGCAGGAAAGCATGCTGTGCACTTCCATGTACAGCATGGCAGGCACCGTGCGGTGCCTGCCATGCTGTGCATGGAACTGCTGGGGGGTACCATAGGGCACCCCCACCCCCCTGGAGTCCCCGGGGGCCCACAACGGGCCCCCGCAGGGATTCTCCGCATGCCTTTTTGTGGCGGCCTTGCCGCCACGGAAAGGCATCCACAATTGCCCATCATAATATGGCTGGCGGTGTCTGATAGACACCGCCATCATATTATTCCTTTTCCGCCCCGGCCGCAAGGCGACTGGGGCGGAAAAGCGGCGGACGGTCTTCCCGTCCGCCGAGGTACCCCCGCCATACTAATATGGCGAGGGGGAAAACAAATGCGGATGTCGGGCGGATTGCCCCCGCCAGGCTGGCGGTGGCTACCACCAGCCTGGTGGGGGCAATCCGCCCGACATCATAATGGGCCCCCAAGTGTCTAACTCCAGGGTAGCTTTTCAAGAGTGCTGGCTGTAGCATTGTGGTTGTCTCAGAACGCCTTGAATGTAATATTGATAAGACAGAGATTCTGTTTTGTTCAAATGGCTATCTTTGCTCAGCCGCTCCTATTAATTTCTGGCCAGCTGCCTTATATAGCGGCACATAAGTTATGTTTTCACTTTGACAATAAACTGACCTTTGGAGTCAGGTCTCAGATCGGCCATTTATCTTCAACCTTTTTCTTTCTTTTATAGTTGTTACACAAAACCCTGATTTTCCACCTCTTTCTGTCTGACCAATCAACCATTCTTAGGCTGAATTACTGTACTTATTTATTTCTTAGTTCTCCTGCTGGACATTTAAATCGGCTATATTGAATTCAGAAAGCAGCTACGGGAGTAGCTTGACAATGGCCTAGATTAACTTCCTCAGCAATGTTTAAATCCTTCCATTGGCTGGTTATTAGCATTGAGTCTCTGTGCTGTGTTCATAGAGCTTTCTACGGAAAAGAATGTTGCTACCTTCAGTAGAAGTTTTAGCGCTATTTTCCTGTGTGCAAACTGCACTTCTCAGATGCTCTTCTAGTTGCTGTTCCTAATTTTAAGGTAGTGAGACATGGGGTAGGTAATTCTCTGTTAGAGCGGCTCTTCTTTGGAATTTGCTACCACTGTCCATGCACAATGTGCAGGATCTACTCCCTTTCAGGAAAGCATTAAAGGTCTGGATTTAGGGTCTATATTGTATTTTATTCTCATCTTTTCATCAAATCAGCGCTAACCTGAGCTCCAGGGTACCTCATGGGTCACTGAGTGCTCTATAATTTTATAACATAACATAACATAACACATCATAACATAACATAGCACAACACAATACAACACAAAACAACAGAACACAACATACCAGTAGAATACAAAGAAGTCCATTCAGTTTTTTTATTCTATTCTTAATGCCTTAACCGCGGTGGCAATTCCGCCACGCTGTGGGCCGTTCCATTGAGTGGGCAGGGCCGCCTTGGTCAACAGACGTGCGCAGCACTACCGAGGTAGTGCTTGCGATGGCCGTTGGCCGACGGGTGCACTTAAAGTGTTAAACCATGGAATATATGGCGCATCTATGCAAAAAATACTCTGCAAAATAGCTCCTTTTTTACTTTACATCACAGTCACTATACATTTTAGCAGATTTAGTATCATAAGTAGGCCTGGAGGACTAAATGCAAAGAGCAAAGTGTTCGAGTTGGAGCTATTTTTTAGCACAGTACAAGGTGGATTCAGAGTTTAAAATGGGGCGCAAACATATTTGTGTGCGGTTTTCGACTTGCCCATTCTAAGGGTGCAGAGCAAGTGGTGCTCATTTCTGGAGCTTTGCATGTGCTGTTTTCTCCAATGGTTACCTGAAGCAGTATTATGGTCAGGGGCTGAGCAGGGCGGAGTGAGTGCCTGCTTCTATGCTTCTGAGGAGTCTAAAGTTCAGACATATAATTGCAATTTCTCTGAATTACTGCATCAATATTAGATAAAACAAGTCACAAATTGTGAGCAGAGATTGCCTCTCACTGTTTCTGACCAGAAGGGCACCTCATAAATCTTAATACTAGGTTTGACTCATGCACTTGCAATATGACACAAAGGTAACTCTGTGGCGCTTTGCAAGTTATTTCTGCTCCCATGCTAGGGCAAGGTGAGGACAGAGCCATAATTCAGTACATATGTTGCACTTCAACACACAGCTTCTCATGCAGAGTATCACTGCATTTTTGCATTACACACTGTCCTGCATGAGGCACAGGAAATCTGACCCTAAATGTGAAAAAGCATACCTCACTCAAACATATCACAGCACACAGGTCCAGCGTCTGTGCAGATTGCACCCTGTGCAACAATGACAGTAGCCAGCCCACAATAACCTTATTTACCATGCATTCCCCTAACACCACACTTCAACAGTGCCCCTTAAGTATGCATATTAACCCCATTACACATGCACTACTTCATGCAGCACGTTTATGTCAGGTAATAGCTCACTATTTCTACATCAGGAAATCACCTTTTCAACTGTAAGGTACATACGGATGGCACTGACTACAACTGGTACCCACATAATGAACAACATCATATTCATGTCATGATATGCATGCTACATGTACATATCAAACATGCACCCTCAGAACAACCTCATTATGAGTCATTACTTCCACTATACATAATTTTATCTCACTTCTGCAGCTCCATGAATAACCATAGTTACATAGGATACATACTTTTCATTCGCTCGTAGATATGTAGCGAAAAGTTACACAATAGCATACGCATTCAAGACTCCTAAAGATTGCAAATAGGGTGCCCATGACAAATAACTGCGCACACTGTGGTGGTCCTTACTGCACAACACACAGCTGTACACTAAGGGGCCGATTCCGATTCGGTAAAATCCTGTCCAAATTGTTGTACGGAGCCTTTTTACCGTACGAATTGTACGGAGAACCGTACCCGTATGTACGATGTAGTACGATGTGTACCCAATGCAGTTCTCCGTACGATTCGTACCAAAGACCGTACGACTCAATGATCCGTACTAATCGTATTCGGAACACGTAGTACGCGACGTCCGTACGGTTCGAAGCAGCTTTTTCCAAGCCAGCAAGTACGATTCGTGTCAACAGCACTCCGTACAACGCTTTTACTATGGGAGTTTAAAATGTCCGGAAAACCAGATTTCGGCTTGAAATGCGTACGGAGGGGACCCCTCCGTGTACGGTGCGTACACCCCATCATTGCAGGGGTACGGTGCATCGGGGTATGGTGCGTACACCCCTGGATTACAGGGGTACGGTGCGTATGTCCCCGTGCATACCCCCATGAATGTAGGTGTACGGTGCGTAGGGGTACGGTCCGTAACCCCCAAGGTCATACGAGTACGGTGCGTACACCTCCTGCGTACTCCCCTTGAATTTAGGGGTACTGTGCTTATGAGATAGTGTAGATCGCCGTATGAATTGCTCATACCCGACGTATCCGTACGAATCAGGTCCCCATTCCCCGGTCCGGATCGTACTTGGCGGGTCGTATGGCATTTTTCCGAATCGTTTGGTTCACTGTGCGGGTCTATGTCGTACGGACTCACCCTTAACTTTCGTACGCTTCACGATGATTCAAACGTATTCCAAGCCAATGGATTGTACTATGCGATTCGGACGGATTACTGCGATTCGTACGGAAACGGCTACGAATACGAATCGTCATATGGATTTGTTTCCCGAATACGAATCAACCCCTAAGTGGGAGATGTACTAAGATTGTAGGCTGTGTATACCTTATTAAATTGACCATATTTGGTGCACATTTTTATTATCTAAATTTAGTTAGCTGCATTACACATGTTTAGCTCTGGAAATACCTTGAAAGTATTACAAAGCAGTGCATTGCTGCACTTATCAGTACTTTGAGCCAAGGAGGGGTACCATGGGTAGAACATGGATGGGTGTTACCATGCAATCATCCAAGGTATCTGATGCTAACCCAAGTTACCAAAGAGAGTACACAGGGTTTAGCGTCACAAAGCCACACTCTCATGAAAATTGCACAATGAAATAAAGTCATTACTCCTTCCTCCTTCAAAACTATTGTGTGCTGCACTTTATATCACCAGAAAACAACAGTTTGAAAGAGGGTCTAAGGGCATTTTTGAAAAACCAACTCATAGACATGGCCCCCAAAAAAAGCACTTATAATAACAAAGAATGTCTATGGGTCTAGTGATTCAACTATACTTCCTGTTCATGACACAACTATTAAATCAAAACTCAATAGTGATGAGAAAAATATGTGCACTATTGTAAACTACAAGCACAGCATAACATCACTAGGGTATAAAAAGTACCCATCAGTTCCCGCTCGGTACCGCCCTAGTCATCATATGGGTTCTCCTCATACCGAGGAGAGTATGCTGACAGCCTCAAGGTGTTACAGAGGCTGCCGCCAATCCATTGATAGTAGTATGTACTTATAGGGAGTACCAGGATATATGTGTAAGGGTAACTGTTTTGCAGTGCATAAGTGAGTGAAAGTGAATAAAGTGAGGTGTTTAAAATTGGAGAGAAGAGAGTAGAAAAAGGATTTATTAGTATCTCTCAGTTCTTCCAAAGTTTAAAACAGTGCAAACATCAAGCAGAATAACCATATATCTGCTTATTAGAAGTTAACTTTATATCACACCTAAAAAAAAAATAAAGGGTAAAAGTACATCTATGCATAATACATTGTATTGGAAGGGTACCATTCAAGTACAAAACCTATGCTAGACTCACGGATTCACCCTTGGGCCACAGTGCAAAGGTGACGCATGGCAGATGAAAACTGAGCTGGCATTAGGGAAAGGGGAGGAGAGTCCATTTTTATGTAAATAGGGCAGTTTCCTCCTCTCTCCTTTGTATGCAGCACAGCATTTGCCTCTGCTTAACTTTGCTGTGTGAGTATATTGTTTTTCTGCCCCTAAATGGCATGATATACAAATGCCAATGTCATATCCCAATCTCAATCAGGTTGGTACACTACCCCAAACAAACCCGCATAAGTTACAAGGTAGCCTATTGTAGTTTCAAAACTGTCAGAACTATACGTATTTTTTTCTGTGCGATGTAATTCAAACCATTTGAATACTCATGAGAAGTAACACGGACGCATGATGTCATAGAGCGATGCACGCGGATCCATCCTCATTCTTCTAGAATAAACTCAAGATCTTCTACCTGCCCAGAGGAAGTTGCAGACTCACAACATGCAGCCATTGGAGACCCCTGCAGATTCACAGGAAAGTACCCTCCATGAAGCTTCAATGTTTTACTTTCATCTGCCATATTCAGCTGATATTGGATCATTGTAAAGTAAGTGATCAAATATTTTTGGGCATCATCACCCAGTTAAAATAACAGTCCTTCAAATGGTTTATTATCAATTTATTGCAAACAATGTGTGAAATGTCTGTGCCATTGTTTACACCTAGGGCCTGATTTACAAATTGTTCACGCAGCTCAGTGCAGCAGCCGCAAATGCTGCGCTGCGTGAAAGTTAAAGAGGAGGAGAGTGCAAAATTTACTGAAATATGGCACTCTCCTCCACTCTCTCCAGCGCCGATGCTGCAATCAGCTGCCATGCAACACAGACACAAGGTGCAAAGGTGTCTCCGTGAGTCTAGCATAGGTTTTGTACTGGAAGGCTACCCTTCCAGAACAAGACTATGCTAGCCTCACAGAGATACTCTTGCACTATGTTACAAAGGTGTCTCTGTGGGATACAGATGCACATGCCACCGCAGCAGCTAGGGAGAGGTGAGGAGAGTGCAATATACATGTACCCATGGTACTCTCCTTTTCTCTTTTGTACACCCTGCCCAGTGCTTCTTTTGATGCAGATGCTTTGCGCTGCTACTAAGGATGTGAATTTGACCCCTCCTGTTATGATGATGTTCATATCTCTTATAGATGTCTGCCATCACTGACAATATGCCTGTTAGAAATGGGATTTCTGGTTGGCTAGGGCTTCAGCCTAAGCCAGGCAGAAACCACCACTTAAGTCAGGGCAAGTAAGTTACATGCTGAAGATAACCCCTGCTCACCCCCTTGGTAGCTTGGCACGAGCAGTCAGGCGTATCCCAGAGGCAATGTGCAAAGCATTTGCGCAACACATACACAGCAGCATCATACTAGGCATACCACAAAAAGAAGTCCACACTAGGTTATATATAAAAATAGCCTTTAGAATAGTAATCACACAATATACACTGTGCCAACTGGCGCAAGGTAATATTTACAGGGGAATATATACACATGACAGGGCCAATTGGGCCATTGTCCGAACCATCACAAAGTGAAAATAGTAGATATAGAACACAACCAGTAACTACTGGAAAACACGTTACTCAGCATTATATCCTGCAACATAAATCATAGTATGCAATCAGCATGTCATCGGGCGTAAACTCTATTATTCGCCAACCTCATAAGCCTAAATATATTAGACCATAACCTCCTAATCATGATTCACATTAGGCATAAATCAGGTAGAGAATAACCTCACAAGCATAAACCACAGTATGCAAATAACCTCATAACATAAACCACATTAGGAATAAATCAGGGCACCACATAAATCACATTAGAGCCTGGCGCCGTATCAACCTAACACAGTCCCCCTGGCCAACTGGCATTCTTAGAGGGATCCAATGCCCTATGTCGATAATGTCAGGGCTTGGGCTGCCAATGCAGCAGAATTCACAAGTGCACAATTACGCAGACCTAAATGTTGCAAGAGCCACTAATTTCTGTGCAACGATGATCAACTGTAGGCATGGGCACTCACTATGCCCTCGGGGTGGGTCCCCACTGGGACTCCCTAAAAAAAATATGTGCAAAACGTTGCAGCTGCCTGCCCTGGTTCGGCGCAGCTGGGAACAAGAAATCAGCCCTGCCACCAGTGTGCTGCCTTGGCCCCTCTCTGGGAGCCTCTAACAAAATGCTGCCAAACGTTGCAGCTGTCCACGCTGGTGCGGCGCAGCAGTGAAGAAAGTAAAAGCGCCTTAGCAATACTGTGCCCTCGGGTCCCCAGTGGGGTGCTCTAAATCGAATTCGTCCCCAACGTTGCAGTGGCCCGCTCTCCTGTGGGTCCGCTCAGTAAATAGGCACTTTACACTGTGCTATATGAGCCCCCACTCACCGGGCTCTAGGGAGGCTCGTCTCTGTCCTGGTGCCGCAACTGGTCATCTGCGGGGCTCTCCTCTCTGCTCGTAGATGGTCCCAGGCACCCCCGGAAAGCACATTTCTCCCGGTCCCCCTTCCTGGGACCGGAACTTGGCCACAGAGCCTGCACTAATCTACAATGCGATCAGCAGGAGGAAAGGCACTGGCAACTTGCCTCGTTGGGTCCCCCTGCACCGAGACTACTCCAGGCTTCCTTTCACCGGCATTTATGGGGCTCTCCCATTCTCACAGGAGCCCGAACAGACTTCCGGCCACACGCGAAAGGCCCTGCTGCCAGTCAGGCGGACGCGCCTGACTTCCAATTTGGCTGGTGGCTCCTCTCTTTGGCCACAATGCGGGGTGGGTACCCACTTTAGATAAAAGCCCACATGCGGGGTGGGCACCCGCTAAACAAGCATGCCAGTGGGGTGGGCACCCGCTCGATCAGCAGCAAAGACACAGGGTGGCCTCCCGCTCCCATCACAATGCGGAGTGGGCACCCCTCGATAAACACCTTAAGTGGGCTGGGCACCCACCGTTATCAAAATCAAATCACCTATGCAGGGTGGCCACCTGCTTTAAAGGTACCGATGCGGGGTGGGCTCCCGCTCGGTTTTAAATTCAAAAGCCGTGAGATGAGGGGGAATCCCCACGTTGGGATTCCCTCTAAAAGAGCTGCAGCTCAGCGCTGCAAAGCCCACGCACTCCTCTACTTGGGGCAAATTAAAATAAAAGCAATCACATGGCGCAAGAGGTCCCAGAATGTCCTTAAGGTCCTGGGAGGCAAGCACCTGTGGTGCCTCCTCCTGGGCCCCAGCAGCATTAAGCCCCCAAATGTACAGGAACAGCACACAAATCATGGAGTCACAGCCCCTATACTTATACTCAGTTTCTCCTTTGTCTGCATTGCAGGGCTTGGGAGAACCAGATGCAACTGGTTCAGGGGGGAATTAGAGCACTTTCTTTACCAAGCTCCTCTTCCCCTTTGTCAGGTGGGGACTCGGTGATCAGACACACCACAGGGGGCGGAGCCAGCATTGTACAGGCTAGGCACAGACCTATTCAGGGTCAGGGGATTACTCCTCCCATTACTCCCAATGCAAATGTCCCTTTCAGCCTAATGCTGACTCACCCTGCCCCTCCTGGAGCCACACACACCTCCCAGCCCCTGTCACTCAAAAGCCAGACATGCAATTCACATCATAGCACACGGAAATGGCAATCTCTAAAAGTGGCATTTCTAAAATATTTATAAATAATCTGCGAACACCATTGTGCAGCATTTATTATGACTATTCCAAAAATACTAAACTTGACCACGCTGCTCCTCTCATATCAGGAAAAACCACTGAAACACTTATCAGGGAATCCCCAATACATTCCAATGGGAGGGCAGCCCCACAGTAGTGAGAAACCAAAATGTTTTTTGCCACTACCATGACATGTCACACACTTAAGGTACATGTCCTACCTTTTACCTACAATGCACCCTTCCCATAGGGCTAGCCAGGGCCTACCTTAGAGGTGACTGACATATAGAAAAAGGGGGGTCACAGACATGGTACACACTTTAGGTGCCACGTCACAGCGGCAGTAACACTGCGCGCACAGTCCCTGCAAAGGCAGAGGCCTGAGATAGGTTTGAAAGGCTACTTTGGTGGGTGGCACAATCAGCGCTGCAAGCCCACCAGTAGAATTTAATTTACCAGCCCTGGGCACATGAGATACTACTTTACAAGGGACTGACAGGTAAATTAAATATGCCAAACAGGTGTAGACCAATCTTATCAAATGTGACACAGAGAGTGCACACACTTTACACTGGACAGCAGTGCTAAAGTGCCCAGAGGCCTAAAACCACCAACACCATGTCAGAGAAAAGGCTAGGAGGAAGGCAAAAAGTTTAGGGATGACCCTGCAAAAAAGGTCCAAGTCCAAAAATGCCCAAGGCTAGCCAGAAGCAGAAGGCCATTGTGGTTGGCCCAACTACATGTGCCATCTTCGATGCAGAGGAGTTGGGGGTGTTACTTCATTCAATACTGCACTATCTCTCAAACATGCTGTAGGAAGGTGTCCATGTGGGTCTGGGGGGCCCACTCAATGAAAGGAGGGACAGTTATTGGTTGCACCTTCCCAAGACTGGTCAATTTTTGCAGTGTGTATCCATGGTGTACACTGTAATCCTGTTTATATGAGTATCCTTTCATAAGTAGCAGCCAATCACTCAGAGTACCTTTAGTTAGTTTTGAATGTAAAGGATGCGCTGGGTGGAGATGGTGTGTCACACTGGCTCACAAACTGCAAAGAAGGAGGCTCAATATGTCTCCTCTGTACTTGGTCATACAGATGTTGTTGTTAGCGACAATGGGAGCATTTACTACACTATGTCTGGGTCAGACCCATCATGTAGTGTTGGTAGTCATCTGTCCATATGTGGATATGTGGCTTTGCCAGTAGATCAGTTCACATTGTCAATTGCACAGGAAATATTCCTGTAGACTTACTCCTGACCCTGATGTCATAACTGATGGTTTACAAGTGATGACCATATTTACATTACACCAGAGGGTTGTGAAATCGATAGCAGTGTTTTTGCATTAAATGTGTGGGTGCATCTATGTTACAGTAAATTCTATGTCGAGACATGGTTTTGGTAGTGGGACATCACAGTTGATTGAAAGTGTGTACTGTGACTCATCTTACTCCATCTATGGAATACATTGTTGGGTTTGTACAATGTGCATCTGAAGTTGAACACTGGTGCTGAAATAAAAGTTACCACACATAATCATGCTGTTATCTGTTTAAATGTGTGACTACCTGTGGATCTTCATTCATGTTCTCTGTTATTTCTTTAGCAAGTCTGATTGATGCTGCACTCCGAAGGGTTAAGAAGAGGAAGATGCACCTCCAGCACACTTAGGAAATAGTTAAATATTTCCTCCAGGCAGCAGAGGCACATGACCAATGGAGGAGCAATAAGGGCCAGGAGCCAAATAAAGTAACAGGCCAGCTCCAGAAAACCCCACCCTCAGGA
The DNA here is from genome assembly GCF_964261635.1 of Lissotriton helveticus. Taxonomy (NCBI): domain Eukaryota; kingdom Metazoa; phylum Chordata; class Amphibia; order Caudata; family Salamandridae; genus Lissotriton; species Lissotriton helveticus. The sequence continues at coordinate 756,695,196 of NC_136069.1, forward strand.
CATACTTCGGGCGCAGCTCCATTAGGACATGATACTACTGTTGTTGTGGATGGCATCCCAAATTCCTATTATGTATCATCTCCTTCGACATCATGTTCTTCATGTAAGCAGAAAACCAGTTTCTTTAAGCAAATTCTGCTTGAACTTCAAGGAATCATATGTATGCATGTGTTGAGTGCGCGGCACACATTACGTAAGCCTATGCCTACATCTGATGCTCACCACCTCTATCTCCCTCACTCTCAGATGGATGCAAATGTGGGCAGGTAAATGATGGCAACAACTAGTTCCATAGGACATTTACCATGGATCTTCACCTCACACTGATTAGGAAAGTGTGATGAGCAGACAATAGTGTATGTATACCAAATGTATTGTTTACACACAAGCCAGATAGCATAATGATTCATTTTGTCATGCCCTTATCATTATGTTGCTGATACAGAGTATCATGGCATCTTAAGCTGACTGAAATGTTGTCCTGGTCCAAATTAATTATATTAAATGTTACAATCTGGTATGTATTGTAAAGATAAGGAAATCAATTATGTGAATCTTCACGTCCATTTTGGGCCCCCTGATGTGTTGTGGTGTACTGTATATCAGTTCAATTACATTGCATTTAATTTCTCATCACAAACTGGCCAACAGGTGGATCATTGTAACAGGTGTGCTTAGTTGACTCATTATTTTTGCTTCTGCCCACATGTATGTTTGGCAAGAATTGTTAGAGGGAACAGCAGGATGACACAACATCACATTGTATGAGTGATTTATGTTAGCACCTGGCTCTCACAGACTATCACATGTCTAAAGTGTGCATCAAAATGTTTAACATCATAATACTATATAGAGTATTTAGCTTGTCAGGAAATAACATTTACATTCAGGTTCATCTTATGTAAGACATTTGTACCATCATATTTTAAGCAACATTGCTAATCCACTTAATCAAGATAACTGAAGCGTTAAACTTGTCCTACCTTCTGCTTCTTCTACAAAATATTTCCTCATCTTCATCAGCAACATTCGAATGCTTGGAGGTGTCAATATGTGTTTTTATTTTGGGATGTAGATGTTGGTTGGTCAGCACCAATCCTATTGAGCAGAGAAGCTATATCTTCATGTATGTCTAACGTCTTGATATTTAAGGATATGATAGTTTTGACGTCATCTCTCAGGCCATTCACTGCCTCTAAAAGCTTAGTTATCATGTGTTTTTGGATTGTGACCTCAGCTTCAAGACCTCATGCTGCTTGTTGGAGATGTTGTTGGATTTAGCATGTCTTTAGAGCTGTTTCCATCCAACTGTTTTGTAATCAACATTACGTCTCGATGGATGTCCATGGGGGATCTGTCCATACCACTGAAGAAGGAATATAGAACCTCTATCTTTCAGGCACACACTTGCTTGGATGTAGACAATCTATCATAACCCTGACAACTTCATGTAAGCCGGCGTATTCTTCCTCCACAGCTTCATGTGTAAGATCCTGTTTTCTGTGGATTTTTTCTTCAAATTCATCAACTTCTGATGTTCTGTTAGATCTCTGTCTGTTTGGCCTAGTAGGCCTATGTGGGCTTGTTTGAACTTCTGCCTGTGTGATTACAGCATTGTCTGTTTGTTCATCAGGCTGTGACAATGGTGTTTGTAGGTCATTTAATATGGTGAGTAGAGTATTGTCACATGTTTCCTCATTTCCTGGCTTTTCGTTTTGTGTTTGGACAGTCACTGGTGGATTAGCTACACAAGGAAGGAGATGTAACATGATTATGTTTTGTGAGGTATGAATACCTATTTTTTTCTTCTTTTATTACAGATTTATATAGCGCAAACTCGACCCAAAGTTATTGGAGAGCTTTACATGCGCACCAGTTATGTTTCACAAGGACACATTCATTTTTTTTGGGGGGTAGGCACGGGGAGATTAAGTGATTTGCCCAGGATCACAGGATGTGAAGTCGACCCAGAGGCTCAAACCTTGGTCTCCCAGCTCCAAAGTCAGCAGTCTAGCAGTGAGACCATATCCTCTCCCCTAACACACCTACAGCCTGAGTACTTGCATGTGAATTTGAAACTATCATGATGTAGAGAAGATACAAACATCACAGCATACCGGATGTGTGGAGCAGCATGTTGTGCATGTCACACTTTTCACGTGACATCTTTTGTAGATATGTTGATGAGCAACTGTCTCATCTTAGTCTGTGATAATATAATGCGCCTGTGCGTAATACGGTTTACTGGTTGATTGGGGTGTGGTTTGCAGGGATGCAGCTACAAATGTTCTTGGCAGATTGGATGGCAGGGCAAACATCCATGTACCTGCCATACGCACTGCAGTTGCTTGCCACTGAACATTCATGCTTCACTTACAGGCCAGGTGTTCTGTATTTATGGTTCATTTAAGGGATAGCTGATGTGGTTTACTGCTTAATGCATATCATATTTTACGTAATCACAAAGGTTTCCTTTGTACAGTACTATGCAACCAGTAATGTATATTACCTGACTGAAATTCCCAACTTCATCACTCAATCACATCCATTCCACTCAGAATAGGAGAATATATCTGTATACCCAAGGCTACTATAATGGACTAGGCTAATAACAAATTATATTCGCTAGATATTTTCTATTTTCATTAGTCACCTAACTGAGACAAATCCTTATCATCATAGGATCGCTGCAAGAAGCTCCGTGACCTCTATATTTTCCACCATTAAGGGAAAACCGAATTACAGGAATAATATTTTATTAATAGACTGTCAAGGCAGAGGATATTTTATGCAGAACTTCTACACTACGAATATTAGGAGTATTTCTTCTGCTACCGACAGGACCTCCATATTATCTAGCCCCACATTTTATCTTTATGGTTTGGGGACTTTGGAGATCTGAGAATGATACATCCTATGGTCGATTTGTGGACCTGCAGCATTGAGACTAGGAGGTGTTTGCCCCTGAAGCCAAGTGATAGTAATAACCTGGTGCTCAAGATATATATATATATATATTACCCACTGGCGGTCGCCAGTAGGTAGTTATTGTTAGGATTGATTTCCATAGGGAAATCTCAACATTCTATTTGGAATAATTTTGGCGCCGCTTGAGGAATCAGCCTGAATTTTTCAGCAACTTTGCCTCGCGGCTCTCCGCTCCTTCCCTGAAAGTTTGGGGGGGGATTCGTCAAGCGGGGGCCGAGATAAAAGGGGGGTCCCAAAACATGTTTTCCCCATGTTAATTTTCATAGGGCGGTCGGTCGCACTTTTAGCTCGAACGGCTGAATGGATTTTCACCAAACTTGGCAAAATTGTAGGGACTGGTAGCCCGATGTGCCTTTGCTATGTCTCAAGATATGTGCTCCAGAGGATTTTGAGTAATTTAGGTTCAACAAATTTTATATATCTATAGCAGCGCCCAGGTACGCGTACCAGGGAGCGCTCCGGGCGCGCCACGCGACTTGCGCACGGAAAGCTGATTGGCTCTCGGTTGTCTGTAAACATTCGAAACAGTCCGGAGCGGCCGCCATCTTGTGTCTCGGTAGGATCGAGACACAAGAGGTGGCAAAAAGAAAGGGGGAAATAACCAAAAGGGGGCAGGGTAGACCCCCCCTTAACCCCTAGGTTTGATGTGGGGGCCATAAAAGGGTCCCGCGGGTAAAAAAAAAAAAATCCGATTTTCACGGGGAGAGCGCCCGGTACGCGCAACGGGGAGCGTACCGGGGAGCGTACCACGGGGGAAATTAAGTGAAAGAGGAAAATAATAATTCAAAGTCATTAGAGGTAGGGTAGCTCTGCATAGAGTTGTTGTGTTGTTTGGGTGTTTTAAGTACCAACATGTAGGTACCAATGTAGAGTTTTAAATGTAATGTACACCTTTTTTTATGTAGATATCTAGCATGTTGTAATAGAAGTTATTGTGGTATATGGAATCCATACCATAGTCTGTCAGGAAAGCAGAAACAGATGCTTTAAGTACTCCCTGAGAAGACCTACGGGATCATGGGTAGTCTACTCTGCTCCCTTATGATGTTTTAAAATTTCATAGTATACTGTAAGTTTCACTTTATACTATAATATAAACATAATTATTTTGGTAGTACTTCATGAATTAGATATAAAAATGAATAATGTCTCAAACAATTTTTAATTATTAAATAAAAAATTATTGTTCAGAATTTTCATAGTTCAATAAAACTTCCAGCATTACATCATCTGGAATCTCCTCAAACATGCATGTTTCTATGTCTTGTAAGCATTCAATAAATTTTTCATCCAAAGACTGATCCATAAAATCTTCATCCAAAAAATCTTAATTTAAAATCTCCTCAGATGTAATCTCGAAGGAAATATTGACATTTTCTTGCTCCCCTTCCATTTTTTTGCTGTAAATTGCATAAAAAATAACTATATCAGTAGAGTTAGGGCACTGTTGGGTTTAAGTCCAGACAGGTAGTTCTGATTTTTTAACAGTGAAGTTAACTTTGGGTAGTGTATGGTAACAGGCAGCAAGTAGAAATATAAAAAAGTGCCTGTGAAGAAGTGTAAGTAAATTCATAATTATAGCAGAGAAGTCTAAGTCAATCAATAAATATAACAGAGGAGCCTATCTGTATCTATAACTATAACAGGGGGACAGTAAATAAATATCAAAAAACTTTTTTACAAATTAACTTAAAGTGCCCCTTACAAATTATCAACTTACTTTATAGAGAGGTGAAGAAGAAAAATGTGAAAATCCTTTTGAGATGTACCTCAGGTAGTTGTAGTCAAAATGGCCGTGTTTCCCTCTCATTTTTCATTTATATTCATGTACATAACCAATCAAATGTCAGGAAACAAAAATAAAGAATGAAAGTAACATTTTAATTGGTTGTGAATTCTAACACTTCAGATGTGTTTTTGTCATGTAATTTACCTCAGGATATTTAGAAAGTGCTACAGCTCAAATGGCTCAATGGAATTCCACCAAATTTGGGAAAATGGTAGGGACTGGTATGTAGTATTGCCTATTCTATATTTGGTGAACTTCTCTACAGAGGTTTTTATGTAAATTAACTTTTGCATTTTTTGGGAGCGCTTACCGGTGAGCGCCCCGGTACGCGTACCGGTAAGCGCAACGGGAGTCCTCCATTTTGTGTTTCGGTAGATTTGAGACAGAAAATGGAGGACAAACAACGTTGGGAATGGGTATAAGGGGGCACGGTAGGCAACCCCTGACCCCCTACGTTTTCTGAGGGGGTCTTAGGAGGCCCATATAGGCCCAAAAAAACTATATATTTTTTTTATTTTTCGCGGGGGGAGCGCCCGGTACGCGCACCCGGGAGCGTACCGGGGAGCAAACTTTGGTGAAAAATAGTGAAAAAAGTTAGAAAAAGATAATCATTTGGAGTGATCAGAGGTAGGGTAGCCCTGAAAAGAGCTTTTGGGTTCTGTGGCTGATTTAGGTACCTATAAGTAGGTACCAATGCACAGTCCTAAATTCAGGAGGAATATTCTATTTCCCTCATCTGAGAAGTGCACACCATCTTCTCTGTAAATATCTTGCATGTTGTAACGCAAGTTATTGTTGTATATTGAACCCATTCCATAGTCTCTCATGTAAGCAGAAACAGATTTATTTACATGTTTCCGTGCTTTCTCAAATTGTGGACAAAATTGGTTGGACCATTTCCATTTCTGTCTTTGGCATATATTGGAATATACCAAGGCAGTTTGTGGAAAAAGTGCCATCAAATGATCAAAGGTGTCCTTTAAAAGCATTTCCAGACCTACCCCAGTCAAAGTGCCCAAGTCATTTCCTCCACAGTGCACAATTAAGAGGTCAGGGTGTGGCAAATGCAAAAAGGTTTTCACCAATGGAATCAATTGGTGACATCTTAATCCTCTCTGGCCAATCCATTTGATGTTCACAATTGATAAATCAAGGTTGTGAAAATTTCTGGTAGCTGCATACCTTTGAGCCCAGTGGATATAGCTATGTCCAATATTCCAGACAGAATACATCGTGAGAGGAGATTCTGGTGCAGTCAGATGAAGTGTGGGAAAGAAATGGCAGTTGGAACAATAGGAGTTTGCAAAAAAAAAATGTAGACTTTCAGTGCTCTTGACTCACAAGCATAGTTGATAGTTGAAAACTGAAAGTTAGGGTGCATGGTTGTGTTCTGTGTAAGAAGTAATTTGAATGGTTAAAAAAAAATCATTTGAAGAAACATTGCACCAGATAAGCTGCTGTATTTGCAAGTCAAACATCCTTGCTGAGATGATTTGCAACATTGTAGAATAAACTTTTAAACCTGAGAGCTCAGTGAGGAGGGAGTTGCTATGGTAACAGGTAGAAAGGGTTGAGGGGGGGGTAAGGGTGTTGGTTTCAAAATACAGAGGGAAGTGTTTTGATTGGTTACCATGAGCAATATGTGTGTAGAATTAGAGGTTTTCTGTGCCACTAATGGTTGCAGTGCCTGGAGAACATACCTTTTGCTCTGCTAAAGAAATATTGGTGTGTGTATCTGACACTGTTATGAATCTCCTAAAGCATTTGTAAAGGTGAGTTATGATTCATTTGGATAGAGAGTTCAGATTAAGAAGCACATTGATTTTCTTTGGTGTTGGTTTGTTTGATGTTTTTTGAAAATGCATGGTTTCTATATTTGTAAAATAGAGGATTTGTATTTTGTGAAATAGTGATGTTTCAGTAGTGAAGTTGAAGGGTTGTGCGTAGGACTTGCACTCTGTATCTAAAATGGTAATTGAAAAACGATTTTAGTGCAAATCTATGGGTTTCAGTAGTGACAATGAATGCTTCTAAATAGGACCTGTGTTCTGTTCCTAAAATGGTAATTGAAAAACGATTTTAGTGCAAATGAATGGGTTTCAGTAGTGAAAATCCATGCTTGTACATAGGACCTGTGCTCGGTTCCTAAAATGGTAATTGAAAAACGATTTTAGTGCAAATCCATGGATTTAACATTTTTAAAAAGGAATAAATAGTGTGTGCTTAATTACATACAAATATTTGAATCTTTTACAAACATGTTATCTGTTTTAACTCAGATTGGGAAGCAGATTGAGTTTCTTTGCTGTTGGTTTGCTGAATATTTTGGGTAATGCTTCGTAGGAATGTTCCTAAAATGGTAATTGAAAAACGATTTTAATGCAAATCTATGGGTTTCAGTAGTGACAATGAATGCTTCTAAATAGGACCTGTGTTCTGTTCCTAAAATGGTAATTGAAAAACGATTTTAGTGCAATTGAATGGGTTTCAGTAGTGAAAATCCATGCTTGTACATAGGACCTGTGTTCGGTTCCTAAAATGGTAATTGAAAAACGATTTTTAGTGCAAATCCATGGCTTTAACATTTTTAGGAAGGAATAAATAGTGTGTGCTTAATTACATAAAAATATTTGAATCTTTTACAATCATGTTATCTGCTTTAACTCAGATTGGAAAGCAGATTGAGTTTCTTTGCTGTTGGTTTGCTTACTTTTTTTGGGTAATGCTTCGTAGGAATGTTTACAAGAGATAGGAAATGTATTTTGTAAAATAGTGACTTTTCAGTACTCACATGGAATGATTGTACATAGGACTTGCACTGTGTTTCTAAAATGTTATTGAAAAATCGATTTTGGGGCAAACTAATAGATTTTACATTTTTGAGAAAAAATATATAATGTGTGCATGATTAAGTAAAATAATTTGAAGCTTTCATAATCATGTCACCTGTGTTACCTCACATTATGAAGCACACTGAGAGCTTCATTTATGAAAATAGTGATGCATCACTTTTCACTGTGCACTCCTTGTGACACCAATGATGCATTATTTTTAATGTATGACGCATTATAATTCTAGGACTTACAGATAAGTCAGTATTTGTGATGCATCTGTAAGCGCAAAAGTGACGAATTGCTGGAGTGTGTCACAAAAATGACGCAACTCCAGCAATGCATATTTTGACATGGGGAAAGCCCCATGTGAAAGCTTTTGCCTCAGTCTTACGCCTGCTGTGAGGCAGGCGCAAGATTTTGACGTAACAGTGTCCTAAAAGTGACGCAGTGAAATCTCATAGATTTCACTGCGTCACTATTACGAGGCTTTTTGTGGGGGAATGCCCCTTCTGTGTACATTACAGCTGATAGAGGTATAATGTGGCGCAGAGGTTTAAAAAGTGACGCATCTACCTACATGCGTCACTTTTTAAATATGGCGCAACAAGGCACATGTTTTATGCCGCTGATGCATCACAAAAAGTGACGCATCAGCAGTGGAAAACTGATGCAGGGCTTTATAAATGAGGTTCATCTCTTTTTTTGCACACTACTCCAGTTTAGTCCTGTTCACTGCATTCTTGGACACAAGCCTCACCTTTTGTGCTCCCCTGGACACGCTTCATTACATCTGCACTCCTGCTTAGGCCTCATAATCTTTTTTTAGAATAGGATTTGAAAAACAGAGAAAAGGTTATATGTATAAGTTTTTCATTACACTACTGAAACATTTTTGGGACAAAATAATGTCTTTTACATTTTTGATAAAGAATAAATAGTGTGTGAGTGATTACATAGAAATATTTGACCTGTGTTACCTCACATTAGGAAGTAGATTGTGCAGATGAGGTGAGGAATGTCTGCTATGAGGCAGGCGCAAGATTTTGACGTAATAGTGTACTAAAAGTGACGCAGTGAAATCTCATAGATTTTAGTATTACTAGGCTTTTTGTGGGGGAATGCCTCTTTTGTGTACATTACAGCTGACAGAGGTATATTGTGGCACAGAGGTTTAAAAAGTGACGCATCTACCTACATGCATTACTTTTTTTTTGTGGGGGAATGCCCCTTCTGTGTACATTACAGCTGATAGAGGTATAATGTAGCGCAGAGGTTTAAAAAGTGACGCATCTACCTACATGCGTCACTTTTTAAATATGGCTCACCAAGGCACATGTTTTATGCCGCCGATGTATCATAAAAAGTGATGCATCAGCAGTGGAAAACTGATGCAGGGCTTTATAAATGAGGTTCATCTTTTTTTTTGCACACTACTCCAGTTTAGTCCTGTCTACTGCACTCTTGGACACAAGCCTTACCTTTTGTGCTCCCCTGGGCAGGGTTCATCTCATCTGCACTGCTGCTTAGGTGTCAGAATCCTATCACATGGGGAAATCCCCATGTCAAAGCGTTTGCTTCAGTCTTAAGCCTGCTGTGAGGCAGGTGCAATATTTTGATGTAACAGTGTCTTAAAAGTGACGCAGTGTAATCTCATAGATTTCACTGCGTCACTATTACGAGGCTTTTTGCGGAGAAATTACCCCTCTGTGTACATTACACCTGACAGAGGTATAATGTGGCGCAGAGGTTTAAAAAATGACGCATGCGTCACTTTTTAAATATGGCGCAACAAGGCACATGTTTTATGTCGCCAATGCGTCACAAAAAATGACGCATCAGTAGCGCAAAACTGACGCAGGGCTTTATAAATGAGGCTCATCTTTTTTTTGCACACTACTCCAGTTTAGTCCTGTCCACTGCACTCTTGGACACAAGCCTCACGTTTTGTGCTCCCCTGGACAGGCCTCATTACATGAGCAGTCCTGCTTAGGCCTCATAATCTTTTTTTAGAATAAAATTTGAAAAACAGAGAAAAGGTGATATGTATAAGCTTTTCACTACACTACTGAAACATTTTTAGGGCAACTTTATGTGTTTTACATTTTTGAGAAAGAATAAGTTGTGTGTGCATGATTACATAAATTTTTGTTGACCTTTTCACAATCATGTTACCTGTTTTACCTGAGATTAGGAAGTAGATTGTGGAGATGAGGTGAGGCATGTCCAGAGGGACAGAGGAGGTGAGGTCTATGTTCAAGACTGTAGTGGTAGAGAGGCCTTTCCTGGGAAGCATAGGTGGTGAAGCCTTTGTATAAGAGTGCAGTGGACTAGATTTCATGAAGTCTATCCCCTACTGGACTCTTATACACAGGTCTCATCTTCTTTGTACCTGTGGACAGAGCTGTCTTCCACTACACTCTTCAATACAGGCCTCACCTCTTCTGCACCCCTGGAGAATCCTGACTTGATCTGTAACCCTGAATAGACCGTTTGCTTTTTGTCATTGCTTTGTTGTTTGGTAATAGTGGTCTATAATGTGCTATTTTTTTCTTTAACACAGATTGAAATCAAGATTTCAAGAGTAAGAAAAAATGCCTTCAAGGGAAAGGCGAAGAAAACAAGATAACCGCCGAAAAACAAAAAGAGCAACGGAATTACAGCACTCTTCCACAACAAATACTTCAAAAAACAGGAACAAAGCTCCTGGTAAGAAAACTAAGTCTTTCTTACGTAACATATGTACATCCCAAAGAAGGAGAGAACCTCAAAGAATTCTACAACTGGAGCAGGAGAGAATAATACGTATAGGAATAGAAGGCAGAATCAGTTTAGAGACATTCGTAAACAAATGTTTCGCAATAGGGTGGTTTTAAATTTGTTAAAAAACATTAGGAAAGGTAAACAGAGAGCTGCTTTTTATAAGAAAAAGAAAAGTGTAGAGAAGATTGTTGATCAGGCTTTTGAAGTTAAGAAAAAATTATTTATTTTAATAATCAATGGAATTAGGACACTTAACAAGACAATTGATGTTTTCAAATCAAACAGTAGATGGAAAAGAGTAATTAATCGGACTAATTTTTGTAAAGTTTTTTCTGGAGAATGGATGCACAGTTCAAGTTGTGAGCCATTTTTTAATGAGGAGAGTTACTTCCAGGAGAATGATTTAGTGCATGCAGTTGACACCAGTGGTCGAGCGTATGAAGTGAAAGACGGTTGTCCGATTGAAAAAGAGAAACTTGTGCCTAGAGAACCAGAAGAGGTGTTAACTGATGAAGTTTTAGGGAGACGTACTAAGGGTCTACTAGTGTACACTTGGAAGTGTAGTCGTATTTGTAGTGTGCGACAGGAATCAATTGATTTGTTTTGTAATTTCTTACGTACATATAGTAAGAAAAGTCTAAAGCAGAAAGTGAAGTTGTTGCAAGACTTAGATCCTTGCAGTGTGAGAGAAAACACAGGTTTGCAAGGGCATTCACTGGCTTGTCTTTCTAGAAAAGTCTGTCAGAGTGTTTTTCATCATTTTAGGATGTTAGCAGTGCATCATACCAAAATGAGGAAATTAGTGAGAATGTTGTATTATGCAAAAAGTCCAGCACTTAAGCTTAAACAATTAAACAGTGCTCTTTTGCATGGAGCTGAATTAGATGTGAAGAAGATTTGTGAAGAAATTGAGATTTGTTATTTTGGTGAAAAAGAGGATAGTGTAGAAATTGACACAGCAATTCAAGGTAATGTGGAAGACAATGTACAGATTTCAAGTACAGAAAAGTTTGAGCAGGAAATTACCAGGTTTAAGGTGAAATCAAGTGAAAGGCCGAATTTTACTTGTGTGTGTTGTCGACGAAGTCATTATAAGCATCAAACTAGATTAGTTGATTTATACGTAAAAAGTGAAAAGATGAATAATTATGAGTGGAAGGATTTTGCAACTTATTTGTGGGTGGAGAATTGTTTTGATTTGAGTTCTGACCAGCGTATTTGTAAATATTGTTATGATAAATTAAATTAAAACAGAATGCCTGCTAGAGCTGTTCATAATAATCTGGAGTTGGTAGACATTCCCTGTGAATTGATGGATTTAAATACATATGAGTCTATTTTGATTCAATGTGTCCATCCTTTTCAGGCAATTGTTCGCATGGAGCCTAAGATAGGGAAATTGCCTCCTACAGATTTGCAGAGAGGATTAAAGGGAAGAGTGGTTTATTTGCCCCTAGATTAAAAAAATATATATTGATACAATTGGTATAGAAAAAGTAGAAGAGGAACCTTTAGGTATTCTAGTTAATGGGGTTCCGACAAAGAGTAAAAAAATCTGGCAAGATTTAGTGGATGTTAGGAAAGTCAAAAAGGCAACGTTGTATTTAGTCAAAAACAATGAGTATTACAAAGATGTATGTGTTGCAGCAGAGGAAACAGCTGCAGATGAAGACAGTGATTGTTCAGGCGGCCAAATTGAAAAAGTTGATGTGTCTAGAAGTGAAGAAATATATGAACATTATACTGTTCATCCTTTGCATTCCAAAGAAGTAATGGGGAATGCAATTGAATTGTTTCAAATGAAAGCAGCAAAAGGAAGTCCCATTAGTGTATGGGAAGAAAGTTTGGAAGCTCGTTGTTTTCCACAGCTATTTCCAACAGGTCGAGGTGGACGATATGACGATCGACCACTTCAAATTCCTGCATCTGAATATCGAACTGTAAGATTATATGCTGAAGATCCAAGGTTTTGTCAATGCATTCCCTATTTGTTTCATCTACTGTATGAAAGTGACTTGTCTGGGCTTTCTTATGCAGTAAACCATAGACTGAAAAGTGGAGCACATCTGCAAAATGTTTCGGCGAGGGACTTTATGGAGAAAGTGAATCTGCAAGATAATATTTTAGAATCTCATCTAATCAATCTCATGGCATGGTACAAACGAGTATTGGTACCGTCGTCATGGGGAATTGAAATGTATGCTAAGAAACTTAGGAACTCCTACATGGTTCCTCACTCTTAGCTGTGCCGAGTATGCATGGGTCGACTTACTTCAATTTCTACGAGAGGCAAATGCAAATATACAAAATATAGAATTCAAAACACCTGGAGAACTGTGTTATTTGGATCCAGTGAATGTATGCAGATATTTCAATCATAGATTTGAAGCTATGATGTCTTTTATTACCAACAAAAAAATCCTCCCCTTGGAGGGTTTTTGGATTTCTTTTGGAGAAAGGAGTATCAAGCGAGAGGTGCTCCTCACATACATATGTTGTTGTGGATTAAAGATGCACCCAAATTTGGAACAGATTCGGATGAGACAGTGATGAGCTTCATTGAAGAGTATTCAACATGTGCTGTTCCGAAAACTACCGAAGAAAACAGTTTAAGGCAACAAGTTTTACGCTTTCAATCCCATCGTTGTGGAAAGTACTGTCGTCGAAAATTCAGAAACAAGGACAAGTTCTACACAAAAGGTTGTTTCGGGTTTCCACGACCAGTGATTTCTAAAGGAAGAGTAAATCATTTGATGTCTTCTCTGCGACATACTGTGACGAGGAAATCACCCAAAAATACATACAATTTAAAAAGAAACGAAGAGTCCAAGTACATCAACGACTACAACCCAGTGATTTTGTCCATGTGGAATGCTAACATGGATATTCAGTTCGTTGCTGACAACTCTATTGCTGTGGCTCGATATGTGACGTCTTACATCACAAAAAAAGAAAAGACAGAACTGAAGGAAATGTGGGAGGATATTTCACATGAAAAGAGTCTAAGCAAGAAATTATACAGTTACAGTCTGAAGATGTTGTCACATCGAGAAATTGGAGCAGATGAATGTTCTGATCGATTGTCATCAGCAAGTCTATATTCCAAATCTAGAACCATCACTTGGGTGAGTCTAGGTCTTGCTGCAACACGAAACCGAGTTTTGAAATCTGTACAAGAAATAGAGTATTTGGCGGAGAAAGAGCCAGAAAGTACAGGTATTTTGAAGACAAACATGTTGGATACATACTATCCAAATAGAAGTCCTTACCTTGAGAACGCTTGTCTCTATGAAGTTCTGCAAAGATATATTTATAAGAGGAACATCCGAGAAGATATCAATAATGGAATATATGCTAACATTGGGTGTGAAGGATGTCTAGTGAGACAGAAAAAAGGCCATTTGATTAATCATCGAAAATTGAGTTGCGAAAATCCAGAGAAAAGGGAATATCACTATTTAGCTCTTTTGCAACTCTTTAAGCCATGGCGTACAGAAGAGGAACTACTTGGAGATTTTCTGTGTTACGAAGATTCTTTTAATGCAATCAAGGATACCATAGAATGCCCTGTTTTTCCAAATTATCTGCAAAAGTTGAACGAAGAAATAGAGCAAGAAGCCACAATTGCTGCAGAGATTGCTAGAGACAGTTCTCAAGGCAGTCAGAGTTCTGCTTCATTGAGTCAGGATCCACTTGGAGGACCAATTATACAAAATGAAGCTGCCATTGCCATGGATGAGGTGGAAAGAGCTATGGAACAAGCTCAAGATGATGTAGTTAACTTAGAAGATTTGGTGAAACAACTAAACCTTGAGCAGAAACAGATATATGACAAAGTCACAGAACAGATTAAACATGGATTCAGTCATGAGAAGAAAGAGTGCTCATGTACATCATTTAAGCCTGTCCAACTGTACGTGAGTGGAGAAGCGGGAACTGGAAAAAGTTTTCTGATTAAAGCAATTGCAACTTATCTGCAGAAAAGGACTGAATCACCGCTGTCTTGTGTTGTTACCGCTCCAACTGGGCTGGCTGCACATAACATTAAAGGGATTACTTTACATCGTTTACGATGCTGCCAGTGGAGCATGATAACAAATTGGAGTACCACAAGCTATCTGGAGATGCGTGTTCCGAAGTTTCGAGAGTCCTGAAGAAAATGAAACTTCTTATCATTGATGAAGTAAGCATGGTGTCAAATATAATGCTTGCTTTTGTGCATTTGAGAATGCAAGAAATTCTTAGAACAGACTATGATGTCTTATTTGGAGGAAAACACATTATTGTTTTTGGAGATCTACTGCAGTTGACTCCAGTGAAGGGACAACCTGTGTTCAAAATGCTCACGCATGAAGATACCAGGAAGTGCTTAGGAAGTATTGGAAACGTTAATATATGGTTAAACTTCAAATATGCAGAACTGCTTCAAAATATGCGGCAGGCAAAGGATGAAGATTATAAAAATATTTTACAAGATGTAAGAATTGGAAAAGTAAGTCAGCAAGGGAAAGAAGCTTTACAAGGACGATTAATTTCAAATTTGTACCCAAATGAAAACATTCTTCCAGAGAATATTTTTAAGAAAATTAACGAGAAGAAATCTGGCATATGTTTGATGCCAACTCTGAAAGAATGTTCCATGTTCAACAAAAAAATGTTACAGTTAGAAAATGAAGAGATAGTGAAACTGGAAGCTACAGATAAAATAGAGCATGGGAGCAACAATTATTTTGTCTGAAAATTTGAAATCAAAATTGGATTCATTAGAGAAGACTATATCTAAAACTGCTGGTTTTGAAAAGACTCTGAATGTGTGTTTAAATTGTCGTATCATTTTGAGAAGGAATTTAAATGTTGAAAGAGGTCTGGTAAATGGAGCAATGGGTCATGTTGTTGGTTTTGTGAATTACAAAAATAGAGATGGAATTGAAATTTTAAAAATTAAATTTGATGGCATTGATGAAATAGAACAAATTTGTCGTTGTTCAGCTAGATTTTTGCTCGTGAAAGACTTATATGTTCGCCGAAAACAGTTTCCTATTTGTTTGGCATATGCGGTGACAATTCATACGTCTCAAGGTTTAAGTGTAGATAGCGCTTTGGTGAACATTGGAAGTTCTGTGTTTAAAGAGGGTATGGCATATGTGGCATTATCACGAGTCAGAACTTTATCAGGATTGTACTTGATTGAGTGTGATGAAACAAAGATTTGTGCAGATCTACATTGTGTTAAAGAATACAATAGGTTAAGAAGAGAGTATGCTCCACATTTGCCTCAATATCCTCTGATTGAAAAACGTGTGGTAGGCCGAAAAAGAAGAAATTAGAGTAATTGCAGTGAGGTAGTAGCAAAAAGACAAAAAGTAGACAAAACTGTAATTGTAAGCAGAAGGAAAAAAGATTCTGTTGAAGATGTTGTTGGATTTCAGTTTGAAAACAGTTCTGGTGTCAACTGCTATGCTAATGTAGTGGTTAATGTTGTTTTTTTTCTTCAAAATATACAAGAACAGATTGTTGAAAATCGGGATCAAAGATTCTGTTGTTTGTTGAATTCCGTGTTTGAGAAATGTACCAGTGATAGAGCAAAAATAGAAAGTGTTTCAGAAATTCGAAATCTTCTAGACATATCTACTGGTAAAAATCAATTTTCACAGAATATTCAGCAGGATTGTCAGGAATTTTTAATGTATATGTTTGATGTATTGGAAGATGAAGGTGTAGATATTAAAAACCTTTTTAGCCTTTCTTATCAGTGGCAGCATGACTGCGACAACTGTACTTTATCAAGTACTACTAGAATAGACACTGAAAGATTTATATATTTGATTTTACCAGACTGCAAATCAGTGCCTTTTACTGATCTAGTTAAAGCAGTGGATCACAATATGGTGTGTCCCCAATGTAAGTCTACAATGCTGTCCACATTATTTCTACAAAATTATGGTCAGTATGTCATTTTAATGTTCCAACGATGTAGACCTGATGGAACTAAATTGACAACTTCTATTAAAAATTTCGTGGCTTCACAGTTATCGATATCAGGAAGAACCTTTGCAACTGCAGCTATTATTTTTCATGATGGTCCTTCTACAACATCAGGGCATTACACATGCTATTTAAAAAGTTGTAAAGGTTGGACCCAATGTAACGACACTCATTTGACTTTCAAACAACGTTTGCCTTTTGGCTTCAAAAATTCATACCTAGTGTTTTTACAGCCAAAATTTAGGTAAAGGTAATTGGCCTATGAAGACGGGAGCAGTTAATAAAGGTTATTTTGCTGTTTAAAAATATGTTCTGAGTAAAAGTGATCTAGGTAATATAAAAAATTGACTTGTCATATAGGTACTGTAAGTGGATCTCATAGTAAGTGATATTAGTATTATAGAAAATGATGAACATGAGTGAGTCAGAGATGGTTTTACAAATACTTAAATATTGTGAAAATGTTGTAGAGCCTTTCTTTCAGAACGTCGGGAAAAAGGTCATTTCAGAGTGTCTTAGAATTAATTTGAAAATATACTCACACATCTGACACTATTTGGCCGAAAGGAAAGGTGCAGGAATGAGTAAAGAGTCATGACTGAAAAAAAGGAGTATATGAAAATATTGAAAATATTTGAGATGTTCTTGGAGCTTTTCTTCTAGAAAGTCGATGAAATGGATTTTTAAGTGAACAGCAAAGTACTTTGCCACAAGAAAAGGACCTCCATGATATACTATTTGGCCTGAAGGAAAAGTAAGTCAATCAAAGATTAGTGTACATTTGTCATTTGTAAGTTTCTAAGTTTTTTTTTAAAACACAATCTTTTAGATTATGTTTTTTTTTCCCGCTGTTATATGATGAGTAATTTGAACTCACTCTTTTACGTGAAATTCAATATATTCTGAGAACAGCAAAAATAAACTATGTAACATGTTGTACAAGTTATTCTATATTTTGGATTGTGTAAATTAAATTGTATTCCCATTCTGTGACACTCACTTACCTTTTTTCATCCTCTTTCAGCTCTTTTTACTCACTTATAATGTCTTTTTCTCACTCTCTGTAACCCCCGTTCCTTTACTCCACTTCTTTGACAACCCCTCATTCTCATTTCAACTGTCTGCATCCCCTCTCTCCCTTGCATAACTTTTTAGCTTTCAGTCTCTCTGCTTTACCTCCCTTTTCCGTATTTTCCTCGTTTGCTCTTTTAGTAATTCCTGTTTACTCACTCAGCAGTATTATTGCACTCTATCACTATAAATCACCCACTCTCCCTCGCTTATCTTTGTTTGCTCCTTACTTTTCACCTCTTCTCTCTATTTTTCGTTCACTACTTCTATGTCCTCAGTGCCTCACTCTCCTTGTGTTATGTTCACTTGTGTTTATCTACCTTCTATCATTTCTTTTACAACAACTTCACTGCCCCTCTCTCATCGTTCTTCATCCCATTTCTTTTAGTCTGGTTCCATTACTATCCCTCATTTCCTTTCTTTCAATGTCCTTTTCTTTACTTTCATCACCAAATTATTTTCTCTCAGTACCACTGTTTTAGTCATCTTCTCCTCTCTTTTTGCTCCCTTACTCATTTCCTTTTCTCACTCATTGTACTCCACCTCACTCAGTTTTTCTCTTAGTGTGTCTGCCTACTAACTTCCTCAGTCCATTTCCCTCAATCGTTGTATATTATCCTCTCTCCCTTCATCCTTTCACTCTATGACTGTTCTTCACTTACTCTCAGTTATCTTCTATTCCTCATTCTTCTAAATGCATCCTTAATTAGACTGTTTTCTCTCTCAGTCATTATCTTTTTACTTACTACTGTTTCCTGATTTAGTTTCGCTAACTCACATTGTTTTAGTATCTTTCTTACCTTCAGTTCATTTCTCTGTTCTTCTCTTCCTCTGTGTCAGTGAATCTATATGCCTTACTCTTAGTAATTTGCTCTCATTCTATTTCCTTTTTTCTCTTTTTATCCTTCTACCTTACTTTATTTCCCTTTCTGTGTCCTTCACTCTTACTTTATTTCCAAATACAATGTTATGATTTTTAACCTCTTCATTTGTATATTTTAATTTAAAATACTTATTTTACTAATTATAACTTATTTTTTCTTCTCTCTTTCACAGATACAAAGTGTAGTAAAAAAAATTAATTAAAGTTACATTTATTATATGGTAAGTATGACTAAAAAAATGTAGTTTGTCATCACCCTTTGCTTAAAGCTTACTAATATTTTCTCAACCAACCTCACTCCTGTGTCTTTATTCTGCTTCCCTCACTTATTCTTATTCTCCATGTTTACTCCAATTTCCCTATTTCCCCTCTCATATTCAACTTCTTTCAGTCCCTATTCTTTATTTCACTTACCCCCTGTTCCCTTCCTTTGCTTCTTCACTCATTCTGTTTTTCTTAATTTTTTACCTTACTCCTACACACACACCTCATCCCCCTTTCAATACATACACACACCTCTAACATACACCCCACACACACAGCACACACACACCTCATACACACAAAAAATCCTCCCACACACACTCTTCACATACACACACACATTCCATACACACACATACATCGAACACATATACACCCCACACTCATACACTCCTCACACATATTTCACACACCCTCACCTCCACCCACACCGAAACACCCCACACAACCACACCCACAGACACACCTTACACACCCACACCCTGACCTACACCCACTGACTCCCTATAAGACACACACACTGTATTACTTATCTTTCTTTGCTATTTCACTCAAACCCATTCTGTCCTTTCTCTTTGTCACTCCCCATCTCTTATCCTAATTCAATTTTTCACTCTCTTTCACCCCTCTTTACTTATACTAACTGGTATTTTCTTACCCTCCCTCACCGTTCTTCATTTATCCCAGTTACGCCACTACCCTTCATTCTCAATTTTTTTCTGTCCTATCTTTTTCTTTCAACACCCACTCACATTCTCCCACTATCTCTACTTTAGTCTTCTTCCTCTCTCTTCCCTTCTTTCGCTCCTTTAGTGATTTTACTTTTCTCACTTTCACCCTATTACACCTTTTCTATTTTAAACTATGTAATAAACAATCCCTCTGTGTTTCTCCCTCAAGCTCTCTTTCTCTTAACATTACTCTCTTTGGCCCACATGCATCAAGCATTTTTGTAGTCGCAAACGGTGCGATTCCTTAAAATCGGCCGTTTGCGAATGCAAAAGTGCTGTTTGGGATGCATCATGCCATTTTAGAAGTCGCATCTTTTTTACGATTTCTAAAATTGCGTTAGCATATAAGAAATCGCAATTGTGCGATTTCTTAAATGCTATGCATCATTACTGAAAAATGTGCGATTTTTAAAATTGGAAGTGCAAATTACCACGAAGTTCAACTTCGTGGTAATTTGCGAAATTGTTTAAAAATGCACAAAAATGCATTTTTTAAACTGTTAAGCTACAGACACACATGTCCTTAGGACATGTGTGTATGTAACTTATGCTGAAAAGTACATTTCATGGGTGCAGGGGGGGGGTCATTTTGACCCCCCTCTCCACCCTTGAAATGCATTGATGAATTGCTATTGCACATTGTGAATTCGCAATTCCCATTCATTCCTATGGGCATTTTGGCCCATAGGAATGAATGGGAATTGTGAATTCGCAATTGAAAATTTGCATTTTTTTTGCAAATCGGTAAAAATAGCGATTTTTACCGAATTCCAAAAAAAAAGAAAAATATTCATGCATAGGCTTTTGCGAATTCTAAATTGCGAATCGTTATTTTTCGCAATCTAGAACTCGCAAAAGCCGATATTGATGCATGTGGGCCTTTGTGTTTGTTCCCTCAAGCTAACTCCTTCATTAAATTTTTTTTTCTTTTTTTTTGGGTGCGCTCCCCGGGCGCGCCCCGGTGCACATACCGGTACGCGTACCCTGCAGAAAAAAGATTGACACAGATTCATTAAAAATATAGGTTTATTTTTATAAAGTAAAGGTAGTTCTAAAAAGAACTGTTTTTTTCTTCTTTTTGTTGTTTTATATTTTTTTTATGTTTTTTTTAATATTTTGTACTTTTTTTGGCCTCGAGACAGGGGCAGCCCGTGACGGGGTCTGCTGAGACACGCTTCCCCAGCACCGGCCCTGCCTGACGTGAGGACAGTGGAGAGGAGGGTCCGCTACCATAGCTGGGTCATAGGTCCCCGTCCCAGTTCCTTGGATGCTGGTTTGGTTGGCAGAGCCGTCCCGGGCTGTGCTGGGCCTGGCGCCATGGATCGGGTAGGACCGGACCCACCATTTTCCACATCCCGGGTGCGGCCCTGCCGACCCCTGCGGCTGTGGCAGCGATGGGCCAGAGAGCCGACTGTAGTGGCCGGGCCTCCCTGGGAGCAAATATCACCAGCAAAGCACTGCACATCAGCTGGGACATTGCCTCATCCAGCACTCTGCAGCCCAGGACTGGAGCGGCCGCCACCGTGGTGCAGAAGGAGAAGATGGCGGCCCGGGCAGAGTGAGCAGCACCTCCCACATATTGGAGACTGCCGAGACAGCAGCGGTGTGAGGAGCACTGTGGAGGGGGCATTCTGGGTGCCTGGCCCCCAAGCACTGATTGGGCACGAGGACAGAGAGGTGAGGAGTGCTCGGGGATGCCGACTTTCTGTGCGAGTTAAGAGAGGCCCACATCGGAGACGTGCCCCGGGGGGACTGAAGAGCTCCCGCGTCGCTTGGCGACAGGGCCCCGGGGCCCTTACAGAGGACTCGGAATCTGCTCTTTCTATCGCCAAAGGCATCCCACGCTGCCTGGACCCCTGTTAAATGAGCATTCCTTTTGACCTGGCCCCTTCCTGGAGCACCCGGAGGTAGATCGAGGGTGCCATCTTGATGACTTTGGCCTTGCGAGAGGGAGTGCCCTGTTGGCGGCGGAGAGAGGGATGCCGACGTCCCGAGTTGGCCGAGTGGTGACGTGACATCCCCCAGAGCCCCCTGAACGGGCTGCATCTCCTCTCGCGGTGGCCACCCGGTGGGCCCAGCTAGAAGCGGGACAACTCTTGTATTGCTCTCCTACCGACAGTCTGTGCCTTGAGGCAGGCACTGGGGGAGGGAGCACTCTGTCCTGAACCCAAGCATCTGTGGGGTACTTGAGGCGACTAAGCTACGTGGGACGGGACAGCCTCCCCCGGACCAGAGCCGAGATCGGACCCTGGTGTTCATTTTCACACGGTGGTGTGGGTGCCGCTACTTCCCCGCTACTGACGCCACACTGAGGGATTCAAGACTATGTTCTGGGCCAGGATGAGGAAACAAAATCACTGAAGGAGCTCTTTGAGATAGCCTGTTCTGCCCCTAACCCTCTGGCCCCCTCGCCCCTGATGGCAACGTCCCAGGCCCGGCTGGAGGCCGGGGATTACCTCATCACCAAAACGTTCTTAGAGTCGCTCTTCAACACCCTTCGGTCTGACATACAATCTGTAAAGACGGCACTGACCGCTGAGATGTGGGAAATCCGCAGAGATGTGGACAGTGTGGGGGAGCTAGTAGCCACCCTGGAGAGCAAAAGTGATAACGCGTCGTCGGAGCTCACCATTCTCCAACAGGAGGTAATCCGACTGCAAGACCAACACCTCGATATGCAGACCCATCTGGAAGAATTAGAAAATAGGTCACGGAGGCACAACATTAGGATACGAGGGGTGAAGGCATCGGATGACACTAAGGACCTTTTTGCTTTCACGGATACCACTATCATCTTGAATAGGGCGCACAGAGTCAGCCCGCCCCGTGCGCCTAACGCCCCACTGGCTCACATCCTTGTTTGCCTACAGGATTTCAAAACCAAAGAAGCCACACTTTGCAAAGCACTATCCTTGCACCCTATCTCCTACCAAGGCCACTCTCCAGTGTTGTACCAGGACTTGGCTCTGCTCACATTGCAACACAGGAGGCAGTTCCTCCTTGTGACGGAACACCTTAGGCAACAGAACATCACATATTCCTGGGGCAACCATTTCGCCTCATTTTCCTCTTCAATGGCAGACTGCACCAGATGCGCTCCCTCACGGACACTTGCCAACTGCTGGGTCTGGCTGTGCCTCAAGAGGAAGACGATCATCAGGGCAATGACTCGGAGCCGGAGACATCACCCTCGGGTTGGCAACGACCCCGACGAAGATGGCGATTTCGGAAGCCGAACAAGCAGGATATAGCTAAAGGACAGCAGGAGGCTATCACCTCAGCCACTGATGCCCTAACTGGGCCGGGTACGGAAGTGGGGTGAACACTTTTTCGTGTCCTTTCCTGATGGTGGCTCTCTGGTCTATGGTGGGCGGCGAGAGGTTCCGGATCGCCATCCTTGTTCATGTATGAGCCCCGCTACGACGACCTCCTGGCTACTCCGTGAAGGCGGACACTATTTTTGGACCTCTGTTCCATTGTTTGGACTGGGTTTTTTGTTTTTGGTTGTGCTCTTGGATTTGTCCATGGGTTTTTGGGGGGTTTTGTTCGAGTTTGGGTTCCCTCGTCCACCTCCCCCAGTTATCCCTCTCCTATGTCTTCCCTCCCAACCAGGTGCAGGGTCACCTTATCTCCCACTGCCTTTTAAAATTAGCGGCACGCACAGCCTTATAGTCCTCTTGTGTCTCAAAGATGCTGCACGACTCCGTCAAGGTCCTAACCCTTAATGTGAAGGGCTTGAGTAACCCAATTAAGCGCAGAGCAATGCTAAATTACTTAGAGCAGTCCAAGGTGGACATCTGCCTTCTTCAGGAAACTCATCTTCTTTCTAAAGACCATCATAGACTTCGGTCCCAATATTTCCCTACACAGCTGTTCTCCTCTAGTACCTCCAAAACTGCAGGGGTAACCATAATAGTCTCCCGCTCCTTCACCCGTAAGGTAATACAGAAAGAAGCAGAGATAAAAGGCTGCCTACTCACATACCAGTTCTTGGTTGGGGGGATGATGCTTGTTGTTGGGTCGATATATGCTCCTAATGAGGGACAGGCTAAGTTTCTACGCACCGCCCTGCGCGAGGCAGCCACTGCCTCAGACCGACATTTGCTAATCGGGGGTGACCTTAACATTGTATTCGACAATGACCTGGACCGTTCTTGCCAACGGAGGACGCAAGTGGGCATTCTCACGTGAGCTGGCCAGACCCATCTTGGTGAGTTGGGACTCTTTGACTTCTGGCGGCATTTCCATCCATGTACTCGTAGTTATACCTTCTACTCAGGGGCTCACAAGACATATGCGCGCTTAGATTACTTCCTTTGCTCCACCTCACTTCGAGCTTATGCAATCGACACTGAAATCTTGACAGCCTCATTATCGGATCTTTCTCCAGTCTTGGCCACCTTTCAACTGCTGCGTTCCTCCCGACCCCTGAAGCAGTGGCGACTGCATGACACCCTCCTGCACCAACACAAAGTGACTGAACAAATTCAGGGGGCCATCTCTAATTTTCTCAATCTTAATGCTAACCCCGACACCTCCCTGGCGGTCCAGTGGATGGCTCTGAAGGCAGTCCTACGGGGGAATTCCTAGCGATTTCTTCCACTCAGAATTGGGAGAGGTGTTGTAAGAGGACAGAACTTACCCAGAGGGTGTCGGAGCTCGAGCAGCTGCACCAGAGAACGGGAGCCTCCCGCGCCTCGCGGCAGCTTTGTGTCAAGCGGAATCAACTCGCGGCCTTAGACCAAGACAGAGCTGAATATGCAGCTCTCCGGCTCCGTCATTCCTACTAGACTGGGAGGGATAGGTGTGGCCGTCTCCTCGCCAATAAACTACGGGAGCAACGGCAGTGCCAGGGAGTGTAGGGCATCCGCATATCTGGGGGAGAAACCGTCTTGGACGGTGCAGCCATAGCCGAGGTATTCCAGGACTTTTACGCTGACCTTTATACTGGGGACCTCCTAGATGCTCACCAAAGCGCCGAATATATCGCCGCAGCCCACATGCACTCCCTATCCCAGTCACAAGCTGCCATTCTCGATAGAGCCATACAAACAAAGGAGGTTATTTCGGCAATTTCCCGTCTCAAGCTGGGCAAATCACCTGGCCCAGACAGATACACGGCCGCCTTTTATAAGTCGTTCTGCTCCCAGCTGGCTCCCATTCTGACGAGCCTCTTTAACACCTTTGAACACACCAGGACCATCCTTGGTGAGATGCTGGAGGCGATATTAGTTGTTATCCCGAAGCCAAGGAAGGACAAGACATCCTGCAGCGCATACAGGCCCATATCACTCTTAAACATAGATATTAAATTGTACACTAGCATCCTGGTGGCCCGTCTGGCACCTTACATGGCCCAGCTTGTTGAGCCCGATCAAGCTGGATTTATCCCCCAGAGGCAGACTAGCGACAACACCAAAAGCATTCTGCACTTGATAGAGAAAGCGTCCCTTACCCAAGGCGAGTATATGCTTCTGGCCATTGATGCTGAGAAGGCCTTCGATAGGGTGCACTGACCCTATTTGGAAATGGTTCTACTAGCCGCTGGGTTTGAAGAGAAGTTTAGGACCCCGATCCTGAATTGCTACCGATCCCCTAGGGTGACAGTCCGCGTCAACAGCTACACGTCTTCCCGCTTCCCTATTGACAGGGGCACGTGGCAGGGGTGCCCCCTGTCACCTCTCCTTTTTGCGCTCTACATGGAGCCCCTTGCGCTTTGAATTTGGAAGTATCCCCTCATCACTGGGATTAAGTTCGGGGGAGACATCCATACTGTTAGTCTCTACGCGGACGATATCCTGCTCTCCCTATCAGAACCGGCCACAGCCCTGCGTGCCCTTTTTATTGAACTAGATGCATTCGCAAGGGGATCAGGGTGTAAAATCAATATGGATAAATCCATGGCTCTGGACCTTTCCCTGTCCCCACACACCTTTGCCTTTTTAAAAGAGGAGCACCCGGTGCAATGGGCGACAACAGCGATACCCTACCTAGGTATTCAATTAGCACCTACTCTTCAGGCAACCATTGATGCTAACTACTCTTCTCTCCGCACTCACATACACACAGAACTGTGTCCTGGTTGTGCAGGATTGCGGCCACTAAGATGACGGTCCTCCCCCAAATCCTGTATCTTTTCCAGACCCTTCCCCTCAAACCTCCTTTGGGCTGGATTCAGCAGACTTAGGCGGAGCTGTCGCGCTTTATCTGGTGTGGCCGTAAGCCACGATTCCGACATCAGGTTGCAGTCCTTCCACCCGAGAGGGGGTGGTGGGTGTGCCAGATCTTCAAACATAATTCCACGCTGCCCAGCTCCGAAACCTGGTGGAGTGGCAGCGGCTGGAGTCAGAGAAGCACTGGTTATTTCAGGATCAGGCTGTAGTGGGTAGACCCCTACAGGGGGTTCCCTTCCTCCGCAAGTCGCATCGGCCCCCTAATCTATATGCTTCCGTTATCACCAGCACCATTATGGATGCCTGGGACCGCACCAACGTGTCCACTGTTTGACAACCCAGACTTCCAACAGGGCACAGACACTTGTGCATTTCAGGCCTGGCTCTCCTCCCCCTGCAGGTCCCTGGGTCACCTTTTTGACTTAGACGGCACCATCTCTTTCCTTATGACATCCCGGAAACAGAACGTCTGGAGTACCTCCTGCTCCGTCATTGGGCAATGCATCCACAAGTCAAACCGCAGGCACAGCATTTGTTGACTCCTTATGAGAAGTGGCTAGTAACCCGCGCCACTGATAGGCAGATCATTTCCGATCTGTATAGAATGCTGTTAGCCAACACTACATACACACACAAAGCAGGCCGCGCATGCTGGGAAAGAGACCTGGGGAGGTCACTAACGCACAAGGAATGGGAGGGCATATACTACAGGGCACGACACTCAGCTTACCATACAGGCCTCACAGAAACACTGACCAAAATTGTTACCTATTGGTACTATACGCCAGAACGCTTACATCGCTTTGATCCACGCCGAAGCGACCTCTGCTAGAGGGACTTCGGAGCAGTGGGCACATTAGAAGATGTTCTCTGGGGCTGTACCCACTTATAACCATACTGGTCTCAAGTACTTGATGAAGTTGACCTCCACTTTGGAACACATCTCCCACGCTTTCCTTCTTATATACTATTGGGCTTACCTAACCCTCTGACATACCCACTCAAGTCCAGGAAGGGTTGGTTGATTTCGATTGCCCTAGGGGCAGCCATATAAAATAATTTGATCCCTTGGCGGACCTCCCAGCTCCCTACCCATTCTGGTTGGCTTCAGAGACTTTGGCTGGTGCTGGGTATGGAGAAACTCACACTTACGCTGGCTGGCAGAGGGTCGGAGTTCTCTGAACTGTGGCGGCCCTTTCTGACGTTATTAGTGTCAGAGTTTAGGGAAATTACATGCCCTCGATACTTGCGGCTCCTTCGCCTCCCTGACACTCAGATTCCAAGTAGCACCTCCAAGAAAACTTGCAAGGCGCGTCGCTAAACATTGAGCTAGCCCCCTTCATGTTCCCATCCTTTTCTTAATCTCAAGTGGAAGAGGGGTGGCTGGGATGGGGGTGGGGAGGGTGGTGGTGGGCTGAGGAGGAGGGGGGAGGGTTTTATTTTCCATTAGTCCTTTCCTTGTTCAAATGGCAGACCCGCTCCATGCTTATTACCGATGGTAACACCATAACGCGACCTTGTTGTCCTTTTTTTTGCAATGTCTCTGAGGAGCCGAGGGTTTTGGTCTCTTGCTTGTTTTGAAATCAATAAAATGATTTAACCATAAAGTGAGGAGAGAATGAGGAATTTAGAGTAATAGCGGAAGAAAATTGAGCTCTGGGCTTGGAGTAAACGACGGCGACAACGAAGATTAATGGAGGTCGGCAGATGCTGATGGTGCCGCGGAAACAGTGGTAGCGTGAGTATTGTTGTATTTGACGGCGATTGGGTTGAGCGTTAGCAAAAGACATCTGAGTTTTAGCCATTATCTTGACGTTTAGTGGCATCCATTTTGAATTCACGGCAGCCATTTTGTCTACCACACGCTGCCTCCTGTCGACCATGTGCGTTGCCCTATCTTTCTGCTCATGGCCTTTGAATCTGCCCGGCAACAGGCTAATAATAGCATCTCTGTGTTTTGCCGCTGACCATTAGCTAATGGTTAGCCCTAGATTGGAATGTGTTACCTGAGACCCTAAGACTGTTAACTCCTCCCCCTGATCGATTGTGCCTCTCGATATTACCTTGTATGGACATAAAATGTGCTCTTATGCTTTGTACCGCCTTCTTTTGAGCCCCTGTGTGGGTATAAATAAACCATGTGTTCAGTAGCCCTTTGTGCTACTTCTCACAGTGCCGAAGGGTACTGTCCGAACTTTAGCACCACCTCATGAGGTGTAATAAACTATGTGTTTGTCATTTCCAGTTTCCGTGCCAACTTTTTTCTTTGGATCTGAGGGCTTCGTGCGCAGAAGGGCGAACCCCTTGCACTAGCGGGTCTGGCTGAGGCCTGCACGACAAATTGGCGCCCGGCACGAGGGGCTCATCGGCGACTCGGGTGCCCGAAGGATTGGTCATGACGAAGGTTCGGAACTTCTCTGAGGACGCGATCGCTGCCAGAAAAGACCCGTGTCTTGTCACCCGAGGTGATTCTTCCCTACTTTCCGATCCGACCATCCAGGCGGCGCCGGTCCTCGACTGAGATCTCTTCTGCTGGTCTGCCGTGCAGTGACCGTTTGGTCGAATTTAGAACTTGGCAGTTGGAATCTGGACAACCTATGATTGGTAAGAGCCGTTTTGCGGCGCCTGTTGTAGGTTTTGGACTTTGGATGCCTTGTATGGTAAGGTAGTCTTAGGACGCTTACCGTGGCATATTTGTATTTGGAATAGACTTGTCTACTTTGGATTTTGTTTGATATGTTTGTTTGGTATTTGTATATATATGTGTTGCAACTCATATAGGCAGGCGATGCAAGGAGTTTTTCTCCACTTTTGATATGTATAGCGCAATGTACTAAGAAAGTACCTTAAGCGCTCTTTCCCTATAGTAGTGTATATCTTGCACTATTCTTGAGCATGCCTGTTTGTCGCACACTTCGAAAGATGTGCTGCTTGTTTGGTGGTACCAGTTTACGACTTGAGGAATCGCAGCCGGCTCCCCCCGAGGGGACTCCTAATCGAGATATGTATGTGAAGTTTGGTCTTTCTGCCATAATGTACAGCATGTTGTGGCACAAATATACCAAAAAGGATCCTGAGTTACGATGGCCATTGCACGGGTCGATTGATGCGCGAAAGGTTGAATATGTGGAGCGATGTCTGTTTGAGCGAAAGTCTAGGCGTGATATGTTTGAGAGTCTGCCAATGTGGGAGAAAGAAGTATGACAGCAAGAGAAGCGTGAGCAAGCGTTGATTGAAAAAGAACAGCGAAAGACTGTGTATGGGAAAGCGCTGGAGTTGAGAAAGAAAGAAGCAAAAGAAACACAGGAGCGAGAGGAAAAAGAACGTAGGTTACAGATATCTGGCCAATATCCTGTCCGTCAGCCTCTCTATCCTGTCCTTAATAAACCACAAGATGATTTTTTGTTATTAGATTGACCTCCACCTCCGTATATCGCTCCGTCTGCTCCGTCCGGGGACGATGAGGATTCCGATTCGGGACAACAGAAAGCGCGGGACACTCGATCCTTGTTGACTGCGGAACGCGCGGCTGAAATCAGACAAGTTGCTCGTAAAGCATTACGTGGCACAAATCCTGCTTCCAATCTTTTAGCTGTTATAAAGGATTGGTCAGAAAAGGAGCAATTATATTTCACAGCGTCATTTGCCGATGAAGTTGTAGAAATGTTTCGGAAATATTCCGCAGTTATAGAACCTACTGCTATTGCAACTGATCATAAACAGTTACGTGATGGTCTTTTTGTTTTTCCCCAGGCACATGATTTGATTAGACGACTGGTTAAAATACGAGATGAGGCGAAATATCTGAAGGAGCAGAAAAAGGCTGCAGATGCTGTTCCACAGACTAATCCACCCGGAGAGGCGCAGCGTCCTATCTTCGTGACAGATAAGATAATACCAGTTGTCATGAAACCTATGCGGGAAGGCGCGCCTTTGTATGTTCCTCCTAAAGGAGCGGGTGATAGTGATGATAAAAAATCTGTCGATGCTAGGGGATATTTCATTTATAATTGTGTGTACACTCCCTGGAATGGAGCAGATGTAATGGCACTTAAAAATGCGTTTCCTGACCCGTGTAAAAACCCAGCCGCCTTTTACGAAGAAGTTGAGGGTGCCCTAAATTCTTGTGTCATGACTTTATGTGATATAGATTTGTTTTTCGGTCTTATTTTACCCCCAGATATGTGGAGGACTGTTCGTAAAATTGATGATCGCGCTGTTCTTGGTGCCGAATGGAAGGAGATAGAGCGCATGGATGCGGATAGAGAGCCCGCCCAAAAACCGCATCAGCTAATATTAGATTTTCCTGCAGCTATTTTGACTAAACTTAAAACGATTATTCCCCCTAAAAAGATTGATTGGACTGTTTTAGCGTCCTGTAAACAAAAGACGGATGAATCGGTTTCTGATTTCTTTACTCGTTTTGAGGAAGCTTTTCATGATTTTAGCTTTCAGTCCCTCACTGACGATACCGGCAGACATTTGTTTGTCGATAAATATGTTTCGAATTTGTTACCTGGAATAGCCAGCCGCCTAAAAGCTAGCGAAAGTTCTTGGACTACGTCCTCTCCGGCCTCTGTGTTGACGATGGCTCAATATTATGAGCGCCAGGAGGCAGTGGCGAAGGGGACTGAGGACAAGAAGTCAAAAGAGTTAAAAACGAAAGTTATGTTGGCCCAGGTGTATGGTCCGCCTTCTAGAAGCTATGATAGGGGCCCTGATAGGAATTATGATAGAGGTGGCCGAATGCCTTCCAATACTCCCTATGGTCGTACAGATCTATTTTCAAATCAATGCGCATATTGTAAGCAGTTAGGCCATTGGACTCGTAATTGCCCATTGTTACGTCCTCAGCTGGATGCTAGGGGGCGGGGCCAAGGGAGAACTGGTTCAGGTTCCTCGGAGCATCGAGGGAATATGAATGATCGTGCCCGATCCGACATGAATACATGCCCGCAGCAGAGACAGAACACATTCCCGCATTGACACCACCTGGCACTGCACCTGCCACTGCTTCTCCTGGGGAGCCGAGTCCCCTATGGAGATTGTGGTGTCGTGGTCTAGTGCTCGACTACTACTAGACCAGTGCGGTGCTTCACGGGACAGCGAGAGTGCGCGCAGGAAAACGGAGGAGTGTACACACGGCTCTCGCTCTCCACAATAAACCTCTCTTGACCTATACCTACGGCCTCCGTGATTCCTTACGGGGGGATCTATCTTACACCACAGACCAGTGACGAGCTCAAATGGATCCCGCTGCTACAACTGTTTCCAGCGCTGCATCGCACGGCGCACATGGCCTCGAGACCGGTCCATGCGAGGAGGAGAGAGAGAGCGGCGTGATGAATGCCTGCAGCCAGCCTGCGGCAGTGCTTCAATTACAGCCTCCTGCTAACCTGGACTGTGAGGTATGACATCAGCGCGAGTGCAATTGCGCGCCCTGCAACCTACCCCTCCACGAGGCGCCACAGCTCTGCACCTGCCAAAAGTGCTTAAGGCTGCTATCTTGCGTGTCTGAGGGGCATGCGCATGCAAGATATTCCAGACACACCCTTCAGCCACGGTGCGACTCAGGCCCTATGCCCCAAAAGCACCTGCGTTAGAGGGCTACTCCGTTGCCTCCAACCTACCTCCTCCCACAGCATGTCCTGCACCTCTCAGGACACCCCTGCGCCGCACGGCCACCAGCTGTTGCGTGTGCAACTCGCCCCGCTGCTGCCCACAGCCTCGCTGAGCCTGCCTCGGCCCCCGCCGTATCTTCGTGTTGTGCTAATTTTCTTTTTGTCTCCTTTGTCTCTTTTTTGTCTCCCTGCAGCTTGCTAACCTATATTTTATTTCCCATTTACCGTTTTGCTTTTTTTCATTGCCTGTACTGTTTACTGTGTGTCTGACCCCTGCCCGCCCCGCTCCCCGCTTCCCACCGCCGTGCTAGCGGCCACGCCCCCTTTTCCTTCTGTGCCCTCCCCGCTCCCGCCTCCCAGCTGCTCCTCCCTCCCTCCCACTTGGCCATAAATGGCGGCCGCGCGTACGCGCAGCGGTCACGCGCAGCAGGCGCGCCGATTGTGCGCCGAAGGCGCGCCAAAGGTAAGCCCGTCTGCGCATGGACCGCACCCAGTGCCAGAACCCCTGGCCCCCACCGATGCAAGATGACCCGACAGACCTACAACGCCGCCGCCCTCAACGCACTCAATGCCGGCCGGAACCCCCCCTGCTGCCAGGCCGCCCCGAAACGCTTCCACGGACCCTTCACCTGCACAACCTGCAAGTTCACCTGCCTCCGAACATGCACCGCGCCCGCCAAGCCAAACCCCAGCAGCGACCTCAAGTACATCCTGCTCAACACCCGCTTTGTCCACAGACACGCCGTCGAAATCTGGAACCTGCTCGACACTACATCACCAGACGTCGCCTTCCTCACTGAAACATGGATGAACGCCTCCTCAGCCCCCGACATCGCCATCGCCATCCCGGATGGATACAAGATCATCAGGAAGGACCGCGTCAACCAGACGGGAGGAGGCATCGCCATCGTCCACAAGAACACCATCCGCATCACGACCGACGCCGATGACACCTACACCGCCGCCGAACACCTCCACTTCCAGATCCACACCGACCCAAAGACGACCCTCAGAGGAACCCTCCTCTACAGACCCCCGGGACCACGCACACAATTCAGCGAAGACATCACGGACTTCATCAGCCCACACGCCCTCCCCTCCGCCGACTACATCCTCCTAGGGGACCTCAACTTCCACCTGGAGAACAACAAGGACCGCAACACCGTCACCCTGCTGGACAACCTTGCCAACCTCGGACTCAAGCAACTGGTCAACACCCTCACCCACTACGCCGGCCACACGCTCGACCCCGTCTTTTCATCCAGCAAGCACATCGCCTTCAGCCACTCCACCGGACTTCACTGGACCGACCACAGCTGCGTCCACTTCAGCTTCGGAAAAACCACCACCCACCACCACCCGCAACAGGTTCCTCACAGGAGCTGGAGCAAGATCACCGCCGACCAGCTCACCGCCTCCCTCAGCCAGAACTCACCTGCCAGCACACCGGACCCCAACGAAGCAGCCCGCAACTTCACGCAATGGCTGACCGCCTGCGCCGACGACCTCACACCACTGAAGAACCCCCCCAGCAAACCCAGAAGCAAGAAGGCCCCCTGGTTCACCGACTAACTGAAGGACTCCAAGAAGACCCGCCGCACCCTCGAGAAAGCCTGGCTCCTCGGCCGGACCACTGACAACATGACCGCCCTCAAACATGCGACCCGCAAGCACCACCAGCTCATCCGCACCCCCAAGAAGAAATCACTGAAGGATCGACTGGACAACAACGCCCACGACAGCATGGAACTCTTCAGCATCGTCAAGGAGTTCTCCAACCCCAGAACCGGCAACAACGACATCACCCCTTCACAAGATCTCTGCGACTCCCTTGCCTCGTTCTTCCACCGCAAGATTGCCGACATCCACAACAGCTTCGGCACACCATCCTCGCACCCAACCGTCGAACCAACGCACCCCACTGCCACCCTCCACACCTGGACCGCAGTGACCACCGAAGACACAGCCCGCAGGATGAACACCATCCACTCCGGATCTCCGACTGACCCCTGCCCCCACCACATCTTCAACAAGGCCGACTCCACCATCGCACCCCAACTCCGAGACGTCATTAACACCTCCTTCGACACCGCCACCTTCTCGGAGAGCTGGAAGCATGCCAAGCTCAGCGCCCTACTGAAGAAACCAACAGCAGACCCCACCGACCTCAAGAACTTCCGCCCCATCTCGCTCCTCCCTTTTCCTGCCAAAGTCATCGAGAAGACCGTCAACAGACAGCTGGCCGCCTTCCTCGAGACGAATGGATCCCTCGACCCCTCGCAGTCCGGTTTCAGAGCCAACCACAGCACCGAGACCGCCCTCATCGCAGCCACCGACGACATCCGAGCCCTTCTCGACAACAGGGAAACAGCGGCACTCATCCTCCTGGACCTCTCCGCCGCGTTCGACACTGTCTGCCACCGCACCCTAGTCCAGCGCCTCAGCAACACCGGCATCCAAGAGAAGGCACTGAAGTGGATCATCTCGTTCCTAGCAGGAAGAACACAGAGAGTCCGCCTCCCCCCGTTTCGTTCCGAGGCCACCGAAGTCATCTGCGGCGTCCCGCAAGGATCATCACTCAGCCCCACCCTCTTCAACGTCTACATGAGACCCCTCGCAGCCATCGCACGCCGACACAACCTCAACATCATCACCTACGCCGACGACACCCAGCTGATCCTCTCCCTCACCAGAGACCCCGACACCGCCAGAACCAGCCTCCACGAAGGGATTAAAGACGTCGCCGAGTGGATGAAGAACAGCCGCTTGAAACTGAACTCAGACAAGACGGAAGTCCTCATCCTTGGACCATCACCCTCCGCCTGGAATGACTCCTGGTGGCCTCCTGCCCTGGGCACTGCCCCCAAGCCGACAGACCACGCAGGCAACCTGGGCTTCATCCTGGACTCCTCCCTCTCCATGACCAGACAAGTCAACGCCGTCTCCTCTTCATGCTTTCACACCCTCCGCATGCTCCGCAAGATCTTCCGATGGATCCCGATCGAAACCAGAAAGACGGTCACCCAGGCCCTCGTCACCAGCCGGCTGGACTACGGAAACACCCTCTATGCCGGAACCACAGCCAAGCTACAGAAAAGACTACAACGCATCCAGAACGCCTCCGCCCGATTCATCCTAGACATCCCTCGACGCAGCCACATCTCCGGCCACCTGAGGAACCTGCACTGGCTCCCCGTCAACAAGAGGATCACGTTCAGGCTCCTCACCCACGCACACAAGTCTCTCCACGACCTGGGCCCCAAGTACCTCAACGACCGCCTGACCTTCCACACGCCCACCCGCCAGCTACGATCCGCTAGCCTCGCCCTCACTGCCGTACCACGCATCCGAAGAGCCACCGCCGGAGGCAGATCCTTCTCCTACCTGGCGGCCAAGACATGGAACTCCCTCCCTATCCACCTTCGGCTGACCCAGGACACCTCACCTTCAGGAGACAACTCAAGACCTGGCTGTTCGAGCAGTAGCGGCCCCCTTCCCCAAGCGCCTTGAGACCCTTCCGGGTGAGTAGCGCGCTATACAAGTGATATGATTGATTGATTGATTGATTCCATAGGCGGAATGAATGTCAAGTGTCTGATTATGTTCAGCCTGACTTGTACGATTCTGCTCATGCATAGGATTGCCTCGGATGGGGTAAGGAATCAGTTGAAGTTTCAGTAGATCAGATGGGTCCCTATGTTACAGCACATGTTTTGGGCTCTACTGATCGGTTTCTGGTTGATACAGGAGTTACACGTAGCGCTTTGTCTAAACAATTGGTTCCGAGGGCTCCCCTGTCTGGCACAACTATTACTTGGATAGGTTTCGATGGAACACCTTCCCTTAGCCCATTGTCACAACCACTCTCATTTTATGTTGATAAATTCAGTGCTCCATGTCCATTTTTGCTTTCCCCTAACACACCAGACAATATTCTGGGCCTTGATATGTTAAAGCACTTTAGTGCTACAATACGATGTTTTCCTGAAGGGGTGCGAGTCATTTTGAACGATAATTACACTGAATTTGACAGAGTTTGCCTGGTTAAAGAAGACACTGCATTAGCCTCACTTCCTGAATCTTTCTGGGCTACCTCAGACACTGATGTGGGTCAGATGTTCATTCCTCCGATCCAGATTAGTGTCAAGGAGGGAACTGTGTTACCTTGTTTGCCACAATATCGCATTTCACAGGAGGGAGAAGAGGCACTTATACGAATTGTACATGATTTGTTACGAGTTGGGGTTGTTGAAGAAGTTTCATACAATGTTTGCAATAACCCGATTCTTCCGATTTTGAAGAGAGATAAAGACACACGAATTTACAGATTCATTATTGATTTGAGGGAGGTAAATAAGATAGTAATACCACAATACCCTGTGGTCTCTGACATCACAACACTTCTTACTTTAGTCCCTCCAACTGCCACTACATTCACTGTAATTGACTTGAAAAATGCTTTCTTTCCGATCCCTATTCATCCTGATAGCCGATATTTGTTCGGTTTCACTTTGAATAATCAATCGTATCGATTTTGTAGAGTTCCTCAAGGCTATACTGAGAGTCCGAGTATTTACAGCCAAGCATTGAAGAGGGAACAACTTGATTCTTTTGTACTGCCCGAAGGTGTAGCTCTCATACAATATGTCGATGACATCTTGTTGGCAGCCGACACTACAGAACAGTGTGAAAAATGTACTTTATCTTTGCTTTCTTTTCTTGCTTCACATCATCACAAAGTCTCTTGAAAGAAGTTGCAATACTGTAGACCAAAGGTAACCTACTTAGGTCACCTTTTGTCTAAGGAGGGACGTGCATTGACATCAGATCGCATACAAGCTATTTTAGACACGCCAGTTCCTACCACACAGAAAGGAGTACGTGCATTTTTGGGTCTTACTTCGTTTTGTAGATAGTGGATTTTGGGATTTTCACATATTGTTAAGCCTTTGTTAGCACTTTTGACAAAGGATACCCCAGTACCTCTTCCATGGACAGGAGAATGTGAAAGTGCTTTTCGACAATTACGACAAGCCCTTTGTTCAGCACCAGTGTTAGGCACACCAGATTACACGAAGATTTTCACACTTTACGTGCACAAGAAAGATGGATGTGCATTGTTAGTGTTGGTCCAGTTACACGGTGATAAGCAATGTCCGTGTGCATACTTTTCTGCAGTTCTTGACCCTGTTGCTAGAGCATTACCTGGATGCTTTCGTTCAGTTGCAGCAACAGCAGTGTCTATTCGACAGAGTGAGGGAATAGTTTTGTCACACAAATTGTTATTGTTAGTACCACTTGCTGTCGATGCCCTTTTGAATCAGACAAAGACGCAGCACTTGACTAGCGCTCGTCTTAAAGGATATGAACTGACATTGCTAGCCCCCCATATTACATTGAAGAGATGTGCCACTTTGAATCCAGCCACTTTGTTGCCATATCCGGTGACTCAGCCTCAGGCACAGGAAACGCACAATTGTATTTTTCTGACTGAAGAACAGACAAAGGGTTGCATTGATTTACAGGATACGCCCCTTCCAGATGTAGATGGTGAATTGTGGGTTGGTGGGTCTTGTTTGAAATTGTCAGGTGGTACGACCTCAGCCGCATATGCAATCACCACGCTTGAGACAATAGTGGAGACAGCTCGCATACCACAGAAATCGGCTCAAGCAGCTGAATTGATAGCGCTGACACGAGCATGTGAGCTTAGTGCTGGTTTGTGTGTGAACATTTACACAGATAGCCGCTATGCTTTTGGAGTAGTGCACGATGGCCTACTCTGGAAGGAAAGAGGCTTTCTTACATCTCATGGGATACAGATAATGCACGGAGACTTGGTGCATAATCTCTTGACTGCATTGACATTACCGAAGAAAATTGCTATAGTGTAGTGCAGTGCACATAAGAAAGTGACAGAAAAGATTGGACAGGGAAATGCCTTTGTAGACCGTATAGCACGTGAGACTGCAATGCAGAGAAATAGCACTTTTATGTATGTAGTGAAGTCGCAAGCTGAAAGATGGCACGATGCTAGGCAGGAAGTGCGAGAGATACAGAAGACAGCTTCTGACAAAGAGCGTGAATAGTGGTCTAAAGAGGGAGAGTTAGGTGATGAAGGTTGTTGGAGAAACAAGCAAATGGATCGATGGAAGCTGCCTATAGCTTTCGTGCAACCTATGGTTCAGATGGCACATGGACTAGCACATGTTGGACCTCTTGCGATGACGAAATTGCTTTCGCAATTTTGGGAACATCCTGAGATTGCTAGCACAGCTAAGAGAGTAGTACAGTCCTGCTTGATTTGTTTACAATACAATCCTGGAAAGGGGACACGAGTTCCATCTGGAGGTTTTGTTACACCAACTGCACCTTTTGAAGTCCTGCAAATGGACTACATCCAGTTTGAGTGGTGTAATAATTTAAAGTATGTCCTAGTGGTGGTTTGTGCCTTCAGTAAATGGATTGAGGCATACCCTACGAAAGATAATACTGCTATTACTAATGCTAAGGTGCTACTGAAGGAGTTCTTCCCGAGGTTCGGTGTTTGTAGACTTTTATGGAATGATAACGGACCTCATTTTGTCGGGGAAGTTATCAAGTATGTCCTGAAGGGATTAGGAATTAAGCAGAAATTCCATGCTGTGTTCCATCCACAATCTGCAGGATTGGTGGAAAGGTATAATGGTACTCTCAAGCTCAAAATCGCGAAAAATTCAAGCCTCCACGAATTTGATGTGGCCAGATGCGCTGCCATTGGCATTATTGTCCATTAGATCCGTACCACATTCTAGGACGAGTCTTACCCCGTACGAGGTG
The DNA here is from genome assembly GCF_964261635.1 of Lissotriton helveticus. Taxonomy (NCBI): domain Eukaryota; kingdom Metazoa; phylum Chordata; class Amphibia; order Caudata; family Salamandridae; genus Lissotriton; species Lissotriton helveticus. Next base: position 756,733,114 of record NC_136069.1, read on the forward strand.
GTATTTGGACGCCCAATGAATATTTGGGGAGTTCCAAAGCCAAGTTCTGTGTATTGTGTTTTAATGAATGACTATTTGGCACACTTAACTGACAGCTTGGTTTCTATTCATCAACAGGTTCGAGAAGCGCTCCCTGATAAATCCCAAGGTGAGGGCCATGAACTCCGTCCTGGTGATCACGTGATGATAAAACTATTCGAGAGGTCAAGCAGCCTGGAGCCGAGGTGGCGTGGACCAGAGCAAGTACTCCTCGCCACGAGAACGGCAGTCAGAGTTACCAACAAGAAGAACTGGGTTCATAGTACCCATTGTCGCAAGGTACTGCCAACCTTGGTGGAACCTGTTGTTCTGACCGATCATCGGGATATCTTGACTACGGAGAAAGGCCCTGCTGTATCACCTGACGGATCTGCTGAGTTCTTCCCAGACCAGACGACTCCTGGAGCAGCGCGCTGCAATTTGAGATCAAGAAAGTAGTGATTTAAAGTTTTTTTTTGTTGCGAGACTAGTTGAGCAACCGCTCTGGGTAGTGGAAACGGAGAGCCGATATGACAAGGGATGGGGATCAGCCCTGCGTAGTGTAGTGACACCTGTCTTGGTCTGTGGTGAAGAAACCAATGTCTGCCCAGAGTAAAGAGCTCATTGACTATTTTGTTTTTTTTCTATTTTTTAGTTTGAAGAAGACTTTGTGACTATGAATACTACTAAGAAGAAGATTCTAGGAGTATTAGGTGTTTTTGTTGTTTTAACAGTTATAGCAGTGATTACTTGGTCTGTTGAAATGATGATTCCTGCTCGGAAAGTTTTTTATGGTTCCTACTACTCCGATTCCGGAAGAGCATCAGCATTTTACTCTTCCCTATCATGAGCATAAGCATCGAGAATCTTATCTGAATAATACTTCTGTTCAAATGCTCCACCATACCCATGATGCCACCAATACTACAAACTGCTGGATTTGTGGTATGCTTCCAGCTCATCAAAAGAAAGGTGGAACGCCATTTATCCCACTTCCTTTTTTGCACAATGGTTCTTGTCGAGCCTGGTACACTCTTCTCTTTTCGAACAGAAAACCTGCAGTAGGTGGACTTCTCTTCCGTTTGAATAAAGAGTGTTATCAAGATGAACATGGTTATCCTCAAGCGAATGGAACTATATGGGAGTGGGAAGAATATCGACCGGACAATGCTTCTACACCTTATGTTTTCACCCATACAAGAGACTCTACCAGAAGCAATGAATCTGTAATTACTGTAACACGAACTAAAGCTAATATCTGTGTGCAAAGTACTGGACGGATTCCAGTGGGAGTTAGTGAATGTGTTGTTGTGTTGAATATAGATGGAATAAATGATAGTACTTTTCTGGCCTCACATAACACATATTTAGTATGTGGAAGTCATGGGTATCATAGATTACCTATAGGGTGGTCTGGTATTTGTTATGTGTCTTTCCTATTACACCCTGTTTTCCTTGCACCTGCTTCTTATCACCGAGATTTTAAACTATTTAGGAACATTTCCATGAATCGTTATAAGCGAGCAATTCGGATTGATGATATCGACCAGACAGACACTAGTCTGCAGCAATATGTTGACTTTAATTTAGGCCTGTTTCCTTTTGTAGGTGCTGCATTAAATAGCAGGAAAATACGACGATTAACTAGAGTTGTGGAAGCTGTCACCAATGAAACTGCTGTAGCACTTGGTAACATCACCGAGGAACTACAAGTTGCTAGAATTGTAACTCTTCAGAACCGAATGGTTCTGGATGTTATGTTAGCAGATAGAGGAGGAGCGTGTAAAGTCATCGGAAGTAGTTGTTGCGTGTACATCCCCGATAATTCGCCTTCTGTATATGAAGCAATTCTTGAACTGCACAAGATAGCCTCTGATATTCATGAGAAAAATGGTACCTGGACATTTGCTGGATGGGTTTGGGCTTTAATTTCAGCTTGGGGTTGGAAACTACTGACTATTCTGTGTATTGCAGCTGCGCTAATTTTCACCTGTTGTATTTGTATACACTGTGGCCCAATGCTATGTTCTATGTGCATAACTGCCTGCATACTGTCCAAACGAAATGCCGTAAAAGCGCAACAATCGTTGGATAAAGCAGTGACCAATATAATGTGCATAGATATACGAGATGAATGCACAGATTATCCAAAAAGAGCATATGTCTTTAGCTAACGCTAAAAGGGTCATCTGTTGTATTTGATGGCGATTGAGTTGAGCGTTAGCAAAAGACATCTGAGTTTTAGCCATTATCTTGACGTTTAGTGGCATCCATTTTGAATTCACGGCAGCCATTTTGTCTGCCACACGCTGCCTCGTGTCGACCTTGTGCGTTTTCCTATCTTTCTGCTCATGGCCTTTGAATCTGCCCAGCAACAGGCTAATAATAGCATCTCTGTGTTTTGCCGCTGACCGTTAGGGTCCGCATCTGCTAATGGTTAGCCCTAGATTGGAATGTGTTAGCCGAGACCCTAAGACTGTTAACTCCTCCCCCTGATCGATTGTGCCTCTCGATATTACCTAGTATGGACTAAAAATGTGCTCTTATGCTTTGTACCGCCTTCTTTTGAGCCCCTGTGTGGGTATAAATAAACCATGGGTTCAGTAGCCCTTTGTGCTACTTCTCACAGTGCCGAAGGGTACTGTGCGAACTTTAGCACCACCTCATGAGGTGTAATAAACTATGTGTTTGTCATTTCCAGTTTCTGTGCCAACTTTTTTCTTTGGGTCTGAGGACTTCGTGCGCAGAAGGGCGAACCCCTTGCACTAGCGGGTCTGGCTGAGGCCTGCACGACAGTATGAATTTGTGTGGTGTGTTAGATTGCAGTGATGAATTAATTGTGTGATATCTTGCAAAGTTGAGATGCAAGTTGAGTGATTGTGGATTAATCGGTTTACTGGTCCGACCATGTACGGATCAGGAAGTTTGGTGAGCGGACTCAAGAGAAGTCCAAGATCCCAGGATAGTTTTGTATATGTAATTGTCTGATTAATACTGTGGGTGTCGTGAAGCGCTATTTACGCTCTACTTGTGATAGGGAACTTTGTGACTGTGAATGCAAGAGTACATCATGGTGGAAAGCCTCGGGTACCGGGGGTAAACTACAGCGATTGAGTGACCAACGCAGGTCGGGGGTCACAGCGGATTTTCTTGTTAGAGTGTTCTATCGATCCTTTAGGGGACTGACAATTACTTGTTTTATGTAACTGTAAGGTATTGTGACTGTGTTAGGAAGCAGTTGCTTGGTTAATAGCTTTTGGATGTACAGTTACTTATAGTACGAATGTGTGAGCGAGTGTACAGGATGAAATTGTACAGGAGGGTGAGCCGCTGTGAAGAGGGAGTTGTGACATCAGTCCGTGCCACGCTGAGATAGGTTGGTAGGTGTAACCCCGCACTGGGATTGGTGGAAGTTCTCCCGGAGTTGAATATTGAGTCTGGATTACAAATAATTGTTTTTCACAGGGTGATGTTTTAAGGTGTTGGGTGGTTTATGTAAAGGTGACAATGGGGTGGAAACTCGGTGGGAGAAGAAGCTCCACCAGAGGATACCCCGGCACATTACATGGCAACAAATGTAGGACTCCATACTACAGTGTGGCTTCAAAATTGGCATAAAATTAGAGAGAAAGAGGGAGAATTGGCTTTCCCTCATTATGGGTCATTTTGGATAGAGGCGCTATACCAGCTGAGTGGAGTGCGTCTTCTCTGAAACCTCTATCCAGGCCAAGGCAATTTGAGGCATTAGATGCATGGATGAGGGCAGCAATAGCGAAGAGAAGAGAAGCTTCACAGGGAAGAATGAAGAAAGCAATGAATGCATATCAGGATGCCAGGTGGGAAGCACTGCTGATGAAATGGAGAGTAGACACCATAGAGGGAGAACGATTGTATCCATTCATGTTACTAGTGGAAGGGTCTGGGGAGAAGAGTAAGACAGAGGAGGACAGTGACACAGAGGACAGTTTCCTTGATAGACTGCTAGCAGAACATCCTCCACCTTGTGACTCCAGATCGGAGATGGAGAAGACGCAGAAAACAGAAGAAGCTTTAGGAGTGCGACAAATGGGTTCAGAGGAGCAGACAACAGGAGTAAGGGGGAGAATGTCAGTGGGAATAAGAATTCCAGGAGGAACTGGAGAAACAGGATATGCAGCTCCTGGGTCAGATGAAACTGCATGTACCATGCGGTTACCAGAATCTCTTATGGTACCAGTTACTATTGGACCCGTGGTTTCAATATATGATTCTGGAGAGAGGGCAGGTGGAAGTCAACAGCAAACAGGAGGAGAAGAGACTATGTCTGGAGGGAGTCTTACAATGAGTGGAACCGGTATGGCTCAGATGCCAGTAGAAGCTCATACTCCACTGCCAACTACGACTGATCCATCAAGAATGGACAGTGGATCGGAACAAAGAGGAACAGGAGCTTTGGCAAATTCTAGGTCAGACATCAGAATGTGGGTTCCACCAGTGAGGGAGTCAATGATACAGAGAGGGGAACTATATAGAGACGATTCTGCAAATGGGAACTCCGAAAACACAAAAAGAAGTCTGCATGTTTTTGGGAATGGTCGGCTACTGTCAACAGTGGGTCCCAAATTTTTCTTTGCAAGCAAAGCCACTGTTGAAGTTGACACGAAAAGACCTTAATGATCCGGCATATGCGATAACGAGTGCTTGAGAGAATTCCACGAGCAGAGAGAGGGCCGATGTCGCGCTCGAGCTCTGCGAATGCAAGATTATAACAACGCGTTTTTGCTCTTCTGCTGTGAGAAGGAAGGATGTGCGTTAGCGGTCCTTGTACAGACACATGGAGGTGCCCATAGACCAATGGCTTATTTCTCAGCTACATTAGATCCAGTAGCTTCGGCGTTGCCCGGATGTCATAAATCCGTTGCTGCAACATGTTCCAGCATTGACAGAAGTGAAAGCATAGTAATGGGTCATCCACTGATTGTTTACGTACCATATTTAGTAGAGCTGGTAATGACAAGAACAAAGACACAGTACTTAACGAATAACAGACTTACAAAGTATGAGCAAGTTATATTGGCTTCCGAAAATGTTACTCTGAAACGCTGTACTACTTTGAATCATACCACATTGTTGCCCCTTCGGCAAGAGGAAGGAGAAGATTGTGAAGAGCATGACTCTGGATGCTACTAAGCTATCTATCAAACCCAGAGCTGACATTATTGATGAACTACTGCCTGAATCTGATTTCATCCTTTTTGTTTATGGTTCATGCCTAAGAGACAATGAAGAGTGTTTGAGAGCAGCGTTTGCTGTGTGCTCCATCTTGGAGGTGTTAGAAGCTGCCTGTTTGAAAAGAGTATACTCTGCTCAGGTGGCCAAAATGATTGCTCTGATATGTGCCTGTACCATTGTGGATGGAGTCTGAGTGACTATACAGACAGCCAATATGGGATTGGAGTGGTTCATGATTTCGGACAGTTATGGTCACAGAGGGGGGTTTTAACGTCCTCAGGAAACCCTAATCGTAACGGAGAATTTGTGCGTCAATTACTGGAGGCTTTACAGAAACCTAGGGAGATTGCAGTGGTAAAATGTTCAGTCCATGGGAAGGGAGAGGACGTTGTTACTAAAGGAAATAACTATGCTGAGAAGTATCTTGTTTTTGTGCTACACATGCTTGTGTTTTCAATAGTGAATATGTAGGAGAGAGCACAGAAGAGACCAAGCTCAGCATGATGTTAGCGGTGGCCGATACTTGGGATGACGTGAAGCGGCTGCAGGATGAGGTCCCAAAGGAGGAAGCTGCATCATGGGTTAGAGCAGGCTATGAAAAGAGAGAAGATACCATTTGGGTATCAACAGATGACAGAGCAGTATTACCCAACTGTCTGTTGAGCCCAATGGCAAGGCAGATTCACGGAGCAGTTCATCTTGGAAGAGATGCCATGGTGCGAGTGTTCAGGCAAACATGGTTTAACCCACGATTTTGTGTGCATGCTAAAGCAGTGTGTCAGGGGTGTGTTAAGGGTCAACAAATGAATGTTGGAAAGAGAACTGTAGTTGCGATGAGCCACATTGGAAGATCAGGAGGTCCTTTCAATAGGATTCAATTGGACTTTATTGAAATGCTGAGATGCGATAGGCTGAGATATGTATTGGTGGTGTGTGTATCGTTTGACGATGGGTTGAGGCATATTCAACTTGACGATGTGACAGTCTCACAGTGGCAAAACTGCTCTCAAGGGAACTGATACCGCAGTTTGAATTTCCATCCTCAGTGGAGACAGATAGAGGAACACACTTCTATAATGAAATCATGAAATTGTTGTGTACAGCATTGTAGATTGATCAACGATTGCACTGTAGCTACAAGCCTGAGGCTTCTGGTCTCGTGGAGCAGATAAATGGCACAATCAAAATGACAGTGTCAAAGGTGTGTTCGTCAACTTCATTGAAGTGGCCAGATGCATTGCCATTGGTATTGATGATTTCGCTTGGCCCTCCCGATAGAGGGACAGGGCTCTCTCCCCACAAAATATTATTGGAAAGAGCTGTGCGCTTGCCTATGGTGCCAGCTACAGCATTGATAAACATCACAGGGGATTATTTTTATGGATTATTGTAGGGGACTGGCTGATGTGGTTAATTCTGTGTCCCACCAGATCAAAGCTGCGACTGCATCCACCTCAAGAGACCTTCTGCATGATCTTAACCCTGGTGACTGGGTGCTTGTCCATAAGCACGTGTGGAAGAGCTGCCCTGATGTTCGCTGGCAGGACCTTACCAGGTGATATTGGTCTCAAGTACGGCTGTAAAGTGTGGAGGATTGCCAAACTGTATCCACGCTTCACATACTCGCAGAGTCCCAGAATCTGTTGAGGACATGACTCCCCTTGTTCCGAGAAGTATAACTGAGAACGCAACAGACACAGAAGGAGCAGGTCAGATCGTGAGAACTCTTGCACGTAATTCAAAGACCATCTGTATTGTATCTAATAGGGAAGAAAAGGAGTACATTTGGCGTAATCAGTAGCATCCCACCCCAGGAAGTGTGCTTAACAACTTTACTTGTGTCAAGACTCGGCCAAGTCTGAGCAGGGCGGGGTTTGGCTGTCGTCACAGCCATCAGGGGAGGAGTAGTGCACACTGTAAGTGTGCATGACTGTTTGGCTGGCCGTCTTAGGCCAGCCAAACCATCATGCACACTTAGGTTTCTCCAACCCAGCTGTGCTGCCCAAGCCAGGTTGGAGAAACAGCACAGACTCCCAGGCACTGTCTGAGTGGCAAACCAAGTCACTCAGACCAATCCTGGTGCTGCTCTCATGCTGTTGAGAGCAGCACAGAGATTGGGTGCGGAGTCTGTGCTGGTGTCCCAAAAGGGGAGAAGAGGAGCAACGAGGCGGCCGGCTGCGTCAGAACAGGTAAATGTCTTTAATTCAAAGGAATTTCCTATTGCCATGTCCTGTTCCTCCCTCCCCCACCCACTCACTTGAGTTTTGTGGCAGCCGCCACTGAGGTTATTACTTTTTCCTTAGCGTGGACTGTGAAGGCGCTCTATTGGTTCGCAATATTTGTCAAGTCATGTTGGCTAATGTTCTGCGTGACTCTTGTTGCTTTAATTAACACAGCATATCGTCAGGTGACAGGAAACAGGTTGGGGAGTATTACTTGCATCTACCGATAAAGTTGCATCACTTATAAAATCGGAAATTAAACACTGTCAAGTTATTGCCCTAATCTGAGCTTTGTCTCAGTCATATTGATAAAAGTGGAAAGATCTGAGAAACGTCTTGAAAATATATATCCTTCCTCTCACTAGTCGCCTGCAATTAGGCTTCACTTTAGTTCATGTTAGATTTGCTATTTATACACCAAGATGAATATACACTATTTTCTTGGCAGTCATTCTTAAACAATTGCTTTTCTTCTGAGCAGCGGCTTTTGACTGAGATCCAAAGCAGGGTTGTTTTGGAGTAACATTCCATGCTCAAATGAGCATTAGACATGCTGTGTCAAAACAGCATTCTAGATATTAATTCAGCTGAAAAACTATTTCTGAAATGAATGTACATTTCAGTACGTTGCCTGGGCACAAGAAATCATAAACTAAGCTTATAATCCGTTTTTTTCTTGAAGTGCGATTTGGGGTTAGGGCTAACTGCTCCTTCGAGTTGCTTTTCCTCGGCATGTCTTTTACCAGTGATCAGATAATTCGGATTGCTTCTTATTGTAGAAAAACGATATTACCTTGGGATGGGATTTCTCTTGCAGGCCGATGATAACTGATAATTAAGTATACTGAAGAAGGACAAAACGTATCTGAAGGCTGAAAAACAATTATCACCAGCTCAGCATGAACCCAATGAATTTTTAAGATTAGAGTTAATAGGATTTGAAGCAAGTGTGATAAATCAGTGTTCAAAACAATGTGCCCTGGCAGCTGTATCAAATGATTAGATACAGAGTGCTTTATTAATAGACAGAATTATAGTTAGAAAGTACGCTCTATGGACTTTTAATAAATAGCATGTATTTGAAAGCAAGTAAGCAGCCAGGCATTATAAGATTTATATGAGTATAAACACATCATTATACCAAACCTCAAATTGTTTATCAATTGCATAGATGCATCCTTTCTGTTATCTTTACTTGTACAGGTCTAGGGTGATACATAACTCTATTTTGCTTTTAAAGGAGTGCTCACTTGCGTAATGGCTTGTTGATCTGCCACGGTCACCCCCCTCCCCCCAGTGTTGATGGAGGCGGGGGGACAATTAGTTGGTGATGTTAAATGACTACCCTGTGCTATCCTTTTCTATGATTGTTAGTAAAGTTATCAGGCAGTGGCAAAGCCAATGGTCTCAACTTTTAAGAACAAAATTACTGGCTTTGCCAATGCTTGTTTGAGCTATCATGGTACTGCATGCGCTAAGACATATGCTATCACAAGACAAGCAGTCATAGATTGAATTTCCCTCTATAGGAAACCCATTCCAAGATGTCCACCATGCGTCACAAAGCATGCCGAAGCAGGTGCTACCATGCATGCGAGTGCACACATTATGATGCACCCGCGATGAAGCATGCCTCTTGATGTATGCACACATGCGTGACGCTATTTCTGTTCACGGTTATCCAGGACTGAGCATCTCAGGGCATCTCCTTGGTGGTTCTTCTCCAAAAAGTGTTTTACAAGTTCTGTTGCCTGCTTCTCACACCTAATAGTACTAATCTATGAGAAGACATACTATAGATGTTTCTTGGGCTGCTGATGTTGGTTTGTCATAATGGATTGTGAATAATTGTGTCTTGACAATCTTCACAATTATGAACTGTCAAATATGGGCTGCCACATTTACAAACTGATTTAATTGCTTGGTATGCTGTTTATGTTTCCCCACAGGTCCCACTGGTGAATCCGTCTGCTCAGTTTCCAAGAATCACTGGTTTGGTATTCTAACTAATGCAACCAATGCATTATTTATTCTTTGAAACTGTTCACAGCAGTAGCTATTTAGAGATCCTGAAGAAAGCCACAACACTTGCAAGGTTATTGGCTGAAACATGTCGATCACTATACAGTACGACTGAATCTAATGGTTTCAGTCGCACCTTTTTGTTTTATTTCTAGCTCAAGGTAGCCAGAATAAAGGTCAGAACAAGGTGTACCTTGTAGTTAGTTTTAACTCACTCACTGACTTGCACTTCACCTCTCACGACACTCTGTCAGCTCACATTGAGTTTTAGTAATAAGCCTCTAATGCAATACATCCATGACCTCCTCCCTCACAGAGAAGGGGTTGTAGCCCACACCATGACTAGGTTTCATGGTGTGAGGAGGTTTCCCAATGATGAAGCATGCCACCATTGGTGGGTGAGGGAAACCGTCCTTAAAAGGGACACCCCCTATAAGCAAGCCCCTATTTGTGTTCTCCCGCCTCCCTAGACCCGAGGGCCCTGTGAGTATTGAGTTACTTGATTTGGGGAGTTTGCCCTCGCTGATCTTCTAAATCTCCTCAGCCCCCTTCTGTGTATATACAATGTATCAGATGAACAATGTATCAGAATGGACTCTAGCAGAGGCACTGTACATATGTAAAGGCTCAAGCAGACCCTAAAGCTATTGATGAAATAAATGAATGAAGGGAGCTGGTTAGAATGTTACCAGTTCCTCAAAACACACTTTCTCCATGATCAGGAGAATGAACGTTACTAATTATCATTGGTTACGTTACGGAGACAGAAAAATGCTTTATTCTTTATGGAGGATTTGAATCTGACTTCAGAAACTTTATTATTATCAGTTAATTAAAACCATTACAAAGAGACAAAAACTTTAAAATTTGTAAATTAATTCATACGAGTGTATGAGTACAATTTATCCGGACAAGTGGTTTCCACGTCATCCACTTTACTAAATACCCGCTCTGTTTTATTTGGGGGTAATGTATTAAGTGATTGTGAGTACCTCTTAAAACACAAAAACAAATGTTGGCCAGCAATATAAAGTGCTAGTGTATGCTATATCCGCTAATTTAGGAGAAGAATAAAAGTTTGTTAAGGATTACTAAATTTATGATTTCTTAAAATTGACTTTAATGACAGTCTTTGAAAAGTGGCTGTGGTTGCCCAGGGAGGATCTGCCATAGGGTTAACAGAGGGTAGAGACAGAAAATGTACATGTGGGCATTTCTCAATCTCTTGGATCTTTTACTTAAGTAGTAGGGACAATAAGTGGGGTATTTGACTCAGGTTTTCTTTGTATAGTAGTCCGTTATAGGTTTCTGGACTTTGTGTAGGTGTTGCGGGGGTCCAGGACGAGAGTGTATGAAGGATTTGAAACCTTCCCATGTAATACGTTCCAGATCCAACACAAAAGTTCAATAAAAAATCCTGGTCTGATATCCTGGCAGCTATGGCACAGAACAGACAGGTTTAACTTAAGGAAAAAGTGTTAAGTATTCAGCAGTTGCAAAATAATTAAAAAGTCACACACAATAAAAAGTCTACAACCACCTTCTAAAAATAGATAAAGTTTAATGAGAAAAATGACATCACAATGACTAAAATACAATAAAGGGAAACAGAGAAAACATTTTTAAAGATTTTGAGCAAAAAGCACAAAAAATTATAGCGTCAATCAGAAGTCATTGTGTGTGATTGACTGAGACATAGACATAGACACAATTTCAGGTTGACTGTGATGGAGCAGATGTGGTATACACCAAATAAGACATCCCCCCAGGACAAGGTTGCAGGCTGTATCCTGCAAACTCCTCTCTAAGGTGGACATTTGTTTGATGACGTTCCACTGAAGCATTGATTTTGGAAGGTAAAACTCTCAGCTGGAAAATTAAAATTTTGCAGCCGCTAAAGTCCTCTTATTGGGCGAATACTTTTTATGCCTTCACCATTTCAAGCTTTATACCTTCAAATTTAGTCTCTTTTTTAAAACTCAAATTCTTCCAGTAGGCCACACTTTGAAGTTGATTCTGATGTAGCTCTCTAAAAGACAAACATTCCATGGGGCTTTGCACAAAGAGTGGCATTGTACCATATTTAACCTGGTAGTGTAGCCAGTAAAACAGGTTCCTGTTAGTAAGGCTCAGAGCATGAACAGTGCACTTTCTTGTTGCCTTCTTCCTTCAGGATTTTTATCTGCCAAGTCTACCTGCTTGTCCTTGTGATGACCGTTTGGCACAAAACACACAACACACTTTTTTTTTAAATGTTACTCATCCCTGCGGGAACTGTATCTTGTAAAATTTTTCAAGCAGGCCAATATTCGGTATTTCAGGACTGCTTTTATTTATCTGCCGACACTGCCCACTGTAAAGATTTTCTTTGTAACTGCTTTTTTTATTCAACATGCCATTATGCTGAGTGCTAGGATAACTGTTGTGAGCTCCTCTTTTTAAAATCCTTCTTACCTATCTGTTTTCATGCTTTTAACACATTTTGTAATAATTATATTTCTTGTTCTATTTGCTGATGCTTTTCTGTTATGGTCTAACAAGACCGAATAATGTTTTTCTCTGTCTGTCAAAAAAGCTGGAGTAATCAGGCTGAAGCCATGTTTATCCTTTTCAACCTAGTTGATGGCATAGATGGCACAAAATATGGTGCAATCCACAGGTGACTTTTAACTTTTCTATACCATTGGTGTATTTTACAGCTCTGTACACCAACGTTTTGCTAGAAAATTAGGATACGTAGTGGCTTTTGACCCTTATTCTAGGCCTAGAATCTCTCCTAAGTATAGCATTTTAGGCTTTCTCAGAAATACTCATTCTGTCACGAAAAATATTCTGTGTATTAGTGTTCTTATTTTTTAATTTTCCACTACAGAAACTTGGTTTACCGACCACAAATGATAGGTCTTCAATGATGTTATGCTCTCAAACTATACCTCATTGGATGTGTTTCTCCCTGATAAGAGAGGCGGCAGTCTTGAATCTCTAGTTGGGAACACTCTAAACACCATGGGGCCCATTATGATGTCTGTCGGTTTGACCCGCCAGGCTGGCGGTAGCCACCGCCTGCCTGGCGGGGGCAATCCGCCTGACATACACCATCGTTTCCCCCCCCCCCGCCATATTAGTATGGCGGGGGGACATCGGCGGACGGAAAGACCGTCTGCCGCTTTTCCGCCCCGGTCGCCTTGCGGCCGAGGCGGAAAAGGAATAATATGGTGGCGGTGTCTATCAGACACCGCCAGCCATATTATGATGGCCATTTCTCAATGCCTTTCCGTGGCGGCAATGCCGCCACTGAAACGCATGCGGAGTCCCCCTGCGGGGGCCCGTTGCTGGCCCCCAGGGGCTCCGGGGGGTGGGGGTGCACATGGGGGGTACCTATGATACCCCCCTGCATTTCAATGCACTACATGACAGGCACCTCGCGGTGCCTGTCATGTTGTGCATTGAAATGCACAAGGTGCATTTTTAGCACTTTCAGCACCGCCCGCCGCAGTGCTAAAAATGCGGGATGCACCCACCACTGTGGCGGGCGCATCCTAATCTGTAGGACGGGACCCCCGCCCTTATGGCGGGTGGTCCCATGCACCGTAAGGATGACGGGTGGACTTTGTCTGCCCATCATCCTAATGGACCCCCAAGTTTGATTTTACTTGTATTGCTGCATAGGAATTCAACCAGTTATTTTAACCCCTTCGCCGCGGTGCGAATTTCGCCGCGGTGCTCGAGTGTGGGGGTTGAGTGCTGCGCTGCTGTGCTCGTGACGGAACCACACCGTCATGAGTCACGGGCGGCGTGTGCTCATGACGGCGTGGTTCCGTCATGGCTCCTCCAGCTCATTAATTCGCCCGCACAGGTGGGTAATTAATGCTGCATGGGAGGAGGAGCAGCCTCATGACGGAACCACGCCGTCATGATCACTCGCCGCCTGTGGCTCATGACGGCCTGGTTCCGTCATGAGCACTTAAGGGGTTAAGATCTCTATGGGTCCTTTTGTTGACTTTTTTTATGACAGAGACCAGCTTCAGTAGGAGTGGAGGCATTTGTATCTCCTGGCCTCTGTGCTGGCCCAAGGGATTCTGACTCCCACATGATTATTCTAGGCAATTTGAATATTCATTTTGATTTTCCATTTATGCCTTTGTATTTGAAATGTTAAGATTTTCTTTTCTAATATCTCCCGCTTCCTAAAATTATTAATTGACTTGCTCTGTGTAGTTATGACAGGATACCAGTGAGTATCGAAGAAATCTTTATTAAGTAATTGCAGCAATAACCCACAGACAGCTTTACGCTATGCAAGCAAGCACAGCGTTGGCTTGACCAACTGTCCCTCACCAACTGTAAATCACCTTAAGATAACAAGCATTAGAAATGCAATAGGTCTCGGATTTATTTGAGTTAGAGCTAATGGCATTGTAAATGGCAATGTCTTTTAGCCATGTGTTATGGAGTGTATGCATGTGGTGTGTAATGGAATTATGTGGTTTGGATTGGAATTGTTCACCCTGCACGCTTACACACTGTTCACCCTGCACGCTTACACACTGTTCACCCTGCACGCTCACACACTGTTCACCCTGCATGCTTACACACTGTTCACCCTGCACGCTCACACACTGTTCACCCTGCACGCTCACACACTCTGCACTCTGCACTCACCACTCTGCACTCACCACTCACTACTCTGCACTCACCACTCACTACTCTGCACTCACTACTCACTACTCTGCACTCACTACTCACTACTCTGCACTCACTACTCTGCACTCACTACTCTGCTCTCACTACTCTGCACTCACTACTCACTACTCTGCACTCACTACTCACTACTCTGCACTCACTACTCTGCACTCACTACTCACTACTCTGCACTCACTACTCACTACTCTGCACTCACTACTCTGTACTCACTACTCTGCACTCACTACTCACTACTCACTACTCTGCACTCACTACTCACTACTCTGCACTCACTACTCACTACTCTGCACTCACTACTCTGTACTCACTACTCTGCACTCACTACTCACTACTCTGCACTCACTACTCTGCACTCACTACTCACTACTCTGCACTCACTACTCACTACTCTGCACTCACTACTCTGCACTCACTACTCTGCACTCACTACTCTGTACTCACTACTCTGCACTCACTACTCTGCACTCACTACTCTGCACTCACTACTCTGCACTCACTACTCTGTACTCACTACTCTGTACTCACTACTCTGCACTCACTACTCTGCACTCACTACTCTGCACTCACTACTCTGCACTCACTACTCTGCACTCACTACTCACTACTCTGCACTCACTACTCACTACTCTGCCCTCACTACTCTGCACTCACTACTCTGCACTCACTACTCACTACTCTGCACTCACTACTCTGTACTCACTACTCTGCACTCACTACTCTGCACTCACTACTCACTACTCTGCACTCACTACTCACTACTCTGCACTCACTACTCTGTACTCACTAATCTGTACTCACTACTCTGCACTCACTACTCACTACTCTGCACTCACTACTCACTACTCTGCACTCACTACTCACTACTCTGCACTCACTACTCACTACTCTGCACTCACTACTCTGTACTCACTACTCTGCACTCACTACTCTGCACTCACTACTCACTACTCTGCACTCACTACTCACTACTCTGGACTCACTACTCTGTACTCACTACTCTGTACTCACTACTCTGCACTCACTACTCTGCACTCACCACTCTGCACTCACTACTCTGCACTCACTACTCTGCACTCACTACTCTGCACTCACTACTCTGCACTCACTACTCTGCACTCACTACTCACTACTCTGCACTCACTACTCTGCACTCACTACTCTGCACTCACTACTCACTACTCTGCACTCACTACTCTGCACTCACTACTCTGTACTCACTACTCTGCACTCACTACTCTGCACTCACTACTCTGCACTCACTACTCTGCACTCACTACTCTGCACTCACTACTCTGCACTCACTACTCACTACTCTGCACTCACTACTCTGCACTCACTACTCACTACTCTGCACTCACTACTCTGCACTCACTACTCTGCACTCACTACTCACTACTCTGTACTCACTACTCACTACTCTGCATTCACTACTCTGTACTCACTACTCTGTACTCACTACTCTGCACTCACTACTCTGCACTCACTACTCTGCACTCACTACTCTGCACTCACTACTCTGCACTCACTACTCTGCACTCACTACTCACTACTCTGCACTCACTACTCACTACTCTGCACTCACTACTCTGCACTCACTACTCACTACTCTGCACTCACTACTCACTACTCTGCACTCACTACTCTGCACTCACTACTCTGCACTCACTACTCACTACTCTGCACTCTCTACTCACTACTCTGCACTCACTACTCTGTACTCACTACTCTGCACTCACTACTCACTACTCTGCACTCACTACTCACTACTCTGCACTCACTACTCTGCACTCACTACTCACTACTCTGCACTCACTACTCACTACTCTGCACTCACTACTCTGCACTCACTACTCTGTACTCACTACTCTGCACTCACTGCTCTGCACTCACTACTCTGCACTCACTACTCTGCACTCACTACTCTGTACTCACTACTCTGTACTCACTACTCTGCACTCACTACTCTGCACTCACTACTCTGCACTCACTACTCTGCACTCACTACTCACTACTACGCACTCACTACTCACTACTCTGCACTCACTACTCACTACTCTGCCCTCACTACTCTGCACTCACTAGTTTGCACTCACTACTCACTACTCTGCACTCACTACTCTGTACTCACTACTCTGCACTCACTACTCTGCACTCACTATTCACTACTCTGCACTCACTACTCACTACTCTGCACTCACTACTCTGTACTCACTACTCTGTACTCACTACTCTGCACTCACTACTCACTACTCTGCACTCACTACTCACTACTCTGCACTCACTACTCTGCACTCACTACTCTGTACTCACTACTCTGCACTCACTACTCTGCACTCACTACTCTGCACTCACTACTCTGCACTCACTACTCTGCACTCACTACTCACTACTCTGCACTCACTACTCTGCACTCACTACTCACTACTCTGCACTCACTACTCTGCACTCACTACTCACTACTCTGCACTCACTACTCACTACGCTGCACTCACTACTCTGCACTCACTACTCTGTACTCACTACTCTGCACTCACTACTCTGCACTCACTACTCTGCACTCACTACTCTGCACTCACTACTCTGCACTCACTACTCTGCACTCACTACTCTGCACTCACTACTCTGCACTCACTACTCTGCACTCACTACTCACTACTCTGCACTCACTACTCTGCACTCACTACTCACTACTCTGCACTCACTACTCTGCACTCACTACTCACTACTCTGCACTCACTACTCACTACTCTGCACTCACTACTCTGCACTCACTACTCTGTACTCACTACTCTGCACTCACTACTCTGCACTCACTACTCTGCACTCACTACTCTGCACTCACTACTCTGCACTCACTACTCTGCACTCACTACTCTGCACTCACTACTCTGCACTCACTACTCACTACTCTGCACTCACTACTCTGCACTCACTACTCACTACTCTGCACTCACTACTCTGCACTCACTACTCTGCACTCACTACTCACTACTCTGCACTCACTACTCACTACTCTGCACTCACTACTCTGCACTCACTACTCACTACTCTGCACTCACTACTCACTACTCTGCACTCACTACTCTGCACTCACTACTCTGCACTCACTACTCTGCACTCACTACTCTGCACTCACTACTCACTACTCTGTACTCACTACTCACTACTCTGCATTCACTACTCTGTACTCACTACTCTGTACTCACTACTCTGCACTCACTACTCACTACTCACTACTCTGCACTCACTACTCACTACTCTGCACTCACTACTCACTACTCTGCACTCACTACTCACTACTCTGCACTCACTACTCACTACTCTGCACTCACTACTCTGTACTCACTACTCTGCACTCACTACTCTGCACTCACTACTCACTACTCTGCACTCACTACTCACTACTCTGCACTCACTACTCTGTACTCACTACTCTGTACTCACTACTCTGCACTCACTACTCTGCACTCACCACTCTGCACTCACTACTCTGCACTCACTACTCTGCACTCACTACTCTGCACTCACTACTCACTACTCTGCACTCACTACTCTGCACTCACTACTCACTACTCTGCACTCACTACTCACTACTCTGCACTCACTACTCTGCACTCACTACTCTGTACTCACTACTCTGCACTCACTACTCTGCACTCACTACTCTGCACTCACTACTCTGCACTCACTACTCTGCACTCACTACTCTGCACTCACTACTCACTACTCTGCACTCACTACTCTGCACTCACTACTCACTACTCTGCACTCACTACTCTGCACTCACTACTCTGCACTCACTACTCTGCACTCACTACTCTGCACTCACTACTCACTACTCTGTACTCACTACTCACTACTCTGCATTCACTACTCTGTACTCACTACTCTGTACTCACTACTCTGCACTCACTACTCTGCACTCACTACTCTGCACTCACTACTCTGCACTCACTACTCTGCACTCACTACTCTGCACTCACTACTCACTACTCTGCACTCACTACTCACTACTCTGCACTCACTACTCTGCACTCACTACTCACTACTCTGCACTCACTACTCACTACTCTGCACTCACTACTCTGCACTCACTACTCACTACTCTGCACTCTCTACTCACTACTCTGCACTCACTACTCTGTACTCACTACTCTGCACTCACTACTCACTACTCACTACTCTGCACTCACTACTCACTACTCTGCACTCACTACTCTGCACTCACTACTCACTACTCTGCACTCACTACTCACTACTCTGCACTCACTACTCTGCACTCACTACTCTGTACTCACTACTCTGCACTCACTACTCTGCACTCACTACTCTGCACTCACTACTCTGCACTCACTACTCTGTACTCACTACTCTGTACTCACTACTCTGCACTCACTACTCTGCACTCACTACTCTGCACTCACTACTCTGCACTCACTACTCTGCACTCACTACTCACTACTACGCACTCACTACTCACTACTCTGCACTCACTACTCTGCCCTCACTACTCTGCACTCACTAGTTTGCACTCACTACTCACTACTCTGCACTCACTACTCTGTACTCACTACTCTGCACTCACTACTCTGCACTCACTATTCACTACTCTGCACTCACTACTCACTACTCTGCACTCACTACTCTGTACTCACTACTCTGTACTCACTACTCTGCACTCACTACTCACTACTCTGCACTCACTACTCACTACTCTGCACTCACTACTCACTACTCTGCACTCACTACTCTGCACTCACTACTCTGTACTCACTACTCTGCACTCACTACTCTGCACTCACTACTCTGCACTCACTACTCTGCACTCACTACTCTGCACTCACTACTCACTACTCTGCACTCACTACTCTGCACTCACTACTCACTACTCTGCACTCACTACTCTGCACTCACTACTCACTATTCTGCACTCACTACTCACTACTCTGCACTCACTACTCTGCACTCACTACTCTGTACTCACTACTCTGCACTCACTACTCTGCACTCACTACTCTGCACTCACTACTCTCCACTCACTACTCACTACTCTGCACTCACTACTCTGCACTCACTACTCTGCACTCACTACTCTGCACTCACTACTCTGCACTCACTACTCTGCACTCACTACTCACTACTCTGCACTCACTACTCTGCACTCACTACTCACTACTCTGCACTCACTACTCTGCACTCACTGCTCTGCACTCACTACTCACTACTCTGCACTCACTACTCACTACTCTGCACTCACTACTCTGCACTCACTACTCACTACTCTGCACTCACTACTCACTACTCTGCACTCACTACTCTGTACTCACTACTCTGCACTCACTACTCACTACTCACTACTCTGCACTCACTACTCACTACTCTGCACTCACTAATCACTACTCTGCACTCACTACTCTGTACTCACTACTCTGCACTCACTACTCACTACTCTGCACTCACTACTCACTACTCTGCACTCACTACTCACTACTCTGCACTCACTACTCTGCACTCACTACTCTGTACTCACTACTCTGTACTCACTACTCTGCACTCACTACTCTGCACTCACTACTCTGCACTCACTACTCTGCACTCACTACTCTGCACTCACTACTCTGTACTCACTACTCTGCACTCACTACTCTGCACTCACTACTCTGCACTCACTACTCTGCACTCACTACTCACTACTCTGCACTCACTACTCACTACTCTGCACTCACTACTCACTACTCTGCCCTCACTACTCTGCACTCACTACTCTGCACTCACTACTCACTACTCTGCACTCACTACTCTGTACTCACTACTCTGCACTCACTACTCTGCACTCACTACTCACTACTCTGCACTCACTACTCACTACTCTGCACTCACTACTCTGTACTCACTACTCTGTACTCACTACTCTGCACTCACTACTCACTACTCTGCACTCACTACTCACTACTCTGCACTCACTACTCACTACTCTGCACTCACTACTCACTACTCTGCACTCACTACTCTGTACTCACTACTCTGTACTCACTACTCTGCACTCACTACTCTGCACTCACTACTCTGCACTCACTACTCTGCACTCACTACTCACTACTCTGCACTCACTACTCTGCACTCACTACTCTGCACTCACTACTCTGCACTCACTACTCTGCACTCACTACTCTGCACTCACTACTCACTACTCTGCACTCACTACTCACTACTCTGCCCTCACTACTCTGCACTCACTACTCTGCACTCACTACTCACTACTCTGCACTCACTACTCTGTACTCACTACTCTGCACTCACTACTCTGCACTCACTAATCACTACTCTGCACTCACTACTCACTACTCTGCACTCACTACTCTATACTCACTACTCTGTACTCACTACTCTGCACTCACTACTCACTACTCTGCACTCACTACTCACTACTCTGCACTCACTACTCACTACTCTGCACTCACTACTCACTACTCTGCACTCACTACTCACTACTCTGCACTCACTACTCACTACTCTGCACTCACTACTCTGTACTCACTACTCTGTACTCACTACTCTGCACTCACTACCCTGCACTCACTACTCTGCACTCACTACTCTGCACTCACTACTCAGCACTCACTACTCTGCACTCACTACTCACTACTCTGCACTCACTACTCACTACTCTGCACTCACTAATCACTACTCTGCACTCACTACTCTGTACTCACTACTCTGCACTCACTACTCACTACTCACTACTCTGCACTCACTACTCACTACTCTGCACTCACTACTCACTACTCTGCACTCACTACTCTGTACTCACTACTCTGCACTCACTACTCACTACTCTGCACTCACTACTCACTACTCTGCACTCACTACTCACTACTCTGCACTCACTACTCACTACTCTGCACTCACTACTCTGCACTCACTACTCTGTACTCACTACTCTGTACTCACTACTCTGCACTCACTACTCTGCACTCACTACTCTGCACTCACTACTCTGCACTCACTACTCTGCACTCACTACTCACTACTCTGCACTCACTACTCACTACTCTGCACTCACTACTCACTACTCTGCCCTCACTACTCTGCACTCACTACTCTGCACTCACTACTCACTACTCTGCACTCACTACTCTGCACTCACTACTCTGTACTCACTACTCTGCACTCACTACTCTGCACTCACTACTCACTACTCTGCACTCACTACTCTGTACTCACTACTCTGTACTCACTACTCTGCACTCACTACTCACTACTCTGCACTCACTACTCACTACTCTGCACTCACTACTCACTACTCTGCACTCACTACTCACTACTCTGCACTCACTACTCTGCACTCACTACTCTGTACTCACTACTCTGTACTCACTACTCTGCACTCACTACTCTGCACTCACTACTCTGCACTCACTACTCTTCACTCACTACTCTGCACTCACTACTCTGCACTCACTACTCACTACTCTGCACTCACTACTCTGCACTCACTACTCACTACTCTGCACTCACTACTCACTACTCTGCACTCACTACTCACTAATCTGCACTCACTACTCTGCACTCACTACTCTGCACTCACTACTCTGCACTCACTACTCTGCACTCACTACTCTGCACTCACTACTCTGCACTCACTGCTCTGCACTCACTACTCACTACTCTGCACTCACTACTCTGCACTCACTACTCACTACTCTGCACTCACTACTCTGCACTCACTACTCAGCCCTCACTACTCTGCACTCACTACTCTGCACTCACTACTCTGCACTCACTACTCTGCACTCACTACTCACTACTCTGCACTCACTACTCACTACTCTGCACTCACTACTCACTACTCTGCACTCACTACTCACTACTCTGCACTCACTACTCACTACTCTGCACTCACTACTCTGCATTCACTACTCTGCACTCACTACTCACTACTCTGCACTCACTACTCACTACTCTGCACTCACTACTCTGCACTCACTACTCTGCACTCACTACTCTGCACTCACTACTCTGCACTCTCTACTCTGCACTCAGTACTCTGCACTCACTACTCTGCACTCACTACTCTGCACTCACTACTCTGCACTCTCACTACTCTGCACTCACTACTCTGCACTCACTACTCACTACTCTGCACTCACTACTCACTACTCTGCACTCACTACTCACTACTCTGCACTCACTACTCACTACTCTGCACTCACTACTCACTACTCTGCACTCACTACTCTGCACTCACTACTCACTACTCTGCACTCACTACTCTGCACTCACTACTCTGCACTCACTACTCTGCACTCACTACTCTGCACTCACTACTCTGCACTCACTACTCACTACTCTGCACTCACTACTCACTACTCTGCACTCACTACTCACTACTCTGCACTCACTACTCACTACTCTGCACTCACTACTCTGCACTCACTACTCTGCACTCACTACTCACTACTCTGCACTCACTACTCACTACTCTGCACTCACTACTCACTACTCTGCACTCACTACTCACTACTCTGCACTCACTACTCTGCACTCACTACTCACTACTCTGCACTCACTACTCTGCACTCACTACTCTGCACTCACTACTCACTACTCTGCACTCACTACTCACTACTCTGCACTCACTACTCACTACTCTGCACTCACTACTCTGCACTCACTACTCTGCACTCACTACTCTGCACTCACTACTCACTACTCTGCACTCACTACTCACTACTCTGCACTCACTACTCACTACTCTGCACTCACTACTCACTACTCTGCACTCACTACTCTGCACTCACTACTCTGCACTCACTACTCACTACTCTGCACTCACTACTCACTACTCTGCACTCACTACTCACTACTACTCTGCACTCACTACTCACTACTCTGCACTCACTACTCACTACTCTGCACTCACTACTCACTACTCTGCACTCACTACTCTGCACTCACTACTCTGTACTCACTACTCTGCACTCACTACTCTGCACTCACTACTCTGCACTCACTACTCTGCACTCACTACTCTGCACTCACTACTCTGCACTCACTACTCTGTACTCACTACTCTGTACTCACTACTCTGCACTCACTACTCTGCACTCACTACTCTGCACTCACTACTCACTACTCTGCACTCACTACTCACTACTCTACACTCACTACTCACTACTCTGCACTCACTACTCTGCACTCACTACTCTGCACTCACTACTCTGCACTCACTACTCTGCACTCACTACTCACTACTCTGCACTCACTACTCTGCACTCACTACTCTGCACTCACTACTCTGCACTCACTACTCACTACTCTGCACTCACTACTCACTACTCTGCACTCACTACTCACTACTCTGCACTCACTACTCACTACTCTGCACTCACTACTCTGCACTCACTACTCTGCACTCACTACTCACTACTCTGCACTCACTACTCACTACTACTCTGCACTCACTACTCACTACTCTGCACTCACTACTCACTACTCTGCACTCACTACTCACTACTCTGCACTCACTACTTGGCACTCACTACTCACTACTCTGCACTCACTACTCACTACTCTGCACTCACTACTCACTACTCTGCACTCACTACTCTGCACTCACTACTCTGCACTCACTACTCTGCACTCACTACTCTGCACTCACTACTCTGCACTCACTACTCACTACTCTGCACTCACTACTCACTACTCTGCACTCACTACTCACTACTCTGCACTCACTACTCACTACTCTGCACTCACTACTCTGCACTCACTACTCTGCACTCACTACTCACTACTCTGCACTCACTACTCACTACTCTGCACTCACTACTCACTACTCTGCACTCACTACTCACTACTCTGCACTCACTACTCTGCACTCACTACTCACTACTCTGCACTCACTACTCTGCACTCACTACTCTGCACTCACTACTCACTACTCTGCACTCACTACTCACTACTCTGCACTCACTACTCACTACTCTGCACTCACTACTCTGCACTCACTACTCTGCACTCACTACTCTGCACTCACTACTCACTACTCTGCACTCACTACTCACTACTCTGCACTCACTACTCACTACTCTGCACTCACTACTCTGCACTCACTACTCTGTACTCACTACTCTGCACTCACTACTCTGCACTCACTACTCTGCACTCACTACTCTGCACTCACTACTCTGCACTCACTACTCTGCACTCACTACTCTGTACTCACTACTCTGTACTCACTACTCTGCACTCACTACTCTGCACTCACTACTCTGCACTCACTACTCACTACTCTGCACTCACTACTCACTACTCTACACTCACTACTCACTACTCTGCACTCACTACTCTGCACTCACTACTCTGCACTCACTACTCTGCACTCACTACTCTGCACTCACTACTCACTACTCTGCACTCACTACTCTGCACTCACTACTCTGCACTCACTACTCTGCACTCACTACTCACTACTCTGCACTCACTACTCACTACTCTGCACTCACTACTCACTACTCTGCACTCACTACTCACTACTCTGCACTCACTACTCTGCACTCACTACTCTGCACTCACTACTCACTACTCTGCACTCACTACTCACTACTACTCTGCACTCACTACTCACTACTCTGCACTCACTACTCACTACTCTGCACTCACTACTCACTACTCTGCACTCACTACTTGGCACTCACTACTCACTACTCTGCACTCACTACTCACTACTCTGCACTCACTACTCACTACTCTGCACTCACTACTCTGCACTCACTACTCTGCACTCACTACTCTGCACTCACTACTCTGCACTCACTACTCTGCACTCACTACTCACTACTCTGCACTCACTACTCACTACTCTGCACTCACTACTCACTACTCTGCACTCACTACTCTGCACTCACTACTCACTACTCTGCACTCACTACTCTGCACTCACTACTCTGCACTCACTACTCACTACTCTGCACTCACTACTCACTACTCTGCACTCACTACTCGCTACTCTGCACTCACTACTCTGCACTCACTACTCTGCACTCACTACTCTGCACTCACTACTCACTACTCTGCACTCACTACTCACTACTCTGCACTCACTACCCACTACTCTGCACTCACTACTCTGCACTCACTACTCTGCACTCACTACTCACTACTCTGCACTCACTACTCACTACTCTGCACTCACTACTCACTACTCTGCACTCACTACTCACTACTCTGCACTCCCTACTCTGCACTCACTACTCTGCACTCACTATTCTGTATTCACTACTCACCACTCTGCACTCACCACTCTGCACTCACCACTCTGCACTCACTACTCTGCACTCACTACTCTGCACTCACTACTCTGCACTCACTACTCTGCACTCACTACTCTGCACTCACTACTCACTACTCTGCACTCACTACTCACTACTCTGCACTTACTACTCTGCACTCACTACTCACTACTCTGCACTCACTACTCACTACTCTGCACTCACGACTCACTACTCTGTATTCACTACTCACCACTCTGTATTCACTACTCACCACTCTGCACTCACTACTCTGCACTCACTACTCTGCACTCACTACTCTGCACTCACTACTCTGCACTCACTACTCACTACTACTCTGCACTCACTACTCTGCACTCACTACTCTGCACTCACTACTCACTACTCCGCACTCACTACTCACTACTCTGCACTCACTACTCACTACTCTGCACTCACAACTCTGCACTCACTACTCTGCACTCACAACTCTGCACTCACTACTCTGCACTCACTACTCTGCTCTCACTACTCTGCACTCACTACTCTGCACTCACTACTCACTACTCTGCACTCACTACTCTGCACTCACTACTCACTACACTGAAAGCAGGCAAGGCTACCGACTAATTTTACACTGGTCACGGTTAACACTCTTTTCTAGAAGAGAATAGACACGTTTATCTTGGTGGGTTGAATTAAAAAAAACACATGGCGCACCCTGGTGTCCAATAAAGAATAGGCAATCAGTAACGTGCACGCTCAGAGAGCAGACTGTACTGAATGTTCTGTGTACATTCGCAGAATCCTTCAAAGCACATCTGACATCATTCTTTGCTCCCGCCATTCCGGTACTTTACACTGCAAACACTCCCGCAAGTCCATGCAAATAGAGGACATAACATTCTAAACAAGCACCTACCTCTCAGTGCCCTCACTGCGTGAAACTTCTCGATGCCGGCCAGGAATTTCGCAGTGATCGGCGCGCGGCGGGGACGCTGGCGCCGTGAGCGTGCGCGCGACTGAATCCGCGCGTGGCCAGCTCTTGTCGCACCTCTCCCCTTGAGAATGCTGGGCGCGTGCCCAGGCTCTTGTCTCCTTTTGTCGGCTTTGGAGACTGAAATGATTGCAATATATCTCTGCCGAGAACGCGCTTTCAGCGCGTCTCTAGGCCGAGACCTAAAAACGCACCAACGGGCAGCGCAAGGCAGAACGTCATAGAATGTCCATATGCGAGGGGCATGGGAGGACAGAACACTGCACTCTGGAAGTTAAATGTTCTATTTCACATCGGCATCAACCACATCATCCCCTTCTCAAACCCTTATCTGACCATTTTGGCCAACCATTCTCTTCTGAATTTAAAAAATCCTTTAAAGTCAATGTTGTCTCCTGTCTGTGGAACAGCATTTCTGTAGGCACTTTCATCTGTTCAGTTCCTAAGCGGCCCTTTGCTGGAGTGCACATTTCTAAATACTATTAACTATTGAACTCAGCTTTTAACTGCTTATTCTCTCCTATAAGCAACCATAGTAAAAAGACTTGTACTTTTCGTAGATGGGTTTTCAAGGACTGATCGGCTCTCAAGCACTGTCTAAAGGTCACTAATGATGAGATTACGAGCGAGTACGACCCAGCTGTCAAACTGGAATGTCGAAAACATAACTACATCTTCTAAATGTATAAACAGAAAAACTAAGGGCCCCAAGCATCAACCTAAAAACCATTCGCAAACGGTCAGATTTGCATTATCTGCCCCTTTGATACCGGTATTTTTACATTTGGGATGCATCATCCCAAATGCAAAAATCGCAATTTAAGGAATCGCAAAATTAGCGATTACCTAAATTGCCATTGCATTTAAGGAATCGCAAATTGCGATTCCTTAAATGCAATATATTAAGCTATAAAATTTAGCAATTTCGCAAATATGAATCGCAAATTACCGTCAATCGAATGTTGATGGTAATTTGCGATTTCGTTGAAAAATGCACTAAAGTGCATTTTTCAGTCACACGTTACACACACACATGCCCTTGGGGCATTTGTGTGCGCAACATGTGGATACATTTTAATTTCAGGCGTGAAACAGGGTATCCTTTTGGAACTCTTGCACCCTTGAAATTGCATGCACAATTTGCGAGTACCTATTGGGTACTCGCAAATTGTACCTGCAATTCACATTCATTGGGAATCAATTCCTTAATTCAATCACAATCAAGGACTTTGTAGGAATCAAACTTTTTTTCGATTCCTACATGCATAGGCAGTAGCAATTCTTTAATTGCGATTCCCTATTAATCGCAATTAAAGAATCACTATTGTTTATGTTGATACATGTGCACCTAAACTCATATTCTAGTCAAACCAAACTCCTAATCTATGTGCAGCAATTTGCAAGGTCATTAAGGCACCGAAAGACACTCCATTGCAGGCAAATCCTATGAGTTCAGTTGATAGATTTTGGTATTGTAGATTTATTTGCGAACACAATTTCTACCTTCCAAGCCAGCTTAGAATGTTCAGTATGCTTTTTCAGCTGATTCTTTTTCTTGTCCAATTGCCTCTCTGTCCCATTTTCTCACTCTGAGTGCAAATAATTTTGCTACAATATTTTCTATTAGCAGATCCATGGCCTGCTTTTGGACCTTATGATTTCCAAGTCTGGGTGCTGGCTTCAAGTTGTAGAAGAGCCATCATCAGTGCATCCTTGACGTCTGAAATGGTTCCAAAACCTTAAAAGATGTTCTGTGCCATTCCTTCAAAACTTGGTCTCTTCATCTGGATACTTTGGCCGACTACGTCCATTTTTACAACTACTGTATGCAGCCTAACTACTGGAGAACGCTGTTTTTCAGGAACACTATAAGTATGTAGAGACCAACTAACGTCTTCTCCCAGCCAAGAACCGCTTAGCCCTTGGCCCAGCACAGAATTACCTGTCTTAGCTCTAATTATTCTATAAGCCGTCTTAGTGGTTTTTGACACCATGAGCACCCAAATTCTTTTGACTAGACTCTCTAATTTGAGGATAAAGGATGTAGCTTTAGGCTTTTTGACTTTTTTTTAAACAACTTTTTTATTAACTTTACGGAAAACAGTGGTGAGCATCACAGTCATACAGTTCAAGACATATAATTGTACCTTAGGAAAGTCAAAGCAAAAGAAAGGGGTTGTGTACCTTTGATATTACTCATTACATTTCATCATTATACATTCAGCAATGCGAGTGGTTCGTCAACCCGGGTAGTCTGGGAGGGTTCGCAAATGTGACCCCTATATTCATTTCATTTGGACCAGATATCGACCCATTTCTGTGGGCCTCCATTGGCTACATAAACTGTCTTCTCCTGGAGCATGCACCAGTCCATGTGCGTTTTCCAAGGACCATGTTTCGGAAGCCCCACAGCCCCCCACAACCTAGCAATGTTCCTCTTTGCGATTGCGAAGCCCAGTGTGGCCCAGTTTTTCCCACGGGATGACAGATCAGTGGGCTCCCATATATTCAGTAGACACCTCTTTGCCTCAACCCGTAGCTCCACCTCCCACACCTCCCGCATGCAATGGTGTATGCGTTGCCAATAAACCTGGAGCAATGGGCACTCCCATATATTGTGGAAGAATGTCCCTACCTCTCCACATCCCCCCCGGCAAAGCCCATCCGCACTGCGGCCCATCAGTTGCAATCTTGTCCCTGAAATGTAAACTCGATGGAGAATTTTAAGCTGAATCAAGCGAAGTCTGGCTGATATGGCCACTTCCTTAGGGGATGCTAGCGCACTTTTCCACTCTTCCTCGTCTATTTCCAACCCATCGGACTCCCACTTTCTTTTAACCCCTTCCATGCTCATGACGAGCTCAGCTCGTCATGCAGTACACTGCTCGTGTGCTCATGACGAGCTGAGCTCGTCATGAACAAAGGGATTAAATGAGTTCCAGCGCTGAGGGAGAATTGCTGTAGCATTGATGTGGTTAAGGGATTGCAATACATCTGGGAAGTTGTTAATAATTTTTTTATATGTGAGGGAGATGGCATGTTCGGGGAGGTGGTCATCTAGTAATATGTCCTCCAGGGGGAATGAGGCTGGGGGAAGAGTCCCTGGGGGAATATTGGATTGGAGGGAGTGCCTGACCTGCAGGTAACGGTAATGTTCTGTTTGTGCAAGCTCATATGTATGTTCGAGTGAGGCGAAGGACACAAAACCCCCTGAACCCCATAGGTCTTTTATGTGGGAGATCCCGATCAAGTCCCAGTTGCGGAACCCTTTGGTGCGGCTCAGGGTACCTAGTCTTTACGAAGCCCATAACAGGGTAGCCATCGTCAGAGTGTTGGCCCAGCCCAATTTCCGTTGCACTATGTGCCAGATTTGTACTGAGTGTTTGGTGGGCCCGGTAAGCGGGTACCTGCCAGGTCTAGAGTACAGTGCCGCCTCAAAATCCCCCCCCCGGTAAAAGCCACCGGTCCATTCCATACCCCGGGTCATTACCATCGCAGTACGTGCCCTGATTGATGGCCGAGAGGTGCGCAGCCCAATAGTATTTACGAATGTCCGGGAGCGCTATGCCTCCATCAAACCAGCCTAATGTAAGCTTCTGGAGGGAGATACGAGGCGCTCCGGCCCACAGTAGCTCTCTGAGCTTGGTTTCGAGAGATGCAAAATTCGACTGCGGCACCAGGTCCGGGTAATTCTGCAGGGCGTATAAAAATCTCGGCAGTGCCATCATTTTAAAGGGTGATGCCCTACCTAGCAGGGACAACGGGAGCTTCCGCCAGGAGGCCGAGTCCCTCTTGAACCGTTGCAGAGGTTGCAGGAGATTCCTCTCATACCGGGTGGCCGCGTCTTTGGAGGCAAAGATCCCAAGGTATTTAAACACATCTGTGGCGATATCAATCAGGCAGTTACGGGGGACCGCCGGAGGGTCGCCGTGGAGGACATACATTACAGACTTGCCTCAATTTATACTGTATCCCGTGTTCCTCCCGAAACTAGTAAAAATGTCCATGGCCTCCCTGAGTGACTTGCGAGGACTCGCGAGGAATAGAAGGATGTCATCCGCGTAAAGCGATATCCTGTCCTCTCAACTGTCTGCCCATCAGAGCCCCTTTAGGGAAAGGTCTTGTCTGATTCAGGCAGCTAGTGGCTCCAGAGACAGGGCAAAAAGCAGAGGCGAGAGGGACACCCCTGTCGCGTCCCTCTCTCCAAACTAAAGACCTCAGAAATGTTATTGTTAACAGTGACCTGGGCCAGGGGCTCAGAGTAGAGGAGACGCACCCACCCTATGAATTCTGGACCGAAGCCCAATTTCCGAAGGACCGCCATCATACACGGCCATTCCAGTGTATCAAATGCCATAGCGGCATCAAGTGATACCACAACTGCATCCTCCCGAATGGTGTGGCAGTGCTCCAACACGCCGTGTAGATGGTGGAGATTGAGCGCCATATTGCGATGTGGCATAAAGCCCGACTGGTCCGGATGTACCAGTGACGGCAGGACTAGCTTGAGCCTGTTGGTCAGAACCTTAGCCAGGATCTTGGGCTCCGTATTCAGCAAAGAGATAGGCCTATAAGAGGCACATGAGTCCCTGGGTTTGCCGTCCTTCGGGATAGCCACAAAGTGGCTATACGTTGGTCTCTCGGCACCATTCCCTGCTCCATACTTTCCTCAAACATCCACTTCAGATATGGGCTGAGGCCGTCAGATTTGAGCTTATAAAGTTCAATGGGCAGCCCGTTGGGTCCCATGGCTTTTCCTAAACGCAGGAACGCAGGTCGCAGATAGCTCGACCCAGCTCTTCAGCCGAGAGCGGAGCCTCCAAGGTTTCCCGCTCTGCCTCTGTGAGGGTAGGCAGACGGATGCCTGCCAGCAAGTCAACAGAGTCCTCCTCAGGCCGGTCAGACCCTCTGCTATAGACCTTTCGGTTGTGCCGCTCAAACTCCTTGACAACCTCACGAGGTTCAGTAATGACTGCTCCCGACTTGGTCTTGAGTTCCGCCACTACTTTCTGCAACTGTTCCCTAATAACGTTTTTGGCGGCATCAGTGGCCAGCGCCTTATACTCAGCCCTTTTGAGTTGCATCTGCTGGGTTATCCCCTGATATCCCTTGGCAAGCACCGCCGCTTCCAGGTCCCGTATATCTCCCTCCAGTTTGACCATCTGAGCCTCCTGTTCCTTGCAACGGCCCACAATCACCGAGAGGGCCTCCCCTCTAAGTACGGTTTTAAAAGCCTCCCATAACACCACCGAGGAGTCCACCGTACCATCATTATCCTCAAAATATCGGTCAATCGCCAGTGTAAGAGCTTTACGTGTGTCTGCATTATGGAGATACCAGGCATTGATCGGCGCTATACATCCCTCCCGTTTATCTCCGATAGTGAGATGGACCAACAAAGGGGAGTGGTCCGAAATACCCCGTGCCAAGTGTGTGGCTTCTTGAAATGTGGTGCCGTGCTGTAAAGGTGTGAATATGTAGTCTAAGTGGGAGAAGAAACGATGAGGACCTGAAAAGAAGGTGTACTGACTGTCGGTGGGGTGTTTGAAACGCCATAGGTCGGTAAAAGCAAATGTCTCAATGAAGTCAGCCAACCACGTATGACCGGAAGGTATGTCCCTTGGAGGATGTCTGTCACAGTGCCCTGAGACCACAGCGTTAAAATCGCCCCCCACAAAGAGCTGCCCTTCCGGAAGGGAGAGGAGTAACTTTCTCAAGTCCTGAAAAGATTGTGTATGAAGCCCGGGCGGGATGTAACTAGTGACCAGCTTTACCCTACCACCCTCCCATTTACCCGAGATGGCAGCATAGCGACCCAGTGTGTCCGAATCCGTATGGTCTATACCTAAGGGAAAGCTACGTCGTACCATGATACCCACCCCGCGGGACCCCGAAGTAAAGCCAGCATGAAGCACAAGGGAGTACCCCCATCTGTTAAGCGCATGGCAAGTGTTACCCAGTAGATGGGTCTCCTGCAGGAGCTCTACATCCGGTAGGTGTCGTTTAATAAATTGCAGCAGTATGGTTCTCTTGAGTTTATCCCCCAGCCCATTGACGTTCCAACCAGGCTTTTATCACACCTCATAGCAGTACACAGTCCAAACTGTGCTAAAAGCCCTGAAGTTCCTGGTACATTGCAGTATAATATTCACCTCAATCTACTGTGACAACACCAAACAGTTCCCAACTCCCCCAAACCCCCCATCTCCAGCCCTCCCAACTGCCTTCCTGCTCTCCCTCCCCAGCTCCCCCCTCCAGGCCCCCCTCCCTGCTTCCCTGCTCCGTAGGCTCAGAACTACCCACATCCCCAATTAGCAGGGCGCCTTTCGACCCACCCTGAAGGAAAGAAACTAGCAGAGAACTCCCCCTGCCCTCTCTCCTGTCAGTACCTTCACTGTACCGAGTGCGGGCCGATCCCAACTCAGGCCTCCGCCCCCCCTACCCCTCAAAACATTACATAACATAGCATAGTAGCACAGTATCACAAATCTTCCACCACACTCTAGAGGGGTACATTTCAAACCATATAGAGCCAAGTCAACAGTGCGGGCAGTCAGCTTCATCGCCTGCAAGGGCCTACATAGATACCCACATTATCCAGGAAAATGGGGGGGACCATCGCCATTGCAGCCAGTACAATCAGGGCTCCCTCCAAATGTGGAAGGGAGAACAATTCTGTCCTTTCCGGGTGGAAGGATCAACAAGAGAGACAGACCCGGCCCGCCCCCAGGCCCCACAACACACAGTACAGTACGTGAAGCAGTGATACACAGCAGCAGTTCCATCGCCGTCAATGTTCAGCCGCCTCTCGAGGGGACCCCCAGCGAGGACTCGCAGACCTCGACCACCAGGACCGTTGACTCTGTGCGTCCAAGTCCTGCCTTCCGACCATCGATGTTGGTGACGCTGCTTGAGTATCCCTCCAGTTCCCGCCACTCGCTCGATCCCGGGCCCTCGAGGACTCCCGATCAATCCAGTCTTGGACATCCGCTGGTGAGGGGAAGAACAAGGACTTGCCCCCAGTTATGATCTTGAGCTTGGCCGGAAAGAACATCATGTACTTAACTCCTCTCTCCCGCAACGCCGCCTTGACCCCCGCAAAGGAGCGCCTCTCCTTTTGTACTTGCAGAGTAAAGTCCGGGAAAAACCTTATAGTGGCATTTTCGTATTGCAGGTCCCCAGCCTGTCTTGCCGCCTGGAGGATAGCATCCCTATCCCTGTAATTCAAGATTTTTGCAAGTATAGTCCTGGGCGGAGCCCCTGGTTTATGTTTAGGGACAGGTGCGCTGTGGGCCCGTTCTATGGTGAATAGCTTCGACAGCCGTTTAGGTTTCAGATGGTCAAGGATCAAACCTTCCAGGAATAGTTCTACGCTGGGCCCTTCCAATTCCTCCAGAAACCCAACCACGCGGACGTTACTTCTGCGGGCCCTCCCTTCCAGGTCCTCCAGTCGTACGGACATCTGGCGATGTTGGTGCACCAGATCATTCACTCGTTGCTCAAGCGCCCTGGCCGAGGACTGGAGCTCTCTGATATCAACCTCGTTTGTTTTGGCATTCTTGGAAGTTTTGCTAAGGTCCGCCCGAAGTAGATTGACCTCAATTGACCTTGTCAATCTTTGTTTCTAGGTTCGCGCCGAGTGTCTGAATGGCCACCATGATAGAGGCCAGCGACGGTTCTTTCTGCGCGACTTGGTCTCCGGTGGCCCCCTCCGTCTGCTGCGTCCCCTTCTGTACTGTGTACTTGTCGAGATTGTTGGACTGCGATGCTGCACCTTGTTTAGCCGCCCTTCACGAGGGAAGCGCACTACAAGGACTCCTGTAGTCCGGCCCACCACCGGGGCGTCAGGCCTATCTCATCGTGGCACTGCAGAAAGGATTAAGCAGGCCCCTGCATCCCACTTCTGGGCCCCAGAGATGATGTACCTCCACCTAATCCCAGCACTGCGTCCTGGCGATCTTCCCCAGCGCCGCCGGCACCAGCGCCAACAGTAGAGTGACCGGCACAGGGAGGGAACGTGCCGGTCTGCAGAGCTTGCACTCAATTAGGCTCTGTCCCTGGTGGGACTCCCAGCCTGGCCTTCAGTCCGCGCCCCAGCCGCCAGCCAATTAGGAGTGCTACAGGCCCCAATTCTTGCTGGCCCATTAGGTCCCCAAGACACACTTTGCCCGTCCCTCTCAAGAGAGTCCGGACCCCACGGCAAGGGGAAGGCCCCCGACAACCACCCGCACCACGGCTGTAGTCTGTGCCAGTCCCCGGGGCCCTGCGTTGGCCCCAACTCCACCAGGGCGCGTCTCGTGTTAGCCCCTATTAAAACATGTCTATCATGGGAGCTTTTTTGTGGCCTACTGCTCAGGGTCACATGCCCTCTCGCATATCAAGTGTAAAGAACAGTGGCAGCTAATGAGTCTGTTGTCCCCGCTCTGACCGCCATGTCTCCTGCACACCCTAATGAGGGTCATTCCCCAGGACAAGGTACAAGTTCACTTTATTACCTGATGTGCGACTGGTTACTCTAGCACCTAAACACAAAATATTGAATCCAGTCACTGAGTAGTGTAGGTTAATGATGTTAGGTCTGACACATTGCCTTTTGATCCTTTCTGGACAGGTATAGGCTAGAAACATGTTGACCTCATTCTACAACTGATGCCTCACATTGCTCCTTCAGACCATTATATCCCAAAACGAGCACCACTGCTTTTAATTAAGGAGTGAGCCTTATATTAAAATATTCTTATTCAGAGCATCACTTTATCTATTTTAACTTTTTGTCACCACACTACACACACAACACAACCCACACACCTGCATCTCATCATACAGCAAATAAAAGATCCCTGGTAAAGAGCTCTCTAGTGGGTGCCCATCGGACATTGCAGCGCCAGCACGATGAGGAGCATGCCCAAATGCTGAAGCATGACACCCCTCAGGGTGTGTGAGAACACTTGCTCCTATTGGAGCCTACCCTTTTGACCCAGTACACTAGATACACTCTCTTTCCCCCAATCCTCACACCCTTCATTTCTCCTAGAGGAACTGGATACCCCACAAGGACCTAGGGATACCAACATTTTTTTACACCGAGTCTCCATGTCCTGAAATTGGTGTCACCACATTTATCTCAATGTTACGGGCAGCTAATCATATCTCTCTATCCCACGAGCTTGGGAGCATATCCACAAAAGAAAGATGGCCCAGGGGAGAAAAAGCCCCATATTCAATCCAGTGCCCTATTTTTATAATTTGGGGTAGTGCTGAAGTGTAGAGGAAGTCCGGCATTACTAGCTGTCAATATGTCACATTTTGTAACCTTAATTTCTCAAAAACAGGTGAAAGGATTCCGCACCAAATCTAAAAAAATGACACTTTCTGAGTGAAGATCTAGCTTTCTGTCAAATTTGGTGTAATTCTGTTAAGACATTTTTCTGTATCGCTATTTAAAATTCCTATGGGAAATTGCACAGGGAAAACACGTTTTTTTAATACTCAATTTTATTGATTTTTGTGCGAACAAAAAGAGAACAATACAGCACAGGTAAACCATAGATTATGATACAATGAAATAATTGTCAATGTAGTCATCGACGAACATACATGTCGCTCTCATTTCAAGCGTACTATCCTTTGCCATCTTAATCTGAGAAGAGACAGGATACCATACTTCATAGTTGGTTCAACCATTTGCCCCACATCCTTGAGTGTTTGGTTGGGCATCCTCTAGCCTCAAACAGTGATTTCTCTTGCACTGCACACCAGTCCACTCCCTTGCGTCATCTAGATAAACTTGGAGGGTCAGACTGTTTCCATGTCTCTGCGATGTTCCGCTTGACCACCATGGTGGCGGTACCTAGGAAGAGCTTGTCTGGCCTGGACCCATCCAAGTCAACCATGACTCCCAAGAGGAGATTCAGGGGGTTATGTGGCACCTCTCAACCCAGGATACCTGTGAGTTCAGACTCTAGTGCCTCCCAGTCAGGGGAAATGCAGGGGCAGGACCAGACCATGTGATAGAAGTCAGATGGTTCTGGCCCACAGCGCGTGCAAGACGGCGAGAGTTGTAGACCTGCCTTATAAAGGCGGTCTCGGGTTAGGTAGGCATAATGAAAATAATATAGCTGAATCAAGCGGAATTTTGCTGAGGTAGTAATGATCTTGGGGGCCATTAAAACGTCCCGCCACTCCTCGTCCTCAAGGGGACCCAGCCACTCCTCCCATCAGTGTCTAAGTGAGTCAAGTGATGTTGGGCTGTTGTTGGTTAGTGAATGGTATATCCGCAAAACCCCACCCTTTCCCAAGTCCCCCATCATGATTTGTGCTTCCATTGGACTGAACTCTGAAAGGGTAGCACCCATTGCTAGATGTATCTTGAGAGCTTGGCGTAATTGTAAATACTTGTAAAACTGTGATTGGTGGAGGGTGTAGCGATTCTGTAGGTCTTGAAATGATTGCATGTGGGCCCCCACCCAAATGTCCCCCAATTGTGATATACCAATAAGGTCCGAGCCTTTGAATCCCTCTAAAACTCCCACGTCCCTCAGCCAATCCCCTTGCTAAAGGGGTGTTTGTTGGATTAAGTTGTTATCCCACCGAGTATGGCGCACAACCGCGTGCCAGGCCAGCAAGACCGAACGGGTCACAGAGGGCAAGGCTCTGGGTATCGGGCCTCCATACATCATAGCCTGGATTTGTGAAAGTCCCAGATCCTTCAACTCGGTCCTGTAAGCTCGTTCAGACTAGTAAACCAGTTGTGTAAGATGAGCAATCGGGTGGCTAAGTAGTATAGATAGAGATCAGTCATACCCATGCCCCTATCAAAAGTCGGGATCCAGCAGTGGGAGAGAGCTTTATGTGGTCTCTTGCCCCCACAGGAACTTTGTGGCCATGCTGTTTAAGTCTCTAAACAAGGTCCACGGGAGGTGAAATGGGGTATTTTGGATAATGTACAGGAAAAGGGGAGGTTCCTCATTTTAAAAAGGGCCACTCTCCCCAGCGGGTTAAGTGGTAATGTTTGCCAGCCCCGGAGATCCTCTTTAGCCTTCTTGACTAGTGGGGTGATTTTTAGTACCCTTTCTAAGTCGGGAAGTACAGCAATCTATATCCCAAGGTATTTGAATGACTGCCACCGAATGGTTTGACTGCCAGCCAAAGCACTCCCTTGAGAGATGAAGGGGCACCAAAATTGACTTGACGGGTTTGAGGCGAAAGCTGGAGACCTGCTCAAAAGTATGGAGGATCTGTAGACATTGGGCCCAGACTGGGTCTGCAAGAAAAAGGAGTACATCATTTGCATATAGGGCAATTTTGTCAATGTGGACTTCTTCCCATTTCCAGCCCTGGATCTGAACGTCGGCCCGTATGGTGCATGCCAAGGGTTCCATCGGTAGGGCAAAGAAGGGGGGCAAGAAAGGGCACCTATGTCTTGTACCCCTCTTAATCAGAATCCCTCTGAGAGAGCCCCATTTAGAGTACTCATGCTCTTGGTTTGAATTAAAGGACACCGATGAGACAGTGGAGGCACTGCCCCAATCGTGCTGTGGGTAACTCATCATCTAGGTATTGCCAGTCTACTGTGTTGAAAGCTTTTTTGAAATTGACTAAGAGGACTGCTAGGTGAAGGCTTGGGCTATTGCGGTTTACGTCTGGTGGGTGACGTCAGAGAGATCCCAAACCCCTGGGACAATATGGTTAGCTAAGCGGTAAGATGCCAGCCTGTGTAATATTTTTTCGTTCTCGGCCCCCGAACCCTATACTCTGGCAATGGAGGATCTCTTGGCTGACTCAATTGAGATTTGTTTAATCTCTTCCCTTAGGATATCGAGTTGCCTATCCCGCGGACTGTCTGACATCCCTGAGGAGTTCCTTTCCAGGCAAGTTGCCTCGGCCTAGAGAAGGGAAAACAGGCTGTCCTGGGACGGTCGCTGTACCTTAAGCTGGCACTTGGCAAAGCTGCGAATAGTGGCCTTACTCACCTCCCAAAGGGTGCCCGGAGAGGGGACAGAGTCTTGATTACAGTGGAAGTATTGTCGGAGTTCCTTCCCTATCGCTTTTTTAAAGTCTTTGTTCTGGATGAACCAGGCATTCTGTCTCCAGATGGGGTAAAGTGCACTAAAGGAGTCACCCAGGTAAAGGAGAAGTGGACAGTGGTCTGAAATGCCTCGGGGAATGATATTGATGTCAGACACTCTCTGGCAATCGGGGCTGGCAGAAAGACCATGTCTATATATGCATGTGTATGGTTTGCAGCCGAGGGGTGGGTGTATTGGGTCTCCCGGGGGTTCCAAACTCTCCAAATATTGCAAAGACCCAAGGTGGGTGCCCAGTCCTCCAGTCATTTTGCCTGCGAGATCCTACCTGGGGAAGGTATGCCTGTGGTGTCAAGGTCTGGGCGCATGACTGCATGAAAATTATCCCCTACCACTGTTTTTCCCAGGGGCAAGGCAGAAACTACATCTGTGACCTGTCTCAGTGATCAAGTGAGTAAAACTGGGGGGACATACACTGACATTAGGTTTAGGGTGTCTCCCCCTAGCATCCTGGATAGGGTCATGAACCAACCTTGAGAGTCCCTCATGATGTGACTGAGTACAAAGGAGAGGCTGTGCTTCAAGAGGACCGCCCCCCCTCGTGATTCCCGCTCAGAGCCAGAATTCCACACCCTATCGGACCCATGTCTTGCAAGGAAGGAACATTGGTTCCCCAGGAGGTGAGTTTCTTGGAGTAAGAGTAAATCGGGGTGTATCTTTGCGCGTACTTCAGGACCGCTGCACGTTTGATTTTATTGAGCATTCTACTAATGTTCCATAACAGAACTTGGAGGGGGTTGCCCGTATTTAACCTCTCTGTAACGGTCCATGTGTGGAGTCAGGAGACAACTGCGGCCCAAACCCTCATGGTAGCCGGGCCAGTCTGCAGGCAGTTGTGATCCGGGTCTGTGTCTTCTAGGTTGTGGGATTTACGTGAGTCTGCGTTGGTAGGAGGATGGCGTGCTGTGAAAACTTGACATTAAAGAACTAAAACATAGGACAATAGTCCCAACCCTCCCTACCCTGTACTTCTGGACATGAAGCATCTGTCACCCTATTAAATTCAAACCTAACTTGCTAAACTGAAATGTTTAGCTGACAGGTTGCGTGGGGGACCCCTCTCATAGTTCGGATGTGTCTGACGCATCGGCAGATTACTCTGATTTTTGTAGATCAAGGAAACTTCTTCCTCAAACACCAGGCAGAGCTTGGACATCTTCTCGGAGTCTTTGGGTTGGACTACTTTTTGTCAGATTGCTGGGCTCCAGGAAAGGTCCGTAACAGTGGATCCACTGCCCAGAGTCCTAGGGGGTCTTTCCTCTATGGTTGGGCCCTCCAAGGAGTCAGGTGGCAGACCAGACGGATTCCTGAGGTCCGGGGCGGCCAGGGTGGGCGATCCTGATGTGTTTGTGCACTTGCCGGGACCCCTGCATGATTGTGTGTGCCTTCTATGCTCTTTAGGTGATGTCGACCGGGTGGCTTCAATCCTAGATCTTGAGGGTGATGATGTGATTCGAGGTCCGATGGGGCGCTGTTCGGTCAGGCAGGTCTAGTGTCATATAGCTCCTGTATATCCTTATATCGTGTTAAGTTGGCATAGGTACATTTGAGGTTTAAACGCCATTTTTCTTTCTTGCAACTTCTGCACACGACACTTAATTGTTGACTTAGCTTTCAACCTAGTAGTTTGCCGTGGTGTATGTGAGAATAATATGTTATTGCTCTGATATCAGCTTTGCTTAATAAACTATGTCTGCACGAAGAGTGCTGAAGTTTCAGGAACAACACGATATGGAATTGTTATGAGGTCTGATCTCCACGCCTTCATAGTCATAACACAAGTGCAGCCTTTGCCAACTCCGGCTTCAGGCGGGATTGATATTGCTTTGCACGAAACACATATAACACACTTGATGCGGTGCACATGCAGAGAGAGCTGGTGTATGCTGATGTGATTCCTTCATGCTAGGACACTAAGGTATGGGCCCGCCCTAAAACAACCCAAAGAGACCTTCTTAGCTAATAATATAATATATGTGTTAGGGAGGGTGAGATATAAGTGTTGTTAACTCTTATTCATTACAGCATGTTAACATGCTGTCACCATTCGCTTTTTATGTCTTAGTAACTATGCTGATAATTTTGCTACTGATAATAAGTATACTTGTATTATCTAAGATACTGCGCCTGAGAAGACGGCATTAGTAAATAAACATTTCAAA
This sequence comes from Lissotriton helveticus, assembly GCF_964261635.1. NCBI lineage: Eukaryota > Metazoa > Chordata > Amphibia > Caudata > Salamandridae > Lissotriton > Lissotriton helveticus. The sequence goes on from NC_136069.1 coordinate 756,773,809, forward strand.
TGCACATGTGTCTTCTTTACTCCATGTTCTGGTTTGTAATGATAATATAACGAAAGAGTGTTCATGTATGTATGTATGTATAAACCGTTTTGTAACGCGCTCTGTTACTGGTGAGTATCCTGGCGCGGGAAAAAGACAGATCGGCAGAGAACAAGACATCGGGGGATCCTCCTAGACTGCACTCTTGAATAGGTGAGTTTTCAGGTGTTTTTTGAACGCAGCCACTGTCGGCGTGGAGCGTAGATGGAGAGGGAGGGCATTCCAAGCCCGAGCCACCACAACGGACAGCGACTGGCCACCCAGTCTGACACGTTTAAAACGGGGAAGGGACAATTTAAACAGCGAGGCGGATCTCAGGGTGCGTGCCGGGATGTACCTTGTGAATCTCTTTCTCAAGTACGATGGGCCCTGGTCATGAATTGCACGAAACGCCAACACCAAAGATTTGTACAGAATGCGTTGCGCTACGGGAAGCCAGTGAAGCGAGCGCAGCTCAGTGCGAACGCTCTTCCACCTGGGGATGTTAAATAGTAGGCGAACAGCCGCATTCTGAACAATTTGGAGGCGTTTGACCAGGTATGCCGGAATGCCACTAAACAGTGCATTCGCGTAATCGAGGCGAGCCAGTATAAGCGCTCTGGCAACCGACTCTCTGGCCTCCCTAGGGAGCAAGGGGAAAAATTTGCGGAGCATTTTCAGAGTGGCAAAACAGGTGCCTGTAAGTTTTTTGATGTGATGCTCAAATCTGAGATCCTCCGTAAACCAAATACCCAGATTTTTTGCTGGTCTCCCCATTTCTATTGGGCAAGGAATATTAGAAGGCCAAAGTGTGCTCTTAAATGAGGGGGGGAAGGAGCCATAAAAGAGCACTTCGGACTTGTCCTCATTGCACTTCAGCTGGGCCTGTGTTAGCCAGCGAAATACCGAGGACAGACACTGATGGACTGTAGACGTGTCCAGATTGTCGTCTGGCCAGGTAAACAACAATTGGGTGTCATCAGCATACCCTAAGATTTTAGCCCCAAACTGTTCAGCTAGGTATACCAAAGGTGTAATGTACACATTGAACAGTAAGGGGCTAAGTGTGGACCCCTGCGGAACCCCTGTAAGCAAAGGCTTTTGCTCAGAGGCATGCGGAGGCATCCAGACCTGCTGGGTCCTATCAGATAAAAAAGAGGACAGCCATTCCAGCACCACTCCCCCAATACCTATGGCAGACAGCCGACCGAGAAGGAGATCATAGGGGACAGTATCGAAAGCGGCAGAGAGGTCCAATAAAATTAGGACCGCTCTGCCACCTCCGTCTAGACATTCCCGAATTGCCTCGGTCATCTCCACCAGGGCCGTCTCGGTGCTATAAGCAGCCCTAAAGCCCGATTGGGCAGGGTGGAGGGCATTCGATGTTTCGACGAAGCTCTCCACTTGTTGAAGAACTACCTTCTCACAGATTTTTGTGAGAGCAGGTAGAAGGGAGATGGGTCGGTAGTTTCCCGGAACCGACACATCCAGTCCTGGTTTCTTCAGGAGTGGGAGGAGTTTGGCGTGTTTCCAAACCCGGGGAACTGCGCCTGCGGCCAGGGAGAGGTTCACCATCTGCGTGATCTCACTGCAGACTGTAACCGCCACCTCCGAGAGCACTCGGGCAGGGCACGGGTCGGCAGGAGAGCCCGATTTTAGGCACTGAAGAAGATGGAGAACATCCCCCTCCGCAACTTGAACAAAGGTGGTAAGTTGGTGCCCAGAGGATGAGGGAGAGGGTGAATAGGGGCCAGCTACAGAGCAGTCGGCAGGAGGTGCCTCTAAAAGGCCCTGCTGAATCTTCGCTATTTTAGTTATAAAAAAAGTGGACAACTCCTCGCACCATTGCGCAGAGGACGGGAGGGGCATAGCTTCCGCAACAGGGGACACAAAGCTTTTAACAATCGCAAAGATCTCTCTGCTGTTGTTATTGGCCTTGTTAATACGCCCGGCATAATAGTTACCTTTTGCATCCCTAATGGCTGCATAGTAGTCTTTTTGAGCAAGCCGTAGGGCGGACTTAGCCTCGGGGCTGTACTCTCTCCTCCATAAACGTTCTAATTTTTTACAGCCCTGTTTCATCTCTCTTAGTTCAGGGGAAAACCAGGGTTGGGAGGGCGAGCGTCTGGTTCTAGTCAGCATAGTTTGCTTAGTAGAGGCAGTCGCCGCCTGCCGTATCCATTCATTAAACTCCCCAACTGCTTCGTCCAAACATCCCTTAGATTGTGGACGAGTGTTAGACAGGGCAAGTCTAAACGCGGGAAGGTTAATTTTTTGAAGATGGCATGTAGGGGACGGGGGGCTGGACTCTGCCATCTCCCAGCTGAACCTGACCAAGTCATGGTCAGACCAGGATGCTTTTTCCACAAACACTGACTGGATGGGGAAATTCGTGCACACCAAGTCAAGTAGATGGCCACCCGCGTGCGTAGGACCAGAAACCCATTGTTCTAACTGGGCAAGCTCAAGAATTCCACCAAGCCTACGAGCTTCGGAGGAGTCAGGGGCATCCATGTGGATATTAAGGTCACCGACCAAAAGAAACTTAGGAAAACCTAAGGCCCGTGGCACTAAATATTCCTCTAATATTCCTTCATGAGTTCCACATACCCTGAGGTACTATAAGTTCATGTTCTGGTTTGTCTAAACATTGGGAGTTTGATACGTCCAATGAGACACTGTAGCTAGCTCGGTAAGGGGTGAGGTGGTTGCTAAGGTGAGTTTTGGGACACCCTAATTCGCCGAGGTTCCACTCCTCTGTGCACAGTTCTGTGTGAGAACAGAAACCCTGCGACATGGCGCCCAACGGTTTCGGTGGTCTTATATCATGACACTCGAGTAGTTTATCGTTCATACCTTAACCCCTTCACCTCCGTTTCCGGAAAGCGGGGTGTCGGTGAAACCTACCTATTTTTTTAAATAGGTCTTCTTCAAGCTTGATTCTTTCTAAAACGGTTTCTTTGAATTACTACCCAGTTGTGCTACAAAGTATTCTTTGTGTTTTCTTGTTTCCAGTGTAGTCATGGCGGCGGTGGCCATTGCGCAACATAGTCGCGTGGCGGTGCGCAACCATCTTCAGACGTACCAGGTACCGGTGGATGGGATGGCTGTGGTTTTAGTGGTGTGTGCAGATCCGGCGTTCCCTTACGAGTTGTTTTACTCTTGGGTTACGTTTCCGGCAGTGGACGCAACTTCTGGGTTGTTCCACTCCTACACCGCCTCAGCTGTCCCGGCTGAATATACACCGTACAGGGCACTGGAAATACCTATTGATCATTGGCAGCATCGCGTTTGGTTTGATGGCGCCCTCCCCCACTCTTTGTCCGCTGCGAGGTTAGGTCCACTCTCGATTCCAGGTACTAACTGGCCTGCGTTGGGTGGTTTTACCCCGCACCCGAATCACGGTGCTTGTACCCTTCAGGAAATTCGAAGGTTGCATGTTGTGTCTATTTCCGTGATTCGTGCACTAGTGCAATACATTGGTCGTCATCTCCCGGGTGGTCCCCCGGGGGGTCTGGCCGCTCAAACGGAACGTGGTGGTTTACGGCTTAATCCAGTTATGGTAAATTCTGTTTTTGGTCAACGCCCTGATAATAAAGATGATTTTCCTTTTTGGCTGGCCGAGAAATTTGACCAACTGGAGGCCGTGTTTCCCAATTCTTCTCTTGCTGACAAACATAGAATGTTGACGATTACTTTACCTAAGGATATCACTCCCGAACTCGTTGACTGTGAAAGCTGGGATAAGACTTTTGCGGCTGTTTATGCGAGGTGCTTCGGCACCCCATCTATGGCTGTACTGCCTACGATCATAAAACGTGTTCAGGATGATCACGGTCCTGAGGCAGCGGTTGAATTGGGTATGCGCCTGTGTGGTTCTTAGTGGAGTAGTGTGGCTCACTGGTTAGAGGCGGCAGGCCTGAGAGCAGAAGTCAGCCTGGGACCAGGGTTCAATTCCCGACGCGGCAGGGTCGTGGACCTTGGTCAGCGGACTCGATAATTCTCGCTTCGGTGCTTACTATAATCAGGGGTTCCACTCGGCAACTCTGGGCATTAGCTTGCCTAATCTCCACAACGGCCCCACCAATTCCGGGGATGCCTGGCTCCACCTTGGGGACTCCCAGCAAGGGACCATCCCACAGGGAAAGCCAGGACGGGTTCCCCAGAGTTATACAGCGCCGGGACGCCCCGTTGCTGGGGCAGCTGTGCGCTTTACAAGTATACTACATTTACATTTACATTTACATTTTGAGATTGTGAGTGATCTCATACTCTCCAACATCAAGGGAGATGCAGTGAACTTCCAGGTTTTTAATGCATTGGCAGCGTTACCCGATGCCGAAAAGCCCCGCCAGTTAGCGAAGATTGTGGTGGCCGCTTACAAAACTATCGGTCGCACAAGTAAAGGTTTGAAGTACTTCGCGGTTAAGGATAAAAAACAACCACAAGTGCAATCTGCTGCGGCAGATGTACAACCGAAGTCCAAAAAGCAAAATTGGCCTCAGAAACAGAAACAGGGGAAGCAACAGCAGCAAACGCAGGAATCTTATCCTGCAACACAAGTCCCTGCGCCGTCTGAGAAAGTTTATGATTTGCGCGATCGCGCGATGATTAAATCACCTGATCGATTTCAGGTTTCTGATCAACGCTCTCCTCGTTCCTTACAGGACTCATCGGCCCAGAAGACCGGTGGAGGAGGAGGCGGACGGGGACGTGGTGGCCAACAGGGACGTGGCCAGCCCCGCCAGACAGAGGGCGCTTGGAAGCAGGAGGATTCTACGCCTAAGAGACCGCAGTTTGCGAAAAAGAAAGTCGCAGCCTTAACAGCGCATCGATATGCCACAGATAGTGAGAACGCGGCTTCGGAATCTGACGTGGGCTCTGACCTTGCTGGACAGCGCGGCGGAGATAACCATAGTCAGAGAGGCGCTGCGTCCACTACTGAGGGTGACAGAGACTGATGTCTACGTTGTGATAGAAACAGCGGATACGAGCCTTGCTCCCCCTGAAAGACTATATGAAATTGTCCTGTTAATTGAAGGTGACATACAGCGTACCGTTAAAGGTGTATTTTGGGAGAATCTGTCTTCTACATATGATATTTTACTTTCGGAGGCTGACTGGCCCCCACCTTTTGTGCTCGCGGCGCCGCGAGGGGAGGAGGTGATCCTACCCAGTTTCGCGAACACTGTCTCGAAAGAGCATGCGCAGCATTTTGCAGAAGAGTGGGCTCGGGCTCTCGCGCCGGCTCTGTACCGTAACCAATGTGGTTGGGATAGATTGTCGCCTTGCCACGAAATTCCGTTGCGGTCTCAGCCGCAGCCTCAACCTCAATATCCCATTCGGCGTGAAGCTAAATCTTCCGTCGCGGAAATCCTTGAACAATTGGAATATCAGGGAGTTATTGAAACGTGTGTGTCACCGATGAATAATCCCCTTTTTACTGTGAACAAACCTGACGGATCATATCGTTTGGTTTTGGATTACCGGCATTTAAACTCGCATTGCCGTAACTGTGCTGTACAGAATACCCACGGCTCTGCCCTAGTGGATAGTCTCGTGCGTAAGCGTTTCAAGACAACGCTTGACATATCCAATGGTTTTTATGCCCACAGATTGGACAGCTTTAGCTCCCAATGGACCAGTTTTACGAGCGCTGGAGTCCAAAAGCAATTCCGGCGTCTTCCAATGGGCTATAAGAATAGTCCTGGTATATTTACCGCTCGCATTGTCTCTATTCTGGAGGCACTCGACCCTGATGCTTTTTCGTATGTGGATGACATATATCTCACAGACGACGATATTTGGGAGCATCTGTGTCGTGTAAATTCTGTTATTTGCAACTTCGCTGACATGGGTTACTAATTTAACTTTGCAAAATCGCACATTGCTGAACACACAGTGTTGTTTTTGGGCTATGAGCTCAACAATGAAGGTAGAGGTTTGGCTCCTCACTTCTTAGAGAAGTGCGCACAATTGCGCGCTCCTACAACACTGAAAAAATTACAATCTTTACTGGGCTTTTTGAATTTCGGAAGGACATACATTCCGGAATATGCCCAGCGTGTCAAGCCGTTGTATGCGTTAATACAACCTACTTTCTCAAAATCATGCTGGCTGCCTGAGCATTCAGCCATTTTGCAATCCTTGCAGGCTGATCTGCTCGCTTCTGAATACTTACTGACTCGTGATAACCACACCAACCTGGTGATAAGAATAATCCCAGGGGCGGTGGGTTTCACGTACCTGACTTTTAATGAAGGAGACACAGTGCCTATTGCTTACAAGTCACACTTGTACACTTCGGCTGAATTGCGGTTTCCCACTGTGGAGAAAGTTTTAACTGCTGTACAGATGGCGATTCTTAAAGAACGAGCTCTGTCACAGGGGAAGCGCATGTTAGTGGTAACACCCTGTCCTCATTTGGAGGCAGTCACGAAAGCCAGTGTACCGAATTCAAAAGCTTTGCACCCTCGGTGGATTCAGTGGGCTGCGTCATTGACATCCACGGATGTCACATTCATTTTTGACGCTTCCTTACGGTCGCAAGAGTACTTGCAGTATGAGTTCGTTCATCCTGCTCCTCTGGCTATGCGACCTTTGGAGGACTTCCATTGCATCATTTACACTGATGGGTCAGCGCAGGTTGCGCATGGCTCTAAACATGCCTACGTTTCCGCATGCGCTATTGTGGTAGGTGCTATGTTGAACGATGAGTTCATTTCCAGGGAAGTGCACACCTTGCCCCTTGGCGATTGCACTGCACAATTGGCTGAGCTTCGTGCTCTTTTACTAGCGTTGGAGTACGCAGATCCTAGTGTGACTACATTGATTGTAAGTGATTCGTACTATTGTGTCCAGTCTTACAATGAAAACTTGTTCTTTTGGATTCAGAATGATTTCCATGATTCCAAGGGTAGCGCAATAAAACATAAAATGATCTGGGTTCGAGTGGCGGAGCTTAAGGCTTTGTTGCCGCTTGTTTATGTAATTCATACTCTCGGTCATCAGCGCGTAGGAGTTCACGCTGTTGGCAACTCGCTTGCTGATGAAGCAGCGAAATCAGCAGTATCTACATACTTAGTTGCAGCGGTTACTAGGTCAAAAACAAAGATTGATTGCGACATCTTGGCGGCAGTAGCTGCCTCTGAGAAGGGAAGTAAACATCCTGCGGGATTCCCTTCGAAGTACAAATACCACTTAAGTCCCGAAAAGGTTCCTTTTGTGACAATTCCTGATGTTGGGGAACGGCTGATTCCCAACTCGGATCGCAGAGCAGACTTGATTACAGCGGCACATGAAGGTGTGGCGTCTGCGCATGCGGGCGTCTCAGCCACTGTAACTCAATTACAACAACGTTTCTGGTGGCGGGGATTGTACAAACAGACGCGTGATTATGTCCTGCTTTGTGACATATGCCAGCAGATTAAACCTTCGACTGCTACGCGTCCGCCACAGACTCAGTTGTACATTTCTAATAAACCGCTAGGTTGTGTTTATTTAGATCACTGCGGTCCTTTTTCATCTGATACTGCGTATAAATACATCTTAGTAGCAGTTGACTCATGCACACGCTTTGTGTGGGTTTGGCCACATCGCAGCGCTGATTCACGGACTGTCATTAGAGATTTGCGTGTCTTTATAGGGATTTTTGCCTGTGGTACCTTCCATTCGGATCAGGGTCCGGCTTTCGCCTCTAAGGCGTATAAGGATGCCATGACTTCGATGGGGGTCCAAGTCAAGTTTTCGTCACCCTACAGACCTGAGGGTAATAGTGTAGTTGAACGAATGAACCGTGATTTAAAGCAATCTTTGACAGCCCGAGTTATAGGCACTGGCAGAAACTGGCTGGCTCACCTCTATGGCGTGCAGCGTGCTCTTAATAATCTCCCTAGAAGGTCTCTGGGTGGGCGGACCCCATACGAAATGCTCTTTGGAATCAAGATGTACGTCCCTGACCTTGACGGTCTAGACTATGTGGTTCGCGCCACTTCCTTTGACGCAGATGAACATTGCAATGTTTTACAGAATCTACAAAAGACCAGAGACAGTCTTGCAAGGGAACATTTGCCCTCCACGTCGGATGATGGGTTGCAGATCCCGGTAGTTGGCTGGCTACCCCAAGTTGGAGAACTGGTTCGGGAGAAGATCGATAACAAGAAAGAATTTGGTCCTTCCTATCGAGCTCCGGTTCCCATCGTTGGAGTGAAGGGCACAAGAACAGTCATTTTACCACCTCTTCCTGGTCGTAAGGAGAACAGGTTTATTTCAATTGACAATGTCAAGATACACAGAGTGGCCGATTCTTCTTAGCATGACACCGGCTGTTTCCTGTCCTTCCATTGTGAGAAATTCAGTTATGCCTACTGCTTCTAATATTGAACCTGAAGTGGCCATCGAATTACCTGCTCTTTCCAGTCCTTTATTAAATAATTTACCTGGAACTAACATTGATGAGACAGACTATGCCTATCCCACTGATTTGTCCATACCTGACCTGCAAGCACGTTTAGCCACAGACTCCAGATTTTCTTTTGACTCTGTTTCTCTTGCCTCAAAGGAACCCTCTCGTGTTGCAGTTTATGCAAGCCTGTTTAAAAAACATTTTTTGATACCGCCTTGGACTTACATTTGGCTAGTCCTTGTTTCGATTTACCTTTTTATGTCAATTGGTTTTGTGTTTTATTTTTTCGAATCATCAATGGACATTATGTCGAGGAAAGAACATGCATTACTCATTTAAATGGAACTTTGGCCCCTCTTTCCTCTTCACATTCTACACACAGATTAAAAAGAGACTTGACTTTGGTTAACATCACAGCATGGCCTGTCCTTGATGGAATCGTGTGGGATGCAGTTCGGTTTCAGATTCATGGCCCCACGGAAGTCGTTAATGTTCCTAATGTACTTAGAGTGAATATGGAGGATGTGGTGAAACAAAACATTCGTTCAGATGACTGGGATGTTAATGCTGTGGAAAGTTTGTTTTCTGATTTAAAATACTATGCTGCCTTTGATGCTGAGGATTTATATTTAGAATCTGCTAATTATGGTGAATTGTTCTGTTACCAACATTATGGCAATCACTTTTTACACAAAACATCATCCCGAAGGGATGCTGTTAATTATACTCAGTGGGAACATTGCCCAGCACCTACACAAGGGAGTTCAGAAACGTTTCTTAAAAAGTATACTTATTTCACTGACTTTAACCAGTCCAATCCCGAGTCCTTTTATTTTAAATTTCACAAACAGCCACTGTCCAAGGTTAGACTTACCGATACAAAATTGTTGTATTCGAAGGCCTTCCTAGATCAATTAGTTACTGGAGGCTATGAGCTATGGAAGGAAACAATAGACCTTAAATCGGTTTGGGGTTCAAGGGCCTGGCAGGTACAAGGCACTGAGGCTTTGCACCGTGCATGTCTCATCCCGAATCATATGTTGTTTTTAAATGAAACAATTTCCCAGACCACATGCTTTGGATTGGCTACATCTAAAAGGTTAAACACTCCGTCTTTCCCGGAGTTGGAGGAATATGATGGTTGGAGTAATTTTACTCAATTGTCAATTAGAGAATTACAGACTCTGCTTCTCAATTCCTCCTTTAACATTTCCAGTATGAATCCTAAGGGTTGGCTGCTTTGGCACCGTAGTGCAGATTCTTGCCAAAGTAGATTTTTAAATTTAACTGACGGTTTTAAGACTATTAGATCTGATCCCCGGTTTGACTTAGGTCATACTGTCACCTCGTATTCCGTAGGCAAGTTGTGTAAAAATTGGCTGAAGCATTCAACTTTACCTGCGGTTAAGAATCACCTTTCCAAATTGAATGCAGAAGTGGATTTGAATGATTTCATTAAAGGCCCGGCTAGTGGCAGGTCGAAAAGGTGGTTATATGGGGTTTACAATGAAATTTGGAAGCTATCACAGATTGAGGCTGCTACACGCCTTAGGGCTATTGATCAGGCTAATCTTGAGAAAGTGCTTGCAGTTGTTGACAATAGCATTAATGTGCTTTCCTCTAGAATTTACACATTGGATAATATTGTGTCGTCAGTTGTCGATATTGTGCATGATGAAATATCTGTGTTATACCATGGTCAGAATCAATTACGATCAATCATGCAGTTTGCGTGGACCCTTCAAACTCTGAAAATGGGTAAAGTCCCCTGGGGTTACATGAACGTTTCTTCTTTATTTGCACCTTTTAATTTGACTGAGAAACAACGCTTGCTTTCAATGCGTGATGCTTCCTTTTCTATGTTACATATTGAGAGGTTAGAATCTTTACCTTTTTCCGTGGCAGAAGCCTCTGCTGCAACGTGGCTTATCCACGGTTTAATAACACTGCCTTTTGCTTTATATAAATTTTCAAATTGTATGAAATATGTGCCAATAGGTCGTTATGAACCTTTGGGTAGCGGTTTCCTTCATGAAGTCTGGTCACTCCCATACACATACAGATGTTTTAAGGATGACCAGGAGGTTTATCTGAATGGGGAGGAGTGTACTGAGACGCCAGATCATTCTTTAATGTGTCGACACATACAGTTACACGGTTCATGCAACAAGGACAGGCCGAATATGGCTTGCGTTTTACAAGGCACGCCCGTTCCTGCTATCATCCCCACGTTTAAATTATTAGAGAATGGAAGTTATTTAATGCTTAATAATGAAGACTGTTGTGGGTTAATTATAGGTATCCCTTTCATAGTTACAGTAAGTGAGCGGGTTATTTGCTGCAGAAATGTGCTTTACCCTCCCACACATGAACATAGAGATTCTTCCATCTGGCCAAGAATACCAACCTTGGGAGCAGAATTCAGCGGCATGGCAAGAATAAGAGCTCTTTTGTCCCAGAAAGAGGTGGCCTTGAGCTCGGCCCGTGAAACTTTCGTGCTTCACGTTGCTAACACACGTACAGAAGTTCAGGCTCTATTGAATACTGATTTGCCTTTGCATTTCGGAGCAATGGTTCGTACTATCTTTAACGCATCCTCCACAAAGGGCCTATCACATTTTTTTAAAGTTGTTAGCAGTGGTCTCGTGACTTCCTTTGAGAAAATATTTGGAGTCATCCCTGCTTTCTTCCATTCAATCTTTTCATCCTTGTTTGGAGGGTTCCCGTTTTTACTTGCAATAGCGGCTGGCGCTCTGGTGGTTTTCTGTCTTTTTAAATATGGATGCCCATCCTGTGCAAGACCACGCGCAACTGCTGCTGCTGCTGACGCGGTTCCGCAATCGCATGCTTGAATGTTATGGCACACTGCCGTTGGCGACTTTGAGCACGGCATTTGGATTATCTTTTCGATTCTCCTATTTCACCTGTGTCCAGCCTGTTTTTCACTGCCTGACCTGTGATTTCCAGTGGGCCATTGATTTGTGTCTCTGCGGACCGGTTTCTTCTGACGTCGATTTTAATCAACTGATGAGTCCTATCATTGCTCACGAGTTGGTTTGTTCTGACGAGAGGATTATGGCCTTAGCAGTGGCGCATGGACTAATTGGTCCCTGGGATGTGTTGTCGGCAGCACGGAATTTCTTGGAACTGAGTTTTCTTGAAAACCCACCGAGCTGTCCTCTGATGGTTATAGAGGATCCGGTGCTGGGAGAACACGTATGTTCCTTTCATCTTTTAAATTGGATGGCTGAACTGTTTTCGGATGAGGACAGTGACTTCCTATTGGAGGCTGTTGCTACTTACTTTTCATATACAGTTTTGTCATAGACACTGCTTCATCTTGACTTGCTGATTTATAGCATGTCGTTGATTTATTTGTCATGAATTTTTAATTTTGTCTTGCCTATTGGCTTGAGCCACATTAGATTTTTGGGCTATTTTTTAGCATTACCTTTTTATTCTTTAATTTCAATTCATGCTCGTTTACTGTTGAGTTCTGCTCTCATGAGATGGCACTTCTGTTATCATATTTTGTCCGTTCTCGGATCATGGGGGGGTGTCATATAGCTCCTGTATATCCTTATATCGTGTTAAGTTGGCATAGGTACATTTGAGGTTTAAACGCCATTTTTCTTTCTTGCAACTTCTGCACACGACACTTAATTGTTGACTTAGCTTTCAACCTAGTAGTTTGCCGTGGTGTATGTGAGAATAATATGTTATTGCTCTGATATCAGCTTTGCTTAATAAACTATGTCTGCACGAAGAGTGCTGAAGTTTCAGGAACAACACGATATGGAATTGTTATGAGGTCTGATCTCCACGCCTTCATAGTCATAACACAAGTGCAGCCTTTGCCAACTCCGGCTTCAGGCGGGATTGATATTGCTTTGCACGAAACACATATAACACACTTGATGCGGTGCACATGCAGAGAGAGCTGGTGTATGCTGATGTGATTCCTTCATGCTAGGACACTAAGGTATGGGCCCGCCCTAAAACAACCCAAAGAGACCTTCTTAGCTAATAATATAATATATGTGTTAGGGAGGGTGAGATATAAGTGTTGTTAACTCTTATTCATTACAGCATGTTAACATGCTGTCACCATTCGCTTTTTATGTCTTAGTAACTATGCTGATAATTTTGCTACTGATAATAAGTATACTTGTATTATCTAAGATACTGCGCCTGAGAAGACGGCATTAGTAAATAAACATTTCAAATGCACATGTGTCTTCTTTACTCCATGTTCTGGTTTGTAATGATAATATAACGAAAGAGTGTTCATGAGTTCCACGTACCCTGAGGTACTATAAGTTCATGTTCTGGTTTGTCTAAACATTGGGAGTTTGATACGTCCAATGAGACACTGTAGCTAGCTCGGTAAGGGGTGAGGTGGTTGCTAAGGTGAGTTTTGGGACACCCTAATTCGCCGAGGTTCCACTCCTCTGTGCACAGTTCTGTGTGAGAACAGAAACCCTGCGACACTAGGCCACCTCCGGGGACTCAGAAAAGAGTGCTTTGTCTTGAAATAGTATGTGGAGGTGGGCTGGGAATAGTAATCTGTACTGAAGGCCAAGGGCGCACAGCTTTTGTTTGATGTCAGTGAACGAGCACCGTTGAGCCTGGACCTCCTTAGTGTAGTCAGGGAAGATCAATATGTTGTGGTTTTGATAGGTCAATGTGGTTTGGGCTCGTGCCTCCCGTAGGATTGCATCTCTATCTTTAAAGTTCAGGATCATGGCAATGATGGGTCGAGGTGCTGCACCAGGAGAGGCTTGGGCACCAGGGAAAGATGGGCCCGTTCCACTGCAAACCATGATTGTCTTTTGGCAACCATGACTCCAGACATTTTTCTAAGAAGGATGTGATCTGGCCTTGCCCTACCCCCCTCTGGAAACCCCACCAGGCAGAGGTTGTTATGCCTTGAACGATTTTTGGCATCTTCAGCAGGTCTGTGTGACTCTTTCATGTGGGTCCGTAGGTTGTTTACCTGCTCTTTCAATTGGCGAACGTCATCTTCAACCGTGGAGATATGGGATTCTTTCTCGTAGAGGCGGTCCGTGGCGTTGCGGATGTCTTGCTGAATGAGGGCCATATCTTCCCTGACCTCACCAATTTCGTTCTCCACTGAGCCCTGCAACATACTCATGGCTTGCAGGATTGTGGTGAGGTCCCTCCAGGGAGGGCCGATTTACCCAAGGCACCTTCTGTGGGTCCGGAATCATTTGTGGTGAACTGGTCCATCTTGGTTTGCATTTGCCTTGTTGCTGGCTTCAGGCCACAGTCCTTCCCCATGTTATATAGAAGAGGGGATTGTTGGAACCAGCGCTAGCACCAGGTCTCTCAGTTGGTCCTTATTTAGGGCTGAAGGCCAGTCACCACTTTGGCTCCCAAATTGCGTGGAGGTAGGCTGGTCCCTAGGGCCGTTGACTCGTCAGGTGCATTAACCTTCCTTATGTAGGGGTGCCAGGGCTTCGCATGGGGATGCTTCCTCATTGGTCAAGGGGAGTAAGAGCTGGTGCCGTCAGTCTTTTAATTTCTGTACCGGTGGGTGCCAGTTGGGAAATAAAGAGCAGGGCAGTACCACCTTCAGGACCGGGTTGTTCAGTTATTCAGGAAGAGGCACGGTCTGTGTGCATAGGTTGCACTTCTTGGGTCTGGGTTACATCCAAATTCAGTGGTCAATAGGGTTGGATCCTTTCAGGATTTGGTGATGGTATGACGTACGGGGCTTGTGCCAGCACCCTCCGCGAGGACATTCAGTGGGGAGTCAATAGGATGTTTGCGGACCCAGTCAGCAGCCTCCCGGTGGAGCTTAGCGGCCAGGGGGGCAGAAAAAGGGTGCTGTCTGTGAGAATTCGACCCCTAGGACCCCTGTCTTCCCAGCAAGGCCTGACTCTGGCCCCCTCCCACCTGAGGTTCAGTCTTGATGATGGTAGACCCGGCAAATCAGAGCACACCTTGGGCCTCGGGCAAGGGAGGTCAGTTCTTCAGGCCGTCTGCTACGTGACCTCCAGAAGAAAATAGGCCTCTCAGTGCCGGCGCGTCCAAATCCGCACACACAGACCGCAGACCAAAGGTGGCAAATGGGAGCAGGAATCCAGTCGGACCACGCAGTTCGTCGCTCAATCCGTGGCCAGAAACACCTCGATGGGTCACCGTGGGGAGGATCTCGCTCCTGCCTGGCTCTTTCCGCCTGGGTCTACCCTGAGGGGGGTTATTCCCATCTTGGTCTAGGCCTCTAAGGGGGTACTTGCGATTACTGCCGGTGCCTCACCCTGGGCCAAGGCACCACCAGCTGATGTAGCAACTGGGTCGCTTCAGTTCAGCTCCAGCCATCGCAGAAGGCAGAGTCCCTGGCCGCAACTGCAGTATCATAGTGCTACACCAGTCCCGGGGATCCATGGCCCGGCCTGCGGCCTGGTCGCTGGCTCACTACTGGTGGCTTTGCAGGATCTTCAGCGGGGGTGCAGGGGCAGTGGGTGCAGCGGCCAAATGATCAGCTTGAAGGGGGCTCGCCAACCACTTCAGGATTCCTCTGACATGGAGGTCAGCCCGTCATCTTGTGGGAGCCTCTCCACAGGGCACCGAGCAGGGAGAGCTTTAAGATGGCATCCAAGAAGTTTCACTGGACTCCGGAGCTTGCTGCCACTATGGTGAGTCGATATCCACCATCGAGGGTGACAATGTTCAACCGATGGGCTAAGCAGCTTAGAGCGGATGACGGAGGGGTCCGGAGGACTCTAAGACTGCAGCCGCCATCTTGCCTCTCCAAGCCGCGCCCACAAAATGTATTTTTAATCCTTTTTTTTGTTGACCCACGCAATGACTGATCACCCTGACACTTTCCAGGAACAAGCAGAAGTGGATACATTTTTTTTGTGGAAAAGTTTGTGAAGATTCGTCATACAGCCCAAAGTAATTAGCAGAGCAAAAAATATCTTCAGTTGGAAAGTTTAACCTAACTATAACTACATAATGGTGACCTCCACTGTGTAATGTAACACATACATACATACCCACAATGAAAATCTGTACTAAACAGAGATACCTTGAGCATTATGAGCAACAACATATGTATGAAGCAGAAAACTTTGAGCATTACGAAGGAGAAGTAGGTAGATGACTAACGCAAGTCAAGCAACTGCCCTTTTCACAAGATTGATTTTAAGGAAAGTGAGAATTGATTTATTGTTTACTTTGGTAGTTTATTTTGTAGCTAGAAGGTGCTTGTGCATATGTTATAGTCTGGCAGTGGATATCATCAGGATCAACTTAAATTCTTAGACATCTTTATGATCTGTGCAAACAAAGTGTACTTCAGACATTATTCCTGGCTCTAAAATAATTCTATCAGAGCTAAATTGATTGTTCATTTATCAGCACACACACACATACACACACATGCATGCACGCTCGCACACAATAAATGATATGCCAGAACTAAAGGTATTTTGCAAATGTCCATAAATGTCCATAACAGCTGGCACCACCCACAGTTCGTGCCACTACTACTAAATACCAGTTCCAGCATTATCTACTAATAATCAGACTTAAACATGTTTTAAGTTTTAGACTGTTCCAGATCAACTCAAACTGTGTGGATGGCCTTGAAGTGTTAATTTATATATTTATTAAGTCTATGCATTTTAAATACTCAAATTGATGATTCTGATAAAATAGAGATGCACAGCCCCACCAGTACTCTTATAAATAAAAGCTCATGCCAAGCACTGGCAGTCAACAGTAGAAATTGAGCACTGACACACAGGCCTCTTTAGGTGGTTTCTTAATGCTCTAAGCTGTTCTATAATGCAGCCTCCTGAGACCAACGAAGTTAACTTCTTGTTGTCAACTGTGCTTAGGAACATTATACACAACATATGGCTTTGCCCATAATGACCCTTTCCTCTTTTAGCCACCTCCCCTCACCCCTAGTTTGTGGGCTTCCTTAGTGGTTTTGGAATTTCCATCAATGAATCTTCAGAAAATGTTTGTCTACAAGCAAATATAATCCATGTCTGCAATCATCATTCCTTTCTGTGAATCAGTTACATAAAACAGTTGGTCAGTAAGGTCGGTGGCTTGACTGTTAATAGACGTCTTCCTGTACCTGACCTTTGAATTGATCATGCAAATTCACTTGTTAGTTTGTTGTGACAATACAGCTCTAAACTTGTGCCATGCTTTATTGTTCACATTCTACTAGTTGTAGGAACTTGCAAAAGTTCAATAAAAAAATACAGTAATTGATGCACATACAAAGTGTAAAGGAAGAACGTGTGAGCTCTGGATGCAATATGCATTTTTTTCTCAAATATGCACGTCATAAGGCGTACAAGCATAGCAGAGAAGTGGCATCATGTCATTCGTAAAACCGCCAAAACTCTTTGAGCATTAACCAGCAGCACTTTGCTCCCTTACACTTTCTACACATACGTATGCTGGACAACGCGTGTGTGGTAAAAAACCAGGACTGCCCAAAGGTGCCATACGAAAGTTATTTATGATTGTAAAAGTAGAGTGTTCTTTTGTAAACATGCACAGCAATACAAACAAACTGAGAATGAAGTGAAGCAGACCACACCGATTACTTCTATGAAGAGAAGGACAGGGGTCAGGGTGCCTTCTCTGTCAGCTGAGCTGGTTCTCCTTGTCAAGTGGCATTAACTTTTCCCGGGGCCCTTTCTCCATTTGCTTGTTTCTAGTGCTGGTATGCAAAATGTGATACCTGGACAGGAAAAGGTAAATAGTTTTATTGTCTGATCTAAATGTTGCTCTAATATGAGATAGCTGTATGTAACACTGGAATGTTTCTAGCCACAGTAATCTCCCTCCCCTTCCCCTTCCTAATCATCCTGTGAGGTTGATTGGGTCACAATCAACTTGCCTTACCACACTCTTTGAAAGCATCACATTCTGGGGAAAAGAACTGCTGCATCACACACTAATAACCAATCCATTATTTGGCTGGCAGCAGATTTCAGGCCCAAATTCCACAGATATCCACAGTGGGTCGATTTTGATGGGGAAGATTTGATGCCCCATGTTGTTTGGGGATATTTCTGTTGTGGGAGCTAAGCCCAGCCACCCAAGTGGTGTGCCGTTTTTATCGACAAAAGTATGGAAATGCTGGGTTGTTGGAATTTTGAAAGAACTCACAGGTTCCTGAAGTTTCTTCACCGAAAAATGCATAATTGTAGCCAAAGATTGGGGCATACAGGACATTCTGGGTAAGAAAACCTAATGGAATTGACACAACTAATACATTTCTGGACTCCACTGTGTGTCCAGATTTCAGAAATGTCTGGCTTTAATAGGGTTCTCTGTTTGGTGGGTGACTCCAGGCACAAATAGTGTAATCATTAAGCACGCCGAGAAAGAGGAAATTGGGATTCACTCCATCCTGATGACCCATTTATCAAAACATTCCCCAAAACAATAAAAATGTCCCATGATTGCCAATGCAGCTGGGGATGCTGTAGGACCCATGTGGGCAGAAATACTGTTATGGATTCAGGGGTGGGGGTAGTTCAAATGCCTGGTTAAGCCACTGAGCCATGTATAATTTTAATAAAACATATATATCCCTGGTGTCTCATAGGCTTTCTGCTCTCTCTGAGTGCAGATTCATTATTAACCCCCCCCCCCCCCTCATTTGCCCTGCAGGAGAGAAAGCGACTATTGGGCCCATTCTAGGGAGGGTGCAGAACCTGATGCCTGAGTTGGCAGTCCTCACTGTTTTTCTCTTGCACCTGGTGTCTAGCGCTTTTCTACACCTCCCCAGGGTGGAGAGATCTGGGATAAACACCCTAAAATGCCCCTTCTGTGGCAGAAAGTCTAATTGCCCTTGATGGAGAGAGGAGGAGCAATGGCCGTTACTCAAGGGGCTGCTCCACCTACAAAAAAACTCCCCAGTTCCTAGTGGGCTTTCTACCCCTCCAGAAGGTAGATAGGGGACAAGTCCTCCAATCTGCACCCAAAAGGGGTAGAAAAACCTTACTGCTCAGGGTGAGAAGGGCAAGTAGAGGAAGTTGCTGATGGTGCAGATTCCCACCCAAAAATGAAATCCAAGTGTCTAGTGGATTTTTCCACCCCATGATTCAGATTGACGGCAAAGCATGCTATCTGGGTGGGGGCAGGGCCTGATACCCAGATGGCCCCCTTTTCCATATTATATATATATATATATATATATATATATATATATATATATATATATATATATATATATATATATATATATATATATATATATTCAAACAACTAAGGTTACCCCATGTGGAAGAGCCTCAAAGGTAGGTAGTTAAATTGTCTTTATTCACGAAGGCTGCATACAGATTAAAAAAAGAACGCCATCAAAGATTCAACCAGGCGCGTTTCGGGACCTCTCGACCCTTAATCATTGGTTCATGACGTATGCTGCAGTACCGGCACTGCAACCTTTTAAGTTCAACAAACACCTCCCCCAGTGGGCGTTGCCACTCCAGTGGCCTTCAGGTATTTGAAGTTGCAATATTCAATACAAACTCCAGTGAGTCCGTCCTGCTGCACATGATAATCAAAATGTTAAAAAACCCCAGTGGGCTGATGTTACGTCTTCCTTTCAGTCTGCTGCACCTTTGTTCCTTCGTGAAGAACTGCCTCCATACACAGGTGACGCCCGGTGGCCTCACCCCCATGCGCTGCGCTCACAGCGGGGCTTCTTCCGCGGCCGGAGTGGACCGCAAAATACTCAAACAACGAAGGTTACCCCATGTGGAAGAGCCTCAAAGGTAGGTAGTTAAATTGTCTTTATTCACGAAGGCTGCATACAGATTAAAAAAAGAACGCCATCAAAGATTCAACCAGACGCGTTTAGGGACCTCTCGACCCTTAATCATTGGTTCATGACGTATGCTGCAGTACCGGCATTGCAACCTTTTAAGTTCAACAAACACCTCCCCCAGTGGGCGTTGCCACTCCGGTGGCCTTCTGGTATTTGAAGTTGCAATATTCACACTGCCCACCAGACAATGAAGTTTCTTGTAATCTGGCAGGCGGCGGGTGGGTTTGGTAGTGTGAGAGCAGGGGTGGTGTGGTGGTCCACTCCCATTCCGCCAAACTCCTAATCTGGCCCTAAGTCTTTCTGGTCAGTGTCCATTTTTTTGTAGTAGGGAAGATACTTGGCCCATCTTCAGGCATTCTGTTAGGGCTCCTTGTTAGAGAGATGCTGAGATGCGTTAACAATTTTCGCCATGGGGGTGACAGATTGTAGGATCCCTTTCAGTAGGTGGGAGGAAATGGGATCATCAAAATATGTGGTTGGCTTCAAAGACCGAATCGTTTTCAGGATTTCCCCTTCAGATAGAGACTTGAAACTGTTCCAGAAGTCTCAGTTTTTCCTTAGGACAGTTAAAGTGTGTTGTGAGAGTGTGGTTGGTGGATTTCGTAGGTTGGGCATTAGTTTGGCTAGGAATAGATTTGCTTATGATTGCAATTTTACGTTTGAAGAAAGATGAGAATGCATTGCAGATGACTGTCGAGTTGTTTGCAATTTGGGGTTCTGCAAGTTTTCCTGATTGCTGTTTTATTATTTCAAAGAGCTTTCTGGGCCTTCTCTTTGCTCTGTCTAGGTGAGATCTGATTGCTTTTGTTTTGGCTTTCAAGATAGCTTTTTGTGTGAGAGTCTTTGCATTCTCAACTGTTCGAGATGGGTAGTGTTTGTTCCTTCCTCCATAGTCATTCCGTATGCCTCAGTTGTCTTCTTTCATTGTTAATGTATTGGTTGACCAAGTTACTTGGGTTTATTATTTTGCCTTTTTAGACATAGTGGAGTGAACTTTTAACTATGTTTGTCATATTGCTGTTGCTTAGATGTGTCAGTTCTTGAACCAATGTTTGGTCAGTCTGAGGCGCCAAGGAGGTTAGGTAAAAACCCATCCATTCTGTTCTGTTTACGTGGCTGCACTCCCTCACCCATGTTTTCCCTGTCTAATTTGACCTTTTATTTTCATTTCTTGTGCTGATATTTAGAAACAAATTTAACGGTGGTCTGACCAGTGTGTTAGTGTGATGTCTAGCATGTTTACTGATCCCAGTTTAGCGATGATGATGTCAAGAGTGGCACCTTTGTTGTGGGTTGGTCCCTTGAATGCTTGAATGTTTTTGATGTACTGGAGAAGATTGCTTAGTGTAGCCACTGTTGGGTCTTTGACATTGTTCCAATGCAGGTTGAAATCTCCTACTAATATTGTATTAGAGAGCGAAGTAGCATTGATTGTGATCACTTCCATGAGTTGCTCCGGAAAACAGTGTTGTCACCCGGTGGATGGTATAAAAAGAGTGTTTTAACTAGCAGTTTCTTATCAAGCTTGTCTTCAGCTTCCATGAGTTTACAAGTTAATATGTTTATTATCCCTTATCAGATTTTGATCATTTTGGTGACGTTGTGCATACTCATTTTATGTGTATTCAAAAATCTGTTCTATTTTGAGAAATGTATTATGTTATTCTCATGACTTTAACATTTTTGGATCTGCTTGAATGTAGCAGGCATTCCTCTAGGCATAAGTTACTGCCTGAGCCATAGCTCCCACAGGAGAACTTTGTTTTGGCCTAACCACAGTGTGTTTAGTTTGGTAGGGGTCACCCCCTCCCAAAATACAAAGCCACTTTCTGAAACAGATCTATAGCATTGCCAAGGAACCATCTCATCATGTGTGCAAAGCCAGTACTCTTTGTGAATGTCAGAATCTCTACTTGATTGACCATTTCATCAAGAAGAGGAAGGCAATCAGAGCAGGAACTAAGCTTTGGGTTAACACCAAGCACAGAGTAAGTCAATAATGTCAAGCAGAAGAGCTGGTCTGTGACCTCCCAAGATCTTTCTGGAGGGCAATGCTGTACAAAGCAGAAGTATTGCTCTGTGAACTAGCAGTCTCTCTGAAACTCTAACCCCTTTTCCAACCCAAAAATGATACTGCCATGATATCTTATGTATTAAGTGCAATTCTGAATGTTTTTCTTAATACTGCTATGTTACAGCTGTGTGTGAAGTGAGCAATAGATACTTCACTATTGAAAAACTTACAGCAAACCCCTCTATAGCAGTGAACTATCACTCAATACCTTTACCTCAAATAGCTACTAAGATAATAGAGAAGAAATTCCCCCAGAAGCAGACGCAACATTAAGAATCACAGAACATCCTGGATCCCACTCAGGCAGGTTATTCCATGGTCATGGAAAAGAGATTGCGATGGTAGTAATGGTAGAGGCTTTGAGTGCCATCATAGTAATATTATATGGCATTGCTCCTGATCCAGCGGCCTATAGAAAATATATCATAAACTACACTACCCAACTTCATAACCTATAAACAAAATTCTATACTAAATATGGACCCATTTATAAACCTGACATATTTTGGGCCTACTGAATCAGGTGGTCAAATTAAATCTATATACACATTATCTACAAACTATATACAATTTTATACATCTGCGGAAAGAATATTGTCATTAGAATAAAACTATACCATGTAAATGACCACCATTGGCGACGTGATCTAGCTAATAGTAACCTACACTCCTGAATAACCAAGACCAGCTTGTTTGTCAAAAGTAAGATTTTATTTACTAAATTATGGTATATAAGTTTTGATAGTTTTATAAATGAATTTTATTTGCAATAAAGCAAGCATGATTGTAAAGAATTATGAGAAAATACAATTTAAGCAAGTGAATCAAAATCAAAGTGAATATTTAAAGTTTAACATTTCTAAAATCTAATTCCCTAACTGAGCTAAATAGATAGACATTAAAATAAAGTTCTTTGAGGATTCTTACGTGCTCCAAGTAAAGTCCAACAGCACATCACCCTCATCGGAAAGTCAGAAAGCAGCAGCCAGCCCATCCCTAAGGGCATGACTTTTTATACCTTTCTATGCTAACTAAACTACGCAAAGGAAAGTTTTCAGAAATCTTCGACGTCCCATTGGCTGAGAGTGACAAGTGACATGTCACCCAGTTTTCAAAAAGTTCCACTAAATCATATTTCATAGAGACCATTGTTCTTTCCACGTGAAGCCAGAAGCTTCCTCATATTGTAACAAATGTATAAAGTCATTCTCGCAGCGTCCATTGACTTTCATTATACTTCCGCGGATGCCAAGTAAAGGACTGACAAAATGTTCACTTTCGACCTTGGCCATGTCCGACAGAATGATGACAGCATTAGTTTTTGCTTTGTGAACGCAGCTTTTGACGAATAATTTATTTCAGAATGGGCGTCTCGTGACTTTCTGCAGAATTACATGTCAGCTCTTTTCTGCGGCTCAAGTGACTAGGCCCAAAAGCAGGCAACTTATGATTTCTAATATAAAACAAACACAAGAAAAGTATTAATGTAAGAATTAATGTAGATTCTGTATCCACCCCTTGGTTCACTAATTATTTAACCCACCCGATTAATCTAAATGTTACCTAGCCATTGCAAACAAATAAAGCAGCGTTTATATCTACCAGTCTCCGTTATTCCATGAGACCCATATGCACCTAGAATAGTAGAAATGACATCACACAGACAAGGAAAAGCAAAACAAGCACATGCTTCTTTTAAGTTTGCAGCAGTTAGTAATGACAAAAACGAAAACAATAAATTATTTTATTATTTTGCACGAACTAAAAGATGCAACATTTATGCACGTTTATGAGCACACATGTTAGTTCCCCCACGTGTAAAGTTTAATCTAAGTTGTATTAGCACAACATATCACAAATCATTAATATTATTATTCATGTTATGGAAATGTGACTTCGCGAGTTTAAACAAAATTTTGTTTTCTATCTCGCTCCATCAACTCCCTCATCTGGTGATTAACAAATCACCACACCAGCACTCAAAATTTTGGTAAATTAAATTTTTAAGAAATCGATTCAAATTCATTTGTATCAGTAAACCTAAAAGTCTGTTTCTGCATAATCTTTGCAATTAACATGACGCTCTCTATGTAACTCCTGTAATTCGATCTCTCTTTCTTCTTCTTTTCTGAGTTTATAGATTCTTTTCTTTTCTTTCAACTGTTTCTTTCTTTTATGTAACAAACAACCTAATTTGGTCAAAATAAAAATGAATACTATTATAATCAAAGGTGCCAGAATCTTGCCAAGAATTGAACTTCCGATATTATGAAACCAGTTTTTAATTGCTTGAAACCTTTTTGAAAGTTTCCCTGTAAAATCTTCTTCTTCTAAAGGAATTATCTCTGAATGCATTTGTGTAATATTCTTAATATACATTTCAATATTCTTACTTTCATCAGGTATATATGTACAGCAATGTTGAACATGTAAAATGCCACAGACTCCTCCCTCTTTTGCTAGGAGTATGTCTAAAGCAAGACGGTCTTGTATTACCATAGATCTAATTGCAATAACTTCAACATTCACTAATTGAAACCCATCAGCTGTGTCAGTTGATAATCTATCAACTATAGTGGACAATTTTCTGATTCTCCCTGCATTTAGGGTTATACCAACAAAAGGTATTACAGCTTGAAAAATATCTCCCAGAACTTCAGTAAAAGTTTCTCTTTTAGCTCTATTTACATAATTATGAATTTTAAACAATCCTTCTGAATCTCTGTCAACATGAAACACTTTAGGAAAAACAATTCCCACATAACAAGTTCCATACCAATGGTCTGGAAGGTTGTAGTAGGCTTTGTCACCACAAACAAAATAAATCCCAGGAAAGATAGGATCTTTTCCACCTTTAAATCCCCAACCTCCCATAATCTGATAAGTATCTTCACAGTTACTTGCACCTACAAAATAATTATCAAAAAGTGTATTATCTCTTCTAATGCAAAGTTTTCCACTAACTGGTTTGTCTATGTGAATTGCAATATTTTCAAGCATTTTGCCATTTAATCTCTCATCCTCTTTTTGCCAGAAGGCTGACTTAGTCTGCTTGACTAATTCATTTCTCTTATAAATTGCTCTTCTCTCCTCAACCATGTTCAAAAATTTCTTTCCTTCAGCACTTAATTTACATGTTAGATTATTCTTGTAAGCATACTCATAAGTGAGTTCATTAGTAACAAGGAAAAATTCTCTCATTTGTTTTGCTTTCTTATGCTTATTTAAAGCGTTATCAATTTTAATATTAGCAAAAATTTCATCATAATT
Source organism: Lissotriton helveticus (assembly GCF_964261635.1). Lineage (NCBI taxonomy): Eukaryota > Metazoa > Chordata > Amphibia > Caudata > Salamandridae > Lissotriton > Lissotriton helveticus. The sequence goes on from NC_136069.1 coordinate 756,798,409, forward strand.
TGAATAGTAATATTCTAAACGACCAGTTTGATAAAATAAACTAGTTAATACACTACATGTTACAGCATAAGTGAGAGGAAGCATATTATATGTTACTCCCTCAGAAACAGAAGCAGGTAATTTAACACAGACATAGCAGTCTTTTACATCCATTACCTTAACATATTCACTCAATAGCTTTGTGAATGTATTACTTGAAAAATCACCTATTGATTTATCTTGATGAATGTTAGGCTGATGATCAATAACTTTTGCAGACGCACTATGTTTAGTTTGACTAACCAGAGCTTTGCTTGTTAAATTAACTTTGTGTAATTCTTTATTCATTTCTAAAGGGATAATCACGGCTAGAATCAACCAGAGCAGAACTAAAATGAGCAGACATACCAGAGTCATCTTACAGCATCTTTTAAAAACAGAACACTTTGAAGTGCTCTCCTTAACATAAGGCATTTTTGGTTAGTTTTAGCCTCAAAAAAATAAAAATAAATTTTAAAATTCAATTCTAAATTTATATTTACACCCACCTTTTAAAATATTTTTATTTTTAAAACCCTAAACAAGATTTCTTCGACCTTATGTCATACATAAGTTTTCTTTAACTAAACAGTTTTTCTTCGACCTTGTGTCAACTAACACATTTTCTTCAGCCTTTTGCCAATTTAATAATTCTGTATTTCAATCATTGTCACTAATTTCTTGGATTTCGTTTTCTTCTTCACTACTATCATATATGTCAATAACAGGTGGAATTACTAAGTAAGTCCACTCAGGAGACTTGTATTTTTGATTTGGTCTTATTATTCTCTTCCCTTTTCTCGATATCACTTCAATTTTCCTTCCAATTCCAACTTCTTTTCCAGGACTCTTTTGACTACTGATTTCTTCAACTTGTTCTATTGGCTTTTTGATCAATCTGACTCTCAATCTTCCACCTGGCCAGTAGTCTGCTTTTCTCACGTACTTCTTCTTTGGTTCAGAATTATTTGATTCTGACTTCCAAGTCCTTTTCTTTCCGTTTTCACTTTCAACTTCCACGTCACTTTCTTCAGTTTCGTAGTCTGAAATTTCAATTGACTCAGGAACTTCTCTATTCGGCAATTTCACTCCTTCAGGAACTTCACTTTGTCTTCCATCACTGGTACTTGGTAATTCGTTCTCCTCCTCTTCCTCAATTACCTCCAACTTCCCAGATTTTGGATTTTTGTTCCTTACTTCAGAGTTTGTTCTCTGCCTTTCGATACTTTCCTGGTCTGAAACTTCTTTTTGTTCAGCTTCTTTGTCTTCAATGGAGACAACCGAATCCTCAGTTATCTTTCCTTTTAACAGATTCTCTTCACCTTCAGAATCTATTTCAATTATTTCCAAGTCTTTTCTTGTCAGATTTCCATTCACTGGCACAGTTTCCAGATGTCGACTTTCTTGTCGATCTTCAGAATCTGGAATTATTTCACCTTCTGTTTTGCCTTCTGCTTCAGAATCAGAATCATCTGTGGTATCACTTTCAATATCAGAACTCTCAGGAGTTGGTACTGGAATAGTATGACTAGGATGTATCCAACGTTTCAATCCTCTGCACTTTACAGCATTAGTAGTGATCAAAATTATCTGCCTAGGTTTCTGCCATCTAGGAGCTAGACAATTCCTTCTCCGATGCACTTTCGTTCTGACCCAATCGCCAGGTCTCAGATCATGAGTCAAAACTTTTTCATTTGATTGAGCTTCAGTTCCCACCTGATTAGACACAGAAGTTACCATATCAGATAACCTTTTACAGTAATCCAAAATTGCACTGTCATTTATGCTCAACAGTTTACCTACAGGTACAAATGCTTGTCTCATAACTCTTCCCATTAAAATTTCATGAGGACTCAAACCTGTCTTTTTATCTGGTGTACTTCTTAATGACATCAAAACAAGTGGAAGAGCAGCAGTCCACTTTATACCTGTTTCAAGACACATTTTTCCAATTCTGTTTTTGATTGTTCCATTTATTTGTTCAACTACTCCTGATGCCTCTGGTCTGTATGCACAGTGTATTTTCTGCTCAATGCTCAAAGCTTCGCAAATTAACTTCATCAGTTTGTTATCAAAATGGCTTCCTCCATCACTCTCAATAGTGACTGGAAAACCGTACCTTGGGATGATTTCTCTGAGCATTAGTTTTGCTACTGTAATTGAATCACAGTGTCGTGTAGGAAAAGCCTCTACCCATCTTGAAAATAAGCACACAATTACAAGCACATATTTCAAACAATTGTGTAAGGGCATTTCAATGAAATCCATTTGTAACCTGGTAAAGGGACCACCTTCTCGACCAATTATTCCTGTCCCCACCACTGATTTTCTGTTTGGATTCATTTGTTGGCATGACAAACACCTTTGACAAAAAGATTCAGCAATAGTTCTAAACTTGGTATTGAACCATGTTTCTCTGAAAAGTCTGACCATAGAATCTCTTCCTAGATGTGCTGGACCATGATATAATCTGGCCATATCAGCAATCAAACAATTTGGTAAGACTACTCTGCCATCTTTGTAAACCCATACTCCATCTTCTTCACGTGGTCTACAATCTGATCTTAACCACAAGTCCTTTTCATCATCTTCTGCTTCGTTTTGTAAATCTCTAATCTCATGCCATGTTTCTACAACAGTTGTTAGCATTAATGAATTTGAATCAGTTTCTTTACTCCTCTCCCGATTGTATGAATAATTTTTCCTTGCGCAGTATTTAGCTGTTTCATCTGCGAAGGCATTTCCTTTGGAAATATAATCAGTTCCTCTAGTGTGCGCTGCACATTTAACAATGGCAATTTCTTTTGGCAATTGTATTGCTTCAATTAATCTCCTTATGAAAACTGCATTTTTAATTGGTGATCCTGTTGATGTCATGTATCCTCTCTGTGACCAGAGTTGTCCATAATCATGCACAACTCCGTACCCATACTGACTATCAGTAATGATGGTAACTCTTATATCCTTTGATATTTCACATGCACGAATTAAAGCAATCAATTCAGCCACTTGTGCTGAACGAACTCCTTCAAGACATGATGCTTCTTCAACATCTACGACTGTACAAACTGAGTATGAAGCTTTTAAGACACCTCCTTCGGATCTTAAGCATGAGCCATCTACAAAGTAGACAAAATCCGATTCAGACAATGGTCTGTCTTTGATGTCTTTTCTTGGTTTGGTGCAGAATTCCATGACATCTAAACATTCATGTTCTGTTTCAATGTCATCAACAATTTCAGAATCAGGCAGTAATGTAGAAGGATTCAGATTCAAACATCTTGAAATCGAAACATTATCTGCTCCCAGTATGATTTTCTCATACTTTGTCAATCTGCTACTTGTTAAATGTTGAGTCTTACCTCTTGTCAGTAATATTTCAACTGAATGAGGCACAAAAACTTTCACAGGAAATCCCATAATGATTCCTTCACTTTGTTCAAGGCTGATACTTGTAGCTGCAACTGCTTTCAAACAACCTGGTAATGCTTTTGCAATTGGATCAAGAACTGCAGAGAAGTATGCAATAGGTTTCTTTAAATTTCCATGTCTCTGAATTAACACAGATAATGCACATCCTTCTCTCTCACTGCAATATAGTTCAAAATCTTTCTCATAATTTGGCATACCTAAAGCAGGAGCTTGGCATAAGCTCTTTTTCAGGTTCTCAAAAGATTCCATCTCAGCATCATTGAGAATAATTGGATCTTTTACATCTGACTTTGTCAGTCTTTGTAGTGGTTTTGCAATTACTGAAAATCCACTTATCCATTGTCGACAGTAACCTACCATTCCCAAGAACATTCTGACTTGTCTTTGTGTTCTTGGTGGTAACATTGCTTGAATCATTTTTATTCTCTCTATTGTTACTTGTCTTTTTCCCTTTGCAATTCTGTGACCAAGATATTTTACTTCTTGTTTGCAAAACTGTAATTTTGCTGGGGACACTTTATGTCCTTCTTCTGCAAGGCGATTTAACAGAATTATTGTGTCTGTTACACAATTTTCTCTTGTCTTTGCAGCTATTAACAAATCATCAATATACTGCACTAGCGTAGACCTACCAGGTAAGTCTAGGTCTTCTAATGATCTTTTTAACAATTCGTTAAAGATTGAAGGACTTTCTGTATAGCCCTGTGGGATTCTTGACCATCCGAGGGTCTTACCTTGGAATCTGAAAGCAAATATTTCATAACTGTCTGGATGTAAGGGAACAGTAAAGAATGCATTGCAAAGGTCGATGACTGTATACCATTCAGCATCATGTGGAATCTGAAATAGAATTACTGCTGGATTTGGAACCACAGGACAACATGGAACGACAATTTGATTAACCTTTCTCAAATCTTGTACGATTCTAAATGTTCCGTTAGACTTTTTAACTCCCATAATTGGTGAATTACAAGAGCTACTCTTCATTTCCTTTAATACACCTTGCTTGATTAATTTTTCAATTATAGGTGTAATACCTTCAATTGTTTCTGTTTTCATTTTATATTGTGGAGTGTTTGGAAATTCTATTCCCTGTTTCAATGTAATTTTCACTGGATCTACGTTTTTCATCAGACCCATCTCATTTCCACTAAAATCCCATATTTCAGATTTCACTGTTTCTTTGAGTTCTTCAGGTAAATCTTTTTCTTCAAATGCAGGAAACAATTTTGTTTCTTCTGCTTCGATCATCATCATTGTCATTCTGTATAAACCATCTTCCTCCATTGTTTGTAACTCAACTCCATCAGGAGAACAATATATTCTACAATTCATTTTACATAGGATGTCTCTGCCTAATAGATTTACTGGACTACTATTACAAACCACAAATCTGTGTTTATCTCTGTAGTTTCCAATTTCAACTGGTACTGGATCAGTTAAGTCAGTTTTAATCTGCTGATTACTTACTCCAACAACTTGGATGGTATCCCCAGAGAGAGGTAGGTTTTCAATTTCCACTGATCTAACAGTAGAACGGGTAGCACCAGTGTCCACTAGAAAAGTGATGTCTACATCATTAACTTTCCCGTTTACAAAAGGACCAGACTGGTCAACCTCAAGAGTGGCTCCAACAACACACTCTTCCTCCTCTCTCGGGCACCGTCAGCAATAATCATCAGAATCGCTGTCTTGACTTTCTGTTAATAAGAATTGTTGTGAAGCATTTTGCATTTGAACCCTTTGCTGCTTTTGCTGTTTTTGTGGTTTTATTACCTGTTCACTTCCCTGAAATCCCACGTTTGGATTATATTTTTGAACTCCCCCACAATTCGGAAAAGGTGGTTGTGGCAATTGGTCTTGACGATTATTCACCTGTTGTTGTTGCTGTTGCTGTAACTGTCGTTGAATATTAAATTTGTTTAACCCCTGTTGCATCTGTAGCTGTCGCTGCAGGTCAACACCATTCTGCATCTGTGGATTCAATAAGGGATTCTTTAAGTTTTTAGGAGGATGAGGACACTCGTCCCTCCAATGTCCAATTTCGCCACAATTAAAACAAGGTAATCTTTGCTTCAGCTCCTCAATCTTTGGGCTAAATTTCTTTGGGAAATTATTACCTTTAAATTTTCCTTGTATCTGGTTTGTATTTCCAGTTTGAACAAAATTAGTGTTCTTATTTCCCATGCTGGCAATCTGTTGCTCAGCCACTTTTACCTGAGCCCACATGGCTTTCTCCTTCAGCTTCTTCTGTTTTACTTCTATTTCATCGCTACAATACTTTGCTTTTCTTAGAATATCATCTACAGATAGTGATTGCCATCCGACAATACTAGTTCTGATCATTTTTCCAATTTCAGGTTTTAGTCCATAAACAAATCTATAGACAAAATGACTCATGTCCTTTTCATCTAATTTTTCATAACCACTGTATTGTTTAAAGATTAACAGTAGTCTTTCATAAAAAGAATGAACTGATTCTTTTGTTTCTTGCTCTGTTCTTTCTATTTTAACCCAATCGACTTCTTTGGGTGGAATTTTGTTTTTCATCCAAACAATTACTTTTTCATAAAAATCCATTACAAGTGGATTAGGAGCACCTGTTTCTTTAATTCGTTCAGGTTCTGCTTTTGGCCAACTAATCGATATTTTGCATTCTGTCCAAAGATCAGATGGAACGACAATGTCAAAAAATCCATCTAAATCAATCCACAGAACTTTTGACACTTTGATAAATCTATCAACTTGCCTGTACCACTCAACTGGTTTTTCCCTCAATTTTGGAAAGTCATTTGTGAATAACAGAATGTCCTGTCTCGACCAAGGGACATGGACATATCCTCCACCTGCAATTTCTCTCATTGGAAATTGTTTTGACAATTTATCCAATCTTTCATCTTCCTTCTTTTTCGTCCATTTTACTCTCCATTTATTCAGTTCTCCTAGCTTTTTGATATAGACAATCAAATCTTTAATATGAACTATTCTTCCCATTGAGTTTAAACTCTCAATGTCACTTTCTGAAAAGTCTAATCTGTAATGCTTTGCAAAATTCTTTTGTTTACTCACATCGATTTCAAGTTCTGCTGCTAGATCCTCTAGTTGATCATATTTATTTTTCGTTTTCCACTGAATGCTTTTGCAAATGAACAGTAGTTCATCATCCCGATAGTAATTTAAACTATCTGGACCAATTGTTCCAATTATTAATTCTTCGATATTCGCTTTTAATTTGGCCACATCTAGTTTTGGTGTAGTTACCCTGACTTCAGGACTCCCTATATCTGATATAGCACCCATTGGTGTTTTTGGAGATAAATCTTCATTAAAGGTTAAATCAGGCATTCTTGATTTAGAAGTGTTTATTTCAGATAAATCTGAATAAAATTTTTCAGCAGCCTTTTGAATTTCTGTATTTAAAGGAATAGTTAATCCAGTTTTGTTTGTTTCCCTTTGGTCAAATACAGGCTGAACAGGACCAATTGTTACTGGAACTGTCACGGCTTCCATGCCTTTTGTCATTCTTTTTATCAGTTCTTCCTTTGATCTTATATATTCATTATAATCAACATCTTCAACATTTCTTGCCTCTCTTGTATAATCTTTTGGAGGTTCTCTTGCTCTTGGAGTCATTGTAAAATGTCTACCTTCATTTCTAGCAGTTGTATATATTTCTTCCATGACTGCATCCTCAGATTCACTTTCCATTGATTTCCCTGTAGGAGTACCCATTACCATTTCATGAATTAAATACAATCCTTCACTCATGTTTCCCTGTCTCCACATTCTCAATCTATCTTCATGAGTTTCTCTTTTCCAAGATGGATTTTTAGAAGGTCTTTTAATTCCGCTAGCTTCTCTTTGTAACTGATACATCTCGTCTTCCCACTCAACTAAAGCTTCAAATTGAGTTGGTCTCGGTTTCGGAACAAGAGCATTCATTTTCTCTCGTAAGTTTCTTAAGACTCTTACATTAAATGAACCATCATCAGGCCAAGTTAAAACACCGTCATTTTTAGTATATCGTTTCCAACTATCGAACCATAAGACAGTATGATATCCATATTCACCTTCCATGTACGCTGCAGGTGTTTTATACTTATGAAGTAGTTTACCACCTCGCGTTTCAATTTTCTTGTCAGGTGAAAATAAATTCTTGAACTTCTGAAATAATGTTGACTTTTTCTCAACATGTTTAAAATGATAACTCATTTTTAAGAGTTAAATCTAATTCACAAAATCGTTCGTAAAATATTTCCGGGATGTTCCGTACAACAACCAATCCGTGCGCGAAACACACCAACAAGCCAATGACAGTTGAGCTACGTCACTTTTCTGCTCAACCAATAAATTTAGAGTTTTTCCGAAGGACCAATCAGCTCACAGGCCGTCAGAGACTCAAGAGCCAATCAGAATATAGCTTGTGACGTAGGTCACCCAATCCCAGCGCGGCTCTGTGACGTACACAGCAGCTGCGGTTTCTCGTTTCTCACTCCTGGCGCTTACCCCTCCTTCACAAAATCTTTTCACAGCGCCATTTTAAGAACACTTTTCAGTGTAAATTAATTCTTAACGATGACTATAAAGACAACATCTGTTCTTTTCACTATTTAGGATAGTTTACATACATTCAAGTATCCACACTTCGGAATAGACGGCGCTATTCACACTAAGGATAATATTCAATTGTCAGTAGAGTAATCTTACCCTACCCTTCTAACGCGTATAATTATGAACTCGCTTTGCTCTGAACCCACCGCGAAGTGAAAGTTCTAAGAGTTCCACTTGAACATAAAATACAATTCAAACTCGCACTTTCACACTGAAATTTCCCTAATTTCAAGCACACATGAAATCCGTACAGGACTCTCACCTGTTTATAGAAATCATGCACCGTTAGCAAAATAACGACGTTATCCGTACAGGGCTCTCACCTGTTTATAGATATGAAACATGTACCCGTACAGGACTCTAACCTGTTTATAGATAATCATGTACCGACGCTAATTTACCCTTCACTCAAGCTCGGATATAACTAATACTCTTATCACAGTGAGTTTTATGGAAGGCGCTTTGTCCCTATTCTCATGCTGCTCTAATTTCTTAGAAAACCCTCACTATACAAGATTCACACCTAGCCCTAAAACTGTGCTGCTCGACGACAACACTATGGTACACGGCGATACCTCTTGTGATACTCGGCGATATCACTACAAACAGAACAGATGGCTTGCGTGACTAATTTCTCGCCACACAATCTATACCGGTATAGCTTACAGATAGCACGAAAAACGAACTTAACATGTGTTAAAACATCGATCCTATTTCCATACCATAACGTAACCCTTAGCAACCAACATATTACCTTGGTTACCCCTTAGCAACCATCAATTTCTGCTACCAGAGAATTGATCCAGCGGCCTATAGAAAATATATCATAAACTACACTACCCAACTTCATAACCTATAAACAAAATTCTATACTAAATATGGACCCATTTATAAACCTGACATATTTTGGGCCTACTGAATCAGGTGGTCAAATTAAATCTATATACACATTATCTACAAACTATATACAATTTTATACATCTGCGGAAAGAATATTGTCATTAGAATAAAACTATACCATGTAAATGACCACCATTGGCGACGTGATCTAGCTAATAGTAACCTACACTCCTGAATAACCAAGACCAGCTTGTTTGTCAAAAGTAAGATTTTATTTACTAAATTATGGTATATAAGTTTTGATAGTTTTATAAATTTATTTTATTTGCAATAAAGCAAGCATGATTGTAAAGAATTATGAGAAAATACAATTTAAGCAAGTGAATCAAAATCAAAGTGAATATTTAAAGTTTAACATTTCTAAAATCTAATTCCCTAACTGAGCTAAATAGATAGACATTAAAATAAAGTTCTTTGAGGATTCTTACGTGCTCCAAGTAAAGTCCAACAGCACATCACCCTCATCGGAAAGTCAGAAAGCAGCAGCCAGCCCATCCCTAAGGGCATGACTTTTTATACCTTTCTATGCTAACTAAACTACGCAAAGGAAAATTTTCAGAAATCTTCGACGTCCCATTGGCTGAGAGTGACAAGTGACATGTCAACCCAGTTTTCAAAAAGTTCCACTAAATCATATTTCATAGAGACCATTGTTCTTTCCACGTGAAGCCAGAAGCTTCCTCATATTGTAACAAATGTATAAAGTCATTCTCGCAGCGTCCATTGACTTTCATTATACTTCCGCGGATGCCAAGTAAAGGACTGACAAAATGTTCACTTTCGACCTTGGCCATGTCCGACAGAATGATGACAGCATTAGTTTTTGCTTTGTGAACGCAGCTTTTGACGAATAATTTATTTCAGAATGGGCGTCTCGTGACTTTCTGCAGAATTACATGTCAGCTCTTTTCTGCGGCTCAAGTGACTAGGCCCAAAAGCAGGCAACTTATGATTTCTAATATAAAACAAACACAAGAAAAGTATTAATGTAAGAATTAATGTAGATTCTGTATCCACCCCTTGGTTCACTAATTATTTAACCCACCCGATTAATCAAAATGTTACCTAGCCATTGCAAACAAATAAAGCAGCGTTTATATCTACCAGTCTCCGTTATTCCATGAGACCCATATGCACCTAGAATAGTAGAAATTACATCACACAGACAAGGAAAAGCAAAACAAGCACATGCTTCTTTTAAGTTTGCAGCAGTTAGTAATGACAAAAACGAAAACAATAAATTATTTTATTATTTTGCACGAACTAAAAGATGCAACATTTATGCACGTTTATGAGCACACATGTTAGTTCCCCCACGTGTAAAGTTTAATCTAAGTTGTATTAGCACAACATATCACAAATCATTAATATTATTATTCATGTTATGGAAATGTGACTTCGCGAGTTTAAACAAAATTTTGTTTTCTATCTCGCTCCATCACTCCCCCATGCTATTAGATCTTGTGGACATGTTCAACAGTATCAACCTCTACATTCTGCTATATCAACTCAACAATGTGGGAGTTAAAGGGTGTCTTTATCATGGCTAAAATTGCTCTTGGATGAACAAATCTAAGCAGTTGCTGTATCACATTATTGCTCTCAGTTTCAAACTAATAATATGGAGTAATAATCCAATAGCTTATAATCCAAATACTATGCACTTCCAAGAGGTGCTTCATAAAGATCAGATTCAGATCTGTGGATCCATTCAGATCAGACAGAGCATCCTTTTTAGGATGTACAGGCCCTCACCCACCAAGAGGCATTCTTCATTAGGCGTTTGTCCTCGTTCAGTGAGCACTGCAATACCCAACAGGTCACACAAAGGAGCTGTTTGCAATAGATCGTTTGCCCTTTGTGCATCTGAAAGTCCTCAGCCCCCGGACATTTGCCTTTAAGTCATACATGGGCAAAATTATCCTTACACATGAATTTGGTCTTTAGGGGTAACCTCTTGGAGCTGCATTCTATTTGGATTTTTAGATAGTGACCAGGGAAGATGTGTGCTGGACTGTTAGTTCCTCTCAACCCCACTATTGTTTTTTCCAGTACTAATGTGTAATGCAGTATGGTTTGGCCTTGGTCTTGACTTTGTTTAACATCTAGGTGGTTCCCCTTGCTAAGTTAATCGGATCCTTTTAGTTTGATTTCTATACCTGTGCTAATGAAACTCAGGTCATTCTTAATATATTTATGGCAATTTAATAGAAATGAAACATCATTTTTACAAATTCATGTTTTCTTTGGCCATCTAGATGGCAGGTACTAGTCTGGTAATATAGTTTAAGAAATGTAGTGGCCACCCATCTATTTGCCTGATGTCTGGGGGCCAGAATTGTTGGATACAGATCCTGTTCATGTGCCTGATCGACAAGAATTGATGTGGATTTTGTCACTCAAGGTGCATAGGATTGCATTCTGATGTTGAAGACTCTGAAACTTTGGGGAACGTCATTCAATTCATTCTTGAAGTTTTCTGTATGGTTGAGACACTAATTTATTTTACAGTTCGCAAATTGCACTGTGGAAAAAGTTCTTAACTTAACTATGACCTAATGGATGGGACACAATGCCACTGACAATGGATCTAAATACACTTAATGAATTTCTAAAAATCCTTGAAGACAAGGCTATTCAATAAGCAGTAATAATCTATTTTATGTTTTACGGATTATACAAGCAATGGGCTTCCACTTTGGATATCAGTTTGCCTTATATAATGATTTCAGCAATTAATTTATTCATTACCTCATTCATTCAAAACAGTTGGTGATAGCATTGAAAAAGCATTTGAATATATATGATTCATGAAAAAATAGCTTATGAAGATGCATGTTTTCAACTTCCTCCTATCCTTCACTCCGTGCCCTTTCCCAACACCACCTCAAACTACAGATAAAATCTTTATTTAAAAGGAGCGATGACACTCCCAGGTAGGCATTGACGGGGGTATACTCAGAGGGACCCAAGCTGAAGAGAGTGCCCCATACCACCCTGGATAATACATTTCGGGGAGTGCCCTGCATATCGGATAATATTACTAGGTGGTGTTTTTCATGCCAATCTTTAGTCACGCAAAAATCATTTGTTGGTGGTATTGCACTAATTAAAAAAATTGCGATGAGTTTTACGGTGATTTCACCACGCGATGAGTGCTGAACATTTGCAGGAAATTGATCCAGATTTAAAAGAAAATGGTTTTCTCACATGATTTTTTGATGATGCTCGTAAGTTCTCCAGAAACTAAAATGGACACCTTTTCCATAAATTCACAAATATCTTTCTCAGCGATGAGAGGAAAATGTCTGACTTGCTGAGTAAAAAGTGCTCCCAACCATTGATTCTCCAACGTTGAGTGCAGCTGTGCCACATAGCTAGAGTGAAAAGCTAGAGCACTAGCATTTTACATTTAAAACAAAATGAGGCACTCCTGATAACAATAGCCAAAAAGGGAGCTGTAGAATCGAAATATTTTTCACTATAGGAAACCGCATCAAATGAACAAAGTGATGTTTCATTTTGTCATTGGAAGTATATTTAGTGCTCTGGAATGCTAACATGACAGCTTATTTTCTATAAATTCTCAAATAGTTAGTTAGTTTTTCAATTTGTAATGCGCAACAGATACTCAAAAAGGGTATCCCGGCGCATAGGACGGGTCAAGACGGAGATAACGGGTGGTCATGTTGGTTATATATCAAAAAGCCAGGTTTTTAAAGGTTTTTAAATATCTCCCCTATCCAAGTCACAAACAAGCCTGGTAGTCTGAATGATGCGTGCTTTCAACAGCAGCAGCTGTCTCTACTATTGCTTCCTTAGTGATCTACTGTAGCTTTGCCACAGATTTCCAATCTCCAACTAAAGTGGGAACAGTCTACATTCTCGATAAAATAGATGCCATGTTGCTGGATAGGAGATATTCAATTTAAATCATTATGTATGGAGCAGGCGGGAGTAAATGAGCCTTAAGATGTTAATGCGGATATGAAACCATGTAGTGAAAATATGTCAGGGCAGGTATATATTGTTAGTTTTGATCGCATATTATAGCCTTATAGCCCGCCGTAGAGGGCTATACCGGCTATTAAAGGGCCTCTCCAGCGTTTAATAGCCGGTATAGCCCAGCTATGAAGGGCTATAAGACTATTAGAACATTCTGCCACCAGAGGGCAGAATGTTCTGATAAAAAAAAGAACAAAGCCTTATGGGAGCGTGAGGGGATTGGAATCCCCTCGGGCTCCTTGAAGCCTTTGTTCACAGCCAGAGCTGTGAACAAAGAAACATTGGAATGTTAGAGCTCCAGGCTTATACCAGCCATTATAAGCCCAGAGCACCCCATTGTTTTCAATGGAGCTCCCAACATTTCAATGTTCTAATATATTTTAAAGATCTAAAAATTAACAAGAGAGCTTGCTACCTAAGTCCAGCACCTACGTTTCCAGATCCGTTTTTTCAGGTTATCCATTCTCTCTCTCAAGTAATACCTCCTTAATTTTAAAATAGTAACATTTCAACAGATATAGAAGGCTTTTTTATCTTGTGTTTAAATATGCAGTGCTAGATTTTTAGAACTTCAGAAAGCTATTAGAGAGTGATCTAAAATTTAAATTGAAAATATCTGTGTTCCTATTAATAGTCAGATCTTTGAGACGCGCTGATGGTTGAACATGTAATTTTTCTTTCCAGTTGTTCCCACTTCCTATTGTCAGTAGTTTCATCTCCCTGCATGATAGTGGACTTGTTTCTAAATTATTCGTATTTTGAGTTATAAATAAAGAAATGATAATCCACATTTAAAAATACATGTTTATTGTCTAGAAACATGTTACACTGTATGCCTTATAAAGGACTAAGGTCAAATGTAATTAATGAAAACATATGTTGAATAAGTAACATTACAAGCCAGGCAGAATATTGTGTCTGCTTTTGTAAAACAGTAAAACTGTCAGGGAGTACACAAGACGTGGAACACTTTATAGAAACACAGTGAAAGAAATAATTCTGGACCTCATTTATTTCAGGAAATTGTAGTAGCCGAGAAAAGAAACCTTTTCATCTACATGTTCATCCTTCTGTATATGAAATTGCATAATTCTAAAGCTGTCTTCAGCTGTTATATAAAGAAGGCCCGGTGATGTGTGGGTTGATATTGTAATAAGGCTTGTACAAGCTATTAATCTCCTGAGTAGATATCAGCTGACTAGCAGCCAATCAAATGCAGCATTTTTGGAAGTGTGCAGTTGTCTGATTTACAATATGACATTATAGTCCGCTACCAAGAGCTATATTGGTTTTAAAGACCCTTTTCTTGAGTTATAGGCATGAGCCACAGGTGATGGGTAATAGTGCTAGTAGAACAGTCTACTGCCTAAGAAAAGCATGTTCTAAATGTAAAAGGGACAGACAGACAAACCTTGGAATGGTGGAGCAGGTGGTCTTTACCAGCCAATATCAGCCTTAAACCACTCCATTGTCTTCAATGGAGCTCTCAGCATACAGAGTTTAAATTAAGCAATATTATCCAAGGGGAGGACACTCCCAGCTAGATCCTGACCGAGGTCGGGTTTAAGCCCTTCCCCTTGGATAGTAATGCTATCTTAAATCAGATCCTTAATATTTGAGGAGAAAATTACAAAACTGTTTTTAAATTATGGAGCTATCATGAGCCTATTTAGATGTATGATTACAAGAACAACATGTTGGCGTTATGGCTCTGCTATTTGTGTCCCATTGAAATCCATTGTATTGAATGATTGGCTTTGAGGTCTCCAAAAGGAGCAGATAAAAAGGATGATATCAGATTGCAAGTTTACAAATATCTTCTTCATTCATGTCTGTAAAAATGCCTATCATGCTGAGTGAAGCATATACTTCCATCAACCTCAACAGTCTGTCTGTTGACTCATAAGTGTGGTACTTTAGCTTCTACACAACATTCTAATGAACAGTTAGAGTGCTCACCTGCTATGTCCAAGACACAAGTGAGGCACTCCTTGTATCATATTAGGTTGTTGATTGGGGCGGTGAAGAGCTTTTTCATGCAAAACCCACAATCCATGTCAGGTTGAACCAAAAATGCCATTAAATTAACATGTGCTTAATCCTCTCCTACCTTGGCACAAAAACAGTCAGACTTAAATTAAAGGCACTATGTTTAGTATTTATGTAGTGCACACACAATAATAAAGTGGTAACACAACACAAGAAAAATCCCACACCAATTTACAACAATACAGTGATTTTAATTAATAAAATGATGGCAGAATTTATTAAATCCGATCTGTAGAACCATAGTTATGAATTTTTAAAGTTTATTTGTGAAAAATAACACCTAAAATATAAAAGCACCAGCCAATGATATCTGAGTATGCCAGACTGGGCCAAAGTCAAAAGTTCAGGTCAACAACAATGGAGCACCGTTTAGCTACATGAAGTGTATTGGGCTTGGGATTTCCTTACCTTTGAACATTCAACTAAAGGTTCCTAAGAAGGTAACGTTTAGTGGGGCATGGCAACTGGTGTTGTCCGATGAGGAGAAGTTGTTGTTTGGGAGCAACTGGAGGGAGTCATGGTGAAGATTCCTACATTCAGACTTTGTCATTTTTTTAGAAATCAAAAATCTCTGATGGAACAAAGGTGCAGGCTATAGCTGATGAGGGCTCTACGAGGCCAGATACTGTTGCTCAGAGGTCTTTGTGGTCAAGCTGCTATTTAGTGTCGCCTTCTGGTCATGCCAGAGCTTCCTGACCTTCTGGCGGATTTCCACATTCTCAGAGACCTTCTTCTAGAAGTGCTGCCCTTGATTCCTGATTTCCAACATGTAGCTAACTGCATCCTGTTTTTTTGGTAGTTTGTTCCCGCCCCTCTTTCCCTAGCCTAAAGGGTCCCCTAACAGGGTAGCCATACAGGAGGGACTGAACCTAACTCCTATTTGTGGCACCTCCCTGTAGGCAAAAAGAAGGCATGACAAGAGGACATCCCACTTATGCCTCATGAGCCCATAATCATGCCTTTAAGGGTCTAGTTGAACCTTTCAACAAACCCATTTGACTGAGTGGGATACGGTGTGCAGAACTTATAAGTTATTCTAAACACATAGACTTCATGTAGACAGACATGAGGTTTGTGCCCCTGTCGGACATTATATTTTTGAGGAACCTCACTCGGGTAAAAATTCCCATCAAGGCCCTGGCCACTGCAGATGCAGTTACGGTCCTCAGAGGTATGACCTTTGGGTATCTACTGGCATGATCCATCAAGACCAGGATAAACCTGTTGCTTAATTTAGTCTTCTGATCCACGGCCAAACAAAGTTGATGCCCACCCTTTCACAGGGGTGCCAATAATAGCTAAGGGAACCAGGAGAGCTCTTAGCTTTTTCCCTGACTTCCCAGTAGAGTGGCAGATAAGGCATAACCTGCAGAAGGCATGCAAGGTCACCTTCATCCAGGGCCAATAGAAGTGGGTGACAAGCCTGGCAAAGGTCTAGTCCTACCCCAGATACCCTGCCAGGGATGTGTTAGAGCCAGACCCAGTGGTAATGCTCTGTAGCAGTGGGGGACCACCAACACATGGGTTGCCCCAGGCTCAGGAACCTTATGTTCACTATATAAGAGGTCATTTTCCCCACAGATGAGGTGATCTCCAGATGTGTCACTGTAAGAATTTGGGTTGCTAGCTAATGGGGGTAAAACAAGGAACCCGAAACTAACCTGTGCTCAACCCCCTGGTAGCTTGGCACAGAGTAGTCAGGCTTAACTCCAAGGCAATGTGTAACATGTTTGTGCAACACTTCAAATAGAAATACAGTGAAACCCCTCCCCAAATGGTTCCCACACTAGATTTAGCGGAGCTGTGATGTGAGTTCCTTCTTCTTCATTGAGGATCCAGTACATGAGGGGTTGCAAAGATTTAGAGGAGCTGCAATGTGAGAACCTACATCATCATTGAGGCTTCCTTCAATGACAGATTTGCAAGGTGGCAGTTCTGATGCAGGTTAAGAGGTTGATTTGGAGTCCTGTGTGTCAGGAGAACCCTCGCAGCAGCGTGATGTGTTGGTTTTGCTGTGTCCACAGATGTGCTGGCAGAGCATCTTCAAACCCACTTCCAAGGATCCAGGACTTGGGTGGCACCACATGACAGGGTAGAACTCACAGATAGCAGAACCCAGGTGCTGACCCTGCTCATCATGGGAACAGTCTAGCCCAAACTGTCAGGCGTGTCCCTCCATGGACTGGTAACAAGCATCCTGAAACTGGTTGTGTGGTATCACCGTTCATCAGCCAGACTAGCATGAATTTTGTGCGTTGCATTGATTATTCATTAAATTGACTGCCCGGCTGGGCATCACCAATATAGCACTGATTCTAGTCTATATTAATTATAGCCCCAATTTTACTTCATTAATGACCATTGTTTTCTTATAAAGCTTGAATCCAGTGGCCCACCGAGCAAGGGACTCATGTCTGGGCATACCCTTTGCCACTTCGTACGAACATAGCAAACACAACAAGATGATGGATGTAGTTCTAAAGCATTTCAACCACTCACCTCTAATCAAGAGATCTGGGTTGAATCCATCATTCTCTTGCTCACTATGCCAGACCAGCTTGGATCCAGCCATATGCAAATCATTCTTGACCCTGCTCTTCATGGGAACAGTCCAACAGGAACTGCTATGTCAAGTCTTCACTGAATCGGAATCAAGCATCCTGGGACCAGTTTCAAGG
Source organism: Lissotriton helveticus (assembly GCF_964261635.1). NCBI lineage: Eukaryota > Metazoa > Chordata > Amphibia > Caudata > Salamandridae > Lissotriton > Lissotriton helveticus. Next base: position 756,816,102 of record NC_136069.1, read on the forward strand.
TATCACCTCTTATCAGTCAGGCTATCTTGAATCAAGTTTCACAGTGAGAAAGGGCCCCCCATCTGGGCATACCCTTTGCTGTTTAGGGCATTTGGAAGAGGCCCCCTGCTGTGGAAAATGCTGACCTCTTTTTAGCCTCTTTAGTTATGGCAATCCCTCAGTATCCTGAAGTTGAGTCAAAATTACTGACGAACTTGGCAGTCCCCAACCGATCAATGACCTCATCAGCCCAAGAGATGGCATGAGCATCAGTCTTTGTGACTGAATTGAGTCCCATGTAGCCCTCACAGAACCAATGGAGCAGCCTTTGGAACCAGCACCATGGGGCGGGACCAAGGACTACCGGAGTGCTCAATCACTCCCAGCCCAAGCATCTTGGAAGCCTCTGCCTTGATGCTGACCCTCACCTAGTCTGACAGACTGTAGATTATGTTCATGACAGGAGGACTATTGGAAAAAGACCCTCTCTCGAGGTACACCCCAATATGTTTTGCCTTCACCCACCTACTTTTGTCTGATTTCGTTTTTGTTGGCTTCAGGACTCTGAACACTTTACTACTGCTAACAAATGCTAAAGAGCATGTGCTTTCTCCTCTAAACATTTTAGCGTCGGCTCATACCCAATTGACATATTTAGCTTATTTATAAGTCCCTAGTAAAGTACACTACATGTGCCCAAGGCCAGTAAACTAAATGTTACTATTGGGACTGCACCACTGATTATGTGACCCACTTAAGTAGCCCCTTAACCATGTCTCAGGCCTGCAACTGAATTGCCTGTGTGTGGAGTTTAAACTGCCATGTCGACCTGCAAAGTTGAACCTTGTACCGGGCAAAAACCTTCTCTTTTTATACATAAAAGTTACCTCTAAGGTCGACCCTGTATAACCCACATGGCAGAGTTCATTATATGTAAAAGGCAGGGCATGTACCTCTGAGTTTTGTATGTCTTTGTAGTGAAAAACTCCTAAAGTATTTTTTAATTACTGTAAGGCCTAGCTATCACATAGGATAACATTGGGATTACCTTATTACATCTTTAAGTGTAATTTACAATTGTGAGAAGATAGACGGTTCAAGTTTAGTGTCTCTGGACTCACAATTTAAAATCACAACTTTTAGTAAAGTCAGATTTTAAACTGCACTTCTGAAAATGCCACTTTTAGAAAGCTGGTATTTTCTTACTCTAGCCATTTGGTGCCTGCTGCCTGTCTCTGTTCAGTCTTGGCTGGCTGACAGCTGGGCTGTGTGTGTTCCCACAAGACAGTCACACACAAAGGGAGCTTAGGTGTGTCTTAATGTGCTATTCTGGGAGATGGGAGGTAGGAGCTGGGAATTGCCTCACACTGACACATGAATAAGTGTTGTCCTGTCTACACATAAAAAGCTGAATACCCCCCTGTAGTGTGTCTGGAGGACCTCTGTGCACTTCAAAGCTTTCTTTGCAGTCTCCCCAACTTCAAAGTCACAACTGGGTATACATGCTGGAAATCTGACACCATGACTGTAGTACACTTCTGGACCTGTGACCACTCTGGCAGGAAGAAAAAGTGTAGTGCTTCAGAAAGGACTGCCACTCTACTGGACTGCTGCTCTTCTCCTGCCTAGGTGAGAAGGACATGACCTGCATCACTTGAACCCAGGGTAACTCCAAGGGGGGCTTGCTGGCTTGCCTCCGGTTCTAAGTCTCAGCTACATCAAAGACTTTAACCTATCTTGCTACAGCACCTGGACTTTGCTTGCTGGAGGTCTTGCCCTGCCAGGTGGTGCCAACCCAGTCCTGGTCCCTTGGAAGTGGGTTTAAAGTGCTGCTTCAACCAGAACTCATGCATCTTTATTTATTTATTTGCAAAGATTTATATAGCGCTGGCTAGACCCGGAGGTATCAGAGCGCTTTACATGAGGATTAGCGAGTTACAGGTTCCAAAATTACATAGCCAAGTATAGACATAGGAGGAAAAAAACCATGAGATTACACCATAATGTGAGTTATTAGCGTGTACACATGTGTTATGGGGAGTGAAAAGGTAGAGGGGGAAAGGTAAACAGAGCTAAGGAATGCAGGTAGGAAACATGGCGGGGAGGTGAGGAAAACAATGTCTGATGTCCGGCTGGGCAGGTGCCGGCCGAGGGGTGAACCAGAGCCAAACTCCTCTATAGCTGAATAGGACAGCTCCACCAGGCATTAGCCAAGGTTTCTCGGGCAGTTAAGGTTTCTGCCCTGGGGGCATTGTCAAAGTTCCATTGAGAGTATCAGTCACAGTGTTGCTGGGAATCGCCATCTGCCTCATACTCCAGCTTGATCCCAGGTCACGAGTGGTGAGAGGATAGGTGGAAGGGACAGTTCTAAAGACAGCAGATCTTTCCAATTCCCAGCCTCAGCAGTGAGTGTTGGGAGTTTGAGTATCTCACCCATGGAGTGGGAGGTTCCCCTTTGGCTTGGAGAAACTTAGGGGCATATTCTAAAGGAGTTATCGCTGAGTTAACGGCACTTTATCGCACCCAAAGTCGCGATACATTTTTCACCCCATTCACAAGCTGGTGCTAACAGCCGATACCACCAGTTTACCAGCGATAACAGCCGCAAAAAACATTGCCACAGACGAACCCTGCAACTATTGCTAATGAGATGCAGAGTATGCATTCCATAGCCAAAAGCCACGACAACACCACGCTGCAACATTCTCAACGACCGGCCAGATCAGCGAAAAGACAATGAAAAATGCGATAAGGTGTGTTAGCAGCAGGAAACTAACACTTGCTCTGACCAAAGTCAGATGACAGCTTGAATCACAAAAGAGAGGCCAGCCCAGTGCTACATCTGAAGAACAACAGATGCCATGAAGCCACTGAACATGCGGGCCGGACACCCAAGAGGGCCACAACACACACCACCACTACCCCCAGGACTCCCCCAAGCCCCAGACCCCCACTGCCCCCCCAGGACCAACACTGAGGCAGCGCAGACAAAGACAGCGATCCTCAGAAAATGCACCAACCTCACAGACCCAACACCAGAGAATGTCATTGCCCACTACATGCTCAAAGGGACAACCCTCCTTCCACATCCTGACCACCATTATACACAGGTTGACGATACCAACAGAGCAGACAACCAACATCCCACCTCAGACCAAGCTGCTTGCCGTGCTGCACGTGTCGGCCTCTGGTACCCTCCAACCAACAACCACCTGAGATGGAGGAGTGACACAGCCAGGCCAATCCAAGTCCCTCACAACGGTCATGGATGACACCATCAGCTTTGTTCCCCACCATATATACTTCCCACACACTGCAAAGGAACAGCCGGAGAGCAAGCAAGGCATCTACGCCACAGCTGGCTTCCTGCGTGTGTCAGGGGGCAATTGACTGAACACATGTCCTACTAGTGGCCCCTGGCAAAACTGCACACAATAAGCAAAACAGAAAGCTCACGTATCCCACCAATGTGCAGGCAGTATTGGACCACCGGGGAATCTCCGCCAACTTCGTTGCCAACCCCCAAGGCAGTGTACATGATTCCTACACCTTCCAACAGTTCATAATCAACCTGTGCTACCAGGATGGCACCCACGGAAATGCACTGCTCGTTGGCCAATACCAAATGAACACACCACACACCTCAACTACACAATCATGCAACTCACAACAGAGGAAATGTACTTGTCACAAGCTCAGATTTATTGTGTTTTATATAGCTCTGGCTAGACCCATAGGTATCAGAGCACTTTACATTAGGTTACACAATGTTAGAGACAATGATAACAATTAAACATTACATCAAAAATAAGCAACACATTGAGAGAGGAAAGAAAGGCGAGACAAATAGAGCGTCGAGGGGGAAGGGGGAAGTGTTAAGGGGGAGGATGAGGGAAAAGACAGCAGGAGAGACGAAAGGAAGTCTGCCCAAAGCCCGACTGGGTAGGTGACGTCTGAGGAGGGAATCCACAGCCCGTCTCCCCTAGAGCTAAACAAGGTAGATCCATCGGGCATCAGATAGATGGGCATTTCAGGTCTGAGAGATCCAGAGCTTGAAGCATGGCCATCTTGGAGAGAAGATATAAATCAGCAGCCTCACAGCAGGATGAAAAGGAGCAACCTGAGCTGACGAAAATCAGCCTCACCCCAGTGGCATGGTGAGAGGGAGCCACTAGGATGCTTGACGAGTGCATTGTGCAAGTACTGGTAAGGCTCCCTCCACTGGAAGTCCTGCAGTGTGTCCCAGCCGGGGTTGGGCACTTGGAAGGCGGGCAGGCCCTTCTTGCACTTCCTCAGGCAGACAGAAGTGTACAGCAAGTGGTGGAAGAGCAGCATTTCACGGTGCCAGCCCTTTAGGGGCTCGCGGGGCTCCCAGCGCTGGCGGGCACCCTCCTTGGGTTCGGGGGTGCCTGCCGTCCCATGCAGGCCGCACTCCCGGCTGCAGGCGCCCCGCTGCCCCGCAAGAGGTGGTAGAGACACAGGCTGGGCTGCAGGAGCTGCACCGTCTCCCTCCAGGTCTCGCCCTCATCCTCGCCCACAACTTACTGTGGGAACCTGGGCCAGCCATATACATTAGCCATCAACGGCATGGCACCTCAGCCACACAACAGCAGAATGTGGGAAGAGGTGGGGACAAGACATGTGTGAAGGAGGAAAGTGACTGATGAATATGAATGTACACAATGCCAAGTGTGGCGTGGTAGTGCTGGACAGACTGCAGTATGCAGACCACACACATAGCAATGTCGACATACCGCGCTGCTGTATGGAGTGTTGTGGACAGTGGATGCAATCATGTCACCCTAGCCAGTAGGGAAGGTCACGGAAATGTAGATTGTTACGCCCCTCCGGAAGCTTGAGCGGAGTGGGCTGGCCCGGCGTACGCTAGACCAGCATAGGGGTGTGAATAAAAGGCATGTAACTCTGGGCGTGGACCTCTTCTAGAATGCCCAAAGGCTCTGCCAGGGTGATGTCTCTCACTCCGCCACGAGGCCGACGCCGTTGCCTTGAGCAAAGGTGCCTGCGATCCTGTGCACCTGCTACACCCCGGGATGCTGGTCCCCGAACCAGTCCTTCCCGCCCCAGCGCACTCAGGCCTCAATGCTCACCTGCCGACCATCACGGCCCCCGTAACACAGGCCCGCAGTACTCCTTACTCGTAGACGTACTCCACTGGCATGCACAGTGGACATGTAGGTCACACATTTGGAGTCTTTATTACACCATGGCAGAGCACATTAATAATTGATGAGTTCATGTCACTATACTCCCTTCGATGTGGGGACACCAAGTCTGTGCATAGCATCACAACCACATGTGCATGTGGGCCCAAACGGACTACTGCCCTCTGCCTACGCAGCGCATGAGTAGGTTACACATTTGGAACTGAGTCTTGATATCCTGATGTGCGAGTTCATATGTTCATTGGACATTTGACTTCACTATACTCCCTTCGATGTGGTGCCAACAGGTCATAGTATTACATCCCAGACGCGAGGTTCTGTGGGCCCACAAGGACTACTGCCCGCGGCTTACGCTGCACTCGAGTAGGTCACAGATTTGGAACTGAACATTGATTTTCCAATGGCAGAGTACATATCATTGCACGCAAGGAGAGGTATAAGAGGAAGACGCATTGCAGTCAGGAGGGAAAAAAAGGTCATCATTACGGAGGTGACCAGACACCACAGACGAATGCCCTGGGGTCACTAACTCTGTGCATCGCGAGCCAATGACACGTGGCTGTGGGCCACTGCTGAACGCTGCCTCCGGCCTACACTGCGGTCCAGTAGGTCACAGAGTCTTTTTTTTTTTTTTTTTAAAACCTTTATTTGGACAAAAAGGATATACAGATACGGGCCTACAACCAGTCAGGCCGGCCACTAATACGAGAGGGCAAGCAATAAATCCAGGATGACAGTGTACGGAATAAAACACAGTAAATCGCAATCATTACGGCATCAAGAAAAGGGGGGGAAACACAGACGGCCAGCAAAAAGAAACAATGAAGGTTAATTTTATAATAATACAAAAAGGAATATCGCAGGTTCGACTATAACACAAGACGTTACCGGGTTCCCAGAGCGAGTCATTGACAACAATAAAGCTAAAGGGTGACAATGTGGGAGAATAGTGTAGCAACGCACATCAGTGTAAGAGCAAATATCAGTAAATCAAAGCCATAATTAGTTTCACCCGTCTCATTCAGACCACCACCCATTAGCATATTAGAAACAAAACAGGAACCAGAATATTGACACCGTAAAGGAAAAACTAACCCGCCATATTGACCTTAAGGAAGGAAAGAAAAAGAGGAAGAACAGAACTGAAGGGGAAGAACACCGCGCGGATACCAGTACCCCACAGCAGAAACACTTAAGGATTGGGATCATCAATAATAAGGAGGGCGTGAGAGTCTCGTTCAAAATGCAGCAGAGCCCCATAGAGGAAGCAGCGGGTATGCAAACCCCACCCACATAGCCCATGGGAGACAGGGACAGACGCGGCACCCCTATAAAGAGACACAAAAGGGCCATAGAACGAAGAAGGAAGACAACAAAAAAAGTCCCAACCCACCCGTCCCACCCAGCGCCCCTGCAGAAGGCTACGGCCTACCCCCCCCAGCAGCGTGCCTGTCGCCCTAAACCGAACCCGAAATGTAGGAAAGACAAAAGAAAAAGGAATGAAGACGAAAACAAAAAACATAAAGACAAGAAGGAACTAGGAGGGGGGAGTAAAGGATCAATAAACAATACGTTCGGCCCCAACCCTCCGCCCAACAATACGAACGTAATATTTCAAAACCAGAGCGACACATTCTCGAGAATCGTAAAACACACTAGGGGGTCACCCACAACGCCATGAGTACGGGCCGGTCCGCCGCTAAGCTGTACCCCGGCGATCCACCGGGAATAAGTTGCCTCACCCCAGGCCTGTCTTAGTGACTACCACCACCCACCACATAGCGGCAGGAAATAGGCAACTCAGTATGAAGAAAGCACTCGAATGAAAAGACATTAGACAAAGGTGTAGATCAGGGAGGTCCATCAACAGACAAGAGAACAGAAGTCTGGGTATATAAGTCAAGTGTCCCAGGAAAATTAACCCGAGCCACAGAACACAGGAGTTCAGTCTCGCCATCTGAAAAAACCGGAGCTCCCCCGCAGCACAGGACAACGACCCCACCGAAGCAGAGATAGACAACAGTCCACCATGTCCATTGGGTGCTCGGACAGGAACAGGCCCGAGCCCGGGGTCCAAGTCTCCAAATTCCAAACAGTGAGTCACCAAAGGTTCCAATGCCACCGGATCGCAGACCTGTCGATGAGCGGCGACAGTAATCTTCGCCGCGACCAGGGGGGGCGAGGTAGCGGCTCCATCGAAACAAGAGGATACCGTGAATAGCTGTCCATCCAAGATGGCGGCGGACCGCACAGGTTCCCCCGGGGCACCGGGGATCAAGGCCGCGTGCAGGGATCGCAAGGCGTTGATAACATCACCGATAGTAGGCTCATGCTCACACAGCAAGGTCTCCGTGCCGTCCAACATCTCAGGTCCACCGATTTGGGAATATCCATAGCCCCGGTCGTCGGCCGCCATTTTGTAATTCCAGCCGCGACACCACTCTCTACGGCTCTCGAAGCCGGCACACAGATGCGGATCCCCTCCGGCACACAAAGGGAAAAAATGAAGGGGGGGGACCCCGCTAACGGCAGCCTTGGTGCAGAAAGGAGAGCCGCCAAAGTCGGGGGTCTGCCGCACTAACACCTGCGCGGTCTACGAACAGAGTCCGGGCGCATGGCTCCAGGATGGATGGACGGGACAGTGGCGGGGGGCATCCCCTCACACGATTAGTCCTCGGAGCGCCGCACCCCGCACCAGCACCACTGCCGCCGCCGCAGGCCCGGGCCGGATCCACCGGGTTACTCGCACAACGGCCCTTCGCTGTCAGGCACCTCTCTCGGCCGGGCCATCATCGACACCACCGCCGGGCTGAGTCCAGTAGGCGAGGCCCTGGTCCCGCCTCCATGAAGGCCCCGTTCTCTCTGGGGGCAGAACTTCGGAATCACTGCACGCAGGAGCCTCCAGGTCAAACGGTGAGTACGAGCAATAATTCACGAATCTTTACCCGCTCAAGTGTGTCGTCTTGGGGCAGGATATGAAGCAGGATATGTGTTGCAGGCCGGATGGCTGATGGAGCCGAGCTACGAAGCGACCATTACGATCGCGAGCTTGGCTCCTCCCCCCAGGTCACAGAGTCTTGATTCGTAATGGTGGAGTTCATATCGGTGTACCGGCATCATCACAGACTGCATCCCCTCTCAGCTCCGGTGCCACTTAGTCTGTTCCCCGACATTCATGGACACTCTCTGGACGTACATTGGTGGCATCTGAGTCTATGGACTAGGGGGTAGTTTTCATCCTCATGCAGCTGATACTGAATTGGTGGTGGCAACGAGGATGTTGCTTTCCATTCCTCCATTTGCTGCTTCCGGATAGCATCAGACTTCTGCATCACGCCCTGTGGGACACCTTCCACTGTCCACCGCACCCTCCACCACATACACCTTTGACATCTACAAGGACCTGCTGAGTCTGCGCGGCCCTACCTCAGTGGACCTCAAGTCACCGTCCCGTGACGGTGTGCCTGTGTCGGCCGCTGTGCCTCCGGGGCCACTAATGTTGTGCAACTCAAGTCAGAGACCCTGTTTGATTCAATATTTGATGGCCTCTGAGATGATGGCCTTGGGATCATCAACGCCATGTGTCTGTGGCCCTGCACTGTCCTCTGCCTCCGGTCTCAACTGCAGGACACCAGGGCCCACACATCCAATTAAGCCTGACCGGCCTGGATGTGGCATCACCGCAAGAGGCACACGCCACCATCGCCAGGACCACCTCCAACCTCCATCTGCCAGAGTCGAAACAGTGGTACTGGCAGACTAACTGAATTGCTCACACTTGTCGTGGATGCCATCATCTGCCTGTTACCCTGCTTAGCACTCCAGGTGCCACTAACTCAGTGAACCGCAACCCATGTACCGTTACTGATTGAGTCTTGTGCTGTGGAGAGGTTGCGCAGCAATGGCACCTCAGGCAGTATGGGGGACCTGGGACGTTGATGTGGAAGATGATGCAGGTCTAAAACAACCCACTGCATCTGCAATAGGAATATCGAGAAGGGACACAATCCTAGTCATTTTCATCACATGAGCGCACTCAGCTCTAGTGCCCCTTCCTCAGTGCACTGCAACTCACGGACCCTTCTGTTTGTATGTTGGGTCACCTCTGTACTTGCCCCGGCTCCCTCCATTTTGCTCAGCAGTTGACTCTGTTATGCAGGTTTCTCTGTTTCTGTTGCACTGGTGTCCACTGTTCAGGTTGTTGCCAGCACCAAGCACTCCGTGCGGGCTGGCTTACACTCACCTCACACACATCTGGCACAGGTGTCACTGTACATGTGGCCCTGCCAATAAAGGGGCCGGGCGCACGTGCCCGTAGCCAGTTCAGCATAATATCTGGGCGCATCCCTGTGGTCTTGTTGTATGCATGTCGTCACCCACTCAATTCGTAAGGGAGTGAACTGGGCCATCATACGCAGATCCAAAGTGGGTGTGTGACTGATGTTTGCATTCCCCTGGGTGTGGTTCTGTACTGGGAATTTGCATCTGCATATGTCTATGGCAGTGTGGGTCTCCTTTGTGGGGTTTAGGTAGTCCCCGAAGGATAATGGATACCCAGATATGTGATCTAGTTCACCTTCCAAGGGTTCGGACCCCACCCGCACCTGTTCGGCCATCTTCTTTTGGTGTTCTGACACCTGGAATTGGAATCCCATTTGTGGGTCGGTGAAGTGTTGGGAGCCAGCCATGCTTGCGGGTGCTTCCTGCTGTGTGGTCTGTTGCAGGGTCTGTGTTTTCCTCTAAGTAGTTGGCTGCCCTGGTCCTGGTGGTGGGTTGTGTGGGATGTCCATGGGCTGTTGTAGGGCGTCGGTGTTGAAGGTGTGGTAGTCCTCTCCAGCATCACTGATGTGTGGTCTTCTGTGTTCTGCTAGAGGTGTTGTGTGTCCCTCTGCAATGTGATGGGGAGAAGCATGTTGACATTGTGTTGACATGTATGTTGACACATTGTCCTTATTTACATGCAGACTGTATGACAATGTCTATTGTGTCTGTGGGGCTTATGGGGTTCACGTTGGCCTCTGCGATTGGTCAGGGTGCACCATGTTGCTACACACTTTTGATTGTTTCTGGTGTGTTGTTTTTGTAGCTTTTATAGTGCATTTTCCCACCAGACGCGTGGGATTTGCAGGCCTGCCACTACTTTTCGCTGCTTTTTGTATTGCGACTGGCCTCATCACAACTTTTTTTGCTTTTGTGTTTTGCATTTTAGCGGCGCGGCGTGGTGTATTACAAGTCCTTCTCTATCCAAAGTATCCGGTAAAACACTATTGCTGGTATACTTCTCACAATTTTTTAGGTATTCCAAAGAATTTAAACTACGATCTTCTCAACTAATATAGAGCCTTGAAGAAGCCGTAATTACGAAGGAACACGTGTCGGCTGTCATCTTCTTCAACAGCATTTGCGACGTGTCAACATATTCAATATCATTCTTAGCATTTTTACTTGTTTTACATTTGAAAGAACATTGATGATATATAGAATGATGCTATGAATTTAATATTAAAATATACTGACAACAAAGTCTGCAGTGAAACCTATTAGTAGCTGCGCTCTGTAATCAAGTAATTGCTGTTATATGTATGGTAATAAGTTCTTTTCCATACTAGATAACACTGGATGAGTGGCAGAGTGTTGTACATTGAGCACGTCCATATACAGATTGTTATAATTTGGTCTTCCTTGGTAAATATTAAGGAGGTCCAGGCTGGTGTGTTGCTTTCCCACTGCCATTCATATCGTAATGACTATCATACATTTGGTTTTGGAGCTGTTAAGCTCCAAACCCCGCTCCACACAAAGCAATTGAATGGAGTTCAGGAGTTGTTGCAGACCCTGCGGAGATTTGAAAATTAACAAAGTGTTGTCCGCAAAAAGAAGAGCAGGAACACTCCACCTTCCTATCTTGGATGCATCACACCCATCTCTGTCCGAGAAGCCAATTACACTGTTTATATATAAAGTAAAGAAAGTGGGCGCCAAAGCACACCCCTCCTGACCCTCCAATCAAAATGGATTGGGTCGGTCAAGGCCCCATCCTACCCCCACCTCACCTGAGCAAGTGTATCTACATTAAGTCTCACGAGGATATCCAGCAAAAGAGTTGGTAATCCTATCTCCTCAAGGACCGTCCATAGCTTGGCACGGGGAACTAAATCAAATGCTGCACGAAGATCGTCAAAGGCAACATAAAGTTTTCCCTTGCCTATATTCACTTCTCTCCAGTACATACACGCAAAAATGAGAAATCTGATCCACAGTGCTCTCATTTAGCTTAATACCCACCTGCCAATACAAGAGTATACTCTCATCCCTAATCCACTCCTGTATACGAGCCAAAACATGTTTGCAAAAGATTTTTTGTATGGAGTCGATCAGGCTTATAGGCCTATAATTGGCTGGATTTGCCTTGTCCCTTTTTTTTATAAATTGTGATAATTTCCACTAATTTCCAGGAAGGTGGAATCTCTATACCAGCTAGGATTGTATTATAGAGCAGATCAATGTAAGGCCTCCAAATTGCTGGGTTTTCCCCTGTATAGATCGTTAAGCAGTCTATCTGGCCCCATAGCACAACTGGAAATGCAGGGATTAATAGAAGTTAATGTTTCGCTAAGCAAAAATGTCAAATCTGTAGACTTAGGGGCAGATCTGATTTGAACAGACTGCATCGCTCTTGGTAGTGATACATTTATGAGAGTATAGCTGTTCAAAATGAGTCTTCCAGTCTAGCGGCTGAATGCAGAAATTGAGGGTTTGTTTATGATCATTAAGACAACGAGCAGCAGTCTTCCAAAACGACTTATTGTTTTTGTTGGAAAGTGCTACATGCAAATGAGTCCATAGGAAACTCTTCCATTCTCTTTTTGCTTTATTTATCACTAGCTGATACATCTTCCTTTTCCTAGCTACATCTGGCTGTATTTTTGTCTTAATGGCTGCAATAAGCTCGGCCTTGGCATTCCTGCATTCACCATTGTACCACTTATCAGACTAGGCACATTATTCCTCCTGCACCTTTGGTTCACCAATAATTCTCTGGTGTGGGCTGCTCATTTTTCATAGTTAATAGCAAAATTCTCAATTTTAGAAGTGAGAGGGAGCTTCGATAGAGACTCATGAGTGACAATTACACCATTCTTACTCACTTCCAATACTTCTGGGTTTTTCACCACCCAGTCCCATCTGATTGTTCTAAGATTGTTGGTGTACGAGAGGGAATCTGTGTCTCTATTGCCATAAGATACCTGGGCTGGGGGAACTTCATCCCGTAACAGCACACAAAGGGCATTAAAGTTACTATCTAAGCGCCCGAATATATCCATATCCACAATTGCCGACCAGAGCTTTACATCTGCCAAAGAGTAGTCAATTCTGCTACTATATTCTACCATATTAAAAGTCAGTTTGCCTTGGCGATCACAATGACATCTACCGGTAGTAGCCATGAGATCACAGTTTAGTGCAATGGCCAGCAATTGATCCGCCTTTGCTGTCCACCTGACCATGTGTAGGTCTAACGAATAAATACCACTTTATTTATGTTTTAGACCGAGTGGAGAGGCTGCCAACTGTTCACAGGTGGCATTTAAATCCACTGCCACAAAAAGCCTATCCTTGTCTGTGCTCTCCAAGGGCTTGATCCAAAATACAAATTACCTTAATCTCCTTACTGCTATTCTTCACTCTATTGTAAAAATTGCAAATGCTTAGTGTCAACCCAGATGGAAGCACCAGCCTAACTGCTAAGATATCCCAGGAACCAACAGGCACTGGAGATATTCTACATTGGAGTGATGATTTAATCCACCATATGTACAACCCCCCTGAGGATCTACCCCAAGCAGAATATATTGCATTCACAAAAAAAGATGTGTACCCTGTTTTTATGAGCAGGGGCTAGGCACCACGTCTCTTGTAAGAGAGACCTGCTACATTTCATGACAATATATAGATAGGGGAATCCTGGGATTGTGAGATTCCATCCAAGTTAGAAGCAGCAGGTTCCCCACCAGTACTAACACCAATACATACTCTGGCATTTTCAGAACTGTGACTTAAAATCCAACATTTCCATTAACGAGAATCTTAAATTACAATTCCTTTGATTATAAACCTGATATGTTTTCCTGCTCCCCATCAAAGGGTATCACTTATTAAATATAACAAGGTAACTCAGTTAGTCAGTCAAGAATTCTTTATTCGATGATTAAAAATCACCATAAAAGCACACATATATACAACTGATTAAAAGCCAATTAAGTCATTATAAGAATCCTGCTTGTAATGCTATCTAATTCTTTTAAAAAAGGAGAAAAGACAATCTAAAAAAGTACAATAGAAGTCTTGACAATCATTCCCCCCCTCTGGTTACCCTTAGTCGGACCGCCACTTTAATAAAATTCATAATGCAGCACAATGTCAACGGGTCAGTTGCTTGTTGTAAATAAATTAAGGCCTCTCGAGCATGTTTCATTTTAGCTTGTTTTAAAATATTTACCAAGAATCTACGCCTAGGCATTCAATAAAAAGAACACAACAGTACAAAATGAAGGGAATCCCGCGGAGACCTATTGTCGCAACCACAGGTTCCCTTCTGCTCAATTGTAGTTAAAAACCCTGCTGGTGACGCTAATAAATAAGGTAAAAAATTGAGCCAAAAACGACTCATTAAAAACCTGTCCTGGGCATTATACATGAGGTATAAATATGGCTCCATTCCCTCGGTGCTCTTAACACGACTGTGAGCCCTCACAGTCTTTTTTGACCCTTTGGCCTCCTCTCTCTGTGTTATTTTCTGGGCTAAAAAAGCTCTCTTTATGATCACTTTATGCTGAGGTACTATTGCTACCGGATCGATAAAGAGATTCTTATAGCCCAGGGCTTCTAAGGTGGCCTTTACATAGTTGAGCCATGGGATTCTCATACATTTCTCTCTTCCTAGACAATCATTTAGAATTTCCCTACTCAGGGACGCCTCGGGATTAGTCCAAATTTTCAACCAAGCCACTATGGGTCTAAGCTTCACCAAGTCTTCGAGGTATGGCCTCCCTAGTTCCCTATGGACTATTACACCAGCGGTACTTGGTGAAACTTTCAGGATGGATCTTAAATATTTATTTTCTTCCCGCTGAAGTTGCGAGATGTTGGCAAAGCCCCATACCTCCGCCCCATAGATGACTTTGTAGCAGCACATAGAACCATAAAGGTTCATCACCTGTTCAGGACACCATCTACCTACCCTCCTCCCATAGCTTGCGATAGCGCCATTTGTGGCAATCATTTTACAACAACGCTCCTCTACCAGGGAATTAAATTGTAAAGACCCATCGAATAGTAAGCCTAAGTAGGAGAATGTTTTAACCTTTTCTATTTTGTGACTTCCTATCATGTAAGTGGATTTGGTGCAAGGTTTATTGCCTGCCAACAGCACATATGATTTGCCCAGGTTAACGGACAGTTCTAAAGAACCCATAAATTTAACAAATCGTAAATTAAGATCTGTAGACTCTTTGGAGTACGTGCGAGCAGGACCGCGTCATCCTCGTAAAGTAAAACAGGGATATGACGCGACCCTACTCTTGGACAATCTGTCCTTAAATTTAACAAAAACTGCTCTAAATTATTTATGTAAAGTGAGAATAAAAACGGGGCAAGAATTCAGCCTTGGCGTACCCCACTCCTACAAGGGAATGATTCAGTCAACCCACCCTCCATATTGTACCGGACTTTTGCTGAGGTGTCACTATGAAGCTCCCTTAAAATGTTAATTAGGCCAACCTCAATCCCCATGAGGGTCATCATGTCCCTGAGCTTATCCCTATTTACGTAGTCAAAAACAGCTGTCAAGTCCATAAATCCCATATAGATGGCTTCGTTGCTGGCCTTAGTGTATTTGGCAGTCAGCATATAGAGGTTCAAGCATTGGTCACTAGTGGACCTCCCCATCCTGAAGCCGTACTGAGTGTCCGAGATGATGTTGTTTTCCTCAATCCACTCAGTCAGTCGGTTTAGGATCCCCCTACCCAAGAGTTTAGCAGACACATCAATCAGTGAAATAGGGCGATAGCACTAGGGGTCGTCCCAATTGCCCTTTTTAAAGACAAGGTAACTCAATGGTAACCTGTGGATATTTAGGCTGTACAGTAGTGAAAAACAAATCTAGGTGATTTTCATTACCGGGACATGTAAACCTTAAACACACCCGTCCCACTTTTGAAATAGAATGCACCCTACCATGTGGACTTTTAGGGCATTGTTAGAAACGGGTAGCGTGGTGCAGAGCGGGCGGGCCAAACTCCGGAGGAAATGTGTAAAGCATGCAAGCAGCACAAACAGGTGACACAAAAGGCACACTCCAAAAAGAGACTCCGCACCAAGTTAGGTGAAAAACAGTATGTGTATTGTAGAATGAACACATCAGAAAGTAATCACAGTTGCATATACAATGTGCCAACCGGCACTGGGTAGCAATTTTACATGAGGACTATTTACAGGGCAGCGCCAATCGAACCACTGCCAGAACCATCACAATTACACAGGAAGAATAAATGTAAAGTCCATCAATAAGTGCATAACAGCCAGTACCTTCTGGCAAGATCATGAACTGGGCACTGTTTTACGATAGGCCTAACCCTCATTAGTAGTAGGCTTAACCATGGGAGCAATGAATCACCTTAGATTAAGCACTTTACGCAGGACCCCCACAAGGTAGCATTAGGGTGAAAGCATTACCAGCATTAATGCATTAGGCATACAAACGGTATGAATAACCTATTAGGCGGGAACAGCATTAGGCATCAACCTGTGGGCATAAACATAATAGGCATGAAACCATCTCATTAGGGTACAAATCGCTAGGCAACATCACATTAGGCATTAGCAGTTGCATAAGGCACCTCCTGTAGTACCTGGGGCCTAATCATATTAGAATGGGGCATACACATGAGGCATTTCATCATTGCGCACATTAGGACAGAACATTGGCATAAAGGCACAGACACAGAACCTCATATCAGGCATGCACATTAGTATTGGGCATTCTCACATGACATTAGGCAAACTTGCATGAGGCGTCTCAATATGCATCAACCATTAGGCATAAGATTAGGCGTACAACCCTCCCTGGCATAAATGGGTGAACATAGGGGACCTAAACAACACTGTATGCATCACATCAGGCATCCTTGGAGCCTAAACCGCACATTCGCCGTGCAAACGTGGGGGGGACAAACATAGACATCATTAGGGGCATAAAGACATTATTAGGGGGGCCCTTAGCAGACCTCTCCCCTTGTAGTACCCTTCTTGCTATGCAAACAAATGAGCCCCACGTTGCCACTACCCACTGTCCGTTGGGGCGGTGACGTAAAATAGTAAGTTCTGGGCACGTTGGAGTCCCCTCGTTGACTCTGTGGATCAAGTACTGCCCCTGAATTATTAAGCGGGGCAGCTGGGGAAGTTCCCACGACCACTCCGGTCCTCTGGGAAGGACCACTGGGGGTAGGCACCGATGACGTGCCCCATTGCCCCCCCACGACTAGCTCCCCAAAGGGCCCCCACTCACCGGGCTCATCCTAGGCTGGTATGGTCGATCGAGGAGGGGGGCGGCACCTCGCTTCCCAGTAGCACCAGTCCACCCGTACCGACCCCCGTAGCTGGAGAGACCCCCTCCCAGCTAGAGAGCCAGCTGCCCGTTACCTCGCGGTGCAGTGTCTGCACTGGGACCTCCTCCAGGCAAACCGGGCAGTCCTTGCTGGTGACTTCCTTTACGCTGCACCCTGGACGAGTGCCAGGGATGTGGGGCTCTCCTTGTGGCTACGGGAGCCCTGCCCACGGCAGCACTACTCCGACTTCACCCGGGCCCCCTCCTGGTACCCGGGACTAGGGGCGGAAGGCTCCGGACTGTTACCTGCAGCCAGCAGGCACGGCATCTTCCTGGTTCTGGCCTCGCCCCGATGACGTTCTCCCGTTGTCACTGGGGAGGCCGGACAATGCTCTCAGCGGCTCCCGGAATCTGCAGTGATCTTGGGCGATTCTGAAGTGCGGGGTGGGCTCCTGCATTCAGTTCAAATGGGCAGCTCTCTCTCTGGCCACATGTGGGGTAGGCTACCGCAGTATTTGGATGTTGGCAGTTCTCCCAGGCTGAGGCGGTGATTCCGGGCAATCTTAACCCGCAGGGTGGGCACCCGCTGGGTTTCCGAATAGGCTGGCACACGGGGTAGGCACCCACTGTGATGGATGAAGCGTAGATGCGGGGTGGGCACCCGCTCGATAAAATTTGCATAAAGACCTCCCGCCAGCAAAAATAAGTCGGGAAGGCGCCGCAAGCACATGGGGTGGACACCCGTGGTAAAAAAATAAGCACAAATGCGGGCAAAAGTGTGGCACAAACACAGGGTAGGCTCCCGCTCTGTTTAAGTAAGCAGTTCCCCCCAGCATCACCACGCCGCAGTCGTCACACACCCCTCACCTCCCTCTTCTTCTTGGGGCGAGTAAGTACAGCGCTCACCAATGCGCTAGAAACAAAAACAACAGGTGATGGACAGAATGCAGAACAATGTCAAACATACAACCCAGTACAGAGATCTGGGCCTAAACCCATCGTTTTTTTGCTCACCATGCCATTCCAGTTTGAACCCAACCATATGCAAATCAGTCTTGACCCTGTGCCCCATGGGAACAGTCCAGCCCGAACTGCTAAGCCAGGTCCTCCCTGGACAGGAAACAAGCATCCAAAGTGGAGAACCGCAGCCTTAGGGCCCGGTGGCGCAGGGTACGCCTGAAATCCCCGGGATTCACCTGCCTTGTCAGAAACAGAGACACGGACTCTTCGTCTGGCGTAGAAGATAGTATTTATTAGCTGCAGCTAGTACAGTGGTCTTAGAAGTCGTTAGAGCAACGAGGTTCAAAAGAGACTGCCACTTAACTCCGTGGCGCACAGGTTTATATACAGTACAATACAATGCAAAAAGCAATCACACAAGAGCACAAGACATATGCAAACGTTACAGACAATACTTTAAATCTTTAGACAATTCGAGTTCCCGGTTGTATTTGTCATTCGACCCCTTTAGCAAATTACAAATTAATCCACACAATCCAGTTTACGAGTAGAGAAAATACAGCTGTGTATAGCAGAAGGACAATCGAGTAAGAGGAGAATGCACAAAACGTGTAGCGAAGGACAGCAGATAAGATAACTTAGAGGAATGAATGGTGTGAACTAACAGACAGGCCGGACGGGGATTAATCAGCTCAGACAGGAATTAGTGTACTCGGCCAGACCCTGACTCTTGTTAGTAAACACAAGCAGGAAAGCTACCTGCCGCGTGAAGGCATAAACGACAGAAACATCGCGTTCGCCGTGCAGCCTGAGTGAGGGCAACATAAAATGGCGGCGATTACAAAATGGAGGCTGAGCACGAACGAATACGTAATTTACAGAACCTCAGCCCCATCTTTTGCCATTACTCAGGCAAATAACAAGTCAACTCATGCTAATCTGAGTCAGAACCAGCATCGATGTTCATAAAATCCTCAAGCTGTTGCTGTATCATCATTCTAATATTCTCTGTCCTCTGAGCAGTAGGTTGTTGAACACATAAAGTAACCAACAGGCCACATACTGCGGGACCACATTGAATACACAAACAACAGGAGAATATGATGGCCAAAATTGCTCCAAGGAATGTTAAGATCTTCCATCCCCAAGTTGACAATATTCCCCAAAACCATCCCATAAAGGACTAATCCCCTTCGTCCTGGTGGATGGACTCGGAGATGGTGTGCAATTTGGAAATGGCCTGGTATACTGCCGGAGCGTCGTCTGGAATATAAATGCAGCAACTAGATCCGATCAATCTACAGACGCCTCCTCGGTCTGCCAAGATCACGTCTAGTGCAATTCGATTCTGCAACGTCATAAGACGGTCAGCTTGAAGCTCTGCTGTAATGTTACCTATTGCACCTGCAGTAACATTAATAGTGGTCTCAACCACTCGAGTCAATTGTCTGATGTTTCTGCTGTTAGTCATAGGACCCCAAAAGGAGATTAATCCTTTTAGAAAGTCTCCTCCCTCTTGTCCTGCCGTATCTTTAGCGTCAAAGATACCTCGACTATATCTCACTCTGTGGTGGTCTGACGGAGCCGTGTATGTAGGGGGAAGAAGAAAAGCTATGTAGCAAGTCCCAGAAAAGTTAGAAAAAAGCCATGTGTAGGCTCTATCATTACAGACAAAATATGTTCCTTGAGACGGAACCAATGGGGGAAAGTCAAGGGATGAGACGACGTAAGCGTACAAACACCGTTGTTTGGTATCAGCTTTCTTACTATTAATCTGGAGACAAAGATTACCTTGATGGGGCACAGTCCATACAGGAGAAGACTCACCCCTTTTATTCTTGACTTCCAGACTAGAGACATAGTGGGTAACATTCCAACCTTCATACGCTCTCTTCTCATCCAATGGGATCTTACTCTTCTTCACAACCTTAGCCATAACCACTATACCCTTAATTAAGGAGCTATGACTGAAATCCAATCCTTGCCCATAGGCCTTCACGGGACTTCTGAGCCTGTTATGGTATGCGGCCGAGAACATAGTCAGGTAAGCCCAGGCTGAACCTTCATACGAGAAGGGAAGAACCAAATATGGCATCCCTTTCCTTGTATTATGTGGCATAAGTCCACACACCCAACAGTCAGTCATATTGACAGCCAACTGATGTTGGTGCAACAACTGGATAAACGTATTGTTCATGTATTCGGCTCTTCTTATTTGCTCGTGAGGGGGTAGCGAATGCATTTTATGAGAGAGAACAGAAAGACGAGAAGGCAAAGAAGTCGTAGAATTAATGACATTTTCAGGTTGCATAATATGTACGACCCAACCTATGCAAGCTAATAAAATACACAAAAACATAAAAACACACAATGTTACACCAAATCGACAACGCAATAATTTACAATATTTTAATCTCATTTCCTGTTTCCTATTTTCCCTTCCTACAATTGTTGTACCATCCATCGTTATCTAAAAAAAATGTCGCTCACGGCAATCTTCCTCAATCATTCAGCTACTACTTCTGTATCCTGAGGCGCTAGCCACTCGCTAAAAGAACAAAACCAGGTTACAGTCTGAGTCTCCTACCGTGACCCTGCGACGGAGACAGATGGTACATCTAATACTAATGATCACAAAAAAGGGGGGGGGGTTTCAAAAAGGACCCAAAAAGAATGTCTCTGAGTATTTTATGGAGGAAATGAATAAACGAAATGTTCAAAGTGTTCAAGTCTTCTGATTAGCTCTCGACCTCAGATTGTACTGTGTCTTGCTCGGCACGGTTTGATCTTCAAACAAGGCTTGTGGATCGGTCGTGTCTATTCGACGATTTACAGGCACAGCTGCTTGTAGAATGTCATCATCTGCCTTTTCCGACTGAGTTCCATAAATTTGGGCGTCACTGAAAGGCACGAAACGAGGAACCGCTGCTGTGTCTGATTCTCTCACACCACTGCGAATCCACTGGTCAAAGGGTAACGGTAGTGGCACCTTTTTACAGTGTACCCCATGAATCCAGTTGCGTTTACCAACCACTTTCACAGCCGTGCGAGTGACGAGCAGGACTTGCATAGGCGTGGACCACCGAGGCTCCAGATTCTTGGTCTGTTGGAAATTCTTGATGCAGACCCAGTCGCCGGGTAGAATGGTGTGACCCGGGTCTGTGGAAGCCTCCGGCAAAGCACTTTGTACCTGTTGGCGAATAATACTCATTTTAGTAGTCAAATCGTGCAAATAATCAATCAACAATGGATATGGTATATCTGAATACTTTTTGGGGCGAGGGACACCCCAGATATTAGCTGGGCGTCCGAACACCACTTCATAAGGGCTAAGTCCCATACGAGAGTGAACAGTAGTTATGGTTGACAAAAGAGCTAAGGGTAAGGCATCCGGCCAAGCAAGACCCGTACTGGCTTGAATCTTAGCTAGTTTAAGTTTGAGTGTACCGTTATAGCACTCAACTATACCTGCAGACTGTGGATGGTTTGCCGCATGAAACTTCTGTCTCATACCAAGACCAGAACATACCTTTTGCATAATTTGACCCACAAATTCACTTCCATTGTCACTCCAGACAATGCACGGCAAACCAAATATAGGGAAGAACTCTTTAAGTAACACTTTAGCAGTCGACAAGGCAGTGTTATCTTTCAAGGGGTAGGCCTCTATCCATCGGGAAAAGGCACATACCACCACCAGAACATACTTAAGGTTGTTGCATCGATCCATATGAATGTAATCGATTTGCAATACTTCAAAAGGATATGTCGGGGGAAAGAAATGACCTGCCGGAGTTGGAGTACCCTTTCCTGGATTATGCATTATGCAAACAATACAATGCTTAATCACGTTCTCTGCACATTTTGAAATACCTTCATTCTGCCATACCGGGGCCAAAAGTTTACAAATGCCTTTTGCAGTAATGTGAGCAGGACCATGAGCCACAGTTACAACCGGCAATACATAAGCATCCGGCAATACCCATCGCTGATGTTCCGACAATTCTGTCCAACAACCCGCTAAGTCTAGCATTCCCGTACTCTCTTTCCACGTTCTTAATTCATTCTCAGTAGCCTCTCCCTGAATCGTTTTCACACTCTCAATCGTATCTTCACAGATTCCAATTTCCCTGACCCAATTTGCTGGACCAGCCATATACATTCGACTAGTAATGTCTCTAGCTGTGGTTCTTGCTGTTTCGTCTGCAAACGCGTTTCCACGGCCCACATCATCTGTGACTTTTTTATGCGCACTGCACTTTATGATTGCTATCTGTGCAGGTAGAGTAAGTGACTCAAGAAGATCAGTCACTAATTGTCCATGCTGAATCTTCGTCCCGTGAGAGGTAAAACATCCTCTCTCCCTCCATAGCTTACCAAAGCTATGTGCAACACCAAATGCGTACTGACTGTCTGTATACACATTCACTCTCTTTCCCTTCGACAACACGCATGCTCTAGTTAAGGCAATCAATTCAGCTGCTTGGGCTGAATTATGTCCAATACGTGCCGTCTCAACGACTGTACATAAGGTGGTGACAGCATAGGCAGAAGTAGTTTCCCCATTTGGAAGCTTGAAACAAGAACCGTCCACCCATAGGATCCCATCAGGGTCCTTGAGCGGAGTGTCCTTTAGATCAATCCTCCCCTTTGTTTCTTCCTCCGTTCGAAGAAAACAATCATGTTTTTCTTGAACATCTCCTTCATCTGGGAGTGGCAACAATGTGGCTGGGTTTAACGTGTTACACCTCTTGATATGCACATGACTCGCTAAAAGTGTCAACTCGTATCCAGACAAACGAGCACTTGTGAGGTGCTGCGTTCTAGTCCTGTTCAGCAAAGTATCCACTGCATGTGGAACCATTACGATGAGTGTATTATCCAACACCAATCTGGCAGACTGTCTAATGGAGATCGCTTCTAATGGAGACCCTCCTGGTCGCTCCACCTGTCGCACGGTCCCCGTGTACCAGGGCCCCCTGCTTCCTGACGCCTGATGCCTGCCTGCCAGATCTCCCTGCAGCCTACCTCCTGCCCCTGCCTCGCAGGTTACCGCGTGCCAGGTCTCCCTGCTGCCGGCTGCCAGACCCCCGACCCCGCCATCGCACGGTCTCCGGGGACCAGGTCACCCTGCGGCCCGCCCCCTTACTTTCCTCGACCCTCATTCGCCGCTCCCTCCCACCTCCCAGCTGCCCTCCCTCGCTCCGCCCCCCCCACTCTCCACTTATGGCAGAGTGGCAAACGCGCAGCGTTGACGCGCAGCGGCCGCGCCGATTGTGTGCCGAAGGCGCGCCAAAGGTAAGCCCGTCTGCGCTCGTCCGCGCCTGGACCGCGCCCAGTGCCAGGACCCTTGGCCCCTGCAGACACCAGCCCACCCGCCGGACCTACGACGCCTCCGAGCTCAACGCACTTAACGCTGGCCTTCCTCATGGAAACCTGGATGAACGCCTCCTCAGCGCCCGACATCGCCATCGCCATCCCGGACGGCTACAAGATCATCCGGAGGGACCGCGTCAACCAGACAGGAGGAGCCATTGCCATCATCCACAGGAACACCATCCGCATCACGACCAACACCGACGACACCCTCGCACCCACCGAACACCTGCACTTCCAGATCCACATCAACCCCAAGACCACCCTCAGAGGCACCCTCATCTACAGACCCCCGGGACCACGCACACAATTCAGCGAGGACATCGCCGACTTCATCAGCCCGTACGCCCTCCCCTCTGCTGACTACATCCTCCTCGGGGACCTCAACTTCCACCTGGAGAACAACAACGACCGCAACACCACCACCCTGCTGGACAACCTCGCAAACCTCGGACTCAAGCAGCTGGTGACCACCCCCACCCACTACGCCGGACACACTCTCGACCCCGTGTTCTCATCCAGCAAGCACATCACCATCAGCCACGCCACCGGACTCCACTGGATGGACCACAGCTGCGTCCACTTCAGCTTCAGAAGGACCACGATCCACCACCACCAGCTACAGATTGCACGCAGAAGCTGGAACAAGATCACAGCCGACCAGCTCGCGACTTCCCTGAGCAAGAACCCTCCCACCGGCGCAATGAACCCCAGCCAGGCGGCCACCAACCTCACAAAGTGGATCAGCAACTGCGCAGACGACCTCGCCCCTCTGAAGACCCCGCCAAGCAGACCCGGCATCAAGAAAGCCCCATGGTTCACCGACGAACTGAAGAGCTCCAAGAGGAACTGCAGAGCCCTCAAGAAAGCCTGGCGCAGAGACCCAATACCGGACAACATGACTGCCCTCAAGCTCGCCACCCGAAAACACCACCAACTGATCCACGCCACCAAGAAAACTGCATTCAAGGAACGACTGGACAACAATGCACACAACAGCAAGGAACTCTTCAACATCGTTAAAGAGCTCTCCAACCCCAACGCCGGAAACAACAACATCACCCCTTCACAAGACCTCTGCAACTCCCTGGCCTCCTACTTCTACAACAAGATCGCAGACATACACAACAGCTTCAGCACTCAACCGACGCACGCCACGACCAAACCACCGCCCCCCACCACCACCCTCCGCGCCTGGACCCCGATCAGCACCGAAGACACCATCCGCACGATGAACTCCATCCACTCCGGATCTCCGACCGACCCCTGCCCTCACCACGTCTTCAACAAGGCCGACGCTGTCATCGCATCCCACCTGCGGGACATCATCAACACCTCCTTCGACACCGCTACATTCCCGGAGAGCTGGAAGCACGCCGAACTCAGCGCTCTACTGAAGAAACCATCAGCCGACCCCACCGACCTCAAGAACTACCGCCCCATCTCGCTGCTCCCATTTCCTGCAAAAGTCATCGAGAAGACCGTCAACAAGCAGCTGGCCGCCTTCCTCGAGACGAACGGATCCCTCGACCTCTCGCAGTCTGGATTCCGGGCCAACCACAGCACCGAGACTGCCCTGATCGCAGCCACCGATGACATCCGAGCCCTGCTCGACAACGGAGAAACAGCGGCCCTCATCCTCCTAGACCTCTCCGCGGCTTTCGATACTGTCTGCCACCGCACCCTAGTGCAGCGCCTCAGCAACGTCAGAATCCAGGAGAAGGCACTGGAATGGATCATCTCCTTCCTCGCCGGAAGGACACAGAGAGTCCGCCTCCCCCCGTTCAGGTCAGAAGCCACCGAAGTCATCTGTGGCGTTCCTCAAGGCTCCTCGCTCAGCCCAACCCTCTTCAACGTCTACATCAGCCCCCTCGCAGACATCGCACGCCAACACAACCTCAACATCATCTCCTACTCCGACGACACCCAGCTGATCCTCTCCCTCACCAACGACCCCACCGCCGCCAGAGCCAACCTTCACGAAGGGATGACAGACGTAGCCAAGTGGATGATGAACAGTCGCCTGAAACTGAACTCGGACAAGACGGAAGTCCTCATCCTGGGATCTTCACCCTCCGCCTGGGACGACTCCTGGTGGCCCCCCGCCCTGGGCAGCGCACCCAAACCAACAGACCACGCACGCAACCTGGGCTTCATCCTGGACTCATCCCTCTCCATGACCAGACAAATCAACGCCGTCTCCTCGTCATGCTTCAACATCCTGCGCATGCTACGTAAGATCTTCCGGTGGATCCCCACCGAGACCAGGAAGACGGTCACCCAGGCCCTCGTCACCAGCCGTCTGGACTACGGCAACTCCCTCTACGCCGGTACCACCGCCAAACTCCAGAAGAGACTCCAGCGGATCCAGAACGCCTCAGCACGACTCATCCTGGACATCCCCCGTCGCAGCCACATCTCCGGGCACCTGAGAGACCTGCACTGGCTCCAGGTCAACAAGAGAATCACCTTCCGTCTCCTCACCCACGCACACAAAGCCCTACACAACCAAGGCCCCGGATACCTCAACAGCCGCCTCAACTTCTACGCTCCCACACGCCAGCTTCGATCGACCGGCCACGCCCTCGCCGCCGTCCCCCGCGTCCGAAGAGCCACCAGAGGGGGAAGGTCCTTCTCCTACCTGGCCGCCAAGACTTGGAACTCCCTCCCGACCCACCTCCGCCTGACCCAGGACCACCTCGCCTTCAGGAAGCAGCTCAAGACCTGGCTGTTCGAGCAGTAGCGGTCCCCCCCCTCCCCTAGCGCCTTGAGACCCTCCGGGTGAGTAGTGCGCTATATAAATGCTGTGATTGATTGATCGCTGCAGCTGCCGTAGCTCTGAGGCAACCAGGCAAAGCTTTAGCTACTGAGTCTAGTGTAGCGGAGAAATAGGCACATGGCCTCTGCTTGTCCACAAATGGCTGTGTCAAAACTGATAATGCGCAACCCTCTCTCTCGTGTACGTACAGTGTAAAGGATTTACTATAATCTGGGGTACCCAACACTGGAGCAGAACATAGAGCAGTACGCAGGTCAATAAAACTTTTCTGACATTCATCTGTCCAAGGGAGCGGATGGGGCGTGTCTTTCAATGTTAGTGCCAGCAATGGCTTAGCCAGAAGCGAAAAAATGGGAATCCATTGTCTACAATAGGAAGTGATACCCAAAAAGGCACGCACTGCTCTCTGAGTGGTAGGTACATACATCTGTGAAATGGCATGAATATGTTCTAGGGTCAATCGCCTTCCCTCCTTCGACAAGAGAT
Source organism: Lissotriton helveticus (assembly GCF_964261635.1). Taxonomy (NCBI): domain Eukaryota; kingdom Metazoa; phylum Chordata; class Amphibia; order Caudata; family Salamandridae; genus Lissotriton; species Lissotriton helveticus. The sequence goes on from NC_136069.1 coordinate 756,842,470, forward strand.
GACCTAAATAGGTAACCTCTTGGCGGGCATATTGCAACTTTGAGGGGGACACCTTGTGTTGTAAAGCAGACAAATGACGCAACAACGCAACAGTCACACTCTTACATACATCTTCCGTATCAGCAGCCACCAGTAAATCATCCACATACTGAATAAGCGTAGCACCTGGAGGCAAGAAAAAGGCATCAAGTTGTGATTTAAGAGCTTTGCTATAAATGGAAGGACTCTCACAATAGCCTTGAGGAGCTCTCTTAAATCTAAAACTTCGGCCTCCGAGAGAGAAACCAAAGATATCCCTACTTTCTTCAGCAATAGGAATACTAAAGAAAGCATTCTTAAGATCAATCACTGAAAACCAGGCCGCTGAAGAAGGAATCATCGTCAACAAAGCAGTAATGTCCGGAACAACAGGGAATTGTGGCACGACTGTTTTATTAACCTCTCTAAGGTCAATAATAAATCGATAAACAGGGGGCTGCGAAGGATCAGTTCTCTTAAGAATCAGAAGAACGGGACTGTTACAAACATTACCTCTCGTTTCTTCGACCACACCCTTCTGAATAAAATCGTCCACAATAGTCAAAAGGGCTTTTTCTCCTTCACTTGAAATACGGTACTGAGGAATGCATGGCATTTTAGCATTCTCTTTAATAGTGACAACATATGGTGGGATCGCGAGGCGACCCACATCATTCGGACCTGTAGCCCACAGGCTTTCGGGAAGAGAGAGCAACTCAGGTGGAAACTTATCTTGAGACAAATACATGGAAGACGTCAATTTCTTCCCCAACGTGAGATGCACACCAGAAGGGGAGCAATACAATGTCGCATGTAGCCTTTTCAACAAATCCAAACCTAGCAAGTTCTCACCACAACCAGTTGTCAAAATAAACGGAGCTTTTAGATCCCAAGGACCAATTGAAATAGGTAGGGGACATGAAACCGGATTACGGACTGGAGTGCCAGAAAATCCTACAGAAGTATTTATTAAGACAGACAAAGGTGCCCCAGGGATTTTAGAATGCATAATAGAACTTCTCATCGGACCAGTATCCAAAAGAAACGGTTCTGACACACCCATAGTATCTATAGTGACATATGGCCCATTTTGATCTACTGGAATCGACACAACTCCCTCACTTCGTCCATGGCTGTCCTATTCGATATGAAAATCGTCAGGCCTTTCTTCACAATAATCATCATTATAGTATTGCGTGGACGGAACCCGCTGCTGATCAAAGTAGTTCGTAGTAGATGGAGAAAAAGAACGCTGCTCCTGAGAAGACGCACCTCGTCCTCTACCTCTAGATCCCGTTTGAGAATTACCACGACCTCGTGGACCAGACATCCCATTATTGCGTTGCAATAAAACCGGACAACTACTCTTGAAATGTCCCTCTTCCCTACAATATGCACATTTATTAGGACCTAGCGAAGGACGAGGTGCAAAATACTCTGGTTTCTGGTACACTTTCTGAAACTGTGGGGGTTGAGAATACTGCGACTGTGCAGCACGCGGAGGGTAAGCTTGCTGTAAGAGAACCTTCGTTTTCAGATCCTTATTCTTCTTCTCTTGCTTTTCTTTTTCCTCCTTATCCTTATTCTCATAATACTGTGCAGTAGCCAGTATTTTAGCAGGCGAAGAAACAGCCCATGCACTTTCAGAACTTTTCAATTTATTTGATAATTCAGGGAGCCAGTTACATACAAACTTATCCACAAACAATCACTGGCCACCTTCTACACTCAAATCCTGACCGCTATGGTCGATAAACGTCACTTCGAAACGAGTGAAAAAGTCTGAAACACTTTCGTCTTTCTTTTGTCTACACGCAGCAAGCTTATCCCAATTGACTCGTACCGCGGGCATCATTGTTTTCATTAATTCAATTATTCTGCCTGGTAGAGCCGTGATCAGATCCTCAGGCTTTGCACCACCCACTTGATTAGCATCAGCAGCTCGAATAACAGCCCAATCACCACTTAGTGCACCAGCATGGTCCTCCCTACGAATCCGTGCCTATATTGCTTGCGGAACGATATTACAAAACAACATATCAATGTCGGCCAAATTCATAATACATGCCTCAACTGTTTGAGACAACTCTTTGTAATATCCGACGGGGTTTTTACGGGGATCCTGAAGAGTCTGTTTAAGCGCCAATACTTCAGATCTTTTCCATGGCTCATGAACCCAAATACGCTGAAAGTGAGCAGGCACAGCAGGTGGACCAACTACCTCGTCTCTCCATACTGGAGGTACTTCACGCATGGGATAAGTCTTACTTTCTTGCTTATTAGTGGGATCAGCCTCAAAAAAGGACCGAGACAAAAATATAGTTCGAAACGTGATGAGTCTATTCACTGCCTCCTCAACTCGCGGTCCTACAATAAAACCCTTATCAAAATCGGCTTGTAATTTCAATAATTCTGGAGGGACCGTATCTGACTCCATATCTTCCCAACCCTTAATAAGAGTTTGACACATAACATAAAAAACATATCTTTGCGTTGGCTCCACCCATTGATGAAAGCAATGCATGATATCTTTGACACCATATTCTAATCCATGCTCCATCCATTTGCGAGCAAGGGATCCCAAAACCACTTTCTCGTCTATAAGAGGAAGCTGACAACGGGATTGTCGTTTAGAGAGAGCAGGGGACAAATTAAAAGATCCAAGGAGGGGAGAATAGAAACTCCAAACAGCATCTGCTATTCTTCTCTGAGAAGTAGGGGAGTCCCTTGATAGTATAGGAGGCATAGCAGATGCAGAAGGCAATGGAGACTGAGGAGCAAAAGCGGGGGATTGGAGAGGAGGTGGGGGCTGATTTACAGACTGTAAGAGTGGAGCAGAAGCAAGCAAAGGAGCATTAATAGGTTGTACTTGTTGCTGTATAATCGGCAATTGAGCAATCACTGCTGAGCAACAGGAGGAGTTAACAGAGGTACATTAGTGTTTTGCGCATAGGGTGGAGGTGAATTCAATAAACAAGACATTAAGGAATCTTCTTCCAATTCTTTTCTTTTATCTAAAGAAGAAGTGGGTAACACCGGGTAGCATCTATCTATTGCCATGTGCTGTTGTCTCTTCATTATTTAATTTGCCCTATCTACTTCATTATTCTTAAACTGCTGAGCAGCTTCTATAATCAACATGTTTTGCGCTTTCTTATCCTTCTTTGCTTGTTTTATTTCTTTCTGTTTGGCTTCCTTGCGCCACAGGCGGAAGGCGTCAAACATTGCCGGCCGGGCTTTTCTTTTAAATAGAATTGTTTCCAAATTCACTAATATGGCGGAATCAAAGCTACCATTTTGGGGCCATCTTAAAACTCCACTATTTTTCGTGTACCGGATCCATGTTTCGTTAAAGGTAATGGGACCGATACCTTGTTTTGAATAGAGCTCATAAGTGGGAGTTCCAACAGGAGGAATCGGACATGATTCTTCCAACTGGGAATCCCTCGTACAACCAAGGCAACAAAATCTTCTAAACTTACTTAGTCCAGGCATCTTTTATTTCTCTAGACTATTCCCAAACCACAAGGGGTAGAAATCGAGGAAACAGTACAAACGTACTTACCCCTTGGCTTCTGGTATTGCAATAACAGAAAAAAAAAACTAAAACAAAGCAAAACAAAGGTTTGTGGGAGCGACCCACCAAATACTTAACTAAGAATCGTCCTACGTCAGCGAAGGCCCGTCTATCGTCTCGCTCTACCAAATCTCATCAGAAGGGTCCAAGGCAGGGCGGTAGTCAGGGCAGCAGTCGTCAGCAGCCGTCGGAGAGGAGTAGCCGCGCTGTCAAAGACCTTCGGTCCACTTCCGACATACAGGGGTCGCTCAGGTGGTGCGCTTTCAATCGCTCGCCACTGCTAATCACTCGCTCTACTGCTGGACATTACTTTGTATTGTAAATCGATTTTTCTGTGTGTAATATTGCTCGCCTGCTGCTGAGTGCGTAGCGCTATACCACTGCTGCCTTGACATTAAAATCACCCATAGCGCTCCATTGCTGAAACAGTTCCTTTACTTTGTGCCCAATCACACCCTGCTTCGCAGTATTTGTTATTGTTACTGCCATTTTGTTTGTTGTGCCGTCCCAGACCGTCCCTCCACCTTGCTCCCGCCTCCCAGCTGCCCCTCCCATGCTCCGCCCCCCTCCACTCTCCATTTAGGACAGATGGACCTACGCGCAGCGTCCACGCGCAGCGGTCACGCCGAAGGTGCGCCAAAGGTAAGCCCGTCTACGCCAGTCCGCGCCTGGACCGCGCCCTGTGCCGGTCCCCCTGGTCCCCATAACACCCACCCCTCGCGCATTACGTACGATACCACCACCCTCTCTGCACTCAACCCCGGCCGCCTCCAAAACTGCTACCAAGCCGCTCCTGGACACACCCATGGTCCCTTCGCCTGCCACTCCTGCAAGTTTGACTGCACCAAGACCCACACCAACCCCACTAACGCCAAACAAAGCTCCGACACTAACCACCTGAAGTGCATCCTACTCAACACCCGCTCGGTTCACAGCCACGCCATCGCTCTCTGGAACTTACTCGACACTACATTGCCGGACGTCGCCTTTCTCACAGAAACCTGGATGAACGCCTCATCAGCGCCTGACATCGCAACAGCCATCCCTGACGGATACAAGATTATACGTAAGGACCGCAGCAACCAAACAGGAGGAGGCATCGCCATCGTCCATAAGAACACCATCCGCATCACGACCTGCTCCGACGACACCCTCGCAAACGCCGAACACCTTCACTTCCAGATCCACACCGACCCCAAGACAACTCTCAGGGGCACCCTCATCTACAGGCCACCAGGACCCCGCACACAATTCTGCGAAGATATCACTGACTTCATCAGCCCACACGCCCTCCCCTCCGAGAACTACATTCTACTAGGAGACCTTAACTTCCACTTGGAAATGACCAACGACAGGAACACCACCACCCTTTTGGACAACCTCGCCAATCTCGGACTTAAACAACTCGTTGACACCCCTACGCACTGTGCCGGACACACACTCGACCCAATCTTCACCTCCAGCAAATACATCTCCTTCTCTCACACCTCAGCGCTACACTGGACAGACCACAGCTGCGTCCACTTCAACTACAAGAAAACCACAACCCACAACAACCTAAAACCAATTCCCCGCAGAAAATGGAACAAAATTACCACGGACCAGCTCTTCACATCGCTACCCCCTCAAAATCATCGGACCCAAACATCTCAGCCACCTACCTCACACAATGGATCACTCACAGCGCTGAAGAACTAGCACCCTTGAAAAAACACCAAATCAAACAAGGAAGCAAGAAAGCCCCTTGGTTCAACAATGAACTCAAGCAATCCAAGAAGTCCTGCCACACACTCGAGAAATCCTGGAGAAAAACCCCAACCACTGAAAACCTAACCACGTTCAAGAACGCCATCCGCAAACACCACCAACTGATCCGCTCCACCAAAAAAACAGCTTTCAAGGTCCGACTTGACAACAACTCCCACAACAGCAAAGAATTATTCAACATCGTCAAAAAATTCACCAACCCCACCGCCGGCACCAACGACATCACTCCCTCCCAAGACCTCTGCGACTCCCTAGCCTCTTTCTTTCACAACAAAATCGCAGACATACACAACAGCTTCGAAAACAAGCCCGGAGATCAGCCCACCCCACTCACACCCGAAGATAAACTCCCCCCCAACATCCTTTGCGCCTGGACCCCAGTCACCACTGAAGACACCATCCGCTTGATGAACTCCATCCATTCTGGATCACCTACCGACCCATGTCCCTACCACATTTTCAACAAAGCCGACTCCATTATCGCACCCCATCTCCGAGACGTCATCAACTGCTCCCTCAACTCCGCTACCTTCCCGGAAAGCTGGAAACATGCCGAACTCAGCGCCCTCCTGAAAAAACCCACAGCAGACCCCCCTGACCTTAAGAACTACCGCCCCATCTCACTCCTTCCTTTCCCCGCCAAAGTCATGGAGAAAGCCGTCAACAATCAACTTGCCGCCTTCCTCGAATCCAACAAATGCCTCGACCCATCACAATCCGGGTTCCGAGCCAAACACAGCACCGAAACCGCACTCATCGCAGCAACCGATGACATTCGAACACTACTGGACAACGGAGAAACAGCTGCCCTCATCTTACTTGACCTCTCCGCAGCCTTCGACACAGTCTGTCACAGCACCCTTATACAACGCCTCAGCAATGTTGGAATTCAAGGAAAAGCACTGGACTGGATCACCTCGTTCCTCGCCGGAAGAACTCAAAGAGTCCGCCTACCCCCCTTCAGATCAGAAGCCACTGAAGTCATCTGCGGCGTACCTCAAGGTTCCTCACTCAGCCCCACCCTCTTTAACGTGTACATGAGCCCCCTCGCTTCCATCGCACGACAACACAACCTCAACATCATCTCCTACGCAGACGAAACCCAACTGATCCTCTCCCTCACCAAAGACTCAAACACCGCCAAAACCAACCTACACGAAGGAATGAAGGAAGTAGCCGAATGGATGAAGAACAGCCGCCTTAAACTGAACTCGGACAAAACTGAAGTCCTCATCCTAGGATCTTCACCCTCCGCTTGGGATGACTCATGGTGGCCACCGGCCCTGGGAAACGCACCAACCCCCACAGACCACGCACGTAACCTGGGATTCATCCTGGACTCCTCCCTCTCGATGACCAGACAAGTCAACGCCGTCTCTTCATCATGTTTCAACATCCTACGTATGCTTAAAAAAATCTTCTGTTGGATCCCCACCGAAACGAGAAATACGGTCACTCACGCTCTGGTCACAAGCCGTCTGGACTATGGTAACACCCTGTACGCCGGAACAACAGCAAAGCTACAGAAAAAACTCCAACGCATCCAAAACGCGTCAGCTAGACTCATTTTAGACGTCCCCCGCCAAGCTCACATTTCCGGTCACCTGAAAGAACTCCACTGGCTCCCCGTCAACAAGAGAATAACGTTCCGTCTCCTCACCCACGCACACAAGGCACTCTACGACCTTGGACCCGAATGCCTCAACACGCGCCTGTCCTTTTACACCCCCACCCGCCAACTTCGATCGACCAATCAAGCCCTCGCCGTAATCCCACGTATCCATAGATCCACCATGGGTGGAAGATCCTTTTCCTCCTTAGCGGCCAAAACCTGGAACTCTCTCCCTGCCCACCTCCGCCTTACCCAGAACCACCTCTCATTCAGAAAACAATTAAAAACCTGGATATTCGATGAGTGAGCACCCTCCTTCCCCCAAGCGCCTTGAGACCCTCTGGGTGAGTAGTGCGCTATATAAATGCAGAACTTGAACTTGAACTTATCCTCCGGAATTTTCTTGCGGGGCTCCTCACGACCCTCGGGCTCAACCGCTACCGATGAAACCGCCCCACATTGGGCGCCAGTTGGAGAACCGCAGCCTTAAGGCCCGGTGGCGCAGGGTACGCCTGAAATCCCCGGGATTCACCTGCCTTGTCAGAAACAGAAACACGGACTCTTCGTCTGGCGTAGAAGATAGTATTTATTAGCTGCAGCTAGTACAGTGGTCTTAGAAGTCGTTAGAGCAACGAAGTTCAAAAGAGACTGCCACTTAACTCCGTGGCGCACAGGTTTATATACGGTACAATACAATGCAAAAAGCAATCACACAAGAGCACAAGACATATGCAAACATTACAGATAATACTTTAAATCTTTAGGCAACTCGAGTTCCCGGTTGTATTTGTCACTCGACCCCTTTAGCAAATTATAAATGAATCCAGACAATCCAGTTTAGGAGTAGAGAAAACACAGCTGTGTATAGCAGAAGGACAATCGAGTAAGAGGAGAATGCACAAAACGTGTAGCTAAGGACAGCAGATAAGATAACTTAGAGGAATGAATGGTGTGAACTAACAGACAGGCCGGACGGGGATTAATCAGCTCAGACAGGAATTAGTGTACTCGGCCAGACCCTGACACTTGTTAGTAAACACAAGCAGGAAAGCTACCTGACGCGTGAAGGCAGAAACGACAGAAACATCGCGTTCGCCGTGCAGCCTGAGTGAGGGCAACATAAAATGGCGGCGATTACAAAATGGAGGCTGAGCACGAACAAATTCGTAATTTACAGAACCTCAAAAGGAACGGTTTCGGGCTTTCAGCCCTCATCAGCCTGGATAGCTTGATTCCCGTGGCATGGAGAGCAGGGGACTCACGTCTGAGCATACCCATCCCACTCGGGGTGACAAATGCAAAAGCAACAGGTAATGGACAGAATGCAGAACAATGTCATACATTCACCCCAGTACAGAGATCTGGGCCTAAATCCATCGTTTTTTTGCTCACCATGCCATTCTAGTTTGAACCCAGCCATATGCAAATCAGTCTTGACCCTGTGCCCCATGGGAACAGGCCAGTCCGAACTGCCAAGCCAGGTCCTCCCTGGACTGGAAACAAGCATCCAAGGACCGGTTTCGGGCTTGCAGCCCTCATCAGCCTGGATAGCTTGATTCCAGTGGCATGGAGAGCACAGGACTCACGTCTGAGCATACCCGTCCCACTCGGGGTGACAAATGCAAAAACAACAGGTGATGAACAGAATGCAGAACATGTCATCCATTCCTCCCAGTACAGAGATCTGGGCATAAATCCATCGTTTTTTTGCTCACCATGCCATTCCAGTTTGAAACCAGCCATGAGCAAATTAGTCTTGACCCTGTGCCCCATTGGAACAGTCCAGCCCGAACTGCCAAGCCAGGTCCTCCCTGGACTGGAATCAAGCATCCAAGGACCGGTTTCGGGCTTTCAGCCCTCATCAGCCTGGATAGCTTGATTCCAGTGGAATTAAAAGCACGGGACTCACGTCTGAGCATACCCGTCCCACTCGGGGTGACAAATGAAAAAACAACAGGTGATGGACACAATGCAGAACAATGTCATACATTCACCCCAGTACAGAGATTTGGGCCTAAATCCATCGTTTTTTTGCTCACCATGCCATTCCAGTTTGAACCCAGCCACATGCAAATCAGTCTTGACCCTGTGCCCCATGGGAACAGTCCAGGCCGAACTGCCTAGCCAGGTCCTCCCTGGACTCGAAACAAGCATCCAAGGACCGATTTCGGGCTTTCAGCCCTCATCAGCCTGGATAGCTTGATTCCAGTGGCATGGAGGCACGGGACTCACGTCTGAGCATACCCGTCGCACTCGGGGTGACAAATGCAAAAACAACAGATGATGGACAGAATGCAGAACAATGTCATACATTCACCCCAGTACATGAGGCACAGGGTCAAGACTGATTTGCATATGGCCATGTCTGAACTGGGGTGGCTTGGTGAGCAAAATAACGATGGATTAAACCCAGATCTGTGACTGGGGTTGAATGTTTTGCCATTGTGCAACATTCCATCCATCAACAAGTGTGTTTCACCCTGCGCTAGAAGGCACAATCCATAGAAATATAGCGATTTCACAGCCCAGCACTGCAGAGGACACACACTCCTCTTCTCCTGGCACTTTAGATGTAGCGCTCACAAGGAGCAAGCTCCCGCCAGCAGCCTCAGGGACCAAAGATAGCACTCCTCAACTCCTGGGAGTACAGGCCAGTCCACTAAATAGCGTTCCCACAGCGCTAGGTCCCACGAAGCAGGGTTGTAGCGCTCAAGAGGTGCTAGGCAGGAGAGCAGCAGTCACTACTGGGCAAGATCAGCAGTCAGTGGACACTCATCAGAACAGGGCATCAATTCCTAGAAACTGTCATCCTCTGTAACGTGGCACTCTTCCTGGTACAGCAGTCTTTATTCCAGCAGCGGGGCTCTCACTAGCCCTGTAGACAGCAGAGGGGTTATAGTTGGGCACAGGGGCCAGCACACAGGCCCATGCAGCGGTACCTCCTGGCAGTATGTCCCCTCTCATTCAGGTCCACACTCAGTCTGAGCACATGGCATCCCAGTTCCTCTATTTATCTGTCCCTCACCCCACCTACCAGACAGTGCCAGAAGCTTCTAGAAGTGTCTAGGGAAACTGGCCCTAACTGGTCTAGGGGGCGCTGTAGAGCACCCTGGGTGCCAGGCTTCCCTCCAAAAGCTGGGGTTGCTGGGAAACGAACAACTAGACTGGCAACCCACCTCAGTCAGGTGGCACAAACACACAGCCATGGCATCCATTATAAAAGTAATATGTTTAAATATTGAAAGTCAGTCTGCACATGCCATTGGGCAGCTTGTATTATGGCATCTCACCCCACACATGGCCTCTACCTTCCTCTACCATGGGGAGATATCCTCTAATGGGGGGTGAAAAGTGAAAAATTTCAGGGAAAAAGGGCCAAGTCCAATCCAACCCCCTCCCAGCCAAAAGCCAGGGTAGACCAATCAATGACTTGATGGGCTTCCCGGCTTAGGGCGAGAAAATGTCGATGCTTTCCCGCAACTACAGGGGCACCGGCAATTTCTCCGCCACTCTGGAACCCAATGGTTCCCTCTCTCAAACCCACCTGGACCAACTAAGCCACCCCATTGGTGCTCCCTAGTCGGTTGTGGCCAGGACCGGCCCTAGGCCATCCAGATGTCTCTGGCCCTTGCTGTCTCACAGAGTGGGGGGCAGTAGCCCCAGGCCCGTAGTACTTGTTGACCCCGCTCCTTCTCCTCCATGCAGTTCAGAACTACCACTGGTCCTCCCACCTGGGGTCCGTACCGTCAGGCTGACCAGATGTCAGGGGCAAGGCTATCCTCCCCCTACCTCTACTTCTGGGGTTCCGCCCTCTCCTCCTATGCGGGGCACCCTCAGACCACCACTCTCTCACTCGTCCAGGGCCGTGACCCTGCACCTGCTCCACCAAACCAGTGTCTAAACCCTTAGACTGCACTGGTGCCAGGGGTGAGTCCTCCCTCCCCCTGCACCCCCTCCCTGAGTTCCAAACCCTCCCAATTAGAGAAGTACACCTGGATGACAATTCTGGGAAGACACTGCTTACAGATGTCCCACCCGTCAGGCCAGGCAGTACCTGTACCTGGCCTCCCAACCCAGGATCTAAGCCCTGTGGCTGAGCCGGTGCCAGAGACAAGCCCTTCCTTCCTCTGCACCCCTTTCCAGAGTTCCGCACCATCCCACCTGTAGAAATAGCTCTGGAAGTTGACTTGGTGGGCACACTGACTACAGGTGTCCCACCCTCCAGGTCAGGCAACCACTGAACCTGGCACCCAGCCCAGGATCTAAACCCTGTGACCTCGGGACACCTCCCCGTCTCACTCCTTCTGGTAGATAGGATGTGAGGCCCTTCAACCCTCTCACTAACCCGGGACGTAGCTGGACTATTCTGCACCTCTCCCGCCTCGCTGGGTCGGAAGATCCCTGCACCATTCCCTTCAGTATCACTCCCCAATGCCCTCTCAGACTCTCTCGCGCTCACCTACAGGTCTGCCTCCGGTGCAAGTTCCCTGGAGTCGGAGAACCCACACTGCAACAGGTGGTGACACAACCTTGGGAAGCAATTCCTTAGCATGTGCTCCTTGATAACTGCATGAAACAGCCCTTCCCAATCATTCACTGCCCTACTCACCACCCAATCCTCTAATGCAGTCCAACACACATCCGCAAACTCCCCCAGGACTGGTGGGACAGTTTTGCCATGCCCCTGAACTCCAACCTGTCCCCCTCCTCCTGGGAATCAGGCACCGTCTCCCGGGCTCCGGAAGTGGGACTCCCTGCACTGGATTCACTCTCGCTGCCACCACTGGATCCCACCCTCACTGGTGAATCCAGACCACAGAAACCACTCTCAGGGGACAACTGACCCTCCTGAGCTAGTCTCTCCCTGGCGAAGCACCTCTCTGCCTCCGCCATCCTTTCCTGTGCAAGGACACTTTTCAGTCTCCAGCTTTTTCTCTTGCACCCTCAGCTGCGCTAACTCCTTGGCGTGCTCCAACCTGAGCTTCTCCAAAGCCAGCTGATGCTCTCCTATCTACCCACTCTTCTGGGGGCAGGGAAAGGGTTGGGGCAGTGCCCCGGGACTGAACCAGGCAAAGGGACTCCCTGACTATGGTGTCTTCACTTGCTACTGGCATCTCCGCCCTGTCATCTTCTTCCTCCTCATCAGTATCACCACCCTCCAGGGTTATGGACTGGGCAGACTCACTCTCAGAAGTCCTCTTCACACACTAGGTCCTCCTCCTGGTCTCCCCCAAAGCCATGCTTGAAATATACGGAGGGGTAAATGGAAAGGTCCCCGCAGGGCTCTAAGGGTTCCCCCCTCCTGAGGGCCTCATAGAGAAACAACTTCCTGTGAATGTTGCCTACTGGGGGTATCCCTCTCTCTCTGCAGAGGTCCGTCACCTCCTGCTCAGTGTACTCCCAAAGATAGTCCTTGTTGTAGGCCAACACCGTCCTGGCGCGATACACTCGGGATACACCACCCAAAGTACAACAGGGGAACACAATTAAAAAATTACACATTTAGGAGGAAAGATTAATCAGGAAAAACAATTATCCCCAAAACCTGTGATTACTTTAAATGCTCAGTTTGCAGTGTAACCCTTTGTCGCTGTGCTACTGCGCAAACACAAGTCCTATCCCACCGCTGCCACCAATGTTAGAAACGGGCAACGTGGTGCAGAGCGGACGGGCCAAAGTCCGGAGGAAATGTGTAAAGCATCCGTGCAGCACACACAGGCGACACACAAGGCACACTCCAAAAAGAGACTCCACAGCAGGTTAGGTGAAAAACAGTACCTGTATTATAGAATGAACACATCAGAACGCAATCACAGTTGTATATACAATGTGCCAACCGGCACTGGGTAGCAAATTTACACGGGGACTATTTACAGGGCAGCGCCAACTGGGCCGCTGCCAAAACCATTGCAATTACACAGGAAGAATAAATGTAAAGTCCATCAATAAGTGCATAACAGCCAGTACCTTCTGGCAAGATCATGAACTGGGCACTGTTTTAAGATAGGCCTAACCCTCATTAGTAGTAGGCTTAACCATGGGAGCATTAAATCACCTTAGATTAGGCACCTTACGCAAGACCCCCACCAGGTAGCATTAGGGTAAATGGATTACCAGAATTAATGCATTAGGCATACAAACGGTATGAATAACCTATAGGGCGGGAACAGCATTAGGCATCAACCTGTGAGCATAAACATAATAGGCATGAAGCATTCTCATTAGGGTGAAAACGCTAGGCAACATCACATTAGGCATTAGCAGATTCATAAGGCACCTCCTGCGGTACCTGGGGCCTAATCATATTAGAATGAGGCATACACATGAGGCATTTCATCACTGCGCACATTAGGACAGAACATTGGCATAAAGGCTTGGACACAGAACATCATATCAGGCATGACCATTAGCATTGGGCATACTCAAACGACATTAGGCAAACTTGCATGATGCGTCTCAATATGCATAAACTATGAGGCATAACATTAGGCATACAACCCTCCCTGGCATAAATGTGTGAACATGGGGCACCTAAACAACACTGTAGGCATCACATTAGGCATCCTTAGGGCCTAAACCGCACATTCGCCGTGCAAACCTGAGGGGACAAACATTAGACATCATTAGGGGCATAAGACATTATCAGGGGGCCCTCAGCAGACCTCTTACCTTGTAGTGCCCTCCTTGCTATGCAAACAAATGTGCCCCACATTGCCACCACCCACTGTCCGTTGTGGCGGTGACCTAAAATAGTCAGTTCTGGGCACGTTGGAGTCCCCTATGTGACTCTGTGGATCAAGTTAAGCGGGGCAGCTGGGGAAGTTCCTGCGACCACTCCGGTCCTCTGGGATGGACCACTGGGGGCGGGCACCAATGACGTGCCCCGTTGCCCCCCACCACTAGCTCCCCAAAGGGCCCCCACTCACGGGGCCCGTCCTGGGCTGGGATGGTTGATCGAGGAGGGGGGAGGCGCCTCGCTTCCCAGTAGCACCAGTCCGCCTGTATGACCCCCGTAGCCGGAGAGACTTCCTCCCAGCTAGGGAGCGAGCTGCCCGTTACCTCGCGGTGCAGTGTCTCCACTGGGACCTCCACCAGGCAGTCGGGCCATCCTTGCTGGTGACTTCCTTTACGCTGCACCTGGGACGAGTGCCAGAGATGCGGGGCTCTCCTCGATGCTACGGGAGACCCGCCCACAGCAGCACTTCTCCAGACTTCACCCGGGCCCCCTCCTGGGACCCGGACTAGGGGTGGAAGGCTCCAGACTGTTCCCTGCAGGCGCAGCGTCTTCCTGGTTCTGACCCGCCCCCGATGACATTCTCCCATTTCACCGGGGAGGGCGCACAGTGCTTTTAGGGGCTCACGGCAGTGGCGGTGATCTTGGGCGATTCTGATGTGCAGGGTGGGCTCCCGCCTTCAGTTTAAATAAGCAGCTCTCTCTCTGGCTGCACGCGGGGTAGGCTCCCGCAGTATTTCGACATCGGCAGTTATTCTGGGCTGCTGCTGTGATTCCGGGCAATCATAACCCGCGGGGTGGGCACCCGCTGGGTTTCGGATTAGGATCGCACACGGGGTGGGCACTCGCTGTGAAGGATGAAACGTAGATGTGGGGTGGACACCTGCTCGATAAAATTTGCATAGAGTGCGCACCCTTGATAAAAAAAAAAGAAGCACAAATTCGGCAAAAGTGCAGCACAAACGCAGGGTAGGCTCCTGCTCCATTTAAATAAGCAGTTCTCCACAGTCTCACCACGCCGCAGGCGTCACACGACCCTCACCTCCCTCTTCTTCTTGGGGGGAGTAAGATACAGCGCTCACCATGCGCTAGATGGCACAGTCCATAGAAATATAGCGCTTTCACAGCCCAGCACTGCAGAGAACATACTCCTCTACTCCTTTCACTTTAGATGTAGCACTCACGAGGCGCAAGGTCCCACCAGCAGCCTCAGGGACCAAAGATAGCGCTCCTCGCCTCCTGGGAGTACAGGTCAGTCCACTAAATAGCACTGCTCCCGTTGCTAGGTCCCACGAAGCAGAGTTATAGCGCTCAAGAGGCGCTAGGCAGGAGAGCAGCAGGCACTACTGGGCAAGATCAGTAGTCAGTGGGCACTCATCAGAATAGGGCCGCAATTCCTAGGAACTGTCATCCTCTGTAACCTGGCACTCCTCCTGGTACAGCAGTCTTTACTCCAGCAGCGGGGCTCTCACTAGCCCTGTGGACAGCAGAAGGGTTACAGTTGGGCACAGGGGCCAGCACACAGGCCCATGTGGCGGTACCTCCTGGCAGTATGTCCCCTCTCATTCACTTCCACGCTCAGTCTGAGCACATGGCATCCCAGCTCCTCTATTTATATGCCCCATACCCCACCTACCAGACAGTTTCAGAAGCTTTTAGAAGTGTCTGGGGAAACTGATCCTAACTGGTTTGGGGGGGTGCAGAGCACCCTGGGTTCCAGGCTTCCCTCCAAAAGCTGGGGTTGCTGGGAAACGAACAACTAGACTGGCAACCCACCTCAGTCAGGCGGCACAAACACACAGCCATGGCATCCATTTTAAAAGTAATATATTTAAATAGTGAAAGTCAGTCTGCTCACGCGATTGCGCAGCATGTATTATGGCACCTCACACCACACATGGCCTCTACATTCCTCTACCATGGGGGGAGATATCATCTAATGAGGGGGGTGGTGAAAAGCGAAAAATTTCAGGGAAAAAGGCCAAGTCAAACCGGCATACTTTAGGGGTGACATATGTCTTAAAAAAAAGGTTAAGACTGGCAAAAGGTTTATTTTACAATAAGTGGTTGTGGTGCAGTCACAATATTCCAAGTTTATTGAACTTCCATCCAAATAGTTTCAATTTCAAAAGTTTAAGCGTGCATGGCCACAGAGGTTCCCACCCAAACCCACAAAAATCTATACTTATAGTTGGCCACCATAGTGTACTAGTCCCAGCCTGCTCTGCTGTCTGCCCTAGGGCTTCCAATAAACAATATTTCTTTAAAAAATTCATCACTATTGAACATATACAAATCCCAGAGTTATTATACATTATGCAATCTTGTATTATATTCCATCTCCTTTAAATGTTGTGAAATGTTGCTTCACATTTATTGAAAATGTAACAGGAACTCTTCTTAATCAAAAAAATTATGTGCATGTGTTGCTATGACCCAAAACATTTTGGGTCCTCAGACCCTTCATCGAGGATAGCTACAAAAAACCCCATTCAAAATGGAATATCATCAGACATGTTGGTTACTTCATCATAAACATTCAAAATGTGAGATAGGTAATTTATTAGCTCAAACTAATCATCCACTTCCACAACACATGGTACAGGTTTGTGTCTAAACATAACTAAATGCTTGATGTAATATGCCACCCATGCACTATGTTAACTAAAGACTTGCATGTTATTGGCAATGTGTGTGGCCAGAAGTCTACTCCTTCACCTCAATACAACTCTGTGCGAATAGCGTGACACTTCATGTCCCAACATGCACCCTGGTTGAAATACGAATACTCCGATCACTTACCAAACTACAAATCTAATTAAGTCAAGAATTATTGACACATATTGCAAATTAAACGATCTGTCGTGTGTGCCATCCTTCCGTGTTCCATGCATATAAACATAAACAATAGACCCGAGCTGAAGGATCTAAGTACTTACTGTTGTTAAACTATTTTATGCTCAACAGTCCTATAAAATCAAATTGCCAGCACGTTTGAACATGAAAGTTAAAGGTCAATACAATGTACCTCCATGCATTAATGAGAGAGTCGATTTTTTAAAGCAGTGTGAAAAAAATAAATGAAACCATTTGGAGTTCATAATGTCACTTGCTCAATTTAAAGATTCCAAAGAGTGAAAATTTAGCCCAGCATATATGCACAGTTGCCCAATTGCCACACAACACTATATATTATTGCTCTGTGCTTTATGTCCATTCACTCATTCCGTAATTCAATGTTTGGATGAAACTGAAACATGTGTGTTGGCATAATATCCTATCCTGTGGCTTAAGTCACATAGTAGCTGGAGCATGTGAATATTATGTGCATAGGCACGATAAACTATGCCCTATACCAGTGGTTCCCAAACTTTTTCAACCTGTGGCTCCCTTTATCTATTGACTGTTGTCCACGACTCCCCTATTTGTAACTTTTTTTTTGGGTGAGGAGGATGTAAGCCTAGCCTCTGGAGTGCTTCCATTTTCATCTCTTTAGTCCAGTGGTTGGTTCCTAGCTTACCAAGACATCCAATGGATGTTAAAAAAACACAGGGGCATTCCGCATCACAGACTGTGCTAAAATGGCAGGTACACAAAAACCCAAACAGTAAATAAATAAATGAGCCAGTTAGAGTTGCCACTTGATACATGTTGAGGACGTTATGGCAGAGCAAAGCAGGTTTCGTGAAATAAATAAGAGTGCAAACTTTCTATATGGATACTAAAGCTTTCATGTGCGTTATTTCATGGTGTCCAAGGTATTTCTGCCTACATCAAGTGCCAATGGAATTGTGTGAGAATTTTCAAAAATGCTGTAAATTGATGGCTACCACCTTTACCAATAAGAATGTGAATTTGTCAATTGACCCTGGGTTCAACAAACATGAAAAGGCGGGATTTCACCTCTAGAGTCTGCTTACCATTCTCCAGAATCCCGTCACAGGTCGACTGGACCTTTTTACCTGTCATAGAGTGAATTTAGGTAATCTAATCACAGCTAAACAGTTCCAATTCAAGATACCAAAATACTTTCCCCAAAGAACCACTGACTAAAGACTGAATTTAAAAGGTTTATTACATAACCAAAAATAACTGAAGATACAGGCACCTCAGCAAGAGGTTCAAAAGATAAACCGATACTAATACAAACATAATCCTATGGAAAAGTCTCAACCGGCTAATGAACAAAACGAGAATCAACTCCAGAATCATTAAACTAAACAGAATAGCTATGACTTGAGTTCTGGTACTCATCAGGATATAAGACATTAATTCAGATTAGTCTGTCCCTACTCTATGCTAGATGACATCCCTACTCAACAATAGCCCAACCTAACCAAAAGGTGTCAGCTGTGGAGACTTCCTAAGAAGTTCGCCACCTTTCCCCTTAGACTAGAGTTTCCATTACCGCTGCTAAGCTCCTTGCCCATGCGACCGCTCTCTCTAGCTCCTCAGCCATCTGCTCTGTCTCCACCCTCGGGGTGCTGTCCCTAATACGAAACCCCACAAAGTTAATGACACGCCTATAGGTACGCCCCTCTAGAAGGTGTTGGGTTCTGTAAAACTCCACATGGCATGGATCCATCTGTGTCCGTTCAGCCGTCCTTGGGTCTCAGGCTCTTCATCCTTTCAAGTTGCCTCCTTGAATTCCGGGTCTACTCCTCCATGTCTAGGTCTAGAATCCTAACCTACACACACAATGGGCCCTTCTACTCTACTATCTGCTCGATGAGGCGCCTGCAAAGGAATACACGCAAGTAACTCACAGTCTACAGATATTGCAACATTTTATAAAGGTTCATTTATAAATCATTTCTACAGTTAAATGTCAAGCAAGGCATTCTCCAACAGGCCTACACCAATTCCAAAGGAACTAGGCCACAGCTTGTTTTATAGGCCCAACGCTTTACATTGGCATTCCTTCTTCTTAGTTCGCTAGGCCTCCAACCTTAAACATCAAATGCATTTTCTACTTTAAGCAAATCATTATATATACGTGTAGACCGTTACGTTTCAGATAAAGCAGATCTCAAGTTCAATTGCATTGCTAAACACACGTTGCATAAGAAGAAGGTTTCATTTTAAAAGCATCTATTTTCAGCAAGCATGGATTGCACTTTGTAACGTTGGCTCTGCACATTTTCTGATACCAATTTACTTTAGTACTCTTTCATACATTGCATCTATACGTGATTAACAGGCCTCTATATATGCGGGTGCTGACTACTTGTACATATGCTGCACCCCTACAAATTTCACTTTAAATAGCGCTCTCAGTTCCCCCCTTTAATGACCCGTGTCATCACCACCCTCACATCATCCTCAGGGTAAGAACTAAACTAAACAGAGCTCGTGGCCATTTTTCCCCTCTTGAGCATCTCCAATGCTCTCAAACTGCGGTACTGATGGTCTTGCAGCCTTTCCATTTGTATCTCTTGCACTCTCATTGATCTTGCCAACCTGTTCGACTTGTACCATTTGTACAACCTCACTAAACCCCACAAGGCAATCACACATGCCACTGCTATGATAAGGGGTCTCAGTACAAATCCAAGAAAACCCTTTCCTAGGTTGGCAAACCAGTTTCCAACCTTCCCAAATCCCTTGCCAATGGTCTCCCATGCATTCTCTTGGGTCAAGTCCTCAATCTCATAGTGGATTGCAGTAATGTTGCTTATATATGTCTCCAGATCCTTAGAGTTGTCTGGTATATAAGTGCAGCATTCCTGAATCTTCAAACGTTTACAGACTCCGCCCTCTTTTGCTAGGATGACGTCTAGGGCAAGACGGTTCTGTAAAACCATCGTCCTTATCGACAACATCTCACCCTCGACCAACACTAATGACTTGGCTGTATTCATTGACAGTTCATCCACCACAGTTGCTAACCGCCTTATCTTTATGTCATTCAAAATGACTCCCAACATAGGTATCGCTGCTCCAAACACATCTCCAATAATTGCTCCAGCATTCTCTCCTCGCCTTACCCTCCTTTGGGACCCTCCCTCCAAGAGAGAAAAATCCTCAGTATGGTAAATCTTGGGAAAGATGATTGCTAGGTAACACGTTCCATACCACTTCTCTGGCAATCTCACATACGCATTCTTTCCACAGACAAAATATACAGTAGGGATCACCTGTACCACGCTCTTCAAGAAATCCTTTGTATAGTACTCTAACGTAAAGGTGTGTTCACACGTGGTATGAACTACATACACATTCTCATAATAAGTCTGTGGACGGTGAAGGCACAACTTCCCTTTCTGTACTTCATCTAGAGCTATTGGACCATAACTTTCTCTTGATTTATGCTTCTTCTCCTCTTCGGTCCAATCTACCTTTCCTTGTCCTGAATCTCGCAACTGTTTTTGCTTCGTGTATCTGTCTTCTACCTGCTCAATGAATTTCTTTTCCACCTCTGACAATTAACAAGTCAAATTGTGTCGGTGTGCATACGGGGTGTCTAGCTCTTGTGTGGGAATGAAAAAATATCCCAGTCTGTCTTCTGATTTATAATAGTCCCACTTATTCAAGTGCTTGTATTTTGGGACTTCTGGTAACACAGCATCATAATTAGAAAAATAATATTCAAAATGATTTCTACCATACAATATGCTAATCAACAAACTACATGAAATTCCATATGTCAATGGAAGGTGATGGTATCTAATACCCTCATCTACTGAAGCTGGCAATTGAATACACACATAACAGTCTTTCGCATCCATTGCATCAATGTATTCATACAGCAGCTTTGCATATGCGTTCTGCCCAAAATTTCCTTTAGACAGATCTGTATGTAACCTGCAACTTTCTGCAGCTAGCAAAGCCTTTTCTCTCTTTTCCCTTTCTTCCTTCTGACTAGGGGTGTCAGGTGCCTGTGTCCCTCAGCCTTCTCTACGTGTTCGTGTGGTGCAAAATAGGAAACTGAAACTACTATAACTATAAGGAGAATCACTCCTGCTAAAAGGGTGCCTACTATGCACTTGGCTCTACGATTCGGGTTTCCAGGCGCCATGGTCTCGGCTCAAGCAGTTCGTTCTCAGAAAGCACCCAAAGTCTCTTTTCTTTGTTACTTGAGTTTCTTGAACCACACCTGGCAACAGAAGTTCTTGTTTCAGTTCTTCTTTTCAGACAGCCCTAACCCTTCTCCGTCCTCTGTGGAAAGTCCCTAAATTTCTTCTTCTTCCACTCGGCTCTAGGTTAGTTTTAACAGCTACTCACAACAGTCTTTTCAAAGTTCTTTTCAAAGCAAAGCACAAAGTCAATCAAATTCAAAAGTTCAAAGTTCAGTTCACGGCTCTTAATAGTCTATGATTATACTTGATCCGATTGCCTGCAACACATAATCCAAAAGTTCCATGCGAAGCACAACTACATCATAGGCTGGCATGTCCGGAACAAAGGTAGGAAAGACCAGTCTTTCCAGGAGTAAATCACGTATCTTGCTTAGGAGAGGGGGATTAGGAATGGTGAGTGTCAGGATACCCTCAATTTCAAGTCCAGGTATCAACAGCACCACTTGCAGCTTAACATTGGGGATTGTGCTGGTCACTTCCACTGACCTCACCCTCCCGGACCTCAGTACCCCTGGCATTGGTAATCCTAACATTTGTGAAAGGATAGGTCCACTCTGGAGTGGCATATCTCTGGCACGGTACTCGCACCCTGCTTGACCTTCTCGGACCACTCTGCGCAGCTCCTTCGTTTTCCCCTTCCAAATCGGACTCTTCGGACACAGGGGCAAGTTCTCTTTCAGAAGCCAATCTCACATTCATTTGCCTCCGTCTTTCGGGCCAATGAGCTTCTGCACCTCTTGCTCGCCGGCCTCTTGTTTGCACTCCCTGTTCGTCTTCCCCATCAGTTTCTTCTGTACTCTGATCACCTTCTCCGCCACTTCCTTCTTCTGGGGCGGATTCAGTGTCACTGTCGTCGTGATCATACACAGCTTGATCAGGGGAGTTCCCAACTTCCACCGGCACCCCCATAGCTTGACTTGTTCCCTCTTTCGGATCCTCTTCGTCGTTATTGTTCTCATCCACGAGAGGAGCTGTTCCTTCTTCAGGTGCTGGAGCTCGTCGGGTGTGAGAAGCATGGACCCAATTCGGCAATCCGCCACACTTCACGGCAGTAGTGGTTACGAGTATCACCTGGAAAGGTCCTCTCCAGCGTACATCCAGGCAGCTCTTCCTCACGTGCTTTCTCACGAATACCCAGTCACCCGGGCACAGGTCGTGACAAAGGTCGCTAGCAGCCGGGACTTCAGCAGCCTGCACCGATCGTTTTACTCTTTCCTGTCTCCTGTCTCTGTTCCTGTCGTGGGCTGCCCTGATCCATGCATTTAGCGCTTCAAACTGTGTTGGTCTGGGCAAAGGTCGCAATGCAGCCATAATCGCTTTCAACTGGTATAACACTTCTAGTCTAAACGTTCCATATTTAGGAAAAGTCAATTCCTCATTTCCATCTGTCATCTTACACCAATTATCAAGCCACAATATGGTATGCAACCCAACATTCGCTGCCATATAATAGGCTGGAGTATCCTCGGGTGGAGCCTCCTCCCCGCCCCGAGGTTCTGTCTTGTTTTCTCCTTTGAAACATTTCCGCAATACTTTAAAACATTTCATGATGAAACCCACAACGTTTCCTTGTTTACAACCCTCGTTTACTTCCCGATGACAATCCACCAATCTCAGCGCGGCTTCACACTAACCGTCCTATCACAGCGCGGCTTCACACTAACCGTCCTATCACAGCGCGGCTCCTTCTGACGTCACTCGCCTCCGTTTCGCAGCAGTTCCCCTCTTTTCTCCGATGTCTCGCCGGTCACGCATGCGTCCCAATCATACACTAGAAATGATTACTTCCGACCAAGCAACCACTTCCTTGACTGTACGGCCACAGTCTAACTGTAATTGTCACCTTTCCCGGCAAATGCCTGTCCGCGAGAGAACAGACAATCACCTCAACTGTTCAACACCCGGTAACTTCCGACCAGCGTCCGTTACCCACACACTCCTTCGGGGGATCAATGGTACCTCATGACCCCCTTTCACAACAGTCGACAATTACTTTGGATGTTCGATACACCCGAACCACTTAAGCTCTCCTTGAGTTTAAGATTTTCACCGGTTGCGCGCGCTCACAACCTGATCTCCTTTCACACTACAGGCATTCAACTCCGCAAGACATTACAACACAATGACACAACATAACACCGCAATCTAGCAACGCATGACCCTTTTCATACTCACTCTCCTCCGACCTGCTGCTTTCTGCCGCACTGTTACTCTCCGTCAGTTTTCATGGAACGCCATCCTCCGTCCGTGACTCTCTGGACACTCTTCATGTTCTTCTCTATAGGCCTCGGGGAAATCTCAACCTACTTCTAGATTACCCTTACTCCAGAAGAGAAACCATCCTAAACTGCTACCAACTGAAAAGGCGGGATTTCACCTCTAGAGTCTGCTTACCATTCTCCAGAATCCCGTCACAGGTCGGCTGGACCTTTTTACCTGTCATAGAGTGAATTTAGGTAATCTAATCACAGCTAAACAGTTCAAATTCAAGATACCAAAATACTTTCCCCAAAGAACCACTGACTAAAGACTGAATTTAAAAGGTTTATTACATAACCAAAAATAACTGAAGATACAGGCACCTCAGCAAGAGGTTCAAAAGATAAACCGATACTAATACAAACATAATCCTACGGAAAAGTCTCAACCGGCTAATGAACAAAACGAGAATCAACTCCAGAATCATTAAACTAAACAGAATAGCTATGACTTGAGTTCTGGTACTCATCAGGATATAAGACATTAATTCAGATTAGTCTGTCCCTACTCTATGCTAGATGACATCCCTACTCAACAATAGCCCGACCTAACCAAAAGGTGTCAGCTGTGGAGACTTCCTAAGAAGTTCGCCACCTTTCCCCTTAGACTAGAGTTTCCATCACCGCTGCTAAACTCCTTGCCCATGCGACCGCTCTCTCTAGCTCCTCAGCCATCTGCTCTGTCCCCACCCTCGGGGTGCTGTCCCTAATACGAAACCCCACAATGTTAATGACACGCCTATAGGTACGCCCCTCTAGAAGGTGTTGGGTTCTGTAAAATTCCACATGGCGTGGATCCATCTGTGTCCGTTCAGCCGTCCTTGGGTCTCAGGCTCTTCATCCTTTCAAGTTGCCTCCTTGAATTCCGGGTCTACTCCTCCATGTCTAGGTCTAGAATCCTAACCCACACACACAATGGGCCCTTCTACTCTACTATCTGCTCGATGAGGCGCCTGCAAAGGAATACACGCAAGTAACTCACAGTCTACAGATATTGCAACATTTTATAAAGGTTCATTTATAAATCATTTCTACAGTTAAATGTCAAGCAAGGCATTCTCCAACAGGCCTACACCAATTCCAAAGGAACTAGGCCACAGCTTGTTTTATAGGCCCAACGCTTTACATTGGCATTCCTTCTTCTTAGTTCGCTAGGCCTCCAACCTTAAACAGCAAATGCATTTTCTACTTTAAGCAAATCATTATATATACGTGTAGACCGTTACGTTTCAGATAAAGCAGATCTCAAGTTCAATTGCATTGCTAAACACACGTTGCATAAGAAGAAGGTTTCATTTTAAAAGCATCTATTTTCAGCAAGCATGGATTGCACTTTGTAACGTTGGCTCTGCACATTTTCTGATACCAATTTACTTTAGTACTCTTTCATACACTGCATCTAAACATGATTAACAGGCCTCTATATATGCGGGTGCTGACTACTTGTACATATGCTGCACCCCTACAAATTTCACTTTAAATGGCGCTCTCTCAAACAGATTACAAAGTTTCGATCAGTATGAAACACAAAATCACAAATTGTATTTCCTACTGTCTCATATCTCACCCAGCATTTGCGCAATTCCATAACAAGTGGAACATTACTACCTTTCTGCATTTAGGGTTGAGGGGTAGAAAGAGGGGTATCCTTAGGTGAGATGATTCACAGGCAAGCTATTGAACTTTCACAGCCCTTCCCAGTGGATTTTCCCACTCAATTACGTACCTACGGTTAGTGCCAGCAAAGTATAGCAGATGTGTGCATTTGGGTCTAATGGGCATCTAAGCACCCCATAAAGAGGTGTAAGAAAATGTTTTTTGCAAATTTGAATACGGTTCCCGGGAGGAGAAAACAAAATAGCAGGTTTATATGCATGCAGATAAGGTGCAATTCCCCCTGACGAGAATTCCACCTGTCACGGACTAGCTGCATGCTCGAAAATCAGTGAATGTTTGTGCCTGGCACGGCAACACGTCAATTGCTGGTCCAAGCCATTCACGACACTGACAGGTGCTGCTTTCCGAAATTCCCCCGCAAGACATTCCCACTTAGCACGTGCCTTTA
This sequence comes from Lissotriton helveticus, assembly GCF_964261635.1. Taxonomy (NCBI): domain Eukaryota; kingdom Metazoa; phylum Chordata; class Amphibia; order Caudata; family Salamandridae; genus Lissotriton; species Lissotriton helveticus. Next base: position 756,867,579 of record NC_136069.1, read on the forward strand.
TTGGAGCCCACAAATGCACATTTTAAATATGCAACTGCCGTGTTTTAGAACGGAGGCATACTGATACAACCTGCTCCCTTTCTCACATTCTCAAGAAGTGTGCGGCGCCCCTGCAATTTCTTCACTGCAATATTTGGCCTTTCTCAACACTTCATCAACTGTGCTCGACTGCCACCCTATTAGGGTGTGTCGGATCATGTCTCCGAATTCTGGTCTCAATCCATACACAAATCTATATACAAAATGACTAATGTCTTTCTCACTCAATTTTTCATATCCACTGTACTGTTTAAACACCAATAATATTCTCTCATAAAATGCATGTACAGATTCTTTCGGCTTTTGGGTTGTCCTATCTATTTTAACCCAGTCTGTCTCTTTTGGTGGAATTTTATTCTTCAAAAACACAATCACTTGTTCATATGTCCGCATTACATCTGGTGATGGGGCACCTGTCACTTTGTCTCGGGGGTACTCTTCTCTTGGCCAATCTACAGATATTTTACCTTCAGTCCATAGGTCTGCTGGCACAACTATGTCAAATAATCTATCCAAATCAACCCATAGTACTTTTGAAACTTTCACAAATCGATCCACCTGTCGACACTATTCCACTGGTTTTTCTCTCAATCTAGGAAAATCATTTGTAAACGACAATATATCCTATCTACTCCAAGGAACATGTACGTATCCTCCTCTAGGGATTTATCTCATGGGGAATTCATTTGCAACTGCCTCTTTTTCCCTGACTGGAAATCCTAGGGTAGATTTATCACTAATCTCCTCTTTCTTATGGGTGAGAGGATGTCCTACACATGAGTGGTCAACATGGCAGGGTGCAGAATCACTCTGAGTATCTCTTGTACCAGACAACGGGGTGTTGATGACTGCACGAACTGCCAGATCAAGTTCAGGTAGATTCAATCCAGTTAAGAATCAGGAAACGTCTACCATGTATTCAGAATAAAAGGGTGAATGTATATGCCACAACAATACATTGTGAAGGATTCATGAATGGTTGCCTGACTAGTGTGCACCTGTGGCAGGTGATCAATAATCAACAACATCTACTGGGTTGTTGTTAAGCAACAGAGGAGACAGGACGCTAGTTGCCCTGACTTATCCCACAATGTGTTCATCACAGCTTGTCATGTTGCAAAGTAAAAGCAATTCTGTTGCTCAATCAGATGGTTGTGGTGTGTTTGAGCAACTGTCAGCATGGCTAACATCACAGCCTGCAACTGAACCGCAGTCTATTGATGACATAGTGATGCCTCTATGAAAGCCCTAAGGATATTGGCCCAGACAACAGACCCAGCCACACAGTAATGATTTCAGTGATTCTCACTCCAACCTAGAAGTTGATGTGTCTCAGTCCTCAGTGAAATACTTGGAGACAAAATCCATCAGGAATGAGAAAAATTCATGGGCCAACAGCAATGTAGGAAACAGTCACCATCAATGTTCCCTCTATTTTTTTTCCTTTGTGTGCGGCAGTGTAGGGTCTCTGTGCACTGCAGCCACGGCTATGTGCGACAGGAACCAGATAGCGCGTGTGGATGCAGCGCCAAATATCACTCTGAACTTTTGATCCAAAAATTGAAAAGATGGTGCATTTACACACATACAGCACCACGTTAACGGTCTCAAGGCAGGTTTGCAATTGGATACACACACCATAACATGGATTGGTTATACAGGCAAGTACACCGAGTTTAGAAAAGCACAAGACTCCAATGGTGGTACCATCATAAGATGCTACTGCTGTAGGTGCAATGTTACTTGTTGTATTATTTATCTGGATGCAGAGAAAAAAAAAGCAACAAAATATCAGCCGGGCAGCACACTAGGCTAAGCAGAGATTTCTAACCTACGAGTTACCTAAAAGAAATGAAGCACGTTTAAAAGCACAACATATAAAGCGTGATGATGCTCAGGCCTGTCCATGCTGCCTGCTCTGTCAGGGGGCGTAGGAGCTAAATTATTGGCCACGCCGGCAAATTATTTCCAAGCAGCCCGGGACAGCTGACTCGAGTCCACTGGGCAAGGGAGAGTGCACTGCTGCATTGTGCAGTCAGGAGACAGCGGTGAGACGGACAGTTGTCACTAGTGGAGAGTCACACTGTTGAGGGGAAGAAGAAGAGCTCCAAAACGAACACAGTAGGTATAAACACCAGTGTTAGACCTGGCATTTCTTGGCGTGATTACCCCAATTTTTTCCTCTAGCTCCTCTATTTTTGAAGATGTGATAGATTATGTTTTGCCAACTTAGAGGCTTTGGACACTTTGCCACTGCTAAACAGTGTCAAAGTGCAAGTGCTCCCTGTTTAAAGTGTAATGGTAATTGGTTGTCCATGATTGGTATGTTTGCCTCACTAGGAAAGTCCCTAGTAAAGTGCACTATGTGTGCGAGGGCTGGTAATGCAAATGCTACTAGTGGGCCTGCAGCACTATTTGTACTACCCCCCCCCCCCGAAGTAGCCTTGAAAAGGGAACAGAGGCTTGCCTTGCAGGGCCTGCTCGCAGTCTGTTAGACTGCCATGGTGTTCTGGCAATTGCAGCCACTTGCCAAACCTTACCCTTCCCTTTCTATGCACATCAGACACCCCTATGGAAGGCCAAAGTACCCCCTGGGCAGGGTGCAGTGCATGTGAAAGGTAGGACATGTACTAAGGTGTGTACCATGTCCTGACAGCAAAATCACCTCCATTTCGTTTGTCACTGTTGAAAGGCCATCTTGCCCATAGGATAGAATTGGAAGGCTGTGTAATATGTTTTCCAGCCAAAGTCTTAAGAAGGAAAGGTGAAGTTTAGTATGCCTGAACTCACAATGCAATAACACATCTTTCTATGGAGGTGGTTTTTGCATTGTGTGTTTATTAGCCACTCTTTTAGAAGTGGCTGGGTTTTTGTGTTTTAACATTTCTGTGTGTCTCTGCCTAGTTGTGGATTGACTGTCTGGATTTGAAAGCGATAGGATCTGGGGAATGTCTTGAGCCAGGGGAGGTGGTAAGACAGCAACAGGCTGACCTGCATCTGGAGTGTAGGGAAGGAGTAGCCTCTAGTGGCGAAGAGGTCTGGGTTGCCGCTATAAAACAATTGTCCCATCTCCTGCTGAGTGATTAAAAATCCAGACCCCCCACTAACCAGAGGAAAAAGGTGTCACTGGCAGGGAGGCACCCCGAACTAGTTTGCACAGGGGTCAGTGCCCCATGAAACACAAAGACTTCAAAGCCATTGAGGGGTATAACTATGAGAGCTGAAGCCCCTGAACTTTGTATAATGACTTGATCAAGATTGAACAAGACTGGAGCTACTTCTTGGTCAAGAGGAACCTATCTCTTACCCGCTAAATCTTCAACCTCATCCCATTTTCCCAGCTCTCCCACAACCCTTTCTCTCTTCTCTCACTCCTCTTCTTCCCTCCTTATCTAAACACTTTATCTCTTCTATCACTCTCCTTCCTCCCTCCTTATCTAAACCATTTCCCCTCTGACCCCTCTGACCCTCTGCCTTTTGTCCCCCTTCTTAGTACACCAATTTTCTCTTTCATTCTCTCTCCCTCTTTTCCACTCTCTCAGATCCTGGTGACTCATGTGCTTATTTAATGTTCCTGCCTCTTTTAGTTCGAAAGGGTGTCTGTTATTTAAAGTTTTACTTCTGTACAGCCCTTGATTATGTGTGACACCTCTATTAGTTCTGACTTTTTAACCTACACCATGTTGCATATTGGAACTGCAGTTTCACTTTTCGAGCTGCAGTTTAAATGTCCAATGTGCAAAGTGATGGTGCATAAAAAGTGGTTAAATGAGTCAAACATGACACAGTCTCTTGACACCTTTGAGTAGTGAAACACCTAACCTTGCTTTGTGAGAGGGGTTAGCTGACCTGTGCACCCTAAGGGGCTTTTAAATATTGCCATCAGAAAAAAGGGAAAGACTAGCGTCGGTGAGTAGGACAACAGAGTATGAATCGTGAAAGTGCAGAGTACTCTTTGATTTTGCAGAAACCGAGCTCAGTGCAGCCCATCCAGGTCCTGGAGAGGGAAATAAACAATATGGTTGGGTATGGATGCTTGGATTGCTGTAGTCAAGTATAGCATGGAAAATGGAAGGGGTTGGATTGCAAACTCTACCTAGAGGCGATTGAGCAAAGCTGCGTGCAAGAAGCGAAAGGCTTATGTCACAACGATGAGCCTTGATTATAAATGCCCACAATCAGCCCTCAGCCATGATCTATTGAAAAAAGGCATGCATCAAGCCCAAAAGCACGATGTGTGCTTTACACATTGTGCTTTTGGGCTTGATGCATTTCTTTTCTTAATAGAGCATGGCGGTGGGCTGATTGTGGGCATTTATAAAAGTATTCCTGTTAATTGCAGGTCCGTCATGTGCTGCAATTAACATAAATATTTTCATAATGGCTCACAGTCATCTGTCTTTCAGGGATTCTTCCTCGGATGACCATTCCCACGTTTTGCAGGGGAACCCTCAGCTGCAGGCAACTGGGATGCTGGGGACTCTCCGCCAGACTCCATTTCCCTCCTTATGGCTTGGGCAGATGTTGAGGCACCAGATGTTGTGGGTACACAGGGAGGTGTGCACAGGTTGTTTGCGATCTGGCAGAGGCAGGTGACAATATCCCAGTGCACCGCAGTCATTTCATCTATTTTTGTCATGAAAGTGTCCAGACATTGGTTCTGGGGGGAAACACCCATTACAACGATGGTAATTGGATGCGGTGCCATCGCAACGCAACTTTTACATCGCAGGATCCTTTGCATCGCATGCATGTACAATGCATGCTATAACTGCGCAATGACATTTCCATCACATGAGATTACAACGCAAACGCAGCAATGACATTAATTAGGTCGTGAACTGCTCCGTTACGGAGCCACGGAAGATGGCATTGGCAATGATTGATAAGAAGGGCAAGAATCATATATTTATTGGTGAAAATAATATAACTCATACCAAAAATGCACATACATGGTCATTCAAAATGGTATGCGGTGTGTAATTCATAAGGTATCAGGTGAATCACAAAGCAACCTTCTAATTCACAAATGCACTCTGAGCTCCGCAATATGCAATATGCCATGCATAGAACGCCGCTTGATTTAAGAAACCATATGAACAACACAGGGTCTTGACTCATCACCCAGCAAGGCTAAGTCAGAAATGAGGAAAAAACAACACAAATGCCAATACTGGAACTACCTTACAAACTTTTTTTGGTGACCCCTATATGAATGAAACATAACGAGTACGTTTTGTCTAACGTCACTAGTTTATTTATTTATTTAGTTCACTAGTCACTTTTAGCTTTTTGTTTTTTGAGAGAACTTTTTTTAAAGGTGCATGAATAACAGTGTACAAAAGAACATCAAATTTTAAGAAGACAAATATTGACTGTACATATTTACAACACATCCACTCCACACTATTGACTAGTCACAATCACTCCACATTCACACGTGCATAAATATAAACAACAAAACAAAAAAACATACAATTATGGCCCTTTGCCAAAAACAAAATGTTTCAGCGTCAAATTAATGTACCCTACTTGGTATTCTACTGTGATTCTGTTATAAAAAATACAGTTGGAAATCAATTCTTGTTATCCTAACACAGTCCCACTATCCATATTATTGACAAATGGCCACTCATGGTCGACGCCTTTCGAGCCCCCTGGTTGTAGGGCTCTCCTCAGGACCGTCAAGTTCTTGGGTCTACGGAAATTGGAGTTCCTTGAAAGGTGGTGAATGGTGCAGAATGTGATCACTAAAGTTGTATGTGGACTGAATAGTGCATAGTGTGATCGCTGCAATGGCGTATGGTATGAAAGATGATAAATATGCTCTCTACACTGGTGTCTGGATAAAATACTTCAGAATGCAGACAGGGCAGTCCAAGGAATGACCCTGTTCTTGACAGAGCACTGGTGGGTTTAAATGTGCCATGCACGGTTTATGTTCCTAAGCCGCCCTGGCATACAATGTGCCATCAAGTGCCAAATATGAGTCACAGCATCAAAACGCCAGCACCTCTAGCACAGCACTTGTGCAACATACCACCCTCTGGCACACAGCTACAATCATAACAGGTGCCCATCCGGGTCAACCGTCTCAGCCTTTCATCATTCTGCAGTTTAAAAAACGAGGCGACAGTGCCCACCTGCTATATTACCCAAAAATGTTTAGCAAATGCTGGAAACATTGACATTTGGGAATCCTGACTGCCTCCTCTCATTTGCCACCATTGTCCCTTTCATCAAGGGGTAGCAGGTTTACGGGAGCTTCTGTGTAAACAAGGCCTCTTCTCCCCAGGAGGGTTGGGGCCCACACAAGGAGAGGAGTGCTGGGACATGGAAAAAATCAGCAATCACAGTGCCTTTAAGGATAAGGGCTTAGTGTGAATCACATACATTGTAATTACAATATGGGGTTCAGCGTACCTGCGCATCTAGTATGCTAATTCATTAACTTCCAACCATATTTCTAGAGGCGGCACTAGGGGGAAACACCCATTACAACGACGGTCTTTTCATGCGCTGATACTTTTCAAATGTATAAATTTCCGTGTTCCTGATCCCCCAAAAAAACTTCAGTTTCATATAACAATAGACAGGCTTTAATTGTTATAATGGAGAAAATTTTTAAACAAATCTATTGGTGAGCGTATGTTGGCATTTATTTATACACTACATAAACTTTAAAAACCAGGATTACAAACAACAAGGCCCAGAGACTTCATAAACTCAGTGAAAAGAACAATGTAACAGCAGGCGATTTGGTGACCTGCGTTGTAATGCTCCAAAACAGCAGAGACACTACAATCGCGTGGCAACAGCATGCACAGTAAATGCGTGCGATGTAATGCCTTTTACGATTTAACAGCGTGGTAATTACTTGCGTTGTTATGGTTGGCGATGTATCATCATACATCTGTTCTGGGCTGCTTGCACCTGTTCTATGTTCCTGAGGATCACTAAGACCTGGCCAAATTCTCCCTTGTAGCTCTCATAACCGTTGATTATCTGGAAGAGGTTTGGGTGATCCTCATCGGCAGCACAAGCTGCTTGACGGCTCCTCCCACCAGTCCAACACACCCAGGCGGGCCCAGTTGGTGATGGACCAGTCAACACTGAGCCTCCTTCCTCATTGACAGGGGTGTTGTTGTCCGCCAACTCCAGAGTGCCGTATGTTGCTGTGCTGTCGGTGGTAGCTCGGGCTGCTGTGTCCATCAGGGTAGAGGTTAGCTGAGTGTTGTCAGCTGAGGCAGGAGTGGTTGCAGAGGATCCTGTTGCAGCCACTGCTGGTGCAATGGGCCAACCAAACCTGATGGGCCAGGTTGTTCATCATCGTATGAGGACTGTTGAGAGACATCAATGCCGGAGAGCTCCTGGTCGACCAGAGTCTGGGACTGGCTAGTTACGGGGGTACCCATCTTGCCTGTGGGCACATAAATGACACAATGATTGAATTGAATGCCCACTGCCCCTCAAATCATACCCAATGCTTAGGTTACTGAACCTAATGATTAGTTAATGTACATAGATTGGCCTCCTTCATCCATGATGCTGGTCTTTGTTTTTAGATAGCAATGTAATTCAGACAAGTTGGGGATTGATGAACATGTCCAGCTATGTGCATAAATGGGCATCTTGTGTTTAGTTCACAAAGACATTGTCTGGTTCGTGACACAGGTGGGTTGGTGTTATCCACATGTGCACTTTCAGGGTGACCTATGTACTATTTAGCTCCAAATGTTGGTATTTTTCAGGGCTGTATGCTGGGCTGAGTCCATGTCTTTAGCAGTCACATAGGTGTGGCTGCCTACACACTCACAGTCTGTTTATTTACCCTGAAGTTTGTGGGAATGGTGTGAGTGAGGTGCTTATTGTTCTCATCTCATTATACACAAGTGAATGTCTGTGAGGAGCCAAATGAGTGACTGCTTTACTTTGTGCCTACACAGATAATATATTTTGTACCTTTACTCTTTAGTCAAATGAGATAAAAAAATCTGCTTTCTGCCGAGTGTTTATAGTGTATTTGTGAAACTTACACTCATCCTCCCACCCAGCCCAACTAGACCACCAGGAAGAGTGTTGTCCAGACAATTCTGGGTGGTGTACTTGCAGGATAGTTGTCACTGGTGGCTGGTGTTGTAGCACAAAGGCAAATGGGGTAGTTGTGATAGGTTCAGACAGCTGTCCCCAGTGTCGGCTATCTTGCTAGTACACATCAACTCCCTGTCAGGTAGATGATGGCGCGGGATTACCAGCTCAGTTTACCATACTCACCTGGGCCCATAAACATTCACACCTTGAACCGGTAATCCAACTATCCTTCCAGAATTGTATTCACCTTTAGGACTTATACCTGTACACCTTGACTTACCAAATCCTTGTCACTTGTGCACTAAGTCCTAAATCTAAGTGATCGAAGGAGTTAGAATAATAGTTAGCGATTGACATTTGCAAACAACAACCGTAGATTGGGGGTCCAAGGGAACAAGTTTGAAGATTCCCCAATTTAAACTATCATACATACATAAATCACCTCGAGTCTATTCAAAAACATTGGTAAACTATGGTTTGTGTTCTCTCAAAAAGGATAAGTCAATCAATAAGGGGAATCATCCCTTAAGGAGTAGAACCCTCACTCACCCGAAGGTGACATGCTTCATCATATGGGTCCTCCTTACCAGCGAAGAATTCCTAGTTGACACTGGGAGCTAGGACTTCCTGTTGTTTTAATGATGGAGCTCAGAGATGTTTTTATTCATTTTAGGGGAAAAGGATGGATGCTAATTCCCATATGAGAGAATGCTGGCTGTTGTGAGGTTGCAGCGCCGTGTGAAAAAGGTGAAAAAGGAGTGATATTTAAAACTGTCTATGATAGATGCACTAATATCCGTTTTATTCTTGTGCTCTATCTGGCAGGGTTAAATTGTAAAGCAGTACAGCGGTATGGATTTATAACCATTGTAACGTTAAGGTCAACATGTTTCAGTCCACTGATCAGATCCCTGTATCGTTGGCTGTCTTCAGGACCAGTTCTTAAATGATTGCTGCTGCTACAATTGTGAAAAAAATAAAAAAATAATTGTATACAAAATTAGTATTCCTGTATTCTTCTTTTCAGGTAATACGCAGGGTATCTGTATGTAATAAGAGAGGAGAGAGCAACCAAACCAAAATTACCATCATTAGGATATGTAGCTAGTGACTTGTACATCATGTTAATGTCAGTAGCTTATATGTATTCTAATTAGTCACAACAAACTGGGACTTACCCTCCAAAGTAGAATAGCCTTGCCTCACCTCAACCTGACAGACTGCTCAGGAAGGATGCCCCGCACTGCGGAACAAAACACAAAAAATTCTTAAGTATAGGTTCACCAAATCATTTGTGAATAAATACACAAATGTACAATAATACAGTGATTTTTTTAGCACCAGCTCAATGTAAATGCTGCCGGCAGGTCCAGGTCAGACTACTTGTAGTTTGATTGCATGCTTTTTACATGTGTGTTCAGAACGCTTATAAGAAAGTAGTGTCACAGTTTGTGTAGGTAAATATGAGAAGTCCTACTCTTGTACTCAGTTCTAAGAGCAGTAGTGATCAGACCTCCAAGGTGAAGGGAGGTGAATGTGAGAGAAATTTCAACAACTAAAGCATACTACTAGTTAAATCTCTCATACTGGCCAACATTCATATAATAAGGCCAGAGTCAACAATAATTACTTATTCATTGCCCAAACAGAGTTTATAAAAGCTAAGTGGCTTACCTGTCCGTCGGTACCTCGAACCTAAGAGAGCTCGCCCCGGGAGGTACCCAACTCAACTAAGTTAAGCCAATTTATGTTCCCGGACCCAGCGCGGGAACCACGGGTCCTTCCAGTCTATAGAAGCCCTGATAGTGCCTGATTCCAGCGTAATCGGAACAGCACATGCGCGGATAAAAGAGCACTACACTCCCGGTGTACTGCCATTATCGCGCACGCGCTCAGGAAGTCATTACCCTAAAACTGTGTCCGAGAAGTACACAGCTATAATAATGACCCAATATTTAGGCAAATGAGTGATTCAATGGGACTAGTCCGACAAAGACATGGTGATTAGTCTGATGAAAACTATTCAGTTAATATGTCATGCCTAATTGTACTGGGACAATCAGACGCTCTCATCAGAGTAGTGTCTTGTCAGCGCACATGACCATTCTTAATTTAAGTCAAATAAAAACATGTTCAATCGGATTACATTCTCAGATGTACAAGGCACGTAGGTTCTGGGATTTCATCACTAGAAATAACAACGCTGTGTCTTTCATGGTTGAATATAAGAGTTGGGGGTGACCATACGCTCTTATTGTATGACTCGTTGAGTTGGAATCAGCAGGCATGCGCAGGTCCACACACCACAGATTGGACATCAGATTTTGCATGTGATCGATATTCATTGTTATTCAATGGACTATAATTACCACCTCTCCTTCCATCTGTTATTAGTGGTCTAGTCCAAAAATAGGGGGGCCATATAGTCATATTAACACTGACATTGTTTATGTCGCAGTTTAGAGTGAATATTACCACTCGAAATATATCTTATTTTCCAGTCATTGTGGAATGGTATTCTGATCCTATGTCTGTTTTGACTAGTTTCTCACCAGGAGATGTTCAATTAGAGGTATCTAGGAGAACCAGCCCTTATGCCTAGTAGTTTAATTAGGGAACTCACAGGCCTTAAATTGATACAGGCAGGATCGTGTAGAGGCCTATAGTGCTAACCACGGTATTTCGTCGTTTAGGCCTATCACGTCAGTTTTCAAATTATGTACCCAACGTTGTTCTTTACGGAATAGAAATTTGGATACATCTGACAGATGTGTGGGAATCCATGGTTGTTCTAGGACTACCCATCGCAATTCAGTATCTAGATGTTGTTTAGCCAAAAAATGATTGGTCAGTTTGGTGGACCGTTTTCCACACCTGATTGTGCTCTTATGTTCTTGAATCCTAATATTTATTTTTCTGGTGGTCATTCCCACATAGCGGAGATTACACGGACACCAAATCAAATAGATGAGTCGATCACTATTGCATTTGGTGTGTTTTAAGATTTTCCATGGTCGTGCCGTGCCTATATTTATCTCCATTGTTTTTTCAGTTTGCGGTCAGACTGTACAGGTACCGCATGGGAAGTGACCAATCACTGGTGAGAGATTCCATAATGTCGGTTGTATATTCTTGGCTTGAACCTCCTTAGGCCGTGTGTGTACCAGTTTGTCTTTGATGTTGGCACTCCGTTTGTATGCAAATAAAGGCGGAGGAAGTTCGTTGTCAGCGGTATTAAGTATTTTCCAGTGCTGAGATATACTTTTCTTTACTGAGTTTGAAAAACTTGAAAAAGTATTAACGAACATGAGTCTAGGATTCATTTCTTTCCTGTTAGTTTTCTCCAATAATGCCTCTCTGTCGTTATTGGCTGCGCGTTTTTTTGACCTGCGAATTAGTTGTGCAGGGTACTTTTTTGTCAATAGATCTTGTGTGAGTGCCTCTGCATGTTCGTTGTATTTTTCCATTGTGCTACAGTTGCGCCGTATTCGGAGAAATTGACTGAATGGCAAATTTTCTAGGAGTGCTCGTGGATGGTAACTCTGAAATGGAAGGAGTGAGTTGCATGCCATAGGTTTCTTATACAGTTCTGTTATTAGACCATCATTGCTAGGCATTATCTTCACATCCAAAAAAGGGAGGCTCGTTTTTGAAAATTCCAGTGTGAATCTGAGGAAATAATTTTGGTTATTGAGCCAACCATGAAAAGATTTTAGGATTTCTTCGTTTCCCCTCCAAATCACGAAAATATCATCGATGTACCGCTTCCAGGTACGCAGACGACTAAAGAAAGGATTGCCAGACGTTAGAACTGTTTCTTGCTCAAAATTATGAACATACAAGTTCGCTAGACTGGGGGCACAAACGCTCCCCATTGATGTACCCGATATTTGGAGGTACAGTTGTTCTTCAAATTTGAAAAAGTTTTCTTTCAACACCATTCGTGCGCAAAAGATCACGAAGCTGATTGGCGTCATACTATGCTATACGTGGATTACAGATCACGAAGCACTATACCTAGTAGCAACATCACCAGTAATCCCGTATTTCTATGTATTGCCTAAAATACATAAAAAGACACGACCACGACCGGGCAAACCCATTATTTCGGGTATCGGGTCTATACTGTAACCCCTATCCACTTTCGTGGATGTTTTTCTACGTCCTTTGGTGTCGGAAATGCCGACATTTATTCAGGACACCAAACATCTACTGCGATGTATTGAGGACATCCCTTTTGATATAGAACAGGACCTATTGGTTTCATTTGATGTGGAATCACTATATACGTATATTCCACAAGAAAAAACGTTACTGACAATAAAAACAATGTTGGATGCTCTTGTCTGGGAAAGCATGACGCCAATCAGCTTCGTGATCTTTTGCGCACAAATGGTGTTGAAAGAAAACGTTTTCAAATTTGAAGAACAACTGTACCTCCAAATATCGGGTACATCAATGGGGAGCGTTTGTGCCCCCAGTCTAGTGAACTTCTATGTTCATAATTTTGAGCAAGAAACAGTTCTAACGTCTGGCAATCCTTTCTTTAGTCATCTGCGTACCTGGAAGCGGTACATCGATGATATTTTCGTGATTTGGAGGGGAAACGAAGAAACCCTAAAATCTTTTCATGGTTGGCTCAATAACATAAATGATTTCCTCAGATTCACACAGTAATTTTCAAAAACGAGCCTCCCTTTTTTGGATGTGAAGATAATGCCTAGCAATGATGGTCTAATAACAGAACTGTATAAGAAACCTATGGCATGCAACTCACTCCTTCCATTTCAGAGTTACCATCCACGAGCACTCCGAGAAAATTTGCCATTCGGTCAATTTCTCCGAATACGGCGCAACTGTAGCACAATGGAAAAATACAACAAACATGCAGAGGCACTCTCACAAGATCTATTGACAAAAAAGTACCCTGCACAACTAATTTGCAGGTCAAACAAACGCGCAGCCAATAACAACAGCAAGGCATTATTGGAGAAAACGAACAGGAAAGAAATTAATCCTAGACTCACGTTCATTAATACTTTTTCAAGTTTTTCAAACTCAGTAAAGAAAAGTATTTCTCAGCACTGGAAAATACTTAACACCGCTGACAACGAACTCCCTCCGCCTTTGTTTGCATACAAACGGAGTGCCAACATCAAAGACAAACTGGTACACACACGGCATAAGGAGGTTCAAGCCAAGAATATACAACCGACATTATGGAATCTCTCACCAGTGATTGGTCACTTCCCATGCGGTACCTGTACAGTCTGTCCGCAAACTGAAAAAGCAATGGAGATAAATATAGGCACGGTACGACCATGGAAAATCTTAAAACACACCAATTGCAATAGTGATCGACTCATCCATTTGATTTGGTGTCCGTGTAATCTCCGCTATGTGGGAATGACCATCAGAAAAATAAAAATTAGGATTCAAGAACATAATAGCACAATCAGGTGTGGAAAACGGTCCACCAAACTGACCAATAATTTTTTGGATAAACAACATCTAGATACTGAATTGCGATGGGTAGTCCTAGAACAACCATGGATTCCCACACATCTGTGAGATGTATCCAAATTTCTATTCCGTAAAGAACAACGTTGGGTACATAAATTGAAAACTGACGTGATAGGCCTAAACAACAAAATACCGTGGTTAGCACTATAGGCCTCTACACGATCCTGCCTGTATCAATTTAAGGCCTGTGAGTTCTCTAATAAAACTACTAGGCATAAGGGCTGGTTCTCCTAGATACCTCTAATTGAACATCTCCTGGTGAGAAACTAGTCAAAACAGACATAGGATCAGAATCCCATTCCACAATGACTAGAAAATAAGATTTATTTCGAGTGGTAATATTCACTTTAAACTGCGACATAAACAATGTCAGTGTTAATATGACTATATGCCCCCCCTATTTTTGGACTAGACCACTAATAACAGATGGAAGGAGAGGTGGTAAATATAGTCCATTGAATAACAATGAACATCGATCACAAGCAAAAATCGATGTCCAATCTGTGGTGTGTGGACCTGCGCATGCCTGCTGGTTCCAACTCAGCGAGTCATACAATAAGAGCGTATGGTCACCCCCAACTCTTATATTCAACCATGAAAGACACAGCGTTGTGATTTCTAGTAATGAAATCCCAGAACCTACGTGCGATGTACATCTGACAATGTAATCCGATTGAACATGTTTTTATTTGACCTAAATTAAGAATGGTCATGTGCGCTGACAAGACACTTCTCTGATGAGAGCGTCTAATTGTCCCAGTACAATTAGGCGTGACATATTAACTGAATCGTTTTCATCAGACTAATCACCATGTCTTTGTCGGACTAGTCCCATTGATTTACTCATTTGCCTAAATATTGGGTAATTATTATAGCTGTGTACTTCTCGGTCACAGTTTTAGGGTAGTGACTTCCTGAGCACGCGCGCGATAACGGCAGTACACCGGGAGTGTAGTGCTCGTGTATCCGCGCATGCGCGATTGCGATTACGCTGGAATCAGGCACTATCAGGGCTTCTATACATTGGAAGGACCCGTGGTTCCCGCGCTGGGTCCGGGAACATAAATTGGCTTAACTTAGTCGCGTTCGGTACCTCCCGGGGCGAGCTCTCTTAGGTTTGAGGCACCGACGGACAGGTAAGCCACTTAGCTCTTATAAACTCTGTTTGGGCAATGAATAAGTAATTATTGTTGACTCTGGCCCTATTATATGAATGTTGGCCAGTATGAGAGATTTAACTAGTAGTATGCTTTACTTGTTGAAATTTCTCTCACATTCACCTCCCTTCACCTCCCTTCACCTTGGAGGTCTGATCACTACTGCTCTTAGAACTGAGTACAAGAGTAGGACTTCTCATATTTACCTATACAAACTGTGACACTACTTTCTTATAAGCGTTCTGAACACACAGGTAAAAAGCATGCAATCAAACTACAAGTAGTCTGACCTGGTACCTGCCGATCTATCCTTGATGCCTTGCGGCAGCAATTACATTGAGCTGGTGCTAAATAAATCACTGTATTATTGTACTTTTGTGTATTTATTCACAAATGATTTGGTGAACCTATACTTTAGAATTTTTTGTGTTTTGTTCCGCAGTGCGGGGCCTCCTTCCTGAGCAGTCCGTCAGGTTGAGGTGAGGCAGGGCTATTCTACTTTGGAGGGTAAGTCCCAGTTTGTTGTGACTAATTAGAGTACATATAAGGTACTGACATTAACATGATGTACAAGTCCCTAGCTACATATCCTAATGATGGTAATTTTGGTTTGGTTGTTCTCTCCTCTCTTATTACATACAGATACCCTGCGTATTACCTGAAAAGAAGAATACAGGAATACTGGTTTTGTATACATTTTTTTTCTTCACAATTGTAGCAGCAGCAATCATTTAAGAACTGGTCCTGAAGAAAGCCAACGATACAGGGATCTGATCAGTGGGCTGAAACATGTTGACCTTAATGTTACAGTGGTTATAAATCCATATCGCTGTACTGCTTTACGTTTTTACCCTGCCAGATAGAGCACAAGAATAAAACGGATGTTAGTGCATCTATCATAGACAGTTTTAAATATAACTCCTTTTTCACCTTTTTCACACGGCGCTGCAACCTCACAACACCCGGCATTCTCTCAAATGGGAATTAGCATCCATCCTTTTCCCCTAAAATGAATAAAAACATCTCTGAGCTCCTTCATTAAAACAACAGGAAGTCGTATCTCCCAGTGTCGACTAGGAATTCTCCGCTGGTAAGGAGGACCCATATGATGAAGCATGTCACCTTCGGGTGAGTGAGGGTTCTACTCCTTAAGGGATGATTCCCCTTATTGATTGACTTATCCTTTTTGAGAGAACACAAACCATAGTTTACCAATGTTTTTGAATAAACTCGAGGTGATTTATGTATGTATGATAGCGATTGACATTTACCTTCATGAAATAACCACAGAGTCGGGTAAGTTTTTAACACTTTATCTATGCAATATTTTGTGAGTCAGGTGCTCTGCCCTTAGGCCTACGCTGTTTAATGTGTACATCCACCCCTTGGCCCTTTTGGCCAAGGAACGGAAGATTAAATTAATCTCATACGCCGACAACAAAAATCTGGGGGTCCTAATGGACAACTCACTTTCCTTTGGATCTCATGCCAAAAAGGTGGCTGGCACCTGCTTCGGCCGTCTTCGCTCCCTTTAGCCCATCCTGGGCTTCTTCGAGCCACCCACCCGCTAGGTAATAGTCCAATCCCTGGTCCTATCCCATCTGGATTACTGTAATGGCCTAATGCTTGGTACCAACCTGACGGTCACTAAAAGACTTCAAAGGGTCCAAAACGCAGCTGCCCGTACTCTCTTTGCCCTACCCAAACACTGCCACACCTCACACATCTTACGCCGGTTGCATTGGCTGCCCGTGAAACAAAGAATCCAATTCAAAACCCTTTGTCTAACGCACAAAATCCTACATGGCCAAGGCCCCCAAATATTGCAGGGACTCTGTTCTCTCTACGTCCCCATACGTGCCTTACGCTCTGCAGACCTCCACCTTGCATGCGCCATTAGGGTGCGCAAGAGCAGAGCAGGTGGTCGGTCCTTTAAGTCCATGGCCCCGACTCTTTGGAACTCCATCCCCCTTGAGGCCCGTGCCACACAGGACCATCGGCTCTTTCGGAAACAAATTAAAACCTGGCTATTCGCCTCCATTTAGGATGATCAGCACTTCTACTGTCCGATAATATTTTCATTCCACTGTTTGCCTGCTGCGCTCCTCCAGATGGCATGTCTGCAAGCGCTGGGACGCCCTGTTGCTGGGGCAGCCATGCGCTATATAAATAAATTTAACATAACATAACATAACATAACATAATAGTGAGATTAGGGACTTTGCAAGTAAGAAAATAACTATTAAAGCATAAATCTTGCAAGAATTTAAGAAAATACCTTTAGATATTGGTACCTGGGAATGGTGAGAAAGGGAAACGGCACAAGGACATACCACACAGATTATATTTACCTAGAACGGTGCAAAGACCAACCCTGGCCACGGGCTGGGATAAGAAAAGGGCTCCTGACTAATCAGGTGCCAACAGGACAGGTGCAGGACAGGACAGGCAACCTCCACTAAGTACAACGGCAGCATCACACCCCTCTCTGCAGCTACTCTCGAAATCCCTCTGGGTGACAGAGTCTTCTCCCTCAACAATTTCCCAATTCTTCTTTCAGAGTGCTCGACCAGCCCTCTGAGGTTTGCGGCATCCACGATTCTTCGCCAGCATACGTTGGGTCAGTGACAGGTCTGTGACAAGTCGGACAACCTGATTAACTGAGCCTACCATAGATATACCATTTTCCAGGGTATGTACCACCGCCCTAGTGTTGCAAATGTGTGTATTCCCTTCATTTGATTGGCCAGAAAGGCGAGGAGAGGTCATCACACCATACCAGTGTGAGATCATTTTCGTTCAATAAAGTTGGTCAATGTTCCCGCCCATAAATTACTTTCCCATGTTTTTTTATTCCACCCAGCAATATTATTTCATTTAATATACAATGTATAAAGTTTTGTGCTTTTTCTTCCTTGTGTTTGTGGTCATAAAGTAAAGTTCCCATGAACATCACTGATGTGATGGGTTTTGGCAGCGATTCAATGATCTTTATGTTGACTGGGCATGACCAGCAATTTCAAAATGGAGGTTGTGACACCCTTCAGATTAGCAAACCCATTTAAATCCGTCTCATTTCTATTTATACTGTGGTGTATAATGGACTATAATTATTATATATACTATATATATATATATATATATATATATATTATAATATACTACCTCATCTGGTGCTTCTAATTCTACTCTGCCTTGCTTAAGGTTAGCTACCTTGCCATGTGCACTAGTGTTGTTCTGTCTACTCTCACTCATTAAGTAAGTTATAGGTATTGTCAGTCCTAACCATGCTATGAGTACTATCAATATACTACATGTGCATATTCTACAACATGTCTTTATACAATTTCTTTTCGCTTTCCCAGCAGCTCTATTATCAGCCATTTCTGACTAAGGATGTTTAACCCCTCTTTGTAAATTTTACACAAAATATAAACTGTGAAGTTATCTTCAAGTTGGTCTGACTTTTTCGTCAATTTGATCAACAATTAATTCTTCATCACTTTCTTCATTGATTTCCAAATTCTCAAAATCCTCAAGAATTACATATGTCCACTCAGGACCCTTGAATTTATTATTCAGTCTTTTCAAACGTGGATTTCTCCTTCTGGGTTTCTCTGTGGATGGTCCAGACTGACTTGTTATTCCATTTACTTGTTCAGGTTCTTCACTTATTGTTTTAAGGCGATATTTCAGGCTCTTGATAATGCTAGGCCAAGTAGCTCCTTTTCTGAGTCTTTTAACTGGCACTGTACTTTTATTTTCTTCAAGTGTCCTTTTATTTCCGTTAACTTGTGGCACTCTTGGAATTTTGTCGTCTTCAGATTCCCTCTCTATCTGACCTTGTCCATGGCTTAATATTTCTGCCGGTTCTGCCTGGATGGGTTCTTCTACACTAATCTGGCCCTGTTCAGGAGTTGGTTCGATTTGACTTTGACTTTGGCTTTTTTCTCCTCCTTCTTCCTGAACTCGTTTTTCTATACCTGTCTGGGCCTGCTCAGGTTTTTCTTTTTCTTGATTGTCTTCTGCCTAGGCATTTATTTTCTCTAGCACCTATCTGTCCCTCCTCAGACTCGAGAGTGCTTGTTCTATTTTCTTCAGTCTTAGTACATTGCTCTCTCCTTATCTGGTCCTCCTCAGATTTGATAATTGTTTTGTGTTCTTCTGTTCCTGACTCATCCTCACTATCACTCTGTGTATCTAAATATGTTTGACTTCTTGTTCGCTCTGTTATTTCAGGTATGTCGACTATGGGAATCCACTCATCCTGACTGGTGCTAGGTCGTTCCTCATTAGCTACTTCAGGATCGACGTCTTGGGATCCTTCAGCTATACAACCTTCAGCCTCTGCTTCGTCAGTTTCTGTCACTCTTTTTGTATGGCTTGCATGAATCCAGTGTGGCAGACCTGCATACTTTACAGCTGTGGTGGTAACCAATATGACTTGATGGAGTTTTCCCCACCTTGGTGCTAGGCACAACTCTCAGGTGTGATCTTTTATCACTCGCCAATCACCTGGATTCAGGTCATGTGCTTGAGTCAACTGTCTGGCCACAGCGTCTTCCCCAACCTGGTGAGAGATAGATCACACTTGGTCAGCCAACTCTTTGCAGTACTCCAATACCAAATCATCAGATATATTTACCAGCTTATGTCCTGGTACACATGCTTGTCTCATTGCCCTTCCCATGAGTATCTCATGGGGACTCAAGCCTGTATTTTTGTCTGGTATGCTTCTGAGCCCCATAAGGACAAGAGGTAAAGCGTCAGGCCACTCCAATGGGGTGGATTCACACACCTTTCCTAATCTTAATTTGATTGTGCCATTGAGTCGTTCTACCACTTCAGAAGCCTCTAGGCGATATGCACAGTACAGCTTTTGCTCAATTTTGAAGGCTTCACAAGTTAATCAAATTATTTAATTATTAAAATGAGACCCTTGGTCTGATTCAATCGTTAGTGGAAAACCAAACCTGGGAATGAGTTCCCTCAAGAGGAGTCTGGCTATAGTTATGCTGTCATTCCTTCTGGTCGAGTAAGCCTCCACCCATTTGGAAAATAGGCAAACATTGACAAGGATATATTTGAATCATTGACAAGCAGGTAACTAAATGAAATTGATTTGGAGTCTTATGAATGAACCTTCTGCCTCTCCAATTTTCCCAGGGTAAACTACAGTTTTTCTACCAGGGTTCTTTTGTTGACAAATTAAGCATCTCTGGCAAAGACTCTCTGCTACGCTCCTGAACCTTACGTTAAACCAATCCAGTCTGAACAGTCTTATCATTGCATATCTGCCTATGTGTGTGTCCCCGTGGTACATCCTAGTCATAGGTGCAAGCAAACACTGGTCTCCCATCTAAGGAGATTATGACACCATCTTCAGCTCTTCTCTGACAATCTATATTTTCTCATTCTTCCTTTTCTTTAGGTTCTACTTCATTTTGTAAGTCTCTCACTTCTTCCCATGTTCCTATGCCCACTAGCAGCATAAGTTGGCAGCTAAATCCACATGCATCGATTTTCTTGTTTACTGCCATTTTGTACTTGGCACAATGTTGGGCCACCTGGTCAGCATAACGATTACTGGCTGTCACTTTGTCATTTCCAGATTGGTGAGCATCACACTTGACCATGGCCACTTCTTTTGGTAATCAAACTGCTTAAAGTAATTCCTTTACAAATTGTCCTTTTTTATTAGGTGTTCCTGAAGAAGTCATGAACACAGCATAAGCAGCACTCAATCCTCCTTCCTCATGACGCATACATGAGCCATCTCAAATTGCTCATGTTCTAGATCTTTTAATGGTTCTTCCTGTATGTCTGGGCGTGGTTTAGTACTGTATTCTGTGAGGTCCATACAATCATGTCCGACTTCTTCCTTTACCTTTTCAAAATGTGAATTAGGCAATAGGGTTGATGGATTCAGAACAGTACATCTGGCCATTGTCACATTTTCTGCACCTAAAATGACTCGCTCATACTTAGTCAGCCGAATAGGAGTTAGGTACTGAGTATGGGTTCTTGTCAACAGAATCACGACTGAATGAGGAACATACACTGTCACAGGATGTAAGCATGAGCGCAAAATCCGCTACGCTCGCGGATTTAGCGAATTTTCGGTAAATCCGCGATCCGCGAACTCTCGCGAATTTACTGAAAATTCGCAATCCGCGAGCGGCGGATTCCGGGGGCAAAAGTTCAAGCCTTGCTGGCCTGTTGTAACTAATTTACGATGGCGCCGGCAAGCTGCCAGCGCCATCCTAAGATAGTTACTAAATTAGCTTCAACAGGAAGCTCTAATAGATAAGATAAAGCAGGTCATCGAGCGCCTGCTTTATTTTATCTATTAGAGCTTCCTGTTGAAGCTAATTTAGTAACTATTTTAGGATGGCGCTGGCAGCTTGCCGGCGCCATCGTAAATTAGTTACAACAGGCACAAAATGGTGGCGTCTTCTTGAATAAATATGAAGGGCAGGGTCATTCTGGCACGACGGTCCTGGCACAAAAATTAAACCTCAACCGCAGGCACTTTCAGATATCGATTAAGCATGTGCCCTAGTTGAAGCTTAAATTCAGTGACTCATTCATCTGCCCAAAAACAATCGTGAGCGTTGTCAAGGCTGGGCAGATGTGCCTTCTTCCTGAATATACCATCGAAAATTAGGTGTGATGCTGGGCAGAGGCCTTTGCATTCTTGACTTTCACGAGCGCAATCCTCGTGCTGTTCCTGTGGCCAGGAGCTTCTGTATCTTTATCTGCTGCTCTGATCGGTCTCTGACGTTTTATACACACAAGAGGGATGTGCACTCGCATGGAAGCGCCGTCCGTTTGGCCCCGCCCACACACTCGCGGTGTGCACCGTCTTCCCGCCATTTACCCACTATGATGGGCAGCTCACTCAAGGGACCCCTGCGCCCTTCGGCGCAATTGCATAGTAACACACACCTGGTCGCTGTAGACAACTCTCTGGCACTTTAGGCAGCTGTAGTGTAGTAAAAGCACTATACATCTACCCAGAGGCCTTTGCATCTTTCATCTGCTGCTCTGATCGGTCTCTGACCTTTTATACACACAAGAGGCATGTGCACTCGCATGGAAGCCCCGCCCCAAATCCGCGGATACGCAAATCCGCAAAATCCGCGGATTTTGCGGATCCACGATCCGTGAATACGCAAATCCGTGAATCGTGGATCCGCAAAATCTGCCCATGCTTAACAGGATGTCCCATTATGATGGATTCACTTTGTTCTAGACTTGTGCAAGTTACAGCTACAGATTTTAAACATCCAGGTAAAGCTGATGCTACCGAGTCCAGTGTGGCAGAAAAGTATGCCACAGGCCGTCGCAACAAGTCATGCGTCTGGATTAGAACTGAAAGAGCAAAATTGTCTCTTGCATCACAGAATAGTGCAAATTCTTTCGAATAATCTGGCATACCTAATGCTAGGGCTTCTCATAAACAGTCGCGTAATTTTAGAAAAGCAGTCATGCTTTCATCATCCCATTCCACTGGATCTCTGGCCCGTTTCTTTGTCAATTGTATCAATGGCTTAGCTAGTACTGCAAATCCCACAATCTACTGTCTGCAGTAACCTACAACTCCAAGAAACATCCTGATTTCGTTTTGTGTCTGGGGTAATATCATGTTTCTAATTATTTTTATTCTCTCTGAAGTCACTCTTCTGACTTCTCTTTCTATCTGGTGTCCCAGATATTTGACTGATGTGGTACAAACTTGCAATTTTTCAGGTGACACTTTATGTCCTCTTTCAGCCAAATGATTCAGTGATGCAATTGTATCAAGGAGGCAGTCACTTTGGGTTTTAGACGCAACCAGTAAGTCGTCTATGTACTGCACCAAAACAGACTGTCTGGGCAGCACCAAAGATTCAAGACATTTTTTCAGAATCTGGTTAAAGATCGATGGACTTTCAGTGTACCCTTGAGGAACACAATTCCAAACATAAACATGCTCCTCAAATTTAAGCGAAAATAAAAATGTACAGTCTGGGTGCAATGGAATGGAAAAGAATGCATGGCATAAATCAATTACTGTGAACCATTCCATATTCCATGGTATCTGATACAAAATCACTGCTTGATTTGGTACTACTGGGCAACATCGGACAACAATTTTATTAATTTTTCTCAGGTCTTGAACTACAGTATATTTCCCGCTTGGTTTCTTTATGCCAATTATAGGTGAATTACATGGACTGCTCATTATTTCTTTTAGAATGCCTTGTTCAACCAAACGCTCAATTTCTGCTGCAACACCTGCTTTTATTTCTGGGCTCATTTTGTACTGTCGGGTATTTGGGTATACTGCACCTTCTTTCACAGTTACTTTTACTGTGTCGACATTTGCCATTAATCCTACTTCTTTTCCTGTAAAATCCCACACATCAGGGTTTACGGTATTTAGATGCTCTTCCGGTAAATCTTTTAGGTCATCTTTTTTAATTTCAGTTTCCTGTTTCGCTAACATGATTTTATGCACTCCATCTTCATCGGGAGTCTGAATTTCAACATCATTAGGTGAGCAAAAGATTGGGCAATTCATTTTGCACAGTAAATCTCTTCCTAGCAAGTTTACAGGACTGGAGTCACACACAACAAATGTGTGCGTCTCTTTAAAATTGCCAATATGTACCTCCATTGGTTCTGTAATAGGGATCCTGATCTGTTTAGTAGAAACGGCCACTACTTGGATCACTTCTAACGAGAAGGGTAGATTTGGGACGTCTGCTGTTCTCACAGTTGAACGGGTAGCACCAGTGTCCAACAAGAAGGTGATGTCATTTCCCTCAACCTTGCCTTCTATATAAAGACATGGACTGATCTACCGGTAAGGATGCTCCAAGTACGCATTCCTCTCCTCCCCTTAGGCACTGTCAATATGACTTGTTTTCAAAAAATGTGTCCTGCAAGAGAAACTGTGGTGTTACCGTATTTTTCTTACCACTTCCCTCCCGAAATCCGGTGTCCACACTGTATTTGGCTTGACTTACAAAATCAGGCATAGGGGCAGGTGGTAACTGATTCTGTATTACCTGTTGCGGTTGCCTCATTGACACCTCATTCTGCGTCTGCGTATTCAAATTTTGAATTTGGACATTATTGTTCTGTATTAATTTACACTCGTTTTTCCAATGACCCAATTTTCCGCACCCGTGACAGGGAAATCTTTTCTTCTCTTCTTCTTTACTCATTCTCCCTCTAGGCTTGCCCCAGTACCTTCACCTTGACTTTCCCCTCTTCCTTGATTATTTGCCTGTTGACCTAACTGAAGTTCCTGCTGTTCAGCTAATTTAACTTGTGCCCACATTACCTTTTCTTCTAATTTCTTCCACCTATTATCGATTTCATCCCCACAGTATTTTGCATACCTCAAAATGTCATCAATAGGCTTTGCCTGCCAACATAATTTATGCTCTTTAATCATTTGTGATATTTCTGGCTTTAGTCCGGACACAACACAATATATAAAACATGTCATGTCCTTATTATCAATTATTATCAATATTTTCCAACCCACTATATCGTTTGAACGCCTGCAAAAGACGCTCATAATATGCATGTACAGATTTATCTTTGTCTTGGGTTGTTCTGTCTATTTTTGTCCAATCTGTCTCTTTTGGGGGTACTTTTCCTTTCAAGTAAGTTATCACTTGATTATACTTTTTCATTACAGCATCTGACTGAGCTCCTGTTTTTGGATCTCTCATTTGGCCAATCTACTGTTATTTAGCATTCTGTCCATAAATCTGCAAGAACAACTCTATTAAACAAACCATCTAAATCTTTCAGCAGTACGTTTGAAACTTTCACAAACCTTTTGACTTGCCTATACCATTCTACGGGTTTTCTATGAGTTTTGGGAAGTCATTTGTAAATGATAAAATATCCTGGCGGGATCATGGGACATGTACATAACCTCCTCCTGGAACTTCTCTCATTGGACGCAATCTTTAAACCTTTTCTGTTTCCTTGAATAGTTATTCAAATGTAATTAGATTTGCCTGTGCTTCCTCCTTTTTCTTTGTCCATCTAGCTTTCCATCTGTCTAAGTCTCCCCATTTTTGCAACGTAGACAATTATTCTTTTATCTGCAATTTTCGTCCTGACACATTAATGTTTTCTAAATCTTTGTCAGAAAATTCAGCTCTGTAAGGTGTCTGCAATACTTTAGATTTCTCTGTGTCAATTCCCATGTCAGAGGTCAAATTAATTAATTTCTCATTAAATGTTTTTGTATTTCGGGTGATACTTCTGTATATGAATAATAACTCTTCTTCATTTAATGAATTTAGTCTCTCTAGTCCTACATTTCCAGCTATCATTTCTTCTAATTCTAGCCTTAATTTGAAAATGGCCAATACTTTTGTGATTTTGGCTTCTCTATGTCTCGGGACCATCTTTCTATTTCTTCTGGGGATACTACAGTGGCACTTCTCGTACCTGTGGACGTTTCAATCGGTACTTCTCTAGAGCCTCCTGAAGTAATTTTCCTGATTGAATCACCCACTGGTTCTCTTATAGGCAAATCCATCAGGGAAATCACTGACTCTCACACACTTGCCTGATCAGCAATTATGATCTTTTCTTTTCTCGGTTGTACTATGGGTGTAGTCAGAACGGGAGTTTTAGGACTAGGTTGTTTATCCCCATATAAGGGAACAATGGGACCTATAGTCACTGGTATTGCTAGGGCTTCAGGACTTGTAATCAGTTGAAGTTCTGAATTAATTCACTTCTCTGTTTTCTTATTGCTTCTCTTTCTTTTTCTTGTTATACTTTTTCTATATTAGTCTCATGTACAATCTGTGGAACCAAAGGTGGTTTTAAGAATGGAGCGCTAGGGATAACTCTATTTGTTTCTTCCTGATAAGGTGGTAGATTTTTCATTAATAAATCCTCAAAATAATTCTCTTTTGAACTCCACTACTAGTCATTAAATGTTTTGTTTTCTCTGTACTTTTATTTCCTGATGGTTCTTCTGTGGTGAACACAGGTCCTAATCCTTCCACTAGCATAGACTGTCTCCATTGTTTCATCTGCTTGTCTCTTGTCTCTCGGGAAATCTTGGATAAAATGTACTTAAATTCCTGTCACATCTAGGTATGTCTCGCTCGCTCTCGTCTCGCTCAAAAGCCTGCTTCATATTGCGTTAATCTCAGTCTGGGGTCTAATTCATTCATGCAAGTTCGTAAATTGTGTAAAATTCTACCATAAAGGTACCATATTCTGGAAATGCCAATATACCATCATCCTTTGTGTACTCTATCCAATTTTCTAACCACACACAAGTGTGGTAGCCTCTTTCAGTCATCATATATGATGTGGGCGTCTTTGGTGGTGGAATAATAATTCCTTCTCTCGTCTTAATGATCTTATCTTTTTTTAAATAATTCTTAATTTTCTGCAAAAATGACATTTTTCTCTTTTCTCCGTACATGATATATGGTCTTCCTCTAATATGATGCTCTTGGCCAAACCTAAGTATCTTCTATCAGAGCGATTTCCTATAAATGCTGGATCTAGATATCACACATATATTTACCACTGTCTAATAATACTGAAATTTCAATTATGCAGTTTAATCAATTGTTTACTTCACTTAAACATGTTTCCAATAACAGCGCGTCTCTTATTTCAATGGCCAATCAACATTTATTTTCAAATCAATTCAACCAATGTTTGCACAGCTTTTCTGTGACGTGAGTTTCACTCTCTGCACTCACCCCTCCTTTACAATATTACCTTGGCTACACACCCGCTGTCTCAACCAATCCCAACGCAGCTCTCTGTGACGTCAGTGCAGCACCTGCAACTGTCCCCTCCTTTGCAAGGTAATATGACAACTGAATTTCTTTTAATTTTAAATGCACATTTCATTAATTAACAACATAAAACATTTGCTACTGTGCCTGATTGACTAATTCAAGAAAAGACACATTTTCTTTCACTGCAAGTAAAATCTTTCGGTTTACCCATCACACACTACAAGTAAAATCTCTTCCGCTTACTCTTCACTCAAGCATCAAAGAACCTGTTACTCCTTCAGACTTACCCTAGGTGATATAAGGCCAAAGATTCACCAGCAAACATTTTTTGCTATCAATTGCTCTCACTTTTATACCAGAAAGAATCCCTAACCAGTGCTTCAAGTTCTACCTAACTATGTGCACTTAATTCACCAGACCAGTACTCTCACTGCACTGCGGCTTCCATTTACTACCCACTACTCAGTACCCCTGGGGATTTCCAGACAACATATAACAATACAAATGGGTTATGATTAATACATGAATCAATACAAATCAATACGCAACTACCTATCTTAACTAAACCTTAACCACTACTCGGCTACCAAAGAAATACTGATGGCACGGGATTACCAGCTCAGTTTACCATACTCACCTTGAACTGGTAATCCAACTATTCTTTCTGCCTATCAGAATTGTATTCACCTTTAGGACTTATACCTGCACACCTTGGCTTACCAAATCCTTTGCACTTGGGCTCTAAGTCCTAAATCTAACGGATCAAAGGAGTTAGAATAATAGGTAGCGATTGACATTTACCTTCATGAAATACCCACAGACTCGGGTACGTTTTTAACACTTTATCTATGCAATATTTTGTGAGTCAGGTGCCATTATAGTGAGATTAGGGACTCTGTAAGTAAGAAAATAACTATTAAAGCATAAATCTTGCAAGACTTTAAGAAAATATTTTTTCAACATTTGTGCCTGGGAATGGTGAGAAAGGGAAACGGCACAAGGACATACCACACAGATTATATTTACCTACAATGGTGCAAAGACCAACCCTGGCCATGGGCTGGGATAGGAAAAGGGCTCCCGACTAATCAGGTGCCAACAGGACAAGTCACATCGCAAGAGCATCGTAAGCACACCGTAAGCGTACGCAAAGCCATGTGACTTTAAAAGAAGAGGTTTGATTGGGTCATGACACTTCCCATTCCAACTGTTGAAAATTCCGTCCCATTTTAATCATTCTACATTGACTTTCTAAGAAGAAGCATCTCAACTGAGAATCTTGTCAAATAGAAGGAAGATTACCATAATAATAGCAATGGACTCATCCTCCAGCCATTCTTCTGAGGAATATTTCATTCCTGAAGAACCTCCAAAGCAGAGGAAAGAAGCTAGTATTTGGCAGTTTTTTGCTTTTCCAGAAGGGCAAAAAAAGGTTAATGCTCCAAAAGTAACCTGTAAAATTTGCCAAACAACTCTTTCAAGGGGTGATCCATCTAAAAAATACTCCTTTGGCACAGCAATATGTGAAGAACTTGCACCCCAACAACTTTGCTCGATCTGCAACACGGAGGTTGCAGGACAACCCACCTGCTACTGCACTAAGCACATCAACTGCTGCAGCAGCATTTTCAGCAAACAAGCCCCCCATTTTAGAAATAAATTCTCCCCGGGATTTGGCCCCCCCGGGAGCTAATTAAGAATAAAACGGACTTAAAGTTATTTTTTTCTTTTCCACCGCGTACGAGAACCATACGCGTACCCCGCGTTTTTTTTATTTAAAAAAATAATAATAATTTTGGGCCTAAAGATCCATGTGGGGCCCCCTGAGCAGGCCTAGAGGGTCAACATGTTTCTACCCTGCCCCCTTTCCTTATTTTTCAACTTTCTTTTACAGTTTTCTTGTGACTCTGTGCTACCGAGGCACAAGATGGCTGCCAACACTTCCTGGTTTGGAGTGTTGACCGACAGTTGACATCCAATCAGCATGCAGCTCGTGCTTGTAATTGTACAGATTTCCGTTCACGTGCAGTACTTCGTCTCTAGATATCACTATGATTTTTCTTTTGATTTTCTCAGGAATTACTGAACGGATTTACACTATTTAACAAAAATGGGGGTCCCAAAACGTGTTTTCCCCATGCAATTTTCGTTAAATGGTGTAAATCCGTTCAGTAGTTCCTGAGAAAATCAAAAGTAAAGTCATAGCGATATCTAGGCACAGATTTCAGAAGTCTGTACAGTAAGCGTACCTTCCCAAGTACGAGCTGCATGCTGATTGGCTGTCAACTGTCTGTCAACACTCCAAACCAGGAAGTGTTGGCAGCCATCTTGTGCCTCGGTAGAACCGAGGCACAAGAAAACAGAAAAAGAAACGCGAAAAACGTGAAAATGGGGCAGGGTAGGAACACCCTGACGCCCTAGGCCTGCTTAGGGGGTCCCACAACGACCCCCAAGGCCCCCCCAAGTTTTTTTTGTTGTTGAAATAATCGCGGGGTACTCGTACCTTGCCGATCCCCCAAAACAAATTAAGGCACCACTCTGCAAACACGCCCCCTGGTCCCCCAGGGACACCCAGCATGCAAGGGAAATTAGTTCCCCCTCTGCAAACGCGCCGGGGGGCTGCCTTGCAGAGACGTATAAAGAGGCCACGGCCCTTTATACACCTCTCTGCAAGGCAGCCCCCTGGCGCATACTGGAGGTTCCTGGTGGGCTAGTTGGCCCCCGGGGATGGGGAATTAATGCCCCCTCTGCACACTCGCCAGGGGGCGCATTTGCAGAGTGCTACAATCGTCACCTCAAGCCCCGCCCCCTCCCTGCACCACTCTGAAAACGCGCCCCCTGGCACATTTGCAGAGGGGAAATAATTCCCATTGAATACTGGGGGTCCCTGGGGCCAAGTAACCCACCAGGAACCTCCAGTATGTGCCAGGGGGCTGCCTTACAGAGACTTGTAAAGAGGCCACGCCCCTTTTTAGACCTCACTGCAAGGCAGCCCCCTGGCGCATACTGGAGGTTCCTGGTGGGCTAGATGGCCCCCGGGGACCCCCAGTATTCAAGGGGAATTTATTGCCCCCTCTGCATACTCGCCAGGGGGCGCGTTTGCAGATTGGTGGAATCCGTCACCTCATGCCCCGCTCTCTCCCTGCACCACTCTGCAAACGTGCCCCCTGGCGCGTTTGCAGAGGGGGAAATAATTCCCATTGAATACTGGGGGTCCCTGGGGGCCAAGTAGCCGACCAGGAACCTCCAGTATACGCCAGGGGGCTGCCTTGCAGAGACGGGTCAAGAGGCCACGGCCCTTTTTACACCTCTCCAGAACGCAGCCCCCTGTCGCATACTTGAGGTTCCAGGTGGACTAGTTGGCCCTCAGGAACCCCCAGTATTCAAGGGGAATTAGGTCCCCCTCTGCAAACGCGCCAGGGGGCTGCCTTGCAGCGAGGTGTTCTAAAGCCACGCCCCTTTTTACACCTCTCTGAAGGCAGCCCCCTTGCGCATACTGGAAGTTCCTGGTGGGCTAGTCGGCCCCCGGGGACCCCCAGTATTCAAGGGGAATTAGTTCCCTCTCTGCAAATGCACCAGGGGGCGCGTTTGCAGAGTGGTGTACTCTGTCACCTCAAGCCCCACCCCCTCCCTGCACCACTCTGCAAACGCGCCCCCTGGCGCATTTGCAGAGGGGGAAGTCATTCCCCTTGAATACGGGGGGTCCCTGGGGGCCAACTAGCCCACCAGGTACCTCCAGTAAGTGCCACAGAGCTGTGTTGTAGAGTGTTGTAAAAAGGGGTGTGGCCTCATTACACCTCTCTGCAATGCAGCCCCCTGGCGCATACTGGAGGTTCCTGGTGGGCTAGTTGGTCCCCAGGGACCCCCAATATGCAAGGGGAATTAGTTCCCCCTCTGCAAATGTGCCAGGGGGCTGCGTTGCACAGAGGTGTAAAAAGGGGCGTGGCCTCAGAACACCTCTCTGCAATGCAGCACCCTGCCGCATACTGGAGGTTCCTGGTGGGCTAGTTGGCCCCCAGGGACCCCCAGTATGCAAGGAGAATTAGTTCCCCTCTGCAAACGCGCCAGGGGGCTGCCTTGCAGAGAGGTGTAAAAATGGGCGTGGCCTCATTACACCTCTCTGCAACGCAGCCCGCTGGCGCATATTAGAGGTTCCTGGTGGGCTAGTTGCCCCCCAGGGACCACCAGTATACAAGGGGAATTAGTTCCCCCTCTGCAAACGCGCCATGGGGCTGCGTTGCAGAGGTTTAAAAAGGGGCGTGGACTCATTACACCTCTCTGCAACACAGCCCCTGGCACATACTGGAGGTTCCTGGTGGGCTAGTTGGCCCCCCAGGGACCCCCAGCATGCAAGGGGAATTAGTTTCCCCTCTGCAAATGCACCAGGAGGCTGTGTTGCAGAGAGGTGTAATGAGGCCAGGAAACCTATGGTGTAATCAGGGGTGTAATCAGCGCCAGGAAACCTATGGTGACAGAGCGCTATATAAAACCCCCTTAAGATAAGATAAGATAAGATAAGGCCATGCCCCTTTTTACACCTCTCTGCAACACAGCCCCCTGGCGCATACTGGAGATTCCTGGTGGACTAGTTGGCCCCCAGGGACCCCCAGTATGCAAGGGGACTTAATCCCCCAACTTAGAACCTGCTACGGGGCGCGTTTGCACAGTGGTGAAGGTAGGGGGCGGGGCTTGAGGTGATATGTGTGCAAATATGCCCTGTGGTGCATTTTAAGTTGGGGAATTAATTCCTCTTCAATCCACAGGTCCCCTTGGGGCCAACTAGTCCAACAGGTACCTCCAGTAAGCGCCACGGAGCTGCATTGCAGAGTGTTGTATAAAGGGGGCGTGCCCTCTGAACACCTCTCTGCAACTCAGCTCCCTGGCACATACTGGAGGTACCTGGTGGGCTAGTTTGCTCACAGGGTACCTCAGGATTGAAGAGGAATTACTTCCCCAACCTAAAACGCGCCACAGGGCGTGTTTGCACACATGTCACCTCAGGCCCCGCCCCCTTCCTTCACTATTGAGCACAATATTCCTCTAAAATCAGCGGAACTACGAATTACGATTTACTCACCTGTTATCACGAGAGACGTCAGTGCTGCATCTTTGAGCCCCGTACAGACCCTGAAAAGTAAATCTAAGCGTACTTACCAGTAACGTGTATTTCCTTCCATAGGAATCTATTGTGTGGTTTTCACCAGAAAAGTTTCAAAGTGTCTATTTTTGAAACATACAAATATTCCTGTAAAATCAGCCGAACTACGAATTCCGATTTACTCACCTGTTATCAGGAGAGACCTCAGGGCTGCATCTTTGAGCCCAGTACTGATTCTGAAAAGTAATTCTAACCATACTTACCAGTAACTTGAATTTCCTCCCATAGGAATCCATTGTCTGGTTTTCACCAGAAATTTTTCTGTGTCTATTTTCACAAACTAAAAATATTTCTAAAAAATCGCCTGTATGACTTAAACACATTCTTTCAACTGTTTACAGGGGATGCACCAGTGCTGGAACCAGGATCCACCACTGAGTAAGAAAAAGTAATGATAACACTACTTACCTGCTAAGTGAATTTCCTCCAATAGGATAACATTGGTGATTCTATGTGAAAAAATGTCTGTCAACTTTTAAAATACAATAATATTCCTGAAAAATCACTACTGTAACTAAAACAGTTTTACTCAACCGTTTACAGGAGGTGTCCGAGGACTGAATCTACGATCCAGTCCTGTGGTTAGAAAAGTGATCCATAAAGTAACTAATTGCATTTAACTAGAACAACACATTGAGGCCAATGTTGCTCTGTGTTTGAAATTGTGTTGCCCATTGCAACAACTGTAACTACTGTACTTAAAAGTCTATTGCCTATTTGCAAAGTATTTAAACTAAAGTAATTCATTCTGAGAAAGTATATTTTGTAATGTAATGTATAATGTAATTACAATGTAATTTAAAAAATAAAATATCTAAAAATAAATAGTTTAAAAAATATAGTAAATCAGTATTAAAAAATATAACAATTAATACATTTAAAAATTTTCATTTACAAAACCTTCGAAATTCACTGAAAAAACCAAAGGTTTCAAGCCTGATATAGTTAGGAATTAGCATTTAAAAAACGTTTGAAATTCACTGAAAAAACCATAGGTTTCAGGCCAGATATAGTTAGGAATTAGCAGTTAAAAAACCTTTGAAATTCACTGCAAAAACCATAGGTTTCAGGCCTTATATAGTTAGGAATTAGCATTTAAAAAATCTTTGAAATTCAATGAAAATTTCACTGAGACCCGTGACCAAGGTGCGGCTGCACCGAAACGCGTCGGGCGTTTGTGACCATTTTGCTTGAATAAAATCATCACGCTTAAGGATCTGAGGCTCGAGTTCCCTTCTTTGAAAATTTTTCATTTTCTCTTAGCGGATAACGTTTATATATTCAAACGTTTTTTTAATGCTAATTCTTAACTATATAAGGCCTGAAACCTATGGTTTTTTCAGTGAATTTCAAAGGTTTTTCAAATGCTAATTCCTAACTATATAAGGCCTTAAATCTATAGTTTTTTCAGTGAATTTGCAAGGTTTTTTAAATGCTAATTCTATTAGCGGATAACGTTTAAATATATTAATATCCTAGTGGGACCACCTGAGCAGCCCTAGGGGGTCAGGGTGTTTCTACCCTGCCCCCTTTTTGTGTTCTACACGTTTGTTTTTATGCTTTCTTGTGCCTCAGTCTACTGAGGCCCAAGATGGATGCCAACACTTCCTGGTTAGAAGTGTTGACAGCCAATGAGCATGCAGCTTTCTCGGGAAGGCATGCTGATTGGCTGCCACTGTCTGTCAACACTCCAAACCAGGAAGTGTTGGCAGCCATCTTGTGCCTCGGTAGAACCAAGGCACAAGAAAGCAGTGAAACAAAGGTGTGAAACTCGCAAAGGGGCCAGGGTAGAAGCACCCTGACCCCCTAGGCCTGCTCAGGGGGTCCCACAAGGACCCTCCAGGCCCCAAAAAAATATATATTTTCTTTTTTAATCACGGGGTACGCCTACCGTGCGCGTACATACACGTACGGTACGCGTACGGTACACATACCCGCGACTTTTTAAAACATTTTTTTAAAAACATTTTTGCCTTGGGGGTCCTTGTGGGACCCCCTGAGCAGGCCTAGGGGGTCAGGGTGCTTCTACCCTGCCCCCTTTTTGAGTTCTACACATTTGTTTTCCTGCTTTCCTGTACCTCACTCTACCGAGGCACAAGATGGCTGCCCACAATTTCTGTTTTAGAGTGTTGACAGACATTGGCAGCCAATCAGAATGCAGCTCGTGCACGTAGAGGTACGCACACGTACGCGTACCGTACGCGTACGTACGCGTACGGTACGCGTACGTTTAATCTTATGGGTAAGTGTACGGTGAGCTCATATAGATACATATGTGTTTTTGAAGTTAATTTTCATAAAAAGCACTGGAGCAATTTTCACCAAATATAGCAAAGGCACTTCTGCGTACCAGTCCCTACAATTTTGCCAAGTTTGGTGTAATTCCGTTCAGCGGTTCGGGCTGTAGCCTTGTCAGAACGTCCTATGGAAATTAACATGGGGAAAACACGTTTTGGGACCCCCCTTTTTTCTCAGCCCCCACTTCACGAATCCCTCCGAAACTTTCAGGGAAGGAGCGCAGCAGAGCTGGCTAAGATTTCGGAAAACTACACGCAAATTTCTCAACCGGCGCCAAAGTTATTCCCAATAGAATGTTGCGGATTTCCTATGGTAGCTAGGTCCTAACTATATATACCTACTGGCTATATATATATATATATATATTTATATATTCACTGAAAAAACCATAGGTTTCACACCAGTTATAGTTAGCTGGAAATTTTACTCGCATAAAAGCATTGAAATTCCCACGTTATAGTTAGTTGGACTCACTATAACTTGCGCGTGCAATGCACTGCTGATGACGTCACATATTACATCACTCATGACATGGTCAGTGACATCACTCATGACATCACTGATGACACCATCCAGTGAATGTGTGTCTTTCCGAAAAACAAATATGTGTTATATATGTATATGTAAAAGTTGATGGAAGAATAAATGTTTAAATAAGTGTTTACATGGATGTTTTAAAAAAAAATTGATTGGTAAACTGGCTTATTAAGTGTATCTGAGTGAATACATATATTAGTGAGTAATGTTTAAATATTTAAATATAGGGATTAGTGTTTTACTTTGTGTATAAGTGGTTGCATGGGTTGGTAAGTAGCTACATGTGTATGTATATGGGTTATTAGATGTTTTTTTTAATATCAGTATGAGTGTCTGTATGGTTTGGTGGGGGTATTACTTAGCACATAGATGCATGAGTGACTGACTCTCTGTTTGTATGTGTTTTAAAGACAGCATATGTGCAGGACTGTATGGGTGAATGAGTGTGTATATGTGTATGTTAGTGAGTGAATGACGGTCTCACTAGTGTCTTTATCAGTAACTACATATGTTTTAATCTAGTATATGTGAATATTGAGGTATATAAGTGAGTATATGTGAGAGTAAGAGATTGTAAGAGTTCCTGTTTAAATAAGTATGTGTTTCTATTAGTGATTATTTAAGAGAGTAAATATGTGTAAGTTTCCTTAGAAGTAAGGTGGTAGTGTCTGTATAGCTGTATATGCAAATAAATGGATGTTCAATAGTTTATTTGCATGTGTGAGTATGTGTGTGAGTAACTTTTGGATGACTGTCGGTGTGTAACAGGATGTATAGGTGTATCACTACATATGATGAGTGAGTATATGTATGAGTGACTATATAGAACTGTTTGTGAATGAGTGGATGTGTATATAGATGGTGGAATTACTGAATTGGTTGTTGTAAATGATATGGGTATCTCCAATTTTTGGAAAATGTTAGTTTCTATTTTTGAATATGTGTTTCAAGGGTTACATTACAGTGAAAGGAGGTCTGTCACTCTGTCACAAGGATGGTGTCATCAGTGATGTCATGAGTGATGTCACTGACCATGTCATGAGTGATGTAATATGTGACGTCATCAGCAGTACATTGCACGCGCAAGTTATAGTGAGTCCAACTAACTAAAATGTGGGAATTTCAATGGTTTTATGTGAGTAAAATTTCCAGCTAACTATAACTGGTGTGAAACCTATGGTTTTTTCAGTGAATTTAATAGGTTTTTTAAATGCTAATTCCTAACAATAACTGGTGTGAAACCTATGTTTGTTTCAGTGAATTTTCTTAGGTTTTTTAAATGCTAATTCCTAACTATATATAGGGCCTCAAACCTATGTTTTTTTCAGTGAATTTCAAAGGTTTTTTAATAGCAAATCTCTATAGCTATGAAATATAATATTTTTTTAAAATGAATTTTATATTGTATATTAATGTAATACTATTTTTTCATGTATATTTTTCCCTTTTTTTTTTGCCCTGGAGCGCTCCCGGTGCGCGTACCGGTGTGCGCACCGGTAAGCGCAGTGTTGCGCCCCGGTGCGCGTACCGATTAGCGCTATTGCCGCGAACGAAAACAACATTGTGACGTATCGCGTAGCCGCGACGCCGTGCGTCATAAGACACGTATCGCGTAGCCGCGAGATGCGTCTTATGACGCTCGCCGTAAGCGCACCCGGAAGCGCCCAAGCACATACGATCATGCTACGTAAGCGCCCCCGGGCGCGCCCCGACGCGCTTACGCTACACGCCCCCGGGCGCGCCCCAGGGCGCGTAGCGTAAGCGCGTCGGGTCATGTGACCTGAAAATAACACTTTTCATTGGTTCAGAACAGTTTTGTTTTCCAAATGATGAAAGTCCGGGTCATGTGACCTGAAAATAACACTTTTCATTGGTTCAGAACAGTTTTGTTTTCCAAATGATGAAAGCCCCCACCTTTTTTCCTCATTCTCACTTTGTTCTTTGAGTGAGGAAGACCTGTTTCCATTCATTGAGAAATGGCTAAAGTAGCAGCAGCAGCAGGTGCATCTGCACCACCACCACCACCACCACTACCACAAGGACCACCACAACACCACATTGGTGGTGAAGAAGAAGAGGAGGAGGAGGAGGAGGAGGAGGAGAGGAGGACGTTCCTGCCTGAAGACAATCCCCCTTATAAACCGAGAGAGCACATTGTGTGGGAGTTTTTTAAATTTCCAAGGGGCGAAAAGAAAGTCAATGCGCCGAAAGTGACATGTCTGATATGTGGCACCGTACTTTCCAGGGGGAACCCTGCGAAAAAGTACTCTTTTGGTAATAATACCATGATTCACCACATGCAACGGAGGCATCCCAACAACTATTCTGCGGCAGAGGTGAGAGAACTAATCAGAAACCCTCCCCAATCTTCTGCCAGGAGCTCCACCGGCAAATAATACACTCCATCGGGTCCAGAGGCAAGGGAGATGGTCCCAAACATCCAAACCCAGTTTGGAGATTTTAAAATTGTTTGCGTATTTTGTGGGACTACAATTTCTTATAGTGAAGAAAGCATCAAATTGATTAACCGTGCTGGAGACAACCACCAGTGCAAAAAGAAGCCTTCATTTTTTATTGATTTTTTTTGCTCCAGTTGAGCCATTTACAATTCCCTGTTTTTTGTTTGTCCCCATAAAAATTACAAAAAATATATAAAATTGTTCATAAAAGCCAAAAAAAGTAAAAAAAATTCGAAAAACAATAAAAAAATATAAAACAACAAAAAGAATAAAAAAAACAGTTCTTTTTAGAACTACCTCCAATTTATAAAAAAATGCTACATTTAAAAAAAAACTCTGTCATTCTTTTTTCTCCAGGGTACGCTCCCCGGTACGCTCCCCGGTGCGCGTACCGGGCGCTCCCCCGCGAAAATCGGAAAAAAAGGGGGGTCTACCCTGCCCCCTTTTGGTCCTTTCCCCCTTTGTTTTTGCCACCTCTTGTGTCTCGATCCTACCGAGACACAAGATGGCGGCCGCTCCGGACTGTTTGGAATGTTGACAGACACCCGAGAGCCAATCAGCTTTCCGCTCGCGTACTCGCGTAGCGCGCTGGAGCACGCCCCGATGCGCGTACCGGGGCACGCTTATAGATATATATTTTTTTTTTAACCTAAATTACTCAAAATCCACTGGAGCACATATCTTGAGACATAGCAAAGGCACATCGGGCTACCAGTCCCTACAATTTTGCCAAGTTTGGTGGAAATCCATTCAGCCGTTCGGGCTAAAAGTGAGTCCAACCGCCTTATGGAAATTAACATGGGGAAAACAAGTTTTGGGACCCCCTTTTATCTTGGCCCCCACTTGACAAATCCCCCCATAACTTTCAGGGAAGGAGCGGAGCGGAGCGGGCCATCTTCTTTGAGAAATTCGCGAAGATTCGCCACCGGCGCCACAGTTATTCCCAATAGAATGTTGCGGATTTCCTATGGAAAACAATCCTAACTATAACTACCTACTGGCAACCTCCAGTAGGTAATAGATATATATTACCTACTGGCGGTCGCCAGTAGGTATATATAGTTAGGATTTTTTCTCTATGGGATTTTTGAAAATTCTATGTCTAATAACTTTGGCGTTTGTGGACGGAATTGGCTGAAATTTTCAGGAAAATGGCACATTTTGTTTCTGAGCAGCCCTTGAAAATTTGGGGGGGGTTCGTCAAGGGGGGGCCGAGAAAAAAGGGGGGTCCCAAAACGTGTTTTTAACATTGAGTTTTCCATAGGGCGGTTGGCCTCACTTTTAGCCCGAACGGCTGAATGGATTTGCACGAAACTTGGCAAAATTGTAGGGACTGGTAGCCCGATGTGCCTTTTGTAGGTCTCAATATATGTGCTCCAGTGGATTTTGAGAAATTAACGTTTAAAAAAAGATATATATCTGTAACAGCGGACCTGGCAGCGTCCCAGGACGCGTACTATTCGCGCAACGGAGCTTTGTGAAGCGAAGCTGATTGGTTCTTCGGCGTCTGTCAACATTCCAAAAAGTCCGTAGCGGCCGCCATCTTGTCTCTCGGTAGGATCGAGAGACAAGAGGAGGTCAAAACAAAGGGGGAAATAACTATAAGGGGGCATAGTAGATCCTCGCTGACCCCCTAGGTTTGATGTGGATGTTTTAAAAGGGCCCCGCGGGGCAAAAAAAAAAAATAATAATAATAATCGAACGGCTGAATGGATTTGCACGAAACTTGGCAAAATATTAGGGACTGGTAGCCCGATGTGCCTTTGCTAGGTCTCAATATATGTGCTCCAGTGGATTTTGAGAAATTAACGTTCAAAAAAAGATATATATCTGTAACAGCGCTCCGCTTCGCGTAACGGAGGTTTGCGAAGCTGATTGGTCATTCTGTCACTGGGCTATAGTTGGGCTACATCTGGCTGATATTTGGGCTACATTTGTTTTTTTGTGTGTCTGGCGGCCATCTTTGGGCTACATTGGGCTACATTGGGCTTCATTGGGCTACATTGGGCTACATTTGGGCTCCAACATATATATAGGCCAATGTAGCCCAATATATATTTTTCAAAGTAAATTTTCGTAAAAACCACTGGAGCATATATCTTGAGACATAGCAAAGGCACATCGGGCTACCAGTCCCTACAATTTTGCCAAGTTTCGTGGAAATCCATTCAGCCGTTCGAGCTAAAAGTGAGTCCAACCGCCCTATGGAAATGAAGGAAATGAATGGGTAATTTGTAATTAGCAAATAGCTAATCGCAAACTAGGAATGGTAAAGAATCGCTATTTATTCCTTAAAGTTCGCTATTTAGGAAATGCAAAAAACTTTGATGATACATATGGCGGTTCATCTCTAACAAGATAAGAAGCATAGGGATACATTTATGATGACTGGCGCATCACCAGGGATGTGTTAGTCATTCTGTGCCGCTGTTCCGTCACCTATGGTGTGCTGCATTTACAATGCGGCGCATCATGGGGCAAAAACAGCACAGATGCGTGATGTATCTGTGCCGTAAAGGTGGCGCATTGCTGGAGTTGTATCGCAAGTGTGATGAAGCTCCAGCAAGGGTCGGGGGTGCCCCTGTCGCAGGGTTTCTGTTCTCACACAGAACTGTGGACAGAGGATTGGAACCTCGGCGAATTAGGGTGTCCCAAAACTCACGTTAGTAATCAAAAACTCCTTAGCAAGCTAGGTACAGTGTCACATTGGATATAACAAACTCTCAATGTTTAGACAATCCAGAATATGAACTTATAGTACCTCAGGATACGTGGAACTCATGAACAGTCGGTCGTTATATATTTCTTAGAAACCAGAACATGGAGTTAAGAAGAACACATGTGTATTTGAAATGTTTATTTACTAATGCCGTCTTCTCAGGCGTAGTTTCTTAGATAATACAAGTACACATATTATCAGTAGCAAAATTACCAGCATAGTTACTAGTACATAAAAAGCGAATGGTGATAGTATGTTAACATGCTGTAAATGAATAAGAGTTAGCAACACTTATAAGCAGCCGCGGGCCGTGGAGGGAGTTACGGTGAGGCAGGGAGGCGGGGAGGGGGAGAAGCAGGGTGGAGAATACAAGTACACATATTATCAGTAGCAAAATTACCAGCATAGTTACTAGTACATAAAAAGCGAATGGTGACAGTATGTTAACATGCTGTAAATGAATAAGAGTTAGCAACACTTATAAGCAGCCGCGGGCCGTGGAGGGAGTTACGGTGGGGCAGGGAGGCGGGGAGGGGCAAGGTAGAGAGGGCTCCACCCTGCTTCTCCCCCTCCCCGCCTCCCTGCCTCACCGTAACTCCCTCCACGGCCCGCGGCTGCTTATATCTCACCCTCCCTAATACACATATTATATTATTTGCTAAGAAGGTCTCTTTGTGTTGGTTTAGGGCGTGCCCATACTTTAGTGTCTTAGATTTGAAGGAATCACATCAGCATACACCAGCTCTCTCTTCATGTGAACCGCATCAACTGTTGTGTATGTGTGTTCGGCAAAGCAATATAAAACCCGCCTCATGCCCAGAATTGGCAGAAGTTGCACTTATGTTATGAGTATGAAGTCGTGGAGATCAGACCTCATAACAATTCTGTATCGTGTTGTTCTTGAAACTTTAGCACTCGCTGTACAGATATAGTTTAACAAGCAAAGCAGATAGTAGAGCAATAACATATTATTCTCATGTAAACCACGATGAACTACTAGGTGAAAAGCTAAAGCAACAACTAAGTGTCGTGTGCAGAAGTTGCAAAAAAGGAAAAATGGCGTTTAAACCGGTAATGAGCCCATGCTAACTTAACACGGTGTAAAGATATCCAGGACCTAGATGACACCTCCCCATGATCCGGAAACGAACTGAATAAGATAATAGAAGTGCCATCTCATGAGAGCAGATTGCAAGTTTATATGTGGACGGTCCGCAAGGTAAAGCATTAAAAACTAGGAAAATTTAATGCTAAAGAAAAATAAAACAGCCAAGTACTTTATCGAGTCTTAAGCCAATAGGCAAGGTAAATAATAAAAACTTGACAAATAAGTCAATGAATTGTCAATGAAATGCTAGTACTCAGCATATCAAACATGAAAAAGGTCTATGACATAACTGTGTATGCAAAATAAGCTGCAACAGCCTCCAATAGGAAGTCACCGTCTTCATCCGAAAACAGTTCAGCCATCCAATTTAAAAGCGGAAAAGAACATACGTGCTCTCCCAGCACCGGATCCTCTATCACCATCAGAGGACAGCTCGGTGGGTTTTCAAGAAAGCTCTGTTCCAAGAAAGACTGTGCTGCCGCCAGTAAATTCCAGGGACCAAGTAGTCCATGCATCAATGCCACAGCCATAATGCTTTCGCCAGGACAAACCAACTCGTGAGTAATGATAGGAGTCATCAGCTGATTAAAGTCGACGTCAGGAGAAACCGGTCCGCAGAGACACAAATCAATGGCCCAATCGAAATCACAGGTCAGGCAGTGAAATACAGGCTGGACACAGGTGAAGTAGGAGAATCGAAAAGATAATCCATATGCCGTGCTTAATATCGCCAACGGCATTGTGCCATAATATTCTAGCATGCGATTGCGGAACAGTGTCAGCAGCTGCAGGGTGGGAGGTTGCATAGGAGGGACATCCATATTTAAAAATGTAAAAAAGCACAAGAGCGTCCGCTGGTAATGCAAGTAAAAATGCCAATCCACGAAGCAGAGTGGAGAAAATAGAATGAAAGGAAGCAGGGATGACTCCAAAGATTTTCTCAAATGAAGTCACGAGACCACTGGTAACAACTTTAAAAAAGTGCGCCAGGGCCTTTGTGGAGGATGCGTTAAAGATAGTCTGAACCATCTTGCTGAAATTGAAAGGCAAATCTGAATTGAAAAGGGTCTGCACCTCTGTATGGGTGTTCGCTATGTGAAGCACGAAAGTTTCACGGGCCGAACTCAAGGCCACCTCTCTCTGAGACAAAAGAGCTCTTATTCTTGCCATGCCGTTGAAATCTGTCCCAAGGTTGGTATTTGTGGCCAGATTGAAAACTCCCTATGTTCATGTGTGGGAGGAAATAGAACATTTCTGCAGCAAATAACCCGTTCACTTACTGTTACGATAAAAGGAATACTTTTAATTAACTCAGAACAATCTTCATTATTGAGCATCAAATAACTACCATTTTCCAACAACTTGAACGTGGGGATGATAGCAGGAACTGGCGTGCCTTGCAACACGCAAGCCATATTTGGTCGGTGTTTGTTGCATGAACCGTGTAACTGTATGTGCCTACACATTAGTGAATGATCTGGCGTCTCAGTGCATTCCTCTCCATTCAGATAAACTTCTTGATCATCTTTGAAACATCTGTATGTGTATGGAAGCGACCAGACCTCATGAAGAAAAGCACTACCTAAAGGTTCATAACGACCTATTGGTATATATTTCATACAATTTGAAAACTTATATAAAGCAAAAGGCAGCGTTATTAAACCGTGGATAAGGCACGTTGCCAAAAAACCCGCAATCCTCTGCTGATGATGTCACTGAGCATGTCATGAATGATGTAATATGTGACATCATCAGCAGTGGATTACGGGTAATAGTATCTCTAGTTTACTCCCCTATAGTTGTCTTTCTTTTAACATAAGTGTCTGTTTCCTTCCCTTATACTTACTGTTTTTGGTTCGCTTCCGGTTCGCGTACCGGCGAGCGAACTGGGAAGCGAACTAAGAGAAATAGAGGTTGGCACAGTTCCAAATATTGTACCAATTTTTTAATAACGGGAGGTAGTTCTGAAAAGAACTTTTTTTTTTATTGTTTTTGTTGTTTTATATTTTTTTTATTATTTTTCGGAACATTTTTTTACTTTTTTTGAATTTTTCTGAACAGTTTTATATTTTTTGGGGTTTTTCTTGGAGGGGGCAATGAAAACGATTCATTGTAAAGGGCTCAACAGGAGCAACAAAACAAAAAAAGAAGTATTTATTATTTTGGGCGTTTCGTACAAACTTGCATATGATAGTCAATAGCTCTGTTGATCAGAGTGATGCTTCTTTCTCCGTAGGAAATGAATCCATCGCAAAATACGCAGATGTGTTTTACTTCACCAAATTTCATTTGTATATTTGGCACCATCTCCCTGCCCTCTGGTCCCGTTACTTCCGGTACAACAGATCTTCTGGCCATAATAGGGAGATTATCTAGGTCGTTCCGAAACTGTGCAGCACTGTAGTTGTTAGGATGCCACCTAGTCATATGGCGATGCATTGTGTAGTTTCCGAAACTGTATTTTTTCTCGGTTCCTCTGGACAGTCTATCTTGACATATAAGGCAAGTTACGTATCTTGCATTTACTTTTTTCTGACCTTTGGGAATTTTAAAAAATTGCCAAATGAAGTTTTCTTTCCGGTGAGACGTCCTGGGCTGCTCAGGCAAAAACTGCCTCTCTTCGTGCTCGTCGTCCTGTTCCTCTTCTTCCTCTTCTTGTTGAATTATAACTTGAGCAGGTGGTCCACTCTTCCTTGGAAGTGGTGGAGGTGGTGGGGAAGCACCAGCTGAAGCTACTAAAGAAGCCATTGCTCAGTGATCACAAAGGGTCTTTCTCTCACAATGATGAAAGTCAGAGTGAGGAAAGAAGGAGGGATTTTCATCATTTGGGAAAAACAAGAGTTCTCAACCAATCAAAAGTGTTCATTTTAGATTATATGACCTAGTCTTACATCATTAGGAAACCAAAAGTGAAATGAACCAATGAAAAGTGTTATTACCAAGTCACATGACTTGCTGTGTTTACGTTAAGCGCTTTGCAGGGCCTCCCGGTTTGCTTCCAGAAACCTGCGCTTTGCGACTCGCTTCGCGTACCAGTTCGCTAACGTAGCACGTCATATGACGTATCACGCGACAACGTGAAACGTCATGCGGACGGGAGGCGTCACGATGTTGTTTTCTAACGCGGCACTTGCGGTAAAGAAACGTTTACCGGCTCGCGGTCTATTTCGCGGCATCAAGGTCAGCTAACGGGAAGCTTCCCGATTCGCGAAGCGGGAACGAAGAAAAAAAAATATTTAAAAAAAAAATTATTCATAAACATATAAAATATATTTTTGGATTTAAAGAAGAATACATTTTACAGCTACAGATATTAGCTGTTAAAAAACCAATGAAATTCACAGAAAAAACCATAGGTTATAGACCATATATAGTTAGGAATTAGCATTTACAAAACCTTGAAAATTCACTGAAAAAACCATAGGTTATAGACCATATATAGTTAGGAATTAGCATTTAGAAAACCTTATTTTACTCAC
This sequence comes from Lissotriton helveticus, assembly GCF_964261635.1. Taxonomy (NCBI): domain Eukaryota; kingdom Metazoa; phylum Chordata; class Amphibia; order Caudata; family Salamandridae; genus Lissotriton; species Lissotriton helveticus. Next base: position 756,911,936 of record NC_136069.1, read on the forward strand.
ACAAAACCATTGAAATTCCATATATAGTTAGTTGCACTAACTATATATCGCGCACCCGCAATCCACTGCTGATGATGTCACATATTACATCATTCATGACATGGTCAGTGACATCACTGATGACATCACTGATGACATCTCAAATGACATCACTGATGACATCATCTAGTGTCTGTGTGTTTTTGTAAAGTTTAAATACGTTTTACATATTGAAGAATGACTGGATGTATGGAAGACTGAGTGTGTGTGTGGCTGGCTGGGAGGTGTGTGACTCTGTGCATATCAATGTGTACTTGTATCAGTGATTGTATAAGAGAGTAAGTATGTGTTAGTATATGTGTGAAAAGTATGGTGTTCTGTGTTTAACTATAGATGAGGAAATCGAAGTGTGATTGATTCTTCACAGGACTGACTAGGTGTATGAGTGCATATGATAGTGTTCTAATAATAACTGACTGTATGTATGAGTAATTGTATGGGTGAATGAGTGAATGTGTGTGTAGACGTACGAATCAGTGAGTGCGTATGTAGTAACTGGTATTGGTGTGTCATGATGTCATCAGTGATGTCATTTGAGATGTCATCAGTGATGTCATTTCAGATGTCATTAGTGATGTCATCAGTGATGTCACTGAAGTATGGTGTTCTGTGTTTAACTGTATAGATGAAGAAATGGAAGTGTGATTGATTCTTTACAGGACTGACTTGGTGTGTGAGTAACTCCATGGATGAGTGGCAGTGTGTGACTGTCTGCATAGGTGTATGAGTGCATATGATAGTGTTGTAATAATGAGTGACTGTATGTATGAGTGATTGTATGGGTGAATGAGTGAATGTGTGTGTAGACGTAGGAATCAGTGAGTGCGTATGTAGTAACTGGTATTGGTGTGTCATGATGTCATCAGTGATGTCATTTGAGATGTCATCAGTGATGTCATCAGTGATGTCATTTGAGATGTCATCAGTGATGTCATCAGTGATGTCACTGACCATGTCATGAATGATGTAATATGTGACATCATCAGCAGTGGATTGCGGGTGCGCGATATATAGTTAGTGCAACTAACTATGTATGGAATTTCAATGGTTTTGTGTGAGTAAAATAAGGTTTTCTAAATGCTAATTCCTAACTATATATGGTCTATAACCTATGGTTTTTTCAGTGAATTTTCAAGGTTTTGTAAATGCTAATTCCTAACTATATATGGTCTATAACCTATGGTTTTTTTCTGTGAATATATATATATATATATTACCTACTGGCGGTCGCCAGTAGGTATATATAGTTAGGATTTTTTCCCTATGGGATTTTTGAAAATTCTATGTCTAATAACTTTGGCGTTTGTGGACGGAATTGGATGAAATTTTCTGGAAAATGGAACATTTTGTTTCTGAGCAGCCCCTGAAAATTTGGGGGGGGTTCGTCCAGGGGGGGCCGAGAAAAAAGGGGGGTCCCAAAACGTGTTTTTAACATTGAGTTTTCCATAGGGCGGTTGGCCTCACTTTTAGCCCGAACGGCTGAATGGATTTGCACGAAACTTGGCAAAATTGTAGGGACTGGTAGCCCGATGTGCCTTTTGTAGGTCTCAATATATGTGCTCCAGTGGATTTTGAGAAATTAACGTTTAAAAAAAGATATATATCTGTAACAGCGGACCGGGCAGCTCCCCGGTTCGCGGACCGGGGCGCGTACCAGAACTTCGCGTAGCGAAGCTGATTGGCTCTCCGGTGTCTGTCAACATTCTAAACAGTCCGGAGCGGCCGCCATCTTGTCTCTCGGTAGGATTGAGAGACAAGAGGAGGCCAAAACAAAGGGGGAAATAACCATAAGGGGGCATAGTAGATCCTCCCTGACCCCCTAGGTTTAATGTGGAGGCTTTAAAAGGGCCCCGCGGGGCAAAAAAAAAAATAATATTTTTTTGTTTTTTTTCGTGGGTAGCGCCCGGTCCGCGAACCGGGAAGCGTTCTGGGCAGCGTACTGCAATGAAAAATGAATGAGAGACTTTTCAAATGCAGTATGTTAATTGATTGTTGGTTTTGTTGATTATTTTTTATTTTTTTTAGTTTTTTAAGCAAATATTTATTATTGTGATTGTGGTTGAAAATGTAATAACATTTCTAACATTTAACTAGTTTATTAATTACATATAAAAATGATTAAAGACTCAAACAATTTTTTAATATTACATACAATTTAATTTTTCGGATTGTTTTTCAAAATTTAATAGAATGTCTAGCATTTGACTGTCCGATATGTCCTCTTGTTGAGTGAACATAAGTTCCCACATTTGACCGTCATCATAATGAAGTAAATGATCCACAGATTCTACACATTGAACTAATTCATGGTCCCGTGATTCATCCATGAAATCTGAGTCATCATTGTCCTCAATATCTTTTTCTGTGTTGTTCTCCAGAACAATTTCAAAGGAAACATTCTGCTCACCTTCCATTTTCTTGCTGTAATTTGCATACAAAATAAATATATCAGTAGAGATAGGGCACTGTTGGGTTTAAGTTCAGACAGGTACTTGTGAGTTTATAACAGAGAAGTAATCTATGGGCACTGTATGGTTTCAGGCGTGAAGTAGTACTATTAAAAAGTGCCTGTGAAGAAGCCTAAGTAAATTCATAATTATACCACAGAAACCTAAATCAATCCATAATTATAATAAAGAAGCCTTTCTCAATGTCTAACTCTTACAGAGGGATAGTATATAACTATCTGAAAATGTTTTCAAATTTATAAAATAATATCTCACCTTCTAAAAACAAGTTTAAGTTGTGAGTGAAAATGATCTTGCAATGTAGTGCAGGAAGTAGTAGTCAAAATGGCTGTGTTTCTCTCTCTTCCTTTATATATATTCAGGTACATAACCAATCAAATGTCAGGTAAAAAAAGTAGAAAATGAAAGTAACATTTTCATTGGTTGTCTATTCCAACACTTCAGATGTGTTTTGTGAAGTAATTTACCTCAGGGTATTTAGAGAGGTCTACAGGCTAAATGACTAAATGGAATTCCAATCAAATTTGTGAAAATGGTAGGGATTGGTATGTAGTATGAGCTAATCTATATTTGGTGAAATTGTCTCCAGTGGCTTTTCTGTGAACTACTTTCCCACCTTTTTTGATGGTGCGCTTCCAAGGGAGCTACCCGGTACGCGAACCGTTGAGCGCCTCGGTTCGCGGACCTTAAGCGTTCCAGAAGTCCACCATTTTGTGTTTCGGTCGAATTAAGATACAAGATGGAGGGCAAATAATGTTCAGAATGGGTAGAAGGGGGCACAGTAGACTTATCTTGACCCCTTAGGTTTTGTGAGGGTGGCTGAGGAGGCCCATATGTGCGGAAAAAAAACATTTTTTTAAAAAATTTCGCGAGGTTAGCTCCCGGTTCGCGTACCGGGTAGCGCCCCAGGGAGCGTAATTTGTTGAAAATTAGTGAAAAATGTTAGAGTACAATAATAATTGTGAGTGATCAGATGTAGGGTAGCTCTGAGAAGAGCTTTTGGGTTTATGGTACATTTAGGTACTTATAAGTAGGTACCAATGCACATTCTTAAATTCAGAGTGAAAATTCTGTTGCCCTCATCTGAGAAGTGAACTCCATCTCCTCTGTAGATATCTTGCATGTAGTAACGCAAGTTATTGTTGTACAGGGAGCCCATTCCATGGTCTCTCATGTAAGCTGAAACAGATTTGTTTACATGCTTCCTCGACTTCTCAATTTGTGGACAAAATTGGTTTGACCACCTCCATTTCTGTCTTTGGCATATATTTGAATATACCAAGGCAGTCTGAGGAAAAAGTGCCATTAATTGCTCAAAGGTGTCCTTTAAAAGCATTTCCAGACCTACACCAGTCAAAGTGCCCAAGTCATTACCTCCACAGTGCACAATTAACAGGTCAGGTTTGGGCAAATGCATAAAGGTTTTCACCAATGGTATCAATTGGTGACATTTTAATCCTCTGTGGCCAAACCACTTAATTTCCACATCTTGTAAATTGAGGTTAGGTAATTTCCTGTTTTCAACGTACCTTTGAGCCCAGTGAATATAACTATGTCCAACAATCCAGACAGAAAACATGGTGAGAGAAGGTTCTCCTGCAGTCAGATGAAGTGTGGCAATGAAATGGCAGTTGAAAAAATGAGAGTTTAAAATGAAAAAAACTGTGGAGTTTCTGTGTTCATGAAGCAGTAACAGTGATTGGTGGATTTTGATTGCTGAAAACAGAAAGTTAGGGTGCACGGATGAGTTATTTGAAGGATGTATTTTGAGTGGTCAATAAAAAATCATTAAATGAAAGAATGCACTGGATATGCAGGTGCACTGAGAGTTCAGAGTTCAATTGCAACAAAGTTGTGTGAACTTGCAAACACCAGAAGTCTTCCAAGAGGTGGTTGCCATGCAGAAAAGACAGAAAGGGCAGAGGGGGGAAGGGTTTTCATTTGAAAAAAAGTGAGGGAAGAGTTTTGATTGGGTGACATGAGAAATATGTGTGAAGAATTACAGCATTTCTGTGCTTTTGATAGCTGCAGACTCTGGAGTGCATACCTTTTGCTCTGCTGAAGACAAATTGGTGTGTTTCTGAGACTGTTTTCAAACTCAAAGTATTTGCTAAGGTGAGAAAATATTTCTTTAATTTAGATAGAGAATAGTGTGCTTTAAGGAGAAAATTATGAATTATGTGGCGCAAATTGCTTGTAAATATGCTCCCACATGTGCATGGAAAATTTTGATTTTAAATGTTTGTGTTACATAGCCATGTTAAAAGTGACCCAACCATGCTGGAAAGGCAATCAAAAAACGCTTTCATGTGTCTTAAGGACATTTTAAGTCATTTTCCCATGTGCAGTGTTTTGAAATTATGATTTGAAAATCGTTTTTGGGGAAAAGGAATTGATTTAAATTTATGACAAGGACATAATGGTGTATGCTTCTTTATACGGCAATTAACTGTCCCTGATGTTATTTTTCCCATTTTAATGTAAGACCTTTCTCTGTGGCGCAAGTTGCTTGTAAATATGCTCCGACCTGTGCATGGGAAATTTAGATTTTAAATGTTTGTGTTACATAGCCATGTTAAAAGTGACCCAACCATGCTGGAAAGGCAATCAAAAAACGCTTTCATGTGTCTTAATGACATTTTAAGTCATTTTCCCATGTGCAGTGTTTTGAAATTATGATTTGAAAATCGTTTTTGGGGAAAAGGAATTGTTTTTAAATTCATGACAAGGACATAATGGTGTATGCTTCTTTATAAGGCAATTGACTGTCCCTGATGTTATTTTTCTCATTTTAGTGTAAGACCTTTCTCTGTGGCGCAAATTGCTTGTAAATATGCTCCCACATGTGCATGGAAAATTTAGATTTTGAATGTTTGTGTTACATAGCCATGTTAAAAGTGACCCAACCATGCAGGAAAGGCAATCAAAAAACGCTTTTATGTGTCTTAAGGACATTTTAAGTAATTTTCCCGTGTGTAGTGTTTTGAAATTATGATTTGAAAATCGTTTTTGAGGTAAAGGAATGTTGTTAAAATTTATGTGCGCCATATGCCCCCAAATTTCTTTTTCAGGGGTGCAGCAGGGTGTTCTTGAGACACCCCTGCACCTTTGGAAAAAATTCCTAATTTGTGATGAGCAAGTTGTTAATCGCAAATTGCACCTTCATTTATATGAGCCTCCTAGCCCATGGAAATGAATGGGTAATTTGCAATTAGCAATTTTCTCATCGCAAATTTGGAATGGTAAAGAATCGCTATTTATTCCTTAAAATTCGCTTTTTTGGAAATGCAAAATAGTTATATGATACATATGGTGGTTGATGTCTAACAAGATAAGAAGCTTAGGGATACATTTATGATGACTGGCGCAATGAAGTAGAAATCACTTACTTCATTGGTAGAGCTTTACATGTATTATCTCCTCTGTATTCTTCATCAAGCGTAACTTTAATCTGCAATCCTGAGCAGGCCTCGCTTTAAACAAACCTCTGGATAGGCCACATCTTATTGTTATCCTGAATTAATCATTTAAAATGCTAGGGACCGATTTATGATAGGTGTATGTCTCTTTTGCGCCACTTAGAAAACATTGTCCATGGGGAAAGGACTTAAAATGTCCTTAAGACACATGAATGTGTTTTTTTAAAACGTTTGCAATTTTTTTGGGTCACTTTTAACATGGCTATGTGACTCAAACAGTCAAAATCTAAATTCGCCATGCACAGGTGGGAGCATATTTACAAGGAATGTGCTCCATGGGGAAAGGTCTTATAATGTAATATGGGAAAAATGACATCAGAGACACTGAAATGCCTTATAGAGAAGCATACACCATTATGTCCTTGTCATAAATTTGCAAACCATTACTTTTCCCCAAAAACGATTTTCAAATCATAATTTGAAAACACTGCACATGTGGAAATGACTTAAAATGTCCTTAATTCAAAATTTGCGATTCCTTAAATGCAATGTATCAAACAAAAAATATGTAAAAAATGATATTAAGGATTTGGAAACTACCACCAACTTCTAGTTTGTGGTAAATTGCGAATTCTTTTCAAAAAGCATTTTTTTCCAAAAAACAAAAGGTCCCATATGACGCCCATACATGCCCTTAGGGCATGTAGGTGTGCCATATGCCCCCAAATTTATTTTTCAGGGGTGCAGCAGGGTGTTCTTGAGATACCCCTGCACGCTTGAAAAAATTCCTATTTTGTGATGAGCTAATTGCTAATCGCAAATTGCAACCTTCATTCCTATGAGCCTCCTAGCCCATGGAAATGAATGGGTAATTTGCAATTAGCAATTTGCTCATTGCAAATTAGGAATAGTAAAGAATTGCTATTTATTCCTTAAAATTTGCTATTTAGGAAATGCAAAATAGTTTGATGGTACATATGGTGGTTCATCTGTAACAAGATAAGAAGCTTAGGGATACATTTATGATGACTGGCGCAATAAAGTGCACATTACTTACTTCATTGGTAGGCCTTTACATGTATTATCTCCTCTGTATTCTTCATCAAGCGTAACTTTAATCTGCAATCCTGAGTAGGCCTCACCTTAAACAAACCTCTGGATAGGCCACACCTTATCGTCATCCTGGATTAATCATTTAAAATGCTAGGGACAGATTTATGATAGGTGTATGCCTCTTTTGTGCCACTGTGCGTCACTTTTATGATGCAGCGGCGGTGCAAAAGATTTGCTATGAGGCGACAACATTACAAATTGATGCATTTAGGCAGATATGTCATGGTGTAAAAAAAACGTACCACATGAAACCGATGCAGCAGTGATGCAAAAGATGCACCATGTCGTAAGACAGGCCTCACTTGGGGCCATATGTATCAAGCTAATTAGCATTCGCAAAAATCAAAATTCTACGAATTTTTGCCTTTGCGAATGTTAATTAGACAAATGGTATGTATCAAACAAGTTTGATGCAAAATAAGGAGTAGCAAAATTTGCTATTCCTTATTTTGCAATTGCACTGAAGGATTTGCAAATTTTGTGACTACTTAAATGCAATGTATCAAACAAAAAATATGTAAAAAATGACATTAAGGATTTGGAAACTATTGTGGTAAATTGGTGGTAATTTGTGAATTCTTTTCAAAAAGCTTTTTTTTAAAAAAACAAAAGGTCCCATATGACGCCAACACATGCCCTTAGGGCATGTATGTGTGCCATATGCCCCCAAATTTCTTTTTCAGGGGTGCAGCAGGGTGTTCTTGAGACACCCCTGCACCCTTGGAAAAATTCCTAATTTGTGATGAGCAAATTGCTAATCGCAAATTAAACCTTCATTCCTATGAGCCTCCTAGCCCATGGAAATGAATGGGTAACTTGCAATTAGCAATTTGCTCATCGCAAATTAGGAATGGTAAAGAATCGCTATTTATTCCTTAAAATTCGCTATTTAGGAAATGCAAAATATTTTGATGATACATATGGCAGTTCATCTCTAACAAGATAAGAAGCTTAGGGATAGATTTATGATGACTGGCGCATCACCAGGGATGTGCCAGTCATCTTGCGCCGCTGTTCCGCCACCCATGGTGTGCTGCATTTACAATGCGGCACAGCATGGGGCAAAAACGGCACAGATGCTTGACGCATCTGTGCCGTTACGGTGGCGCATTGCTGGAGTTGTATCGCAAGTGCGATGCAGCTCCAGCAAGGCTCAGGGGTGCACCATCTCCACAATGTTGCGTCAAGACCTATGCCTGCTTCAAGCAGGCGCAGGGTTTTGACGCAGGTTTCTCCTATCTGATTGTAAATGCGGCACACCATGGGTGGCAGAGCAGTGGTGCACGTTAACTGGTGCATGCCTGGGGATGTGCCATTTAACATAAATCTGCCCCTTTACATTTAAGTATGTGCAGGGGACACAGAGTCGGTGAGGCTTATCCAAGGTTAAGAAGAGATGAGTCCTGTTCAGTGAAAGATTAGACATAGGCTTCACCTGCTCAGCATCGCTGGACATGGCTAAATAATAGCTGCAAAATGTTACTCTTGTTAAACAATTTTACTATTATAATCTGTGAGATTTGTCTCTTACTCTGCAACATCTCATTGTTGTTATCTTTCTTTAAAGATAAAGACAACCTCAACATGAGCGACAATCTGCAATCAGTTGATTTTGACCTCATCATTGAACTTGTAATTGAAACATCAGTGGATGTTGATCCCTTGGATGATTTAAATCCTGAGGATGAAGAAGAGCGTGATGAGGATGCAGATTTGTCCGAATTATATGATATAGGATGGGAAGCTGACCTGCTTGAGCCTTTGGAAATATAAACATTTATTTTTAAAATTTATAATTAATAAAAAGTAAAAAGGTAAACCGTTTAATTTAAAAATAAAGACACCTTCAAAAGCAGGTTATGTGTAGTGTCTTCAATAAAATATTAAAATATGCTCATAAAATTAGATCAGATTCACATATAAAATAGCATAGGTAACATAAATATAAATGTCATTTCTTTTCTGGTATTTCTGTATTGTAAATTTGCCAACGACTAAAAAATCTTCTAATTAAAATGTCAAGTAGTGTGTTAAGTTTTTTATCACTGTTACTGATTTACTGTTTGGTAATAATGGTTAATAACATTATTTATTATATTTTTCCACAGATTCAACTGCAGATCATTTCAAGATTTCACCATGCCTACAATAGAAAGACAGAGAAAGGCTGCAAAACGTCAAAGACAGCAGGTGAAAAAAAATACGCAGCAGTCCTCTAACAAAAAGATTTGTCAAGTCACGAAGAAAGCACCGGGTAAGAGCACAAAACAATTTATAAGAAATATGTGTAGTAAAAAAAATATTACTACAGAAAATGTTTCAGTCCATAAAACGAGAAGGAAATCAAATGGAAAAGAAAGGCCAATGAAAAATGTTACTGCTAGAGCAAGAGATAACTCTGTGCATGATAGTAGAAGGAAACAACAGTTTAGGGAGATTCGTAAACGAATGTTCCGGAACAGGATAATTGGCAATTTGTTAAAAAATATTAAGAAAGGTCAACAGAAACTGGTTTTTTATAAGACAAAAAAAAAAGTTGAGAAAGTTATTGATCAGGCATTTGAAATTAAACGTAAGTTATTTATTTTGATAATCAATAGAATTAGGAAGCTAAACAAGGCAATTTTTGATTTAAAAAGAAATAGTAGATGGAAGAGAATAGTTAATCGTAGTAATTTTTGTGAAGTTTTTTCTGGAGAATGGATGCATAGTTCAAGCTGTGAGGCATTTTTTAATGAGGAGAGTTATTTCCAGGATAATGATTTGGTGCATGCAGTTGACACCAGTGGTCGTGCTTATGAAGTGAAAGATGGTTGTCCAGTTGAAAAAGAAAAACTTGTGACAACAGAGGCAGAAGAGGTGTTAGGTAATGAGGTTTTAGGAAGACGTGCTAAGGGTCCTGTGTACACCTGGAAGTGTAGTAGTATTTGCAGTGTGCGACAGGATTCCATCAATTTGCTTTGTGATTTTGTACGGTCATTTAATAAGAAAAGTTTGAAGCAGAAAATGATGTTGTTGCAAGAATTAGATCCTTGCAGAGTAAGAGAAGTGACAGGTTTGCATGGACATTCACTGGCTTGTCTTTCCAGGAGAGTATGCCAGAGTGTTTTTCATCATTTCAGGATGCTAGCAGTGCATCATAACAAAGTGAGGAAATTAGTTAGAATGTTGTATTATGCTAAGAGTCCAGCAATTATGCTTAAACAATTATGCGCTGCTCTTTTGCATGGTTCTGAAATAGATGTGAAGAATATATGTGAAGAAATTGAGTTTTGTTACTTTGGAAGTAAAGAGGAGAATGTTGAAATTGAGCAAGAAGAAGAGGGTCATGTGGAAGATAGTGTACAGGTTTCCAGTACAGATAATTTCCAGAGGGAAATTGCGACGTTTGAGGTGAAATCAAGTGAGAGGCCTAATTTCACTTGTGTGTGTTGTCGACGCACTTATTATAAGAATCAGACTAAGTTAGTGGATTTATATGCAAAAAGTGAAAGGGAAAATAATAGTGAATGGAAGGATTTTGCAACATACTTGATGGTAGAAAATTGTTTTGATTTGGGATTGGATCAACGTGTGTGTACTTATTGTTGTTGCAAATTAAATCAAAACCAGATGCCTGCTAGAGCAGTTCATAATAATCTGGAATTGGTTGAGATTCCTTCTGAATTGAAGGATTTAAATACTTATGAATCTATTTTGATTCAAAGTATCCATCCCTTTCAGGCTATTGTAAGAATGGAGCCAAAGACAGGGAAATTGCCTCCATCAGATTTACAGAGAGGATTAAAGGGAAGAGTTGTTTATTTGCCTCTAGATTTGAAGAAAAACATTAACACAATTGGAGTAGAAAAAGTGGAAGAGGAACCTCTGGTTATCTTAGTTAATGGGGTTCCGACAAAGAATAAGAAAATATGGCAAGATTTAGTAGATGTTAGGAAAGTTAAAAAGGCAACATTGTATTTGAAAAAAAATAATAAATACTATAAGAATGTATATGTTGCAGAAGAGGAAGTAAGTGAGGAAGAGGATAGCGATTTGTGTGCTGGTCAAATTGAGAAAGTAGAACCCTCTACTAGTGAAGAAATATATGAACATTATAGTGTTCATCCTTTGCATTCCAAGGAAGTCATGGGGAATGCTATTGAGTTGTTTCAAATGAAACAAGCCAAAGGGAGTCCCATTAGTGTTTGGGAGGAAAGTTTGAAAGCTCGGTGTTTCCCACAGCTTTTTTCAACAGGTCAGGGAGGAAGATATGATGAGCGACCTCATCAAATTCCTGCTTCTGAATACCGGACTTTGCGATTGTATGCAGGAGATGCTAGGTTTCGACAATGCATTCCTTATTTGTTTCATCTCCTGTTTGAAAGCGATCTGTCTGGACTGTCATATGCAGTGAACCACATCTTGAAAAGTGGTATACACATGCAAAACATCTCGGCAAGTGACTTTATGGATAAAGTCAATGTCCAAGACAGTATTTTGGATTCTCACCTGATTAATCTCATGGCGTGTCAGCGTGGTACTAATGAGTACTGGTACCGTCGTCATGGTGATTTAAAATGTATGCTGAGGAACTTAGGTACTCCCACATGGTTCCTCACTCTGAGCTGTGCCGAGTATGGCTGGGAAGACTTACTTGAATTTCTACGAGAGGCAAATGCTAACGTAGATAACATCGAATTCAAGACACCTGGAGAACTGTGCTCTTTGGATCCAGTCAATGTATGTAGGTACTTCAATCATAGATTTGAAGCTATGATGTCTTTCATCATGAATAAGAAGAATCCACCTCTTGGAGAGGTGTTGGATTTCTTCTGGAGAAAGGAGTACCAAGCAAGAGGTGCTCCTCATATACATATGTTGCTGTGGATCAAGGATGCACCTAAATTTGGAACGGATCCAGAAGACTCAGTGATGAGTTTCATCCAACAGTATTCTACGTGTGCTGTTCCAAACGCAAAGGAGAAGAAAAGCCTAAGAGAAAAAGTTCTGCGTTTCCAAAGCCATCGATGTGGAAAGTACTGCCGTCGTAAATTCCGAAACAAGGACAAGTTCTACACAAAATGTCGTTTCGGCTTTCCACGACCGGTGATTTCTAAAGGAAGAGTAAACAGTTTGATGTCTTCGCTGCGACACAATGTCATGAAGAAATCACCTAAAAACACTTACAATTTGAAGAGGAACCAAGAGTCCAAGTACATCAACGACTACAACCCGGTGATTTTGTCCATGTGGAATGCTAACATGGATATACAGTTTGTGGCTGATAACTGTATGGCTGTGGCTCGGTATGTGACGTCTTACATCACCAAAAAAGAGAAGACAGAATTGAAGGATATGTGGGAGGACATTTCCCATGAAAAGAGCCTCAGCAAGAAGTTGTACAGTTTCAGTCTGAAGATGTTGTCGCATCGAGAAATCGGAGCGTACGAATGTTCTGACCGGTTGTCTTCAGCAAGTCTCTATGCCAAGTCCAGGAGTATCGTTTGGGCGAGTCTTGGTCTTGCAGCAACGCGTAATCGAGTTCTCAAACCTGTGCGGGAAATTGAGTATTTGGCGGAAAAGGAGCCAAACAGTACCGACATTTTGAAGACAAACATGTTGGATACATATTATCCAAATCGAAGCAGTCACCTCGAGAATGTTTGTCTGTATGAGGTTCTGCAAAATTACATATTCAAGAGGAACATCAAAGAAGATACTGAGAAAGGAGTGTATGCTGTAATAGGAAGTGAGGGATGTCTGGTCAAGCAAAGAAAATGCCACTTGGTAAACCATCGAAAATTGAGTGGTGAATCTCCTGAAAAAAAGGAGTTTTTCTATTTAGCACTTTTGCAACTTTTCAAGCCTTGGCGTGCAGAAGAGGAACTGCTTGGAGATTTCCTCTGTTACGAAGACTCTTTCAATGCCGCCAAGGAGACCATAGAATGTCCTGCTTTTCCCAAATATGTAGAAATGTTGAATGCGGAAATTGAGCAGGAAGCAACGATTGCAGCCGAGATTGCCAGAGACAGTTCTCAGGACAGTCAGAGTTCTGCTTCATTGAGTCAGGATCCACTAGGAGGACCTGTTATCGAAAATGAAGCTGCCACTGCTATGAATGAAGTGGAAAGAGCCATGGCACATGCTCAAGAGGATGCGGTTAACTTAGAAGAGTTGGAAAGACAACTCAACGTTGAGCAGAGGAAAATATATGACGAAGTTACCATGCAAATTGATCATGGATTAAGTCATGATAAGAAAGAGTGCTCATGTACGTCGTTGAAGCCTGTCCGACTGTACGTGAGTGGAGAAGCGGGAACTGGAAAAAGTTTCCTCATTAAAGCAATTTCATGCTATTTGCAGGAAAGGACAGAGTCATCGCTGTCTTGTGTTGTCACTGCTCCAACTGGACTGGCAGCACATAATATTAAAGGGATTACTTTACATCGTTTACTGATGCTGCCAGTGGAGCATGACAACAAATTACAATATCACAAGCTATCTGGAGATGCTTGTTTTGAAGTTTCAAGAATCTTGAGGAAAATGAAACTTCTTATCATTGACGAAGTAAGCATGGTTTCCAATGTCATGCTTGCCTTTGTGCATTTGAGGATGCAAGAAGTTCTCAAAACAGAGTATGATGTGTTATTTGGTGGCAAACACATCATTGTTTTCGGAGATCTTCTGCAGCTGACACCAGTGAAAGGGCAACCTGTGTTCAAAATGCTCACGCATGAAGATACCAGGAAGTGCCTAGGCAGCATTGGCAACGTCAATATATGGTTAAACTTCAATTATGCTGAACTGCATGAAAATATGCGTCAGGCGAAGGATGAAGTTTACAAGACTATTCTACAAGATGTTAGAATTGGAAAAGTGACCGAGCATGGGAAAGAAGCTTTACATGCACGATTACTGTCAAATTTATATCCAGAACAAGATGTTGTGCCTGAGAATATTTTTCAGAAAATTACTGAGAAGAAATCTGGAATATGTTTGATGCCAACTCTTGCAGAATGTGCCAAATTTAACAACAAAATGTTGCATTTAGAAAAGCAAGAGATTGTGAAACTGGAAGCTATTGATAGAGTAGAGCATATGGGATCAACAATTATTTTGTCTGAGAATCTGAAAACAAAATTGGATTCATTAGAGAAGAGTATATCTAAAACTGCAGGTTTTGAAAAGACTCTGAATGTGTGCTTGAACTGCCGTATAATTTTAAGAAGGAATTTACATGTTGAAAGAGGTCTGGTAAATGGATCAATGGGTAATGTTGTTGATTTTGTGAAATACAGAAATAGAGATGGAATTGAATTTTTAAAAATTAAATTTGATGGCATTGAGGAAGTACAGCTAATTGCTCGTTGTTCTGCTAGATTTTTGCTTGTAAAAGACTTATATGTTCGCCGTAAGCAGTTTCCTGTTTGCTTGGCATATGCGGTGACAATTCATAAATCGCAAGGTTTAAGTGTAGACAGTGCATTGGTGAATATTGGCAGTTCTGTGTTCAAGGAGGGTATGGCATATGTGGCATTGTCACGAGTTAGAACTTTATCGGGATTGTACTTGATTGAGTGTGATGTCACAAACATTTGTGCGGATCTAGATTGTGTTAAGGAATACAATAGGTTAAGAAGAGAGTATGCGCCACATTTGCCTCAGTATCCTTTATTTGAGAAACGTGTGGTAGGCCGGAAACGAAGAAATGAGAACAATACTGGGGAGGTTGTAGCAAAAAGACAAAAAGTCAATGAACCTAAAATTACAAGCAGAAACAAAAAGGATTCTGTTGAAGATGTTGTTGGTTTTCAGTTTGAAAACAGTTCTGGTGTCAACTGCTATGCTAATGTAGTGGTTAATGTTTTGTTTTCTCTAAAAAATGTAAAAGAAGAGATTGTGGTCAATTCTGATCAAAGATTTTGCAGTTTGTTAAATTCTGTGTTAGAGAAATGTACCACTGATAGAAGAAACATAGAAAGTGTGTCTGAAATTCGAAATCTGTTAGACAGATGTTCAGGCCAAACACAATTCTCTCAAAATATTCAGCAAGATTGTCAGGAGTTTTTAATGTATATGCTTGATGTATTACATGCTGAAGGTGTAGATGTAGATCAGCTGTTTGGGCTTTCTTATCAATGGCAGCATGACTGCGAGAACTGTATGGTATCAAGTACTACTAGTGTAGACTCAGAAAGATTTATATATTTAACTTTGCCAGACAGTAAATCAGTCTCCTTTAATAAGCTAGTAAAAGCAGCTGATCACAACATGGAGTGTAGCCAATGTAAATCTGAAATGATGTCCACATTATTTATACGAACATATGGCCAGTATGTCATTTTAATGTTCCAACGATGTAGGCCTGATGGAACAAAATTGACAACTTTAATTAAAAATTTTGTAGCTTCGCAGTTGTCAATATCAGGAAGGACTTTTGTAACTGCAGCAATTATATATCATGACGGCCCTTCAATAACATCAGGACATTACACAGCTTATTTAAAGTCTAGAAATGGCTGGTCATTCTGCAATGATTCTGTTTTAATTTTCAAAAAAAAATGCCGTATGACCTTAAAAACTCTTACCTGGTGTTTTTAAAACCAAAATTTTAGGGAAATAATCTCGGGATGTGCTCTGTGGAATTTCAAGAAGTTCTAATGGCTCCTACACAATTTGGCCTTGAGGATAAGTGTAGTTCAGAGACATAACTTCTAACCATAGGACTGGACATTATGGAGAAATACGTGCACTTTGAATGAGTTCAGAAAAACTGTTTCTTTTTATAAACTAATTGAAGCAGCCAATCAAAACATGGAGTAGAGGGAATGTAAGTCTGCAATGCTGTCTACTGTTTTACATTGCTTTGTGATTAAAAGTGATGTAGAGAATTAAATAATTGTAGTAGTCATAGAGGTAGTGTAAGTCTGCTTGTATCAGTGTCATAGGAAAAGTAGAACATGACTGAGCAAGAAGGGGAAGATATTACTATTCCAGGATTGTGAAAATGATCTTCAACATTTTAATTCTGAAAGTTGCGGAAATGCCAAATGACGGGATTGGCTTACAAGAAATCCAAGAGTTATAAATGGCTCTGACCAGATTTGGCCTTGTGGAAAATTGTGGTAGAGAGCAAGAAGTCATTTATTGCATGTAACGTGTTTTTAAAAACGATGGAGATTTTCTTTCAGAAAGTGGCGGGCTGAAAGTAATAACAGCACAAAAGAGTGTAAGCTGTTCATAGGACATCCTTGGACGTCATGGAAAGTAAGTTAACTTTAAGGAGTTCTGAATTTTGATTTCTGATGTTGTATGGGTTTTTTAAACACAATCATTTTGATTGTGGTTTTTTTTCCCCGCTGTTACATGATGAATACCTTCAAGTCACTGTTTTTAGTGAATTTTGATACATTCTGAGAACAGCAAAAATAAACCATTTAACATGTATAATTAATTCTGTACTGTTTGCATTTATGATGTATATGTAGAACTGTGTAGGAGGCATGGAGAAGGTGAGGCTTCTGTAAGTGTCAAAGTTGTTGCATGCAGTGCTGCACTTCTGCATATTCTTTCATATGCTAGACTACATCTGCACAATGAGATACCTAAGCAAAGGAAACACAAGTGATGTGATTGTGAAATGAGCAAAATAAATTGCATGTATTTCAATTACATCACCTGTGTTTCCTATCATTACGAATCACATTGTGCAGATCAAGTTTAGGTCTGTCCAGGGAAACATAGGAGGTTTGGACTTTGTTGAAGAGTGCAGTGGACATGACTCACTTCATTGGTAGACCTTCACATGTATTATGTCCTCTATTCTCTTCAACAACTCGAAATTTCATCTGCAACCCTGAGTAGGCCTCACCTGAAACAAAACTCTGGATAGTAGACATCTTATTGGCATCCTGAAGCAATTATTTAAAATTTTAGTGTCTTGCGACACTTTTCTGAAACAACAGCAATGCAAAATATGCACCATGTTTTAAGATAGGCCTCACTTCATCTGCATCAAGATACTGTTAGTTTAAAATGTATATCTTTAGGACTGTGTAGGGGGCCTGGAGAAGCAGAAGCTTCTGTAAGTGTCAAAGTTGTTGAAAAACTGTTTGTCCTTCAATCTTTGCCCTTGTCTTTTGTAATTTTTAAATACATGTTTTAATATTTTTCAAATGTTTGTTCTCTCTTTCACAGATTTTAAGTATAAAAACAAAAAGTGAGTAATTTAACGACAATTATAAGGTAAATATTTTGTACTCTTTTCGTTACATTTCTATCACATTGAACTACTATTAGTTCCACTGCTTCATTTCTTTAATCCTCAGTTTCCTGCCTTTGCTACTTCCCTCATTCCTTTCTCTATTACCTACTTACTCAACTCCTTCCACTCTTTTTCTCAGTCCCTCTCTTCTCATAGTTCCTCACTCTTGTTCACTCACTCCGTCTCTATTACTCTTAGTGTCTTTGACTGATCACTGTATCACTATTTGTTCATAATGCTTTCTCTGTGTAGTTGAAGCACACTAAGGGGCATATTATGAACACAGCCAATAAAATTATTGCTGTTTTTATTGGCAGAAAACTGGTGCAAAAGTAGTTTTAGTGGCAGTTTTCTGCCGCAAAAGCAGCTTTAGCGACACATTTCTGCCAATAAAAGCTGCAAAACTTTTATTGCCTATGTTGATGATATGGCTCTATGTTACTTACATTTCTTTGCTGTTTCAATTATTCTTTTTCTGTTTTTTTTTGTTTTCTGTTTTCTATTTTTTCTCTCTGTTATTCCCCATGTTTTAATCTTATTTTGAACATTCACTCACATTCTCCAAGAAACTCTTCTTTGTTAATGTTATACTCTCTTTTTTAGGTCGAGCGACCTATCTCAATGCGCATGTGCGCATTGAGAGCGGGAGCTCGATCTATTGCAGCTTAAACAGAGCTTACCGAGATCAGGCGATTCCCAGGCGATTTCTTCCAGTGCACGTGAAAGCGCGTGCACAATGCCACCAGCCGCTTGCCTCGCATTGCCACATCAAAGGCAAGGCGGCCTCGTCTCAGGCCCCTGCTGCTTCACACCCTCATGCCGCTCTCCCCGCTCCGCCCCCTCCCCTGCCCGCCGTGTCGCATTTCTCCTCCGCCGGCCGTACTTTCACTTTGACGGCCGCAGGCCATCTCTCGTGTTTCTCCTTGTTATTGTTCGAGTGTTTCCCTGGCTCAGCGTGGTGCCCGATTCATGGACATTTACAGACGCTCTGGTCTCTGTTATTGTATTTCCAGGACATGGTGCCATTCTGCCGCAGCAGCATTAGGGCTGTACATAAAATGCCATGCGATAATTCACTCTAGTTTTACTTAGGCTCTCACAATGTTTTTAAGTAACGTGACAGCTGCAACATATTTAAGTGCCCAGACAGCTACAACCACACTTGTGAACAGCATTTCTTACCCCGCTCGGTAGGCGGGGTCATGACTTCACTCAAATGGTGAACAATGGCATGGGAGTCAAGAACATCGCAGAGTAGGGTTATAAGCTGGCCGGTGCTTGTTCTACATTGGCATGCAGCTCTCCCTTTGAAGACTAGATTCCTGTTTGTATTCCCCAGTCTAATATAAACAAGCATTTTTTATACTGCAATCAAAATAAAATAAAGCGGAACAGGACCGTAAATTACGTGTGACGTACATTGCATACAAACTGAGGATTCACGTGTGTTTGTCTATACACTCCAGCACCCGCTTACACATACAGTGGTACCTACACAGCAGCACACTCACACTAACAAACATAGATAGATACACAGCACAGCGTGGGACACGCACACAAACACAGTGGCTCACACACGCACACTCACAGTAGGCCACATACAGTAACTCGCTGTACACACACGCGCACACACACGCAGTACATCACGCTCCACATACACAGGCACTCAAGGTTAAATGCACACGCATAAAGTGGCACAGACACAGAGTGAGTCACACACAACTGCAAGGTCAGTAATTGTCAGGTACAAACCCACTCGCAAACAGCGTGACTCACAAGCGCAGTAGTGCATACCCTCACACTGTTACATGCTTAAAGTGGCACACAGTCTAAGATGCAGTGACACATAGACTATTACTATGAAGCACACACACTTAGATAGACATACCTAGGCACGTGCACACGAGCACTCCTAATTTCAGATTTGGACGTAGCATTCGCTGCGTTTTGTAGTCTGAGAGGCATTTGAAACACACAACCACCTGCCTTTAGCTCATACACTCAGAAGGTGCCAGCACAGGGCTCCCTCCTATATCCGCCTTAATGCGCTCTTGTTCTGCCAATTAATTAGCCTCCGAGGGTGGGAGCGGTCGCTCTTGTGATCCCCCCGCCTGCCGGGAGGCTCGGGCACATTACAGACGGAATAGCAGTGGTCCCCACGCCACCAGCTGCCTAATAACTGAGCTGCCTGCAGCCCGGCAGAGCACAGCTGGGACCTGCCCCACCAGGCTCGGCACCAACAGCTCCCCTAATCAGCCGGGCCAGCCGGCCACTGCGAGCCGCTCTTTAGTGGGCAGATGGTGTGACTTTGGACACTTTTACCTGCGTTAAAGTATTGCATGCCTCCCTCGCCCCCCCCCTCACTCCCCTCAAACTATACACCCCTGCTTTCAAGTGGAGGCTGGAGGGCATCTTACTCATTCTAGAGACTAATTACAACTCTGATTTCTAGTGTTTATTTGGAAGGGGCACAGAAGTTGCAATTGTGTGTTGCATTATTTCTTATCAAGCACGTAGCAGCAAACACCTGGGTAGGTCAAATGCATGAGAGTATTTTTCTAGGGTTTATCCCAAGCTCAAGCATTTAAAAGTACTTTGAGATGTGATAAATGTCCAAGATCACACAGGGTGTGCCTGCAATGACACTGTAATTGTGCCCAGCTATCAGGTTTTACAATTTGCACTTCAGCCGCTGGATGGTAGGTAGGATTTGTAAAGTGTGCCCAGGATCACACAGTGTGGTCATGCAGCAGTTTAATTGTCTACTGGACCAATAAAACTAACATTGTCCAGTATACCAATCAAAATTGCTCTCCAAAGACACCAGGCAAAGCAGACGCTCCCTCAAACAGATCACCAAGCGCAATTTACCCTACTTACAGCCTAGCCTGTTCTCTGTCGAGACTTTAGCAATCTTTAGAGCACAAGATAAGATCTTTTCACATGGAAGAGTCAGACGTATTGCAATACTACTTAAGAAACAAGCATTGGCATAGACAATAGGTCTCGCCTTTGGGACCTTATACGTGTTTAGCCATGCATCAGTTGATGTTGCTGCACCAAGGATATTATGCTGCATAACTAAATACTTAGAAGGTCCAAAAGGCGAGACCTATTGGCTATGCCAATGCTTGTTTTTCTTTCACTTCGTTATCTATTTTGTTTTTCACAATTATACCCTCTTCTGTCTTTTCCTGCGGTAAATAGATCTATTAAACAGTATCTCTTCTTTACTCCCTATAGCTGTCTTTCTTTTAACATCACTCTCTGTTTACTTTCCTTATACTTACACTTTTAAAAAAAAAAAAAAAATTTTTGGGTTAGCTCCCGGTCCGCGTACCGGGAAGCTAACCCGGGAGCGAACCAAAAGAAATAGAGCTTGCCAGAGTGCTAAACATTGTAGCAATTTTTTTTGAAAGGGAAGGTAGTTCTGAAAAGAACTTTTTTTTTTATATTTTTGTTGTTTTATATTTTTTTTTATTTTTTGAACATTTTTTGTTTTTTTTGTATTTTTTGAACGATTTTATATTTTTTTTGGTTTTTTTGGGGGGGGAAACAACAAAAAACAGGCGTTGAAAAGGGCTCAACAGGAGCAAAAAAAAATTACTGGGGGCGGTTAGGGAAATCATGGTGTTCATATGCAAGGTTGAGTGCATTGATGCTCATGTTGCCACAAGCTAATAATGCACGACAGTGCATACATAAATGTATCATATGCCCAAAATTTTGTTGGATATTTGGCACAGTGTCCCGTGCCTCCTCTGGTGTTAAAGAAACCGGTATTGTTGGTCTGGCCACAGGAGTTGGTCTAGGATTGTCCAGCATATCCCTTAATTCCGCCCGGCTGTAATTTAGGGGATGTTTCCTCGTCATGTGCCTATGCATGGTGTGATTACCATAACTGTATTTTTTGTCCGTCCCTCTGGACAATTGTTCCTTGCATATGAGGCAGGTGACATACCTCGCGTTGACTTTTTTTTGTCCACGAGGCATCGAAAAAAACTGCCAGATGAAACTGGCTTTCTTTCTGGAAACCCGGGGCAACTCTTCCAGGAATTGTGGTTCTTCTCCCTCCTCATCCATTTCTTCATCTTCCTCCTCAGTGTTGGTAATCACCTGGGGAGGTGGTCCTCTCTTCCCATGAGGAGGTGGAGGTGGTGGTGGGGGTCCACCAGCTGAAGCAACCAATGAAGCCATTTTCACACAAGCAAAATAGGTCTTCCAACAAGCAAAATAGGTCTTCCTCTCACAATGATGAAAGTCAGAGTGAGGAAAGAAGGAGGGGTTTTCATCATTTGGAAAAAACAATACTTCTCAACCAATGAAAAGTGTTATTTTTAGGTCACCTGACCTAGCCTTCCATAATTATGAAACTAAAAGTGAAATGAACCAATGAAAAGTTTTATTAACAAGTCACATGACCTCTCACGCTCATGTTACGCGCTGCGGAACGCTCCCCGGTTAGCTTCCGGGTCGCTCCGCTTCGCGCCTCGGTCCGCGCCCCGGGACACTTCCGGGTGCGCTAACGCGATACGTCACAAGACGCATTTCGCGGCAACGCGATACGTCGCGCTTTCGCGCCGCGGATCGCTTCCGGGGAGCTGCGTTTCGCGCCTCGGTCCGCGCCCCGGGGCACTTCCGGGTGCGCTAACGCAGTACGTCATAAGACGCATTACGCGGCAACGCGATACCGTCACTATGTTGATTTCTTACCGGTTCGCGGACCGGATCGCGGAATCAAATTGAGCTAACGGGAAGCTTCCCGGTTCGCGGACCGGGAGCGAAACAAAAAAAATATTAAAAAAAAATTATTAATAAACATATAAAATATATTTTTGGATTTAAAGAAGAATAAATTTTACAGCTATAGATATTAGCTTTTAAAAAACCAATGAAATTCATTGAAAAAACCATAGGTTATAGACCATATATAGTTAGGAATTAGCATTTACAAAACCTTGAAAATTCACTGAAAAAACCATAGGTTATAGACCATATATAGTTAGGAATTAGCATTTAAAAAACCTTATTTTACTCACACAAAACCAATGAAATTCCATATATAGTTAGTTGTACTAACTATATATCGCGCACCCGCAATCCACTGCTGATCATGTCACATATTACATCATTCATGACTAAGCATGGGCGGATTTTGCGGATCCACGATTCGCGGATTTAGCGGATCCACGGATCGTGGATCCGCAAAATCCGCGGATTTAGCGGATTTGCGGATTTGGGGGGCGGGGCTTCATCGAGTGTGTGGGCGGGGCCAAACGGACGGGGCTTCCACGCGAGCGCACATGCCTCTTGTGTGTCTAAAAGGTCAGAGACCGATCAGAGCAGCATCACAGCGGATTTTCGATGATATATTTGGGAAGAAGGCACATCTGCCCAGCCTCCCAATGCTCACGATTTTTTTTGGGCTGATTAATGAGTCACTGCATTTGCGCTTCAACTAGTTCCAGCGACCAAGTGTGTGTTACTATGCAATCGCGCCGAAGTGCGCAGGGGTCCCTTGAGTGAAATGTCCATCATAGTGGGTAAATGGCGGGAAGACGGTGCACACCTCGAGTGTGTGGGCGGGGCCAAACGGACGGGGCGTCCATGCGAGCATGCCTCTTGTGTGTATAAAAGGGCAGAGACCGATCAGAGCAGCAGATTAATTTTTGGGCTGATGAATGAGTCACTGAATTTAAGCTTCAAGTAGGGCACATGCTTTATTGATATCCGCAAGTGTTTCCTGTTGAGGTATATTTTTTGTGCCAGGACCGTCGTGCCAGAATGAACCCTGCCCCTCATATTTATTCGAGAAGACACCTCCACCCTGCCCCTCATATTAATTCGGGAAGACACCTCCGTTTTTCAGCATTGTAAATAATTTACGATGGCGCCGGCAAGCTGCCGGCGCCATCCTGCAAAAGTTACTTAATTAGCTTCAACAGGAAGCTCCAACTGATAAAATAAAGCAGGCGCTCGAGCCCCTGCTTTATCTTATCTGTTAGAGCTTCCTGTCGAAGCTAATTAAGTAACCATTTGGGGATGGCGCTGGCAGCTTGCCGGCGCCATCGTAAATTATGCATTAGGCTAAGGCTTGAACTTTTGACCGCAAAATCCGCTCCGATCGCGGATTGCGGATTCTCGGTAAATCCGCGAGAGTTCGCGGATCGCGGATTTACCAAAAATCCGCAAAATCCGCGATCGGAGCGGATTTTGCGCTCATGCTTATTCATGACATGGTCAGTGACATCACTGATGACATCACTGATGACATCTCAAATGACATCACTGATGACATCACTGATGACATCTCAAATGACATCACTGATGACATCACTGATGACATCTCAAATGACATCACTGATGACATCACTGATAACATCTCAAATGACATCACTAATGACATCACTGATGACATCACTGATGACATCTCAAATGACATCTCAAATGACATCACTGATGACATCTCATTTGACATTACTGATCACATCACTGATGACATCATTCATGTGATAATACGATGAACCTCTTCAGACTCTAATATAACCTTAGATACACTCAGTGTAAACACAGACTCGCAGATTGTCACTCATCCATGAAGTTACACACACACCTAGTCAGTCATGCAAACAATCAATCACACCTCCATTTCCTTAACTATACAGTTAAACACACCTTACTTATTCAAACATATACTAAACATATTTACTCACTTATACAATCCTGGATACAAGAGCACAATGATCCATACAGCCACTCACACATTCACTGGCTCTATGCACAGTTATTTATATATGTCAACTCTCACATGTACTGTGTTTTACATATGTACTTACTTTGACATGTAGCACTGAGATATCCATTCACTCACCAATACAGTCATGCACACAGTCAACCACCCATACAGCTGTTTCCACATGCACTTTTGAACCCATACATTATGCACAGAGTCATACACCTTCCCAGCCACCCACACACACTCTCAGTTTCCCATACAAATGCTTGGGCAACCAATCAATAACCCATATAGTTACTCATATAGCTACTGATCAACACATGCAGCAGTTTACAGAACAACAGACATAATGATGCACAAATTAAGACAGTTTAGTCACTAACCCATGCACTCAATGAGACACATTTAACCACTCACTCATACAGTCAGTCATGCACCTACTAAATCCTTCATCCAGACACTTATACATCCACTCATTCTTCAATATGTAAGACATATTTTAACTTTACAGAAAAATACAGTTACTGGATGTTGTCATCAGTGATGTCATCAGTGATGTCATTTGAGATGTCATCAGTGATGTCATCAGTGATGTCATTTGAGATGTCATCAGTGATGTCATCAGTGATGTCATTTGAGATGTCATCAGTGATGTCATCAGTGATGTCACTGACCATGTCATGAATGATGTAATATGTGACATGATCAGCAGTGGATTGCGGGTGCGCGATATATAGTTAGTACAACTAACTATATATGGAATTTCATTGGTTTTGTGTGAGTAAAATAAGGTTTTTTAAATGCTAATTCCTAACTATATATGGTCTATAACCTATGGTTTTTTCAGTGAATATATATATATATATATATATATATATATATATATATATATATATAAATATATATATAATATATATATATATATATATATATATATATATATATATATATATATATATATCTTTTATCTAATTGTTCACATTGTTTTTTATATAGTTAGTTTTGCAGCTCATGTTCCATAACTCTGCTTTCAAATGATGAAAAACCATGACATTGGATGAGTAGGTCAGAGGATGGGGCCAATATATCGTTGACTTGCTAGGTTGCGGCATAAATAATAAAAGCTTTCCTTCTTTTTTTATGACTTGCCCCCGCATTCAGATCTATCTCTTGTACTGTGCATCAACCGATATAAGCACTTCTTGCCCAGTCCTTTTGCACATTGTATTTGCAGCACAGTACTTCACATTTACATCGCACATAGTTGGATATCATAAATTTCAAAAATCCACCAATGCTATATTTTTTAGCATGACATGCGACTATCCCTTTTTCATGTAAAACAGAATTTTCCATTATTTTCAAAGTTGAGCAATATTTTATATTTAGTATTCAGCTACAAAGTATTGCACATGCTGGAAAAACACTTGAGTCAGCATGCTAGGGCTTGTGAAACACAAAATGGAATGCATCTTCAAGGGCATACTTCGTTGAACTGCTGTTACAGAAGTGACTGTAAACCTGTCTTTTCACTAAATGATGTTCAAGCCATCCTGCACCCAACAAAGCTTCTAAAGAAAGGTTTAGCAAGTTCGCCTTTCGACTTGGAGCACCGTTTATGGATCCAAAAGAGTGAATGAGTGCAACTCTTACGTCACTGAGCTGGTGATTACATTCATAATAAATAAATGAATTACAAATGTAAGAACGTATAGTGGTCTCCGGAAAATAAGTCTCCACCGTCATGTGCATAAATACATTGAGCTCAGTTTTAATTCATGACTCAAAAAAATAAAATATGGGACGGGTCTAACGCCAGAGGAAGTAGAAAAAAGAGTGCATTAGATCTGATTACCTGAATCTGTCAAATCAAAACAAAAGAAAAGTGAATGTAATGCTATAGAATGGTCACATATCCATCCAAATCTGTATTTTCAAAAAGTTGTTATGCACTGTAATTACGTGGCAGCAGTGGAAACAAAACCTTTTTACCAATTTTGTGACTTAACAATGCTCAGTTAAGGAGCTGGAGCCCGCCTCTTTCTGTCCGTGTTTCTATCTATGTTTAAAATACCACAATACGACAAGCTTGGTCACAAAAGTGGAAAGGTTTGAACCTCATAAAGAAAAGAGCATTGTATGTGGGTAACTATGAATAAAGGGGATGTATGGTTGATTTTCACAGAGAGCCACGAGTGTGAATAACTAGAATATAAATTCTGTTATACACTGCAATGACATAGCAGCAGTGGGAAAATAAGTTGTTTCTCACTTATGGTGGGGGTGGGTTGCAGGAGACCAGGTATTTTTTATATTTCGGCAGAGGTGCGATGATTAAAGAGAAGATGGTGGTGTGGGTGTGTGAATGGACACCAGGAGCCGGGGGTGGGGGTGGGGTGGGGGGTGTATTACACATTATCATTGTTTGCGGCCTCTGAACCTTTCAAAAGTTACACTGGGTGCAAACAGTAATAATGCGCCCCATATGGTATATGCGCTATCCCCAGGGCAGCCGCAAACAGCGCATTTATGTGAAAACACAGAGTGGTTGCTCTGTGTTTTCACTGTGCAGGTGGCACCCGCCTGCACTTTCAAGCGAGTTTAGAGATCCTCTTGCAGATGGGTGCAGTCAGTGACTGGACCCCCCTTTAAGGGGGTGTCTGGTAGGTCCATGGGACCCCTTTACACCCTGCAGAGGGTTGCTGTCAGGAGGCGCACTAACAATGCACCACCTTTTAAATGGCGCACTGTCAGTGCGCCTCCTGAGGGCTTCTATGACTCTGCGCCCGCGTCTGTAATATGGCAGGGGTGCAGAGTCAAAAGGAATTCCTTTGTTTGCATAGACGAACACCCCTAAGCAAATGAGGGAAAACCCTCTGTTGATAGCGCTGGCACTTTAAGTGTGCCAGGGTTATCAGTATTATAGAAGGGGACGCACAAGCGTCTGCGTCCCCTTCTATAATACCAAAGAGCCCCTGGGGCGCGCAAAGCAGGCACAAACTCCTGTTGCACCCCTTGGGCACTATCAATAATACGGCCCCAGATTGTTTTACCAATGTACGCTGAAGAGGCAGGGCAAATGCAATTGGTAGTGGGGTAGGTGACAATAGGTCAGGCATTTTTTTTCAAATAATTCGGCTGAAGAGGGAGATGAAATGGAGAGAAAGTGGTGTGGGTGGCAGTACACCAGGGGCTGTATTATGTATTGGAATTGTTTGCACCCCATTATGGTTAATGCGCTGCCTCCAGGGCAGCCGCGAACTCGCGCTGCCCCAGGCAGCGCGAGTCAGTGACTGCACCCACCTCCAAGGGGACGTCTGGGGCGTCCATGAGACCCCCTTTTCCCCCGGCAGAGGGCTACTGTCAGGAGGCGCACAGTGCGCCACCTTTTAATTAGCACACTGTCAGTGCGCCTCCTGAGGGCTTCTTTGACTCTGCACCCACGTCTGTAATATAGCTCGAGCTCAGAGTCAAAGGAATTCCCTCATTTGCATTGGGCACACCCCTATGCAAATGAGGGAACACACTGCTGCTACCGCTGGCGCTAAAAGTGCACCAGCGCTATCGGAATTATAGAGGGGGACGCACAAGCATCTGTGTCCCCTTCTATAATACCAAAGTGCTCCGGGGACATGCAAAGCAGGTGCAAATGCCTGTTGCGCCCCCGGGGCACCTTATGTAACACGGCCCTAGGTATTTTAATTTTGGTGGATGGGGTGTAATGCAGAGTATCAAGGAAGTGGGTGATAGTTTATTTTTTTATATTTGGGAAGAGGAGGAAATGCTGATGGTGGTGAGGGAAGGTGGCAAACATTACATCACTTTTAACATTTTGGGTGGTGGAAGGGAGGGATGGCCAAAGGAGGGTGGTGGTGGGGGGTAGGACACTTGACTCATTATGGAGGTGGGGCAGACAGAGCTCTGAGCATGTTAGTTATGGCTCCCTCATGACTGATGACAGCAGTGGGAGTTGGAAGGGACAAACATAACATAAAATTAAGAATGTGCAAAAGGGAATAAAGGGCATGTCTATTCTCCTTGGAGTTTTGAGTAATATTGTAGGCAAATCAAGCTTTATGCCTGTTATCTATCTATTTTCTCTTAGAAACAACTTCACCAGTCCATAATGGTATCAAATAGACGAAACGCTGTACTTACTGTGACAGCTTTGTAATTAATTTAATTTTCAGTCGTTCTTTGAATTTGTGATAGAAAGACATTGAAGGTCAGTGCAAAACAAATCTGGTAAAAAGATGATTCACATGAGCCTTATAACATTATTTTGGTTATTACTTATTTTTGGAGGAACAAGTTGATTTTATAATTCAGTACACTTAATACCGTAGACCCCTTATTAAATTAACGTGGTAACATGCAGGCAGATCTTTTCACCAAAAAGAGAGGTGGGTGGTGAGGATTTGGGAGAGACAGTGTTGGTTTTGCATTTGGAAATTGTAACAGAATTATTTTAAGTGCTAATTTATTCCTGAGTGCAAAATTATATTGCCTTTGTCACAGGTAAAATCAGCAAAGTTTGAACTTTAAACAGGGTGGCTCCTACATGTGGGCGGAGTAGCTTCTCCCCACTGCTTTCTCGCACTGCAAGAAAGCAGAAGGGTTTGTTGGGGGGCGGACGGGGGTGGTCCTGCTCAGGCTGGGGAATAGTGGCTTGCCCACTGTTGTGGGCGCAGACTGTTTGGACGGCACTGGACCAACCAAACCAGTCATATGCACTCTCCCGTTTTCTCCATGTAGGCTGCATGCAGCCAGCATGGAGAAAACAGTCTCCCATTGATGCCAGTTCAGAAGGCGTCCGAGTCAATCACAATGCTACCATTGCAGCATTGTGATTGGCTTAGGAGAGGAGAGGGAGGCTGCCTGCTTCCTGTGAGGAGCAGAGAGAGGAGACTCGACGTGGGACCGGAGACGAAGATAAGTTTAATTTTTTTTAAATTAACTCCGCCCTCCCCACGCGACTTCCTCCCTGCACGATCCCCTCCACCCCCAACCCGTGAGTCATGCCGGCCGCAACTGACTCGAAATATTTGTAGGTGGCTGTAATGCTATTAGTTGGCGGGGCTTTCATTTTGACTGGGTTAAAAGGTTATATAAAATAAAAGGACAAATGTCATGGTATAGTTCATTTACATAACAGAGAACAGTTTCCTTTTGATTCCGTAACGATTTCAAAAGCAACTTGGAAGCGTTCTAAGATCAAGTGAACAATGCAGAGTGCAAAAATGGACACTGCAAACACAAAGATCATGTGTCAAACATATCAACAAAAATGTCTATTTGTTATAGCCCTCCCTTCCTTTTTTTTCCTGACTGAGTTGGGTCATTATTCCTATACCTGTACTCACATATTTCGAGACCAGGCTTCAATATGGGAAGGAGCACGTGTGTACATTTTTGTAGGTAATTATTGTTTCGTGATCTTTGTTTTTACAGTCTGCGTGTTAAAATGTTTATTTTTGCAGACTAAGGGCCATTTCTATCAAAGGGTTGCGTTGCTATTGTACCATGCAACTTGGTGCAAAAGCGACACAACCCTTAATATGTGATCCTTTAAGCCATGCAAGGCCACCTTGCGGGGCAATAAGTGGCTTGATTATTCCAAAGAAATGCATTGCAGCGCAGATCACTGTGTTGCATTATTCTGCCCCATGAAGCCCTTCCATGGGTGGTTCGTGGGTGTCCCAATGCAAAATACATGGATTTTGACACATTCCCAAATTTACCATTACTGGTAGACCTGGAAATTCTCCCAGGAGAGGCGTAACAAGGAGAAATATATTTATTTCTGCTCGTTAAAGCCTCTTTCTATGTGTGCTGCTTATGCAGCGCACATAGAAAGAGGAAAATGCTACTGAGGGTTGGTTTTGTGCAGGAAGGTGCATCATCCAGCACAAAAACAATCTTGCTTAAAATGCAGGCACCCTTGAAGCATGCATTGGTGTGAGGGGGCACATGGTGTGCCAGCTTTGGGAAAAGGCAGGAATGTGTCATATTGTGATAAAGACAGCACATTCCTCTATCACAGGGCATCATAGTAAAGTGACTTACTGCCCTGCGCTGCATTACATTTTGACGAATGTGGCCCTACATTGCTGTCACACGTATTTTCATCTGCTGCCTATTGAGCTTGGCGACAGTAAATTGATGAAGGATAAAACTTGGAACTCCAGAAAAGAGGAGATTAACTTTAATGTTACTTAAGTTGAATTGTGTTTTTTTACCACAAAAATCGGCTTTCAATAGGACAAGTGCTTTCAAAAGAAAATATTTATGGCCTTTAAAACTTTCTGATTATGCAAATTAATAGTGATATATAAAATTAATTTTTCTCCTAAAGTTTTTAGAAGTTGTCTGAAGACTTAACATTTTCAAATTGCACATATATAAGCTAGACTGTGTATTTATGGTTGAATGCCTGTTCCTGAAGAAACAAAAACATTAGCTCAAACCCGTTCATCATCCGCCAACATTTTTCTGCCCAATGATAATCACCAAAACAATCTGGGACATTCTTCAGGGCTAATGGAACCCTTCTGAAGTATCTGTGGCTTCTAACAGTCACTAGAATGAAATCAAAAAATGAAAGTGAACTATAATTATCCATGGTCTAGAGATGCGTACACGTAGGTAAACAAATGTGATATACCTTTTGATGAATTTGTGACTACAAAGGACACCACCCCCTTTGGACCATGAAGCCGGTATTCCCTAAAGTTCAGGGAGTTTATTGAATATTAGAACCTGAACCAGGGAGGTATCACCTGGGTTTAAAGGTAGTTCACACCTTCACTTTTTTTACATTACAACATCGCATCTCTCACAAGCTTCTACACTACAAATTCTTCTGTCACTCTCCGACGCTGCCTGGAGAAAGCCCATATGCCTTAATGCGTTCTACATCTCCAAGGATGAATATGCATTGCAGCAGTTTTGGGGCCGAAACTATGAGCAAGGTGGGAAGGCGGGATGACTCTTGATGGCTCATCTATACCAACTGATGGTGACTCTGGCCATTCCGGCCATCAGGTCCACGGAGGACACTATCCTCAGCTGACCACAGGACATAGTGAATCAATTTGCGGCTTTCCACCAGACCTTATACACCCGGGAGGTAGCGGAGGACCATACTCGCCTTGGCGCTTTCTTTGACAGGGTGCATCTTCCCTGCCTCAATGAGTCAGGCAGAGACCTCCTCCGAGGGGAGATCACCAAGCCGGAAATCATGCATGCGTTCTCAAAGCTCCCATACGATGAAGCTCCAGGGCAGGATGCTTCCTGGTGGAGTTCTACAAATGTTCAGACAAGGACGCGTTGAGCCTTCCAGAAGTCAAAACACGTGGGCTCTCCTGGCCCCATCTCTGACAAAGCCCTGATCGCGGCCCTACCCAAGCCCACAAAGGACCTTCTTTTCTGTGGTAGTTGCAGGCTTATGTTCCTGCTTATTGGGAATCTCAAGAACCTGGCTGGGGTCCTACATGCTTGCTTTCAGGCGGTGATTCTGACCCTGATCCATCATTTGCAAGTGTCTTTGTCCCTGGGCGCTCCATCTGAATCACCTCTGCTCCTTGCTCCATCTCCTGTGGTCCACCACAGATATGCCAGAGGATACGCTAGCCCTCTCCCTGGACACTAAGAAGGCTTTTAACAGGATAGAATGGGGGTACCTCCTTACAACACTCTGGAGGTACGGCCTCAGGGAGGATTTTATAGCCAAGGGTAGGTGGCTGTACGAATTGCCCACTGCCCAGGTCAACTGTGGGGGCTTCCTCCCTTCTCCAACCTCAGTGGATAACCAGAATTCCCAGCCTCAGGGGATGTCACCTTAATACCTACATGCATCCAACATCCTGCTTACTCTTTCGAAACTCCCCCACTCGCTCCCGGCCATGCTGGATATTAGCTCAGATTTTGCGTCCCTCTCAGGATACCGGATCAACTGGGACAAAAGTGAGGCCTTCCAGATGTCCCTGGGTGACCACCTGTGCTGCCGTATCCACCCATCCTTTTAAATGGATGCGCCCCCCACCTCAAATACTGGATTATGACTGCATGGTGGCAGACATTCTTGACCAGCTGTTGGTGCACATGAAACTGGACTTTGAAACATTGTCCCATCATGGCCTTTCACTGTGGGACAGAACGCTGGCAGTTTGGATGGTGACCTAGCTGAGGTTCATCTAGGTCCTAGGAATGATCCCATTCCTCATGCCTTGCTCACTCTTATGGTCAGTAGACAGGGGCATGTGGTCTTTCATCTGAGGATTGTTTCGGCACCAAGTGGCCAATAGAAACTCGTAGCTCAATGTTCGTGTGCATGCCCTTGATCGAGCACTTTGCCCTTGTGGTAAATAAATAATTAATTACCGGTACTATTTTTGAATACATTGAATAAAACAGATAGCTCAATAAATAAGAGACAGGATTCGAGGTATCTGAGTCTAACAGGCTTTAATCGGGCATAAGGGAAGGGACAGGAACGGGATAGCCTGCACGGAAATGGAATGGATGGCAGCTGCAATGCCTCATCGACAGTGCAGCATATATATAGTATAATACATTACATTACATTGCATACAATAGGCGTAGCAGTAGGCGTAACTCGTAGCAGTCGCGAAAGATAAGAACAAAATGGGTGTAACAAGAAGGCGTGTACATGGACATGTGATGTAGACGTCACAGAAGTGCCATAAAGGGGGCGGAAACATGGAGGGGGCTACCTGAGCAGCTGGGACCTTTAACCTAGTGGTGCGCGCAAACGGGCAATGACGTGTTACTAGGAAGAACTGGGGGCTATGACTTCTGCACTAGAAGAGGAGACTAAAGTCTACGGTGTCAGGACGACATGTACCTATGGCATATCTGGTATCTTGTGTTTGGAGTACATGTTGATAGAAACTAAAAGCTATCAGGGCAGAGGCTACTTGACTCTAAGGCTGGTGCATGCATATATTCTTCGTGTAATGCGTGTGCTATGAATCTTCTATGAATATTAATACAGTAATTCTCTTGCATGGAGACATAAAGACTAGACTATAGCTGAAGCTGTTTATACGGTTCAGTAGCTAAGGAATGCAAAGACGAGGAGCTGAACTGATAACTAGAAGCATAACATACTCTTGGCAGACAGGCAGGCAGAGCCAGGCCGGGCCGGGCACCGCGCGGCAGGAAGTAAGTGAAGGGTCAGGGATGCAGGTGGGGGCTGTATCGCTCCTCGAAGCGGGTTCAGAAGACTGGAGCTTGAATCTGGCGTCCGGGCCCTTTTGAGGCCTAGAAACGGGGACAATTCAATGAATTAACGTGTACACTGTAAAACATGTCAACATAGGCCTAATACTCGTTGCTTTCACGAGAACTGGAAACTGACATACTAGAGTTGGACACAACTGTAATTGCGTCTTTAATCGATCATAGGGGGATACATGCATATCGATCATGCACATATAACATAGGATGGGGAACACGTAGGGACATAGAACAAGGCAAAATATAATTTTCCTCATTCCCTCCTTGACCCTACGTTTCCATCAGGAAACATCAATATTCATGATACCATCTATCTGTTCATATAGCATCATTTGCTCGTCTCGAATTGTCTTGGAACGGGACTTAGGACTAGGAATACAAGAGGTAGCACACAAGCCGCAAATCGCAGGGCCACATTGTAAACAGAGGCAGCAACTGAATATGATCATTACTGCTATACCTAGGAATGACAATACCTTCCATCCCCAGGCAGATATGATACTCCAGAGCCAACCGGACCATGTCCAGGTGCCTGGATCTTGGTGTAACTGATGGGCAATTTTATGAAGTCTGGTTATAGCTGAATATACAGACGGTGCGTTATTAGGAATGAAAATGCAGCAACTAGATCCGATGACTCTACAAGCTCCTCCTCTATCGGCCAGTATGAAGTCAAGGACGAGACGATTTTGGAGCACGACAAATCTAATGGCAGATTGCTCTTCGGTTAAGTTACCTAGAGCGGAAGTAGTCTCATTCACTACTGCTTCAAGGGTTCTGGTTAACCTACGTATTAACTTACTATTCTGGACCGGACCTATGAAGAAAAAGAAACCTTTATTGAAGTCTTGATATTGTTCTAGAGCAGTTTCAGTTTGATCGACAATTGGGGACTCAGTCTCCCTTCTATGTCTAACGTGTACTAGATGTGTGTCTCTGTGATAATCAGATGGGGCTAGAAAAACTGGTGGCAGTAGGAAGGCAATGTAACATGTTCCATCCCAATCGAGGGGCAGACGAACATATGCGGTCTGACTACAAACAAAGTAAGAATGACGTGAGGCTTTGAAAATAGATTTCCCACTGTCACTATACTCGACCACAGTAGTACAATCACTATGTCCTACATGTGCGGAACCATTCTTTCTGACACATAATTCGCCTTTAACTGGTAGTACTGAAATAGCGGGCAAATCTGGAGTAGTATCGGACTGGACATTCAGGACCATGAAATTCGAGGAATAATTACCTAAATCATATACTTCATTTTCTAGATCTAATCCTGTTCTATGGGAAAGACCTTGCTTGTCTGGGAAACATGTTCGATTCAAAAGGGACATATCATTTGAGGAAGACGTTAACGTGGACCATGCTTCACACGAACCATTGTGTGAAAACGGATAAGGAAAAAGTGGCAGAACTCCCTTCGGTGTCTGGAAAGGGGGAAGTCGACCACACACCCAACAATTAGTGGCATTGCTGGTCTGGTGTGAATAGTGTAACATTCTGATAAATGTGTTATTACGCATAGCAAGACGATAGGATAACTCGTGAGGAGGCAGGTCACTAAATGTGTGCTCTACTGTAACATTAGGAAACATATGTACATGTGAAATAGGAAAACATAAATGAAAAGCATAACTTATGCAGGTAACCATAAGACTCAGAAACATAAAAAATAACAGAGAAACGATGCATCTACTGCAAATATTCTTTTGGTAGCGTATTCTCTTAGAGTTTTGACTAACTCTCTCACTATGTGGGTCTATCTCATACATGTCAGGAACCTGTCTAACCGCTTCACCCGAGAGGGACTTAAACAATTAAACTGTCTGACTTGCTAGACCTCAACTTGGCTTTATACTCCTGCTGCGGAGTTTTCTCTAACAGGGGAAGTTTAGAGTCTGTGTCTGGGCAGTCTTTGAGAACGGGGCAGTCTTTGATAAATGTCTTTGGCCGTAATCCATGGAATTTCTTGATGTGGCTGGTATGCACCCAGCCTTTGCGTCCTTCGACCTTGACTGCGGTCCTTGTTGTTAATAACACCAGCTGGGGCTCCTTCCAACGGGGCTCCAACGGATTTGAACGATCAAAATTTCTCACGAGGACGAAGTCGCCTGGTATGACTTCGTGCGGTTTCACTTCGGTGTTGTCTGGAAAAGCAGCGGCGACCTGTGAACGACAAGAGTGTAGGGCAGACATCAAGGAAGCTAGGTAATCTGTCAGCATATTACTGGAAACGTCTGTAATCTTTCGGGGCATAGGTGTACCCCACATGTTTGGAGGTCGGCCAAATACGACCTCGTACGGGGACAGACCTGATCTGGAGTGTGCAACCATTCTCATATAAAAAAGGGCAACTGGCAGTGCTACCAACCAATCTACACCTTTCTCTGCGCATACTTTTGCAATGCGGATTTTCAATGTCTGATTATGTCTCTCAACTAGACCAGCTGCTTCGGGGTGCCGTACACAGTGGAACTTCCACTGGTACCCTAACAGAAGGGATACTTGTTTCATGAGTTCAGAGGAGAATGGCTGGCCGTTATCTGAATACACGAACCTTGGCAAACCATAGCGGGGGAAAAACTCACGAACCAACTGCCTGGCAGTGGTCGCGGCAGTGTAATCTGGAACTGGATATGCTTCTGTCCATCTGGACAAAGCGCATACAACTACGAGTACATACTTGAAACCTCGACATCGCTCCATCTGAATATAATCCATCTGGAGGACTTCAAAAGGGTGGTCAGGAGGATGGAAACCACCTTGTTCCACCGGGACACTTTTACCTGGGTTGAACTGACAACAGATCATGCAGGTACGTACTTTCTGCTTGGCGGCTGCTCGTAAATGCTTGTTGAATCAAATGTTCTGGATACTGTCTAACATGGCCTTTTCTCCTAGGTGTACTGGACTATGTGCGGTATTAATAATGACTTGAACCATTGAGTCGGGGAGAAACCATGTGGCTTTTCCCTTCGTCAACCATCCTTGATCTGTCTGGACCCCTCCTTGTTCGGACCATTTCTTGATTTCATCAGAGGTAGCATGTGACTGGATATCTAGTACATCTTGTGTAGGGTCCTTAACTGTCATACAAGTAGTCTGTTCTGGAATGTGTGTCGGTGTCGTGTTAACTGGAATGTCTGGAGTCTGAGCTGTAAGCTTGGCTGTACGATCTGCCAGGTCGTTACCCTGGGAAATGATGTCAGTAACTTTCGTATGTGCTTTGCACTTCATAATGGCAATAGCTGTCGGTAAATGTATTGCATCTAACAGAGCTTGAATGAGGAGACCATGCTGAATCTTAGTTCCATGAGAAGTCATGAAACCTCTCTCTTGCCAGAGCACTCCAAAGTCGTGTACGACTCCGAATGCATAACGTGAATCTGTGTATATGTTAACTTTCAGATTCTTGGCACGTATGCAGGCTTGGGTCAGAGCAACTAGCTCTGCTGCTTGAGCAGACAGAGTATCAATACGGTGTGTTTCTATAACTTCGGTTTCAGTAGTCACTGCATACGCGGCTACTAGTTCTCCTGTACTTGTTCTCATACATGAACCATCCACATAAAGTGTCAGGTCGGGATCTGGTAATGCAATATCTGTCAAGTCTTGTCTTGGCTTTGTCATGGTGTTAACAACTTCCACACAGTCATGTGTGGCAGGACTTGAAGTAACTGAGGGTAACAGTGTAGCGGGATTTAAAATGTTGCAGCGTCTGATTTCTATGTGTGGCTGAAATAATGTCAGTTCGTAACCTGTTAAACGTGCAATTGTCAAGTGTTGAGTCTGTGTTCGGTTTAAAAGAACTTCCACGGAGTGTGGAACTTGTACTGTCAGGGAATGTCCTAACACTATGGAATCACTTTGTCTGATAGCTAGAGCTGTGGCTGCAACTGACTTGAGGCACGCAGGCAGAGCCTGGGCTACTGGATCTAATGTGCTAGAAAAATAAGCACAGGGCTTGTATTGTCCTGCTTGATCTTGTGTGAGAACAGATAATGCAGTACCATCACGTTCAGTAACAAAAAGTGTAAAAGGCTTACTGTAGTTTGGTGTTGCTAGAACAGGTGCATTACATAAAGCTTTCTTTAACTCATTAAAAACAAGTGTATGTTCCTGGGTCCAAGGGAGGACAGTCGATACGGCTGCCTCCTGTGTCGTTAACTGTATCAGTGGTTTGGCTAGAAATGCATACTGAGGAATCCATTGTCTACAGTAAGAAGTGAGGCCGATAAAAGCTCGTACCTCCTTCTGAGTCTTGGGCTGTGGAAGATGCGCTATTAACTGGATACGGTCAGGTGTCAACTGCCTACCCCTCTTGGACAGTAAGTGTCCCAAGTAGACCACTTGCTGGACACAGAATTGCAATTTGGAAGGGGACACCTTGTGCCCCTTCTCGGCCAGAAAATACAGAACTGTAAGTGACGCACGTTCGCAGTCACATTCAGAACGGGCTGTAATTAACAGATCATCGACATACTGGAGTAGGGCAGTGTCAATTGGCATGTGAATATTGTCTAGTTGTCTTTTAAGTGCTTGACTGTAAATGCTAGGACTTTCTGTGAATCCTTGAGGAGCTCGTGTAAATTTATAGCTTCTTCCATTTAAACAGAATCCGAAAAGAAACTGGCTGTCTGGAAGAATGGGGACACTAAAGAATGCGTTCTTGAGATCAATTACAGTAAAGAATGTGGCTTCAGAATCAATGGCAGTCAAGAGTGAGGAAATATCTGGGACTACTGGGTACTGTGGTATGATACATTTATTAAGTTCTCGAAGGTCGATCACTAATCGATAAACTGGAGGTGCATTTGGATCAGTACGTTTCAGGACTGGAATGATAGGAGAATTACATACATTGGAGTCAGTTTCTACAACCACTCCTTGAACAATAAGTTCGTCAATAATTTTGGATAAGGCTGCTACAGCCTCAGGTGGCAATTTGTACTGTCTGATTCGTGGTAATACAACACCTTGTTTCAGAGTGACACGATAGGGTGTGATATGCATACAACCTACATCAGTTGGACCGTGCGCCCATAAATGCTGTGGTACATTCAATAATCTTGGATCAAAATCACGTAATACATAATGACCTTTAAAATCTCGCAGGAACAGGCGGACCCCTTCTGGGGAGCAGCAAATGACTGCTCCTAATTCTTTCAGTGTCTTAATGCCTAATACATTTTCTGGACATGACTTCGTAAGTAACAAATCAGTAGTTCGGGACAGTGGACTAACTTCTAGAGTAACTGGTTTCGATATTTCATTAACAATAGGCTTTCCTGAAAATCCAAGGGAAACATTTCTTGAGCCTGAGAGCGGAGCCCCTGGAACCTCGTCATGACTGATGGTAGTCCTACTTGCCCCTGTGTCGATCAGAAACTTTCTGTCTTTCCCTAATACTTGACTGTGTACATAGGGACCCTCTTGATCTACAGGAATCTCGATGAGAGGCAAGCCAACCTCCCTCTCTAGGCTGTTTCATGAATACGGCTGATAATCTGGATACTCTGTCTGTGCATACTGGTACATCTGCTGTGTAGCGTGCTGTGTTGCAGCTATAGGCTGCGGTACTGTAACTGTCTGTTGTGCGTTCTGCGGTGGCTGGGAAGTCTGTAAAACTTGTTCTTGTCTAGGCGGACGCGGTCTCTCTTTAGTCTTACCAGTAGCTATGTTGTGTTTCAGAACTGCACATTCGTTTATAAAATGACCTGGCTGTTTACAATAATTGCATGTCCCTTTAACGGGAGCTGTAGGATGACTGGCTTGATTCGGACCCCTCTTCTGACTGTCTTGTGGAACAGACTGTGCAACTAATACTTTCATTTTCGTGTCTTTCATACGTCTTCTTTCATGTTCCTGCTCTTCCCTGATTCTGTTCTGGTGATACTGGAGCATCTGGAGCATCTGTGACGGAGTATTAGCTTGCCAAGAACTCTCGACTTTCAGTACTCGATTTTTAACTTGTGGACTTGAATTCTCGACTAGTTTGGTAACAAAAAGATGTGGATACGATTCACTACTTGTTTTCAGACCACTATTAATAATGAAACATTTCTCGAATCTAGAATAAAAGTCACTAGTATCTTCATCTTGTTTCTGTTTACAGGCTGAGATGGCATCCCAGTCTTCCTTTTTCGTGGCTAGTAATCTTGGCAAGACTTGTATTAACAGTTCGGGCAAAGCTTTAGCTTTATCCCCAAGACCGGTACCTGGTACTCGTGTGTTATCTTCGGCTTCTAATGCGGACCAATCTATCTTATTCTCTCCCACCTCCCATTCTTTTTCTTTAAGTTTTTCATATATGCCCGCAGGCAACAAGACCTTTAACATTTTAATGATATCAGGATACGTGTATTCTCCCATACGGAGCATGTCTTTTAGTTCACGGTGGAACCCTGCTGGATCTTTATCATGACAGGGAATTAGCTTTTTCATCTCCAAAAGTTCTATTTTCGTGATGGGGGTGTAAACAAATACTCGTTCTAGAGCACCCCCCGTTGTCCTAACTGGATGTACTTCTCGTAACGGATTCTGTCTATCTATGTAGAATGACTTCCTTACTGGGGGTGGAACGGGAACAAAATGCGGAGTCAGGAACGTACTGTATTTGTGGCGCTGTTCTAGAATGACATTAATTAAATCGGTACCTAGACCTTTCCATCTGTACTGGAGTAACTCGTTCAATACATCATGTAAAGGACCTGGATCAGAATGTTGAACCTCATACAGTGTGATGAGGTGCTGGATCATATACATACCCACCAGACGCTGCTCGGCTGGGGGCAGTTTCAGGAACATTTGTGCCACGATTTCATCTGGAAACGTGGTAGAATCACTAGTCCATCGGACTGCTGATCGGGCTAGTTCTTGTTCATGCATGGTATTAAGTTCACTATAACCTATTCGTGATTTCAGAATTTTATCGGTAGCTTGGAATACTTGCTCAAGAGAACATTGTTCTGGCACTGGAGGAGGAAAACTTTTCTTGTAATCTGGACGTGAATGTCTGTCGGAAAGTCTAGTTCTACCTACATACGCTATTCTGTCGGGATTCTCGCTATCTACCTCTTCACTTGAAGAGTCATTCTCTTTCTCGGCTATTTTTCTTGCTTTCTCTTTTTCGTGTATGTCTAGAATTTCCTTACGGATTTTCCTGTACATAGCGTCTATACAATTCTGTGTCTTGTGTTTTCCCTCGGCTATATTATCACTCCACTTTGTCAGGACTTTCATCTTATCTTTATCTTTCTCAGGATAGTCTTGTTCTCTTATTAAACAGTTAATCAGAAACTGTAAAATCAGATGTTGAGTCTCGACTTTTATGTGTGCCATAGCTTCGTGAATACTTTCTGGATCCTCCCCTGTACGGATAAAACGATATATTCTATCTAGATGGTCCTTCATGTCTGGCAGAGTAACCAAAAAGGTGGTAACTCGTCGTAAACGTACTGAATACAGTATCATGTAATCTTCACCTGGTACTGAATCATATACGCAATCAGTAAGGTATTTCTTGAGGGCTGTGTAAGTAGAGACTTTCGGTGTACGTTGTAACGCTGCTTCTCTCAGCGTCATTCGTTTCGTTTGAGGCGGGGTGGTAGGAGCGCCTCCCGCCGCCCCTCCTGGGCTAGAGTCGTCAGGTAATACCGGACGTGCGGGTGCTGGTAACGTGACTGGTAAAACGGGTGCATTTACTGTAGGCTGGGCCGGGGGTACATTAACTTGGTCCCCGGGACCAGTGGCTGGAGGAACAGGGATTACATTATTAAAAGGGTGCTGAGGTTGAACAGGCGGAATATGATTTGCATATTCTGGAACTGTATCGTCCAAATAGGACGAAAGAAAAATGTCAGCTGCGGTCGGTTTATGACGTAGCTTAGTCTGGACTAATGGTGGCGGAAAATTACTGGATGCTTCCGGGGTTGCCTTCGGCAAGCCCTCGGCAAGAAGAGGATACATGCCCCTTATAAGAGCATTTCTCTGTCTGTCTGATTGTTCTGCTCTAACTCGTTCACCTTCTTCTAGAAGTTCCCTTTCTTGGGCTTTTTCTGCGGATTCCCTACTTAATTCTGTTTTTCTGATTTCTTTTTCGGTTCTTCTATGAGATTCTTTGCGCCATAACTCGATGGCATCTTTCTGGGACTGTCGGGCTTTCTTTTTCCATAATGCCTCTTCTACTCGCATGATGCACTCGGCATCCCATGTACCTGATACAGGCCATCTATATTTCTCTTCTAGATCCTTGGTATAGTCGACCCATAAATCTAAATACAATATGGCACTTAAGCCATGCTTATGATACATAAAATGTCCTGGACTGTCCCTAGGCGGGACAGGAACTGATTCTTCGAGTAACCCTTTCCGGGTTCCTATCTGACGTAACTTGGAAAACAGAGGCATTCTAGACTTGAATCCAAACACAATACAATACACGATAAACACAGTAATGAATAGCAAAACAAATCACTCATACCACGACATTGAAAACACATTAAATAACATTAATAACAGTTCGAACAGAATATTACCTGGTACATTTAAAACAAAATACTCGGACTTCTCGAGAACAGACTTACTAGAATTACTGGATGCACTGCTAAAACAGTACAGAACATACCGGTCCCATAAAGAGACACGTCGGACCCGTATCCACCTAGGTGAATACTTCGGACTGGATCTGTGTACCCAAACCCATCGGACCAGAGACAAATTAATTGACCCTGTCTAGATACTACCCCAGCAACGGTACTCACCGGGCAGCAAGAACGGAAGGCCTCGGACTGGACTGGACTGCTACGACGTCGGACTACGAACTTCGGACTTCAGTTACAGGTGGGCCTCCGGATACCTTGGACCTTGTACTCTCGGCTTGGGCTCTGGTCGGGACTCGCCGCATTCCTCACCGCCTCGTCTGGATGCTGGACCGCAGTCTCCGTCTCCTCCGTGGGCCTGAGGGATACTTGAAGCAGAAATATCTGCACGTGCACGGTATGGCTCCGTCACGGCTGCAGAGGGTCAGGGGGCCTGCGTGGCTTCGCCGGCGCGTGGGGAAAGGGCAAGTCCCTATTCGGGCGCCATTATGTGGTAAATAAATAATTAATTACCGTTACTATTTTTGAATACATTGAATAAAACAGATAGCTCAATAAATAAGAGACAGGATTCGAGGTATCTGAGTCTAACAGGCTTTAATCAGGCATAAGGGAAGGGACAGGAACGGGATAGCCTGCACGGAAATGGAATGGATGGCAGCTGCAATGCCTCATCGACAGTGCAGCATATATATAGTATAATACATTACATTACATTGCATACAATAGGCGTAGCAGTAGGCGTAACTCGTAGCAGTCGCGAAAGATAAGAACAAAATGGGTGTAACAAGAAGGCGTGTACATGGACATGTGATGTAGACGTCACAGAAGTGTCATAAATGGGGCGGAAACATGGAGGGGGCTACCTGAGCAGCTGGGACCTTTAACCTAGTGGTGCGCGCAAACGGGCAATGACGTGTTACTAGGAAGAACTGGGGGCTATGACTTCTGCACTAGAAGAGGAGACTAAAGTCTACGGTGTCAGGACGACATGTACCTATGGCATATCTGGTATCTTGTGTTTGGAGTACATGTTGATAGAAACTAAAAGCTATCAGGGCAGAGGCTACTTGACTCTAAGGCTGGTGCATACATATATTCTTCGTGTAATGCGTGTGCTATGAATCTTCTATGAATATTAATACAGTAATTCTCTTGCATGGAGACATAAAGACTAGACTATAGCTGAAGCTGTTTATACGGTTCAGTAGCTAAGGAATGCAAAGACGAGGAGCTGAACTGATAACTAGAAGCATAACATACTCTTGGCAGACAGGCAGGCAGAGCCAGGCCGGGCCGGGCACCGTGCGGCAGGAAGTAAGTGAAGGGTCAGGGATGCAGGTGGGGGCTGTATCGCTCCTCGAAGCGGGTTCAGAAGACTGGAGCTTGAATCTGGCGTCCGGGCCCTTTTGAGGCCTAGAAACGGGGACAATTCAATGAATTAACGTGTACACTGTAAAACATGGCAACATAGGCCTAATACTCGTTGCTTTCACGAGAACTGGAAACTGACATACTAGAGTTGGACACAACTGTAATTGCGTCTTTAATCGATCATAGGGGGATACATGCATATCGATCATGCACATATAACATAGGATGGGGAACACGTAGGGACATAGAACAAGGCAAAATATAATTTTCCTCACCCTGGCCCTGCAACTGGCACAGCTCGCATATATGATCCTTGACTCCCCAGACCCCCCATTGCAGGTCACAATAGATTGCACCATTCTGACCATGGGGGTGTTACCCTTGCTATTGGTATGACCCCTTCATCCCAGGCCCTAGGAACCTGATGTGCCAAGCAATGGCTAAATCTTGGCAGGGAGACCGCAACCTTTATTTGGTAGACACTCAGCTCCATAACCACGCTCCCCTCTTGGGCAACTCCAGCCTACACATTGGTGGAATTGGTACACTTGGAGCACTGCAAATATCCATACCCTCCACCATGTGTTGGATCCAGGTACCCTCAAATCCTTTGCAGTGCTTTGCAAGGAATTTGGCCTTCAGTCCCACCAGTCCTGGCGGTATCTCCAGCTAAGTCATTGCCTTTTCTGCTGCTTGAACCCACATCCCTGGACCATCCAGCCCTCCTCAATGGTCTATTACCGCAGAACAGGGGATGCTTCAGAGGGGTAATGTCTGGCTCTTAGAGACTCTTGATTTGCCATTTGTATTTTTTTTCCCTGCAGGGCAGCCTCCACACTAAATTGCAAATCCGGCTACTGATGGACTATAAACTGGAGGACTGGGTGGACCCGCTGGAGGTGCTGGACTGTGGTGCCAGGGAGGCACAGCTGAAATGTTGCCTCTTTCCATCACTGCATGACTGCCACTGGAAGCTGAGTGCGGCAGATCTGCTGCCGCATTCTAAATGTTGCTGCTCTGATGACAGCTGCAGCGACCTGGTCCACGTCCTCTATGATTGTCCCACTGTCCAGCTCTACTGGGAGGTGATAGACACCATAATGACCTAATTTTTGCAGATTTCTGTGCCTCTAGCCCGACCACTGGCATTGCTCCATGACCTTTCGGATGCCCCAAACCTCTCCCGGCATGAGGGCTGTCTCTTCTACACAGCACTTACGACCGTGAAGAGCTGCGTATTTTAACACTGTGTACACCCCCTTATGACTACACACAAAGAATGGCTAGGAGCCATGTACTAGACTACCTTTTCTGAACGGGTCATCTATAACTTGGATGATAAGGTGGAGCTTTTTGTCCTCATTTTGGTACCCTTCATCCGGACGGTAGACAATGACGGCCCACCATAGACTGCCTGAGCACCCGGCCTGGCACCCACAATCCTGCACCCTGCTCCGTCCCGACGGACCAAGGCATGGCCCTTGCTGTTGTGCCTATTGCGCTGTGTCTGCTTCAGCAC
This sequence comes from Lissotriton helveticus, assembly GCF_964261635.1. Lineage (NCBI taxonomy): Eukaryota > Metazoa > Chordata > Amphibia > Caudata > Salamandridae > Lissotriton > Lissotriton helveticus. The sequence goes on from NC_136069.1 coordinate 756,956,717, forward strand.
CTCCCTTCCCTTTCTCTCTTATTCACTCTCTCTCATTTCTCCCTGTCCTGTCTCTTTCCTTTTTTCCTTCGTGTCCCCCTCACCGGGCCTGAGGCCCCCCCCCCTTTTCGTCCTCCCTCCCTTTATCTCTCCCCCTTGATTCTCAGGCCAATCTGTCTGTGTTTGGTTGTCTCAGGCTGTGGGACGGTTGCATTGTTGTGCCATTATTACGTTTTTCGTGCAGCCACGTGTATTGGTTACAATGGACTATTGTTTCCACAGTTTTGTACGATTCTATACTGATTGATATATCCCATCCATTGTATCCCCCTTCCCATATTCTTTTCCAAGTGAAAAACCCGAATAAAGAAATATGGAACAAAAAAAATATGGTCAAAGACATTTTAAATTAACTTTATTAGATTACTACTGAGCTAAAAACAATCTAATCCAATCTATCTGTTCATATAAATGAACCCTATCGAGCAGCTCTGATACAGTGATGAAAAATGAAATAAAACTGGTAAGCATAGCATACGACATAAAAAAGTAAAAGCTTTTCTACATGGCTGTCCCCTTTAAAGAAAGAGAGGTGAATTACAAAGAATTCATACAGTGCACCAAACAAAGTGCAGAGCTGTGTTGTGTGGAAGAGAGAGGGGGTAGAACTGCACCCTGTCTACTAAGATATGGTGCTATTCTTCTTTATCTCTGCTCTAGTGCACTTAAAGCTGCCTTGTGCCTATACGCACACAACCTAGCACCATAGTGCAAGAATAACTCCATAATGTCAAGCAAAGGTTTGTACTGGAAGGGAATCTTGCAATACAAAATGCTATGTTTTTTCAATGTTAACACTTTTATAACTTTGTATTTTGGCTGTACAGTACAACAACTATGCAAAGTTGGAAAAGATTTGTGACCAAAAACATTTCTTTAATGTTATTCCCCTCGTGGAGGCATAGAGTTGTGATATAAATCCCTGTCTACCAGTGTTACTTGATAGGGAGTTGCATCATTACCCTTGGGTGGTTGTATGGGAATGCCCACGTATCACCTATTGTTTGCCCAGTTGACTCACTGTAGTCCGAGTAGTGCAAATCACTACTTTGCATTGCTCTTTGGTTCTTTCCAGCACAAAACAAGTTTGTGTTGTAAAATAAATCCCCAAAACAACATTTTGTGCCAGCTTGAGTCACTGTTGTGATGGGAATCCAGAGCAAAGTTTGATAAATGTGTCCATAAATCCCCACATCCACACTTTTTGCTGGTTTACATTACAACTAAAAACCTGGTAGAGAGCATTGATAAATTTGACCTTAAATACCAAAACATCACTTTGTGCAGGTTTGGATCAAGCATGCAAACCCAGCGCCAACTGTTGATAAATTTAGCCTAGAATTTTCAGGAGTCACACTACAACAAAATATGGCCTCACGTGTGAAAATAAATGGGACAAATAGCAAGTTTTTTGGTACCAGTGGACTAATAAACGCACTATTACTATAGAGAAAAGATCATATTTCTAGTTACTACCACTTCATAACTTTGTGAATGTGGACATGTAGGTGAAATTTTTAACGCATGAACCTAGCTGAAAAGTAATAGATCACTGCAGAGGGTCAAAGGCAAAGATACAGACATTACCACCATCCAGATGCAACAGTACAAGTCAATAATGGCAGTTTCAAAGTTGATTGCTGAGCGGAATGGTTTCATTTCATTTAATAGAGAGATTGCAACATAATGTCTAGGTTCTATTGGCGAGGTGTTTCTATAGGGTGAGTTTGGTCTCCAGGGCGAATCTTAGTGACTTAGATTTGGGTCAAAGTTAGGGTTCGAATCATCCGTACAGGTTCATGTAGCTGAACTAGGTTTCTGTTCTTGGTGAACAGCAGGAATTCTATTTAGGTGGTGTTAAAGTTCAGGCATGTGGTGGAAATGCATGCCTGAATGAGGTGCAAGCGAATTTTTGAGACATTAGATCTCTCAACCAGATGAAACTTTAAAATATAGTTTTATATCATCATTGTATTGGTGAATTTTGATGCCGTTATTGGTGAGTAAAGTCACAAGGTGCTCAGCTCTATGTAAAGGTTGAAGATGACAGGGGACTATATGGTACCATAGGAGCTTCCACCCATGATAGGAATCTTCTGGGATGTCAAGGGTGCATGTAAACAAACTTGGCTTAGTTTGATAGCTAGGAGGAGAAACAGTGAAGGACATTTCCAGTAAGTCACCTTCATAAATTCAGGGTGTGACTGAGGGTGGAGTGATAGTGTGCGTCATATGCAAATGGGGGGGTCCAGTAATTTCAGGAGACAAGGTTAATCTTTTTCTAATGTCAGAATGGTGCTGTCCATGATTAAATCATAGTAGTTATAGTACAGTATAACATGCCTCGAGTAAACAATACCTATTGTCTCACTGAATACATTCTAGAATTAGTAATAGTAGAAAACAATGTGGGTCTTACTCACAAAGATTAGTTATTGTTACTCTTTTGCACTACATGGACTTAACCCCTTGAGCTCAGTATATAGTGATATGCCTTTGTTTATATCTACTACACGTTACAAAACACAACATGGAATTAAGCATGCAAGTTAATCACTGAGTGAGGTATGGTATTCATTAACATTGTGGTGGAGGGAATGTACTTTGTATCTTACTTTACTCTTGATCTTTCTTGAGTCCTTGCCCCTTTCCACACTCAACAATGGAAATAAATAGCATATTGTCATCTGTATACCAGTAAATATGCTATTTATGCAGTGCCAGTGAAAATATATGTTGCCAATAAAATGATATTTGGAAAAAGTCTACTAATAAACACAGATTCAAGCATTTATTTCTACAGTGTAAAAGTCAAATTCTGTATTATTAACATAGTAGAGCATAAGTGAATTGAGAACAGCTCTCTTAATCTCATGATGACATGTGTGGATAGCAGGGTATGGGTAGAGCCTTGCCCCTCCTTTTGAGACCTCTCTTCAAATGATTGGTATGTGTGTGTGTCAGGAATGGTTTATCTGTAGGTCATTCGCAGTTTGTGTCCCCTATAAATAAATCTTCTCAACGTGCTAAGACCCCTAGCGCCTTTACTAGCTGGAGTTTATTGGTCGCTAAATATCGCTTGGGTCTGGTCAGGCGCTTCCCTGTTGCCACTGACAGCGCAATCTGTTAGCGCTCTAGTGGTTCCCTTAGAATGTTGGCAAAGCTGAACTTGGAGCGCGAGCGTTCTTCCAACGTCGCACTTCAACCGTTATTTTCTGAGAGGCGGACTAGCTTCGCGCTCTTCCCTCTTCGTAATTCCTGTGTAGTCTGTTAACTTAGGTTTTCTTTGCCCATTTGGTATTCCTGCAGTCCTGTTTAGTATCGGGTCTCTCCCGAACATCTTCCATTGCTCGGAAGATTTTGGGCAGTACGTTCTCAGAGTTTTCTTGGAGTTCGGCGGCAGCATCGTTGCAGCTTAGTCACTCTCCGTGACTCTTTACTGCCCTCCTGTGGTTCACAGCAGCAACTCCTCTTCCAGTGCATCTTTCTGCATCCAGCGTGAGCTCAGCAGCATTGACTTCATTCCGTCAGACTCACATTGCTTGAGGCAGAAGCAGCCGAGTAATGGGTGAGACCTTTCCTAGCTTTCATTGAGGAAATACAGAGAGTTTCCTGAACTCATTTTTCTGCATAGTGTTTGGAGTCTATTCAATGACAGTACTTGTTAATTGTTTATTCCCAGTTCTAAGACCTTCCTCCTAATTGAACTCTCTGGCAAGTAATATCTGCTCATGTACTAAGAGTTTCCTGAGAAGTCATTCGTTTTTAATGAACTTCAGCAGTGCAGACTTTCAAGAAATTTTGGGCAGTTACAAAGCAATTCGAAGCGCTCTTCGCAACTGAGTAAGGCGCTACATTTTGGAACTGAACTGTTAGCCTTGCCTGTGGAATTAGTTGGAGTACAGTTACTGAGGACACTTCTTCAAGTGGCAGTTTCTTCAAGTAGATAACAATATATATATATATATATTCTTGTGTACCATCTTTATCTTCAGCCTCCAATTCTTCCCAGCATCCTCTTGTGGCTATGGTTCATTTAGTAGAGTTCCAAAAAGAGACTCTCTAGAGATAGGCTAACGCCCACACTAAATCAGGTAATAGAGAGAGAGTGAGAGAGAGTTTTTGGAAAAGAAATGTATGATTATATGTGCGTGAACTTAGTAATGTTTTGTTAAATCTTGCAGGAAGGATTTTCATCTCCTCAGACTATTCGAGGTGAAGATTCCAGTGTGGCAGTCTCTCTGTTTGTCTCTTCCACTTCCCCTTTCCCCGACGTCACTGAGGCAAAAGAAATCTGGCGCAGTGGTGTGGGGGGAATTGGGAGCAAGCATCATCTTCGGCCTGGTATTCCCGCGGAACTCAGGAAATTTCAGGTACTGAATCTGACAGATTGAAGTGCCCGCAATTGCTTTCCGCTTGGGTACCATGGCTGAAGGACTCGATGTAAAAGCCCTGGGGTCCATTTTGGAAGATTTACAGAAGCAGTTGATTGAGACCAGAGAAGAAGTTAGGAAATCAAATCAAGAGACTAGTTTCCTTCGACAACGACTAAATGAACTCACAGTCAGCCCTAGACCGGATTTTGGGGGTCAGAAGTCTCAAACCTTTAATCCTTCTCCATCCTCTAGTGAGCTTACCACGCAGGTGGTACATGCCATGGCCCCTCCAGAAAGGTTTATGGGTGATCCTAATAAGGCACAGGTGTTTGTCACGCAGTGTTCGTTGCATTTTCTTTGCAAACCTATAATTTTTAAGGAGGATCAATCTAAAGTGGCGTTCATGCTGTCGTACCTGAGTGGGGATGCCGCGGCTTGGTCTTTACCTCTAGTGTCTACCAATGATCCAGTGTTATACAACTTTAAAGATTTCAAGACAGAATTCTTACGAATTTTTGATCGGAGAGCAATCTCTCAAACTACAGACAACGAGCTTCTTGATTTGAAACAAGGTTATCGCGAGTTAGTGGCATATTTAGCCCAGTTCAACAAACTTATTGTGGAAACGAATTGGCCTTCAGAAAAAAGAGCGGCGATCTTCTACAGAGGTCTGAGAGACGAATTAAAGGATGGTTTAGCTCAGATTCCCAAAAGACCCACTGATGTTTCCGAATTGATCGACCTGGTTCTTCAGATTGACCAGAGACAATCTGAGAGGCGTTCGGAGCGGCGAAAGGAAAATCGACCTATTCCCCCGAGGTTTGATCGGATCTGTTCTGAAGTAGTAAAATCCAAGGAAGAAGTCACCGTTGAAGAACCCATGCAGATAGGAACGGTCCGTGGCCCACTGAGTAAGGAAGAACGTGAAAAGAGAAGAGTCGGTAAACTGTGCATGTACTGTGGTGGTTTCGGCCATTTTGTCAAGGAGTGTCCACGAAGACCAAAAATTGCGCCATGGGTAAAAGACAAGCTCCACCAGTAGACGGAGTTGCTCTGGTGGACGCAGAATCTAAGTCAACTCCATTTATACAGTCTTTGTCCAATACCATGCAGTTCTCCGCTCCGCATCTCATTCTTTCCTGTCAAATTCATTTTGGAAAAAATCAATGTGCAACTGTAGCAATAATGATTGACTCTGGAGCCACTGGAAATTTTTGCGATATTTTGTTTGGAAAAAGCTTGGGAATTAATTTTGTAAGAAAGGACAAACCAGAGCCGGTACGAGCAGTTGATGGTACTCCGCTATCATCCGGTCCAATTGCTCGGGTTACCGAAGTAATCTCGGTGTTGGGTCCTGGAAAACATTGCAGTTTCATTTGCTTTAGTTTAATTGACGCCCCTCAATTCCAGCTCATTTTAGCTTGCCTTGGCTAACTGAACATAACCCGAAGATTGACTGGGCCAAGAGAACTGTAGATTTGAATTCAGAATATTGTCTGGAACATTGTTTTCATCCTCCTTCCCAGGAGAAAGAATCTAGTGAATCTTATTGTTTGGCAAATCAACCTCAAATGATTTGTTTGGTGGAACTTCCGGATGTACCTGCACAGTATCAAGATTTGAGACCCGTTTTTGACGAACAAGAAGCGCAAAAACTCCCTCCCCATCGGGAGTATGATTGCACTATTGAATTGGAGCATGGAGCCTCTTTGCCTTGCAGTCGTATTTATGCTCTCTCGGAATCAGAAAATTTGCATTTGAAAGAATATCTTGACAAGAACTTGGCAAACGGATTCATAAGACCTTCTCAGTCCCCGGTTTCCTCCCCTCTTTTTTTTATTCCCAAGAAGGATAAGAGCTTGAGGACTTGCATTGACTATAGGGCCTTGAATTTGGTGACCAGAAAAAATCGTTACCCATTGCCACTCATCTCCGAGCTTTTGGATCAGGTGAAGGAGGCCCATGTCTACACTAAATTAGATTTAAGGGGAGCTTACCACCTGGTCCGGATGGCAGAAGGGGATGAGTGGAAAACGGCGTTTCGAACCCGATTCGGACTTTTTGAGTACCAGGTGATGCCCTTTGGGTTGTGCAATGCTCCTGCGGCTTTTCAGCACCTTGTGAATGATATCCTTCGGGAGTTTTTGGATCGATTTGCAGTCGTCTATATTGATGATATTCTTATTTTTTCCAAGAATGTTGAGGAGCATGTTCAGCATGTTCCAACCATTTTGGAATGTCTCTTGAAGAATCAACTTTACGTAAAATTGGAGAAATGTGTGTTTCATGCAACCAAGGTTGAGTTTTTGGGGTTCATTCTTTCCCCAGAAGGTGTTTCAATGGATGAATCTAAGCTTAAGGCAATTCGTGATTGGCCCGCTCCTTGCACTGTGAAAGAAATCCAAAGTTTTTTAGGTTTCGCCAATTTTTATCGGCGTTTCATTCAGAATTTTTCTGAGAAGGTGAGTCCAATCACCCGTTTGCTTCGGAAGAATGAAAAGTTTGTGTGGGGACCCGAGGCAGAGAAGGCATTTCTCAAAGAATCTTTCATCACGGCTCCAATTTTGCAACACCCTGACCCGTTGGAACCATTTTTTGTGGAGGCAGATGCTTCCAATTTGGCTATTGGGGGTGTATTGTCTCAACGCAATAAGAAGACTGGACAGCTTCATCCAGTAGCTTATTATTCCCGAAAACTGTCCCCAGCAGAGCTCAATTATGCCATTGCAGATAAGGAGTTGTTGGCAGTCAAAGAAGCATTCCTAGAATGGCGACATTATTTACTGGGAGCCAGACATGTGGTTACAGTGTTCACTGACCATAGAAATTTGCAATTCCTTAAATCTGCTCGAACTTTGACACCACGACAACTTCGGTGGTCGTTATTCTTTGCTGACTATGATTTTGTACTTACTTACAAACCAGGAGTAATAAATGGAAAAGCTGACGCCCTTTCTCGTCTGAATGTGGGAGAAAATCCAAAAGCAAGGTCAGAAGAATTCCTCATTCCCTTGGAGAAGATTGTGGCAGTCTCAGTAGTGGATGAGTTGGAAGAAAAGATTACACTGGAATTTCAAAAAGAAGATTACTTGAATTGGGAATCTGAAGGTCCTAATCATTTTGTGAAAGATGGAAAACCGTATTCTCAAGAAAAGATGTTTGTTCCTGGGGAGAAGCTTCAAGAAGAAACCATTCGAATGTTCCATGATCAGCCGTTGGCCGGACACAAGGGAGTTGTAAAGACTTTGGAGTTGGTGAAGCGAAATTTTCATTGGCCCGGTATGGAAGCTCAGGTTCGACAGTATGTAGCCACTTGTGAACAGTGTTTGAAGGGTAAAAGTCTCAGACAATCTCCACAGGGCCTCCTTATGCCTTTACCTGTACCTCCTTACCCTTGGCACACCGTGTCAATGGATTTTATCGTTGAGTTACCATCCAGTCAAGGGAATTCGGTCATTTGGGTGGTGGTTGATCAATTTTCCAAAATGGGTCAATTTGTCCCTCTCAAAGGTCTTCCTAATGCTACAGAATTAGCCTCGTTGTGTGTGCAACATGTAGTTAAACTGCATGGAATCCCGAAGGTAGTAATTTCTGATAGAGGCCCCCAATTTGTGTCCCGATTCTGGAGATCCTTTCTTAAAGGTCTGGGGGTTGACTCTCGTCTGTCCACTGGTTATCACCCTGAAACCGATGGACAGACGGAGAGAGTAAATCAGGATTTAGAGCAGTACCTTCGTTTGTATCTTATGGAACAGGAGGGAGATTGGCCTTCATTGCTAGGCCCAGCAGAATTTGCATGCAATAACTCAGTACATTCAGCCACAGGATTTTTCCTTTCTTCTTGAATTCTGGTAGGCATCCCAACATGTTGGTGGGCAAAGTAGTTGTGGACGTTCCAGCAGCTGGGGAAGTCATCCAGAAGTTACAACTAGCTTACCAAGTTGCCTATGCTAATTTGGAAAAGGCTAAGGCTGCTTTCAAGAGACAGGCTGATAAGGGTCGTAAGGAGAGTCCAGTTTTTGAACCTGGGGATCTAGTTTGGGTCTCCACGCGCCATATGCGCTTGCGAGGAAATCGAAAGTTTCAACCAAGGTTTGTGGGTCCTTATCCAGTGGACAGAATGGTAAATCCAGTGAGTGTGAGATTACGATTACCTAAAACCTTAAAAATTCACCCAACCTTCCATGTTTCATTAATCAGGAAACATCCTCCTAATCTTCGTAAGGTCCTTCCGCCTGCACCTTTGCTGGTGGATTCCGCTGAGGAATTTGAAGTAAAGAGAATTCTGGACTCCAAGATCAGGAAGGGTCAAGTGTTCTACTTGGTGGACTGGAAGGGTTTTGGTCCTGAAGAACGATCTTGGGAGCCTAGTTCTTATGTCCACGCTCCTAGATTGGTGAGGGAGTTTCATAAGACTTATCCACAAAAACCTAGGGAGGGGGTTTTGGTGGGGGTTACTGTCAGGAATGGTTTATCTGTAGGTCATTCGCAGTTTGTGTCCCCTATAAATAAATCTTCTCAACGTGCTAAGACCCCTAGCGCCTTTACTAGCTGGAGTTTATTGGTCGCTAAATATCGCTTGGGTCTGGTCAGGCGCTTCCCTGTTGCCACTGACAGCGCAATCTGTTAGCGCTCTAGTGGTTCCCTTAGAATGTTGGCAAAGATGAACTTGGAGCGCGAGCGTTCTTCCAACGTCGCACTTCAACCGTTATTTTCTGAGAGGCGGACTAGCTTCGCGCTCTTCCCTCTTCGTAATTCCTGTGTAGTCTGTTAACTTAGGTTTTCTTTGCCCATTTGGTATTCCTGCAGTCCTGTTCAGTATCGGGTCTCTCCCGAACATCTTCCATTGCTCGGAAGATTTTGGGCAGTACGTTCTCAGAGTTTTCTTGGAATTCGGCGGCAGCATCGTCGCAGCTTAGTCACTCTCCGTGACTCTTCACTGCCCCCCTGTGGTTCACAGCAGCAACTCCTCTTCCAGTGCATCTTTCTGCATCCAGCGTGAGCTCAGCAGCATTGACTTCATTCCGTCAGACTCACATTGCTTGAGGCAGAAGCAGCCGAGTAATGGGTGAGACCTTTCCTAGCTTTCATTGAGGAAATACAGAGAGTTTCCTGAACTCATTTTTCTGCATAGTGTTTGGCGTCTATTCAATGACAGTACTTGTTAATTGTTTATTCCCAGTTCTAAGACCTTCCTCCTAATTGAACTCTCTGGCAAGTAATATCTGCTCATGTACTAAGAGTTTCCTGAGAAGTCATTCGTTTTTAATGAACTTCAGCAGTGCAGACTTTCAAGAAATTTTGGGCAGTTACAAAGCAATTCGAAGCGCTCTTCGCAACTGAGTAAGGCGCTACATTTTGGAACTGAACTGTTAGCCTTGCCTGTGGAATTAGTTGGAGTACAGTTACTGAGGACACTTCTTCAAGTGGCAGTTTCTTCAAGTAGATAACAATATATATATATATATATTCTTGTGTACCATCTTTATCTTCAGCCTCCAATTCTTCCCAGCATCCTCTTGTGGCTATGGTTCATTTAGTAGAGTTCCAAAAAGAGACTCTCTAGAGATAGGCTAACGCCCACACTAAATCAGGTAATAGAGAGAGAGTGAGAGAGAGTTTTTGGAAAAGAAATGTATGATTATATGTGCGTGAACTTAGTAATGTTTTGTTAAATCTTGCAGGAAGGATTTTCATCTCCTCAGACTATTCGAGGTGAAGATTCCAGTGTGGCAGTCTCTCTGTTTGTCTCTTCCACTTCCCCTTTCCCCGACGTCACTGAGGCAAAAGAAATCTGGCGCAGTGGTGTGGGGGGAATTGGGAGCAAGCATCATCTTCGGCCTGGTATTCCCGCGGAACTCAGGAAATTTCAGGTACTGAATCTGACAGAGTGTGGATGGACTGGTGTCGCTACTGAGACCCCTCTCTCGCATGATGTGTGTGCATAGTAGGGTGTGGAGAGGGACTGCCCTTTCCTTTCAGTCCCCTCTCTTATATAACAGGTGTGCATAGTAGGGCATATAGAGGAACTGGCCTCTCCACTGAGACCCCTCTCTTGCATGACGGGTGTACAAACTCTTCCCAAGCTGATTGACATAAATAGTAGGCTCTCATAAATACCATTGCCAGTAAGACTCCTTGCTACAGCAACAAGTCTGCATACCAGAGTATATTCAAAGATCGTCTACTCCTTTCTATATTTTATGACCACACAAGAATATTGTAAGATTGTAACATTTTTAAAAAAGAATGAACATTCTATTCATCACAGTACTTATGTCTTACACACTTCCTCTCAATAATAAAGGGCACAGTATGCGTTTCTCCTAGTAGTGTATTGACAATTTAGCTACTTCTTTTTAGTTTTCACGATACCACGAGAGTCCAGTGAGATTGCAAACTTTAAAAAAAAGAATTTACACTTGTCTCCATCACAGTATTTATACTTTACAGACCTCATCTCAATAGCTAGGAGGACAGGATGTCTTTGTCCTGCCCCGCATATACCTTTTTTTGCTTCATTTCCACAACACCAGCACTTTTTCACATTAAACCGTAATGCCGCCCATTTCACTTCTAAACCACCATCAGCTAGTCAATCAGAGCACTTGCGCCATAGGACTTGCAAGAGTCTCTCGCTTCTACTTGAGCGAGATGGCTCAATGGAAGAACAGGGCTCTCGACCAATCACAGGGCTCCAATTTTGAACCTGCCCTCTCGCAGGACTCTCGGGAGACTCTCGTGGAGCCAGACGTCCTGATATACAAATATTTTTTAACATAAATTTCCCCAAAACTACTGAACAGATTTACACCAAGTCACAAAAAGCACAATCTGCGGACCAAGATCCAGCTTCCTGCTAAAATTGTTACAATTCCATTCAGCAGTTTTTGTAGTAGCCCAGCCTAATGAAATTTACAGAAAATGCATAGAGATTTTAGATTTGAGGGACCCCCATTTTTGTAGGCTCCCGCTTGATGGATCACCTCAAGACTTTCCATGCACAAACTAGTCAGAAAGGAGCACCTTTTTACAAACTTTTGTGGAGATTCGTCAAACAATGCCAAAGTTTTTAGCAATACGAAAACCACTTTTCCTATAGAATAGCTGACCTACCTATAACTATCTAGTGGTGACTGCCACTAGGTAGTTATAGTTAGAACCTTGTTTCTATTCAAAAAGTGTTTCCTCTTTAGACAATATCTTTGCCGCTGTTTGACGAATCTTCGTGACATTTTCCAAACTAATGACCAGCTCAGGTCAGCTCCTGTCTTGAAAGTTTTGGGGTGATACGTCAAGCGGGGGCCGATAAAAAAGGGGGTCCCAAAATGCGTTTTCTCCAACGGCAATTTCTATAGGAAATTTTGGAACAGGCTACAATCCGAACTGCTGAAGGGAATTACACCAAATTCTGCAAAAGGGTAGCTCTTGGTTCAGAAAGCGACTTTGCTTTTAAATGGTGTAAATCCATTTAGTAGTTCCAGAGAAATTAAAAAAATAAAAATATCGATATTTGAACACCTTGGAGGAGCCACAAACCCTTCCGATCACGAGCTTAATTCTGATTGGCTGCCAACACTCCAAACCAGAATGTGTTGGCAGCCATCTTGTGACTCAGTAGAACCGAGTCACAAGAAAAAGGGAAAAAATAAGAAAAGGGGGCACCATAGAAACACCCTGACCCCCTAGGCCTGCTCAGGGGGTCCCACAGAGACCCCTAGGCCCAAAAAAAGCATTTTTAATTTTTATTTTCGTCCAGAGTCGCGCTGGGTGTGCGAATTGGCTAGAAAATCTTTTAAAAAAGGAAGTGAGGTCTCTCGCACTTTGTTTTCTTAAAGCCCCTGGGTGGGCCAGGTCCGGGGGCAATATTTATTAATGGTGCGGGGGCCTGCAGGGGCCCACAGCCCCAGGGACCACCACCTCCCCGGGGCATTCCTTATTCAAATGCAGGGGGACTCGCAGACCCCCACAGCCCTGGGGACGGCCAACTCCCCGGGGCATTTTTTAAATCATAAAAAAAGTGCGGGGAGTCTTGCCCCCTCACGCAGCCCTAGGGACTGCCATCTCCCCAGGAGCTTTTTTTTAAAATTAAAAGTGTGGCGGGGGCTCCTGACCCCCACACTGCCTTAGGGACCATCACCTCCCTGGGGCCTACTTTATGCTAAATCCCCCGGGGAAATGTGCACATTGGGAGGGGGGCAGCGCGGCCCTCCTCCTGGAGCCCTAGATGGCCCTTGGGACTGCCAACCCCCAGGGCCGGCTCCTGCAATGTTCCAGGGTGCCCATCCATGGGACATTGCAGTTTGCTATGGCAGGGCGGGAGCATGGCTCCTGTCCTGCCGGGGATGGGGTCTCCGGGGCCAGAAGTTGCCCTGGGGAGGGGGCCTTGTGGCCCCCTCCCTAATTAAAGAAAAAAGCTTTGTGCACCCCCTGCCTCTCTCTGTACCTCGCTTGCTTCTTTGTGCACCTCCCTACCTTTTTTCTGTACCCCACTTGCCTCTTTTTGCACCTCTGTTGGTTCTTTCTGCACTGCTCTTGCTCCTTTGTGCACCTCTGTTGCTTCTTTCAGCAATTCTCTTGCCTCTTTCTGCACTTCTCTTCCTTCTTTCTGCACTCTTGCTGCCTCTCTCTGTACCCCTCTTTCCTCTTTCTGCACCACTCCTATGCTACCTTACACTCCTCGTGCCTCATTTTGCACCTCTGTTGGTTCATTCTGCACTGTTCTTGCTTCATTCTGCAACCCTCTTGTCTCTTTCTCCACCCCTCTTTTCTCTTTCTACATCTCTCTTGCCTCTCTTTGTATCCATGTTCCCTCTTTCTGCACCTTTCCTGTCAGTATCTGCACCTCTCTAGCCTCTTTCTGTACCTCTGTTGGTTCTTTCAGCAATTCTCTTGCCTCTTTTTGCACTTTTCTTCCTTCTTTCTGTACCCCTCCTGCCTCTTTCTGCACCTCTCTTGCCTGTTTTGGCATCTCTGTTGCATCATTCTGTACTTCTCTTGCCTCTTTCTGCACCTCTGACTTAGAGGTACTTTTAATACCCCTGCCCTAGTATGTACTAAGGCCTTACAGGGGAGGTCATGCCAATCACAGGGGTACCCCAATGAATAGTGTACCCTAGCATATGTAGGTGTTTTCACTGTATTCTAAGTGTCTTTCAGCATAGCACTTGCTCCGGGCCCGGTTAGTCACGGTCATTTACCACCAGTACCAGTCAGAAAAACGTTGGGGGCACTGGATGATTTTGCAATAAGGCCTCTTTCTGCACCTCTGTTGGTTCTTTCTGCACATCTCTTGCTTCTTTCTGCACCTTTCTTCATCTTTCTGAACTTCTGTTGCCTCTTTCTGCATTTTGCTTGCTTCTTTGTGCACTTTTCTTCCTCTTTCTCTACATGTCCTACCTCTGTAGGCATAGTTAGAAATTGGCATTTAAAAAACCTTTGAAATTCACTGAAAAAAACATAGGTTTCAGGGATGTTATAGTTAAGAATTAGCAATTAAAAAACCTTAGCAATTCACTGAAAAAAACATAGGTTTGAGGGACATTATAGTTAGAAATTAGCATTTAAAAAAACCTTTGAAATGTATGAGCCTGTTCTAGTGGCAGCTGGTGAACTTGGAAAGTGTTGAGCGAAAGTACATGCCTTGGGTCTAATTTAGTACGAGAAGGGAACAAGTGCCATGTCCTTGAAAGGGATTCAGGGGTCTTCCTCCTTGAAACTTTTAAAACAGACTTTTTGAGTTGATAAATCTAGCTTTGTACTAGCAGTGTATCCCTGGGATGGCGTTTAAAGTTTTTAAAACTCTCTGTTCCAGCAGTATAGCCCTTGGGTGCCTTATAGGAAAACTGAAGTGCATATAATTTTTCGAGGGTATTTCAATAGTGAAAGGATGTTTATAGAAGATTTCACTTTTTTTTAAGTGGACATTCTAGTTCTTTATTGTAAAAGCTGTGTCTAGTAGCATGGTGGACTATTGCACAAGCAAGACAACTCTGTTGATTCTGCATTATCCACACAATATTTCATCTTGTTATGATTTACAAATACTTATGTTATAGTAACTCATTTTACGAAGAAATAGCACCTGGGCATCTTCCCTCGTTTCTATTTGAACTAATGACGTTGTTACCATTTTTATAGCAAAGCAAACGCAAGGAGATGATGGACGGAGTGCTGAAACTTTTCAGACACTCACCCCCAGTCATAGATCTGGGTTGAATCCATCATCATTCTTTAGCTCACTTTGCCACCTCAGTTTAGACCCAGCTATATGCAAATCAGTCTTGGCCCTGTGCCTCATGGGAACAGTCCAGCCTGAACTGCCAAGCCAGGTTTTCCCTGAACCAGAAACAAGCATCCTGGGACCGGTTTCTGGGTAACACCCTTCATCAGCCAGGCTAGCTTGAATCCAGTGCCAAAGTGATCAAGGGACCCACGTCTGGACATACCCTGACAACTTAGGGTGAACAAAGCAAACACAAGGAGATGATGGACGGAGCACTGAAACTTTTCAGACAATCACCCCCCAGTCACAGATCAGGGTTGAATCCAACATCATTCTTTAGCTCGCTTGTCCATCTAAGTTCAGACCCAGCTATATGCAAATCAATCTTGACCCTGTGCCTCATGGGAACAGTCCAGTCTGAGTTTCCAAGCCAGGCAGTGGCAGCTGGTGACATTTGAAAGTGGTGGGGCGTACAGCGAGCTGGAACAACCTAGAGGGAACTCGGGGGTTCCCCCTCGAGAAATTTTTCAAAAAAGAGTGGACAAATGCTGCATTTTCAAGCAAATTTGAGAAAGCAGGAAGGTTAATAAAGCAATGGTGAAAGTGCCGTTATTACATTAATAAAGATTCCTCCCACAGACATGTCCAGTACAGAGCCACAGGGGGGCAGGCTATTCAGTATCAACTTCAGGGGAACTCACAAGACTTAGTGAGGAATTTCCACTACTGTAACTTAGAATGACAGGACTACCTATGCTTATTAGCATCACCGACTGTGCTTGCTTACCTTGTGACACTGCATTTGAGCACAGAAAGCAATTCTTTTACTTTGCTTTCTCGCTGGTGCGAGAACAAACATCAGATCAAATGAATTCATTTAAAGTTCAATACATTTCCACTTTTCCCTGCATAGCATAGTATCCCCTAATGGCCTGCAGCCTCTCTCTGGAGAAGCAAGCAGCCGTCAGCATCAGAAGACTTCAGAAGACTGACTGTCATGTGAACAGTATAGAGCTGCAACACCGCTCAGTGTCTCCTTTGAAAAATTATGCATGCCACAATTCTGAACTGCCATAACCATGCGCAGAAAAAGTTGAATGGCACCAGATCTCGAGTTACATGGTGTTACCCCTTTACAGAGCCAGCCAGAAGAAACCAAAATGTCACTTGATAATACAGTAAGCAATATTTAAGCATGCTTGCCATGTGACCATTCATATATACACACAGTAAAAGAAGGCAGCAGGGTCTTATTGTACAGCACCTCCCACCTCCAACCAGCAAGCACTAAACCAACTTCCATTACCATCTGGACTCTGTGTAAAATAATAGCCTAATGTCACACAGCAGGGATTCTCTGTCATGTTTTTTTGTTTAAAATAATCATTTCCCCTGTTTTCCCTCCCTCTGATTCTCACACCACGACTGACCCAGACAGCTACAGAACAGGAACAGAAATAAAGAAAACACAATGTCTCATCCATCAAAAACAAAACTAAATTCCACTGTTCGATTTATTTTTGTAAAATTACCGCACACACACATGGTGAAACATTTGTTAGATTCTAAAGAAAGCCAAATCATGGTATGCATATTAATTGAGAACAAAGCAAAATATGAATCAAAGGGGCAAGGCACGGACTCGTGCATCTGAGACACTTTCAACAGCCTGGTATTACACCATGCCAGCGCTCTCTGGTGTCTGCACAACCAGAGAGATGGCAGGCCTACTTTCTATTCTGCACCATGACTGGCGCTGCAGCAGAGCACATTAAACATGGATTTCTGACTAATTCCATACACTGGATGCAGATAAAGTGCTCTTTTTGCATTATTGAGAACCTGGGTCACGAGCTGGAAACGGCAGAGTATATAGAATCCCTAGGTATGAAGCTGGTGTCTGCTGCACAGAAGTAAAACCGGCATGGGGTTTATATAGGTGGGGGCTATATGTATTATAATTCAGATTTTTTGAGTTGCACACTTCATCTACTGAGCCACATGAAATGACAAGGATTGGAATCTATGCACAGCAGGGCGCGCACACAGCTCTGGAGAATACACATCACCCCTGTATGAAATTACAGCCTCTCTCACTTACAGGTTACACAACCAGGCTACAGACTGCGGAAACTGGACTTAGATAATATAGGGAACTTGACGGCGCAGACCAGTTTTCAAAATGCAATAAATGTGCCTACGTCAGGTTTTATCTTGAACGCCGACAGTGACAAACATGGCTGTTATCATTTTGGCCGAGAGCTAATGTTAGTGTCAGCGCAGCTGGGATGCGAGACCGTCACACTTATTGTGTCATTTTGCTTTTAATTATCCTCCACTACACCGTGCCTTCTCTTGTTCATGGTATTTGTTTCTCATCTCCTGTTTCTCAAAGGCACTTTCACTCTCTCCTCTTTTTTCCCTAATACACATACAAACGCAAGGAGGGCCATATTTCAGAAACACAGGTGCCTTGCGTTTTAAAAAGGTTTTGAATGTAAGCACAATGGACGCAGTGCAATCCCTGGCTCTGTGGCCCACCTGTTCAAAATGCTGAAAGCCGCCATTAGTACACAAACACACACCGTTGTGTATTAAAACGCAATTTTTATAGTTGTTGTTGGTCTGTTTTATGAACAATCTATGCAATGTAAACTAACTGAACAATGTTAAGCCATCCGAATGTTCTCTTCCTGTTTCAGGGAAGGCATAGATGCTAATGCTCGTTTAATATTGTTAAAGTGGATTTTAAGGTTGTGTTCATTGTAAATATTGGCATATAAACACGGTTGTATACACTTGCTCGTTGGCTTCATTTCTATAGCAATGCAATGCAATGCAATGCACCGTTACACACATCACTGGTGTCTTTCTGTAGCTGTTTCAATTACCTTTTTACAACCTGCACTTTGGATAAATGTGGTGTTGGACTTGGGCCTTCTGGCACGTTCACCCCTGAACTTTTTGCCTGGAAGTATAGTGATGTCTGGTCTTTGCGCACTTTGACACTGTGGCGCAGTGTAAAGTGCGTGCGTTCCCTGAGTGCGTGTGGGAGATAGGCCTGCCCTCCCATAGGAATGCATGGGGAATGTATGTGTCCCTGGTAGTTCCTGATGCGTGAGGTGTGCAGGCTCGAGTTTGGTATGTGTGAACTCGTGAGAGTGAATGCTGCGCAATGGTATGTGCGGCTTGTATGTGTCTAGTGGGGAAGTGCTACTTCTAGACATGGCTGTGTATGTGCTGTGAAGGTGCTAGCGTGTGATTGGCTGGGATGCCATGCTCCATGAGTCATGATGGGTCTGCCCCGTGGTGAGTGTGGAGATTAGCATGCTGATGGCTGGGGAGGAGTGTACCTGTGTCCTGAATGAGGCTGGGTTTTCCCCAGACAATGCTGGCTCCGCCCCCCTGTGGTGTGACTGATGACCCAAGCCCTGCCAGTGAATAGAGAGGGTGGTTGAGCCCATCAACAGTGCTCACAGACCAGCTGCGACTGGTTCTGTCCCCACCCTGCACCTACAGACAAAGGAATGACCTGTATAAAAATGGGGCTGTGTCCCCACAGAAACTGTTCTCTTCCAGGATCCTGATTTGAGGGGGCTGCTGCTGGTGGGGCCCAGGAGGGTCCGCCATGGGGGCTGTCTCCTGCCCTGTGCGCTGGCCCCTGGGCCCTACATGCTCCTCCTGATGCCCAGGACCTTCTGCTGTGCCTTTGTCCTTGCCCCAGGGCTGTGGCTGCCCTCTAGCGCTTGGGAGCGCTGTGATCCTCTGCCCTAGCTCTTGGGAGCGCTTTATTTGCTATTTTAGCGCCTGGGAGCGCTTTTCTTTCACCTATAGCGCCTGGAACGCTGCATTGTCACTAAGCGCTTGAGAGCGCTCCATGTGCCTTAGCCGGTGCCCACCCGGCATTTGTCACCCCGAGTGGTGGCCGAGCGGCGCGGGTGCCACCCCGCTCATTGCCGTCTTCAGTTGCCGCTGCTTACCCTGGTTACGAATTCCCGAGAGAGAGAGCCTACCCCTTGGTGAGTTCAACCCCCGCCTACAATGCCCAGCCGGGCAGCCGCGCTGCCCGGACTGACCCGGAATTGGTTGGCCGGCCGCCCAATGGCAGCGCGGCCCGGCCGGAAGTCCCACCTCCTCGAGTACCTGAGGAAAGTGAGGAAGTGAAGTTCCCTCCGCGGCCCGGGGCCGCCAACCAAGCCAAGCGCGAGCCGATGAAGGCCCGGTCCCGAGATGGGGGACCGGGTGAACAGCGAAGCGGGCGCATGAGGAAGGCGGGGCTCCCATGAGGAGAGAAAGCCCGCCGTGCGCTACCGCCTCCCAGACACCGAAAGCCTGCCGCAGAGAGAAGAGGACCCTGTGAGGGCAGACCGGTGAGTGGGGACCGTGTGTGTGCTAAAGAGAGGGGGCGTCGGGGCACATGGCCGGTGCCCGCCCCCTCCCTTTCGCGAAGTTAGTTGTTTTGGAGCCCGAGAAGGCTCCAGGCGCCCCACTTGTTTCCCGGGCCCCGAGAGGCTCTTGGTTGCCGCAGTTTGTTCACTTCGAATCCCCAGAGAGGGGGACTCCAACGGCAGTGCATATTTGGAGCCAGAGAGGCTCTTAGCGGCATCCCTATTTCGAGCCTGTGAGGCTGCGGGCATTCCTCGAAGTGCGAGCCCAGTGAGGCTCGTGGGGGCATATTTGTTGAGCCTTGCGAGGCTCCCAGCCCACAGTTGAGGTAGAGCCCCAGAGAGGCTCTTGGGGGACAGTGCTTTTGCTCAGAGCCTGTGAGGCTCCCACGATGCCCCTCATCATCCTTTACAGCTGCCCAGCACTTTGTGGGCAGCTGCTACGTTTAGGCCTTGGCGCAGTGGCGCAACCTGGACCCTGGACTTGATGTAAGTTCATGTACTATTATGATTCCTTCGCTAACTGTGGTTTAGATGCTGTTATGATCTATGTCCTATTGCTTTTGGGTTTAAGGAAATGTACTGCGTGTTGTATGTTTTGCGCACCCTGTGTCCTGCACCTCTGAATGTGTGGCTGATGCATCATGTGCCTTGTTCCTTACACCGCTGAACGTGTGTTGATGCGTCATGTGTTACTTACACCGCTGAATGTACGCTTCTGCATCATGTGTTTTCCTTCCCTACACCCCTGAATGTGTCGTGATACATCATGTGTGATATGACTATGCCCCTACTTGTATTGTGATACTTAGGTGGTTTTTCTCCTAGTGCAGGTGGTGCTAGTGAGGTCCTGGTTACCAGTAGTTACTGGTTGTGTGTTACTGTGATTTTACATTCTATGTGCTATGTTCTAAAGTGATATTCAAAGTGTTACTTCTAAAAAGTGCTGATTCCTGACAGTGGTCCAGGTGGCCCTGTCTTGTACATATCCCCTGTAAATTCTGCCCGTGCCTCTGGCACATTGTAAAGTGTGTGTTTTTATCTAATGTGTTTTGGTGTAATACAAAGGCTATTTTTATATAACCTTGTGTGGAGTTTCCTTTGTGGTGGGCCTTTGAGTGTTGTTGCTGGGGTGCGTGCGCAAATACTTAACTCACATCGCCTCCAAGTTTAGCCTTGCTGCTCGCGCCACGTTACCTAGAGGGTGAGCAGGGGTTATCTTGGCATGTAACTCCCTTGCCCTGACTTAGGAGTGGTGGTCTCTGACTGACTTTGGCGCAAGACCTGGCCAGCCAAGGATCCCATTTCTAACATGTGGGCAGAATGTCTGTGGTCACGTGGTGCTGTCCATGGATGTCTCCACATAATCGACCAACAAGCTTGTTTATTCGATGTTTAAGGCTCAGGGCAGAAATGGGTTCGAACACATTGAATCCTGCAGTGTTGGTCACATCTATCAAGCAGGGCTTCAATAATTCAGATCCTTATCAGGTGTTCCCGTTCGCGGGCCTCGACCTATAATGCTAAGTTTCAGTGTGATGGCTACGTACATAATACACACTCCCAGGGCCTGTTGTGTGCCAGCATGCTTTCATTCCACTCTATAAACAAAGTATTGGCAACCCAAGTGCAAAAAGCACTTGCGTTTATTATATGCCTCAATGTTATCTAAAAAATGCGCAGAGGAGCACTGAAGCAGTGACACCTGTGTTGTGTCATGCTGCCGTGGCTCACAATACTTGCGAGGGGTAACTCGGGGGTGAGGGAGGGTAGCACGGGGTGGGGGTTGGTTGGGGTTCTAAATATAAAGTTTAAAAAAACTTACCTTCTGGGTCGCGCCGCCTCTGCTGTCTGCTCCTGAGCCCTCGTTGGCGGAATGGCGCCTTGCTTCAACATCTTCTGTTCTGCGTGCGTTACTGGCTGGTGGCAACCCATCTCAGCCGATCCAGACACTGCTTCAGCAGTGCCAGGATTGGCTTGAGCAGGGACTGTCCCAGGCCATAGGCGAACAGGGGCTGCGGCCACTGGCCAGTAGCAGCCCTTGCTCGCTCTCCAATTGTGCAGCAGCAGCACTGCCGGCTAGTACTAGTGCGCATGTTTGAGCTGGTCAGAAAAATGACCAGCCCGAACCCGAACATGCGCATTGGGCCTGCCTACTGTCAGTGTGTGTCAGTCAAACTCAAGCACTACACAAACCCAACCTTGAGTCCCACCCCTTTCCGCGTCGTCCTGACTGACAGAATCGGGCATGGATTTCGAGGCAGGTCAGGACTGTGAAGTAAGTGACCTGACGAGGAAACGTCACCATGCTGTCCATGTGGCATTAATGGGGCAACACCCCCAATGGACACATCGCCACAGAAGCCAGGTCTTCCCTGAACCAGAAACAAGCATCCTGGGACCGGTTTCTGGGTAACACCCTTCATCAGCCAATCTAGCTTGAATCCAGTAACAACGTGAGCAAGGGACCGCCATCTTGACATACCCTGCCAATTTAGGGCGAACACAGCAAACCCAAGGAATGATGGACAGAGCCCTGAAACTTTTCAGACACTCACCCCCAGTCACATATCTGGGTTGAATCCATCATCATTCTTTAGTTCACTTCGCCACCTCAGTTCAGACCCAGCTAGATGCTAATCAGTCCTGACCCTGTGCCTCACAGGAACATTCCAGCCTGAACTGCCAAGCCAGGGCTTCCCTGAACCGGAAACAAGCATCCTGTGACCGGTTTATGGGTAACACACTTCCTCAGCCAGGCTAGCTTGAATCCAGTGGCAAAGTGATGAAGGGACCCACGTCTGGACATACCCTGCCAACTTAGGGCAAGCAAAGCAAACACAAGGAGATGATTGATGGAGCACTGAACCTTTTCAGACACTCATCCCCAGTCACAGTACTGGGTTGAATCCATCATCATTATTTAGCTCACTTCTTCACCTCAGTTCAGACCCAGCTATATGCAAATCAGTCTTGACCCTGTGCCTCATGGTAACAGTCCAGCCTGAATTGCCAAGCCAGTTCTTTCCTGAACCAGAAACAAGCATCCTGGGACCGGTCCTAGGATGCTTCTTTCCAGTCCAGGGAGGACATGGCCTTGCAGTGTGAGCTGGACTTTTCCCATTGGACACAGGGTCAAGACTGATTTCATATGGCTGGGTCCAAACTGGAATGGCATGGTGAGCAAGAAAAGATGGATTTAGGCCCAGATCTCTGTACTGGGGTGAATGCTTGGCATTGTTCTGCAATCTGTCCATCAATTGCTCTTTTTGCATTTGTCATCCCGAGTGGGACATGTATGCCCAGACCTGGGTCCCGTGCTCTCCATGCCACTACCTTCAAGCTAGCCTGGCTGATGATGGCTGAAAGCCCGAAACTGGTCCTAGGATGCTTGTTTCCAGTCCAGGGAGGACTTGGCCTTGCAGTTTGGGCTGGAATGTTCCCATTTGGTGCAGGGCAAGACTGATTTGCATATGGCTGGGTACAAACTGGAATGGCATGGTGAGCAAACAAACGATGGATTTAGGCCCAGATCTCTGTACTGGGGTGAATGTTTGATATTGTTCTGCATTCTGTCCATCAATTGTTCTTTTTGCATTTGTCATCTTGAGTGGGCCAGGAATGCCGAGACGTGGGTCCCGTGCTCTCCATGCCACTGGGGTCAAGCTATCCTGGCTGATGAGGGCTGAAAGCCCAAAACAGGTCCTATGATGCTTGTTTCCAGTCCAGGGAAGACCTGGCCTTGCAGTTCGGGCTGGACTGTTCCCATTCGGTGCAGGGTCAAGACTAATTTGCATGTGGCTGGGTCCCGACTGGAAGGGCATTGTGAGCAAAAAACAATGGATTTAGGCCCAGATATCTGTACTAGGGGGAATGTATGACATTGTTGTGAATTCTGTCCATCAATTGTTCTTTTTACATTTGTCACCCCAAATGGGATGGTTATGCCCAGATATGGGTCCGGTGCTCTCCATGCCACAGGAGTCATCCTATCCTGGCTGATGAGGGCTGAAAGACCAAATCGGTCCTGGGATGCTTGTTTCCAGTCCAGGGAGGATCTGGCCTTGCAGTTCGGCAGGACTGTTCCCATTGGGCACAGGGTCAAAACTGATTTGCATTTGGCTGGGTCCAAACTGGAATGGCATGGTGAGCAAAAAAACGATGGATTTAGGCCCATATGACATTGTTCTGCATTCAGTCCATCAATTGTTCTTTTTGCATTTGTCACCCCGAGTGGGGCGAGTATGCTCAGACATGGGTCCAGGGCTCTCCATGACACTGGAGTCAAGATATCCTGGCTGATGATGGCTGAAAGCCTGAAACTGGTCCTAGGATGCTTGTTTCTGGTGCAGGGAGGACCTGGCCTTCCATTTTGTCCATCACTTGTTCGTTTTACTATTTTATTTTATTTATTGCATTTCTATGGCGCAACAGCTACCCTGAGGGTTTCCCGGCTGTTGCATGGCACCACTGCCCTAGCATGTGTGTAATTTGGAACAAGTAATCTAAAAGTATGTAACTCTGGAGTCATTAGCTTAGGTGTGTATACAAATCTTAATGAAAGTCTATTTTGGAACATTTTTCCCAGGCTGAATGTTGCTTTTTAATTCAATTTTTTATACTAATTAATTTAAAGTTTGGGGCAGAGTGTGTAAACACTAAGGGGTTCATGGCACTGACAAATCTGTGAATATACTGCTCTGATAAATGAAAAATATTTTCAGTTTCTGGCTGAAAGAGAGGTGTGAAGGGATAGTGTAGTGTAGCGGTGGCAGAAAAAATAGGGAAGCTACGCCACTAAATTAAAGAAAAGTATGCTCCACAATTTTATTTCATTAAACTGTATTAGAACTCATTTTTCTTGTCAGTGCAAAATAAACCACCTCTCCGTGCTCATTAGCAGACATGGAACTAAAAGCTGAGCATCTGCCTGGAATCACACAATTTATGCAAGTATGGCACAGGGATTAAAATCGGTGTCTTCCGATTTGTAAATCAGATTATGTCCCACGAGTAATTATTGGTGCATGGTAACAAACAAAAACATGATTTGAGGGAGACGATGCAATGAGTGAGACATCGAAAGGCACCTACAGTTACAGTGAACTGTATGCACTAGAAATCCAATGTTTTTATAATATACTCAGACAAGGCCTACAAGCGTCTTGTTTTGTATACCTTCAGTGCTTGCTGGAAGTCCATGGCTATAGCCTGTTGGTATCTGGCAGGCTGAGCATTGTGCTCCTATCCAACTGGAAGTAGGTCTGTTGAACGCCCGATCAGAAGTCGAGATAGGGCAAGGTCTGAACCTGCTTTACCCCGCTCTAACCAGTCTTCTGATAGGGTGCTTGGATAGCTGGGCTGAAATGCCTCACCGCCCGAGCGGGCTTCATTCTCTAGACATGCTGCGCTGATTTGGGCATGCGTAGCATGCCTATGCCTTTCAAATGTTTGAAGGGAGCTGAGATGTGAACCGCCCCTCAACTCAAACATGTGCAATCCCGAGAACTCTGTTGATACCACTGTCCTTTTTACTGCTGACATGTGCACTTAACCGGGACAGCACACAGACAACAGAAATTAAAGCATTCAAAGTGACAGGTGTGTCAGTTTGTCTGCTTTCCTTTCTGCTGCTGTAGCTGCAAAAAACAACTTCTTCATGTATTTTGGATTAGGTTAGTGGGGTTGCACTCCAGCACCCTCTATAGCCCAGCCACACCTGCCCTGTGCTGTCCCAAACTGTCATTCCCTCTTTGAAGACCAGTTTGGCTACTTCACCCCATGCTTACTTTTGCTATGCTGCTTTCAGTTCTCCTTGCACAGGAAATCCTGTGGGGCTCATTTGCAAAATAAAGTCACTACGCAGCTCCACAGCCAGCTTGCTGTGCCGGGTTATGCCATAAGGAAAATGCAGGGATGCGTCGTATTTACCGCAATACGCATTCCTGTTCTTTCCTTTGCGCTGGAGCCGTTTAGGCAGTCTTGCACCAATGCAGACACCCTAGCACCATGGCGCAAGGGTGCCTGCGTTGAAATCTGGTTGTCTTTGTGCTGGAAGGGGCACCTTTCTCCACAAACACAATTGTTGTGCCTGTCCTGTGGATGCACATGGTTTTGATGCATTCCCAGATTCACCCTATGCTGTTAATCTGGGACTGTTTCAGATACCATGGGCTTTGAGTTGGAACACCCACCACAACGCCCATTACACACCTCCCCCATGCAGCATTAGGCAACACAGTGACTTGCGCTGGGTTGCCTCACACCACATCCATGAGGTCATGAAGAGCCACGCGGGGTGGCTGTCCGTGACATTGTAGATATGGGCCTGCACTGTGCGACTCTGAAGAGTCATAGAAGTGACGCTCTGGAGACGGAAATGTGCCGCAAGGGCTTGTAAATAAGCCCCTTTATCTCTATTCAGGCCACTTCACACCTCATTAAAAACAGCTTGGCTCAGCCTGGCAGAGGCTGACCAATCAGGAGAGGGCATCCGGAAGGATAGATTTTGGCTTACAGAAATCAAAGTTCCATAACTTCTTTCTGTGATAGTTATAATAAATCTAACATTGGCAAGTTGTTGAATTCCTTCTAACTATTATTTTGATACTTTGAAGTATCTTTTATGGTCCTTTCTTTCAATAGTTACACTTTCATACAGTATTCCCATGTTGGCCTATGGAGCCTTTGTGCTGCAATGGGGAAAAATTACATTGGCAGTTTTTCCCTCACAAGGGCCTATAAAATATATTTTATATTGTCACTGCTTATAGTTACAAGACACCCTAACCCTGGGGCACTTAGGGGAGTCCTTAGGGATGATTTATATGTACATTTAAGGTAGTTGGTGACTTTGGAAGTACTATTAATTCCAAAGTCGAATTTGCATACAATTTCCTTTTTAAAGCAGCCTGCAAGGCAGAGCTGGCTTTTAAAATGACAGCAGGAACCACAGTAGTCCACTCTTAAATGCATTACGTCTACTGGGCATCTAAAACTGCATGCCCTACCATATACTAGGGACCTATATGTAGGTTGTCAGTACCAATCCTAATTATACCTAATTAATATGTACTCTTAATTAGAGCACAGGATCTGGGTCTGGTTAGCAGAGTCCAGGACACAATCAGAGTCAGAAAACCAGCATTTGGTAGTCAAAATGGGGACTCAAAGTGGGGGGACACTGCAAACAGGTCCTGGTTTCCCACAGACAAAAATAAAAAAAAGTGGTTTGGGTGCCAGCTTCTGTGTGGTCCTGACCAACCAGAAACATTAAGTTAATAAAATAAACACATTTGGTGGTTAAACGCATCCTATGAACTCACTTTCTCCAGACACCTATAGCCCATTAGGTGGCAAGGCTTCTCCTGCACACTTCATTCACCTT
Organism: Lissotriton helveticus; assembly: GCF_964261635.1. Taxonomy (NCBI): domain Eukaryota; kingdom Metazoa; phylum Chordata; class Amphibia; order Caudata; family Salamandridae; genus Lissotriton; species Lissotriton helveticus. The sequence continues at coordinate 756,983,129 of NC_136069.1, forward strand.
GTAGAGAAGTCTTTATGAAAATTCTACTCTCTTGAGATATCTTGGAGCCATTAGGAGGTGAAGTTCCTAATACTCACACCCCTTTAATTGTACTGACGTCTTCATGGAGACAGTCCACACCTTCCAGATAGCCAAGCCCTATCATGTGGCCAAGCCCATACTACACATACCCTTTGCATTTTACAAAAACATTCAAAGAGAGTACACTCCTTTAAGACACCAAAACCCTATTAGGTGGCCAGACCCATATTATGCACATCCTTTACCTTGTCCAAAATTCTTCATGGAGTACCCACTCCTTTCATGCACCGAAGCCCCTTCTTGTGGCCAAAACCCTACTATGTACACCCTTCACCTAGTCCAGAATTCTTTACGGAGAGCCCACTCTCTCCAGGCACCCACGCCCCATTAGGTTGCCAAGTCCCTACTGCACCCCCTTCACCTTGTATTGCAGTTCTCACTTAGAGCCTGCTCCCTCCAAACACAGACGCCCCCTTAGATTGCCAGGCCTCTTCTATGCACAACTTTTGCCTTGTACAAAAGTCTTCAGAGAGAGCCCATACCCTCCAAACACACAAGCCCCATAGCACAAGGGTGTATAAGTTGTGCTTAGTATGTTTTTGTTCAGGAAGGGATCACATCCAACACACAAATTATAGTTTATGTCTATTTCCTCTATGTAAGGCAAATAACAAAATTCTTTGTTATGCCAGCCTTAGGAAGGTTCATCATTTTGGCTCAAATCCATATCTATAGGTGCTTGTAGATATGGGTTGTATGTGGATGGCATGTTCTCCCATACAGTACCTATGGAATGAACCTTTGATGCGAAGTAGTGCAATGTAATTAATTGCACCACAGTGAACTGCTCTTGTTACAAACCAACACAAGCATAAATATCAATGTGAATTTAAGTCAGGTTGACATTTAAAAAGGAATACAAACCTGAGGGAAAATCTTTCAAAATCTCACAGAAATCTGTTGTTATAAGTGTTTGGTTTTGCTTACACTTATAACAAGAGACCTAACTATAATTATTATGAATAGACTGCTATAGCAGAATATTATGATATAGTAACATGTAGAGACACAATTGACAACATTAAACAACATTACATTCTTTCAGACTTGAAGCAGTAAGGTGATTCTAAATCTAACATTTGTTTTTTTTATTTAGGCTTTAACGTTATTTTTATTTTATGTTTTACCTGGAGTTTAACTTGAAAAATAAAAACAGGACATGTCAACTTGGAATGATTTTTTCTTTATTTTGGAACAATTGTGCTCTGACATTAACTTGTCCCAGCTTGCAGTACTTTGCTCTCCACAGTACACAACTTTACTTAACCTCCTGTAGTATGATATCATATGCTGATATTCAGCATTGAGGTCTGAGTGGCTTGCAGCACTTCACCAGTTCTCACTGGAACCGAGCTACATACCTGGCTGGAAAGCCCTAAAAAGAGTGAAAACGGTCCTGGGTTGCTTGTGTTTCAGTACAGGGAGGACCTGGCTTGGCTGTTCAGGCTGAACTGTTCCCATTGGAGCAGGGTCGGGACTAAGTTGCATATGGTTGGGCCTAAACTCGGGTGGCATGGTGTGCAAAACAATGATGTACTAGGATGCCCCCAGAGTAATTGCAAGTGGCTTAGATTAATTCAAGGATTACATCCATCAGTGTTTGGTATACTTCAGTGCAAGTCTTCACAGAATGCACACTCTCTTCACACAACCAAGCCCCATTAGGTGGACAAAAACCTACTGCATGCAGCCTTCGATGTATGGAGGCTTCTTATCAGAGAATCCACTCCCTCCAAACAGACACCCAAGCTTCTTTAGGTGGTCAAGCCTTTTGCAAAAAAGTGCAGATATTAGCAGCACAAAAAGTATAGGAAATGTGCTGTAGTTATAGCTAACTAAATACCTGTTACTGTAATACGTTTATAGGAAACTCACCCACACATGGATGATGTCATCAGTGATGTCATTGGTCATGTCATTAGTGGTGTAATATGTGAAGTTATAAGTAGTGCATGGCAGGGATGCAAGTTATAGTTAGGGAGCTGAACTATAACTGGTGAATCTAAGTGGCTTTTCTAGTTTAAAACAGGTCATGTAATTGTAATAGTAAATCGCATTTATAAAGTGCTTACTACCCCTGATGAGACATAGAAGCACTTTGCGGTGAGTAGCGCGATACTGCAGAAGCCAAGATTAGTGCTAAATAGTTAGTAGCTTAGTGATATGTGTTTTCTTTTTATTCATTGTGGATTAGTTGTTGTATGTTTGTGCTGTTGAGTTTTTGTATGTTTAGTAGTGTTTAGAGTAGGGACAGAAGATAGGAATGGTTTGGAAAAGGGGATATTGTAAGGTCTTATTTTCAGTATGCCTGCCGGTTGGGTGAATTGGATAAAAAGGAGGAGGAAGTTTGAAAAGGAAGTTTTGGAGTAGTGGATATGTAAACTTGTTAACTGAGTGACTTGGCTAGAAAAGAGGGGGGACGTTGAAAACGATGTTTGGGAGTTCATAGGAGTCAGAAAGGTTTGAGGAGAGTCAGAAAGAGTAGGGATGTGGAAAGGTTAAAGAGAGTAGAACTCTATTTTACCAAAGAATGAAAAATTTACTTATACATACATTTATACATATGACAATTAGTAAAGTTTATCACCTTTACATACTCACCCATGTTAAAGTAAGAGCAGCAATATATACAAGGTCTGCTATACACACGTATCTTTTGGTATACACAGATTTTTCCCCTTATATTAATGTATCTGCTTATAACAGGAAGCATAGTCCAATATACAAAGACAACCTCTTCGCCATACTCTGAGAAACATAGTTTGCCACGTGTCTAAATTTACTTGCAGTGTCCATATATACATACTAGCAGCCCGTCCCGACGTTGTCCGGGTATGAAATAGAATGTGTGTAATGTGTGTATTTGGCAAGGGCAATTTATTTTAAAATCTCGCGGTAGACAACATTTTTTGTTTCATTAGAATAGGGACGGAGAAGGCCCAGCTGCAGCCCTGGTTGATGTTAGCAGGCACGTGTAATTGGTGTAGTGATCCATCGCCTGAACCCGGCTACAGCCCTGGTTCATGTTAGTTTAATGATAGAGTTGAGTGACAGCGAGTAGGAGAGGCTGCAGTAATTGTCCCCCCAGACAATCTCATTTGCGTGTTCCCCCGCTTGAGGCCCAGATGCAGGCCTGTTTGATGTTAGCAGGCGCGTGTTCCCCCGCTTGAGGCCCAGCTGCAGCCCTGGTTGATGTTATCAGGCGCGTGTAATTAGTGTACTGATCCGCCGCCTGAGCCCGGCTAGAGCCCTGGTTGATGGTAGCAGGCGCCTGTAATTTCGTTGAATGAGAGAGTTCAGTAACAGCACGCAGGAGAGGCTGCAGTAACGTTACTTACCAGGCCTCCAGGTGAACGTGTTTGTCACGCCCCCAGCACACGGCCACAGCAGACGATCTTCTGATTAATGTATGACCCACATGGCATGAAAGGCGGATCGTAGCAAACGCCCCCAGCGTGCCCCTTGATGCGGCGCAATTGCATTCCCATGGCATGAAGGCCAGACACACGCCCCCAGTGTTTCTCACGCCCCCAGCGTGCCCCTTGATGCTGCGCAGCAACGTAATTGGCGCTTGTATGTGCGACTCACATGGCATGAAAGGTGGACACACGCCCCCAGCGTGTGTCATGCCCCCAGCGTTTGTCACGCCCCCAGCGTTTGTCACGCCCCCAGCACACGCCCACAGCCCACGATGTGATGGCCGTACCACACGCCCCCAGCGTTTGTCACGCCCCCAGCCCACGCCCACAGCACAATGCAGACATGCCCACAAGGGACTACTTTGCTGGCACGGTTCTTTTACCTTTTAAATGTATAACGGCTAAGGCGCTCACCCTCGGACCTGAGGATCTGGGTTCGAGTCTTGGTAACGACGTCAAACATCCTGCGATTCTGGGCAAATCACTTAATCTCCCCGTGCCTAACAAAAATGAATCTGTGTTCTCATGTAACGTAAATGGTGCTATGTAAAGCGCTCTGATACCTGATTCAGTTCGGGTCAAGTTCGCGCTATATAAAACTCTGCAAAAAAATAAATATATATGGTGGCCGTCTGCATAGCCTATGTATTTCTGCTGCAACTGCCCTTTCCAATGCTGTATTGGGTTTTGTGATAGGTGCTGTGGTTACTGAGATTACCCGCCTCAAAGGTTTGGGCTCTCTCTTTATAATATTAGTATGGATATATGGTACAGTCTCCTTCTGCATCAACAGAGAAAAGGCACTCCGTGTAGTGCTGAATATATACATTTATTAGAATTCTTTGGCAAACATAACAGCGTCAGCGCGTTTCTACTCCCACAGAGACTTTCTCACGATGCTTACATATTACATTAGCCTGTATTTAACACGAATAAGGCATAGAAAGCGGACTTACATTTTCTTCAAATGAAAGGTAAAAACTGCAGCCATTTAGCAATAGGCAAAGTCCTACCTTGCATCTCACATTTGGTGGGGGGTGTATCAAATCATAAACATATTTAAACATTTATGTTGAACAATGAATTGCCAAATTCATTCAAACATACGTGAGTTCTCGAAAAGACCATAATTAATTGCTGATATTCGAATTTCTCCCTCTCTCTTAGACAATAAAGCCCCATTGGGCATATAATGAAAGTAAATAGGGGGCGAAGCAGGTGCCCATCGCAGTCCCTTGCAATTATTTGTACATATCATTATTAAACAGAAAGATGTTTCTTTAAAGACACCATAGGATCATGGTTATGCAAATCTGTATATGGGCTGCTGAGAGGAGCAGGTTCTACATCACATAAAATTGGAAGGATGTTCCTCACACATCAATATATGGCTTGGATATATTAAGGACGTGCTTGTATTGTGGAAAACAGATCAGGAATCTGTAGACAAAATGATTGTTGAAATGAATGATAATGATTTAAATTTGTCTTTCATAAGTCATATCAGTGACACCAGTATTGAATTTCTTGATGTCAAACTTGAGGTAGTTGAATGACAATTGACGTCCACGGTGTACCGTAAGGATGCTGTGGGGAAAACCACATTACATACCATTAGTTCACATCCAACTCCCTTAATACCTTATGGTGAACCACTAAGACAATTTGCAGCTCCCCAACATTATATGAGGCTACAGAAATGGAAATAGTCACACGATTAAAAGAGAGAGAATATACAGAGAGTACTCTAGGGGAATCAAAGACAAAAGTATCTGCTGTCAATAGAGAAGGAGTAGATTTATTATTCAAAAAGCAAGATAAGAAACTGACATCAGATGTGGAGTGAAGATTTATTACTACCTACAACTGATACCATACGGAATTGAGAAAAGCCATGCCGAAACATTGGTATCTAATCAAACAAGACCCTGTAATAGGATTAGGCATTAATCCAAAATCTTTGATCACTTATAGAAAATCGCAGTCCATGAAAGATACTCTGGTTAAAACAGAAATAAAAACTGTAAGCAACTGGTTGCAACCAAGTAATGGTTTTAAAAAATACAAAAAATGTAAAGCCTGCCAACATGGTAAGAACATCATGGAAATCAGTTGTGATCTAGGAGAACGAATACAGATCTGAAAATCAATAAATTGTAAATCTTATCATGACATTTATACACAGGAATGTCCCTGCCCAAAAAGATATATAGGCAGCACAATACTACAGGCCCATAAGCGAAATTTTCAACACATTAGAACATTGAAGAATCTTGATGAGACCTGTCCTGTGGTGAGGCACTTTAAGGAACACAATAGCAACCCGAATCTTCTTAACTATAGCTTATTAGATCAAGTGGAAAAATCTATTTGGGGAGGTAACAGAGGGAAATTATTGCGAAAACTTCAATGTAGATATATTGTGAGATTATACACAAATAACCTATGGGACTGAACATAGATGAAGAAATATTCAATTTTCTATGAAGAGATAATTTTAGACTTTGCCTAATTTGAATTTATAGAATTTTGTCAGCTGTTTTTATTTAACCTGTATTGTAAGCCTCTGATTGTATATATTATGATAGTAACAGCTTTCTATCTTGTTTATTTTCAGATTGTATACAGAAGATACATGTTTTGAATGCAGAACAGCTAAATTAACAATTTTCTATTATGATTAAATAGCAGTTTGACAAGAATTGTTTTATACATGATACACCCAATGGGGTATGATGGCTAAACATTGGCCCAATGAGGCTATATATGCAAGTGATGGAGTGTAAGGATCCAAATACGATCAATTGATGTGTAATGATGAAATTAAGGCTGAAAGGTGTAATGCAGAAAGTGAAATGTTCTTTTACTTTTTTCATTATATGCCCAACAGAGCTTTATTGTCTAAGAGAAAGAATTACATTCAAATATCAGTGATTAATTATTGCCTTTTCAAGCACTCACAGATGCTTGATTGAATTTAATGATTCATTGTTCAATATAAATGCATAATTATGTTTATGATTTGATACACCCCTCACCAAATGTGAGATACAAGGCAGGACGTTGTCTTTTACAAAATGGGCACAGTACTTATCTTTCAGTTGAAGGAAAAGTGTAAATCCGCTTTCTATGCCATATACGTGTTAAAAACAGGCTGATGTAATACGTAAACATCGTGAGAAAGGCTCTGCGAAAGTCAAAACGCATTGACACTGTTATGTTTGCCCAAGGATTCAAATAAATTCATTTATTCAGTACGACACGGAGTGCCGATTTTCTGTTGATGCAGACAGAGACTGTACCATTTGAAATTCTCCACTGGGGGCAGGCTTGACAGGGGCACCCACTGTTTTTGGATGCACGCCACCACATGAAACCACAGGATATATATATATATATATATATATATATATATATATCAAATGTGAAGAATCTCCCATATATCAGGAAATATATATATATATATATATTCATTGAAAAAACCATAGGTTATAGACCATATATAGTTAGGAATTAGAATTTACAAAACCTTGAAAATTCACTGAAAAAACCATAGGTTATAGACCATATATAGTTAGGAATTAGCATTTAAAAAACCTTATTTTACTCACACAAAACCATTGAAATTCCATATATAGTTAGTTGTACTAACTATATATCGCGCACCCGCAATCCACTGCTGATCATGTCACATATTACATCATTCATGACATGGTCAGTGACATCACTGATGACATCACTGATGACATCTCAAATGACATCACTGATGACATCTCAAATGACATCACTGATGACATCACTGATGACATCTCATTTGACATTACTGATCACATCACTGATGACATCATTCATGTGATAATACGATGAAGCTCTTCAGACTCTAATATAACCTTAGATACAGTAAGTGTAAACAGACACTCACAGACTGTCACTCATCCATAGAGTTACACACACACCTAGTCAGTCATGCAAAGAATCAATCACACCTCCATTTTCTCAACTATACAGTTATACACACCTTACTTATTCAAACATATACTAACACATATTAACTCTCTTATGCAATCCCTGATACAAGTTCACAATGATCCATACAGCCACTCACACATTCACTGGCTCTTATGCACAGTTATTTATATATGTCAACTCTCACATGTACTGTGTTTTACATATGTACTTACTTTGACATGTAGCACTGAGATATCCATTCACTCAGCAATACACTCATGCACACAGTCAACCGCCCATACAGCTGTTTCCACATGCACTTTTGAACCCATACATCTAGTGAATCAACTGCTCACACATCTATGCACAGAGTCATACACCTCCCAGCCACCCACACACACACTCAGTCTCCCATACAAATACTTGGGCAACCAATCAATAACCCATATAGTTAATCATATTGCTAATGATTAACACATGCTGCAGTTTACAGAACAACAGACATAATGATGCACAAATTAAGACAGTTTAGTCACTAACCCATGCACTCAGTGAGACACATTTAATCACTCACTCATACAGTCAGTCATGCACCTACTAAATCCTTCATCCAGACATTTATACATCCACTCATTCTTAAATATGTAAGACATATTTTAACTTTACAGAAAAATTCAGTCACTGGATGTTGTCATCAGTGATGTCATTTGAGATGTCATCAGTGATGTCATCAGTGATGTCACTGACCATGTCATGAATGATGTAATATGTGACATGATCAGCAGTGGATTGCGGGTGCGCGATATATAGTTAGTACAACTAACTATATATGGAATTTCAATGGTTTTGTGTGAGTAAAATAAGGTTTTTTAAATGCTAATTCCTAACTATATATGGTCTATAACCTATGGTTTTTTCAGTGAATTTTCAAGGTTTTGTAAATGCTAATTCCTAACTATATATGGTCTATAACCTATGGTTTTTTCAATGAATTTCATTGGTTTTTTTAAAAGCTAATATCTATAGCTGTAAAATTTATTCTTCTTTAAATCCAAAAATATATTTTATATGTTTATTAATAATTTTTTTTAAATATTTTTTTTGTTTCGCTCCCGGTCCGCGAACCGGGAAGCTTCCCGTTAGCTCAATTTGATTCCGCGATCCGGTCCGCGAACCGGTAAGAAATCAACATAGTGACGGTATCGCGTTGCCGCGTAATGCGTCTTATGACGTACTGCGTTAGCGCACCCGGAAGTGCCCCGGGGCGCGGATCGAGGCGCGAAACGCAACTCCCCGGAAGCGATCCGCGGCGCGAAAGCGTGACGTATCGCGTTGCCGCGAAATGCGTCTTGTGACGTATCGCGTTAGCGCACCCGGAAGTGTCCCGGGGCGCGGACCGAGGCGCGAAGCGCAGCGAACCGGAAGCTAACCGGGGAGCGTTCCGCAGCGCGTAACATGAGCGTTAGAGGTCATGTGACTTGTTAATAAAACTTTTCATTGGTTCATTTCACTTTTAGTTTCATAATTATGGAAGGCTAGGTCAGGTGACCTAAAAATAACACTTTTCATTGGTTGAGAAGTATTGTTTTTTCCAAATGATGAAAACCACTCCTTCTTTCCTCACTCTGACTTTCATTATTGTGAGAGGAAGACCTATTTTGCTTCTTGGAAGACCTATTTTGGTTGTGTGAAAATGGCTTCATTGATTGCTGCAGCTGGTGCACCTCCACCACCACCTCCACCTCCTCATGGGAAGAGAGGACCACCTCCCCAGGTGGTTACCAACACTGAGGAGGAAGATGAAGAAATGGATGAGGAGGGAGAACAACCACAATTCCTGGAAGAGTTGCCCCGGGTTTCAAGAAAGAAAGCCAGTTTCATCTGGCAGTTTTTTTCCATCCCTCCTGGCCAAAAAAAGGTCAATGCCAGGTACGCAACATGCCTCATATGCAAGGAACAATTGTCCAGAGGGACGGACAAAAAATACAGTTATGGTAATCACACCATGCATAGGCACATGACGAGGAAACATCCCCTAAATTACAGCCGGGCGGAATTAAGGGATATGATGGACAATCCTAGAGCAACTCCTGTGGCGAGATCAACAACATCGGTTTCTTTAACACCAGAGGAGGCACGGGAAACTGTGCCAAATATCCAACCAAATTTTGGGCATATGATACATTTATGTATGCACTGTCGTGCATTATTAGCTTGTGGCAACATGAGCATCAATGCACTCAACCTTGCATATGAACACCATGATTGCCCTAACCGACCCCAGTAATTTTTTTTTTGCTCCTGTTGAGCCCTTTTCAACGCCTGTTTTTTGTTGTTTCCCCCCCCCCAAAAAAACCAAAAAAAATATAAAATCGTTCAAAAAATACAAAAAAAACAAAAAATGTTCAAAAAATACAAAAAAAATATAAAACAACAAAAATATAAAAAAAAAAGTTCTTTTCAGAACTACCTTCCCTTTCAAAAAAAATTGCTACAATGTTTAGCACTCTGGCAAGCTCTATTTCTTTTGGTTCGCTCCCGGGTTAGCTTCCCGGTACGCGGACCGGGAGCTAACCCAAAAAAAGTATAAGGAAAGTAAACAGAGAGTGATGTTAAAAGAAAGACAGCTATAGGGAGTAAAGAAGAGATACTGTTTAATAGATCTATTTACCGAAGAAAAGACAGAAGAGGGTATAATTGTGAAAAACAAAATAGATAACGAAGTGAAAGAAAAACAAGCATTGGCATAGCCAATAGGTCTCGCCTTTGGGACCTTCTAAGTATTTAGTTATGCAGCATAATATCCTTGGTGCAGCAACATCAACTGTTGCATGTCTAAACACGTATAAGGTCCCAAAAGCAAGACCTATTGTCTATGCCAATGCTTGTTTCTTAAGTAGAATTGCAATATGTCTGACTCTTCCATGTGAAAAGATCTTATCTTGTGCTCTAAAGATTGCTAAAGTCTCGACAGAGAACAGGCTAGGCTGTAAGTAGGGTAAATTGCGCTTGGTGATCTGTTTGAGGGAGCGTCTGCTTTGCCTGGTGTCTTTGGAGAGCAATTTTGATTGTTATACTGGACAATATAGCCCTAATGTAAATAACATAGGGGCATATTATCAACATAGGCAATAAAAGTTTTGCAGCTTTTATCGGCAGAAATGTGTCGCTAAAGCTGCTTTTGCGACAGAAAACTGCCGCTAAAGCCGCTTTTGCACCAGTTTTCTGCCAATAAAAAGAGCAATAATTTTATTGGCTGTATTCATAATATGCCACTTAGTGTGCTTCAACTACACAGAGAAAGCATTATGAACAAATAGTGATACAGTGATCAGTCAAAGACACTAAGAGTAATAGAGACGGAGTGAGTGAACAAGAGTGAGGAACTATGAGAAGAGAGGGACTGAGAAAAAGAGTGGAAGGAGTTGAGTAAGTAGGTAATAGAGAAAGGAATGAGGGAAGTAGCAAAGGCAGGAAACTGAGGATTAAAGAAATGAAGCAGTGGAACTAATAGTAGTTCAATGTGATAGAAATGTAACGAAAAGAGTACAAAATATTTACCTTATAATTGTCGTTAAATTACTCACTTTTTGTTTTTATACTTTCAATCTGTGAAAGAGAGAACAAACATTTGAAAAATATAAAAACATGTATTAAAAAATTACAAAAGACAAGGGCAAAGATTGAAGGACAAACAGTTTTTCAACAACTTTGACACTTACAGAAGCTACACAGTCCTAAAGATATACATTTTAAACTAACACTATCTTGATGCAGATGAAGAGAGGCCTATCTTAAAACATGGTGCATATTTTGCATTGCTGTTGTTTCAGAAAAGTGTTGCAAGACACTAACATTTTAAATAATTGCTTCAGGATGCCAATAAGATGTCTACTATCCAGAGTTTTGTTTCAGGTGAGGCCTACTCAGGGTTGCAGATGAAATTTCGAGTTGTTGAAGAGAATAGAGGACATAATACATGTGAAGGTCTACCAATGAAGTGAGTCATGTCCACTGCAATCTTCAACAAAGTCCAAACCTCCTATGTTTCCCTGGACAGACCTAAACTTGATCTGCACAATGTGATTCGTAATGATAGGAAACACAGGTGATGTAATTGAAATACATGCAATTTATTTTGCTCATTTCACAATCACATCACTTGTGTTTCCTTTGCTTAGGTATCTCATTGTGCAGATGTAGTCTAGCATATGAAAGAATACGCAGAAGTGCAGCACTGCATGCAACAACTTTGACACTTACAGAAGCCTCACCTTCTCCATGCCTCCTACACAGTTCTACATATACATCATAAATGCAAACAGTACATAATTAATTATACATGTTAAATGGTTTATTTTTGCTGTTCTCAGAATGTATCAAAATTCACTAAAAACAGTGACTTGAAGGTATTCATCATGTAACAGCGGGGAAAAAAAAACACAATCAAAATGATTGTGTTTAAAAAACCCATACAACATCAGAAATCAAAAATCAGAACTCCTTAAAGTTAACTTACTTTCCATGACGTCCAAGGATGTCCTATGAACAGCTTACACTCTTTTGTGCTGTTATTACTTTCAGCCCGCCACTTTCTGAAAGAAAATCTCCATCGTTTTTAAAAACATGTTACATACAATAAATGACTTCTTGCTCTCTACCACAAGATTCCACAAGGCCAAATCTTGTCAGAGCCATGTATAAGTCTTGGATTTCTTGTTAGCCAATCCCGTCTTTTCGCATTTCCGCAACTTTCAGAATTAAAATGTTGAAGATCATTTTCACAATCCTGGAATAGTAATATCTTCCCCTTCTTGCTCAGTCATGATCTACATTTCCTATGACACTGCTACAAGCAGACTTACACTACCTCTATGACTACTACAATTATTTAATTCTCTACATCACTTTTAATCACAAAGCAATGTAAAACAGTAGACAGCATTGCAGACTTACATTCCCTCTACTCCATGTTTTGATTGGCTGCTTCAATTAGCATATAAAAAGAAACAGTTTTTCTGAACTCATTCAAAGTGCACATATATCTCCATGATGTCCAGTCCTATGGTTAGAAGTTATGTCTCTGAACTACACTTATCCTCAAGGCCAAATTGTGTAGGAGCCATTAGAACTTCTTGAAATTCCACAGAGCACATCCCGAGATTATTTCCCTAAAATTTTGGTTTTAAAAACACCAGGTAAGAGTTTTTAAGGTCATATGGCAATTTTTTTTTGAAAATTAAAACAGAATCATTGCAGAATGACCAGCCATTTCTACACTTTAAATAAGCTGTGTAATGTCCTGATGCTATTGAAGGGCCGTCATGATATATAATTGCTGCAGTTACAAAAGTCCTTCCTGATATTGACAACTGCGAAGCTACAAAATTTTTAATTAAAGTTGTCAATTTTGTTCCATCAGGCCTACATCGTTGGAACATTAAAATGACGTACTGGCCATATGTTCGTATAAATAATGTGGACATCATTTCAGATTTACATTGGCTACACTCCATGTTGTGATTAGCAGCTTTTACTAGCTTATTAAAGGAGACTGATTTACTGTCTGGCAAAGTTAAATATATAAATCTTTCTGAGTCTACACTAGTAGTACTTGATACCATACAGTTCTCGCAGTCATGCTGCCATTGATAAGAAAGCCCAAACAGTTGATCTACATCTACACCTTCAGCATGTAATACATCAAGCATATACATTAAAAACTCCTGACAATCTTGCTGAATATTTTGAGAGAATTGTGTTTGGCCTGAACATCTGTCTAACAGATTTCGAATTTCAGACACACTTTCTATGTTTCTTCTATCAGTGGTACATTTCTCTAACACAGAATTTAACAAACTGCAAAATCTTTGATCAGAATTGACCACAATCTCTTCTTTTACATTTTTTAGAGAAAACAAAACATTAATTACTACATTAGCATAGCAGTTGACACCAGAACTGTTTTCAAACTGAAAACCAACAACATCTTCAACAGAATCCTTTTTGTTTCTGCTTGTAATTTTAGGTTCATTGACTTTTTGTCTTTTTGCTACAACCTCCCCAGTATTGTTCTCATTTCTTCGTTTCCGGCCTACCACACGTTTCTCAAACAAAGGAAACTGAGGCAAATGTGGCGCATACTCTCTTCTTAACCTATTGTATTCCTTAACACAATCTAGATCTGCACAAATGTTTGTGACATCACACTCAATCAAGTACAATCCCGATAAAGTTCTAACTCGTGACAATGCCACATATGCCATACCCTCCTTGAACACAGAACTGCCAATATTCACCAATGCACAGTCTACACTTAAACCTTGCGATTTATGGATTGTCACCGCATATGCCAAGCAAACAGGAAACTGCTTACGGCGAACATATAAGTCTTTTACAAGCAAAAATCTAGCAGAACAACGAGCAATTAGCTGTACTTCCTCAATGCCATCAAATTTAATTTTTAAAATTTCAATTCCATCTCTATTTCTGTATTTCACAAAATCAACAACATTACCCATTGATCCATTTACCAGACCTCTTTCAACATGTAAATTCCTTCTTAAAATTATACGGCAGTTCAAGCACACATTCAGAGTCTTTTCAAAACCTGCAGTTTTAGATATACTCTTCTCTAATGAATCCAATTTTGTTTTCAGATTCTCAGACAAAATAATTGTTGATCCCATATGCTCTACTCTATCAATAGCTTCCAGTTTCACAATCTCTTGCTTTTCTAAATGCAACATTTTGTTGTTAAATTTGGCACATTCTGCAAGAGTTGGCATCAAACATATTCCAGATTTCTTTTCAGTAATTTTCTGAAAAATATTCTCAGGCACAACATCTTGTTCTGGATATAAATTTGACAGTAATCGTGCATGTAAAACTTCTTTCCCATGCTCGGTCACTTTTCCAATTCTAACATCTTGTAGAATAGTCTTGTAAACTTCATCCTTCGCCTGACGCATATTTTCATTCAGTTCAGCATAATTGAAATTTAACCATATATTGACGTTGCCAATGCTGCCTAGGCACTTCCTGGTATCTTCATGCGTGAGCATTTTGAACACAGGTTGCCCTTTCACTGGTGTCAGCTGCAGAAGATCTCCGAAAACAATGATGTGTTTGCCACCAAATAACACATCATACTCTGTTTTGAGAACTTCTTGCATCCTCAAATGCACAAAGGCAAGCATGACATTGGAAACCATGCTTACTTCGTCAATGATAAGAAGTTTCATTTTCCTCAAGATTCTTGAAACTTCAAAACAAGCATCTCCAGATAGCTTGTGATATTCTAATTTGTTGTCATGCTCCACTGGCAGCATCAGTAAACGATGTAAAGTAATCCCTTTAATATTATGTGCTGCCAGTCCAGTTGGAGCAGTGACAACACAAGACAGCGATGACTCTGTCCTTTCCTGCAAATAGCATGAAATTGCTTTAATGAGGAAACTTTTTCCAGTTCCCGCTTCTCCACTCACGTACAGTCGGACAGGCTTCAACGACGTACATGAGCACTCTTTCTTATCATGACTTAATCCATGATCAATTTGCATGGTAACTTCGTCATATATTTTCCTCTGCTCAACGTTGAGTTGCCTTTCCAACTCTTCTAAGTTAACCGCATCCTCTTGAGCATGTGCCATGGCTCTTTCCACTTCATTCATAGCAGTGGCAGTTTCATTTTCGATAACAGGTCCTCCTAGTGGATCCTGACTCAATGAAGCAGAACTCTGACTGTCCTGAGAACTGTCTCTGGCAATCTCGGCTGCAATCGTTGCTTCCTGCTCAATTTCCGCATTCAACATTTCTACATATTTGGGAAAAGCAGGACATTCTATGGTCTCCTTGGCGGCATTGAAAGAGTCTTCGTAACAGAGAAAATCTCCAAGCAGTTCCTCTTCTGCACGCCAAGGCTTGAAAGGTTGCAAAAGTGCTAAATAGAAAAACTCCTTTTTTTCAGGAGATTCGCCACTCAATTTTCGATGGTTTACCAAGTGGCATTTTCTTTGCTTGACCAGACATCCCTCACTTCCTATTACAGCATACACTCCTTTCTCAGTATCTTCTTTGATGTTCCTCTTGAATATGTAATTTTGCAGAACCTCATACAGACAAACATTCTCGAGGTGACTGCTTCGATTTGGATAATATGTATCCAACATGTTTGTCTTCAAAATGTCGGTACTGTTTGGCTCCTTTTCCGCCAAATACTCAATTTCCCGCACAGGTTTGAGAACTCGATTACGCGTTGCAGCAAGACCAAGACTCGCCCAAACGATACTCCTGGACTTGGCATAGAGACTTGCTGAAGACAACCGGTCAGAACATTCGTACGCTCCGATTTCTCGATGCGACAACATCTTCAGACTGAAACTGTACAACTTCTTGCTGAGGCTCTTTTCATGGGAAATGTCCTCCCACATATCCTTCAATTCTGTCTTCTCTTTTTTGGTGATGTAAGACGTCACATACCGAGCCACAGCCATACAGTTATCAGCCACAAACTGTATATCCATGTTAGCATTCCACATGGACAAAATCACCGGGTTGTAGTCGTTGATGTACTTGGACTCTTCGTTCCTCTTCAAATTGTAAGTGTTTTTAGGTGATTTCTTCATGACATTGTGTCGCAACGAAGACATCAAACTGTTTACTCTTCCTTTAGAAATCACCGGTCGTGGAAAGCCGAAATGACATTTAGTGTAGAACTTGTCTTTGTTTCGGAATTTACGACGGCAGTACTTTCCACATCGATGGCTTTGGAAACGCAGAACTTTTTCTCTTAGGCTTTTCTTTTCCTTTGCGTTTGGAACAGCACACGTAGAATACTGTTGGATGAAACTCATCACTGAGTCTTCTGGATCCGTTCCAAATTTAGGTGCATCCTTGATCCACAGCAACATATGTATATGAGGAGCACCTCTTGCTTGGTACTCCTTTCTCCAGAAGAAATCCAACACCTCTCCAAGAGGTGGATTCTTCTTATTCATGATGAAAGACATCATAGCTTCAAATCTATGATTGAAGTACCTACATACATTGACTGGATCCAAAGAGCACAGTTCTCCAGGTGTCTTGAATTCGATGTTATCTACGTTAGCATTTGCCTCTCGTAGAAATTCAAGTAAGTCTTCCCAGCCATACTCGGCACAGCTCAGAGTGAGGAACCATGTGGGAGTACCTAAGTTCCTCAGCATACATTTTAAATCACCATGACGACGGTACCAGTACTCATTAGTACCACGCTGACACGCCATGAGATTAATCAGATGAGAATCCAAAATACTATCTTGGACATTGACTTTATCCATAAAGTCACTTGCCGAGATGTTTTGCATGTGTATACCACTTTTCAAGATGTGGTTCACTGCATATGACAGTCCAGACAGATCGCTTTCAAACAGGAGATGAAACAAATAAGGAATGCATTGTCGAAACCTAGCATCTCCTGCATACAATCGCAAAGTCCGGTATTCAGAAGCAGGAATTTGATGAGGTCGCTCATCATATCTTCCTCCCTGACCTGTTGGAAAAAGCTGTGGGAAACACCGAGCTTCCAAACTTTCCTCCCAAACACTAATGGGACTCCCTTTGGCTTGTTTCATTTGAAACAACTCAATAGCATTCCCCATGACTTCCTTGGAATGCAAAGGATGAACACTATAATGTTCATATATTTCTTCACTAGTAGAGGGTTCTACTTTCTCAATTTGACCAGCACACAAATCGCTATCCTCTTCCTCACTTACTTCCTCTTCTGCAACATATACATTCTTATAGTATTTATTATTTTTTTTCAAATACAATGTTGCCTTTTTAACTTTCCTAACATCTACTAAATCTTGCCATATTTTCTTATTCTTTGTCGGAACCCCATTAACTAAGATAACCAGAGGTTCCTCTTCCACTTTTTCTACTCCAATTGTGTTAATGTTTTTCTTGAAATCTAGAGGCAAATAAACAACTCTTCCCTTTAATCCTCTCTGTAAATCTGATGGAGGCAATTTCCCTGTCTTTGGCTCCATTCTTACAATAGCCTGAAAGGGATGGATACTTTGAATCAAAATAGATTCATAAGTATTTAAGTCCTTCAATTCAGAAGGAATCTCAACCAATTCCAGATTCTTATGAACTGCTCTAGCAGGCATCTGGTTTTGTTTTAATTTGTTACAACAATAAGTACACACACGTTGATCCAATCCCAAATCAAAACAATTTTCTACCATCAAGTATGTTGCAAAATCCTTCCATTCACTATTATTTTCCCTTTCACTTTTTGCATATAAATCCACTAACTTAGTCTGATTCTTATAATAAGTGCGTCGACAACACACACAAGTGAAATTAGGCCTCTCACTTGATTTCACGTCAAACGTCGCAATTTCCCTCTGGAAATTATCTGTACTGGAAACCTGTACACTATCTTCCACATGACCCTCTACTTCTTGCTCAATTTCAACATTCTCCTCTTTACTTCCAAAGTAACAAAACTCAATTTCTTCACATATATTCTTCACATCTATTTCAGAACCATGCAAAAGAGCAGCGCATAATTGTTTCAGCATAATTGCTGGACTCTTAGCATAATACAACATTCTAACTAATTTCCTCACTTTGTTATGATGCACTGCTAGCATCCTGAAATGATGAAAAACACTCTGGCATACTCTCCTGGAAAGACAAGCCAGTGAATGACCATGCAAACCTGTCACTTCTCTTACTCTGCAAGGATCTAATTCTTGCAACAACATCATTTTCTGCTTCAAACTTTTTTTGTTAAATGACCGTACAAAATCACAAAGCAAATTGATGGAATCCTGTCGCACACTGCAAATACTACTACACTTCCAGGTGTACACAGGACCCTTAGCACGTCTTCCTAAAACCTCATTACCTAACACCTCTTCTGCCTCTGTTGTCACAAGTTTTTCTTTTTCAACTGGACAACCATCTTTCACTTCATAAGCACGACCACTGGTGTCAACTGCATGCACCAAATCATTATCCTGGAAATAACTCTCCTCATTAAAAAATGCCTCACAGCTTGAACTATGCATCCATTCTCCAGAAAAAACTTCACAAAAATTACTACGATTAACTATTCTCTTCCATCTACTATTTCTTTTGAAATCAAAAATTGCCTTGTTTAGCTTCCTAATTCTATTGATTATCAAAATAAATAACTTACGTTTAATTTCAAATGCCTGATCAATGACTTTCTCAACTTTTTTTTTTCTCTTATAAAAAACTAGTTTCTGTTGACCTTTCTTAATATTTTTTAACAAATTGCCAATTATCCTGTTGCGGAACATTCGTTTACGAATCTCCCTAAACTGTTGTTTCCTTCTACTATCATGCACAGATTTATCTCTTGCTCTAGCAGTAACATTTTTCATTGTCCTTTTCTTTCCTTTTGTTTTCCTTCTCGTTTTATGGACTGAAACATTTTCTGTAGTAATATTTTTTTTAAGACAAATATTTCTTATGAAATATTTAGAGCTCTTACCCGGTGCTTTCTTCGTGGCTTGAGAAATCTTTTTGTTAGAGGACTGCTGCGTTTTTTTTTTCACCTGCTGTCTTTGACGTTTTGCAGCCTTTATCTGTCTTTCTATTGTAGGCATGGTGAAATCTTGAAATGATCTGCAGTTGAATCTGTGGAAAAATATAATAAAAAATGTTATTAACCATTATTACCAAACAGTATTGTCGCTCATGTTGATGTTGTCTTTATCTTTAAACAAAGAGAACAACAATGAGATGTTGCAGAGTAAGAGACAAATCTCAGAGATTATAATAGTAAAATTGTTTAACAAGATTAACATTTTGCAGCTATTATTTAGCCATGTCCAGCAATGCTGAGCAGGTGAAGCCTATGTCTAATTTTTCACTGAACAGGACTCATCTCTTCTTAACCTTGGATAAGCCTCACCGACTCTGTGTCCCCTGCACATACTTAAATGTAAAGGGGCAGATTTATATTAAATGGCACATCCCCAGGCATGCACCAGTTAACGTGCACCACTGCTGTGCCACCCATGGTGTGCCGCATTTACAATCAGATAGGAGAAAGCTGCGTCAAAACCCTGCGCCTGCTTGAAGCTGGCATAGGTCTTGACGCAGCATTGTGGAGATGGGGCACCCCTGAGCCTTGCTGGAGCTGCATCGCACTTGCAATACAACTCCAGCAATGCGCCACCTTTACGGCACAGATGCGTCACGCATCTGTGCCGTTTTTGCCCCATGCTGCGCCGCATTGTAAATGCAGCACACCATGGATGGCGGAACAGCGGCGCAGGATGACTGTCACATCCCTGGTGATGCGCCAGTCATCATAAATCTATCCCTAAGCTTCTTATCTTGTTACAGATGAACTGCCATATGTATCATCAAAATAATTTACATTTTCTAAATAGCGAATTTTAAGGAATAAATAGCGATTCTTTACCATTCCTAATTTGCGATGAGCAAATTGCTAATTGCAAGTTACCCATTCATTTCCATGGGCTAGGAGGCTCATAGGAATGAAGGTTTAATTTGCGATTAGCAATTTGCTCATCACAAATTAGGAATTTTTCCAAGGGTGCAGGGGTGTCTCAAGAACACCCTGCTGCACCCCTGAAAAACAAATTTGGGGGCATATGGCACACATACATGCCCTAAGGGCATGTGTTGGCGTCATATGGCACCTTTTCTTTTTTTGAAAAAAAGCTTTTTGAAAAGAATTCACAATTTACCACCAATTTACCACAATAGTTTCCAAATCCTTAATGTCATTTTTTACATAGTTTTTGTTTGATACATAGCATTTAAGTAGTCACAAAATTTGCAAATCCTTCAGTGCAATTGCAAAATAAGGAATAGCAAATTTTGCTACTCCTTATTTTGCATCAAACTTGTTTGATACATACCATTTGTCTAATTAACATTCGCAAAGGCCGAAATTCATAGAATTTTGATCTTTGCAAATGCTAATTAGCTTGATACATATGGCCCCAAGTGAGGCCTGTCTTGCGACATGGTGCATCTTTTGCATCACTGCTGCTTGGGTTTTATGTGGTACGTTTTTTTTACACCATGACATATCTGCCTAAATGCATCAATTTGTAATGTTGTCGCCTCATAGCAAATCTTTTGCACCACCGCTGCATCATAAAAGTGACGCACAGTGGCACAAAAGAGGCATACACCTATCATAAATCTGTCCCTAGCATTTTAAATGATTAATCCAGGATAACAATAAAGTGTGTCCTATCCAGAGGTTTGTTTAAGGTGAGGCCTACTCAGGATTGCAGATTAAAGTTACGCTTGATGAAGAATACAGAGGAGATAATACATGTAAAGGCCTACCAATGAAGTAAGTAATGTGCACTTTATTGCGCCAGTCATCATAAATGTATCCCTAAGCTTCTTATCTTGTTACAGATGAACCACCATATGTACCATCAAACTATTTTGCATTTCCTAAATAGCAAATTTTAAGGAATAAATAGCAATTCTTTACTATTCCTAATTTGCAATGAGCAAATTGCTAATTGCAAATTACCCATTCATTTCCATGGGCTAGGAGGCTCATAGGAATGAAGGTTGCAATTTGTGATTAGCAATTAGCTCATCACAAAATAGGATTTTTTTCAAGCGTGCAGGGGTATCTCAAGAACACCCTGCTGCACCCCTGAAAAAGAAATTTGGGAGCATATGGCACACCTACATGCCCTAAGGGCATGTATGGGCGTCATATGGGACCTTTTGTTTTAAAAAAAAAAAATGCTTTTTGAAAAGAATTCGCAAATTACCACAAACTAGAAGTTGGTGGTAGTTTCCAAATCCTTAATATCATTTTTTACATATTTTTTGTTTGATACATTGCATTTAAGGAATCGCAAATTTTGAATTATTGACATTTTAAGTCATTTCCACATGTGCAGTGTTTTCAAAATATGATTTGAAAATCGTTTTTGGGGAAAAGTAATGGTTTGCAAATTTATGACAAGGACATAATGGTGTATGCTTCTCTATAAGGCATTTCAGTGTCTCTGATGTCATTTTTCCCATATTACATTATAAGACCTTTCCCCATGGAGCACATTCCTTGTAAATATGCTCCCACCTGTGCATTGCGAATTTAGATTTTGACTGTTTGAGTCACATAGCCATGTTAAAAGTGACCCAAAAAAATTGCAAACGTTTTAAAATAACACATTCATGTGTCTTAAGGACATTTTAAGTCATTTCCCCATGGACAATGTTTTCTAAGTGGCGCAAAAGAGGCATACACCTATCATAAATCTGTCCCTAGCATTTTAAATGATTAATACAGGATAACAATAAGATGTAGCCTATCCAGAGGTTTGTTTAAAGTGAGGCCTACTCAGGATTGCAGATTAAAGTTACGCTTGATGAAGAATACAGAGGACATAATACATGTAAAGCTCTACCAATGAAGTAAGTGATGTCTACTTCATTGCGCCAGTCAGCATAAATGAATCCATAAGCTTCTTATCTTGTTAGACATCAACCGCCATATGTATCATATAACTATATTGCATTTCCAAAAAAGCGAATTTTAAGGAATAAATAGCGATTCTTTACCATTCCAAATTTGCGACGAGAAAATTGCTAATTGCTATTTTACCCATTCATTTCCATGGGCTAGGAGGCTCATATAAATGAAGGTGCAATTTGCGATTAACAATTTGCTCATCACAAATTAGGAATTTATTCCAAAGGTGCAGGGGTGTCTCAAGAACACCCTGCTGCACCCCTAAAAAAGAAATTTGGGGGCATATGGCGCACATAAATTTTAACAACATTCCTTTACCTCAACAACGATTTTCAAATCATAACTTCAAAACACTACACATGGGAAAATTACTTAAATTGTCCTTAAGACACATTAAAGCGTTTTTTGATTGGCTTTCCTGCATGGTAGGGTCACTTTTAACATGGCTATGTAACACAAACATTCAAAATCTAAATTTTCCATGCACATGTGGGAGCATATTTACAAGCAATTTGCGCCACAGAGAAATGTCTTACACTAAAATGAGAAAAATAACATCAGGGACAGTCAATTGCCTTATAAAGAACCATACACCATTATGTCCTTGTCATGAATTTAAAAACAATTCCTTTTCCCCAAAAACGATTTTCAAATCATAATTTCAAAACACTGCACATGAGAAAATGACTTAAAATGTCATTAAAACACATGAAAGCGTTTTTTGATTGCCTTTCGAGCATGGTTGGGTCACTTTTAACATGGCTATGTAACACAAACATTCAAAATCAAAATTTTCCATGCACATGTGGAAGCATATTTACAAGCAATTTGCGCCACAGAGAAAGGTCTTACACTAAAATGAGAAAAATAACATCAGGGACAGTCAATTGCCTTATAAAGAAGCATACACCATTATGTCCTTGTCATGAATTTAAAAACAATTCCTTTTCCCCAAAAACGATTTTCAAATCATAATTTCTAAACACTGCACATGGGAAAATGACTTAAAATGTCATTAAAACACA
The DNA here is from genome assembly GCF_964261635.1 of Lissotriton helveticus. Taxonomy (NCBI): domain Eukaryota; kingdom Metazoa; phylum Chordata; class Amphibia; order Caudata; family Salamandridae; genus Lissotriton; species Lissotriton helveticus. The sequence goes on from NC_136069.1 coordinate 757,006,111, forward strand.
TGAAAGCATTTTTTGATTGCCTTTCCAGCATGGTTGGGTCACTTTTAACATGGCTATGTAACACAAACATTCAAAATCAAAATTTTCCATACACATGTGAGAGCATATTTACAAGCAATTTGCGCCACATAAATCATAATTTTCTCCTTAAAGCACACTATTCTCTATCTAAATTAAAGAAATATTTTCTCACCTTAGCAAATACTTTGAGTTTGAAAACAGTCTCAGAAACACACCAATTTGTCTTCAGCAGAGCAAAAGGTATGCACTCCAGAGTCTGCAGCTATCAAAAGCACAGAAATGCTGTAATTCTTCACACATATTTCTCATGTCACCCAATCAAAACTCTTCCCTCACTTTTTTTCAAATGAAAACCCTTCCCCCCTCTGCCATTTCTGCCTATTTTCCATAGCAACCACCTCTTGGAAGACCTCTGGTGTTTGCAAGTTCACACAACAATGTTGCAATTGAACTCTGAACTCTCAGTGCACCTGCATATCCAGTGCATTCTTTCATTTAATGATTTTTTATTGACCACTCAAAATACATCTTTCAAAGAACACATCCGTGCACCCTAACTTTCTGTTTTCATCAATCAAAATCCACCAATCACTGTTACTGCTTCATGAACACAGAAACTCCACAGTTTTTTTTTCATTTTACACTCTCATTTTTTCAACTGCCATTTCATTGCCACACTTCATCTGACTGCAGGAGAACCTTCTCTCACCATGTTTTCTGTCTGGATTGTTGGTCATAGTTATATTCACTGGGCTCAAAGGTACGTTGAAAGCAGGAATTTACCTAACCTCAATTTACAAGATGTGGAAATTAAGTGGTTTGGCCACAGAGGATTAAAATGTCACCAATTGATACCATTGGTGAAAGCCTTTATGCATTTGCCAAAACCTGACCTGTTAATTGTGCACTGTGGAGGTAATGACTTGGGCACTTTGACTGGTGTAGGTCTGGAAATGCTTTTAAAGGACACCTTTGAGCAATTAATGGCACTTTTTCCTCAGACTGCCTTGGTATATTCAAATATATGCCAAAGACAGAAATGGAGGTGGTCAAACCAATTTTGTCCACAAATTGAGAAGTCGAGGAAGCATGTAAACAAATCTGTTTCAGCTTACATGAGAGACCATGGAATGGGCTCCCTGTACAACAATAACTTGCGTTACTACATGCAAGATATCTACAGAGGAGATGGAGTTCACTTCTCAGATGAGGGCAACAGAATTTTCACTCTGAATTTAAGAATGTGCATTGGTACCTACTTATAAGTACCTAAATGTACCATAAACCCAAAAGCTCTTCTCAGAGCTACCCTACATCCGATCACTCACAATTATTATTTAACTCTAACATTTTTCACTAATTTTCAACAAAGTACGCTACCGGGGCCGCTACCCGGTACGCGAACCGGGAGCTAACCTCGCGAAATTTTTTTAAAAAATGTTTTTTTTCTCGCACATATAAGCCTCCTCAGCCACCCTCAGAAAACCTAGGGGGTCAAGATAACTCTACCGTGCCCCCTTCTACCCATTCTGAACATTATTTGCCCTCCATCTTGTATCTTAATTCGACCGAAACACAAAATGGTGGACTCCCGGAACGCTTAAGGTCCGCGAACCGAGGCGCTCAACGGTTCGCGTACCGGGTCGCTCCCTGGGAAGCGCACCATCAAAAAAGGTGGGAAAGTAGTTCACAGAAAAGCCACTGGAGACAATTTCACCAAATATAGATTAGCTCATACTACATACCAATCCCTACCATTTTCACAAATTTGATTGGAATTCCATTTAGCCATTTAGCCTGTAGACCTCTCTAAATACCCTGAGGTAAATTACTTCACAAAACACATCTGAAGTGTTGGAATTGACAACCAATGAAAATGTTACTTTCATTTTCTACTTTTTTTACCTGACATTTGATTGGTTATGTACCTGAATATATATAAAGGAAGAGAGAGAAACACAGCCATTTTTGACTACTACTTCCTGAACTACATTGCAAGATCATTTTCACCCACAACTTAAAATTGATTTTAGAAGGTGAGATATTATTTTATAAATTTGAAAACATTTTCAGATAGTTATATACTATCCCTCTGTAAGAGTTAGACATTGAGAAAGGCTTCTTTATTATAATTATGGATTGATTTAGGTTTCTGTGGTATAATTATGAATTTACTTAGGCTTCTTCACAGGCACTTTTTAATAGTACTACTTCACGCCTGAAACCATACAGTGCCCATAGATTACTTCTCTGTTATAAACTCACAAGTACCTGTCTGAACTTAAACCCAACAGTGCCCTATCTCTACTGATATATTTATTTTTTATGCAAATTACAGCAAGAAAATGGAAGGTGAGCAGAATGTTTCCTTTGAAATTGTTCTGGAGAACAACACAGAAAAAGATATTGAGGACAATGATGACTCTGATTTCATGGATGAATCACGGGACCATGAATTAGTTCAATGTGTAGAATCTGTGGATCATTTACTTCATTATGATGACGGTCAAATGTGGGAACTTATGTTCACTCAACAAGAGGACATATCGGACAGTCAAATGCTAGACGTACTAATAAAGTTTGAAAAACAATCCGAAAAATAAAATTGTATGTAATATTAAAAAATTGTTTGAGTCTTTAATCATTTTTATATGTAATTAATAAACTAGTTAAATGTTAGAAATGTTATTAAATTTTCATCATCAATCACAATAATAAATAATTGCTTAAAAAAGTTAAAAAAATAAAAAATAATCAACAAAACCAACAATCAATTAACATACTGCATTTGAAAAGTCTCTCATTCATTTTTCATTGCAGTACGCTGCCCAGAACGCTTCCCGGTTCGCGGACCGGGCGCTACCCACGAAAAAAATCAAAAAAAAAATTTTTTTTTTTGCCCCGCGGGGCCCTTTTAAAGCCTCCACATTAAACCTAGGGGGTCACGGAGGATCTACTATGCCCCCTTATGGTTATTTCCCCCTTTGTTTTGGCCTCCTCTTGTCTCTCAATCCTACCGAGAGACAAGATGGCGGCCGCTCCGGACTGTTTAGAATGTTGACAGACACCGGAAAGCCAATCAGCTTCGCTACGCGAAGTTCTGGTACGCTCCCCGGTCCGCGAACCGGGGAGCTGCCCGGTCCGCTGTTACAGATATATATCTTTTTTTAAACGGTAATTTCTCAAAATCCACTGGAGCACATATATTGAGACCTACAAAAGGCACATCGGGCTACCAGTCCCTACAATTTTGCCAAGTTTCGTGCAAATCCATTCAGCCGTTCGGGCTAAAAATGAGGCTAACCGCCCTATGGAAAAATCAATGTTAAAAACACGTTTTGGGACCCCCCTTTTTTCTCGCCCCCCCCTGGACGAACCCCCCCCAAATTTCCAGGGGCTGCTCAGAAACAAAATGTTCCATTTTCCAGAAAATTTCAGCCAATTCCGTCCACAAACGCCAAAGTTATTAGACATAGAATTTTCAAAAATCCCATAGGGAAAAAATCCTAACTATATATACCTATATATATTACCTACTGGCGGTCGCCAGTAGGTATATATAGTTAGGATTTTTTCCCTATGGGATTTTTGAAAATTCTATGTCTAATAACTTTGGCGTTTGTGGACAGAATTGGCTGAAATTTTCAGGAAAATGGCACATTTTGTTTCTGAGCAGCCCCTGAAAATTGGGCGGGGGTTCGTCCAGGGGGGGTCGAGAAAAAAGGGGGGTCCCAAAACGTGTTTTTAACATTGAGTTTTCCATAGGGCGGTTGGCCTCACTTTTAGCCCGAACGGCTGAATGGATTTGCATGAAACTTGGCAAAATTGTAGGGACTGGTAGCCCGATGTGCCTTTTGTAGGTCTCAATATATGTGCTCCAGTGGATTTTGAGAAATTAACTTTTAAAAAAAGATATATATCTGTAACAGCGGACCGGGCAGCGCCCCGGTTCGCGGACCTTACGCGTAACGGAACTTCGCGTAGCGAAGCTGATTGGCTCTCCGGTGTCTGTCAACATTCTAAACAGTCCGGAGCGGCCGCCATCTTGTCTCTCGGTAGGATTGAGAGACAAGAGGAGGCCAAAACAAAGGGGGAAATAACCATAAGGGGGCATAGTAGATCCTCCTTGACCTCTTAGGTTTGATGTGGAGGTTTTAAAAGGGCCTTACTTACTCTATTTAAAAAAAAAAAAAAATTCTGGTTAGCTCCCGGTCCGCGTACCGGGAAGCTAACCGGGAAGCGAACCAAAAGAAATAGAGCTTGCCAGAGTGCTAAACATTCTAGCAATTTTTTAATAACGGGGAGGTAGTTCTGAAAAGAACTTTTTTTTAATATTTTTGTTGTTTTATATTTTCTTTTTCTTTTTTGAACATTATTTGGGTTTTTTGTATTTTTTGAACACTTATTTGTTTTTTTTGTTTTTTTTCAAAGGGAAAGAACAGAAAGAGGCATTGAAAAAGGCTCAACAGGAGCAAAAAAATTTTTTTAAACTTGCTGCGTTTGGAGCATCGGTGTTTCTCGAAAGCCAAATTAATTAATTTCAGACTCATGTTTGCGCATGAAATTAAAGTGCCACAATATAAGCATGTCAGCTTCATATGGACAACATTTTTTTGAATATTTGGCACTGTTTCGTTGGCCTCTCCAAATGTGAGAGAGATATCAGTAGATGTTCTTGTCACCGAAGTTGGGGGGTTCTGTTGTAGTTCACGCATCTCTGCACGACTATAGTTGTTTGGATGCCACCTCTGCATATGTCGGTGCATCGTGTGATTTCCATAACTGTATTTTTTATTAGTGCCCCGGGATAACTTTTCTTGGCAGATAAGGCACGTAGCATAGCGTGCATTGACTTTTTTCTCTCCTGGTGGAATGGAAAAAAATTGCCAGATAAAGCTAACTTTGCGATGAGATACCCGGGGTAACTCTTTGACAAATCGTGGTCCCTCTTCTTCCTCTCCGTCTTGTTCTTCCTCTTCCTCCTCTGTGTCTCCAATAAACTGTGCAGATGGTCCTCTCTTCCTATGAGGAGATGGTGGTGGTGGTGGTGGGGGTGCAGAAGCTGAAGCTACTATTGAAGCCATTTTTTAATCAGAGCAAATGATCAGGTCTTCCTTTCTCAAAGTTGAAAGTCAGAGTGAGAAAAAAGGTGGGGGCTTTCATCATTTGGGAAAAAAAATAGTTCTAAACCAATGAAAAGTGTTATTTTTAGGTCACCTGACCTAGCCTTACATCATTATGAAACCAAAAGTGAAATGAACCAATGAAAAGTTTTATTAACAAGTCACATGACCTCTCACGCTCATGTTACGCGCTGCGGAACGCGCCCCGGTTAGCTTCCGGGTCGCTGCGCTTCGCGCCTCGGTCCGCGCCCCTGGGCACTTCCGGGTGCGATCACGCGGTACGTCACAAGACGCATTACGCGGCAACGCGATACGTCGCGCTTTCGCGACGCGCCGCGGATCGCTTCCGGGGAGCTGCGTTTCGCGCCTCGGTCCGCGCCCCGGGGAACTTCCGGGTGCGCTAACGCGGTACGTCACAAGACGCATTACGCGGCAACGCGATACCGTCACGATGTTGATTTCTTACCGGTTCGCGGACCGGGTCGCGGCATTAATTTGAGCTAACGGAAAGCTTTCCGGTTCGCGGACCGGGAGTGAAACAAAAAAAATATGATTTTTTTTTAATTAATAAACATATAAAATATATTTTTGGATTTAAAGAAGAATACATTTTACAGCTATAGATATTAGCTTTTAAAAAACCAATGAAATTCACTGAAAAAACCATAGGTTATAGACCATATATAGTTAGGAATGAGCATTTACAAAACCTTGAAAATTCACTGAAAAAACCATAGGTTATACACCATATATAGTTAGGAATTAGCATTTAAAAAACCTTATTTTACTCACACAAAACCAATGAAATTCCATATATAGTTAGTTGTACTAACTATATATCGCGCACCCGCAATCCACTGCTGATCATGTCAGATATTACATCATTCATGACATGGTCAGTGACATCACTGATGACATCACTGATGACATCTCAAATGACATCACTGATGACATCACTGATGACATCTCAAATGACATCACTGATGACATCACTGATGACATCTCATTTGACATTACTGATCACATCACTGATGACATCATTCATGTGATAATACGATGAACCTCTTCAGACTCTAATATAACCTTAGATACACTCAGTGTAAACAGACACTCACAGACTGTCACTCATCCATGGAGTTACTTACACACCTAGTCAGTCATGCAAAGAATCAATCACACCTCCATTTTCACAACTATACAGTTATACACACCTTACTTATTCAAACATATACTAAAACATATTTACTCACTTATACAATCCTGGATACAAGTTCACAATGATCCATACAGCCACTCACACATTCACTGGCTCTTATGCACAGTTATTTATATATGTCAACTCTCACATGTACTGTATTTTACATATGTACTTACTTTGACATGTAGCACTGAGATATCTATTCACTCACCAATACAGTCATGCACACAGTCAACCGCCCATGCAGCTGTTTCCACATGCACTTTTGAACCCATACATCTATGCACAGAGTCATACACCTCCCAGCCACCCACACACACACTCAGTGTCCCATACAAATGCTTGGGCAACCAATCAATAACCCATATAGTTACTCATATAGCTACTGATCAACACATGCAGCAGTTTACAGAAGAACAGACATATTGATGCACAAATTAAGACAGTTTAGTCACTAACCCATGCACTCAGTGAGACACATTTAACCACTCACTCATACAGTCAGTCATGCACCTACTAAATTCTTCATCCAGACACTTATACATCCACTCATTCTTAAATATGTAAGACATATTTTAACTTTACAGAAAAACAAAGTCACTCTATGTTGTCATCAGTGATGTCATCAGTGATGTCATTTGAGATGTCATCAGTGATGTCATCAGTGATGTCATTTGAGATGTCATCAGTGATGTCATCAGTGATGTCACTGACCATGTCATGAATGATGTAATATATGACATGATCAGCAGTGTATTGCGGGTGCGCGATATATAGTTAGTACAACTAACTATATATGGAATTTCATTGGTTTTGTGTGAGTAAAATAAGGTTTTTTAAATGCTAATTCCTAACTATATATGGTGCATAACCTATGGTTTTTTCAGTGAATTATATATATATATATATATATATATATATATTCACTGAAAAAACAATAGGTTTCAGGAGTTATATAGTTAGGAATTAGTTTTAAAAAAACCTTTGAAATTCACTCAAAAAACTATACATCTCAAATGACATCACTGATGACATCACTGATGACATCATCCACGTGACAATCACATACACCTTTTCATACACTATTACAATTTTTCATCACTGTTTGTAAAATACAGAGTATCATATTTAAATCCATTGTCACAGCAATACAAGTATCTAAAAATCCACTCAGTGATTCATAGATGTATACACACATCTGATCACTTACCTATGGATTCACTCATACATGCTGTCAATGAACAATAGAACACTATCAAAAATACTTATACATCTATATCGACATTAAACAACAGCACGCATCCTATTCACATATGAAGTCATCCTACTCACTTATGCAAACAATGGATCATACTTACATATTTACTTAGCAAAACACTTATACAAACACCACTTCTATTGTTCATTTAGATAGTAAGTCATACTTAGTGAATTATAAAATCATTATTACAAGTATACAGTTATCCATACAGTCACTCACACAATCATTGTGTCTCATGTATACTTATTTATATACAACAACTGACACATACACTGCCTTTTATTTTTCTAGTTTGTTGGACCTGTACCTTTGAGAAATATATTTGCTCATCACCACACCCATAAAGAGATTCCCTCACCCAAACTGTTAGAACATGTAGTTTTAACTTCATATATCTACTGAATCAACTATTCACACATCTTTGGACAGTCACACACCCCCCACCGAACCACACACACTTTCACACTCCCATACAAATATTCAGTTAACTAATCAATAACTAATATAGACTTTCACATAGCTAGTAACCAACTGTAGAATCAGTTTACACAACAACTGACCAAGTGATACAGATATTCACACAGTTTAGTCACTATCCACTATATTAAGTGAGACATTATAAATTGGTCAAGTAAACAGTCAATTACACTGCTACTAAATCCTCCATCCAAATATTTATTTATATATATCCACTCATTCTTCAATGTAAATTGCTATATATATAATGCATATTTAAATAACGAAGCAAACCACATTCACTGGATGATGTCATCAGTGATGTCATCAGTAATGTCATTTGAGATGTCATCAGTGATGTCACTGACCATGTCATGAATGATCTAATATGTGACATCATCAGCAGTGGATTGCGGGTGCGCGAAATATAGTTAGTACAACTAACTATATAGGAGCAATTTCATTGGTTTTGTATGAGTAAAATGTCCAGCTAACTATAACACCACTAAAACTTATAGTTTTTTTAGTGAATTTCAAAGGTTTTTTAAAAACTAATTCCTAACTAGACAGACAAGCAGCCCGGTGGCAGAGGGCTCGCATGCTGGGCGCTGGGAACACTTTCTTTTTAAATTACCTTCATTTTCTCTGCTGAGTAAGAGCAGAATCACCACCTCGCCGTCGCGCTGAATACGAGCGCTAGACGCTATTCATTTTTAAAATACCCCACCCTTCCCGCCCTGCTGACTCCTCCCACCTCCCTCGTCAGAGCCTACTTAGGCTCCGCCCACTTTTCCCCAGCAAAGACAAGCAGCCCGGTGGCAGAGGGCTCGCATGCTGCGCGCTGGGAACACTTTCTTTTTAAATTACCTTCATTTTCTCTGCTGAGTAAGAGCAGAATCACCACCTCGCCGTCGCGCTGAATACGAGCGCTAGACGCTATTCATTTTTAAAATACCCCACCCTTCCCGCCCTGCTGACTCCTCCCACCTCCCTTGTCAGAGCCTACTTATATTGCCTCCATGCGTCAGCGCAGCGGACGAGCGCAGCGGGCGCGCCGTAAACGCGCCGGAGTTGCGCCAGAGTTAAGCCCGTCTGCGCCCGTCCGCGGCCGGCAGGGGCAAGGGGCAGGAGAGGCTTGTCATAACATCTCATACACAGCCGGCCAACTCAGACTCTACCATCTACCTGGGTTGGCCCCCCGGTCTCCTGCTCGGCCTCTGCACAGACTCACACCTCCATCCGGACTTTACTTCTAAACACCCGTTCTATGGTCAAACACCAGGCAGATATCTTCACCTTGCTGCTACAAGAAAGCCCCGATCTCCTTCTGCTTACTGAGTCCTGGCTCACTGAGAATTCTCTTCCCGACATCTTGGCAGCCCTTCCCCCGGATTATTTTATTCTCCATGCTGACCGCACTGCCGATCACCCCGGTGGGGGGGTGGCTGCCATTATCTCGAAACGTTTCCATCTTATCTCGTCATTTTCCCTTGCACTTCCTCAAGTAGAGAATCTGGTTATTAATCTGGGGACGGAAGTGGGGGCCTTTTCATTCGGCCTTTTATATCGTCCGCCCCGTCCCATGCCAGACTTCGCAGAGAAACTCTGCGAACAGCTGTCTGCCCTTTTGCCTTCACTACTTAGCTTTGCCCTATTTGGGGATTTTAATTATTGGTTTGAGGACACCAACGCTGGGGCACATGCCACAGCATTATCTGAGATTCTGACTAGTCTGAATTTGAGTCAGCAAGTCACCTCTCCGACGCACGCAAAAGGCCACATACTAGACCAGGTCTGGACCTCGAATATATCCCTTTCAACCCTTTCTACACTCCCATGCGTTTGGTCAGACCACTTCATAGTCGACCTGACCATCACACTCAGTGGGCGAATTAAGGCCCCACTAAGGGCAGGGGGCTCTGCACGCAATTGGAAGAACTACGATACCAAGGGTTTTATAACTACCCTGGCCTCTACCTGTCCGAGCACCCTCCCTTGTGAGGATATCAATAGGCTCGACTCTAACATCTGCAGCTGGTTGAAAGGGGCTAGTGACCTATTTGCCCCTGTAGTCAAATTCCCCTGTACCAGACATCCTAATGCCAACCGATGGTTCTCGGCCAACCTCAAGCAAATGAAACTTGAGGTACGCCAATGGGAACGTATCTGGAGACGGGATTATTCCTTGTCTTCCAGACAGTTGTTTGTTACTGCTCGGAGGGAATATAAATTGGCTATTTTATCAGCCAAATCGGAGCATATTTCCGACAGAATCCTCACTGCAACCAACAAATCTCGTGAGGTGTTCAGGATTATGAACGAACTGACCACGGACGATAGGACTCTTCCAGCTCAAACCCCTTCTAAAGAGACCTGTGATGCTCTCAACCTCTTTTTTTCTGAAAAAATCATTAAAATACAAAATTCTATCATCTTTACTCCTCGGCCGTCACTATCTCTGGACACCCCCCCGGGCAATCTATCCTCTTTCACTTCAATTCCCATTCTGGATCCCCCCTCCCTGGCGAAGCTAGCCAATCGTGTAAAATCGGGCTCGCCGGAGGATCATTGTCCTCCCGCGGTACTGCGTGAGGTTTGCTTAAAATTGCCGGAGTGGGTACTTCCCTTTCTGAATGCCTTGCTCACTTCTGGCACAGTCCCTGGAACCTTCAAGGAGGCTATTCTCTTGCCTCTGCTGAAGAAGCCAGGGGCTGATGCGGCCGAACTCTCCAACTACCGCCCAATATCGTTGCTGCCCTACTTGTCAAAACTCATTGAGGCCCATGTCACCGGATGTCTCTCCACTTTCATCGAGAGCTCGGGCTTCCTTGAGCCCAATCAGGCCGGCTTCAGGCCGGCCCATTCCACGGAAGCAGTCATCCTGGCAGTCATGGATACCTTGAGAGAGAACGCAGATGCCAAGAGACCGCAGGCTCTGGTTCTCTTGGACTTGTCTGCCGCGTTCAACACGGTGGATCATGACATCCTTCTCCACCGTGTCGAACAAGCTGGCATCCGGGGCATGGCTCTCAAGTGGGTGGAGTCATTCCTGACGGGAAGATCACAAGCCGTGCGCCTTGGCCCCTTCACTGCAACCAAATCCCCCATCACTTGCGGTGTTCCCCAGGGTTCTTCACTCTCCCCGCTATTGTTTAATCTTTATTTGCATCCTTTAATTTCCTCCCTTCACAACTGGGACGTCAGCGTCTTCAATTACGCTGACGACTTGCAGCTCGTCTTTCCACTTGATTCTCTTCAGGCAACTAACAACTTCCACGCCGCTATGATCCATATCCATCAATGGATGAATGAGAATCAATTGAAACTCAATCCTGGAAAGACTGAGCTACTCCTTCCTGGTGCCAGTGCCGTTTTTGGGGCCCGCAATTTTGGCCTCCTGACTTGGGTTCCCCCCCGACACCTCTCAAGTCCGTCAGGAGTCTGGGGGTGACAATCGATGCCGAACTGTCACTTAAGGCCCAAGTGGGTGCCACGATTTCTTCGTGTATGTTTCAACTCAGAAAAATCCGGAAGATCAGGCACCTACTCCCACACGCGGCCCTGTGTCAGGTCGTCTTGTCCCTTGTCATATCGCGCCTGGATTTTTCTAATTCCCTTTATCATGCGCTCCCACGCTTCCTTTTACACCGTCTTCAGGTGGTCCAAAACCAGGCAGCCCGCCTCATATTCAAGATCCCTAAGTGGCAATCGGCAAGGCCCCTGCTTCACAGGCTCCATTGGTTGCCAGTGAAGGAGAGAGCGGCCTTCAAGATGGGCTGCCTGGCATTCAAATCCCTTCACTGTCCTTGCCCTGCTTTTTTGAAATCCCGGATTACCTTGTACCAACCTGCCCGCTCCCTTCGTTCAGCTTCCCATCACTTGGTTGTCATCCCCAAATTTAAACTTCATAAATTTGGTGGCCGTCGTTTTGCTTTCCTTGCCCCTAGGCTCTGGAACTCCCTTCCTCTGACTATTAAATCTAGCAACTCCCTTTTTCAGTTCAGGAAACTCCTCAAGACTTTTCTGTTTACCCTTCCAGAATAAATTCTTTTCTGCTCATTCACATGTCTTTCCAGTTAGCGCCAAGAAACCTTCGGGTGTTAGTGCGCTCAATAAGCCTCAATTAACATAACATAACATAACATAACTATATAACTCCTGAAACCTATGGTTTTTTCAGTGAATTTCAAAGGTTTTTTTAAATGCTAATTCCTAACTATATAAGGCCTGAAACCTATGGTTTTTTCAGTGAATTTCAAAGGTTTTTTAAATGCTGATTCCTAACTATATAGGGCCTGAAACCTATGGTTTTTTCAGTGAATTTCAAAGGTTTTTAAAATTCTAATTCCTAACTATATAAGGCCTGAAACCTATGGTTCTTTCAGTGTTTTTAAAAAAAAATTGATTGGTTAACTGGCTTATTAAGTATATCTTAGTGAATACATATATTAGCGAGTAATGTTTAAATATTTAAATATATGCATGAGTGATGTAATATGTGACGTCATCAGCAGTGCATTGCAGACGTGCAAGTTATAGTGAGTCCAACTAACTATAACGTGGGAATTTCAATGGTTTTATGCGAGTAAAATTTCCAGCTAACTATAACTGGTGTGAAACCTATGGTTTTTTCAGTGAATTCCAAAGGTTTTTTAAATGCTAATTCCTAACTATAACTGGTGTGTAACCTATGTTTTTTTCAGTGAATATATATATATATAAAATTTCTATGGCAAAATGAAACCCCTCATTTTGTTCCTTTTCAAATTAAATGTATTAAGTGTTACCACTTTATTCCAATCAAGATGACTTCAGGTGTGCCATACGTTTGTCATAAGTAAGACTGTTAGCGTTCTAGTTGTTCTTTAGAACACTCTGGGACATTCTGTCATTGGGCTATAGTTGGGCTTCATCTGGCTGATATTTGGGCTACATTTGGGCTCTTTTGTCTCTGGTGGCCATCTTGGGAGACTGCATATCAGAATTTTTTTAATGAAATATAAGAGGATTTGAGAAGTCACTCAAAATGTGCCCTAATTTTTCTTTCTTCAGCACTAATCATAATTTCTATGGCAAAATGAACCCCCTCATTTTGTTCCTTTGCAAATTAAATGTTTTAAGTGTTAACACTTTATTCCAATCAAGATGACTTCAGGTGTGCCATACTTTTGTCATAAGTAAGACTGTTAGCGCTCTAGTTGTTCTTTAGAACACTCTGGGACATTCTGTCATTGGGCTATAGTTGGGCTACATCTGGCTGATATTTGGGCTACATTTGGTTTTTTTTGTCTCTGGTGGCCATCTTTGGGCTACATTGGGCTACATTGGGCTACATTTGGGCTCTAACATATATATAGCCCAATGTAGCCCAATATATATTTTTTCAAAGTTAATTTTCGTAAAAACCACTGGAGCACATATCTTGAGACATAGCAAAGGCACATCGGGCTACCAGTCGCTACAATTTTAGGTAATATATATATATATTCACTGAAAAAACCATAGGTTATAGACCATATATAGTTAGGAATTAGCATTTACAAAACCTTATTTTACTCACACAAAACCATTGAAATTCCATATATAGTTAGTTGCACTAACTATATATCGCGCACCCGCAATCCACTGCTGATGATGTCACATATTACATCATTCATGACATGGTCAGTGACATCACTGATGACATCACTGATGACATCTCAAATGACATCACTGATGACATCACTGACGACATCTCAAATGACATCACTGATAACATCTCAAATGACATCACTGATGACATCACTGATGACATCTCAAATGACATCACTGATGACATCACTGATGACATCATCCAGTGACTGTGTGTTTATGTAAAGTTAAAATGTGTCTTACATATTGAAGAATGAGTGGAAGTATAAGTGTCTGGACAAAGGATTTAGTAGGTGCATGACTGAATGTATGAGTGAGTGATTAAATGTGTCTCACTGAGTGCATGGGTTAGTGACTAAACTATCTTAATTTGAGCATCATTATGTCTGTTGTTCTGTAAACTGCTGCACGTGTTGATCAGTAGCTGTATGATTAACTATATGGGTTACTGATTGATTGTCCAAGTATTTGTATGGGAGACTGAGTGTGTGTGTGGCTGGCTGGCTGGGAGGTGTGTGACTCTGTGCAGATCAATGTGTACTTGTATCAATGATTCTATAAGAAGGTAAGTATGTGTTAGTATATGTTTGAAAATGTAAGGTGCTCTATGTTTAACTGTATAGACAAGAAAATGGAAGTGTCATTGATTCTTTAACAGGACTGACTACGTGTGTGAGTAACTCCATGGATGAGTGGCAGACTGTGAGTGTCTGTATAGGTGTATGAGTGCATATGATAGTGTTGTAAAGATGAGTGATTGTATGTATGAATGATTGTATGGGTGAATGAGTGAATGTGTGTGTAGACATAGGAATCAGTGAGTGCGTATGTAGTAACTAGTATTGGTGTGTCAATGGTTTCAAAAATTATACTCAGTATTTAACACTGGGTGAAACAGAGGTTATATTAAAATGTGAGGAGATACATTGTATTGTCACATGAATGATATCAGTGATGTGGTCATTGATGTCAAATCACATGTCATCAGTGATGTCATCAGTGATGTCATTTGAGATGTCATCAGTGATGTCATCAGTGATGTCACTGACCATGTCATGAATGATGTAATATGTGACATCATCAGCAGTGGATTGCGGGTGCGCGATATATAGTTAGTGCAACTAACTATATATGGAATTTCAATGGTTTTGTGTGAGTAAAATAAGGTTTTGTAAATGCTAATTCCTAACTATATATGGTCTATAACCTATGGTTTTTTCAGTGAATTTTCAAGGTTTTGTAAATGCTAATTCCTAACTATATATGGTCTATAACCTATGGTTTTTTCAGTGAATTTCATTGGTTTTGTAACAGCTAATATCTGTAGCTGTAAAATGTATTCTTCTTTAAATCCAAAAATATATTTTATATGTTTATGAATAATTTTTTTTTTAAATATTTTTTTTTCTTCGTTCCCGCTTCGCGAATCAGGAAGCTTCCCGTTAGCTGACCTTGATGCCGCGAAATAGACCGCGAGCCGGTAAACGTTTCTTTACCGCAACTGCCGCGTTACAAAACAACATCGTGACGCCTCCCGTCCGCATGACGTTTCACGTTGTCGCGTGATACGTCATATGACGTGCTACGTTAGCGAACTGGTACGCGAAGCGAGTCGCAAAGCGCAGGTTTCGGGAGGCCCTGCAAAGCGCTTAACGTAAACACAGCAGGTCATGTGACTTGGTAATAACACTTTTCATTGGTTCATTTCACTTTTGGTTTCCTAATGATGTAAGACTAGGTCATATAATCTAAAATGAACACTTTTCATTGGTTGAGAACTCTTGTTTTTCCCAAATGATGAAAATCCCTCCTTCTTTCCTCACTCTGACTTTCATCATTGTGAGAGAAAGACCCTTTGTGATCACTGAGCAATGGCTTCTTTAGTAGCTTCAGCTGGTGCTTCCCCACCACCTCCACCACATCCAAGGAAGAGTGGACCACCTGCTCAAGTTATAATTCAGCAAGAAGAGGAAGAAGAGGAAGAAGACGAGGAAGAGCAGGAAGAGAGGCAGTTTTTGCCTGAGGAGCCCAGGACGTCTCACCGGAAAGAAAACTTCATTTGGCAATTTTTTTAAATTCCCAAAGGTCAGAAAAAAGTAAATGCAAGATACGTAACTTGCCTTATATGTCAAGATAGACTATCCAGAGGAACCGAGAAAAAATACAGTTTCGGAAACTACACAATGCATCGCCATATGACTAGGTGGCATCCTAACAACTACAGTGCTGCACAGTTTCGGAACGACCTAGATAATCTCCCTATTACGGCCAGAAGATCTGTTGTACCGGAAGTAACGGGACCAGAGGGCAGGGAGATGGTGCCAAATATACAAATGAGATTTGGTGAAGTAAAACACATCTGCGTATATTGCGATGGATTCATTTGCTACGGAGAAAGAAGCATCACTCTGATCAACAGAGCTATTGACTATCATATGCAAGTTTGTACGAAACGCCCCAAATAATAAATACTTTTTTTTGTTTTGTTGCTCCTGTTGAGCCCTTTACAATGAATCGTTTTCATTGCCCCCTCCAAGAAAAACCCCAAAAAATATAAAACTGTTCAGAAAAATTCAAAAAAAGTAAAAAAATGTTCCGAAAAATAATAAAAAAAATATAAAACAACAAAAACAATAAAAAAAAAGTTCTTTTCAGAACTACCTCCCCGTTATTAAAAAATTGGTACAATATTTGGAACTGTGCCAACCTCTATTTCTCTTAGTTCGCTTCCCAGTTCGCTCGCCGGTACGCGAACCGGAAGCGAACCAAAAACAGTAAGTATAAGGGAAGGAAACAGACACTTATGTTAAAAGAAAGACAGCTATAGGGGAGTAAACTAGAGATACTATTACCCGTAATCCACTGCTGATGATGTCACATATTACATCATTCATGACATGCTCAGTGACATCATCAGCAGAGGATTGCGGGTTTTTTGGCAACGTGCCTTATCCACGGTTTAATAACGCTGCCTTTTGCTTTATATAAGTTTTCAAATTGTATGAAATATATACCAATAGGTCGTTATGAACCTTTAGGTAGTGCTTTTCTTCATGAGGTCTGGTCGCTTCCATACACATACAGATGTTTCAAAGATGATCAAGAAGTTTATCTGAATGGAGAGGAATGCACTGAGACGCCAGAACATTCACTAATGTGTAGGCACATACAGTTACACGGTTCATGCAACAAACACCGACCAAATATGGCTTGCGTGTTGCAAGGCACGCCAGTACCTGCTATCATCCCCACGTTCAAGTTGTTGGAAAATGGTAGTTATTTGATGCTCAATAATGAAGATTGTTCTGGGTTAATTAAAAGTATTCCTTTTATCGTAACAGTAAGTGAACGGGTTATTTGCTGCAGAAATGTTCTATTTCCTCCCACATATGAACATAGGGAGTTTTCAATCTCGCCACAAATACCAACCTTGGGAGCAGATTTCAACGGCATGGCAATAATAAGAGCTCTTTTGTCTCAGAGAGAGGTGGCCTTGAGTTCGGCCCGTGAAACTTTCGTGCTTCACATAGCGAACACCCGTACAGAGGTGCAGACCCTTTTAAATACAGATTCACCTTTGCATTTCAGCAAGATGGTTCGGACTATCTTTAACGCATCCTCCACAAAGGCCCTGGCGCACTTTTTTAAAGTTGTTACCAGTGGTCTCGTGACTTCATTTGAGAAAATCTTTGGAGTCATCCCTTTTTTTCTTTCATTCTATTTTTTCCACTCTGCTTCGTGGATTGCCATTTTTACTTGCATTACCAGCGGACGCTCTTGTGCTTTTTTATATTTTTAAATATGGATGTCTCTCCTATGCAACCTCCCGCCCTGCAGCTGCTGACACTGTTCCGCAATCGCATGCTAGAATATTATGGCACAATGCCGTTGGCGATATTAAGCACGGCATATGGATTATCTTTTCGATTCTCCTACTTCACCTGTGTCCAGCCTGTATTTCACTGCCTGACCTGTGATTTCGATTGGGCCATTGATTTGTGTCTCTGCGGACCGGTTTCTCCTGACGTCGACTTTAATCAGCTGATGACTCCTATCATTACTCACGAATTGGTTTGTCCTGGCGAAAGGATTATGGCTGTGGCATTGATGCATGGACTAATTGGTCCCTGGAATTTACTGGCGGCAACACAGTCTTTCTTGGAACAGAGCTTTCTTGAAAACCCACCGAGCTGTCCTCTGATGGTGATAGAGGATCCGGTGCTGGGAGAGCACGTATGTTCTTTTCCGCTTTTAAATTGGATGGCTGAACTGTTTTCGGATGAAGACGGTGACTTCCTATTGGAGGCTGTTGCAGCTTATTTTGCATACACAGTTATGTCATAGACCTTTTTCATGTTTGATATGCTGAGTACTAGCATTTCATTGACAATTCATTGACTTATTTGTCAAGTTTTTATTATTTACCTTGCCTATTGGCTTAAGACTCGATAAAGTACTTGGCTGTTTTATTTTTCTTTAGCATTAAATTTTCCTAGTTTTTAATGCTTTACCTTGCGGACCGTCCACATATAAACTTGCAATCTGCTCTCATGAGATGGCACTTCTATTATCTTATTCAGTTCGTTTCCGGATCATGGGGAGGTGTCATCTAGGTCCTGGATATCTTTACACCGTGTTAAGTTAGCATGGGCTCATTACCGGTTTAAACGCCATTTTTCCTTTTTTGCAACTTCTGCACACGACACTTAGTTGTTGCTTTAGCTTTCAACCTAGTAGTTCATCGTGGTTTACATGAAAATAATATGTTATTGCTCTACTATCTGCTTTGCTTGTTAAACTATATCTGTACAGCGAGTGCTGAAGTTTCAAGAACAACACGATACAGAATTGTTATGAGGTCTGATCTCCACGACTTCATACTCATAACATAAGTGCAGCTTCTGCCAATTCTGGGCATGAGGCGGGTTTTATATTGCTTTGCCGAACACACATACACAACACTTGATGCGGTTCACATGAAGAGAGAGCTGGTGTATGCTGATGTGATTCCTTCAAATCTAAGACACTAAAGTATGGGCACGCCCTAAACCAACACAAAGAGACCTTCTTAGCAAATAATATATTATGTGTATTAGGGAGGGTGAGATATAAGCAGCCGCGGGCCGTGGAGGGAGTTACGGTGAGGCAGGGAGGCGGGGAGGGGGAGAAGCAGGGTGGAGCCCTCTCCACCCTGCCCCTCCCCCTCCCCGCCTCCCTGCCCCACCGTAACTCCCTCCACGGCCCGCGGCTGCTTATAAGTGTTGCTAACTCTTATTCATTTACAGCATGTTAACATACTGTAAATGTAAATGTAAATGTAAATGTAAATGTAGTATACTTGTAAAGCGCACAGCTGCCTCAGCAAAGGGGCGTCCCGGCGCTGTATAACTCTGGGGAACCCGTTCTGGCTTTCCCTGTGGGATGGTCCCTTGCTGGGAGTCCCCAAGGTGGAGCCAGGCATCCCCGGAATTGGTGGGGCCGTTGTGGAGATTAGGCAAGCTAATGCCCAGAGTTGCCGAGTGGAACCCCTGATTAGAGTAAGCACCGAAGCGAGAATTATCGAGTCCGCTGACCAAGTTCCACAACCCTGCCGCGTCGGGAATTGAACCCTGGTCCCGGGCTGACTTCTGCTCTCAGGCCTGCCGCCTCTAACCAGTGAGCCACACTACTCCACTGTCACCATTCGCTTTTTATGTACTAGTAACTATGCTGGTAATTTTGCTACTGATAATATGTGTACTTGTATTATCTAAGATACTACGCCTGAGAAGACGGCATTAGTAAATAAACATTTCAAATACACATGTGTTCTTCTTAACTCCATGTTCTGGTTTCTAAGAAATATATAACGACCGACTGTTCATGAGTTCCACGTATCCTGAGGTACTATAAGTTCATATTCTGGATTGTCTAAACATTGAGAGTTTGTTATATCCAATGTGACACTGTACCTAGCTTGCTAAGGGGTTTTTGATTACTAAGGTGAGTTTTGGGACACCCTAATTCGCCGAGGTTCCAATCCTCTGTCCACAGTTCTGTGTGAGAACAGAAACCCTGCGACAGGGGCACCCCCGACCCTTGCTGGAGCTTCATCACACTTGCGATACAACTCCAGCAATGCGCCACCTTTACGGCACAGATACATCACGCATCTGTGCTGTTTTTGCCCCATGATGCGCCGCATTGTAAATGCAGCACACCATAGGTGACGGAACAGCGGCACAGAATGACTAACACATCCCTGGTGATGCGCCAGTCATCATAAATCTATCCCTATGCTTCTTATCTTGTTAGAGATGAACCGCCATATGTATCATCAAAGTTTTTTGCATTTCCTAAATAGCGAACTTTAAGGAATAAATAGCGATTCTTTACCATTCCTAGTTTGCGATGAGCTATTTGCTAATTACAAATTACCCATTCATTTCCTTCATTTCCATAGGGCGGTTGGACTCACTTTTAGCTCGAACGGCTGAATGGATTTCCACGAAACTTGGCAAAATTGTAGGGACTGGTAGCCCGATGTGCCTTTGCTATGTCTCAAGATATATGCTCCAGTGGTTTTTACGAAAATTAACTTTGAAAAATATATATTGGGCTACATTGGCCTATATATATGTTGGAGCCCAAATGTAGCCAATGTAGCCCAATGAAGCCCAATGAAGCCCAATGTAGCCCAATGTAGCCCAAAGATGGCCGCCAGAGACGAAAAAAAACAAATGTAGCCCAAATATCAGCCAGATGTAGCCCAACTATAGCCCAGTGACAGAATGACCAATCAGCTTCGCAAACCTCCGTTACGCGAAGCGGAGCGCTGTTACAGATATATATCTTTTTTTGAACGTTAATTTCTCAAAATCCACTGGAGCACACATATTGAGACCTAGCAAAGGCACATCGGGCTACCAGTCCCTAATATTTTACCAAGTTTCGTGCAAATCCATTCAGCCGTTCGATTATTATTATAATTTTTTTTTTTTGCCCCGCGGGGCCCTTTTAAAATCTCCACATCAAACCTAGGGGGTCAGCGAGGATCTACTATTCCCCCTTATGGTCATTTGCCCCTTCGCTTTCGCCTCCTCTTGTCTCTCGATCCTACCGAGAGACAAGATGGCGGCCGCTACGGACTGTTTGGAATGTTGACAGACGCCGGAGAACCAATCAGCTTCGCTTCACAAAGCTCCGTTGTGCGAAAAGTACGCATCCTGGAGCGCTGCCCGGTCCGCTGTTACAGATATATATCTTTTTTTAAACGTTAATTTCTCAAAATCCACTGTAGCACATATATTGAGACCTACAAAAGGCACATCGGGCTACCAGTCCCTACAATTTTGCCAAGTTTCGTGCAAATCCATTCAGCCGTTCGGGCTAAAAGTGAGGCCAACCGCCCTATGGAAAACTCAATGTTAAAAACACGTTTTGGGACCCCCCTTTTTTCTCGGCCCCCCCTTGACGAACCCCCCCCAAATTTTCAAGGGCTGCTCAGAAACAAAATGTGCCATTTTCCTGAAAATTTCAGCCAATTCCGTCCACAAACGCCAAAGTTATTAGACATAGAATTTTCAAAAAACCCATAGAGAAAAAATCCTAACTATATATACCTACTGGCGACCGCCAGTAGGTAATATATATATATATATATATATATATATATATATATATATATATATATATATTACCTACTGGTGGTCGCCAGTAGGTATATATAGTTAGGATCGATTTCCATAGGGAAATCGCAACATTCTATTTGGAATAACTTTGGCGCCAGTTGAGCAATCAGGCTGAACTTTTCAGCAACTTTGCCTCGCGGCTCTCCGCTCCTTCCCTGGAAGTTTGGGGGGGATTCGTCAAGTGGGGGCTGAGATAAAAGGGGGGTCCCAAAACGTGTTTTCCCCATGTTAATTTCCATAGGGCGGTCTGTCGCAGTTTTAGCTCAAACGGCTGAATGGATTTGCACCAAACTTGGCAAAATTGTAGGGACTGGTACCCCGATGTGCCTTTGCTATGTCTCAAGATATGTGCTTCAGTGGATTTTGAGTAATTTAGGTTTAAAAAAATTTATATATCTGTATGCGCGCCCCGGTACGCGTACCGGGGAGCGCTCCGGGCGCGCCACGCGACTTGCGCACGGCAAGCTGATTGGTTCTCGGGTGTCTGTAAACATTCGAAACAGTCAGCAGCGGCCGCCATCTTGTGTCTCGGTAGGATTGAGATACAAGAGTTGGCAAAAATCAAAGGGGAAAATGAGCAAAAGGGGGCAGGGTAAACCCCCCCTGACCCCCTAGGTTTGATGTGGGGGCCATAAAAGGGTCCCGTGGGACAAAAAAATCAATATTTTTTTTTCCGATTTTCACGGGGGAGCGCCTGGTACGCGCACCGGGGAGCATATCAGGGAGCGTACTTAGGTGAAAAATAGTGAAAATAATAGTGTAAACTAATCATTTTGAGTGATTACAGGTAGCGTAGCTCTGAAAAGAGCTTTTGGGTTCTGTGGCTGTTTTAGGTACCTACAAGTGTGTCCCACACACACCCACATGCACACAACCCCACACCCACACACCCACACACTCCCCACACACACTTCACACATGCACACTTCCACCCACAGTCAAACACCCCACACTCCCACATCGACACCTTACACATCCACACTTACACCCACATCCCACACACCCGCACTCAAACACACACCTCACCCCCCTTCCACCACACACACACACACACATGCACATACACACAAATATCTCACAGACACACCACACACATCCCACACACACATCTCCCCCCCCACACACACAGAGACAACTCACAGACACATCCACACATCTCATACATACATACGCATCCTACACACATACCTCCCACACCCACACACACCCCACACACACCTCACACACCCACACTCCCACCTACACTCAAGCACCCCACACACTCACAACCACACACACACCTTACATACCCATATCCCCACCCACATCCATATACCCCACACACCTATACACCTCATCCCCCCTAGACACACACACACACACATACACACCTCACAGACACCCCCCGCACATCCCCCACAAACACCTCCCCCCGTCTACACATGGGGAAAACTAAGTGAAACACTAAAATAATAATTTAAAGTGATTAGAGGTAGGGTATCTCGGAATAGAGTTGTTGTGTTGTTTGGGTGTTTTAAGTACCAACATGTAGGTACCAATGCTGAGTCTTAAAGTCAATGTACACCGTCTCCTCTGTAGATAATTTGCATGTTGTTACAGAAGTTATTGTGGTATATGGAATCTATACCATAGTCTGTCAGGGAAGCAGAAACAACATGGAGGCAGGAGATGAAAAGAGATGTCAAATACACATTGGAGATAATATAGTGGGAGAAAGGAAGTAACTATGAGCAAAATTATTATGTAACAGAAATACGTTGCACAGTATACTATAAGTCTGAGTTTATATTATAATCAATTTGGTACTAGTTTATGAATTACATATAATAATGAATAATGTCGCGAACAATTTTTGATTATTAAACATAAATTTATTTTTATGATTCTTTTTCAAAATGTAATAGAACGTCTAACATTTGACTGTCCGAAATGTCTTCTTTTTGACTGAACATAACTTCCAACATTTGACTGTCAGAAACGTCCTCATATTGAATTAACAAATCCACAGATTCTACACATTGTAGAAGTTCATGGTCCAGTGATTCATTAATGAATTCCAAGTCAATGGGTTCAATGATTTCCTCATTGTTCATCTCTAGGACAATTTCAAAGGAAATGTTCTGTTCTCCTTCCATTTTTGTGCTGAAATTTGCAAAAATCTGTAGAAATATGGCACTGTTGGGTTTAAGTTCAGACAGGTAGTTTCCCACCTCCCTCGTCAGAGCCTACTTAGGCTCCGCCCACTTTTCCCCAGCACAGACAAGCAGCCCGGTGGCAGAGGGCTCTCATGCTGCGCGCTGGGAACACTTTCTTTTTAAATTACCTTCATTTTCTCTGCTGAGTAAGAGCAGAATCACCACCTCGCCGTCGCGCTGAATACGAGCGCTAGACGCTATTCATTTTTAAAATACCCCACCCTTCCCGCCCTGCTGACTCCTCCCACCTCCCTCGTCAGAGCCTACTTAGGCTCCGCCCACTTTTCCCCAGCACAGACAAGCAGCCCGGTGGCAGAGGGCTCGCATGCTGCGCGCTGGGAACACTTTCTTTTTAAATTACCTTCATTTTCTCTGCTAAGAGCAGAATCACCACCTCGCCGTCGCGCTGAATACGAGCGCTAAACGCTATTCATTTTTAAAATACCCCACCCTTCCCGCCCTGCTGACTCCTCCCACCTCCCTCGTCAGAGCCTACTTAGGCTCCGCCCACTTTCCCCCAGCAAAGACAAGCAGCCCGGTGGCAGAGGGCTCGCATGCTGCGCGCTGGGAACACTTTCTTTTTAAATTACCTTCATTTTCTCTGCTGAGTAAGAGCAGAATCACCACCTCGCCGTCGCGCTGAATACGAGCGCTAGACGCTATTCATTTTTAAAATACCCCACCCTTCCCGCCCTGCTAACTCCTCCCACCTCCCTTGTCAGAGCCTACTTATATTGCCTCCATGCGTCAGCGCAGCGGACGAGCGCAGCGGGCGCGCCGTAAACGCGCCGGAGTTGCGCCAGAGTTAAGCCCGTCTGCGCCCGTCCGCGGCCGGCAGGGGCAAGGGGCAGGAGAGGCTTGTCATAACATCTCATACACAACCAGCCAACTCAGACTCTACCATCTACCTGGGTTGGCCCCCCGGTCTCCTGCTCGGCCTCTGCACAGACTCACACCTCCATCCGGACTTTACTTCTAAACACCCGTTCTATGGTCAAACACCAGGCAGATATCTTCACCTTGCTGCTACAAGAAAGCCCCGATCTCCTTCTGCTTACTGAGTCCTGGCTCACTGAGAATTCTCTTCCCGACATCTTGGCAGCCCTTCCCCCGGATTATTTTATTCTCCATGCTGACCGCACTGCCGATCACCCCGGTGGGGGGGTGGCTGCCATTATCTCGAAACGTTTCCATCTTATCTCGTCATTTTCCCTTGCACTTCCTCAAGTAGAGAATCTGGTTATTAATCTGGGGACGGAAGTGGGGGCCTTTTCATTCGGCCTTTTATATCGTCCGCCCCGTCCCATGCCAGACTTCGCAGAGAAACTCTGCGAACAGCTGTCTTCCCTTTTGCCTTCACTACTTAGCTTTGCCCTATTTGGGGATTTTAATTATTGGTTTGAGGACACCAACGCTGGGGCACATGCCACAGCATTATCTGAGATTCTGACTAGTCTGAATTTGAGTCAGCAAGTCACCTCTCCGACGCACGCAAAAGGCCACATACTAGACCAGGTCTGGACCTCGAATATATCCCTTTCAACCCTTTCTACACTCCCATGCGTTTGGTCAGACCACTTCATAGTCGACCTGACCATCACACTCAGTGGGCGAATTAAGGCCCCACTAAGGGCAGGGGGCGCTGCACGCAATTGGAAGAACTACGATACCAAGGGTTTTATAACTACCCTGGCCTCTACCTGTCCGAGCAACCTCCCTTGTGAGGATATCAATAGGCTCGACTCTAACATCTGCAGCTGGTTGAAAGGGGCTAGTGACCTATTTGCCCCTGTAGTCAAATTCCCCTGTACCAGACATCCTAATGCCAACCGATGGTTCTCGGCCAACCTCAAGCAAATGAAACTTGAGGTACGCCAATGGGAACGTATCTGGAGACGGGATTATTCCTTGTCTTCCAGACAGTTGTTTGTTACTGCTCGGAGGGAATATAAATTGGCTATTTTATCAGCCAAATCGGAGCATATTTCCGACAGAATCCTCACTGCAACCAACAAATCTCGTGAGGTGTTCAGGATTATGAACGAACTGACCACGGACGATAGGACTCTTCCAGCTCAAACCCCTTCTAAAGAGACCTGTGATGCTCTCAACCTCTTTTTTTCTGAAAAAATCATTAAAATAAAAAATTCTATCATCTTTACTCCTCGGCCGTCACTATCTCTGGACACCCCCCGGGCAATCTATCCTCTTTCACTTCAATTCCCATTCTGGATCCCCCCTCCCTGGCGAAGCTAGCCAATCGTGTAAAATCGGGCTCGCCGGAGGATCATTGTCCTCCCGCGGTACTGCGTGATGTTTGCTTAAAATTGCCGGAGTGGGTACTTCCCTTTCTGAATGCCTCGCTCACTTCTGGCACAGTCCCTGGAACCTTCAAGGAGGCTATTCTCTTGCCTCTGCTGAAGAAGCCAGGGGCTGATGCGGCCGAACTCTCCAACTACCGCCCAATATCGTTGCTGCCCTACTTGTCAAAACTCATTGAGGCCCATGTCACCGGATGTCTCTCCACTTTCATCGAGAGCTCGGGCTTCCTTGAGCCCAATCAGGCCGGCTTCAGGCCGGCCCATTCCACGGAAGCAGTCATCCTGGCAGTCATGGATACCTTGAGAGAGAACGCAGATGCCAAGAGACCGCAGGCTCTGGTTCTCTTGGACTTGTCTGCCGCGTTCGACACGGTGGATCATGACATCCTTCTCCACCGTGTCGAACAAGCTGGCATCCGGGGCATGGCTCTCAAGTGGGTGGAGTCATTCCTGACGGGAAGATCACAAGCCGTGCGCCTTGGCCCCTTCACTGCAACCAAATCCCCCATCACTTGCGGTGTTCCCCAGGGTTCTTCACTCTCCCCGCTATTGTTTAATCTTTATTTGCATCCTTTAATTTCCTCCCTTCACAACTGGGACGTCAGCGTCTTCAATTACGCTGACAACTTGCAGCTCGTCTTTCCACTTGATTCTCTTCAGGCAACTAACAACTTCCACGCCGCTATGATCCATATCCATCAATGGATGAATGAGAATCAATTGAAACTCAATCCTGGAAAGACTGAGCTACTCCTTCCTGGTGCCAGTGCCGCTTTTTGAGGCCCGCAGTTTTGGCCTCCTGACTTGGGTTCCCCCCCGACACCTCTCAAGTCCGTCAGGAGTCTGGGGGTGACAATCAATGCCGAACTGTCACTTAAGGCCCAAGTGGGTGCCACGATTTCTTCGTGTATGTTTCAACTCAGAAAAATCCGGAAGATCAGGCACCTACTCCCACACGCGGCCCTGTGTCAGGTCGTCTTGTCCCTTGTCATATCGCGCCTGGATTTTTCTAATTCCCTTTATCATGCACTCCCACGCTTCCTTTTACACCGTCTTCAGGTGGTCCAAAACCAGGCAGCCCGCCTCATATTCAAGATCCCTAAGTGGCAATCGTCAAGGCCCCTGCTTCACAGGCTCCATTGGTTGCCAGTGAAGGAGAGAGCGGCCTTCAAGATGGGATGCCTGGCATTCAAATCCCTTCACTGTCCTTGCCCTGCTTTTTTGAAATCCCGGATTACCTTGTACCAACCTGCCCGCTCCCTTCGTTCAGCTTCCCATCACTTGGTTGTCATCCCCAAATTTAAACTTCATAAATTTGGTGGCCGTCGTTTTGCTTTCCTTGCCCCCAGGCTCTGGAACTCCCTTCCTCTGACTATTAAATCTAGCAACTCCCTTTTTCAGTTCAGGAAACTCCTCAAGACTTTTCTGTTTACCCTTCCAGAATAAATTCTTTTCTGCTCATTCACATGTCTTTCCAGTTAGCGCCAAGAAACCTTCGGGTGTTAGTGCGCTCAATAAGCCTCAATTAACATAACATAACATAACATAACATAACTATATAACTCCTGAAACCTATGGTTTTTTCAGTGAATTTCAAAGGTTTTTTTAAATGCTAATTCCTAACTATATAAGGCCTGAAACCTATGGTTTTTTCAGTGAATTTCAAAGGTTTTTTAAATGCTGATTCCTAACTATATAGGGCCTGAAACCTATGGTTTTTTCAGTGAATTTCAAAGGTTTTTAAAATTCTAATTCCTAACTATATAAGGCCTGAAACCTATGGTTCTTTCAGTGTTTTTAAAAAAAAATTGATTGGTTAACTGGCTTATTAAGTATATCTTAGTGAATACATATATTAGCGAGTAATGTTTAAATATTTAAATATATGCATGAGTGATGTAATATGTGACGTCATCAGCAGTGCATTGCAGACGTGCAAGTTATAGTGAGTCCAACTAACTATAACGTGGGAATTTCAATGGTTTTATGCGAGTAAAATTTCCAGCTAACTATAACTGGTGTGAAACCTATGGTTTTTTCAGTGAATTCCAAAGGTTTTTTAAATGTTAATTCCTAACTATAACTGGTGTGTAACCTATGTTTTTTTCAGTGAATATATATATATATAAAATTTCTATGGCAAAATGAAACCCCTCATTTTGTTCCTTTTCAAATTAAATGTATTAAGTGTTACCACTTTATTCCAATCAAGATGACTTCAGGTGTGCCATACGTTTGTCATAAGTAAGACTGTTAGCGTTCTAGTTGTTCTTTAGAACACTCTGGGACATTCTGTCATTGGGCTATAGTTGGGCTTCATCTGGCTGATATTTGGGCTACATTTGGGCTCTTTTGTCTCTGGTGGCCATCTTGGGAAACTGCATATCAGAATTTTTTTAATGAAATATAAGAGGATTTGCGAAGTCACTCAAAATGTGCCCTAATTTTTCTTTCTTCAGCACTAATCATAATTTCTATGGCAAAATGAACCCCCTCATTTTGTTCCTTTGCAAATTAAATGTTTTAAGTGTTAACACTTTATTCCAATCAAGATGACTTCAGGTGTGCCATACTTTTGTCATAAGTAAGACTGTTAGCGCTCTAGTTGTTCTTTAGAACACTCTGGGACATTCTGTCATTGGGCTATAGTTGGGCTACATCTGGCTGATATTTGGGCTACATTTGTTTTTTTTTGTCTCTGGTGGCCATCTTTGGGCTACATTGGGCTACATTGGGCTACATTTGGGCTCTAACATATATATAGCCCAATGTAGCCCAATATATATTTTTTCAAAGTTAATTTTTGTAAAAACCACTGGAGCACATATCTTGAGACATAGCAAAGGCACATCTGGCTACCAGTCCCTACAATTTTAGGTAATATATATATATATTCACTGAAAAAACCATAGGTTATAGACCATATATAGTTAGGAATTAGCATTTACAAAACCTTATTTTACTCACACAAAACCATTGAAATTCCATATATAGTTAGTTGCACTAACTATATATCGCGCACCCGCAATCCACTGCTGATGATGTCACATATTACATCATTCATGACATGGTCAGTGACATCACTGATGACATCACTGATGACATCTCAAATGACATCACTGATGACATCACTGACGACATCTCAAATGACATCACTGATAACATCTCAAATGACATCACTGATGACATCACTGATGACATCTCAAATGACATCACTGATGACATCACTGATGACATCATCCAGTGACTGTGTGTTTCTGTAAAGTTAAAATGTGTCTTACATATTGAAGAATGAGTGGAAGTATAAGTGTCTGGACAAAGGATTTAGTAGGTGCATGACTGAATGTATGAGTGAGTGATTAAATGTGTCTCACTGAGTGCATGGGTTAGTGACTAAACTATCTTAATTTGAGCATCATTATGTCTGTTGTTCTGTAAACTGCTGCACGTGTTGATCAGTTGCTGTATGATTAACTATATGGGTTACTCATTGATTGTCCAAGTATTTGTATAGGAGACTGAGTGTGTGTGTGGCTGGCTGGCTGGGAGGTGTGTGACTCTGTGCAGATCAATGTGTACTTGTATCAATGATTCTATAAGAAGGTAAGTATGTGTTAGTATATGTTTGAAAATGTAAGGT
Organism: Lissotriton helveticus; assembly: GCF_964261635.1. Taxonomy (NCBI): domain Eukaryota; kingdom Metazoa; phylum Chordata; class Amphibia; order Caudata; family Salamandridae; genus Lissotriton; species Lissotriton helveticus. The sequence continues at coordinate 757,035,627 of NC_136069.1, forward strand.
GCTCTATGTTTAACTGTATAGACAAGAAAATGGAAGTGTCATTGATTCTTTAACAGGACTGACTACGTGTGTGAGTAACTCCATGGATGAGTGGCAGACTGTGAGTGTCTGTATAGGTGTATGAGTGCATATGATAGTGTTGTAAAGATGAGTGATTGTATGTATGAATGATTGTATGGGTGAATGAGTGAATGTGTGTGTAGACATAGGAATCAGTGAGTGCGTATGTAGTAACTAGTATTGGTGTGTCAATGGTTTCAAAAATTATACTCTGTATTTAACACTGGGTGAAACAGAGGTTATATTAAAATGTGAGGAGATACATTGTATTGTCACATGAATGATATCATCAGTGATGTGGTCATTGATGTCAAATCACATGTCATCAGTGATGTCATCAGTGATGTCATTTGAGATGTCATCAGTGATGTCATCAGTGATGTCACTGACCATGTCATGAATGATGTAATATGTGACATCATCAGCAGTGGATTGCGGGTAGGCGATATATAGTTAGTGCAACTAACTATATATGGAATTTCAATGGTTTTGTGTGAGTAAAATAAGGTTTTGTAAATGCTAATTCCTAACTATATATGGTCTATAACCTATGGTTTTTTCAGTGAATTTTCAAGGTTTTGTAAATGCTAATTCCTAACTATATATGGTCTATAACCTATGGTTTTTTCAGTGAATTTCATTGGTTTTTTAACAGCTAATATCTGTAGCTGTAAAATGTATTCTTCTTTAAATCCAAAAATATATTTTATATGTTTATGAATAATTTTTTTTTTAAATATTTTTTTTTCTTCGTTCCCGCTTTGCGAATCAGGAAGCTTCCCGTTAGCTGACCTTGATGCCGCGAAATAGACCGCGAGCCGGTAAACGTTTCTTTACCGCAACTGCCGCGTTACAAAACAACATCGTGACGCCTCCCGTCCGCATGACGTTTCACGTTGTCGCGTGATACGTCATATGACGTGCTACGTTAGCGAACTGGTACGCGAAGCGAGTCGCAAAGCGCAGGTTTCTGGAAGCAAACTGGGAGGCCCTGCAAAGCGCTTAACGTAAACACAGCAGGTCATGTGACTTGGTAATAACACTTTTCATTGGTTCATTTCACTTTTGGTTTCCTAATGATGTAAGACTAGGTCATATAATCTAAAATGAACACTTTTCATTGGTTGAGAACTCTTGTTTTTCCCAAATAATGAAAATCCCTCCTTCTTTCCTCACTCTGACTTTCATCATTGTGAGAGAAAGACCCTTTGTGATCACTGAGCAATGGCTTCTTTAGTAGCTTCAGCTGGTGCTTCCCCACCACCTCCACCACATCCAAGGAAGAGTGGACCACCTGCTCAAGTTATAATTCAGCAAGAAGAGGAAGAAGAGGAAGAAGACGAGGAAGAGCAGGAAGAGAGGCAGTTTTTGCCTGAGGAGCCCAGGACGTCTCACCGGAAAGAAAACTTCATTTGGCAATTTTTTAAAATTCCCAAAGGTCAGAAAAAAGTAAATGCAAGATACGTAACTTGCCTTATATGTCAAGATAAACTGTCCAGAGGAACCGAGAAAAAATACAGTTTCGGAAACTACACAATGCATCGCCATATGACTAGGTGGCATCCTAACAACTACAGTGCTGTACAGTTTCGGAACGACCTAGATAATCTCCCTATTATGGCCAGAAGATCTGTTACCGGAAGTAACGGGACCAGAGGGCAGGGAGATGGTGCCAATTATACAAATGAGATTTGGTGAAGTAAAACACATCTGCGTATATTGCGATGGATTGCTACGGAGAAAGAAGCATCACTCTGATCAACAGAGCTATTGACTATCATATGCAAGTTTGTACGAAACGCCCCAAATAATAAATACTTTTTTTTTGTTTTGTTGCTCCTGTTGAGCCCTTTACAATGAATCGTTTTCATTGCCCCCTCCAAGAAAAACCCCAAAAAATATAAAACTGTTCAGAAAAATTCAAAAAAAGTAAAAAAATGTTCAGAAAATAATAAAAAAAATATAAAACAACAAAAACAATAAAAAAAAAGTTCTTTTCAGAACTACCTCCCGTTATTAAAAAATTGGTACAATATTTGGAACTGTGCCAACCTCTATTTCTCTTAGTTCGCTTCCCAGTTCGCTCGCCGGTACGCGAACCGGAAGCGAACCAAAAACAGTAAGTATAAGGGAAGGAAACAGACACTTATGTTAAAAGAAAGACAGCTATAGGGGAGTAAACTAGAGATACTATTACCCGTAATCCACTGCTGATGATGTCACATATTACATCATTCATGACATGCTCAGTGACATCATCAGCAGAGGATTGCGGGTTTTTTGGCAACGTGCCTTATCCACGGTTTAATAACGCTGCCTTTTGCTTTATATAAGTTTTCAAATTGTATGAAATATATACCAATAGGTCGTTATGAACCTTTAGGTAGTGCTTTTCTTCATGAGGTCTGGTCGCTTCCATACACATACAGATGTTTCAAAGATGATCAAGAAGTTTATCTGAATGGAGAGGAATGCACTGAGACTCCAGATCATTCACTAATGTGTAGGCACATACAGTTACACGGTTCATGCAACAAACACCGACCAAATATGGCTTGCGTGTTGCAAGGCACGCCAGTTCCTGCTATCATCCCCACGTTCAAGTTGTTGGAAAATGGAAGTCATTTGATGCTCAATAATGAAGATTGTTCTGGGTTAATTAAAGGTATTCCTTTTATCGTAACAGTAAGTGAACGGGTTATTTGCTGCAGAAATGTTCTATTTCCTCCCACATATGAACATAGGGAGTTTTCAATCTCGCCACAAATACCAACCTTGGGAGCAGATTTCAACGGCATGGCAAGAATAAGAGCTCTTTTGTCTCAGAGAGAGGTGGCCTTGAGTTCGGCCCGTGAAACTTTCGTGCTTCACATAGCGAACACCCGTACAGAGGTGCAGACCCTTTTAAATACAGATTTGCCTTTGCATTTCAGCAAGATGGTTCGGACTATCTTTAACGCATCCTCCACAAAGGCCCTGGCGCACTTTTTTAAAGTTGTTACCAGTGGTCTCGTGACTTCATTTGAGAAAATCTTTGGAGTCATCCCTTTTTTTCTTTCATTCTATTTTTTCCACTCTGCTTCGTGGATTGCCATTTTTACTTGCATTACCAGCGGACGCTCTTGTGCTTTTTTATATTTTTAAATATGGATGTCTCTCCTATGCAACCTCCCGCCCTGCAGCTGCTGACACTGTTCCGCAATCGCATGCTAGAATATTATGGCACAATGCCGTTGGCGATATTAAGCACGGCATATGGATTATCTTTTCGATTCTCCTACTTCACCTGTGTCCAGCCTGTATTTCACTGCCTGACCTGTGATTTCGATTGGGCCATTGATTTGTGTCTCTGCGGACCGGTTTCTCCTGACGTCGACTTTAATCAGCTGATGACTCCTATCATTACTCACGAATTGGTTTGTCCTGGCGAAAGGATTATGGCTGTGGCATTGATGCATGGACTAATTGGTCCCTGGAATTTACTGGCGGCAACACAGTCTTTCTTGGAACAGAGCTTTCTTGAAAACCCACCGAGCTGTCCTCTGATGGTGATAGAGGATCCGGTGCTGGGAGAGCACGTATGTTCTTTTCCGCTTTTAAATTGGATGGCTGAACTGTTTTCGGATGAAGACGGTGACTTCCTATTGGAGGCTGTTGCAGCTTATTTTGCATACACAGTTATGTCATAGACCTTTTTCATGTTTGATATGCTGAGTACTAGCATTTCATTGACAATTCATTGACTTATTTGTCAAGTTTTTATTATTTACCTTGCCTATTGGCTTAAGACTCGATAAAGTACTTGGCTGTTTTATTTTTCTTTAGCATTAAATTTTCCTAGTTTTTAATGCTTTACCTTGCGGACCGTCCACATATAAACTTGCAATCTGCTCTCATGAGATGGCACTTCTATTATCTTATTCAGTTCGTTTCCGGATCATGGGGAGGTGTCATCTAGGTCCTGGATATCTTTACACCGTGTTAAGTTAGCATGGGCTCATTACCGGTTTAAACGCCATTTTTCCTTTTTTGCAACCTCTGCACACGACACTTAGTTGTTGCTTTAGCTTTCAACCTAGTAGTTCATCGTGGTTTACATGAGAATAATATGTTATTGCTCTACTATCTGCTTTGCTTGTTAAACTATATCTGTACAGCGAGTGCTGAAGTTTCAAGAACAACACGATACAGAATTGTTATGAGGTCTGATCTCCACGACTTCATACTCATAACATAAGTGCAGCTTCTGCCAATCTGGGCATGAGGCGGGTTTTATATTGCTTTGCCGAACACACATACACAACACTTGATGCGGTTCACATGAAGAGAGAGCTGGTGTATGCTGATGTGATTCCTTCAAATCTAAGACACTAAAGTATGGGCACGCCCTAAACCAACACAAAGAGACCTTCTTAGCAAATAATATAATATGTGTATTAGGGAGGGTGAGATATAAGCAGCCGCGGGCCGTGGAGGGAGTTACGGTGAGGCAGGGAGGCGGGGAGGGGGAGAAGCAGGGTGGAGCCCTCTCCACCCTGCCCCTCCCCCTCCCCGCCTCCCTGCCCCACCGTAACTCCCTCCACGGCCCGCAGCTGCTTATAAGTGTTGCTAACTCTTATTCATTTACAGCATGTTAACATACTGTCACCATTCGCTTTTTATGTACTAGTAACTATGCTGGTAATTTTGCTACTGATAATATGTGTACTTGTATTATCTAAGATACTTCGCCTGAGAAGACGGCATTAGTAAATAAACATTTCAAATACACATGTGTTCTTCTTAACTCCATGTTCTGGTTTCTAAGAAATATATAACGACCGACTGTTCATGAGTTCCACGTATCCTGAGGTACTATAAGTTCATATTCTGGATTGTCTAAACATTGAGAGTTTGTTATATCCAATGTGACACTGTACCTAGCTTGCTAAGGGGTTTTTGATTACTAAGGTGAGTTTTGGGACACCCTAATTCGCCGAGGTTCCAATCCTCTGTCCACAGTTCTGTGTGAGAACAGAAACCCTGCGACAGGGGCACCCCCGACCCTTGCTGGAGCTTCATCACACTTGCGATACAACTCCAGCAATGCGCCACCTTTACGGCACAGATACATCACGCATCTGTGCTGTTTTTGCCCCATGATGCGCCGCATTGTAAATGCAGCACACCATAGGTGACGGAACAGCGGCACAGAATGACTAACACATCCCTGGTGATGCGCCAGTCATCATAAATCTATCCCTATGCTTCTTATCTTGTTAGAGATGAACCGCCATATGTATCATCAAAGTTTTTTGCATTTCCTAAATAGCGAACCTTAAGGAATAAATAGCGATTCTTTACCATTCCTAGTTTGCGATGAGCTATTTGCTAATTACAAATTACCCATTCATTTCCTTCATTTCCATAGGGCGGTTGGACTCACTTTTAGCTCGAACGGCTGAATGGATTTCCACGAAACTTGGCAAAATTGTAGGGACTGGTAGCCCGATGTGCCTTTGCTATGTCTCAAGATATATGCTCCAGTGGTTTTTACGAAAATTAAGTTTGAAAAATATATATTGGGCTACATTGGCCTATATATATGTTGGAGCCCAAATGTAGCCCAATGTAGCCCAATGAAGCCCAATGTAGCCCAATGTAGCCCAAAGATGGCCGCCAGAGACGAAAAAAAACAAATGTAGCCCAAATATCAGCCAGATGTAGCCCAACTATAGCCCAGTGACAGAATGACCAATCAGCTTCGCAAACCTCCGTTACGCGAAGCGGAGCGCTGTTACAGATATATATCTTTTTTTGAACGCTAATTTCTCAAAATCCACTGGAGCACACATATTGAGACCTAGCAAAGGCACATCGGGCTACCAGTCCCTAATATTTTACCAAGTTTCGTGCAAATCCATTCAGCCGTTCGATTATTATTATTATTTTTTTTTTTTGCCCCGCGGGGCCCTTTTAAAACCTCCACATCAAACCTAGGGGGTCAGCGAGGATCTACTATTCCACCTTATGGTCATTTGCCCCTTCGCTTTCGCCTCCTCTTGTCTCTCGATCCTACCGAGAGACAAGATGGCGGCTGCTACGGACTGTTTGGAATGTTGACAGACGCCGGAGAACCAATCAGCTTCGCTTCACAAAGCTCCGTTGCGCGAAAAGTACGCGTCCTGGAGCGCTGCCCGGTCCGCTGTTACAGATATATATCTTTTTTTAAACGTTAATTTCTCAAAATCCACTGTAGCACATATATTGAGACCTACAAAAGGCACATCGGGCTACCAGTCCCTACAATTTTGCCAAGTTTCGTGCAAATCCATTCAGCCGTTCGGGCTAAAAGTGAGGCCAACCGCCCTATGGAAAACTCAATGTTAAAAACACGTTTTGGGACCCCCCTTTTTTCTCGGCCCCCCCTTGACGAACCCCCCCCAAATTTTCAAGGGCTGCTCAGAAACAAAATGTGCCATTTTCCTGAAAATTTCAGCCAATTCCGTCCACAAACGCCAACGTTATTAGACATAGAATTTTCAAAAAACCCATAGAGAAAAAATCCTAACTATATATACCTACTGGCGACCGCCAGTAGGTAATATATATATATATATATATATATATATATATATATATATATATATATATATATATATATATATATATATATATATATATATATATATATATTTGTAGTCCAAGTGCCCTGAAGCATAGAAGGTCACACAGCAGCGCCTCGCCATACGGCTCCTTAATGCAGCTTGCCTTCCTGCTCTAAATCATTCCAACTGCCAACGCGTTTCGAGGAAAACCCTCTTCTTCTCGGGCTGCCAAAATGAAACGTCTGAATCTCGCATTTAATTTACTGTTGGCTCTTTATTAAATTACATCACCGCCCCCCAGTGGGCGTGTTCACAGTATGGATTTGCGTGTATGTTGGGACATGGAGTCCAATGCGAGCACCCTTATTTCCTTTGGTAAGTTCAGTTGTTTCATTCACTTTCAAGGCGCTTTCATATCCTGTAGTAGGTACTGAGCACTAGGCAGGCTTTTTTTTGCATATTAGGCACTGATGCTGATAATGTCTTAATTAGTGTAAAACAACAGCCTCACCCTGCTGGTGTGTGGAATTCTCCTCCAGCTGAGTACGGTGACGGTGCTCCTTCTCACGGCCGGGCTGCCGCGTTTATTTTTGTAGTCCAAGTGCCCTGAAGCATAGAAGGTCACACAGCAGCGCCTCGCCATACGGCTCCTTAATGCAGCTTGCCTTCCTGCTCTAAATCATTCCAACTGCCAACGCGTTTCGAGGAAAACCCTCTTCTTCTCGGGCTGCCAAAATGAAACGTCTGAATCTCGCATTTAATTTACTGTTGGCTCTTTATTAAATTACATCACCGCCCCCCAGTGGGCGTGTTCACAGTATGGATTTGCGTGTATGTTGGGACATGGAGTCCAATGCGAGCACCCTTATTTCCTTTGGTAAGTTCAGTTGTTTCATTCACTTTCAAGGCGCTTTCATATCCTGTAGTAGGTACTGAGCACTAGGCAGGCTTTTCTTTGCATATTAGGCACTGATGCTGATAATGTCTTAATTAGTGTAAAACAACAGCCTCACCCTGCTGGTGTGTGGAATTCTCCTCCAGCTGAGTACGGTGACGGTGCTCCTTCTCACGGCCGGGCTGCCGCGTTTATTTTTGTAGTCCAAGGACTACATATATATATATATATATATATATATATATTACCTACTGGTGGTCGCCAGTAGGTATATATAGTTAGGATCGATTTCCATAGGGAAATCGCAACATTCTATTTGGAATAACTTTGGCGCCAGTTGAGCAATCAGGCTGAATTTTTCTGCAACTTTGCCTCGCGGCTCTCCGCTCCTTCCCTGGAAGTTTGGGGGGGATTCGTCAAGCGGGGGCTGAGATAAAAGGGGGGTCCCAAAATGTGTTTTCCCCATGTTAATTTCCATAGGGCGTTCTGTCGCAGTTTTAGCTCAAACGGCTGAATGGATTTGCACCAAACTTGGCAAAATTGTAGGGACTGGTACCCCGATGTGCCTTTGCTATGTCTCAAGATATGTGCTTCAGTGGATTTTGAGTAATTTAGGTTTAAAAAAATTTATATATCTGTATGCGCGCCCCGGTACGCGTACCGGGGAGCGCTCCGGGCGCGCCACGCGACTTGCGCACGGCAAGCTGATTGGTTCTCGGGTGTCTGTAAACATTCGAAACAGTCAGCAGCGGCCGCCATCTTGTGTCTCGGTAGGATTGAGATACAAGAGGTGGCAAAAATCAAAGGGGAAAATGAGCAAAAGGGGGCAGGGTACACCCCCCCTGACCCCCTAGGTTTGATGTGGGGACCATAAAAGGGTCCCGTGGGACAAAAAAATCAATAATTTTTTTTCCGATTTTCACGGGGGGAGCGCCCGGTACGCGCACCGGGGAGCATATCAGGGAGCGTACTTAGGTGAAAAATAGTGAAAATAATAGTGTAAACTAATCATTTTGAGTGATTACAGGTAGCGTAGCTCTGAAAAGAGCTTTTGGGTTCTGTGGCTGTTTTAGGTACCTACAAGTGTGTCCCACACACACCCACATGCACACAACCCCACACCCACACACCCACACACTCCCCACACACACTTCACACATGCACACTTCCACCCACAGTCAAACACCCCACACTCCCACATCGACACCTTACACATCCACACTTACACCCACATCCCACACACCCGCACTCAAACACACACCTCACCCCCCTTCCACCACACACACACACACACATGCACATACACACAAATATCTCACAGACACACCACACACATCCCACACACACATCTCCCCCCCACACACACACAGAGACAACTCACAGACACATCCACACATCTCATACATACATACGCATCCTACACACATACCTCCCACACCCACACACACCCCACACACACCTCACACACCCACACTCCCACCTACACTCAAACACCCCACACACTCACAACCACACACACACCTTACATACCCATATCCCCACCCACATCCATATACCCCACACACCTATACACCTCATCCCCCCTAGACACACACACACACACATACACACCTCACAGACACCCCCCGCACATCCCCCACAAACACCTCCCCCCGTCTACACATGGGGAAAACTAAGTGAAACACTAAAATAATAATTTAAAGTGATTAGAGGTAGGGTATCTCGGAATAGAGTTGTTGTGTTGTTTGGGTGTTTTAAGTACCAACATGTAGGTACCAATGCTGAGTCTTAAAGTCAATGTACACCGTCTCCTCTGTAGATAATTTGCATGTTGTTACAGAAGTTATTGTGGTATATGGAATCTATACCATAGTCTGTCAGGGAAGCAGAAACAACATGGAGGCAGGAGATGAAAAGAGATGTCAAATACACATTGGAGATAATATAGTGGGAGAAAGGAAGTAACTATGAGCAAAATTATTATGTAACAGAAATACGTTGCACAGTATACTATAAGTCTGAGTTTATATTATAATCAATTTGGTACTAGTTTATGAATTACATATAATAATGAATAATGTCGCGAACAATTTTTGATTATTAAACATACATTTTTTTTTATGATTCTTTTTCAAAATGTAATAGAACGTCTAACATTTGACTGTCCGAAATGTCTTCTTTTTGACTGAACATAACTTCCAACATTTGACTGTCAGAAACGTCCTCATATTGAATTAACAAATCCACAGATTCTACACATTGTAGAAGTTCATGGTCCAGTGATTCATTAATGAATTCCAAGTCAATGGGTTCAATGATTTCCTCATTGTTCATCTCTAGGACAATTTCAAAGGAAATGTTCTGTTCTCCTTCCATTTTTGTGCTGAAATTTGCAAATATCAGTAGAAATATGGCACTGTTGGGTTTAAGTTCAGACAGGTAGTTTTGATTTTTTAATAGTGAAGTTAACCTTGGGCAATGTATGGTAACAGGAAGGAAGTAGAAATATTAAAAAGTGCCTGTGAAGAAGCGTAAGTAAATTCTTAATTATAGCAGAGAAGCCTAAGTCAATTTATAAATATAACAGAGGAGCCTATCTCTATCTATAACTATAGCAGAGGGACAGTAAATAACTATCAGAAAATGTTTTTTTAAAAATAACTTAAAGTGCCCCTTACAAATTATCAACTTACTTTACAGAGAGGTGAAGAAGACAAAATGCGAAAATCCTTTCAAGATGTACCTCAGGTAGTTGTAGTCAAAATGGCCGTGTTTCCCTCTCATTTTTCATTTATATTCATGTACATAACCAATCAAATGTCAGGAAAAAAAATAGAAAATGAAAGTAACATTTTAATTGGTTGTCAATTCTAACACTTCAGATGTGTTTTTGTTATGTAATTTACCTCAGGATATTTAGACAGGGCTACAGGCCAAATGGCTCAATGGAATTCCACTTTTGTGGGAAAATGGTAGGGACTGGTATGTAGTATGAGCTATTCTATATTTGGTGAAAGTGTCTCCAGTGGTTTTTATGTAAATTAACTTTTAACATTTTTAGGGAGCGCTTCCCAGTGCGCGCCCCGGTACGCGTACCAGCAGCGCTACGGGAGTCCTCCATTTTGTGTTTCGGTAGATTTAAGACAGAAAATGGCGGACAAACAACGTTGGGAATGGGTATAAGGGGGCATCGTAGGCACTCGTTGACCCTCTAGGTTTTCTGAGGGGGTCTTAGGAGGCCCAAATAGGCAAACAAAAAAAAATGTTTTTATTTTTCGCGGGGGGAGCGCCCGGTACCACACCGGGAAGCGTACTGGGGAGCGTACTATGGTGAAAAATAGTGAAAAAAGTTAGAAAAAGATAATCATTTGGAGTGATCAGAGATAGGGTAGCCCTGAAAAGGGCTTTTGGGTTCTGTGGCTGATTTAGGTACCTACAAGTAGGTACCAATGCACAGTCTTAAATTCAGGAGGAATATTCTATTCCCTTCAACTGAGAAGTGCACACCATCTTCTCTGTAAATATCTTGCATGTTGTAACGCAAGTTGTTGTTGTATATTGAACCCATTCCATAGTCTCTCATGTAAGCAGAAACAGATTTATTCACATGTTTCCGTGCTTTTTCAAATTGTGGATAAAATTGGTTGGATCACTTCCATTTCGGCCTTTGGCATATATTGGAATATACCAAGGCAGTTTGTGGAAAAAGTGCCATCAATTGCTCAAAGGTGTCCTTTAAAAGCATTTCCAGACCTACCCCAGTCAAAGTGCCCAAGTCATTTCCTCCACAGTGCACAATTAACAGGTATGGGTGTGGCAAATGCAAAAAGGTTTTCACCAACGGAATCAATTGGTGACATTTTAATCCTCTGTGGCCAATCCATTTTATGTTCACGTTTGATAAATCAAGGTTGTGTACATTTCTGGTACTAGCATACCTTTGAGCCCAGTGGATATAGCTATGTCCAATAATCCAGACAGAATACATGGTCAGAGGAGATTCTGGTGCAGTTAGATGAAGTGTGGAAAAGAAATGGCCGTTGGAATAATAGGAGTTTGCAAAAAAACCTGTTTGGTAGAATGAGATAGGTGAAAACTGAAAGTTAGGGTGCATGGTTGTGTTCTGTGTAAGAAGTAATTTGAATGGTTAAAAAAAGTTATTTAAAGAAACCTTACACCAGATAAGCTGGTGTATTTGCAGGTCAAACATCCTTGCAGAGGTGATTTGCAACATTGTAGAATAAACCTTTAACCCTGGGAGCTCAGTGAGGAGGGAGTTGCTATGGTAACAGGTAGAAAGGGCTGAGGGGGGGAAGGGTGTTGGTTTGAAAATAGAGAGGGAAGAGTTTTAATTGGTTAACACAAAGGGATATCTGTGTAGAATTAGAGGCTTTCTGTGCCTTTATGGTTTGCAGTGCCTGGAGAACATACCTTTTGCTCTGCTAAAGAAATATTGGTGTGTGTATCTGACACTGTTGTGAATCTCCTAAAGCATTTGTAAAGGTGAGTTATGATTCATTTAATATACAAAGAGACTTGTATACTCTATGGAGAAGATTTGGAAGGAAATTGTGGTCTTTACATGTTGCTTTGTGTCATGCTTTTTGATAATGCTTGGTAAAAAGTTTTTACTGCATAGAGTAGTTGTATTTTGTAAAATTGTGAATTTTTAGTCGTGACATGGAATGCTTCTACGTAGGACCTGTGCTGTGTTTTGTAAATGTGATGTAAAAAACGATTTTGGGGGAAAAAATAGTTTTTACATTTTTTAAAAGGAATAAAGAATGTGTGCATGTTTAATAGAAATACATTTGACTCTTTACAATGATGTTACCTGTGTTAACTCAGTGTAGGAAGCATATTGAGTTTGTTTGCATAGAGGAATTGTATTTTGTAAAATTGTGAAGCTTCATGTGCAAGATGTTGCCTCAGTATTATCCCTGCTGTGAGGCAGATGGTTGTAAATATGATCTGTGCTGTCTTTCCTAAATGTGATGTCAAAAACGATTTTGGGGAAAATAAACGGATTCTACATATTTGAGTATAATGTGGTGCAAAGGTTTAAAAAATGACGCATACTTGGTCACTTTTTAAATATGGGGAAAAAAGGTACATGTTTGGGCTTTCCTGGGGAGCCTAGGTGGTGAGGATTGTATCTAAGTGTGCAGTGGACTAGGCTTCATGAAGCATAAAAATAGTTTTTACATTTTCTAAAAGGAATAAAGAATGTGTGCATGTTTAATAGAAATACATTTGACTCTTTACAATGATGTTACCTGTGTTAACTCAGTGTGGGAAGCATATTGAGTTTGTTTGCATAGAGGAATTGTATTTTGTAAAATTGTGAAGCTTCATTTTTGCAAGATTTTGCCTCAGTCTTATCCCTGATGTGAGGAAGATGGTTGTAAATATGATCTGTGCTGTGTTTCCTAAATGTGATGTCAAAAACGATTTTGGGGAAAATAAATGGATTTGACATTTTTGAGTATAATGTGGCACAAAGGTTTAAAAAATGACGCATACATGCGTCACTTTTTAAATACGGGGAAAAAAGGTACATGTGTGGGCTTTCCTGGTAAGCCTAGGTGGTTAGGATTGTATCTAAGTGTGCAGTGGACTAGGCTTCATGAAGCATATCCCTGTCTGTATTCTTAGACATAGGTGTCAATTTGACTGTTTACGATGATGTTAGGTGTGTTTTAAAACAGTGTAGGAAGCATATTGAGTTTGTTTGCATAGAGGAATTGTGGAGAAGTGTGGCTCAGGGGTTAGAGGCGGCAGAATCGGAAGCTGAGATCGGTCCTGGACCAGGGTTCGATTCCCCGCCTCGGCGGGTCTCAGGCTCAAAATTCCACGGACTCGACAATTCTCGCTCCGGTACCTACTCGATTCACAGGTTCACACTCTGCGACTCTGGGCAATAGCTTGCTTAATCTCCACTACGGCCCCTCGCGGCGGGATGCCTGGCTTTCACCTTGTGGATACCCTGCTGGGGTTATCTCACAGGGGAATACCAGGACGGGTTCCCAAGGCAAGCGCCTTGATGCCTTTGGGTGATACGTGCGCTATATAAATCGCAATACATTTACATTTACATTTACATTGTATTTTGTAAAATTGTGAAGCTTCGTGTGAAAGCGTTAATTGTATTTTGTAAAATTGTGAATTTTTTGTCGTGACATGGAATGCTTCTACATAGGACTTTTGCTGTGTTTTGTAAATGTGATGTAAAAAACGATTTTGGGGAAAATAAATAGTTTTTACATTTTTTAAAAGGAATAAAGAATGTGTGCATGTTTAATAGAAATACATTTGACTCTTTACAATGATGTTACCTGTGTTAACTCAGTGTAGGAAGCATATTGAGTTTGTTTGCATAGAGGAATTGTATTTTGTAAATTTGTGAAGCTTCATTTTTACAAGATTTTGCCTCAGTCTTATCCCTGATGTGAGGCAGATGGTTGTAAATATGATCTGTGCTGTGTTTCCTAAATGTGATGTCAAAAACGATTTTGGGGAAAATAAATGGATTTTACATTTTTGAGTATAATGTGGCACAAAGGTTTAAAAAATGACGCATACATGCGTCACTTTTTAAATATGGGGAAAAAAGGTACATGTGTGGGCTTTCCTGGTAAGCCTAGGTGGTTAGGATTGTATCTAAGTGTGCAGTGGACTAGGCTTCATGAAGCATATCCCTGTCTGTATTCTTAGACATAGGTGTCAATTTGACTCTTTACAATGATGTTAGCTGTGTTTTAAAACAGTGTAGGAAGCATATTGAGTTTGTTTGCATAGAGGAATTGTATTTTGTAAAATTGTGAAGCTCCATGAGAAAGCGTTTGCCTCACTCTTATTCCTGTTGTGAGGCAGGTGCAAGATTTTGCCTCAGCCTTATCCCTGCTGTGAGGCAGATGATTGTAAATAGGATCTGTGCTGTGTTTCCTAAATGTAATGTCAAAAACGATTTTGGGGAAAATAAATGGATTTGACATTTTTGAGTATAATGTGGCACAAAGGTTTAAAAAATGACGCATACATGCGTCACTTTTTAAATATGGGGAAAAAAGGTACATGTGTGGGCTTTCCTGGTAAGCCTAGGTGGTTAGGATTGTATTTTGTAAAATTGTGAAGCTTCATGTTTGCAAGATTTTGCCTCAGTCTTATCCCTGCTGTGAGGCAGATGATTGTAAATAGGATCTGTGCTGTGTTTCCTAAATGTAATGTCAAAAACGATTTTGGGGAAAATAAATGGTTTTTACATTTTTGAGTATAATGTGGCACAGAGGTTTAAAAAGTGACGCATCTACCTACATGCGTCACGTTTTAAATATGGGGCAAAAAAAGGTACTTGTTTGGGCTTTCCTGGGGAGCATAGGTGTTGAGGCTTGTGTCTAAGAGTGCAGTGGATTAGGCTTCATGAAGCCTATCTCTGCTGCATTCTTAGACACAGGTGTTTTGAGGCAAAATCTTGCACTTGTCTCACAACAGAAATAAGACTGAGGCAAACGCTTTCTCATGGAGCTTCACAATTTTTACAAAATACAATTCCTCCATGTACACAAACTCAATATGCTTCCTACACTTATTTAAAACACAGGTAACATCATTGTAAAGAGTCAAATTGACACCTGTCTCTAAGAATGCAGACAGGGATATGCTTCATGAAGCCTAGTCGACTGCACACTTAGATACAATCCTCACCATCTAGGCTCCCCAGGAAAGCCCAAACATGTACCTTTTTCCCCATATTTAAAAAGTGACGCATATATGCGTCATTTTTTAAACCTTTGCGCCACATTATACTCAAAAATGTAAAATCCATTTATTTTCCCCAAAATAGTTTGTGATATCAAATTTAGGAAACACAGTACAGATCATATTTACAATCATCTGCCTCACAACAGGGATAAGACTGAGGCAAAATCTTGCACCTGCCTCACAACAGGAATAAGACTGAGGCAAACGCTTTCACATGGAGCTTCACAATTTTACAAAATACAATTCCTCTATGCAAACAAACTCAATATGCTTCCTACACTGATTTAAAACACAGCTAACATCACTGTAAAGAGTCAAATTGACACCTGCGTCTAAGAATGCAGACAGGTATATGCTTCATGAAGCCTAGTCCACTGCACTCTTAGACACAAGCTTCATCAACTACGCTCCACAGGAAATCCCAAACAAGTACCTTTTTGCTCCATATTTAAAAATTGATGCATGTAGGTAGATGTGTTACTTTTTAAACCTCTGCGCCACATTATAATCAAAAATGTAAAAACCAATCATTTTCTCCAAAATCGTTTTTGACATCACATTTACGAAACACAGCATAGATCCTATTTACAATCATCTGCCTCACAGCAGGGATAAGACTGAGGCAAAATCTTGCACCTGCCTCACAACAGGAATAAGACTGAGGCAAACGCTTTCTCATGAAGCTTCACAATTTTATAAAATACAATTCTATATAACTATATAACTCAATATTTTCTTGGGAAGCATAGGTGGTGAAGCCTGTGTATAAGAGTGCAGTGGAGTTAGACATAGGTCTGATCTTCTTTGTAGTTGTGGACAGAGCTGTCTTCCACTATATTTTTCAATACAGGCCTCACCTTTTGTGCACCACTGGAGAATCCTCACCTGATCTGAAACCCTGTATTGATCGTTTGCTTTTTGTCATTGCTTTGTTGTTTGGTAATAGTGGTCTATAATGTGCTACTGTTTTTCTTTAACACAGATTGAAATCGTTATTTGAAGAAAAAGCAAAGATGCCCAAAAAGGAAAGGACAAAGAAACAACGTAACCGGGAAAAATCAAAAACAGCAACGGAATTACAGCATTCTTCCACAATAGATACTTCAAAAAACTGGAACAAAGCTCCTGGTAAGACAACTAAGTCTTTTTTACGCAACATATGTACATCCAGAAAAAATAATGGACAGCATGTAGAAAAAGAAAATGAGAGAGTAACATTAAAAAGGAAGGAGAGAACTTCAAAGAATCCTAAAACTGGAGCAGGAGAGAATATTATGTATAGGAATAGAAGGCAGAATCAGTTTAGAGACATTCGTAGACGAATGTTTCGCAATAGGGTGGTTTTAAATTTGTTCAAAAAACATTAGGAAAGGTAAACAGCGAGCTGCTTTTTATAAGAAAAAGAAAAGTGTAGAGAAGATTGTTGATCAGGCTTTTGAAGTTAAGAAAAAATTATTTATTTTAATAATCAATAGAATTAGGACACTTAACAAGACAATTGATGTTTTCAAATCAAACAGTAGATGGAAAAGAGTAATTAATCGGACACATTTTTGTAAAGTTTTTTCTGGAGAATGGATGCACAGTTCAAGTTGTGAGCCATTTTTTAATGAGGAGAGTTACTTCCAGGAGAATGATTTAGTGCATGCAGTTGACACCAGTGGTCGAGCGTATGAAGTGAAAGACGGTTGTCCGATTGAAAAAGAGAAACTTGTGCCTAGAGAACCAGAAGAGGTGTTATCTGATGGAGTTTTAGGGAGACGTACTAAGGGTCCAGTGTACACTTAGAAGTGTAGTAGTATTTGTAGTGTGCGACAGGAATCAATTGATTTGTTTTGTAATTTCTTACGTACATATAGTAAGAAAAGTCTAAAGCAGAAAGTGAAGTTGTTGCAAGACTTAGATCCTTGCAGAGTGAGGGAAAAGACAGGTTTGCAAGGCCATTCACTGGCTTGTCTTTCTAGAAAAGTCTGTCAGAGTGTTTTTCATCATTTTAAGATGTTAGCAGTGCATCATACCAAAATGAGGAAATTAGTGAGAATGTTGTATTATGCAAAAAGTCCAGCACTTAAGCTTAAACAATTAAACAGTGCTCTTTTGCATGGAACAGAATTAGATGTGAAGAAGATTTGTGAAGAAATTGAGATTTGTTATTTTCGTGAAAAAGAGGACAGTGTAGAAATTGAGACAGCAATTCAAGGTAATGTGGAAGACAATGTACAGATTTTAAATACAGAAAAGTTTGAGAAGGAAATTACCAGGTTTAAGGTGAAATCAAGTGAAAGGCCGAATTTTACTTGTGTGTGTTGTCGACGGAGTCATTATAAGATTCAGACTAGGTTAATTGATTTATATGCAAAAAGTGAAAAGATGAATAATTATGAGTGGAAAGATTTAGCAACTTATTTGTGGGTGGAGAATTCTTTTGATTTGAGTTCTGATCAGCGTTTTTGTAAATATTGTTATGACAAAGTAAATCAAAACAGAATGCCTGCTAGAGCTGTTCATAATAATCTGGAGTTGGTAGACATTCCCCGTGAATTGATGGATTTAAATACATATGAGTCTATTTCGATTCAATGTGTCCATCCTTTTCAGGCAATTGTTCGCATGGAGCCTAAGATAGGGAAATTGCCTCCTACAGATTTGCAGAGAGGATTAAAGGGAAGAGTTGTTTATTTGCCCCTAGATTTGAAAAAAAATATTGATACAATTGGTATAGAAAAAGTAGAAGAGGAACCTTTAGTTATTCTAGTTAATGGGGTTCCAACAAAGAGTAAAAAAATCTGGCAAGATTTAGTGGATGTTAGGAAAGTCAAAAAGGCAACGTTGTATTTAGTCAAAAACAATGAGTACTACAAAGATGTATGTGTTGCAGCAGAGGAAACAGCTACAGATGAAGACAGTGATTGTTCAGGCGGCCAAATTGAAAAAGTTGATGTGTCTAGAAGTGAAGAAATATATGAACATTATACTGTTCCTCCTTTGCATTCCAAAGAAGTAATGGGGAATGCAATTGAATTGTTTCAAATGAAAGCAGCAAAAGGAAGTCCCATTAGTGTATGGGAAGAAAGTTTGGAAGCTCGTTGTTTTCCACAGCTATTTCCAACAGGTCGAGGTGGACGATATGACGATCGACCACTTCAAATTCCTGCATCTGAATATCGAACTGTAAGAATATATGCTGTAGATGCAAGGTTTCGTCAATGCATTCCCTATATATCTACTGTATGAAAGTGACTTGTCTGTGCTTTCTTATGCAGTAAACCATATTCTGAAAAGTGGAGCACATCTACAAAATGTTTCGGCGAGGGACTTTATGGAGAAAGTGAATCTGCAAGATAATATTTTAGAATCTCATCTAATCAATCTCATGGCATGTCAGCGTGGTACGAATGAGTATTGGTACCGTCGCCATGGGGAATTGAAATGTATGCTAAGAAACTTAGGAACTCCTACATGGTTCCTCACTCTTAGCTGTGCCGAGTATGCATGGGAGGACTTACTTCAATTTCTATGAGAGGCCAATGCTAATATACAAAATATAGAATTCAAAACACCTGGAGAACTGTGTTCTTTGGAGCCAGTGAATGTATGCAGATATTTTAATCATAGATTTGAAGCTATGATGTCTTTTATTACCAACAAAAAAAATCCTCCCCTTGGAGAGGTTTTGGATTTCTTTTGGAGAAAGGAGTATCAAGCGAGAGATGCTCCTCACATACATATGTTGTTGTGGGTAAAAGATGCACCCAAATTTGGAACAGATTCGGATGAGACAGTGATGAGTTTCATTGAAGAGTATTCAACATGTGCTGTTCCGAAAACTACGGAAGAAAACAGTTTAAGGCAACAAGTTTTACGCTTTCAATCCCATCGTTGTGGAAAGTACTTTCGTCGAAAATTCAGAAACAAGGACAAGTTCTACACAAAATGTCATTTCAGCTTTCCACGACCAGTGATTTCGAAAGGAAGAGTAAATAATTTGATGTCTTCTCTGCGACATACTGTGACGAGGAAATCACCAAAAAATACATACAATTTAAAAAGAGACGAAGAGTCCAAGTACATCAACGACTACAACCCAGTGATTTTGTCCATGTGGAATGCTAACATGGATATTCAATTTGTTGCTGACAACTCTATTGCTGTGGCTCGATATGTGACATCTTACATCACAAAAAAAGAAAAGACAGAACTAAAGGAAATGTGGGAGGACATTTCACATGAAAAGAGTCTAAGCAAGAAATTATACAGTTACAGTCTGAAGATGTTGTCACATCGAAAAATTGGAGCAAATGAATGTTCTGATCGATTGTCGTCAGCAAGTCTCTATGCCAAATCTAGAACTATCATTTGGGTGAGTCTAGGTCTTGCTGCAACACGAAATCGAGTTTTGAAATCTGTACAAGAGATAGAGTATTTGGCGGAGAAAGAACCAGAAAGTACAGATATTTTGAAGACAAACATGTTGGATACATACTATCCAAATAGAAGTCATCACCTTGAGAACGCTTGTCTCTATGAAGTTCTGCAGAGATATATTTATAAGAGGAACATCAGAGAAGATATCAATAATGGAATATATGGAGTCATTGGATGTGAAGGATGTCTAGTGAAACAGAAAAAAGGTTATTTGATTAATCATCGCAAATTGAGTTGTGATAATCCAGATAAAAGAGAATTTTATTATTTGGCTCTTTTGCAACTGTTTAAACCATGACGTGAAGAAGAGGAACTTCTTGGAGATTTTCTCTCTTATGAAGACTCCTTTAATGCAACGAAGGATACCATAGAATGTCCTGTTTTTCCAAATTATATGCACATGTTGAATGAAGAAATAGAGCAAGAAGCCACAATTGCTGCAGAGATTGCGAGAGACAGTTCTCAAGGCAGTCAGAGTTCTGCTTCATTGAGTCAGGATCCACTAGGAGGACCAATTATCCAAAATGAAGCTGCTACTGCCATGGATGAGATGGACCGAGCTATGGAACAAGGTCAAGATGATGAAGTTAACTTAGAAGATTTGGTGAAACAACTAAACCTTGAGCAGAAACAGATATATGACGAAGTCACAGAACCGATTGAACATGGATTCAGTCATGAGAAAAAGAGTGCTCATGTACATCATTTAAGCCTGTCCAACTGTACGTGAATGGAGAAGCGGGAACTGGAAAAAGTTTTCTGATTAAAGCCATTGCAACTTATCTGCAGAAAAGGACTGAATCACCGCTGTCTTGTGTTGTTACTGCTCCAACTGGGCTGGCAGCACATAACATTAAAGGGATTACTTTACATCGTTTACTGATGCTGCCAGTGGAGCATGATAACAAATTGGAGTATCACAAGCTATCAGGAGATGCGTGTTCCGAAGTTTCGAGAGTCCTGAAGAAAATGAAACTTCTTATCATTGATGAAGTAAGCATGGTGTCAAATATCATGCTTGCTTTTGTGCATTTGAGAATGCAAGAAATTCTTAGAACAGACTATGATGTCTTATTTGGTGGAAAACATATTATTGTTTTTGGAGATCTTCTGCAGTTGACTCCAGTAAAAGGACAACATGTGTTCAAAATACTCACTCATGAAGATACCAGGAAGTGCTTAGGAAGCATCGGAAACGTTAATATATGGTTAAATTTTAAATAGGCAGAACTGCTTCAAAATATGCGGCAGGCAAAGGATGAAGATTATAAAAATATTCTACAAGATGTAAGGATCGGAAAAGTAAGTCAGCAAGGGAAAGAAGCTTTACATGCACAATTAATTTCAAATTTGTACCCAAATGAAAACATTCTTCCAGAGAAGATATTTAAGAAAATTAACGAGAAGAAATCTGGCATATGTTTGTTGCCAACTCTGAAAGAATGTTCCATGTTCAACAACAAAATGTTACAGTTAGAAAATGAAGAGATTGTGAAACTGGAAGCTATTGATAAAATAGAGCATATGGGAGCAACAATTATTTTGTCTGAAAATTTGAAATCAAAATTGGATTCATTAGAGAAGACTATATCTAAAACTGCTGGTTTTGAAAAGACTCTGAATGTGTGTTTGAATTGTCGTGTCATTTTAAGAAGGAATTTAAATGTTGAAAGAGGTCTGGTAAATGGAGCAATGGGTTATGTTGTTGGTTTTATGAATTACAAAAATAGAGATGTAATTGAAATTTTAAAAATTAAATTTGATGACATTGATGAAATAGAACAAATTTGTCGTTGTTCAGCTAGATTTTTGCTTGTGAAAGACTTATATGTTCGCCGAAAACAGTTTCCTATTTGTTTGGCATATGCGGTGACAATTCATAAGTCTCAAGGTTTAAGTGTAGATAGCGCTTTGGTGAACATTGGAAGTTCTGTGTTTAAAGAGGGTATGGCATATGTGGCATTATCACGAGTCAGAACTTTAGCAGGATTGTACTTGATTGATTGTGATGAAACAAAGATTTGTGCAGATTTAGATTGTGTAAAAGAATACAATAGGTTAAGAAGAGAGTATGCTCCACATTTGCCTCAATATCCTCTGATTGAAAAACGTGTGGTAGGCCGAAAAAGAAGAAATGAGAGTAATTGCAGTGAGGTATCAGCAAAAAGGCATAAAGTAGATAAAAGTGTAATTGTAAAGAGAAACAAAAAGGATTCTGTTGAAGATGTTGTTGGATTTCAGTTTGAAAACAGTTCTGGTGTCAACTGCTATGCTAATGTAGTAGTTAATGTTGTTTTTTTTCTTCAAAATTTACAAAGACAGATTGTTGAAAATCGAGAACAAACATTGTGCTGTTTATTGAATTCTGTGTTAGACAAATGTAGTAGTGATAGAGCAAAAATAGAAAGTGTTTCAGAAATTAGAAATCTTCTAGATATATGTTCAGGTCAAAATCAATTTTCACAAAATATTCAGCAGGATTGTCAGGAATTTTTAATATATAAGTTTGATGTATTACAAGATGAAGGAGTAGATATAAAAAATCCATTTGGCCTTTCTTATCAATGGCAACATGACTGTGATAACTGTGCTTCATCAAGTACTACTAGAATAGACTCTGAAAGATTTATATATTTAACTTTACCAGACTGCAAATCAGTGTCTTTCAATAATCTAGTTAAAGCTGCGGATCACAATATGGTGTGTACCCAATGTAAGTCTGCAATGCTGTCCACATTATTTCTACAAAATTATGGTCACTATGTTATTTTAATGTTCCAATGATGTAGACCTGATGGAACTAAATTGACAACTTCTATTAAAAATTTCGTGGCTTCTCAGTTATCAATATCAGGAAGAACCTTTGCAACTGTAGCTATTATTTTTCATGACGGTCCTTCTACAACATCAGGGCATTACACATGCTATTTAAAAACTTCTAAAGGTTGGACCCAATGTAACGACACTCATTTGACTTTCAAACAACGTTTGCCTTTTGGCTTTATAAATTCATACCTAGTGTTTTTACAGCCAAAATTTAGGTAAAGGTAGTTGGCCTATGAAGACGGGAGGTGTACTGATATATACTCATACATCTGACACTATTTGGCCAAATGGAGAGGTGCAGAAATGAGTAAAGAGTCATGACTGAAAAAAAGGAGTATATTAAAATTTTGAAAATATTTCAGATGTTCTTGGAGCTTTTCTTGTAGAAAGTCGATGAAATGGATTTCTAAGTGAACAGCAAAATACTATGCAATGAGAAAAGGACCTCCATGATCTACTATTTGGCCTCAAGGAAAAGTAAGTCAATCAAAGATTAGCGTACATTTGTCATTTGTCAGTATATAAGTTTTTTTTTAAAACACAATCTTTTAGATTGTGTTTTTTTTTCCCGCTGTCATATGATGAGTAATTTGAACTCACTGCTTTAAGTGAAATTCAATATATTCTGAGAACAGCAAAAATAAACTATGTAACATGTTGTAGAAGTTATTCTATACTTTGGATTGTGTAAATTAAATTGTATTCCCATTCTCTGACATCCACTCTCCCTCGCTTATCTTTGTTTGCTCCTTACTTTTCACCTCTTCTCTCTATTTTTCGTTCACTACTTCTCTGTGCTCAGTGCCTCACTCTACTTGTGTTATTTTCACTTGTGTTTATCTACCTTCTATCACTTCTTTTACAACAACTTCACTGCTCCTCTCTCGTCGTTCTTCATCCCATTTCTTTTACTCTGGTTCCGTTACTATCCATCATTTCCTTTCTTTCAATGTCCTTCTCTTTACTTTCATGACCAAATTATTTTCTCTCAGTAGCACTGTTTTAGTCGTGTTCTCCTCTCTTTCCTTTTTTTTGCTTACTTACTTTTTTTCTTTTCTCACTCATTGTACTCCACCTCACTCAGTTTTTCTCTTAGTGTGTCTACCTTATAACTTCCTCAGTCTATTTCCTTCAATTGTTGTATATTATTCTGTCTCCCTTCAGCCTTTCACTCTATGACTGTTCTTCACTTACTCCCAGTTATCTTCTATTCCTCATTCTTCTAAATGCATCCTTAATTAGACTGTTTTCTGTCTCAGTCATTATCTTTTTACTTACTTCTGTTTCCTGATTTAGTTTTGCTAACTCACATTGTTTTAATATCTTTCTTACCTTCAGTTCATTTCTCTGTTCTTCTCTCTCATTCTCTAATTTTTTTAGTGAATCTATATGCCTTACTCTTTGTAATTTGCTCTCCTTCTATTTCTTTTTCCCTCTTTTTGTCCTTCTACCTTAGTTTATTTCCCTTTCTGTGTTCTTCACTCTAACTTTATTTCTAAATAGAATGTTATGATGTTTTAGCTCTTCATTTGTATCTTTTAATTTAAAATAAATATTTTACTAATTATAACTTATTTTTTCTTCTCTCTTTCACAGATACCAACTGTAGTAAAAAATATTATAGTTACATGTATTATATGGTAAGTATGACTAAAAAAATGTAGTTTGTTATCACCCTTTGCTTTAAGGTCACTAACATTTTCTCAATCTACCTCACTCCTGTGTTTTTACTCTGCTTCTCTCACTTATTCTTATTCTCCATGTTTACTCCCCTTTCCCTATTTACCCTCTCATATTCAACTTCTTTTGATCCCTATTCTTTACTTCACTTACCCTCTGTTCCCTTCCTTTGCTTTTTTACTCATTCTCTTTTTCTTAATTATTTACCTTACTCCTACACATATACCTCATCCCCCTCCCAACACATATACACACCTGTAACATACACCCCACACACACACCACACATACACCTCATACACACAAAAAAAACCTCCCACACACACTCCTCAAAAACACACACACATTCCATACACACACATACATCGAACACATATACACCCCACACTTCTCACACATATTTCACACACCCTCATCTCTACCCACACCGAAACACTCCACACAACCACACCCACAGACACACCTTACACACTCACACTCTGACCTACACCCCCTAACTCCCTGTAAGTCACACACACACTGCATTACTTATATTTTTTGCTGTTTTACTCAAGCCCATTCAGGTACTGTTTCCTTTACTCTCTTTGTCCTCTCTCTTTGTCACTCACCATGTGTTATCCTAATTCAATATTTCTCCCTCTTTCACCCCTCTTTACTTTTACTATGGGTAGCGCACCGGGGAGCGTAACAAGGGGAAAATAAAGAGAAACAGTAAAATAATATTTTAGAGTGCTTTCAGGTAGGGTAGCTGTTGTGTTGTGTGGGTGATTTACTTACTGCACTCTTTCCACTCCTTTTCTCAGTCCCTCTGTTCTCACAGTTCCTCACTCCCGTTCACTCAGTCCGTCTCTCTTACTGTAATTGTCTCTGTCTCTTCAGTCTTTCACTACTTGTTCATTATGCTTTCTCCCTGAAGTTCAAGCACACTACGTTATTTACATTTCTTTGCTGCTTCAATTACTCCCTTTCTGTTACTTCTTCTTTTCTGCTTTCAGTTTTTTCTCTCTGACAATCCACATGTTTTAACTTTAGTAGATTTTATCCATCTTATTTCATCCCTCTTTAGTTATGCACACTACTTTTTTCTCTCTCTCCCTTACCAGTGTTATTTAAATGTGGTTCCGTTATTACCTTTTATTTGTACATCATTTTTCTCTTTCCTTTTACTCTTTACAGCCACTCACATTCTTCATGTGCCTCTGCTTTAGTATTCTTCTTCTCTCTTTCTTTGTTTCACAGCCTTATATTTTTTTCATTTTCTCTCTTACACTTTCTTATATCTTTTACACTGTTTTACTGTGTATTACACAGTACCTCTGTGTTGCTCTCTCTTGCTGTCTGTCTCTTAACATTACTCTCTCTTTCTCTTTCTCTTATGCTCTCCTTCTCTTGTTTTTTTTTTCGTTTTTTTTAATTGCGCTAACGGGGCGCTCCACGGTGCGTGTACCGGGAAGCGCACCCATGAGAAAAATGAAGTCAAGAGTGCTAAAAATTTGAGTAATTTTTTTTTTAAATGGGAGGTAGTTCTGAAAAGAACTTTTTTTAATGTTTTTGTTGTTTTATATATTTTTTTATTTTTCTGAACATTTTTTTTTTGTATTTTTTGAACAATTTTATGTTTTTTTTGTTTTTTTGGGGGGGGAACAACGAAAAACAGGCATTAGAAAGGGCTCAACAGGAGCAAAAAAAAAAATTATTTCTTGTGCCGTTTTGAGCACTTGTGGTTCTCAAACGCTCTATTAATCAAATTGATACTCATATTCGCACATGAAAGTAGGTCACCACAATAAAGGCACACTATCTTCATGTGCACAAAATTCTGTTGGATGTTTGGGACCGTCTCCCTCGCCTCTGGTCCCGATAGAGTTACATGTGCCGATGTACTGGCCACAGGAGTTGGTGGGTTATCTTGCAGGTGACGCATCTCTGCAACGCTGTAATTGAGTGGATGCCACCTCTGCATATGGCGGTGCATAGTATAGTTACCATAACTATACTTTTTGTCTGTAACTCTAGACAAAACATCTTTACAAATGAGGCATGTCACATGTCGGGCATTGACTTTTTTTGGCCTTGAGGGTATGAATAAAATTGCCAAATAAAACTGTCTTTGTGGTGGGATTTCCGGGGCTCTTCACGTAAGAACTGCCTCGGCTCTACGTCTTCTTCCTCTTCTTCTTCCTCTTCCTCCTCTGGGGCGGGAAGGAACTGTGAAGGTGGTCCTTCCTTCCTAGGTGGTTGTGGTGGTGGTGGGGGTCCACCAGCTGCAGCTACTACAGATGCCATTATTTTAACAAGCAAAAACAGGTCTTCCTCTCACACGGATGAAAGCCAGAGTGAGGAAAGAAGGAGGGGTTTCATCATTTGGGAAAAAAATAGTTCTAAACCAATGAAAAGTGTTATTTACAGGTCACATGACCTGTTACGCTTACGTTACGCGTCCCGCTCCGCGCCCGGAGCGCTTCCGGTAAGCTGCGCTTCGCGCCTCGTTCGCGCACCGGAGCACTTCCGAGTGAGCGAACGCGGCGCGTCATAAGACGCATTACGCGGCAACGCGATACGTCGCGCTTACGCGACGCGTCACGATGTTGTTCTCGAACGCGGCAGTTGTGCAAATGGTACGTTTCCCGGTACGCGGACCGGGTCGCGGCATAAACATGAGCTAACGGGAAGCTACCCGGTGCGCGGACCGGTAGCTAAACTAAAAAAAACATATATATATATATATACATAAAAAAATTATATTAATTACATATAAAATATGTTTTTCCTTTAAAAGAAGAATACATTTAACAGCTTTTAATATTTGCTATTAAAAAACCATTGAAATTCACTGAAAAAAAACATAGGTTATAGACCATATATAGTTAGGAATTAGCATTTACAAAACCTTGAAAATTCGCTGAAAACCCATAGGTTATAGACCATATATAGTTAGGAATTAGCATTTACAAAACCTTGAAAATTCACTGAAAAAACCATAGGTTATAGACCATATATAGTTAGGAATTAGCATTTATAAAACCTTATTTTACTCACACAAAACCATTGAAATTCGCATATATAGTTAGTTGCACTAACTATATATTTCGCGCACCCGCAATCCACTGCTGATGACGTCACATATTACATCATTCATGACATGGTGAGTGACATCACTGATGACATCACTGATGACATCTCAAATGACATCACTGATGACATCACTCAAAACAACATCCAGTGACTGTATGTTTCTGTAAAGTTAAAATATGTCTTACATATTGAAGAATGAGTGGATGTATAAGTGTCTGGATGAAGGATTTAGTAGGTGCATGACTGACTGTATGAGTGAGTGATTAAATGTGTCTCACTGAGTGCATGGGTTAGTGACTAAACTGTCTTAATTTGTGCATCATTATGTCTGTTGTTCTGTAAACTGCTGCATGTGTTGATCAGTAGCTATAATAGTAACTATATGGGTTATTGATTGGTTGCCCAAGTATTTGTATGGGAGACTGAGTGTGTGTGTTGGTGGTTGAGAGGTGTATGACTCTGTGCATAGATGTGTGAGCAGTTGATTCACTAGATGTATGGGTTCAAAAGTGCATGTGGAAACAGCTGTATGGGTGGTTGACTGCGTGCATGAGTGTATTGGTGAGTGAATGGATATCTCAGTGCTACATGTCAAAGTAAAGACATATGTAAAACACAGTATATGTGAGAGTTGACATGTATAAATAACTGTTCATAAGAGCCAGTGAATGTGTGAGTGGCTGTATGGATCATTATGAAATTGTATCAGGGATTGTATATGAGAGTAAATATGTGTTAGTATCTGTTTGAATAAGTAAGGTGTGTATAACTGTATAGTTGAGGAAATGGAGGTGTGATTGATTCTTTGCATGACTGACTAGGTGTGTGAGTAACTCCATGGACGAGTGACAGTCTGTGAGTGTCTGTTTACACTGAGTGCATATAAGGTTATATTAGAGTCTGAAGAAGTTCATCGTATTATCACATGAATGATGTCATCAGTGATGTGATCAGTCATGTCATTCGAGATGTCATCAGTGATGTCATCAGTGATGTCACTGACCATTAGTGCAACTAACTATATATGTGAATTTCAATGGTTTTGTGTGAGTAAAATAAGGTTTTATAAATGCTAATTCCTAACTATATATGGTCTATAACCTATGGTTTTTTCAGTGAAATTTCAAGGTTTTGTAAATGCTAATTCCTAACTATATATGGTCTATAGCCTATGGTTTTTTCAGCGAATTTTCAAGGTTTTGTAAATGCTAATTCCTAACTATATATGGTCTATAACCTATGGTTTTTTCAGTGAATATATATATATGTATGATATTTCAAGGATTTTTTCCATGCAGTTAAACACCACTGACCACCACCAACGTGTTTCAACCTACAATAGGTCTTGTTCACGGTATGTGAGTCCATCATCACTTTCCTTCTTATAATGGCGCCCATTCCTGCCATTTAAGAGGCATTATGGGATACGTAGTCCATGTACATGTTACCAAGTTTTTCAAAATAAAAAGGGCTGATTTTACTTCATCTGTTCTATTTAGTTCATAGCTTTTGCCATTTGTTGGTTCATTATTTATGTCCCAAATGATTCCATTTTATGTTCGAGGCGCTTTAATTTTGGCTTTTTATAGTTTTTCACCATAATTCAAACTTTATTGACAATCATGGAACGCAGTCATTTTTCAGCATTCTGGAATGACACTACCGTGATGATTTGATTCTTACAACATATTATTGCTCGGTGCATCTTTATGTTGTTCCATGTACCTTTGTTTCTGCTTCAAATTATATAGAGCTCAGTGCTCTTACAAATTAATTGTCAAATGTAGTGGCCCTTCTGGAATCATCACTATTTACAGTATTTACATGTGTTCTTTTCATCCTTCTGGTACTTTACAAATGACTGTACAATTCTTCGTCCCCATTCATCCCGAAAGGGATCTTAGTCTTGAACCTTATAATAATGCGTGATTCTAGTCTCCGTAGTTTCAGAGTTCTGTTGCCTCCTCGCTCATTCTTGGGTACTGTTTTTAAGCCAAAATATTTGATGCCCTTTCTATCCTTTTCTTCATGGGTTTTTAGATGTTTCACAATTGCATAGTTTGTGTCTTCATTCTGAATAGCGCGTAGATGTTCCAGTATTCTTTTTTTCAAGGGGCAAATGGTACTGCCAATGTACTAAAGCCCGCAGTGGCACACAATTACAAAGACCACATACATTGATTCACAGGTTATTCTTTCTGGGGTTTTAAATGTTCTTCCCATGAAGTCCTTTACCTCTTTCATATGCATTCCACATTTACATGCTTTGCATTTATTGCAATGCACGAATCCAGTTTGTTGATTCAATAACCAGTTAGTTTTCTCAGATTTTGATGATGTCAAATGGCTATTCACCAGTTTATCTTTTAGGGAGGGTGCCTTTCAACAGGAGATGCTAGGTTGTTCACCTATTTTCTGTCCTATATCCGGATCTTTTTTCAAGATGTTCCAGTGTTTTCTTAAGATGTTAATTATTCCGTAATTTTCTTTACTGTAGGTGAGCACCATGCGGATTGTTGAATCTCTTGGTACCTTCTCCTTTCTTTCCAGAGTTTTGGCTCTTTGAACAGATCTTGTTCTGTCCTCTCCCAGTTTGATGTCTTTATCTGTGAATCCTCTTTTTTGGAATCGAGTTTTAGTTTCCAAAAAGGTTTTCTCCATTTGATCACCATCTGAGCAATTGCGTCCCATCCGAAGAAATTCCCCATATGGAATGCTTCTCTTCAATTGTGGAGGATGGAAACTGGTCCCATGCAAGATGCTGTTTGTTGAGGTGGGTTTTCTGTAGACTTTAGTTTTCAGTTCATCATTCTCAATGTACACAGTTACATCTAAGAATTGTATTTCTTTGTTACTGATGTTGTATGTGAATTGTAAGCCAATTTCATTGCTGTACAGAACGTTCATATATTCGACAAATTCCCTCTGGCTGCCACTCCAGATGATGAATAAATCGTCTATGAATCAGCTCCATGTCCTGTCAATACAACATCAGCAGATCGGGCTCAAAGTTCTCACAGCGTCTCTTTATTTCCGATACTGTAGACCTGCTGATTAAGCAGTGGGACTCTATCGCGGCCAAGGCAAGCTGCTCTTGTTCACTGGCAACGAGGTAAACAGCAGCTGAAGCGAACCACGCGCATCATTAAATATCCCGCCCATGTGGGCGTGTGTGCTGGAGGATCCTGGTACTTGTGGTTCACCAAAATAACTCCCCAGTGGGTGCCACTGTACCTCAATGTCGATGTTGTGCTCCGATGGGTATGTTCAGAGTGCCTTGGGCTCTACGTCCTGTCAATACAACATCAGCAGATCGGGCTCAAAGTTCTCATAGCGTCTCTTTATTTACGCCGCTGTAGACCTGCTGATTAAGCAGTGGGGCTCTCTCGCGGCCAAGGCAAGCAGCTACACATGGAAAAAGAAGTTGCCTTCAACAGAGATTGCCACACACGATGAGTTTAATCCATTTCATCTGGTGATTACAGGAACATCCAACCTGGCACCCCTAACACAAATGTCACAGCCATATGCGTTTCGGGCATGTTGCAGAGTGTTGTAAAAAGGGGCGTGGCCTCTGAACACCTCTCTGCAACGCAGCTCCCTGGCACATACTGGAGGTACCTGGTGGGCTAATTGGCCCCCAGGGGACCTCTGAATTGAAGATGAATTAATTCCCCAACTTAAAATGTGCCACAGGGCAAGTTTCCACACATATCACCTCAGGCCCTGCCCCCTACCTTCACCACTGTGCAAACTGGCCCTGTGGTGCATTTTAAGTTGGGGGATTAAGGCCCCTTGAATCGTGGGGTCTCCTGGCGGCAAACTAGTCCACCAGGTACCTCCAGTAGGCGCCACAGAGCTGCCTTGCAGAGAGGTGTAAAAAGGGGCATGTCCTCAGAACACCTCTCTGCAAAGCAGCTCCCTGGTGCATAATGAAGGTACCTGGTGGGCTAGTTGGCCGCCAGGGGACCTACGGATTCAAGGGAACTTAATCCCCCAACTGAAAACACGCCACGGGGCGCGTTTGCACAGTGGTGAAGGTAGGGGGTGGGACCTAAGGTGATATGTGTGCAAACACGCCCTGTGGCGTGTTTTAAGTTGGGAAATTAATTCCTCTTCAATCCGGAGGTCCCCTATGAGTCAATTAGCCCACCAGGTACCTCCAGTAAGCGCCACTGAGCTGTGATGCAGAGTGTTGTAAAAAGGGTTGTGGCCTCTGATTAACTCTCTGCAACGCAGCTCCCTGGTGCATACTGGAGGTACCTGGTGGGCTAGTTGGCCCCCAGGGGACCGCAGCATTGAAGAGGAATCAATTCCCCAACTTAAAACGCGCCACAGGGTGTGTTTGCACACATGTTACCGTAGGGCCCGTCCCCTTCCTTCACCATTGTACAAATATTCCTCTAAAATCAGTCGAACTACTAATTCCGATTTACTCACCTGTTATCAGGAGAGAACTCAGTGCTGCATCTTTTAGCCCAGCACTGACCCTGAAAAGTAATTCTATGCATACTTACCAGTAATTTGTATTTCCTTCCATAGGAACCCATTGTGTGGTTTTCAGCAGAAAAGTTTCTGTGTCGATTTTTGAGACATACAAATATTCCTCTAAAATTAGCCGAACTACGAATTCCGATTTACTCACCTGTTATCAGGAGAGAAGCCAGTGCTGCATCTTTTAGCCCAGCACTGACCCTGAAAAGTAATTCTAAGCGAACTTACCAGTAACTTGTATTTCCTCCCATAGGAATCCATTGTGTGGTTTTTAGCAGAAAAGTTTCTGTCGATTTTTGAAACGTACAAATATTCCTCTAAAATCAGCCGAACTACGAATTATGATTTACTCACCTGTTATCAGGAGAGAACCCAGTGCTGCATATTTTAGCCCAGCACTGACCCTGAAAAGTAATTCTTAAGCGAACTTACCAGTAACTTGTATTTCCTTACATAGGAATCCATTGTGTGGTTTTCAGAAGAAAAGTTTCTAAGTGTTGATTTTTGAAACATACAAATATTCCTCTAAAATCATCCGAACTACGAATTCCGATTTGGTCACCTGTTATCAGGAGAGAACACAGTGCTGCACCTTTTAGCCCAGCACTGATCCTGAAAAGTAATTCTAAGCGTGCTTACCAGTAACTTGTATTTCCTTCTATAGGAATCCATTGTGTGGTTTTCACCAGAAAAGTTTCAAAGTGTCGATTTTTGAAACATACAAAAATTCCTATAAAATCAGCAGAACTACAAATTCCGATTTACTCACCTGTTATCAGGAGTGACCTCCGTGCTGCTTCTTTGAGCCCAGTAGTGATCCTGAAAAGTAATTCTAACAGTACTTACCACTAACTTGTATTTCCTTCCATAGGAATCCATTGTGTGGTTTTCACCAGAAAAGTTTCTAAGTGTCTATTTTCACAAACTAAAAATATTCCTTAAAAATTGCCTTCATGACTTAAACCCATTCTTTCAACTGTTTACAGGAGATGCACCCGGGCTGGATCTAGGATCCACCACTGAGTAAGAAAAAGTAACGCTAACACTACTTACCTTACTTATTGGTGGTTCTATGTGAAAAAGTTTCTGTCACCTTTTAAAATACAATAACATTCCTTAAAAATCACTACTGTAACCAAACGTTTTTAATCAACTGTTTACAGGAGATATCCCAGGACTGAATCTAGGATCTAGTCTTGTGGTTAGAAAAGTAATCCAAAAAGTAACTAATTGCAATTAACTAGAAATTCACATTGAGCTCAATGTTGCATTGTGTCTGAAATTGTGTTGCGCATTACAACAACTGTAAATACTGTACTTTTGCACAGTGGTGAAGGTAGGGGGTGGGACCTAAGGTGATATGTGTGCAAACACGCCCTGTGGCGTGTTTTAAGTTGGGAAATTAATTCATAAAAATTAATAAAAACAAAGTGAATCAAACACTGTAGAGATAAGATGAAGGTCCCTTCATCTTATCTCTACAGTGTTTGATTCACTTTGTTTTTTGAGATAGATGTTCTTTTTAGGTTTTGCTGTGGTATTGATTATTTTACTATCACGTTATTCATACCAGCATCTCCGTACCTGCTTTTTTTGATCTATTGCTGATTTAATGAACTTTTCGATAAAATTCTTTTTATATACACCTCTGTGTTTTGTTGTTTATATGTTTATATGTTTCAATGTGTTCACAATTTGATTATATGATTTATACATTTGGTTAATTAATTTTTCCTCGAGTTACATTAAACAACTGATTGTTCTCCTGAATTATATCCCTTGAAGGCCTCCCTACCCTTTATCCTAAATTGGTGGCACCATTTCCTATCAGAAGGGACCATTATAAGGTCCCAATATTTTTCGTAAACGGGTACATGTTTAGTCTCTAAAAAGTCCCTTGACAGAGAAGAACTCGTCAGAGACTAAAAGCGTTTCATCATAACCATATTCCAGTATAGCCCCTTTAGTTTTTTGCGGGACGTAAATATAGCATTAGTTGGGTTTTGCCTCAACACAACAAGCCCCAAATCGCACAGTGTTGTCCTAACCTGCCTTAGCCATAAAATATTGCCCGCACCTGCTGCTCCCTGACCTCCAGGAGAGCATGGGCATACTCAGTAAGCTCCGGGGTAACCCAGAGCCTCCTCCAGGAAAGCCACGGGTCTGAAACGAGCCACATCCTCTAGGTACTGGCTTCCCAGATCATAATAAAGCGGTAGTAGAGGAGTGGATTGAGGTAAGCCCGTGATAGCCCTCATAAATGTATTTTGCGAGGTCGGGAGTGCAGATAGATTGCTAAAACCCCATAATTCTGCCCCATACAATATTGAAGCTGTAGTTTTTTGCATTGTAAATTTTCAAGATGGGGGCAATTGACTTGGTGGGGGATAACCGGTGTTCTTTTAACAGAGCACCAGACAATTGAGCACGTCTAAGCAACAACATGTCCAAATGTGGGTTCCAATTAAGTTTTGGACTTAGTGTAATACCAAGGTAAGTAAAAACATTTGTGTGCTCAAGTATAGCATTGTTCATGGTAACTATCCCTTTTACTATTTTCTGTTTGTGAAGGACCATGAACTTGGTCTTGTCTACATTTATTATGAGGCCATAGTCCTTACAAAATAGCTCAAACCTTGCTATAGCCATCTGCAGACCTTTCTGGGTTTTTGATAATAGCCGGGAGGCGTTGGCAAACATTAACAGGGGTATTTTACTTCCATTTAAAATCGGAACATCAGTAGGGTGATTATCATAATACTTTACCATCCTATTAATGTAAAGTGAAAATAGGGTCGGTGCCAATACGCACCCCTGCCGAACCCCTCGTTCAACCTGGAATCTATTAGTCACTTGTCCATGCTGGCCCAAATGGACTTGGGCAAAGTTTGCTTCATGAAGTTTAATCAGAAATGCCAACAAGTCCAAGGGCATATCCTGTTCAGCTAAAATATCCCACAACCTGGCTCTAGGGACCAAGTCCAAAGCCGACTTTAAGTCTAAAAAAGCGGCATATAATCTGCCGCCATTAAGAATCGCAACTCGCCAATAAATTAAAACAAATCTAAAAACCTGGTCAATTGTACTCTGGTGTGAGCGGAAGCCCGCCTGTAAGTGGGAGATAATATTAAACTCTTCAGTCCAATCTTGAATACGACTTAACACCAGCCTGGCTGTCACTTTTTGTAAACAGTCAATTAGACTGATGGGCCTATAATTGCCCGGATCTGATCCATCCCCTTTTTTTAAAAATGGGTAAGATATCCGCCCCTTTCCATGACCCAGGGATTGGAGAGCCCTTTGCAATGGCATTTACAAGAGTCTGTGTGTATGTTACCCATAGTGCCTTATTACAGAAAAACAGATCTGCAGGAACACAATCAAGCCCTGGAGCTCTGCCACTTCGTACATTATTTAGGGCTGCTTCTACTTCCTGTTTAGTAAAGTACAATACAGGAATACCAGCTTGATTATCCAAGGGCCCCAGTCATTCTACTCACTTATGCAAAGAGTTGATCATAATTTTATTTACTAAGCTACACACTTACACAAACACAACTTTATTTATTGATATAGATAGTAACTCATACTTAGTATGTTATAAAATCATTATTACAAGTATACAGTTATCCGTACGTCACTCATACAATCACTGAGTCTTATTTATAGTTATTTATATACAACAACTGTCACATACACTGCTTTTTATATTTCTAGTTTCTTGGACATGTATCATTGAGAAATATATTTACTCATCACCACACCCATAAAGAGATTCACTCACCCAAACAACTGTTTCCACATACAGTCTTAACCTTTTATACCTACTAAATCAACTATTTACACATCTTTGGACAGTCACACACCTCAAACCCAACTTTGATTTCTTTTTGAAGGGGGTGTTTCTGCTGGCATTGTCTTTAGAGGCCAATGTATTTATAGTCAGAGTAGGAGAAAGGGCTTCTACTTCCACATATAAGTCCTCTTGGAGTAAATATATATATATATCACTGAAAAAACCATAGGTTTCACACCAGTTATAGTTAGGAATTAGCATTTAAAAAACCTATTAAATTCACTGAAAAAACCATAGGTTTCACACCAGTTATAGTTACCTGGAAATTTTACTCGCATAAAACCATTGAAATTCCCACGTTATAGTTAGTTGGACTCACTATAACTTGCGCGTGCAATGCACTGCTGATGACGTCACATATTACATCACTCATGACATGGTCAGTGACATCACTCATGACATCGCTGATGACACCATCCAGTGAATGTGTGTCTTTCCGAAAAATAAATATGTGTTATATATGTATATGTAAAAGTTGATGGAAGAAAAAATGTTTAAATAAGTGTTTACATGGATGTTTTTAAAAAAAAAATTGATTGGTTATCTGGCTTATTAAGTGTATCTAAGTGAATACATATATTAGTGAGTAATGTTTAAATATTTAAATATATGGATTAGTGTTTCACTTTGTGTATAAGTGGCTGCATGGGTTGGTGAGTAGCTACATGTGTATGTATATGGGTTATTAGATTTTTTTAATATCAATATGAGTGTCTATATGTTTGGTGGGGGTATTACTTAGAACATAGATGCATGAGTGACTGACTCTCTGTTGGTATGTGTTTTGAAGACAGCATATGTGCAGGACTGTATGGACGGATGACTGTGTATATGTGTGTGTTACTGACTGAATGACTGTCTCACTAGTGTCTTTATCAGTAACTACATATGTTTTAATGCAGTATATGTGAGTATTGATGTATATAAGTGAGTATATTTGAGAGTAAGGAATTGTAAGAGTTCCTGTTTAAATAAATATGTGTTTCTATAAGTGATTGTTTAAGAGAGTAAGTATGTGTAAGGTTCCTTAGAAGTAAGGTGGTAGTGTGTGTATAGCTGTATATGCAAATAAATGGATGTTCAATAGTTTATTTGCATGTGTGAGTATGTGTGAGAGTATCTTTTGGATGACTGTCGGTGTGTAACAGGATGTATAGGTGTATCACTACATATGATGACTGAGTATACGTATGAGTGATTATATAGAACTGTTGGTGAATGAGTGGATGTGTATATAGATGGCGGAATTATTGAATTGGTTGTTGTAACTGGTATGGGTATCTCCATTTTTTTGAAAATTTTTGTTTCTATTTTTGAATATGTGTTTTAAGGCTTACATTACAGTGAAAGGAGGTCTGTCACTGTATTACAAGGATGGTGTCATCAGTGATGCCATGAGTGATGTCACTGACCATGTCATGAGTGATGTAATATGTGACGTCATCAGCAGTGCATTGCACGCGCAAGTTATAGTGAGTCCAACTAACTATAACGTGGGAATTTCAATGGTTTTATGCGAGTAAAATTTCCAGGTAACTATAACTGGTGTGAGACCTATGGTTTTTTCAGTGAATTTAATAGGTTTTTTAAATGCTAATTCCTAACTATAACTGGTGTGAAACCTATGGTTTTTTCAGTGAATTTCAATGTTTTTTTAATAGCAAATCTCTATAGGTATGAAAAGTAATATTTTTTATAACGAATTTTATATTGCATAATTATGTAATTTTATTTATTTATTTTTTTTTGCCCTGGGGCGCTCCCGGGGCGCGTACCGGTGAACGCACGGGTAAGCGCAATGTTACGGCGCGCCCCGGGGCGCGTACTGGGGAGCGTCCCGTTAGCGCTATTCCCGCGAACGAAAACAACATCGTGACGTTTCGCGTAGCCGCGTGATGCGTCATATGACGCACTGCGTAAGCGCACCTGGAAGCCCGCGAGCGCATACGATCGCGCAATGTCCTGACGCACTTACGCTGCGCGCCCCGGGCGTAGCATAAGCGCGTCGGGTCATGTGATCTGAAAATAACACTTTTTATTGGTGCAGATCAGTTTTGGTTTCCAAATGATGAAAGCCCGGATCATGTGACTTGAAAATAACACTTTTCATTGGTTCCTTACTTTTTTTTTTACAAAGACTGAAATCCCCACCCATTTCCTTCACTTCTTGTTTCACTTTTGTGAGTGCAAGACCTGCTTTTGGCACCTGTGTCATATTTACTTCTATTATCATGGCTGCAAGAGCATCCAGCAGCAGTGATGAGACTGAGGATTTCATTGATGAGGAGGTCCTAAACGAAATGTGAAGGAACATTTCATTTGGAAATTTTTCAAAATTCCAGAGGGGGAGAAGAAGGTAAATGCTCCAAAGGTGGAGTGTCAAATATGCCACACCATCTTATCGAGAGGAAATCCCAGAAAAAAATACAGCTTCGGGAACTGGACGATGATACGCCACGTGTCAAGGAAACATCCCCAGAACTATGCACGGGAGAGTGTCAGGGCGCTGGCACGAGAGGCTCCCAGGGATGGTGGCTCTACTTCTACCGGTGGAGCAACACCTTCTGTGCGTCGGTGTGAGCAGGAGATGATACCAAATATTCAGCCTGCTTTTAATCAGGCTATATTAAAATGCCGAAAATGTGACCATCTTCTTTGCTATGGGGAGCAAAGTGTCACACTCATGGTTCGAGCTCTCGAGAACCACCGCTGCCATTCCCAGGCCTAATTTTTTATTTTTTTTGGGCTCCTGTTGAGCTGTTTCCAGTTCCCTGTTTTTGTTTTTGTTAAAAAAAAGAAGAAAAACAAAAGTTCTTTTCAGAGCTACCTCCAATTCTCATCAAAGAGCTGTGTTCTTAAAAAAAAAACTCCCTCCAATGTATTAAAAAATGCTACATTTGTAAAGAAGTCTGTCATTGTTTTTTCTCCAGGGTACGCTCCCCGGTACGTGCAACGGGGCGCGTACCGGGCGTTCACCTCGTAAAAATCAATTTTTTTTTTTTTTTTTTTATGCGGCGGGGCCCTTTTATGACCCCCACATCAAACCTAGGGGGTCAGGGGGGGTCTACCCTGCCCCCTTTTGGTTATTTCCCCCTTTGTTTTTGCCACCTCTTGTGTCTCGATCCTACCGAGACACAAGATGGCGGCCGCTCCGGACTGTTTCGAATGTTTACAGACAACCGAGAGCCAATCAGCTTTCCGTGCGCAAGTTGCGTGGCGCGCCCGGAGCGCTCCCCGGTGCGAGTACCGGGGCGCGGCTATAGATATATAAATTTTTTTGAACCTAAATTACTCAAAATCCTCTGGAGCACATATCTTGAGACATAACAAAGGCACATCGGGCTACCAGTCCCTACAATTTTGCCAAGTTTGGTGAAAATCCGTTCAGCCGTTCGAGCTAAAAGTGAGTCCAACCGCCCTACGGAAATTAACATGGGGAAAACACGTTTTGGGACCCCCCTTTTATCTTGGCCCCCGCTTGACGGATCCCCCCCAAACTTTCAGGGAAGGACCGGAGCGCCGCGAGGCAATGTTGAGGAAAATATCAGGCAGATTCCTCAACCGGCGCCAAAGTTATTCCCAATAGAATGTTGCGATTTCCCTATGGAAATCAATCCTAACCATAACGACCGCCAGTAGGTAATATATATATATATATATATATATATTGTCACAAATCCCTCAAAGAGAGAATTAGTCCGCACTCACAAGGAGATTCTTCCCAATATACCTTTATTCGTCAAGGTTATTCAGCAATTCGGGTTACAACAAGGTGTGTTGTAACCCGAATTGCTGAATAACCTTGACGAATAAAGGTATATTGGGAAGAATCTCCTTGTGAGTGCGGACTAATTCTCTCTTTGAGGGATTTGTGACAATAATTGGAAAGCGGGGCTCTGCTTAGTAGCCCGACACCGGTGGAGAGAGCGCCAGAGGACCACGAGAAATTGAGCCAGAATTGTGTTCGATATATATATATATATATATATATATATATATATACACACACACACACACACACACGCACACACACACACACACACACACATATATTTATACATATATATGTTTTTTGTGAAAAAAAATTGTATATATATATATACAACCTGAATCTTCGCTTTTCGGCCGAGGTGAGCTCAGTGGCAGTGAGCTACCTCGACCTGAAGGTGGAAATCAAAGACAACCAAGTGATTACATCTCTGTACAGAAAGCCCACTGCAGGGAACAGCATCTTACATGCTGAAAGCGGACACCCAACTGCTCTAAAGAGGAGTGTCCCCTATGGGGAACTTTTGCGTCTCAGGCGCAACTGTTCTCAGGATGAAGACTTTTTGAGATCAGCTAACGAGTGCATTGAGAGGTTCAAATTGAGAGGATATGGGAGCTCTCTCTTAACAAAAACTCTCAATAAAGTTTCCAAAATCCCACGCCACACATTACTGGCAGATACAAAGACCACTGAGATAGGTACCAAGGGCACAGGCAAATTTCGCCTCATTACATCTTACTCTGAGGATGCCGGTTACCTAAAAACCACTCTAAAGAAAAATTGGCATATTTTGAAAACAGATCCAATAATTGGATCTGATATTCCTCAGGGCCCATTGGTTACTTTCAAGAAAAACAGATCTATCAAAGACCTACGGTACGGAGTCATCTAGATATCCCTAGAAAACAGGATAACACTCTAAAAAACATGCAAGTCTTCTTCCCATGTGGGAAATGTAAAGCCTGTACATACAGCAAAAGGGTGTTGGGGTATGAGGTTCCAGGTATGCAAGAGCGTAAAAAGATAACTAAATTCATCTCCTGTCAAACTGCTTCTGTAGTTTATTGCTTGGTTTGTCCGTGCAATTTAAAATATATCGGGAGCACGGTGAACAATGTGAAATTAAGGATCTTGGAGCATATGCGAGCCATATCTAACAAGGACATGAAATCTCCTGTGGCTAGACATTATGCCATTAAACATAATAGCAACAGGGATGCCCTACAATACTTTGGAATAGATCATGTTCCTGAACTTGTGAGAGGCGGAGATAGAAAAATGAAACTAAGACGCTTGGAGTCTAGATTCATTATCGATCTCCAAACTAAGACCCCTTTGGGCCTGAACAGCGGCGAAGTACTGGCCGTACATTTGGGGAAATAATCTGTAAACTAAAAGTACCAACCTTTTCTTTCTTCTTCTTCTTTTTCCATCTGGTATATTATTGACTTACGTTCCCTATTGCTGACTGATGAATTTTGTATATATTGTAAATATGGGATACACACCTCATATGTGCATAAAGGAAATATTAAGCGGCTCTTTACTGGGCCGCCTATGCCGATCCACGGCTAGATTTTGTAGATGCTTGTGAATGTGCTAGAAACGTGAAGTTACTGTCTATTTAGATTATGAAACTTCCTTAAAATATCACGCAATGGATGTGACCTTGGTTGAAAACTGTGATGATTATTTAATTTGGTCACAATTCATTTTCTTTACATGTTTAATGAAGTATTTGTAAATATGTAAGTAGTTGCACATTACAAGATGGCGCTCGCGCAATGAAGGTACAAGCGAGTAGTCCCATTTCCTTTTCTCCCATTTCTAATCACGTGTCACTTCCCAAATGAATTAATGCTACAGTGTTGCACGAATGAATTTGACATTGATAAAGGGGCTCTCCCGAAACGCGTCTGTGCGAAAGTTATTAAAGTGAATTCCGATCTCAAACCTTCCCGTGAGTGCTGTTTTCCTTCCTTCCCGGCTGGGAGAGGGGGGTTTTGGAGCTTTATATATATATATTAAGCTCCAAATTTCCTTAGTTCTCAAAAAGAAATATCCGCACTCACAGGGTCAATTCATCCAGGGTTGCTTTATTGCAGACAAGACAGACGCCCTCGCGTTTCGGCAAACAGCCTTTTTCGATGTCAGTAGCCACTGGACATCGGCATGTTTTTAAACTTTATCAACATAGTGGAAGAAGGACTACTGGCTCGCTGTCATTGCCCAGCGCCATCTTAAAGTGGTAAATAATACGTTTTGTAGATGTAATCAACTCCTTGTATGCTAAATTATGAAAAAGCACACAACTAAAACCACACATAAACAGAGTAATGGAAATTATGCATTGCAAATTATTTGACACATTTTCCCTAGGCAGTTCATAATATTTAGACTCAGCCTATTTACTCGATGTTTCATCTCACAAAATTCAGCCGTGTATCGGCAATTGTCCTTCCTCTACTACTATTCCTGTCTGTTATTCACATCAACTCAACCCACTAATATTTACAATTTCTCTATACAGTAACATTGCAGATAGCTTATATAAAATTACTAAGCTTTTATGTACTGAATTCATTTATAGTAAAGTCATGTCATCACATTTACATATTTACAGATGTACCGAGGTATATTCTCATAACCCCTATCTGATTTCAAAACATCAAATGGTCTGATACCAAAACATAATTGAAACCAAATTGTAAATTCAAGATTATTATAAGATTC
The DNA here is from genome assembly GCF_964261635.1 of Lissotriton helveticus. Classification (NCBI taxonomy): domain Eukaryota; kingdom Metazoa; phylum Chordata; class Amphibia; order Caudata; family Salamandridae; genus Lissotriton; species Lissotriton helveticus. Next base: position 757,077,787 of record NC_136069.1, read on the forward strand.
AAGACTCGGGGGATTCCATATATCAATTACCAACACTTTAGATCCATGTTCATACCTATCGATATATGCAGATATTTACACAGAAATTCATATATACAGGTATACACTCATATCAAATGACAGTTACAAGGCCTTCAATATCTGGTGTGACATTGATATTGTATTATACACCAATATGAACCATAAGGTCTTCGCCACTATTCAGACCCCATGGTGTTTTTGTATGGAGGTCTATAATGTACCTCGATTCCAATCTGCGAAGTTTCTTGAGCCTATCCCCCCCTCTGATGTTTTCGGGAATTAAATCCAATCCATAGCACGCAAGCAAATTGCGGTCACTTTTGTGATATTCCGCGAAGTGTCTTGCGACAGGGTACGCCTGGTCCACCTTATCTATAGCCCTCATGTGTTCTAATATCCTGATTTTAAGAGGGTGCACTGTACTGCCAATATAACGCAGCCCGCATGGACAAACGAGACAGTACACTACATAAGGGGTGCTGCATGTGATGAACCGGTTGATTTTTTTTTTTTAACTCTGCCTGTGTCTTGGATGGTGTATGTAAGCGTTCTCTTGCTGTTACAGCATGCTTTACATTTATGGCAGGGGAAAAAACCCTTCATACTTCTCAGGGTGTTGGTTGTGGGGGTAACTTTTTCCAAGTGGCTCCGTACCAGTTGGTCTCGAATAGACCTAGTCTTTTTAAATGTCACCAAGGGATGTGTCGGGATATCTTCACCTATTATATTATCAGCTTTGAGAATATGCCAGTTTTTTCGTAGCATTTGTTTTAGGTGATTCGCTTCTGCAGAATATGGGGTAATTAACCTGAATTTCCCTGTTTCAGTTCTCTTGCCCCTATTCTGGTCTAGTAGACTTTGTCTAGATATGGCCTTAACCTTTTGGAGTGTTTTGTTTAAAGTAGTCGGATTGTATCCTCTTATGGTGAATCTGTCTACACAAGCTGAGGCTGCAACTTCGAAATCACACTCACGTGTGCAATTTCTTCTCAATCTAAGTAACTCCCCGTAGGGGATACTTTGCACTAGTTTGGGAGGATGACTGCTTGTAGCATATAATATCGAATTGCCAGCAGTGGCTTTTCGATATAAAGCAGTCTCTATTTTGCCCTCCACAGTTTGCACTTTTAGGTCTAAATAGTCGACAGATGTTGGACTAATTGTACCAGTAAAGTGCAGATTTAAGTCATTTGCATTAAGATTGGCAATAAAATGATGTGCACTTTCCTCAGACCCTTGCCAAATGATAAATAAGTGATCGATATATCGATGCCATTTTACCACTGAGCCTTTGGACACCTCGTCCCTGTAGGCTCTGGGCACCTGCTCCTCCCACCAGCCAACAAATAAATTTGCGTAGCTGGGAGCGAAGCAGGTGCCCATCGCCGTACCAGACACCTGCTTGTAGTAGTCATCCTCAAACAGGAAAATGTTGTTATGTAAGCAGAAATGCAAAAAGTCAATCAACATGCAATTATGTTGCGCATATCTTAACTGTCTTGTTTTTAAATAACCAGTTACTGCTTCTATCCCCTTTGTATGCTCAATACAGGTGTAAAGGCTCGTTATATCGAGTACAACAAGTAGGTAGTCAGACTCCCATTCTACATCTTGTATCTTAGTCAAAAAATCCTTTGTATCCTTTACATAGGAGGGTAACTTGATCACCAATTTCGCCAGAAAAAAGTCAAGAAATTTGGAGACATGTTCAGTCAATCCTTGGACCGCGGAGACAATAGGTCTCCCTGGGGGATTTAAGTTGTCCTTGTGGATCTTGGGAATGTGGTAGAAGGTGGGGCAGGTGGGATCCGATCTACGTAAATATAAATGTTCATCATTGCCAAGCATTCCTTTCTTATACCACTTACTGAGTAGATTATCGTATGCTTGGATACTTTGTTGGTATACCTGATAGGTGGTCTTCTGGTAGCATCGTATATCAGATAATTGTCTCATTGCCTCACGGTGGTATTGTTGCCTTGTCTGTACCACCACATTGCCCCCTTTATCAGAGGGCTTGATAATTATGGTTTTATCACAAGCAAGTGTGTCTAGTGCTGTTTTCTCCTCCTGTGATAGATTCATACCACCACTACTAGATTTATGTTGTTTTCGAAATTGCAAGAGGTCCTTTATCATTACCTCTGAAAAGGTATCCAAAGCATCAAATGGCATCTGCGGGTTAAAAGTGGAGATGGATTTGTAAGGACTTTCTTCTTTATCCTGTTCTATTCCTGCATTAATTGCCCGTTGAGCGACCTCCTGGCTGTCCATAATGTCTGTGATTGTCTCATTTCTCTATATATATATATGTATATATATATATATATAGTTCAAACCAATTTCCACTTCTGACCTCTGCCTCAGGAGGGTGGCGGGCTGCCGGCGAGGTCGCGACTCCCTTTAATCAAGCACAAATAATCCTTCGTTCAAAGAGATTGCGCCGAGCCCCAATTCGTTTTTTCAGCGTACTTTCTTCGTATTATTTACACTTTTGTGCACTATATCATGTGACTAAAGTAAACATCACACTGACCCATGACCAAGGAACCTACGGGTTTTCGAAACGCGTCGGGAGTTGTTTGCGACAACTTCATAAAAAAAAGTACGCTGATAAAAAAATTTGTGCTCGGAGAAATCTCTTTGAACGAAGGATTGTTTGTGCTTGATATATATATGTATGGAACCAAAAATCCTGTTCCGACGATAAAAGACGGAATCACTCCAGGTGCAGACCTCACGCCAACCTCATTTTTGCAGTGCAATCATTCCAAAGAAGGTTCAACTCCTCAGGTAAGTAGCAGAATAGAGTTCTTTATTTGTAAAGTAAAGGACTAATGTCCATCCGACGACGCGTTTCACGCCTCATGGGAGCTTGTTCACATAACGCGCTCAGAAAGAACAGCCAATTTATAATAAACATAATAGTAGGACAAATCAAAAAAAGTGCACAACCTCACAGTGATGGTGATAAAAACAAATGACAGACCAATAGAGAAAGGTATGCTTAGAGAGTACAAACAAACGCCATTATTAAATGACTGTGGTAACCAGAATTAGATTAACACTGTTATCAATTTGATGTAAGACCATAGAAAGCAGCATATGGTGGTTGAATAAAAGGCAAAACAGTTAATAAATAATTAATTTACAATGAGTAATGACCATAATTGCAAATGATGAAAGTAATTATAATAACGACATAGTGTCCTAATGAAATTCAAAATTGCAAATGGAAATAGAATTATTTGACAAACGTCACTTAATAAAATGCATATGTATAATACATTATAAATGTTTCACAATGAAAAAACCCTCCAAATTGCCTATCTAGAGTATTAAAGTCATACATACTAATACATTTTTGTAATCATCTAATTCAACTTTATGGTTTGCCAATATATGTGCTCAAAATGTGCAGTTTTGTTATCAAAAAACATAAATCATAAGATCAGAACCCACATGTAAGTGAAATTAAAAATAAATGTTGCTTACAGCCGAGTAATCAGTCATGACAGTTGAATAGAGCTTACAGTGTTTTTTAAGATTATTTTCTGTAGAATATGGTTATATCAAAATTCATGCATGAAACCAATATAATTGTAGTGGTCATCAGCCGATGACCCGATTCATGTAAATTCATTCTACAGAGAAAATATGATACTTAAACATTATGTACAAAGTTGCTAAACAGAACAGTTTTTCTGGTTAGATTTACAAAAAATTGTTGAGATCTTCCGTTAAATTTATCCCATTTGGGGCCTTGGTATCTAATGCTAGTATAAAGTGCGATTCTTTTTGCCTTAGTAGCTTGTCCCTATTCCCACCCCGTCCAGGCTGGGGCACTGAACACAAGACAGTATATTCAAGATCTTTTAGCAATTTGTTATGTACAGATCGAAAATGCCTTGCTACAGGATAGTTTTCATCACTGTTGACAATAGCTCTTATGTGCTGCAAGATGCGTTTATGCACAGGAAGTTTCGTGCTACCTATGTATTCGAGATTGAAGGTTCATCTTAATTTATAAATTACATACTCTGACCTGCAGGTTAGATGTTCTCGAATAGGTACAGGGACCTCACTAAATGCAGTCATATAGTGGGTATTGTTTTTTGCAAACGTGCAAGCACGGCAAGAAGTGCACTTAAAAAATCCTGTTTTATGAAACCAAGGTTTTTTCGGAGAGACCACAGGTGATGGTTTATCCAATGCATCACGCATTGAAAGCGCCCTCCTAAAAGTTATGTCAGGAGTGACAGGTAAAATGGGACCTAGAATGACATCAGTTAATATAATTGCCCATTCCTTGCAGATGATACGCCGTATTTTAAGTTCCTGTGCACAAAAAGTTGTAATCAGTCTTACTGAACATTCTGAAGAAATATTGTCAGACTTATTTGGTGCAAGTAGGGACTTTCGGTCAAGCGATCTAGCTTTAATTAACGCCTGATCCAAAGTATTTTCAGAGTAACCCCTACTCAGAAAACGTTGTTTAGAGTCTTTTAAACAATCATCAAGTGATACGGCGTCACTGCAAATTCTACAGCTACAAATAAATTCCCCATAAGGGATACTTTTGATGGTATGTCGTGGATGGGCACTTCGGGCATGCAGAATCGAATTGCCCGCTGTAGATTTGCGGTGTAATCGGGTCTCAAGTTTGGAATCTTTTATATACATCTGCACATCAAGGAATTCTGCCGTATCTGAAGTGATAGAAGCCGTGAAACTAAGATTTAATGTGTTGGTGTTTAGATCAGATACAAAAGATGACGCCTTATCTATTGTCCCTTTCTAGATTATACACACGTCATCAATGTATCGCCAATAATTGACGATATTACCTAACCAGCGCTGATGCGTGGTTCTGAACTCGTGCTCCTCCCACCAGCCCACATGCAATCATGAGTAGCTGGGGGAAAAGCACGAGCCCATCGCCACACCACGCAGCTGCTAGTAAATATTACCATGAAAACGGAAGAAATTTGTGGTAAGGCAGATTCTGATCATTTCCATCAACATCACATTATGATCACGGAAACATATATCACGTTTACTCAGATAAAAATTACATGCATTTATACCCTGTGGATGATTAATAGAGGTATATAATGACTCGATGTCGATTATCAAGAAAAGATAATTTTCGCACCATTTTGTATCCACAATTTTGGCCAGGAGGTCTGTAGTGTCCTTTAGGTAAGACGTTAGATTAATCATATGGGGTTGCAAAAAAAAGTCTACATGTTTAGATAAGTTTTCGTTCATGCTTCCAATCGCAGATATAATAGGGCGACCGGGAGTAGGTGTGACTTGTTTATGGATTTTAGGGAGGAAATATAAATTCGGAGTGATCGGATGCCCGTTGGTTAAGAATTTACTTTCGTCTTTTGACAGTAAACCAAGTCTTTTCCAATTGGATATTTGTTTGCGAGTTTTTTCATGATTTTGAGACATAACAAATTGTGAAGATTTTAAATAACACGAAGTGTCCGATAAATGTCTTTCTGCCTCAATCATGTAGTCCTTCAATTGCCATAAGACTGTATTTCCTCCCTTATCCGCATTTTTTATTATCACATCTTTGTTGTTTTGTAGTTTTTTTACAAGCAGATGGTATTGATTGTTGTTGTAATCTTGCTGTTTTCTTTGAGTCATGACTTGTCTATTTAAAGCTTTTAGTTCTATATGTATATATATATATATATTTTTTTTTTTGCACACAAAAAATAATGATTACAGGGGCATTAGAGTTAGCTGAAAATGTCAGTTAAAACATTACATTTTAAACTAATAAAACCACTGAAATTCACCAGTTATTACTATCACAGGTAACTATAACTAATGCCATAAAGTAACTAGAACTTGCTCTACAGTCATCAATGATAGAATTCGAGATATTGCAGTGATGGTATTGATGATTTTATATAAAATGTCATGAGTGATGTATAATGTACGCAATTAGCAGTGCATGGAGAGGGCTTAGTCCCCTGTCCTGAAAATACTGAAAAAAAAGAAATAAGTGGGCAGGGTAGGGGTATCATGCATTGCTAATTAATTACCTCACCTATCCCTGCAACATATGAAATGACATCATTGATGAGAACGCTGTGCATGGCGGGGGCCAAGTTATAGTTCCCTTAAGGCACGAGTTACAGTCACTTGAGATAACTAAATTGCTATATTGTCACAGTAAATTTAACCTAACTATAATATTACTTTAACCTTTGTGTTTTTTCAGTGAATCTATAAAATGTCTTATTCTTATTGCTGGATTTTGATGACTTCAAGTGCTTCAGAACCATACCTGTAATGATAATTTATTTAAAAAAATGTGAGAAGCAGCATGATGATGTAAGGTTAGAATCCTTTTGACATTAATACCAATACACACATTCACAATATTCATCAACTCTATATAAACCCTTTGAAGAAGCAAAGCAAAAGCAAGCCATCTGACAGGCAGGAGGTGTTCTGTTTCATTAAAAAATGCACTCAAGAAACCTTGCTGTCACTGTAATTCTGCTGTCACGTGCTATTGCGAGTTTTAGCAGCATTTCTAACAGAGTGCGTCATTCCCTCACATCTACTTCTTTGAAGAGATGCAAATCATTGGATCTCGTTTGAAAACCGAACATCATTTTTTTATCCATGCGTTCACATCCGTTAGAGAGGAGGATGTGTATACTAGACCGAAATGGACCGTCTAATATGTGAGATAAAAAAAAAGTCTCATGACGCCTTAATGTAATTGAATGTTGCTGAAGGAGAGCCGTGCTTTGTTGTGTTTCCAGCCCTGACTCATTTGATGCAGTTCACCTTCTAATGCAGTGAAGTGACAGGTGGTGATTATACACCTGGGCTGAGTTAATACATCCACAGATTCCTTCGTCGTCTTTGTTATTTAATTAATCTTTACTGACAGTTCCTGTCATGTAGAGATGAACTGATCAGATTAAGGGGATTGGTGTCAGTACAACGCGTTGTATTACAACGCATTCCGTTACAACGCAGATTTTACAACGCGGGATCCATTACAACGGATGTCATTACAATGCATGGCATTACATCGCAGATGCTATTACAACGCATGGCATTACATCGTAAGTATAGGTAAGTTGACTTTTTTTTAAAAATGTTATTTAGTTTATTGTAATTAATTTTTTTTAAATAATTTAATTAAAAGACATTTAAAAATTGTCATTAATTTAATTTAATAAAATAATATCTATTTAATAAATGTAAATATAATAAAAATTGTAATTAATTTAATTTAATTAAAAAAAGTAATTAGTTTAATGTACATATTTTTTATAATGAAATTAAATCAAATTAATAATATTAATTTATTTAATTTAATTAATTTAATTAAAAAATTTAATTAATGTAAAATAATTAATTTAATTTATTAAATATATTTCAATTAATTTTAAAATGGTAAATATAATTTAATTATCCCTAAAGCCAAACCCTGCCCTAAAACCTAAAAACACCCCTGCACCCCAAAACCCAAACCCTGCCCTAAAACCTAAAAACACCCCTGTACCCCAAAACCCAAACCCTACCCTAAAACCTAAAAACACCCCTGTACCCCAAAACCCAAACCCTGCCCTAAAACCTAAAAACACCCCTGTACCCCAAAACCCAAACCCTGCCCTAAAACCTAAAAACACCCCTGTACCCCAAAACCCAAACCCTGCCCTAAAACCTAAAAACACCCCTGTACCCCAAAACCCAAACCCTGCCCTAAAACCTAAAAACACCCCTGTACCCCAAAACCCAAACCCTACCCTAAAACCTAAAAACACCCCTGTACCCCAAAACCCAAACCCTGCCCTAAAACCTAAAAGCACCCCTGTACCCCAAAACCCAAACCCTGCCCTAAAACCTAAAAACACCCCTGTACCCCAAAACCCAAACCCTACCCTAAAACCTAAAAACACCCCTGTACCCCAAAACCCAAACCCTGCCCTAAAACCTAAAAGCACCCCTGTACCCCAAAACCCAAACCCTGCCCTAAAACCTAAAAACACCCCTGTATCCCAAAACATATACTCCTATACTCATACTTATTTAAAAAATCACTATATTTAATTTATAATATTTAAAAACTAAAATAAATATTTTTTTTTATAATTAATAATAATTAAATCAATTAAATAATATTAAATGAAATAAAAAAAAATTAAATACTTACCAATACTTACGATGTAATAGTATGCGTTGTAATAGCATCTGCGATGTAATGCCATGCATTGTAATGACATCCGATGTAATGGATCCCGCGTTGTAAAATCTGCGTTGTAACGGAATGCTACGTAAAAGTTGCGTTGTAGGTGTAACATACCGATTAAGGAATCTGCTGATCCTTGCTGTATCACGTATTTTATTTAGAATTCAGCATGCCTGGTTTTTGGATTTTGGTGCTTTAACCTTCAAAAGCATAACTCACTGCACACAATCTAGTTGAATTGTCAAAACTCGAAACTAAAAGTGTCCTGGTCACATTTGGTTAGCTCAAGCAAAAATATTGTTGCTGTTGTCATGAAATTATTGGAAGGCATATTTCGAAGACAGTAACAGAAAAAAGAACAAGCCAGTAACTACAATTTATAAAGTCTCTTAATGCTGTACTGCTACAGTGATATTGTAATATATATATCGTTTAATTATTGTGTATGTATGAGAGCCATAAGCATGAGTGTCACATTCTAATGTGATAATTCACTGCTGTGACGTAGCAGCGGAGGGTTACATATCTTACAACTCACGGCTGCTAGTCATAAAGGTATTCCAGTGGCCTTATTTATGAAAAGTGACGCATCGCTGCGTGAAAACAGCGATGCGTCACTTTTCACTGCGCACTCCTTGCGACACCAATGATGCGTCATATTTAATGTATGACGCATCATGTCGCAAGGAGTTACAGATACGTCAGTATTTCTGACGTATCTGTAAGCGCAAAAGTGACGCATTGCTGGAGTGTGTCACAAAAGTGACGCAACTCCAGCAATGCGTCCTTTCACATGGGGAAAGCCCCATGTGAAAGGGCTTGCGTCAGTCTTACGCTTGCTGTGAGGCAGGCGCAAGATTTTGACGCAACAGCGTCCTAAAAGTGACGCAGTGAAATCTCATAGATTTCACTGCGTCACTATTACGAGGCTTTTTGTGGGGGAACGCCCCCTCTGCATACATTATACCTGACGCAGGTATAATGTGGCGCAGGGGTTTAAAAAGTGACGCATCTACCTAGATGCGTCACTTTTTAAATATGGCGCAACAAGGCGCATTTTTTACGCCGCTGGTGCGTCACAAAAAGTGACGCACCGACGGCGCAAAACTGACGCAAGTCCTCATAAATGAGTCCCCAGGCTTCTATGGCTGGGCTCTGTGAGAGCCTGTCAGAGCAGTGCTGGAGTGCAGCAGCACAGTTTCTGAAGGAGAGGGAAGGTTAGGCACAGTGAGTCGTGGGTGTGGAGGGCATGTATTTGTTTTAAATGTGCTAGAGTGAGGAGAGGCCATGTTATGTATGGTTCTTCCATTACTCCTCTGACCCTGAGTAACAGTGGAAATCAGGAGGCAGATCATTTTAGTGCGAGATGGGGCATGTATAACATTAAATTATAGATGAGTAAAAAGCGAATTACTGGGATGTTTTTTACTTTTGGGTTCTGAGTGACCTCATAGACAAATCGAGCTTCCTTCTCATTGTCTAGTTCATCTCATTTAGAACTCCTTGGTGAAAAACACCCACAGTTTACTGATACCCATCTACAGTAAGTGTAATAAGGATGAAAAGTAGGAACTCCAGACGTAGTCATGAGGTAAGTTTCATGTAGAGGTTTATTCAAGTATAAATGGAAAATGGTATATTCAAGTATAATTCAAGGCCCCACCAGGAGCAGGTTCTTAGCTGCTCAGCCCTCAGTCTCAACTGTCTATTCTCACACAACCTGGCACACCAACATTCTGCTCTCACATCAACATTCTAACATTCCAATACACATTCATACAGGCTGAGCAGCAAGACAAGGAGATCAAAGTACAACAGTAAGCAAGTAAGTAAATGTTATTTGCATAGTTCATAAAAACCATTGCATACAGATAGAAATAGCAGTTCTTGCTGTGATAGCAATTAACACTCAAAAAAGATAATAAAAACACAGAAAACATGCTGATTAAATTTATAGATAAATTACTGATGTAAAAAAGTGGGCTATTAGACGTCTTATGTTTGAGTCTGTTAATGTCCTTGTATGGCTTGTTTCTTATTGTTCCCGATATGGGTCCATCCTCGGAGTGTGCAAGAGAGCGTTTTTTGTCACGGTTTCTGGACAACATACATTAATTTTAGTTTTTGCGCATCAGAGACCCACTCTTGTGTGCCTTTAATTTGGAACAAGGGGTACTTATTGAGCTATGCGGTACTTCTTTGTATGCCTTTATTTTTTATTGTAAAGTGCATATGAATTGTGTAAGGAGTTTTAAAGTGCATTTTAACCGTATCTATTCTCTGTCCTGGTACCACTGAGTTTCTTCCATATCGGTTTAAACAAGCATTTGCAATGCAATAGGTCTCACATCAGTTAGAGTTAGAGCTTTTGGCATTGCAAATAATAATGCAACCCCAATAGCTGAAAAACTTACAGTAATATGGAAGATGTTTTTGTAGCACAATATTCCTGCAGTCGATAGCCTGATATACAGCCAGCAGCACAGCATTTGGTCTAAAGCCGGTGGGTGGGAACACCTGCTGTGGTACTAAAAGGATAGAAGTTCACAGATTTGTTTATAACAAGTGGAAGAAAATCTCCACCTACTTAATCCTCGCCTACATAGTAGTCAGACACTCTGCGCTTCAGTTTATAGGGTGTGTAGTCTAAATATCGAGTTTTTATTTTCGACTGGACATAATATCGACTCCAGAATATCGAGATGGCATTAATGTCGAGGTAAGTAATATCGATGTATTTATTATCGATTTTCATGTATGTTAAAAAATATCGATTGAAAAAATATCGAGTAAGTAATATCGATAGTAAAAAATATCGTTATTTTTAGTAGTTTAAAAATATCGAAAGTCAAAATATCGGTTTTAAGAATATCGAAAGTTGTGTTATCGACAGTCATGATTAAATATATGTTATTATTTTATGTATTTATATTGAATTTTTTTTTATAAACAATTAATAAATATAAAAATGTATTCAAATAGTCTAATAATTTCTAGGAGCGGGTAGTGGGTTTTTAGGGGAATAGGGTGGGAAGTAATTTAATTATAATTAATTAAATATGTAAATTTAATAATTGGTAGTAATATTTAATTAATTGTTAATTAAATAATATTTTTAAATTATATTAAATTTAATTGCTAATTAATTTAAGTTAATTGATTAATTGGTAATTATGGTAATTTAAATAATTTATGTCATGTAGCGGGTTGTGGGTTTTTAGGGGAATAGGGTGGGAAGTAATTTAATTATAATTAATTAAATATGTAAATTTATTAATTGGTAGTAATATTTAAATAATTGTTAATTAAATAATAGTTTTCAATTATCTAAAATGTAATTGGTAATTAATTTAATTTAATTGATTAATTGCTAATTATGCTAATTTAAAATATTTATGTGATGTAGCGGGTTGTGGGTTTATAGGGGAATAGGGTGGGAAGTGATTTAATTATAATTAATTAAATATGTAAATTTATTAATTGGTAGTAATATTTAAATAATTGTTAATTAAATAATAGTTTTCAATTATATAATATTTAATTGGTAATTAATTTAATTTAATTGATTCATTGCTAATTATGCTAATTTAAAATATTTATGTGATGTAGCGGGTTGTGGGTTTATAGGGGAATAGGGTGGGAAGTAATTTAATTATAATTAATTAAATATGTAAATTTATGATTTGGTAGTCATATTTAATAAATGTTAATTAAATAATATGTTTTAATTATATAAAAATTAATTTGTAAATAATTTAATTTCATTGATTAATTGGTAATTATGTTAATTTAAATAATTTATGTCATGTAGCGGGTTGTGGGTTTTTAGGGGAATAGGGTGGGAAGTAATTTAATTATAATTAATTAAATATGTAAATTTATTAATTGGTAGTAATATTTAATTAATTGTTAATTAAATAATATTTTTAAATTATATTAAATTTAATTGCTAATTAATTTAAGTTAATTGATTAATTGGTAATTATGGTAATTTAAATAATTTATGTCATGTAGCGGGTTGTGGGTTTTTAGGGGAATAGGGTGGGAAGTAATTTAATTATAATTAATTAAATATGTAAATTTATTAATTGGTAGTAATATTTAAATAATTGTTAATTAAATAATAGTTTTCAATTATCTAAAATGTAATTGGTAATTAATTTAATTTAATTGATTAATTGCTAATTATGCTAATTTAAAATATTTATGTGATGTAGCGGGTTGTGGGTTTATAGGGGAATAGGGTGGGAAGTGATTTAATTATAATTAATTAAATATGTAAATTTATTAATTGGTAGTAATATTTAAATAATTGTTAATTAAATAATAGTTTTCAATTATATAATATTTAATTGGTAATTAATTTAATTTAATTGATTCATTGCTAATTATGCTAATTTAAAATATTTATGTGATGTAGCGGGTTGTGGGTTTATAGGGGAATAGGGTGGGAAGTAATTTAATTATAATTAATTAAATATGTAAATTTATGATTTGGTAGTCATATTTAATAAATGTTAATTAAATAATATGTTTTAATTATATAAAAATTAATTTGTAAATAATTTAATTTCATTGATTAATTGGTAATTATGTTAATTTAAATAATTTATGTCATGTAGCGGGTTGTGGGTTTTTAGGGGAATAGGGTGGGAAGTAATTTAATTATAATTAATTAAATATGTAAATTTATTAATTGGTAGTAATATTTAATTAATTGTTAATTAAATAATATTTTTAAATTATATTAAATTTAATTGCTAATTAATTTAAGTTAATTGATTAATTGGTAATTATGGTAATTTAAATAATTTATGTCATGTAGCGGGTTGTGGGTTTTTAGGGGAATAGGGTGGGAAGTAATTTAATTATAATTAATTAAATATGTAAATTTATTAATTGGTAGTAATATTTAAATAATTGTTAATTAAATAATAGTTTTCAATTATCTAAAATGTAATTGGTAATTAATTTAATTTAATTGATTAATTGCTAATTATGCTAATTTAAAATATTTATGTGATGTAGCGGGTTGTGGGTTTATAGGGGAATAGGGTGGGAAGTGATTTAATTATAATTAATTAAATATGTAAATGTATTAATTGGTAGTAATATTTAAATAATTGTTAATTAAATAATAGTTTTCAATTATATAATATTTAATTGGTAATTAATTTAATTTAATTGATTCATTGCTAATTATGCTAATTTAAAATATTTATGTGATGTAGCGGGTTGTGGGTTTATAGGGGAATAGGGTGGGAAGTAATTTAATTATAATTAATTAAATATGTAAATTTATGATTTGGTAGTCATATTTAATAAATGTTAATTAAATAATATGTTTTAATTATATAAAAATTAATTTGTAAATATTTTAATTTCATTGATTAATTGGTAATTATGTTAATTTAAATAATTTATGTCATGTAGCGGGTTGTGGGTTTATAGGGGAATAGGGTGGGAAGTAATTTAATTATAAATCATGAAATATGTAAATTTATTAATTGTTAGTAATATTTAAATAATTGTTATTTAAAAAATATTTGTTGATTATTTATAATTTAATTGGTAATTAATTTAATTTAATTGATTAATTGCTAATTATGTTAAATTAACATTTTTATTTCCTGTAGCGGGTTGTGGGTTTATAGGGGAATAGAGTGGGAAGTAATTTAATAATAAAGAAGGAAATAATAATATTTATTAAAGGTATACAACGTTTACCACGCAACTTTTACTACGCACTACCATTACAACGAAAATTTTACTACGCAAATACCATTATAACGCATGTATTTACAACGTATTTTTTTACAACGCAGGTACTTTTACAACGCATACCATTACAACGTAAGTATTTGTAAGTATATAATTATATTTAAAATGTTATAGGTTTGGGTTTTTGGGTAAAGGGTTTTTTTTAGCGTTCAGGGTCAGTTTTGGGTTTTTGGGTAAAGGGGTATTTTTAGGGTTCAGGGTCAGTTTGGGGTTTTTGGGTAAAGGGGTATTATTAGGGTTCAGGGTCAGTTTTCAGTTTTTGGGTAAAGGGGTATTTTTAGGGTTCAGGGTCAGTTTTCAGTTTTTGGGTAAAGGGGTATTTTTAGGGTTCAGGGTCAGTTTTCCGTTTTTGGGTAAAGGGGTATTTTTAGGGTTCAGGGTCAGTTTTCAGTTTTTGGGCAAAGGGTTTTTTTTAGTGTTCAGGGTCAGTTTTCAGTTTTTGGGTTAAGGGGTATTTTTAGTGTTCAGGGTCAGTTTTCAGTTTTTGGGTAATGGGGTATTTTTAGGGTTCAGGGTCAGTTTTCAGTTTTTTGGTAAAGGGGTATTTTTAGGGTTCAGGGTCAGTTTTCAGATTTTGGGTAAAGGGGTATTTTTAGGGTTCAGGGTCAGTTTTCAGTTTTGGGTAAAGGGGTATTTTTAGGGTTCAGGGTCAGTTTTCAGTTTTTGGGTAAAGGGGTATTTTTAGGGTTCAGGGTCAGTTTTCAGTTTTTGGGTAATGGGGTATTTTTAGGGTTGAGGGTCAGTTTTGGGTTTTTGGGTAAAGGGGTATTTTTAGGGTTCAGGGTCAGTTTGGGGTTTTTGGGTAAAGGGGTATTATTAGGGTTCAGGGTCAGTTTTCAGTTTTTGGGTAAAGGGGTATTTTTAGGGTTCAGGGTCAGTTTTCAGTTTTTGGGTAAAGGGGTATTTTTAGGGTTCAGGGTCAGTTTTCCGTTTTTGGGTAAAGGGGTATTTTTAGGGTTCAGGGTCAGTTTTCAGTTTTTGGGCAAAGGGTTTTTTTTAGTGTTCAGGGTCAGTTTTCAGTTTTTGGGTTAAGGGGTATTTTTAGTGTTCAGGGTCAGTTTTCAGTTTTTGGGTAATGGGGTATTTTTAGGGTTCAGGGTCAGTTTTCAGTTTTTTGGTAAAGGGGTATTTTTAGGGTTCAGGGTCAGTTTTCAGATTTTGGGTAAAGGGGTATTTTTAGGGTTCAGGGTCAGTTTTCAGTTTTGGGTAAAGGGGTATTTTTAGGGTTCAGGGTCAGTTTTCAGTTTTTGGGTAAAGGGGTATTTTTAGGGTTCAGGGTCAGTTTTCAGTTTTTGGGTAATGGGGTATTTTTAGGGTTGAGGGTCAGTTTTCAGTTTTTGGATAAAGGGGTATTTTTTGGGTTCAGGGTCAGTTTTCAGTTTTTGGATAAAGGGTTTTATTTTGGGTTCAGGGTCAGTTTTCAGTTTTTGGGTAAAGGGGTATTTTTAGTGTTCAGGTTCAGTTTTCAGTTTTTGGGTAAAGGGGTATTTTTAGGGTTCAGGGTAAGTTTTCAGTTTTTGGGTAAAGGGGTATTTTTAGGGTTCAGGGTCAGTTTGGGGTTTTTGGGTACAGGGGTACAGGGTAAAAATTACGTTTATACTTGGTGGAGTTGGAATAGTAATTTGTATGGGTTCAGTGTCCAGCACCTTCCCTGATGTTATACTTGGTGGAGTGGGAATAGTAATTAGTATGGGTTCAGTGTCCAGCACCTTCCATGAGTTTACAATTGGTGAAGTGGGAATTGTAATTTGTATGGTTTTAATGTGTAGTATGGTTTTGTGAGTTTATAATTGGTGCTGTGTAAATAAGAAAACATTTTTAATACACATAACTATTATTGGTAGGATACTATAATAACGTTTTAAAATTACATATAAAAAATTTGTATTAATGATAATTATTGTTATTGTAGTAGTTAAAAGATAAATACATTTTTACATTTATTAAAATTTAAAATGCATTTTTAAATAGAATATTTCATATGCAATTAATAATCATATAGAATAATAAAGAAGGAAACATACACAGGGTTAAATGGAATAAATGAAAAACAGTTTATTAACATATACAAAATAAATTGTAAGTAGAGATGTATTTTTTATTTCTATTGAAAATTGTAAGTAAACAGTTTTTATTATCCAAAAAAATATATGAAGTGCATATATATGTTTTTAAGAAATAAATGATATTTAAATATTTATATGTTTATTCACATATATTGTAATTAAATTAGTTAAAGAAACAAATTGGTAATATGTACTTTTCATTTAATAACAATTATGTTATTCACATAGACATTGAATATATTGTCATGGATAAATATGTATATTTGTTTTATAACAGTAACATTTTTGTTTTTTACAAAGTTATCATATTTTTTTTACAAATTAATATTATGAATATTTAACATATTTATAATATTAATGTAAACATAGATAAACACACAAATACATTTTTAGATACATACATAATGTTTAAACTAATATGAGCTATTTTTATAAACAAATTATTTGTAACAAGGTTATATATTCACATTTGTTTAACATATAGATTATTTTCAACATGTATATATAAATAATAACATATTATTTAAACAGATAACAGTTGAATAATTATTTGAAAGTAATGAATATTTAAGAAATAATTTTCTACAATTTAAATAATTATTTACACTTAATATAATACTCAGTGTATTTTTTTAAAGTGTTGAAATATAGAAATTAATGAGGTTTTTGCTGTATACAGGGACTACTTTTTAACCGCGTAATGTTATTTAGGCTTATTTGGTGCTTCAACAGATCACGGTTGGATGCTGCTTCGCGTTAGAGAGGGTAAGTTTGTTTTTATTATATTTTATAAGTTAATGAAGTTAGTGTTAGTGTATGTGTGGTGTGTTTAAGTTTATGTACATAGGGTTATTAAGAGAAGATTGTGTTTTCGGTTTTAGGTAGAGTGTACGATATTTAATTTTTACCGCGTTTTAGTTGTAGGTGTGTGACGTGAGCTAATATGTTTAAATGTTACATAGATAATATGTTTGGTGTATAAATATGTCTTTTTATATATGTATGGGTGTTTTTGTGTGGGTGGGTATGTATTTTATTTTTTCAAGGTTATCGTCGCGTTTTACTGTTTTTGAGGAGGTCCTTCTTTTTCGTTCAGAGTTGTGTGACGAGTATTATATACTCTTATTTTAGCACACAAATGTTTTGGTTTTCACGTTTTGCAGGAGCGTTTTTTTTTTACAAATTACTATTTTCGGGTTTTCAATGGTATATCGTGTGTATTACATTGGAGAGGAGTCGCTATGGATTTGCTTGTATTTTTGCATTTTTTTTGGGCTTCCATGGATTGAATGGGTTTTTGATATGGTGTCGTATGGATTGCTTGGAATTGGATTACGTTTGAAGGTGCAACAGAAAGGTAATTTTTTACAAAACTTTTTATGGGTGGGGAAACTGTTTTAATTTTTGCTTTAGTTACGTTGTATGTAACATTTTGTAAATACATTATCTAAATACATTTTATATATGTTAATATTATGTATTTGATAATTTAATTGCAAATTGTTACATGTAAAAATTAAGGATTTTCCCAAAAAAAAGCTTAATGTCACGTGTATAGTTATGTTATGTTTTAAAGAATAGTTTTTGCAATCATTGATAGATAGTCTAGTCCTTTGCTAGTTGGATAGAGGGTAACTTGACTTTGGAGTGTGTTATACATTTTTTTCCTTTCTTTGGTGAGTTTAGGTCCGATCAAAGTTACTGATTGCTCCATTCGGAGCTCCTGGTAACTCTGTTCTTTTTGTAAGGATTGTATTAATTTGTGAAGGGTAGGTGTTCCTCGTCCTGTAGTTGCTTGGAAGGCATTGTGCCATCCTTCAACTGCATTTTTGGTTTTTGCTTCCTTATTTAGTGTGCTAAGGTAGACATTCCACCAAGCTATTTGGTATTTGGGTTGTCTTCTATGGCCTGATCTGTGTAGCCTTCCTACCCATGTGTCTTCGAAGTAGTCAAGAATAGGGCTTAGTCTTTCTTCGTTTCTTTTATAGTAGGGGCTGTCTATTAATAAGTTATAGTGCAAAGTTACATCTGTCAGTGGAACATAGGCTAGGGCGATGAGTTTTTTTATTTGATAAGCAAAAGTGCTATCAGTGGCGTATTGGATACTCAAGGTAGATTGTTGTAGATGTCGCCAGATACATCGGTTAAAATGATAATAGCAACCTTGTATTGCTGTGTGTGGGTATGTTTTAAGGATGGTGTTTATCATAGCTTTTTCAAAGTCAATGATAATTTTTTGTGGAAAATAGTTGTTAGTATGTTGCTTGACTTCAGTTAGTATTTCTTGATAGGTAGCTTGCTGTTTGTTTGGTAGAAGGGCATAAAGGAATGGAATATTAGCATTTTGGAAATGACCATGGATAGTGTATAATTGATAAAAAGGTTTGGGACATACAGAAAAAGTACCATCCATCATCCAAGTTTGGCATTGGGTAAGTTTAGTCATGTTGTTTGCTGTGGCAAACAGTATAATTCTTTTATCTTTACATTTGTTGTCATAGAGTATAAAATCATCTTTATTGTGAGTTACAGAGAGTTCAGGGGGAATTTGCACTTCTTCAAAAGTTTTTGGTGTGGGAGGAGTAGTGCATGTTGCTCTTTTTTTTCTAGCTATAGTTTTTTTTAGGGAATCGATAGATGGTAATTGGCTAGAAGCATGTTGGGGAAGTACACTTAAATGGTGTTTTAGAATAGCAGTTGGTGGTTGATCAGTACTAGTACTAGCTTCTTTAAGGGAATATAGCATTTGTCTAATCTCTATTTCTGTTACATTGGGTGGGTGATTATGTTCCTTAGTATAAGTAACAGTAGTCTCCTGAGTTATAGCTCTACCATAACATTTGTTGGCATAATATTTCGTACACTTCCAAAAAACTTTCAAATCTTTTTGTTTCTCTTGAGTGTAGACATATCCCATGTAACAAAGAAGCATTTTCCCTTTTTGTGAATAAATGAATTTAGCTCCTTCAGTCATGCTTGTATTGTAGTGCTAGGAGGTGATTAAAAGAGAATGTCATTACATTTGTTCAAAAAATAATGTTGTATTCTAATAATACAGTTTAACACATTTCTGATTTACCTGTAAATCTTTTTATGATTTCAAGTAGTTCTTTTCAGGTGTTGATGTTCTTCAAACTGTTATTTTCTGTGTATATATTTTTGTACCTGTGGAAGTTGAGAAAATGTGTACAAATATTTTAGAACTATTTATGATATTTTGGTAGGGGTTTTTAGCTAGTTTCTATTTAGTTACCTATCTATTAAATGTCGAAGTTACATTTAAATTATATACTTACTTATTTATATTTAACTTTTGATGTCCAGGTGTTGTCTAGGTCTTCTCTATTTTCTTTTTGTCTGTAGGATAAATAGTAAAAAGAACCCATATATTTTAGGTATTTGGCTTTTAAACATAGGTGTGAGGTTTGAGAGTTACATTTTTGATGGAAAATAATGTAGTAGTACTTACTTTATATAGGTGTAGCTGTCTTTATGTTGAAGTCAATACGTTTTCTTTCAGAAATCCTGCAGAGTTTCGTCTTCCTTTAGTTAGGAGATTTAGGATGCATTTTTAGTTTGCTGTAATCTTGTTTATATAGTATTAGTCTAATAGTTTCTGAAGTAGGATTGGTTGTTTAAATTGATAGTCTGTTTTAATTCGTGGATTTGAATTTTTTAACCTGTTATACTAATTGCTTTCCTTATATGGGTGACGCCAATTAACGTTTATTTAATGTGTAAGGCCTTATTTTGTATAGGTAATGTTATCTTTATATTTTTAAAGTGGAGGAATATATATAATTTGCAGTAAGAAATGTTTAGTTGTTTGAAACATTGTTTATGTATTATAAAATGTATGTTTGTATTTATTTTGTGTTATAAATGTTAGGAAAATATATAGTATGTTTTATAGCTTTTTAGAAACAATTAGTGAATAAATATGAATAGTATGACTACATTTTAAGATAATACAGTGATTTATTCAAGGATGTAGTAAATTCGATATTTAAAAAAACGATAAATGTGCTATCTATATTTTTGTATTCGATATTTTGTCAGTTTTTCATTTAAAGATGTGATAATCGATGTTTTAGAAATCGATAATGTTGTTAGTCGATATTGTAGTAGTCGTTGTTTTTTTTAGTCGATAATGTGGTTTCGATATTTTTGTGTTTTGTTGTTTAAGTATAGGCAATCGATAATTTTGTAGTCGATAATTTTTCGTCGATATTTTGTACAGTCGATATTCGGTATGTCGAGGTTATGTCAGTGATCCAGTTTATAGAGGGCAAAGATTTGGGTGGATCTGCTGGGGAGATTTCACAGATATCCTTTCCAGAAGATATGATGATGAGGGGAAACAACCTTTACAACGCAACTTTTACCACGCAGTGCCTTTACGACGCAACTTTTACAATGCAAACCATTACAACGCATTGCGCTGGGTGGCGCTCTAGGATAGGGAATAGGTTTAATTTACTGTTCAACACCTTCCCTACTATCCACGGGGACTGGAGTTGGAATAGTAAAATAAACTATTCACTATCCAGCGCCCCAAAGCACTATGCGTTGTAATGGTATGCGTTGTAAAACTCACGTTGTAAAAGCATGCGATGTAAAAGCATGCGTTGTAATGTCATACATCCGATGATGAGGGCAGCAGCACAATCTCATGCCTGCTTGAAGGGGTCAGTTGTAGGAACCGGAACCACCATTAAATAGTGCCAGAAATTGGTAACCTTTTAACCTCAACTGCAGAGGCAGGATATGGCATACAAGGTGGTGCACGGAGTTAGTGATACATTTGGGGGTAGATTTTGTATATATACTTACCAATTTAAACGGAGCAATACATTAGTCAGATTTTAGGGAAATGTTTGAAAGCCACTGAGCAAAAGGGCCTTTAATGTTTAGTGCAGAAAAATGTAAACCCATCTATAATTCAATATGTAAAAGGCATAAAAAACATGCCTAAACAGTGCTCACGCTGTTAATCATTTGGTCAGGCCTGTGCATAAAATTCATTACACCGGCTTACACGTTGTTTGATTCAGAGTATTGGGCTAATGCAAATCTCACCTGATTCTCGTTTTTCCTAGGCCTCTTCATAGTTTTCCTCTCATTGGAGAGTTGGTTCGAGTGGAAATGTTCCACAATAATGATAAATCAGAAGTAAAAGTTTGCAAGATAAATTATTCTCAGAACAGTGGGGATATTACAAAAAACAGCCAAAGAGAGCCGAGGTAAAAGACTGTATATGCACACAGTGTTCCCTGGGAAGAGATGAGGATATTGCTCATATTTTATTTTTTTGTAAATTATATGAAATTCCCAGCAAGAAATGGATTAAACCCTTGGGTAGGAACCTCTGTATCAGGAAATATATTGAGATGCTGCGCATTCTCAGGACGGATACCTCGAGACTGGTTGTATTTGAAATAAGTAGGTTTCTATTGGCTGCCAACTTTATTAGAATAAAACAAGGTTTAAGGTTTTGATAAGCATCGTATTTGTCGAACTGTGATGCACAGGTTTTATATAAGGAATGTAATTTTATATCCATGAATTTGTATACAAAGGTAGTAAATATATTTTTTTTATATGATTTGTTTACTATCATTTACTTTTTAAGGAAACTGAAATTGTTACCCCAAAAATTGGGCTTAATTGTAAATGAGATGAGATTCCTGGTTCTTTTTAATGCTAACATTTATCTGGTGTTGCCAAATTATAACATTGCACTTTAGGTATTCCTTGCTAGGCACAGTGAACTTTAAAATGTTTCCTTCTGTTACTTAAAAAAGTGAGTTTTTAGATACTGTTTTGAACCTGGAAGAAGAAATCTTTGTTCTGATATATATTTTCTTCTTGTTCTTCTTCGTTTTAAAAAAAAAGCAATGTTTTGTTTTACTTTTTCTTTGATGATTCTGTGAATCGAATAAAGATGCTCAAACAGTAATAAACAGCACTACAGATGTCCAGATTTTCATGCAGGTACAGTTACCTCATAGCAGCCATAAAAACCTATAGTTCTCTCCAGAATTATGCATTGCACACTCCATGAAAAGAAAATGTGCAACTTTGCCACTACAGCTAAAAAACACGTGGTTGGAGAAATTGTTGAAATACATGATGAAACCAGTCACAGATAAAAGAGAGTAGACACATGACAGTATGCATTCGCGCCTGTGCACTTTTAGAACTTCAGAAGCGATATGAGCATTGGGAATTCCCAGTGTTACCATCACAAATGTGAAATGACATAACAAAAGGGGATTTTCAGGAGAGTGTCAAAAGAGAAGCCAGTGGAAGTCAATGCAAACCAAAGAAAACATCCATACATTGTGTTTTCAGGTCACAGAATTTCAATTCCCTCAAAAAGAATAAAGATAATTTTGAAACCCAGGCCATTATATCGCAGGGCAGAGTTACTAACACTTTGCGCTGGATATGCATCCCAAAAGACAATAGAAAGTGTAGAATTGGGATTTACGCCCCAGAGAGCAACGTCCACCTGAAATTAGCCCTAAAGTAATATAAAGTAGAGCCATGAACTGTTTTGTGTTGCTTTGTGTCAAGGGAATGTCTGTGGAATGCTGTGTTTCCCCATTCCCTGTATGTCTATGAGTGTCTGGAATGCGGATAGTGTATGATGCAATAGGATGTTAGTGTGTTTTCTTGTGTGTAAGCTAAGAGATAGACTATTGGAGGGAGGATAGAGCACTGATGTGACATACCATCTGATGGTGCAACCATAGGGGCGAACATGAAATAAATAACTTACTCCTACTTGAATGGCTCAGGACTGTTGTAAAAAGTCCCATGGGTTGAACATGGGTGTACTCATGCTATCAGCCATGGTTTTTGATGCAATGCCCTACCTACTAACATTTGTATTCACTGCTTTGCACCACAAACAGTACCTTTTTGACACTGACATTAGTTAGGAGAAAGGCTTTTATTTCTACAACGTTTTTAGATATTTGCCTTTTTTATGCAATGTACAGTAAATACACAAACTGCTAAACGTATTAATATTCAGGTTTTGTACTAGAATGAACCTCGTATGAATGACAGAATGCACACACCCTTGCACTAGGGTGGCAACAATGCACCGGTGTGGCTGATAGCAAAACAATACCATATTTTAGTAGATGTGGCACTGTTCTGTTCTCTCCCTGTTACTTGGTGTGGTGCATGCATTCTCAGAAAAGATAGTAAATCTGCTCCCTCATATTTATACCTCATCTTATTTATTCAGCTCAGGTCAGATATACCAACATTTTGCTCCAGAAAAGTGATGTAAACCAGAGAAAGATATTTATTTGAGATTTATTTTCAAACCCAAAACTCGCTTTGCACTACTAAGTAACCTGAAAGTAACCCAAAGCAGTGCTCTGAGCTGTTGTCATTTACTTTGCATCAAGTGGTGTTTCATGATTTGCAAATGAGTGTTTTCATGCAACCACCCATGGCTTTTAATACAATGCCCTATCTATTAATTGTAGTAGGCAGGGCTTTGCACCAAAACAATGCCTCTTTGGCCAAACTTACCTCTGAGGTTTGTTAAAGGGCCATAATTAAAATTCAATGGACCCTCTTAGCTAAGGGCCCAATACCACTCTATCCTCTGCACATGTGAATACTAGGAAACACATCCGGTTATTAAACTGTGAACTAGTGATAAAGGACATGAATTTACATTACAATAACAGCAATGACCATAATGCAACTGTAAATAAATAGGGAAAAAAGCCTCACTGCACTCCTCTCTGGAGGCATGCACTACAATGCTAATAAAGCATTTTGATTATAAAAAAATGCTAATAAAGCCCTAACTCTCTGCGTGTGCACACCTAAAATATATTTGTGATTAATTATTTGTGTGAGTGGAGCAAGGCTTTCTTTGAATGCTTTGCAACAGACAGATGTTCTAGAGGAAACACAAGTATCATAAACAAATAAAAAAAAACATGATTGTGAATATAAACCCTAATGAGTGCACATGCAAGAAAGCTCCATTTTTATCCTAGAGGAAGTGGACATAGTTGAGAAAAGATGACCAGAAAATAGCCCCCAGGTGGATAACAAGTGTGTAATTGCTGGGGAGCAAGGCGCGGATAAAGAACTGGGGCACCATCATTGGCAAGTATCTCCACTAATGGTGCATGATAAGAAGCATAATTAGGTGAAGAGAAAGGCTTATACAACTGAAGAAGCCAATGAAATTTGCAATTTAATACAGGAAACCAAGGCATTCAATGCTCAAAGTGGCTCTATCGTACAGCAACTAAAACAATTGGAATTTCTCGCATGAACTTAACCAGCGGCTTCATGCCGCAACCTTTTTCAATATCACAAAGCAAAGCGGATTCCTCGCAGTTACATCTAGCAATAAAACAAATGCTCTTCAGACTGCAGTACAACCATATATTCATGGAAAAATGGTTTGCAATATTAAATAAATACTCGATCTTATTTTACTCCTGATTGAGGAACTGTCAAAAACAATACACGACTTAGAAGAAGAAATCCATAACACTAAAAGTGAATTATCACAAAGAATGGACGAAGGTGCACGGAGACAAGTCCTTGATGATCTGAACATTAAATTGTACAAATACGGAAAGGAGTTACTGGAGACAAAATTGAGAAAATTCAAACGCAATACAATAGACTATAAACTCAACAAGGCATACACATGGGCAGAAGTATATGCCCAAAAACAATTTAACAGAAGAAATATCAAGGCATCCTCAGAGGAGAGTGTAGCCTCAAACAAAGACATAGATACTGCTAGGGCACCGCTGAAAACCACAGCAAGAACAGAGAGTAGAACTCTCAATTTGGATAAATCTGAGAATGCCAAAGAAAGCACTTCTTCTGTGTCTTTTTTAGAGGGAACCAGAGACTCTGGGCAACCCCTGGACACAATTTCAGAGAAACAAGACAAAATATCAAAAAAACAAGGAGAGGAAAAAGAAAAGGAAAAATGGAAAAAAGGCCTAAGGAGTCAAACCAAACTTGAACATTAACAAAAGCACAGGAGGTTGTCTTAAACAAAGGCATTTCCTTTGTTCCCACTTATCATAGTACACCTTTGGAAATCAAAGTGGCATTGTTCAAATTTATGAGAATATTAAGACTTCACAATTTTTTCACTAACGTTGTACCTATTGCAGAGAGGGAAACAAAACCTTTTAAACCAAAAAGTACATTCATGTCCTCAGTATCGCACAAAACTCTTGACACTTTTGAAATTTTAGTGAAAAAGGACCTAGGGAAGTTGGATTATGCGAAAGCAAAAAAGAAACGGAGCAACTTTAGCAGAGCAGAATACAGCACATTACATAACATGTCAAAGGATAAAACAATCTTGTTTCATAAAGCTGACAAAGGAGGAGGACTGGTAATGATGGATCGAGTCATGTACGAAAACAAGGTCAACAAACACAATGACAACAGAGAGATATATGGTAGACTGGAGAAGGATCCGACACAGGAAATATCAAATCATCTGGAGAATATCTTGCAAAAGGCATTGGAATTCAATTGTATAGATGAAACAACCAAAAAATATCTGACACCGCGATTCCCCAAAGGACCACAAATATACATGCTCCCCAAAATACACAAAAATGTATCTGATCCTCCATGTAGGCCCATAGTATCTGGATGCGGGTCAATATTTGAAACTCCAGGTCGTTAAATAGATGCACAACTCCAACCGATCATCAAAAATTGGGATTCTTACATAGAAGACACAACCGATTTTATAAGGAAAACCAGATACAGGAAGGGAAGAATGGATACTTTTCACAATTGATGTGGTATCACTTTACACCTCGATAATGCATGCTCAAGGTATAGAGGCTGTAGAATGGGTACTTCTGAGAGACACGGAATCTAACATCCCTAAACTCTTTGTGCTTGAATTACTAGAGTTTTGCTTGAAACATAGTTATTTTGAATGGAATAATAACTACTTCTTACAGTTGAATGGAACAGTGGAGTAGTGTGGCTCACTGGTTAGAGGCGGCAGGCCCGGGAGCAGAAGTCAGCCCGGGACCAGGGTTCAATTCCCGACGCGGCAGGGTTGTGGACTTGGGTCAGCAGACTCGATAATTCTCGCTTCGGTGCTTACTCTAATCAGGGTTTCCACTCGGCAACTCTGGGCATTAGCTTGCCAAATCCCCACAACGGCCCCATCAACTCCGGGGATGCCTGGCTCCACCTTGGGGACTCCCAGCAGGGACCATCCCACAGGGAAAGCCAGGACGGGTTCCCCAGAGTTATACAGCACCAGGAAACCTAGTACGGGTAGCAGTGCGCTTTACAAGCACAAATACATACACATACATCAATGGGATTTCCAGGAGCCCCAGTATATGTCAATACCTTCATGGCAACATTTGAACATGACCACATACTAATTAACCCTATTTGGAAGCAGGGATTGATTTTCTTTTGTCGTTTCATAGACAATATTTACTTGATCTGGCAGAACTCTGAAGAAACCTCGCTAGAGAACATTATACTTTTTAATGAACATGATTCAAGGATTCAATCCATGCATACCATATAAAAAAGTTGGCTGTCTTTTCTTGATGTCTGGATAGAAATCAATCAAAACAAGATCAACACACGACTTCACAAAAAACCTACTGATCGGAACAATTCATTACACTTTCAAAGTTTTCACCCACCTACATTGGTAAAAAATCTGGCATATTCTCAATTTCTTAGGACAAAACGAATTAGCTCAGAAGATAGCCTTTGCAAAGAAACAATTTCAACACAAGAAATAAATTACAAGGAAAGAGGCTATCCTGCTTCTTTACTTAATGAACATAAGAAAAGAGCCATGTCTCAACAAAGGGAAACATTGTTAGAAAAACTAACTAAGAGAGCATCCAAAAGAACAGTTTTTGTGTCTAAATATTCGACTCTATCAAGCCAAATAAAGAGTATCATCATCAAATGATGGGAACTACTAGAAGAAGGCTGATTTCCATGGACTATTCCAAGATAAACCACTGTTTAAAATTGAAGGAAATTCTTTCGAAAGAGAAACACGGACAAACAACAAAAACGGAGGCACCATTAAATGCTGAAATTGCAATCATTGCAATAACGCAATACTTGGTGATACATTAACACATCCTATGACAGGACAAAAAATCAAATTGACACATCTAACAGATTGTATTTCAACCAACATTGTATACACCATTAAATGTCTCTGCGGCCTACTATATGTAGGGAAAACAGAAAGGAAAATGAAAATCTGGTTAACAGCGCATAAAAGCACTGTTAGAAACAAAAATCAGAATTCCAGTGTGGCAATACATTGGGAACAACAACAACATACCATAGATCAACTTAAATTCCAAATTATAGAACAGATACCTAAACAAGAAGGTATAGACAACTAAAAGAGACTTCTACAAAGAGAAGCATTTTGGATAAAAACATTTAATTCACTTTTGCCAACAGGCCTTAAAGATAAGTTTGAGATGGCATGCTTTTTATGAACATAGTTATTCTATGAGGCACACATACAGATATACGTTACCCCTCTCTGGTTAATAACGATGTCTATAACAAGCAGGAAAGGCAGTTCTAAAAACAAGGATAATGCACACATAAATGTTAACCATGTATCTATTTTGAATAATAGCCAGTGGAACTGTAATCATTGCTGATTGTAAATGTTGTTACTTGTTAAATAGTTGCATAAACTGAAATTTGAAATGTAATATGTATTGACGGTATGTACAGGTTTGGCACACTACATATATGCATGGTTAACTGATTGACATGGACTGATGACTAAAAAAAGGGGGACACTTGCATAATAGTGACGAGGACACAGCGTTTCCATATACATTTTAAAATTTGTGACAAGTTTGCTTTTATTAGTAATTTTTTGGCTTGAATCGGCTTGTAGGGGTAGATGGCAACTTTCTACCGAATCGGGCAAAATACCACACTGCAAGATGGCGCGCGAAGTTAAAACGGGGAGATATTCTCGCAGGAGTTCGCATTCAGCTCTTTTTGCCACCACAGAGAAGTTTTATCTAAACTGCTACTATGCTGCACTGAAATGCCGAATTTATGGCATCGGGTCACGGTAAGAAGTGTACTTACACGTTATAGTGTCACTCTGAGTTAAGGAAGCAGAATCAATGGGGTTGTGAGTAATGGCGTTTTGTACATTATTTCAGATTCCGATTCGAGAGGCTGTGGGGTTTAAGTCTCAGATACTTGAGATGCAGGTCGTAATATGGAATAGATACGCTGAATTAATTACACTGTGTCACGGTAAGAAGCATACACATGCTATAGCGCTTTTCTTGATGGTTTAAAGGACAACCGAGAATGATGTGAGTAATGGTGACTCTTAAATTGTTACAGACTCCGGTTTTTGAGGCCACATATTTGAGACTTCTTTGAGCTTGGCATACTCAAGAAGCAGGTATGCTTGTTATATTGGACTGCTAAAATAGGAAGACACGGGTGTTAATACCCGTTAATTGATCCTTTTTCATAACTTATATAGGTTACAACATTCTCAGCGGTGTTACCATAGCAAAGGCAGACCGTGAGTGTGAATTGTTCATAATGTGGAAATACACGCTACACAATGGGTGTGGTGGAGGCCTTGTTTAATAAAGTTTTTTGAAAATCACTACATATGACTGACTTGACTTGGACTATACTTCCTGACTATGGTTTTGGTTGGTCGTTGTACCTGTTGGAAGGTGAATTAACTAATATAACAAAATGACTAATACACACTGTGGCATGATAGAACAGGTACTTATGTTGCTGTACATGATGCCTCAGTTTGAGCATGAATAGCCTATATTCTGTTTTGATCCAAAGGTTTTTTTGCCCCTGACAAAGGGACTGCCGTCCCGAAATGCATTGGGTAAAGGCGAAGATTTCTCAATAGATACTTGATTTACTAACAGAAATTTGGTTTACTGTCTGTTAACCCCTTTAAAGCGTTGTAAATAGACCTCCCCAGTGCTGCGCTGTCCATTGGAACTAGTGCTGAATGGACGTCCAACGGTCGTGCGCAGCACTGGGGAGGTAGTGGCCGTGACGACCGTTGGCCGACGGCAGCAATTAAGGGGTTAAAAACAATGATTGTTTTGTAATCACAATTGTTTTGTGAAAAACAAATGTAATATATAATGATGATGTTTTGTATATGATGCATAGACAGCAGATGAAAATAAATTGTGTTAAAGAATACACAAACATATGAAACTAGGAATTCAATAAAGTATATCAAAACAGCAGTGCATGCTTGGGTCCAGGGGATAAAAACCTGGCCACAAAAATACATGAAGACTCAATGCTGCCACCTCTAGCAGTTGTCATGTCAGAAGACTGAGACCTTTTTAGAAACCAATTCCGCCCCACAAGTTGCCTTTCCACCTTACCCATGTGCTATACTGTGTCCAAGCGGTAATTCACATTGTTGTGCAGGCCCAGCCACCAGCATCAAAACAGCAAAAAGCATTAGGTGTATGATGTCTACTGTCTAACCAGATCTCTATTGTAGTCCATCAAACCAATGCCATTAAAGCCCTTGCCATCTTCAGGATTTCCTTCCCCCTCACAAACAGCCTAATCTGTTCATTTTATTTTGACCAACCTCCATGCGAACCTCCTCTCACTCCCAAACATTTGACACTTTCATTAACTTCAATGAGCTCACCCTTTATAGATGTCTGACTAATTCATGCCAGAATACTGCAGAAGGGAGATCAGTCATCTACACATAAATCATGTACATATCAGCATTTATTATAATCAAGGCTGTCAAATATGTGGTTTGTACAACACATTGAGAACAACCAAACCTGTACAAGTGCAATTTGAGCAATTAGTGTCAATGGTGGATGAACTCAAGCTCTTTACAGTCATCCTTGATGCATGTGTAAAGACCAACTGATGACTGTCCAAGTTGAGTAGATGTAGTCTGGTTGCAACTGTACTACCCTCCATACTTAATGACATAGTCCAGCCTGAGATGTACAAAAATTTACTAAAAGTGATTCTGTATCATTCGTGGCTACAGTAAAACAGTGACTTACTAAATGTGCGATGATACATGAACCATAACCCTTACTGTACGTTTGCCGACAAGAGCGCTTGCCACATTTGTTAAGTGACCCCCTTAAAAGTTTTCATCTGTCCTGCAGTACAACTGGGTATATACAAATGAAATGGAGTAAGACCTCTTTGGGCAACCCACATAAGCAAAAGGTAGTCAGTACACTGGGCCATTGCCACAGGAGGCTATACTGAAGTGAAGGTAGGCATCCGAAGCGAACGTTCTAGAACTTGGGGGAAAATATACGAAAAGGAGGTGCAGCAATTCTTGTTACTGCACTGCACTGTATCACTGGGAAAGTGCAGAATGCATTATAATTAAGGCATACAGTGCGTTCCTGACTTTTCCTCCTGCACTGGTGCACATGTTGCAAGGGTACGTGTGCTGCATGTAGGATTTGTTTTTTGTGCAGAAAGAAAGAGAGGCCTTCCTGCACAAAAACAATCCTGAGAGGTATATTCCTCTATGTTTGCTGCAGAATGCAGCATGCATAGAAAGAGGAATTAATGAAGAGAAATAAAGATAATTCTTCTCATTACACCTCTCCTGGGAATGCGTATATTTTTGGCGCATTCCCCGGTTTTCAAGGTCTTGTAAATCTGGGAATGCATCAAAACCATGGGAGTTGTGTGGGAACAACCACACAATGCCCATGGGACATCTTCCCAGGGCGGGGCTTCTTTTTTGGCAGGACTGGCCGCTACGAATCCAACAAAACACTGTTGTCCCTACGCAGACAATTCACAGGAATAATACTTGCCTGGCACCACATAGACCAGCAGGCAGCTCGACAGTCCCCGCCTACTGGGGCGAGCATCACAATGTATTTCAGGTGCTGGTGATGTGCTTGGCATTATTGCTACAAGTCTGCCTATGAAGAAATGCGAGATGCGCAGGAAAAACGTCGGCAATGTGACTCTAATGTGAGGTGGAAGGTTTCAACTTGGAGGCTGCAGCTTACTTGAAAATAAACGTAAAGAACCTACCTTCCTGTTGCGTGGCTTCTTTCAAAGGGACAAAAGTTTTTCGTGTATATATATATATATATATATATACATATATATATATATCTATCCAAATGCTCTGCCCTTCAGCGACGCACTCCGCAACAGGTGTTTTTTTCAATTATTTATTGCTTTTCAAAGGTCGCACTTTCATCCTTATTTTTCACCTTACGCCAACGCGTTTCAAAGCTGTCTGCTTCTTCCTCTGGGCGTGATGACTGGTGTGGAAAGGTGCTCCCCACGTGTGTGCTATCCCAATATCCGCTCTGTGGCAGTCCCAGTGTCTCTTGGGATTAGTAGTTGCTTTAGTAGCACAATCACACAACGTGAAGATGTCTTTACCCACAGTGGGTTCCACAATCCGTCATATTATTGAAGGGGGATACAGTGATTTATCTTGCCTTCACTGTGCCTTAAAGAGCTCTCCAGTGAGCTCCGGATTGCCATGTTACCTTTTATTTCGAAGCCGCCTGCTGCGCCATGAAACAGGAATGTTCCAGTCCATATTGCCCTGCGGTCTAGGTGGTGCGCCAGCTACGACCGAACCGCCGTTTAAATTGTTTCTATCCAAATGCTCTGCCCTTCAGCGACGCACTCCGCAACAGGTGTTTTTTCAATTATTTATTGCTTTTCAAAGGTCGCACTTTCATCCTTATTTTTCACCTTACGCCAACGCGTTTCAAAGCTGTCTGCTTCTTCCTCTGGGCGTGATGACTGGTGTGGAAAGGTGCTCCCCACGTGTGTGCTATCCCAATATCCGCTCTGTGGCAGTCCCAGTGTCTCTTGGGATTAGTAGTTGCTTTAGTAGCACAATCACACAACGTGAAGATGTCTTTACCCACAGTGGGTTCCACAATCCGTCATATTATTGAAGGGGGATACAGTGATTTATCTTGCCTTCACTGTGCCTTAAAGAGCTCTCCAGTGAGCTCCGGATTGCCATGTTACCTTTTATTTCGAAGCCGCCTGCTGCGCCATGAAACAGGAATGTTCCAGTCCATATTGCCCTGCGGTCTAGGTGGTGCGCCAGCTACGACCGAACCGCCGTTTAAATTGTTTCTATCCAAATGCTCTGCCCTTCAGCGACGCACTCCGCAACAGGTGTTTTTTTCAATTATTTATTGCTTTTCAAAGGTCGCACTTTCATCCTTATTTTTCACCTTACGCCAACGCGTTTCAAAGCTGTCTGCTTCTTCCTCTGGGCGTGATGACTGGTGTGGAAAGGTGCTCCCCACGTGTGTGCTATCCCAATATCCGCTCTGTGGCAGTCCCAGTGTCTCTTGGGATTAGTAGTTGCTTTAGTAGCACAATCACACAACGTGAAGATGTCTTTACCCACAGTGGGTTCCACAATCCGTCATATTATTGAAGGGGGATACAGTGATTTATCTTGCCTTCACTGTGCCTTAAAGAGCTCTCCAGTGAGCTCCGGATTGCCATGTTACCTTTTATTTCGAAGCCGCCTGCTGCGCCATGAAACAGGAATGTTCCAGTCCATATTGCCCTGCGGTCTAGGTGGTGCGCCAGCTACGACCGAACCGCCGTTTAAATTGTTTCTATCCAAATGCTCTGCCCTTCAGCGACGCACTCCGCAACAGGTGTTTTTTTCAATTATTTATTGCTTTTCAAAGGTCGCACTTTCATCCTTATTTTTCACCTTACGCCAACGCGTTTCAAAGCTGTCTGCTTCTTCCTCTGGGCGTGATGACTGGTGTGGAAAGGTGCTCCCCACGTGTGTGCTATCCCAATATCCGCTCTGTGGCAGTCCCAGTGTCTCTTGGGATTAGTAGTTGCTTTAGTAGCACAATCACACAACGTGAAGATGTCTTTACCCACAGTGGGTTCCACAATCCGTCATATTATTGAAGGGGGATACAGTGATTTATCTTGCCTTCACTGTGCCTTAAAGAGCTCTCCAGTGAGCTCCGGATTGCCATGTTACCTTTTATTTCGAAGCCGCCTGCTGCGCCATGAAACAGGAATGTTCCAGTCCATATTGCCCTGCGGTCTAGGTGGTGCGCCAGCTACGACCGAACCGCCGTTTAAATTGTTTCTATCCAAATGCTCTGCCCTTCAGCGACGCACTCCGCAACAGGTGTTTTTTTCAATTATTTATTGCTTTTCAAAGGTCGCACTTTCATCCTTATTTTTCATTGGATATTGGGATAGCACACACGTGGGGAGCACCTTTCCACACCAGTCATCACGCCCAGAGGAAGAAGCAGACAGCTTTGAAACGCGTTGGCGTAAGGTGAAAAATAAGGATGAAAGTGCGACCTTTGAAAAGCAATAAATAATTGAAAAAAACACCTGTTGCGGAGTGCGTCGCTGAAGGGCAGAGCAATTGGATAGAGATATATATATATATATATATATATTTATATTTTTTTTATTACAGTACTATTTGAGTTCAACCACTAGACTATGTATTTTTTTGTATAATATGTACATTTCAATATATATATATATATATACACACATTATATACACACTTTTCACCAAGCGTGAAGCTGCGTGAAGCTGCGCGAGTGCACTCCTTCCAGCACAAATCACACCACCATAAATTCCAGTTGGAAACGTAGTTTAATCAGTAAACATATGTCCCTTATGCTTCTTGATTAAACTACGTTTCCAACTGGAATTTATGGTGGTGTGATTTGTGCCGGAAGGAGTGCACTCGCGCAGCTTCGCGCTTGCTGTAAAGTTGATTTTGACACAAGGGAACCTCTGACCCTGTAGTGCACCGAGACAAAAAGAGTCCCGACACTTCGGAGGAGGTGAGAAGTGGATATATAAATATATATATAGTTTGTTGCATTTTTTTTATTTAACAGAGTGGGAAATGTAATGTCTTCGATATTTTACGACAAAACCCTTTTGGCTCCTACCAGACGCCGTAGAGCTGTGACCTAGGTGTCAGAGAGTAATGCCATGAGAGCTTGTTTTAAAATGTTGAGTTTGCAGTTACATGAAACAGAATAACGATGGGGTAATACTAAGCCCTGTATGTGGGGTGGACATTGGCGGGTACACTGGCTGGGAAGACACTACCCACATTAGTTATTAGATTATGGAAATCACCAAGCTCAGAGTCTATTCTAGAGACAAATACTACTATTTTTTGGTTTGAAAATTTGAGACATCCACCGAAGACTGAAAAGTTCTAATTAACACCTTTGCTACGCCCATCGGCCAATGGCCGTCACGAGCACCTCTGTAGTGCTTCGCACATCCGTTTGCCGGCGCGGCTCCGCCCACCTATTCAAACCGCCGCACCGTGCCGCAATTCGCACCGCGGTTAAGCGGTTATGATCTCCCAAGTATTTTTCGAAGAGCGAGCTAGTTTGCTCCTTTGTTTTTTGATATGGTAATCATTCCGTGATGTTGCATAAATTGTCATGGATCTATTTCCTTTTTCCGGTTCAGAGTCTAGGGCAGGCTCTTGTGGGCCACTCAGCTGAGCAAGAATAAGAGTGGTCAGTTGAACTGCTTCCAAGAGTGGTCAATGGAACTGTTTCTGTTGTTAGGTTTTGAAATTTTGACAGTTGTATCTAAAACTGTGGGGCTCCATTCCTTATCAGACGTTCCCTAGGTGGACAAGGTCCTGCCAAGAACAAATTGCGAAGGCGCCTTAGCAGACAGAGGATCATCAGGAGTTGAACTAACATCAACGCAGTGCAGTGATGTTAAGGGAGGAGCCAAGGAAGCATATTAAGAGAGAATTTTTCAAAGTAGCAAATATCTGAGGAACTGGATGAGGGCATTGTTGCATCTGGGTTAACCGACATTGAGGGAAAATGTGTCTCTATAGCTCTACAGCTCCAGAGCTTAAACTGAGCTTAAAGGAGCAAACCTGAGCCTATGTGAGTGTTGCCTGAAGCATTGTATGAGTCCAGAAAATGTACTTTAGTTGGGCAAATTGGGGATTGGAGCCCAGACTCTCCATCATCCGTTAAAAAATATACTGCGCCTGGGTCTTTTAGAAAAGAAACTGGTATTTTTGGAGCTCTTCTCAACCATCCCGGCAGGAGGGGAGATAAAGCACTGGAATTTGTGGGCGACTTTAGTTTGCGTGTGGTTAAGCTTCAGGAGAAGTTGATGGTTATGGTTCCTCCATGCAGTTTGCCTGGGAGAAGGTCTGACTTTCCCAGATTTCATGGTTTGGGTAGTGAGATTGTTTGCCGGTATTGGTTCATTTTCTGATCAGGCGCTTTAGTAGAAGAAGTGTGCTTTTCAAGACGGAGCAGTCAGTTATGTCATTAATGAAGAGGTATAAGCACAGTATTGTTGCACATTTTGCCAGAGGGGCAGGGGCAGTGTTCAGTGGCACCTACCCTCTTGCTTCCCAGCACTTTGAGCTTTGGCTCTGTGATTTACTGATGGGTTGAAGACTTGAAGACACAGGAGATGCCATATTGTCCCACAGTCTATGGCACAGGATATTATAAAGGTGACAATGTGAGGGAACAGCAGAAGAGCAGGATTGCAAAGGAGTGATGGTTGGTAAGAAAAATCATGTGCAGGAGCAGTCTCAGAGAGGCAGCACTCTTGTAGTGCTTTTGTGGCACTTTTCATAAGGGAGTGAAAGGAGGCTCACCAGGCACAAGGTGCACCGCCCACCAGCTTCTGCACCCCAGTGGGGCTGCAACTTTTGTGCCTAGTGCGCACTCCCTGGGTGCTCTGCTTGTGGTGATGGGAAGCCTGCTTTGTTCACAGGGCCTCTGGATCTGACAACAAACCTAGGCCAGCAACCCCAAGGTGGCTTACCTTCTTATGTGGCACCACAGATGAGGTGCAGGGTTTCCAGGCTTTCTGCCTAGTGCTGGGGTGCTGGTGCAGATGTTTCAGGAGGTCCCAAGATGCTGGTGCTGGTTAATTGGGCACTTTAGGGTAGCAAAAGAATGGTGATAACGGCAATAACATGGTGGCGCACACTCAAACACCTGGTGGCCAAACAGCTCTGCACTGGCTCTGCGGCAACATCAGGAATGCAGGAGATCACTGGAGGAAGCCTCAGCTAGCTTGGCAAGATTGGCATGGGTGCCATGTAGGGCTGGGACTCTCAGGGTATCCCCTCTCTTGCAGATACTTCACGGCTCCTCCTGGCTCCTCCCTGCCCCAAGCCAAGCATTGTGAATCTCGCTACATGGTTGAGTAGACCAGAGCAGACCTGGGCAGACCAGAGCATACTGGAGCAGCTTCCTCACACTCCTCACACTTGGGTTCGAACCCAGACACTAAATTTCCCATGGCTCTCGGGCTCGTGGACCTGATCCAGTACAAACACTCACCTGAAAATTTAGAAATGTAGCCAGTCATGCTATAGAATCACTTGTGCAAGGTTACCACTGCCCCTCCAATATTTTCTGGATTCTGCTGATCTATGGCCTACAAACAAATTCTGGGACGCTTCAACCAAAGACAGAATAGAGAAACTATGAGCCAGAGCATTCAGTTTGACAGCATGATGTTAATTCAATTATATAAGGCACGTGTCCCGCCTTCAGAGATATGGTTAATAAGATGATGTTCTTAAATAGCACCATCCTTTGCACATACTATGAAATACTTTTCCCTGCAGGCTCCAGAGGTGTTGCGAGTTTTTTTGCTTTCAAGTTATAATACCACTTCTACTCTGGAAAAAGATTAGCTTTTCTGAACTGATCGATGCAGCTTTCACATCGGACACCTGCATTACCTCCTTTACTGGTTTATATGAGGAGCCAGATGAGCCATCACTAGACCCATCACATTCCCAGGCAGTGACAAACATGTCTGTGAGGTACCTTTTAGTGATGACTAATGGTCTCCATTTGTAATATTTTACTCCTTTTAATGTAGTTCCTATTTCTGGAAGGGACCACCCTGTGTCCTCATCAGTTCTTGCCAGTTCTCCACCCCAGTCACTTATTCTCTCTCCAGCTGTGAATTTCAGTCTTCTCCATATCTTAAAAAATATTTTTGTTTACTTTCTACGACTCCCATTGGCTTACAGAAACTAATGAATGCATTTGGGACCTTGATAAAGCTAAGGAAATGGTGATTAATTAAGCATAAACTTATCCTGTGATCTGTGGGCAAAAGGCCCCCAAGTGTAGATCCTTTTTTATTGGGGACACCCCAATAACCAAAGTTAGCTCCTTTAGCTATTTTGGGGACCTTTTCTCTAGCAATGGCACATGGTCACAGCAGGTCATGACTGCAAGATCTATGCAGAGCAGAAATTGCCATGGGATCTTTAGGTTTGCCCAAAGACCAGGCTGTTGCCTGATTAAAGCAATGGTTAACATCTAAAAGTCACAAGGAATGTCTAACACCATGCATTGTGGGGGGGGGGGGGGGCGGCTGGGTTTCATCCTAGTAATCTACTTCAGGTTGAAGCTAATATTTTCTTGAAACATATGTTATGCCTACCAGCCTCGGCCTCATCCATGATTGCTCATAAAGAGGTTGGCCTGTGTTTTCTGGAAGACCATCTCTTATTAAAACCCCTTTTGTATTCTATCTGGTGAAGAGATTAAACAAGTTTTACCAAACCTATTACCAAAAGACTGTCTTGCACTGGACCAGGTTTTTAACATCCCCTGATGTGTTTTATAATTAGGATTTATGATATTCTATTTAATATTTATGTAATGCAATATCCATCTAAAGTCACATCATTCAAGAAGAGCCTTATTAATGCTAACTTTCTTAAATATATGCTTGAGTTTAGGATGAATGAGGACTTGATGAAATGAAATGTTATCTTCTATATGTCAATTAACCCCCAGGAAGGCTGTCAGTATTATTTGTCACTTGTTAATAATAATATTTACCATCAATTTGTTTTGACAAGACTGCATGTAGGTATAGCTCACCATCTAGTTGCCTTCCCTAATATGGGGTTTCATCTGCCAGACTCATTCCGCTGTCCCTGTGATGGTCAATCAAAACAAAGCAATCAGCCACTTATGTTGTTTTGTGCCTTTTACCAATACTTACGGAGGTACTATCTTAAACCTGTTCTCTTGGCTCAGAACATAAGAGATTTTAATAACACATTGAAGTATTTATTTGCTCTCCAAGACCCTCTTGGTTTTTTTAATTGCACTTTATATAAGAGGGGCATTAAATCTCAGGAAACGTATGGTGTGCTAACTGTGACACAGATGTTTTTTAAAACACTTATGTATCACTTTTTATCCTGTTCTGTTTTTTTAATTGTGCTTTTGTGATTTCTATATGTACATTTATGGATGTGTTATCTGCTGAACAAAGAATTGAATCAAATCGAAAAAATAGTGTTCTCATACTGTTTAGCTCTGTGGTTATGGTTAAGTACTATGACCAGAGATCAACCATACTATCTAAGCACAGTAAAAAGAGATTCACATAATTAAAATGCATGTATGTACAATCACAATGAAGATCCAATGATGAAAAAACAAAGTTAATTCCAAGGCCCTTGCTGAAAATAAACGTTACTTCACTAAGGGTTGCTTGGCTGATGAAAAGAAATTATTCTTAGTTCAACTAACCTGAAACATAGGCAACCTGTCTCATGAAAACGGGTATTCTGCCGGACAATTGTTGGAGAGTTATAATATTTGAGCAAATAAATTAATGCATTTATTTTTCAATGATAGTTTTGGCTGGTCATTTTAATCTACTTATTTTGCACTCTTATCACAGATTTAAGCACAAATTCTGCCTTGGCTTGCTAGTTTTAAAACTGAAATTCCATTTTCAGCTATGACAACTAACCCAGGAACCTAACTGAAAACCACCCATCAGCCCTCAAATCCATTAATCTCATCCATCTATCATGCATAGTACTGCATCAGTATGTGCACTCCCTCTGGATCCCCCACCTAAAAATTCAATGACAAAGAGTTGAACCTAAAGAGCGCTCTAGCCAGCTCAGCAACGATGAAGCCAGTTTGCACAACTTCCAACAATCATGAAACCATTGCATTAATATTTATTTTCTCACTTTATCCCCCTTTCTTGTATCTCTGTTCCTACCTTACACCCTTTTTCCTCCCTCTCAATCACTTTGACTTCGTTGTACAGATGACTCATACTCCTTTTATTTATCGCTCTTCGTTCTTTTCTTCCTTACCTTCTGCACCCTTCACCTCTCTTTAAAATACTTAGATGACCTCATCTTGAAAAGAAAAGCCTTTCAAAAGCTGTTATATGGAAATATGTGTATTGTTCCTGGAGAAAGCACTTTTAGCCTGAGTTTGTATTTAAGGACCTTATTATGAGTCTGTCTGTCCACGGACAGCCAAACTCACAATGGTGGTTCCCGACTGCCCTATTACGACTAGGGTGATCTGGAGGCCAGTGAACCACTGCATCTGCCACAACCACCAGGGAACCGCCATTCCCTGGTGATTGCGTAGCTGCTCTGAGGCGGCACTATGCTTGACCCACCAAGAATATTCTGAGTTTCTTCACGCCACACTTTCCATGGCAGTGTGGCGATGACCAACTGATGTTCCTGAAGAGGGGCATCGAATAAGACCCTCCAAAGAATCCGACTGCCTACAAGTAAATGAATCCTACACTAGAGGCTCTTCATCAAAGACCTCGACAGATCCCCCCAAGCTCATACCAAGCTGACCCAGTACTGGTATTCTTTTGTCCATTGTTACATAAAGCGTATGGGGCGACGGGGCATAGCCCCTTTAGATTCAGACTAGGAGCCTAAGTGTAACTATCCATCTGGGTGTAGAAATCCATCTTATCATTCTCAAGCCATCTCCTTGTTTGAACCTAAAGGTGTTCTTGAAAGATTGCACTTACTTCCTTACAGTAATCCGTATCCGTATTTTAAAAGCTTTTATAACGCGCTCCATTACCATGGGGTATCCTGGCGCGGTGAGTAGTTCTGCCTCGAACATATGAGTACGTCTGTTATAGTGGAGCATTAAAAAGATAGGTCTTAAGATCTTTTTTGAAGACAGTGATGGTTGGAGAGGCTCTAAGAGAGAGGGGGAGGGCATTCCAAGCATAAGCTGCCTTGACTGAAATAGATTGGCCTCCCAATCGAGCATATCTATATTTAGGCACAATCAGTTGGCATTGGTTAGCCGATCGCAGGGCGCGATTAGGGATGTAAAATGAAAATCGTCTCCGCAGATACATCGGGCCCTGGCCATGTGCAGCTCTAAATGCCAGCACCAGAATTTTAAACAAAATTCGGTGTGGTACCGGGAGCCAGTGCAAGCTACGTAAGTGGCTCCGCACACTCGTCCTCCTAGGGAGCGAGAAAAGCAGGCGTACTGCGGCATTTTGTATCACCTGAAGGCGATGAATCATATACCCAGGCAAGCCGCAAAATAAGGCGTTGGCATAATCGAGCCTAGACAATATCAGGGCTCGGAGAACAGTTTCCTTAGCAGCCCTGGGAAGGAGAGGAAAAAATCTTCTCAGGGTCTGCAAGGTGCCAAAGCAGATACCCGTTAGTTTTTTTATGTGATCCGAAAACTTCAGGTCCTGGCCGAACCACACCCCCAAGTTCTTAGCTGGGCCCCCCATCATATTAGGACAGGGTAGGTCTGAAGGCCAGATCTTGTCCTTGAAGTTAGCCGGAAAGGAGCCAAAAAACAAGACCTCCGACTTGTCTTCGTTGCACTTAAGCTGGACTTGTGCAAGCCACCGAAAGACTTCCGACAGACAGAGCTGGATGGCTGATGGATCCAACACACCCTTAGGCCAGGTGAAAAGCAGCTGTGTGTCGTCAGCATATGCCATTATTTTGGCTCCCAGCTGTTCAGCCAGATAGAGTAGGGGGGTCATATAGACGTTGAACAATAAAGGGCTCAACGTAGACCCCTGCGGAACTCCAGTTGTCAGTCTCTTTGGGGCCGAAGAATGAGGGGGCAGCCAGACCTGCTGAGTTCTATCATTCAAAAATGATGAAAGCCAATCAAGGGCCAGCCCTGAGATGCCAATGGCACCCAGTCTTGCGGTAAGCAAGGCGTGGGGCACCGTATCGAAGGCAGCAGAGAGGTCCAATAAAATCAGGACCGCTCTGCCGCCCCCATCCAGGCACTCCCGAACTGCCTCGGAAACCTCAACCAGAGCCGTCTCGGTACTGTAGGCCGCCCTGAAACCCGACTGAGCAGGATGCAGGGCGTGAGAGGATTCGATGAAGCTATCCAGCTGCTTAAAGGCCACCTTCTCACACACCTTAGCTAGAGCTGGCAGTAGTGAGATAGGCCGGTAGCTCGATGGTATTGATGGATCTAGACCAGCCTTTTTTAACAGCAGAAGCAGTTTTGCCTCCTTCCAGCTTCTCGGAATCGAGGCAGTGGAGAGGGAGAGGTTGACAATCTGGGTCACCTCTTGCGCAATGGTATCCACTATCCCTCCCAAAACCCTGGCAGGACAAGGGTCCGAAGGAGATCCGGACTTTAAGGCCGCCAGGATTTGCCGTATGTCAGATTCCGATGCTGGCCGGAAGGCAGCAAACTGAGCCTCAGGACATCGTCTATCAGGTGGTACAAAGACAGAAGAGGTCACAAAGGCCTTTTGAGCAGCTTCCAGGTCCAGTTGGATTTTTTTTATTTTGTCCGTGAAGTAGCAGGACAGTTCTTCACACCATGGTGCAGAAGAAGGAAGCAGGGATTGGGCGGCGCCAGGGGATAGAAAGTTTTGGACAATCGAGAAGATCTCTTTGCTGTTGTTATCCGCCTTCTCGATTCGGTCCGAATAGTACCTGCTTTTAGCTGCCTTGATCCCGGCATACTAATCCTTTTGTGCAGCCCGTAAGATCTTCTTATCGGCTGGCAGATAAGCAAGTCTCCATATACGATGGTCCTTGTGGGAGTTCCACCCCTGGCCAAAGACACATAAGAGAACTGCAAAGGTTTTATGAAAGAAGCTGTACACTGGTGTTGAGAAATGTGAACTGCCACCCTGAAGTCATTGACAAACTAATTATGGCCCGCAGAATAAATTGGGTTGGTCATACGACGAAATCTATAGAGGGGGATTATGTACTCCTTAATTTAAGGGATCCTGAGTGAGTCCATTTTCAATTATCATGCACGAGTATGGTAAGCTCAAACTTTTGCAAAATAAAGGCACGCCTGTTACGTTCTTTTTACTCACCTCTAAAAGGTTATACGCCTAGTGCTCTGCATAGTCAAGCACCAACCGAAGTGTTGTCAGGGTTCACAGAAAATGATTGATGCCTGCAACCACTCCACACAGATGGTAGGCCCAGACCAATTGATGCAGCTGATGGTGTTACTAACCTTCTCCTTTCTGCTTAGCCATTGCATAATGTAAATTAGGATAAGACATATGCCAATCCTGGGCATGGTATGCAGCTCCTTTCCTGGAACATTGTGGCTGTCTGTGACAAATTGAATGACAACAAAGATTTTGTTGCATTAAATGGTTTTAAATATTATTATTGCAACACAAAACCCTCATCTGCGGGGAGAAGATAGGGGTTTTGGCTATCTTTGGGCCTTCGGCCATCGTAAAATTGAAGGTTAAGGTTGTAACATCTACCCCATGGTACCAATTTCTATATCTTCAATTTACTAATGTGTAAATTTTATTTAAACTTTTTTTTCTTCATGGCCTGTAGAGATTATTCATGACTTGGGAAAGACACTCCTAGGCATTGGGAATAGACAGGGGAATAATAACATCTCAGTTATATGGGAAGGTGATTTTAATATCACCAAATGCATCCATAGTGAGGAATTCATTTGTGGGCTTACAGCGGGCAGCCACCTGTCACTTCATACACTCAACTTATGAGGAGTTTTAAACAAGAAAATCTTAATATATGATTGGATCTTTTAATTGGATTTTCAAGTTCAGGGCAACCTAAATTCTCCTACATTTATAGGAAGGGTTAAGGGGACACAATAGATGTTGTTCCCTTTACAACTGATCTTGCACAAACAGGGGCGGCTCCTCCACAATGGCAGAAGAGCGTCGCCCCACTACTTGGCTCAGAGCCAACAAATGTAAAATAAAATGATGTTCTTGCATCATTTTATTTTGCATTTCTTGGCCCTTAGCCAGTGCTGTAGGGAGGGGGAGGGCTGAGGCATTGGAGGAGGAGAGCTTATACACTCGGTAAGTGCTCAAGTGTGTTTGGACGACTGTCTCAGGCTGACCAATACACACATGCCCACTTAGGCTTTCTCCAGCCCAGCTGCATTGAGTGGCGGGGATGGAGAAAGCCCACAGACTCCCTGGCCTGAGCGGAGCATCTTTCTAGACCGCTCAAGCCAATCCCCGTGCTCCTCCGGGGATTGGATTGGAGTATGTCCCAGGGGCTGCTGAGACCAGGCAGGAAGAGGAAAGGCAGTGAGATGTGATGCTGGTGGCGGCCGGCGGCTAAAGGTACTACTCTTTTATAGAGTATTTCTAATACCTTGCGCGACCACCCCACTGCCCGGGTGATCCCC
Organism: Lissotriton helveticus; assembly: GCF_964261635.1. Lineage (NCBI taxonomy): Eukaryota > Metazoa > Chordata > Amphibia > Caudata > Salamandridae > Lissotriton > Lissotriton helveticus. The sequence continues at coordinate 757,121,454 of NC_136069.1, forward strand.
CTCCACCCCGTGCGACCCCTGCACCCATCTCCCCACCCTCAGTTTATGGCGGCCGCTACTGGGCACAAAATCTCATGCACTAAGAGGTGTGTTTTCTTCCACAAAGCAATCATGTCCCATCCATTTATCCCTTGTGATTAACTTATACCCAGAGATATCAAACATAATTAAACTACCCACGTCATCCTGGGTAAACTGGAGTACTGGAGGATTGGGCTAAGACTATCGGCAATATGTATCAACATCCTGATTTGCTATTCTCAAATAGCGATTTTATAGAAATCGCTATTTGAGAATTGCAGATAGGGATGTATGTACAAAATCACAATTTTTTTGTGATTTCCTAATATTCCTTAATTGCGATTCGCAAATTGCGAATCGCAATTAATGAATACTTTCCCTTTCATTTCAATGGGCCAGGAGGCCGATAGGAATGAATGGGAAGTTATTCTCAATTTGCGATTCGCAATTTTGAAAAACGCAAATTGAGAATAATTTCAAGGGTGCAGGGGTGTCAAAAGGACACCCTGATGCACCCCTGAAATAAGCATGGGTGCACATGTGGCGCACGTACATGCCACTTTGAAAAATGCAAAAAAGTGAATTTTTCAAAGAAATCGGAATTGACCACCAACTTGAAGTTGGTGGTAATTTGGGATTCCTTAAGGCCAAATTGCACTTTTTCGGTGCTTCTTCCATTGCATTTAAGAAATCGCAAAATTTGTGATTCCTTAAATGCAATCGCAAAATAAGGAATCACAAATTTTGCGATTCCTTATTTTGCCTTAATACATACCATTTGGCAAAATTGCATTCGCAAACGCCGAAATTCTGCGAATTTCGGCGTTTTGCTAATGCAATTTTGCTTGATACATATGGCCCTTACTCTTTCTTTTCGACAGTCAATAGACCCAGTTTAGGGACTACAAGGCAGGCTCTTAATTTAGACCTTTTCTGGTGGGAAGGATGGCAAGTCCAGGGGAGGGTCCTTCACATGGCATTTATGGACCTTGCCTGTGCCTCTGACCTGGTGAACAGGAAGATATTGTGGTACCTAATGGATCAGGCGTTCACTGACCTCCCCTTGTTGGAACTTATAAGGCCTCTGCACTGGGACACAACCACAAAAGTGCTGTACACACAAACAAGAGACTGTACAAAACAGATGAGGGTCACCTGGGGGAGTTGGGCAGGGTTGCATTCTAGCGCCCTTTCTGGTTTTATTTTGCATCAACTCCCTAGATGCTATTTTAAAGCTATGTAGTAAAGACGTTCCCTCATGCAGTCCCAGTACTTTTATAGGCAGACAACGCAATTCTTTTAGGATTAATGGAAAATGGCCTTCAAAATCTTTTAAATTCACAGATTTTATTTGACAAGGCTAAGACTAAATATGGTCCCTCACCTAGGTGCTTTCCCTTTGACCGGCTCCGGTGTTGCCTTTTTTCACTTTTTGCCCATGTGATGTGGTCTATTTACAATCAGATGCGCATTTTATGTTATTTTGCAACCTGTATCGCTCATTAAGAGTTCAGTTTTTGCATCCTATTTTATTGCACCATACTTTACCTTATACAAAGATGGTTTGAGATATTTGCAATCTGTAGCTACCCCGGATATCTGCTCTTCTGTACTCAGGTACTTTATTGCTGCTATAAAGTTAAGCAAAAATGATGAGTCCTAACTTTTTAAATGTATTGTGCTAAAAAACTTTGGGCATATTAGAAAGGTCATGCGATAATTATCGCTCAGCGCTTTTAGCGCGAGGATAATTATCACAGGCTAACGCTGGATTCCATCGCGGAGATAGCGTGCTATCAGAACGCTTATCTCCCAAGCGATAGGAGTTCATGCGTTAGCTGATAAACAGTGTGATTATCTCTGGAAATCCAGCGATAATCACACTGCAACCAGGGAAACCTTGCTGATAGGGCAGGGTGATCTTAGTCATGTAATCCACCTCCCATTGGATTACATGGCTAAGTCTGAAAATTAGCAGATGTAAAAAAGCAGCGTCAACCGTGGTTAGCGTTGTTTTTTTTTGTCTCTAACAGGGTTAGTGTGAAGCTTGATAATAGGTTATTTTGCTCTGGAACACCCACTTTGCATCTCATTAGAGATGCAAAGGGAAACGTAGTGGAAAAGGGTGCTAACATGCGATTTTGCATGATAGCACCCTGTTGCTGCTAGGGCGATATTTTTGCCTCCGCTTCTTTGGCTTTTAAAGCCCTTGATAATATGCCCCTTTATTTTTAGGCTTTGTTACATATATATATATATATATATATATATATATATATATATATATATATATATATATATATATATATATATATATATATATATATATATATATATATATATATATATATATATTTGCTGATGTTTTATCCTAGCTGAGAATGTGAAGATGGTATATATTTTGGTGCTTTTATGGCCTTTACTTAGGCCCAAAAAAATTATTTTGATTTGCCTAGCCTCTTGAAAAGTGTTGAATGGCCACAATGCCTAGGAAATGAATTATTTCAGTGTCCATCATCTATCAGCCGTATTGAAAGTCATGTCTGAAAAAAATAATTTTTTGAATTACTTGCGGACCTTGATTAATTTCAGCTCTTTGACCTTTCCTTCCCCCAAAAATTTAATGGCCACGAATTGGGAAAGAAAATGCCACGGAAGACGGAGCAAGTCGCCCTAAACATCTCACAAAAGTTGTTGTTTTTATGCAATCAACCTAAATAAAAGCTTTCAGGAGTACTGCAGAAGCGCAGATTTCCAGTCGTACTTCTGTGATGGTCATGTGACATTTACCATGGGATCCAGTTCCTATATGTGGAGTTTTCATAGTGAAGAACTACTCACAGGCAGGGAATATATTTTCCCTAAGGAGAAAACACTTCCCTTACAGTGCTGTCATATCTGGGGGTGATTCTTTTCCGTTTCCACAATTAAAAGGGATTCATTTCATCCCTTAGATAAAAGGGAAGGGAGAGAAGCTTGTGAACACTGACAAAAACCCATCGATGTGGGCATTCCCAATCTTTGAAGGCGAAGTATGGCTTGGAGCACCTATATTTCCACCCCTGAGTGGGATTTTACGTGGGCAGAGCACTCCACACTCGTGGCGCAGATCTGCCGAAATGCAAATGGGCTTACATCTGCCAGAAATACCTGCATGACTTCTTGGGGGCGAATATTAGTTGGATTCCGTCGGAAATAAGAGTTTATGACTGTGCTTACATTTGTGAATAGGTCATCCACACTGTCAATGAATGGTTTAGGACCCTGACAGTCAGCAAAGCAAGCCAGAAATACACTCTCATTGAATCTGAATTTGTTTTTGTTGGCAGGGTGAACACTTATGACTAGGGTTCCCGGGTTTGTGGTATTGATCCTCATTTAAAAATAAATACAGGCAAGAAAATACATGGTTTTCTGTCTGTGTTTATCTGTAAAAATCAGTTAAAATGGAAAGCAGGGAGCCTTACTTATGACTGAGACTTTATCCCATGGACTGAAGCAATCTCATAGGTTATCCAACATATTTTTCAAGGGGCCCCATCGTTTTTGGTTATGCTTTTGTACAACCTCATACATACTATAACAACTAGTGGCCTAAAGACTTAAGGACCGGTGTTGAAATTATTGCCGTTTTATCGGCAGGAAACTGCCGATAAAACAGCGATAATGGGTTGATAATACGCCCTTGTTAATTCTCATAGAAGCCCATGTTCTGATGTTAACATGGGCTTCTATGGGAATTAACCAGGGCGTATTATCAAGCCCATTATCGCCGTTTTATCGGCAGTTTCCTGCCGATAAAACTGCGATAATTTTAACACCGGTCCTTGATAATATGCCCCTGAGTTATGTCAACAAGCTGTAGCAACAAAGAGGACTTTTGACTATTGAGCTAATAAAATGAACCCCAGCACACATTCTCCTATATGAAAGCATGTGATGATCCGCAAGAATTGGTACATTTCACTGCCTGATCCTCTGAAGTTTTCCAAAATGGAAAACATATTTTCTCTAAAAGCAGTGCAAGTTCCTTTAGGAAACATGGGCAGCTTTAAAAAAAAAAATAGTTTTCCATTTTGGAATGGAGTCATAGTGATGGCCGTCTGCTGTCCCTTGCACTTGTGATTGCAGACAAATTGCGACCTGCCTAATGAATAATAATTAGGCAGGTCATTCTGCAACCCACTGCAATTCAATATTTTGAGAAGTGGCCTATTAGTACCGATTCTTGATCACAAAATACTATTCAATTCAGAAACAGTCGGTTCAAAATTTGTGACCAATTTTTGCGAATGGAATAATAGTATATATATCAGAGTCTATCAGCCACATGCATCATTGTAGGAATTTGCGATTCCTAAATTGCGAAAATTAAGGAATCGCAATTTAGGAATCGCAAATTCCTATGCATTAAGAATTCGCTAAAGTTTTTGCGATTTCTTAATTTTCCTTAATTGCGATTCCTTAATTGCGAATCGCAAATAAGGAATCGCTTCACATTGATTCCTATGGGCCCAGAGGCTCATAGGAATCAATGGCAAGGCATTCTCATTTTGTGAATTTGCAATTAAGGAATCGCAAAATGAGAATGCAATTTCAAGGGTGCGGGGGGGTCCAAAGGACCCCCCCCTGAAATGTCACGTAAGTACATTTTACTCACACACATGTCCCAAGGGCATGTGTGTGTGTAAAATATAAGTTTCAAAAATGCATTTTTGAAACTTTTCGCAAATTACCATGAAGGTTTACTTCATGGTAATTTTCCCCTTCCTAATTGCGAATTCGCAAATTAAAAAAAATCATGCGTAGCATTTAAGAAATCGCAAAATTTGCGATTTCTTAAATGCTATCGCAATTTGTGAAATTGCAAAAAATTGCGATTTCTTAAATTGCGAAAAATGAAAAAAAATGATGCATCCCAAAAAAGGTTTTTGCATTCACAAATGGCCGAATTTTGCGATTCGCACTGTTTGCGAATGCAAAAAAGCTTGATGCATGTGGCCCTATATTCTTAAGACTGATTCATGTGAAAAAGGCCACGGATTTGTGAGGGGCAGCCCCATAATCTCATACCATGAGATAGACATTTTACCAATTCTATTACATATTTATAGGCCCTCTAATAGCTTTATATAAAGGTTTAGTCAGCTCCAATGGTGTCACAAGCTGGCAAACTACCCTTTCGCTCAGGTTTGGGTTATCCAGCATTCACTCCCCATGCTATCCTTTTTGTATCATAGTGTGACAATTTGCAATATATCCTTTCACACAACAGACTGCTAATTAATTCTTCCATGGATGTTAGTGTCATGGAAATGTTGCTGATTAATAACTTTATAATCCTTGGAGATTCCTATTACGTATGGTGCCCCAACACCAGTCCCAAAACATCTGCCTTGTTTGGTTTTGTTAATAATGAACTTGGGAAAGTCAAGGAGTTTGGAACCGACAAACATTAAAAGGAATGACTAATTAAAAGAACGACAGGTGCTAATGATAGCCCCCTGCAGACCACTGTGATTCAATAATCTCATCACCACTTCCTCAATACATCACCTTGGGCAAGTGTTGTGACCTTCCTTCACTCAAGATGCCTTTTCCAGTTTAACAGATTACATTAAGTTGAGCACTTTTTCTGTTGCATTGGGATGATTGCTTTCCTAATTGAACCTCATTAGGGACTGTTTGTGTGTTTGGTAACTTCAGTAGTTTCTAAAATAACTTTTAACTTGCAATAATATATGACACTTTTCGTACATTAATTGTGTTATTTTATATAATGTTCGTATTTATACGCATACCTACAAAGTTTATAATATAGAAATATGGCTAAGGCTGATGCAAAATCCTCACATAAATAAGATTTATCATCCACTTTTCCCTTGCTCTCATTTTGTGTTCTGGAATGTTGCCCCTGAACTTATTTGTTGGAATATTATTGGCATACCATGTGTTGTACATGTGTGTTCCATTACTAACACCAATAGTTTTTGACTCAAAGTTGTATCTACTAAAATTGGCAGACAGAGCACTGAGCCAACACAATCCTCCTTGAGGCAGACATTAACAATGCAAAAAGCTTTCATTTCCCAATACCCTTTTACAAATTTAATATGTGTTTTACTGCAAGGCACACATACAATATGTGGAATGTTTTGAAGTATGCCTGCAGTAACAATATTATCCTTCACAGCACATGTTTGAAGCTCTTCACTAGGTCTAAATGTTGTGTGTTGTGGTCTACGCATATAATATATTATATGTCTCTTTAATGATGATCTAACCCTTGGAGCATTAAGGGCATCACATGGAATGTCATGGGACAACGAGAGTGGAGTTGGGAAGAAGGCTGTGAACTGTCGGCTGTCCTGTATATGGTGGAAGTAATAAAAAGAGATTGACCCAATTCCTGGCGTAATAGACTCTCTTAACATTTGCAAAGATTTTAAACATCCACCAATGAACCCTGCATGCAATGATATAGAAGCTTATGCTGCTTAGAGTGGCACAGTGCTGAAGGTGCACTTGGACCATCACAGACGGTGGGTGAGCTGCTGTGGAAACCTAAGGGTCTACATTTTTTACTAATTTGATAGCTTTTCTTTTCAGGATTTTTAGAAAAACTTAATTGCTACCCTGGAGGCAGTTTAGAAAAAGGCCGGGCCAGGCGAAGCTGTTGCTAACATGAGTTCCCAGTATCAGTGCCTGTCAATCCGTGAAGACCCGCTCGTGATCTCAGAGCATGTGCCATTGTACTGAGGAGGTTCAGATTTAGTCTCCTGTGGAATTGCCTGCCACGCTGCGAGTATTCAGCGTGTGTGCCTGCTATTTTTTCGAGCCCTGTGTCCAATGTGATACAGTGCAATAAAAACTTTGCTAGCATTCGCACCAAGAATTTCCAATTCTATTAAGGACACGGAGGCGAAGATTATGCTTTCTCTTTCTTTAATGCAATAAACAGCAGCCAATAAGAGCATTTTTAACATATTGCAAAAAGTACATTCCCAGAATGCTTAGCATAACAGTATCAACAACTATAGAGGCTAACCCTATAAATGATTCTGCACACCGGAACACTTCCTCTTTCTTTGCCCAACGAACAGAGTGCAACTTCAACAGATTATAGTCCCCAAGAACATCAGGAAACCAATCCAGATCACATCAGACCAATGACAAAACAGGAACTGTAGACTTTGCACAAAAAGGCCAAAGACCCCTCCTTACCAAGAAACCACCACCATGGTTCATTCGCCTTTCTGGTCTGTACCTGAAACAAGAAATCGTACTCACAATAACTGACATAAACCGGTTGTCCAGGGAGGGTAAATATGACAATTATGAATCATAATATGGACTTTGGGCGGGAAAATCTTCGCCTCCATATCCTTAATAGAATTGAAAATTCTTGGTGCGAATGCTAGCAAATGTTTTATTCTATTACAGGACCGGAGGCTTCAGATTATGCTAGTTTAACGCTTGTCCAAAACAACAGAAGCAACATCACCCACAGGTTTATAAAAACAACTGTTTGAAAGTAACACTGGAAGACCAATTAGCAGCTTTCATGATATCATGTATACTGGTACCCAACATAAATGATTTGAAGGCCATAGCGCCGCTAACTGATTGCGCTCCAAATAAGCCTGTGTCAATATCCGCCTCTAACATTACATATCTAAGCCACCTGGCAATCATAGCAGAGGCAACAGGTTTGAAAGGTTTCTGCAAAACAATTAGTAACCTTGATCAACCGGCCGGTCTAAGAGACCATGTACAATCTTCATACACCTTGAGACATTTTACCACACAAAGTTTATCATTCAATAGAAAAGCATTGTAATCAACTGATCTGGAAAACGTTTTTGTACGAGGTGTAATCAGAAAGACGCACCCTCAGGTGGAAATATTCTACCCTCCAAGTCTAATACTCTAACATCAGAAACCCTGCAGCATGCAGATAAACACAGCAACTTGGCCAACTTAGCTGACAATTGTTTTCTGGACAGTGAGTCATTATTAGGCCAGTTCTCAAACAAGTTCAGCACTTTAGAAAAATCCCATAAAGAGGTATACTTAGCCTTAGGAGGATTAGCTATACGTGTCCCTTTTAGAAGTTTACACACTACTGGATGCACACCAACCAGTCTGCCATCCACATGTGCATGGCCCACGGAGATGGCTGATCGGAAATTGTTCACTGATCTATAGGATAAAGCATCTGTGACTTTCTGGGAGAGAAAATTCACAATTTGAGAGATATCTGCTTCCACGGGATCCAGGTGTTTCTCCAAGCGCCAACCCAATCAAGCCTTCCATGCGGAACCATATCGCTTCCTGGTAGAAGTGGCCCGGGCTAGTTGGATAAAACTGGAAGCCTGCTCCAAAATTCCTGGCAATGACCATTGTTGCCGGAAAGCCTGCAGGCCATGAGGGATAGCTGCCCCGCGAGGATTAGCGGGTGGAACTCTCCCTGAGGGCTCTGTAGCATCAATGGAAAACACGGGAGATGAATTGGAAAGTCGCACGCCATCTCCAGCAGAACTGGTAGCCATGGTTGAGGCTTCCAAATTGGGGGTGACCCTAAAAATCTGAGCTTCCTGCCACTTGATTCGCTACTCTGGGTATCAAGACAAAACTAGGAAATGCATATTGGAGGTTCTGAGACCAGTCCTGTGTGACTGCATCCGTCGCTCTCGCCAGGGGATATGGCCTCCAGCTGAAGAAGTGACTGGATCTGGCAAAACAGGGATGGATGAAGCTTCCAGTCGGTGTAATCCTTCAGATGGCGGGATTGCCAGTCTGCTACTGCATTGGCTCTACCAGGAAGGTATTCCGCAATCACTGTGATTTGTTGCGCTAGGCAGTAACGCCTGAAGTCTTTGGCGATCTTCGCCAACATCGGGAATCTGGTTCCCCCCAACTTGCTAATCCTATAGCACACAGCGGAAATATTGTTAATCCTCAATAGAATGCAACACGATACCTTCCTGGGAGAGAGTGTGCGAATCGCAAATGACTCAGCCAGGAGTTCGAGACAATTGATATGCAACTCCAACTCCTGAAGAGACCATCTCCCCCCGTGGTAACATCCCCGCAGCGGGCTTCCCAACCCGACCTGCTGCCATCGGAATCTATGATCGGACCCGGGCAAGATCCGAAGATTGCTTGACCATTCCATGACTCCACATGGGTTAACCACCATTGAATCTCTGCCTGGACTTCATTCGTAAGGGGAACTTGATCCGAATAAGAGAGGCCCTTCTGGAGGTGTCTGATCTTGAGACACTGAAGGGCTCCATAATGCAACTGTCCCGGAAAAATCACCTGTCTGGAGGAGGCTAACAGGCCCACCAAATGTGCGATTGCCCGTAAGGACATCAATTGTGTGTCTAAAGTCTTCCTCAATTCTCTCTTCAAATCCCTCAGCTTCTGTTTGGGCAACTGGAGCTGGGCTGTTTGGGAATTGATTACAAACCCCAAGAACTCCAACGACTGCGTTGGAACCAGGATTGACTTTGATTTGTTTATGACAAACCCCAAACTTTCTAACAGTGTCATTGTTATTTGCAGATGGAGAGCTGCTAGGGGAGCTGAGGGAGCCATGATCAGAATGTTGTCGAGGTACACTATACCCTGCTCTTGGAGGTGTGCGATCACTGGCTTCAATAACTTGGTGAAACATGAGGAAAAAGCGAAAGGCAGGACCAAGTATTCCAGGTGCCTGGCGCGCCATTGGAACTGCAGAAACCTGCGATGGGGAGGGAAAAATGGGGACAGTCAGATATGGATCTTTAAGATTGAGATGGACCAACCAATCTGCTTGTCTCAGGATGTCTGCTAGAAGATGGATCCCTTCCATGTTGAAGTGACGGTAGAGTACAAAGTAATTGAAATCCTTCAGGTTTAGCACTAGCCTGTAACCGCTGTCCATCTTTTGGACCAGAAAGACGTTGCTGCAGAAACTCGCAGGCCCCTCCTCACAAATAGGCTCGTCTTATTGGGAAAAAATCCAGAGGGGGGGGGTGAGATCTCTTGCCGGGGAGTTTTGAAAGAAGTCTATTTAAAAACCCTGCACTGTCTGAAGGACCCAGGCGTCCTGAGTAATGGTATGCCAATTGTGAAGAAAATGGCGAATCCGACCCCCAGAGATCACAGAGACAGAGCCAGTGGGCTTACCTGCTGTAATTTGAGGTTGGGAGTTCCCCCTCTGACATCCTCGAGGGAAACAGCGATGGCTAAACCACCTTCTGGGGTAAACCGTGCCGCCTCTGGTGGGATCCTGATAGTCTCCTCGACCATAACCCTCTCTGGGTAGGCCTTGCTGGTACTGGCAGCCTGGCGAGCAGCCCCTGCCTCATCTGCTTCATATTTGCTTGTGTCTTGTCTTACGAGGTGAAAGTTCCCACATATTTGGAGACGTATTTGACGAATCGCTCTCCGAATAATAAACGATCCACCAAGGGACCTGGTTCTGCCGACGCCAGTTCGGTTAAATTAGGATACATATGCATCAAGAGGGATTTTCTGCACATTGATGAAATGGGTAATTAGCATTACCCAAGAAGCAGATGGCACGCTGTGTCCACCCAGTGAGAATATCCGGGTCAATAGGATCTCCAGTCTCCTTGGCTACCAGGGCCGATTCCAGGATCTTTGACAAGGGGCAGATGGTGTCTGGAAGATCTTTTAACTGGGGGAGAATGTTTGCATTGTCAGCATTCTGTCCATCTTTTGTTTGCTGTAACACTTTTCGCCCTAAGTGGGATGGGTATGCTCTGACATGGGTCCCTTGCTCACTGTGCCACTGGATTCAAGCTAACCTGGCTGAAGAAGGGTGACATACCCTGATACCGGTCCCAGGATGCTTGTTTCCATTCCAGGGAGGACCTGGCCTGGCAGTTCGGTCTGGACTGTTCCCATGGGGCACAGGCTCAAGACTGATTTGCATATGGCTCGGTTCAAACTGGGGTGGAATAGTGGGCAAAAGAACAATGGATTTACCCAAGATCTTTTCACTGGGGTAGAATGTTTGCATTGTCAGCATTCCATCCATCATTTGTTTGCTTTAACACTAGCAATTTATCCTGGCACCCGCGTCAGGCCCCATCAATGCCCTTCTTGGGATCCTTCTGAATTCCTTCAGGAAAGCCAACACATTAGAGTCTATATTGGGCATTTCCGTGACCTTATCAGGCACATTTGGACGAGGGCATTCCGACTGCAGTCGGCTCCTGACCTCCCTATCACTGCACTATGTTCTGTGGATTGAAGTCGGACGGATTTGTGGGCTTGTAAACGGGAGGGGATTGTGAACGGTTTGAGGCCCTCTTAGCCTTCTTTTTCTTAGGAGACACAGTGTGTCCAGTGCAGTCAGTGTCCGTACAGTATTGGTATCCATAACCATCTTGGATGACGATGGAAGAGGAGTCGAAGATCCTGAGTACAGGTGATCCCGAGCAGAAGGCGGCGGCAACTTAGTACGGGCCTGCGCATGCTGCCAACTGTACGCCTTAGCAGTAGCAGAAGACGTGGAAGGGTTCACAGCGTCCTGCTGAAGCATACCATGACGTTTCATGAAGTTTTCTAATCGTGCCGTAATAAGTTTCAATGCGGCCGCTAGTGCCTTTTAAACAGTTTCAGGAACCGCTGTCTCCACCACCTTCTTGATGTAGTCTTGAACTGATGCGTCTAGGGCATCCACAAGGTTGTCCTCCAGGAGGGGCCCATGCTGCTCCTCATAGCACCCATATTCATCCTCCTCGTTATTTGACTTGTAGGGGTTGCGGGAATAAGTGACACCTAGCAAGGGTATTTAAAAACACAAAGGTGTAGACTATAGATGAGCACCCTGATTTGCACCAACATGCTATTTTGTGTGCATTGCAGATGGAAGAATTGGGAGTGAATCAAATGGTTTGAGAAGTGGATGATGGACGAGTGAAAATACCTGAGTGCCAAACATTAGTGGATGGAAAAGAGGTAATGGGTTTAGGAGATTCAGGTTCCCCATTCATGCTAGTAGGTGACAAAAATTGGGAGTCCATCTTTGGCAAAGACAACATAGAAACAAGTGACCTTGATGTTTCACCTGGCAGTTATAGTGGTACAAATATAGATCTGATTGGTTACACTATGATGTGTATTACCTTTAAATGTAGTGGGTGAATTTCCTGAGGTGTTTAGGAAAAATGTGGGTTTGCTCAGGGGATTTGAACACAAGATTGTCCTCAAGCATAATGCCAAGCTACTAGTCAGTACATTATGGAAAGTACCTGAGCTATTGATGAGCCTCTTGAGGGAGGAGTTGGACAGGTTCAAGAGGTTAGATGTAGTGGAAAAGATCAAATCATCAAAATGGTTAGCCACTGTGGTCCTCCCACCCAAGGATAATGGGTCCAAATCCAGTGCGGACTTCAGGGATCTCAACCAATGTATTTGAGTGGACTGTCAACCTCTTCAGAACCTCTGACCGCAAACCTTTGGTACTGGTGTTTACATGGTAGGGTACTGAAAGGGCAACCCCCCAGGATCAAGAGATGGGTGGAAAGTGTGCCTGAATTCAATTTCAAGGTGGAGTATATCCTGGGATTGGGCAATACTGCAGCAGACTGTATTTCCAGGCTACCGCTGGAGGAACAGGTATTGTCAGAGACAGAGATCTCACTCTTGTGGGTAAGAGAACAGGCATTGAATGAGGTGGAGTAGAGTTAGGAATGTAATAAAATTGAGGAGTGGGAAAAAGTTAAGAAATTTGCAGTTGAAGGGTGGCCTGAACAGATGTTGATCTCAGCGGAGACGGAAATGTTTTGGGGAGAGAAGGAATTAGATATCATTGATGGCAAGTTGTTCAGAGGGGACCATATAATTCAACTTGAAGGGTTAAGGAACAAGATTATGGTTTTGGTCCACGAAGGACACCTTGGCAGGAACCTCACCAAAGTGCTTGTGAGGGAGTATTATTGGTGTCCTGTATATTGACAGATTAACAAAAGTGCTGATGAGATACTGCGGAATCTGTGCAAATAGTGAGAAATCCAAGGTGGTGAGGGTGGCACCGTTATCTCCTGTGGAGGTGCCAGAGGAACCATGGTGCAAGCTTGGTTTAGCTTTATTTATTTTTATTTTTATTTAATATTTATTTTATTGACGAGTTTTATATAGCGCTGCCCAGACCTGAGGGTAGCGGAGCACAACAGATTGTACTGCAGGAGCCCCAAAATAAGGCATAGGTATACAAATTGGTTCATAGCGTCCTGGCGTGTGATGCGACAAATGAGGTAACGCAGACCTGGGAGCCTCGCACCCTGTCATGAACGGAACCAATTACAGGGAGGGGTGTAACAGGGAGGGGCGTAGGGGCACTTGGAGGAGGTAGATGATGAAAGAAAGTGGCATGGTGCTGCAGAAAGTCGGGAAGTGTCCAACAGCGAGGGTTAACTGTTTGGGAAGACACAGTTGAGGAAGAGGTCTTTTAGGAGTTTTTTTAATTTTACAAAGGACAGGATAGTCCTAATGTGTGCTGGGATTGAATTCCAGATTTTGGGTGTGTTTCCAGCGAAGGATCATGCAGCGTATTTTTGTTTGCATGTTTTCATAGGGATGAGCAATAGGGAGTTGGAGCTCCTGAGATTCCTTGTCTGGCCGGCCTTTTTGAGTTTGGAAGTCAGGTATTCCGGTTTCCCTGTGTGGAGGGTTTTGTGCAGTTCTGAAGTGGCACGCATCTCTACTGGGAGACATTTTAGTTCTTTGAGTGCAGGTGCAATGTGCTCAAATTTCCTGACTCTGGTGCCCATTCTGGCTGCTGTGTTTAGAGTGGTTTTGAGGGGGCTAGGTGGGATTTTGCTGTCCCAGTGTGGATATCATTTCCATAATCGAGTCTGGATATCACCAGGGATTGGGTGGCTTGTTTGAGGTCTTTGGGTATGATGAAGGGTTTTATTTTGTTGAGAAGCTTCAGATTGAGGAAGGCACTTTCCGTGGAGTTTTTGATGTGTCTGTCCATGTCCAGTTTAACATCCAGGGTGATTCCTAAAGATTTTATGGAGTTGGCCGGGTTGAGAGCATCGATTGCTTTGATCTATTCCATGGTTTGGGGATTTTCTTCTTTGTTGGAGATGAGGGATGAGGAGTATTTCAATTTTGTCTTGGTTGAGTTTGAGGTGGTTTATGGCTAGCCAACGTTGTAGTTCTTTGAGAGTGTTGTTTAGTCTCTGAATATCTTCAAAGGAGGAGGTTTCCAGATAGATCTGGGTGTCGTCTGCATAGAGGTGGAAGGTGATGTTGACTTTTTTAAGTATGGAGGTGAAGGTTTCCATATAAATGTTGAACAGTTGAGGGGAGAGCACTGATCCTTGTGGGACACCTCTGTTGACGGGGTGTGAAGGATTTGAGGTTTTTTTTTGGGAGCGGTTTTGTAAGAAGGAGGAGAACCATTGTAGGACCCCTGCGTCAGCACCTGATCTGTCTTGCAGAGCCTTGATGAGTAGATTGTGATCCACCATGTCAAAGGCTGCCGATAAGTCCAGGGGGATGAGTAGGCAGCATTTGTCGGTATCTAGAGATTTGTGCATGTCGTGCACGATGTTTAGGATTGCGGTCTCGGTGCTGTAGCCTTTGCGGAATCCTGATTGGTGGGGATGTAGAAGGTTGGCTATTGTTGGCCCCTTAATTTGTTGGCACTGAATGAAAGGTATATATTGGTATTAGTGGACTATGTGTCCAAATGGGTAACTGCTTGTTGCACCGGCTTCATAACAACTGAGAACGTTTTTAAAAGATGTTTTTACATATGAGGGCGTTCCAAAGATAATCCTCACTGACAATGGTGTTCAGGTTGTCTCTGATGAAATAAAGACATATTCAGGGAGTTGTCCATTGAACATTGACATGCTGCATACTATGCACCAGAGGCCAATTGGCTTGTGGAAATAATTAATGGTTTGGTTAGGGATTGTGTTCAGGCAGCCATGAAGGCAAGGGGATCTCTCAGAAAGATGTTGAGAGTAAAACTGAGGGCACATCGCTCCACTCTCAACAATGTTACAAAGATTTCTCCTTTCCAATGTTTAAAGGGATGGGGATCAAGATCTAAACTCAATCCCTAGTGGTTAGATTGGAAACGGTGAGTTCCAAAGAAGGCGATGGGGTTGTGTATCTAAATTAATACAAAGAGCATTATGACGCCAACCATGGTGGCATTCACAAAGTTTGGAAATCCTAGGTGGTTTGGCAAAGGTGAATTCAAGTATGTGGGACCTTTCCTTATAACCTAGGATAAAAATAATGTGGTTGTTTAGGAAAATGGAAACCTGTGGAGTATGTCACATTTTGCAAAAAATTCCTTGTAGGAGGATCAGAAGCCTAATTATTATTATTATTATTAAAAATTTTATAGAGCGCGTAGTCACCCTGAGGTATCCCAGCGCTGACGAACCCTACACCAGTGGGGGCTGGGGGTGGAAAAAGGGGGATAGTAGTTTTAACAGAGGCAGTTTTTAAGGCGAAACAATGTTTAAGTCGGGGTGGTTAGAATTTTAAGGAAACAGGTATGTTTTGAGTCGTTTTCTGAATCTTAGGTAGTTCGATTCTTTCCGCAGGTCTCGAGGAAGGGCATTCCATAGACGTGCTGTGTGGATCGAGAAACGTCTACCACCCGTGCGGGCTTTCTTGAATCTAGGGACAGCGATAAGGGACTCCATGTCCGATCGAAGAGAACTAGGGGCTTTGTAGGGTTGTATGAATTTCCTCAGAATCGGTGGGCCCTGATTCTGCAGTAGCCTATGGGCCAGGCTTAAGGCTTTGAATGTTACTCGTTCCCTCACTGGGAGCCAGTGGAGGAGTTTCAGGGCAGGCTTGGCTGAGGCTCTGGCAGGAGTATGCGTGAGGATCCGGGCGGCCGCATTTTGGATTTTCTGCAGTTTGTTTAGGGTTGCTTCGGGGGCGCCCAGGTATATGGCATTGCTATAGTCAAGCCTGGACAATATGAGGCCTTGGATGAGAAGTCTTTGCGATGTAGGTGGAAGGAGGGGCAGGATCTTTCTCATCGATTTGAGTAGCCCGAAGCAAGTGCCTGCTACTTTTTTGGCCTGCGTGGTGAATGAAAGGTCCGTTTCGATCCATACTCCCAGGCTTTTTACTTCCTGTTTAGGGACAGGGGGGGGTCCCAGACAGGGTGGCCAGATGTTCACAGGGAAGGTGAGTCCCTTCTGACCCAGAAGGAGAATGTCAGTTTTAGACCCATTCAGCTTTAGGGCTGAGTTGTTCATCCACCAATTGGATCTGCGTCAAGCAATTGAATAGGTCCGCTGGCTGCTGGCTAGGGTGGGAAAGGGAGACAACTAGTTGTGTGTCATCCGCATAACTGACAATGCTCACTCTGAACGGGATGACGACCTCCTCCAATGGGGACATATAGATGTTAAACAGTGTGGGGCTCAGGGAGGAGCCCTGAGGCACACCACATTGGAGGGGTGTGTCGGAGGAGCGGATGTCATTTTCCCAGATCTGGAAGGAGCGTTGGGCCAGAAAGGAGGAGAGCCAGGATAGAGCGATGCCTTCTACTCCTACCTTCTTGAGCCGCTTGACCAGGAGTTGGTGGTTGACGGTGTCGAAGGCTGCGCTCAGGTCGAGGAGGATCACTGCCACTGATCCTCCCTCGTCCAAGAGCGCTCTGGCCTCCTCCACTGCAGCCAGGAGGGCAATGTCGGTGCCCTGTCCTGGGCGGAATCCTGTCTGCGAGTTTTTTAGCAGATTATTGGATTCAAGAAACTGGGAGAGTTTCTTATTCACCAGTTTCTCGGCAACCTTGCTGGTCCCGGGGAGGAGGGATATTGGTCGGTAGTTGGCTAGTTCAGCTGGGTCCAAGGTGTTTTTTTTTAGCAGCGCCTTAACGACTGCCGCTTTCCAGCTGGGGGGGACGACTCCCTGTTGAAAAGAGGCGTTAATCAGCTTGGTGGGGGGGGGATGATGGTGGGAGCGACTTCCTTAAGGGTCCGGAGCGGTGCGGGGTCCTTAGGAGATCCGCTTTTGATGGATGTGAGCGTGATCTCTACTTCTTCGTGGTTAATTTGTCCCCACGAGGTTAGGCGGGGGGCGTTCGGGGTGTCAAGGGGCTCTTCGGTCTCGCTCAAATTGGTCGGGGGGATGGAGTCAAGAATTTTTTGGATTTTTTCTTGGAAAAAGTTGGCTAGCTGACTACATTTTTCCTGGTCTGCCTTTGGGTCTTGGGGGTTTCTAGGGGCGGGGTCAGGGAGCTTAAGCAGTTCTTTCAGGATGGTATAGGTTTCTTTGCTTGAACATGCAGCTTTTTCGATTCGTTCCTGAAAGAATCGACTTTTTGTCTTGTTGATTGCGGATTTATAAGCTGATAGGGAGGTGGAGTAGGCGTCCTTGTTGGCGTTGGATTTCTCCTTTCTCCATGACCGCTCCGCTCTTTTGCAGTCCTGCCGTTGCGACTTGAGCTCTGGAGTATACCATGGGGCTGAGGGTAGACGTTTATTGTTTCTGAGGGAGGAGGTTTAGGGGATAAGGATGTCTAGGGAGGATGTGATCCAGGAGCAAAACTGATCATCGGCCGTTATGGCGTCGGAGGATAGTACAGGGGTAGTTTTAGAGAGGATGGCCGACCAGTCTGATGGTATGAGTTTATGCCATCGTCTGTCGTTGACTTTTACTTTTACAGGCTGGGTGGACACGATAGGGGCCTCCCATGAGAAGGGGACTAGAAGATGATCAGACCAAGGCAGTGACAGAGGTGAGCCGGTGGTGATATTGGCATTAGTAAGGACGGGATCTAATAGGTGTCCTTTATCATGGGTGGGTTCGTTATTGACCAACCTGATATTAAGTGACAGTAGGTCCACTAGTAGGTCCGAAGCAGATCGGTCAGTGGGATCTGTGAAGTGAAGGTTTAAGTCGCCCACGATGAGGAAGTTGGAAACAGAGGCGGCTAGTTGGGAGGCAGTTTCGGTAACTGCATTGAGAAATTTCCCGAGAGTACCTGGGGGCCGATAGATCAAAAGCCCCGAAAGGGAATGCATCGGGGAAGATTGAAGGGAGAAGTGACAGCTTTCGCAGTTATCAATTTGGGCGTCACTGGTTCTGCAAGTAAGCTGTTCCCGGTAGATTATGGCCAACCCACCTCCTCTTCCTTTTGGTCTATGGAGGGTATGGATGAGGTAACCTAGGGGAAGGGCGGATACAGCGTCCGCGTCGGTGCTGTCGGAAAGCCAGGTTTCTGTGAGAAATAATGCATCTAAGCCTTGATCTTCGATCAATTCATTGATTTCGAGTGCGTGCTTGGGGAGGGAACGACAGTTGAGAAGTCCCAGTTGAAGACTGGGGTTGGCTATGGTCTGAGTGGTTGGATAGCAACGCGGGCAGTTAGTGAAGGGTTTACCTGTATCATGAATGTAGCGACAACCGTGGTTTTTTGTGGGTCTGAGATCCAAAAGCGTGTCTGCTGAATATGTCAGACGACTAGGGGAAGGATCTGGCAGCGTCCATGGGCCTGGGTCCGTTCGGGCCCGGACGGGCACAGACGGGCTTGCCCTTGGCGCGCCTTCGGCGCGCAAACGGCGCTCCCGCTGCGCTCGTCCGCTGCGCTTCCTGTGCATGCACATGTTTATAGAGAGGGGGCGTGGCCTAAGTAGGCGTGGCCAGCGCGCACGCCTGTGCTAATGGCGGCCGCTGGGTAAGGAAGAGCGCAAACAGCGTTAGGATCGGCTGTGCGCTAAAGGACTTTGACCAGATGCGCGTGAGAACACAGAAAAGAGTGAGTGACACCACACAGTTTTAAAAGCAGATTAGAAATCAATTTGCAAGTATGTGCTTTAAAAGAGTACCTCCAGCTCCCGGCTACTTTGCCTCAGGACTGGGAAAGGGATCTGTCAGGCGCTAGAGATGCAGCGTTTTTATAGTCCGGTCAGGGGGCGTGGCCTAAGTAGGCGTGGCCAGTGCGCACGCCTGTGCTAATGGCGGCCGCTGGGTAAGGAAGAGCGCGAACAGCGTTAAGATCGGCTGTTCGCTAAAGGACTTTGACCAGATGCGCGTGAGAACACAGAAAAGAGTGAGTGACACCACACAGTTTTAAAAGCAGATTAGAAATCAATTTGCAAGTATGTGCTTTAAAAGAGTACCTCCAGCTCCCGGCTACTTTGCCTCAGGACTGGGAAAGGGATCTGTCAGGCGCTAGAGATGCAGCGTTTTTATAGTCCGGTCAGGGGGCGTGGCCTAAGTAGGCGTGGCCAGCGTGCACGCCTGTGCTAATGGCGGCCGCTGGGTAAGGAAGAGCGCGAACAGCGTTAAGATCGGCTGTGCGCTAAAGGGCTTTGACCAGATGCGCGTGAGAACACAGAAAAGAGTGAGTGACACCACACAGTTTTAAAAGCAGATTAGAAATCAATTTGCAAGTATGTGCTTTAAAAGAGTACCTCCAGCTCCCGGCTACTTTGCCTCAGGACTGGGAAAGGGATCTGTCAGGCGCTAGAGATGCAGCGTTTTTATAGTCCGGTCAGGGGGCGTGGCCTAAGTAGGCGTGGCCAGCGCGCACGCCTGTGCTAATGGCGGCCGCTGGGTAAGGAAGAGCGCGAACAGCGTTAAGATCGGCTGTGCGCTAAAGGACTTTGACCAGATGCGCGTGAGAACACAGAAAAGAGTGAGTGACACCACACAGTTTTAAAAGCAGATTAGAAATCAATTTGCAAGTATGTGCTTTAAAAGAGTACCTCCAGCTCCCGGCTACTTTGCCTCAGGACTGGGAAAGGGATCTGTCAGGCGCTAGAGATGCAGCGTTTTTATAGTCCGGTCAGGGGGCGTGGCCTAAGTAGGCGTGGCCAGCGCGCACGCCTGTGCTAATGGCGGCCGCTGGGTAAGGAAGAGCGCGAACAGCGTTAAGATCGGCTGTTCGCTAAAGGACTTTGACCAGATGCGCGTGAGAACACAGAAAAGAGTGAGTGACACCACACAGTTTTAAAAGCAGATTAGAAATCAATTTGCAAGTATGTGCTTTAAAAGAGTACCTCCAGCTCCCGGCTACTTTGCCTCAGGACTGGGAAAGGGATCTAATTAACGTGTGTATTAAAATCCAGTGCAAATCCTGAACGTAAGTCAATGATGTGCTCGCACCCCATTGGTGCCAGTGCCAATGGGAGCCCTACCTCTC
Organism: Lissotriton helveticus; assembly: GCF_964261635.1. Taxonomy (NCBI): domain Eukaryota; kingdom Metazoa; phylum Chordata; class Amphibia; order Caudata; family Salamandridae; genus Lissotriton; species Lissotriton helveticus. Next base: position 757,141,636 of record NC_136069.1, read on the forward strand.
GAAGAACTATGTTGTGAGTTTATTGTTTCTTTGGGGGGAGAATTATAATTTTGTTTTCTGCCAGTGTAAAGTATCACTTTTGATTTTTATACTTTCCATTTCATTCTTGTAATTCCTGTAATGTATCATAGTAGTAAGTGGTAGAATGTTTAGTCTTGCAACTTATCTTTAGGTTTATCTTCTTTGCTTTCTTGCTATATTTCCATATTATTATTATGAACAGCTTTGTTTATTTTTGGGGGTGGATGTGTTCAATATTCCCTCTTATTATTCTTCCTCTTGTGCGTCAACAGAATGTTTGTGTGCACACATTTCTAGCTTGTGTGCGCAACCGAGTGATGAGATGTGCAACTAGGAAAATCAGCTAGTTACCACTGGTAGGTTGATAAGCACTGGCAATGTCAATAGGTCTGGCATATTATAAAGTGCTTTCTTAGTCATTGATGAGTTAAGGTCCGGAATATGTTATCATACATGTATTCTGTTACTCATCCTTGCACTCATGCATTTATTCAACACTAAGTAACTTTTATATTTACTCATTTACACAACCACAATAAAGTGTATGCAAAGATTCAGCAACATATGCAAAAATGTAAAAGAATAAAAACTGAAAAAAGAAAACACAATGTCGCCTATAAATGACAGACATATTTTGGCATTAGCAAAACTAAATAAAGCAGCAGGTGGTTTTGCAATGGTGCTGTACATAGTTTATTGTTTTATAGTTGCATCTCATTGCCACATTTAGAACCAACATGTTGACCATTTTGCAATGTTAAAAGCAATGAAACTCTATGACATTATTGTTCCACGGTGGTCAAGTGGTTTAGATGCATTGGCTCTGCATGTTGCAGTACACTAAACTGAGCGGCAAGCAAGCAGCGAGGTAGAACTGGCTCTGGAGGTGTAGCAAGCTTTAATCATGAGAATAAAAGAAGAGGGAAATGAATGAAAGGGCCATGGAACTAGAACATGGAAAAGTAAAGGACTGGCCACCAGCCTTGGCACTGAAATGCACTCAATTTTCAGGTTGTTGTGCACATATGGTCAGACAAATGTCACTTACAGGGCAAGAGAGTCAATGCCTGAACCATTGGTATATATGGCAGTGGCATAAATGATTTTCATTACAAGATCCTGGCAGACAACTAAGCCTGTTAAACGTTCTGAAGATAAAGAATTATTACAGTGGAAATTGTGTACCTCTAAGGTTTGTCCAAAGGGTAAAAAACACTAGGGGGCCGATTACAATGAGGGTCAGAAAGCCTCTGACTGCAGGTCAGAGGATTTCCAAGCCTCATCACGGTTTCAGTTTTGACTGCCGCATTACGATGCAGGCAGTCAAAACTGGCCGGTCATGCCGGCTGGATTCCGACAGGCTCAAGAAGCCCATCGGCCAGTCAAAGACCAGCACTTATCCCAATAGACATCATTTCTGAGGTTGGGATTACAATGCCGGTTTCAGACAGACTTTCAGAAATCCTGTTGAAAAGTGATATTGGGGGCCACTTACAGGGCCCCCTTGACCCTGCAGCCTCTGGTTTGGGGCCGAGTGGGCTCTCGGCTGCAGCACAAGCTCCCACAAGGAAATGGGAGTTTGTGACAGCACCATGTGCGGTCGCATTGTAATTAAGCATTCAGAACCTCCGACCCATGGTCGGGCGGTTCCCATACTGTCCGCCCGACATTGTCATAAGGCCAAAAGTCTTGCCTAAAAATGAATCTTTGAGATTTCACGTAACAAATTACTTTTGCAGGCTTTCACAGGGTGGAATAAAAATCCACCCTTAAAGGCCTATTGACTTTAACAGGTGTGTTTCATAATAAATAATCCAGGCCTACAGCCTATGTCAGGACTTTTTTTTTATAAAAGATAGATCAGACCTATGGCACATGAAATAACTTTTCCCAATGAATCATGTTTACATTATTTGTCATTGGTTTAACACTGTAATAGAGGCAGGATAACTGTACCGTGCATAAAGGTTACTACAAGCCAGCCATTAGTAAAATTGAAAATATATACAAAATTAAAGTTGTCTAGAAAATAAAAACAATCCCCCCTAAGAATGTCTAACAAAGATTATTTCAGTGCAAATCTTCACCTTAAGTAGCTAATACCAAAACCTTGCCTACTACAGTATTCTGTGAAATTCCATGTAAGTACCATAACAATCCCCAGTATAGGCTTAATGGGTTTAACAAATGTGTACACAATAACCAATCTAAGCTTACTGGCTTTGTCATATCTTTTTAAAATAAACAGATCAGATGTATGGCATCGGACAGAACTTTTCCCAGTGAATGAATAAGATCAACAGTCATGTCCCTTGGCTTCACACCATAACCGGTACAGTGCGGAAAAGCTCATAACCAGTGTGCATAAAGTTATAGAATTCCAAATGTGATTAAAATGTTTGATACAGTAGTCAATTTCATTAGAAATCAGAAAGACCACTGCAAAGGATTCTGGCACTTGGAGTTTTCCTGAGCATTTGCAGACTATAAGCAGGGCTACTGGAACTATGCGATTTTACGGTTGCAGCATTTTCTGAATATGTATGGATTTTCCGTATTTGCCACATAATCCATCATCTGCTACATAATCTACAGAGTTAATCCAAAACAAATTGTTTCCAGCACAAAGAGATAATAAATTACAAAAAATGTGGCGATGCACATTGTCACACAGCAGATGGTCCTTTGCAAAAGTTGACTGGTCCTCTTCTGTTGTTTATTATTGTATTTGGGAGGTGAACTGGTACTGACAAGGTTATCCCTTTTTAAAACAGTGTTAACTTGAGCAAAAACGCTAAAATAAGGAAGCCATACTATCGCAAAATGTGCTGCATTGTGCAGCATAAATTGCCTTTTATTGCTGCATAATTTAGTCAACCCTAGCACATAATTTGGTCTTCCCCGGCCACAATTCCAGTGACCCTGACTATAAGGAAATAGTAATGTGGTATCCTCTCTGTAACCTATCCGTTACTTTGGATAGACGACCTTGAAAACAGAATTACCTAAGTAGTAGGACTGTGAGGATTAATTTGACTGAAAATATTTCAAACCTTAAAAATCTTCAACAGTGAAAATCAAAGGAAACTTAAATCACACATTACCTTAGGAGCTACCAGACGGAACCTTGCCGACATGTTACCTGGCACCACTGCACCTACTACACATTTTCTATCTATGGCAAACAGGAGGGGTTTAAGCAATGAATGCAGACAGTCCTGTCAGCTAGTCAGTTTTAAAATTATGAGTGTCCAAAACTGATGGCTCTCATTTAGCTATGATGTTTCAGCCTCTGGAATGTTACTGGTGTCTGACACCTGAATGGTGAATGTGTGCCCCAACCTCCTGAGTATGTACATTTTGAGAACTGCCACAGTTCCCAATGTATCCTTCAGATTAGACTCTGCAGTGAATACACTGTGATTGCTCCCCTGCTGCTTCTGGACTGCCTTTCACTGAAGGTGTTTAATTTTCCTCGATTATGAGTTTTAAAGACAAAAACACATCTTTAAAAATGCATTGAGCAGCGCAGCTTAATCACTACAGCCGCATTTCAGAAGGCTCAAATAGAGCACTTTACAAGTGCAGAGGAATCCTTTGTAGTGTGTGGTGTTTGTCGGTCTCTGTGCGGATAGAAATGTAAGTGTGCACATCCGCTCTGGCGCGCAGTTTAGAGGGAACGATAGATGCGTTGTAGCCTATGTATATATCTTATTACAAGTTTTTTAAATGATGATGGAACCCTCGGGGTGATAAGGGCATCATGTGGAATGGCATGAGATAACAAGAAAGAAGTTAATTCAATACATAGATTTGCAAAATTAGATAGAGCGATAAGCGACACGAAGAAAACTGCATTTTGGAAGATTTGGGATGAATGGTGTAATAGAGATAATAACATAATTGCTTAAAGATATCCATAAGAACAAGGGTAGGAATTAGTTTACTTTCAAGTCTGGTTTGGGCCCATTGTTTTTTTTCTTTTTTTTTCTTTTTGGAGTCCTATGATTATGTTGGTAGCCGTACAGGCCAGGAAAAGCCTACCATGAGTTGTGGACTGAAATTCCTGTGGCAGAGATATCTGTAGGACCTGTAAGAGTGGAGAACACTTGAAAGGGAGCGTGCGGAAATGCGAGGCTTGAGGGGAATGAGGCCCCGGTGTGTGAAGGCAACTTGCACCTCCTCGGGGGTCTCTACTCTGGAGTGCCTGGGGATAGGCAATAAGAAACTCCGGCCATCGTCGATTTTCTTTGCACTGTTCTTACTTCAAAAAACTCCTAATTACAAAAAGGCTAGAAACAAATGAGGAAAAAAAAAGTGAAGTTGGAGAGAAGGATGTGAACTGTTGGCTGTTCTGCACATGGTGGATGTAACAAAAAGAGATTAACCATATTTCTGGCATAATAGACTCTTTGAACATTGTGTGTGCAGCTAGGCAGCCATTGGTGTGCACCATGGCAGAGGATGACAGGAGCAGTAGGCCAGTTTTAATAAACATGGTCTTGCTCTGCATTCTTCCCCTTATGCAATGCATCCTTTGTTGCTGCACTGTGTAGGGCTAAAACATAATGAATCTGCCCTTAGTATCTAACCCCAGCTCCTCCTCATCTTAGGAGCCATAAATAGGTCCTTCCCCTGTCAAACATCCTATATTACCAAGTCAGTGCTCACCTACTGTGGTAAAACACAAAAGGGCAGCAAGTAAAGGTAACTAGCACTGTGACAAAGAAGACTTAGACTGGGAGTAATGCAGGTTACCAGTAAGTAATCAGGGCATTATTCTCATCTGTTTCCCTCGTCCCTATCCTACCAGAGTGTGGTCGCACCCTGGCATAACTATCTTGAAAACAGAAGGCCATCTTTAATATAACCATTTAGCTATACTCTGCAACCATCCTTTGAAACACTCTAACCAAGTAAGGCAAAAAATAATAGTTACCTAAAAACAGCTAGATGCATGCATCCCAAAATACTTGACCTAGGTGGGGGACTCCTGATTCTAAATCCATAAATGGCTTTATTTTTGCTGTTTCCAACCTGAAATTGCCTTTGATGTTATGTTAGTCAATTGGGAAAATAAAAGATCCTGATTTATTTTTCATTATTTCCTGTTTTGAAATGTTAGCATGTATGTAATGGGATGTGTAAGAGAGCAGAAAATGCAATGGAACAGCAAATTAAACAGACATATAAAATGCTGCATGCCCCTGAGATCAGACTGTAGGGGAAAAAACGTTCCAGCATATAGGGGCCCACAGCAGACTGGAGGGAAATAAGCTAAAAACAGAAGTAACTATGACAACTCACAACTCTAAAGACTACAGGTTGTAAAGGTAACCAGGATTTAATCTTACTGGCGGAAAATTAACCAAACATCTGCATGTGCATGAGATCAAATCTATATCTCTGTGCTAACTTGGGACACACCTCAAGCCACTCTTCAAAACTATTTCTGCTATTCTCCACAATACCAGCAGTACTGTCAAAGGTGCTACCTTCAACACACTTTGCAAATGGGCAAGAAAAATGAAGACATCATAGCCCCATCAGCAATACTGTATCATCTAAATTGCCAACTATACTATTGGGAAATAAAAAAGAGGCAGCCATGACCCCAGGCATCAGCACTACCTAGCAAGGTATATGTCCCACTGGCCACATGTTTGAGCTATAGACGTGGAATGGGAAGTTTCGTATCATATAATGAGTTAAGACAGTCTGTTCTAAAGTAGCAAAGCCCAAACTGGGTTAGATATCTTTCCCATGTACCCAAGGTGGCAGTGGAACATGCACCTTGAGCATGAGTCTCAAAATCAAAGCTTTTACCCATTACGTCACAAATAAAACTCTTTGTCATTCGGAAAGAGTACCCTGGTTCTGAATTAACAGGCGGTTACTGTACCACCTCAATGGTATCTATTCCATTGACCACTGAAGGATGCAATCATCCGCAGGCAACACCCTCATTTTTAGTGAACACTTATGCGACTTGATTGTCCACTGCACACTCAAAGACACTAACTAAATAATCCTGGGTGATCTCAACTTACGCAGAAACGAGGCCAACAACACACTAATTCAATCTCTCAATACTCTCCTTTGTGACAATAACCTTTCCCAACACTGTTCTGAAGAAACTCACAACAAAGAAGTGACCTTGGATGCCATCATTGCCAACCAAGACGCAATTATGATCGACAACATCCTCCCAGTGGACTGGTCGGATCATCACATGATCTTATTCCACATCAACCAAAGAGTTCTATCCCTCCTCCTGTTCAAGACCCCCCCAAATGGTCCGGAAATCTCACCCGGATCCCCCTGGACGTCATGGAAGATAGGCTAAAGTTGCTTGCTTGCTAAAGTGGAGAAGTGTGGCTCAATGGTTAGAGCGGCAGACCCTGATGCAGAGGTCTAGCCCGGGACCAGGGTTCAATTCCCCGCCTCAGCGGGTCTTGAGCTCAAAACTTCCACGGACCTGATAATTCTCGCCTCGGTGCCTATTCCAATCATGGAGTCCCACTCTGCAACTCTGGGCAATAGCTTGCTTAATCTCCACAACGGCCCCCACAACGCTAAGGATGCCTGGCCTCCACCTTGGGGGTGCCCAGGAGTGGACACCTCACAGGGAAAGCCAGGATGGGTTCCACAGCGGTATTCGTACAAGCGCCTTGAGACCCTTGCGGGTGAGTAGTGCGCTATACAAGTATCAATTTACTTACTTACTTACTTACTTCTACTCAGCGCAAAGATCTCTCCACAACTGATCTCACCTTGCTCTATAACACAAATATGGTAATCCTTCTTGACCAACTAGCACCCTTGAAACTAAGAAAAAATCGAGCCATTCCGTCCAGGTCTTGGTTTGGCTCTGACACTAATAGAGAAAGGAGACAACTAAGAGCCGAAGAAAGACGCTGGAGGAGCTTGCCCGCTACCTTCCATCGCGACAAACTCAGAACTATCCGGAAGAAATACAACAATCATATCAAGAACAAAAAATCTATGTATTTCTGCTCTGCTCTGGATAGCGCAAAAAAAACCCCAAGGAGCTCTTCAGTATCATCAGACAACAAACCTCCAAAAGCGGATACTTCCCTGGGGCAGGCTTCCAAAGAACGGTGCGACAACTTCGCCAACTTCTTCAATGATAAGATCTCCAAGATCGAGCCCTCTCTGGACGTCAACTGCTCCTCCTCTCCCTATAGCAGCCTGGGTGGGGTGCTTGATAGGGCTCCTCCTCCCATCACTAAACCCTGGTCACTCTTCCAGCCCATTCCAGAAGAAGAGATAGTCAAACTTATCTCCACCTCTAAACCTTCATCTCACACCCCTGACCCTCTACCCTGCTCAACTCACCAAATAATTGAAACTCTCCCTAGCCCCATTATGGTGCAGGATTATAAACAGATCATAAACAGCTCCCTAAAAACCGGTATTGTCCCAAACTGTCTGAAAGTGGGACAAGTCACCCCACTGCTGAAAAAACCAGGCCTGGACATAAATGACTTAAACAACTTCAGACCCGTCTCCAACCTTCCTCTTCTTTCTGAAATCCTAGAAAGATGTGTACTCCAACAATTAACTTAGCACTTGGACAATACCAACCTCCTCGACTCCCATCAGTCGGGAATCAGGAAAGGGGGCAGCATGGAAACCGCAATCCTCAACATAATTGAGGACATACATAAATCACTGGACTCAGGCCAATGTTGCCTCCTCATTCTCCTAGACCTATCGGCAGCATACGACACAGTTGATCACAAACTTCTCCTCAAAGCTCTTGAAGAAAGGGCCGGGCTAGACGAGGTGGTCCTCAACTGGTTCTCCTCATTCTTGCACAGCCGCTCCCAGAGAATCAAAATCAGAAGCTTTGAATCTGACCTTCACCCAGTCAAGAGGGGAGTGCCCCTAAGATCAGTGCTCTCCCCTGAACTCTTCAACATTTACATGGAACCCCTTACCACCCTACTCAGAAAAGCTAACATCCCCTTCCACCTCTCTGCTGATGATACCCAAATCTACTTGGAAATCTCCTCTGCTAAAGACATTCATAGACTCAATGAAACACTGAAAGAAGTGCAACGTTGGCTGTCAAGCAATCACTTAAAGCTGAACCCGGACAAAACCGAACTACTCTTCATCTCGAACAAAGAAGAGAACCCACAAATGGTTGAGCGGTTAAAAGATATCGATGCACTCAATGGAAACCTCACCCTGGCTGACTCCGTCAAATCATTAGGCATCATTCCAAACTAGACATGACCAAACACATTAAGATCTCGGCTAAGAGCGCTTTCCTTAACCTGAAGCTACTAAACAAAATAAAACCTTTCATTCCATCCAAAGATGCCACCCAAGCATTGATGCTGCCATGCCTGATCACATTTCTCCTGCACTAAAAGAACTCAAGTGGCTACCAATAGAAATGCGGGCGAACTTCAGAACAGCCTGCCTCACCCACAAAGTGTAAAAACAGTTTCAATCGGGTCGGGGACAATCGATATTTGCCCGGCGGTATTGCCTCTGTGACCCTCTAGTCATTTAAATCAATGAAGAGGCAGGCGCTGGAGACTGGAAAGCAGGAAACAAGGTTTTTTATTCTCTCCGGAGGAGAACACAACGAAACGGACAGAAGGTATCGTTCTGAGGTGCTCTAACTTACGTTTGAGGCCTGGCCCCTTATATACAGTGTTTTATGGTTTTTTATTGCAGTTTACATATATGTGACAAAGCTTTGATATACGGAAAGACATACCCGGAATCCCCCTTTGGGGCCCGTTCCCACACACATTTACAGTTGAAATCCCCACCCTAATCACAACAGGTGATGAGCATCGCGCAGCTGGATAATCCGCCGAGTCACGGAATGTGGGGAGTGTGATTGGGTCTCATGGGGTGGGGGCTTTGATCAACCCGGGGATTTCTTTGATGGGGGAAGCTTTCTATTGTACGGGGAGGGGCAAGGGTGGTATCGGCAGAGCTGGGTGTCGGCTTGGGAACGGGGAGGACAAAACGGGCACACGAGGAAAAAGGGGGTTTGCATCTAAGGGCCGGAGATCATGAAAGGAAAGCAGGGAGGTGTCGCGCTGGGAACAGGATGAGGGCCGGGGGCAGAGCAGCGCCGAAGAGGGGTTTATGACTCAAGGCAGGTGCAAGCAGGGGGTGGTCAGCGTGCAGGCTTAGCGAAGGCAAAGGGCTATGTCAGGGGCCAGCGGCATGCAAAAGGGTTTGTTCTGATCGGGGCATCTTAAAATGGCGGGCGCGCACGACAAAAGTGTGGCATCAGGGGAAGAGGCAAGATGGCGCAGATAATGTTCACCAAAACGCACTAATTTTCCACAGTCCCTCCTTTAACATATTCAAGACATCTTGTTGGTTCATTTTCTACTCGGGTCTATTGTGGTGAGCATGAGAGAGAGAACGGTAGGAAACCCAAGATAAAGAGTTGTAAACAATACACTTTGAGGTTTCTAGTTTTTAGGAGGTGCACCTATTTGATGAACTTTGATAAATTTGTTCAGCAGGAAAGTCATAGGAATGAAATACAAAAACGGCGAGCAGCAAGTACATATCATAACGTAAACTGGCAGGTTAATACATATTTCGGATTCGGATTGGAGCAGGATCAATACAATGGTGGCTGGGAGAGAAATGAGGCGTAGAAAAAAACGGTGGTTGAGGAGGTCAAACGTTCGAAGTTTACGAGTTCTCATTGTTCTTTGTGGTCTTTCGTTGGCGCTGTTGAGCACCGGCGGTGGAGCTACGAGTCCAGCTCTGGTCTAAGTTCTGCGTTGCAGGGCACGACCCTTTCCTCGCGTTTCTGGTCGGAAAAGGTCCTTTTCGCCCCGTGTCCTTTGAGGTGATTGTCAGAAAGTTCCGATGGAAGAAGAGCGTTCAAAACAGTCTATAGGGTAGGTCAGAGGAAAAAGAGGGGGATGGAGCAAGGCCAAATTAGGAACAAACTAGGGGAACGAGAGACTTCAAATAGGCGGGCGTGTGACGGAATTCAGAGAGCGGGGACTTGTCGACAGGCACTGGACGTCGAGCAGGGGCATCAGGTCGACCCTTTCTTTTCATGCTGTCGAAAACAGTGCCTCGTCCTGCAGCTCTTTTCAGTCGTGGTCTCGCCTTGGCCAATGTCGTAGGTGTCCCTTAGTCTGCAGTCGGGCCTCGTGCTCCCACATCCGGTCCTTCTCTCCTCCAACAGCAGTACCCTTAAACAAGTTTGAAAAGACAGTCTTTTAGAAAATTTTCGGATGAAGATAATCAAAAAAGTCTATTTCTCTCCCAGCTCCAGGCAAAGAATGAAAATGTCCGTCATTTTTAACGTTCACAACTGGCATATGAATGACCGGTGGCGGACCTGCTGGATTTACTATGACTTTCCTTCATAATCATTTATTACAGGCATGACAGTTCATCTGATGGTAACCCACCTTCGGGAGATAAATCTGGCAAAGATATGCCGTTCTCTAGAGTTTTACATTTACAAAAGGGTACAGTGAGTCGTCAACATGGTACTACACAGGTATTTCGCTGAGAGACGAACATGGCTAAAAATTTCCTTTCTATCGGTGCATCCTGTTTTTCAGCTACTGCGAGGTTCATTTTGACGATTTCTTTACCTTGGTCTAGTCTGTTAACCTTGTAAAACATCATTCTGGGTCCTACGTAACCTTTTACAGCCCGGTTACTTAACTAGGAAGGACAGGGGATTTATGGGAAACAACCAGGGACATAGACAGGGGAGGCAACGGGGGTGATCGTTTTTCTGGTTTGGGTATTGCGACGATTCGGGGAGGGGAGGGTCGCGTATTCTGAGGTCCTTGTTTTATACTATAGGAGCCGTTGACATGTAGTTCCCTTATTTCGGGCCAGATTAGGGAACCTCTGTCGTCTTACCTGTCCTTTCCCTTACGGCCCAACCTGGGTTCATTGACTTCTAGCGGAAAAGGAGAGGTAATGACGCGGCCTCAGGGTGATTGCATTAAAGACAAATGTTTGTGCAAATACTGACGGTATTTGAAGCCAATTAGGTGGTGTGCTAGGGGTGGCAATCTGCCAATTTCGGGGCTAACCACTCGGAAGAGTGGTAGTGAAAAAAATAGAGAGAGAGTGAGAGAGAGAGAGAGAGAGAGAGAGAGAGAGAGAGAGAGAGAAAAAGAGAGAAAGAGAGAGAGAGAGAGTGCAAAGGCAGGCTAAATAGTACACGTGCAACGGAGAGGGCGGCAGTGCGTTCGAGAAAGGCTATTTAGTGCATTACACAGTAAAGGGTATTCACGAGTCCACGTTAGCTTGTAATCATGCAGTTTGAGCATTAGACAGGGTAGAGGGGACGTGCTTTGGGAAAAGGAAAGAAGAAAAAGGAGGTACCATTTTGTCGCACTTTCTCGCATTCTCGGTCCTTTGACCAGTTGGGTCAACGCCTCAGCCACACACACACACACATTCCCTCACAGTTTCGCATCATACGTAACGTGGGTTAATTCGTCCGGTCTGGTTTAAGGGTGATCACTTTTTATCAGGTTGTGCTAATTTTTCGGGTTTGTTCGATACGTGAGTAGTTTGCAGGCGCGCTTAGACACCACCCTGCGGCGCTAGTCCGTTTCGTGCACTTAGACATGGCAAGGTCTCAGATCTTCGCCACACCTTGGCTGTAATCTCTGATGTAACCTGCAGAGGGAGGAAAAAAGGGGAGGGGGTGGGGGAGACAGCATTCGCGCGCATACAAATACATGGATTCATAAGTCCTTTACTTACCTCTAACTCGTCTTTCCTCCTTGGGGCAGGGTCCCCGGGGATATGGTTTTCGGAGTCGAGGGGGGGTAGTGTGTTCATGTAGGGCGTGTGCGGGGAAACATAAAAAGGAAACCAGAGGTGCCTAGTGCGAGGTATCTAGTCAAAGGATATATCTCACTATCGGGATCCTTAAACCTCTTTCAACGCCGTGGCGTTCTAAAGTTCTTCGGTTCTTGGGTCCCTGCTACTTTGGAACGTTGTACTTTACAATATTTACATTATTTCATTTCACCCTCCTTTTACATTCCCTCATTTACACCATTCGTTTTACCCATCCTTGGAAGTCACGGTCTTCCTCTACGCGAGAGTTCATGAGTCAGTCGCGTACTTTTAAGACGGAGTGTCGTGTTGTCGATCCGATCCGTCCTCCAGGGCTGGGCAACCATCTTCCTTTAACCTTAAAGAGAGAGCAGAGTAGGGTGCACAGAAAAAGAACTTTCCTACCCATCCCATATTGTTTTAAAATAAAGCATGCAATACCCGTCCATAGTTTCAAAGACTTTATTTTGCAAATTCATTTCAGCATATGGATTAGGAGGGTGTGGTCGTATTTGGTCGGTCGTGGCAATGGCTAAAGTGCGTACAGCGGGGGTGTCGTTTGCAACAGTAAAAACATCGGAAAGTTTCATTCATTCATTTGTGAGAGACTAAAACGTCTATTAATTGGCTGGGGGTTCGGGGGCATATATTTTCATAATTTAGAAACATAAGCATAACAGTTGTAATCAGATTTCCTATATACATACCGTACGCATGTATCGTAAATGAGGTTTACATCAGTTATAAAAATATAATACATTGTATATTCGTAATCAACATTTGTAACGGGGATCTTTTCATACTGTTCGTCGAGTGAGCTCTCCTTGTCTTTTCTAGCCAAGTGTACAAAGGATCACAAAAATCTCAGAACATCAAGTTTATATTAGTGCGAAGGAACACCACGAGGTGTTCGTAAGTTCCGATTGATACCAGCGCCATTTTGGGCGGGGCCGGCACAGTCCGGAAGCAGCATCAGGGGGAAATGTTTCCATTACTGGCAGTTTGGACCAGAGTCCTTTTCGGCAGTTCTAGAATTCACGCTAACAGAAGGTGTGGCAATGTCATGTTTGTTTCGTTGGCGATCGAAGCAGCCGTCCCTTACCGGAAACCTGCAAAGGCCGAAGGCTCCGCCGGGGACCTTTGTATGATCTTCAAGGCTGCGGAGATGCTGCCGGAGATGGGGGCTCGTGCTCCATGGGACAAATGTTTGAGTTGTATGGCTGGCCGAAGTTACTCTAGTGGCCGGGGCCCGCCTTCCAGCGGATCCAGACGCCATTTTGAGGCCCTACAGGGGCCACCCTCGTCGAGTTTGCAAGAATGGAAGAGACCCTTCGGAGTGAAAGGAAGAGGTCCCTGTTTTGTGAGAGCGGGACGTTCAGCTGGGGTGCAGCTGTGATGCCCCCACCTGGGGGGGGCGAGGGAGACTCGTTCACATCGTCTCCTTCTCCCGGTGCACTCCATGCCGCTCCTTTTCATCGCCCTGCATGAAGGCCTCTCCACATCCGGTGTTCCCTAAGTGTCACCATTGTACGTTCGGTGCTGCGCAAATACTGGGGTGCCACCATTGTGTGTTCGGTGCTGCGCAAGTACTGGGGTGCCACCATGGTGTGTCTGGTGCTGTGGAAGTATGGGCACCATCGCCTGACTGGGGGTGTTCGGCGTCGGACTGGGGGCTGGGAAACCTCCTACCGGTGGAGGTGGGAGAGGCTCGTCCGCGTCGCCTCTCCCTCCCAGCCCAACTTGGACAAATTGTTGTGGAGGTACGTGCAGGACATCCCGCCGTCCAGGACTGCTGCGGCTGTGACAGAAGAGAAAAGGAAGAGATGCCTCGCTCTCCTCTTGACATGTGGCGGGACTACCTTAGTCTCTCCAGGCCCGTTGCGGCCGGCCAAGGAGACATGTGGCGGGACTACCTGCAAATGCCCAGGCTGCGGGCTCCTGCCTCTCCTCCGGCTCCCCCATACGTTAAGATTTCCTGACCAAGAGTTGGCGGCGGGGCTCGCCTTATATGGGTTGCCGTTGGTTGGGCGTAGCCGTAACCCTGCCCTATTTTGGAAGGTTCCAGAATGGGGGGGGGGGGGCGAATGTTCTGTTTGACTTTCATTTTCTACAGTTTATCGTTATTATTCCTTGTTTGTTGTGTTAAATTAAAAGTTCAAGTTTATTAATGTTCTACGGATTTTGTTTTATCATTTCTTTCTTTCCAGGTTGCTTTTATGCTAAGTTTCTGCTAACAGGGGTCGAGTAACACGGAAACACGTGTAGAGGGGTGACGCAGATTTGTACATTTACATACACACGAACTCAGACGGGGGGCAGTACAAGTACGACATACAAAGACCCAAGACAAATATAAAAACAGTTATCGGTCATAATTATCTCTTTCCGTCTGTAAGTTTTTAAACGAGGCTGGGTTCCCGTCTTGACATTGCCCGACCTAAGAGAACTTGATCATGCCGCTGAGATTTTCCTGGCGAAATCTGTGCCATCGGGCATAATCAAACGTGGTGGTTCTGTCTGGCCTGTCTATGTAAGTCGGGTTCTTCTCTGTCTCGCGCCTTTTCTCGTACTGTCGGTCTGTCGTTCCTGTCGGTCCTCTGCTCCTACTCACGCTCAGTAGAGTCGGGCATTGGGCTTTCCAGTGTCCGACATACCTACAAAAAGCGCATTGGTCTGACCCTAAGTCTGGTCGTCCTTGGTATAGTGTCGGGGGGTAAGTTGTGGGTAGCGGTGTCCTGGGGTTGTCCTGTCGGTATATTTCCCTACTTGGTTTATCCTCGTCTTTTCTCTGTCGTTTCGTAGCCTCTCTGCGCCACATACCGAGACTGTCGAGCATAATTGGCGTCGTCTTATTATTTCGAAGGGCTATTTCTAACGTTTCTATTTTATCAAGGTCAAAGGATCCTGCCAGTGGCCACTGTTTGTCTTGGCTATCTTCGGTATACCTGTGCCATAATTTATTATAAGCTATGGTGACTAACCCATAGTTTATGAACATGTCCTTATTAGGGGTGCCTTCTAGTGGAGCCATATGGTCCACCTCTAACACCCGGTCCGGGCTAAACAGGCTATTTATCAATGGGGAGAAGACAGACATGACGGCTCGTAACGAGGGACTAAAAAGTCAGCACTGCCTATCTTATCACTAGGTGCAAAGACTAGACAGAATATTTCTATTCTACGTTGTTTGCAGGCAGTGAATACCTCATGGATCCCAAAAAAAACAATAGACCAACAAAATAACAATGGGGAGAATGAGTAGGATCGCAAAGATCTGCGTTACCTACCCTTTTCACTATCTGCAAAAAGGATGGTCTCTTCCCTGCTTGCAGACAGAGAATCTCCAGGAAACAATAGTTTGTGAACAACAGTTCAGTTTCAAGCAATTATTGAGTGGGGGAGAAAAAGAATAAGCACGGCTGCTACCCTACTTATCCTCCACTGCTTGCAAAGGGAGAGAGAGCCTGTTGCTTCTCCGTTTGCAGACAGTGAATCTCTAAATAAAAATAAACAAGGCAATACTAGTATTTTGAACAATCAAGCGATCAAAACAAATTTCGCAATTAGTCGTGGCAACACGACCTTACCCGGACCATGTGGACAGTTTCTTGTCTTCCGAATCCAGCGCCCGATCGTCCTCTTTTTCTCGTATTTCTCACGGCACTCCTGATGGTTCCCAGTCAGGACCGTAGATCACTCGAGAGAGGTCTGTTCGGAACTAGTGAAGTTCGGATGATCGGCTGCCAGACGAGGGTCTATTGGGCAAGAGCTCTCCCGATCGTTGCAGTCGTTCACTCTGTCGTCGGGACCTCTCCCACTGGATCCACGAGTCGCTGATGGGCCCCACGCTTGGGACGCCAATTGTAAAAACAGTTTCAATCGGGTCGGGGACAATCGATATTTGCCCGGCGGTATTGCCTCTGTGACCCTCTAGTCATTTAAATCAATGAAGAGGCAGGCGCTGGAGACTGGAAAGCAGGAAACAAGGTTTTTTATTCTCTCCGGAGGAGAACACAACGAAACGGACAGAAGGTATCGTTCTGAGGTGCTCTAACTTACGTTTGAGGCCTGGCCCCTTATATACAGTGTTTTATGGTTTTTTATTGCAGTTTACATATATGTGACAAAGCTTTGATATACGGAAAGACATACCCGGAATCCCCCTTTGGGGCCCGTTCCCACACACATTTACAGTTGAAATCCCCACCCTAATCACAACAGGTGATGAGCATCGCGCAGCTGGATAATCCGCCGAGTCACGGAATGTGGGGAGTGTGATTGGGTCTCATGGGGTGGGGGCTTTGATCAACCCGGGGATTTCTTTGATGGGGGAAGCTTTCTATTGTACGGGGAGGGGCAAGGGTGGTATCGGCAGAGCTGGGTGTCGGCTTGGGAACGGGGAGGACAAAACGGGCACACGGGGAAAAAGGGGGTTTGCATCTAAGGGCCGGAGATCATGAAAGGAAAGCAGGGAGGTGTCGCGCTGGGAACAGGATGAGGGCCGGGGGCAGAGCAGCGCCGAAGAGGGGTTTATGACTCAAGGCAGGTGCAAGCAGGGGGTGGTCAGCGTGCAGGCTTAGCGAAGGCAAAGGGCTATGTCAGGGGCCAGCGGCATGCAAAAGGGTTTGTTCTGATCGGGGCATCTTAAAATGGCGGGCGCGCACGACAAAAGTGTGGCATCAGGGGAAGAGGCAAGATGGCGCAGATAATGTTCACCAAAACGCACTAATTTTCCACAAAAGCCCTTCACACAGGCAAACCCGAATATCTGGCGTCCAAACTCAAAAAAGCAGGGCAGAACAGGAACCTCAGAAGCTCTAATACCCTACTTCTTATCCCGCTAAAAGCTCGAAAACAAAAAACAGCGGCCAGGTCCTTTGCCTGAAATGCGCCCAAAATATGGAACTCTATCCCCCCCACATGCGAACTATTCCTTCCTTCCCTAAATTCAAAAGTCAGCTCAAAATCCTTTTCCTCGACTGTTCCCTATCTAACAGATAGGAGCAGTCGGAGTGCTTAAAGTGACATTGCTCCTCTTTCGGATGCGGATTATCAAGACCCTGTAATGGAACTCGTCAACATTCTCTTCACTACGATTCTTATCCTGAATGTCTCACTTTATTGTATTATGTTTTGCTTTCTTTTGTACTGCTCTGTAATTGTTGTGAAGCGCTCCGATACTCGGTTGTCAGGCTAGTGCTATATAAAACTTCTTAAATAAATAAAAAATAAATAAAAAGAAGTAACGTTAAGTGGACCCACTGAGGTTCAAATTTGTGACCAAGAAACCAAACACAGTTCTCTACAGTGGAAGCATTAGTCCACTAAGCCTCCAGACCGGGTCTTGAAATGGGTAGACATTTAAGCAAAGCCATATTTCATCAACACATAGGCCCAGGTATAGCCACATGATTGACCACTATAAGAACAAAATACTCACTCCAAACTGCTAGGCAGGGAACAGAAAACTATGAACTTTGTATTTCTTTCAGAAAACTTTGAAAATCTGTGTCTCTTAACAAACCCTTAAACAAGCACACTTACATTACACTCTAGACTAAGAGACAAAGACCTTAATCACTCGGCTGCAAACTCAAACCTGAGACGAAGTTGCAAGCAGACTAAGCAAGTCAGATGACCCTTAAAGCACTACTTGAGGATAAAGGTGATTAGAGGTGCAGTGCAGAAGGAGAGGATTCCTATGAATACGCATGCCTCACTGGAGTTTATTGACATATATGGAACCTACTTCTGTAGACAAATAGAAACAAAGGGGTCTATTATGATGTCGGGCAGATCACCACCGCCCGACCGGCGGTGGCGATCTGTCCGACATCTATCCCCACACCACCTCCTATTGCCTGCCGGGCGGCTCTTGGGCCTAATATGGGGGGGGTCTGGAAGACACCGTCATCCATATCAGGATGCCTGGTGGAGAGGGCCTTTCCATAGCGGCGATGCTACCATAGAACCCCCCTACATTTGCATGCAGAAGGTGGCAAGCACCTTGCGGTGTCTGTCACATGCATGCAAATGTACAACATGCATTTTTTATATTGCGGCGGGTACTGCTCACAGCACCGCCCACAGCAAATCAAAAAATGCGGGATGCGACTGCCATGTTGGTGGTAGCATCCTGATTAGCATGGGGGGCGATTCCTTTTGCAGTTGCAGTAGCGGGAAGACATTGTCAGTAATGATGCCCAAAGATATTTTTTAACCCATCAAGGTATTTAACCAGGACACAATCATCAATAGAGGGATTTCAATCCCATGACCCCGTGCCTGGCGGTATTCAGAACTATATCGCAGTTAATATATCGTCGTACCAAAAAAAATTCTCCAAATTATCATGATATGGAAATATCGTCTGCAAGAATATTGTTGTGAAGAGTATCTATTTTAAGGTATTACCAATTTTTTAAACATTGAAGTCATTAATATCATTTTAAAAAAAATATATATATATAGTTGTTTATAATATCGTTTTTAATTATTGTTATCTATTTAAGTATATATTTTAAATTTATATGATGCACATTTTATATTTATATGTAATTTAATTATTTTTTTGTGATTTTTATTACCGTAATGGGTTGTGGGTTTATAGGGGTACAGGGTGGGAAGTAATTAATTTATAATAAATTATAAATTAGTTTTTAATTAATAGTATTTATTTAATTGGCAATTATTTTTGGTAATTGTGCAATCAAAAAATATTTACATTTTAGATGTGGTTTGTGGGGTATATAGGGTTAAAGGGTGGGAAGTAATTTACATGTAATTAATTAATAATTAGTTGTTAATTATTAATATATATATATATATTTTTTACAGAGTTTTTATATAGCGTGAACTTGACCTGAATCGGGTATGAGAGCGCTTTACATAGCACCAGTTACGTTACATGAGGACTCATTTTTGTTAGGTACGGGGAGATTAAGTGATTTGCCCAGAATTACAGGATGTTCAGCATTGTTGCCGAGACTGGAACCCAGTTCCCCAGATTCAAGGTGGACCACCCTGGCCGTTAGAAGACCTCCTCTCCCCTAATTGATAACTAAGTTAATTGTTTAAATCATTTTCATTTAATTTTAGGTGCAGGTTGTGTGGTTTATTAGTATAGAGGGTGGGAAGTAAATTAGTTCTAAGTAGTTAAAAATGTATTGTTAATTAATATTAATTATGTAATTGATAATTAATTATGTTAAATGTGTAATTCATTTGGTTTAACTTTTATTTTAGGTGCTGGTTATGGGGTTTAAAGGAGCATAGGGCGGGAAGTAAATTAAGTATAAGTTATTAATATTTATGTTTCACTTAATAATACTTATTGAATTGATAATTAATTATGTTAGTTGTAAAAAAAATTGGATGTGGGCTGTGGGCTTTGTAGGGGTGTAGGGTGGGAAGTAAATACATTTTCTTAAAGTTACAATATTTTTTTATTGATATTAATTAATAAATTAATAATTCATTAAGTTAATTGTTTCATTAATTTTTTGTTAAGTGAAATTTCAGGAGTATGTTTGCTTGGTGGGGGTATATTGTGGAAAGTAATGTAATTATGGTTGAGTCATAATTAATTTTTCATTCGTGATTATTCATTTATTGATAAGTTTTTATGTTAATAGTGTAAATAATTTTTTTTTAAAGTCAAGTTTTGGAGTGGGAACAGTACGTTACCCCTCCTCCATCTGTCATTTTCCCTACTGTTGATCTCATTGGAGTGGGAATAGTACATTTTGCCCCCCGCATTTCAACTCTTTCCCTTGTATTGCACTGACTGGAGTAGGCATAGTAAATTTTACCCCTTGGTAATCCAACACTTTCCCTATTGTCCCATTGGTGGGAGATGGAATAGTACATTGTATTCCTCTGTAATCCAACACTTTACCTACTGTTGAAGTTATTGGAGTTGGAATAGTAAATTGTACATTTTCGCAATCCAATACTTTCTCTACTGTTGCACTGACTGAGGTGAGAATAGTACATTTTACCCCTCTGTAATCCAACACTTTCCCTTCTTAAAATTGGTTGTTTTTAAAAATGTTCATGGTGTTGCTGCGGCTGAAATGCATAACGATGACCAAACAACAGAAATAAACGTTCATAGCATCCAAGGTGGTCTGTGTTCAATTCTGTGCCTAGATGCAGATGCAAGAATGTGACTTTGAGGATATATGTGATCATGTGATCACGCTCGCTTGTGGCGAGCGAAACGCGTCATGACAGGCACTATGCCTGCATATTTGTGGATAACTTTTAAATAAAATCCACACTGCTTTCTTCACAACATTGGAGTTGTTTGGAGTCTTCTTGAAGCTTTCCTTGGAGATTGTTGAGTTCTGTGCCTGAGTGTACTGCCAGGTTCAACAGGCAGGAAGTTGGTGCGTGATCACTAATGGCTGTGTTAGTGGTGTAATAAAAATCACTTGGTGAAGAGAACTCCTGGAGTGCATCATACTTCTCTTTGTTTTGTTGATGCAGGACACGGACACTTGCCCGTTTGCTTCACATTTTGGAACCATCGATACTGGATACTAACGCATTTGCGCTGTATGTCACGTTATGTACAACTGTGTTTTTCACATAATGCGCTGAATTATGTGCACACAATTTTTTGTGCTATTTATTTCCTGGCATACACTCACATATGACTTGATAGGTGGCTTGTAGGTGCTTATCATTGCCGATTTTCATGTAGATAAGTATTCTTCGCATTATGTAAATATATATATATTAATATATATGTGTCTAACTTCTTTCAAAGTTTATTTGTTTTTATTGCAAATTTATACTATATCTATTCTCTTTTCATTAAATTGATGTTACTTTTTAACATATTGAAATAAATATATATTTCTAAAATGGTAATGAATACAACTATATTAATGACAATGATATTGTTATTCCAATATTTCTGTCCTTAGCATTATGAATATAGGATGGCAATATTTTTTACATCGATATTTTGGTATGGGGATATTTTCATAGGCGATATTTTCTCAGTGAACTGTGCATGGCTGCACACTCCCTCCTCACCATTCATAAAGAAGAAAAGCATTCTTTTTTTGATCCTGGTTTGCTCTAAATTAAACATGCTTAATCTGACAAAACAGCTGAACAGGAATATAACAGGATGCAAATCTCGCATCTACTGGTGACATCTGCAAACACCAAGTTCCCAAGCATTTTAATCACAAGGCAGCTCCTTGACACGTATGAAATGAGTGGTTCTTTATCTAAAGTGAATGCCATCAACACAAGAAAATGTATCTTTACATATAATTGCAAGCTTCCTTAAATATACTTTAGGCGGACTCCTCAAGCAACATGAAAGATGCATCCTATCCCACTTGCAACCAAAAAACTAAATTGCAGCACTCTGAAGTGCCTGTGCTCCTTCATTTATGGAAAGATGCAAAGGCACAAGTAAGGCGGCAATGCATGAGAGCACACATACACCATCTAAACTATGAAAGAGCACCATTTTCATGGGGGCAAGTCAAGCTGCAGTTGTGGGGACAAATACATTGCAAACTGTGCCTTTCACTCTATTTAAATGAGGGATATCAAGAGAGGATAAACATGGGCAGGACTGATGCTACTCCTGTTCCACAGGCAAACAAGGCATATTTTGGGGCTGATTATGATGTTGGTTGGAAAGCCTCAGATCCCTAGTCAGAAACTTTCTGACCACGGGCGGCGACTTCCAACCGACACGGTTTGTGGTCGGACCACCCGATTACGATGCTGCCGGCCGGAACGTAAACTGACGGTCTTTCCGACTCAGTTCCGACCGGCTTTCAGAGTCTTCCAGCCTGTCGGAACCACACCGTAACCCATATGGATGGCATTTCCGCTGTCGGGATTATAATGTTGTTTTCCCACAGCCTTTCCATGCCGGCCTTTCGGACACATAAAGGCAGCCAGAAGGTGACTTTGGGGGCCTTTAGCAGGGGCCCCTTGCCTCTGCGGTCTACAGTTGGTGGTCAAGGGTGTACCTGGGGTACCCCCCTGAAAAACCCTGCACTGGGTGCCTGCTACAGGGTGCAAGGTTTTATACACACACCCATTTCTCTGCAGGAGCCATTGTTATGGCTGTGATACAAGCTCCAATAGTTAAAAGTGAGTATGCGACTGAACAGTGTTCTGTTGCATCATAATCTGGCGGTCGGAACCACCGACTTGTGGTCAGTCATTCCCGAGTCCAAGACGCTTGCCTCCGACCGACATTGTAATAAACCCCTTTATGTACAAAGCACCAAATGATCCATCTCACTGGAACCACAACCACGTATAACTACGTCAGTGCCCAAAGCCAGAAACCCATGGAATACAGCTGCAGGTGTAGGAGCACAAAGAAATGGAAAGTCTGGGAATGTGCTGAAACAAGAGTGTATGGCTAACGTGAACCCATCTACATTATGCATGACAATGACCTTAACATTTTCTTGCACTGACTAGAGCACAGAGGCAGATTAGTATAGGATGAAGAGTGGCTGCTTTCTGGCTTGACTACAGCAGCGTGGGCCAGGCAGAGATGTCACCTGTACTTGCTACAGCTAAGCCGTAGGTGAACTATGAAGTAGAACACCTAGAGGCAGATAGCACAAGACTTTGCAATAGTACAAAGTTATGTAAAGTGATGCAAACTGGAGGAAAATCTTAAAAATGACTTTTAGTAGCACTAAATGTAACGCAAATAGTGCTTTGTACTGTTTTGTGCTACATTATGTAAAGAGCATGGGACCGAACATTGGTGGTCCCAGGCTACCAACTATTGTTCCCATGCTACCACATTAGGTTTTTCATGCAAAGCCATATCTACTAAAATTGATAGAACAGGGCTTTAAGCCAAAAAATAATCCCTACTGGAGGCAGGCGCTAACAAAGAGAAATATTTTTTTTATTTCCCCTAACTTTTCTCACATTGCATGTTTGGTGGACTGTACAGCACACACACAATGTGTGAAACGTTATAAAGTTAGTCTAAGCGTAAAACTTTGTACTTGTAAAGGAAGAGTATTATTTAGTACAAAACGTAACTTAAACATCACATACTCTCCCCTGCACTCTAGTCCAAAGGGGTGTGAATGGCAATAGTCAGCCTGTTTTTGAGCTAGTGCAGGGAGAGATCGGCAGCACCATAACTTGTAAAAGTTTGTCTCTGCAATGCTCTTTCCGTAGTGCAATGCAGCACTGCAACTCTCGTTACTGTGCTGTACTGCATTAAAAATAATAAATCTGCCCTTAATAATTCTGCTTTGGCCGGGGAACAATACCCAGATGTAAAAACAGGACTCTCCCTGGCGTAGACAAGAATCCAGGAGCATGATCAGATCTACCTTATGGTTATTAAGCTTCATATCTGCAACAGGACAGAAAAATAGGATTACTGATTGGAGATTACAATTTATTGCTCCTATAATGGGAAGAAACTTGAGTATGGGCTATGGCCTATTTTCTAAAGGTTTTGTGTCACCTTTGAGCTATGCAAGGGGATACAAGAGTAACACAAAACTGAAATGAGATTTACCAAGTTATACAAGGCTTGATAAATCTAGAGTAACTCAAAGCAGTGCACATTTCTGCCTTTGTTCCTCTGTGGCAGGGAGGCATGCCATGGGTGGACCCTGGGTTTTTCCACATATTCACCCATGCATTCTGACACAGTCCCAGTTGAATCAACACTTGAAGACCAGGGAATGTGTCAGAATTGTACGCCTCCCCACCAGAGGTGGAATGAGTAAATAGATCTTTATTTTTCCTCATTATTTCCTCTTTCTAAGTGTGTTGCATTTTACAGCACACTTAGAAAGAAAAACAGCAGCTGAGGAAAATTTCTGTGCAGGAAGGTATGTCTTCCTGCACAAAAATAACCCTGCCTACTATACAGGCACAATTGCACCATGATGAAAGGGTGCCTGCACTAGTGCTAGACAGCTGTTTGCTCTCCAGCGTAGGCAGAGAACAGGAATGTGCTGCACAATGATAAATAATGATAAATACATCTGGCTGCAAAGATCTAGAATTAGGTGACTCTCCAACTCAGATCCATTACGGATGAGGCGATTTTAAAGAACTCTCTGATAACCTATTTATTTCAACTTTAATTCTACTATCCTCATCCGGTCCTGCATCCGATCTTTCATGCCTTGCACCAGGACACTCATTGAGTAGCTGTGAACTGGATAAAAACCAACCATTCATTCTTTTATTCCGAAAATTTTTACCATTTCAGCGGCTTGCAGTGCAACAAGGTGACTTGCTGCATGGCATTGCGTAAAATATTGATAAATATCACCAGAAGTGTATTTGTTTTAAAGTTTGGAATTAAGGCTAGAATAAGTGAATGATGTCTATTGACTGAGGCACAACTCAAAATGTGAGGACTGAAACAAGAATGACAGATGAAGCTATAAAATCTCTTTGGGAAAATTCAGCCTGACTTATTCACTTGCTCATCTAGGAGAGTCAATTCATATTACTGTTGAGTATAAACATTTCAGGTGACATTTATCAAAATGTCATGCCCTATGTGCTTCCTAGAGCCTGCACAGGTATTCTTGTGCCATGGTGCACAGTTGCCTGCATTGCAGGCAGGATTGTTTATGTGCAGGAGGTATAACTACCTGCACAAAAACAATCCTTAGAGATTGTTTCCTCGTTCCAAGTGTGCTGGAGAATGCAGCACACTTAGAAAGAGGAAATAGCGAGGTCAAATTAAGATATTTCTTCTTATTGCGCCACTCTATGGAAAGTCTGCAATGTTGACGCATTTCCAGCTGTGAGCGTCTTGGTAAATCTGGTATGGGTCAAAATACATGGGTGGGTGTGTGGGAACACCCACTCTCAATCCATGTAAGGCTTTCCTGGCAAAGAGAAGCGCAAGGCGGCAACGTGCGCTTCCTTGGGTTACTCTAGATATACCAACCATGCAGGGCCACACAAATGGCCTTGCCTGGCTTAGTAAATGTGACTTAAGAATTACGTGACCCTTGCTTCACCCTGCGTAATTATGAGCTGTTGGATGAAAACCAAAGTTTGGATTGTTGTATAGAAGTAAAACTGAAACAGGGGTCCCTTACAACTAGTCTGATTTTTTATAACTTACAAGCTGTTACAATAATACAGTCTAATACCAATAACAGCAGAGATGGCCATAGATTTGTTGTCAAGGGTAAGGTAAGAGATGAGCAGAAGAAGTTGGTAGAGACAGATTGTAGTATAATTTTCAGGGTTTGGGGTTTTCTTTGGGAGTCACTTATTTCTCCATTTCTATATTCTGGTCAGCTCCCCTCTGCACAACCTATCTTGCAAAAGGATTCTTTTATCTGATTCTCAACTAATTTGGTCCTTTATAATCATGGAAGCTTACAATTCCAGGGGGAACAGCGTTTACAACGCTGTCATTACTTAGCGCTACTATTACAACACGGTCGTTACAACGTCCCTGTTGTTAGTAAGCGATGCATTTACATCACATGTCATTATGACAACTTGCACTAGGGGGTGCTGAGTTATTGGAAATGAATTCCAACACCTTCCCTACTTTTGCGCAAACTGGAGTAGGAATAGTAATGAATACTGTTCCTAAGTCCAGCAGGCCCCTTAGTGCAAGTCGTTGTAATGACTTGCGATGTAAATGCATTGCGTGCCAACAACGCGGTCGTTGTAACGACCACGTTGTAAAAGCACGCGATGTAATACATCGCGATGTAATGAGCCATATTCAATTCCAGAGCCTATTTTCACTGAATGGCACTCTAAAATGTTATCCCTCTGCATTTCCCAAGATTGTGTTGTTTAGACTTACTAGGTTGTAGATTATGATATTCCAATTGTGGCTATCCTCTTTTCTTGACTTCTTCTCACTAAAGTTGGGTTGCAATGTTAGGAAATTTGACCTGCGAGTTTATCTTTGTGATGGGGGTGTCTATGGGCTGGGTCCTCCCAAACGTTGTGCAACAACATTACTTTCGTATGTTAGATGGCAACATTTCTTGTCTGAATTTCAGCCATCCCGTATGAGGAAAGAAATATTGGTTGCAGAATGGACAGAGTCTCTATTTCTTTGTTTTATGTAAACTGAGTCAGAACTGACTGAGCAAACCCATTTTTCAGCACACTTGGTTTAGATAGAAGTCATTTTTGACTTTGCCATTGTATGTAGCTGCTGCTGCAGCTTGGCTATCTCTTTCTTCTGACATTCCATGAGGTTCACCAGTTCTTCATACATCCTACATTCTGTATTTTTGTTGTCACAACTGCTTGGTCACTTCTCACCTGCTGAGCCCTTTGTAGAGATAGACTTTAGCATGCAACGTTTTGAGCTGTCTAGTGTTATGACTCCTATGGCATATCTACTAAATCACTGATTTCCCAGAACATTCACCCATTTTATGGTATGGTAATTTCTCATCATGCCAGCTTTACCAACCATGAACAAGAGTCAAGATAGATTTTCTCATTTTCAATTCACCTATTCTTATATCAAGCATAGATCGTATCCATTGTTAACTCTTCTCAAATATGGAGGCAAACAAGTCTGAAGACTCAATATAGCTTGACACGTCAGCTCTTTTTTGTCTTGCCCCTTCATCCTACCCTTTGACTGACATAAGAAAGCAGATGGAGCCAGGTGAGTAGTGGTGTTACTAATGGAAAGAAGGTCTATGCTTGTTACTGAAGTTGCTATGTTCTAAACTGCTACTCAGAGTAGTTGCAGTGCTTGGACGATCTTATGGTCATACTGTAGCCATAAGTGTTCACTTAGTGATCTAACCTGCAGCTAATAAACATTTTGTGTTAATTTTCTTTGCCCTACACGGCCAGGAGCTACTGTTGGGACTATGGGCTTACACAGAAGGTTGGGCAATTGGACTGAATTTGTAATCTGATGTAGCTAAAATCATTTTCCAAGCATTTTCCCTTCAGTAATCCCTTGGGTGCCAGGGTGGGGACAGTTTGACAAATTCAAAGCTCTGAACTTTTCCAGGTAGCAGACACATTTAACAGTGGCCATGTGGAGCCCAGAAATAAATTGGGTCTGGGGAAGACAGCCCCTGCTGCTCTCCCATTGGTTCGGGCCTGCCTTTAACTTTTCATGTACTGGATTAAAGCCCCTATGGTCTGACTGCATTTTATGTACGCCCTGACTCCTTCTTAGTTAAAGGTAGTCACTTTCCCTATGTCTGACAATGGAAGTCACCATATTCCTTGGTTTATGCCGAATTATTCTCATATCTTCCTGTAGAAGGAAATGTTACCCGACTTTATCTCTCTTCGAACAGTAAATAGTGTTAAGCCATTTGATTAATGACATAGATACAACACTTGATGCAACATTCATTTGGGTCAAATGTCTACTCTTCACCATGTCAAGGTTGAATAAGAACACATATAGACATATAACCAAAATAGTGTAATCTGATTTGACGTCCTTTTCCTTTATATGTGGAAACGTTTGGAATGCACACCTTGAAGCACATGATCTATGGCAGACATTCCTTAACGTCTGCCATAAATTTCAAATTTGTGATAAGATCTAGTATATAAGGAATGCCACTTAACCCCTAGTCAGGAGAGGCCCTTCACCCAGATTATTGCCTGTGATTCTAACAAAGATGGTCTTACCGATGACCAGCACATGCCGCATTTCACAGATACTACATCTTGCCTGAAGCTGATGAAGTGAAATCCCAGAGAAAACTGACTGACTGTCACCTACCACAGTGTTTGTCTTTCGGGGGCAACACTTTCCTCTTGCCTACGCTGATAAAGAGCTCTAGACTGCAAGTTGCTCTGCCTTCCATGCTCTCTTAGCATTGCACATAGAAGTAGACATTAGGGTGTTAGGTTGTAGATGACATTTTAACAATGTTCAAAATGTCCTTTTTGTTCTCGTTATTAATATTGTTTCTTTTTGTTGTTTTTATAATATTCTGTTTAGTTGTTTTAGATGAACTGAGAAACAGATTGCTCCTGTAGTAATAAATACTTTTACTTAAAAGTGCTCATTTGTCTCTGTGCAGTGTGTGTGATATCGTGAATTAAGAAATAGGTCTGTTACTGTTACCACAGTGCCTCTGATCCCTTTATGGAATTGTTAGTAACCTGAAAGCAATAATTATATGTCAATTACACAGTGAATTGTGTTCAACAGGGCTGCAAAAACCTCTTTTTCACATTCATTTTTGGTGGTTTGAACCAAGTTTGCATGTCACTTGTGGGTCGAAAAGTATACCTTTAGAGTTAAGCCAGAGTCGTAACTTGCACCAGCCCGTTTTAGCTTGACCCTGGTGGACATACACGTTAGGGTGTGTACTGGCAAATTTGAAAAGAGTTAAAGTGTAAGGGTTTCTTTCATGTGTTCTTTTAACCAGCAAAATTGTGACTGCATTGAACTATAAAAGCTGTAGTGAGGCACAGAGTGGAAAAAATTATCTTTCAGTGAAAGGTAATTAAATATTGATGCCTAAAGGCTACATAACTATGGGTATTATTGCCTAAAATGAATTCATAGAATTATCTTTGTAGCTAGTGTTCAAGTCATGAGCAGCAACCAAAACTATTATTTCAAATGACAGTCTGTATTGTATCTGAGAGTAAAGCTTCTGGTGATGCAATACTGAAGACTTGTCGGAAACATGACATTTAGTTTAACTCAGCCAGACATACAAATATCATCACATAGTACTAGTAGCTGTGTTATTTCAGGCCGAAGCAGAAATGGGGAAGTAACATTCTTCCCTTCATGATGATGCTACCCCTGAAATTCTACTCCAAGAAACAGGTATGTTTTTAGTGCATGTATAATATGGCACCAAACGCTGATTGACACATCTTTTAAGTTGTTGGCTTGTCAAATTAATTAACAGTAATCCTCCTTAAAATTAGAAGGAATTTAAGCATGAGGTTGTCCACTAATAGAATTGTAAATTAGGGACCCCAAAGTTCAGGACAAAGGAGAATCTGAATCTTCTATTGACAATAAAAGGTACTTAATTTCGTTTTTAAATGGAGGCTTGATTTGTTTAAGCCGTAGAAGCTTGATGCTCAGAAGGGCAAATTATCTAAGCACATAAACTCTCTACCTAAGAGGAGGTTAATTACTGTAGTCATCTTGTTCATCAGTAGTTTAACCTGTGCCACTGTGATATTTGAGTGCCACTGTGAGAGAAGGGTTTTTAAAAGGCAGGTGTTAGGTCATTCTGAAGTAGGTACCTTTTATGTCCTGTGGTGCACCAATAAAAATGCATATCTTTCAGCACATTCATTGCTATGCATTGGAGCAGCCTACGCTTGAAAATCAAAATTAATTCTGAAGATAAAATAGAAAATGTGTACACTCAGTTATTTATTCATTACAGTTGCTGAATAATTTCTTAAACAGGCGTGTACGGCTATTTAATTTGACAATGCTAAGGATCAGATTAGGAGTACAGAAAAATCAGTGCTCAATTTGAGCCAGTGGTTGCCCGTATGGGCCACTAGAGCATTTTTAAGGACCGGAACTCATTTCACCATTTCAGACATTTACTGATAGCAAGAAAGGAAGGACGGAGGAAGCAAAATACAGAAAACACAAATCTAGAAAGTAGACATCTGTAACAGTGGGATGAAGAGGGAGGGAGTGTCTGGGACTGGATTAAAGCAGCCTGAGGTGAATTCAAGACTACACAGTTTTGGTATTAGGCATGCACCGGCTGCATGCTTCTAAGCAGAGCTTTGGCACCTCATTTATTTTCAAATTAATTAATTAAAGAATTTACTGTAGTCAGTAAAATACCATTGCTGTACATTTCCGAATACTAAAGTGTACAGAAACAAAAGTTAGCACACATAAGTTCTCACTATGATCTGTCTGAATCAGTATCCCTGTGGCTGGAGGGATTCTTCTTTGGACCAATGCAAGTTTCCTGGCCAGTAACAGTCCCATGTTTACAGTGTTCTGTTTAGCAACCAAGCATATTGTGACTCGACGACGGGCAGGTAGACGCACAATGTGGCCTCCAAGCACCCCATCCTGCATTAAATGGGGAGGAGGCAGTATTCTCCCCACAGAGACCACAGCTTCCCCACTTCCACTGTGCCCAGCCTGACCCTCGCTTAACTCTTATTGACCTCCCTGCAGATTATTACCACCTTCTCAGAGCAGATGGTAAATATTCCATTGGACGTCTCTGAATTCAGGAAATAACTGCAGTAAAGGATCTAGTAATTCCAGGTGTGAAAGGTTAGACAACTTTTCATGAAATTTAACTCATTCGCTCTCTTACCTCCCCAAGACGTTAGTGGGGAACTGGTAATGAGGGCCATAGTGTACTCCACTCTAAACTCATAACCAGGCTTTACATATCATTGGTTTAAAAATGTTTATGATTTGCATGGTCAACTAGCAGTGTTGTTGCATATTTATGAATTATGACTAAATGATTGATTCTTTCCAAAATGAGTGGCGGTGAACTCCACCTGCAACCACCAGCTCAAATTAAGAATGTGGTGATCCTGAAAAGTAATATAGAATGAGATACTAAAGTAGGTGGCTCAAGCTTGCTAGTTTTCCGGATGGGAGCTAGAAAATAAATCGCCTGAAAGTTTGCTTACATAAGTCTACCCAGAATTTCTGCCCTACATTTACAATTTACACGTAGCGATTTGTACCTCTTGCTGGTAAAATGAATTTGGCACATGCGCACTCTTTCTGCCTTCGAAAAGGAAGCCTAGTCACCTTTCAGTTTGATACATGGCTTACATTGTTTGCTGCTGACTATTTCTTTTCAGATTTTTCTTTTAACTTTTAAATTCTGGTCCTCGGGCGATGGTTCCTTTGACTTCTGTCTTAAGGACATCTAGAAATGTGGTACACTGCAATCCAAGCTCTTTGCAAATGGTAATATTATTTGTGTCATGTTATGGTCTCTTGGCTTACTTGGCTAGACCACAAGCCAACGCCTTAGTGACAATCCTCAACCCTACCAAGTACCACACATCAGGTGTTAGACTAACGCATTTCAGTGTGATGGTCTGCATCACAGCACTGAAATGCAAAGTCAAGCATTTATTATAGCGCCTCCAGTCAGCTTGAAGTGCTGCTAATGCACTAGATTAGAGAAAGCTGGAGTGTGAAAGTGTGCGGTGAACGCTGCTCCCTGCAGACTTGAGGGCTGGCTCAGCCGCTCGCAAGCAGCTCTAGCTGCTCCGGTAACAATTTAACTCATAAGGAGATGATTCATTCACCTGAGACATAGTAACTGACTTCGGAGTCAGTGCACCCAATACTGAGACTGTCAGTGAAGGTGAGGTCAGGACAAGTTTTGTCATACATACTCTTTAATAGGGGGGATGTCCTGCCACCCAGGGCATGAGCCGAGTGAGCGGCAGTTCAATTTGTTAGCTGGCAATGCAGCGCAGGAAGTTGAACTCGCAGCTGCTACTCTTTAAAAAAATGATCATCACACTAACCGGACACGTAAAACAAACCCTGGAGAGGCCAGCTGAGACTGAACTTTTGGCTATGCCGCGGGCGGCAGCCACTGATCGGAGTGGTTCCTCAACACAGTAGTCCACCACCAGAGCACCACGCAACAGTCTGTGCAGCTGGCTGCCTGCTGCCCTGAATGCCCAGCTTTGCTATGGGATAATCTGAACTGAGTCGTTCTCCTCGTTGCAGGTATGAGCGGACCATGCGCGAATTGCTGCACTCGACTTGCAAAAAGTAAGTGCGTGGAGTGAAGAATTCTCTGCTTTTAAAAAAATTAGCTTTTTATATTAGTGCACGCTGAGTAACATATTCCCCTTGCTTTTCCTGTACATATGTGCATCGCCTGTTTTTTCACAGTCTTCATGGCTTAATTACAAGACCCTTGCGCCTCTTTTGCGCCGCCGTTGCGTCACTTTTGTGACGCAGCGGCGGCGCAAAAGATACGCCATGGTGCGGGGTATTAACAATGTGACACATCTGGGAGATGCGTCACGTTGTAAAGCCCTGCGCCATAAGGAGGCGTCCCTGCGCAGGGGGGGTGTTCCTGCGCAGGAACGCCTCCTAAAAGTGGCTCAGTGAAATCTACAAGATTTCACTCAGTCACTTTTAGGCCAATGCTGCGTCAAAACCCTGCGCCTGCTTGAAGCAGGTGTAAGGCTTGAGACAGCATTGAAAGAATAGGACCCACCCAGAGCATTGCTGGAGCTGCGTCGCGCTGCAGCTCCAGCAATGCGCCGCCTTTGCACAGATGCGTGACGCATCTCTGCCGTTTTGGCCCCATGGTGCGCCGCATTGTAAATGCAGCGCATCATAGGTGACAGAGCTGCGGGGCACAATTACTGGCGCATCCCTGCTAATTTGCAGGGATGCGCCAGTAATTGTAAATCTGCCCCTCAGTTCCAACAAACTGCCGATTTAGGGCTGTAGGGGTTCTATTGATTAGAAGAAGTGGGTCGTCTGCATAGAATAGAATGGGGATTTTCCTATCATCATGTACTGTCAATTCTACTAGCTGTAGAAAATAAATTAAATGACAAGAATATTGGCTGTTTCTATAGATAACCTTTTTTTTCTTCGGCACCATTAAAAGAGGATACATCTAACTTTCACAGTCTTTAGCGTTTGTATCTAAATTTATTGTTGTACATAGGGGCATACCATTGGGGTACGTGTTTAGGGTGTTACACCCCCCTAATAAATGTATTTTCTGATAATAAGTACGGTACAGGAGCTTTCTGTCAGGTATGGGAGATGTCTGTTGGATTTCCCCAGGAATTCTTACACAAAAACACACACTCCCTCGTCTCTGTTTTGAAAGTCCCAAGAAATGTTAGTTTTATTTACAAAATATTATGTTTTCTTGCCCTTGAGGCCTGATTACAATGTCAGTGAGTTCGACACCGATGGACCGTCTGTGGCAGACCCAACGACATCAGCCCTTGCGGTCCGCTCGCCGCATTATGATGAGGCGGGCAGAGGCATCTAGCGGAGGAAACGTCTGCAGCGCTTCCAGCGGGCTCAGGGAGCCCGTCGGTGTGTTGGAGGGTCAGTAATCTCTACAATGAGGGCAGTGCCTGCTCAGGCACCGCTTAGGGATTACAATGTCCCTTTCCACTTGCCCTTTCATGGCCGTTCACCCACCATGAAAATGCAGGCATAGAGTAACTTTGGGGGCTCCTAGCAGGGCCCCCTTACCACCTGGCCCTCCACTATGGGGCCTTCTAAACATCCCTGCACCATGTGGGAAGCCACACTTGGTGCCTGTCACATAGTGCAGAGATGTTTTGAATGTATTTCTTTTGGATGTATGACATTACAACGCATGCTTTTACCACGCATGCTTTTACATCACAAGTTTTACAACGCATACCATTACAACGCATAGTGCTCAGGGGCGCTGGATAGTGAATTATTTAATTTACTATTCCAACTCCAGTCCCCGTGGATAGTAGGGAAGGTGTTGGATAGTAAATTAAATATATTCCCTATCCTAGAGCGCCCCCCCAGCGAAATGCGTTGTAATGGTTTGCGTTGTAAAAGTTGCGATGTAAAAGCATTGCGTGGTAAAAGTTGCGTTGTAAGTGATGTTTCCCATTTCTATTCTATTGGAGTGTGTGCTGCAGCTCAGAGCACACGCCACAATAGATAGTATAGACATTTGGACTACCCTGAAGGCATCGTAATGCAGGCAGCGGGACTGCCTACTTATAGTCGGGCGGTCCTGCTTTCGCCACGGTGGGACAAGAGTCCAACCGGCATCACAATCAGACCCTTGGTACTTCTACCAATTCATGTACCTATCCATTTCCATGCACCCTGCTTGTCACATAAATGTATTTCAACATTATATGACAGCGTGATTGTTGGGAAATCCATGACGCCTCCCCAATTTTACCGACCAAGCTAATCCCCAGGTCGTACAGTGGAATAGAAATGCATTTCAGATAAACCTATACCCATTCACTGAAAATAACGGAGATCGTGGCCACCCTTTTACCAGATGTTGCTTTGCAGTTTTCTTTTTGTCTGCCTGTTGCATTGTTTTTAATGAGAACACTACACTGTGTGTGGCTGTTGCAAAATGTGCAAAGTGCAGACTCAGTCACAAATGGAAACAAATTTCAATCCAAATTAAGATTATTTGTAATAGGTGCACTTTTACATGTGTATGTTTTAGCACCGTAGAGAAAGCAACATTGATAAAAAAGGCCTGTCCGGCTAGCAGTAGTACAGTGATACAAATTCAACTCGCCCAACACTTGCTTAAGGATATTGAAGGAGCAGAGAGCCTTGGATATTTATTCAAATTTTCTTTAATTCTTTAACGTGGCATAAACAGCGTGCATGAGGGAACTTTGCAAATTGATCTGCCTGCATATTGACTCATGACTTTAATCATTTCAGGAGTTCAATCATAGTTTATTGTGTAAACAATGCTGTGAACAAACAGAAACAGCTTTTCATAAGCTTCTCGAAGAAAAAATAGCGTTAGCACATCATTATCACGCTGCATGAATGGGAATGAAAAACATCTCCAAGTTAAAACGACCCAGCAGGTCCTTGAAATTAAATCATGATTTCTGCCCTGAAGCTCTTCATGTGGGGATGCACATAACCAGTCAGCGCACACGCATCAGTCGCAGACTTCATAATGCTGATGATTAAACCTTGCTTGTATTCAAATAGGAATCTAGCGTTTGAGAAAGCAAAGTATCAAATATTAAAATAAAGTAAATGGTTATCTCGCATGCCTTTTTGCAAACATTATTTCCTTGGTAGAGATTAGAGGTGATAGGCATACATGCACTTGGGTATTCATCAACATAAGCCACGTGGAAGGAAACGCCAGTAGTAACAGGAGAAAAGCTACAGCTGGTGTTTCAATAAACTAATTCACGTCTTCCACCTGTGTTTGATCCCTTGTTCATAGATTGGAGTCCTCGGGGAATGAATGTGGCCTTTACAAATATGCCTGTTTTGTTTAACAGAAGGACTAACAAAAACGAGCCTTATACCAAATGCATTCCGTTAGAAATGGGATCTCTGGTTGGCTAAGGCGTGTGCCAAAGCCAGGCAGAGACCACCACTCTAGTCAGGGCAATGGAGTTACCCGCCAAAGATAACCCCTGCTCACCCCCTTGGTAGCTTGGCACGAGCAGTCAGGCTTATCCCGGCAGCAATGAGTAAAGCATTTGCGCACACACACAGCAACAACATCCCAGGCACACTACAAAAGGAACTCCACACAAGGTTATATAAAAATAGCCTTTGTATTCTCATAACACATTAGAATAGTAAACACATAACATACACTGTGCCAACTGGCACGGGCAATATTCACAAGGGATTATTTACACATGACAGGGACTCGTGGGCCACTGTCAGGATAAGCACTTAGCAGAAATTGGTAAAAGTAAAATAGATGATCATAAACATGCAACCAGTATTGCATTTGTCACCCCGAGTGGGACGGGTATGCTCAGACGTGAGTCCCGTGCTCTCCGTGCCATTGGAATCAAGCTATCCAGGCCGATGACGGCTGATAGCCAGAAACCGGTACTAGGATGCTTGATTCCGGTCCAGGGAAGACATGGCTTGGCAGTTCGGGCTGGACTGTTCCCATAAGGCACAGGGTCAAGACTGATTTGCATATGTCCATGTCTGAACTGGGGTGGTGTGGTGAGCAAAATAATGATGGATTAAACCCAGATCTGTGACTGGGGGTAAATGTATTGCCATTGTGCAACATTCCGTCCATCAGTTGTTGTTTTTGCATTAATCACTGTACTACACCATCAGGTGCGAACTACATTCTGCGCCAACTTCACCAGCATAAACACCTTATGCAATCTCCTCACTGGTCTAAACACATTAGACCCTACCTCCTAAGTATAACTCACATTAGGTGCGTACCTCACACAGTGAAACATAACCTTACTAGCATAACTACATGAAATGCAAAATAACCTCATAATCATAAACCACATTTAGCGGTATCAAACAGGGTGCGTAAAACATACTAAAGGCATTACATTTCCTAGCACCATAATCACATTATGGCCTTGCACCCTATCCATCTACCAGTCCCCCTGGCCAACTGGCCATCTCCAAAAAGGGTCTCAAATGCCCTGTGTCCAGAATGTCAGGGTGCGCTGCCTATGCAGCGGAATCCAATTGCGCCACTGCGCAAACGTAAATGGTGCAGCTGGCACTAAGTGCTGGGCAGCTGTGTCAGGGGTAAAGGAGTGCATCTCACTCCTAACTCATAATCCATGTCCCCCAAAGAATTGCACCTAACTGGTGCAGCTGCCCACTACTTGCAGGGTAGCTGGGAACATCAAAATTAGGAAGGCCTGGCATCTCTGTGCTACTTCTGTCCCTCTCAGGGACTCTCTCCAGAACTGTGCCATCCGTCCCAGCTGCCTGCGCCCTCGTAGGGCGGCTGGTATCAGCCAACATGCGGGCACCACTGTGCCCCTGGACTCAATGGGCTTCCTACACGGGGAAAGGCATGGGCCCCTTGGGCCCTCTCAGTAATTATGACCAACTGGAGCAGCTGACCTCTAGCCATCGGGCCAGCTGGAAACAATGAATGTGGGCATGGCACCACGGTGCCCCCTGGCCTCTACGGGGTTTTAAGAGAACTTGCCCCTAGTAGGAGATCACACAGGCTTTGGGCAACTCAGGGGTCAATCGTTGGAGCCATTTGGCTCTTAAAATGAACGCCTTCCCCGTGGGGGGCGGTCCGCTGCCAAGTGGGGCCACTTGAGAACAGGGACAACCATGAACCCTCTCCTTACCGGGCTCCTGGCGTGGTCTTTGATACGCGGTGGGGGTCGACACAAACCATGTGCCTCGGCCCCTTGGCGCCTGCGAGGCTCTCCCACCTTCCGGGAGCCCCACCTCAACTGGCGCCATTCTTCACCCGGTCATGGAGCTAGCGAGGCTCCCGGCTACTGCCTCCTTCTTCTGATCCTGCCGCAGTTCCGCCCCGTCACTGGCAGTCTTGCCTGACTTCCGGGGCGGCCGCAGCTGGACTGTAGCGGCAATCACGGTGGCTGCAAAGGAGGGGTAGGCTCCCTCGGCGATCTAAAATACCTTCCTGAACGCGGGGTGGATACCCACTCCCAACCCACAGAACACGAGGCAGGCGACATGCTGGGTGGGCACCCGCTCAGCAGATAAACGCAAATAAGTGGCCATTAGCGGGGTGGTCACCCGTTACAAACTCCACCTCGGATCGCAGCCCAGTGCTGCAGGTCAAAAACAGGATGGCTTCCTCAGGGCCACCACGGCGTTCCTGGAAACATAAATCAAGGCACTCACTGGGCGCAAGGGCCATCCAAAGTAAGTCCCCATAGGTGAAGGGGCTCTGTAGACAAATCAGTCCTGAAAGGAATAAAGGGCAATGCAGGACCCAGGGAGGCAAGCCCTCCTGGCAGCCCCCCTGGGCCCCAGCAGCAGCACGCCCCACAGATTCAGGATCCAGAGACAGAACAGCTTCATGGGGACACAGCCCTTATATTTATATGGCATTTTCCTTTGTCTACAAGGTGCAGGCAATGGGAGAACCAGCTACAACTGGTTATGGGGAGCTCCTGAGCACTTTGTTTTGCTCAGCCCCTCTCTCCCTTTCACAAGACAGGCCAGGGACATCAGACGCACCACAGGGTGTGGAGCCAGCATTGTGGA
Source organism: Lissotriton helveticus (assembly GCF_964261635.1). Lineage (NCBI taxonomy): Eukaryota > Metazoa > Chordata > Amphibia > Caudata > Salamandridae > Lissotriton > Lissotriton helveticus. The sequence goes on from NC_136069.1 coordinate 757,179,182, forward strand.
GGGAAGGCACAGCCCTATTCAGGTCCCAGGTGCAACTACTCCCTCCCATCTACATACAGATCTCCCTATTCACCACTGGGTAGGCTCACCCTGGCTCCTGGAGCCAAGCACACCAGCCTGCCACTGTCACTCACAAGCCAGACAGGCAATTCCCATCACACTGCACACAGAAAGCCAACTTCTAAAAGTGGCACTTTTCCACTAGCCACAATCAATCTGCGAACACCATTGCACAGCATTTATCCTCACGAGTTCACACATACCAAATTTGCCCCTGCACTCCCCACATATCAGAAACCACCATGAACACACATATCCCCATGCATTCCTATGGAAGGGCAGGGCACTATTACCACACATACACAGAGAGCGCACGCACTTTACACTGGACCACAGTGGAAAAGTGCGCAGAGGCCTAAAATCACCAACACCAAGTTACAGAAACAGGCTAGGAGAATGCAAAAAGTTTCGGGGTGAACCTACCAAAAGGGCCATGTCCAACACATTCAATGCTGTTGCTGTAGGGCTTTAACCCTCGCATATCCACAGTAGAAACGTTAGGTCTCTTTCACCACATTTCTTGACCTTTGCTTGTATGTTTATCACAATAGAAATTGTATTTCCTTCTGAAAATGAAAAGATCTGAGAGGAAATGTTACCATGTCATGGAGACACCAGTGGCGTGGCAAGGGGGGTCGGTCCACTCTTATCTGTGGTGGCAAGAGTCGGCACCATCCCCCCCGCTCTTACATTCGACGGCTGTGGGCGGCAAACGCAGGGGCTGCTACGGGTGGCATAAGACCAAGCTACACCACTGGGGGACATCACACAACATGTAAATAAAAAAAAGTAAAGGTCCCTGGTATCCGTAACAAATTTATTGTACTTCCAGGAGGGGTGATGACAGGAGCGTGGCAATGGGTAGGCCTGATCATTCTTCTTCAATAAAGGTAGTATCACACCAAGGGTTTCGCATTTTACCTTATACAGCAGAGCGTCATTCATGGTAGGGCCTGAGCAATGACCCTACTAGGGCCAGCACGATTGGAGTCTTTCAGTTTCGGAGCGTTTAGGAGAATGACAGAGCCCTCAAGTGTGAACCCTTGTTCAAAATAAGCTTTATTCAGCCTAGGCTAAGTAGTTGCACTAGAGCCTTAATACGATCCCATGGATTCTGGTCAGTTTCAAATTCTAACTCCCAATTGTCACTCATTTGGTGTAATGTTGCTTGTTTGACATCATCCGAGTATTTAAAGGGTTGCCTAACTTCTACTAGTGACTACTGTCTTTACTGTCTTTTGTTGTAAATGCACATGTACACAAACCATTGCACTGCCCCTCTGTTAGACCTGGCATCTTTTGTCATATTTCCCCTGTCTTTTTTGCTTTCTGACCACCTGGTTTTGACTCTGTTTTTGCTGGTTTAGTGTCTCTGCGCATTTTCTCACTGCTGTTAAGTGTTCAAGTGCAAGTGCTCCTAATGTAAATTACATCACGGATTAGTGTTTCCATGATTGGTATATTTGATTTACTGGTAAGTCCCTAGTAAAGTGCACTAAGAGTGCCAGGGCCTGTAAATCAAATGCTGCTAGTGGGCCTGCAGCTCTGATTGTGCGACCACATGAGCAGCCTTTCAATGCGTTCTCAGGCCAGTCACTGCAGTGTCTGCATGCAGTTTTTACTGCCCTGTGGACTTGGCAAGTGCACCCACTTGCCAAGCCCCGACCTTCCCTTTTATTACATGTGAGTCACCCCTAAGGTAGGCCCTAGGTACCCCTATGGGCAGGGTGAGGTGTACTTGAAATGTATGACATGTACTCGTGTTTGTGACATATCCTGATAGTGAAATACAGTATATTTCATGTTTTACTGTTGGAACTATCTGAAGGCTATCTGTCCCATAGGATTGAATGGGAAGTACTGGGTAACATTTGACAAGTATATCTTCACAATGGGACAAGATAGAGAAATGGAGTTTAGTATGCCTGAACCCGGATTGTAGAAATGCAGGTATTTTCTTGCTTAGCCATCCTGTGCGCCTCTGCTGGGTTGTGGATTGACAGTCTGGCTTTAGAGTGACAGGGGCTGGGGATGTGCATTCTCTTCAGCCATTCACTCGGTGGGTTGAGGTGTGTCCTGCCTTTCATGGATGAGTCTGGGCTGAGCTGAATAGACCTGGGCTGCATTTAGAGTAGTGGTATGAGAATTCCTTGCATCTGAATGGGCCTGGTCTGCCTTGGACAATCCTGTCTCCATCTCCTGCCCGGACGCTGGGCCCGAGAGGACCAAACTGGCTTGAACTAAGCACAGACACTCTCTGCTCAAGAGAGCAAAGAGAAACTGAGCATATAAATTGGGGCCCAGACCCCAGAACTTTAGAACTGGCTGGGATCAAAGAACCTGCCACGAAGAAGAGCTGGAAGAACTGCCAGGAGGAGTACTGTCCCTTTACTGGGTTGTTGCTTTGCTGGGTTGGCCTGCAGTTGCTGCTTCTGCCTTGGGCAGTGAAAAGACTGGACTGAACTTTCTTCACTTGTTGCTGAGTATCCCCAAGGGCTTGAAATAGAGCTTGCCTCCTGTTCACGAAGTCTCAGGGACAACAAAGGCTTCACTTACCTCTGGGTACCGCCATTGGAACCATGGGTTTCAGTTGCCACAGAGGGGTAGAGCAGCCAACACCCTCACAGACAGTGCTGCTGGCTCAGTGTCCTGAAGGCACCGCTGCACTTCACACCACAATCCTGGTCTCATCGTTGATGATGACCTCTGCCACCACCGAGCCACTGCTTGTACCGCGACCTATGGGCAGCGCACTCCACACCACCTCACTTCACTCTGCTGCCCTGGTCCCACCGGTGATGTCACTGACCGCTGACTTCGACATCTGTGACTGAACCGTGGATTGGAGGCACCGCTCATAAATCACACAACGCACCGCCCTGTCCCACACCGCAGTCTGGGCTGACCGACGCCAGCTCCCATCAACCAGCACTGCTGCTTGCACCATGACGTGTCAGCACTGCAACAAGCACCACCCTGCTTCGCAGCGCAGCCCTGGTTTCACCGGCGCTGCTGGATGACCGTCACTGAGCCGCTGCCTGCACCACAACTTGAGGGTACTGCACGTTGCACCACTATGCTTCACATCACAACAGTGACTGTTGCCTTGACCGACCCGCACCTACACGATCAGCCACAACCTTAGGTACTGTCTATGAGTCTGCTGACGCCAGTCTGCACTGACGTGGTCAGTTGAAACTGTTGCATTCTGTTGTCTTCAGCATCGCAGTAGGTCCAAAAGGAGATAACGACTTCAAGGAACTGCATTTTAAAGTCATTCTTGCAAAATGCTAATTTTTGATTACTGTATGTTGGTCTTTAATTGTTTTGTTCTTGTTCGCACAGATAAATATTGGGTATTTTTCTAAAACTGGTATGGTGTTCTTTTGTAGTGTTTTCACCATACTACTATGGGTAATGTGCAAATGCTTTACACATTGCCTCTGACATAAGCCTGCCTGCTCGTGAGTAGATGTTATTTTAGAAGTGTATCCCCCCTTATTCTGACTAGAAGGAAGGGTCCCTCTTTGGACAAAGGTGCAACCCATTGCCAATTTGAGACCCACATATCTAACACCCTCTGGCTAGGTTTGCACTATATAGATACTTATAAATGTGCAAAAAAATCTGAAAGCCTGCCGTAAGCAAGAAGGAATACTGTGGTACTGTAGACAACTCACACACAATATTTTCTAAAAGAAGATTAGACACACCAACTTCAATATGTAATTTAAAAATATTAAACATATAAATAAAAGAATAACAATTAAACAATATACAAATGTATTAAGATATAGTTAAAAAAGCATTATGCACCAAACCCCTATAAACTAACAACCCAAAATGTAAATGTAGTACAAAATGAAAAACATATTAAACATTTAAAAAATAATTAACTATATTTTAAAACATGTTAATAAATTATTCAAATTAATGAAATGTACACTATGAAAAACACTGCCAACTTAACCCCCAGTAAACCCCACAACCGGAAATTGAAAAGTAGTACATAATGAATAAAAGCAGAAATATTTACACAAATAAAAAAATAAATAGCAGTTCAAATGTCAAATAATTATATGTAAATATCAAATACCAAAAAGCGCCTCTGCCAGACAAATTCCCCAATAAGCCCAATAGCTTAAAAATATGAATAGTATCATGAGAGTCTTAAACATGTATAATACATTTACTATAACATTTAAACTAAAACACAATATATTTAAAAAACGGCATAATAAAAAACATATTAGTGTAAAAAATAGTAAAATAATGGATACTTATCTTCGATATTTTGGTCTACAATATTTTCACAATGTTTTAACTATTATATTAGAGTTAGGTGATATTTATGAATCAGCAGTTAAGTGGAATATTTACAGACATACAGGTGTGTGCATGCACAGACACACACATACACCTACATGCTTCCGTATACTGTGCAATAGAAAAGGCTGTCCTTGCCCCTTAAACGCCAGAATCATACACCAAGTATGCATAAGACAATGCTTCATTTAGAGTTTGGAAGAGCAGGATTTTCACCATACCTGCAGTTCTCTAGCCTCATTTAGCAGTGAAGGAACATCTAGGTTCTGAGAGTGGAGCCTCAGTTGGCTAAGCCATCAGAAACCCATTACCTAGTAGCCTATCCACTTTAAGGCTGCCAGGGTAATGAGTTGTATGGCCTTCCTTTTTTGGGGAAGGCCTTCCAGTACATTTGTATCCTACCTGAGGCTGCCATAAAACACTCAACAGTCCCAGCCAGGAAGAAGAATCAATAACTCTAACACCCTGAGCATCATGCCACTGATTTTTTTGTTTAGAGAAAAATCTTACCTTCAACCACTTTGCAAGTACCCGTTTTAGCAAAAGCAATACAATGACGATAGGCTGTAATGATGACTAGGCCCGCAGACAGTACCTATTTGATGAAAGTGCTCTCCTGTGTTGGCAAGAGCTCTTCAATATCAAAGTATTACCTATGATGGGCTTACTTTCTTAAAGGTATTTATAACGCTTCCGTGATCAAAACATAATGTATCACATACTAACTAATACACATTTTGTCATATAAAAAATAGCTAAATAATGAAACCATTCACAGGAAAACTGTGAAAGAGGCTGCTAACAACTGATCGATTTTGTTATTATCAAAAATATATTTGTTATAAGTTTTTTATATTCAATAAGAAAAGAAGGTTGCACTAAACTCCACTAAAACAACAAAGCATAAATATTTTATATCACATACAATGACCAAAAATGGTTTAAAGACAGCAGGACTGTCAAAAGGATCTCATTATAGAAATTATGCTCCTGACCATCCGTATGTGTTTGTCCAATCAATGAGCAACTGTCAACATTTTCTTCCACTCCATCAATTTTCTTGGACTATCATCAGGATTATGGTGCTAACTGTAGCATCCTCTCCAGTTTGGGTACCCACTAACGAATATGCCACACACAGAGCTTAGTATAACACTTCTTTACTCATCTGTTTGTAACCGCAAACTTAGTATAAAAAGGTAGAGAGTAACCGTTATATCAAAGGGAACTGGGTAAATAACAACAGTTAAACAAAATTGTTACCCTTGTGAGATGCTGCTTGCCTTATAAAGTGTCAACTTCCTCCCCTACACTCACACTTCTAAGTAGATAACTGCTAGAGGGAGATTTCATACATGCTCTAAATGTTCCACCCCCTTCCAGAAAGTAGAACCACAAAGGCACTATTAGGATTAATGATTAACCCTGACAATGTTATTCACATTTCAATTCATTAAAAACATATATCAATTTTCTCTTATGTATATTAAAACAATACATTCTTAATTCATGTCAAATACTCAAATCATACAGTGTTACAAACATATAGTATTTGAATCACAAAAGATTTTTTTAATAGACAGTTAAAACTCCAAGTTGGTAATACAACATATTTGATGTAAACATTTGATGCCAAAACCAAAAATATGTCGACGTGTTTCGGTGGATCTTGCTTTTTATGCACCGCCTTCCTCAGGACAACATTAAAAACACTATAGGCAGGAGTTACGGGGTAATATGTGAGTACTTTGCATTCTCTTGATTTGATACAATTGCAGAGGACATAGTCCCTCTTGTTCCACTCTTGATATAATTAGATTGCCGGTCAAATAATATTGTTCTTCTCACACAATCGCAAGTGATCACTTTGTGGTAGGACATAATATAGAGCAAACCTTTTTTCAACACAGGATTATTCAATTGCCCCAGGGTATTTATCTTATATTTTAATGAGGCCTGTCTCTGGATACTTCAAAATATAAGTCGAAAAGCCATCTTTGAAGTGTAGGGGAGGAAGTTGACACTTTACAAGGAAAGCAGAATCTCACAAAGGGAACAATTTTGTTTAACTGTAACTGCAAACTCAACATTCTAAACTTGCTTTAACTTCACTATGCTCTAACACTAATGCCACAGTTCTACAGAGTACATCAGGACCAAAAAAGGTTCTGTCATTGCTAACTCACACTACACTACATTTCACCTGAATATAATTAAAATGAAAATTTAAAGAAATATATACAATCAAAACTCCTCAATGAGTCTTCATGGAAATCTGATCAAACGTTCTAGCCTTATCTTCGGAAACTGGGAGGCAGTTGAAGTGTCCATTATTTGCGTTTGGACATGTAGGAACAACAGCAGTCGGAGTCTCCAATTGTCTTTTCCTACCCAGTCTGTACATTAACATCAATGCCTGACGAGCGATAAGCCACATGTCGGAAATGCAAGGAATCTTGCATAATGCACTTCTCAGCACATTGGGCAGTCACCACGTGTTCTTTGCTGGTCACAACATGAAATGGCTCAGCATCAAAAGGAGCATCAGATTTCCGTTTTCTGGGCTGACAGACAATCACTCAATCTCCTTTAGTGAACGTATTGTCTGCATATCGGCGCTTGTCCGCTCAGGACGTGATCTTCTGTAGGTCCATCTACGTAACTTGATTGTCATGGCTCTCCTGAAAATCAAGGTTGCACAGCTTTTACTTGTTGTTGAGTGAGGGGTAAAATAGTAAGCTTAAAGAGTAGAATTCAAGAAAGTATTAATGTCAAGCTTTTCCAATACAGCACACTGAACAGCTTTCTCGAAGGGTACTAATGAAACATTTGACTGTGGCCAAAGAGATGTGCTCTTCTGATGTTTTACATTAATATGACTGAGTAAGTTTCTGAATTCTCACCTGTTGAAAGGTGGACTTTTGTCAGATTTTAAGATCGCAGGAACACCACATTTTGTGAAGATGCTGTCTAATCTCTCGATGACTCTTTCCTGAGTGATAGTTGAGAGATCATCTATCAAATGAAAACAAGATTATTCATCAGCAACTATTATCTTGCTTTGGCAACTCTGAAATGGTTAGGATGTGTTGAGTGGTTTTCAATGAAAGACAGTTGCATAGATGACAGGTCTTCAATTCTCTTTAAACTCTCTCATCAAGATGAGGAAACCCGACTCAATTTCTGAGAGCTAATTTTGTGGCAAGGATTCCACGATGTCCTATATGGCCAGTTCAATTATCTGTTGTCACAGACTCTTTGGAATAGCAATTTCTCAAACCTCTCAGGATAAGGCTTTCTTGAATAAAGAACAGTTCATTTCTGACATTTTTAAACTTCAGGTATTCACTGTCACTAGTTGGAGGTCAAGGGTGATATGTAATAATGTCTTTCAGTTATAACAGGTCACTATCTTGACTCATGGCAGTGACAATTTGCTCCTACGAAATTGCAGCTGGTGTGCTTGATTTCACAATGAAAATTATGTAGGCGGGGTAGAATGGCACTGTAGAGGCAGCTGTGAGAAGTAGTCGGCAGGATGGATGGAGAACGAGTGTATAGATGTATCCTTGTAATCCTAGACACCCCAATGTTCAACGAGAGGCGGCATCTTGGTCTTTGGATTGCCAAAGATGGTTAATAAGGCTTGATGATGCCACACAAGTGTGAAAGGCTTTCAATATAAGAATACGTGGAAATGTTCCCAAGCCCATACCACAGCTCAAATGTCTTTCTCAGGTTGTGAATAAGCAAGTTCAGTTTGGGGCAAACTTATGCTTGCATATGCCACAATAAGGCCTTGAGCATTTGGGTGCCCCCTGTACTGTGCCAGGATTGCGCTGAACCCGACTGGGCTACCATCAACAACAAACTCTGTATGAAGTTTGGCTCAAAGTGCTTTCAGTAGCATTCTCAATAGCTTGTTTGATTCTCTTGAAACATTGCTTGCCTTCCCATGACCAATTCAATTAAACATTCTTTTTCGTGAAGTCTCTCAACAAAATACTTACGGTGGCACCGTACCATATGTATGTAGAACAGTAGCTGGCAATGCCAAGCAATGAATGTAACATAGTCTTCAGAGAGAGCTATAGGAGGGTTGGCAATGCTAATCTCCGTACCATATGAGGCAATACAAGTCACTGTTCCTGGTAGATCCCCCTGGTTTCAATTAGTTGTGATTTCCAATTTGTTACAAGTTGAGTTACTAGTGGTGAACTGGTATTACACATTTTTTAATTACAACATTTGCCAAGTTATTGAGGCTGTACAGTCAGAAATTAACATAATTTCAGAGAAGTGGCAACCCCTATATATTCTCTGGGTTGGAGATTTTAATTACTTAATCTGCCCAGATAGCTCCAGTCATGCCTACAAGTTGTTAAGCATTTCTTGTATCTGACTTGCTCATACTCCCCAGGGAGAGGCTTTACATTCTATTATTGTGGAGAATTATTTGGGCCTTATTAATGATTTATTTAGTAACGCCATAATACAGTAACCCACCTATGTGGGTGGAGGTAGGGAGAGCATTATTGATTTTATGTTCATAACACGAATGATCCTGAAACTCATTGGTGACTTCGAGGTGGATACAAATAGTGCGAGCGATCATAACCCCCTTACAGCATCCATCAGTATAATAGCTCAGCCGAGGATTGTTGCTGGTTACAAAGTTTCTCTTAATTCTAACAAAGGAGTAAGACTCAAATGGAATAAAGTAAAACCTATTGAGTTTGAAGCTAAAACTGTTAGATCAAATTATGACTCTATTATTAAGTGCTTAGCCCATGACCTGCCCCAGCTGAGATTACTCAGAAATTTCAACTGATCTGTTCGGATGTAGCCAAAACTTGACTAAAATAATTAAGACAAAGGATCATCCGGATATAAGGCGGTTTAATTCAGAATGCACAAGAGCGCATGCAATTTTAAAATTGTCATTGCACGCACACCCCTGGGACAGGGTTCAGATTAAACAAGTTCTGAAGGTTTACAAAGATACAGTGAAACAGAGGAAAGAAGAACTGAGACGCTTAGACTGGGATGATCTGGAAAGAGCAAGTACCCTTAAGGACTCTAAAATCTTCTGGGAAGTCATAAATTGTCCTCTATTTAATGAGGACTTGGGCAGGATGGAGTCCCTGATTCTAGGTTACGTTTGGGAAGCCATTATGCGGTCATACTTAAACCAAAAGGCAGCTTAAATAAGGTTCCCAGTGAGGATTTGCCACAAGACCTAACCTCGGCCTGTCATCTAAGTGCGCCAATCTCAGTAGTTGAGGTTGAGGAGGCCACAGCAAAAGGAAACAGCATGAAAGCTCCCGGCCCGGATGGAGTGCCACTGGATCTTTTTTAAACCAATCCTAATCTGTGGGCTCCATTATTGACCAATGTGTTTAAAGCAGTGGTGATCGACTCTACCCCGACTTCTTGGAAGGAGGCTACAGTGGTCTCTGTGTTTAAAAAAGGTAACAGGTGTGACCCTTCCTGCTATAGACCAATCTCCCTTATTGATGCCACAGCACAATTGTTGGGAAGGGCTGTCCTTGCTAGATTAGAAACCTGGGCGATAGACACAGGGGTGATTGCAAGATCACTGTATGGCTTCAGGAGGGGTATGGGTACTGTCGAACAGTGCCTCAACTTGTCCCTGATTATGGGCAAGTACATGAAGGCCAGGAGGGGTTCTATTCATCTGGCCTTCATGGACTTGTCCAGTGCTTTTGATACTGTTAATCGGGACAAGCTGTGAGCAGTGATGGGGAAAATGGGAGTTGAGGAACCTTTAGTTTCTCTTCGCAGGCTCCTCGCCGCCACACCTGTAAGCATTAAATAAGGCGCCAATAGTGAAAAAACTAGGCCTATCGCATCGACAGAGGGTATCCGGCAGGGATGCATCCTAGCTCCTTTTCTTTTTATAATTTACACCAATGGCCTTTATGCTTTCCTGTCCGAAAAAGATTTTGACTGTCTACGTGTTGGGGCCACCCGGGTCCCACTTCTTTCCCACTCGGATGATACTGTCTTAATGGCCCTAACAGTAAATGGCCTTCAAAAATCTCTTAATGCATTTTCAGATTTTATGTTATCACTGGATCTAAAGGGGCATTTTATGAAATTTTATGTTATGGTCTATGGGCCTAAAACGACTAAAACTAGAAACTAAGTGTTGGCCCACAGAAGATTGATCAAATGAATAATTTTAATTATTTAGGGAACATTTTTAATTATAAGCTGAATTGGGGTTTGCTTGTCACCACAAGGCTGCACAATGCAGGAAGAGTGGTTAAGGGACTTTTCTGTTTTGCATCCAAACCATAGAACAAACCAGTGACTGAACTGGTTACACTTTATGAAGCTAAATGCGTTCCTGTGGTAACATATTGTGCAGGTGTCTGGGGGTATCATAACAGTCGCCAGTTGCAAATCATGGAAAATAAATTCATCTAAAGATTATTGATGGTTCCAAATAGTGCCCCCACAAGCTTTTGTCATTGTGAGGTGGGGCTTGACTTTGTAGAATATTGTATAAACATTACCCCCTTACTTTTATGGGCCAAAATGTGGTTATCGGAAGAGTTGGCATTCACCAGAGAGATTATTAAAGATTGCCTTAACCTTGAAAGTGCATTAACTCTCCCCTGGCTACGATTTGTCAGGGATTACTTTCATAAGTTAGGCCTGGGACGTTATTTTGATTGCACAGTAAATATCCATGAGAATGCGAAAAAGATCATAAAAGAGGTGCATTCTGAGAGGGCAAACATCTGCCTCTCTCAACCTAAGGTAGCAGGCCCTCTTTGTTTATTCTCTGCTCTACAGCAATTTTATTTAACGTTTACCACAAATATCCAGACACCTTTTTATTTAAGAAGATTCCTTTTATTGACCCTGCATTTTCTAGTTGCTTTCCCGAAACAAGCCGGGTGGGCGGATAACTTGGAGCCCTGACCTTGCGATAATTTGGCAGCTCAAAGCACATCGTACTTTATGCTGTTTTGCACCCTTTATAAACGGCCTAGGAGAAAATATTTTGTCCCAATCTTAAAATAAATGAGGCCATGTTTTTATATTGACGGTTTTAACTATTTGCATTCTCTGGCCACAGCAGATATATGCATTAGGGTTGCTAATTTTATCAAAGTTGCATTTGTTATTAGGAAACAGTATTAGTAATTGTAACTGAACCAGATTAACTAGAATTATCATTGCATTTTTTAAGTGCCCAGTTCAACACTGAATCTTAAGCATTGTACTCTTTTATCCTATTTTTATCCTTTTCTCAATAATTGAATTGTATGAATTGCTTTCAGTGTTGTTTGTAAATAGGTCATGGTAATTATAAACTATACTGTTGATTTGATGTACTTTTATGGTTTTCCTTCTGAAACCAAATACAGTTACTTCACTTGACTTGAATGTAACTTAGAAACATCTTGTGGGGTACTGGCAGTTGACAATGCTTGCACTTTAGCTGGATCAGGTGTCATACCCCATCAGGAAAGGTATTGCCACAGATTTTTAGCTTTGTCTTATTGGACACACATTTATTGGTATTCAAAGTTAAACCTGCATTAACACGTAAACAACACACTTCTGTGTAGCTCCAAAAAACAATATGTCATCACTATAATTGAAAGCATTCATGACAAGCTGTATGATACGTCGCATGACATCTTGAAAAAGTTCTGCAACTGATGAAACATCAAAACGTAGTCTTTTTATAACGGAACCGACAAATATATTTAGAAAGGGCTGTAATGTACCTGCAATTCTCCTCGAGTTCCTTCTGATGATATCCTTTATTCAAATATAGGCGAGAAAAGATCTTTGCACCATTCATTTGTGTTATTATGTCAGCAATGTGCAGACCTGGATGTCGTTCTCTATCAATTGCCATGTTCATTTGACGCATATCAACGAAGATGCATACAGCTCCTTCACTGTTCTTTTTGGGTACTACCACTATTGGAGAAACCCATGGAATTGAACCGGTGGAACATTCAATGATATCATGTTTGAGTAATGATTCACTTTGTTTTTCAACAGCTTCCTGTAAATGAAATGCAATTCGTCTGTGTCTTTGAGAAATAGGACTGACGTCCTCATTAATGTTTAGTTTTTTAACTCATGAAATAACTATGGAAATTAGCTTACTCTTTCATGATGAGCATTTATGTTATAGTTCACTGATATCAGTCCCATTTCAGCAGCTCTGCTGAAACTGAGTAAACAGATGTTTGATGCCATACCTTGAAGTACAATGAATGGGTGCTTGTACTTTCATTTTCTTGTGTTTCATTGGTGCTTCAAATGAACCTTGGCTTTTTAATGGTGTCAAGGCAGCCAATATATACACTTTAGTTTTCAACGAGAACGTTCATTGTATTTCTCCTAAGGCATTATGTTTATCGACGCACCACCGTCAATAATAAAGGTACTGAGCAACTGTTTGCTTTTAGTGTAATCTTGAGACAATGTTTGAATTACTTTGATGCTTTTTCATGACATTTTTTCTTTGATTTATATTTTTCTTCACAAGTGGTCAGTCCAACATGTGCATGTATTTCTGAGGTAAATAGAGACATTGTATAACCATCAGCTTCACTTCACTTAATGTTAATACGACGATGATTTAAATGACAATCAACTTCGTTTGGTGTCGATTTACCTCAACTTGTGTTGTCCCTTGGTCTTGTGGTCATTCATCTAATGTCGCAGCTGAAACATGTGGTGGTCATTTTGTCCTTGCACCATGATACACCTACTTTATCCTTTGCTTTGCAAACCATTACAAAATTGTTCTTCTTCCCACAGCCTTTGCAAACCTGTCCAATGGTGAGACATTTACCTTCTTGTGGAATGAAAATCTACACCTGTAGTGCAACTTCTCTTTCCCTGGCGTCACCATTCTGTGTCCTTCTGCCTTGTGCTTTTGCTTACTTTTCATTTTCATGACTGACTCACCCTGGGATCATCCGGCCTCCATGTCAGCTGCTTGTTGATCAGCACGCTGTTCATCTCTGTCAGCCAGGGGAACTGGCTCAGGACTAAGACTTTCTCTCAGCTTTTGTCACCTGAATGAATATGACAGGCATCCCTCAATAACTCTGAGACATATAGCTTCCTCATCATTAAATTCATTGAACTTACAGTGTTGGATGAGCATATCCATTTTCTCAACAAATTCATTGAAGGTTTCACCGACTTCGTGATTGAAAATATAAATTTAGTAATTTACATTTGGAACTGAATTGAACTAGAGTTTCAAGGTTCTTTGCTTTGATGGTATGCAATTTTGGCAGCTTGCTGCATTTGCTTCATTAATTATTTTACACCTTCACCAGCGAGATTCTGTAGGCATTTGAAAATCTTCTTGTTATCTGTTTCTTCTAGTGCATCAATTAAATCATCAAATGTCTATCCAAGCAGTCCATATCTTGCCAAAGGTCATCTTTTTGGTGGTATTGAATGGTGGTGGAGGTTGCAGAAAGACAGAAGCATTATAATTATTTTTGGAATAGGCTGACACTGAGAGTGGAGTACTCTCTGATACTGTCTGCTAGGACCTGCTTCATTCATACCATTTCTAATGACTTGTGCATTGCTGACCTCTGGGCCATCTTGGGCACTCGGTGAAACTATGACCTCCCTTTTGGTCTCCGTGGGAGCCCTTCACTGAGCTGGAGAGCTTTGGAGTTGTTCTGTGCCACCACATGACAGCTTTGGTGCTGTACCGCTTCATGTATGCACACTAAGCACAACTCAGGGTACTTCCTCTGGGTCCACACCACCCAATTCTATGTAATAATGACTCTCTTTACTCAGTTCTGGCAAGCAGATGACAAGTTCTTGTATCTGACTTACTTTACTTTGAAACACACAAGATGATGGATATAATGTTGCACAATGGCAAAACATTCACCCCCAGTAACAGATCTGGGTTTAATCTGTCGTTATTTTGCTCATCAAGCCACCCCAGTTCAGACATGGCCATAGGCAAATCAGTCTTGACCCTGTGCCTCATGGAAACAGTCCAGCCCGAAGTGCCAAGCCATGTCTTCCCTGGACCGGAATTAATCATCCTAGGACCGGTTCCTGGCTATCAGCCGTCTTCAGCCAGGATAGCTTAACTCCAGTGGCTTAGTGAGCACGGGACCCACGTCTGGGCATACCCTTCCCACATAGGGTGAACAGCAAAACACACAAGATGATGGACGGAATGTTGCACAATGGCAAAACATTCACTCCCAGTCACAGATCTGGGTTTAATACATCGTTATTTTGCTCACCAAGCCACCCCAGTTCAGACATGGCGTAATGCAAATCAGTCTTGACCCTGTGCCTCATGGTAACAGTCCAGACCGAACTGCCAAGCCATGTCTTCCCTGGACCGGAATCAAGCATCCTAGGAAGGGTTTCTGGCTATCAGCCGTCTTCAGCCAGGATAGCTTGACTCCAGTAGCGTAGCAAGCACGGGACCCACGTCTGGGCATACCCTTTCCACATAGGTTGAACAGCAAAACACACAAGATGATGGACGGAATGTTGCACAATGGCAAACAGCCCACATAGTAGTTCCAACTCCTACATTTTTAATGTTTGCTTATGTACAGGGAGGGACACATTCCTGCACATGAACAATCACTGGTGGTGATTTGCTGTTATTGCAGTACACATAGAAACAGCAAAAACAAGGAGAAATTCATTATTTCTCCTTGTTTTGCCAAGTTAAGACCAGGTTTTCCCTGCTCTTGTTTTTAGCACTGCCTCCTATTTACACCACCCTTTTGAATAGGGGGCAGTGTCAAAAAGCAATGGGTGTTGTGGCGGAATGCCTACAGCAACACCCATTGCCCGCTAAGTGTTGCATGTAAGGGAGCCTTATTCACAAGGTGGCATTAAGCCATGTTAAGTAGCTTAAAGCCAACTTGTAAATAAGGCAAAGGGCTTATTGGCAACAGAATGTCACAAAAAGTGACGCTGTGGGCCATAAGCTCTTGTAAATAGGCCCCTCAGTGTCGTGTGTGGAGGTACACACACGTTTCAAATTAGCCTATCCTAAGCTCTAAGAGAGTTTCTTAAAACATGCAGATAGAGCAATGTGTATATTGTGTACATTGCAT
Source organism: Lissotriton helveticus (assembly GCF_964261635.1). NCBI lineage: Eukaryota > Metazoa > Chordata > Amphibia > Caudata > Salamandridae > Lissotriton > Lissotriton helveticus. The sequence continues at coordinate 757,194,697 of NC_136069.1, forward strand.
GCAAAGGATAACAACAATTAGCATTTAGTAACCACCAAACTCTTATAACTTATAGAGATTGCACATCAATACACACCTCTCGGACTTCGCAAACCATTTGCCTCTACAAGGTTAATAATGTAAAAACGATCCAGCCATCACAACTGGGATCTTTAAAATATTCTGCGTGGTTCTGAGACGACCTCCACCACAACAGTGGGTTAAGGTGCCTCCAACTGAGAACCATACAACCGCCATATCTATCTACCCAATAAAGCAGCCATAAAACAATACCCAGAACAAATCATCACAATCCTGTCAGTGATGATAACCTCATAAACTCAGGGGAAGACTGTTGAAAACAGTAGGATATCATAGCTCTCTGAATATGCATTATATAAAGGCAGTTAAAATATGTGTAATAAATATTGGCAAATGTGCAAACATAAAAAATGACTCTAACCCGTGTGTGAAGTGTTTGTTATACTTACTTAAATGGAAAGTGCTGAGATACTAGGGGCATATTATCAAGGGGGTTTATCTCCGCTTTTTTGGCTTTAAAAGCCAAGAAAGCGGAGATAAAATTATCTCCCTATTACCTAGCTGTCGCTAACACCAGTTAGCGACAGCTAGTAGGAGATAGTGGCCATCTTGGGCCCCGCTTTGCATGTCAGTGATATTTATCACTAATGACATGCAAAGTGGGCGTGCCAAGATGTTAGCGACTGGAAACAGTCGCTAACATCGCTATCCCCTATTACCAACTTTTGGAGATATTCGCGCTAAGCGCGAATATCTCCAAAAGCTAACACCTGCCCCTGAGCAGTTCTTAGCCATGTTATCCAATGGTAGGTGGATAACATGGCTAAGAGCATTAGCTCGGTAATGCATGAATATCGCTGACTTTTCAGCGATATTCATGCATTTTGGCCGATTTTTATCGCTTAGGAGATAAACCTTGATAATATCAAGGCTCCTAAGCGATAAAAATCGCCGCAGCTCAGTGATAAAAATATCGCCGCTAAACCAACATAGCGTTTATTATCGCTAGTTGTTGGTAATATGCCCCCTAGTTTGTTAATTTCTTAAATCTGCATTTTTTTTCACCATGTGAACCTACTTCAGAAAAAGTAAATTATGTTCACCTTAGCAAAAATGATGAAAAAATATATTTTCAGCGGGCACTATTGAAAAACCAGCCATTAACACTTTGATTTGCTGACTTTTTTATCTGCAAAAGCTATTTTGATTTTCTTTTTTCTAGCATTTTGTAACCCAAATAAATAGCAACGGTCGTTTAAGAAATGTTCTGCTGCTTGGCACAACTTGTAAGAGCTGAATATAGCCACATATCGCCAATAGTTCTAAAAGTACAAAGATTTAATCAATATCATACCCAATAGCAGCAGTAGCATGGGTCAGAATGTACTTCCGTTCCGACCTGCTTTGTTGATCAATGTTCATGGGCAGATTCACGGCTAACTTCAATGAATCTCACTTGTATTAATGTTGGTGTATGTTTCTTATACTGTACTCAGTTAATGTTCTCCGAAGTGCCTGAATTTTGCTATGCAGAGGAGCTTTTTTTGTTCATGTTGTCCTGGCATGTTTGCCAAAGTTTTTTGTACAAAGGACAACAACAACTGCAGAAAGGAATAAGAACACACGCTAGTACAGTGTCCCTATTCCTGTTCCACCTATGATAAAGCGGTTGTAAATGAAAACATGTCCATCAATACACTTGAGGTTATCATAGTCTTTAATCAGTGATTTGTATTTTATCACTGCCATAGTATGTCATTTTATCACTTGAGTTATTTATCTTCTCCAGTGTTGCCTGTGGGGCAGATAACATTCATTACAGCAAAGTTTCTTTTTTTTTTACCAGATAACTTTAGGTGTAAAAGATGAGATGCATTTTAGGCCAAGTCACATTGCAGATGCTTTTGTTGCACTACATCTGCTATGCAACCTGATGAAATCTTCTCATTGTGACTGACAGAGATCTGTGTGGAAAAATGTACTGAAAGATGAACCATGTACAGTACACCTCTTTTATCTGTTCAACGGTGGTGCTGATTGGCATCCAATCAGAATGGATCTAATACATGGGCTCATTTGGCCAATTTTAAAAGGAGAATGGTTTTGCAGGCCACTTTAACCACATGATGGATCTTCCTTGCCCTTCAAGTCCATGTATATAGGGGCCTAGTCACAAAGTGCATTTTGTACTATGTTTAGTGGTACGGTAATACTGCTCACATACTACAAACTGTTATTCACAAAGTTCTGGGAAGAGGTCCACGCCTCTGCTACCTTTTCTGTGTAGAGATTGTTCCCTCCATTACATAGAGCCCTGCACATTTATGCATAGTTTTTAGGAGTAAAATTGGAAAATTTCAGGGTTAGTGGATGGAAAACGGATAATACTTACTTCTAACTAGGAGGGGTTAGGGAAGGAGTAAGAAGGGCTTAAATTAGGGTTACAGGTGGATTTAGTGAGAGACATGCACCCTTCCACAAAAGAGTATGGTCATTGCTATGCACAAAAAACCCTTCTAAATTTCCAACAGCGAAATAGGATCTAAAAGAGTAACCATTCCTTTAGCCTTGATTTATGCACTTGATCATACACTATGCAAAAGAAACAATTGATGGACGGGATGCTGGACAATGCAAACATACACCCCCAGTCACAAGGATCTGGGTTAAATCCATCATTCTTTTGGTCACCACACCACCCCAGTTTGGTCCCAGCCATATGCAGATCAGTCTTGGCCCTGTTCCCTGTGGGAACAGTCCATCCCGAACTGCCAAGCCAGGTCCTTCCTGGACTGGATACAAGCATCCTGGGACCAGTTTCAGGGCATCACCCTTCATTCTTTTGCTCACCACACCACCCGGTTTGGACCCAGCCATATGCAGATCAGTCTTGGCCCTGTTCCTTTTGGGAACAGTTCAGCCTGAACTGCCAAGCCAGGTCCTTCCTGGACTGGATACAAGCATCCTGGGACCAGTTTCAGGGCATCACCCATCATCAGCCAGGCTAGCTTGAATCCAGTGGTATAGTGAGCACGGGACCCACGTCTGGGCATACCTTTTCCACTTAGGGCAACATATGCAAAAGAAACAATTGATGGACAGAATGCTGGACAATGCAAACTTTCACCCACTGTCACAAGGATCTGGGTTAAATCCATCATTCTTTTGCTCACCACACCACCCCAGTTGTCACCCAGTCATATGCAAATCAGTCTTGACCCTGTTCCTTGTGGGAACAATCTAGCCCAAACTGCAAAGTCAGGTCCTCCCTGGACCAGAAACAAGCATCCTGGGACCAGTTTTGGGGCATCACCCTTCATCAGCCAGGCTAGCTTGAATCCAGTGGTGTAGTGAGCACGGGACCCATGTCTGGGCATACTCTTCCCGCTTAGGGTGACATATGCAAAAGAAACAATTGATGGATGGAATGCTGGACAATGCAAACATTCACCCCCAGTCACAATGAGCTGGGTTAAATCCATGATTCTTTTGCTCACCGCATCAGCCCAGTTTGGACCCAGCCATATGACCTGGCTTGGCAGTTCAGGCTTGACTCTTCCCACAAGGAACAGGGTCAAGACTGATTTGCATATGGCTGGGTCCAAACTGGGGTGGAGTCAAGAGTGGAGTGCATCAGTCCGAAGTATCGTTGTTGAACCACTGGGTTGTAGGCAATGTGTTGGTGCGCAGCTGTGTAGGGCCGGGAATACATCGGAGTCGGGTTATTGTGTGTTGCAGATGTCGGTGACGCGATGCCTGATACTCATGCAACATTGGTGATTCAGACTCGGATCTACATTGTAAGGCGAGGTTGTTGTGTCACGCCATTAGCGAGAGATGTCCATGCTTTGGTGCAGGCAGCGGCGATGAGTCAATATCACAGAGAAATGCGCCGGGTCCGAACAACACTTCAGTGTTCATGCATTGGTCTCTTGGGTTGCAGTACCTAACACTCACTTCCAAGGGCCCATGACTGATTTGGCCACCTTGGCAGAGCAGGACTCAGAGAAGAGGAACACAGGTGCTGGTAACAAGAGGCAAGTGAGTCCTTTGATATCCCTGAGACTTCAGAACCTGTAGGCCAACATAATAAGCCCTTAGAGAACCTTTAGAGATGCAGGATGTAGCAAGTCAAGTCCAGCATTCTCACTGCCAGTCAAGAAGCAACAGGCAGGAGGCCAACACAGCAAAGCAAACAGCTAAGTGGCAGTACTTCCTGGCAGTTAAACAGCTTTTCTTTCTGGTAGAAGGTCCTCAGTTCCAGAACTGTTCTCAGTATATGGTGTCGGAGATCAAGTACTTATACCCATTTACCTTTTGATGCAGGGACACCTCAAATAAAGATCTTTGTAGTCAACATTTAATGAGTTCTAGACTTATAGTGAATATTTTCTATTATTGACATCTGTATTTCGATATTAAAATTGTTTATTTAAAATTAATAATAATAGACTTTAAGATTTACCTCATACCTACCCATAGGGATATCTCTGCCACAGTGGTGTACATCTCTACCTATGTGTGAAACATTACTAGTAGTAACTTTAGACTAAAAAATCCTGTTGTAGGATGCTCCACCGATTGGCAGAGATACGTAAGTTACACTTAGGTGTACATATTGTTTTGTGCATGAGAAAAACTACAGTTGTAAAGTTGCTTTTGTAAATTGCACTCAGTGAATTTAAGGCAAGCAAGGAAATTTTGCACACTAAATTTATGTTGCGACGTATTTTCATTAGACATAGAAATAGCATTACCCTTTAAATTTTATAGTCTGCAAAGAAAGAAAGAATGTTGACACATTGAGTTCAATTCAAACTCTTACTTTATGATGAAGAACCAGTCACGTATCGAAACCTATTGAGTATTTGTTTTCAAGGACAAAAAGGTAAATTTCTTGAAAAAAACAAGAACTTTTTTGAAGTTTTAATAAATATTTCAGGAACCTAGTGGTGTTGCTGTATATAAAGAACCGTTCACTAAAAAGGTTTTATATTTGCAGAGTCAAATGAGACATCAACCAATTCATCACATTGCAACTGGAATTGCATCCACGTGCTATTGCTCATTTTGCAGAATCTATTCTAACTTTTCTTGCACTATATTTGGTGACTGGTGGTAGTCTGCAATGCAGGCCATAGGCGTTAGATCCGGTTTATTCTCTTTTTTTTATCAGCCTCATTTATGGTCCCCTAAGGGCACTGGGGTTCTTTGGTGGACTCCGGTATTAAGGCTCATTGTACATATTTAAAAAAATGTTTTGTGCTTAGGGATAGTTTACAAGCAATGGTTATTCTTAATAAATAGAAGCTGGTTTTCCAGCCTCTCTCGATACTCTCACTAGGACCACACAAAAGTCCTGGAAATCCCCCTAATTTTGTTTGCCAATGTTTATTTCATGAGGGATGCATGCCCTTGGCTGACTGCATTTGCTCTATTGTGCTTCAGAAGTACCTGCAAAGATAAAGCATGTTGGTCAAAGTTTCCCTGAACAACAGTGTTACAAACATGACTGTAGAGCAGTGTCACATCCAGTGAGCATGGTCTTAATAAGTAGAGCTTAAATCTATAGTTGCAGGAAATTCACATCATTTCTTTTGAGTAATTATGCAAAAGTTCAGAAAAATTATGTGAAATTACTTGTAATTATGTAAAATGTGAAATGCAAAACTTGACCTCGGTGCAATATTTTAGTGCAAATGCTTCCATGCATCCATCTTGAATGCGAGGATGCATTCTGTGTTAAGAAACAACACAAAAAACATATTCACTGGGAAAAATGGCGGCTCATGTTCTGTTGTACGCGTTGCCCTCTCTGCTTGTGGTAAATTTTTACAAATTGTACTTAATTAGGCAACATGAAAAGTCACCGTAATTTCAGGTATTTTGCATAACAAGAGTTGTTACATATAATCCTAGTGCCAACGATTTTGTCAGTTAAGATTGAGGTTGTATAAATTGCAGTTCCTTTGTTGTGTTTCTTGTGACTGATGAGTGGTCCCCAAGAAAAAAATGCCTGTATAACACAGTAATTACGATCATTTCACCTATTTGCATAATTAATTTCCGAGCACCATACATAGGTACATTTGCTTATACCACTGTGCTAGACAAATAGGCCCTTATTACAATGTCAGTCCGAGTTGCCTCTGACCGACACCTTCGCGGTCTGGGGACCGGCCGGCCTCCAGTGGTGGTCCCAACACCGCAATTACAATGCCGTAAACCGGCTGTAGCACAAGCTTCCATAAAGAAATGGGAGATTGTGTTCATCACTGCACTGTGTGGCAGGCACCACAATGTGCCTGCCACATGGTGCAGGGATGAACATGGGAGCACCATAGGTGCACCCTCAGGACCCAACCGGAGGCCACAAGGAGGAGGGAGCCTTGATAGGGGGCCCCAAACACGCTTTTCAACATATTTTCCATGTTGGAAAGCCCAGCATGGTAAGCTTGTGGGAAACTGCGCATCGTAATCCGAATGGTGGAAATGTTGTCCATTGGGATTACGGGCCAACCTCGACTGGCAAATGGGCTCCTTTTAGCCGAAATGACCTGCCGGTTTCAATTCCGACTGCCTAGATTGTAATTAAGTTAAACAATTAGTGGTTCTGTCTGATAGAAGGTATGTTATATAATGGTGCTTGTAATGCACTTGATAAAATCTGGTAGCAACCTTTTAAAGTGCCTGTAAAGTAAAACAATTTTCTTTGAAGGAATGGAAACAGAAATCTAGATGCTTTGTACTGTATCCTTTTATCAGAATTAAATCATTCATAGATAATCACAGTAAACAATAGCTGTCAACATGAGATCAATATTTAGATGGACATAGGGTTATCTTCTGACATAGGTGCTCAGTGCTCAACAAGTGTGCAGCATATACAATGTGGTTGAAGTCAATATGTACAGGTGAAGGATAGGCCAGATAATGCTTTAACACCAATGACTATTCTTTCGTTGTGTAGTGTCTTGGTTAGTCTGGGCCTTGAGTAATCATCAACGTTTCAACCCTAAATGTGCCCCAGTTGGTGGTCATGCAGTGTCTTCATCAAGACAATGTGTCGGGAAGGGGGAACATCCTTTACAACGCAACTTTTACCACGCAGTGCCTTTTTTATGATGCAACTTTTACAACGCAAACCATTACAACGCATTGCGCTGGGGGCGCTCTAGGATAGGGAATAGGTTTAATTTACTATCCAACACCTTCCCTACTATCCACGGGGACTGGAGTTGGAATAGTAAATTAAACTATTCACTATCCAGCGCCCCAAAGCACTATGCGTTGTAAAGGCATGCGTTGTAAAAACCGCGTTGTAAAGGCATGTGTGGTAAAAGCATGCGTTGTAATGTCATACATCCGTCGGGAAAGGGATGGTGACAGCCTAAAAGCGTAAAAGGAGGAGCTTGTCAATGAGATGAGGTTGCTGGTGTGCTCAGGACGATGCACAGGAGATTAGGGCGGCAGTACTCACCCTAGAATGGCCGGCCGGACGTGTCTCGGCCGAGGTCAGGGGACACTTGCGGAAGTTTCAGAGGCAGGTCCAAGCAATAATTGCTCTAAGGGGGTAAAATGAGTGGGTCAGACAAAGGACCACGTGAAGTGCACCGCTGAAGTGTAACACTAAGACAGTAGTTTAAATAATTAGGGGCCATGATTGTCGAGCTTGTGGTGGAATACCGGGGTGTGCATGTGATCATGCTTCATAAACAACAAGTGTGGCAACACAAGGCGCGATTCTGCATTGTGTGCCGACGGTGGTGTACATACGGTTATGCATTCCAAGTCATCGAAGGTAATATAGACTGCGTGTCCACTGTGGTGTATTAACCTGTGCGTGTGTGCGTGTGCGCGTGGTGAGAGCTTATAATTAGTGATTACAAGCCCGCATGTTAAGTGAATGGTACAGTGACCCGAAACCGTATGTGTGGGCGGTGGTGGTTGCGGTTAGATAGCGATTATTTAACGACCACATGTGTGCCCTCGGTAGATACAAGACATGCTGAAAGGGGCAGGTGGCCTGTCATGATTAAAAGTCGCGTGAGTTGACAGAGGTGATTAACAACCGCATGTGTGCTGAGGTGTCATAGGACCGTGCTAGAGCACATCATTTGAGCCTCTGAATAATGGTTATGCAGTATGATCTCTGCTTCATGAGATCGGTGTGTCTAAAAACCATAGATTGTAATTAGGTATTCGGGAGCTAAATCGACGATGAGCATCGACGCTTTCCGACACTCATCATCATCGGCCCCAGAGTTGGGTACACCTTTAATGCACTACTTTATCAAATCTATACCATATAGCAATCTGGAGAATTACAGCAACAAACTCTACATTTGTCTGTGATCATAATGTGAAACACAATGATGGGAAAGATTATTTATTGTGTTCAAGCAGATGTGTTCTCTTAAAGAATAGATAGCTTTTACATGACAAAATATTCTTGAATTTTCGGACTGTTTAAAGGTAAGGCTGAGTTTTCCAACAGATTTTCGCTGTGAGTTGACAAGGGCCTTAATTAAAGCTATTGAGTTCTGCCTTGTAAATAACCAACCCATGTTTACTAAATCATTATACATTGCCAACATATTTCTTTGTGTGAAATGGAGGTTTCTTTGAAAACCCCTTCACAATTATGAGAATTTTGGTTTTACAATCAAAGCTTTTGCCAGAATATTAGTGCATGACGTCTCTCCTAGGTAAATAAGCAAATGCATCAGCCAACACGGCCCTGTTGCGCTCATTTCCACTTGTTTACTGAGCATTTAAAGAAGCTAATTCGAACTTCACAGGGAATTATATCATTCTCAAGCAATGTCTGGCTGAGAAAAATATTATAAGATAATAATTGGATTATAAACTCCAAGGGCTACACAATCTGTTTTGTTCACTTTGAAAATGCGGATCTTTGAATCTTTGACATTAAATAACTTTATATGTACTAGGTTAATATGAAATGAATTGAAACAATGAATTATTAAGGAAACACAATTAAGGAATTACAAAAGCCTATGCATATAAGAATAGCTATAAAATTAGCATTTCCCAGACATTCCAATGGGCCTACAGGTCCATAGGAATGAATGGTAGATTGCATGCGCAATTTGCGAGTACCAATAGGTACTCGCAAAGTGCGCATGCAATTTCAAGGGTGCAAGGGTGTCAAAAGGACACCCTGTAGCACCCTTGAAATTGCTTTGTGCACTCATGTTGCACACACACATGCTCCAGGCATGTGCGTGTAACCTACAACTTTGAAAAATACACTTTAGTGCATTTTTCAAAGTTTTTGCAAATTACCATCAAGTTCAACTTGATGGTAATTTGCACCCCCTAGTAGCGAAATCACTATTCTAAAGTGGTTCTTGCATTGCATTTAAAGAATCACAAACTGCAATTCCATAAATGCAAATGCAATCTGAGAAATCACAATTAATTGCGAATTTTCAAATTGTGAGTGCCTCGAACCTTGATGCATCCCAAATGCCCTTTTGGCGGGCGCAAACGGCAGATTTTTGCTAATCGCACCGTTTGCGCTTGCAAAAATGATTGACTCATGTGCCTGTACATTATCATCATTTTAGACCTTTGTGAAATTTCATTTCCATCCTAAAATGTTGGTTAGATAAAATGAACAAGCCACCTGGGCAAAAATAGATTACACAGTAGATCTTATTCACAGTGAGATATTGAAAGGTGGTAGGAGCAAAGAAAGTATAAGGGAAATACCATATCAAGAAAAACACACTTATAGCCTTACTACTAGTGTAACAGTTTTAGTGCGGGGACATAGAGAGACAGAATCTGACCGGTCTCATTGCATCAAAAAAGGCAGGTTATGGCTTTTTTCCTTGAAGTAGGAATGCCACATGGCTCTGGAACACCAAATCATTTTCCATGTGTTTTTTCTTGATTCAGTAAGAAAGTCAATTACATTTCCCTCCTGCTTACAACAGGTGTAGGGACCATGGGCGGTGGGGAGACAGGGTAAGAGTGTGGTGTAGTTCCTATATTCCCATTAGGCTCTGCACATTGGAATAGTGTATCCTGTAGTTTAGACGTAGGACTGAAGTCAACTAGGTCTCTACCGAATATACTAAACTTAATTGTGTGCATGCCAGCTAGCTTAGAGGTCACTAGAAACTTTCTCAAATAAACAAGAAGGGATTAGTTTCTGACAACTGCTTAAAACATGACAACTTTGTTCCCCAAGAATAAGGAATATATCTCTAGAGTTGCGGAAACAATAGATAGTTATTTCACTCAGTCAATCGTGCATGCTTCGTTTCACCAGAGGTGCAGAGAAATAGATAGACGGGCGTTTTCAATAATAGGGTATTTATTGAACAGTCTTCTTTCTCAAGCATAAGAAATGAACTGCTGCAATCGTAATACTTGCTGTAAAGTACAGAGCATATAATATGAAGAGTATTGTAAAATAATACTGTAAAAGCATGATATGGTTTCTAAGCCATAAGATACCTAAATTGCATAAAATGCATACAGTGATCAATAATGACTAAAAGTACTCAACTGGTGCTTCTAAAATACGCCTACCCCGGTGTACCTAACCTAGGTGTAGTACAAGGGAAGAAGTAAGTGAGGTGTAGCCTAGTTTTAGTATTAATTGCCAAGAATCTATTCCAAGAATTCTCTTAGGGTCTAATCAGCTCCGTACCTTGGTTTAGAATGTAGGAGGTCTTGTATCTCTCTCTCAGGACTCGATTTCCCAGCAAGGGTAGCCTGGAAACACTGGAGCTGGATTTCTCGGCAAGAGAAAAGACAGCGTCTCTCTCAGTGCGTCAGCTGGAGGGTCGGCTTCCTTTGGCACTTGCTGCAGCAGGGCACGTCGGGCAAGTAGATAGTCGAACTGCTCCAAACCACCGTGTCTTTGTTTGGACAAGTGTGGGCATATTTATACCTTGAAGGTGCAGAGTTTGACTTAATATTGGACATAATAACGTCATCAGAGACCTAATTCTCAGAAAACTCCCTGATTTCTTGGATAACTTAATATTCATGCAGGGGGAAGTTCCTGACTGCTGAAGGCGGGTTTTTCCAAGAAATCGTTGTAGAGTTTCGGAACTGGTGGAAGTAGCCAAGCAGTATTGGGACTACTTGAGCTATGTTTTCATATGGTTATGATTTCTATGCCTATATAAGGATACAGTATTTTATATCTATAGCAGGGCATGAATCAGGAAAATTACAATAGGGTCCAAAACGCTACACAACAGGCGTCGGGGGTTCAGCGTCGAATCCACCCTTTCTATGGGGAGCAATGTCTTACTTCCCCATGCTCCTGCAGTTGTCCAGTATGGGCTGGCAATTACGCTGTTAATTGAGGGTTTAGGAATTCAGCTGCTCTTAGTAAGGACCTTACAGCCGCATTTATGGTTTAGTACATTGAATAACTTGGTAATATCAGATAAAAGATATGATTTGCTTAATAAAATTACTCATATACAACTCTGAATAAAAAAATATTGTAACATAACGTAACATTGTAATACCCATTGAGGGAAAGATGCTGAAAAAGTTTAGGCCAACGTTGAAAAAGCCTATCTATCTGTCTGTCTGTCTGTCTGTCTAACTGTCATATATATATATATATATATATATATATATATATATATATATATATATATATATATATATATATATATATATATATATATATATATATATATATATATATATATATATCAAACACAGCAGTTGTCCCTTTCACGGAGAGCCCACAAGCAGGTAGGTTTTCAATATCGTTTTTAATGGGCAGAATTGCAGTGCAGAGAGAGGAAGACAAAGTCCTTTCAATAATAAAGCCTGACGCGTTTCATGCTCGCCAGAGCACTTCCTCAGAGGCTGTATGTCACACTGTAAGGAGCAAGAGTCTTTAATCCTTTTCACCTGCTCCAGTGGGCGTTGTCTCCCCCAGAGCCTGCTGGTGATAGTAGTTCTTTGAAAACGCCAGTGCGCTGCTCCCAGTGTAAAATGTTATTTTCAATGTAAAAACCACAGTGGGTTAGGAGATTGAATTTCTGCTGTCTGCAGCGCCAGTGTCGTTCTGCGCACCGACCCCCTCTGCCAACTCACGCTGCACGCCAGATTGGCTTCAGCACGAACCACACACTCTGTGGCTGGGCTTCTCCCCCGACCGGGACAGGTCGGGAAACATCAAACACAGCAGTTGTCCCTTTCACGGAGAGCCCACAAGCAGGTAGGTTTTCAATATCGTTTTTAATGGGCAGAATTGCAGTGCAGAGAGAGGAAGACAAAGTCCTTTCAATAATAAAGCCTGACGCGTTTCATGCTCGCCAGAGCACTTCCTCAGAGGCTGTATGTCACACTGTAAGGAGCAAGAGTCTTTAATCCTTTTCACCTGCTCCGGTGGGCGTTGTCTCCCCCAGAGCCTGCTGGTGATAGTAGTTCTTTGAAAACGCCAGTGTGCTGCTCCCAGTGTAAAATGTTATTTTCAATGTAAAAACCACAGTGAGTTAGGAGATTGAATTTCTGCTGTCTGCAGCGCCAGTGTCGTTCTGCGCACCGACCCCCTCTGCCAACTCACGCTGCACGCCAGATTGGCTTCAGCACGAACCACACACTCTGTGGCTGGGCTTCTCCCCCGACCGGGACAGGTCGGGAAACATCAAACACAGCAGTTGTCCCTTTCACGGAGAGCCCACAAGCAGGTAGGTTTTCAATATCGTTTTTAATGGGCAGAATTGCAGTGCAGAGAGAGGAAGACAAAGTCCTTTCAATAATAAATCCTGACGCGTTTCATGCTCGCCAGAGCACTTCCTCAGAGGCTGTATGTCACACTGTAAGGAGCAAGAGTCTTTAATCCTTTTCACCTGCTCCGGTGGGCGTTGTCTCCCCCAGAGCCTGCTGGTGATAGTAGTTCTTTGAAAACGCCAGTGCGCTGCTCCCAGTGTAAAATGTTATTTTCAATGTAAAAACCACAGTGGGTTAGGAGATTGAATTTCTGCTGTCTGCAGCGCCAGTGTCGTTCTGCGCACCGACCCCCTCTGCCAACTCACGCTGCACGCCAGATTGGCTTCAGCACGAACCACACACTCTGTGGCTGGGCTTCTCCCCGACCGGGACAGGTCGGGAAACATCAAACACAGCAGTTGTCCCTTTCACGGAGAGCCCACAAGCAGGTAGGTTTTCAATATCGTTTTTAATGGGCAGAATTGCAGTGCAGAGAGAGGAAGACAAAGTCCTTTCAATAATAAAGCCTGACGCGTTTCATGCTCGCCAGAGCACTTCCTCAGAGGCTGTATGTCACACTGTAAGGAGCAAGAGTCTTTAATCCTTTTCACCTGCTCCGGTGGGCGTTGTCTCCCCCAGAGCCTGCTGGTGATAGTAGTTCTTTGAAAACGCCAGTGTGCTGCTCCCAGTGTAAAATGTTATTTTCAATGTAAAAACCACAGTGGGTTAGGAGATTGAATTTCTGCTGTCTGCATCGCCAGTGTCGTTCTGCGCACCGACCCACTCTGCCAACTCACGCTGCACGCCAGATTGGCTTCAGCACGAACCACACACTCTGTGGCTGGGCTTCTCCCCCGACAGGGACAGGTCGGGAAACATCAAACACAGCAGTTGTCCCTTTCACGGAGAGCCCACAAGCAGGTAGGTTTTCAATATCGTTTTTAATGGGCAGAATTGCAGTGCAGAGAGAGGAAGACAAAGTCCTTTCAATAATAAAGCCTGACGCGTTTCATGCTCGCCAGAGCACTTCCTCAGAGGCTGTATGTCACACTGTAAGGAGCAAGAGTCTTTAATCCTTTTCAGCTGCTCCGGTGGGCGTTGTCTCCCCCAGAGCCTGCTGGTGATAGTAGTTCTTTGAAAACGCCAGTGCGCTGCTCCCAGTGTAAAATGTTATTTTACACTGAGGAAGTGCTCTGGCGAGCATGAAACGCGTCAGGCTTTATTATTGAAAGGACTTTGTCTTCCTCTCTCTGCACTGCAATTCTGGACAACTGCTGTGTTTGATATATATATATATATATATATATTTCAAACCAGTCACACTCATGTCCTTTGGATGCAGGGACAGTGCGAAGTACGGACACCAAAATTAGCGTGTTCAAAGTTTCTTTAATCAGCAATTGGAAACAAAAACAATGTCTCTCGACGCGTTTCGGGGCTCCTCCCCTTGGTCACGAGTTGAAAGAGTGATAGGAGCAAACATGATATAGTGTAAATCACATGGTGTGCCACAACAATAAACATAAACAAAATACTAACGCGTTCCCCGACGCGAAATAAATAATAAAATTAATTTACCCTGGGACGGTATAATGCAATAAATTACATATTGTCATAGGAGCAAATATAATTCATTCGTGCTTTATAAGAATGCAATTTATATCACTTTAAATCATGATATCTTTCTAAAAACCTAATCGGGTCATAAGACATAGATGACAGACTTGGATTTATACATGCATGAAAGGAAACAGTGTCCTTGACTCAAATATAGCTAAAAGCCTATCTATCTGTCTGTCTGTCTGTCTGTCTAACTGTCATATATATATATATATATATATATATATATATATATATATATATATATATATATATATATATATATATATATTCACTGAAAAAACCATAGGTTATAGACCATATATAGTTAGGAATTTGCATTTACAAAACCTTGAAAATTCACTGAAAAAACCATAGGTTAGAGACCATATATAGTTAGCTGGATATTTTATTGACATAAAACCAATGAAATTCCATATATAGTTAGTTGCACTAACTATATATCGCGCACCCGCAATCCACTGCTGATGATGTCACATATTACATCATTCATGACATGGTCAGTGACATCACTGATGACATCTCAAATGACATCACTGATGACATCACTGATGACATCTCAAATGACATCACTGATGACATCATCTAGTGTCTGTGTGTTTTTGTAAAGTTTAAATATGTTTTACATATTGAAGAATGAGTGGATGTATGGAAGACTGAGTGTGTGTGTGGCTGGCTGGGACGTGTGTGACTCTGTGCATATCAATGTGTACTTGTATCAGTGATTGTATAAGAGAGTAAGTAAGTGTTAGTATATGTGTGAAAAGTATGGTGTTCTGTGTTTAACTGTATAGATGAGGAAATCGAAGTGTGATTGATTCTTCACAGGACTGACTAGGTGTATGAATGCATATGATAGTGTTGTAATAATGAGTGACTGTATGTATGAGTGATTGTATGGGTGAATGAGTGAATGTGTGTGTAGACTTAGGAATCAGTGAGTGCGTATGTAGTAACTGGTATTGGTGTGTCATGATGTCATCAGTGATGTCATTTGAGATGTCATCAGTGATGTCATTTGAGATGTCATCAGTGATGTCATCAGTGATGTCACTGAAGTATGGTGTTCTGTGTTTAACTGTATAGATGAGGAAATGGAAGTGTGATTGATTCTTTACAGGACTGACTAGGTGTGTGAGTGACTCCATGGATGAGTGGCAGTGTGTGAGTGTCTGCATAGGTGTATGAGTGCATATGATAGTGTTGTAATAATGAGTGACTGTATGTATGAGTGATTGTATGGGTGAATGAGTGAATGTGTGTGTAGACGTAGGAATCAATGAGTGCGTATGTAGTAACTGGTATTGGTGTGTCATGATGTCATCAGTGATGTCATTTGAGATGTCATCAGTGATGTCATCAGTGATGTCATTTGAGATGTCATCAGTGATGTCACTGACCATGTCATGAATGATGTAATATGTGACATCATCAGCAGTGGATTGCGGGTGCGCGATATATAGTTAGTGCAACTAACTATATATGGAATTTCATTGGTTTTATGTCAATAAAATATCCAGCTAACTATATATGGTCTCTAACCTATGGTTTTTTCAGTGAATTTTCAAGGTTTTGTAAATGCAAATTCCTAACTATATATGGTCTATAACCTATGGTTTTTTCAGTGAATTTCATTGGTTTTTTAAAAGCTAATATCTATAGCTGTAAAATATATTCTTTATTACGTGACGTATCACGTAGCCACGTGAGACGCCTCATGACGCGTCGCATAACCGTGACGTATCGGCTCTGCAGCGCAAACAAAACCCGTAACGTAAGCGTGCCGGAGCACGCTTACAGATATATATATTTTTTTTAACCTTAATTAGACAAAATCCACACGTGCACATATCTTGAGGCCTTGCAAAGGCACATCAAACAAACAGTCCCTACAATTTTGCCAAGTTTGCTGGAAATCTATTCCCTTAATTTTTTTTTTACTGTTTCTCTTGGTTTTCCCCTTGTTACGCTTACCGGGACGCTACCCGGTACGCGAATCGGACGCTCCAAAAACACAAGATGGCGGACTCCCGTTACGCTGCCGGTTAGCTGCCCGGTTCGCGTACCGGGAAGCGCCTCTACAGCGAAAAATCGCGGGGGACTTTAATATCCCCCTCATCAATCCTAGGGGGTCAGGAGGGGTTTACCTTGCCCCCTTTCCTTCATTTCCCCCTTCTTTTTTCACCACATCTTGTCTCTCGAACCTACCG
Organism: Lissotriton helveticus; assembly: GCF_964261635.1. Taxonomy (NCBI): domain Eukaryota; kingdom Metazoa; phylum Chordata; class Amphibia; order Caudata; family Salamandridae; genus Lissotriton; species Lissotriton helveticus. The sequence continues at coordinate 757,211,271 of NC_136069.1, forward strand.
AGAGACAAGATGGCGGCCGCTCCGGACTGTTTACAATGTTGACAGCTACGCTGCCGGTTAGCTGCCCGGTTAGCTGCCCGGTGAGCTGCCCAGTGAGCTGCCCGGTGAGCTACCCGGTTCGCGTACCGGGACGCGCCTCTATGGCGTAAAATCGCAACAAAAATTTATTTTTATTTTTTTGCCCCGCGGGGCACTTTAATATCCCCCTCATCAATCCTAGGGGGTCAGGAGTGGTCTACCTTGCCCCCTTTCCTTCATTTCCCCCTTCGTTTTTCACCACATCTTGTCTCTCGATCGTACCGAGAGACAAGATGGCGGCCGCTCCGGACTGTTTAGAATGTTGACAGACACCGGAGAGCCAATCAGCTTCGCTTCGCGAAGTTCCGTTACGCATCAGGTACGCGAACCGGGGCGCTAACCGGAGCGCTGTCACAGATATATATATTTTTTTAAACGTTAATTTCTCAAAATCCACTGGAGCACATATATTGAGACATAGCAAAGGCACGTCGGGCAAACCATATCTACAATTTTGCCAAGTTTCATGTAAATCTATTCAGCCGTTCGAGCTAAAAGTGAGTCCAACCGCCCTATGGAAAAATGAATGGGAAAAACGCGTTTTGGGACCCCCCTTATTTCTCGGCCCCCCCTTGACGAAACCCCCCCAAATTTTCAGGGGCTGCTCAGAAACAAAGTGTGCCATTTTCCTAAAAATTTCAGCCAATTCCGTCCACACACGCCAAGGTTATTAGACATAGAATTTTCAGAAATCCCATAGAGAAAAAATCCTAACTATATATACCCACTGGCTATCGCCAGTAGGTAATATACATATATAAACATATATAATCTGCATATCTATATAAATATAAATGCATGCAAACATGTACATATATGCATACATATGCATGTTATTTACATGAAAGTTTTAAAAACACTAATAAAAGCAAAGCTAAAAAGCCACCTCATTACAAACAGAATGGCTTTAACTTAAACGAGGGCGAGATCTATTGCATTTTCAATGCTTGTTTACTTTGGTTCTATCAAGAAGGCATTCAGATGTGTCACACATTTTCCATAAATTCTGAATGTTAGCACTCTAGTTGCTCATTAGATCACTGTAGTAAAGCTAGTGCTCACCAGGGAAGTCTGCTGCTAATCATGGTTTGCAGCCATTTTCCTGCATTTTTTATCCCGCAGACTTTCAGTCCGCATACCATTATCCCGCAAGGTCATTGACCTCGCATACCATTATCCCGCATTTTTTCAAAACGCATGTGCATTTATCGCGCATGCCTTTACAAAGAATTACGTTTTAAAGGCATGTATGGTAAATGCATTTGCGTTGTGAAAACCACGATGACGAGAGAGGTAAGTGGGTTTGTGTTAATTTTTTCGTGGGTTAGTGATTGTGTAGTGTAGTGTAGTGTTGTGTAGTGTAGTGTTGTGTTAGTGTAGTGTAGAGTTGTGGTGGTTGTTTAGTGTAGGGTCATGCTGGGGGTAGTGTTTTAGGGTTTAGGGTTGTGTTGTAGTGTTTGCGTAGTGTAGGGTCATGCTGGGGGTAGTGTTTTAGGGTTTAGGGTAGTGTTGTAGTGTTTGCGTAGTGTAGGGTCATGCTGGGGGTAGTGTTTTAGGGTTTAGGGTTGTGTTGTAGTGTTTGCGTAGTGTAGGGTCATGCTGGGGCTAGTGTTTTAGGGTTTAGGGTAGTGTTGTAGTGTTTGCGTAGTGTAGGGTCATGCTGGGCGTAGTGTTTTAGGGTTTAGGATAGTGTTGTAGTGTTTGCGTAGTGTAGGGTCATGCTGGGGGTAGTGTTTTAGGGTTTTGGGTAGTGTTGTAGTGTTTGCGTAGTGTAGGGTCATGCTGGGGTGTAGTATTTTAGGGTTTAGGGTAGTGTTGTAGTGTTTGCGTAGTGTAGGGTCATGCTGGGGGTAGTGTTTTAGGGTTTTGGGTAGTGTTGTAGTGTTTGCGTAGTGTAGGGTCATGCTGGGGGTAGTGTTTTAGGGTTTTGGGTAGTGTTGTAGTGTTTGCGTAGTGTAGGGTCATGCTGGGGTGTAGTGTTTTAGGGTTTTGGGTAGTGTTGTAGTGTTTGCGTAGTGTAGGGTCATGCTGGGGTGTAGTGTTTTAGGGTTTTGGGTAGTGTTGTAGTGTTTGCGTAGTGTAGGGTCATGCTGGGGGTAGTGTTTTAGGGTTTTGGGTAGTGTTGTAGTGTTTGCGTAGTGTAGGGTCATGCTGGGGGTAGTGTTTTAGGGTTTTGGGTAGTGTTGTAGTGTTTGCGTAGTGTAGGGTCATGCTGGGGGGTAGTGTTTTAGGGTTTTGGGTAGTGTTGTAGTGTTTGCGTAGTGTAGGGTCATGCTGGGGGTAGTGTTTTAGGGTTTTGGGTAGTGTTGTAGTGTTTGCGTAGTGTAGGGTCATGCTGGGGGTAGTGTTTTAGGGTTTAGGGTAGTGTTGTAGTTTTTGCGTAGTGCAGGGTCATGCTGGGGGTAGTGTTTTAGGGTTTAGGGTAGTGTTGCAGTGTTTGCGTAGTGTAGGGTCATGCTGAGGGTAGTGTTTTAGGGTTTAGGGTAGTGTTGTAGTGTTTGCGTAGTGTAGGGTCATGCTGGGGGTAGTGTTTTAGGGTTTAGGGTAGTGTTGTAGTGTTTGCGTAGTGTAGGGTCATGCTGGGGTGTAGTGTTTTAGGGTTTTGGGTAGTGTTGTAGTGTTTGCGTAGTGTAGGGTCATGCTGGGGGTAGTGTTTTAGGGTTTAGGGTAGTGTTGTAGTGTTTGCGTAGTGTAGGGTCATGCTGGGGTGTAGTGTTTTAGGGTTTTGGGTAGTGTTGTAGTGTTTGCGTAGTGTAGGGTCATGCTGGGGGTAGTGTTTTAGGGTTTAGGGTAGTGTTGTAGTGTTTTCGTAGTGTAGGGTCATGCTGGGGGTAGTGTTTTAGGGTTTAGGGTTGTGTTGTAGTGTTTGCGTAGTGTAGGGTCATGCTGGGGGCAGTGTTTTAGGGTTTAGGGTTGTGTTGTAGTGTTTGTGTAGTGTAGGGTCATGCTGGGGGTAGTGTTTTAGGGTTTAGGGTAGTGTTGTAGTGTTTGCGTAGTGTAGGGTCATGCTGGGGTGTAGTGTTTTAGGGTTTTGGGTAGTGTTGTAGTGTTTGCGTAGTGTAGGGTCATGCTGGGGGTAGTGTTTTAGGGTTTAGGGTTTAGGGTAGTGTTGTAGTGTTTGTGTAGTGTAGGGTCATGCTGGGGGTAGTGTTTTAGGGTTTAGGGTAGTGTTGTACTCTTTGTGTAGTGTAGGGTCATGCTGGGGGTAGTGTTTTAGGGTTTAGGGTAGTTTAGTTGTTTAGTGTATGCTAAAGGCATATTCGTTCTAAAGGTTTTCGTTATTTTAATTTGTGGCCTAATAGTACATGCGGGATTTTTTTTACGGACTGATGGTATGCGGGATTTCGTCATATATTCGCTAATCATACTTTCTATGGCAAAATGAACCCCCTCATTTTGTTCCTTTTTAAATTAAATGTTTTAAGAGTTACCACTTTATTCCAATCAAGATGGCTTCAGGTGTGCCATACCTTTGTAATAAGTAGGACTGTTAGCACTCTAGTTGTTCTTTAGAACACTCTAGGACATTCTGTCATTGGGCTATAGTTGGGTTACATCTGGCTGATATTTGGGCTACATTTGTTTTTTTTTTGTCTCTGGTGGCCATCTTTGGGCTACATTGGGCTACATTGGGCTACATTGGGCTACATTGGGCTACATTTGGGCTCCAACATATATATAGCCCAATGTAGCCCAATATATGTTTTTCAAAGTTAATTTTCGTAAAAACCACTGGAGCCTATATCTTGAGACATAGCAAAGGCACATCGGGCTACCAGTCCCTACAATTTTGCCAAGTTTGGTGTAAATCCATTCAGCCGTTCAGGCTAAAAGTGAGGCCAACCGCCCTATGGAAAATTGCATGGGAAAAACACGTTTTGGGACCCCCCTTTTTTCTCGGCCCCCCCTTGACGAAACTCCCCCAAATTTTCAGGGGCTGCTCAGAAACAAAATGTTCAATTTTCCTGAACATTTCAGCCAATTCTGTCCTCAAACGCCAAAGTTATTCGACATAGAATTTTCAAAAATCCCATAGGAAAAAAATCCTAACTATATATCGCCAGTAGGTAATATATATATATATATATATATATATAGCAAAACTGGGAAGCGTGTGGAAGGGATTCGAGCAGGATGATTCCTGCGAAGATCGTGCTGCAAAAGATGGTTCCTGCTGGTCGCACGCAGAATGAAAACACTGCAGCAATCTTCACCTGACTTGTTTTCATATTTAAAACCACTACAACACCAGTGCAGGTACTGAGTAAATTTTTTCCATCGAGGCTCAAATGAAAGGACTTCCAGTTTTACATAGTATAATTATACTGCACTGTGGGAGTTGATGTTTACAAGTTGTTTCGTGAATAAAAAAACTTTTTAAAATGACACACCCAAGACGCCCATGAGTGACTCCTTCCTCCCGTGATCAAGGCTACACAGCCGAAACGTTGGGGAAAAGGGAAGTAGGCGCTGCTGGACTATGCAGGAGTTTGATTTGCAGTATTGGGCCTCATAATTGGTGTTTTGCATGGCAAGTGCTAGTGTGGGATGTTCCGTGCCCACTTTCGATGAGGCCGCCCTGAAGAGCCCTAAGCTCCAGAAACGGAAGATTGTTTGTGGATATTAACTGAGGAGCTGGATTCACTCACGCTCCCAACCTACGAAGGATATGCTAATTAGCAAAACTGGGAAGTGTGTGGAAGGGATTCTAGCAGGATGATTCCTGCGAAGATCGTGCTGCAAAAGATGGTTCCTGCTGGTCGCACGCAGAATGAAAACACTGCGGCAATCTTCACCTGACTTGTTTTCTTATTTAAAACCACTACAACACCAGTGCAGGTACTGAGTAAATTTTTTCCATCGAGGCTCAAATGAAAGGACTTCCAGTTTTACATAGTATAATTATACTGCACTGTGGGAGTTGATGTTTTCAAGTTGTCACGTGAATACAAAAATGTTTTAAAATGACACACCCAAGCGCACGTGAGTGACTCCTTCCTCCCGTGATCAAGGCTACACAGCAATCAGCACAGGGCAGCGGTTGTTATGGTCGGAAGATAGAGTTACTCAGTATCAGAGCAAGCATATAAGTGAAGCCAAGAGCAAGAATATAATCGAAGTCAAGAAAACAACCAGACAGATTGCGAGAGCAACCAACAGACGCATAAATACCTGTTAAGGTAGATCGTCATTTAATCTGATGCGCAAAGAATTGCCCCTGATGAAGGCAACAATGGTTGCCGAAATGCATTGGGCTTGGGCTTCACAAGAGTAAAGAGTAAAATGTATAATGTTGAAAAGTAGCATAACCAAAAAGTTATTTGCGAAACAAAATGTGTAAATGAATGTTGTTATGAAAATTCATGAATAACACAATGATAAAATTTGTTTACAAACTATGATTAAAAATAAGTGTTAACAACGATGATCGCAGTCATTTGAAAGTTGATAAACACATTTAACAAATAAGGTGCGGAGCACAACGTGAACAGTGCGCGATTAGGTGGGTTCTGAAACTCACCATAACTGATTATTGGTCTAAGGGCTGACGACCCTATATGATCGCGGCACCAATTGATGATCATATAATAATTTTTCTAAACAAACGGAGTGCTCTCCACGAACCCCATTTACCAGAGGATCGGTTTCTGGCATTCCAGCCGTCTTCAGCCCGGCTTGCTTGAATCCAGTGTCAAAGTGAGCAAGGGACTCACGTCTGAGCATACCCTGCCACACTTATGGCGGCCAAAAGCGGTACAAAAGTGGGTGGTGATGGACGGAGCATCTGAATCAATCAAACACTCACACCCAGTCAAAAAATCTGGGTTTAATCCGTCACCGTTCTTTAGCCCACTCTGCCACCCCAGTTCAGACATGGCTATATGCAAATCAGTTTGACCCTGTGCCTCATGGGAACAGTCCAGCCCGAACTACCAAGCCATGCCTTCCCTGGACCGGAAACAAGCTTCCGAGGACCGGTTTCTGGCATTCCAGCCGTCTTCAGCCCGGCTTGCTTGAATCCAGTGGCAAAGTGAGCAAGGGACTCACGTCTGAGCATACCCTGCCACACTTATGGCGGCCAAAAGCGGCACAAAAGGGGGTGGTGATGGACGAAGCATCTGAATCAATCAAACACTCACACCCAGTCAAAAGATCTGGGTTTAATCCATCACCGTTCATTAGCCCACTCTGCCACCCCAGTTCAGACATGGCTATATGCAAATCAGTCTGACCCTGTGCCTCATGGGAACAGTCCAGCCCGAACTGCCAAGCCATGCCTTCCCCGGACCGTAAACAAGCTTCCGAGGACCGGTTTCTGGCACTCCAGCCGTCTTCAGCACGGCTTGCTTGAATCCAGTGGCAAAGTGAGCAAGGGCCTCACGTCTGAGCATACCCTGCCACACTTATGGCAGCCAAAAGCGGTACAAAAGGGGGTGGTGATGGACGGGGCATCTGAATCAATCAAACACTCACACCCAGTCAAAAGATCTGGGTTTAATCCATCACCGTTCTTTAGCCCACTGTGCCTCCCCAGTTCAGACATGCTCATGGGGCCCAGGAGGGTAGGGTATCCCTACCCTGTCCCCTTATAATGTTTTCTTTTTACAAGTTCAGGACAGGAGACTAAAGCGTGATTTAAATATAGACGGGAGGGTTACTCTGACACGATGAAGAGGAATATCCTGTCTACTGAAATATAAATCCCGTAGGATATAATGGGGTTTATATTTTGGTGGATGGGATATCCATCGCCGCTGTGACAGAGTAACCCATCCGCCAAGATCTAAATCAGGCCCTAAGTCCCCGAGTCCTGTAATGGCTGCTAGCAACATTTTTCTGGTGAATTGGCCCAAGGGAAATAGAGCTCAGAACACTTCATGTTTAAATTGGCGCTCCAGCGTGAGTCTCTCAAGCCTCTGGAGGACTACTCCATTCAAATAGCTATATTTTTTATCTTAATTTCTTACAATCTACTTAACAGATATACACCATCTACAAATCACTAAATAGGCGGACCAAGATCTAGCTTCCTGACAAATGTAGTTCCGTCCAGCAGTTTTTGCTGGAGCCCTTGTAAAAGAAGTCTATAAAAAGTGCATGGGGATTTTGTGTTTTGGGACCCCCTTTTTCTCAGCCCCCACTTGACAGGTCACCCCAAAAGTTTCAATGCACAAACTAGTCAAAAAGTAGCACCTTTCTGAAATGTTTTGTGGAGATTTGTCAGATGGGGACAAAGTTATTAGCAGCACAAAAAATGTTTTTCCTCTGGAACAGTTGATCTAACTATAACTACCCAGTGGCAACTGCAATACTAAATATATATGTTGTTGGTCCAGTTGAAGGCAATCGCCGAAACGCGTTGACCGTCCTCCTTGTTTGCAGGAAATGGTGTTGTAGAAACTAAAAATTACCTCTACTTGAAGAAATCACGCTTTGGATTCCGTTTGTGCTGTGGTGTATCTGGACTGCTGGGCTGCGAACTGGAGCTCGGCTGGGTCCGTTCTTTGTCTGAGGAATATATATATATATATCCAGCAAACTGCCTGCATTTCTTCTGATTTCTTCCACCTCAAGGTTGGTGTGGGGCTAGATGGGCACAGAAACAGTATATTAATGTACAATAGTAGCCGCACTGCAGCGAAAATCAATGCCTGCACTCCAGGAGATTTTCAAAAGATGTTTATACGGCTGACACATTTTGACCTGCCTGGTGACTGGGCAGATCGCAAAGCATCAGCGACATAAACTTCTTTTGAAAATCTCCTGGAGTGTGGGCATTTTCTTGCGCTGCAGCACGAGTGCTATTGTGTGTATATATATATATATATATATATATATATATATATATATATATATATATACATACATACATATATATATATATATATATATATATATATATATATATATATATATATATATATATATATATATATATATATATATATATTCACTGAAAAAACCATAGGTTATACACCATATATAGTTAGGAATTAGCATTTAAAAAACCTTATTTTACTCACACAAAACCATTGAAATTCCATATATAGTTAGTTGCACTAACTATATATCGCGCACCCGCAATCCACTACTGATCATGTCACATATTACATCATTCATGACATGGTCAGTGACATCACTGATGACATCTCAAATGACATCACTGATGAGATCACTGATGACATCATCCAGTGACTGTGTGTTTCTGTAAAGTTTAAATATGTTTTACATATTGAAGAATGAGTAGATGTATAAGTGTCTGGACGAAGGATTTAGTAGGTGCATGACTGAATGTATGAGTGAGTGATTAAATGTGTCTCACTGAGTGCATGGGTTAGTGACTAAACTGTCTTAATTTGTGCATCATTATGTCTGTTGTTCTGTAAACTGCTGCATGTGTTGATCAGTAGCTATATGATTAACTATATGGGTTATTGATTGATTGTCCAAGTATTTGTATAGGAGACTGAGTGTGTGTGTGGCTGGCTGGGAGGTGTGTGACTCTGTGCAGATCAATGTGTACTTGTATCAATGATTGTATAAGAAAGTAAGTATGTGTTAGTATATGTTTGAAAATGTAAGGTGCTCTATGTTTAACTGTATAGACAAGAAAATGGAAGTGTGATTGATTCTTTACAGGACTGACTAGGTGTGTGAGTAACTCCATGGATGAGTGGCAGAGTGTAAGTGTCTGTATAGGTGTATGAGTGCATATGATAGTGTTGTAAAGATGAGTGATTGTATGTATGAATGATTGTATGGGTGAATGAGTGAATGTGTGTGTAGACATAGGAATCAGTGAGTACGTATGTAGTAACTAGTATTGGTGTGTCAATGGTTTCAAAAATTATACTCTGTATTTAACACTGGGTGAAACAGAGGTTATATTAAAACGTGAGGAGATGCATTGTATTGTCACATGAATGATATCATCAGTGATGTGGTCATTGATGTCAAATGAGATGTCATCAGTGATCTCATCAGTGATGTCATTTGAGATGTCATCAGTGATGTCACTGACCATGTCATGAATGATGTAATATGTGACATGATCAGCAGTGGATTGCGGGTGCGCGATATATAGTTAGTGCAACTAACTATATATGGAATTTCAATGGTTTTGTGTGAGTAAAATAAGGTTTTTTAAATGCTAATTCCTAACTATATATGGTGTATAACCTATGGTTTTTTCAGTGAATTTTCAAGGTTTTGTAAATGCTAATTCCTAACTATATATGGTCTATAACCTATGGTTTTTTCAGTGAATTTCAATGTTTTTTTAATTGCAAATATCATAAGCTGTCGAATGTCAAGTACGTGGTAAGTAAAAACATTTTCGTGTTTATGCACACTGATCTGCTTTGAATGCTGCCCCCCACCCCTCATTTCTATTAGGAGTACTCTCTCTTTGCAGATAGTGAAGGGTAGTTAACGCAGCCCTTTGCCCCCTTTGTAATCCGTCGTGCCTGCTTCTCTCTCCATTTGATTGATTGTTCTCTTTGGTTCATTCTCTATTTACAAACAAGCACAGAGTCGCAATACTCTGTTTAGTCTTTGCAGATAGCGAAAAATCGTGTAAAAAAACAAAAGGAATCGAGCAAAATCAGTAGGCCACTAATGGGATCTCTTTTTGACCTCGCTAAAATAGAAACATTAGGAACAACCTGTTGAAAATAGCAATGCGTATGTACATAAGCGGCGTTCATTTGTGTTCACAGTACCCCTTGTTGATTGTTTGAATCGAGCATTGAATTGTTCGAAGTTAATTCTCTTAAGGATCTTCTCTGCCTGCAAACGAGGAAGAATAGGAATATTCTCTCTCCCTTTGCAGATAGTGAAGGGTAGGTAACGCAAGCCTTTAACACGTCGTACCTATTTCATTCCTCATTGATTGATTGATTGTCCTAACATTGACTTTTGGGAATTAGTTCTTTTTGGAGGTATTCCCTGTTTGCAAATAAACGTAGGAAAATCTTTGCAAGTAGTGAAAGGGTACGTAATGTGGACCTTTCTCCCCCGTTGTAATCTGTCATGCCTATCTACTCCCCACTGATTGATGCACCTGTTTCACCCGGACCATTTACTAGAGATACGTCATCTGGCCCGACCAGAGAGCACCCCTAGTGAAAAGGACATATGCAATAATAACGAAGTGATCACTGTATCCTGTTAACAGAAACTTTAGCATGAAACAACCTGGAAAGAAAAGAATAGGAAAACGAAAATCAGTAGGCCACTGATGAACATGAACTTTTATTAAACAACGAACAAAGAAACGATAACATAACGTAATGATAAAACCTATTAATGTCCTAGAAACAAGAAAACGTTAAAATATGCCAGTGGTGAGAGACCAGAAAAACAGTAAGAGAAACCAAATCACCCCTCGCTGTCCCACCGCCTGCCACGCCAAAAAAATCGATAGACTAGGGAAAATGCAAGTCAGTAGAACATCCGCCCCCACTCTGGAAACTTCCAAGGTGGGGCAGGGTTCCGACTACGCCCAGCCGGGAGCAGCCCATATAAGGCAGGTCCTGCTGCCACGCCTCGGCCAGGAGATCCTAACGTAGGGTGTAGCCGAAGGAGAGGCCGAGGCCAGCGGGACCCGGCCAGGGGATTGCCTTTACAACGCTGAACAGTTGCAGGGGGGGGGAATGTCTCCTCGACCCTCCCCTCTCTCTCCCAGTCCGGCCGCGGTGGCCCTTGAGAGTTGCAGGTAGTCCCGCCACATGCTCTTCCGGTCCGGCCACCAACGGTCGGGGGGCCGAGGCCGACGGGATCCGGCTGCAGCCGATAAACCAAGAAACCCGTTCATGGGGCCAGAGCCAGGGGCGTCCGGCCGACATCTACCGGAAGCCCGGCCCGAAGACGGACGGGACACTTCTTCTTTCTTGAATAATGGCTGCGACAACACTGGGGGGGGATGTCTTGCACATGCCTCCGACCCCCCCCCCCCTCGTCCTCATCGCCTGGTCCGGCCATAACAAATCTCAAGCGAGACGCCGTGGGGTGCACTGGGAGGGAGAGACGGTGCGAACAGGCCTCTCCCGCCTCCCCAGGTGGAGGCTTCCCAGCTGCACCCTCAGCGCTCCAGGCGCCTGGAAAAGGGTTCTTCCACTGTGGCCATGCTGCAACGTCTCGCCCGGCAGGGTGGAGCCCGTCCGCTCATGTGACCCCGCGATCGCCGGTAGCTGCCGAACTCTCAAAATGGCGGTCGACCTGGCAAGAGCGGGCCCAGCATAAAGAAATGGCCCGGTCACTGGTTGACTCCACCACCGTAGTCCTCCACGACCTTGAAGATTCTAGAGGAGCCGCGGGAGTCTCCGACCCCCGATGGGGAATGACTGCCATGATCGCCCGTGGAGTGCCGAAACTGTATCCGTGGGACGTCGGCGCTCCCATGCTGGCGCCAGCCTCACTTTGAATTACTAGAATCCTGCAGACCTCACTTCCGGTGAAAGCACAGTGTGACCCGGTAGGAAAAATTATTGCACCCCCTCCCCTTTTTGACTGATAGTTCAAACCACCGATCCTTTCCTTTGCCCTTTTAACGGAACTTTGGACTGCCTCCCCCTCTTTTACATTTTCTAGAGAAAACAAAACATTAACCACTACATTAGCATAGCAGTTGACACCAGAACTGTTTTCAAATTGAAAACCAACAACATCTTCAACAGAATCCTTTTTGTTTCTGCTGTGACCCTGCTACAGCACAGGCATTGTCCCCAGCAGTAATTCTGCAATGCCGGTAAGAATAGCTGTGGTGCCTACTGGACTCACTCACCCCCGCGGCGCCCCACGCCGTTATTTGCTGGGCGGCAACTTACTAGACATCACCTTCGTGCCATCTAGATTTCAGCGCGTTCTGCTGCCTTGGAACTATTCGCACAACAGACCGCTACTGACAAGAATATTTCCTTATTGGTGCTGTCAATTTCAATAAATCTATTGGATAATTCAAAAGAAATTGCCACGGTCTCTTCGTTGTTTAAATGTTTTTACTGTTTTTGTTTTGTTGTATATATTTATATGTTATTAAAGTTTTATATTCCTACTACTTTGTTGGAGTGCTATATATTTTTAATGTGACACATAATTGTAAAAACTTTGATGTACAAAGAGTCATTCCTGGAATCTTCCGCTTCAGGCTCGGTCCCCTCCCCAATCACAATACAGGATGGTTTTCAGATAGTAGGAACACGTGTGGTGTGACGGATCTCATCGGGTGTGGGCCTTGATCTACTATAGCTCCTTTGAAGAGGGGTGATTCTTTACAGCTGGGGCCATAAACTACATCTGCAGGGCTAGCTGATAGCCTGGACAATCGGACACAGAGGAAGAGGAGTGTCAGAGGGTGCGGTAGTGAATAGGGCGAAAGGGAGGTGTCGGGCGGGCACAGAGTGTGATTCTCAGGGAAGAGCAGCGCAGATGGGGGGAGGTTTATTGCCCATGCATAAGACAGAGAGCGGTGGTGACCAGTGCCTGGGGAAGATGCTTGCGTGGGTGAGGAGCCATGCTACGAATCGACAGCGTGCAGAGAGTGGGTCTGGTCAAGACATCTAAAATGGCTGCCGTGCACGACAAAAGTGTGGCATTTCAAAAAAGGCAAGATGGCGCAGACAATGTTTTTCAACACTTCCTCATTTCCTTCGAATCGAACGTTAACAGACGTTGGGGCATATTACCAAAGTTAAGCGATATTTATCGCTAACGATGCTTACCAACGAATTTTTTACCACTAAGCATCGTCAGAAATTATCGAAGATAAACCTTGCTATTATCAAGGTTTATCGCAAATGCGATAATAAACGGCCGCAATGCATGAATATCGCTAAAAACTCAGCGATATTCATGCATTACCGAGCTAATGCTCTTAGCCATGTTATCCACCTCCCATTGGATAACATGGCTAAGAACTGCTCAGGGCAGGTGTTACTTTTTGGAGATATTCGCGCTTAGCGCAAATATCTCCAAAAGTTGGTAATAGGAGATAGATATCTTGCATGTTGTAATGCAAGTTATTGTGGTATATGGAACTCATACCATAATCTCTCAGGAAAGCAGAAACTGATCCTTTTGGGACCGCCTAAAAAGGCCTAGGGGGTGAGGAGTACTCTACTTTGCCCCCTTTTCACGTTCCGAACTATTTTATTTTACTCTCTTCTGTAATTACACAAAATAGCAGCGATAAGATGCATCGGAGACACACAGTGAGAGAAAGGAGGCCGGAGATGAAGAAGAGATGTCAAATACACATTGGAGATAATATAGTGGCAGAAGGGAAGTAAATATGAGTAAACTTACCATGTAACATAAAAATGTTGCACTCTATACTATAAGTCTCATTTTATACTACAATCACTTCGCTACAACCTCATAAATTAATAATAAAAATGAATAATGTCTCAAACAATTTTTGATTTCTAAATATAAATTTATTCTTCAGAATTTTCTAAATTTGAAAGAACTAGTAACATGTCCTCATCAGCAATGTCCTCATGAAAAGTCTCCAATGATGATTCTTGTAACTCTATGGTCTCCAAACACTCGATAAATTCGCCATCAAGAGATTGATCAAAAAAATCATTCAAGTCATCTCCTCCTTGTGACAATATTTCATTATTGGTGCTGTCAATTTCAATCAATGTAGTGGAATCATTCAAGTCATCTCCTCGTGACAATATTTCATTATTGGTGCTCTCAATTTCAATCAATGTAGTGGAATCATTCAAGTCATCTCCTCCTTGTGACAATATTTCATTATTGGTGCTGTCCATTTCAATCAATCTAATGGAATCATACAAGTCATCTCCTCCTTGTGACAATATTTCATTATTGGTGCTCTCAATTTCAATCAATGTAGTGGAATCATTCAAGTCATCTCCTTGTGACAATATTTCATTCTTGGTGCTGTCCATTTCAATCAATCTAATGGAATCATACAAGTCATCTCCTCCTTGTGACAATATTTCATTATTGGTGCTCTCAATTTCAATCAATGTAGTGGACAATTCAAAAGAAATTGCCAAGGTCTCTTCATTGTGAGCCATTTTATTTTGAAATTGCTTGCTGTAAATTGCAGAAAAAAATAATCACTTTCATTTATCGTTTTTAGTAATACATAATATAAAACTAACTTTATCAAGTATTTAGTATAACAGAAGGACTGCAAATAAATAACAGAATTTTTTTTTCAAATTATCTTCAAGTGTACAACATAGTTCCCCTTACAAATTAACAACTCACCTTTTTAAAAGTAGGAGAAGTGTTAGTACTGTGTAAATCAAACACCAGAAATTCACCACCAAAAATTCCTCACAAATGTACCTCAGACAGTAGTATCACAAAATGGCTGTGGTTTCCTCTCATTTGAAATATATACATAACCAATTAACTTTCATCACACACAAATACAAAACCAAAGTAACATTTTAATTGGTTCTAAATTTCAACACTTTCAAATGTGTTTTCCCCATGCAATTTTCCATAGGACATTTACATACGTCTACAGCCTGAATGGCTGAACGGAATTACACCAAACTTGGCAAAATGGTACATCAAACCTAAGAGGTCAGGAAGGATCTACTATGCCCCCTTATGGTCATTTCCCCCTTCGCTTTGGCCTCCTCTTGTCTCTCAATCCTACCGAGAGACAAGATGGCGGCCGCTACGGACTGTTTGGAATGTTGACAGACGCCGGAGAACCAATCAGCTTCGCAAAGCTCCGTAACGCAAAAAGTACGCGAAGCGGAGCGCTGTTACAGATATATATCTTTTTTTTAACGTTAATTTCTCAAAATCCACTGGAGCACATATATTGAGACCTAGCAAAGGCACATCGGGCTACCAGTCCCTAATATTTTGCCAAGTTTCGTGCAAATCCATTCAGCCGTTCGATTATTATTATTATTATTATTTTTGCCCCGCGGGGCCCTTTTAAAACCTCCACATCAAACCTAGGGGGTCAGCGAGGATCTACTATGCCCCCTTATGGTTATTTCCCCCTTCGTTTTGGCCTCCTCTTGTCTCTCGATCCTACCGAGAGACAAGATGGCGGCCGCTACGGACTTTTTGGAATGTTGACAGACGCCAGAGAACCAATAAGCTTCGCTTCACAAAGCTCCGTTGCGCGAAAAGTACGCGTCCTGGGACGCTTCCCGGTCCGCTGTTACAGATATATATCTTTTTTTAAACGTTAATTTCTCAAAATCCACTGGAGCACATATATTGAGACCTACAAAAGGCACATCGGGCTACCAGTCCCTACAATTTTGCCAAGTTTCGTGCAAATCCATTCAGCCGTTCGGGCTAAAAGTGAGGCCAACCGCCCTATGGAAAACTCAATGTTAAAAACACGTTTTGGGACCCCCCTTTTTTCTCAGCCCCCCCTTGACGAACCCCCCCCAAATTTTCAAGGGCTGCTCAGAAACAAAATGTGCCATTTTCCTGAAAATTTCAGCCAATTCCGTCCACAAACGCCAAAGTTATTAGACATAGAATTTTCAAAAAACCCATAGAGAAAAAATCCTAACTATATATACCTACTGGCGACCGCCAGTAGGTAATATATATATTATAGTACAATTAACTATAACAGGGGAATGTCTAACTAACTATAACACCCTTGAAACCTGTGGTTTTGTTCAGTGAATTTCTGACATTTTTTAAATGCTAATTCCTAACTATAACATGTCTGAAACCTATGTTTTTTCAGTGAATTTTAAAGGTTTTGTAAATGACAATTTTTAAATATATTTATTCTTTTGATACTGATTTACTATTTTTTTTAAACTATTTATTTTTAGATATGTTATTTTTTAAATTACATTACATTGTGTGGCCCCCCCTTCTTTTTATTTTTTTTTGGGCCCTGGACCCCATCCCCTAGAGCCTGACCCACAAATCTAAATGTATTCATTTTTTTATAGGCATGGGATTCCTACGGAAGGAAATACAAGGTACTTGTAAGTATGCTTGGAACTACTTTTCAGGGTCAGTGCTGGGCTAAAAGATGCAGCACTGGTTTCTCTCCTGATAACAAATGAATAAATCGGAATTCGTTCTTCGGATGACTTAAGGTGAATATTTTAAAGTTCAAAAACTGCACACTTAGAAGAATTTGCAACTGAAACCAGTCAACGTCAGCCAATGAAAGGAAATTCACTTAGCAGGTAAATAGTGTTATTATTACTTTTTCTTACTCAGGGGTAGATCCTGAATCCAGCACTGCTGCATCTCCTCTAAACAGTTGAAAGAATGCAAATTACCAAAGATGCGCGGAAACCCACGTCTTTTTTTTTAATATCGCTAGAATGCGCAGATCATACGCACACCCCGTGATTTTACCCCCCCAAAAAAAATGTGGGCAAAGGGGGTTCTTGTGGGACCACCTGAGCAGACCTAGAGGGTCAGGGTGTGTCTACCCACCCGCCTTTTCACGTTTTAAACTCACATTTCACACACTTCTTCAGCCTCCCTTCTACAGAGGCATAAAATGGCTGCCAACAGTTTCAAGTTTCGAATGTTGAAAAGCACTTGACAACCAATTAGCATTTGACGCATGATCATAAGGCTGTGCTTATGGTACGATGACAATAAGCGGAGTATCCGTATTGAATTTTTTTATGGGAGGGGGTTGCGTGGCCCCCCTCCCATGGTCCATTCCTGGCACCGAGGTCCTCAACCCCCGGGGCATGGCTAATTATATATTATTATTTTATGGAGGAGGGCTGCAAAGCCCCCCTACTGAAGCCACTTCAAGGCCCCGGGGACCGCATTCCCCGGGGATGGTCTTTTTAAAAAAAAACTATTATGGCCATCACAGTTGGGGACCGTGCGAGGGTCTTCAATTCCCCCACCCTCCCACCGGCTCCCCGCCTTCTGCGGGAGCCGGTGTTCTATCGACATCTGAAGTCCATCTGTGTATGTACCACCTAGGAGTTGCCTTCACTTTGGGCATGCACGTTTGTGGTAGCGCATCCGTGTTAATATTATGTATGCACACAATACGTCCCACCGGCTATGTACCCCTAACGTATTTCATTTTATTTGCTCATGCTCAATTACAACATGCCCAATCACAGCTCTCACACCCAGTGAGATAATGCTCAACCAATCATCCTTCTGCAAAGCATTTATAACCTGCCAACCTTCTCGAACTTTTCCTATTCCGTAGTCACAGCATTGCTAGTGTTCGCATCCACTATATATATGTGCGTATACATCTATATGTATTTATAATATATGCCTATGTATATGTCCTGCTATGCAAGAATAAGCAGTTTGAACCTCAAATCTGTTTACACTGAGTTCTATCAGAAACTACAGACATGGAAAAGAATGGGTTTAAATTACATCACAGGAACATATATTTTTACAGAATGACAATCCAATCATACCCACAATTTATTTCATTCCAAAGGTTCATAAAGATCCAGGAAAACCTACGCGCAGACATATCATATAAGCCCGTAACAGCCTGCTCGAACATACCTCACAATATGTTGATTACTTTTTACAGAATCAAGTGAAAACCTTGCCATCTTACATTCACGATAAGAGCGACTTCTTGAGAAAACTGGAGTCAATTGAATGGAAAAGCAGTTACCATATGTTGGCATTAGACGTGATGTCTCTATATACGAGCATCCAACACAATGATGGAGTGAAGGCCATGGAACATCTTCTGAACAAAGACTCAGATCATTCTAGCAAACATAATAGAATGCTATTAGACATGGTGACTTTCTGTGTTCATGTTTAATAGCATACTGTATCAGCAAACAAGGAGCTTAGCTATTAGGGCCAGTTTCTCCCCCAGCTATGCCTGTCTGCATATGGGATGGTGGGAGGAGCTGGTCCTAAACACCACACATTCCCAATATGTAAAAAACGTCATAATACATGGTTACGCTATATAGATGATTTTTTTGTTGTGTGGGAAGGTACAGAGGTGTCAGCTAGGAAATTTGTGACAGATATCAACACAAATAAATTTTATTTACATTTCACAGCCACCATTAGTAACTCCACAGTGACGTTCCTAGACACACAAGTGTGCATCAAGGACAACAAAAAAGAAACAAAATTGTTCAGAAAATGAACAGCAGGGAACTCTACCCTACATGCTAGTAGCGCCCATCCCAGACACCTCACCAACAGTATTCCCTATGGTGAGATGTTGCTGCTCAGAAGAATACACAGCAAACTCAAAGATCTTGTGGCTGCACAGATAGAATGTAGAAGGAGGTTTCTTGACAGGGGCTATTCGAGAAAAACTATAGAAACTGCTAATATTAAATCTATGGCCCGGCCCAGGGAAGAATTATTACAAGATAGATCTGAAGACACAAAAGGTGGAGCAGTATTGGTTACCAATGATAGTAAGGACGCCGGCAATGGTTTCAGGATAATCGTGCAATATAGTAACCAGCATAAACAATTGCAGGCCATTATTAGGTGTAACTGGCCATTGGAACTAAATGATCTCGTCATTGGACCTGAATTCCTCAAAGAGTGGCTATCACACACAGTAGGGGCCCATCTATGAGTGATCAGCTGGTCACAACAAGTCCAGAAATCATGGAGGGATCAAGCTGGCTGCAAGCACACAAGGGATTCTTTAAATGCAAAAAATGCAAGGCATGCCAGCATGGAGAGAATAGATCCAGTTACCAAACACCATTCAGCTCCAAGGAACACAACATAACAAAACTCCTAACCTGTAAAACTGACCATGCAATTTAAGTCCTTTCCTGCCCCTGTGACAAGCAATATATTGGCAGCACAAAATTACAAGTACATAAACAAGTGCTGCAACATTTAAGGGCCATCAGTAACCAAGAAAACACCTACCCTGTCACCAGACATTTTAGAGACTGTCATCTCTCGAACAACAAGGGTCTTAAATACTATGTGATTGATGCTGTTCCACCCAGCAGAAGGGGTGGGAATAGAGAGAGTACCTTGAGACAGTTAGAGACAAGGTATATCATAGAGATGGACACAAAGCAACCCAATGGGCTCAACATGTCAGAAGATCTATACACATGTTTATGAACTCACAAATGATTAACTCAGAAAGTTTGGGTACTGATATACATGTGATACCTGATGGTTTTTAAAGAGTTTTTAAAGATTAGTATCCAACAATTGTATCCAATAATTGTATATCCTATTTAAATATGCGACATTTAATGAGAGGTGGTTATCAGATAGCATACTTTAACAATTCATGTGTTCATTCAATATATTGACATATATATTTATGTATTGCTCTCAGGTAATTGCACTGCATAGTTATTCAAATATTCATTCAAGTATTTATATATTTAATCTTTGTAATGTAGATATTGCTAAATGTGTCATGAATATTTATTGTATTTTTTATGGAAATATGCTCTCTAAGAAGAAGAACCCCTCACAGGGAGATAGATTTCAATGATGAGATAACCCTACAACAAGAAAAACTAGAAGGCACATGATACACTGGTCTTTAATGACTTGCCCAAGAATCAGATCTGACACATGTCATACGACAGTGGCCAAATAAGACACCTGTGGTATTTATACCCGTATTATGTAGAAAATGTGGCCAAGATACGTAACATAGCCAAATGATTGGCTTCCTGAGTTTAACTTTAAACAAGTTAATTGAATTCTCATATTGCAAATGGGTCAGATATATGCAACACATAGTGCAGATATTATCTGCGCCATCAACTAAAATAACTGGCAGTACAGGCATGGGAACTTTTGCACAAACATGGAGAGAAACATATATTTGAGGTGATACTTTCTCACAGCACTTTTGCACTTTATCAATAGCACAATAAGATACACTTTTTTTATACTTTTTTATTTTATTTTTGAGATCAGCCATTAAGTAGTGAGTAACATCAGAAGTACTATCATGAACTATTGATAAACATTGTAAAAGCAAACACAAATATCTCGTCCAAGAGGGCTCATGAAATATACAATGTATATTAATATATTTCTTGAATATCCAAAATATGATTCAAGTTTTAAATATGCGGCGATAATGAGGAATGTGTTTACAAATAATATGTGTAGCCCATCGCTCAAAATCTGTAGAGGATGAACAAACAATAATTCAATATACACAATACGATGTGTAACCTACCAATGAGGGAAATGGGTGTTTACATACAAAATCCAAAAAGAATGTATAATCTATCACAAAATGAGATTGTAAGAATTGATTTAAATTTACCTCATCAGGTCGAGACTGTATAGCTGTTTGGAGAAATATCTACATACAATGCTACATACATATATATTTTTTTTCTATGTTCATTGCTGATTTGCACACTTGATGTTTTCACCGTTAGGCACTCGTCACTTTAAAAATGAGTAGCTTTCTCACTTCCGTGTCATGTGATCAAGGCTCTTTTGAGCCGAAACGTGTCAGACCGACTAACAGCATTAAAGAAAACTTCAGCACGACTCTGTGGTCCGTCTCCATCGGTGGTATGAATGCCGAGGAGTGACAGATTGACTGGATATATATATATACGTATATATATATCACAGAAAACTCCTTAGAAAGCACAGGAGACAGACCACAGGACCAGGACAAATGCTGAATTCTTCCTTTTTATTTGCTCATCACCGTGAGAGAGTGCATAACGCGTTTCGGGCTCCATGAGCCCTTGTTCACATGCAACATTTTGTTTGTACATTTTCTATTTTTATAGTGCCCAATTCTCCCGAGTGTAGCCACCCCTCCCTACATCATGTGACCATAAATATGAAAGACAGATTTATATTTTAAATGTCTGAATCTCCGTATAAATACATATAAAATCACATGGAAATCTCGATCCATTTTAGTGGTTTCTGGATAAATCCATCCAACATTTTGTATCTAGAAGGGGGCAAAAGAAAAGAGGATAAAGCCATTATAAGCAATCCCTCTTCACTACCTACAATGTATGTCTACATCTCATAAACGGGACTTAGAAGATTTCAATAACATTTGGGCAACATTTTAGATATTTTACATTAATTTCAAAAAGTGCAAACAGTGCATGTCCATAAAAGTGCAAGAAACTATTGTGACCACTATTTTGTCAAGGAGGAAAGGGGAAGAAAAGTGCTTGAGTGCAGTCTGAAACCTACTCGTACATGGAGTACTTCAATCACATAATATCAACAATTGGGTTATCCACCACATTTTGTTCCATATAGTACATTTGATAAAAAGCATTTCCAAATACAAGCAAGTATGTTTTTCAATTATTAATTATAACATATATATACACACACACACATATGTATGTATGTATATAGATATCTGTTACAGAGTACCTGATGCCACTGTGTAGTCACAGTTAGGCCAGAATTTCTATATGAAGAGAGTTTAGTTATTTTGGTAATACAGTGGGTTCTGTTTCCAGAATCTTCACAAAATGTTCAAGGGCCTTGTCTGGCAGGGGACGAGATTAAGAAAGGGTCCCATAACATGTTTTGCCCATGCACATTCTTATAGGGATTTTTAGAAGTGATGCAGAAAAGACAGCTGTACTAATTACATCACATTTTACAGAAACCTAGATATTTTCTCAGAAAGTGTGCTTTTTTTGCTTTGGTGTAAATCTATTGAGCCATTTTTTAGATATTAAGCTTCAAAATTTAGAGATACCTGAATAGTAGTTCCTGTGGAAGTAAGGGAACTCTGGGGATATATAATAGTTCAAAAAATAGAGTGACCTTTTAAGGTGAGAGTGCTCTTTACCCCATCGGCCATAACAGCAATCTGATTGGCTGGCTGCAACAGAGATATTTTGCACCTGCATTACTGGACACTGAGGTCCTTATGTCATGAAACAACACAAACAATGATAGAACAGGGTACCCTGAACCCTTATTTGTTAAGGTATTCCACAGGCCCCACAAACATTTTGGTTTTATCTGCTCTGTTGGTCCTGCGGTGCTCTCAGGCAACAGTACATGGACTCCTGTTTGTGCCCAGGGAGTCATGTTTGCTCACATCGTGCTCTATGCTGAATCCCACACAGTTACCACAGGATCTCAGAAAATGCAAACCTAAAAACCCCAACCTCTTGTGAGCACAACTCACAGAGAGATCCCTCCCTCTAGGTACTGAAGTCCTTCTCAGTGGCCAACCTGCTATCACACACACCCTTCCTCCTGTACACAACTCTTGACAGAGAGGCCACTCCGTCCAGACTCTCAAGCCCCGTTAGGTGCCCAGGCCCTATACTCAATTCTTTTGCAGATAGCTGACATCTTGTGGGAACCCAACCACACACATGTGATAAAGTATCTGTTGTGCACCATCTTTGCCCCAAGCACAACCCCTAACAGGTTATTTACCTGGTGCTGTAGCGTGTGAGTAACCCAGTGCTAAAATGTTTTAGAAAAAGGTTATTTTTATATAATTTGTTCAATTGGGAGGGAGGATGGCTCTGAGAAGTGCCATTGTGCAAACAGTGTGTTGTTGTCATGACCACTCAAAAGTCTATCATTCAGAGCAATCCAAAACTAGGCAACTGGCAGTAGTGGGGGAAGAACAATGGTGCAATGGTGTAATATTAAGAACCTTCTTTAGGCACACTTTCACACTCAACGTTATGTGGTCCTACTGCCCCTTGGCCATAATATGGTAAAGTCTAACTTAAGAAGAAAAGTAGCTTATAAAAGTCCATCAATGCTTTTTCTCTCCAAAATTCAAAGAGTAGTATTCATTCCATTATTCTTTCTAGTCCACATTCAACAAATAATCGTTTGGGAGTCTTGTGTTTCTTTAATAGGAATCCAAATTGAATTCAATCAATGCTTTCCATCCAAAAAAAATCCACGCAGCACAGCCAACATGTTTTATCCCTACGGACATCATCAGGGCTGTGAATTAAACCATACATATCAATCCTATGAAATTAGCTTGACAATTTTCATCTTTGCCATTGTGATACCTATCCTTAGCAATATAAAAAGATTGTTTTCAAAATATCCCCACAACACTCCCTACCTATACACAATCTATCATGGACTCTCTGTCCAAATGGCCTCTTAGCGACATAGCATTGTTTTTAATTCAACATAGTGTAAGACATCTAAATTTATAACAATCTTTGTTGGAAAGGGGAAACAGTCTTTCATGATACTCCTATCTATGCATATTCCTCCTCTTTAGATTCAAATGATTGTGTCTTATAGGGCCACAACCTCAATCCCCTTATCCCAATTAGCCAAGATTTTGACCCTCTATTTGTGGAATCGAGCCTTCCTCCCCTCACTCCTTCTAATGGGCAAAGTATCTGATTTCCAATATAAGTGATTATTTCCTCAAGAACCACATTAAATACGAAGATTGAGATCATTCGTCATCTATAAATAACACAAGAAACTGAGAGTCAACAAGGATAATATATCACAAAATAACAGCAAAGTTGTCAAACAAAGCAGTATTGTATTAGATAATTGTGTCCCTTATTTCATGCTCTGTGAAGAACTGTACATACAGCCAATCGGTTTTGACTGTATCTGGGCTTCATCAGGGCATTCAAGAGATAAGCTTCCCGGTCTCAAGGCTGTCCCAATGAGTTTTTCCTATGAGAGACCACGAAGCTGTAAGATAAATGAAGTGTTCCACACAAGAATTGTAGACGCTGAGAGTCTTCCAAAAAAGAGCTGTGTTATTACGGTTCCTAGTACATGTGTGTTGTAGAGAGCTGTAACCAGCCTTCATTAAGCTAGAACTGTGTCCGGTTCCGGCAGCAGCTTTCTGAGGTATTCCATTGGTCATCTGCTTTGTTTGGCAACTTTGCCGGTATTTTGTGATATTTTACCCTTGTTGCCTCTCAGATTCTTGTGGTATTTGTTGATTTACTTGTGGTTCAAATTGGAAGCCCACTATACACCAAGGACCCTTAGGTTTTTGTCCTTTTTGAGTGGTTTGGGCCTCTTGGTGGCTGGTAACACGCGAGTCAACTTGGAACAAGGTTATGCACGTGGTGGGAGATCTGCTTTTGGAGTGAGGTTTACTTCCATCTGTGGAGTCTTTTTTTGCCTTTGTAACACCTTCTTTCAGAGGAATATAGGTGTCTTTTGATTGATATTTTGTGATCATTTTGATTTGTGTTTTAATTTTCTTCTTTTTTATAGTAGAGCCAATCGCTTCTTTTCTCTTAGTGGGCACTTGGCACAACCACACAATTGAGGTAGCATTTGTATCAGGCGAACAGGAGAAATGCTGGGTGGTAGGAAATGTGTGCCAGCCTGGTGATCCCACACATTTTCCACACAGAAATGTGAGGAAAATGTGCCTCTTTAGATACATTTGGGGTTTGCAGGGAATTCTGGGTGAGAAAACTTTGGGTGATACCTGCAAGTCACACCTCCCTGGACTCCCCCAGGTGAATAGTTCTCAAAAATGCTCAGGTTTGGTAGGTTGCCCTAGATGGCCAACAAGCCCTAGACCAAAAACATGGATGTCCCCCTTGCATAACCAGGTCATTTTGTAATAGATCATTTTGATGTCTCCACAATATGTTTTGGGCCCTTCCTGTAGCGGGCACTTGGCTCACCCACACAAGTTGTTATGTGCCCGGGTTAGGCACATGTGGTGATTCTGCTTATTGCTTACATTGTCCTCTTTTTCACAATAACTTTCTGCTGTGACCTTTGGCACATATTAATATGCGTGACAATGTTGAATTTGTTTCTCTGAAACTACTTCTGTTTACATATCTGGCTTCATGTAACATTATCATCACACTGCCTTGGACACCAAGTACAAGGCCTTTACACACAAATGTACAAATGTAGTTCTATCTTCATCCACGGGGCGACAATACTATCCACATATCCATAAAATTGCTAATCTGTTTGTACATCGCAGGGATGCTTTTTATTGTAAATAATCAGCATCTCATAGAATTAACAGAGGAGGCACTTCAGCTGACACCTAGGGTTCCTGTATGCTGAGACTTCATCACGCAACAGTCTGACATCTCTGTGACTGGTGTACATTCTCTTCCGCCAGATAGTGGGGATGAATCATCCCGCGGTGGGATTGTTGGCTTTACACGTACACACACGTGAGGTACACACAGAGTGGGATTTGCATAGTAGGTGTATGCTTGATTACAACCTTGATTTTTATGTCTGCATATCTACACTGTTTTAGTACCATAGTAGAAATGTGTCTACTATTTACTCTTTTGGTACTTGTAATCACTTTTATCTGCTTCTGTCTACTGATTATCACAGCACATTTATTCTATACAAGAATAACGTTGGATCATAAAATATATTGAAAATGTCCCAGTGTGCATTCTGTATATAGTTCTAGGGGAGCAAGGAGCATGAGTGACTGAGCGAGAGGTCCTGATCCCTGAGGTGTAAGGGTTCTCATGTTCAGTGGTTGTCAGAAACCATTCCCTCCCTTCGAGGGTTGGGGGGCTTATGGTGGCACTGTGAGCTTACATGTCTGTTGGCATATCCTGCAGGGGTGCTCAGAATTAGTTTGGCACCTCCACCAAAGTGTATGTTGTCCACAAATGCCAGGTCGTACAGATTAGTGGGAATTACACGATAAAGTGAGGTACCATTTTTATTGGGAAATATGGGTGGAACACTGAGTAGTAGGACATTTTTGCCAGTGCTGTGATCCCACAACTTTCCCCCACATATATATGAGAAAAATGTGACTTTTTGTTAAATTTGAGGTTTGCAGGGGATTCTGGGTAAGAAAACTTTGGGGGATTCACACATGTTACACCTCCGTGGACTCCCCCAGCTGTCTAGTTTTCAAAAATGTCTGTATTTGCTAGGTTTGCCAAAGCCGGGGACCACAAATGCAGGCAGCTCCCTAGCCAAACCAGGTCGTACTGTAATAGATAATCCTGATGTGTCCATAATGGGTTTTGGGTCCTTCTCTGTCATGGCATGGCACGTGGCCCACCAACACAAGTGAGCTAGCGCTTTTTATTGGGAGACCTGCGGGAATGTTGGGTGAAAGGAAATTTGAGGTTCCATCTAGATTTCAGGACTTTTCCAGACAGAAGTGCAAGGAAAATTTATAATTTTCGACAAAGTTTGAGGTTTGCACAGGATTCTGGATAACAAAACCATGTGACAGACACATATCTCACCTAATTTTTCCTTTACTGTGTTATCCTTGCAAGGCAGTCAGATTTTTTGTTGACGTGGATCGTCAAGAGCCATGCGTTTGCTCAGGTTGTGAAGTGATTTATCGCGTTAGCATCCTGCATGATTTGCACACCTAGGGCCAGATGTAGGTCGGTCGGTAACGGCCGAAAATCGGTATTTTCGGCCGTTACCGACCGGTATTTACAAAATGGTATGTAGGGCCACATATTTTACAGATTCGGTAAATTTACCGATCGGTAAATTTACCGAATCTGTAAAATACCGAATCGGTATTTTTACCTATTCGATAATTTTGATATGTAGGTGGGACTCTTCTGAGTCCCACAACCCTTACCGAATCTGTATTTTACCATCAAATATATTTGATGGTAAAATTCCGATTCCGGTGTGCATGCACATGTGTGCATGCACACCTGTGCCATATGACAGGCAGACCTGCCCTTAGGGCAGGTATGCCTGCCACATGGCCCCCAAATCTTTTTTGGGGGTGCTAGAGGGTTTCAAAGTGACACCCCCTACACCCTTGTCAAAATCGGTATTTACCGATTCGGTAAATACCGACCGGTATTGCCCCATTCATTCCTATGGGCTTCAAAGCCCATAGGAATAAATGGAGCATTACCGGTCGGTATTTACCGAATCGGTAAATACAGATATTTACCGATTCGGTAAAAGGAACATCTGGATGTTCCTACATATCCACCCCTTAGATTTACCGATTTTTAATTACCGAATCGGTAAAATTCGGTAATTAAAAATCGGTAAATCTATTTTACCTACATCGGGGCCCCAGTCATTCATATTTATGTTTAATTTAACATTCGAAAATCCCAAGGATGCCCTTGCAGCCACATGGAGCTCCTTATCTCATTGCCTCTGCTGCCAATTGTCTTCCAGCAGTGCCAAAAAAGTTCCCTGATGGAACAGAAAGAGTAATTGCCGAAAGTTGAATAATATGCAGCCGCACCACCTAACTAAACGCATTTTGTGCCATTTGCTTTTGTTGGGCAGGATTGATCCATAATGTGATGTCAATAATGTTCATGTAGGCCCCCGGGCCAGATCTGAGATCAGCATTGCCAATTAAGTAATGTCAATCAAGCGCACACCTAATTGCGAAAGTTAATGGCCATGGATAGGGCTCGGGCTCTCTGGGTCACTTTGAGGACATCCAGGAGTCGTGTTAGCTCGTGAACATCGTAAACCTGTTTTCCTGACTACTGGGTGGAATTGGTACAGCTGGCAGTGCTAACAAGAGGAATAAAACAAGCAAAATACGAATACCAGTGCCCTCCTTTGCACTCTTGTGTATGTAAAAACAGAGCGTAACATTGGAACTAAAATCGGCCCGTAAGAATCCTTCTTCAGAAATCATGCCATCGACAGCCCGTGAGTTCTTCATGTTTACCAGCAAGTCATAATTAATAAAGACGTTAGACCTGCCATTGGAGGTTTCCTGGCCTTATTTCATCTGCAATAGTGCCCTGAATGAGCCTCATTTCACTCTTTCTGCAGGTAGCTTCTTTAATTTATTATCTTTCATTTGTCATCTGCCAACCTCTTTCGAAGCTTAATTGCCAGAGTTGAAGTGGCTATCCAGAGGTCAGTGCTACATAAAAGCCTCTGACTGAATAGCCAGAAACCACCATTTCACAGCAGCGCAGCACCAACGACACATTGGCAGAGCTTCCTGTATGTGACATGCTCTGCACGACCTATGCCTATTCAATACTGTTAATTTACTCAAAATTAATAAAGAGATAAATATACCATTTTCTGAAAGAAACAGCGAAATCCTGTACAATGTAATCACAAAATATGGCTTAATATGCATTTATACTTAGCTGACGATAACATGAGCTGCCATAAAACATATAGCTAATGGATGGAGAATTCAAACTTGTCTGCGTTGTGGAACTTTGGATGTCATTTGTCATTAAGTTTAGCACTTCCAAGTCACATAATATCCAATCCCATGGCTGAACATATTGTGAGAGACGTCTGTGGGTGGATGGAATTGCTATTGTGACCTAGGATTGGAGCACTGGGAGAACCCAAGCAACTCATAGTGTACCCCTTCAGATTTCTGAAGTGCTCATTGGCTCTGGAGTCTCCTCGTGCATGTGTATAATCTGTCCGTCCGTTGTCTTGCAATGAGTAGTGCACGATGAGGACACAGCTAAAACATCAACTCGGGTTCCTGAAATGCTTCTAAGTGTGGCTATATTTGAAAGGTGTTATGATGCTCTGATGTGTCTAAGGTAAGGGGTGAAATGGAGTTAAGTGGGCAGATGTGCACTCGTGACTAGGGTTGGGCAAAACTGTGTGGGATTCCGCAGAGTAAAACTCCATGCGTTCCGTCTACCCCTACAAAAAACACTTTGTTTTTCAAACAAAAAATATGATTTGTCTATATTGTGTTTGCCGCCCTTTCCCTTCGTGGACATTTGGCATACCCACACGCGTGAGGCACAGTTTGTCTCGGCAGACCTGGAGGAATGCTGGGTAGCAGGATATTTGTGCTTTTCTGCAGATTACATGACTTTTTCTCATAGAAATGCAAGGAATGTGTTTTTATAGACAAAGTCTGAGATTTGCATTGGATTCTGGGTAAAAGAACCTGGCTGGATGGCGGTCGGAAAACCACCCTGACCGCCATGGTAACGGAAACCAACCTTCCGTTGTTACCGCGGCAAAACCGGCGGTCCGATTATGATCAAATGCCACAAAATTCTGACCGCGGTGGAATGATGCCACGGGAGAACGCCAGTAGTGGGCGGAGAGCGTAAAAATCCATCCACGGTGGCCGGATTCGCAGTGGAAACTCACAAAACCGTTGCAAGGCCAGCGGAGTGACAGCACATAAAATTAGGATACCATTGAGGTGACATCAGAACGATCCATTGTTTCTGACCAAAGCAATCGCAAACAGTGATGAATGGGAGAGCCGGCGGAAGGGCAGTTCCATAGTCACCGGAGACCACCAGTAGCGGGCGGAGAGGGTGAAAATCCCACCGCGGCGGCCGGATTCGCGGCGGAAACTCACAAAGCCGCTGCGAGGCCAGCGGAGTGACCGAACGTAAAATTATCGATACCATTGAGGTGACATTGCAACGATCCATTGTTTCTGACCACCTCAATCGCAAATTGTGATGAATGGGAGAGCCGGCAGAAGGGCAGTTGCATAGCCACCGGTGCGGAAGCTTCGTGACAAATATGGCGGTCGACCAAAAACACACATAACAAGGCCACCAAGTGCACACACCAAACTAGCTCTGCCCCCAAATACACCTAACACACCCCAATGAGACACCCCCCATGGCAACATAAAAAATTCAAGTCCCAAGACAACCCACAGAACACACCTGACAGCAATACTCTATTTTGACACACCCACATAGCTGAGTATAAAACCAGCACCTCTACTGACCAGAATCCTTTGCACTACTCCAGCCCTGAAGGAACCAAACACTGCAGCACATTGGATAGGCAAAACACCACACATTTCACCAGCACAACAACACCCCCACACCACCTAAACCACCCCCACCACCCTCACAACTGCACCACAAACCATTTGCACATCACACAACATGGCACAAATGAAATTGCCCAAATTCACTGACAGTGAGTTGTCAGTCATGGAAATGAGATAATCAGAGTAGAACCACAATTGTTTGGTACACTGGTCCAACAGACACTAACAACCACCAGAGAACAAATGTGGACAAGGATAGTCAACAAGGTCAATGCAGTAGGGACTGTCCTGCGCAACAAGAAGGAGATCATGAAGCGGTCGCATGATCTCAAGAGCAAGGTGAAAGAGAAGATTTACAAGAACCATCAGCTGGCTCAGATGACTGGAAGAGGCCCTCCCATTCCACCAAGAACATTCACTGCATGGGAGGAAAAGGTGCTTGCCATACTGCATCCAGAGAGTCTCACAGAAATACCCGGGGGAGTGCAGGCTGGTAAGTACAAACAAATGTATACCATTACACTGTTATGTACTGTCTTGCACAACTACAAAGCTACACCTCCTAGGCCCAATCCCATCCAACACAGGTCTCACAGATGTAACATTCACCCCATTTTATTCACCCCAAAGGTAGCCAGCTACATTCCCAGGGTTGAATGTGTACAGGCAGCCAGCACTACAACTCCCACCTGGCCCCCTTCTTCCACAGCTCAGCAAGCTGGAGCACTCCCCCCACCCAGAACATGTGGCAGCCATTGTGTGGTCCACTTTCACCTAACAGGTAGGTAGTCATCTTCCAACGGAGGGCTGCTGGTGGGTGGGAGGTCTGCACTACAACTCCCACCATCCCCCCTACCCCACCGCTGAGCAGGATGGAGCACCCCCACCCAGCCAGAAGCATGTGGTAGCCATTATATCTCACCAACCAAACTTACAGGTAGGTAGCCATCTTCACAGGGAGAGCTGCTGGTGGGTCGGAGGCCTGCACTACAACTCCCACCATCCCCCCGGTCCCACCCTGAGATGGAGGGAGCACCCCACCCAGCCAGAATCATGTGGTAGCCATTGTATCTCACCAATCAAACTTACAGGTAGGTAGCCATCTTCACAGGGAGGGCTGCTGGTGGGTTGGAGGCCTGCACTACAACTCCCAACATCCCCCATGTCCAACCCTGATCAGGATGGAGCACCTCAACCCAGCTAGAAGCATGTGGCAGCCATTGTATCTCCCCAACCAAACTTACAGGTTGGTAGCCATATTCACAGGGAAGGCTGCTGGTGGGTAGGAGGCCTGCACTACATCTCCCACCACCCCCCGTCCCATCCCTGAGCAGGATGGAGCAACCCCACCCAGCCAGAAGCATGTGGCAGCTATGGTATGGTTCACCTTCACCTAACATGTAGGTAGCCATCTTCACAGGGAGGGCTGCTGGTGGGTGGGAGGCCTGCACTACAACTTCCACCCTACCCCTGTCCCACCCATGAGAAGGATGGAGCACCCCCACCCAGCCAGAAGCATGTGGCAGCGATTGTATCTCATCAACCACACTTACAAGTAGGTAGCCATCTTCGCAGGGAGGGTGGTTTGGGGGTGGGAGGCCTAAACTACAAATCCCATCATCCCCCCTGTCCTACCCCTGAGTAGGATGGAGCACCCCCACCAAGCCAGAAGCATGTGGCAGCCATTGTGTATCACCAACCAAATTTACAGGTAGGTAGCCATCTTCCCAGGGAGGGATGTCTGGTGATGGGAGGCCTTCACTACTACTCCCACCATTCCCCCTGTCCAACCCCTGAGCAGGATGGAGCACCCTCACCCAGCCAGGAGCATGTGGCAGCCATTGTATGGTTCACCTTCGCCTAACAGGTAGGTAGCCATCTTCACAGGGAGGGCTGCTGGTGGGTGGGAGGCCTGCACTACAACTCCCACCATCCCCCGTGTCCCACCCCTGAGCGGGATGGAGCACCCCCACCCCGCCAGAAGCATGTGGCAGCCATTGTATGGTTCACCTTCACCTAACAGGTAGGTAGCCATCCTCACAGGGAGGGCTGCTGGTGGGTGGGAGGCCTGCACTACAACTCCCACCATCCCCCCTGTCATACCCCTCAGCAGGATAGAACATCCCCACCCAGCCAGAAGCATGTGGCAGCCATTGTATGGTTCACCTTCACCTAACAGGTAGGTAGCCATCTTCACAGGGAGGGCTACTGGTGGGTGGTAGGCCTGCCCTATAGCTCCCACCATGCCCCCTGTCCCACCCCTGAGTAGGTTGGAACATCCCCACCCAGCCAGAAGCATGTGGCATCCATTTTATCTCACCTACCAAACTTACAGGCAGGTAGCCATCTTCACATGGAGGGCTGCTGCTGTGTGGAAGGCCTGTACTACAACTCCACCAGCCCCACTGTCCCACCCATGAGCAGGATGGAGCTCTCAAACACACACCCATAGAGATGTGTCAGAAACCCAACCCCAATGTGACAACAGAACAGATGAGCAGACAGTGCATGCACCCCACCATTCATCTAAAAAAGCCTGGAGCCATATGACAACGCCAGCCCTCACATCCCACCAAAATTGACAACGATCAAATATCCATTTACAGTGTGCAGACAGCTAAGCGTATGTAACTGTCACAGAAACCAAAGTGTGAGTCAACAAATCACACATAGAAGAAATTCAGGGCACAATCATGCACAGCACTGAATGCAATCTGTAAATTCCATAGGGGCAGAGCTTGAAGGATCACATGAAACAAAGCAAGCATGGTCTGTAGAACAAATAAAGCTAAGCACAGGACATGACAAAGGTATGCATGAGATAACAATGGCTAGTTCATGCGCAGATGTAACGCCTGCCAGGCAGAGTAATCAGCAAAGTTGCGTCACATCAAGTTGTAGTGCCGCTAGTCGTCAGATGACAACATGTCCTGGTAATCATAAATTCTGCACATGGGGCATGGTATCCATTGACATGTCAATTCAAGTCAAGTATAACTTTATTTGATTAGATTAAAACCATCAAAGTGCAAATCCAAAAACTTTTTAAAACAATCAATTTGTTATTACAAGGGTTATTGTTTCAAAAAATTCACACTACTACACAAATTATTACAAAGCCAACATATGCAACCCAATCATATCCGACACAATAAGTCCTAAGTCAAGGAATATGTAATAATAAAACTACAATTGTCCAAAACATGTCATGTTTACATAATATACTGTTAAAAAACACTGATATTAAATAAATTAATTAATCTTAAGACATAGTCCCATCTATGCTATCATCAGCCTATTCCTACACCTAATGGCGCCTGTTATGTAGCTGGCAACCCCAAAACACCTCATGGGTGATGTCAACATTTGTAAATATGCCAGCGCTGGTCTGACTTTTCCAAAATGTAGGCCTTTTAGGAAGGGGATGATGGATATCCTGCGTAATGAGACGTAAAACTCACAGAAAAATATCATATGAAGAATATTTTGATCTGAGAAGTTGTCGCAGGGACAGGGTCTTAACGATCACTATTAAAAAAAACACTTTCGAGAAGGCCAGTAGCCAGGGAACCATAATATGCTTGAATCTAAAACAGGTTATAGGGCCTATTTATATATGTTAGATATGGTTGCATCTGACTGCCTATACTCAATATGAAAAAACTTCTCACTGTGGGTTTCACTAACTCCCTTTCTTCCCTAGACAGTATAGATCTATTTAGGAACTGCCACTTCAAGTCTCTAATCGCTATTTTTCCCAGAGCTCTAGGGCTTGAAAATAGGTCATATTGACATGTGATATTGAGGTGTGATATTGACGTATCACACCATGGACAAGTAATTTATGTACCTCAACATCATGTCATGATGCATATCACTGTGCAGACATACAATGTGACAACCAGTAAACTGTGTGTTGTGTAACCGGTAAATAAGATACATCGAACACCAAGCTTGAGAGGTGCACGTCAATGACCATTTACCCTCTGTCCCACAGGTGACCAAAAAGTGACTGCAGAGGATGACAACACCAACCTGCAGAGCCAGTCTCCACCCCCGGAACGTGGACTCTCTGATGATGACTCCCTGGATTTCCAGGATGCGGAGCTAGAAGCCGACCCATCTGGCATGCCAGGGCACTACTGGTCCCAGGACCCCGCTGTACCCCTGCTACCACATCAGCAACAACAACAACTATGCTGACCCCTGCTGTAACGAACTGTGGTGTCTCCACCACCACCACCACTACCAGTGCCGCCTGCAACACTCTACCTGCCCCAGAGGATGACCACCCCACTCCACCAATTGAGGAGGGCAGGGAGAGTAGGCGGGTACGTACAGTGGTGAGGCAACATGTCCGTGACAGCAGGGCAGGTGGGAGGGTAAGGGAAAGTCAAAGCCAAACAAACACTGGCATCGAAGCACACTGGACAACATCATCAGAGACCTTGGGGCCTATGAACGGACCCTGGGAAAAACAGGCCAGGTTCAGGAAGATTCCCATGAGCTCCACCGGCTGCTGAGGTCCATAGACACCCGCATGGGCCAAATCGTGGAACTCTTGGGCCAGCTAGTGGTGGTTTTGAGGGATATAGAACCACCGGTGGCCCGTAGGATAACAGTTCCACATCCTCCCCTGCAGTCACGGAGAGGGGCGACTCCTCAGACCCTACTGGCCCTCTGCAGAGGCCCCCCTGCCAAATGACCAAGGGGCCACCCTAAGAAATCCAAGGGGATGATATGGTGGCAAAGCACCTGCCAAACGCCAGTCAAGGAGCCAGCCATCATGGCACACCTCTTCACCATTGCATTGACTTTGTTGACTGTCCTTCCCCACACTGCCATGTTAATGGGATTCGTCTATTGCACTGGGACACCACATCAATGTGGTGGCTACTTGATTGTCTCGTCTTACATCATTGACAACTCATTGATTCACTAATAACTGTTTTGGAAATATTCACTTTCCAGTCACATGTACCCATAATAAATAAACACTCCTTACACACCTATGTAGTTGTGTCTGCTCCATGTTTTAACTGGTTATGCACACTGATTCATGCATGTTATACTAGCAAAGATCCTTAGACAATCTACCCAACGTAAGATCACAGCTAGCATGATTTCCCATGTTCCTTCTTACACTCAGCCAAGAGACTGGAAGTCTCTATCCGATGCAAAGATCGCCAGGTACTGTTGTTGCCTAGATTCTCTAACCATTAGGTGAGTGGTCCAGTTACATCCACCTTCAAATAACAGCTGCTACTGATTTTTAATTGTGGTTTTATAGAGTGTGAGCTTGACTGAACCACCACACAGGCATACTCACTACGTTGTTTCACATTGGTTTTAGTTCACATGCGATTAGCGTTACACTTGGAATGTACAAGGTCACCCTGGTCAAGAGTTTCAATCCTGTTGCATTGCTTTCTTTTCTCCCCATCCAGGTAAATGACGCGCAACACAGGTATAGACATTGTACTACACTCACTTTATTTGTTTAAATAGTCACAGAACAATAGATCCTAGAACAGATATCATCAACGTAAACAGTAATTCAAAAGAAAATATTTTTCTTGTTATTTTTCTTGATATTCTGGGTCCTGAAGAATCGCCAGTCACTAGACACAGGCAAGAAACATGTCGACCAACCAGAGCACATACTAAACCTAGACTCGAGACAGGAAACATAATATTCCAACGAGTACTGGTTAGTTTTTCTTTTTTAATTAGAGCAGGGGACCCCCAGAATAAACCTGATCCTGGTACTCCTAGCCCTATTTTAATCTCACAGACCAAATGTACGTTATTCTGGCCCCACACCCCCACTTCAACAAACGGCAGTTGGATAAGAGATCTCCGCCAAAGTGCCCCTCTTTGAGGTGTCGCCCGTTGGGTATTGCACCGCCGACCCAACGAGGAGCAAGCCTAGATGATGAAGCATGACACCAGCAAGGGTGTGTGAGGGTATTACATCCAACACTATGGATGCCCAACTGTAGTTTCCATTGAGATTCTACAACATCCTCACATACCTGCACGACTAGTACATTCCTTTTTGTTCTGAGGAACAGCTCAGCCCTTTTGTATCACATACTTGATTGTCTTGTCTTACATCACTGACAACTCATTGATTCAAAAATCACTGTTTTTGAAATATTCACTTTCCAGTCACATGTACCCATAATAAATAAACACTCCTGACACACACACCTATGTAGTTGTGTCTGCTCCATGTTTACACAGGATGTACAAAGTTCACCATTTTAACAAAGTACCAGGAGAACAGATTGTTTGTAGGCAAGGAGAGGCTGAAGGGACCTAGGAAAACACACATAACACTTGTCATCAAGGTAATCTAATCTGCACACATTACAAGGAGCAACAGTACCGACATAGACATCTTGTATTTGTGCAAAACTAACCTGTCCCTGAAACATTAGCAGTCAGCACAGAGTAAACTAGAGGCTGCAGTCACAAAGCTCACCTGGACTTTTATACCAACAACAACATCAGCAGACAATGGCACAGTTGTATGTTGGCATTCACCTTCAAGTGAAGTAGCGGTTTATGATCTGTTGACAAAGGTCGACACCTTCCTCCTCTCCACTATCCTCGTCACTGGACATGGGTTGGTTAGCAGGCGGGGGCCTCGGCTGCTCATCAGCGTCCAGGAGCAGTGGGATCTCCTTGCGTAAGGCCAGGTTGTGGAGCATGCAGAATGCAACTACAATCTGACACAACTTTTTGGGCGAGTACATTAGTGCACCTCCGGTCTTGTCCAGGCAGCGAAATCGGGACTTCAGGAGACCAAAAGTACTCTCCACCACACAACATGTCCTCCCATGGGCATCATTATAGCAGACTTCACTTGGGGTCCAGGTATTCTGCAGTGGGCTCAGCAACCAAGGACAGTTGGGATATGCAGAGTCACCTATGTGTGAGACACACAGAACAACTTTGTAATATAGCCGTGGCTGAGGACATTATGTCACACACACAGCATGCTACCTGATTCTGCGTACTCATCAACAATCCATGCACCCTCCGGAAGCAGATTAGCTATCAGCTGTGGCACAATGCTGTTACGCCGTATGTAGGAGTCATGGGCTCAGCCAGGATCTTTTGCACAGACATATGAGATGATCATATCTGCCTGGCACACCACTTGCACATTGATGTAATGGAACTGTTTCCTGTTCCTGTAGATGTGCTCAAGTGCCTGTGGTGGAACCAGACCAACATGTGTGCAGTCAATGGCACCAACAACATTAGGGATGTAGCCAAGGGCATAGAAATCACCCTTCACAGCAGCCAATTCATGCCCCCTGGGGAAATGGATGTATCTGTCCTTGTAGGTCATCATAGCAGACAGGACATCACGTAGTACCATGCTGAACATCGGTTGCGACATCGCACCTGCATCGGACACTGTGTACTGGAATGAACCAGTAGCAAAGAAATGCAGGGCTGCCATCACCTTAGACGTTGGTGTCAAAACAGTCGTATACGTTCTGTGAGGCCGCAGGTGGGGTTCCAACAGAGCACATAGGTCGTGTAGGGTGTGTCAATCCAGACGGAATTTCCATATGACCTCCTCCTTCACCATGTCCACCAGTACTGTGAAGGGACGATGCACATTTGGTTGCCTCCTATAGGAGATGAAAGGGGACACATGTCATTGCAATCCACCATGTGATGTTTCCAACATCTTACGTTTTGACTGACACAACACCAACAATGACAGGCATCAACCCTCAGCTTACAGCACAAATGACATGTTGGGACACCTTCAGCTACACTAGTCGTATACTTGTCCACTGTACACACAGTGAGTACCTCAAAAACAATATCTGACAATGTGAATGCCCTAAGGTATATGGCCACATCTTGCATAAGCAGCACTGACAGTAGTTCATACAGCATATGTGTGAAACAGCAACACTATTGTCTCCTACCTGTACCTGCCACCCCGTCTTGGGTATTTCAAACAGGGCACACATCAACAACACAATGAGCACAGTCTGTGCGTTAAAAACAAGTATGAGCATGAGCCTAGAAAAGTTGACAGTCAAATATGCCCATTGTGCAGTCAGACACTCATCACTGTGAGTTGCTCAGCCCTATCACACATTGCCATGTGTACCCATTTGAGACTCCATCACAACATTGTTCGGTGTACATGCCCAACAAAATCACAAGTGACATGTGAGGGAGTACATGC
The DNA here is from genome assembly GCF_964261635.1 of Lissotriton helveticus. Classification (NCBI taxonomy): domain Eukaryota; kingdom Metazoa; phylum Chordata; class Amphibia; order Caudata; family Salamandridae; genus Lissotriton; species Lissotriton helveticus. Next base: position 757,249,214 of record NC_136069.1, read on the forward strand.
CAATGTTTGCAATCATATACACCAACATGGCATGTGTAGTCAGCAGTGGGCTAAATGTTACATTGGCATTCTGTGCACTATCTTGTGCCATGAATCAGGTGTCTACTGTGCACCATTGGGAATTGGCCATTGCCATTGACACAGCATGATCTCATCATAGGTGCTGTCAATGTGCTCCAGTACTAGAACAGAGCCACCCAATAATCCCACTGGGACTGGGTAATATCAATCATATAAGCTAAATGTCCAGGTAGGAATCATTAACAGTATCCACTTCACAATTATCAGTGTCATATCTATGATCACTTAATTAGGCATAGCTACCGGAGGGTTTCTTGAAAGAACAATAGTAATTAGTATCAAAAATATATTGTATTTATTTTTTGATATTCAATATATGAATAGCTTGTTTTTCTGACCTTGCTGGTCAGACAGATCCGTAGGACCATCTTCAGGACAAAAAGATGTCCTGAAGATGGTCCTACGGATCTGTCTGACCAGCAAGGACCGAAACGTCGACGCCTAACACCTTTTATGCAATACACTGTATAATTCACTTTAAATATAATTTGTGAATTTGACTGCATATGTATTGATTTGCATGTGGTTCCTTTATTGTTTCCACATTATATGCTGAAGGTGTTTATGTACTACCATATGATTTGCTACATATGTTTTGGTGGTATTGTGTTGCCAGATCTTTACTACTGAAAAACAAGCTATTCATATATTGAATATCAAAAAATAAATACAATATATTTTTGATACTAATTACTATTGTTCTTTCAAGAAACCCTCCGGTTGCTATGCCTAATTAAGTGATCATAGATATGACACTGATAATTGTGAAGTGGATACTGTTAATGATTCCTACCTGGACATTTAGCTTATATGGTCAATGTGCTCCGCCACCCAAATTACGGTCATTGGCAACAATGTATAGCAGCCATATTAAGGTAGTGACTGCCTGGCCCCATCAGTGTGTCACCGCCAATGCCCATTGCACTCACGGTAGTGATGTACACTCTGGGAAATGGCTGTTGGCGTATAGCAGCCATATCGTAGTAGCGATCGCCTGGCCCCTGCGGTGTGTCACTGCCAATGCCAAAGCCACACTCACGGTAGTGATACATATATGTTTATTGTCAAATGGCGGTTGGCATGCTCTGACACACAAATCACAGTCATTCTCAGCAATGTATAGCAGCCATATCGCGGTAGCGTCCGCCTGGCCCCTGTGGTGTATCACCGCCAATGCTTAAGCCCTTACAGCCAATGGGAACCGCAATGGCGGTAGCCTAATGCAATTTTGAAAGTAGCGGTAGGTGTGGTCCGCCACCGCCGGCCGGTCATTGGATGCAATTGAAAGATGCACGGCCTCTGTAGCAACCACCTGGCCCTTGCGGTGTGTCACTGTCAATGCCAAAGCCACACTTGCGGTGGTGATACATATATGCTGCTGCTCCTGTTTGCAGACACTGCTGCCTGACACCCCTCACCACCAACTGCTGCTGCTCCTGTCTCTTGGACCCAGTGATGTCGAGGACTGAGAAGATAAGGGCCCATCTCTTCACCACCAAGGAGCTGGAGGTCCTGGTGGACGAGGTGCTCACACTTCATAGATGGCTATATGTTGCTCCATGTCATGGTAAGTGTTTCAGAATGGAAGTGAGAGTGCAGGGAGTGCACACATGTAGCTGATCTGCTGCCTGAGAGTGTGGGGTTGTGCAAAACACTGCCAGGCATGCTGACTCCAGGGGAAAGGGGTGTGACTGTGTACAAAAAACAATAGAGGGAGTGAAGAGGTAGTGTCCTTAACAGGCACTGGAGGTGGATATGTCCTCCCCTGGAAATCTATACAAAACAGAAGGATCCACCTGTAGATGGGTTTCTTTCAATGGAAATTCCCTCATTGACAAAGGTGTGTCTCCTACATTTGTTGGAAGCACACATTGTTTGCTTAAATACACCTCACACACCAAAAGGGCCCTTAGTGTCATGCTTCATCATGGGGGTCTTCCGGTTCTGCTGCGGGCGGGGCGTGCTACGACCTGCGACTACACGTGAACACTGATCTTCAGTACTATGTGTAGTGTAGGAGTTGTGAGAGGAAGGGTCATGGGTGAATGGGAACAGTGACATTAAAAAGAACCTGGCCCCTGTGGACTAAGAAACTTTAATTTTCTCTGGAGCTGGTCCTGTTAAAAGCAGTGGGCCAGAGATGCCCTGCGTGTAATGTGCAGATACTCCTGATCAAGTCAACATATTTCAAAGCTCTGGGGCTACTTCATCAGGACTATAACTGATCCCTTCAGTACTCACTATGTTGCAGAGAAAGATATCAATAAACTGAAACTAGTGATATGTACAAATGAGTGAGAATGCAAGTAATCATGCACTGTATACAATACCCATTTGGACTGATATTTTGGAGTCTGTATCTGTGTTGTCCTCTTCTGCTGCCTCCAGATGTGACTGTGGCAACATGTTGGGAGGTACATCTTTTCCCCCTCTGGGCCCTAGGTATGCTCAGCGGGATCTGCATTTCTGGTTACATGGAGCCACAGACAGGCTATTTGGCTGTGTGGTCATCATATGGGTCACTTATGCCAAGTTTGCATGATAATATGCAAAATTAGAGTTTTGAATTGAGGTTGCACAATGTTACTGCACAGGGTGGTGTGCAACATGGGGATATCATCATCTTGTTTAGTGCTTTGCTTGCATATGATGATTGTGTGAATGCCACTGAAATGACCCTATGTATCTGTCTCTTGCAGCATCTACCGTGGGCACTGAAGGACAGGGACAGACACCAGTGGTGAGGCATCAAGCATGACTACTACACACGAGCACACTTACACTGATGTGACTAGTGCCTCGGAGGGGGAGAGGTGTCCGCTTGAGGAATCACAGACTGAGACACCAACCTCAATGTCATCTGACACCAGCAGTGAAACATCAAGGTAGGTGAGCACAGGGACCGGGAACTCTGCCTCCTCTTCCACCACACACCGTCCAGTACCCACCCTCCCAACTACTTCCACTAGTGCTGCATGTGCTCGCACCACTAAGAAGGGAAGAGTGTCCTTCACCCCAGGCTCAGCTGCCCCTGTCTTCTCTGCTGCCATCAGTGTTGAGGCTGTGGACCGTTTGCGCCAGCTGTGTGTGGGTCAGACAACTCTCCTGAATGCCTTCATAGACCATGCCTTCATGGGGGCATTCATTCAGACGTGGGTGGACTACACTGGACTGTCCAGTCTTTGTCCTCCACAGTTTGGCCACCCCCCTGCCAGTGGCTACATCTGACGAGAGTGACCACACCGTTAGGCTCAAGATACAGCACACACAGGACACAACCGCAGCAGCCCAAGCGGACCAGAGCACCAACACCATCCCCCCAAAAATCCAAAGCCACCCCACAGCGCAAAGACAAAAGCCCTTCAGGTGACACTCAGGAGCATAAAGCCAAGAAGCTGGAATCAGGCTCACATGCCTCAGAGGCATCCCCAACCAAGGACTCTCCTGTCCTAAAAGCGTCTCATAAAGAAAAACAGTCAGTTCCCATTCCTGCTGTGAAGCTGGTGCCTGCTAAGGGTCCACAGAAAAAGCCAGCTAAGGCAGATTCACCAACAATCTCTACTCCCATCCAGACCCCTGTAAAGCAGGGAAAGGAGGTCAGTGTAGGGGGTTCACCTGGAAATCAGGTGGTGGAGAGGAAAAGGCAAGGCCAGGCAAAGCGTACCTCCGGATCCAGCAGGTCCCCAGAGGGAGGCAAACCGGCTGCACCTGATGCAGCTTTGGTGGAGAGTGTGCCTGTTATACCCGCCACACCTACCATTCCTCCCAAAACAGTTTGCGCCTATTGAGTCCCCAAGAAGTGGAAAGGCACCCCTCCACATTCTCCCTTGCACACTGTGTCTCAGGGCAGTATAACTCCACCTCCACATGCCACCACACCATCCAGTCCAGCAAGCCATCCGGCTCCCAAAGACACTCATGCCTCTACCTCAGCTGGTCCTCTCTCTCTCAGGTCCAGTCCTCCAACCGGCCCGACACTCAGCCACATCCCAGTCTGACTGACATCCAAGTCTGAGCCAAAGTCCCACTCACCCCCCAGTCTCTCCCACAGCGGTGCCAGGACTGCCCATTGTTATCCCCCAACCTTTGTTGCTGACCATGGCAGTGTACAGTCTCACCCATTCCCTGTGCAGGTTCTCATGCACCTCCTCTGCACTTTGGACTGACCTTGCTGTTCATTACTGTGTTTGCCCATTCCCTGTGCAGGATCTCATGTACCTACTCTGCACTTTGGACTGGCCACTGGCCTTGCTGTTTATTACTATGTTTGCCCATTCCCTGAGCAGGTTCTCATGTACCTACTCAACATTTTGGACTGACCACTGGCCTTGCTGTTTATTACTGTGTTTGCCCATACCCTGTGCAGGTTCTCATGTACATACTCTGACCTTTGGCCTGCCCACTGGCCTTGCTATTCATCATTTTTGATGCCCCTTGCCTGTGCAGGATATCATGTACCTACTCTGCACCTTGGACTGTTCACTGGCCTTGCTGTTCATCATTTTTGATGCCCATTCCCTGTGCAGTTTTCATGGACACATGTACCTACTTTGCACTGTGTACTGGCCGTTGGCCTTGCTGTTTATTACTGTGTTTGTTGATTCCCTGTGCAGGATCTCATGTACCTACTCTGCACTTTGGACTGGCCACTGGCCTTGCTGTTTATTACTGTGTTTGTTGATTCCCTGTGCAGGATCTCATGTACCTACTCTGCACTTTGGACTGGCCACTGGCCTTGCTGTTGATAATTTTTTATGCCCATTACCTGTGCAGGTTCTCATGCACACATGTACCTACTTTGCACTGTGTAAAGGCCACTGGCCCTGTTGTTTATTACTGAGTTTGCCCATTCCATGTGCAGGTTCTGATGTATCTACTTTGCACTTTGTACTGGCCACTGGTCTTGCTCTTGTCTACTTTTGCTGCCTATCTGTGTAATATGTGAATAATGACAGTTACTCATGTTGTCTGCTTTGTCAGTGTCCTTGCTAGATAAAGGGTTTTATGTGTGGGTATGGTTTAATGTGACACATGCTCTGTATGCCACAGTATTCTATATGGACAATGTTTTACCACTGTCCCTGGAGGATGTATGACGTTACAACGCACACTTTTACAACCCATACCTTTGCAAGGCATTTTTTACAACACAACATCCATTACAACGCATGCCATTACAACGAAATTATAAAAACTAAACTTACAACGCATTTTATTACAATGCATAACATTACATTGCATGTTTGGTAAGTATTGGATAGTGTAGGGGTAAAAATTATTATTCTAACTCCAGGGGGTGCAACAGTAGGGTAAGTGTTGGATGGTAATGTTATGCGTTGTAATGGTATACGTTGTAATGACTGCGTTGTAATGACATGCGTTGTAGTGGTGTGCGTTGTAGTGTTTTGCGTTGTAATGGTTGCGTTGTATTTGCATGCGTTGTAATGGATGTTGCTTTGTAAAAGTTTTGTTGTAATGGTTGTGCGTTGTAAAAGTTGCATTGTAAAGGTTGTTTCCCGTCCCTGGAGGAATGATGGTAGTGTGTTCTGTCAACGTAGTCCTACTCTGTAGATCAGAGAAAAGAGAAGAAAATGACAGCAAGAGTGGGCAAAGCGAGGTATTTTCTTTCAGAGTTAAGGAGTCACTCAGCTCTAGCTGGTCTATTTTATTAGGGTGAGCAGGATGGATGTATGACGTTACAACGCATACTATTACAACGCATGCTTTTACAATGCATTTTTGACAACGCAAATACTATTACAACGCATGTTTTTACAACGAATACTCTTACAACGCGAGATAGTGTTATTCATAGTAATATGCTATTACAACGAATTCATTTACAACGCACACCGTTACAACGCCAAAATACATAAAATATATATATATTTTTTTGTAAAATAAAACCTGGGACGAGATGCAGGGAAACTAGGGGTTTTGGGTGGGGAAGTGTTTTAAAATGTAGCGAAAAACTGAACGTTATTTTAAATAAATTCAAAATTTTTATTAAAATTAATACTCGCGTATTAAAATTAATACCCGAGTATTAACATTTAATACTCATATATTCGTCACTGTTTACAATTTTATAAAATTTACGAAAATAACACTAAAATAAAATCGTTAAATATTAGTATTATTACAAAAAAAATATTCGTAAACAAAAACATGAAACAAACACGTACTCGCCATTTTAAAATGTATTCTTCCAAAATAAGTCCTACAACTCTTTCCATTAAATTAATACCACAACACTACTTCCAAAATGGATGCCAAAACGGAACGAAAATGCGAAAACAATTACATTTTTAACTACATGTTAAATTTTAATTTTCCTCAAAAATAAAACGTTTCTTAAAAAAGAATGCCAAAGCTGTGTTTCTTTAAAAAAACAATGACACAGTGAAAAACATATAAATACAAGCCAGACACCATTTTCAAAACAGTTGATTCTCAACTCCCAGAGAGACCAGACGCCAACAGCTGACCCTCTGACCTGATAGCAAAAATAATCCGCGATTATATATTAGAGGCATTATATCACATATAAGAAGTAAGTTAATAATTAATATCTACAATGTTTTCGACTAACGATTAAAAGGTTATCACTAATAAGTTTATTTTTCTAATTTAAATATAATAATATAGCTCCCATATTTTATTATATTTATGAATACATATATTCCTAAATAAAAAAGCATCCATATAAAAAGCATATTAAATTGTAATTAAAAATGTGTATTAATTATTTACATTTACAATAAAATATATACATATATTATTTAATAACATCACCAAATGTTACATTTTTATTAATAGTCGAGGTACTATAATCAACTACGAAAACGCCCACAGCAAAAACATTTGGGTTTTGCCAAAAAAGCAACACTCTACATCAAGATTAAATTGAAGGTACTTTTTAATTTGTAAAAAAAAACAGTTTTGTAAATAATAATGAAAGAAAATACATGTTTAAAACCATATTTATTTTATTTAATTTTCACAGAGAAAAATGTTTTGAAAAAAATATCAACTTTTCTGTACTTTGAAAATTTAATCGACAACGTAAAAATAAGGTAAATATTTGATTGATCACATTATTGAGTTTTAATAAATGTAGTCATTAATAAAGATAACATACATGGTGTAGGGCGTAATATTTTGTATTTTAACTAAAAATAACAGCTTCATTAGGAAAAATATAATCTAACTCCAAGTAGGTGCAATAGTATTGTAATTGTGGGTTGGTGTAGTGTTAATAATTACTAATCTAACTCTAGGTAGGTGCCACAGTAAGGAAAGTGTGTGATGGTGTAGAGGTATTAATTACTAATTTAACACCAAGTAGGTTCCAGCAGAGGGTAGCAGAGAGCAGTAAACCGAGAGAGCCAGTCCGCCAGTCCGCCATATCACCAAGCAGAGAGCAGCAGCAGCTTTCGCCGCACCGCACTGCAGCCACGCCGCGCTAAGTGCCGAACCCCCCCCTCCGCCCCCGACCTGGAGGAGGAGGAAGCAGCAAGGAGACCGGGGTGTGCGGCGAACGTCGGCGGACGGACAACCGGTGAACCTGTGAGCCCTGTGACCCCCGGAGAGTTGCGAAAGAACCGTGGAGGTCCGAGATCACTGTACAGAGGACTGCCATTGCCCGGCTGCAGCCCCGGGCGGACCTATCGCCTGCAGCTCGGTTTGGCGTAGGCGGGGGAGCACGGAAGCGACCCGGTGCAGGACTGCTCTTAGCGCAGTAAGTTGCAGTGCATAACAAATCTTCGCTCTGGTCTAATAATCATAGAAACGGTGTCTTCTACACAAATGTTAGTAATGGATTGACTGTCTAACTGATTGTAGTGGCCACAAACACTGTAGAGCAGCAGAGGGCTGCAGAGAGCTGCACGCCAGACTAAGCGACTTAACTGTGGACTGGGGGCCGCGGGTCTCTAGGGAGAGTGTGTGCTCAGTCGTATCCTTGCCCATTCAAGTCCTGGACAGGATCGGCCGCAGGTCCGGTGGTTCGGAGCAGTGTGGATATTGGGGGGTTTGTTTGCTCCGTTGCTGGTAACTATAACGTGCTTCTCCTGGGCTGTTGCTGGCCTGTCACCTGGTGGCTTGCAGTGGCTCGTGGTACCTGCAGCTCTGGTTTCATCACTCTCGTGCCGCCACAGTTTCTGGAGGGCACCAGGAGGGCACCAAGGAGCTGCAACACTCGCGGAATCGCAATGGAGTCTTCTAAGCCGCTTAGGAAACTGCCCAAGAGAAAGGGCACAGTCTTACGTGTTGTCTCCCCGGAGGCCAATCAACAGCAGTTGCCCGCGCACCAGGTCAAATCCCCTCAATCTGGTGGCTCATTGTCGCAACCTCGGATTAGCGACTTTTTTGACACTGCTCCTCAAAACAGATCTCAGACAGGCCCTTCCTCCACTGCAACATCCCAGCAGGATACCGAAACAAACGCGGCCACCTTGAGCCATGATAAATACTCTGATTCTTGCCCTGCTCACCTCGAAAGTTTACTTCCGGAATATTCTCACTTATCATCGCCTAATGCTCTGGTCTCATCTGAGCACCTCCAGTTAAGTCCGCTCTCCCGGGATGTTGAAATAATGTCACAGACTACCACCACAGCTTCTCCAAGTGTATCTCCTATGGGTTTGGGTTTGGGGAACCTAACAGCCTTAGACTTGGACTCAAACTCTACAATTCTTACGGCAAACGCCACCATAATAAATTCTGCGCCCAAGCTACAAATCCAAGCACAAGTTCACGGCGAAGTGCCATCTACCCCTCCAGAATATGAAAACAACCGTAATGAGGTAGATGGGACCTCTATGTCTACACCACAAAGCACCCCAAGTCCGGATCCCCTCCAAATCACTCAGAAGGTCTTTCAATCACTAAAAAATAGCCTAAAGTTTGAAAGCCCCCTGTCATCTAAGCGATTTCTGGCCTCTTTCGAAGCCCGAATTGAAGACTCTCTTGCTCATACACCGGGCCTTAGCTCTCATCCCAACTCCTCCAGTATTATGCAAGATGACCAAGAACTACCTGAGTTTGTCTCCCAGGGATCTATAAACTCTATTTCGGTCTCACTGACATCACTCCACGTAAAGCAAGATGCAATTGCTACAGCTTTGCTTTGGCAATCTCAGAAAATGGAACTGCAGGTTGACCTAATTCAAACCTTGGCCTCAACATTGTCCGACCTGGGCTCCAGATTAAGCTCTCTTGAAAGGTCTGCAGGGCTACAGGATAAAACGAACATCTGTCCCTGCTCTCCAATAATAAATAAACTTTCCGTCCTCCCAGAAATCTTGGGAGCATTATTGGACAGCATGAAGAATAACACCAACGGAAACGGATTAGTGAATCTCCCCCAAGAGCTCCAAACCTCTCCCTCTCTCGAGGAGTCCTTAGACGCTGAAACATTAGCTGGCTCTTCATTTGGGAGAAAGTCTACCTCTCCGTCTCTCAAATCTGACCCCAACAGTTTGGTCTGTCTGTCTCGGGGGTCCAGCTCAGGCAACCTTCAAGCGGACCCGGAACGCCTTGACCTGAGCTGCCCTGCACCGACGAAACCAGCAATGAAGCGGCCCAACATCACTAATACAATCCAGGAAAACACGGCTCACACTTCATCGAACCTCCCAACGAAACCTCCCTTGTCGAGGAGGGAGAGAAAGAAATTGAAAAAACAAACTAAGAAACAACGTTTAGCAAAAAGAAGAGTGGGTTTTGACGGGCCAGCAGCTCCTAGCACCTCAGATATTAAATCTAAAGGCCTTCCTTATTTTCCAATTTTCAATCTGGCTTCTAAACCCAAGACGAAAACCACCGGGACAAGTATGATCCAGGTTTGCATCAAGGATACCTTAGAAAAAACAGGACCACCGAGACAGGATCTTCCTGTGGGTATACCTCCGGCTCTTGAAGTGACTGAACTTCAAGATACATTGGCAACGTTCGGATCCCTGCCAAACAAAATCAACGGTACACCTTTTTATGACTCAGGCCTTGGGAGCGTGAACACAACTGCACAGCCCAAGGCAGCTATGCAAGAAGCTCGGAGCAGCCAAACTAATGGCCAGGCCCTGGTAAATGTTTGGACAGGACATCCTCAAGCCGTACCTGAGGAAGTAGCGATGGGCTGCTCCACGTGTCATCTACCTGAGCCAAAGACTAACATCTGCTGGGACTGGGCTATACAAAAGCAGAGGCTTCACCAGCCCCAACTTAATCATGTCCCGGGAGCACAAAATCTCCAGGAGGTGACTAACCATTTATCAGGAGCACATCCGCAACAACTGGCGGGGCATGTATCCTCAAGTAAACCAGCCAGGAGTCTGAACCATGAAAGCCCGGAAAAGGAGGCTGAGCTTGTCTTCCTTCCTCAATATGCCCATAAGGGCCCACATGACATCCTCAACAGAAATAATCTGCTTCGGCTATTCAAGAACATTCCAGCATTGTCCGGGATCAATTCCTCAGATCTTACCTTGGTCAAGTTCTTTACAATACAAGGTAAAGGGGGCTCAGAGGCAACCATGACAACGTGGTCCCAGGAGTCCACAAGGGATGCAATCCTAGGTGAAGCAGGCACATTTGAAAACTGGGGAATTGAAATATGGGTACCAACTCAACAAAAATATCCTCACGTTCTCCTTCCATCGCACCCAGTAAGGAAGCATATTAGCGTACTGAAAGGGTCCCGGGATGCAACCCACGCGTGGCTCCCAGAAGCTACGAAAGCAGACAACTTTATAAACATCTCATGTAACTGCAATCATCGCCTGGTGAGCTGCAAAACGAGTCGCTCTGTCCGTGCTGCCGACGCATACCACGGGCCCCCCCATCCAGAGCCTTCAAGCACTTCTGCCCGGCAGTGTTCCTCCTAACGGGGAAGCCAACTGGTCGAATCATAATCTCACTATCACGTCCTGGAATGTGGCTGGGCTAAAGTCAACATTTGCTTCTAAATCAGCCGTGGAGTACCTGAATAAAAGCGATATCATCTGCTTACAGGAGACGTGGTCCCTAGCTCCAACACCACTTCTCGGCTATTATGAACTTTTTCAAACAGCAGCTCAGGCCAAATCACACGGAAGACCCTCAGGGGGCCCCTCTATTTACATCAAATATAGATGCAAGATAACGGTGACCCCTATTCTTCGGAACTCAATGACATGCCAGACAGTATTAATTAATGGCCTATTACCTTCAGGCAGGGCTCAACCTATGCTTCTAATCAACTGCTATCATAACCCAATGAAAACCACAAAAACAACCGCTATAGACCGATTGATTAAGCAGCTGGCAGACCTGTTATTGGAATTTGCATCAGCAGAAGTTCTGCTAATTGGGGATTTTAACATCAAAGGTCTGGTTACCAATGTGGGTCCGGCCCTCAGAAGCAAAGAACAAGAAGCCATGATTACATTCTTAACCAATCACAATCTTTGCTCCGCAAAACAAATTAGATTAGAACAGAATCCCGGGACTCATTTTCCACCAACCTTTAAAAACATCTCCACAATTGACTATATTTTCCTTTCACTGTTTCTAGGAAATAAGCTAACCAAGATGGAAATTCCCCTCCGTCACGAGAGTGACCATAACCCTTTAACAGTAACAATGGAATTGTTAGTGCCAGCTGCTGCGAAAATAACAGTTGTGGGGCACTCGACGCTGGCTGAACTCCATACCCTAGTCAGGAAAATCAAATGGGATTCAACAGGCTCTGACAAGGTGAGCACTTGGCTTTCAGGAGAGACTCCTAATTTAATGCTCAGTTCCCCAACAGACTTACATTATCGGTGGGACAGCGCAATCAGAAAACTGCAAAATCTTTTAATGGGACCCGAGCCCCAACAAAAATCTTACGAGCTACGCCCGAAGTGGATCTATGACCCAGAGTTAATCACCAAAAGAAAAGCCCTAAGGAGGGCTGTGCGTTCGCATAAACAGAATGGCACGGCGCTCTCGGCCCACAACATGGCATTACTGCGTAAGTCCTTCAGGAAATCAGTATGGGCCGCAAAGAGATTAAAAGAACAAAAAGAGTGGATAAAAATATTCGCCCTATTAAAAGGCAAGAATTTATCCCAGTTCTGGAACTATATGAACAAGCTCCGCTCGTCGAACAACAACAGAGGGAACGCAGTTCGTGAAGAAGTCTGGGCCCAGCACATAACCCAATTATACGGCAGTGTCAAGCCGGACCCCGTGGTGACTGATTTAAGAGACAATGTCGATCTAACGAAGACCGTACGCCATGAGCTGACCTCTGTAGCCGAAGTCTCCAAATTTCTGAAGGTAATGAAAAACGACGGGGCTCCTGGGCCCAACGGCCTTCCGGCAGGGGTATTTAAATGTGCACTGGAGGAGTGGGCCGAACTTCTTGCCTCACTATTTAACAATGTGTTTGTGACCCGCCAGCTACCAGACTCTCGCTTGGCTCGATCTTATGCCCCATCTTCAAGAAGGGAAACCCCATGCTCCCAGCAAACTACCGCCTTATCGCCCTACTAGATCTTGAGGCGAAGGCATACGCCCGGTGTCTTCTTAAGCTCTTAGAAGATTGGGTAGCAGAAAATAACAGTCTACCTTATTTTCAAACAGGATTTCGCTCCTCAGCCTCCACCATAGATAATATTACAACACTTGCTTTTTTGAGTCATCAGTCGGCACAAAAAAACCACCTTCCTCTATATTGCTGCTTCATCGACTACAGTGCAGCCTTCGACAAAGTGTCTCGCGACACTCTATGGAGGAAACTGGATAAATGGGGGATTCCACAGAACCTGCTAGGAGCTCTTATCTCTCTGCACAAGAACACCTGGGTGCGAATTAAAATTGGCCCTAAGACAGTCTCCAGAAAAATTGCCACCAGAGACGGTTTGAAGCAGGGCTGTGTTCTCGCCCCGCTTTTGTTCAATCTTTATACTGCCGACTTGGGAACATATCTGAAGAAAAGCAATCTACTTCCGCCAAAGTTGGGTCCTGCTAAATGGGATCTGCATATTTTACAATATGCAGACGACATTGTCATAATGGACCACACAAAAACGGGGCTTCAACGAGCATTAAGCAAGCTTCATATATACAATATGGCCAACGCACTAAAAATCAATGAAGAAAAGACCAAGGTGATGATATTCGGCAGATGCAAGAACAAGAGAAGTGTAAGGTGGCACATTGGGCCTGTAACGATCACCTCAACAGCAAAATATAACTACTTGGGAGTATGGTTCTGCGAGACTTCAAGATCAACAGCTCATTTAGCAGCTATGAAAAAGAGAGCAGGTGCAATAACATACTCCCTGACTCGACTGAATCAGTCTCTGAGCAGCCCTTCAGCAGAACCGATCTTGAAAGTGATCAAAGCCACATTACTCCCCGCCATAAACTATGGGCATCAGGCCTTTCCCGGTGCATGCTCTGTCAGTCTTGACCACGCCCAAGTTTCCATTCACAAAAAAATCTTTCGTCTCCCGAAATTCATTCAGAGGGCGAGACTACGTCTGGAGTTGGGCCTACAAAGGCAATCCATCTACTGTGAGGCAGACACTTTGAAATATTTTATAAGGTCACTAAAAGCAGCCGATACCACCCTAAAATTCTGCCTAAAAGAGATCTTTACCATCCCTGGAAATCCGTGGAATCGTCAGATTACAAAGGCCATCAAATCATTAGAGATTGACAGTTCCCTGCTAACTTCAGACACAATTCCATACTCCGTGTGGAAAAAAGCCATCAACAAGCAGGTGAAACTAATCTCCCATCGGATGGACCTAAACGCTTTAAATACTCCAACTGTATTGCTTCCTCTGAATGTTTCATACCAGCCTGGGGTACCGCAACTTTACCTACTGGCCAATCTGAACGCAGTTGCACGGACAAATATAATTTTTACGCGCCTTTTAGGTCTGTGCTCTACGGCCACTTACAGATGGGCCCCTTTAAAGGAGGGGGGGGCTGCAGACTGTGCTCATACCATAAGGAATCATGGTCGCACCTTCTGTGTTGTTGCCCTGCCATGGACGCCCCCAGAAGGCATTTATTAAAACCTTTATTTCTAAAATGGGGCACCAGGTCATGCTGGGAGGCTACATCTCTGTGTTTTACCTCTACAGACATTCAAGCGCTTGCTAGGGTCGGAAAGTTTGCGAGACTCTTGGCTAATTTCTTATTACCCTCCCCGGCTACTGCGCTTCCTGCCCCTCCCATCCAAAAACTTATTACTGACTTTTTTTGTCCGCTGGTTTAGCACCTCCTGTCTTAATCTTTTTATTTTTATATTTTAGAAAGCAACTTAACATTGGTAGTAATAAGACCGTTTTTAAATGTACAGATCTTTCCTTTTGAAAAATGACAGTGTATTTCTCCAGTTTCGTCTTTTTTGATGTGATAATTGTGCTAATACGGATATTTATAGCGATGGTTTTAAATAACTATGCTAAACAAATAAACAAACAACAAACAAGTAGGTTCAACAGTAGGGTAAGTGTGGAATAGTGTAGTGGTATTAATTATTATTTCCAACTCCAGGTAGGTGTAATAGTAGGAAAAGTGTGGGATGGAGTAGGGGTATCAATTACTATTCTAACTCCAGGTAGGTGCAACAGTAGGGTAAGTGTAGTATGGTGTAGGGGTATATATTACTATTCTAACTCCAGGTAGGTGCAACAGTAGGGTAAGTGTGGGATGGTGTAGGGGTATCAATTACTATTCTAACTCCAAGTAGGTGCAACAGTAGGGTAAGTGTGGGATGGTGTAGGGGTATCAATTACTAATCTATCTCCAGTTAGGTGCAAGAGTAGGGTAAGTGTGGGATGGTGTAGGGCTATCATTTACTAATCCAACACCAGGTAGGTGCAACAGTAGGGTAAGTGTGGGATGGTGTAGGAGTATTAATTACTAATCCAACTCCAGGTAGGTACAACAGTAGGGTAAGTGTGGGATGGTGTAGGGTATCAATTACTAATCCAACTCCAGGTAGGTGCAACAGTAGGGTAAGTGTGGGATGGTGTAGGGGTATCAATTACTATTCTAACTCCAGGTAGGTGCTACAGTAGGGTAAGTGTGGGATGGTGTAGGGGTATCAATTACTAATCCAACTCCAGGTAGTTGCAACAGTAGGGTAAGTGTAGGGTGGTGTTGGGGTATTATTTACTAATGTAACTCCAAGTAGGTGCAACAGTAGGGTAAGTGTGGGATGGTGTAGGGGTATCAATTACTAATCCAACTCCAGTTAGGTGCAACAGTAGGGTTAGTGTGGGATAGTGTAGGGGTATTAATTACTAATCTAACTCCAGATAGGTGCAACAGTAGGGAAAGTGTGGGATGGAGTAGGGGTATCATTTACTAATCTTACTCTAAGTAGGTGTAACAGTAGGAAAATTGTGGGATGGAGTAGGGGTATTAATTACTAATCTAACTCCAAGTAGGTGCAACAGTAGGGTAAGTGTGGGATGGTGTAGGGTTATCAATTACTATTCTAACTCCAGGTTTGTGCAACAGTAGGGTAAGTGTGGGATGGTGTAGGGGTATCAATTACTAATCTAACTCCAAGTAGGTGCAACAGTAGGGTAAGTGTAGGATGGTGTAGTGGTATCAATTACTAATCTAACTCCAAGTAGGTGCAACAGTAGGGTAAGTGTGGGATGGTGGCGGGGTATCAATTACTAATCTAACTCCAGCTAGGTGCAAAAGTAGTAAAAGTGTAGGGTGGTGTAGAACACTATAAATTCAAAATAATTAAACTCAATTTTCTTAATATTTTTAACTTCATCATAAACATTTTGCATTTAAATGACATTTCTTTTTCCTATTTCATTTTTTAGAAAATATTCTGATCATCCAAAATCTCAACAACTCCAAAGGTCACCAAGAGACGAAAAAAGAACCAGAATCCAGACCATAAAGAAAGAAAGAAACACAAAAGGTATATAAAACACATAATACAACAGAAAATGTACAATGGAGTATGGGTAGCATTTACTAATCTAACTCCAAGTAGGTGCAACAGTAGGGTAAGTGTGGGATGTTGTAGGGGTATCAATTACTAATCAAACTCCAGGTAGGTGCAACAGTAGGGTAAGTGTAGGGTGGTGTAGGGGTATTAATTACTAATGTAACTCCAAGTAGGTGCAACAGTAGGGTAAGTGTGGGATGGTGTAGGGGTATCAATTACTAATCCAACTCCAGTTAGGTGCAACAGTAGGGTTAGTGTGGGATAGTGTAGGGGTATTAATTACTAATCTAACTCCAGATAGGTGCAACAGTAGGGAAAGTGTGGGATGGAGTAGGGGTATCATTTACTAATCTTACTCTAAGTAGGTGTAACAGTAGGAAAATTGTGGGATGGAGTAGGGGTATTAATTACTAATCTAACTCCAAGTAGGTGCAACAGTAGGGTAAGTGTGGGATGGTGTAGGGTTATCAATTACTATTCTAACTCCAGGTTTGTGCAACAGTAGGGTAAGTGTGGGATGGTGTAGGGGTATCAATTACTAATCTAACTCCAAGTAGGTGCAACAGTAGGGTAAGTGTAGGATGGTGTAGTGGTATCAATTACTAATCTAACTCCAAGTAGGTGCAACAGTAGGGTAAGTGTGGGATGGTGGCGGGGTATCAATTACTAATCTAACTCCAGCTAGGTGCAAAAGTAGTAAAAGTGTAGGGTGGTGTAGAACACTATAAATTCAAAATAATTAAACTCAATTTTCTTAATATTTTTAACTTCATCATAAACATTTTGCATTTAAATGACATTTCTTTTTCCTATTTCATTTTTTAGAAAATCTTCTGATCATCCAAAATCTCAACAACTCCAAAGGTCACCAAGAGACGAAAAAAGAACCAGAATCCAGACCATAAAGAAAGAAAGAAACACAAAAGGTATATAAAACACATAATACAACAGAAAATGTACAATGGAGTATGGGTAGCATTTACTAATCTAACTCCAAGTAGGTGCAACAGTAGGGTAAGTGTGGGATGTTGTAGGGGTATCAATTACTAATCAAACTCCAGGTAGGTGCAACAGTAGGGTAAGTGTAGGGTGGTGTAGGGGTATTAATTACTAATGTAACTCCAAGTAGGTGCAACAGTAGGGTAAGTGTGGGATGGTGTAGGGGTATCAATTACTAATCCAACTCCAGTTAGGTGCAACAGTAGGGTTAGTGTGGGATAGTGTAGGGGTATTAATTACTAATCTAACTCCAGATAGGTGCAACAGTAGGGAAAGTGTGGGATGGAGTAGGGGTATCATTTACTAATCTTACTCTAAGTAGGTGTAACAGTAGGAAAATTGTGGGATGGAGTAGGGGTATTAATTACTAATCAAACTCCAAGTAGGTGCAACAGTAGGGTAAGTGTGGGATGGTGTAGGGTTATCAATTACTATTCTAACTCCAGGTTTGTGCAACAGTAGGGTAAGTGTGGGATGGTGTAGGGGTATCAATTACTAATCTAACTCCAAGGAGGTGCAACAGTAGGGTAAGTGTAGGATGGTGTAGTGGTATCAATTACTAATCTAACTCCAAGTAGGTGCAACAGTAGGGTAAGTGTGGGATGGTGTAGGGGTATCAATTACTAATCTAACTCCAGCTAGGTGCAAAAGTAGTAAAAGTGTAGGGTGGTGTAGAACACTATAAATTCAAAATAATTAAACTCAATTTTCTTAACATTTTTAACTTCATCATAAACATTTTGCATTTAAATGACATTTCTTTTTCCTATTTCATTTTTTAGAAAATCTTCTGATCATCCAAAATCTCAACCACTCCAAAGGTCACCAAGAGACGAAAAAAGAACCAGAATCCAGACCATAAAGAAAGAAAGAAACACAAAAGGTATATAAAACACATAATACAACAGAAAATGTACAATGGAGTATGGGTAGCATTTACTAATCTAACTCCAAGTAGGTGCAACAGTAGGGTAAGTGTGGGATGGTGTAGGGGTATCAATTACTAATCAAACTCCAGGTAGGTGCAACAGTAGGGTAAGTGTAGGATGGTGTAGGGGTATTAATTACTAATCTAACTCCAAGTAGGTGCAACAGTAGGGTAAGTGTGGGATGGTGTAGGGGTATGAATTACTATTCTAACTTCAGGTAGGTAGAACAGTAGGGTAAGTGTAGGATGGTGTAGGGGTATCAATTACTAATCCAACTCCAGGTAGGTGCAACAGTAGGGTAAGTGTGGGATGGTGTAGGGGTATCAATTACTAATCTAACTCCAAGTAGGTGCAACAGTAGGGTAAGTGTGGGATGGTGTAGGGGTATCAATTACTAATCCAACTCCAGGTAGGTGCAACAGTAGGGTAAATGTGGGATAGTGTAGGGGTATCAATTACTAATCTAACTCCAAGTAAGTGCAACAGTAGGGTAAGTGTGGGATGGTGTAGGGGTATCAATTACTAATCTAACTCCAAGTAGGTGCAACAGTGGGTTAAGTGTGGGATGGTGTAGGGGTATGAATTACTAATCTAACTCCAGGTAGGTGCAAAAGAAGTAAAAGTGTAGGGTGGTGTAGAACCCTATAAATTTAAAATTAATTAAACTCAATTATCTTAACATTTTTAACTTCATCATAAACATTTTGCATTTAAATGACATTTCTTTTTCCTATTTCATTTTTTAGAAACTCTCAGAAAATCTTCTGATCATCCAAAATCTCAAAAGATCAACAACTCCAAAGGTCACCAAGAGACGAAAAAAGAACCAGAATCCAGACCATAAAGAAAGAAAGAAACACAAAAGGTATATAAAACACATAATACAACAGAAAATGTACAATGGAGTATGGGTAGCATTTACTAATCTAACTCCAAGTAGGTGCAACAGTAGGGTAAGTGTGGGATGGTGTAGGGGTATCAATTACTAATCAAACTCCAGGTAGGTGCAACAGTAGGGCAAGTGTAGGGTGGTGTAGGGGTATTAATTACTAATCTAACTCCAAGTAGGTGCAACAGTAGGGTAAGAGTGGGATGGTGTAGGGGTATCAATTAGTATTCTAATTTCAGGTAGGTAGAACAGTAGGGTAAGTGTAGGATGGAGTAGGGGTATCAATTACTAATCCAACTCCAGGTAGGTGCAACAGTAGGGTAAGTGTGGGATGGTGTAGGGGTATCAATTACTAATCTAACTCCAAGTAGGTGCAACAGTAGGGTAAGTGTGGGATGGTGTAGGGGTATCAATTACTAATCCAACTCCAGGTAGGTGCAACAGTAGGGTAAGTGTGGGATAGTGTAGGGGTATCAATTGCTAATCTAACTCCAAGTAGGTGCAACAGTAGAGTAAGTGTGGGATGGAGTAGGGGTATCAATTACTATTCTAACTTCAGGTAGGTAGAACAATAGGGTAAGTGTGGGATGGTGTAGGGGTATCAATTACTATTCTAACTCCAGGTAGGTGAAACATTAGGGTAAGTGTGGGATGATGTAGGGGTATCAATTACTAATCTAACTCCAGGTAGGTGCAACAGTAGGAAAAGTGTAGGATGGTGTAGAACACTGTAAAATGAAAATTAATTATACTCAATTTTCTTAACATTTTTAATTTCATCATAAACATTTTGCATTTAAATGATTTTTCTTTTTCCTATTTCATTTTTTAGAAGCTCTGAAAAAATCTTCTGATCATCCAAAATCTCAAAAGGATAACAACTCCAAAGGTCACCAAGAGACGAAAAAACAACCAGAATCCAGAACATAAAGAAAGAAAGAAACACAAAAGGTATATAAAACACATAATGCAACAAAAAATGTACAATGGAGTATGGGTAGCATTTACTAATCTAACTCCAAGTAGGTGCAACATTAGGGTAAGTGTGAGATGGTGTAGTGGTATTAATTACTAATCCAACTCCAGGTAGGTGCAACAGTAGGGTAAGTGCGGGATGGTGTAGGGGTATCAATTACTAATCTAACTCCAAGTAGGTTCAACAGTAAAGTAAGTGTGGGATGGAGTAGGGGTATCAATTACTATTCTAACTTCAGGTAGGTAGAACAGTAGGCTAAGGGGGTCATTATGATGACGGGCGCACTTTGTCCGCCCGTCACCATAGTGGGAAACGGGACCGCCCGCCATAACGGCGGGGGTCCCGTGGGGGGCATTAGGATGTGCCCGCCACAGTGGCGGGCACATCCTGTAGTTTTAGCATTGTGGCGGGCGGTGCACTCTGCACCGCCCGCCACGATGCTAAAAATGCTTTTGTGCATTTGCATATGCAAAGCGGCAGGCACCGCGCGGTGCCTGCCGTTTTGCATTATGCAAATGTGGGGGGGTACCATAGGTACCCCCCATGTGCCCCCTGACAGTGGTGTGAACCTGGGGGCCCTGCAGGGGGCCCCCGCAGCAATCCCCGCCTGCCTTTCCGTGGCGGCATTGACGCCGCGGAAAAGCAGCTGCAGACAGGCACCCTAATATGGATGGCGGTGTCTGATAGACACCGCCACCATATGGTTCCATTACCGCCCCGGCCGCAATGCGACCGGGGCGGAAAAGCGGCGGACGGTGTTTTCGTCCGCCGCGGTCCCCCCCGCCATCCTAATATGGCGGGGGGAATTAGAATGCGGATGTCGGGCGGATTGCCCCCGCCAGGGTGGCGGTGGCTACTGCCACCCTGGCGGGGGCAATCCGCCCGACATCCTAATGGACCCCTAAGTGTGGGATGGTGTAGGGGTATCAATTACTATTCTAACTCGAGGTAGATGAAACATTAGGGTAAGTGTGGGATGATGTAGGGGTATCAATTACTAATCTAACTCCAGGTAGGTGCAACAGTAGGAAAAGTGTAGGATGGTGTAGAACACTGTAAAATTAAAATTAATTATACTCAATTTTCTTAACATTTTTAACTTCATCATAAACATTTTGCATTTAAATGATTTTTCTTTTTCCTATTTCATTTTTTAGAAGCTCTGAAAAAATCTTCTGATTATCCAAAATCTCAAAAGAACAACAACTCCATAAGTCACCAAGAGACGAAAAAACAACCAGAATCCAGACCATAAAGAAAGAAAGAAACACAAAAGGTATATAAAACACATAATGCTACAGAAAATGTACAATGTAGTATGGGTAGCATTTACTAATCCAACTCCAGGTAGGTACAACAGTAGGTTAAGTGTTGGATGGTGTAGGGGTATCAATTGCTATTCTAACTCCAGGTAGGTGCAACAGTAGGGTAAGAGTGGGATGGTGTAGGGGTATAAATTACTATTCTAACTCCAAGTAGGTGCAACAGTAGGGTAAGTGTGGGATGGTGTAGGGGTATCATTTACTAATCTAACTCCAGGTAGTTGCAACAGTAGGGTAAGTGTGGGATGGTGTAGGGGTATCTATTACTAATCCAATTCCAGGTAGGTGCAACAGTAGGGTAAGTGTGGAATTGTTTAGGGGTATCAATTACTAATTTAACTCCAATTAGGTGCAACAGTAGGGTAAGTGTGGAATTGTTTAGGGGTATCAATTACTATTCTAACTCCAAGTAGGTGCAACAGTAGGGTAAGTGTGGGATGGAGTAGGGGTATCAATTACTATTCTAACTTCAGGTAGGTAGAACAGTAGGGTAAGTGTGGGATGGTGTAGGGGTATCAATTACAATTCTAACTCTAGGTAGGTGCAACAGTAGGGTAAGTGTGGGATGGTGTAGGGGTATCAATTACTAATCTAACTCCAGGTAGGTGCAACAGTAGGAAAAGTGTAGGGTGTTGTAGAACACTGTAAATTCAAAATTAATTATACTCAATTTTCATAACATTTTTAACTTCATCATAAACATTTTGCATTTAAATAACATTTCTTTTTCTTATTTCATTTTTTAGAAACTTTCAAAAAATCTTCTGATCATCCAAAATCTCAAAAGAACAACAACTCCAAAGATCACCAAGAGACGAAAAAACAACCAGAATCCAGACCATAAAGAAAGAAATTAACACAAAAGGTATATAAAACACATAATGCAACAGAAAATGTACAATGGAGTATGGGTAGCATTTACTAATCGAACTACAGGTAGGTACAACAGTAGGGTAAGTGTGGGTTGGTGTAGGGGTATTAATTACTAATCCAACTCCAGGTAGGTGCAACAGTAGGGTAAGTGCGGGATGGTGTAGGGGTATCAATTACTAATCCAACTCCAGGTAGGTACAACAGTATGGTAAGTGTGGGATGGTGTAGGGGTATCAATTACTATTCTAACTCCAGGTATGTAGAGCAGTAGAGTAAGTGTGGGATGGTGTAGGGGTATCAATTACTAATCTAACTCCAGGTAGGTGCAACAGTAGGGAAAGTGTGGGTTGGTGTAGGGGTATCAATTAGTAATCTAACACCAGGTAGATGCAACAGTAAGGTAAGTGTGGGATGGTGTAGGGGTATCAATTACTATTCTAACTCCAGGTAGGTGCAACAGTAGGGTAAGTGTGGGATGGTGTAGGGGTATCAATTACTAATCCAACTCCAGGTAGGTGCAACAGTAGGGTAAGTGTAGGGTGGTGTAGGGGTATTAATTACTAATCTAACTCCAAGTAGGTGCAACATTGCTGAAAATGTTGGATGGATGTAGGGGTATTAATAGGACTATAATAAAATGACAGAAAATTAACAATTCAAATGTTTGCAACACTGTGATGTAAAGAAACATTAAAAAAAACAATCTGTAACTTTTTTTTAAATCATACAAAATATTGAAACATATATATATTTTTTTCCTCCAACAGATAATGTCTACTCATGAAAGAGCCTCCTACATCAAATCCAGGAAAGGAAATAAACTATTGAACCATGCATGATACATATATGCTAAAGAAAGGATAAGTTTTCCTAGGAATCATTGGAGGTGTGTGCAATACTACACATCCCATTGCAGCGGCAGAGCAGTTACCCATGATGATATTATTGTAAAAACTACTGAACACAACCACTCTGCCTCTGCAATAGAGATTGATTTAAGGGAAACTATTAAGGAGATGAAAGAACCAGCAAGCACCTCCAATGATTCCACAGGATCCATTTTAAGAGTGGTTGCACAACATGTCCCCTCTCATGTTGCTACTAATATGCCTATAATTCCAAATTTGAAACGAATTATTCAAAGACAAAAGCTGGCAAGTAACACTCAAACTACAACACCTCATACTTTTTCTGACATTGTTATTCCACATGAACTTACTGTTTCTTTTGTTGATGAACCCTTCCTTCTCCATGGCAATGAAAACCCTCAGAAACGTATTTAAATTTTTAGTACTCCCCGCAACCTTGTAAAGTTAGAAAACAGTGAAATTTGGATGATGGATGGGACGTTTAAAAATACACCCCATCCATTCTACCAAATTTACACAATTCATGCTAAAATTAACCATAATGTAATTCCCTTAGTATACAGTTTGCTGCCTGATAAGACTTCTGCAACATACATTGAACTTTTATCAGTTATTAAAAGTAAAACATCAAAAAGTCCTAGGAAAATAATAATAGATTTTGAATTGAGCATGATCAATGTGATCAGTAAAATGTACATGGATACCCAAATTCAGGGGTGTTTTTTCCATTTTTCCCAGGCATTCTGGCGTAAATTACAGAAAACATCCCTAGTTACAGAATACTCAACAGACAGCAAACTCCAAGTTGAATTAAAAAAATTAACTGCACTTTGTTTTGTTCCTCCCGAAAGTGTAGATGAGGACTACACTGCCATTACTGAATCTGAATTTTACAATCAAAACGAAGACAAATTGGCACCAATCTTAAATTATTTCGAAGACACATGGGGCCTTATTTATGAAGGCCTTGCGCAGCCGGTGCGTCACTTTTAACATGGGAAAAAGTGACGCACTGGCGGCGCAAGTCCTTCATAAATAAGGCCCATGGATTGGACACCTAAGCAGATCAGGTCGCAGGAGGAAGCCACGTTTCCATGTGGAGTGGTGGAATTGTTACTTGAGCTGTTTAGAGGGAGAAGCTAAAACAAATAATGCCATTGAGGGATGGCATAACTCCTTCAATCATACTATTGGAAAACATCACCCAAATTTCTACTAATTTCTAGAAACTTTGAAGAAGGAGCAAAGTTTCCAAGAAATTAGACTTTCTCAAGCATTAAGTGGTAGTCTAAACCCACGAGTTACTAAAAAAACTAAAGAGATGTCTGAAAGACTATTGGGTATAATGCAACAGTTTTCGTTGTGTGTGGCTCTGGACTACCTCGAAAATGTGGCTAACATTCTAACACTTTAATAAAAACATTTGACCTTACTTTCCTGCTTTGACCTAAATTAAGAAACTCACTAATTACCAATTGGTTTAATTTTTCATTTTTTTTAAATTAACTCAAAAATTTAATCGGATCTGCTTACTTTTTTTAATCATATTTTTTTCCTTTTTCATATTATACATAATCCTAATTTTTTGACACATCGAATAATTAGTCATTATTTTTTTTCTAATTTTTCAAAACCATTCCAAGTTCTCTACCAACTTATAAACGTTTCTTCAACTATAAAAAATAATTCAAATGCTTCTTAAAATTAAAAAAAATGTTTCTAAATTAAATTGGTTCGATATACGAAATAATTTTGAATATTAAAAAAATTTGAAAAGCAAAAGTAACAAATGTGATGTGTTTAAAATACGCACTTTCATTCTTTTCTCAAAATATTTTTTATTTTTTTAAACAATATCACACTCAATTGCATTTTGAAATCTTAAACTCATTTTTTTTTTGCAAAATAAACCAGTTCGAACAGAACATCCTAAATTATTTTCTACCTCCTTCAAAAACATTTTCTCGCTATGCAACCCTATCTAATTTGACAATTTTTCAGAAATAAAAAGCAATTTTGCTACTAATCAATCAAATTTTACCAATATTTCAAAACGAAAACACCCATCCAAAGCAGTTGCTTCATTATTTATTGCAGCCCAATTTTTTTTTTATTTACCAAATGACCAACCATTTGAAAATCATGAAATCATACATCCAACCATGTCCTTTTTTTTTATTCCAGCATTCGTAATAAATTATTTAAAAACAATGTAAACAAACAAAATTATTTCTCGACAGTGTACCTAACCATAATAACAGTAAAAATGTTAAGAAGCATTTTCCATTAACATTCTTCTTTCCTTATACAAAATTATAGTTGAAAGTAAATCAAATCTATTTTTTTAAAAAAGCATTTCCTAATTAGTTATATCTTTAATGAAAATCGAAGTGTATATCACATAAATATTTATTATTACAATTCAAAACTTAATATTTTATGCGATCCGACATAGGCATACACTATTAACACGATCGTCGACATGTTGTTCTTCAAATTTAAGATTAAAATTACTATCGGCAACCACTCCTTATCCTTTTTTTAACATATATGTATTTTTTTTTTAAGTTAAACATGTATCTTTTAAGTGAAAAATGTTTCCTACCTGGACGTAGATCAGCTTCCAGCTGCTTCCTGCATCGATGCTCTTCAAAATGGCCGCTTTAGATTACGTTTACGTGAATACGTCACAAATAGCTGCAAAGATAAAAAATGGACTATTAAATACTGTAATTTAAAGATTACATTATTTTTTTTTAATCAATACTTAAATGTAAAAAATGCAGAAAAATGTTAATAAATTTAAAAAAAATGCTGTTTTACTATATTTTTTAATAAAAATTTATCAAAAATTAACAATGTTATTTTTTTTTTCCAAATGTATTTATGTAAGCATAATGTTATTATAAATTGTTTATACTCTATAATTAATGATAATTCATCCTTACCTTCATCCTTTTTCTTTTTCTTTTCTACTCAACCCCTTTCTTCTTCTTTAGCACCTACTTTTTCATGTCCGCGGACTATTCTGCTCCAGCTATAGAAATAAATGAAGGACAATTCTTTCCATTAGAATCAATGTGAAAGCGTGGGAATTTTTTTCAAACACTACTAATAACCATATTAAATATTTCTAGAGTCTTAATTTATAATTAAAAATGTATTATATAAAATAATATTATTTAATTTGTATTTAAATTATTAATGTATTAAAATCTCAATATTATTATTAATACTACAGTATTATTTATTAATACACAAACTAGTATTTTTTATATTAAATATTTAATAATTTATTAATGGAATATAAAACAATATATTTTTAATAATATAGTATTATACCAATATAATGTTTAAAATATTTTTTAATATTTTAAAATTAATTTAAACACAATATTATAATTAATACTACAGTATTATTTCTTAATACACAAACTAATATATTTATAAACAAAATAATTTTATATTTATAATAAAAATATTAAACAATATTCATTTAATAATATAGTATGATAACAAAATAATTTTCAAAAGTTACTAGAGTATTAATTATTTTTTTATAAAAAAATACATTAATAATTATATATATTTTATAATTTATTTCAATTAATAATTCACATTTTTATTATTAATACTACAGTATTATTATTTGTTACTAAATTAAATTTATTCAGAAATAAAAATTTAAATAATTTAAATACAATATTTTAAATAATATTCATTTAATAATATAGTATTATATCAATTTCATTTTCACAAATTACTAGAGTATTAATTTTTTTTTAAATTACATATAAAATGAAAATGTTATTATTTTTTATATAAATATATTATTACAACAATATAATTTAAAAAAATTACTAGATTATTATTATTTTTTTTTAATTATATATAAAAGAATAATTATATTACATTATATATTACATTTTTAAATTTTTTTTAATATATAATATTTGCGTTGTGATGAACTTGCATGTAAAGGTACTTGCCTTGTAATAACATGCGTTGTAATAATATGCGTTGTAAATACATTTGCGCTGTAAAAGTTTCGTTGTAATGGTAGTGCGTTGTAAAAGTTGTGTTGTAAAGGTTGTATACCGAGCAGGATATGTGAGCTGGTTTGTCTTGGGAGGAGTACCGAAACATCTCATTAACAGGTTTATGTGATACAACTGTACTTTTCTGGGCTGTACCTGAATTTTATAAGTGGTGTTTCCTACCCTACCTATGACTTTGTACCGTCCCTTCCACTCGGCTTTTGTTTTTGCTGAGGAGGAGGGTAGGAGTACCAGCACCAAATCATTCACCTGTAACCATCTCCATTTTTTTCCTTTGTCATAAAATGGCCTTTGTCTATCCTGGGCTTTTTCCAAGTTAGAATATGCCAGGTTTTCCGATCCTGGACTTGAATCCTTGGATATATTCTAGAAAACCTCAGGTTTATTCCTCTCGTTCCAATTCCCAGGCCTCTTATATCATCTCCATGAGTGACCTAGGTTGTCTCCCATATTACAATTCAATAGAGGAGCAACCCAAACTGCTCTGGACCTGACTATTTATAACAAACAAGGCTAAGGGGAGTAGCTGACCCAAGTTTTTCCCTTCGCTGTTCAACATTTTCTTCAGTGTGAGTTTGAGTGTCCCATTATATCTCTTGATCAATCCATCTGTCTGGGGATGGTAAACAGATGACCTAATGTGTTTGAGGTCTAGGATTTTACAGACCTGATTCATAAGGTAAGAGACAAAGGGAGAGCCTTGATTGGTTAAGATTTCCTGGGGAAATCCACCCGTGAAAAAAGCTCTATGAGTTTATCTGAGATGTTAGTAGCAGTCAGGGATTGTAAGGGGAAAGCTTCATTGTACCTACTAGCGTAACCAACGATTACGAGGACATACTGATGCCTTTTTTTGGATTTAGGTAGAGGGCCAATCATGTCCATGCTTATCCGCTAAAAGGGCTTCCCTATAATTGGGAGGGGTTGCAAAGAAACTGGAGGCAGTTTATAGGGATTTATTTCTGACATACCTCGCATTCTTGGCAGTATTTTGTTATGGTCTGATGTATGCCCGGCCAATAAAAATGATGCAATATGGTTTGGGTTGTTTTTAAAGCACCTGTATGTCCTGCCATGAGATGGGAATGGGCAAAGAACATTACCTGGTCCTTGAAGGGCAGAGGCACGAAGAGTTGCGAGGACCCATCTTTTCTTTCCATCAAGTATAATAGCTCATCCTGTATTGCAAACTGTGGGTAGTTCGTTATATAGGCGTTGGTGTCTTTTCGTGCTTTGTTCTATGCGTTCTGGAGGGTGGGATAATTTTTTGGGGCATATCTGAAGTTCCTGTCTAGGAGGCAGGGATTATTGGTTAGAAGGGCAAGCTGGGTGTGTCCCCAGAGATGTCTTTTTTTTATCTGAGTGACAGGTTTGTACAGTAGTGAGAAACATCCCTATAAAGTCAGGGTTATTTGTTACTATAATTAGCTCCTCTGGAAGATTAGGCAATACCCCAACCCTGACTTTTCTAGCCTTTCCCTTTTCTGCTGTAAGCTGTAGGTCAGCAACTGGGTATGACTTGCCATCACTGTGCACTCATCTAATGTGTACCACAGTATCAGGGATGAATTGGGAGGAAGCAATTAAATGGTTCTGTACCACAGACTGTCGACACCTTGAATCCAATAGCGCGGTAACCCGATTTTTATTCACCTGCACACTTAGATAAAAGCAAGACCCCATCTCTTTGGCGTATAGGATTGTTTTGGGGATATAGCTAATGTCCATGGGTTCCTCCGGTGGTTTTTTATGTGGGCATAGGCGGGAAATATGGCCCCACTCCCCGTATGCTGAAACATTGGGGACCCCAAGGTATCAGTAGCTCAGACATATGAGGTCGAGGTTTTAGAAGTCCCTGGGTAGGTCTGCCACGTTTCTCATTCCTGTTTAGTACGGGATGAAGTTGAGATGTTTTCGCTGTCTCCCCGGAGGACGGTCGGTTCTGAGCACGGAAAAAGGTTGTGGCAATCTCTACTGTTTGTTTGATGGAGAGGTGTGTATGCTGCCTTAGCCAACGCTGGGTGGGATAAAGGAGAGCCTCAAGGTATTGTTCTAAATATATGAGTTCCATAATTTCTTCTTTGCTGTGCTCTGACGGCTTTAACCATTTGTCAGCAGCTGCCTTTACGGTATAGAAGAGAGTTTTTGGATTATTCCCAGGTGCACCCCTTTCCTTCTGAAACCGTACTCTATATGCTTCTGCGTCTATTCCTAGATGGTCCAATAAAATAGTTTTGACGGTTTCATAAGGAGTGTTTCGGGTGGCATTGGCGACCTGGTATACAGCTTGGGCCTCCCCCATAAGAAGAGGGGCCAAAAAAATGGATATTTACCCACGGGCCATCCACATGCTTTGGCTGCCCTCTTGAAATTCAACAAAAAGGCATCCAGGTCCTCCCCAGGGACGTACTTCTGTAGAACAACATTGGATGGAGTACTACCTTTAGGACCTTGGAGAGTGGACGTCAATTGTATATGATCTTCAGCCACTTTCTTTATACATTCCACCTGGGAGGTTATTGCATTCTTGAAGACCTCCCAGTCAGATTGGGCCAAGGTCATATGGCGTTCTACCATCCATTCTAACTTCTCTCGATCTTTAACTAGGTGCTGAATAAGGTTCTCCATTATTGCGTACTAATGGACATCTGCCTGCATTCTCCCCCACGTTAGAGGCATACAAAGGACCAGGCAGGACCAGGAGTATACTTTTACAGTAAAGCCACTTTATTTTTAACTTCTTGTCTTTAACTGTCCATTAATTGTCCTTGTTGGGTTTATAGGGGACCTCGTTATCCTGGTCAGTTTGTCTTTGTTCAGCGCAGGACTCTGGATAACAGGTCAATATCCCTCAAAGAAACAAAAGAGATGAAAGGTAAGTGTTTCCGCCACACTATCTGTCTTTTGAATTGGGGAAGGGAAGTGAGGGATCACCCAACTTAGTGCAATCTACCACCATGTGCTGTGCTACTGAGAGGGGGAGAGGGTTGTATGTGCGACCATGCTAGGGACTACTGATCCCTTCCCCACCCATGCCTCAAACCTCCCACCTCCTGAACAGCCCTCGGAGACGCATGCGTACCAGAGTAAGCAAGCCACGCTCCTCCTGGAGCGTGGCGGCTCACTGGTTCCTCGGCCTCCTGGCTTTCTCGCAGACACTTCTCGGGCGTCTCCTCAGGAATGCTGGGGATGATTCTCTTCCGACCCGTTCTCCGGTGGTTCGTCTTCCATCTCCACTGTGGCATCCTTTCCCCCTGCTTCCTTTTCCAAAGCTCCTATGAAGACCTGGCTTCTGCCCATGTGGGTGATGACAGCGTTTTCTGGGGCGGGGCTCAAGAGTTCTAGACTCAGCTTAAGGGAGCCACATTGAAGGCTGTCTGGAATGATGTCTTCCCGGGTGTCCTGTTCTCCCATCCAAGCTTCCACATTTATAGGCTGTGAAAACAGAAAGGGTTTTACATGAGGTGGGACACACCACCATTCGTCCTCATCCTTCTTGGACCCCAGCTCTTCATAACAATGGCTAAACTCCTAATACATATACTCGTGTTACAATAATCAATTTTCCAGCTTGAAGGTTGTGCTCGTCTGGGGTGTTTGATTAGGATGTTTCACACATATGTCTTTGAAAGATGGGGTGATCGACTTCAGTTAAGATGACGTGTTTTTTCACATTATAGTAAGCTATATGAAAATGATAAAGAGGTTGAAGCACTGCAGGTAGATGTGCTTTGCAAAACTTTGAACAGATTTAAGGACTAGTTGTAGACTTTAGTTCACTTGATTTCTTGATTACAGTGTATTTGGCTCACTTTACTAGGAAAAACACAATACTTTCTCACATATAATATTTCTATATCTGACTCACATTGAGTGAACATCTAATGGGGAAGTTAACTGCTCAATTCATTCTGCAGCCCAAATCTCACAAATACACTAGCCATGAAACCCACCTACTTTTTGCAGAGGTACAAAACACTGCCTGAAATGGGATTCACTTAATAGATTTACCCAGTTCTGAATTTGAGCTGGTGGTTTCCGGTGCTCAGCACCGGCACTTAATTGACGGAACCAGCACTTAAATGTCAAAACCCAGCACTTATGACAGTCTACCACATGGTGGTACTGTTTGTCTAATTTCGAGATACACACAGCAAGAGTTGTTTCGTAATAGAATATACATTTGAATTGACTGAAACCTACCACCAAAGCCATTCTTATAGCTTTGGGAGCCTGGAATAGTCTAAATTGTCACACTTGCAGGTGTGTGATAGTTAGCAGTTGTGTTGGTACCGTCATTGGCAGTGATGGCAGGGGCAATTTGTGGTGCAAGCTGCAGTGTCCTCCTAACAAGGGTCATGTCTCTTATATTTTTACAAATTAAGCACTGGGTTTAAACAAAAGTTTGCTTTTCAGGTTGTGTGAAAGAATATTAAAGATGTCTTTTGATGCTAAATCCTGCTATACTACCACAACGCATGGTAAATTGGTAGAACATTCACTCTCCAAGCTTTATCAGTGTGCTCATGCAGTGTGTTTCATTATGAAGTTTGGGATGTCTTTGAAAGCAGAGGTTAACGACTTCAATTTTAGACAACACTGCATTATCTCACATTACAGTAAGCATTACAGAAACTATAGGAGTTTGAAGCGTAGAATCTGTGTACACTACACTATTGTTTACGAATTTTGGGCCTAGTTTAGATTTCAATGTCTATGTTTTTAAGAGATATAAACGGAGTATTATATCTAGTTTTGTAAGATTAAAACTACTGTCTGCACTTCTTCAGATATAATACTTTTATATCTGACTAACATTGAGTGGACAAAGTTGGTATTTGGTGCAAGTGTACTGTTTTGCATGTGCTTCCCCTTGCAAAACTTTTGTAAACAGCTAACAAACCCACCAATCCACCAACCCCCAAGTGATGAACAACTGAAGATGCTTGTGAAGTCTAACTGCACAGGGTACTCACTCGGTGTGCAACACCTCACAGACAGCCACATTCTATAGACACCTAAACTCCCTTTTGAACATCCAACCAAAGTCGGGTTGGCAAGCTTCTTTTGCACATGTTTTCCCGGCACACAACCTCCCATGGACAGCCAACTCCCTCCACACTCTCAAGTCTCTTGAGGTGGCCAGCCCTCTATTACGCACAGTGTTTGTCTTGTGTTGAACTCTTCAACGATAGCTATCCACTTGGGGGCAATGAATGCACACAGGTAGGAAAGCCCATGCTACCCATGGTCTTCACACTGTGCATAAGCCCTCATGGAGAGCCTTGTCACCCAAACCCCAAGTCTATCGTAGGTGACCAAATGGCCACTAAACATTGCTTTTGCCCTATGCTGAATGTTTTGGGAAACAGCTAAACACAGACAGGAGAAAGAGCCCTACATGCATACAGTCTCTGCCCTATGCTCAATAAGTCATGATTGGCACAGTCTCTGCAAATACAGAAGACCCCTTATAATGCTAACCACCCCACTAAGCATGGCCTTAGCTCTGTCCTAAACCCTTTGCAGTCACCCAGACCCTCTTGGGTAACCAACTACACATGAGACTTTGCCCTGTGCACAACCCCTCATAGCTAGCCCACTTCACCCAGACACCAAAGGTACCTTTATCTGGCAGAACCTGCATTATGAATGGCTTTTGCCCTGGACCGAACCCTTCGTACATAGCCATCTCCCTATGGACAATAAACCATGAACATGTATGAGGAAAGATCTGCATGGGGGTTTACTTTAGTAAGCTACACCCAATATGCGACCAACATCACTGTGAACCTATATATACCCCAAGAGTTTTTTCGGTTTCCTTAGGTTCTTTGGTACTCCCGCTGGACCCAGGGCAGACCCTGTGTAATTCTGCCAGACTCTCAAAGGACCAGCCCACAAGCTTCAAGACCATGGTCCCGGGTGACCAAATAAACTTCATAGAATGAAGCTTGCAGGATCCTGCAGGAGTATGGAGCTGAAACTGCAGCTGAGTTCTGTGAAAGTCCAGGGTGATCCCCGGAGGTCTGAGCTGGGTCTCACAGTGGTGCGTCAGGACCAAGGGGTGCAAAATAAACTGCTCCCTGTTGGTGGGGGTTGTGGATTCTCCAGGCCACCAATAGAATTGGTAACCAGCCACAAACTGGTTAAAGACCGCAAACAATTGCATTTTAGAATATATCAGAGGCATTTGCTGCGTTTTTTATTCAGAAAAAAACAAGTTTCTGAATTAGTATTTTAATGACCAGAGCTTCTGAGTTGCTGTTATAGATTCGCAAATAGTATGTAACAACAATTTGCAAATACTGAATAGTCTCAAAATGGGGCTTTAGCTCGTACAAATTACCACCAAATCTGTTCAGTCGGTAACCAGGAGCTACCTATATAAAAAGGCCCAAAATGCATTAGGGTGTTCCACAATCGAATCTCTATACATGATTGTGAGGAGGATGCGGTTTCTCAATGCCCTGCAGAGGAGGAGGACGCAAACCTAAAGTCTTGTCATTGAAGAAACGCAAAGCCACTTTTTGCATGACTTTGAATGACTTCCAAACATTTGGAGAAATACAATTGCTACTTTGCATCTGGGGTGATCTATGTGGCATTAGAGACTCATTGCCTTCTTTTCTGGACCTATGTGTGTCTTCCTGACCCTCTCTTTCTGACTCATGTTCTGTTGGTGCTGGAACATCTGTATAGAAATGTAATGTGTAAAAATGTGTAAATTAATGTTTTTATAATTTACAGTATGATAGGTTTTGGATGTGCTGTAGCTGTTCATAATGGAGTTCCACAGATACCATAATGTGCTACTAGGGGAGGCCTAACACTTCTAATGGCATTTTTCTTATATTCTATCCTAGCAAAACATTATCCAGCCTAAAATGGTTACAATATTACCTCACACATTACTGCAGACATGTTATTGTGACACTATAAGTGTATGTATCACTCTTACATTTTGAAGTTGAAGGAGTCCAGACACGGTTTCTGGCTCCAGGGTTGGCTCAATCATTTACCCCAGCGGAGTTGGTGGTAGCTGGGTTGCAGGTCTACTTCCCATTGCAAGGGCCTCAGTTCTATGAGTTGCCATCTTTTTTTTGTCCTCGCTCGGAGGTCATACCACCTTTTGCAGATCTCCTTAAGGGCTCTCTCTGTGACCCCCACAGAGTTGATCCATTACTGGATTTTCAATCAGATTTTCTTCGTTTGTGCCTCTGGTATAGAGAGGGATGTTTTCAAAAACAAGGCCATCACTCTTCTGTGAGTAGTTCAAATTATTTTTCAGAGAATGTTAATGCTCTCTTCCTCCCTTCAAGGTCCTTCTCCTTCCCAGGATTCTGCCTGGACATTTTCCTACTTTACCGGGGTGGATGGCTGTGACTGATGCAGATCCCAATTGGATTGTGTTGACTATCACCTGTTTCAAGGCTCTCCAGTGTTCCTATAAGCCTGCCTCTGCTCTACTTCCTGTTTCTGATGTCATCACTCACTGGCAGGTAAAAAAATAGTTTTTTCAGTTTGATTCACTATATATTGAACACATGCTGACAGAATACAGAAACCGTTTTCAAACACACTTTTTCTTTGCAGCCAGCTCAGAGGGAGACTGTAAGCAGGCAGCTAAATGCTCCTGTGTGTATGTTAGCGCCCTGGGCCGGGGCCCAGCTGGTCAATGATAAAGGCCAGTTCTAAGTAAATTTACACCTGCTTTGACTCCTTCAGGGCTGCAGTAACTTTCAAAATGTATTTTGGGAGTTGTATTTGTTGTACACTATGATGTCGATACCTACATCTATTTTTTTCACCAAACACTGAGAGAGCTACCTATTTAGAAAAAAGGAAGGAATAGTCTTTGTTGAAAGTGTCCTGAAATCGCATAAATAATATTGTGGTCTCTTAATCAGACCGCCAACAGGTAAGACCGTCAGAACTGGTAAGTAGGCTAAAATTGAAACTCACTATTGGCTCTATGGGGTATATTACCAACAACTAGCGATAATTTTTGTCTCTAACTTGTTTAGAGACAAAAATTATCGCCGCACATCGGCGATTTTTATCGCAGATAAACCTTGCTATTAGCAAGGTTTATCGCAAATGCGATAAAAAACGGCCGCAATGCATGAATATCGCTGAAAAGTCAGCGATATTCATGCATTATCGAGCAAATGCTCTTAGCCATGTTATCCACCTCCCATTGGATAACATGGTGAAGAACTGCTCAGGGCAGGTGTTAGCTTTTGGAGATATTCGCGCTTAGCGCGAATATCTCCAAAAGTTGGTAATAGGAGATAGCGATGTTAGCGACTGTTTCCAGTCGCTAACATCTTGGCACGCCCACTTTGCATGTCATTAGTGATAAATATCACTGACATGCAAAGCGGGGCCCAAGATGGTCGCTATCTCCTATTAGCTGTCACTAACTGGTGTTAGCGACAGCTTGGTAATAGGGAGATAATTTTATCTCCGCTTTCTTGGCTTTTAAAGCCAAAAAAGCGGAGATAAACCCCTTGATAATATACCCCTATGTTCCTAAATAAGCTACATTTAGCGCTGAGTTGTGCACTTTCACTTCATAGCACACACCGATGCAACACTTCTTTGGTACAGATTTTCTTTTCAGTTTGTTATTAACAGATTGATACATTAATCTACTCTTTCTGTGACGCAGGGTAGTGAGTGAAGTGTCCATTTTAAGTGCCCTTTTTTTTCCATTTGATTTATGGCAATTTTATATAGCACCGATTGCCCCACTGTTAGCCATTGGCCGCTCGTTTTCTGTGCTTTCAATTGGCACTGCTGCCAATGCCCATTGACTGATGTACGCCATTACACGGTGCTTCTACATTATTTCAGCACTGTAAACTATCCAACCGTGTAATGTGCTTTCAGGAATGACACACACGAGACCGTATTTGCTCATTTCCCTCCTATTCCAGACGGCCATATGTGTTGGTTTTAATCTACCATCCTTTGGGGTTTTCTGAAAATATCTCCGGCCACTCCGCCGCATTTGATGTACGACCACTGATGTTGTTGAAACAATTTTCCTGCCGTGCATTCAGTGTTGCTATTTACCACACAATGTTCGTGTGATATATTAATTTGGTCTATTCAATAAATCTCAAGATCTACCTTTAACACTGCTCACGTTTTTAAAAGTCTACCATTTTAAAGAAACACTATGTTGCTGTATTTTGTTTTCTTTCATAACAAACCTGTCACTTTTATTTTAGATACACCCCTCACCCTGCAGTGACATAAGCAGGCCACTCGCCCTGCGCTCACACAACCTCACCATTTACCTTGCACTTGCAAAGAGACTCTGCATTCCGTACAATCACACAGGCACACCTGTGCCCCCTGTACTCTAACAGAGACTGTACTTACCCTGTACTCACACAATGACTACTCTCACCTTGTATTCAAATAGATGATTCTTCCACCCTGTGCTGACAATATACACCGCTCACCCTGCAATCACACAGACACACACTTCGCTCTGTACTCACACCAGCAGACTACTCCCCTACACTCACACCGGCTCACCATTCACACTACGCTCAAACAGGTTCTATCCTCACCTTAAAGTCATGATACACACCACTCACATGGGCACACCACTCATAATAAGCTTGTCAAGGCATGGCCTCAATATCCTTCCACTGCATCCACAGAGGCATTGCCTTACCCCTGCAGTTGAACAGGCACACTGCTCACCTAGCTTTCATACAGGGGTGTAACAAACACCTCCATAGCCCCCGCGTTGCGGGGGCCCCCAGTCTTCAGAATGTGAAGGGCCCCCTCCGCTCATCTGTAGAGAGCTGTGAGAGAGAGGCTTACTCTAAAGCAGCTGCAGTGTGCAGCCTGCTCTGAACTCCTCACACTGACCCAGGACTGAAGAGAAACACATTAACTAGTTAAATTGTTTCTCTTCAGTCAGAGCAAGGCCCGGAACAAGGATGGGGGTGGGGACCCTCAGAGAGAGCATTCTCCACAGGGCACAGCCTCTGGGCAGGCAGCACAGAGCAGACAGGGGTAGGAAAAGGTCTGCAGCTCCAGGAACAGGATCTGCTGGGACGCATTAGAAGGTAAACAAGCATTTGCAATGCAATTGGTCTTGCATTTGTGAGAGTTAGAGGTATTGACGTTGTAAAGGACAATGTATTTTACCTATGCGTTTTCTGTTTGGAGTGGAGTGAATGTGTGTGGTGTTAAGTGGACATATATGGTTTGGATTGGAATTGTTAGTTGTGGAATTGTGTTGTGTGGATTGGATCTGTGTAGTGAAATAATATGGCATGATGTGCAGTGTAATGATGTGGATAGTAATTGTGTGGTATTGAGTGTACTGGAATTATGTGGAGTGGGATTGTGTGCCATGGTGTGGGATTATGTGTCTTGGAGTGAGATTACCTGGAATGGTATTTTGTATTGTGCAGTGGATGTAGTGCAGTTTACTTATGTGGTGTGCTGTTAAATATTGCAGCATGATGTTGTATTCGTGGTGTAGATTGGATGTATGTGGTGTGCTGTGTAATTGTGTTGTTTGTTTAATTTATGTAGTTGGTTGTGGAATTATTTGGTGTGGAATCGAAATGTGTAGAGTTGAATTTGTGTGACGTGGAAGTGGGAGCTGTTGAGTGAAAATTATGTTGAGCGGTATTATGAGGCATGGTGTGAAGTGTAGTTATGTGGAATGTTGCTATGTCGCATAAACTGAATTTATGTGGAGTGTTTTTATGCAATATGGAGTAGAGCATAATTATGTGGAGGTAAATTATGTGTTGCTGAGTGGTGTTATGTGGAGTGTAATTATAATGTGTGATGAATTACAGAATTGTGTGACATGTGGAATAGGTTGAAGTGGAATTATGTGTAGTTGAATTGTGTTGTTTGGAGTGTAATTATGTGATTTTGAGTGGTATTAAACTATGAGTGACACTTTCTCGTGAGCAAAATCAAGCAATGAAGAGGAGATAAACATATAAATATCAGAAATGACACCCATTTGAGCCACTAGAAACTCTAAGAAAGTATCTGAACTAAAGTGCACTAACAGCAGACTACTGAAAACTGAGCAGAGTCAGACTGCGTGAATGTCAGCCAATTTTGCAGTTAAATTATGAAAACGTCACGCTTACCAATCTGAAACCTTGGCTTGTATGAGTGAATCAGTGTGAAAATGTGCTCTAATTGTGGTGTATTCATCTGCACCTTAGTGGTGACCAGCCTGCCAGGTGTCTTTGCTAACTTGCAAGCGCCAAGCAGTTTTCCATCAGTTACATGTTAATGTAAGTCTAGAAATAAATACATAGGATACAAATGGGGGTGGGGTCGCACACTACTCACACACCGGCGGTGTCGCCCCTAAGGACTCTGGTCAATGTAAGTGTTTGCGATGCATCATCTTTCGAGCCTGGGATCTCGCACCTACGCGCCTGAGTGGTACTATACCTGGCAGATATTGGCAGCCATCTGCAACCCCAGTACATGGCCTATCCCTGCTGATGAGGGGTAATACCCCGAAACACGTGTCCAGGGATGGCGAAGACAGCGAAGATAGCAGAAGATCGAAAGATGATGCATCGCGAACACTTTACTACATTGACCAGAGTCCTTAGGGGCGACACCGCCGGTGTGTGAGTAGTGTGCGACCCCACCCCCATTTGTAACTTTAAAGCTCCCTTGAGCAGCGGGCTGACGAGCCTGGGATCCCGCACCTACGCGCCTGAGTGATACTATACCTGTCAGATATTGGCAGCCATCGGCAACCCCAGTACACGGCCTATCTCTGCTGATGAGGGGTAATACCCCGAAACACGTGTCCAGGGATGGCGAAGACAGCGAAGATAGCAGAAGATCGAAAGATGATGCATCGCGAACACTTTACTACATTGACCAGAGTCCTTAGGGGCGACACCGCCGGTGTGTGAGTAGTGTGCGACCCCACCCCCATTTGTAACTTTAAAGCTCCCTTGAGCAGCGGGCTGACAAGCCTGGGATCCCGCACCTACGCGCCTGAGTGTTACTATACCTGGCAGGTATTGGCAGCCATCGGCAACCCCAGAACACGGCCTATCCCTGCTGATGAGGGGTAATACCCTGAAACACGTGTCCAGGGATGGCGAAGACAGCGAAGATAGCAGAAGATCGAAAGATGATGCATCGCGAACACTTTACTACATTGACCAGAGTCCTTAGGGGCATCACCGCCGGTGTGTGAGTAGTGTGCGACCCCACCCCCATTTGTAACTTTAAAGCTCCCTTGAGCAGCGGGCTGACGAGCCTGGGATCCAACACCTATGCGCCTGAGTGGTACTATACCTAGCAGATATTGGCAGCCATCGGCAACCCCAGTACACGGCCTATCCCTGCTGATGAGGGGTAATACCCCGAAACACGTGTCCAGGGATGGCGAAGACAGCGAAGATAGCAGAAGATCGAAAGATGATGCATTGTGAACACTTTACTACATTGACCAGAGTCCTTAGGGGCGACACTGCCGGTGTGTGAGTAGTGTGCGACCCCACCCCCATTTGTAACTTTAAAGCTCCCTTGAGCAGTGGGCTGACGAGCCTGGGATCCCGCACCTACGCGCCTGAGTGGTACTATACCTGCCAGATATTGGCAGCCATCGGCAACCCCAGTACACGGCCTATCCCTGCTGATGAGGGGTAATACCCCGAAACACGTGTCCAGGGATGGCGAAGACAGCGAAGATAGCAGAAGATCGAAAGATGATGCATCGCGAACACTTTACTACATTGACCAGAGTCCTTAGGGGCGACACCGCCGGTGTGTGAGTAGTGTGCGACCCCACCCCCATTTGTAACTTTAAAGCTCCCTTGAGCAGCGGGCTGACGAGCCTGGGATCCCGCACCTACGCGCCTGAGTGGTACTATACCTGGCAGATATTGGCAGCCATCGGCAACCCCAGTACACGGCCTATCCCTGCTGATGAGGGGTAATACCCCGAAACACGTGTCCAGGGATGGCGAAGACAGCGAAGATAGCAGAAGATCGAAAGATGATGCATCGCGAACACTTTACTACATTGACCAGAGTCCTTAGGGGCGACACCGCCGGTGTGTGAGTAGTGTGCGACCCCACCCCCATTTGTAACTTTAAAGCTCCCTTGAGCAGCGGGCTGACGAGCCTGGGATCCCGCACCTACGCGCCTGAGTGGTACTATACCTGGCAGATATTGGCAGCCATCGGCAACCCCAGTACACGGCCTATCCCTGCTGATGAGGGGTAATACCCCGAAACACGTGTCCAGGGATGGCGAAGACAGCGAAGATAGCAGAAGATCAAAAGATGATGCATCGCGAACACTTTACTACATTGACCAGAGTCCTTAGGGGCGACACCGCCGGTGTATGAGTAGTGTGCGACCCCACCCCCATTTGTAACTTTAAAGCTCCCTTGAGCAGCGGCCTGACGAGCCTGGGATCCCGCACCTACGCGCCTGAGTGGTACTATGCCTGGCAGATATTGGCAGCCATCGGCAACCCCAGTACACGGCCTATCCCTGCTGATGAGGGGTAATACCCCGAAACTCGTGTCCAGGGATGGCGAAGACAGCGAAGATAGCAGAAGATCGAAAGATGATGCATCGCGAACACTTTACTACATTGACCAGAGTCCTTAGGGGCGACACCGCCGGTGTGTGAGTAGTGTGCGACCCCACCCCCATTTGTAAATACATAGGATGTTCTCTGCAGAAATCAGAGGTTTGCCTGCACCACATTACACTTACCCCAGCACTTTAAAAGTGGTAGTTCAGTCTAGGTCCAATCAGGTCTCCCATAATGTCTGGTTACTCTGCGTAGAAAGGCTGCAATGTGTTTTTTAAATGCTAACCTGTGGTCAGATTAAACCTTCCATAAAAAGTTGCTTTCGTCTATGCGTAATTAGTCAATTTCTGGGATGCTAAAATCACCGTAAGACCCAGTGACCTACCCTGTAGTGCCTCCTCAGTGATCTTCTGTCTGAGGTCGGGGCGGACTGGGCTCTTACTTATTTTAATACTATGTGGTCTAGACTGCCCTGGGCGGAAGTGTTTAATCCATTTAGCCATGAGTGTGAGAGGAGGGGAGATCCGAGCCTGAAGCAGTGTGTGCAGTGGTGCCTCTGATGCTCCCAGACTAGAGTTAGGCCACAGCTCTTTGTGCCATGGTAGGCACCTAGACCCTCGGCGCAATCAGCTTGTCTGCGGAGCATGGTCTGTAGGTGCATTAATACAACACCTGCTGGACGGAGGGGAACCTGAGGCCTCATCTGTATGTGTGTAAATTGGGCCACACAGGCCTGTGACTAGCAGGCAGTGGCCCGAACTTGAGAGGCAGGATGAGGCAATATAGTAGACTGTTAGAGCATGTCTCTTGAAGGACTCTAGTTAAAAGAGTAGCATTGAGAACCGCGGGAGGGCCAACAAGCATTGGATGGCTGCGAAGTGACTGACCACAGTAATAGGTGGGACTACAAGAGATGACTGGAGGCGCTAACCCTCGGAGGTACTATAATTCATGGCAGTAAGCTGAGGGGAGGCTATGTCTATGCACTCTGAGAGTGTAATATGCGGTATCAATACAATGTCACCTTGGTACAGTAACAATTTTGGAAACCATTGCACACATTTAGCAATTACTCAATGTAACACCCCTAATCAGTGCAGCTATATATCTATCTTGCATCTGAAGAAATCAATGCTCTGACACAGGTAAGAGTTACCA
Source organism: Lissotriton helveticus (assembly GCF_964261635.1). NCBI lineage: Eukaryota > Metazoa > Chordata > Amphibia > Caudata > Salamandridae > Lissotriton > Lissotriton helveticus. The sequence goes on from NC_136069.1 coordinate 757,290,915, forward strand.
ATACTCCTAGGTCACAGGAGTTATGGGACCTTCACAATTAATGTTTTTGTTTTTCATTCCGGTATGTCTGCAGCTGAAAGTAGCTAATACGGCCATGTAAAAGTTTCGAACAAAAACTAGTAGGATCCAGCCTGGAAACAGACTACCGCATGTTATTCCTTCAATACTTACTCATCATTATTTCTGTTGCCCCAACAACAAAACAAAATGCCATTGGACATTTTAGCACTGTGGTGTCAATGTGTTTGAATCTTAAATCCCGGTTCCTCCATGCAGAGAGTCGGTTTTGACACATCGCTCCCCGCAGGGACGTGGAGGTTATCCCGGGCCACATCACCCACTCCAGAACTCCGGTGCCCTTCTCAAGCCCCTAGCTCCTGTCAGGAACCTATCCTTGCAGATGTCACACTCAAAGCGGCTGACATCGTAGGGCTGCCGGTGTATGGCGCGTACACGCCTGCAACAAGTCCTCGCAAGACCTAGCTTTATGGACACAGTAAGAAAATATGGAAAAATGCTGTGGGCATAGAAAAAGGTAATTCATTACAGGACTACCACACAGGCAGCTGTAATGCATAACTAAATTTACCGCATTGGATTTAGGAGACAGGGGAAGCACCAGAAAACAGACGGCGGACATAGGGAAATAATGCTATACCAGCATTGATTAGCCACACTGGTACCCGAGGAGGTGCGAGGCCTGTTATGGGTGATTTTGCATTTCAGTGCAGTGATGCAGATCACCACACTGAAATGTGTTAGTCTAACACCAGGTGTGTGGTACTTGGCAGGCTGAATTAAGTGGTGTGGATGTGGACAAGCTGTGCATGGTAAGGCTCTTATGTCATGGGGTATAAAGTGGACGTTTGTCTATTTTTCTTTGTAAAACTAATACGGGCTGTTTCTTTACCTTCCAGTACATTCTTGAACAATTTGCTAAGCTAAATGTGTTGTTGCATTGTGTGCACATGCCGGGAAGAACGAGTGTCTGGCAGACATACAAAAAACCTTCCTATGTCTCAGTATTAACTTCCACACTTCTAAGCAGTAATTCCAATCCTAGAATGAGTTACCTGTTTGCTTTACAACAACAGTTAGTGTAAAAAGTAAGTGGTTTGCGACCCTGGATAAGTAGCAAAGGTTTTAAAGGGACTTGTTTTTGTGCAAAGTTTTGCTTTTTCCCGTTCACGGAAGGGTTAAAAACATATCCGGATAACAATAGGGTTAACAGGATGGTGCGGTAGCCGAATATGGATACGTGTGGATCTGGTGAGGACTGCGGATAGGAAGTGCTCAATGTGCTATTTGCGTAAGAAAATACTATATATATATATTTTTTTATCCTCCATTAGTTATTAGTAAGGAAGGGGGAAGAGAAGCATTCACCGATAGCATTCGGTTAGTCTTAGGGAGACAAAGAATACTGTGGTCTGTGGTAGATGCCAACCAGAAGGCCTAGGTATATGTATCAGGAGCTGCCATTGATAGGAAGTGGAAAAGCGCTTTAGATGTTGCTAGTATTGATGGCTACTGTGCGGTTGCAGACTTCGCTTGGCTGACAGTGGTTGGGGAAATGCTACGTTGTCACTGTAGGTTTAATTACATTAATCTCGGATTCTCTCTGGTGTTTGTCCTTGGAGTACTTGCTGACTGGTGCTACACATGGGATCAGGTTTGCCTTTGACAGGATGTATGGTTTAGTGGGGTACATAGTGTAAATTAATGTTTGCGTGAGGAAACAAAAATGTACCCTTTGTACATTGAATATTCTTGTGTACATCATGCAGAGGATGAAAAGTAGCAGGAACAGCTTTGATGCCGTAGAGGCTAGCAGGAAGAACTGTTTTGAGGTGGTCCATTGAAGAGATTGTTTAACATGTTTTAAACTACTACAGTGACATTGGGGAGGGAAGCAGCTGAAAGGCTCCGTCTTTACTGGTAGGCAGTGGTTAGATGGGGACCGGCCATCATTTTTTCTGTCGGTGCTGGACAGGGGAGTAGTGGGCGGCGGTCACGGATTAACAGTGATATCCAAGGGGTGGTTTTAAAGGCGGGCAGAAAAGCATGACTGCGTGTTTCGTAGGGGTGAGAGTAGAGTGTAATGGATGCATTAGTAGCAGGCACGAAGGCAGTGGTCTGTGTTTAGAGGTGGTCAACTGAGGGGGCTTCGCTTGAAGGTGGGTCATCAAGTAGGAGGATGTGTTTGGTGGGCCAGCTGGAGGCAGTGTTATGTAACTTTGCTGGAGGGCGCAGCAGCAGTATTTACTGATGCATGTAAATCGCACAATGGAAGGACGGATGTGACCAATGCAGTAACCAAAATCTTTTTTTTATGACTGGGGTGAGCTCCTGCAGTATGGCGGGTCGCTGTCCTGAGAGCTCTTGACGGATGCAGAGAATGGGGGGCCCCCTCCTTGTACTTTGCAGAGAGCCCCCTCAAGTTCAATTACGCCACTACTTTCATACACGTGCAGTTTCACTGTAAGCTCATAATGGCACAATTCTCATGTTTCACTAATTCACACACAGCTTCACCAGCATTCAAACTCACACCACATACCTTGTATTCACACAGGCACACTGCTTACTCTTCACTCACACAGGTGGAATGTTCATTCGGCACTAGCACAGGCACTGCGCTCACCCTGCACTCTGACAGACACTCCAATCACCCTGCACTTCAGGCATTCTTCTCACCCTGCATTCATATTGCCAGGGGGATCTCTCTACACTCACAAATACTTCCCTGATCCACAAAAGAAAAACCCAAAACGGCATCTGAAATAATAAAAAAAAGTAATTATACTAATTGCAGTCCATTGTTTTGTCTTTAGATGTCATTTCATATCCAGTAATTAATCCTCGTTTACATGAATTTAGTAGCAGAAAGAACATCCAAAACTGGGAATCAATAAACTCTAAATCTGGCACTGGAAAACTTCAAACCTAGAAGCTACAGAGGAAATTTCAAGAGTCTGGATTTAGGATTTCAAGAAAATGGTGGTCTGAAATGTTCAAATCTATGTCACATCGTGTAGAGTTGTTCTTTTGAAATGCATCTTTACATTTTAGATATTTTTCTGTACGTTATGTAATTTAAGGGGAATTTACTTGTGCTTTAGAAAATGATATGCATATGAGAGAGATGTATGATCACACTCAATGACCGAGAGGCTGTTAATCAACAGTATTTTTGCATGTGGAATCCTCACCACTCCCTCATCTTCCTGTCTGGTATTACCTGCCACCAGCTCTCCTAAAGTTTCATTGGTGAAGGAACCTAAATTGAGTGCATTTTGTACATTCCCACCAAACATTTATTTTGCATTACCTTTATAGAAGTGATGGTTTCTGAAAAGAGAACAGGGACATTGTATTAATAGAGCAGTCTCATTATGATGGTGACTGTTTTTTCAAACCCAAAACAAGTGAAGGCTAGACATTGAAGTTGCACTAGAAGCTGGTAGTGCGCATAAACATATAGAAAGGAGTAAAGAGGAACATACTGTTGACATAAACAACAACAATTATTTGTAAAAGGCTCATATCATTCGAGGGACAGGTTCTAGCTCTATTTACTTTACTTTACTGATCTTTGAAGCTTAAAATATATCTGTGCCATTTTACAAATTAAAACGCTGCTGCTTTTAGGGTTGGGAAAAGTAATTTTTTTACCTGAAAACAGCAAAATTCTACTTCTGATGTTCAAAACCCGACATTGCAGAATCAGCCAGTTGTGGCTGTCACCACTTCTTTGGATTGCCACCTAGCCAGTACTTGACAAGCCCCATCTGTATTTCCACCTTTGTGTCCGATGCCGGTAATTAATGACGAAAAGCCTATGGTAGATTGGTGGCCTTCTTGTCATGGGAATGAAGCATGGTGAGGCATTTGAAAGACTGCTCATCCAAATGAAGAATAATTTGTACAAAGGTATGGGCATACATTTAGTAAATCTGTATACAGATGACAAAACAGTAAAATCAATTTTGAATTAAAGCATTGTTATTTTAATATTCAAATAGGAAATAAAGGAATACAACTTCTGTTTCAGGAGCGTCTGGCTATGGCATACAGATATTTTGTCCTGCCGTCTGAGATAATTTGGCTGTCTGCAAAATATAATGAGTATGGTTTTAAAGCATGTTACATACAGGGTTTATTTACTAATAAGAATTAATGTTCATGACTAACTGTACCTCAGGCTAATTTACTTGGTTGGGATTCAGACAGCCCCCCCCCCCTTCACCCAGGGGAATGGGGAAAGGGATTAAGAGACGAAAGATGTAGTTTTCCTCTCCGGTCTTCAGATTGTCTTGCCACACCCTGAATAGGGGTCAATGGGTCCCAGATGGTTGTGTGTTATGAAGGAATTATTCACCTGGTTTTCTGTCTGAGAAGAAACAATAGATTCGATGCGCGTATGTGTGAGCAATCGAATCCTTCCCACCTCTCAAGCCCTAATCCTTAATGAAATCTTAGTAGATGAAATTACCATGCAATTTCCACTTTCCTGCTACTCTTGGCGATGAATAACTTATGATACGGGGGAAACTGTATAATAAGAAGAGAGTGAGTTTTGTCACTATGAACCCAGCGAAACTCCCTTACCTACACTCCTACCCTCCTACTCGATAACAGACGTACAATCACCTGTCACTAGCATGTCCTTGACAAAGATGTCTTCCAGGAGTGTTTGTTTAACTGTGATTTCAAGGCTGCACTTCTGATCACTCATGCCGCTCAATTCTCCTCAAGCGCTTGTGAGCACTGGTGCTGTCATATTGTCCCATTTATTATTAGGTATCAAAGGTCCAGTACTGTTTTCTCTAAATTGCACTGTTTTGTCACAATGCTTTGGTTGTCTGTGTTCAATTGTCTGAATATTTCAATCTTTATCTTCATTCCTATAGGTTCTAGTGAAATAATGCGTCACACTACCCACTACCACTAGATGTGGGAGAACCATCACTGGGACAGCCCGCAGAGATAGTAAGTATATTCCTCCAGCGCTGCACATGTGCGTGTTACTGTGTGAATTGGTATTTAGTGGTTTATTCTCTGTTCTTTTTTCTTTTCCTTTCAGGTTGCTGAAAACTGAAAACTGAAGGAGTCATGCATTGAAGAAGTCCACTGAGGAAAGTAAGCACCATTGAAAAACTCTGCAGCTGGAGCTGGCTGTTCGCGAACACAGGCTCCTCTTCCAAAAGTAACTTCTGTATAACAAGCAGGGAGAAAGGGCGGATGTGGCTTTTATAGCTGCTACACCCATAATGGCCCCTCCTGATCCAGCAAGAGCTTGAATTCTCTCAAGAGCAGGAACACCCAGAAGAGCCAAGGTGCAGAGTTGCCCTTCCACCTACTGAGCCTTTTAGAGGGGTGCGGGGGAACTTCTCTAGCTCAAACTGGTGGCGGCCTACAACCTGTGGTTTAGGACGTTCTTCCTGCTCTGGATGTTGGAACTCCAGTTGCAGTGATTTAAGGGCTGAAGACCCCAGGTGCAATGAGTGGAGGCAGCCATAACAAGTGGTGGCCTGGAGGACCAGGACCAAAATAACTTGGCTCTGGAGGACCCAAACAAGGTAACCTAGATCAAGTGGGATAAAGAAGGGCAGGTTCATTGGCTGCAGTACCCGTAAGACCACGTGGACATATAACAGATCTAGGAGGACCCGGTCAATCCACACCAGGAGGTGAAAGACTAAGGGGCAGATTTATGATAACTGGCCCATCCCCAGGGATGCGCCAGTTATTTTGTGCCGCTGCTCCGCCACCCATGGTGCGCCGCATTTACAATGCGGCGCGCCATGGGGCAAAAATGGCACAGATGCAAGACGCATCTGTGCCGTTAAGGTGGCGCATTGCTGGAGTTGTGTTGCAAGCGCGACGCACCTCCAGCAAGGCTCGGGGGTGCCCCATCTTTACAATGCTGTGTCAAGACCTACGCCTGCTTCAAGCAGGCGCAGGGTTTTGACGCAGCATTGGCCTGAAAGTGACTGAGTGAAATCTTATAGATTTCACTCAGCCACTTTTGCGAGGCGCACCTGCCCCGGAATGCCCACCCTGCGCCGGAACGTCCACAAGTGGCGCAGTGCTTTACCACGTGACGCATCTGCCTAGATGCGTCACGTTGTAAATGGGTCGTAGGGATGCGCCACATTTACGCCGCAGTTCCGTGACGCAAACGTGGCGCATTCCCAACATAAATCTGCCCCTTAGAGGGTCAGGACATGAGAAGCACGATGAATCAAGGCCTGTGATACCAGGACTAGGAGGTTAAGGGTGAGGAGAACCAGGACAAGGTGACCAGGGTCAAGGCCAGAGAGGAACAGAGTCAGATTGACCAAGTCTCAGGATGCCCAAAAGGTAAGGTTTACGATAACAAATACAATAGGAGAAGAAGGACTAAGACCAAGGAGACTAAGACAAGTATGGATGTGGACTAGGTCCATGACAAGTATGTCCAGGAGAAACAAACATATAAGAACCAAGTTCAAGAGGAGCAGGTCCAATGGACATATAATCTTGATAAAGGCAAGAAGTATGAAAAACAAAAATAGCACAACCATGACCAGAAGGGCTAGGGAGGTGAGACCAGGGACACAAGCAATTGGAGCCATAATGGACATTTCTAATAGGATCTGAAAACAAAGTATTAGAGGGACCAGGAAGATCAGCGAAAAGATAACCAAGACTGTGAGGAAGACCTGGGTGAGTAGCAGAAGGAGGATCAGGATATGGGACATCAGCCTCGGGCACATACTGAGGCCACGGTGATTGGAATAGGAGAGCGAAGAAAATGAGGAACAGGATGGCCAGGCTGTTCAGAAGAAGTAGGATGGCCAGGATGACCAAAGCAAGGAGGACCATGACAAGCGTTTGTAGAAGTGCGAGGACAAGGAGCAAGTGGATCAGGACTGGATCCTGGAAGACTGGGAAGATTAGGAGCATGTTGGTTATGGTCAGGGGACCAGAATAAGCAAGGAAGATGAGGGGGGCTGTACCAAGGATACCAGTGCCAAGAATCCGAGCCAAGAAGCCCAGGACCAGATCAAGAAAGTTTATAAGAATCAGCACCAGGAGGACCAAGAATAGGACTAGAAGTGCTGGGAGGACCATGACCACATGACCAGGGCCCACTAATGAGCAGAGAAATTGGCAATTGGAAATATAAGGACAAAGGTGAGGAAGATTAAGAGGGCCTGAACAGCCAGATCCAGGTCTGGACCTTGGTGTATAGGAGGTCAAGGATCAGAATGATGAGGCTCAGAAAGACCCAGACAATGAAAACCAGGATCAAGAGGGCCAGGCCATTGGGTGAAGTGCCAGAAGTATCTCAAGAAGAAGGCACAGGACAGGTGGACCAGGATGACCCAAACCAGAAATACAAGGGTTAAGAGGGCAAGGCCGAAGAAAACCAGAAATCGAGAGGCAAGGTGGACTGAGGGGGACCTGGACAAGGAACTGATGTACTTTAAATGGGATGAGCAGTGTGATCAGTATCAGAATGACCAGGTCAAGGGGATCAGGGTCAACAGCTTCAGGAATGAAGTAGAAGAGCTAGGGGAAAGGGGGCTGGAAGAACAAGGATGGCTAAGAGGACCCTAACCAAGATGAAAAAGCATACAATGACTAAAGCAAGGAGGACCTGAAACAAAATGATCAAGTCTAGTGGGCACAAAAACCATCAAGATAACATGGGCTGTGAGGACCAGGAATAGGAAGACTAGTGCTAGGCAAACCAGACTGAGAGTGAGAAAGACTAGGAGAACAGGACCTGGAGAATCAGAAGGAGTTGACCAGGCAACCAAAGCCTGCAGGAGAAGAGCTGAAAGGACGATGGAAAAGAAGACCAGCGGGACTACAAAAAAGGGGGAAAGGAAGATCAAGTCACAGAGTCTCAGGAGTATCAGGACCTGGCATAACAAGACCAGAAGGACAAGGACAAAAAGAAAAGGAAGACCAGACAAGAAGGGCCAAGATGACAGGAACCAGAATAAACAATCTGGGTGGCTAAGAACAGAATGACCTGGACAAAGAGGATCATGACTAAGGGGACAAGTTAGTGATGACACAGCCTGGCAAGGAGTAGGAGGACCAGGTCCAATAGTATTACAAAAATTTATAGTGGAGGAGGACCAGGTAAATTAGTCAGGGCCAGAGCAGGTGGGCCAGGGCAATAAAGACCTGGGACAAGATGGGGAGGATTAGATGGACTAAAACTATCAGAGTGAGCAGGACCAGGAAAATGGCTAGGAGGACCAGTTGGGCCACAATCAAGGGGGCCAGGATCCGAAGTGCCAAGTTGTGCAGGCAGACTAAGAACTGGGGTATCAGGACCATGCTGGCAAGGACCTGGGGAAAAAGGACAGCCAGAGCCACAAGGACCAATTGGACCTGATCACAACCAAAATGAACAGGTGCAGCCCAAGAACAACAAGTAATAAGGGCTTGGACCCATGGACACAGTACTAAGTGGACCATGAAAGCAGTGAATAGCGCAAGGAGAGTCAAATCAGGAAGACCAGGAGTACCAGATCTAGAAGATCCAGGACAAAAGGGTTCAGTGGAGAAGGACCCATCAGGATCAGGGTGAGGATCAGTAGCACCATGATAAGGAGGGCAGGAAGGGCATATACAAGAAAGAGCAAGGAGAAGAGCCAGGAAGGTGAGGGTCAGGAAGGACTAGAACTAGGAGCACAGGGTTGATAATAACAGAACCAGGGTGACCAGACTAGTCGGACCACAATGAGGATCAGGAGGACCAAAACAACACAGAAAAAGGAGAATAAAATGCCAGCAGTGATAGCTTCAGTACCAGACGAGAGGTCTGTGGAACTCTAAAGGCTAGATGAAGAGTGGCAGAGATACATATGTGGCAGAAGGGTTTGAAAGGTCAGCAAATAATCAATGAGTGTCAAGACCAGTAGAATAGTCTGTGTGACTCCCACACCTATGAGTTGATAGTCCATGTAGTTGTATGTGCAATTGATATGTAATGTGATGTAATGCAACCTGATGGATAGTAGCTACAGTTCCCCTAGATAGTGGAAGTCTATTGACTGCATCCCTCTGCCTGGATGGTGGATACCCAGACATTGAAGTGAGGGAGGATAGATGTAAGGCTTCCCACAGAATTTCTGAGAGGTTCGTGTTAGCAAAGAGATTCCGATTAGTCCTTCCTGAGTGACAACTCAGTGCAGATGTTAGGAGTAAGAGGCAGTCAGAGGTTTCTCTGACAAGTGATAAAGGGACATATTAACTAGAGAAGTGGCGGAGCGTGGCATTAGCTCCTTGGCTTAACGCCACACTCAACCACTTCTGAAGCGCAGGGCTGCACCATATTTACAAAAATATGGTGCAGCCCTGCATTTCCCTCTGTGCCGCAGGCAGCCTTGCACCATGGGTCAAGGGTGTCTACGTTGAGGGGAAGATTGTCTATGTGCAGGAAGGTGTCCCTTCCTGCATATAAACAATCTTTAAATGGCATTTTGAAACTTCTATGTGTGCTACAGCATTTGGGGTAGAACATTACCAGCTCTGGAAGGGCAGGTAGCAAATTGGCATCAGCTTAATTGTAATTGTAATTGCATTTATATAGCACTTACAAGCCCTGACGAGGCATCAAAGTTTTTTTCTGGCGAGTAGCACGCTGCTCCGGAACCCTAAAAATAATTAGTGGTCAATTTGCATAGGGAAATATGAAATTCATTTGAGCAGTGGACATGTTAAACTGTTATTTGGATTGAAAAAGGATAGTGGAGGGATAGAAGAGGGCAGGGTGTACATTTATATAGTGCTTGATGCCCCTGATGAGGTGTTGAAGTGCTTTTTGGCAGGTAGCACGCTACTCTGGACGCCCAAACTGTATTAGTGGAGAGTTAGTATAGGGAAATAAGGAATCAATTTAAGCGGTTGACATGTTAGTCTGTTATTTGGATTGAAAAGGATAGTGGAGGGGTAGAAGAGGGAAGGGTCTAGAAAGTTATTTTTTTTTTAGCTCATAGCAGTAGTAGGAGGTTTGGGATGAGTAAAGGGGAGATGGAGGGGAAAGAGTCAGAGAGAAGGGTTTAGGAAAGGCTTGTTTGGGAGATCAGAATAGTAAAAGAGGTATGATATGATGCAAGGAGGGGTGAAGGAGGGGAGTGTCTAGAAAGGTTTTTTGGGGGGATCAAAGTGCTAAAATGGGGTTTCGGATGAGTGAGAGTGGATGTAGAGCTTATATTAAGAGAGGTATAGGTTGAGAAATCGGGTAGTGCATTGTAGAGAGTAGTAGAATGAGGTTTGAGACGAGTCAGAGTGAAGGTAAAGGATATATTGAGAGAGGTATAGAGTGAGATATAGGGTAGGGCATTGGAGATACTGAATTAGAAGTAAAGTAATACATATAAAGATACAAAAATACATGGAAGGTATATATGTATAAGGAAGGTAATATAGGCAGCTGTAAGTTTTATTTAATAAACGTACACTTTGAAGTGTTGCTGTACTTTAAGTAAAACTTTTTTTATATTTCATACTTCTTTCAAGTAATGAGCAAAGGTTATAATATTGCAATCAGAATAATGATTGAGATGATGGATTACCTCTTTAAAGATCAGTACCAAACATAAAATGTCACTTTCTGATTCTGTTCCCTATATTATGAATGCTTCATCAAATGTTTCACTAAGCAATTAATGAATATTAATTTGGCAGGTCATTCTTGTTGTTACATTGCAGCTCTCTTATTCCTGATTACAGGTGAAGAGGTTGTATCAGTTCCAACCTTTTTACACACATTTTTGTATATATCACTTTTTTGCAGTAGCAACATTCTTGTGGTCCTGAAGAAGGCCTAGGATAACATATCCATTTTTGCTGAAACATGTTGACCCTTCACATCTAGACAGTCATTTGTTAGAAACTATCGTTTGTACTGTTTTTAGGTTTGATCTTTGAGGGATAATAATAAAAGTTTCTTTCTCTCATCAGTCACTTTTAACTCACTTTTTCAATAACACTTTTTTTGCACTGCACTAAACATTCCCATACGAATCTTCTTTTCACGTCTGGAGGTCCAAACATAGCGCTATTGCTACAATATGTATAGTTATAAAAAACATCTTCGAGCTCCCCTTTCCTTTTGAAAGGGTTGTAGCCCTTAGTGCCACTAGTGTGACACTAGGAGGAGACCCAGATGAGGAAGCATGTCCCCATTGGTGAGTGATGGGAATCCGTCCTATTAAAGGATTTTTCCTTTGGTAGTCTACTAGAGAGACATAGGCTCATTGGTACGGTTCTGAGGCTTTCTGTGGTTCCACATGTTTGGACAGACCTGTGGATATTGTAGTAGTGTAAATAGTGACGTTCTTCTGCTATTTGCAGAGCTACTGGCTAAGTTGTGCATAATATCTGCGATTTGAAGAGCCACAAGATGAATGATTAAGTTTCTTTTCTATTTGATTGGCCGCCAGGGAAAAAGTAAATAATTTCTACTATTTACCCAGTGACCAAGCAAATAGCAGAGAGAAGCCACTATTATCCCGGTGGCCAGCTAAATAGCCACCGCCAATTTATAACATGTTTTTGAGAACTTGTCGCAGTGTCTCACAAGATGGTGGCAACTTTTTGACTCAATTCTCTTGTAACTTGTAAAATATGACTGGGAACAACAAAGATTAAACAAGCACATAGACCCGAAAAAAGCTTCTACCATTTCCTATTTGCTATCAGGATTGGACAGGCCTATAAGGCAATCTGGCAGTCACCATGGGGCAGGTGAGACAGTTTGGAGTGTCAGCATTTTTTTTTGTGGCCACACATTATGTTCAGGTAAACTGTTTTTTTCTGTAATTTAAACAAATATTGCCTGCAGCAAGCACAAGTGCATACAGTCTCATATATATTTGCAAATCACACACAAAGCTTGTCTTTACTAGTTCAAAACTGCCCTGATTGTCAAATGTGGACCACGTTTTTATTGATCTGATTGTCAAATGGGTGTCACATTTATTTTGTTGCCCGGACCTATTTTCTGTCCCAGTCCAACCCTGTCTGCTATAGTGTTATGTAATTTAAAAAACGATATCCAAAGGCAAATTTGATGGGGTTTCAGGGCATATTAACTTTTACTATTATTTCACACAATGTAACGTGGCAACTTACATTGCGTGAAAGGGTGAGAGCAGAAATGCTCCATATTTCGTAAGGAGAAGTGTGGCTCAGGGGTTAGAGGCGGCAGACCCAGAAGCTGAGATCGGTCCTGGACCAGGGTTCAATTCCCCGCCTCGCCGGGTCTTGGGCTCAAAAATTCCATGGACTCGATAATTCTCGTTCCGGTGCCTACTTGACTCATGGGTTCACACTCTGCGACTCTGGGCAATAGCTTGCTTAATCTCCACTACGGCCCCTCGCGGCGGGATGCCTGGCTTTCACCTTGTGGATACCCTGCTGGGGCTATCTCACAGGGGAATACCAGGACGGGTTCCCAAGGCAAGCGCCTTGATGCCTACGGGTGATACGTGCGCTATATAAATCGCAATACATTTACATTTACATTTACATATTTACAAAGATATGAAGCATTTCTGCGCTCTGCTTGCGCAGGCCCACTATGTGCTGCCTAACACCACCACAGGCATCCTTGCCAAAGTGGCATGTTCCTCTTTCTACGTGTGATGTAGAATGCATCACGCATAGAAAGATGAAATAACAAGGAGAAAAAAATGCTCTCCATGTTATACCATCCTATGGGACGCGCACTCATTTGATGCAATCCCAGGTTTACAAACCATATTAAATCTGGAACTGCCTCAAATGCACGGGTGGATGCATGAGAGCGCCCCTGCTCCAACCATAGAATGTCTACCACCCCCAAATTTAACCTATAGTAGTGCAAAGCCACACAAGGTTGTGCAAATCAATCATTCCTTGTATGGCTTTGTCTAAGTTACTGAAGCCTTTGCGTTACCATTGCATCGCAAAGACTAGGTAAAGGCTCAGTAATTCTGGGCCATCAGTTTTGAGATAAGGGCAAGTAAAACCCCTTCTGCTGATTTCTTCGTCAGTCAATTTTAGCTACTGTCATAACTGCATCCAGCTCATGCATTCACAGTCCTGCCCAGCAACTTAAAATGCGGCCATCATCTTGGCTGAACATAAAGACTGGGGAAACAGCACCATCAACAAATACCAGACACATAGCTCAGCTAAGCTACTATCCTCCTTACGGATCACAAACCGCGAAAAGGTAATAAAGTTACAAGAAGAGTGGATTGAGAAGAGCAACAAAAAATACAACAACTGTTAATAATGAATGATCAAGCAATAAAAGAATACCTCTGCGTTACATTGTAGATTGGGGCTAAGTGTTAGAGCAGACATAAAGGAATATATATAATAAGTTGTTTCAATGATGGTTCATGCAAGATTTCTGCAGCATCCATGTGTGACTAAAGAAGCACCAATCCCTCGAAAATGAGATGATTTCCATATTAGCTTGGCCTGTGTTTTTTGTTAAAAATAACCAAATGATAAGAGGTAAGACACAGTCATCCTGCTGGGCTGTGTGAAAAGGCTGATTCAACATAGCTATTTTGTTTCTAAAGAGACTAATTACTGAAGTGGTTTCACATAAGGAACGGGCATATCGCAGTGAGCTTATGCAATATTTGAACTCTGGTACCCATGCTTGATCAGCGCTTTCCTAAAAAAACAGCCATATATTTGTAGCGTCTTAAAGCGAGGGGACTATGGGACATACCATGACAATCCAGATTCTCCTCAATGCAGTGCAACTAAGGGACTGAGTTACTAACATTAGAGCAACAAAGCAAGACCACTTGCTGCTCTTCGTCAAACGGAGAACATGAATGGAATACAAGTCAGTGATTTGCACTGCCTAGCGTTACTCTGGATTTACTAAGCCATGTAGAGCCATGCAAGATTGCATTGAGTGGCTTTGTAATTATCACTTGAGCCCTTGCATTGCCCTTTGTCGCCTTGTGTGACACAATGGAAATGCAAGGGCTTAGTAAATCTGGGCCTAACTCTCACTCTCAAGTGCAAGAAAGGGTGATGGTAGGGGCTGCTACGCAACAATTCTGAGGCTCTGCCTCCAGCAGCAGGTGGTGCCGGAATAAGTGAAGGCCTCTCACACCACACCAGTTGCACAGAATGATTATTTGCATCAGAGCACTCTCCCATCTTCAGAGTATAAAGACAAGGGGTGTGCCTATGTAGAGCAAAGGGGAGGCTGGACCTCAAACAATATGTAAACACAAAAAAACGCCACCTCTGCTATAAATCACCGACTCACTACAGACAGCCTGAGCCCGAATGTATACAATGTATTAATAACTACAATATTAATCTTTTTATCTAAAAGAACTTTGTTCACACTCATAATGACGTAGCACCAACCATGCAGTTAAGAACATTCAATCCAATGAAAGTTAACCTTCATTGGGTTTCAACAAAGCATATTGATTAATTGACATGTATGAGAAATGTTAAAGTTAAAAGACCATTACCAGTGAGTAAGTATTTAGATGCAAAACAAGTCCACACATAGAATGAAATTTTAAAGGAGGTAAAAGCAACAGTATTTTGGGTTGGTAGGGTTAATATCCACCGCTCCGAGTATTGGGAATCCTAATGGCGGTATTATTTTACATAATATACCATACGGTTCAAGAAATACGATATCTGCCGATTATTAACTGGGGTGGGATAAAGAATGCACCACATTGTGGCACATTTACAATGAGACAAACCTAGGGAGATGCATCACCTTGTAAAAGCCTGCATGACATTATACCTGTGTCAGATATAATGTATGCAGGATAGGCATTCCCACGCAAGAAAGCCTCATAGAAGTCTCATAGAAGTCACCAACAGACTCCAGGTCGGCAAAGTGCGCAAGTCTGCACCACTCTGCACCCGACGCCCATGGCTTGAATTTGAGTGGCCCACCACTGGGGGGGGTCGCTCTGGCAGTCCTGGCCTGAGATCCGGTGGCCTCTGGCCTGCCTCAGGCCTCCAGCCGACACCTGCAGCCTCGGGCCGGAGGGTCCCCCACCCACGACCAGGAGCTGCTATTTATTTATTTTATTTTATTTATTTGCATGTTTATACCACGCTAGGATCACCTCCCAAAGGAGTATCTCCGCGCCTTTGGCAGCTAAGAAAACAACTAGCGGAGCTTGGCCATAGGTATGGATCAATTTTGAAAAAGGAAGGTTTTCAATTGTTTCCTAAAAGGAAAGTGGTCCTTGCACAGTCTCAAAAACAGTGGGAGGCTGTTCCACAAGGTTGGACCAGCAACAGCGAGAGCTCTTCCCCCTTGTCTTACTTTTTTAAATCTTGGGACCTGTAGCAAGGCCTGCTCACTGGATCTCAAGGAGCGTGTCGGTATATACCGGGATAATTTATTGGTCAGATATGCTGGGCCCTTCCCCTGTAGACACTTATGCATTATACAGCAGATCTTAAACTTCACCCTCTGTTTGATGGACAGCCAGTGCAGCTTTTTCAGAAGGGGTTTAGAGGGGGTGTGAGAGGGCTGGTTCAAAACCAGACGGGCAGCGGTATTCTGGACCACCTGGAGCCTGGAGATTACTGCTTCATTTGTTGACAGCAGCAATCCATTGCAGTAGTCCAAGCGACTCAATACTAGGGCCTGCACCAAACTTCTCCTAGTAGAGTCTGGTAGTAGGGGAAATACCTTTCGTAGCATCCCGATGATATGAAAGCAGGAGCCCACCACTTGATTACCATGGTGTTTTAAGGAAAGCTCCTGATCTAGTCGGACGCCGAGGTTTTTCACTACCTGCTTAGGCTCTGGAGCCGGGCCAAGATCTTGAGGCCACCAGTCTGGAGTCCACAGAAGTTTGGCCTCACCGAACAGCATCACCTCCGTTTTTGTAACATTGCACTGCAGGAAGTTAGATGCCATCCAGTGTGCCACCGCCTTCATCCCCTGAGCAAAGGAGTTCCTGACCTCCACCGTAAGGGTTTCAAAAGGAAAGAGGAGTTGGGTGTCATCTGCATATGACACAGGAATAAATCCATGAGATCTCATGATGTTAGCTAGGGGGGCCACATAGATGTTAAAAAGAGTCGGGCTCAGACAAGAGCCCTGTGGCACCCCCTTAGAGATCTCCAACTCCTCTGACTGGTAAGCCTCCAGAGTAACCCTTTGGGTGCGACCTGTCAGGAAACTCCTCAGCCATGACAGCGCCTTGCCTTCCAGGCCGATGTTAACTAGCCTGGTGGTCGTGATGTCATATGACACGGTGTCAAACGCCGCAGACAGATCCAGCAGAACCAGGATAACAGAATGACCTTTATCCTGGAACATGCGTAGATCGTCTGCGACTGACAGCAAGGTGGTCTCAGTGCTGTGTCTTGGTCTAAAGCCAGACTGGGATGGATCCAGACCGCCTACTAGCTCAGTGTAGCTGGATAAATGGCGATTTACATATTTCTCTATAATTTTCCTCTGATAGGGAAGAAGAGAAATAGGCCTTAGGTTCGCCAACACCGTCCTTGGGAATGGCAGTGCTTTTCCTCAGTGGTCTTACTAGCGCCCTCTTCTAGTCCATAGGGACCTGCCCTGTACAGAGGGAAAGATTAACCAAGTTCTGGATTTCTGGTCCAAGAACTTCTACCAGCTTAGGCAAGATACGGGCAGGGATACTATCATGAGGACTGCCACTCTTGATTTGTGCAACCAATGAGTTTACCTCCTCTAAGGAGATAGGAGGAAAGCTGGAGAGGCATTGGGTAAGGGGTCCTGATTGTACACCCGACTGGGATCTGTTGTTATTATTCATTCCCTCAGCCGTCTTTGAGGCCACTATCCTCTCATAGATAGCCTCTATCTTCTTCATAAAGAAGGCAGAGATCTCATTGCACAGCTCTTGAGTGGCTACCTCTACAGTCTCGCAGGCTGCTGGTCTAGTAAAGGTTTGTAGGATGTTATACAAAACTCTAGAATCTTTCCCTGCCTCTATTAGTTGTGCTGCAATATGATTTTTCCGAGCAGTCCTGATGGCTTTATGGTACAACTTCAGAGAGGATCTGTGGAGTACTTTATCTTCCAGCCTCCTAGACTGTCTCCATAATTTTTCCAGTTTTCTAGTATTTTGTTTCAAAGATCTTAACTCTTCAGAAAACCAGATTTCTTGCTTTTTAGCTGGGCGGGGTTTATAGACTTTCTGAGGGTTAGTAGTATTTATTGCATCCCTTACTGCCTCCTCAAACCTGTACAACTCTGTTGTTATATCTCCTGTGGTGTGTTCATACAGGGGAGCTTTGTACTGGTCTCTAAAGGCTTCCACCGTTAGTTTATGCCAGGGTCTCCTTTTAGTGGCCAGAGTACTCTGCTTTTGAAGCTTATTATTAATGGCAGTATGGAACTTTAAGATTAAATGATCTGTCCATTCTACCTGAGTAGGAGGCATGCATTTAATTAAAGGTGAGTTGGACATTACCAAATCCAGAGTATGGCCTGCCTCATGAGTAGGACCGTCATTGATCTTTTTCAGTCCTAGGGAGTCTAGGTCCATTAAAAGAGTTCTTGCCTCCTTGCAGTTCTCTAACTCACTGTGGATATTGAAGTCCCCTACCAGGAGGAAGTCCTGGTTATCTTGCACAAATGGTGCTAAAGCCTCTATTAACACGACTGGAAAGTTCCCAATCGGGCCTGGTGGTCTATACAACAGCGCACCCTTCCTTTGTTCTCTGGGATTAGGACTAAGTTTAAAAATGAGTAATTCCATTTGAGGATTGCTAATTTCCTCAAGGATAGGTAAATTCAGTTCCTCCTTATAAACAATGGCAACCCCCCCTCCAGTTTTATTTGAGCGGTCGACCCTAGCAATCTTGTATCCTAATGGGACACTAAGTGCTAGGAGGTTCTGACCTTAGAGGGGCCCCTGTACCATACCTACCACGGTTTTAGTTGGCCCAACCGACAGTGCCTGGCCGGCCCCAGCATCCTAACTTACATCTCCAAGTCCCCGAGCCTGCAGTGTGTTTGCAAACTGGAGACTCCCCATTGGAAGCTACAGGGTGCCCGACACCGGACCAGCACTCTGCACCGAGTTGTGCCAGTGCCGTTGATGGTGGACCTTTTGGGCTGGCTTGGACCCCCATTTGCCCTGAGCATAGGTCTGGGAGCTTTGCTCCGACAACCTTGTGGCCTGCTCATAGGCAGCCGCCAGCCGGATGCCCCCTGTCCCCCATAGGATAACCTTGGGCCTCTGCACTCTACGCCCGTCCGCCCTAGTGCCGCTGAGGGTGCAACTTCTGACCCTTGCTCACCACAAACTTTCAAGACAATTCTTTTAACAACCTCTGCTGCCACTCCAGTAAGAATAATCATCAACGATTCCTTCACATCCGGAATATTTCCAGAAGAACTCAAAAAATCAAACATACACCCCTTACTGAAGAAAACAAGGGCCAGATTCATCAAACAAAATCCCAAATGCAAAAATCACAATTTTTGAAATCGCTAAATTGCGATTATTCGCATTTAAGGAATCTCAATTTGAGATTCCTTAAATGCAATGCATGAAAGTGTTTAAAATAGCGAATTCGCTAATAGGGCACGCAAATTACCATGAAGTACAACTTCGTGGTAATTTGCAAAAACTTTGAAAAATGCACTAAAGTGCATTTTTCAAAGTTCCATGTTGCGCACACACATGCCCTAAGGGCATGTGTGTGCGCAACATATTTGCACATATCAATTTCAGGGGTGCACCAGGGTGTCCTTTGGACACCCCTGCACCCTTGAAATCGCAATCTCAATTTGCGAATCGCTAATTGCGATTCGTAAATTGAGATTGTCTTCCCATTCATTCCTATGGGCCTCTAGGCCTATAGGAATGAATGGGGAGGTATTCCTTAATTGCGACTCGCAATTTGCGAGTCGCAAATAAGGAATTCTAAGAAATCGCTATTTTTTAAGTGATTTCTTGATGCATTCCATTTTGCAATTCCTTAATAGCGAATCGGTATTTTTCGCTATTAAGGAATCGCAAATTGGTTTGTTGATGCATCTGGGGCAAATTCGGACAAGCTGAACCCTGACAACTACAGACCCATTACAAATGGACCTATCCTGGGCAAACTGATATAAAGAGCAGCGTTCGCCCAGATGTCAATACACATTGAAGAGAATGACATACTTTCAGACTTCCAAACAGGATTCCATCTGAGAAGAGGCACTGAATCTGCCCTCCTTGCCATATGGGATGACCTTAAGGATACAGTTGACCGCAACGGGGTTGCTGCGCTACTCTTCCTGGACCTCTCGGCTGCTTTTGACACAGTTGACTATGACACTCTGAAACACAGACTCTATGAAGCCGGCACAGAGGGAACTGCTCTAGACTGGATTGTGTCCTACCTTCGAAACAGAACTAATGTCATCCCTACCCCACCTTTCTCGTCTAAACCATACTCTGCAAAAGCAGGAGTCCCTCAAGGTCATGCTTTTCAACATCTACATGAAGTCATTACCAGTAGTGATCAATAAGTGTCACCTCACGTGCTATAACTATGCAGATGACACGCAAATACTCCTTCAACTGGAATGCCCCAAAGAAATTGGAAAATCACGAATTTTCAGCTGTTTCAGAGCCGTGGATCAGTGGATGACTTGGAGCCATCTCAAATTAAATGCTTCAAAAACTGAAATACTCATGTGTGGTGAATGGAAACATTACAATCCTCTTGCCGCATGGCCTAATGAACTGGGATCACCGCCTAAAGTATCGAAGGAAGTAAGAAACCTCAAAATGACCATGGACTCCAAGCCGTCGATAAATGCCCAAGTGGACAGACTAGCAAGATCAAGCTTTGTCACTTTAAAAACGCTGCAACACATTTTCCCTCATTTGGGATTTCCACACATGACCCAAGCTACTATCTTCCTGGTTCTGTCCCACCCTGATTATGCCAATAGCCTCTACCATGGATAACCTTTAACGACCATGAAAGGACTACAACGGATTCAGAACTCAGCTGCCAGACTACTCTTCCATATCAAACAGCGAGCCCACATCTCCCCTGCCATGAAAGCCCTGCATTGGTTACCGCTTGCCAGAAGATCCACGTTCAAGCTGCTTTGTATCACCCACAAAGCAATACATGGAATCGGACCGGTCTTCATCAGGAATAAAATAACCAAACACATTCAACAGAGGAACCTTCCCTTTAAAGGAGCATCTCTCCTCAAAATCCCAAGATACAAGAAAAAAAACATGGGTGGCACATCCTTCTCTGTTCAAGCAGCCATACTACGGAACTCTTTACCCCCAACACAAGTTCCACAGACAACCACTTTATCTTTAAAAAACTACTCAAGATTTGGCTCTTCCTCACATAAGCACCTTAAGCAAACAGAAATTTACAGCATATCCCTCTGTATATAAGCCCTTGTTTTCACTATGGATATGTACCTATCTTTGTGTATTGCTTTGTATAAACATGTACAATAATTATGTTATTGAGAGAAAAAAACATAATAATACTAAATAAATAAATAAAAAACATCTTTGGTCTCCATGTACTTACTTCCATTGTGCATATATGTACCTTCCATGTACTTGGATCTGTATGTCTGTTACTTTTCTCCTGAAAAAGAACATCCAATGCACTACCCTATTTCTCATCCTGTGCCTCTATCAATATCTTTAATCTCCATATACTTACCTCCTTTATGTATCTGTATACTCTGTATGTACTTATGCATCTATATATTTATCACTTTCTTCTAATTTAGCATTTTCAATGCACTACCCCATTTCTCAGCCTAAACTTCTCTCAAAATATCCCAACCTGCTGACTCATCTCAAACTTCTTTCTACTACTCTTTCCAATGCACTACCCTATCTCTCATCCTATTAATCTATCAATATGTCCTCTACATCCACTCTCTCATTTATCCCAAACGCCATACCACTACTATGATCCCCAAAATAACCCTTTCTAGACTATTTCCTACTCTACTCCTCCTTGCATCATCTGACACCTCTTTTACTATACAGATCCCCTAAAACAAACCTTTCTAAACTCTTCCCTCTGACTCCACCCCTCCAAAACTCCTTTTTACTCATCCAAAAGCCTCCTCCTACTGCTAAGTCCTAAAAATAAAATCCTTTACTCTTTTATCCCTCCACTATCCTTTTCAATCAAAATAACAGACTAACATGTTCACTTCTCAAATTCCATATTCAAATATACTAATTCACCACTAATCCTTTATGCGGTCCAGAGTAGCGTGCTACTTGCTGATAAAGCGTCTCAACACCCCATCAGGGTTACAAGCGCTATATACATGCAAACCTTTTCCCTATTCTACCCCTCCCCTACCCTTCTCAATCCAAATTATTGACTAACATATCCACCACTAAAATTACTTTCATGTTTCACCATACTAATTCAACATTAATCCCTATGGGTTCCAGAGTAGCGTCCTCCTCGCTTCAAAACCCCATCAGGTGTAGCAAGCGCTATATAAATACATACCTCTTTCCCTCTTCTATCCCGCCTCCTACCATTCTCTACTCAAAAACCTGAATAACATATCCACTACTCAAATTACTTCATATTTCACTATACTAATTTTCAACACTAATCCTTTATGGGTTCTGGAGTGGCATGCTACTGGCCAGAAAAGCCCTTCAACACCCATCTGGAGTAACAAATGACTAATATCCACCACTGAAATTCACCACTAATCCTTTTTGGGCTTTCGGAGTAGCGTGCTTCAACACCCCATCAGGGGTAACAAGCCCTATATAAATACAAACCTTTTTTCCTCCTATATTCTTCCGCTATTATTCCAAATTCAAATAACTGACTAACCTATCCACCATTTACAATGTACTTGCAGTTTCATACTAATTCAACACTAATCCTCTATGGGTCCCTGAGTAGCGTGCTACTCGCTGAAAAAGCACTTTGACGCCTCGTCAGGGGTAGTAAGCGCTATATAAATGCAATTACAATACAATAGAAGTGACGAAATGAAATCTACAAGATTTTGCTGTACCACTTCTAGGATGCCACTGCATCAAAACCCTATCACTACTTGGAGCAGCCATAAGGAGTTACACAGTGTATTAGGAATAGGCCTCCCCATGCATTGCTGGAGTCGCGTCGTGCTTGCGACATGACTCCAGCAATGCGTGACTTTTGCGCCGACAGATGCTTTGCATTTCTGTTCCATCTGCCAATCCTTGCACCATGGTGCGCCGTATTGTAAATACGGGGCATCCATGGTGGCACAAGTGTTTTGCAGGCAGACGCGGGGAAAGCGACGCATCTATTCAGATGCATACGTGTCATGTAAATAAACCCCATAGGATTTACTTGAAACCTTACCCCACCTCCTCACAATGATAAATCCTCAGCCAGTGAGGACTGGCGTAATGAAACTTGAGCGGGCCCCCTGCAAGGTATGTGGAGGGGTCCCCTCATGTCTCCATCAGGAGCTCTGTAGTCCGAGTTTTGTGCTGAGGGGCCCCCTGGAGCTTGGGGCCCTCCCGCACCGCAGGGGTTGTGGGAGCCACTGCCAGTGAGCGAAGGCTGATCTCGAATAAGCATGGCTGCACGTACACTCCTGCACTCCTGGCTTGGAGCTGTGGCCTCTCATCCTCTCAAATTTGTGTTCAACCAATCAAACAGTATTTGTATAGTGCTGCTATTCACCCACAAGGGTATCAATGCGCTAGTTCCCTGAAGTGGCTTCGCCAGTACCAGTAACCACAAGCTACAGTCTTTAGAATGTGACTCTTAAATTATTTCAGGACAGGCTCGTGTGACAGAAGGCTTTTGGAGCTATTGAGAATTCATCGTTCTCTAGAGAAGGGAATTTCCCTTTGTTCAGACCAACGCGCTGCTGGCTCGCACAGTTTAGTAAACATACAGCCATCTGAGTGAACAGAATATCAGTATCAAAGAGGATTCCCCCTTGTATGCCGGAATGCCATCACTTTTTAATGCATTGACCATGTTAGATTAAGAGAGATTCTCCATTAGCAAATACGAGTGCAATACGAAGCACACAACCTCTCTCCAATCAGATGCTGTACAACGAGTAATCAAGTGGGTGGAGCCAAAGCCCCTCTCTGAATGGTGCATCTTAAAGATCTTTTACTGTTGATCACAAAAGCTCTGGCAACAGCTACACTATCAAACGAGATCTCAAAAATAGAACAAAATGAAGTGTGACTACGCACAAGGACATGTGCGGGAGTACTATAGGAACACAATTATATTGTTCATGGTTTAAAGTGTGAAACATGCTACATGATTCTGGTGCTCGAATGTAGTATAAATAACAACTCTCTTTGCAGAAAACTGACAAATAGGCACAGATAATGAAACTACGTTACTCTAAGATCTTCATTGTTCTGCGATCCAGGTGAAATGATTAAGCATGTCTCTCCTAGTCAGTTAGTACATTCATCATTAGCTTGTTTGCTTTGTGAAAACAAATAAAGAGATTTCTAGTGCAACATGGTCAAATGAATCAGAGCACTTTACCAAACTGGTATGCCCAGATACATATAAAAAAAAAAAGGTTCAAAGAGTTTTGCTGCAACATTTTTCATGTTACGCAAACAAATGATGGAGGGAATGCTGAATGATCTTACCTTCGCCCCAGTCAATAGATCTGGGTTAAATTAATCCTACTTTTACTCACCATGCCACCCCAGTTTAGACCTGGCCATATGCAAATCAATCCTGACCCTGTACCTCATGGGAACAGTCCAGCCCGAACTGCCAAGCCAGGTCCTCCCTGGACTGGAAATAGGCATCCTGGGACCGTTTTAGGGGTATTACCCCTCAGCAGCCGGGCTAGCTTGATTTCAGATGCACAGTGATCCCGGGGCCCACGTCTGGGCATACCCATCCCACTTAGGGCGAAAAGTGTTATGCAAACAAATAGCGTAATGTTCTGGTAATCTATGGCAAATGAAATCATGCACATAATAGATAGGAAAATCTTTGTTTCCTCCCTGATGAATCTTCACTACTAGTGCAAAATGATATATTGAATCAGCTGTTTACTTTGAAACTGCAGACCTAGGTTCGAGTCCCAGTTATCACATTGATTAAAAAATGCTGTGATTCGTGGGAAATCATTTTCTTGGAATGACAAAACATGCTATTCCAAGCCGGTCGGGCACCGCTGTTGTCTTTTTGGAGCATTAGCCACTGGCAAAGTCAAAAGCAATAAGTGACGTTGGGAG
Organism: Lissotriton helveticus; assembly: GCF_964261635.1. Lineage (NCBI taxonomy): Eukaryota > Metazoa > Chordata > Amphibia > Caudata > Salamandridae > Lissotriton > Lissotriton helveticus. The sequence continues at coordinate 757,315,172 of NC_136069.1, forward strand.
AGGCAGTCAATAGAGGGGTGGCGGGGGATTGGAGAATAACATAAGCCTTACACTGAGATGCAGCAGTAAAGAGAAGGGAAACATGACCAGGGGTGGTTAGAGATAAAAGGGATCTAAGGGAAAGCGAGTGAGTGGCTTTTCAATCAATAGAGAGAGTCTGAGAAGAGGGAAAGACTTGAGGATAAGTAACATCAAAAGCTGTTACTTCAGAGCATGAAAGGAAATAGTTTACCCTACTGGCAAAAATGGTAGGGATTGCTAGCAGGGGAAAAGCCTTCGAGATCAATACATTTCCTGAGACCTGACAACTGCGGCGGCTTACATAATGATGCCACACTGCAGTGCAACTAAACTGGCACCCATGTGGTTTTGCACAGCTGCAATAATGGGCTGATAACAATGTGTGAGACACCATTGGGAAATTGAGTGTGTGCTGGGCAGGAAGAAGTAGCTAGCTGTGCAGTCTGTACGATTGGTGAACCACAGTGTATAGTGTTCTTTTTCACTTAAATTCCTTATTTATATATAAAACAACTTTCCTCTATTTTGCTGTGAATGTGCTGCATTGCTTTATCTTTCTGCCGATGTTGCGCGGTGTGATCCCTTTGTTTGGAATACAAGCAAAGTCCCACGAAACAAAAGGACTACCCTATGTAGTCGAATTAGTAATTTTATTTGAAACGAATTATTTAAGATTATATCGTTTAACCCTTGTTTAATAAGCCTAGGTAAGGGAGAGGCGGAAGATGCTAGTGTTGGTAGAGTTAGAAGAGTTTTAACAGTGCCAAAAGACTTTTTATAATGAGACAAATAAACTGTTGCAAATAGTTTGTTTAAAAAAGAAATACATACATTTTATTTCATACAGCTGTGTAAACCATTGACATATTCATAATACATTAAAATCATGAGCACACAAAATTGCAGCAATTGTTAATGAATACACAACATTTAAAAAAACCAAATTTAAATATCAAGAATCAAGAAACAAATTGCGACACGGCGTTTCGGTTTTTGAAATACAAGCACCATCTTCAGGACAGATTCTAAATTAAGAAAAACTGAATTACCAAACAATACACAATAATAATCAAAACAATTAATTACACAGAAAAATAAAAACCACATAATTGTGCCATGGTCAATGTTAGTTTTGTCAACTCTCTTTGTCATAGGCATTCTTTATTTCTTTAGTACATACAGCAGGCAATAACTCTAATCAACACTGCATCAGGTGGCTTTTTTTATCTCCATATACCTGCTATATCTAAGCTTACAAGTAAGTTACTAGACGCCCAAAGTTGCTAGCAGCTATTCGGGACATCAGGTCAGAATTAAGCAATAGATTTATTTTGGGCATTGAGTTGATATAACATACCTCGAATGTTTCAAAACAAGATTTCTTAAACTCCGTTTTTTTAGAATTATTAATGCCTCAGGATCCCAATGTGGATATGCGGGCGTCCCAACTTTTTTATCTCCCTATACCTACTATATCTAAGATTACAAGTAAGTTACTGGATGCCCAAAGTTGCTGGCAGCTATTCTGGACATAAGGTCAGAATTAAGCAATAGTTTTAATTTGGGCATTGAGTTGATATAACATACCTCAAATGTTTCAAAACAAGATTTCTTAAGCTCCGTTTTTTTAGAATTATTGATGCCTCAGGATCCCAATGTGGATATGCGGGCGTCCCAACCTTTAATTGTTGTAGGCACGTGTTCTTATATGGTAACTGTCAACAAAGGCAATGTTATTATCATTAATTACTGGTTTTGCAACTAGGACTACCCATTCTTCAATTGTAATAAAATTTAAGGCAGAAACAGTACCTTAGATACAAATTCAAAGGTTTAACCACTGTTCAGGGGAGCCACCGATATAGGGTTGATTGGTTTCAACCGTACTTCTGCAAAGGGTAATCAAAAAATAAATAAGTGTCTATACCCTCAGTTCAAATATATGTTGGGTATTGTGGGGCACAAAACTCACCAGTTGTAAGTTAAAACAGAAAAATCGCTGTAGCCGTAGACCGTTCTCCACTTCAGCTATTGGCATATAAGTCTTGGGGGTTGACCTCCCGTATTTACGCGATATAAGACCCACTCTGTTAAGAGAATTGATGTCACTGTCACTCCTACATTTAGGGATGACTAAAATGATCTATTTATAGAGCCAATATATCGTATTAAATGCGTCTTCTAAATTGCTGATATCCAGATTCACTAATCTAGAATTGAATATTATCTAAGGAATATTACTTATGCTGAACTCTAATGGTATTTTGTCACAGTAGTCTTAACAGTCTGTCACCCTGTTGTTGAGGATTTAGTAGTCACTTTCAAAATCGATGACAGAACATATATATAATTAAATATTTTTGATCTGTGACTGTCATCGAGCATTTATTTAAAGGCGGCCTTGTCAGTTGCTCAAATGTGGTTCATCGAAATCTCGGGTGCATACCTCTCTGTATTAAGGTAATGCACTCATTAGCGTGACTGCTTTGAGGAATGTGAAAAGAGGACCCACGGTTAGATTTTAAACTGGGGCATATCTATCGATACATCTAACTTGCACGATAGTACAGCCCGCATTTGATTCTAGTTCAAAATATAAATAATTACATAAAGACGATCACTAGGGGGGCATGCTGTTAGGCTCCCACGACTGCTTACCGTTTATCAAGTAGTCGGCCTCCCTGCTCCTCCTGACACAGCGTAACCGCTTCGTTCTCGCATAGAAAACCGGAATAAACACAGTGCCGAAAATCTAACTTAAATAGGAGCTAGCTGCTTATTGGTTCAACCTAACGTCGATCCCTATTGGCTCGGCGGGCACCAGTCCCTAAGAATCTTCATATGCGTTGCAAAACCACTTGGCACTTTTTTTATTTATTTGTATATCTATTCAAAACTTTACCTTTATGATGTCGATAATAGCATCTGTTTGCCGAGAGGCATCCCTTACTGCGTGAAATTCCATAACTAATATTTACGGGGCATTCATTTTCAAAAAATGCCGATGTAAGGCATTTATGTTCGGGACCGATCGTAAGGGGCAAAAGACCCTTTTAAAAAAAATATATATACCTATTTGGAACATCCACCTTTCGTTGTTCAATACAGTGGGCGTCACTTATGTCTGCTAGACGCGAGGCCTATCTTTATGTGAGCGCTTTAATTGCAAATACTTACTGGACACAGAGTCCCAGAATGCAGCATTGTATGAGCAGTATGGAGCACTGTATTCAGCTTGCCTTGGAGTCTACCAGCTTGCGTGAACCTCCTTTACAGACACAAATTCACCCAAATCCGGCCGATAGGAAGCTGTATTTGACCGTACGGCGGGCTTTTAAACTCCATAAGAAACATTAATAAATGAAAGAATTTCTATAAGGAACATTTTTAAATGATTTTTTTTTAATATATATGTCTGAACAGTTAGATGCGCAATACAGGGATAAAGATTCTTGTGGAAATCCTGTTATAAGAAAATTCTTTTCTAATTAACGCTGCCATTGTGTTTATTGATAAATGGCTGCATACTCAGATATACACATATGTATTCGATTATGTCAAAGGCTAAACCACTTATAGACACTTGTCTATCCTATGATTCAACTGTATTCTGCAGAACCATAGATGCTAATTCTTTCTAGATTGTGCACTGATTTAAAAGAGACTCTTTCGGGTCACAGTACCCAAACGTATTTGATGGTAAATATCCATTGCTGTACACTATGATTCGAATACAGTAGGTCTTATAAATAGATGATTAAACCTAACCAAGCACAACATTATTGTTGTAACACTACTCTACAATGTGTTCCCAATTCTCTCTGTTGTTCAGGCCACATCTAACGCTGTTAAATCGGGACATATAGAATTGCTCTAGTTTTTTTCTTTTATTGTTGATGTCGTCACCTCTTGCGTTGATCTCAACTGTCTCCAGGCAGCACCAGTTAAAATCATCAATTGTATGACCTGCTGCCTGCCAATGCTCGGTTAAGGGAGCACCCTTTTTATTATTTCTAATAGCTGACCTGTGTTCATTCATGCGGATGCGGACCTCTCTGGAGTTCTCGCCTACATAAATAAATTGGCACAGACATTTTATTAGGCAGATTATGTTTTTTGTTCGGCAGTTCATAAAGCTCCGAATCTTAATTTCAACATTATTGTTGGTAATACTACTTCCTTTGATGATATTTTCACAATTGACACAGCCTTTGCACGGGAACGTACCAGTTGGCAAGGGTGCACTGTTGATACATGGCTGTGTAGTGTTTCTAATGTCTCTGTATGTATGCACCAGGCTATTTCTGATGGTGCGATTCCTTCTGAACGAAAACATGGGTTTAGGTAATTTCTCTTGTCGGTTGTTAGTAACTAAATGCCAATTTCTATTGACAATATTTTTTATTTTGTTGCTAACCAGATTGTGGTTGGTGACAAAGATTATTGGTTGTAGTTCTGTGGTAGTTTTGTCTTATCTTTTAAATAAATTCTCTCTATTAAACTACTTGGCTCGTTTATAGGTATGGCGAACCATGCGCTTAGGATATCCTCTAGACTATCACCAGACTATTTGAATCAGGCCAAAGATGATGAGATCATATGTGAAGAAGAGTTTGCATTTTTCACTAACACCAATCCTATTATTCCAGCATTATACGGCCTTCCAAAAATTCACAAGGATATGTCCAATCCTCCCATGAGACCAATCTTATCAAGTATTGGATCTCTGACAGATATCATCAAAGGAAGTAGTATTACCAACAATAATGTTGAAATTAAGATTAGGAGCTTTATGAACTGCCGAACAAAAAACGTAATCTACCTAATAAAATATTCGTGCCAATTTATTTATGTAGGCGAGACCTCCAGAGAGGTCCCACATCCGCATGAATGAACACAGGTCAGCTATTAGAAATAATAAAAAGGGTGCTCCCTTAACCGAGCATTGGCAGGCAGCAGGTCATACAATTGATGATTCTAACTGGTGCTGCCTGGAGACAATTGGGATCAATACAAGAGGTGGCGACATCAACAATAAAAGAAAAAAAAGAGAGCAATTCTATATGTCCCGATTTAACAGCGTTAGATGTGGCCTGAACAGCAGATAGGATTGGGAACGCATTGTAGAGTAGTGTTACAACAATAATGTTGTTCCTGGTTAGCTTTAATCATCTATTTATAAGACCTACTCTATTCGAATCATAGTGTCCAGCAATAGATATTTACCATCAAATACGTTAGGATACTGTGACCCGAAAGAGTCTCTTTTAAATCAGTGCACAATCTAGAAAGAATTAGCATCTATGGTTCTGCAGAATACAGTTGAATCATGGGATAGACAAGTGTCTATAAGTGGTTTAGGCTTTGACATAATCGAATACATAAAAGCAAGTTCCATATATAGAAAAGGAGAGTATAGATGTGTATATCTGAGTATTCAGCCATTTATTAATAAACACAATGGCAGTGTTAATTAGAAAAGGCTTTTCTTATAACAGGATTTCCACAAGAATCTTTATCCCTGTAGTGCGCATCTAACTGTTCAGACATATATATAAAAACATGTTTTCATTTAATAATGTTCCTTATAGAAATTCTTTCATTTAATAATGTTTCTTATGGCGGTTTAAAACCCGACGTACGGTCAAATACAGCTTCCTATCGGCCGGATTTGGGTGAATAAGTGTCTATAAAGGAGGTTGACGCATGCTGGTAGACTCCAAGGCAAGCTGAATACAGTGATCCATACTGCTCATACAATGCTGCATTCTGGGACTCTGTGTCCCGTAAGTATTTGCAATTAAAGCGCTCACATGAAGATAGACCTGCGTGTAGCAGACATGAGTGACGCCCACTGTATTGAACAACGAAAGGTGAAAGTTCCAAATAGGTATATATGTTTTTTAAAAAAGGGTCTTTTGCCCCTTACGATCGGTCCCGAACATAAATGCCTTACATCGGCATTTTTTGAAAATTAGTGCCCCGTAAATATTAATTATGGAATTTCACGCAGTAAGGGATGCCTCTTGGCAAACAAACGCTATTTTCGACATCATAAAGGTAAAGTTTTGAATAGATATACAAATAAATAAAAAAAAGTGCTCAGTGATTTTGCCGCGCATAAGAAGATTCTTAGTGACTGGTGCCCTTCGAGCCAATAGCGATCGACGTTAGGTTCAACCAATAAGCAGCTAGCTCATATTTTAAGTTTAGAATTTCGGCACTGTGTTTATTCTGGTTTTCTATGCGAGAACGAAGCGGTTACACTGTGTCAGGAGGAGCAGGGAGGCCGACTACTTGATAAACGGTAAGCAGTCGTGGGAGCCTAACAGCATGCCCCCCTAGTGATCGTCTTTATGTAATTATTTCTATTCTCTGAAAAAGCCCCCTTTTTGAACTAGACTCAAATGCGGGCTGTACTATCGTGCAAGTTAGATGTATCGATAGATATGCCCCAGTTTAAAATCTAACCTTGGGTCCTCTTTTCACATTCCTCAAAGCAGTCACGCTAATGAGTGCATTACCTTAATACAGAGAGGTATGCACCCGAGATTTCGATGAACCATATTTGAGCAAATGACAAGGTTGCCTTTAAATAAATGCTTGATGACAGTCACAGATCAAAAATATTTAATTACATATATGTTCCGTCATCGATTTTGAAAGTAACTACTAAATCCTCAACAACAGGGCGACAGACTGTTAAGACTACTGTGACTAAATACCATTAGAGTTCAGCATAAGTAATATTCCTTAAATAATATTCAATTCTAGATTATTGAATCTGAATATCAGCAATTTAGAAGACGCATTTAATACGATATATTGGCTCTATAAATAGATTATTTTAGTCATCCCTAAATGTAGGAGTAACAGTGACATCAATTCTCTTAACAGAGTGGGTCTTATATCACGTAAATAAGGGAGGTCAACCCCCAAGACTTATAAGCCAATAGCTGAAGTGGAGAACGATCTACGGCTACAGCGATTTTTCTGTCTTGACTTACAACTGGTGAGTTTTGTGCCCCACAATAACCAACATATATTTGAACTGAGGGTATAGACAAATTTATTTTTTGATTACCCCTTGCAGAAGTACGGTTGAGACCAATCAACCCTATATCGGTGGCTCCCCTGGACAGTGGTTAAACCTTTGAATTTGTATCTAAGGTACTGTTTCTGCCTTAAATCTTATTACAATTGAAGAATGGGTAGTCCTAGGGGCAAAATCAGTAATTAATGTAATTAATGATAATAACATTGCCTTTGTTGACAGTTACCATATAAGAACACGTGCCTACAACAATTAAAAGTTGGGATGCCCGCATATCCACAATGGGATCCTGAGGCATCATTAATGCTAAAAAACAGAGCTTAAGAAATCTTGTTTTGAAACATTCGAGGTATGTTATATCAACTCAATGCCCAAATATAAACTATTGGTTAATTCTGACCTTATGTCCAGAATAGCTGCCAGCAACTTTGGGCATCCAGTAACTTACTTGTAATCTTAGATATAGTAGGTATAGGGAGATAAAAAAGTTGGGATGCCCGCATATCCACATTGGGATCCTGAGGCATCAATAATTCTAAAAAACGGAGCTTAAGAAATCTTGTTTTGAAACATTCGAAGTATGTTATATCAACTCAATGCCCAAAATAAAACTATTGCTTAATTCTGACCTGATGTCCCGAATAGCTGCTAGCAACTTTGAGCGTCTAGTAACTTTCTTGTATAAAAAAAAGCCACCTGATGCAGTGTTGATTAGAGTTATTGCCTGCTGTATGTACTAAAGAAATAAAGAATGCCTATGACAAAGAGAGTTGACAAAACTAATATTGACCATGGCACAATTATGTGGTTTTTATTTTGCTGTGTAATCAATTGTTTTGATTATTATTGTGTATTGTTTGGTAAATCTGTGTTTCGTAATTTAGAAAAGTCCTGAAGAAGGTGCTTGTATTTCAAAAAGCGAAACGCTGCATCAACATTTGTTTCTTGATTCTTGATTTTTACATTTTTTTTTACATTTTTTGTATTCATTAACAATTGCTGCAATTTTGTGTGCTCATGATTTTAATGTATTAATAGTATGTCAATGGTTTACACAGCTGTATGAAATAAAATGCATGTATTTCTTTTTTACACAAACTCTTTGCAACAGCTTATTTGTCTCATTATAAAAAGTCTTTTGGCACTGTTAAAACTCTTCTAACTCTACCAACACTAGCAACTTCCGCCTCTCCATTACCTAGGCCTATTAAACAAGGGTTAAACGATATAATCTTAAATAATTTGTTTAAAATAAAATTACTAATTAGACTACATAGGGTAGTCCTTTTGTTTCGTGGGACTTTGCTTGTATTTAATTGTGTTTCCCCTGGTCCCAGACCGATCTAGAAAGGGGTCCTCCTTGATTATTTTTTTTTATCCCTTTGTTTGGGCTTACATTAAATCCATCCGAGGAAAGAAGACATCTAGTTAATAATTAAAAAAGTTATCATTTTATGTAACTCTATTGACTTTCATCTACTGCTTACTAAACACAAACTGTCAATGGATATCCAAGGCGGGGTGTGTCCATTTCTCCCGAGCCACCTACGGTGAAGTCTATGGCTCCTGCAAATTCTTCTATGTTATCTTTGCTTGTGATACCAAATAGTTTGTCTCCTTCCTCTTACTCAATCTTCGTGTTAGAAATTGGGTATTTGGTTGACTGGGTTGTCTGCTGTGGTCAAGCAAAAGCCACAGTCACTTGCAGAGTGAACCACAAAAAGTCACTAAATTGACCTGTGCTTAACTCCGAGTAGTTTGGCACAAAAAGCAGTCAGGATTAACTTAGAAGCAACGTTTAAAGCATTTCTGCAGCACACAGACAGTAATAAAGTGAAGACACAGTGCAAGAACATTCTAAAACCAATTTTAGAAAATAGAGTACAAATAAATTATTTGACGCCAAAATGGCAAAAATTCAATCAATAGACCCGGAGTTATGAATTTTGTAAGTTTTTACTAAAAAGTAGTAAAGCACAAACCATCTAGTCGCATGAGACTGAGTCAAAGTAAAAAAATATGGCCAGCTGTGATGAAGAGTGGTTCAGTCCCAAAAGGTGGATTGGGCCTGCTCAGCGCTTACCTTTAGACTTAGAAAAAATCTTGATAAAAATGTTCTGAGTTCAGCGTGACCAGGCTGCATGAGGTGTTCGAAGAGGGAGCGTAATTGCTGAATAGCCTTGGGTCAAAGCCGCAGTAAAGATTTCTACGTCCGTATTTAGGGCTAGATGTACCAACAATTCAAATAGCGATTAGCAAGTAGCAATTTTTGTTGAATCGCTATTTGGTACACACTAATGTACAAAGGGGTTATTTAGCCCCTATTCCTTAAATTGTGATTTATAGTGTGCCGCAAATAGACCTACCTCATGAATATTAATAAGGTAGGTTGCAATTTGCAATTTTTGACCCACTATGATTCACTGCCATCACAGGAATGGTGGACTGCTGGGATCAGCAAACTACCATTTCTGTGATTGCTTTTAAATAAAGCAATCTGTTTTTTTAAACACAACGTGTTTTCCTTAAAGGAAAATAGGATGCATTTAAAAAGAACGAAAAATAAATGTTTAATTATCATTTTTGAGAGTAGAGTGTGGTCCCCAGGACAACTGCCTGCTCGTAAAAAAAATATTTTTTTCAACGATTCTCAATGGTAAGGGGTCCTTTGGGGGCCATTTCCCACTGTAGAATGTGTTACCACCAACTTTAAATTGGCGGTAAAGTGCAAATGTTTTGCGATGCATTTCAGTCGCAAAACATTGGTACATAACAATGCAAATCGGTATTTGGAATGAACGCCCTAATCACAACCCTACCAAATATAGATTTTCAAACCCACATTGTGATTCGTTAACAGGTTATGGAATGGCAATTTGGGCTTTGTACATTTGAAAAGGCATTTTTGCATTTGAAAATTGTCCAAATCTTTGAATTCCAGAATATACCTGAATGCAAACATAATCCTTTTTAAAGGGCACGCATGTAAAGTAGTTGAGCTACTGATAAGCCATGCCATGGTTCAAATAAACCACCATCTTTATTATCGTTGTGATCGTGTCAAAAATTCACAAAAGATTTTTGGAAAATTTGCCAGAATCCTGAGATGGTAATATTGTTCTATAAAGCATATCAACTCTTGTGTGTGTTACACTATTTGTAAACTATATTAACATGTGAAATCTTCCAAATTTATAGTTATTGCTACTGGCAAAGATATAATTTATAAGCATACTATAATTTTACTGGATTATGCAAAACAATAAACGGCAATGACCCACTTCAAATGCATCATACGTTTTTGAACCACTCCAGTTTGGGAAATAGCAATAGACAAAAATACAATCTCTCTGTCAAGGCACTGAATCACAAAATCTCCGAGATAACTCACTAGCAAAATTACATCCTTTTAACAAAACTTCACAATTATAAGGAAAGAGGATTAAGAGAATTAAGAGTATTCATGATTCGATATTTTGGGTAAACGAAGGGAACGAGAAAAAACATTATGAAAGGAAACCTGAATAAAATGTTAGTCTTTCTTTGGAAACACAGAACAAATATTACTGTAAACATAGGGGTGTATTTATGAGAGCCCCACAACACTTTTGCACCACATAAACTGGTACATATATGACACAGGGCTCTCAAAAAGATTTATGAAGACATACAAAGCCATCCTGCATTGCTTTGAGTGGCCTCATAAATCACGAGTAAGGTGATGCAGTGCAAATCACAGTGTCGCCTTACTCTGCTTGCATTCTGCAGCACATATAGAAAGAGGAAAAACACCTCATAGGATTGTTTTTGTGCCGGAAGGTCCCCCTTCTTGCACAAACCAATCCTGCATGCAACAGAGGCACTCTTGCACCATGGAGCAAGGGTGCCTGTGTTGGTGCTAGGATGTCAAAATGGCGTCAGGACAGACAGAAAAGACAGGAATGAACCGTATTGCTTAAACATGGTGCATTCCTGCCCTTTCACTTTGCGCAGGGTAGCGCAGCAGGGTGCCTTGCGCCGCTGCGTGGCTCTACACCAAAATGTCATAAATGAGGCTCATAATGTTTTACAGTGTAAAAAACAGTTTTTAAATCTGTTACTATGGACCTCTGATGAATTCAATATAAATCTCTATCTGGATTTTACTGTAGAATACAAGTATCTTGCCTTACTCTTGCCAAAATGTGAATTGCAAGCCATACACTGCATTTGTAGGGCAATGCTTTAAAGACTGAGGGGCAGATTTACAAGCCCCTTGCGCCACTTTTGCGTCACTTTTCCCATGTTAAAAGTGACGTAAAAGTGGCACAAGAGCCTTGTAAATAAGCCCCATAATTTGTATCTCAGAGCTTTTCATACTTATTAAAATGCCATTTACTGTATCCGTTGCTTTTTCAAGAATGTTTTATATATTTATGTTTCTCGTTTTTGATTGTTTCATTGTTACCATTATAATATTAAGTAATACAGGATTCTCCAGGTGCTAACTAATACAGGGTTCTCCATGTGCCATGCAACCTGAGCGTTTTGGTCTTGTTTCCAAGTTGTAAATGTTGTATGTATGTTATTAGTCAATATTGCACTTTTCCACTTAAGGTTTTTTTGGATATACCTAAATGGTGTTTGTACAAAATAATGATTTAAAATGATCAGGGAGCAGAAAAATCAGAAAATAAATATTGTGATACACAAATATTGTAATGCACAAATATCATTGATCGAAATATCTTTTATTGTGGTAAGAAATATCATTTTAAATAGCATAGATATGTTCAATATCTATCATTTTTTAGTATTTAGAATGTGTTCTGGTTGACATATTATGTGTCACTATTGTTTCTATAAAGTTATTTTTCTAAATATAGCTTGCTCAATCAATCAATATATTTTTATTCGGTTTCATTGAAAACCATAAAAGCATACATTAAGTCATAAATTCAATATATAAAATCAATACAGTCTATGATAAACATTCTTAAAAGGTTTATAGCTCAATTAATCTTCCTGTGAACTTCTGAGCATAATTATGGCACTTAAAACGCATAAAACATTTAAAAGCTTGAACTCATCCAGTAACATCTATAAAATCAAAAGGGTAGGCCGAACTTGTGAGAAGCCTCTTTCTTTAAGGACGGGAACAATAAAGGTTCTCTTGGGCACAGTGCAACATTTACAAAACAGGATCAAATGCATCGTGTCCTTCCACAGCCGCAGGGACCCAGGGATTTAAATCATACCAACCTCTAGGGTGAGCTAAAGACAGATGCAGTATGTTAAATCTAAATCTTTTGATTTGTATACATTTTTATTCAGCAAATGGAGTAAGTAACAAAGTGATAAACAGAAAGAAAAAAAGGAAGTCGAGCTTCTATAAGAGATCACATTACATTAAACAGATAAACAGATGAGTAATAAGCAAAAAAAAGAGTGGAGGGGGAAAGACAGAGAGAAAAAAAAGAAAGGGAAGTACAGTATTTTGACATGAAACATTAAATCGATTTAACATAGGGCCCCAGATTCGATTAAGCTTCCTTTCTAAGTGAATGCCTCTGCTTTTGGTTATAGCGATCTCCCTTTCATAAATTTCCCTTAGCATTGCCCACCATTCATGAGCTTTAGGTGGAGATTTAGATATCCATGCACGGGCAATGCAGAGTCTTGCTGTTGCTATAATAAATGAGATAAAAGATCTTAATCCCATAGCAATGTCCGGCTTATAGCCAAGTATCAAATCCTTATCGTTTAGGTGTGCGCTTGATTTTTAAGCGGGCAGTTATTATACAGAAAATATCCTTCCAGAAATCGGTCAGGCCAGGACAAGTAATAAACATATGTAGGATATTAGAAGCAACCAGTCCGCACTTGGCGCATTTGTATTTATTATTTAAGTTGATACTAATGGGGTCTGAACATTTAGCTATATGTTCTAGGGCATGGGTACTCACAAACATTCTCTCAGGGGCCAAATTTACAGTGTAGTTTGTGGCCGAGGGCTGCACCAGTGGGGGCGTGATCAGTGAGAGAGGGGGGTGGGGCTAGAGACAAAAAAAAACCTGTTACCGTGAGGTTGAACACATGCCCCTGCAGCGGATGTCTTCGTCCACTGAGCCACCAGACCCAGCATACACACATATCTCTCTCTCTCTCTGTCTCCCTCCCTCTCTCTCTTTCTCTCCCTCTCTCTCTTTCTCTACCTCCCTCTCTCTCTCTCTCTCTCTGTCTCCGTCCCTCCTTCTCTCGTCTCCCTCCCTCTCTCATCTCCCTAGCTCCCTCTCTCGTCTCCCTTCCTCCCTCTCTCGTCTCCCTTCCTCCCTCCCTCTGTCTCCCTCCCTCTCTCTGTCTCCCTCCGTCTCTCTGTCTCCCTCCCTCTCCCTCCCTCTATCTCCCTCCCTCCCTCTCTCGGTTTCCCTCCCTCCCTCTCTCTGTTTCCCTCCCTCCCTCTCTCTGTCTCCCTCCCTCTCTCTGGCTCCCTCCCTCTGTCTCCTGCCTTCACTCTCTCTGTCTCCCGCCCTCTCTCTCTCTCCCTCACTCTCTCTCTCCCACCCACTCTCTCTCTCCCTCCCTCTCTCTCTTTCCCTCCCTCTCTCTGTCTCCCTCCTTCTCTCTCTCCCTCCCTCTCTCCCTCCCTCTCACTCTCCGTCTCCCCCCTCTCTCCATCTCCCTCCCTCTCTCCGTCTCCCTCCCTCTCTCTTTCTCTCCCTCTCACTCTCCATCTCCCTCCCTCCCTCTCTTTCTCTCTCTCCCTCCCTCTCTCTCCCCCTCCCTCTCTCTCTCTCCCTCCCTCTCTCCCTCTCCCTCCCTCTCTCTCTCTGTCTCCCTCCTTCTCTCTCTCCCTCCCTCTCTGCCTCTCACTCTCCGTCTCCCTCCCTCTCTCCATCTCCCTCCCTCTCTCTGTCTCCCTCCCTTCCTCTCTCTGTCTCTCCCTCCCTCTCTCCATCTCCCTCCCTCCCTCTCGTCCTCTCCCTCCCTCTCTCTGTCTCCATCCCTCTCTTTCTCTCCATCCCTCTCTTTCTCTCCATCCCTCTCTTTCTCTCCCTCCCTCTCTTTCTCTCCCTCCCTCTCTCTTTCTATCCCACCCTCTCTGTCTCCCTCCCTCCCTCTCCCTCCCTCCGACTCTCTCCCTCTCTCTGTCTCTCTCTCCCTCCCTCTATCTCCCTCCCTCTCTCTCTCTCCCTCCCTCTCTGTCTTCCGCCCTCTCTCTTTCTCCCTCCCTCTCTCTGTCTCCCTCCCTCTCTCTGTCTCCCTCCCTCTCTCCCTCTCCCTTCTCTCTGTCTCCCTCCCTTTCTCTCTGTCTCCCTCCCTTTCTCTCTCTGTCTCCCTCCCTTTCTCTCTCTGTAGTCCTCTCTCTCTCTCTCCCTCCTTCTCACCCTCTGCCTCCCTCTCTCTCCCTCCCTCCCTTTGTCTCCCTCCCTCTGTCTCCCTCCCTCCTTCTGCCTCCGCCTCCCTCCCCCTCCCCTGACTCTCCCTCTCTCTCCCTTCCCTGACTCTCCCTCTCTCTCCCTCCCCCGACTCTCTCCCTCCCTCGCCCTCCCCTGACTCTCCCTCTCTCTCCCTCCCTCGCCCTGCCCTGGCTCTCCCTCTCTCTCCCTCCCTGGCCCTGCCCTGGCTCTCCCTCCCTCTCCCTCCCCTGACTCTCCCCTGACTCCCCCTTTCCCTCCCTCCCCTGACTCTCCCTCTCTCTCCCTCCCTCCCCCCTGGCTCTCCCTCTCTATCTCCCTTCCCTAACTCTCCCTCTCTCTCCCTTCCTCTGTCTCTCCCTCCCCTGACTCTCTCCCTCCCTCGCCCTTCCCTGACTCTCTCCCTCCCTCTCCTTCCCCTGACTCTCCCTCCCTCGCCCTCTCCTGACTCTCTCCCTCTCTCTCCATCTCTGTCTCCCTATCTCTGTCTAGGCGAGGTGTAATAATTCTATTCAAAATATCACGAAAAGCGAGAGCTATTTGCTGCACACATCGAACCACCTTCCCCAGCCTTACCAAAATCTGCAGCACATTATTAATGACACCCTAATGTAGAGGGTGCACGAGAGCTGGCTGGACCGCTGCAGCAGAGATCAGGTGTAATCCGGGGGGCAGAGATTCCAAATAAGGC
Source organism: Lissotriton helveticus (assembly GCF_964261635.1). Lineage (NCBI taxonomy): Eukaryota > Metazoa > Chordata > Amphibia > Caudata > Salamandridae > Lissotriton > Lissotriton helveticus. Next base: position 757,330,335 of record NC_136069.1, read on the forward strand.
TGGGCTGATTCAGACTTTCATCCCTTCAGTGTCGATAAAACAAATGCTACTCGGGGAGAAAGAGCTTCGCAGAGTGATCTCCAAGTTCATGCTTGGCTCGGTTCAATCAGCCACGGGGTTTGTCCTGGTCACTGTATTTGTCCAACAATCCCCCACCCCTCCCGTGTGGCAGCCCGGGATGAGACAGCTTGCCTGGCGCGCACACAGCCGCACCAGAGCACTTCACAGGTCTTTAAAAGACCATTATATTGTTAATGAGGCTTTGTTCTGTTTCACCTCTTCTGAGGCCCCTGCAGCTCCACTCTATTGCTGGAATCTCCCGGCCCCCCTAGAGCAGAGCCTCTCCGAGTCCAGGCTGCATCAACCGGTGGTGTTTATTGACACTCTTGAAAATGTTTTTTTTCAAACTGGTACATGTCTGCAAGGTCCGCGGGCTGTCAAGGAAGGCTTGCCAGGCCGCTGGTGGCCCGCGGGCCGTACTATGAGTACCCCTGTTCTAGGGTATAGTAGAGCATACATACAGTTTTAAATTGTTGTAACTTTAAATTAATAGAACATATCTCAATATCTTGGCACTCCAATGATTCTTCAATATCCGCTGGAGTTAAATCTTGTCTCAATATCTCACTCCCTTTAGATGCTATTTTAAGGCTATCATTCTCCCATGTTTTAGAAAATAGTTAGTAAGCCTTACTGATAGTCAATTTTCCCTCTGAATGTAAGTAATTCAATATATCGGTACCTATAGGCTGCCTAATTCCTCTACTCCCCCAAAGACAGTCTCTAATCTGTAGATATTTGTAAAACATATTTTTGGGGATACCATATGACTTCTGAAGGTCTGAGAATGTCAGTGAGCTAGTAGTATCATATAGATGATTAAGTTGATTCATACCATATATATTCCAGAATTTAGCTTGTGTTCAATGGAAGATTTCCGGGAAGCAAAGGGTTGCTCCATAATGGCATGCAAAGATGCGTAGGAGGTGGATTGCACCTGGCTGTTATATCCTGCCATATGTACACTATATCCCTCAGTGTATTTAATTTTACTATTTTAAAGTATCATTACCAACAGCAAGACTATAGCAGCAGTGTAGCTTGTTTGGAGCAAGAAGATCGTTAAGGCGGCCTGCAAAAGAGTCCCAGAAGTATGTTTAAAAATCAGGTCATTGTAATCCTCCTTATCTGTAAGGTAATTTCAAACATTTTATAGCACTTCGTGGTTGTTTATAACTCCAAATAAAGCTACTAATAGCCCCCTCCAATTTTTTAAAGAAGTAAGAAACCACCTCATAAGGGCGCAGAACCATCCAAGCGCCGAGAAGACTACTTGCCCTTCCTACAGAGACTACTGGGGGATTGACCAGGTACTGGACTGTGCTGCCCCTGCGCACTCCCTACCTCCATCTGGGCCTTTGCGATCCTGCCTTCTTCCCCCTGCCTGGATTGCTCTGATTCCCATCCTGCCTGCATCCCCTCGAATTGCCTGAAAAGCGCTGTAATCTGCTCCTCTGTCAAGCGCTGTGTCATAGACTGCCTGTCATGTCAAGAATGGCTGGGGGTGCCCCCTTGTCATGCCTGCCTCGAGCACTGTTAAGTGGCCCCAGCGCTAGATCGCCCCCCGTGTGTGCTCCGTGTGAAGCGCTTGACGAGTCTGCCCTTGCCGTGCTCTGAGGACCGAGTGTGGGCAGGTTGACTCACCGCCACAGCCCGGAGCCATTCGCGCCTCTGAGGCACCGAAGAAACTCCCCCTGTGATCGCGGCTCCAGCTCCAGCATCGGGCCCCCTCGGCGGCCCCCGTGTACCAGGAGAGGGCCGCCGGAATCCTCCACAGGCCTCGCTAGGCCTGAAGTCACCTGCCTCCCAGCGCCCCGGCGCTCCAGTATAGTCCGCGCCGTCATCGTGCCCCCTCGGTGGCCCCGTATGCCAAGAGAGGGCCGCTGCACCGAACGCACTAGGCCGTGCTAGGCCTGAAGTCGTGCACTCCCTCATCACGTGAGAGGGAGCGCCGCCGCGTCAATGGCCGCGCCCCCGCCAGAGCGGCGCAGCCATTGGCTGCCAGGATCGCGCCCCTCACAACGAGGCCCGGCACCCGGGGAAAGCCCAGCCAAGCCCGGACTTGTCACGGAGGGGGCCGTGCAGCACAGGAGCCCCCTCCGATCTCCCCCACACGCTGGGCCTGCCCCTCCACGGGTGCTGGTGCCCCACATCTGCTGCCTGCACAGCACTGGGCCGAGTGAGGCCCACGGGAGGGCCGGAGCCTCTCCCACATCCCCAGAGCCTTCACAAGGGCCCCGGAGGGCCGCAGATATCAGGTAACCCCCAGGGGAGGAGGGCGGAAGGCCGGACAAGGCCCCGAGTTCGCCCCTCCCCCGTGGAAAACTGTGACTGGGCCCCATTGGCCCCAATGAGCCTCTAGTGACTGTGAGGCCTTGATGAAACATCTAGGTTACTTGGGCCAATTAACTGTAGATGCCTGGGGACAAGCTTGTACTCAATGAACTGTTTATGCCTAGTGACAAGCTCAGACCTGATTAACTACTTGTGCCTGATGTTAGGCTTACACATAATCAACTGTTTATGCTTGATGTCTTGTTGATGCATCCTGAAGTGGTTAGCCCTGCACCAGGGAGTTGTCAGCCTTGATGAAATGTTTTACCTGTAATGAACTGTTTATTTGTACAAGTTGAAATGCTCATACTTTCTGCCTGAAATGCTAGTTCAGGACTCACAGGAGTATCCCCTTTGCTTGGTGAAAAGGTTATAGTGACAGCCTGTGATTTGCTGAATTGCTACCTATGCTCCCATGATGAGAATGCTTTGGTGATATTCTAGGAAATGTTGATGAATTGATTACCCTGATCTGAATTCTATATAAAAGCTATTGATTTTAATCAAAAGTACTGGTGTGGTCTCCATTATTGCACCCACTTATTGTCTCAGTGGATGAGTGTGTTATGTGGTTACTTTACACGTAAGCCCCTGGTTGCCTACCTGCTAGAGCCAAGCTACCCCCCGGGGAACTGGTGGTCCAAGTTCTTACACCGAGGGAAAGAGAATTGACTTATTTGTTATTAGATAAACTGAGTGTAAGTGTAAGTGTCAGTGTCAGAGGATTATGACCTGAGGCTATCTTAGGGCAGAATTTGTATTTAGCTATATTATAGTAAGAATTACTAACAAAGATCAAGTCAATTCTTGAATATTGTCAGTGAGGTATGCTATAATAAGTATATCCAGGCATTAAGGGATGCAGTAGGTGCCATATATCCTTCAGATCATGCTGTCGTGATATTTCTGCAATAGTAGCCCTGACCTTCCTCATTCTATTTGCAGATCCTAGATTAGGTGAGTCTATGTGTGGATTCATGGTACAATTAAAATCACACATAATTATTAAATCCCCCTGCTACTCACAAAGATCCAAAGATAGTGAGTCAAAGACGAATGGGTCATCCAGGTTTGGGCCATAAACAACGCATATTTTTTGTGGCCCTGGATAAGCAACTGCGTGATTGTCCATCTGCCTCTAATATCATGGGAAGTACTAAGCAGAGGATAGTCAAGCTTTTTATCAACTAGCAAAGCAACTCTTCTAATAGACACCATTCATGAAGTGCAGACCACTATCTTATATCCCAGTTGTTTTAGCAGGTGCTTATCCTTATTATGTCAAATGTGTTTCAGTCAGAGCGACAACATGGGGTTTATGATTCTGGAGTTAAGCCCGTACCAACTGACGTTTGTTCACTGAGTTCAGACCGGCAACATTCCAGCATATGATTTTGATTAGCTCCATTTATAAATCCTAAAAAAAGCTAAAGCCCACATAGCACAACTCTGTAAGTTATCCTTTGCATGTAAGCAAAAAAGAAATTTTTGCGGCCAGGGTTTTATGGACCTCAGAACTCTATTCGGTAACAGTGCTAGCAATATTATCAAAACTGTAGTAAACAACATCAGAATTCAAAACATAAATGGTACAAATGACTGTGCTTCTAGCACTCTAATAGAAAGTTCTAAAAACCACACAGTTACCTTGAGCGAGCATGTAGTTGTTTCAATCATACTTTGATAAAGTCTTGAACTGTAAGTATTAGCAATATTATATTTGTAAGCAGTAAACCTCAGATCAAACATTATTCCATCATTTACTCCCTTTGACATTTTTATTTTAACCCCCACTAACCAAACCACCCAAAACCAAACCCAACCTCACCCCACCCTGTATCCTAGAGAATGAACCACCCTAACCAGGCTGTCGATGGACCTGACAGCCAAAGAGAACACTGTTTCCGCATGAGCTACCCGCTACACGTTAGCATTGGCCCTGTCATACAAAAATGAGGATTCCTGGAATGTGACCATCCATATATAAAGAATCATTTCCGGTGATTGAGAAGTGGATAAACAGAGCGTGGCAGCTCTAAAAAGAAAAGGAAAACATAGAAAAGAGGAGAGGCAGAAGGGAAAAAAATATACATATTTATATTTTTTTTTTGGGGGGAGATAAGCCGATAGCAGATCACTTCAGTGTACTCTCAGTTTTCAAGAGTCCGGTCTCCCTGAGATTTTCCAGGAGTTAAGAATTTTCTTGTCCTCTGGAGTTGAATGAAACATCTAGGTGTGTCCGCCACGTATAACTTTAAATTTTACAGGCTCTTGAAGGAAAACTTGTGCGCCAGCTGCCTTCATGGGATCAATCAGTTGGTGTAAGTTCCAGCATTGTTCCATTGTTTCTTTGCAAAGGTCTGATCTCACAGAGAATGCAAGCAAATTGGTCATCCCTGGGCGAGCTTGAAAATAAACAGCTTGTCTAAGGAGAACGTTTCCAAAATAGACATATAAGCCTGAGGTGTTGTCTATTTATTCTTGCCTCTTGACTCAGAAATAGAGGAAGTATATGGGCCGTGTGAATCTGGAATCCCAATCCCAATCAGAGAGATCTGGGAATGACTTTTGAAATAGTTGAACGATATATGCCCGAGGGTCTGCTCCCTCCTTTTCTTCAGGGATATCAAAAAGCCGAAGAGTATTCCAGCGTTGTCTATTTTTGAGGTCTTCGGCCTTACTTCTGAGAAATGAGAGATGAATTTCATGTATTTCCATTGTATTTACTGTTGCTGCAACAGTATCTTTAGCATTTGACAGACGCTGTTGTACCTCTGTTATTTCATGTGTGATATCAGCTACTTTGACTGAGACCTCTGACAAACCCTGTTGTATCAGGCAGCTATCTGCTCCAGCCCAACTAAAGCTACTTTGGATCTCAGCTCATGAAGCAATTGGAGGATGGTAGTCAGAGAAGGCTCTGTGCAGTTGGTCCAGACTAGTAGTTGTTCTACTTCTATATTTGGTGTATTACAAGTAGCAAAGGTCACTAAGGGAGGAGAGGGTTTTAATCCGGTGACTGCCATATTTCCAGCTAAATGTAAATCCCCAGATGTGGTAGCCATTTGATTAGTCAGGCTGGGACTAGTATTAGTAGGTGGTAGGACCTCATTGATAGGAGAAGAGCAAGATAGTCTTGATATGAGAGTTTTGACATCCCCTTTGGCAGTGACCCACTTTCGCAGAGGACTGAGTTTGCAAGGGCCTCCTCCGTTGTCTGGTAAGTTTGAGACATTAGAGCATGCTGAGGTTTGCTCTTTGGCTTTTTGTTTCTTTTTTTGCTTGGCCTCTTTATTAGGCCCAATACCAACATCTGTCCCTTTGTTTTTCAGGGCACCATTTGTTCTTGTTCCATGGCTCGGACCCCCCATTACATCAGGAGTGGTAATTAGGGGAAAAGCAGTCGTCATGACTTTGTCAGCAGTGGTTTCACCTAGCACAACCATATACTGCTGGTCTACTATCAGTTTTGTTGTTATGCGGCATTCTACCTCATCCTTGTCCACCACATATGCTAAGTCTTTCTCTATAAAGTTATTATTCCCTGAAGGTCGTCATCTCCCTCTATTTCATTGTGACTTCCCCTCCCTCCAGCTGCCTCTTTACCACTCAGTATACTAGCAGTAGCAATTTGGCTATTTTCAGTGAGACACTCATTAAATTGTTCGCGGGCAGGAAGTCATGTCTAAATTCTTAGTATTATCTACCTTTAAGACTCCTTGTTGAGCATCAGTCGCGAGAAAATCTACTCAATGGTTACTCAAAACAGTGTCCTGCAAAGTCTCAACAACCGGGCTGTTTCTTTGAAGCAGGCCTTGCACACTGTTTATTTGTGGTAAATAGACATTACCTTGTATGAGTGTAGACTTCAATAGATAATTGCTCTGATCTTGCTTTGATCCTTAGAGGAAGAGGTAATAGGAGCCATAGCGTTGTTACCCTGACAGCCATCTTCACAGCCATGTTCTGCCTCCATCACAGCAACAGCCATAGATTGTTCCACTGAGGGGGGGGGCAAGCCTGTATAACACCAGCCGCCTTGTTGGACTGGAGAAACTTAGAAACAGACTTCCCCAGCTGAGAGCTTCCCCCTCTCCTATCGATATGTATGAGCTGGTCAGGCAGATCAGGGATTTTAACTCTTATTTTCTGGAGTGGCAGTAGAGACAGCTGGAGCACTCTGCTTTAGTCCTCAAGGGGGAGACATTTCTGTATGAGGGTAATATAGCCCCGGCCGGTAAAACAAACCAAGGCTAAGTGAGCTCTGTTGTATCACCCGCGAGGTCCGCGAAGTTCAGCTCGCAGCTCTGCAAGTTTGTAACAGACGGCAGGCGGAAATAATCATCGATTTCACAGTACTTTCCCAGTATATCCAACCGCTCAGTTGTCTGTCCAAACCTCCACAGAAGTGGTATTGGTCGCGGTTAGATCAGAGGCACCGTAGGCATTGCAGCAGAGAGCAGTAGCAGGAGCAGACCCGCATACAGGCTTTGCAAGTTCTCAGGCTCCCAGGCGGCAGCCTCTCAAGCTCCCAAATCGTCAGGCTCAATAATCTTCAGGTTTCACAGTTCACAGCTGTCTGTGCTTTCATTTATCAGTTATTTATCTAAACCCTCCACAGAAGCGGTATCAGTTACACCAAAGGCATTCCAGCTGCAATAACAGAAGCGGTAATGGGAGCAGACACATATGCAGGCTCTCAGCGGCGGCTTCAAACCACCATCTTCCCTCCCCGCGTGACCCACGTCAATCCATGCTTGCTAGTGGTCCTCCATGCTTACTAGTGGTCCGTTAAATCTAAATCTTACAAGCAAAATTATGTCCCTATTGTTTTTTGTCAGAGCTAAGTAGTGTCCATATCCTGGGTGGTGATTAGCATTGCATACTTTTGTACAGAGGGTTTCAGCAGTTCATCCTCCTCTCTTAACAGTGTATTCTTTTTAAAGAATTGCTCTTTCGCCCATTTTTAATCCATTACATAATACCCTCAGGACTGGACAATACTTCCGCCTTATCCAACTTGAGTAATGAGTCCCATATGTATGTGAGCCAGGGAATTTTTAGAGCATGATCAAGTGACAGTCCCTGAATATTAAACGGTTCAGGCTAATCTTCTTTTTGGTACTCAACAATGGATGAAAGGCTCTTTAATCACTAGATACTTAACCCTCAGTTCTTCATGCACACAAATAGTTGAAGTAATTTATGAACACACAATAGATGCCTAATAAATTATTTTTCTTCTATCTGAAGTTCTTTTGAGGCTGCATAACCCCAGATGTCACTCCCATACAATTCCTTTGAATTGCAGATGGCCTGATAACTCATATAAAGCCTTGAGAGGTCTGCTCCACTGTCTTGTTGCAAAGCTAAATACGTCCCCAATAGCCCTCTCAAGTTCCTCTTTCTTTGCAGTAACTAGAAGGTTTCCAGCTCATATTGGAATCGACTAACATACCCAGATAGGGAAAAAACCCTAACCTTTGCCAAGATGCGATTACTCATACTAAGGCCCTCATTACAATGGCAGTCAGTTGAATGTCCAACCACCCTCGTATCAGGACTGAGACCATCTGACATGTGGTTGACGGCTCCACCCGCCCTATTATGATCCTACCACAGTGAAGGCAGTTGAAAACATGCCTTTTTTAATTGCGGTTTGTGGTGCGGCCCAGAAATGTTCCACAGCACAAGCCACAATGGAAAAAGGCATATTTTTAAACATCCGTGCACTGTGTGCCAGTCACCATGTGGTGTCTGGCACACCGTGCATGGATGTTTGGGGGGCACCATATGTGCCCCCCTGTACCCATAGCAGAGGCCTAAAGGGGATGGGGACTGTGATAGGGGCCTCCAAAGTGCCTTTCCGTCTACCATTACATGGCTATAGGAAAGTCATGTAAATCAGAGGGGAAAAGGGACATCGTAATCCTTATGGCAGTGCCTCAGCAGGCACTGCTCCCATTGTAGGGATTATGGTTGGACCAATGCTCCAACGGGCTCCTTAATCCTGTCAGAGATGTTGGTTGGTACCTCCAACCACTGTACTCTGACCGACTGCATCATAATGCAGCAGTCGGACCGCTATCCTCGCTTTCGGGGGCGGAGTGCCACCAACGCCTGTCAGTGGCAGTCTGCCCCTAAATGTTTTAGATCTTGTTGCATGAGGGCCAATCACCATGATAAAAGATTTAGTAAGATTAACAGACAGATCCAACACACTCATTAATATGTCAAAGGAATGGCTGCCCTGGCCATCAGTGTTATCTGCATATAAAAGTACCAAAAGGGGACAAGAACCAATGTGGAACCAGTCTACATTGGCGGCTATTGGCACCTTTTCCAAACCATTTATGTAGAGGGAAATTTTAAAAAGGTGGCAAGAATACACCCTTGATGGATCCACCCTTCTTGTTTTAATACTATTGGTACATGCAGAGTCACTTGAGTGTCTGACTAAGGGCCTCATTAGGATGTCGGTCAGGAAGCATTCCGACTAACTTCTTGTCGGAATCCTTTCTGACTGCTTCGGATTCGGAGAGTCCGACCGACCGATTAAGATGTTTCCGAACACCATTCAGTCGGACTCCCATTGACTTTAATGGGAGCCAGTGTTCTGACTGACAACACAGGCTCCCATTGAAGAAAGGGGTGGTTGAAGAAAACCTTGCACCCTGTGTCGGGCACCCCATAGTACCCACCACACTGCATTGTTGTAAAGAGGGGTCCCATAGGTACCCCCATGGGCCCCAAGCGGTGGCCTCCCAGTGAAGGGAGGCCTGCTACAGGCCCCCAAAGTTGGTTTCTGACAGCCATTCTGTGTCAGACAAACCGAATCCGAATCCAAAATCGTAATACGTCAGTTGTAAACGCAGTCCATAGTCCTGTACGATTCAGCTCCGACTGTCTCGGTTTCTCGGATTGCCAATATTAACCGAGTCGTAAAGACCAAATGGGTAAATTGCATCTTAATCGGTCGGTTGGTAATGTTTCTGTTCCGAGTTGGTAGGAAACATAAGTTCTGACATGGATTCGGACAAACCGAATGCTGTTAGGAGCCTATCTGATGGCCATCGTAATGAGGCCCTAACATGTGTCAGCATGGAGATTTCGTAAAAAAATATACTATATTTAGCTCCACCTCCATCCCCAAGAGAATACTCCAAAGTTTGTTGTGATTTATATGGTCAACGGCCGATGTAAGGTCTATGAAGGTGAGGTGAACTGACTCTGAGTGAGCAACTGTATATATATTGATACCATATAAATGTTCTTACGTTGATCAATGGTATAGATTTACCCTGCCTAAAGTCATATTGTGAATCTAAAAAATTACTGTTCTCTTCAGTCTACCATTTAAGTCTAGCCAGGATCACCCAACCCAGGACCTTTTTAACTGAATCAATAAGACAAGGGCCTGTAACACTACGGATGGATGTATGACGGTACAACGCGTGGTATTACCACGCGTACCGTTACAACGCAGGTTTTACAACGCAAGTCGTTACAACAACTTGGTTGGGGGGCGCTGGATAGTGAATAGTTTAATTTACTATTCCAATTCCAGTCCCCGTTGATAGTAGGGAAGGTGTTGGATAGTAAATTAAACTATTCCCTATCCTAGAGCGCCCCCCAGCGCAATTCGTTGTACCGAATTGTGTTGTAAAAGTTGCGTGGTAATGGTACCACGTTGTAAAAGTTTTGTGGTAAAGGATGTTCCCCCTACGGATTGTCTTCATTATCCTTTTATAATATGGACACTATACCTTCTGTAGCCAGGAGGAAGGAGGACCATTCTTAACAGCCAAATTCCACAAAGTTGACAAATAAATCTGGGGGATTTCCATCAAGGCCAGGGGACTTTTGTCTACTAAGACACATGGTACCCTGTGTGGTCTCCTGCTGGGAAAATTCACGGTTTTACCTCTCCCGGGTTGAGATTCCTCTCTCAAGGGTAACAGAGGGAAGTGAACAACTATATATAGCCTCAAAAGGACTAACCCATTGACAGGCCATGATGTGATGACATAAAGTAGGGGAGTTTTCTTGTGCAAAGAAGGGCTGTTTAATAATACACCTATTCTCAGTGTTTGCTTGTACGAGAGCATCCCAAGCTATTTTCCTTAAGGTTGTTTTCCTTCTCTTGACTTCATCCTTATATAAGCACTGACAAACCACAACTCACTTCCCTTCTCTAGGTATTGCTTTTAGGGCACATTTTAAGTTATGTAAAACCTTAGATCAATTGGTATAAAAATATTTAGTGGCACACATCAGAGTCCTCCTCAAATGGCACTTATTAACAGCCATAGGCTTGAGGATTCCTGAAGACTGATCTTTAGAGACTGCTAACAGTCCATATTCAGATCTCAAAAAGCTTGGGGATGAATTTCAGGCCCTATTGACAAGCTAGTCCAGTTAGGATTGCTTACTTGCATGTTTGAAGGAAATCTCGTACACGTCTCCTGATACCAAGTAAAAAAAAAGTCCTCACAGGGGAGTGAATGTCACAGTTGCACAGTTAAATTGCAGAGGCAAAGGAGGTGGCCCTGCCCTGCCTCTTCTTGACAGTGGCAGAATGTGACGGCCCTTGGCCAGTTCCACAGGACCCAATGGTGTGCTTTATAGAGCTAGCAGAGTAATCCATTTACAGCAAGTCAGGTCGTTCAGGGGCCTCCTAGCACCAAAAGAGTGCTGGGACTTCAAGTCCTCTTGTTTCAGGCCCACTGCCCCTGCCGATGCAAAAGTAATGTATCCTCCACCGCAGAAGCTGGTGGTGTGCTTTTGGAGCATGTCAGGTGGTAAAGGGCGTCCTAGCAGCACAAAAGTCTTGGAACTCGAAGTCCTACTGTTTCAGCCCTGCTGCCCCAGCCGATGCAAAAGTAACCCATTCCACAGCATGGGAGCCTGTGCTTCAATTTATAGCACAAGCATGTGAATGCAGTTGGAGCAGGCCAGGTGTTTAAGGGGCCTCCTCCCAACAAAACAGTCTGGGACTCGAAGTACCACTGTATCAGTTCTGCTGCCCCTGCTGATGCAAAAGTAAAACTTGTTATTTTAAGTGATTTAGAAGTAAATGATAGTGTTGTAGCAGGTCTATGGATGTGAGGATGGGAATTTTATTGGATAATAATAATTATGAATTATTTAATACAAATGTTTAACTCTATGATAGATATTTGTTATGTAAATTATGTACTATTGATTTATTTTCGTTATGAGTTATTTGCGGGCTGTTAGGTTTGTAGAGGTATAGGGTGGGAAGGTAATTAAGTAATAATTAACTGACAAGTAAACATTAATTGTTAATTCTTTAATGTTTTTATTATCTAATTTATGGATGAGGGGTAGAGAAGATGGCTGCTGTTTGAGATGGCTGTGTGAAGCTTTCTCTGATGAACCAGTTCAGAGCAAATCACAGAGTCGGAGGTCACAGTATGCTCCCTGTTGGAATTGATTGGAGCTGCTGGAGTGTTCTGAGGTGGCCGGCACAGAAGACGAATACGTTTGCTAGCTTCAAAATTCTTTTTTGAGTGTGGAGGCTCCTGATGTCTACTATCATCAGGTAGCAGCGAGAATCCCATTGTTCGAAGGGAGGGTGGATGAATCCCAAGTCAGCCAGCAGGGGAAGCACCAGGAGCAAGATGTTGACAGGCTCCAAGACAGCATCAACATTCATTGGGTCAACCAGAGGGCAACCTGGCTATGATGTTGAACTAAGATAACAGGAGAGACCAGGTGGGATTGAAGGCAAAGACTGCAAAAAGAGAAGGTGGTGGGGGAGAAGGGTATCCAACCAGTAGCTGGTGAGCTACTGTAGCTCTCCAGTTACCTCTGAGTAATTAACCTGTGTGCAGTCCAGCTAAGTAAATTAGAAAGACTTTGCTTGGTTGAATTATTAGACATATACATTTTTTTAATTAGACAGCAATAATAATATTAGTGGCTGTCAATGAGTTTCATTGAACATAAGTAGATATCTGTACTTAAAAGTTTGGAGTCCCCTGTGCATAATCTTTAAGACAATGCTGGCTAACAAGGACCCGGTAGAGATCCTGGCAAGAGTTCACCCAATTTTATTTTATTTTTCTATTTATTTATTGAGAATTCATATGGTACAAAAGAGAGAAACAATGTACAGAAGAATCAAATGAATAATACAGCAAATCTTCAAAATGTTAGAAAATTACGTCATATTACAAAACAGTTCATAAAAAACACCGCTGATAATCTATAAAAAGACATATAAAAATAAGCATATAAATAGCCATTTAAATATGTATAACGATACCTAACTAGGGAGGGGGGGAGCTTTTCAAGTATTTAAAGGGGATCCATAAAATATATCCAGGGGAATTTTACAAATATAAACATCGGGCCCCACAAACCCAAACCTAATTAGTTATAGCTGACCCTCCCTCCAGGCTTTCAGGGGAACCCAGATTTTACAACCAAAATCACGCAGTTTCCTACCCTTGTGCAAATACAGTGCGGATTCAATATTATGGATTCCAAGAAGCCTAGTCAGCCACATTTGAAAGGTTGGGGCATTTAAGTCTTTCCAAGCCACGGACAGCAGGATACGTAGTACGGCGACAGCTAGAAAAACTAATGCCTCTGTTTCACTATTATTAAGGCCGAGCATACTATCGCTGCCGAAAATCGTCACTGTCGGGGATAGACTGATCTTGGAGCCTAGCAGCCCCTCCAGGAATTTCTCGATCTCGGTTTTGATTATGCTGAGCTTCTCATAGTAAAAGAACATGTGCAAGAGATCCCCCGGCCCTTTCTGACACCTGTGGCAGTAACTATCCGTCCTCATACCCCAATCATGTAGCTTAGATGGTGTGTAGTACAGATTGAAGAGTGTTTTAAAATGCTGCACCTTCAGATTTGAGGACCGTAGTAACTGTTTATCCATATATAGAGCTTTATCTAGATCCGCATCCGGGTCGTCCAATTTAACTGCCCAGGCGGCCTCATGCTTCTTGAGGTCGTCAGACACCCTTTCGATTAGGTCCTGATATATAACCCGGATCCTATTCCCACCTTTTACTAGATATTCCATTGTAGGGCAGTGGTCGCCGATGGCTGCATCAGAACTAGCAGCTATAAGCGTTTGCGAAACATGGAGAAGCTTAAAGCTTTGGCCACTAGGTAGACCATACTTCTGCTGTATGGCGGCAAAGCTCATGATGCTACCATTCTGCATTACGTCACCCACCGTCTGGATACCCTGCTGTTCCCAGAATTTCCATGCACTGTCCATACTTAAATTTGGAAAGTGACCTGATTTCCATAACGGCGTGTGCATGTTAACTCTGGGAACATTAGCCATTTCTGCAGTTTTTTCCACAAATCCCAGGCGCTTAAAGGAGCCTTATACCGGGTTTTCTTAAAGAATCTGCGGCCAGTTTTCCTCAGCAGTACGCCTACGGCCTCCTTTCCCATCAATAGTTCAGAAATTGATGGGATAATATATAGAACGGAGGATGGGTCTTGAGTATATCTTTCATTAGGTGCTGGTTCAAATAAAATGGGCATCTGTGCCAGCAGACAGGCCCAGTGATAGAATCTTATATTTGGGGCTCCTAAACCTCTGAGTTCCTGAGAGGGGGTCATGAATCTTATTGACCGCCTGGTCTTACCATACTGCCACAAGAAGCTATTAAAAATAGACTCCATTTTTTTTATCACCTCCTCCTCGATTAGATAGGGAATGGATCTAAACAGATAGAGAGGGACAGATGTAATACATCCATACGTTTCAAATCCGTCTCTATTTTTTTAAGGAGTGGGTTAAAATTATCCTGGACGATTGAACCTGTTGATGCATTAATTATTACCCCAAGATATGTCACCGAATCGACATATCTTTGATCGACTTTCACAATGTCCTTTGAGCATATTACCTGGGTTTTTGCCTCATTGAGACGATATCCGGAGTGGCATCCAAATTCCCTAGTAACTTCCACCAGGGTTTGCATAGTCTCAGCAGGCTCAGGTGTGATCACTGCCAAATCGTCAGCATATGCTAAGATTTTACTCTCAAATCTGCTGGTAACCACTGGCTTGATTTCATGATTCCCCAGTATTTGCCTGACAAGCGCGTCGATGTACAATGCGAACAAGATGGGCAAGCAGGGGCACCCCTGTACCCCTAATTATAGTGATCTTTTCTAAACATTGACCCATCATCTGAATTCTGGCCACTGGATCGCAATACATCGCCTTTATAGCCATCAGAATTTTTGGGCCGAGCCCTCTACCAGCAAGGACATCCCACAAATACTGCCATCTGACGCGGTCGAACGCTTTTTACGCGTCGAGGAGGATCATAGCAACCCCCCTCCCCCTGCAGCATGAGCCTCAAACAACGTAATTGCTCTTCTAATATGTTCCATTGTACCTCGACCAGGAATAAACCCATGCTGCCAGAGGGAGAGAGCCCACCAATGACCCTCCCCAACCGAGTAGCCAAGATCTTCGCATATAGCTTATTATCTGAGTTTATGAGAGATATCGGCCTGTAGGACCCAGGGCTTTCTCTTGGCTTTCCCCTTTTTTGGAAGACCACTATATTAGTGTCTCTCCATGAATCCGGGATTTTGCCCGTACAGATGATCCCGTTAAATAAATCTAGCAGCATCGGAGCCACCTCGACCAATAGGCACTTGTACAGCCCCAAAGGGATGCCATCTGGCCCTGCGGCTTTACCGACAGCCATATCGAGTAGAGCCTCCCGAATCTCAATGGCCGTTACATCCCGCTCTAGATTTTCTATCTCAGATGATCCCAATTTGGGCCCTGTGTCCGGATATCTGCCATGCGGATGCTCTCCCCCTATTTCTTCCTTATACAGGGTTTGATAGAAATCTGCAAATACCGAGAGGATGACCTGGGGCTCCACAAAATCCCGTCCTTTCGCATGGATATTAGTTATTACATTTTTGGTGTTATCTTGTCTAATTCTCAGTGCCAGTGCCTTCCCTGCCTGCTCCCCGTCTCATATAGTTTCCTCCTATACGTCCAATATTCTGTTGCCGCTTTCTCGGCCAGCTGTTTTTGTAATTCTGCTTTAATAAGGCAGATACTAGTTTGGCTCTCCTTACCTTCCTTCCCTTGCATTAAATCATGACAGTGCTGTTCTTCTGCCTTAACTAAATCTGCTAAAACAGACTGCAAATTTTCCTAGACTGAGCGGTATAGCTGGTGACCTCTCCCCTCAGTGCAGCTTTAAACGAGTCCCAGACACAGTTCCTTGATGAGCTTAAGCGATTGGCGTCAAAGAATTCTCGAGCCCATTTCTGCAGATGCTCAACAAACGGGGGATCAGACAGAAGTTTCCGATTAAATGTCCATGCCCTTGCTTTTCTGACAGGTCCTACGCCATTGTATCTAATTGCCAATGGGCTGTGGTCTGAGAGGACCGTGGGAAGCTTCCTGATATTAACCCTACTAATCTCTACTGATGAAATTAAAAAAATAATCCAACTTGCTATACTTTCTGGTGGGGGCACGGGAAATATGTGAACCCTGGATCATCAGGCTCTTTTGCCCCCCAGACATCTATTAGCCTGTGTGACTACATCATTGAGCGGAGTGCCAGAGAAACCCTTTGCTTTCTACCAATATATGGATTTGGACTTCTCTCGGTCAGATCAATAGCGATAATAAAATCCCCGCACACCAAAATAGGTTGACAATTTCCCCTCCACTATTTCAAAAACTTCTGGATCATCCTGGTTTGACCCATATATCCCACAGATCGTTAAGCCACACTCCAACTCAGCCAGGGCCCATCTACCCAATGCATCTGATTTAACCCGTTTAGCTCCCCCAAGCATTGTTTTGCCTAATATCGCCATCCCCCTTACTGTTGAAGTCTGAAAGGAACATGCCAGAATATCAACCCGCCAACCCTAAGAAGCTGTTTTTTCGCCCAGGGTAAATGCATTTCCTGGAGGCCCAGGATATCTATGGGCTCAGATTTAACAAACTCTGCCAGTCTGGCTCTCTTTCTCCAATCATTCAACCGCCCAATATTGATTGAATATATATTAAGGCTCGACATCCTTATTTTTCAATAGTCTCCACGTTCTTGTCACCAAAGATTGAAAAAGAAGCGATTCCCATAACATATACGCCGTGTCCCCCCAGAACAAGAAAGACAACCTTGTACCATAAATTCTCATTTTTTTATGCTTTTCACCCCCCTAACCCAACCACCTAGTGACCCCAACCCCACCCTGAAAGCCCACCCCACCCTCCCTCCCCCCTTCCCCCCTCCTCCCACTGGGAGCGCTCAGACCGAGGTCTGGGCTTGTGATGGTTGTGTGCAGCAGCGTGATAGATGGGTGCATCTACTATTTGAGACATATATACCAAAGATACCTTAACCAACCCCGCCCACCCCTCCCCGACCCCCAGGAGAAAAAAAAAACCCAGCAGAAATGGAGAAACAGCCCAGTAGAAAAACAGAAGCCGTATACTTAAGCCAATTGTCAAGTATGAAAAACAAATACTATTTAAAAAAAAATTTTGACGGCCCTAGACCAGAACCAAGCACTCTCTTAATCAATCTTAAATAGTTTACAAAGAGTCCAGGAACTCCTTTGCCTTTACTTCAGACAAGAAGAATTGAGTCCTGGCATCTCTCACTACCTTAAGCTGTGCTGGATTAACTAAATAAACCTGCATGTGTTTATCTTGGAAAGGCTTACATAGCTGTTGGAGTCTCCAACGCCTCTCGACCGTTGCGTGGCAATAGTCCGGTCTAACAAAAAAGGACACTCCCTCACTAGATCTTCTTGCATCGGGTCGATCCTTTTCAGATATCATTTGCCAGAGAATGAAGTTCCCTAGAAAGATTAAGACTGCTCTTGGCTTGTCGCCACTTCCTGCCCCAGAGCGAACTTTAAACGGGGGGCTCTCTGTATTTCCACTGCCCAATTCCATTCCGAGAGTTCCGGGAATGCTGTCTTGAAAAGATTTATCATATAGGCCCTCATATCTGAGCCCTCCAGCCCTTCCGGAACCCCCAGTACCCGTAGGTTATTATGCCTTAGCCTGTTTTTCATGTCCTCCAGTTTCCACTGGATATCGACCACCTGGGCGCTTTGGGAGTCAACTTTGAGTGAAGCTGCAGCAGCTTCTATTTAGGGTGCCACAATCCGTTCCTCCAAATTGGTCACCCTATCCCCCACATTAGCATATGCCTTAGACAGTTTTCGTACAACACCTTGCATCTTGCGCATTGCTGCCTGTGATTTCCGGGTGTCCTGTCGAGCTTCTTCCCTGTGCGTGAGGATAGTCTGATAGATGACATCAAGAAGGGGAGGAAAGGATGCTGTGGCCTCAGCATTAGGGCTCCCCTGAAGCGGCATAGCTGAAGAATGGTCCCAGTTCAAACCCCGGGGGGTTTGTGCATGAGCATACCCTTGCCCCTGGGCAGCTGGTCTTTTGGCCGTACTAGGGGGGTTCTGTTCCAGATCGCTATCGGACTCCATTTCGGACCCCTCCTGAGACGAGCTCCACTCATCATCGGACCATTCTGAAACAGTGAAAAAGCATTTACTACTGTCCTTTTCCTTCTCCTGCTCCTTATCTTTATAGTCAGTTAGGGTCACTTGAGACAGGGGGGACATAACAATGTGCTCACTTTCTCCTTACCCCCAACTTTTGCCCCATCTCCTCCTGTCACCCTTACTTGATCCAGATCCACCTCTGGTTGCCCAGTGCTTGTCAATAAAGAGGCATGTGCCACTTGAGATGTGTCTTTGCTAGGGACTTCATTGCCGGCAGTAGCCTCGTTGGCTTGCTCAACCATCCCCGGGGGGGTCTAAGATCTCCTGCACTATCTCTTGCCCCCGTAATTCAGTCAGGTCTTCAGGCAGCCCAGCGGACAGACCAGCAGTCTGCTCCGCAGTGTCTTCCAAAGCCTCAGCATCTAGATCCTCGGGCAAGGGGGTACGCGCAGCGCTTGTACATGAGATTTTAGCCTCCTGAAGTGCTGCTTCCTGGGCTGGAGAGTGTGGTACCACAGCGTTCTTCTGGCCTTTTCCGCTTCGTACCAGCAGCTCCGAGATAGAGGGGGTCTGTCTTGAACACGCCGCCGTTTGTTTCCCCTTTTTTGTTACTTCTAGTGAATCTCCTGATTCCCCCGCTGGCGGGCCGCCCGTAGGTGGAAAAGTCTCCAGTGGTTTCTGCTGAAGCTCTCCCGTAACTAAAGCCGTAGCAGGAGCCACCTGAGCTGCCTGTGCTGCCTGGGCTTTCTTTTTCGCAGCCGCCGCTGCTTTTGCTCACAGTCCTGATGCCGGTTTGGGGGGCTGTTATTACTATGGCTGAAGCCGGGTGCCTTCTCCACCGCCGAGATCGACTATGAGCAGCTGATCATTCAGCGTCTCCCTTGGCGTCCTCGTCTCGCTTCAGCCGGCTGCCACGCCCACAGCACTGCTGCCGCTGGACCCAGAGCGCCAGAGCGGCAACCAGCTGTCGCAGGATCCTGACCGTGCACGTAGAATGCCTACACGCTGCAGCGATATCCGCTATCTCACTTTGGCACAAGCGATACAACATTGAGGTAGGTCAGCCAAAAGTCAATAATCGTTTCTCCTGCTTGGGGGGGTCTATACGTTTTCAGTCACACCGCATCCCAGCTGCTGCTCCGCGGCTCATCTCAGATAGCCGCCATCTTGCTCCTGTTCACCCAATTTTAAGTGATTAAGGTATTTAAGTCATTCAGAAGCAACTGATAGCGTAGTAGCAGGTTTATTGGGTGAAAATGGGAAGTGAATTAGTTAATATCAATTGCAAATTATTCATTACAATTCATTTAACTCTATAATAGCTATTCATTATGTAAATTAGGTAATACTGATATATTTTCATTATAGGTTATTTGGTGGGCAATTGGGAGCATTAATTTACAAGCGGCAGTCCAGCCGCGAGGGTTGCACCACCCCTCAGACGGGGGTCACGGGCTCTGATACACGGAGTCCACGATGTGAAACAGAAGCAAGGGATTAATGGACTTCCTGTTCGCTGAGGCCCATCCATGGGCTTTAATTAATGAACTGTACCCAAAGGACAAGGGATACGGACTACATTACCCACAACCCATTAGCGTTATGCTCATTTGAGTACGCCCATCTGGGGGCAGTAAATTGATTAATTATAAATTGTGGGTGTATCCCTAGAACGCTTTCCCAGGTCGAGCCTCTGAAGACGAGCAACACGGCTCAGAAACGCGTTAGGCTTTCATCCAGGACAGGGGAGCTGCAGTTGTTGGCGCGCATGGAGGTCCTTTACCCGCTGTTATTGAGGCAGCTGTTCGAGTGCAATCCTGCCTGGTGGGCAATTGGGAGCATATATATATATATATATATATATATATATATATATATATATATATACAGTCAAAAGAACTTGCCTGGAATGAGGGAGCCACAAGCAGGGAAATGTAATCTTGCCGCTTTATTAGTGATGCAAACAGTGAAAAGAAAAGCTTCCTTCCTCGCATGAATATCATCCAGCCCTGACGCGTTTCGTGCCTGTCAGCACTTTATCAAAGGGGTGAGGAATTGCTGCAAACGAAACAGGACCTTCTTCCCAGCACTCTTTTGTAGTTAGGAACTCCCGCCTCAGTGGGCGTGGCCATACCTATGGCCCCATGGTCCTTGTAGTCCTGGTGTCTTGCTCCAGTGAGTTTGCCCATTTCGTTTTCAATGCAAGAATTATAAAAAACCCCAGTGGGTTGCAGAGTCAGTGCCACTATTCAAAACACCGTGTTTAATTGCTCCACAAGCTCTCCCTGCTCCTCTCGCTGACTCGACATGTGGCGCTTCAGCTAGGACTGCTACTGCAGCTGGGCACTCCCTCGCGGCTCAGGCAAAAGCCGCTAAACATACAGTCAAAAGAACTTGCCTGGAATGAGGGAGCCACAAGCAGGGAAATGTAATCTTGCCGCTTTATTAGTGATGCAAACAGTGAAAAGAAAAGCTTCCTTCCTCGCATGAATATCATCCAGCCCTGACGCGTTTCGTGCCTGTCAGCACTTTATCAAAGGGGTGAGGAATTGCTGCAAACGAAACAGGACCTTCTTCCCAGCACTCTTTTGTAGTTAGGAACTCCCGCCTCAGTGGGCGTGGCCATACCTATGGCCCCATGGTCCTTGTAGTCCTGGTGTCTTGCTCCAGTGAGTTTGCCCATTTCGTTTTCAATGCAAGAATTATAAACACGGTGTTTTGAATAGTGGCACTGACTCTGCAACCCACTGGGGTTTTTTATAATTTTTGCATTGAAAACGAAATGGGCAAACTCACTGGAGCAAGACACCAGGACTACAAGGACCATGGGGCCATAGGTATGGCCACGCCCACTGAGGCGGGAGTTCCTAACTACAAAAGAGTGCTGGGAAGAAGGTCCTGTTTCGTTTGCAGCAATTCCTCACCCCTTTGATAAAGTGCTGACAGGCACGAAACGCGTCAGGGCTGGATGATATTCATGCGAGGAAGGAAGCTTTTCTTTTCACTGTTTGCATCACTAATAAAGCGGCAAGATTACATTTCCCTGCTTGTGGCTCCCTCATTCCAGGCAAGTTCTTTTGACTGTATGTTTAGCGGCTTTTGCCTGAGCCGCGAGGGAGTGCCCAGCTGCAGTAGCAGTCCTAGCTGAAGCGCCACATGTCGAGTCAGCGAGAGGAGCAGGGAGAGCTTGTGGAGCAATTAAACACGGTGTTTTGAATAGTGGCACTGACTCTGCAACCCACTGGGGTTTTTTATAATTTTTGCATTGAAAACGAAATGGGCAAACTCACTGGAGCAAGACACCAGGACTACAAGGACCATGGGGCCATAGGTATGGCCACGCCCACTGAGGCGGGAGTTCCTAACTACAAAAGAGTGCTGGGAAGAAGGTCCTGTTTCGTTTGCAGCAATTCCTCACCCCTTTGATAAAGTGCTGACAGGCACGAAACGCGTCAGGGCTGGATGATATTCATGCGAGGAAGGAAGCTTTTCTTTTCACTGTTTGCATCACTAATAAAGCGGCAAGATTACATTTCCCTGCTTGTGGCTCCCTCATTCCAGGCAAGTTCTTTTGACTGTATGTTTAGCGGCTTTTGCCTGAGCCGCGAGGGAGTGCCCAGCTGCAGTAGCAGTCCTAGCTGAAGCGCCACATGTCGAGTCAGCGAGAGGAGCAGGGAGAGCTTGTGGAGCAATTAAACACGGTGTTTTGAATAGTGGCACTGACTCTGCAACCCACTGGGGTTTTTTATAATTTTTGCATTGAAAACGAAATGGGCAAACTCACTGGAGCAAGACACCAGGACTACAAGGACCATGGGGCCATAGGTATGGCCACGCCCACTGAGGCGGGAGTTCCTAACTACAAAAGAGTGCTGGGAAGAAGGTCCTGTTTCGTTTGCAGCAATTCCTCACCCCTTTGATAAAGTGCTGACAGGCACGAAACGCGTCAGGGCTGGATGATATTCATGCGAGGAAGGAAGCTTTTCTTTTCACTGTTTGCATCACTAATAAAGCGGCAAGATTACATTTCCCTGCTTGTGGCTCCCTCATTCCAGGCAAGTTCTTTTGACTGTATATATATATATATATATATATAACATATATATATAACATATATATATATATATATATATATATATCGTCGAAACACTCGATCCTTTTATTGAACAAAGTAGACGGCACTCCGAGCTTGAATGCAAAAAGGTGATTTATTGGCAGACCCCCCTGCCCCCAGAAAAAGACAGACGTGTTTCACCGTAAAGGCTTCCTCAGTGTCAACAGTATGTTACAAAAAACACCATTTTATCTCCACCTCTCTATCAACATAAACAGAGGACTAAGGTATCAAGATATTTTTGGCGGCCATCTTACAATGTGCATTAGTACCAATATAGGGTAAAATACATTTCAAGTAATAAATCAAGGAGTTTGGCGTTTGTAAAGTGCTCGTGCAATTAAAAACAGTATGGGCTCACTCATTAAAATCCATTGTATATTACATTACATTGCGTAATACAGAATTGATTCGATTGCAAGGGCAATTAATAGAAAAAAGGACAATTAAAAAATAGAATACATATCTTTTGCTTCAGGAGATTACTTTTCACATACATATTATTATATTCATCAAGATTATCACTCTCTACTGGATTCAACAATGTTTTTATCAAAAGAAGTTTTTCATATTATTTGAACAAAACATTGTTTCATCATATTCATTTTCATTTTAAGCCCTTTGCATTTTCACTCATTTCGAATGTAATGATACGCATGTATTATCTCGCCCTGTATGGGCAGTTACTGTCCCCTCCTCCCGTCTAGCCCTGAATGGGCATAGATATCAATAAAGTTTGATTTACATTCAACACGGAAGTTAGAGTGGGAATCTTGCGGAAGATGTTATATAACCTGTAACTTCATTTTCTGTATGGCTTAATATTTCATTAGGGTGTGTGGAAAGTTCTTATATAACAAAGACAGCTGTTTTTAATCACAACAATTCCATTTGATCATCTAATCTAAGTGCACCCAAAGTTCCTCATCGTTGTTCAGCCCACCAGGTTTCATGGTCTGGAGGTCGATGAAATATTTCGATTCCAATGCCCTCAATGCTCTTAATTTATATATATATTCACTGAAAAAACCATAGGTTTCACACCAGTTATAGTTAGGAAATAGCATTTAAAAAACCCATTAAATTCACTGAAAAAACCATAGGTTTCACACCAGTTATAGTTAGCTGGAAATTTTACTGGCATAAAACCAATGAAATTCCCATGTTATAGTTAGTTGGACTCACTATAACTTGCGCGTGCAATGCACTGCTGATGACGTCACATATTACATCACTCATGACATGGTCAGTGACATCACTCATGACATCACTGATGACACCATCCAGTGAATGTGTGTCTTTTTGAAAAATAAATATTAGTGAGTAATGTTTAAATATTTAAATATATGTATTAGTGTTTCACTTTGTGTATAAGTGGCTGCATGGGTTGGTGAGTAGCTACATGTGTATGTATATGGGTTATTAGATGTTTTTCTTAGTATCAGTATGAGTGTTTGTATGGTTTGGTGGGGGTATTACTTAGCACATAGATGCATGAATGACTGACTCTCTCTTTGTATGTGTTTTGAAGACAGCATATGTGCAGGACTGTATGGGTGGATGAGTGTGTATATGTGTGTGTTAGTGAGTGAATGACTGTCTCAATAGTGTCTTTATCAGTAACTACATATGTTTTAATCTAGTATTTGTGAATATTGATGTATATAAGTGAGTATATGTGAGAGTGAGGGATTGTAAGAGTTCCTGTTTAAATTAGTATGTGTTTCTATAAGTGATTGTTTAAGAGAGTAAGTATGTGTAAGTTTCCTTAGAAGTAAAGTGGTAGTGTGTGTATAGCTGTATGCAAATAAATGGATGTTCAATAGTTTATTTGCATGTGTGAGTATGTGTGTGAGTAACTTTTGGATGCCTGTCAGTGTGTAACAGGATGTATAGGTGTATCACTACATATGATGAGTGAGTATATGTATGAGTGACTATATAGAAATGTTGGTGAATGAGTGGATGTGTATATAGATGGTGGAATTATTGAATTGGTTGTTGTAAGTGGTATGGGTATCTCCATTTTTTTGAAAATTTTAGTTTCTATTTTTGAATATGTGTTTCAAGGGTTACATTACAGTGAAAGGAGGTCTCTCACTCTGTCACAAGGATGGTGTCATCAGTGATGTCATGAGTGATGTCACTGACCATGTCATGAGTGATGTAATATGTGAGGTCATCAGCAGTGCATTGCACGCGCAAGTTATAGTGAGTCCAACTAACTATAACGTGGGAATTTCATTGGTTTTATGCCAGTAAAATTTCCAGCTAACTATAACTGGTGTGAAACCTATGGTTTTTTCAGTGAATTTAATAGTTTTTTTAAATGCTAATTCCTAACTATAACTGGTGTGAGACATATAGTTTTTTCAGTGAATTTCAATGTTTTTTTTAATAGCAAATCTTTATGGGTATAGAAAGTGAAAAATTTTAAAACGAATTTTATATTGTATACATATGTTTTTTTATTTGTAATTAATTTTTAACCCCGGGGCGCTCCCGGGGCGCGTACCGGGGAGCGTCCCGGGAGCGCTATTCCCGCGAACGAAAACAACATCGTGACGTATCGCGTAGACGCGTGATACGTCATATGACGCACAGCGTAATCGCAACCGAAAGCACGCGATCGCATACGATCGCGGAATGTCCTGACGCGCTTACGCTACGCACCCGCGGACACGCCACGGAGCGCGACTACGGGAGCGCCCCGGGTCATGTGACCAGAAAATAACACTTTCTATTGGTGCAGGACAGTTTTGGTTTCCAAATGAGTATAGCCTGGGTCTTGTGACCTGAAAATACCACTTTCTATTGGTGCAGAACACTTTTGGTTTCCAAATGAGTAAAGCCTGGGTCTTGTGACCTGAAAATAACACTTCTGATTGGTTTAGGACAGTTTTTTTCCCAAATGATGAAAAAACCCACCTTCTTTCCTTATTCTGACTTTGTCCTTTGACTGCGGAAGACCTGTTTCAGCTATAGAGACAATTCTTTTGTACTTTGAAAAGGCTACTGTAGCAGCAACAGCTGGAGCATCTGCACCACCACCACCACCACCACCACCACCACCAAGAGGACCACCACAACAATACATTGGTGGTGAAGAAGAGGAGGAGGAGGAAGAGGAGGAGGAGGAGGGGAGAAGATGGCTGCCTGAACAAAATACCCCATACAAGCCAAAAGAACACATTGTATGGGAGTTTTTTTCACTTCCAGAGGGCAAGAAAAAAGTTAATGCGGCCAAGGTAACTTGTCGAATCTGTGGCGCAGAACTCTCAAGGGGCAATCCAGACAAAAAATATTCATTTGGTAATAATACCATGATTCGACATATGACCCGGAAGCATCCTAACAACTATTCTCGTGCAGAGATCAGGGAACTGGCCAGTCACCTCCCCCAGTGTTCAAGGACCAGCTCCAAAAGAAAGCAACCCACTCAATCGGGACCAGAAACAACAGAGACGATGCCTTGTATTCAGCCACGATTTGCTGATTTTAGAATCACATGCATTGAATGTGGCAAGCTCATCGCCTATGGTGAAAAGAGCGTAAAGCTCGTCGTCCTTGCTGGTGACAATCACAATTGCCCCCAAAAAAAGTAATTTTTTCCATTTTTTGTTTTTTGCTCCAGTTGAGCCATTTACAATTCCCTGTTTTTTGTTTCTCCCCATAAAAAATACAAAAAAATATAAAAGTGTTCAGAAAAGCCAAAAAAAGTACAAAATGTTAAAAAAAACATTAAAAAAATATAAAACAACAAAAAGAAGAAAAAAAACAGTTCTTTTTAGAACTACCTTTCATTTATAAAAATAAACCTATATTTTTAATGAATCTCTGTCAATTTTTTTTTCTCAGGGTATGCGTACCGGGGCGCGCCCCCCAAAAAAATTGAAAAAAAAAATTTCATGAAGGAGTTAGCATGAGGGAAGCACACAACGATAGTAATGTTAAGAGAAAGAGAGCTACAGGATAAACACAGAGGGATTGTTTATTACATAGTAAAAAACAGAGAAGGTGTAGTAGGGTGAAAGTGAGAAAAGTAAAATGACTAAAGGAGCGAAAGAAGGGAAGAGAGAGGAAGAAGACTAAAGTAGAGATAGTGGGAGAATGTGAGTGGGTGTTGAAAGAAAAAGAAAGGGCAGTAAAAAATTGAGAATGAAGGGTAGTGGCATAACCGGGATGAATGAAGAACGGTGAGTGAGGGTAAGAAAAGACCAGTTTGTGTAAGTAAAGAGGGGTGAAAGAGGGTAAAAAACTGGAATTAGGATAAGACATGGGGAGTGACAAAGAGAAAGGACAAAGAGAGTAAAGAAAACAGTACCTGAATGGGTTTGAGTGAAGCAGCAAAGAAAGATAAGTAATGCAGTGTGTGTGACTTATAGGGAGTCAGTGGGTGTAGGTCGGGGTGTGGGTGTGTAAGGTGTGTCTGGGGGTGTGGCTGTGTGGGATGTTTTGGTGTGGGTGGAGGTGAGGGTGAGTGAAGTATGTGTGAGAAGTGTATGGGTGTGGTGTGTATATGTATGTGATGTATGTGTTTGTATGGAATGTGTGTGTGTATGTGAAGAGTGTGTGTGGGGGGATTTTTTGTGTGTATGAGGTGTGTGTGGTGTGTGTATGGGGTGTATGTTAGAGGTGTGTGTATGTATTGAGAGGGGGATGAGGTGTGTGTGTGTAGGAGTAAGGTAAAAAATTAAGAAAAACAGAATGAGTGAAGAAGCAAAGGAAGGGAACAGAGGGTAAGTGAAATAAAGAATAGGGACTGAAAGAAGTTGAATATGAGAGGGGAAATAGGGAAATTGGAGTAAACATGGAGAATAAGAATAAGTGAGGGAAGCAGAATAAAGACACAGGAGTGAGTTTGGTTGAGAAAATATTAGTAAGCTTTAAGCAAAGGGTGATGACAAACTAAATTTTTTTAGTCATACTTACCATATAATAAATGTAACTTTAATTATTTTTTTACTACATTTTGTATCTGTGAAAGAGAGAAGAAAAAATAAGTTATAATTAGTAAAATGTGTATTTTAAATTAAAATATACAAATGAAGAGGTTAAAAATCATAACATTGTATTTAGAAATAAAGTAAGAGTGAAGGACACAGAAAGGGAAATAAAGTAAGGTAGAAGGATAAAAAGAGAAAAAAGAAATAGAATGAGAGCAAATTACTAAGAGTAAGGCATATAGATTCACTGACACAGAGGAAGAGAAGAACAGAGAAATGAACTGAAGATAAGAAAGATACTAAAACAATGTGAGTTAGCAAAACTAAATCAGGAAACAGTAGTAAGTAAAAAGATAATGACTGAGACAGAAAACAGTCTAATTAAGGATGCATTTAGAAGAATGAGGAATAGAAGATAACTGAGAGTAAGTGAAGTACAGTCATAGAGTGAAAGGATGAAGGGAGAGAGGATAATATACAACGATTGAGGGAAATGGACTGAGGAAGTTAGTAGGCAGACACACTAAGAGAAAAACTGAGTGAGGTGGAGTACAATGAGTGAGAAAAGGAAATGAGTAAGGGAGCAAAAAAAAGAAAGAGAGGAGAAGACGACTAAAACAGTGGTACTGAGAGAAAATAATTTGGTGATGAAAGTAAAGAGAAGGACATTGAAAGAAAGGAAATGAGGGATAGTAATGGAACCAGACTAAAAGAAATGGGATGAAGTACGGTGAGAGAGGAGCAGTGAAGTTGTTGTAAAAGAAATGATAGAAGGTAGATAAACACAAGTGAACATAACACAAGGAGAGTGAGGCACTGAGGACATAGTAGTAGTGAACGAAAAATAGAGAGAAGAGGTGAAAAGTAAGGAGCAAACAAAGATAAGCGAGGGAGAGTGGGTGATTTATAGTGATAGAGTGCAATAATACTGCTGAGTGAGTAAACAGGAATTACTAAAAGAGCAAACGAGGAAAATACGGAAAAGGGAAGTAAAGCAGAGAGACAGAAAGCTGAAAAGTTATGCAAGGGAGAGAGGGGATGCAGGCAGCTGAAATGAGAATGAGGGGTTGTCAAAGAAGTGGAGTAAAGGAACGGGGGTTACAGAGAGTGAGAAAAAGACATTATAAGTGAGTAAAAAGAGCTGAAAGAGGATGGAAAAAGGAAAGTGAGTGTCAGAGAATGGGAATACTATTTAATTTACGCAATCCAAAATATAGAATAACTTGTACAACATGTTACATAGTTTATTTTTGCTGTTCTCAGAATATATTGAATTCACTTAAAAGAGTGAGTTCAAATTACTCATCATATAACAGCGGGGAAAAATCTAAAAGATTGTGTTTTAAAAAAAAACTTAGAAACTTACAAATGACAAATGTACACTAATCTTTGATTGACTTACTTTTCCTTGAGGCCAAATAGTATATCATCGAGGTCCTTTTCTCGTGGCAGAGTACTTTGCTGTTCACTTAAAAATCCATTTTATCGACTTTCTAGAAGAAAAGCTCCAAGAACATCTGAAATATTTTCAATATTTTCATATACTCCTTTTTTTCAGTCATTACTCTTTACTCATTCCTGCACCTTTCTTTTCGGCCAAATAGTGTCAGATGTGTGAGTATATTTTTAAATTAATTCTAAGACACTCTGAAATGACCTTTTTCCCGACGTTCTGAAAGAAAGGCTCTACAACACTTTCACAATATTTAAGTATTTGTAAAACCATCTCTGACTCACTCATGTTCATCATTTTCTATAATACTAATATCACTTACTATGAGATCCACTTACAGTACCTATATGACAAGTCACTTTTTATATTACCTGGATCACTTTTACTCAGAATATATTTTTAAACAGCAAAATAACCTTTATTAACTGCTCCCGTCTCCATAGGCCAATTACCTTTACCTAAATTTTGGCTGTAAAAACACTAGGTATGAATTTTTGAAGACAAAAGGCAAACGTTGTTTGAAAGTCAAATGAGTGTCGTTACATTGGGTCCAACCTTTACAACTTTTTAAATAGCATGTGTAATGCCCTGATGTTGTAGAAGGACCGTCATGAAAAATAATAGCTACAGTTGCAAAGGTTCTTCCTGATATCGATAACTGAGAAGCTACGAAATTTTTAATAGAAGTTGTCAATTTAGTTCCATCTGGTCTACATCGTTGGAACATTAAAATGACATACTGACCATAATTTTGAAGAAACAATGTGGACAGCATTGTAGACTTACATTGGGTACACACCATATTGTGATCCGCTGCTTTAATTAGATTATTAAAAGTTACTGATTTGCAGTCTGGTAAAGTCAAATATATAAATCTTTCAGTGTCTATCCTAGTAGTACTTGATGAAGTACAGTTATCACAGTCATGTTGCCATTGATAAGAAAGGTTAAAAAGATTTTATATATATCTACTCCTTCATCTTCCAATACATCAAACATATACATTAAAAATTCCTGACAATCCTGCTGAATATTCTGTGAAAATTGATTTTCACCAGAACATACGTCTAAAAGATTTCGAATTTCTGAAACACTTTCTATTTTTGCTCTATCACTGGTACATTTCTCAAACACAGAATTCAACAAACAACAGAATCTTTCATCCCGATTTTCAACAATCTGTTCTTGTAAATTTTGAAGAAAAAAAACAACATTAACCACTACATTAGCATAGCAGTTGACACCAGTACTGTTTTCAAACTGAAATCCAACAACATCTTCAACAGAATCTTTTTTCCTTCTGCTTACAATTACAGTTTCATCTACTTTTTGTCTTTTAGCTACTACCTCACTGCAATTACTCTCAGTTCTTCTTTTTCGGCCTACCACACGTTTTTCAATCAGAGGATATAGAGGCAAATGTGGAGCATACTCTCTTCTTAACCTATTGAATTCTTTAACACAATCTAGATCAGCACAAATCTTTGTTTCATCACACTCAATCAAGTACAATCCTGATAAAGTTCTCACTCTTGATAATGCCACATATGCCATACCCTCTTTAAACACAGAACTTCCAATGTTCACCAAAGCACTATCTACACTTAAACCTTGAGATTTATGAATTGTCACTGCATATGCCAAACAAATAGGAAACTGTTTTCGGCGAACATAAAAGTCTTTCACGAGCAGAAATCTAGCTGAACAACGACAAATTTGTTCTACTTCATCAATGCCATCAAATTTAATTTTTAAAATAAATTTCAATTCCTTCTCTATTTTTGTAATTCACAAAACCAACAACATGACCCATTGCTCCATTTACCAGACCTCTTTCAACATTTAAATTCCTTCTCAAAATGATACGACAATTCAAACACACATTCAGAGTCTTTTCAAAACCAGCAGTTTTAGATATAGTCTTCTCTAATGAATCCAATTTTGATTTCAAATTTTCAGACAAAATAATTGTTGCTCCCATATGCTCTATTTTATATGTAGCATTCAGTTTCACTATCTCTTCATTTTCTAAATTTAACATTTTGTTGTTGAACATGGAACATTCTTTCAGAGTTGGCATCAAACATATGCCAGATTTCTTCTCGTTAATTTTCTTAAAAATATTCTCTGGAAGAATGTTTTCATTTGGGTACGAATTTGAAATTTCCCGTCCATGTAAAGCTTCTTTCCCTTGCTGACTTATTTTTCTGATTCTTACATCTTGTAAAATATTTTTATAATCTTCATCCTTTGCCAGCCGCATATTTTGAAGCAGTTCTGCATATTTGAAGTTTAACCATATATTAACGTTTCCAATGCTTCCTAGGCACTTCCTGGTATCTTCATGCGTGAGCATTTTGAACACAGGTTGTCCTTTCACTGGAGTCAACTGCAGAAGATCTCCAAAAACAATAATATCTTTTCCTCCAAATAAAACATCATAGTCTGTTCTAAGAATTTCTTGCATTCTCAAATGCACAAAAGCAAGCATTATATTTGACACCATGCTTACTTCATCAATGATAAGAAGTTTAATTTTCTTCAGGACTCTCGAAACTTCGGAACACGCATCTCCAGATAGCTTGTGATATTGCAATTTGTTATCATGCTCCACTGGCAGCATCAGTAAACGATGTAAAGTAAACCCTTTAATGTTATGTGCAGCCAGCCCAGTTGGAGCAGTAACAACACAAGACAGCAGTGATTTAGTCCTTTTCTGCAGATAAGTTGCAATTGCTTTAATCAGAAAACTTTTTCCACTTCCCGCTTCTCCACTCACGTACAGTTGCACTGGTTTAAAAGATGTACATGAGCACTCTTTTTTCTCATGAGTGAATCCATGTTTAAACTGATCTGTGACTTCGTCATATAAATGTTTCTGCTCAAAGTTTAGTTGTTTCACCAAATCTTCTAAGTTAACTTCATCATCTTGAGCTTGTTCCATAGCTCTTTCCACCTCATCCATGGCAGTGGCAGCTTCATTTTGAATAATTGGTCCTCCAAGTGGATCCTGACTCAATGAAGCAGTACTCTGACTGTCTTGAGAACTGTCTCTAGCAATCTCTGCAGCAATTGTGGCTTCTTGCTCTATTTCTTCGTTCAACATTTGCAAATAATTTGGAAAAACAGGACATTCTATGGTTGCATTAAAAGAATCTTCGTAACAGAGAAACTCTCCAAGTAGTTCCTCTTCTGTACGCCATGGCTTAAAGAGTTGCAAAAGAGCTAAATAGTAAAATTCCCTTTTCTCTGGATTTTCGCAACTCAATTTTCGATGATTAATCAAATGGCCTTTTTTCTGTCTCACTAGACATCCTTCACACCCAATGATAGCATATATTCCATTGTTAATATCTTCTCTAATGGTTCTCTTATAAATATAGTTTTGCAGAACTTCATACAAACAACTGTTCTCAAGATGACTACTTCTATTTGAATAGTATGTATCCAACATGTTTGTCTTCAAAATATCTGTACTTTCTGGTTCTTTCTCCGCCAAATACTCTATCTCTTGTACAGATTTACAAACTCGATTTTGTGTTGCAGCAAGACCTAGACTCACCCAAATGATGGTTCTAGATTTGGCATAGAGACTTGCTGACGACAATCGATCAGAACATTCCTATTCTCCAATTTCTCGATGCGACAACATCTTCAGGCTGTAACTGTATAATTTCTTGCTTAGGCTCTTTTCATGTGAAATGTCCTCCCACATTTCCTTCAGTTCTGTCTTTTCTTTTTTTGTGATGTAAGACTTCACATATCGAGCCACAGCAATAGAGTTGTCAGCAACGAATTGAATATCCATGTTAGCATTCCACATGGACAAAATCACTGGGTTGTAGTCGTTGATGTACTTGGACTCTTCGTTTTTTTTTAAATTGTATGTATTTTTTGGTGATTTCGTCGTCACAGTATGTCGCAGAGAAGACATCAAATTATTTACTCTTCCTTTAGAAATCACTGGTCGTGGAAAGCCGAAACGACATTTTGTGTAGAACTTGTCCTTGTTTCTGAATTTTCGACGACAGTACTTTCCACAACGATGGGATTGAAAGCGTAAAACTTGTTGCCTTAAACTGTTTTCTTCAGTTGTTTTCGGAACAGCACATGTTGAATACTCTTCAATGAAGCTCATCACTGTCTCATCCGAATCTGTTCCAAATTTGGGTGCATCTTTAATCCATAACAACATATGTATGTGAGGAGCATCTCTCGCTTGATACTCCTTTCTCCAAAAGAAATCCAAAACCTCTCCAAGGGGAGGATTTTTTTTGTTGGTAATAAAAGACAGCATAGCTTCAAATCTATGATTGAAATATCTGCCTACATTCACTGGATCCAAAGAACACAGTTCTCCAGGTGTTTTGAATTCTATATTTTGTATATTTGCATTTGCCTCTCGTAGAAATTGAAGTAAGTCGTCCCATGCATACTCGGCACAGCTAAGAGTGAGGAACCATGTAGGAGTTCCTAAGTTTCTTAGCATACATTTCAATTCCCCATGACGACGGTACCAATACTCGTTTGTACCACGCTGACATGCCATGAGATTGATTAGATGAGATTCTAAAATATTATCTTGCAGATTCACTTTCTCCATAAAGTCCCTCGCCGAAACATTTTGCAGATGTGCTCCACTTTTCAGTATATGGTTTACTGCATAAGAAAGCCCAGACAAGTCACTTTCATACAGTAGATGAAACAAATATGGAATGCATTGACGAAACCTTGGATCTTCAGCATATAAACTTACAGTTCTATATTCAGATGCAGGAATTTGAAGTGGTCGATCGTCATATCGTCCACCTCGACCTGTTGGAAATAGCTGTGGAAAACAACGAGCTTCCAAACTTTCTTCCCATACACTAATGGGACTTCCTTTTGCTGCTTTCATTTGAAACAATTCAATTGCATTCCCCATTACTTCTTTGGAATGCAAAGGATGAACAGTATAATGTTCATATATTTCTTCACTTCTAGACACATCAACTTTTTCAATTTGGCCGCCTGAACAATCACTGTCTTCATCTGCAAATGTTTCCTCTGCTGCAACACATACATCTTTGTAATACTCATTGTTTTTGACTAAATACAATGTTGCCTTTTTGACTTTCCTAAAATCCACTAAATCTTGCCAGATTTTTTTACTCTTTGTCGGAACCCCATTAACTAGAATAACTAAAGCTTCCTCTTCTACTTTTTCTATACCAATTGTATCAATATTTTTTTTGAAATCTAGAGGCAAATAAACAACTCTTCCCTTTAATCCTCTCTGCAAATCTGTAGGAGGCAATTTCCCTATCTTAGGATCCATGCGAACAATTGCCTGAAAAGAATGGACACATTGAATCAAAATAGACTCATATGTATTTAAATCCATCAATTCACGTGGAATGTCTACCAACTCCAGATTATTATGAACAGCTCTAGCAGGCATTCTGTTTTGATTTAATTTATCATAACAATATTTACAAATACGCTGATCAGAACTCAAATCAAAACAATTCTCCACCCACAAATAAATGGCAAAATCTTTCCACTCATAATTATTCATCTTTTCACTTTTTACATATAAATCAACTAATCTAGTTTGATGCTTATAATGACTTCGTCGACAACACACACAAGTAAAATTCGGCCTTTCACTTAATTTCACCTTAAACCTGGTAATTTCCTGCTCAAACTTTTCTGTATTTGAAATCTGTACATTGTCTTCCACATTACCTTGAATTGCTGTGTCAATTTCTACACTGTCCTCTTTTTCACCAAAATAACAAATCTCAATTTCTTCACAAATCTTCTTCACATCTAATTCAGTTCCATGCAAAAGAGCACTGTTTAATTGTTTAAGCTTAAGTGCTGGACTTTTTGCATAATACAACATTCTCACTAGTTTCCTAATTTTGGCATGATGCACTGCTAACATCCTAAAATGATGAAAAACACTCTGGCAGACTTTTCTAGAAAGACAAGCCAGTGAATGCCCTTGCAAACCTGTGTTTTCTCTCACTCTGCAAGGATCTAAGTCTTGCAACAACTTCACTTTCTGCTTTAGACTTTTCTTACTATATATACGTAAGAAATTACAAAACAAATCAATTGATTCCTGTCGCACACTACAAATACGACTACATTTCCAAGTGTACACTGGACCCTTAGTACATCTCCCTAAAACTTCATCAGTTAACACCTCTTCTGGTTCTCTAGGCACAAGTTTCTCTTTTTCAATCGGACAACCGTCTTTCACTTCATACGCTCGACCACTGGTGTCAACTGCATGCACTAAATCATTATCCTGGAAGTAACTCTCCTCATTAAAAAATGGCTCACAACTTGAACTGTGCATCCATTCTCCTGAAAAAACTTTACAAAAATTAGTCCGATTAATTACTCTTTTCCATCTACTGTTTGATTTGAAAACATCAATTGTCTTGTTAAGTGTCCTAATTCTATTGATTATTAAAATAAATAATTTTTTCTTGACTTCAAAAGCCTGATCAACAATTTTCTCTACACTTTTCTTTTTCTTATAAAAAGCAGCTCTCTGTTTACCTTTCCTAATGTTTTTTTAACAAATTTAAACCACCCTATTGCGAAACATTCATTTATGAATGTCTCTAAACTGATTCTGCCTTCTATTCCTATACATATTATTCTCTCCTGCTCCAGTTGTAGAATTCTTTGAGGTTCTCTCCTTCCTTTTCAAATTTACTCTCTCATTCTCTTTTTCTACATGCTGTCCAACATTTTTTTGGGATGTACATATGTTACGTAAGAAAGACTTAGTTTTCTTACCAGGAGCTTTGTTCCTGTTTTTTGAAGTATTTGTTGTGGAAGAGTGCTGTAATTCCGTTGCTGTTTTTGTTTTTTGGCGGTTATCTTCTTTTCTTCTCCTTTCCTTTGAGGGCATCTTCTCTTACTCTTGAAATCTTGATTTCAATCTGTGTTAAAGAAAAAAATATCACATTATAGACCACTATTACCAAACAACAAAGCAATAACAAAAAGCAAACGGTCTATTCAGGGTTACAGATCAAGTCAGGATTCTCCAGGGGTGCAGAAGAGGTGAGGCCTGTATTGAAGAGTGTAGTGGACGACAGCTCTGTCCACAGGTACAAAGAAGATGAGACCTGTGTCTAAGAGTCCAGTAGGGGATAGACTTCATGAAGTCTAGTCCACTGCACTCTTTTACACAGGCTTCACCACCTATGCTTCCCAGGAAAGGCCTCTCTCCCACTACAGTCTTGAACATAGACCTCACCTCCTCTGTCCCTCTGGACATGCTTCACCTCATCTCCACAATCTACTTCCTATTCTCAGGTAACACAGGTGACATGATTGTGAAAAGGTCAATTTTTTTTATGTAATCATGCACACACAATTTATTCTTTCTCAAAAATGTAAAATACAATAATTTGCCCTAAAAATGTTTCAGTAGTGTAATGAAAAGCTTATCCATATGACATGTTCTCTGTTTTTCAAATTTTATTCTAAAAAAAGATTATGAGGCCTAAGCAGGACTGCTCATGTGATGAAGCCTGTCCAGGGGAGCACAAAGCGTGAGGCTTGTGTCCAAGAGTGCAGTGGACAGGACTAAACTGGAGTAGTGTGCAAAAAAAAAGATGAGCCTCATTTATAAAGCAAAAACAAAGGAAGGAGTATCCACTATGACTTAGAAGAACAGACGTATCTGGAGGATAGGTTCTTGGCAAAAAGAAGGAAATTCATCCTTTTGATAGAAACCCCTCACTCACCACCTAGTGGTGACATGCTTCATCATTGGGGTCCACCTTGGCGTCCTAGCGACACCAAGGTGTGCTACAACACCTGGACTACAGTGGAGCGGGTTGTGGCTGTAAGTGCAAAAAAATGTTAAAAATTGTCCTGGTTGTACTCAGAAAAAGTAATTTTATTTATAGAGCAACTGAACAATGTTTTAAAATTAATACTGGCGAGATCCTGGTAGGGAGGGTTACGACCCTGGGATCTCTATATGTGTTGGATGGTCAACATGTTTCTACCATAAGGGCTATTGCCCGGTATTCGTCAGGACCAGAAAAAACAGGTGGACAGGGGGTGCGTGCTCCCTAAAAAGCACTCCCGGCCTTGATCCCCTGTGTGCCTACTGGCAAAAAATTGCCAGTGGTAAATGCCGCTCAATAAAATAAGCGAGCTGGCGAGTTAAAACAAGAGACTCCAATATGAGTGCTCTGCGCTTCAACGGGCAGGGCGTAAGGTCAATGCCTGTATAATCGCAATTTAGTTTCAGGCAGGTAAGATCA
The DNA here is from genome assembly GCF_964261635.1 of Lissotriton helveticus. NCBI lineage: Eukaryota > Metazoa > Chordata > Amphibia > Caudata > Salamandridae > Lissotriton > Lissotriton helveticus. The sequence goes on from NC_136069.1 coordinate 757,367,054, forward strand.
GAATCGACCTACTCCTCGCGTCCACTGCTCGGCTAGGAGTAGGTCGATTCTGATCTTACCTGCCTGAAACTAAATTGCGATTATACAGGCATTGACCTTACGCCCTGCCCGTTGAAGCGCAGAGCACTCATATTGGAGTCTCTTGTTTTAACTCGCCAGCTCGCTTATTTTATTGAGCGGCATTTACCACTGGCAATTTTTTGCCAGTAGGCACACAGGGGATCAAGGCCGGGAGTGCTTTTTAGGGAGCACGCACCCCCTGTCCACCTGTTTTTTCTGGTCCTGACGAATACCGGGCAATAGCCCTTATGGTAGAAACATGTTGACCATCCAACACATATAGAGATCCCAGGGTCGTAACCCTCCCTACCAGGATCTCGCCAGTATTAATTTTAAAACATTGTTCAGTTGCTCTATAAATAAAATTACTTTTTCTGAGTACAACCAGGACAATTTTTAACATTTTTTTGCACTTACAGCCACAACCCGCTCCACTGTAGTCCAGGTGTTGTAGCACACCTTGGTGTCGCTAGGACGCCAAGGTGGACCCCAATGATGAAGCATGTCACCACTAGGTGGTGAGTGAGGGGTTTCTATCAAAAGGATGAATTTCCTTCTTTTTGCCAAGAACCTATCCTCCAGATACGTCTGTTCTTCTAAGTCATAGTGGATACTCCTTCCTTTGTTTTTGCCATATTTCCTCCCAGGGGAATAGGAGAAGTCTCTAGTTCACTTTTGGGTGAACGAACTCCCTTACTCTCTCCTTTGTTTGAAACACACCTCATTTATAAAGCCCTGCGTCAGTTTTGCGCTACTGATGTGTCACTTTTTGTGACACATTGGCGACATAAAACATGTGCCTTGTTGCGCCATATTTAAAAAGTGACGCATGTAGGTAGATGCGTCATTTTTTAAACCTCTGCGCCACATTATACCTCTGTCAGGTGTAATGTACACAGAGGGGTCATTTCTCCGCAAAAAGCCTCGTAATAGTGACGCAGAGAAATCTATGAGAATTCTCTGCATCACTTTTAGGACACTGTGGACCACATGACCACTTGGATGGAATTCTTCTCACCTGTGATCAAGGCGCTGGGGCGCTGAAACATGTTAGGTTTATAAGAGGCTGATACAACTGCCACGTGATGCTGACTCAATAAAGTGTCGGTTTGAAGTGAACACGTAGCTGTGGGCTCTCCTTTTCTTTGGTGTCTTACTATCAGGATCTCCGTTCCTGTTTCTTGAGAGCCCGCCCTGCAGCGTCGGAGGCCCCGGTAAAGCGGAAACTTTTTGGAACTTAAATTGAGGGGCATGACGCGCTCTCCTGCAACAACAAGTATTTAAGGATTGCCCTGCCATTGTGTTTAGCAGAAGAGAAAGGGAGTGAAGGAGGTTTTGCTTCCTTCGTGCAGACTTCGTGGTCTCCCTTCAAACAGTTATTTTGCTTCATGTGGCAGCAAACAGCACTATGCTTTTTATGGATTTCTCACAATGACATTGAAATACGCCGGACTCTGACTACATGCGATGCTAATTGAGCGAACATTTATATTTTGCCAGAGACTGTGTTTGAATCTACATATGGTGCATTGTGGGAATTGTGGTTTTCATCTCGGACCACATGACCACTTGGATGGAATTCTTCTCACCTGTGATCAAGGCGCTGGGGCGCTGAAACATGTTAGGTTTATAAGAGGCTGATACAACTGCCACGTGATGCTGACTCAATAAAGTGTCGGTTTGAAGTGAACACGTAGCTGTGGGCTCTCCTTTTCTTTGGTGTCTTACTATCAGGATCTCCGTTCCTGTTTCTTGAGAGCCCGCCCTGCAGCGTCGGAGGCCCCGGTAAAGCGGAAACTTTTTGGAACTTAAATTGAGGGGCATGACGCGCTCTCCTGCAACAACAAGTATTTAAGGATTGCCCTGCCATTGTGTTTAGCAGAAGAGAAAGGGAGTGAAGGAGGTTTTGCTTCCTTCGTGCAGACTTCGTGGTCTCCCTTCAAACAGTTATTTTGCTTTATGTGGCAGCAAACAGCACTATGCTTTTTATGGATTTCTCACAATGACATTTAAATACGCCGGACTCTGACTACATGCGATGCTAATTGAGCGAACATTTATATTTTGCCAGAGACTGTGTTTGAATCTACATATGGTGCATTGTGGGAATTGTGGTTTTCATCTCGGACCACATGACCACTTGGATGGAATTCTTCTCACCTGTGATCAAGGCGCTGGGGCGCTGAAACATGTTAGGTTTATTAGAGGCTGATACAACTGCCACGTGATGCTGACTCAATAAAGTGTCGCTCTGAAGTGAACACGTATCTGTGGGCTCTCCTTTTCTTTGGTGTCTTACTATCAGGATCTCCGTTCCTGTTTCTTGAGAGCCCGCCCTGCAGCGTCGGAGGCCCCGGTAAAGCGGAAACTTTTTGGAACTTAAATTGAGGGGCGTGACGCGCTCTCCTGCAACAACAAGTATTTAAGGATTGCCCTGCCATTGTGTTTAGCAGAAGAGAAAGGGAGTGAAGGAGGTTTTGCTTCCTTCGTGCAGACTTCGTGGTCTCCCTTCAAACAGTTATTTTGCTTCATGTGGCAGCAAACAGCACTATGCTTTTTATGGATTTCTCACAATGACATTGAAATACGCCGGACTCTGACTACATGCGATGCTAATTGAGCGAACATTTATATTTTGCCAGACACTGTGTTTGAATCTACATATGGTGCATTGTGGGAATTGTGGTTTTCATCTCGGACCACATGACCACTTGGATGGAATTCTTCTCACCTGTGATCAAGGCGCTGGGGCGCTGAAACATGTTAGGTTTATAAGAGGCTGATACAACTGCCACGTGATGCTGACTCAATAAAGTGTCGGTTTGAAGTGAACACGTAGCTGTGGGCTCTCCTTTTCTTTGGTGTCTTACTATCAGGATCTCCGTTCCTGTTTCTTGAGAGCCCGCCCTGCAGCGTCGGAGGCCCCGGTAAAGCGGAAACTTTTTGGAACTTAAATTGAGGGGCATGACGCGTTCTCCTGCAACAACAAGTATTTAAGGATTGCCCTGCCATTGTGTTTAGCAGAAGAGAAAGGGAGTGAAGGAGGTTTTGCTTCCTTCGTGCAGACTTCGTGGTCTCCCTTCAAACAGTTATTTTGCTTCATGTGGCAGCAAACAGCACTATGCTTTTTATGGATTTCTCACAATGACATTGAAATACGCCGGACTCTGACTACATGCGATGCTAATTGAGCGAACATTGTATTTTGCCAGAGACTGTGTTTGAATCTACATATGGTGCATTGTGGGAATTGTGGTTTTCATCTCGGACCACATGACCACTTGGATGGAATTCTTCTCACCTGTGATCAAGGCGCTGGGGCGCTGAAACATGTTAGGTTTATAAGAGGCTGATACAACTGCCACATGATGCTGACTCAATAAAGTGTCGGTTTGAAGTGAACACGTAGCTGTGGGCTCTCCTTTTCTTTGGTGTCTTACTTTCAGGATCTCCGTTCCTGTTTCTTGAGAGCCCGCCCTGCAGCGTCGGAGGCCCCGGTAAAGCGGAAACTTTTTGGAACTTAAATTGAGGGGCGTGACGCGCTCTCCTGCAACAACAAGTATTTAAGGATTGCCCTGCCATTGTGTTTAGCAGAAGAGAAAGGGAGTGAAGGAGGTTTTGCTTCCTTCGTGCAGACTTCGTGGTCTCCCTTCAAACAGTTATTTTGCTTCATGTGGCAGCAAACAGCACTATGCTTTTTATGGATTTCTCACAATGACATTGAAATACGCCGGACTCTGACTACATGCGATGCTAATTGAGCGAACATTTATATTTTGCCAGACACTGTGTTTGAATCTACATATGGTGCATTGTGGGAATTGTGGTTTTCATCTCGGACCACATGACCACTTGGATGGAATTCTTCTCACCTGTGATCAAGGCGCTGGGGCGCTGAAACATGTTAGGTTTATAAGAGGCTGATACAACTGCCACGTGATGCTGACTCAATAAAGTGTCGGTTTGAAGTGAACACGTAGCTGTGGGCTCTCCTTTTCTTTGGTGTCTTACTATCAGGATCTCCGTTCCTGTTTCTTGAGAGCCCGCCCTGCAGCGTCGGAGGCCCCGGTAAAGCGGAAACTTTTTGGAACTTAAATTGAGGGGCATGACGCGTTCTCCTGCAACAACAAGTATTTAAGGATTGCCCTGCCATTGTGTTTAGCAGAAGAGAAAGGGAGTGAAGGAGGTTTTGCTTCCTTCGTGCAGACTTCGTGGTCTCCCTTCAAACAGTTATTTTGCTTCATGTGGCAGCAAACAGCACTATGCTTTTTATGGATTTCTCACAATGACAATGAAATACGCCGGACTCTGACTACATGCGATGCTAATTGAGCGAACATTGTATTTTGCCAGAGACTGTGTTTGAATCTACATATGGTGCATTGTGGGAATTGTGGTTTTCATCTCGGACCACATGACCACTTGGATGGAATTCTTCTCACCTGTGATCAAGGCGCTGGGGCGCTGAAACATGTTAGGTTTATAAGAGGCTGATACAACTGCCACGTGATGCTGACTCAATAAAGTGTCGGTTTGAAGTGAACACGTAGCTGTGGGCTCTCCTTTTCTTTGGTGTCTTACTATCAGGATCTCCGTTCCTGTTTCTTGAGAGCCCGCCCTGCAGCGTCGGAGGCCCCGGTAAAGCGGAAACTTTTTGGAACTTAAATTGAGGGGCATGACGCGTTCTCCTGCAACAACAAGTATTTAAGGATTGCCCTGCCATTGTGTTTAGCAGAAGAGAAAGGGAGTGAAGGAGGTTTTGCTTCCTTCGTGCAGACTTCGTGGTCTCCCTTCAAACAGTTATTTTGCTTCATGTGGCAGCAAACAGCACTATGCTTTTTATGGATTTCTCACAATGACATTGAAATACGCCGGACTCTGACTACATGCGATGCTAATTGAGCGAACATTGTATTTTGCCAGAGACTGTGTTTGAATCTACATATGGTGCATTGTGGGAATTGTGGTTTTCATCTCGGACCACATGACCACTTGGATGGAATTCTTCTCACCTGTGATCAAGGCGCTGGGGCGCTGAAACATGTTAGGTTTATAAGAGGCTGATACAACTGCCACATGATGCTGACTCAATAAAGTGTCGGTTTGAAGTGAACACGTAGCTGTGGGCTCTCCTTTTCTTTGGTGTCTTACTTTCAGGATCTCCGTTCCTGTTTCTTGAGAGCCCGCCCTGCAGCGTCGGAGGCCCCGGTAAAGCGGAAACTTTTTGGAACTTAAATTGAGGGGCGTGACGCGCTCTCCTGCAACAACAAGTATTTAAGGATTGCCCTGCCATTGTGTTTAGCAGAAGAGAAAGGGAGTGAAGGAGGTTTTGCTTCCTTCGTGCAGACTTCGTGGTCTCCCTTCAAACAGTTATTTTGCTTCATGTGGCAGCAAACAGCACTATGCTTTTTATGGATTTCTCACAATGACATTGAAATACGCCGGACTCTGACTACATGCGATGCTAATTGAGCGAACATTTATATTTTGCCAGACACTGTGTTTGAATCTACATATGGTGCATTGTGGGAATTGTGGTTTTCATCTCGGACCACATGACCACTTGGATGGAATTCTTCTCACCTGTGATCAAGGCGCTGGGGCGCTGAAACATGTTAGGTTTATAAGAGGCTGATACAACTGCCACGTGATGCTGACTCAATAAAGTGTCGGTTTGAAGTGAACACGTAGCTGTGGGCTCTCCTTTTCTTTGGTGTCTTACTATCAGGATCTCCGTTCCTGTTTCTTGAGAGCCCGCCCTGCAGCGTCGGAGGCCCCGGTAAAGCGGAAACTTTTTGGAACTTAAATTGAGGGGCATGACGCGTTCTCCTGCAACAACAAGTATTTAAGGATTGCCCTGCCATTGTGTTTAGCAGAAGAGAAAGGGAGTGAAGGAGGTTTTGCTTCCTTCGTGCAGACTTCGTGGTCTCCCTTCAAACAGTTATTTTGCTTCATGTGGCAGCAAACAGCACTATGCTTTTTATGGATTTCTCACAATGACATTGAAATACGCCGGACTCTGACTACATGCGATGCTAATTGAGCGAACATTGTATTTTGCCAGAGACTGTGTTTGAATCTACATATGGTGCATTGTGGGAATTGTGGTTTTCATCTCGGACCACATGACCACTTGGATGGAATTCTTCTCACCTGTGATCAAGGCGCTGGGGCGCTGAAACATGTTAGGTTTATAAGAGGCTGATACAACTGCCACATGATGCTGACTCAATAAAGTGTCGGTTTGAAGTGAACACGTAGCTGTGGGCTCTCCTTTTCTTTGGTGTCTTACTTTCAGGATCTCCGTTCCTGTTTCTTGAGAGCCCGCCCTGCAGCGTCGGAGGCCCCATTAAAGCGGAAACTTTTTGGAATATATATATATATATATATATACATATATATACATGTATATATATATATATATATATATATATATATATATATATATTCACAGAAAAAACCATAGGTTATAGACCATATATAGTTAGGAATTAGCATTTACAAAACCTTGAAAATTCACTGAAAAAACCATAGGTTATAGACCATATATAGTTAGGAATTAGCATTTAAAAAACCTTATTTTACTCACACAAAACCATTGAAATTCCATATATAGTTAGTTGCACTAACTATATATCGCGCACCCGTAATCCACTGCTGATGATGTCACATATTACATCATTCATGACATGGTCAGTGACATCACTGATGACATCACTGATGACATCTCAAATGACATCACTGATGACAACATCCAGTGATTATGTGTTTCTGTAAAGTTTAAATATGTTTTACATATTGAAGAATGAGTGGATGTATAAGTGTCTCAATGAAGGTTTTAGTAGGTGCGTGATTGACTGTATGAGTGAGTGATTAAATGCGTCTTACTAAATGCACGGGTTAGTGACTAAACTGTCTGAAAGTGTGCATCAGCATGTCTGTTGTTGTGCAAGCTGCTGCATGTGTTGATCAGTAGCTATATAAGTAGCTATATGGGTTATTGATTGGTTGCACAAGTATTTGTATGGGAGACTGAGTGTGTGTATGACTGGCTGGGAGGTGTGTGACTCTGTGCAGATCAATGTGTACTTGTATCAGTGATTCTATAAGAGAGTAAGTATGTGTTAGTATATGTTTTAAAATGTAAGGTACTCTATGTTTAACTGTGTAGATTAGAAAATGGAACTGTGATTGATTCTTTACAGGACTGACTAGGTGTGTGAGTAACTCCATGGATGAGTGGCAGAGTGTGAGTGTCTGTATAGGTGTATGAGTGCATATGATAGTGTTGTAAAGATGAGTGATTGTATGTATGAATGATTGTATGGGTGAATGAGTGAATGTGTGTGTAGACGTAGGAATCAGTGAGTGGGTATGTAGTAACTAGTATTGGTGTGTCAATGGTTTCAAAAATTATACTCTGTATTTAACACTGGGTGTAACAGAGGTTATATTAAAGTGTGAGGAGATGCATTGTATTGTCACATTAATGATATCATCATTGATGTGACCATTGATGTCAAATGAGATATCATCAGTGATGTCATTTGAGATGTCATCAGTGATGTCATCAGTGATGTCACTGACCATGTCATGAATGATGTAATATGTGACATCATCAGCAGTGGATTACGGGTGCGCGATATATAGTTAGTGCAACTAACTATATATGGAATTTCAATGGTTTTGTGTGAGTAAAATAAGGTTTTTTAAATGCTAATTCCTAACTATATATGGTCTATAACCTATGGTTTTTTCAGTGAATTTTCAAGGTTTTGTAAATGCTAATTCCTAACTATATATGGTCTATAACCTATGGTTTTTTCTGTGAATTTCATTGGTTTTTTAACAGCTAATATCTGTAGCTGTAAAATGTATTCTTCTTTAAATCCAAAAATATATTTTATATGTTTATGAATAATTTTTTTTTTTAAATATTTTTTTTTCTTCGTTCCCGCTTCGCGAATCGGGAAGCTTCCCGTTAGCTGACCTTGATGCCGCGAAATAGACCGCGAGCCGGTAAACGTTTCTTTACCGCAACTGCCGCGTTAGAAAACAACATCGTGACGCCTCCCGTCCGCATGACGTTTCGCGTTGTCGCGTGATACGTCATATGACGTGCTACGTTAGCGAACTCGTACGCTTACCGAGTCGCAAAGCACAGGTTTCTGGAAGCAAACCGGGAGGCCCTGCAAAGCGCGTAACGTAAACACAGCAGGTCATGTGACTTGGTAATAACACTTTTCATTGGTTCATTTCACTTTCGGTTTCCTAATGATGTAAGACTAGGTCATATGATCTAAAATGAACACTTTTCATTGGTTGAGAACTATTTTTTTTCCCAAATGGTGAAAATCCCTCCTTCTTTCCTCACTCTGACTTTCATCATTGTGAGAGAAAGACCCTTTGTTACCAGTGAGCAATGGCTTCTTTACTAGCTTCAGCTGGTGCTTCCCCACCACCTCCACCACATCCAAGGAAGAGTGGACCACCTGCTAAAGTTATAATTCAGCAAGAAGAGGAAGAAGAGGAACAGGACGACCTAGATAATCTCCCTATTATGGCCAGAAGATCTGTTGTACCGGAAGTAACGGGACCAGAGGGCAGGGAGATGGTGCCAAATATACAAACGAGATTTCGTGAAGTAAAACAAGTCTGCGTACATTGCAGTGGAATCATTTGCTACGCAGAAAGTAGCATCACTCTGATCAACAGAGCTATTAACAATCATGCTCATGTTTGTCCGAAACTCACCAAACAATAAATTCTTTTTTTTGTTTTCTTCCTCCTGTTGAGCCCTTTACAATGAATCGTTTTCGTTGCCCCCTCCGAAAAAAAACAAAAAAAATATAAAACTGTTCAGAAAAATTCAAAAAAAGTAAAAAAAATGTTCAGAAAAATAATAAAAAAAATATAAAACAACAAAAACAATTTAAAAAAAAGTTCTTTTCAGAACTACCTCCCCGTTATAAAAAAATTGGTACAATATTTGCAACTGTGCCAACCTCTATTTCTCTTAGTTCGCTTCCCAGTTCGCTCCCCGGTACGCGAACCGGAAGCGAACCAAAAAATTTTTTTTATAAAAAAGAACAGTAAGTATAAGGGAAGGAAACAGACAGTTATGTTAAAAGAAAGACAGCTATAGGGGAGTAAACTAGAGATACTATTACCCGTAATCCACTGCTGATGATGTCACATATTACATCATTCATGACATGCTCAGTGACATCATCAGCAGAGGATTGCGGGTAACAGTATCCCTAGTTTATTCCCTATAGCTGTGTTTCTTTTAACATAACTGTCTGTTTCCTTCCCTTATACTTACTGTTCTTTTAAAAAAAATTTTTTTAGATCTGTCAGAAACAGTGAAAGTAATGAAATATAAAAGACTACGTAGAATATGAGCACTGTATGCAACAACTTTGACACTGACAGAAGCCTCACCTTCTCCATGCCTCCTACACAGTTCTACATGTACATCATAAATGCAAACAGAACAGAATTAATTATACATGTTAAATGGTTTATTTTTGCTGTTCTCAGAATGTATCAAATTTCACTAAAACAGTGACTTGAAGGTATTCATCATATAACAGCGGGGAAAAAAAACACAATCAAAATGATTGTGTTTAAAAAACCCATACATTACAAATCAGAATTCAGAACTCCTTAAAGTTAACTTACTTTCCATGACGGCCAAGGATGTCCTATGAACAGCTTACACTCTGTTGTGCTGTTATTACTTTCAACCCGCCACTTTCTGAAAGAAAACCTCCATCGTTTTCAAAAACATGTTACATACAATAAATGACTTCTCGCTCTCTACCACACGATTCCACAAGGCCAAATCGTGTCAGAGCCATGTATAACTCTTGGATTTCTTGTAAGCCAATCCCGTCTTTTCGCATTTCCGCAACTTTCAGAATTAAAATGTTGAAGATCATTTACACAATCCTGGACTAGTAATATCTTCCCCTTCTTGCTCAATCATGTTCTACATTTCCTATCACACTGATACTGCTTACTATGAAGCAGACTTACACTACCTTTATGACTAGTACAATTATTTAATTCTCTACATCACTTTTAATCACAAAGCAATGTAAAACAGTAGACAGCATTGCAGACTTACATTCCCTCTACTCCATGTTTTGATTCGCTGCTTCAATTAGCTTATAAAAAGAAATAGTTTTTCTGAACTCATTCAAAGTGCAGTTATTTTTCCATGACGTCCAGTCTTATGGTTAGAAGTTATGTCTCTGTACTACACTTATCCTCAAGGCCAAATAGTGTAGGAGCCATAAGAACTTCTTGAAATTCCTCAGAGCACATCCCGAGATTCTTTCCCTAAAATTTTGGTTTTAAAAACACCAGGTAAGAGTTTTTAAGGTCATATGGCAATTTTTTTTTGAAAATTAAAACAGAATCATTGCAGAATGACCAGCCATTTCTACACTTTAAATAAGCTGTATAATGTCCTGATGTTATTGAAGGACCATCATGATATATAATTGCTACAGTTACAAAAGTCCTTCCTGATATTGACAACTGTGAAGCCACAAAATTTTTAATTAAAGTTGTCAATTTTGTTCCATCAGGCCTACATCGTTGGAACATTAAAATGACATACTGGCCATATGTTCGTATAAATAAAGTGGACATCATTTCAGATTTACATTGGCTACACTCCATGTTGTGATCAGCTGCTTTTACTAGCTTATTAAAAGAGACTGATTTACTGTCTGGCAAAGTTAAATATATAAATCTTTCTGAGTCTACACTAGTAGTAGCTGATACCCTACAGTTCTCGCAGTCATGCTGCCATTGATAAGAAAGCCCAAACAGGTGATCTACATCTACACCTTCATCATGCAATACATCAAGCATATACATTAAAAACTCCTGACAATCTTGCTGACTATTTTGAGAGAATTGTGTTTGGCCTGAACATCTGTCTAACAGATTTCGAATTTCAGACACACTTTCTATGTTTGTTCTATCAGTGCTACATTTCTCTAACACAGAATTTAACAAACTGCAAAATCTTTGATCCGAATTGACCACAATCTGTTCTTTTAAAGTTTCTAGAGAAAAGACAACATTAACCACTACATTAGCATAGCAGTTGACACCAGAACTGTTTTCAAATAGAAAACCAACAACATCTTCAACAGAATCCTTTTTGTTTCTGCTTATAATTTCAGGTTCATCAACTTTTCGTCTTTTTGCTACAACCTCCCCAGTATTGGTCACATTTCTTCGTTTCCGGCCTACCACACGTTTCTCAAACAAAGGATACTGAGGCAAATGTGGCGCATACTCTCTTCTCAACCTATTGTATTCCTTAACACAATCTAGATCCGCACAAATGTTTGTGACATCACACTCAATCAAGTACAATCCCGATAAAGTCCTAACTCGTGACAATGCCACATATGCCATACCCTCCTTGAACACAGAACTGCCAATATTCACCAATGCACAGTCTACACTTAAACCTTGCGATTTATGGATTGTCACCGCATATGCCAAGCAAACAGGAAACTGCTTACGACGAACATATAAGTCTTTTACAAGCAAAAATCTAGCAGAACAACGAGCAATTAGCTGTACTTCCTCAATGCCATCAAATTTAATTTTTAAAAATTCAATTCCATCTCTATTTCTGTATTTCACAAAATCAACAACATTACCCATTGATCCATTTACCAGACCTCTTTCAACATGTAAATTCCTTCTTAAAATTATACGGCAGTTCAAGCACACATTCAGAGTCTTTTCAAAACCCGCAGTTTTAGATATACTCTTCTCTAATGAATCCAATTTTGTTTTCAGATTCTCAGACAAAATAATTGTTGATCCCATATGCTCTACTCTGTCAATAGCTTCCAATTTCACAATCTCTTGCTTTTCTAAATGCAACATTTTGTTGTTGAATTTGGCACATTCTGCAAGAGTTGGCATCAAACATATTCCAGATTTTTTCTCAGTAACTTTCTGAAAAATATTCTCAGGCACAACATCTTCGTCTGGATATAAATTTGTCAGTAATCGTGCATGTAAAGCTTCTTTCCCATGCTCGGTCACTTTTCCAATTCTAACATCTTGTAGAATAGTCTTGTAAACTTCATCCTTTGCCTGACGCATATTTTCATGCAGTTCAGCATAATTGAAGTTTAACCATATATTGACGTTGCCAATACTCCCTAAGCACTTCCTGGTATCTTCATGCGTGAGCATTTTGAACACAGGTTGCCCTTTCACTGGTGTCAGCTGCAGAAGATCTCCAAAAACAATGATGTGTTTGCCACCAAATAACACATCATACTCTGTTTTGAGAACTTCTTGCATTCTCAAATGCACAAAGGCAAGCATAACATTGGAAACCATGCTTACTTCGTCAATGATAAGAAGTTTCATTTTCCTCAAGACTCTTGAAACTTCAAAACAAGCATCTCCAGATAGCTTGTGATATTCTAATTTGTTGTCATGCTCCACTGGCAGCATCAGTAAACGATGTAAAGTAATCCCTTTAATGTTATGTGCTGCCAGTCCAGTTGGAGCGGTGACAACACAAGACAGCGATGACTCTGTCCTTTCCTGCAAATAACATGAAATTGCTTTAATAAGGAAACTTTTTCCAGTTCCCGCTTCTCCACTCACGTACAGTCGGACAGGCTTCAACGACGTACATGAGCACTCTTTCTTATCATGACTTAATCCATGATCAATTTGCATGGTAAGTTCGTCATATATTTTCCTCTGCTCAACGTTGAGTTGTCTTTCCAACTCTTCTAAGTTAACCGCATCCTCCTGAGCATGTGCCATGGCTCTTTCCACTTCATTCATAGCAGTGGCAGCTTCATTTTCGATAAGAGGTCCTCCTAGTGGATCCTGACTCAATGAAGCAGAACTCTGACTGTCCTGAGAACTGTCTCTGGCAATCTCGGCTGCAATCGTTGCTTCCTGCTCAATTTCCACATTCAACATTTCTACATATTTGGGAAAAGCAGGACATTCTATGGTCTCCTTGGCAGCATTGAAAGAGTCTTCGTAACAGAGGAAATCTCCAAGCAGTTCCTCTTCTGCACGCCAAGGCTTAAAAAGTTGCAAAAGTGCTAAATAGAAAAACTCCTTTTTTTCAGGAGATTCGCCACTCAATTTTCGATGGTTTATCAAGTGGCATTTTCTTTGCTTGACCAGACATCCCTCACTTCCTATTACAGCATACACTCCTTTCTCAGTATCTTCTTTGATGTTCCTCTTGAATATGTAATTTTGCAGAACCTCATACAGACAAACATTCTCGAGGTGACTGCTTCGATTTGGATAATATGTATCCAACATGTTGCTCTTCAAAATGTCGGTACTGTTTGGCTCCTTTTCCGCCAAATACTCAATTTCCCGCACAGGTTTCAGAACTCGATTACGCGTTGCAGCAAGACCAACACTCGCCCAAACGATACTCCTGGACTTGGCATAGAGACTTGCTGAAGACAACCGGTCAGAACATTCGTAAGCTCCGATTTCTCGATGCGACAACATCTTCAGACTGAAACTGTACAACTTCTTGCTGAGGCTCTTTTCATGGGAAATGTCCTCCCACATATCCTTCAATTCTGTCTTCTCTTTTTTGGTGATGTAAGATGTCACATACCTAGCCACAGCCATACAGTTATCAGCCACAAACTGTATATCCATGTTAGCATTCCACATGGACAAAATCACCGGGTTGTAGTCGTTGATGTACTTAGACTCTTCGTTCCTCTTCAAATTGTATGTGTTTTTAGGTGATTTCTTCATCACATTATGTCGCAGCGAAGACATCAAACTGTTCACTCTTCCTTTAGAAATCACCGATCGTGGAAAGCCGAAACGACATTTGGTGTAGAACTTGTCTTTGTTCCGGAATTTACGACGACAGTACTTTCCACATCGATGGCTTTGGAAACGTAGAACTTTTTCTCTTAGGCTTTTTTTCTCCTTTGCGTTTGGAACAGCACACGTAGAATACTGTTCTATGAAACTCATCACTGAGTCGTCTGCATCCGTTCCAAATTTAGGTGCATCCTTGATCCACAGCAACATATGTATATGAGGAGCACCTCTTGCTTGGTACTCCTTCCTCCAGAAGAAATCCAACACCTCTCCAAGAGGTGGATTCTTCTTATTCATGATGAAAGACATCATACCTTCAAATCTATGATTGAAGTACCTACATACATTGACTGGATCCAAAGAGCACAGTTCTCCTGGTGTCTTGAATTCGATGTTTTCTACGTTAGCATTTGCCTCTCGTAGAAATTCAAGTAAGTCTTCCCAGCCATACTCAGCACAGCTCAAAGTGAGGAACCATGTGGGAGTTCCTAAGTTCCTCAGCATACATTTTAAATCACCATGACGACGGTACCAGTACTCATTAGTACCACGCTGACACGCCATGAGATTAATCAGGTGAGAATCCAAAATGCTGTCTTGGACATTGACTTTATCCATAAAGTCACTTGCCGAGATGTTTTGCATGTGTATACCACTTTTCAAGATGTGGTTCACTGAATATGACAGTCCAGACAGATCGCTTTCAAACAGGAGATGAAACAAATAAGGAATGCATTGTCGAAACCTAGGATCTCCTGCATACAATCGCAAAGTCCGGTATTCAGAAGCAGGAATTTGATGAGGTCGCTCATCATATCTTCCTCCCTGACCTGTTGGAAAAAGCTGTGGGAAACACCGAGCTTCCAAACTTTCCTCCCAAACACTAATGGGACTCCCTTTCGCTTGTTTCATTTGAAACAACTCAATAGCATTCCCCATGACTTCCTTGGAATGCAAAGGATGAACACTATAATGTTCATATATTTCTTCACTAGTACAGGGTTCTACTTTCTCAATTTGACCAGCACACAAATCGCTATCCTCTTCCTCACTTACTTCCTCTTCTGCAACATATACATTTTTATAGTATTTATTATATTTTTTCAAATACAATGTTGCCCTTTTGACTTTCCTAACATCTACTAAATCTTGCCATATTTTCTTATTCTTTGTCGGAACCCCATTAACTAAGATAACCAGAGGTTCCTCTTCCACTTTTTCTACTCCAATTGTGTTAATGTTTTTCTTCAAATCTAGAGGCAAATAAACAACTCTTCCCTTTAATCCTCTCTGTAAATCTGATGGAGGCAATTTCCCTGTCTTTGGCTCCATTCTTACAATAGCCTGAAAGGGATGGATACTTTGAATCAAAATAGATTCATAAGTATTTAAATCCTTCAATTCAGAAGGAATTTCAACCAATTCCAGATTATTATGAACTGCTCTAGCAGGCATCTGGTTTTGATTTAATTTGTTACAACAATAAGTACACACACGTTGATCCAATCCCAAATCAAAACAATTTTCTACCATCAAGTATGTTGTAAAATCCTTCCATTCACTATTATTTTCCCTTTCACTTTTTCCATATAAATCCACTAACTTAGTCTGATTCTTATAATAAGTGCGTCGACAACACACACAAGTGAAATTTGGCCTCTCACTTGATTTCACCTCAAACGTCGCAATTTCCCTCTGGAAATTATCTGTACTGGAAACCTGTACACTATCTTCCACATTACTCTCTTCTTCTTGGTCAATTTCAACATTCTCCTCTTTACTTCCAAAGTAACAAAACTCAATTTCTTCACATATATTTTTCACATCTATTTCAGAACCATGCAAAAGAGCAGCGCATAATTGTTTTAGCATAATTGCTGGACTCTTAGCATAATACAACATTCTAACTAATTTCCTCACTTTATTATGATGCACTGCTAGCATCCTGAAATGATGAAAAACACTCTGGCATACTCTCCTGGAAAGACAAGCCAGTGAATGACCATGCAAACCTATCACTTCTCTCACTCTGCAAGGATCTAATTCTTGCAACAACTTCATTTTCTGCTTCAAACTTTTCTTACTAAATGACCGTATAAAATCACAAAGCAAATTGATGGAATCCTGTCGTACACTGCAAATACTACTACACTTCCAGGTGTACACAGGACCCTTAGGACGTCTCCCTAAAACCTCATTACCTAACACCTCTTCTATCTCTGTTCTCACAAGTTTTTCTTTTTCAACTGGACAACCATCTTTCACTTCATAAGCTCGACCACTGGTGTCAACTGCATGCACCAAATCATTATCCTGGAAATAACTCTCCTCATTAAAAAATGCCTCAGAGCTTGAACTATGCATCCATTCTCCAGAAAAAACTTCACAAAAATTACTACGATTAACTATTCTCTTCCATCTACTATTTCTTTTGAAATCATAAATTACCTTGTTTAGCTTCCTAATTCTATTGATTGTCAAAATAAATAACTTACGTTTAAATTCAAATGCCTGATCAATAACTTTCTCAACTATTTTTTTTCTCTTATAAAAAACCACTTTCTGCTGACCTTTCTTAATATTTTTTAACAAATTCCCAATTATCCTGTTGCGGAACATTCGTTTACGAATATCCCTAAACTGTTGTTTCCTTCTACTTTCATGCATAGAGTTATCTCTTACTCTAGCAGTAACATTTCTCATTGGCCTTTCCTTACCATTTGAATTCGGTCTCCTTTTCTGGAGTGAAACATTTTCTGTAGTAATATTTTTTTTAGTACACATATTTCTTATGACTGTTTTTCGACTCTTACCCGGTGCTTTCTTGGTGACTTGACAAATCTTTTTGTTAGAGGACTGCTGCAATATTCCATGCTCCTGCTGTCTTTGACGTTTTCCAGCCTTTCTTACTCTTTCTTTGCTAGGCATCCTAAAATCTTGAAATAATGTGCAGTTGAATCTGTGGTAAAATATAATAAAAAATGTTATTAACCACTATTACCCAACAGTAAATTAATAACAGTCATCAAAAACTTAACACACTACTTAAGTATATAATATACTGAAGCCTATCTCCAATTTTTCACTGAACAGGACTCATCTCTTCTTAACCTTGGATAAACCTCACCTACTCTGTGTCCCCTGCACATAATTAAATGTAAAGGGACAGATTTATATTAACTAGCACATCCCCAGGGATGCACCAGTTAACGTGCACCGCTGCTCTGCCACCCACGGTGTGCCGCATTTACAATCAGATAGGACAAAGCTACATCAAAACCCTGCGCCTGCTTGAAGCAGGCATAGATCTTGACGCAGGTAGGCTGAAAGCTAAAGCAACAACTAAGTGTCGTGTGCAGAAGTTACAAAAAAGGAAAAATGGCGTTTAAACCAGTAATGAGACCATGCTAACGTAATACAGAGTAAAAATATCCAGGATCTACATCAGTTTGGGGTTCACGAACCTGGCAGGTACAAGGCACTGAGGCTTTCCACCGTGCATGTCTCATCCCAAAACATATGTTGTTTGTGAATGAAACAATTTCCCAGACCAAATGCTTTGGATTGGCTACTTCTAAAAAATTAAACACCCCTACTATCCCGGAGTTAGAGGAATACGATGGTTGGAGTAATTTTACTCGTTGTCTATTAAAGATTTACAGGCCCTACTCCGTAATTCTTCCTTTAACATTTCCAGTATAAATCCAAAAGGTTGACTGCTTTGGCAACGTGCCTTATCCACGGTTTAATAACGCTGCCTTTTGCTTTATATAAGTTTTCAAATTGTATGAAATATATACCAATAGGTCGTTATTAACCTTTAGGTAGTGGTTTTCTTCATCAAGTCTGGTCGCTTCCATACACATACAGATTTTCAAAGATGATCAAGAACTTTATCTGAATGGAGAGGAATGCACTGAGACGCCAGATCATTCACTAATGTGTAGGCACAGACAGTTACACGGTTCATGCAACAAACACCGACCAAATATGGCTTGCGTGTTGCAAGGCACGCCAGTTCCTGCTATCATCCCCACGTTCAAGTTCTTGGAAAATGGTAGTTATTTGATGCTCAATAATGAAGATTGTTCTGGGTTAATTAAAAGTATTCATTTTATCGTAACAGTAAATGAACGGGTTATTTGCTGCAGAAATGTTCTATTTCCTCCCACACATGAACATAGGGAGTTTTCAATCTGGCCACAAATACCAACCTTGGGAGCACATTTCAACAGCATGGCAAGAATAAGAGCTCTTTTGTCTCAGAGAGAGGTGGCCTTGAGTTCGGCCCGTGAAACTTTCGTGCTTCACATAGCGAACACCCGTACAGAGGTGCAGACCCTTTTAAATACAGATTCGACTTTGCATTTCAGCAAAAAGTGAGGCCAACCGCCCTATGGAAATTAACATGGGAAAAACGCGTTTTGGGACCCCCCTTTTTTCTCGGCCCCCCCTTGACGAACCCCCCCCAAATTTTCAAAGGCTGCTCAGAAACAAAATGTGCCATTTTCCTGAAAATTTCAGCCAATTCCGTCCACAAACGCCAAAGTTATTAGACATAGAATTTTCAAAAAACCCATAGAGAAAAAATCCTAACTATATATACCTACTGGCGACCGCCAGTAGGTAATATATATATATATATATATATATATATATATATATAAATATATATATACTCAACGTTTGCTGTTGTTTAGTTACAAATGGGGCAGGCACAAATGCGGTTGCTTTATTGTCAGTTTTTTCTGGCCACCATTACGCGTTTTCGGCTACCTCAACAGTCTTGATCACATGACATGCACGCCTTGTGCAAAACATTATACGCGCTGCGTTTCAAACAAGAAGCAAGACATTCGCCTCCGTATTTTTCCTCTAAAACAATTAAAATTCATTGTTCATTTTTTTTAAATCTATTCAGGAATCATTATCACATAATGTGACTTGTGTTAAAATGTTAATCAACCAATTCATTAAAACATGGGAAAATATATACAGAAAAAGTGCATAAGTGCCAGTTACATGGATTTTCCACATACCGGGCAAGTCCCCTATTATATGCTATGAGTGTTACTCAAATCTCGATACAGGCAGATATTATTCACTTTTTGCTAACAATTCATTTTTGTCTCGAAATACATATTATTTCAGTGCATTTGTTACAATGGCCAGTGCCTGATTGAATATTGCATCTGCCTTATGTACTTGTAGTTTTATTGACCTTTACACCATATCACAGGTTTGATTTATACTTTATTTTCCCTATTGATTCATTTTATAATAATCCCTGTCACACATTGAATTTACGGGCTAGTACCTTGGTATCAATTTTACTAATACAATTAAGCATATTTATTTCTTATTTAATTATGACGGAGGTCAAGAACGAAAGAAACTTTTGCGCCAAAATGATATAAAAAACTTTCCTACCATTAACAAACCTAAGCATTGAGGGATCTTGGCCAGAGACATAATTGCAAACCAGAGACATCTCACATTTACAAACAGGAATGCAACTCCTCATCGTAATTTAACCCATTAGGTGTTTAACAATCCAACATGATTATGTACCTTGTTTCCAATTCTCCTAGTAATAATATGCGGTCACCCATATGTTTACTTGCAGGTACTGCTTCAATTACAGAGTACCTGATTTTCTCAGGGTCTTTTTGATGAAACACTTCACAGTGGCATGCCACTGGTTAAGTACTATCTCCATTGGTGATCGCCCCCATGTGTTGGAGAATTCGTCTGTGAACTGGCAATGTAGTGATGCCTACATATCTTAAATTGCAAGTGTAAGTTAGCACGTATATAGCAAAATCCGTTTTGCAATTGTAAGCCCACTTCATTTTCACCTCCCCTCTACCAAATGAGGTGTGGTATGTCATATTATTTTGGCCTGTGCTGCATGCCCTACAACATGTGCACTTTCTGAACCCTTGTGGTGGTCATAACCAGCTTTATTCTTTGGGCTACTTCATGCGACCACAGCTTTTAAGGATGGTGCTCTCCGATATGTCATTAGAGGGTGATTGGGTAATAAATTGCACATAACTGGATCCGCTTTTACTACATGCCAATTCTTTTTCAATAACCTTCTGAGCTCTTTGTTCTGATCATGGCTAAAAATCTTATTGGTGCCTGTTCTTCCCTTTCCTTAGTTTTTGCTATGGAAAATAAAATTGTTTCCCTCCTCTCTTTGTTCACTGCTTTCGTGCTGCCTCTATCACTGAGATGTTGTACATCCTCTCCAGAATCTACTGGTGATTTTATCCTGATATCTATTCAACTCTTTCTCTGTACTACAGTTCCTCTTTGCACGCAGCATTTCACCATAGGGAATGCTAATTTTTGTATGGCTAAGGTGAAAACTTCACGCATGAAGGGTTGAATTTCCTAGTGCGTCCTTTCTGTGGATTCTAGTTTCTAACTTGTTTTCATGTACATATCGAGAAATGTTAGTTTTGTTATACTTATGTCATACATGAATTTCACATTTAACTAATTATTATTTAACAGCTTCACAAATTGTTCTGCCGAGTTTACCATGCCCCTCCATATAACAAAAGATCATCAATAAACCTGCCCCAAATTACTGTGTGTTACCTCATATTTTTGCATGTTGCCTGCGGAGCACTTGTTCCTCCCACCAGCCAACATGTAAGCACGCATAACTGGGGTCAAAACAGGTTCCCATAGCAGCCCCATGCAGAAGCTGATATAACTCCCCCCATACAGGAAATAATTTGTTTCCAAACATCTCCTTGTATCGCTTTGTTCGCCCTAAGTGTGGCAGGGTATGCTCAGACGTGAGTCCCTTGTTCACTTGGCCACTGGATTCAAGATAGCCTGGCTGATGAGGATTATGAATCCGAAACCGGTCCCAGGATGCTTGTTTCCGGTCCAGGGAAGACATGGCTTGGCAGTTCGGGCTGGACTGTTCCCACAAGGCACAGGGTCAGACTGATTTGCATATGGCCATGTCTGAACTGGGGTGGCTGAGTGAACTAAAGAATGGTGATGGATTAAACCCAGATCAGTTGACTGGGGGTGAGTGTTTGATTTGTTCAAACGCTCCGTCCATCATCCCCTTTTGTATCGCTTTGTTCGCCCTAAGTGTGGCAGGGTATGCTCAGACGTGAGTCCCTTGTTCACTTGGCCACTGGATTCAAGATAGCCTGGCTGATGAGGATTATGAATCCGAAAACGGTCCCAGGATGCTTGTTTCCGGTCCAGGGAAGACATGGCTTGGCAGTTCGGGCTGGACTGTTCCCACAAGGCACAGGGTCAGACTGATTTGCATATGGCCATGTCTGAACTGGGGTGGCTGAGTGAACTAAAGAATGGTGATGGATTAAACCCAGATCAGTTGACTGGGGGTGAGGGTTTGATTTGTTCCAACGCTCCGTCCATCATCCCCTTTTGTATCGCTCCAAACATCTCCTCACCAATCGTCATCAACATCTGCATGTGATTATACAGGCCTACTGGTCCACTCTGTAGGAAGTGTTGTATGGCTCTCAAGACATCCTCATGGGCAATGCTTGTATTTAATGCTGATATATCCATAGCAATCAATATATAATATTTTTCAATTGGTATGTCATAAATCATTTTCAAAAAGTCCTCACTGTATCTTATATACAAAGGTAAGTCTTTTTCATATTGTTGCAGAAAAAAGCAATATTTTTGTATGTGTTCTCCATCATGCTGCCATTCAGCAAAATAATGGAAGGCCTCCGGGGACAACAGGCATTCTTATGAACCTTTGGGATTCAATATAGAAGTGGTGTCCTTGGATTTTCATTTTTTAGATACAAATATTCATTGTGTGATAAAAGGAGATTATTCATCCATTTCTCCAATTCTTATTTGTACTGAGAATGAGCCTATATATTGCATCCATTGCTTGCCTACTATACTTACGGCAGTCCAAGTCAGTATCGAATTACCGGTAGACCGCTTATCTAATTGGTAATATAGTCCTAGTAAGTGGGGGTTGAAGGTGTAATTAACCATATTGTTGTTTATGATATTATTACAGCGTGTTTTAACCTTGATTTTTAAAAATATACTGTTTACGCAGTGCTAAATCTATGTGACACATTTAGAGATTTGGTGCATATTGTTTAATGTATGGAGTTTTTCCACTTAGGTTGGTGACATTAGATTTGTTGGATGTAACGTATTCTTCACCCGGATCACAAATATCTATGTGATTATGTGGATTTAGTATGCGCTTTGCGCAGCTGCTATTTATTTATTTATTCATTTATTTTTTCACAGCATCTGTAGAAAAATAAGGGGTTTCAAGTGATGTATACATTTGAAAGTGTTTTGTCCATGTTTACTGTTGCCTTAAGTGAGAATGACTATAAATCCTGCAAGTAAAATGGCGCCAAACAGATTGAGAAAGGCTTCATGGAAGCCGAAACTCGTTTAGGTGTCTCGGGGTCATGAGTGACCTGATTTAATAAAAGAAGCCGTATACTGACAACCTGGAATCCTTCATGGGAGTTCCTGCTAAAGCTGGGTGTTTGTGTTCATTTCGATTAAAACTTTAGTGGTCTGGGCCCTTGGACAGAACACTGGTCGTTTGTGGTTCTCTCCTGTGACCACAATTATGGAGGAGTACATTGGTGCCAGAGGGTGAGCCCCATGGTGGATGTCGGGAAGAGGAACGAGGTTGGCGGCTGTGGGAGATAGAGTTTCTGTAGCTGCCGCTTTTTTCAACTGCCAGCATGAGTTCAACATTTCCCCGCAAGAAATGCCTCTCCCAGGAGTCTGACGCCCCTTGGTGACCGGGCACTGCTGACTCCCATGCCGAAGCTGTGAGGTTTGTTCAGCACATCTGCAACTATTTACTTATCGGTCCCCTCCACCCTGAGTTTGCGTCTGGTTTGGAAAAATGTTCCTCATTCTGTTTCTTCATGTAGGACATTGACACTGGTGTTTCCTCACGAAAGCCATAATTACAATCCATATCGTACAAACCTATTCAGGTTTGTTTTTCGGTCCCGGCACTATGCTTTTTATGGATCCTGACTTTTTTATGGGATATTTGCCATTAATTTCTGCCATGCCTGCGACTGCCCTGTTGCATTATGGGAAGGTAGTCTTTTCAGTGATATGTGCAAGTGGTGGGAAATAGACATTTGTTTTACATGGTCACCAATATGTACAAACTTGATCCCACAGCACGATCAGTTATCACCCTACCCGATTGCTCACTGTAGCATTGGAGGGGTTTGCTGCATCCATAGCTTGGCTACTAGACTTACGGCAGTCCAAGTCAGTATCGAATTACCGGTAGACTATTTATCTAATTCGTATTACAGTCCAAGTTAGTGGGGGTCGAAGGTGTAATTCACCATATTGTTGTTTATGATATTATTACAGTGTGTTTTAACCTTGATTTTTAAAAAATGTACGGTTTATGCAGTGCTAAATCTATATGACACATTTAGAGAGTTTAGTGCATATTGTTTAATGTATTTTGTTTTCCCATTTAGGTTGGCGACATTAGGATTTGTTGGATGCACTTATTCTTCACTTGGATCACAAATACCTATGTGATTATGTGGATTTAGTATGTGCATCGAACAGCTACTATTTATTTATTTATTCATTTATTTTTTCACAGCATCTGTAGAAAAATTAGGTGTTTCAAGTGATGCATACATTTCAAAGTGTTTTGTCCATGTTTACCATTGCCTTAAGTGGGAGTGACTATATATGCTGCAAGTAAAATTGGCGCCAATCAGATTGAAAAAGCCTTCATAGTCTCGGGAATGTGGGTGACCCGATTTAATCAAAGAAGCCATCTACCGACAACCTGAAGTTCGTGTCTTCTTCATTGGATTTCCTGCTGAAGTTGGGTGTTTGTGCTTATATATATAAACATATATATATATATTACCTACTGGCTAAGACATCTTTGGAGGCCATGGCCCCCTTTCTCTACCACTTTGTAAACGTGCCTGGAGGCAGACTATGGGATGGGGGATAAAGTCCAATTTAGTCCTGAGGGAGTTTGGGGACAAGAATCCCTCCTGGTACCTCCTGTAAGTCCTATGCGTTGGTTGAGGACGACCAGCACCCTCTCTCCACCACTCTGCAAATATGATCACTAGTTAAAGTAGCATATTTCTGCACCTCTGGCTTAGAGGTTGTTTCCTTTCCCTGCCCTATTATGTACTAGGTGGACTGTTTAAATAACCTTACTTAAGCGCCACTTACCCAAGAGATCTAAGCTGACACACTTTTCATTAAAATGTTTACTTGCTTAGTTTTGCATTTTTAGAAAAACAGTCATATATGTCTGAAATTGGACACCATCTCAATAGCAAAAACACACATATTACAAACACTTTGAATAAGACATATTTACAATTACACCATATATACAAATCCACAGAGAGAGGATGCCTATCTTCACTGAATGTTTAAGGCACCAGTCCTGATAACAAAAAAGCTAGCAAGGGGCCGTTCAACTCATTAGCTGGCCTGCTTGCTTGCATGTGTTGGAACCTATTGTATACTGGGGTCACAATCTCGGGTAGACTTTATCCAAAGTTTATAGTCCTGATGTGCCCTTCCTAAATCTTGTTCCAACACGCAGTCAACGTGTTTCGAACCCGGCTTCCAAAGCTGACGTCAGAAGCGGAAGCCGAGTGAGCAGAACTACAGCGAGTGCGGATCGGATACCCGACAGGCTGATTTTTGATTCATTATGAAAACCGATAAACTTTAACTTCACCCCGCCAGCCCCTCCTTTAAGCACCGGGCATGAATAATATTACAACCTCACGACCAACTGAGCATATTCCCACCGAAAGTAACACTAAACGACACGGCCCCCGAAAGAAATCAGATAGCTGCTCCGCTGAGGCTCCAAATTAAGTACAGGACAGTTTCCAGTCCAGGTCCTGAGGAGAACCCCATAAAATACACACGGATTCGAAATGCGTTGACTGCGTGTTGGAACAAGATTTAGGAAGGGCACATCAGGACTATAAACTTTGGATAAAGTCTACCCGAGATTGTGACCCCTGTATACAATAGGTTCCAACACATGCAAGCAAGCAGGCCAGCTAATGAGTTGAACGGCCCCTTGCTAGCTTTTTTGTTATCAGGACTGGTGCCTTAAACATTCAGTGAAGATAGGCATCCTCTGTCTGTGGATTTGTATATATGGTGTAATTGTAAATATGTCTTATTCAAAGTGTTTGTAATATGTGTGTTGTGAATATTGCATTATATGTGAATTTTGCTATTGAGATGGTGTCCAATTTCAGACATATAGGACTGTTTTTCAAAAAATGCAAAACTAAGCAAGTAAAAATACTTAATGAAAAGTGTGTCCGCTTAGATCTCTTGGGTAAGTGGCGCTTAAGTAAGGTTATTTAAACAGTCCACCTGGCCATTTGTTTTGTTGTTGTAATCGATAGTGGTCTAGGCCAGGTAGTCTATAGACCCAAGCCTTTTTTGGTTGTCCTATTATGTACTAGATGAGGTCATGCTAATCACAGGGGTACCCCAACACACGGTGTTCCCTAGTGTATGTAGGTGTTTTCACTGTATTCTAAGTGTCTTTTAGCATAGCACTGGCTCTAGGCCTGGTTAGTCAGAGTCAGTTACCACCAGTACCCATCTGAAAAAGTTGTGGGCACAGGAGGATTTTGCAACAAGGCCTCTTTCTGCTCCTCTGTTAGTTGTTTCTGCACATGTCTTGCTTCTTCCTGCACTTTTCTTCATCTTTGTGGACTTCTGTTGCTTCTTTCTGCATTTCTTTAGCTTATTTTTCTTAATTTTTTTCTTTTTTCACATGCCCTACCTCTGTAGGCATAGTTAGAAACTAGCATTTAAAAAACCTTTGAAATTCACTTAAAAAACCATAGGTTTTAGGTAAGTTATGGTTAGAAATTAGCATTTAAAAACCCGTTGAAATTCACTGAAAAAAACATAGGTATCAGGCATGGTATAGTTAGAAATTAGAATTTTAAAAAACAATGAAATTCACTGATAAAACCATAGGTTTCAGGCACGTTATAGATAGAAATTAGCATTTAAAAAACCTTAGAAATTCACTGAAAAAAACCATAGGTTTTAGGGAAAGTTATAGTTAGTTGGACATTTCACTCGTACAAAACCAGAGAAACTCCCCAGTTATAGTTAGTTCAGCTAACTATAACTCGCCCCCCAGCAATGCACTGCTGATGACGTCACATATTACATCACTCATGAC